>NW_026776174.1:5841666-8762500 GCF_947086385.1 Phlebotomus argentipes
ATTATTTACTCACATATGCAAATTATTGGGATTATTGTGGACAGTTTACCTCCATATTTCACATGTTTATAGTAAATATATTCCTGCTTTGGAGTTAATAGGTTTTTGAGCAATTATTTTGCTCTTATTTGTGAACTCAATTCAACGTAATAATTACCATTCCTATCTTGACGT
Source organism: Phlebotomus argentipes (assembly GCF_947086385.1). Lineage (NCBI taxonomy): Eukaryota > Metazoa > Arthropoda > Insecta > Diptera > Psychodidae > Phlebotomus > Phlebotomus argentipes. The sequence goes on from NW_026776174.1 coordinate 5,841,841, forward strand.
TCACATCGTTAGAACTTTTCACTATCAACAGAAATTGAATTAGTCAAAGAAATTTGAATAACAAATTCTTAATAATGTAAATAAAGTCTATGTAACTATAATTTTGAATAAACAAATATTTTCCCCAAATTACAAACCATCCGGAATGAATGATTGAAAATACTTCCTGTGCGTGGTGTTTTCCCTCACCGCAGCAAAGAGACATGTTCCGAATAGTCAGATGGAACAACAAGACTTGTTTTTCCAGAAATTGCTGCAGCACAATTATTCTGAGGAAGCTTCCAGAGAAGTTTTCGTCAAAGTTGCTGGACAAACATCATGAAAGGCGGTCGAGGAGACGAAGAGAATAGGAGGGTGTAAGAAGCAAATAATTCCACAACTCCTCATTGAACTGACTGAGGAGTCCTGTGAGGGAAATAAAAAATGCTGATAAACCCATTTCTGAGCCACCGCAAAATATAGCAATAAAGGCATGTAAAATAGGTGTAAAACCTCCCATGTGGGCGATTCGGCGGATTTGGCAGGGTGAGGATGGAAATAATAAAATTCCTGGAAGTCTCGAGATGGAGGAAAGTCACATGCGGAGCTTTTTCTGGGTGTTAGCTCTTTCATGTCTCTTCTCGCCCTCTTCCAGGCCATTGGAGTTGTACCTCGCGTGTGTTGAGCGTTTGTGTGATTGCTTTCCCGCCAAAGCTATCAAATGCTATTTCGAGAAAATGAGAAGGAAAAACAAACCAAATACATTTTATGGCAATGAAAACAGCACAAGAGAAAGCCGTAGAAAAATGTCACCAAAATTCACTTGACTGAATTTCAATTGAGCTTAAATTTTGTTTGCCGCTGCCGCACACAATTTCCTCCTCATATCGACCAAAAGTATTCCTCTGGATGCCTTCTTAAGGGCCGGGTGTGACGACGGAAAAAAGCTTCCGAAGCACTTTAGCAGTTGGTGTATTTTTTCATCATTTCTCCTCTCTCTCTCAATACTTTTCAATGAATCTATGCTTTGGGCGGAGGGATGGTGAAAAGCCACGTCGCCAAAAATAATAAACCGTCTCACCTTCCATCGTAGTTTCTGTCATTTCAGTTGATGGATCAATCTATTTTTCATCAGCTTAAAATATCGTAAACAAAGTTATTGTGCGAATGGCGAGAGATGCGAAAATATTCGGCCACGTGGAGGGAAAAAGCTCGTCTCCTCACCTAATTTTGCCCACCGCCATTCATCAGCATTCATGGTGAACCCCAAATATTCATATAATGCTCTGCCAGGCTGCTTGAGTGTATTTACAATAAAAGAAATTATGTACCCTGACTAGGGGAGCAACTTCAAAAGGCTCCACCCAAGCAGGACCGTCCGAGATGGACTTGTGCGTGAAGATTGGCGTGACTTGAATAAGTAATTGCCCCTCACGGCATCCTTTTTATTTAATCCATTCACATGTGTTTTTATGCTCTGGCACAAACACCACACTATCTCATATGATTGCTCCGATATTTACTTTTACGGGTTTACCGTCCGAAACCCTGCCGTCGTCTCGCAAACTATCGCCGATCGATGGAACTTTGCTGTCTCATACACACGTCCTTCCTTGAAAATGAACACTATAAAGCTCTGATTGTGTCCCCGCACCACATCCAATTGCGACAGAACTCAACTTTCCTATTCGCTAAGTACACAGAGATTTCACTATATACATATATACACCTCTGGTGCGCTCGTCAGCAATAACGGTGTCAATACCTATTGAAATTTGAGTCCCGAACTCCACTTTCACAGCTCAAAAAGAGAGCTTTCCAGAGCGAAGGAGCGCAAACACGCTTCTTCATGTGGAAATGTAAATGTATAGTTAGGCGAGGGCTCATTTAGCTGACTTACATCAACTGATTCTCTGCCAAAGAAGTTCAAGATTAAAATACTAAGAATCCTAGCGAAAAGTCCTTTGAGCCTGTCATTACGAATCCGTAAGAGAGAAACTTCAACATCAGCTTCAAGTGGAGTTTAGTATATTAATTTCTATTGGAAAATTAGTTCGTCTGCTTCTACTTCTAAGCGCAAAGTTTTCCTTGTTATGCCGAGAAGAAAGAACTTTGCTGCAATATGATGGATGCAAATTTTGACATCAATGAGAAAGTGAAAACTGATGACGATACACGTGATGCATGTGAAGAAGCAAATGTGGGCTTTCTTGCAAACTAAACACGATAATGTCAAGGATGAGAAATCTGCATGTTGAATTTCTCTCACCGAAAATGAGATGCATATTTCTCCTGGAATAATAGTGAAGTGTTCTCCTCAGACACACACTCTCTCTTTCTCGCTCTTATCCACCGTCTTTTGGGGGTGATATTTATGGGTGGGGAGAGAAGCATTGAGGAAATTTATGTGTATGTAACGACATTATTACAATGGGGTTGAAGACATAGAATGAGAGAGAAAAAAAGTTTTATGATTAATTTTCATTCTCAAGCATAGCAGAATTCTTTCTCCCTGGAGAAATTTTTATTGCATTAAAAATGTTTGTCATATAATCTTCTCTCGTTCTCGGGCGTTTTTTCTCCTTACTTATCCAAGCTGCGGGTGGAGAGAAAATGATGGAAATGAAAGTGGAAAGTATCAGTGCGCTGACGGGCAAATTTTATCACAATGATTCTGTTCTTTTGCCTTCCCTATCGTCATTCTTTCCTCAATTCCTTGTCCCCCACTCCATCGGTAAGAGGAATGTCCAATCTTCATGGTGATTGACTTAAATGGGAATTTATGAGAAAGTTTGTCAGGGCGATCGAGAAAGTTGGTGTGACTCCATTGTTGGCGGCTCAATTTTCGTGAAATCACCACCGAAAGCTCAATGGGTGGAATTTCCCTAATTATTGCGCGCTGTCCGGAGGGAGAGGGAAAAACTTTAAGTTGATAATTTTCGGGGTGTGCAAAGACGGGGGAGAGAAAGTGAGATTATTGTTTTGAGGAAAACACTCTCAAGTGGGAGTTGGAATTTAAACTGTTCTTGCCGAGATATTTGAGCTTTTCCGGGATGAGGGTGTACTCAAAACACTCAAAATAGTTTCGAGAGGATTTCCCTGCAAGTATTCTTCCGTAAATAAATTTCACTCTCGTGTGGCAAAACTCTTAGAAATGAAGATTAGAAACTTTTGCCCCCAAATTCACAAGCATTTTTCCCCCATACTTTTTCACCAATGCTCGGAAGTATTTTGAAAATTTCCCATAGTAATCTTCCCTACTCAAGTTTCGCTCGACATTGCTGAAAGTTGTGGTGGAAAATATTCATAATAGCGACAAGAGGCGCACGTTGAGGAGAAAAATATCATTACAGGCCGCACACAACTTTATGCTCCCAATATGGATTTTTAAGTAACTCACTATTAGTTCTCCAAACATTGATGATGAGGAGGGAATTTCACTACACTTGAGGGATTCAAAGTTTTCCCACATTTCCCAACACTGCAGGCAGTGTGGGTGGAAATCTATACAGACAATTTTCCCGCCCACTGTGCGGAGGGAAAAAAGCCAAGTCCAAGAGGAGTGTATCTCTGGAATTTTCGATAGAGTCCTCCCCAGTCCACGGGCAAATCTCTGCCGTCACCCACTCAATGCGAGGCCAAAGAATAAAAGTGGAGGAGATTCCCAGACGCTTGGGAGAGACTTTTAAAGACTTCTCCCCACGCCCCTGGTGTGAGCATACATATAAAATACCCATTTAATAACGACGACGCTGGGTGTGAGGAGCCAACAAAAAATATTTATACAGAGATAAAATTCCTCCCAGAGCGGGTGGTTGGCCGGAGATGCGCGCGGGGGTGAAGAAAAAACAAACATTTTCACGCCCAACAAAACTTCACGAAAAGTTTTTCGATATATTTCCCTCCTAAATGCCGTAGTTTAAAGGGTTAAGGATGAGAAAGTTGGATGAAACGATTTTATAGTCTCCTCCTAGATAGTTCGCAGTTGAAATACTTTCCACTGATTCACATGGAGCACACACACTCGGGCGAGAGAGATCTATTGGCGGGGTGGGATGTGTTCTGCGAGTGGGTCTGGCTGCAGGATTACGCGACTGCTATGTTATAATAATGTTGCAAGCGGAGAGACTTTTAGATAAATTGTAAATGCGCTCCTGCAGCCAAGATGGAATCTCCAGGGTGGAAGATTGGAGGGATTGCTTCGCCATATCGCAAGCATGTCACAATGTAGCACCTTCAGAGCTTTCACACCTTCCCTGCAACTTCATTTTCAGCTTTTTACATTTGATGCAATGTGGAGAGCTTTAGAGATAGACCGGAATTCTTACAGGTTTCTGTGAGAATTAAGAATTCAGAACAGGACAAACTGACTGTCACGCGGTGTGATTTTTCCTATCTAATAATAATTGATTCGCAAGTTATGATCATTGGCCTAATTTTGAGTTCACCATTTCAGGGAAGGAATGAGTATAATTTATCGTCAAAACTGACTCATTCCTCCCTTATTAAACCCAAAACGCTTTAATTTATGCCACGTTTTACATACCGAAATGTTTGACCTAGAAAAGAATTTTTAGCATGTCTAATTAAAAGTCAGATGATTTGGGTCAACTGAAGATTTCTGTCACTTGAATTTCTTGCACTATTTCACTGGGTATAATGAATTGCTTGAAATTCTTCACACAAGCTGTTTATATACTATGCGGAAAGTGAATTTTTGAGTGACAACAGTCGAGGGAAAAGTGCTGAGAAATCCACCCTTGGTCAGCCATGAATTCTCAGTGGGTTCTTGGTGATCTCAGAGAAGGAGAGGCAAAACTTGGGGTGGACGTTTTGGGAAAACAACAACTGTCCTGCCCTTTTTGCGTACACCACCATCTGGACATTCTTAATACAGACAGAATCCCAATTGATGGCGTTGTGCCTGTCAAAAAGGAAGTCGCCTGGGTGGAGAGATCTGAGATTATACACCCAGCGCCCTGGCCAGGCTCTCTAAATGCGGCTCACGTTCGACGCGTCAGTGTGTCTGTTGACAAATAGCTTCTTTGACACGAACCAACTTTGCCGAAAAGCTTAACAACGACTGTGGAGCATTTTTTCCGCACATCTTCTGCAGCCCAACCCCTCGAAGGCAGTCAGGGAATATGTCATGCCACTATCAATTCGAATTTTTTTCCACAGATCCTTCGTGGGTTGGAAGTTTCTCCCTCCGAGGCAGAATTTCCTAATTTGGTGGGTTAAATGAACAAAAAGCTCATTAAGTCGTGATGGTGAAAACTCGACATGCTGAAGTTTTCTTGGGCGAAAAAGTCCATCGTTGTGGAGCAAATTAATGAAAATTCTTCTTCATGTGCTCCACTTCATTCTCAACCATCATTTATCGTCCTGTTGAAAGCTCCACGCCGAAGATCATGAGTACATTTTCGGTGGGTTGATTTGAAGCGAGAGAGAGGGGGAGAGAGAGAGAGAGAGAAATTGCGTGGAGATAAAAAGCCACTCTCTCATGCGTTTGCCATAATCATAAATATGGGATGTGAAATTAATATTTTTCGACTGCGCTGAGGGCCTTTTGTCCGGAGCTCCACAAAAGGGGATCCGGAAGCATCCCTCGAAATTGATGTCAATAAATTGCAACCGAGAGATAGAATGTCAGTGGGAAGCAAATCACATGAAATTTATTCATCTTGTGTTAATAAATCATCACATAGCAGTTTCCCCACGCTCCCTATAGATATGTATGTACAGCATTTTGCGACATTTTTCGAGGGCGCCCAGCAAAAAGTCACTCACTTTGAGAGTAGATTTGAAATTTATTGCTCGTATTTGCGAGTATCTTTTTGCCTGGAGGGAATTGTGTGGTCGTCTTGGGAGAAAAATCGCTATTGAGCATTAGTGTGGCGAATTTTCTTAGTCGTCTCAATTGGACGTCGCAACCACTTTAGACCGGCGGAAAGTTTGCCAGTGAGTGAATTTCAAAGTGCAAGTCCAGACATATGGATTTCGGGCTCTTGCGATCGATCAACAGCGAGAATTGATGGTGGATTCTAATTGAAATAGTGCTTAGATGGGAACATCCTGAAGATGTGCACCGCGCTGCGGGATGACTCATCCAGGCGAGACTATGCAAATCCGCGCGTACATTGTTCCAAATGCAAATCCCATACTGTGCGGAGGAGCGCAGAAAAAAGCCATTGCCAGAGAGAGAAGAAGTCACCCTGGAGAGCTTTTCTCGTGTATAAAGCTCAAACTAAATTATCAAATTCAGCATTGTGTTGAACATCATAATTCTTGTGCAGACTTGAGGCGGTCACAGTTGTGTGTCAGGGAAAAAAGGAAAACGAGAAATGGGATATAGTGTCGGACATGGGGAATTATATAAACAAACCATGAGAATTCAGTGTCACTCGCTATAAATTACTTTAATTACATTCACATGCAAATGATATGCAAGACACTCGCAATGGCTGAGCTTTCGAAGCTCTTTCTCTCTTGCCGCCCAGTGAAATTTGTCATGCCGGACGCAAATTGCATTTTATGTATGATGCAATTTTGGCACTTTTGGGTACTTTTTCATTAAGTTTGCAGAATGGGTCACAAAAGCGCACTGTTTCAAGCGTTCCGAGGTGATGAAAAAAAAATGGAGCCCTGAGAAGAATATCCTCAGAGCTGAGGCGACTGAGAGACGGAATGAATTTTAAAAGGAACTTCCTCAATTTGCTGCACATCGCCAAGGATCTGCGCTTTGTTGCGGCCCATCTTCACGAGCATGATGTGGGAATTTTTCAAGAGTCATCCGCATCTCGCCAATAAATCATAATGCAAGACGAGAGGCGGATGTTGTAGATAAATTAACTGGATTCGCAACCTCCTCGTTAGTGTTGATGTTGGTGCATCAGATAGAAGCTTTATGACTGTACATAATGAGCAATTCATTCGATAAGAGCATCAGAAAACATATTTAATAATTTATAAAGCTTATTAACAATTTCACTGGAGTGTATGAGAAAAACTTGTTTGAAAAAAAAAGCACTTTGTTGGACAAAACTGGGCAATTTGTGTAATGATAAATCTCTACCGCTTTTCCAAAGATTATTATTTCGTTAATGCATTGTAATATATTGCAATCATAATGCATCTTTATTATTAAACGGTAAAACGAATAAAAACTGAATGATTTTATTTTTTAAATTGTTGCCCGTTTTTATGTTTCTGCATTGATTTCGACACACAAAAAAACCCAAAAGTGCTTTCACCAGAGCTTTAATTACGCAATTTTTTACGTCGCATGGCGAGCGGCAAATAGTGAGTTTTCCTCAAAATTTAGGCTTTTTTGTCACGGCGCGGTCTCGCTTTGCCCATTCTGGTTGGTATGTATTATCCGCGAGGCATTGAAATGGTATTGAAATGCAATTTGTGTTATTAATTGTGGGGGAAATTGTTAAAATTCCACTGGCGGGAAGGCTTTTTTGTCTGCTCCTCAATTGTGAAATGTTGTCCTCTCTTTTGACACTAATTTATCTCTCTGTTGGCGTTTTTTTTCCGCCTGGAGCACCGCCTCCACCCAAATCGATAATTCATTTATTTCCCCTCACTATTTATTGAAAAATATTTCTCCGGGTGAGCTTTGGCGGGGTGTTTTTGCACCCCGTGCGTCGCTTTTTCGGGTCATTTCATCGGGGAGATTTTTCTCGTGATTTCTCGCAAAAATGTGTGGCGGTAAAAAAGTTTATGTTTTTGCTCTCAATGTATTTTTATCTCTATCCACTGTCAAAATGAGAAAATTCTTTGGTATTTTGGGTGTTAATATATGCGAGGAAATTTTTGTCATTGTCCCCGGCTGTCCTGGCTTTTTATGAACTTGCCAAGTTTGTATTTGGAAGTCAACACAAGGGGAAAAGCTCCAGCAAATTTACCCAGTGGAGAAGAGCGAAGCGAAAAAAAGCTCCTCAGCCACGATGAAGCAGTGAAGAAAAAACTACATAAAAGTATAAATACCTCGGTTGATGAGCATCTGCAGAATTGTGAGGAGAGTCCACGCAATTGTAATTTGCTTCCATTGCCACAATTTCCACATTTTCATTTTCACGACGTGAAGGAAAGCTCTCGTGGGGTGGAACTGAAAAGTATACGAAGGGCGAAGAGCATGAGGAAAAACAGTGAAACTTGCTGTATTTGCGGTGGTGTGTTTTTATGGAAAATATTTGCTTTTTTCAGACCATCCATTCTCTTCCCATGGCATATGGCAAAAATTCGCCCCACACTCGCAATCGCAGCACATATACGTATCGAATACAATGTTAATGCTATATTAAACATACGTGTTTCTCTGCGAAAGCTCCTTCTCTCGACTTTGCCGCGCTCCTGCTCGTTAGTTGGTGTTGCTCAACCCCAAGCGGTGTCGATTCCTTTTTTTGCTCTCGCTCTCCACGATGATCGTGTCATAATTTTCCTGGCTTGTTAACAACTCCCCACCATCAACTCGTCCGTCTCGTGCCGCTGCAAAGAAAAGCATGATTCGACATTTTACTCCGGTGCTTTCCCGCGTTTTGCCCCATTGCTTCCCTAAATGGGCAAAATTTCTCGCATGATTTGATGTATTCTTTTAAAGCCTTTTCCTGCTTTTCCTTCTCCTGCCCCAGATTTTCGCCGCGGAAGGAAATGCAAATAGCGCTTGAAAACGACTCTTATTAGTGTGTTTACATTAGTTTAATAATATCTCAATGGCACTGCAATCACTGTAATTAAAAGCTCACGAAAACTCCGTCAAAATTCTCATGAGAAATATTCTTATGCAATTTTTCGCTTTCAAAATAAATTTACTTTCCCTCGAGGGGAGTTGAAAGAAAAATTGAAATGAAAACTTTTGCGAACAGGAGAGAGAAACTTAATCCAGATGTTCGTATAATCTCCGAAAGAAATGAAAAATAGAATGCATTAAGAATCTCTTTCATTATTCTAAAGGGTGGAAGTAAATTGCAATGCTATGTTGAAACACACAGGGTAATTCTGTTACAGTTCAATTTTAAAAACTCACTTTTCCCACAGTTTGAGAAATTGAGTGAAAAAGAATCTCTGAAGATGTGTTTTAACGCTTTATCGATATATGATATCTTTGAGAGGAAATACGTAAAGTACACTTGATAATGCTGTTCAGACTACAGAATCACCTTGTGGTTGGAAACATAACTTTTCCATGTATAATTTAAACCCTGCAGTGGTGAAGAAATCCTCAAGATGTGCAGAGTGCACGGGAGGTACAAAAAAGTGGGGAGAAAAATGCGAATGAAAATTGATACAATTTATTACGGAGTCTGATTTGACGAAGCATGTATAGTTCTCATCCAACCCCATTTTTCAGTCTCAATTTTGGTGAAGAGATGTGAAAAAAGGAGAGAAAAATGAGGGACGTGAAAGGAAGTCTGTATAATTTTGTGGTCTCTTGATCTATGATGATTTTGCCATTGTGTTAAGTAACAATGAGAGGCTTGAGAGATGAAAGTGTGACGTTCTTCCAAGGCATGAAAAGTCATCTCCCGTAACGCCCATTTTTATTCATGCCTCGTGAGGCTCGACACCCGGATTTACCATAATACATATTCCGTGTGTAATTCCTCCCACTTGGCCCACTCGAGGATTTTCCACACGGAGCACCGGCATTATATTCTAGACACATAGGACGCCCGTAGAGCTTTCACTTGCTCCATTGTGCATTTTTGATGCTCCCATGAGAAGACCACTTGGCATCCCCTCGCTTTTCGACAAGTGTGTCACACATCTTTAGGGCCACGGAGAGCCTTCAAATTTGAATTACACCCTTGGATGGCGTCTTTTTCCGCATGAGAAATACAAACCCGACTCTCGTGCGTTGTTTCTGCCAGAGAAAATCCACTCACAGCGGAAGCTTAGACCGAAATCATCTCCAAAAGTGCTCCACTATTGAATGCTTGCAAGGCATTCAATCGATTGATTCTCCGGTCATTCTTGGACAGGAAAATTTGCCCAAGACATTACTCTATAGCTGGAGAATTCCTCTTCACCCCCCGGAATTTCTCACTCCCAACTTGGGCACCCTTGGTGGAATGTGTAATGCATTTGGGTATGATTTATGAGCTCAATAAAGGGAGTAAATTGAACATAACATGTGTTATGGTGACTCCACTTCGCATCCATCACCATCGACATGAGCATTGATTGATTCTGTATCATTTGCACCACACGGAAAATTCGAAAACACCGCGTGTAGAGCTTTTTCCCACACACAGCTCGAAGGCCTCAAAGTTCACGGGGCTGAAAAACACAAATAAACCAGTAACTCGTGAACACACAGCAAAATTAAAATCAAATATATTTGCCATTCTTCGGCGTGTGTAATTATATTTTGGAAAAGCACAACTCCATACATACACAATGGGGGAAAACTGCCGGAAGAAAGCCCTTTTGTGGCCACACAGAGGACTTAATGCAAAGTTCTATTGTGTGCCTGAGTGCGTGACAAAATTATTGTTTCGATTCACCGAGGAGTGTTTGACTTTGGAATACACTCAAAAGCTTCCAGTTCAACTTGCAGGCCATTGCAGAAGATCATGAAGGATTTCTTAGTGGCTGGAGAGCAGATTTTCCGGAGTGTGCTAATCTTTCCTGAGCTCATGGCAAAACACTCCTCAGGTGATTTCCGTCCAGGCTAAGGAGGAAGTGTGCGCGTGCAGAGCCCTTTCCACAGTCCGACAATTCATCAAATCGCACCCCCAGAAAAGACGGGCCTCACGGCGAAAATACCACCCATTATTGCCGGGCTGAAGAGTTGAAGGAGAAACTTTTCACTTAAGCCAAATCACTTCTTTCCGCAACGGAATTTTCCGGCAACTTTGGCCCCAGACCAGAGGCTCATCATCAGCCTATGCCAACAATCACGCTGTTGGAAATTTGTAATCAGCATAAATAAACAACAAGTATGATAATAAATTAGGTAAATACATTTTGGGAGTTCATCTTCGCATGCTTTCTTTCATGTTTCACGCTTAGCCATGGCGAGTAGGGAAGAATTGAGACACTTTTCTGCATTCCAACTCCGCGTGACCTTTCGGAGTATCAGTCCAGGAAAGGTGACATGGAAAATTATGAGTTATTCGGCGGAGGAGCAAATAACCTTGATTACGCGATCCCCTTGTTTTCCACGCTTAAGTGCTTTTCTCAATTTTTATCTTATTACCCGGAGAAAGAAAAATAAATCAGGCAACTTTCGGAAAGAGCCTCTGTGCCAAGATTTATTTTGCACCTCGTTCAAATTTGATAAGAAGAGAGTCTCAGTGTGCGGGGTGAAAGGGATGCACAGGAGTGAGAGAGAAGGAGAGAAATCATGAACATTTCATTACTCCACGTAATGATTGCCTGTGTTGTGAGTTGATTTGCTCCAAGAATGGAGCGAAAAAAGGTGGAACATAGCGTATATAAATATTTAATTGCGATACAACTTGCTCTCCGGATGGAAGGTGCAGAAAAAATTTCCATTATTTCGTGAAAAATAAAGCTGCTGAAGTATGTATGTATGCTTGGGGTTTGCTGTATTCTCAGATAGTGACTCTGCGATGTGTATACTTCTCAAGAATATAACAGCACGAACCAAAGCCTTTTTGCTGGTGTTGCCCATTATTTATGTTTTTCCACTCAACACTCGCAGCTTTTCTGCAACATTCTCAAATTGCAACTTAAACCATTGTAAATCAATTCATGATTTATTTTCCAATTTAAGTGTTTTGAATTAAATGACAATTGTCATGAGGTTTTTTTCACTGCTCTTAATGCATCTTCTGCAGTGTTGTTCATTACATTCGCTCTTTTGTGAGTGAAAAGAGAGAGAGAGCTTTTTTCGTCACTTCTCCGTCGAGTGGTTCCGCCTCCTTAAAGCTCGAAACCTTTCGAGAATCATCCAGTGAAGCTTATGAGAGCGCAGCATCAAATGAAATACTTTTATCATCCTCTTTTTCCATGTTCATTCACTCCCTCTGAATCCCCATCAACTTTGTCTTTTGTCCTGCACCTCGACTTTTTTGCCGCTCCGTCGCTTTCCATAGGGTGAAGGCCCAGCAGTTCTGGGAGTCACACTCAGTTATTTGTCCCTCTTTTCTGCATCCAGCTTTTGGCACAATGGCATTGCCTATTTGTATGAAATATTTTTGGCACAGTGCTCAATAAATCACCATTTAATGGGCAATTGTGGGATTCTTAATTATGAAACCATAATGAATCTATTTGTGCGAGGGCGAAACTCAATTCTCCTCTCGCCGCTATTCAATGTTCTCACGTGGGTGGCCCTCGTATTTGGATATATTCATCGTGGGAAAGAAGCAGGCGCGGGTGTGGGAAAACGTGTTAGAAAAGGGATGTGAATTTATTCACATAATTCGATTGGAGAATGAGAAAAATTTCCACGATATGAGAGGCGGGTGTGGGCAAAATATGATGAAAAATTGCTGACATTACAGAGAAATATCGGAATTCGCATAGAGAAAAATTGTTCTTTGTTTTCCCTCATGCCCTCTTCGGGCGGAACCCCACAGGGACCACAAATTACACGCCATCCCCACGGCACTTTTTTGCCCTTCCGCACGGCGCCCCTAACAAGCCCCTGAAACATGGAGACAGCTGAAAGGAACACTATGGGAGTGTCTCAGGAATGGTGGAAACATCTTTCCAAGGAGGATTGTTGTTAATTTCGAAACGTTGCACCTTCTTCACCCACATTGCTATATACATTGGCTTCACACACACACGCCGTTTCGTGTACCACATTCAGCTCTCCGGAATGCGCGCTCTTGTTTCCTCAGGGCTTCTCATGGTGAGTAGTGGAGGGTTTCCTATTAGAAAATACCAAATTGCTGCGCATAAAAGTTACGCCACCGTCATAATTCTACAAAAACCCATTTATATTTCAGTAATTATAACATTCTGCTACAGAAATTGTCAAATAAGTAAATTTCTGATTGTTTGTGAGACTTACTTTTTCATAATAGGGGAAAGCGGGGCTCATCGAAATCAAAAGCAACATAGAAGGATACAAGAAGTACGAAAGTACAATACAGAAAACATCACAGCCTTGAATGAATCTGTATGGCTTCAGTACCAAATAAACTTCAAGTAAAACCCAATTCTGGAGCGAATTTCGGTGATAAAGAAAAGCAATCCTTTTGTAAGATGAGTGGCCCCCATTTGTGAGCACTCCTGCTTCATGGTGGCATTCCCACAGTGACAGTGAGACAATTTCCAATACAATTTATTGAGAGGCACACACTCGGAAGAGCACATAAGAGAAAATGTGTCCCCTGTATTATGCACTCTGCAAATACGTGTAGATTCAAAATACGATGGGGGAAATGTCGAGCTGAAAGCAAGCTCCATGCACTTGTGCACAGAATGAGGTTAACACAGCACACACACACACCCCTATGCCATTGAATGTGAATTGCAAAAGAATCTCCAATTTGTCTGGCTAAATCCGTGTCTTCATCCCAAATTCAGTAACACCATTGTGTTTACCCTGAATTTGGTATTTTTACACGTTCACTTTGAATATCGCACACAGATCATCCACCCTGGCCCATGCCACCAATCCCAGAAGTGCTCGGCAGATGACTGGGGAGAAAAAGATCCATGGGTATCCAAACAGACGAAAACAAGCATCCGATAGCTTCTGTGCCACTCTCATTGTGTTGTTCCTCTCGTCGCTGCGATGGAGTTTACTCTGGAGACGTGAGTGTGGATGGGGGCGCTCCGGCATTGACAAAACGACAAGTTGTGTGCTCAAATTCGGAGATTCACTCTCATTCCGTCGTGTCGCAAAACACAATTCAATCACTCCGCTTCACCGCTGCAATATAATAGCGAGACACATAGAGAGCTTCTCAGGCTTTTTGTTTACACACAAATTCCTCGGCGGCTCGCACCTCGCCAGCATCCATCTGGCGACAGTGTCGCCAAGAAAGTGGTATTTGCAAGCTTATCAATTTACTCGGGTGATTAATTGCATTGCGCAAGTGACTCTCGTTTGTGGCTCTCGGGAAAATTCCTCAGCAATGCGGCCAACTGGTGACATCTGCTCCGAAGAGTGACCTCAAGCGCCCCCCAAAAGTTGCCAACAATTAGGACACAGGCATCATCTTCTGGTCCTCAAAAGGTCTTTCGTATACCAGAGAACAGATTGATTTTTCTCAAAGCTTTAATGAATTTAAAGCCTGCAGAACTATACAAAGTAGCAGACATTGTGTATTTCCTTTATATATAAATTAATACTGAAAATAAACTTAAACTTCTAATGAGTTGAACTAACCAAATTGTTGTTATAATGTTTAACAGAAAAATTGATTTTGCTAACTTTATTATTCTCTGTGAACAAGATCTGTCCACAGACTCTTTCACTATCATCTCAATTTCATATTCCAAGTGTAAACAGACTAGTTCAAATACGTTTGCCATTCAATAAATCAATTGTTCAGCAATCTTCCCCTGAAGCCAATCTCACTTGACTTTAGTGATTATAATGAATCTCTTTTGTGCACGGCAATCAATGTTAATTCAGTGCTTTAAGGAAATGTTCCCCTCAGAACACAAAGTTTCAAACTGTTCAACTGCTCGACAAGACCTCCTGGGACGCTGAGCTCAAGTTCGGCTGTGGGAGGTGAAAAATAGCGGTCAAGAGACTCTGCGTGACACCCTAATTAGGGTCACAGGATGGGGGAATTTATCGAATTGGACGGGACATTATGCACAATTGCCAGCATTTGAATCAATTTCAACTTGCGAACGGCACGAAATTAATGACTCTCATGGAGTTTCGGGCGACGTGGAAAGTGCAAGGTGTTGGCTTGTGAATTGGGACACTCCGGACTGTGCGTCAAGTTCGCGAGAAGGCCATTAATTTCCTGAGGCGAGAGAGAGAGGCACAGTGGGCACATAGGTATTTTAATTAAAATGGGCACATTTATTACATCCATTCTGACGCCGAGGCACTCTATCTGTGGCCATGTCGCCTCGGAAAAGCTCCAGAGGCATTTCGGCATTTTTGCATGGGCCATAATTCAAAATCCCTCGGCACACTTTTGGCCGGAGCGCGTCTCTGTCAAATCCCATCAAAAGTGAAAGATGGATTTGAAACATTGTGCAAAAGCCCAACTCTCACACCCCAGCAGTGCCCATTAACTTTGTGGGCGATAGAGAGAGAGAAAGAGAGATGAAAATCTTGGCGCATAAAATTGTCTTGTATGAAAATGGTCTGCGGGGGAATATGAAAATGACTTCATTATAACATTTTAATTAATACTGTGAGAGACGGAAACTTTTGCCGTAATTTTAGTTCCTGCGACAACTTCTCAGTTTACGCGGGTGAGATGCGTTCCACTCTCACCGAACTTACAAGACATTTCCCCATCTCTATGTCACACTTTCTGTGAAAAACTTTTCCCATTGTGACATCAATTAAAAATTATCTTTGATGTCACATTCAGAAGCGCAAAATATAACATTTTGCTGACGTTTCGCCACCATGACTCTCGTGCTCAACTTCCTTGCCACCCATCTACAGACAAGTCTACAGATGCACCTAATTAATTTCTGGCCATTTTGCCGCGGCGGATACTCACACCCAGGAACACTGGGGAACCGAAACGCAATGACGGGATGAAATGCAAGTAAATCTATTAAAACTTTGTCACGGAGCAACACAGCTAAAGTGGTGAATGATGACGAAGGTAAATTTGAAGATATTTGCACAGTGGAATGAATAACTCTTCCCTTTAAAAGTACTTGTCCAAAGAAATTCCCTCACTTTGCATAACGCTTATGAATGAGTTTTGTAATATTTTCTCACAGTGATTTAAAATTCAAAATTTCCCTGCTTCTCCTTTGAATTGTGAAACAAAATGTGGCTGCAGATAATTTTTCATTAGGATTTCAGACACACAAATATATATATCACATAAAGTTTTAATTAATTCCACGATGAGGTGGAAAGTTTACAAATTATAGTAGAATATATGGCGCATTGAATAGCTTACAAAAAGGATTCCCAATTAGCTGTGCTAATCGCCTGGCAGATTGTCGTGGATTGTGTGTCACATGTAATGAGTCACTTCAATGTCGGTTGAGCTTGAGAGAGCGCTTTGGTGGTGGATTTTCAACGACAGTTGCATCGACAGTGCAGTCAATCATCGTCCAATTTGCCGTGATCAACACATTAATCATTTCGCACTGGAGCCCAATGCTGCGGCAATTGCCTGGAATGCCCGAAGGATTGTGGCGTATCCTTGCCATGCTCTCGAATCTGAACGCTTTTTTGCGAGCTTGGAAGAAGGATGCGCTTGAGGCGATTTATGACTCTGAGCTTTTTACGACTCTCCCCGCGTCCTTCGGCCCGGCAATTTCACTCAAGAGGATACGTGAGTGGGGTGCCTGACAAAAAGCCTCCCCCACGACAAACGGGGGGATTGCGATTGAATTCCGTGTATCAAAAACTATTCCCGCACGGCAAACACTACATTATACAACCCGGAGCTCAGCCATAAAGCACTTTTATCACATTCACAATTCATATAAACGTTTTAATGTCATCATTTTTGACCATTAATATGAATATGAGGGATTTTTGGTGTGTTAAACCATTGCGTGGGTGGGCTTTTTGTGCTCCCATTTTCGCAACTCTATGCGAGAGTGCGGGCCAAAGAATGGGAACGAATGTGCTGAAATTTATTTTCATGAACCCAACACACACAATTTTTGCGCATTTCACATCCATTTCCGAGTGTGTTTTTAACGAAATTCCCACATTTTTGTGTTACCGCCCAAAAGCTCTGGCACTGTTATTTTTTAACATCAGCTCAATTGTAATTTCACCCACTCCCTCGGGGCGTGAAGGGTGCGAGGACGAGTGCGCGCAGGAAATTGTATTTGCGAGAAATTACTATATTACGGCATGTCGGAGACTTTTCGTGATTCTTAATTTTCACAATTGGGTTATTGAGTCGCGCACTGCCTCTCAATTAACCCCTTGTAGAGCTTTCAAGTGCTCGCCATCGTGTGATTTTTATATACCCGGCCAATTGAGTCATTCTTGCGCGACATGCGACCCCGAAAACATGCTAAACATCGCAAGGATAAATTTCACAGGGAAGTTTAGGGGATTATAAACTGTAAATTACCTCCAATTATTCTCTCTGTTTTATATTATTGCACTACCCCAAAAGTTCGTAATCCAACTGCCGCAGGGCTACAGCACTATCGAATGAAATGTGTCTTTGAGCATATTGTCGGATAGGAAATTAATTAAATTTAACTACACGCATCTCTGTTCTTGCCACATTCACCAAGCAATTACTTTGCCTTCCACTCGACTGACTTTACGGCTTGCCTCAGAGTCACACTGAATCAGTTGGTCTCGCGAAATTTTTTCCCTTTTGAATCAATAGCAAATTGGGATTAATGCCACGAAAAACAGCACGAACATCATCACCTTGCAGAAGTCACTCGCCCCTTGTCTTTCGTCACACAGTCCACACCGCAGAGAACTTTGATAGTGTTATCAAACCTAGGGTCGATTGGGTACTAAAAAGTCAAATGCTCAGATAAAATGTTCATACAACATCCTTTGGCTGCCACAGGAGTCACTTTGGCGCTCTCTCAGGCCCCATTTCCCCACGCGCGCCAGCGAGAGAGTTCTCTAGGCGAGAGCCAAACAACTGGGGAGCTCTGAACTTCCAGTGAACACCCCTCAAAAGTTGGGGAAGTGCGCAATCGTCAGCTCGACTCCTCAATTGAATTACACATAGAGAAAAGGATTAACTAGCACCCAACTTTGTGGAGATTCGGGGGAAAAAACGCTGCCCCAAAGCTCAAAAGTTTCCCAATGGCATTTAATTGGATTCTTTGATGCACACTGGGAAATGGAAACTTAATGGACAAATGCGTGGAGTAGGCCCATGAGAAGTAATGGGATTGTGAGCCCTTATTTGGGCAGTTGATTGCAAACATACCAGCCAGCATCATGTTTTGATGGACTTGATGAGTTTTCGGGATTACACGAAATGGGGTTTTCATTGCATTTCCATAACTGCAGTCAGAGCTTTGTGTCCCTCTTTTTGGGCCATGTTTTTCCATATCATGTCATTTGTTCGCGTACACAGAATTCCTGCCAAAGAAGCAAGGCTTAAAAAATGAGTTTTTTTTCCCACAAAGATCCAAATGTAATTTTACGTAATCCGCGATATGGAACCAGTCAGTTTGTACACTCAGCAAATGTTCAAAATTCAAGCATAGAAAAAGTGCGTTATTAGATAACTTTGTGATATTTTTTCAATATTTCAGTAACATTTTTTTTGCACTAAAAAATTGTTTGACGTCAAAGCCTCTACTATTTATTTCAAAAACCCTTCGTGGTTTTTTTCTTCATATTTTTGTGTGAGTGATTGAAATCAAAATTTGCCTGCAAAAAGCATTATTTAAACTGGCCAAATACTAAGACGAACTGAATTAGAAAAAGTTTTTATAATGAAACCAACAATTTTTGAGAAATATAGTCAATCATCTGTAGACGATTAAAAACTAATGAGCAATTTCAGAGTGTTTGCTTTTATTTTGGAAAACTGCTTTCAAATGTGCACATCATTTAATTTTCAATTGAGTTTATGTTGACGAAGACTCAAATATTAATCAAAACATTTATTGGTCAGTATCGCAAATAATTCACACTGTTATTAATTAAAATGATAGTTATCCTATCTGGTTAATTATGCACGACATAATTTAGCAATGCAATATTCACTATTCATACTGGTTCTATTATCAGCATGAAATTGATGACTTGTGTTATAAAGTGTGTTGAAAAAAGTCGTCAGTCCAATCTTGTCACTGAATCTGACAATAGAGACGCAAATGGGATTTTGACGTGCCAAAATCAGTTCTTTGTCTATCGCTATCTCTGTGTGGATTAATTAAATTCTTCTAGCTCCTGAACCGAACATAAAGTGTGTCTCGACGGGAAAAATTGAGTGCGAATGTGAATTATGAAATTGTAGTGCAATTAGTGGGAGCTTTATGAGTCTGACTAAATAAAACAGAGGCAAAGGAGGGATTGTGAATTTGTTAATTAAATTTTCAGCAAATATTTTTCCCGTGCAAGAATGTCTTATTTTCGCCTCCTCCGCTGTTCGTCACCTTTAAAGCGCTCTCTCAACATTTATTAAATTTCCAGTGCACGCCAGAAAAAAGCTCTTGGTAATTTTTGCTCCTTCTCCATTTGCTTTTCCAGCTCAATTGAGATATTAAATTCTATTTATACCCCCATTTAATTGAGATGAGGGCTAATCGTCAAATAATATTTTTCTCGTTCTATAGCAAAAACACCACGCAAACATTTGCTGCAATCGCACGCCCAATTCAGTCTATTTATTCACTCTCGTGCTCTCGCAAACGAATTTCCATGGAAATGCAGCGAGTGTTGCAGAGGGAATTCGAGAAAAATACATATATGCACATATTCTAATTATTCCAGCAGATTTATTATTAATGGGGAAAATTTAGATTTCGGTGCATTGCACACTGCAACAATGCTGAAATTGAGATTTCACTGAAATTAACACAACCAACGCCAAGGGGTTAAATCTGTTTGTGCACTGCAGTGATATTTGTCTTTATCAACGATCTTACAATTTCCTTATATGATCAAATAATAATTACATATACGAATATCAATATCGTGGCTTTACATACAGCCGCATTCTCTGAGATGTTCACCCCCTGGCAGCTCTCAATTGCAAACACAAATGTTGATTCAATCTGCAAACACTCTGAGATATAAAATGTTTAGCAATTGCATTGGAGATTATTGATTCAGCATATTTCCTCATATTCCGCAACAAATTGCCTTTTTGGCGTTAACTTTGGGCAGCGAGTTGCCGATATTTTGCTCTATATTCTCATCCTAATGATTTCTATCGACGCTCCAGAGTTGGAACGCAATATTGAATTGTGAGGGGTTTTTTTATCTGAAGAAGAATTACGGTTCATTGTTCAATCTTTTTTCGACACAAAAAGACTCAATTCTCAGCCACAATTGTGGCGATGGGGAAATCGAAGAGTGTGGTTTTCTCATTAGTCTTCATTGTGGATGGAAAGTGTGCAAAAGAGAGCAGCAAATCCGCATGGATGCCACTGCAAATTCATAATAATGATAGCAATAATTGTGGATAAACAATTAAGTTTTAATTGGATGGCAGCAGCAATACGAATCTATTCTATTTGCCAGATTGTGGAATTTATCGACCAAGTTAATAATTTGTTTGGCAGATTTTGCAAATTAAACACTCAAATAAATACACTGCATTTGAGTTTTTGGCAATTTAGCTCTCATGGATTGAGTGGAAAAAAATATAATAATGGGAAGAGAGAGAAATACAAACAAATACTTTTTGTTACTTCATTACAATGCCGTTATAGTTGAATAATTACTGGTTTGCACATTTGTTATCATCACATTTCACCATCACTTCATCTCCAGTTCTTGCAGAGTTCACAAGTGATAATTGACAGAGAAAAAAGTGTATTAATCTATCCAAAATGAAATATGAAGTGAGTGTGATTTTCCTCCTCGCAATCAGCTTTTCTGTCCTCGAAGCGAATGGTAAGTTGAAGAAGGACTTTTGCCATATTCTCACCAATTGAAAAGTCATCAATTATTACAAGGATGCCTTGGACATTCCCTGCGACAACGATTCCAGCTGCTTAAATAAGGTCTACAACAATTTCACGATGTGCATAAAGAACCAATGCAAGTGTTACGATCATAATGGCGTGGAAGCAGTCTGCAAACTACAAGTAAGATCACAATTTCTGATGCATTTCATATAACCAATAGTCAAATTTGCTTGCTTTTGCAGAAAATTAGCGCCAGCAATGTCATAGGAGGAAAATGTCCTTGTCCCATCGCACATTCAGTTTGCGATCAATTAGTAGGGCTCTGCATCTGTTCGGAAGAATTCATCATGAGCCAAGATAAGCGCAAATGTATCCCAAGTGAGTATCGCGCTGTGAAATTATACAATTTGCATTCACACAAACAACTCGATTGAGCTCTTTTGAGAGCTTTGACTTTAATTCTTATGAGCGGAAACGTCTGAAAGGTTTTCATCTTAGATGCTTTTGCTAAATGTTCATTATTTATTCATGGGTTTTCATTCAACAGAAAGAGTATTTGATGAATTATCTCATAATTTGTAGAATTTTCTCAGAGAAATACGCTTTCATGAATGTTTCATCTTTTTTCTCTTGATTCTCCCTGGGAAACTTAGCGTATTAAACTGAGAAAAGTGCAGAAAAATACTCAGCGCATCTTAAAAGCTCTTGAATTGTTGATTCTCTATTCACACAATTTAGCTTGAGTGGCAAGTGAAAATGTGTGTTTTTCCTCCTTTTTTTTCAGAATCCGTTCATCTTGGTGAGAAATGCGAAGACAATTCCCAGTGTCTGTCCTATACGGAGAATAGCGAGTGCGATCTAGAGGAGAATATTTGCCACTGCCAAGGGAATTTCACGCAGTACGAGGATACCTGCCAGAGCTTCACAGGACTCGGCGGTCGATGCCGTCAGAGTGCAGAGTGTCTGGGCAGAGCCCAGAACAGCGTCTGTCAGGATCACCGCTGCATGTGCGCGATCAACTTCGTCGCCCGGAGAAATCGGACCGAATGTCTGCCCGTCGCGCACTACGGAGAGCCCTGCTCGGAGCCTGGACAGTGCCAGCAGACCCTGGGCAACGGAGGAGTGTGCAACGATGGATTGTGCGTGTGCGATGCAGCTCACCAGAACATCAGCCTCGGCGGGCACACCATCTGCGAGAAGAAGATTTGTGAGTTCGATTAATTGAATTTCGACGGCATTATGGCCATGATTTATCAGAGTGCTCACACGCAAAATTCCTATTCTCTGTGCGTGCGACAGTGCTGCCGGAGAATTTCAATGTGACTCACACTCGAGCGTCTCAGCAGAATTCGATTTTTCAGCACGCCCACACAAAAGGTGTGCGAGTGTTCCTCAAATGACTTGTGCAATTTATTCTTTCAGCTGTGGGTGACACGTGCAAGGATCACGGACAATGCTACCACTCTCATCCACTCAAGCAGACAATGGAATGCATCTCTGGACAGTGCCAGTGCATTGAGGGCTTTTCCGTAGAGAGTCAGCAGTGTACGGAAAGTAATTGCCCATGAGATTGAAGACATTTCAATGAGAAAGACCATTACACGCTTTTTTCTGCTCTCTTTTCCAGACTCTGCGAATTCTGTGAAAATCGTCACCCCGGTTTTTCTCCTCATCTGCATGATTGTCCATAAAATCCTCAATTAGTGAAAGCCGCATGGCGGGGAGAGGAAAAGCAGAGAGGGAAAATTTTCAGCAAAAAACGCCACCGAATGTAAGTCATATTGCTGACCATTTAGTAAATATTTTTCTTTTTACAACATTGTAAAATCCATTGATAAATTATTGAAATAAATGCGGTTTTCGGTGCAATTTTTCATGCAAAATTTATATTCTTTTTTTTTATTGTTTCGCACACCCCCATCGCCGACAATAATCCGCCTGTTTTGCCGCTTTTTTGCACGTCCGACGCTGAATAAATTGTCACAATTTCATAATCGACAGAAAAAAAATATATTTGTTCACAGCAGATGAGCTCTATATTTTAATAGTCGCCACGAGGGAAAAAAGCAGAGCTTTCCAATTAAAATGACGCTCGCAGCTTAATTCTTTGATCATGGCAATGAATAGAAATTAATATCGCGTGGTGAGTAAATTAGAATAATTACGGCAATCTGTCTTTAATATCTGCGAATGTGGAATATTGCCTTAAAGTCCTTCAAGTGTTGGCCAGTTCGGCACGGAGACTCAAGAAATGACAACGCCCTGATAAAACTTCCTGATGTCGGTTGGCAGAGAGCCAATTGTATTTACAAGACTCATTAATGCGGCCATTTAATACATATCGGGGTGGTTTGATCAATTTCCTGCCAATTTCTGGACATGCTGCAGGCAAAACGGAAAATTACCCGCAATCCCTCCTCGATGTAATGCCTCCTCATTTCCATGCAATATTCTCCGCACTTTCTGGGGGGCATAGGAAGTAATTCTGCAACACTGGTCCGGAATACAAACCACGATTTCGCCCCGGAGCGCATTTGGGACGGTGTTTGTTGCTGAGGTCACCACCTTTCTCACCGGCGCCGATTGCAGTGGGTGGGAAAAGAGAGAGGTGGAAAAATCAGCGCGATAGTTGCTATCAGACTGGGTATTAAGGGTTTAAATCATTAATTAAAACGTTCCCTCTGGATGGCGTTTGGTAACCGCACAAGAAGGAAAACACGAAACAGAGACAGAAATGGAATTATGATGTAATCATATTGAAATTATCATTATTGTGAATTCTGTCTTTCCACCCACACTCTGTGAGGGTGGTTTTCTTGCAGTGTGGCTTCTAGACAAAATGGGGTGAACCGCACAAAGCTCGTCTTTCCCAGCCCGGCTTTGCCTTAAGAATCACCCAAAAACCCACAGAATGTATGCGAGTGTTGTGGGCTAAAACTTTATGGTTTCGGTGAAGCATAAACAATGTGAATGTAATTATAATTTACAACAATTTAATGTGCACTGGATGTTCAACAATTAGATTAATTTCCAGCAGAGGAGATGTCTTCATTCTTATAGGCTTCCATGCGAATCCGCACAGCCCTTTCAGTCCGCATACTTCATAGCCTTAACAAGTAGAATGTCTTTTATTAGAATTTCCTACATATATTCTCCCCTTCTTTCTGGGGCGGACATTGATGGAAATCTAGAGCAATCTCAAGGAGTCGTGGAGCATGTTGAGGATGAAATATCATGGGGTGTATCTAAATTGTCTCTAATTGATACTGTTCTTGTCAGCATTACACGCACTTTCACTTGATTAACAGTCCCCACAAACTTGGACGGAGTGTGTATCGGAAAACCAAGCCCTTTTGCGCCAATAAAGACATCCATAATTCTCTGCAGCGTATTTAAATGCATCCCCGCACTAATGAACTCCGCAGGTTTTGGTAAAATCACAGTAAATCGATGTGCAGAATGCAAAGGATGGCACGGATATGAAAGTTCCCTCTCGGTGTGAGTCAATAAAAAATTCAGCTGCAAGTATAAAGTTCTCCGTTGGTGCTTGATTGATTAGAATTGCAAATGTTGTCATGGGTTTGGGGCATGTGCAAATATTCGTTTTCCGTGGCGACACTACGGGGAGAATTACAAAGTCAAATTTACAAGCCGCCAAGTGCAAAGGTGCGGTTTTCTGGGACTCTGAGGGAGCGTCCATTTAAATATTACTCCAAATTGAATAAATCTCGCCAATTCAATAAACACACCCTTAATCCAGACACGCCAGAATGTTCCATTCTAGCGATAGAGTGCAAAAACTCAGGCTTATGATTGATCCGAACAGCCACAGAGACAAGAAATATTCACCCTTGTGGTTATTTATCGCTTAGACATTCTCTGATGACCTGCGATAATATTTAATGGCATCCTGTTGCTGTTTTTTTGCCACTCCCTCGGGAAGCCAACACCAAGATTTACAGCCTTGGCGCTTGATCTCTCTACTCGTGTACTTAATGGTGGTTCATTTAATTCACTGAAGCACTTTATATCAATCCCTGTGCGCCCAGCAGCATACACATTACACTTCTTCCACCCACTCTAATGAATTTGTCTCATTCACTCGATTGCCCTTCCGCCAAAACATGCCTCAAGTGGAGACCGATGTGTCCATCGTTGACTTCCTCCTGCACTTCATTCATCACTTTCCAGCTTTCCCTCAACCAGAAGCAGTCACACTGGAAATTGGTCTAATGGTGTGGAAATTTTGGACGTAATTCTGATTGAAGGATCAAATTAAGCACTCTGTGGGAAATTTAAGAAGTATCAAAGGTGTAATTTCAATATATTTTCACTTTTTGATTAAAAACAGCCAGTTTAAAGCCATACTTTGCTCATAAGTATTTTCTTAACTTTAAATTTTGCCTTCAAAGGGTCGCTTTCTTCTGTCTTTTTTTGATCCCTTTTTGAAAAGAAGGGTCTGAGTAGCTCACATTTAGAGGCGCTCCCTTCAGTCAATAGAATTTTGAAGAAATCGTGGAGATCTTTGATGTGCAGGAAACAATTAGAAATCCCCGCAAAAGCACAAGAGAAGTCCCATTGAGCTCCCCTCACAAAGGCATCACAATTGTGTGTCAGTTAATTATTTTCAGACGATTTTGATGGGCGCCCCAAAAACACCCGCCCATCTGTGGAGTCATTTGTTTGGGCGCATGGGTGCGGGAATTCATCTTGGCACCAATTCGTCAAAATCATCGTCAAAGACAGCCGCCAATTAAGCACCCGCAGCACAAGGCTCGTGATTTTGGGGATGTCGTGAATGTTCTCACATTGTTTGGTGTCATCTTTTCCCCATTTGATGGGTTGGCGCGCCTCCCTTGGTCCCGAACTTCATTCACTGGGAGGGGAGGAGAAGATGCTTCCACTACATTTCGCCATAGGAAATATCACTCAAAGTATGAACTTCACCTCTCCAAGTACTGAAAATGAGTGTGCCGAGGAGACGCTTTATGAGTAAACTTTCTCTCCGGTATGTCATTATGTAATGGGAAAATGCTATGGGATACACTCACGTAAAAGTCCCAATGAATGTGTCTCACATCTGCAGTAGTGTCATCTCCTAATCATTCATCCAAGATGGAAATTTGCAAAGATTTCACTCACTCTCTCTCTCTCTCACTAAAGTGTGGTTTCACAGCAAGAATTTCAGCAATTTCCACTCCCACTCACAATCACACATCCCAACAGCAGAGAGAGCGAGAGTTTGTCGCCCGAAGGGATGAGCTAAAGAAGAGCACCATTTGCACATGTTTTACACATTCTTGGCGGAGAGAATGCATATGGAGCGAACGCGCATTGACAATTTAATCTCAGATGAGAAATTCTTATGCAAAATCACTGGGATTAAGTGGAATTTTTCATATACCATCACAACTATTCTCCCCATCATCATTATTATCCCTCCATTTGTCCTCCTCACCTGCTGATAGGCAAATCTCTTCTTAGCGCACACAGACGACATTACTTATGGGCACTCCTCAAAAGCCCTAGTATGATCACATATCCGCTGAGTGATTAAAATATTAATGGATTCGCGTTCTGTCTGCTTGCTGTGACACCACCCAGTCTCTCTCTCTGGCTGCCTTCCCATCACAGTCAGGCTTCAAATGCACAAATGCCTCTCCGCCCGTCGCCCCGAAAGACATGTGGCACATTTCACATTATTAAGCGATATAAATTAAATTCAGTGTCAACAGCATTTCACCTCAGTAATTTGAAAGTATGAAGCAGTGTGTCTAATTAGGTAATTTATTATGGTATATCTCTGTCTAATGCTCGTGGGGGTGGAAAATGTGCGTGCAGGCTCACGTGGAGTGACTTCGGGGCGACCAAATGGTGTGTTGACTGTGAAGAAGCCAGTGGGGAAAATCCACCTGATGCCACTCATCCTTGAGTGGCTCTCCTTCACGCCAAGCCACACTGCAGGCACATAACATCAACACTGCGGGATTGTTTATCTTTCACACCGCTCTTTAGTTTTCCCCGTCAAATATTAACACAGACACGCAATCCCGGTTCAACACACGCGGAAGATTATCTTCAAGAGAGAGACACACCTCTCAATAGCTGCCAAATTGCAAATCAATCTCCACCGAAGGCGAACTCTCATTACATGCAAGCTCCGTGTACGAAAAAAATGCCAATTGGAATTCGGGCGGCGGGTTGGGCGATCAGAGGGGGTGGCATGGCATCAACACGGAGAGAAAGTCAATTATTTACTTCATTCCGATGAGTCTGAGACGAGAGTCGTGAAATTAATGGTGTCTCCTTACGTAATTGACGACGAGATTGGATTTCAGGCTACAAAAGATTAAATCAACTGATCAATGTCTCTTTGCTCCGCGTTCAATCACCATCCGCCCGCAAAAAATCGATGGACTTGGCTAAAATTTCATTAAACATAATTCCAGTGATACTGTGTACTTCCCTTCGAGTGCGTGTTCATCAATCAAGGGCCGCGGGGCTCTTGGGGTGAATTAAAATGGAATTTTGCACTGAATCACAGCCCATTCCTACCTGATAAGCCCGCTTGCAAGGGAAAATCATCTCTTGAGTCCCAAATGGGGTTCATTTCATTGATTTTGCCCATCAAATTTGTGCGATTGTGTTTAGATGCTAAACTGCCACAAAAGGTACTCAAGAAGACAAGTATACTTTGAGTGCAATTGTCATCAATGCAGAATCTTGTCCTCAGCAATTTTAACTGTCCCTTTGAGGATTTCATGTCCTTCCTCTTGCAAATTGAGATGTTACAAGTGTTTCATGTTGGCACTATATAATGCCCACAATATTCATTTACACACATGTGAATAGTCATAAAAGGCGAAATACAGGGAGAGTGTGATATAATCTTGATAAATTATGTGGCAAGAGCGGGTCTATGCGGTGCTCATTGGGTCGGAAGGACGAGGAATGCCCTGGACAACATATGTTTCAACGCAAATGCAATAAAGAACAAATATACTGGACACATTAATCGCCGCAATTCTGATTTGATTAGATTTCTGGAGACGAGCACACCCTTTCTTCAGTCAGTCCTTTGAGGGTACAATTGATAGTTTCACCCCATTAAATGGCTGACCTAAGCAGAAATCACAATTTCACATTCTCCACACGGGATGCCATTCTTGAGGCGCTCTCTCGGCAACAATGAGCAGTGAAATTAACTTGTCTACATCCTAATTAATTCCCTCACATCAACCTCACTCCCATTGATTCCCTCTAAATTCTTCTGCCCACCCATATTTTCGGTTCCACTAGCAAGGCCTCGACTTCCAGTCATGAAGTCATCAGAGAAAATTGGGTTCTTCAGTGTGGCGTTTGTGGGAAAAATATGATACAAAACAGTATCCTAAATTCTGGACGTCCAGCACCAACCCTATTATGTATCAATTTAGTGTGGAAAACAGGAAAGCAAAGTGTAATAAATTTATGAATTCGCTTACAACATGTGTCACAAAAATATTTCATTCGTTCAACCATACCTAAATATCTCATAAACAAAACGATCCGCTTTGACACAAATGCGAAAAGTTTCGAGTTGCGGCGGGAGGATTCTTGAGTTTCTCCTGTTGTTGAGTGGACTTGAAGCGTGAGTTGGCACTTTCTCGCAAGGGGAAGGCCAGTAAACTCAACTCCCAAGGGTTCTTCTGCATTTTCTTCGATCATTAGGTGAGATTTCTCTACAATGGCAGGGCTATTTTAGCCCCTTAATGAGAACTACACCTATAGCACAATATGTGGAATTTCATTGCATTTAATCTAGGTGCGTAATGAGCTACGACACTGGAGAAATGTACTTGCTAGCCCCTTAAGAATTTCCTTCCGTCGCGTCGAGAGACACACCACCACTGCCAAAGAGTGTGAGGATGGCCAATGGGAAAAAATTCCAACCGATGAAATGAATGACGAGATAAATTTTGGCATTATTTCATGGGATATTTTCCCCAGTCGCCGCGGAATGGGAAATACCATGAGAGTCATTGTGCATAAAATCTCGTCTCATCCCTGCGCGACAGAGTCTCGGCAGCGTCAAGACGCTGAAAATCGTATCATTGATGGGTGGGGCGTTTAGAAATGCAAATTTTACCACTTTAAAGTTTCAAAACGAACTCTTGTGGCGCGCCGGCTTTATTGAAAATGTTCCTCAGAATTTAAATTTCCCATCCGAAAGTCATGGTGAAAAGTTGCCTCATTTTGTGGGTCGTCAGCAGAGATGAGATGCTGAGCGGTGGACAGAGTATTTGTGGATTGCGTCAAGTCATTTGTGACAACACACTTGCTTCTGACTTCCTCACAAACATCCCCGTGCAGGTGATGGCCTTCCAACTGAATTGCAATTCCATTGCAATTTCACCACTTTGATCTCATCAATGCAAGTGGTGGAAATTTCTCAATTAAGAATGCATTAGAAAATACTTTTCTCACACTCCTCGTTCATTTATATTTTAAACTTTCAACCAGGATAATTTCATGCCAGAGCATAAAGCTGCGCTCAAAGCCAGAGCGCGCCTTTGAGCGCAAAAGCGACTCTCAGCTGGACAAGTGGCAGTGGAAAAAAGTCGTTATCCTTGGAAAAATATACATATTCAGAGATGAGCCAGAAAATTAAAATTCTTCTCTAATTTTGCCACCATCTCGAACCAGTTCCACTTTATCACCGCATCTCTAAATTTCGGTATGATTCTCCATAAGCAAAACACCCTCTCAATATCTCTCTGGAGACATCATCATTATGTTGTTTGTGACTTCGTGTGTGAATGTGCTCGGCAGGGCGTGCAACTCCTTCGGTAAAATGGCGACAGATTTCACGGATAGACGAGGGACTCTCTTCTCCACATAAAATGACTTACTCTTCGTTTTTTGCCTCTCTGTCCTCCGTCTTTTTCAGACTTTGATGCTTCTTCGCCCGATATTTACACTCATAAAAATAAATCTCGCGCAGGATGGGAAAAGTTTTTTCCTTGAGCCATGAGCACTCCAAATGGTGAATTTATGCTACGGTCTGAATGCAGAAGCATCTGTTACATCATGGTGATATTTTCATGCGGATTCGACTGATTCTTCAATAGGGAGAAATCAATAAATTGGTTAGATAGTGCTGATGAGATCTCTGTCTGAGAATCTATAGAATAAGAACGAAAATAGTGTATTTACCATCAAAGCAAAAAAAAAAATACACACTTTCTTTTGGCAACTTTTGCATCCTGTCGTCAAGTATTTTGATATTTGATATTTAATTCGGCAGTAGGACAAGTTGTCCTCTCGGATACAGGTTAATTATAAAAAAGAACAAAGAGGTTCAAGCGCAATCCAATATGCGAGGAGCTGTGACGGTACTTTGGAGTATCAGCTCCCTCTTCCACTCACGCGGCAACTTATTCCAAAGTACAATTCCCTCAACGAAGAGGGAATTGTGGAGAATGCGACTCCTCGATCTCGGCACACTGAGAGAGGAAGACCTGACAGACGATCCGGCAGCCAAGAGCTCCACAAGGTATCCAGGCCGGCCCATAAAAAGTAGCCGCGAAATGAAATCGACGGCTCTACCTTCAATAAAGCTCAAGACTGGCGTGCCCAGTATCGTGCTCTCATAAGGAGATACATGATCATATCTCCGCAAATCATGGACATATCTCAGACAGGAATTAAATGCCTTTTTCAAGCGAAGTATGTAAATTCTCCATCCCTGAGTGCATTTCCAATGGAAACCTTTGCATTCTGAGGATTGCACACCACACAAGTCTCTACTGTGAAGTGTTTTTGCATACGATTCTAATGCTCTCTCGTGAATAATTCACCCGTAAATCGCATGAGCAAACTTTCGCTGCACAGATCAACTTTTCCGCAGCAAATGATGTTCAATGAATTATTGAAAGTCATCATAGTCAGAACACTTGACACAGGATTGTGAGATATAATCTCGAATGCCATGGTGAGTGTGTTTTCACTTGATTTCCCATCACGGGAAGTCTAATTATTGAATTTGCTGTGGAATTTTGACAGAAAAGGTGATAAGGAGATACACATAAGGTATATCGCTTTATGGATGAAGATTGAAAAGTGAGGAGAAATAAAACCAATCATCCGTTGAAGCTTTCGCTGAGGAGTGTAAGAAGATTATCGTGTTCTCTTCATCCAAATCGAATTTCTTTGTATGGCGCAAAGGAAGATCAACATTTCACTGATACGGATAACGCAGAATACTCCACTCGCAATGTATCCGACCATGTTCGAGGGATTCATGAGTGAAAAAGTACGCTCCACAGCGTCTCGAGAGCTCGGATGAAGGAGAGTGTGGGTGTTTGTAATGCTCCCAGTCTGCAATCCCTTCTCATGGGTATGTATTTCAATTACTCCCCATTAATACTCGGCTTTGGGGTGAGGAAACACTTGTGAGCACTAAAGAATACCCAGTTTGTTCCATCGTACTGGGTGCAATTATCAAAATTTCCATCTGGGCAATCAATCAATAATCCATTTGGCCTCAATTCCCGAGTGGATTCTCCTGTTGCAGGTGATTGAGACATTCACCGAGCTCTGGATCTCGTTCTCACATGACTGAGGTGAGGCGTGATATTTCAGAAATCGCCCTCAATGGCCATCCAAGTGCTTGATTAATGACTTTTGTTGGAAGACCACTTGCAAACTACACTCTCTTCTAGACACTAGATTGTGATCAATATCTCGAAATGTGCTAACACCATAACAAAGGTAACTTGGCAGACTTTAAGCTGACGAGAGCTTTTCAGCAATGACTGAATTGAAAATGTTGATGTCTAAAAAAGCACACTTCGATTGGCAGTGAACGGACATTTTTGCTGCATAATGTTTGCAAAATGTTCTCACTTTAATGAACATGTTAAAAATGCAGGCCAAGAATGTATATTTTACAATTTGTTGCTTACATCAGCATTTGCGCTAACTACAAATATTTTCAGCAGATATAAAATAATGGGAATTATAACGTTTCCGAGCGTTTTGTGACTAATACTTTTCTCTCTTAAAAATCATCGATATTCTTAATGCTGATATATTCAACAATTTTTCGATCCATAGAAATAATCCTGCATAATGCTTTCTGTGGATATTTTCCAATTCACAATTTACCCAGACTGAGAAGGAAAAGAAGAGAGAGAGAGTTTGACGATGGATTTTTTGCGCTATTCATCGAACAATGAACAACATGTCAGTGAATTTGTCAATAATTTCCCCAATGCTGGCATTCATCCCGTACTTTGTGTGTGCACGCCATTAGTAGAAATATGGCACAATAAATATCTTTAGAGCTTCCGCTGAGCTCAAGGCAGCAATTGTTGAGGTCTTGCCGCAGAAAATTCATGGCATTTAATTTTTCCACCCTGTCACTTGATTCCTGACATTTCCATTTCCGCCCGCTCACACTCTGTCGCGCCCCAATGAGCAAATCAATTCCTGATGGCCATTAATAATTTACTTAATTCCCCTATTTACATAACAATGGTTTCTGCCTCCTGTGAAAGTGGGCTCTTGAAAAAATAAATAAATAAATTCAAATTAATACCGTGATTCATTGAATGGGCTGTAATTGGCGGAGGAAAAGCCTCTTTAGGGCGCCATCATCGTGGATCAATATTTCAATTTAAATATTTATTAAATTTGCCAAATTGCTATCGCTGGCGCGGCCACTCGTATATCTTGTAACCAGAAATTAAAAACAATGCCCAAATCCATGGTGGGGTTGTGGAGAGGGGGGCAGAGCCGGAAAGTTGTGTGCTTCTCGTAACTTTTATATTAAATTTAAAATGCAATTTCAGCTTTTGTGGCAACGGCGAACACAGAGGGTAAAAACTACAAGCTAGAAAGTTTGCCATCTCCACGTGAAGCGCCGTCGACGTTCACATAAAAGCTAGGCTGATGAGAGAGGAAGGAAGGGGAATCTTAGCTCCTCAGATGTCCACTGCGATAAAAGAGAGCGTCATGGTAGGTGTTAGCAAGATAGTTACTTAGAAAAACTTTCGCAGAGCTTTAAAGCTGCGGCATGGGGAAACTTTAAGGCTTCTTCCACTCGGCTTGACTCTGATTCCTCATTTCTTCCTGATTTTCTTCTCTGCCCGCCCATCTTAGCCCGACCGCCAGCAGAAAAGTTGCAATTATAAGCCCCAGAAGTCACTTTCTTATTTAATTTAGTCAGTAGCATGGAACAAGAGAATTTTCACTTGAGGTCTTTTCATTGTTGTAAGCGGTAACTTCTTTTCATTTGAGCAGTCTTTTTTATATCCCTAACTCGCTATGACGGTGAAACGATGGAAAGATGGGCCAGAGGTGAAATTAAAAATAAAGAACAAATGAGGAAGCGGAATATTTATGGGACTTTTAACTTTCTGATTTGATATACTCAGAAGTCAAAGGGAGAGAAAGAGAGAGAATTTTGCGGGAGTACCGCACATTTGAAATGAGCAATTTATGCATTTTTACTCCTTGGGCGATTAATTTCTGTGTGTCCGTGTTAGCAACACTTGAGTCAACACGGAATTTAAAGAGCGCCTTAGTTTTCAATTTAGTGCAAGAACTCAGGAGAGAGATAAAACTCGCAGCGAGGAAAGTGTTGAAATCCCATTGAGTATCGCTTCACAGCGTGCATCCTTGGCGCAAGGAGGAAGAGGACTGACAGCGGAAGGATGCAACCGGAAGTTGAAATGGGCTCGAATCCAATATAGGAGAAGTGTGTGCGCCTCTGCAGTCGAGGTTCCATCCATGCGAGACACCATAAAGGAAGATTAAGTTATACTTAAATCTCATCCAAATTGAAATTTATTGCAAGGCGAACGTGTTTGGAATATTGCGTTTGTTTGCAAACGATTCGCCTCCACGTGTCCCCAAACAGTGCGCGAGTGGGCGCCCAACATCAACCATATATTTACCTTCTCTCGCCATCCAAATGTATTACCATATAAGTTTTATTCTAACATAAATAAATTTGTGTCCTACATCGTGTTTAGCTCAGTGACATTGTTATTCAATTTCCTCGGTGTCTCGGGCGTGTTTTTTTCTCTGCTCCTCTCACCATGAATTTCAGTAAATCTATCAAATCCACCCCGAGACAGACGTCTTCTGTCCACTCACGCCTGAATTGATTACAACTGACCGGCGCTGGCAAAAAAGGTGAGTATGCGGAGTAGGCGAGAAACGGGGAAGCGTGTAATGAAGGCAATACGGATGACGATTCTCACATGTCCCCCGGAAAAGGGCGAATCCCTTTCTCGAAATCCTCAAGTTTATGTAAATCACATCCTTCGGAGTGGAGAAATCCAACCCCAGAAAGAAATGTAAATAACTTCCAAGAGATTAAACAAGTAAGTGGCGCAAGAGGAGCTCAAAACTCTCTCCCAAAGTCATGTCACCCTCAAAAAATCATAGAGAATCACTGAATTGTCAGGGCGTTGAGGAAAAATGTTTAAAACAATATCTCCCATCTTACTTGGCGCAAAAAAATCCCTCCAAAGTCCTCAAATCTCCATTTCTCTCCTTAGTATTTCATCTGCTTCCGCTTCTTTGTCTCTCCTTTTGGGCATGCGGCAAACTTTAGTCCATTCGCCGAGTCGAAAGAAATGTATGAGCCATCAAAGGTCTTGCTGAGGAAATAAATTATGCAAATTTTGATTTAATACTCTTTTTCTGGTCTCTGGCCGCGAGAAGATACATTAATTGCGCGCCGCGAGAAAAAAAGACTACAAAAGTGTCCTTCTGATTCTATTTGGAGAAACGATGATGGCCACCCGAAATAGCCTGAGATTGTCCTGAGCAATTGAAAATAAGATAAATTAGAAATTCATGAACCCTTTTCCTCATTTGAATTTTAATACTCACCTCCTCGATGGAGGGAGAAAAGAATTGCCGATGAAGAAATTCGGCACCGCTTTTCGCCCCCGTGAATCAGCCTCAAACCCGAGACTTTCGCACGGAAAAAGAATCGATCGATTTATCTCAAACGTCCAGACATTTTTCCTTCGGAAAATTGGTGTGGTGAAAAAATATTTAGGAAATATCCCAGAAGAGTTGATATTGCGAATTTTCATAGACTTCACCATGTCTAACATTCTGATTAAACTGATTAAACTGATGAGATTGAGAGGGTAAAGCTGAAAAATTACAGGAAACTCCAGAAAGTTCCAAGATATTATTTTATTTCACAGATAAACCTTATCTCCTGCCTCACAAGCACTCCAACTCTGTTCTCAGCCCAATCTTTCGATGGTTCTTGGGTGGAAAAATGGAAATTGTACCATTGTGCCTATTGAGGGATGTTTTATATCAGCATTAATATAATTTATAGAAACGATCCTGAATTAATTTCTTCTCAAATGATGTGCACTCAAGCGCTTTTCTCCTGCAGTAATAATAAATCTATCTCGTGGGCCACCTCTTGTGTGTGTATTCTGGGAAAAAGCCCTGATAAATTCTTCCTCTTCATGGAAAAAAAGGTGTGTGTAATACATTGAACGAGCTGAAATATGTACTACCTGAGTGTTCTCGACTTGTTTTGTGATTTAAGTGGTTTCTCCTCATGGAGACACTGGCGAAGCTCTTAGCTTTCGTCCATCGTGAGCTTTTGGCGCCAGAGAGGAAGCACATTTCGTTGCGAAGGATGACCCAGTGTTATCTTGTCAATTGACTCAAAATTGAATATTCTCCAATGATTTTATTCACTCGACAAAAATAGCCATTGAGTCCGGCAAATGGTCAAAAGTTTTCCCTCCTAAATGGCAGCAATTCAGTGAAATGTTGTGCAAAACAGTATTGGGCACTTTGGCATGAGGTTGAGCGGAAAAAGTGTGTGTATAAATGCTCAAAGAAACTGTGCAAACAGTCTCACACTTGAATTATTAGCAGAAGGGAGAATGGTGAAAAAGTTCTCAATTGTTTCAAAGAGCTGAAGAGTGAGAGAGAGAGGGGGAAAAATACAATTTTCAGTGGTTGAAGTGCTCCACTATTGCTTGGGCACTTTTACCTTTTCTCCGCACTTGCTTCAGTGTGCTAAAGTGGGCGGAAAAAATATCAACAACCACCCTCGTCTTTTTCCGGACACCGGATGAAACACTCCCATTTAATCCCTCATGCAAATTGAATCAATTCTATTAAGTCACTTTTCCCATGTTCTTCCACTGGAACATGTGGGGAGTTGCCATTCCCAGCACAGCGCTCGGAAAACTCTTTCTCCCTCTAAATAGTCCAAATAGTTTTGTACGCTGTAAAGTTCCATCGCCACACGGCAAAAGTGTGTTGCGGAGAATTCAAACTATGGGTGTGCCGAGCATGAAAAGTTCCTTATTGGTCACGTGCATGGCATTGTCGAAAAATTTTTCACCAATATTCCCCACTTTGAACTCTTCTGGAAATTAAAATGATTCGCGTATGGATTTCAATATTCAGTTCTCATGCAACTTTCACGATGAATAAATTTCGACCCACACATTGGAAATTGATTGCATTTGCAAATTGACAAACTCACAAAATTCATTTCGCACACCCCTTCAAAATTCGATGATATATTATCCTTTTGCTCGGGAATAAATTTGCCAAATGAGATTGCTAATATGACTGCCCGCGTGCCTCGTGAAAATGCAATTATACGCCGAATTGGCACAATTCACCGGCAAGAGCTTTGGCGCAATTTTGCATTTACCGTGCCACAATATTGACCAATTTCTGGGGCATTCTGTGAGATCATTTCCGATGCACGGTGATTGGCCGGAAAAATCCACACACTCAGAGTCTCGTGACTTTCCATCCCGTGGCTTTATTGTTTTATTTCACCTCCATCCGCAAAAAGCACGCGAAAGCTCCCTCTGGTGGCATAAGTAATAGGATTTCAGTGTTTTGAATACGGAATAAGTTCCATCTAAGCTTTTTCCTCTCGCTGTTCTCGCCCGTGGTATGTCACACCATAAAAGGATTTTGGAATGCAGCGCGACGCTGGGTCACAGTAGGATTAGGCGTGCCTCCTTCGCCCGTCCATCCTGAGTGCCTGCAGCCCATTTGAATAATTGCACGAGACGGGAAAGCTTTCTTGTGCCACCACGGGTGCAATCAGTTGATGGATTACAAGCCATGCTACAGAAGCTAAGATGGATTTGTTTTCACCAGTGATTTTCACAAAATCGCTCCTGACATTCATTACCAGTAGAAACTCTTGATGGCAACTATGTGAGCCCACAAAACGACGTTTTTG
The DNA here is from genome assembly GCF_947086385.1 of Phlebotomus argentipes. Taxonomy (NCBI): domain Eukaryota; kingdom Metazoa; phylum Arthropoda; class Insecta; order Diptera; family Psychodidae; genus Phlebotomus; species Phlebotomus argentipes. Next base: position 5,878,745 of record NW_026776174.1, read on the forward strand.
AGAAGGTTATTCTGCCAGTGAAATCCACTTCATTGCCCTGAGGCTGTTTATATGCAGTGAAGGCAATATATCATGAACACTGATGAGGTTGTTCAGCTTCCTCTCTGCCTATGCTATAGTAATGCGCAGGAAAATCCGAAGAAATATCACTCTTTGCAACGATATACACTTTCCGAATTCAAAAAATAATATTTACATCTTGTAAAATTCAAAATGCCATAAACGATGCTTAACGCCTGATTGAACGACTGCGATGGGAATATTTGAATGGATTTCTGAAAAAGCTGAATATCTGCCTGGAAGCTCCCCAAATTGCACTTCCGTCGAAGAATGCCCTCAAAGGCAACTCGGAAGAGCACGAAGGTTTACATCAAAGCGGACAGAAATGCTTATTAGAGGGACATTGGTTGTGCATTTCACTTTGATGATCCGAGAGAGCTTTCAATCTCTCGCAGGGAATTGCATTTTTCCCTGCAGGCAAGTGGCTCACAAGTGGGTGCAATGCGTGCCTCTGCAACTCTGGACATGTTGATGGTCCTCGTGAAATCGGCGATAGAGACGGCCACTGTGCTGTCAGATGATTACTGTCCACTAGACATGTGAGACGTGCTTGCAATTTTCACACTGACAGATTTATCTCGTGAGACTCACTAAACTGGGATTTACTAGCGCTGAGTTTGTACGAGAAATCTAGCTGGATACTTCTGTGTTCAGCATGTAATTAATTCTTTTCCTGATACCGTGAATTTTCTTCATTCGGCGTCAGGGTGGAGAACCCACCATAATTCATCCCATTGTGACTGTCCCAGAGAGCGGGAACTTTTCGGAGTGCATTTCGTGGAACTTTGCGACATTCTTGAGCTTCTTTCCACCCTCCGATTTTTTTTGCCGCCTCTTTGCTACATGGTAACAAATGATTTACTTATCTCTATTTACTTCAATTACGTGTTGGAATTCTTTTTCCACCCTCCGTGTGTCTGCGAGCAACTGAATGAAATAAATCGCTTGTGGGTTGCTGCACATGGAAAAAGCTGAGCCATTCACACTCATTTTTCATGGTATACTGAAGTTTTTGCCCACCGCAACTTCATGTACCCAATAAATTCACGATGCGCCCCTCAAAACACCCTCCACTTGAGGCCTCGTATTTGCATTTAGCACTTTTGGCAGTAAATCCACCGAGGAGTCTCAATATTCTCCCCTTGCCAGTAGGTGATTTCTCAGGTCATTATTCGCCGCAGCGCAGCAGGAATATTTTGTGATATACTCCCGAAAAGCTCATGATAAATTTCAGTGAATCCATGTGAAATATTTCACGACACTAATCCAGAGATTACGAGGAAAAAAAGCCCCCGAGAGCACTTGAAATTGTGCGAACTTTTCATATTAATACTTTTGCACTTTAATCCACTTGAGCGGGGAGACAGTGGGCGTGAAAGCTACAATATTTCACGAAAAATTCCTGTGAGAACTGAGACATTCTCAAAAATTATCATTTATAGTATTGAAATTTATCAAAATTCTGTATTTTATTACACTAAACAGGCAATGAATCAGAAAATTTCATAATAAACCGAATTTGCATGTGAGCATCACAAAATTTATATTGAAAAATTGAAGGAAAACTTTCAGTGAATTGTTTTCGACTAGATGTGCTCGACCTACAAAAATTGCACAGTGGTAAATGAAAATTCTTGTGAGTTTGCAATTAAACTTTCACGAGAGCTTTTGGCGAGTTGTGATTTTAAGTGCGGTCCAAACTCACCCCACCTGAGCTATTCTCATCTGCTGAGTTGATTGCCCACAAGAGTGTGGGGCGATGCGGGAAGAAACGTGAAATGGAAGTTCGATAACAAAGTCCATTAGTCACTGTGTGAGCAACTATGACATGCAGAACACAGTGCATCGCCTAGGAACATGGCGAAACATGAGGGCGGCAAACAAAGCTCCCTTCACCATAAACGAATCAACTTTATTAACTAATATTGAAACTCGCAATACCTCAATAAATTTCAATTTTGTGTACAAAGTTTGCGGGCACAATCGCTCTTTGGTTGCCGCACGACGCCTCTAATATGTTCGCCTGCAGCACTGCACTGAGACAGACACACACCGGTGTTGTTCTGCCCATTTGTTACTGCGGCCACCCACTGGGTGGCTCCGGCACTGCATTCAGCAACTTTTGTTAATTATTTTAAGTGACTTTTCTCCATTATGCACTCGATAGTGGTGCTGTATCGCATCCTTTTCGCATCCCGCCCGCCACTTGGCCTCCCTTTCAACGGCAAATCCAACAACGTGAGGATTGAAAAAGATGTCTCTCGGGTGGGAGGCAGACAACTTGTGTTTGTATGCATATTGTGGAGGAAGCACTATGTTGAACTTTTGCCACATCCAGTGGGAAGATGTTGACAGAGTTGAGAAGGAGGATTACAGAAGATTTCACCACGATTTTACATGAAGCTCCACTCACAGGACACTGCTTTTCGATTTGGCAAGGGTGTGACCCACACAAGAAGGATCTTAGGAGGAAATTGACCAGAAAGAATTACATCTACTGCAATGGGCGGAACACGCCTCTCTCAAATTGAATTAGACATTCAGACCTAAAACCCCAAATAGACGATCTTTGAACTATACGAAGTGTCCACTCTATAGTAGATTGTTTGGAACAATTCCGTATTGTGCGCATTATCAATAAATGTTGCCAAATGATAATAATGAGCATTCTGTGCATTTGCCGTATGTACTCTGCATGAAAATGGCTGATGCACGCGGGTTTTTGGAATGATTTTCCACGATGATTGCACATTCTGGGGCACCAGCATTTGTGCTAATTTATTCGCAAAGCGCGGCCTGAGATACATAGATACCGGCCCTTAGATAGTTGGGCACGAAAGTGGTGAGAAGGGCGTAAATATAGAAATGAGAAACATCCGCAATTATAAATATAACACTTTAGAGCAAAAGTTGTTGAATTATCACACTGGCACAGCGGGAGTTTATTGCCACTGTTTGGCGCTTTTTTGCCCGAGACGTGCAAGCTTTCCCCTACACAAGCGGAAAAGCTCCAGCAGCAACAGTGCATGACACTCTCCAGCAATCATGCCAAGCGAATTATTGTTCCATTCGCCATTGAGAATGTGAAAGTGGGAAAAAGTGCAGACACCATTTTTCGAGATTCGGACCAAATATTCCTTCCTTGTCGGCAATTTTTCCCGATTTTTTTGGCACTTTTACTGTCCTCACACAGTTGATGCAATAGTTTTGCCAGAACTTCCTTGGCCTTAGTTCTCTGCTATGATATTTCCAAAAAGAACGTGAAATCATCTGGCTCGACTGCATCCATACAATTCGATCGATTTCCGCCCACTTCAGATAATTCTCGCGGAAAAATTCACGTCTGAAATTCGATGGAATACTTTTCTCCCAAGTGTTCACTAAAATTTCTTCTAGACGCGCGAGAGTAGTTGAAATTCGCATTTCCACAAGAGTTTGGAAGGTGTGAGTACTTCTATTGAATGATGTGGTGAAATCTGCGAGTACTCTGCGGGAGTCATGAGTTTCTTGCATAATATTTATAGTATCAGTAAAGTTGTGATGGGTTTGTATGTGAAGCAATTACCAGCGAAAGAGCGATAGATTGACTATGCAAATATGTAGAGGCGGAAATTACGCGTCGTATTTCAATTATTGTATGTCATTGCTTTTCAACCCCTTCATAATTTATTCCACGTGATTACATCAATTATGTGACGCGTTCCACAAGAACTGCGCGTCTGAAGAGCTTTCATAGGTAAGAGGAGCTCAGTCGTGCAATCGATTAATTCATTGGTAAAATTGCAAATGAGATTTCTTCAGGGGTGACGGGAAATTGCACGTGATCGATCGGGTTTTGGTGGGTGGAAAAACAGGAAATTATACCTAGACTGAGGCGCATTTTCGGCGTGAAATCAGCGCAAACAATTTCATATTTATAAAACTTTTGACAGGACTCAGTGAGGTGCCCTAATATTTCAATCACCTCCACACCATTATTCCCTGAAAAGCTCCACGGAGAGTCTTTTTTCTATACCTCATCGCTAAAGACTCCGCCTCGGGCTTCCTTGCTGAGGGATCACCCTCACCATTGCCTTTTGTTTCTCCATCAACACGGAAACTGAAACTCATTAGTGCGGTGAAAATAATTTCCCGCCAAAACGGGAGGGTGAGGGGTGTGCTGAGAAAAATTTTTATCTCTTAATTGACATTCAACTTTCATTTGCATTTAGATCAAATAATTACTCGCGCGCAAACCGTCATCAGCACTTCCGTCTCGACTGTCGCTGGCTCACAGATGTGTCTATACAGTCTGTATTATTTATAATACTCTAATGAATATTAAGGGTTGAAAAAGACTGGCAGATCTCTTATCGCATCGACGGTAGTTTCATCTCTGCCATGAGATATACAAGGCATGGCAATTTTATAAATTGCCAACTTTCATCTTGTCTTATCTCTCTAAATTGATACAGCACAGTTCTTTTTGGTCTTTTGCCATTCATGCCCACTTTTAATTTCTCTTCGGCCAAAAGCTGGGGCTCCTAAAAAATTTATTCAACTAATTTCCTGACAAGCATATAAGATTAACAATTCCAGATTAATAAGACTTTTTTACAGCCACACGCGCAATTTCAGAAAAATTCACTCTGAGTCTTATAAATTGAATTTTGGCTCCGCAGAAACTCGTACAAATGAAAGGACATGATAAGCAAACGCCAAAGCTAGTTACTTATGATCATATGTGATCATGTATTCTGTATAATTCCGCGAGTGTCCTGCAGACCGTTTTAGGTAGATGCCGTCAAGAAAAAGCGTACGTGAGCCGGGCTTCGCCCAGCTCAATTTTTTCACACTCCAGAACACAAATAGCATTCGGAGCGCAAAAATCCCTAATGTGACATCTTAATTAATCCCGAATCTCCCCTTCATGGGCGACAGTGGAGATATTAGGAAGTTTCCGGGTGGCAGAAGTGCATGCACGAATCCAACATGGAGCTTAGCATTATTAAAAGCATATATATCGCTGAAAGTGGGTGTGAGTGCAAAAGTTGAAAGTTCAGAATGAGCAAATAAATTTGAAAAGTTGCAACAACTAAATAAAACCCGAAAAGCACGTCTTCAACATTTTAAGAAATTTATATGTTGAAATGAATTTATGAAAATGTTGTTTTTGAACTTTTCTCCGACAGGTTTCCACTTTTTTCGCGCTCCTTCTCATCCCTTTCACGCGCGGCTTTTCAGAACTTTTCCTCGGGAAGCTCGATAGTGTGTCCCACAGTGCAGCAGAGAATTGAATGCAAGATAAAGGTATGGAGAACTCTTGATGCATTTCAGTAGATATTCCTTGGCAACTTCTACCCCTATTGGAAACTGAAGTCCCCCAATGTATTGTTTGGTGATTGGGAATGAGGGCTTGTTGTAGTATTATGATTTTCTAGCTTGGCGCCCGAATTGAGCTGCCGAGAGCACTCGATGCAGTATCAGATCCGATTAATATTCAATATGGACGCATGAATACAAATCATTAATTATCCTCAAAGTAGTGCTCATTATTATTAAATATTATTGGCCGGTTTGAGAGGCGAGATGTTGTCTATTTTATGCACTCGAGTGGGTTAATGCGTTGCTAAAATTCCAGGAAGGCAATATCCACCCATTTTACGCCATGCCTAATATAGAATCAATAATTCGTGCCGCCAATACCGAAAGCTCTGCCACACAGGGAATGTTTGATTGTTTGCCACCACTGTTGCCCATTCACTCGGAGAAGAGGCATCCGTTTGTGATTTACGAGGTGCTAATATTGGCGAAAATTGAATGAAACCTGTGCGGAATTTCTGATTATTCCCCTACAAGTCCATTCAATCGTTTCGCTGTTGTCTGCCCAACACGTCAGTGCAGTTGTTCCACCACTCAAATTATCCCAGCAAGCTTTCTTATTTCAAATGATGATTTACTATAAAATACAGAGAAAAATTGTTGGATTAGCAAGTTGATTGGCATTGCAATGCCACGCATCACACTGAGATGGCAATGCAAATTAATGTTGAATTAAAGTTAGAGGCACAAAAAGCTCCTGTGGCGAAAGCTCAGTGTGTTGAAGGGAAGCTGCAAACTGTATTTGAATTGAAATGTAATTGGAAAGTGCCATCAAGTCCGATTGGTCTGCGCCATAAGCTGCTTTCACCACAGGTGGTGCCTTTCTTCGGCAAACTCTCTCTCTCTCTCTCCCTCTCTCGTTCTCCTGTCGACTTGATAGTCCATTTGCACAAACACCCCCATGCAGATTCACCTTCGATCCGGGTACAAGGTAGTCCAGACAGGATTTGGGAGTGTGAGAAAGAAAATCCCAACCATTCAGACAATGTGGAGTCGCGCGGAGACGTGAAATATCTCTTTCGGAACTGTCGCCTTTGTGCATCCACCACGTTTTTCCACCCACAGGAGGAAACCATTGGCACAAACATAAACATAGCTGAGGGTGGGTCATATCAAGGGGCGGAAGAATGCACTTTATTGGTAGAAAAAATTTCAAATAATACCACTAATAAACATTCCAGGGCGAATAGTCGATTTCACGGCAGATAGTTGTTAATTTAAACTCAGAAAAAGTCATTTTGAGACTTGATGAAGATCTCTGTTCCGTATTAAATATCAAAGTGAAGAACTTTCTCAAGAAAAATATGTAATAAGATCATTTAAAGTGATCAGTTTCTTGTGCTTTTGACCCCTTGATAGAGGACAAAAGTATAAATCCGAGTTAAACTTTTGTCCAAATTGAAAAATAGAAGAGTATATCTCTTACACATCTACCAAGTAATTTATCCAATCCTCGCCCTCCACTCTAGCACAAACATATAAATATATCGAAACCGTGTACAGAATTTATATCACTTCCCATTTATTCATTTTATTTGCTCTTGAATACTAAATAGTATTAACAGTGCCGGGTGGAAGTGAAAAGGGAGAAAAATAAAATTAGTCTTAATTTTATTCATTCGCCAGATATACTGGGTGGCGCACGGGATAGTTTGGGGCTCTCTGGCAGCCACCCTTCTCGCCTTGGCTATATATTGTCTTCATGGCAGCGAATACAGCAGACGCACACCACGTCAGTGGCCTTAAGTCCATTTGAATGACAGACAAGGCTTCTGCCGTAATAAATTGTTGCGAAAGCGTCATTTTATATATATTTCATCTCGGATGAAACACACCCCATCGTAAATTGGAATTAATATCATTTATAGATGGAATAATTTAATTCAACTTGCGTGACGATGATTGATGAAATATTCAATGTGATTATTTTGATTGTCCCCGTGGCCAATTATCAACTTCCCCGAAGAGTACAAGACGCTTCTTTGCGCAATTTTATTCAATATTTCACAACTGCCAGAAGAAATTCTCGCAAGGGAACCTTGAGAAAGACAACTTCTCAGAATTAATTAACAGTCTCAATAATTGTAGAGTTCGATGAGAGAAATACTTTTGAGTGAATTTACCATGGTGAAAAGCTCACATTTCTCAACTTTCTCAAAATGTGACCTGGATTTGAAAAAGTAAAATTAGAAGGATACCGAAGCACCTTCACTTCAAATTACTTCGTGCGGGAATATCAATCAGAAGTTCCTCAGGCGCCCAAGAAAACAAACCAGAGATGCTCTGGAGGAAATTAATTTTCCAGCAGGAGATTCAAGTGGTTTCTCCTTACCTTTGGTAGAAATATGGTGTGAATTTATAGTGCAAATGAGGTGGAAAGATACACATTTCTCTCCCATCTTAATATTAAAACACCCCGCTCGTACACAACTCAATATCAATTTCATTGAGCAAATTCAATCAATTCGGAATGAAATTGATTCCGTGTCCTTGTGAAAGTGTGTACTCAAGAGTGGTCACACGCTTTCGGGCTATATTTTCGAACGGCTGCTTGAAGGAATGAATGGAGAGGGTGGGAACCAAATATCTGGTCACTTCCCATCGCCCAATATTTGCACAATCTTCCTCTGGCACACTCAACTCGCTCCTGCCATTCAGCTACTAATATACATAGCTATCGCCACCCCTAAACTTCATATCAATTTTCATGAGATGTGTTTCCTTGGCCATCTGAATCACAACACTTGACCATCGCAATTGCAGAGAAGATCATGTTCACCGAGCAGCAAAAGCTCATGATTCCACTGAGAGCTTTTTCACAATCCAAACCACCCCAGATTAACTTCCACACACGACACATGTTTCAATGGGAATGGAGTTGTTTCACGTTCGGAATTGAAGAGAATTCTCCCTTGTCACTCAATTGCGTGTATCGATTTCATTATACTGCCACACAGTTGAGTAATAAAATCAATCTCCATCTCCCTTTCGCCACCCCTTCCTCCACCAGAGCCGCCCACTCCTGAAAAAGCCATTGAGCAACTAATCACCCCATTTACTCACCAGGTTCCCTCACTCATCCACACGATTCCGCCCCTCGGGGATTGATGGGGCACAGAGATGATGAGAGCAGAGAGGAAAGATTCAAGATTGAGTTCACTTCTTCAAGACTCTTTTCCCTCTCTCTCTCTCCCTCTCGAAAGTGCCCTCCATGCAGAGGCAGACTCCGTATCACGCACGTATTAAATTATATATTGGTTGCCCCCAAAAAATCAGCCAGATATTCAGACTGACTAAACTTCTGCCCTCCGTTTGTGGACTGTCAGGTTCAGCGGACGAGTGTCGTCATCGAAGATCTCATGTGAAGTGGGGTCTGGGTGAAGTGGATCACCCCAAGAGGGGGTGGAGGGACGAATTTTACACCCAAGTGGCATCCCTTCAGCCAGACAATGTGTGCTCCTTCGTTTAATCTTGGCACAAACTCAATTATGTTGGTGATTATGGCCCAGAAAAGGATTGACTTAATCAAATTTGGGTGCTTTCATCAACTTCCCATTCACTCTCTGTCTTCACAGCATTAAACATGGTCCGCCCCAATAACATATGGATCCCCAGTCCCCACGGCGCTTCGCAATTGCGTGTGTTTTTGCACCCCAACAGAGTTCTTGGATGATATTCTGCCCTCTCTGCCAGATTATTATATTGTATAATAATATAATTGGACTCGAGGGGCTCCGGAGTCACTGAAGCATATTTTGATCCACTATTAATTGGCCCATTACATTGTGACTGAATATGCAAATTTGCCTCCCCATCATTCGCAGTGTTTAGGAAATTGTTTGATTTAGCCAAACCACAACTATTTATGCTGAACAATCTAAATATATATATACAATTCACTGGAATTTATTTAACCTTTTACCAATCACTAAATTGATCAATTCCATTCGCATAATTTTGCGGAGAATTAAACTGCTCAATCTGCCTATTGCGCTTTTTCATTCATAACCCAATTCTCATTAAATAGCAAAGCACGCTAGGACAACACAGATAATACGAAAATTCACAGTGTGAAATATATCAAATAAGCCATGAAAACTCAATATGGCAATTAATCATGACTGAGTTTGGTATTTATAGGGAAAATCAGATTTCTTTTTCGTGGAAAATGACGTGAAAAATTAATTTATTTCATTTGTAATTAGATTACTTTACGTGTTGGAAAAAGAAAATGAAGAAAAGTTAAGAAACTTACTAAGTGCCTATTAAAATTCACGGAATATAAAGCATGTCAATTAAACAATCACTTTACTGTATGTAATTCATGTGAAGCTGATTATTTGACTGAACTGAATTTCTAAGGCAACATGAATAACAATAAAATCGACATTATTGACGAGTTTGCATACATTTTGACTATCGATTTTAATTGTAACTGCGAAAATAAAAATTCGGAACAAAAATTCTCTGAGATTCTTTCCATGAAAACTTCCTTATTGTGAGATTGTATAACCTTTATAAAGAAAAGACTCTGTTTTCTCTGATAAAGACACAATTACCTCCATATTCTCAAACACTTTGTGATGATTTCTACACACCTGCAATTGAGAAGGAATTAGTCAATCCGGAACGAATTTCTCGGAAATGTGTTGCGTGGTCGTCTTTGCTAAATTCACTTCCAAGAACCATGGCCGCGACACTTGATCGTCATCATCATCATCATGGCCCGTGAGCCGAAGTAGAAGGCGACGGCTCAATTTCACACTTATCTTTGCCTTCGGAACATCGATTTTCCAGCACGACCACGGAAGATTGTTATACTTTAAAAGAACATTTATTATTTATTATGCAAGCGACACCAAAGTGAATATAAAGGCGATAAAACATTGAAGTTTACTATCAGTTCAGTGAAGACGCCATGGAGGAATACATTGAGTGCTATCCGGAATTTCTCAGTTTTGACGCTGGAATCAGACGAGGCCTTAAAATACTGACGTTGTCTCTATTTAAAAGAGAATCACTTAATGGGATGGGAAAAGTCATTATTCCCATATTTGGTGTCTATACATTTGTTTGCACTGTGAGTGCAGCCACAAATTCTGACGCAACTCTTGTGAAGATAGTCGTGATTCTAATGTTCAGTACAGGAATAATTCATATTGGGATGAAGTCATTGTGCACGCTTTTCAATACTGAAGAACTATGTGAATTGTTGAATTGGTTTGGACAACTTCATAGAGTGCAAAAGATTGACATCGTCTCGAATTCAGCCAGAAATCATCTCAAGAAAGGCCTTCTCATCACAAAGATCCTGAAACCGTATTTAATTTAGTGTCATAAGATCTTGTTCGTACTTACTATGCTATCTTTCATTACAGGCTCATTATTCCGATGTACTTCGGAACAGTCTATCCGAGCATGGTTTATTTCATGGCTATTAATGAACCGCTTCACGCAATTCCTGGAATTTCTGGAAATTCTACAGAATTCGTCATCCTGCTGAATACTAACCAGGCAATTACAATCACAATAGTTATGCTCGAATTAACATTCATTGACTACGTCTTGATATCCTTCGGATTTTACTTTGTGCAATCCATGAGCATCTTGAGAGACATGATAAAATGCCTGGACGATTCTCAGTTTCTCAAGAATCATCCTTACTTTATAAGATCGGTTTACGAATTCCACTGCGAAATTGTTCAGAAATTCGGTATATTTACTCGAGTTTACTATTTTGGCTTCACTGGTCAGTTTGGATGCGATGTTATTCTGATATTGTTCAACTTTTTCCTAATCGGAGAAATTGGCGACGCGAAGCAATTTATTTTCTATCCTCTCTGCGGCATCGCTTTCTTTCATCTCGGCACTCTTTGCATATTTGGAGAGTTCATTTTTGCGAAGACCGAAAAGTTTGCTGACGATATGTATTTGACAAAGTGGTACGAAATGAAAGCTAAGGATCAGAAGCTTCTTCTGCTTATGATGTACGCAACAAATAAGCCTTTCGGATTGAGGGCGGCTGACATGTATGATCTCAACATTGTCATGCTGTTTCAGGTGATCAAAATGTCGTTTTCTTACTGTGCAATTCTTTATACGCTTACTTAAATTCATAGTTCATTTCACAATGGCTTTTATTACTCAATTCTTGCACAATTTAAACGAGTATATACTATACATAGAATTAAAGTCGAAAAATATTTAGTTCTAACATTGAAACTGATGTTGTTCAGTGATATAACGAATTAAATTTGTTTGTGAAATCTTCATGGAATTTTCCTTAAGCAATTCGCCCCCTGTTTGCGTCTCTATTGTCGTGCTTGTTGACATGGAACACGCCATAAATTTTACAAAGTGTAGATATTTCAATTGAAAATGCAAATTGCATCATATTTTCAATTTTTCCTCTTCTGCAATTCCTCTCACTCTCCTGACCGCTGCTTTCGCCATTCTGGCCGGACTGCATATGAAAAGGGACTTTTTGGGAGTCTCCGACAGAGGATGTAAATGAAATTCGGCATTGAATTTTTCCATCTTCCGGCCAACCCTTTGGCGGGCGCGCCAACGCGAGTGTGAGTCGCGGTGGTGCAATTGCTCAGTCGGTGGCCAAAGTGTCTGGTGGTGGAATTGAATGGGTGTGAATGGGTCTGGGTGGGATGAAACTGAACCTTCATATGCACAAATGTGAAGCAAATAAATATTTTTAGTCACATAAATTGTCGAGAGGAAAATCTCTCAGTGAAATTCAACTCCTTCCTCGGGGCGGTGCGGAGCCTCCCCGGAGCACCGCACATAAGACGACAGCGGGGCCACACATCCAGAGCACACAGACTGGGTGAGTAAATGGGGAGAAGTATTTTGAAAATAAACGACACCATTTGTGTCATGAACGGAAAATTTATAAACTGGGAATTCAATTTTCTTGTGTTGATGGCAAAGAATTTTCAATACATGACGAAATCGCGCGCGCCATGGGGGGAAATTTGTCGGGAAAAATGTTTTCCTGCTAGGTCGTTAGTTATTTTATTGTGTGTGCATTTCTCAGCACTGCCGATGATGGTGTGAAAACCACCCCCAAAAGCCGCCCATTGCGTAAAATATTCTCACTTCGCGCATTATCAAATTCACATTTCGCCAGCAGAAATTATTTGCGTGGAATTCCTATGAGAGATATTTCGGCAGGATATCCCCATGATAATCACTCGTGAGGAGAGGCTTATTTATCGCGGGAAGTGAAGAGGCAAATATTGGAGAAATATGAAGTATTAGGGATAATTTATTGCTGCCCCTCTAAATCATCCGCATGGCGGAGGATGGAAAAATTGGCCAAACTCCTTCGAGAATTCTCGCTAGAGTATCGACAGGAAAACACCAATTATGGGCGCTCTGACGAGAGAAACGCCCAAAATTCCACCCGAAGAATTCACTTGCGTGGCATTAATTGATGAGGAAATGCAATATTCCTCAAAGCGTCAAAAAGATGGACTCTGAAAAACAGCTCACACCATCGCATGTCCCCATTTTTCGTACCGCTTTCATGACAAAACACCAAAATCTCAGCACTAATGAAGCCTGGGTGACTTTTGAGACAATTGGCTTAATTGAATAAAAATCAATCAGGTGCGGTGTGTTTATCGGGAAGTCATCACCGTGTGATTGCAATTAATCAAGCGCTGGACGAAAGCTCTTCCGAGTGGCTAAACTTTTTCTCGGCTTTTGGCAAGACATCGCTTCATTTGTCATTTCCACTTTAATTGATTTCCCGTCTCGAGGGGTCGCTAAGTGGGCAATTTTCCTTGCCATTGGCTAATTTTTTCATATGCAACAACTATTGTTGCATATTAGAATCAACTCTATTGTAATTTATCTGTCTTTTTTTCTTTACTTTATAGTATATCATGTCTCTTAGCGTATTTATCCGCCTCTTATTAGAACTTTTAAGTGAAATCAACTTGTTTTTTAGTTTCTCCTCTCGGAGAGTTACTTGAAATCTTGAGCTAAAGATTCACATATACAATTCAATGTGTGCAGAGACAGTTATATAGATGTCTCAACGCGAAATTGCAACTAATTAGAAACCAAGATGTTTGTCAATTTGAAAGCTATACAACAGAATTTGCTTAAGCTCATTTCTCTTCACTGCTCTATTGTTTACAACATTCTGATCCGAAATACCATGGGGAAGACAGTTTATAATATCACCCCACCCAAATATTGTCATGTGTCTTCCCAGTTTTGGAAAGTTTAGAGTTGTACATCAGAGAGAATTTATGGGAAAGCGCCGTGTTTTGTTGCAACTTTGCCAACATGATGGAAGATCGCTTAGGAATTAAATATCACAGGATAAACGCCAAGTGTCAATGTATTAAAAAAGTACTCACCAACTCCAGAACGATGAAATTTCATCTAAAAGACGGCTCATGGTGTATATACGATGGTGGTGAAACCTTAAAGTTGTGCATAGTTTCGCTCAAATATTCCATTCCATTAATGCACATTTGCGTTAGAATCCACTGTAATTAATAGAATTTAAATTAAACTTAGAAACACAGCATTTGAATGATGTTTTGTGTTTGAATGGCAAATCAAAGCCAAGAGAGGGGAGAAATAGTGAAGGATTTCTTGATGCCAGAGGGTGGTTTGGCATTCCATGTGAGCTCTGTCCATTATTGTACACCAGAATCATTCCACCTTATGTCTTATATACAGATACACATATATACATACGCAGAACATGTAATGAATTTGTTATTTCTGCTACGAAATCCCATCTGTTATGTGTAAACCCTTCAGATCATGCATTAATAGATTTTTAATCATTCATATAATCAGGAATATAGTTAATCCTATACAATGTGAACACTGTAGGTTTTCCGAAATGTTAGAGAGCGCAATGACATTGTAGAGCTTTAAACTCACGTATAAATGAAATTGAAATTGCTAAGCCGAAAATTGAGTTGGTCGATCAAACCAGTTTGATGAAATCGTATTAATTTGATGGTTCACATTGATATTGAGAGAACAATATCCGAATCAAATCACAACTTTCGATGAAAAAGCCATAATACAGTTTCTCAAATGCCAAACGTAAAATGAAATGCATGTTTGAAAGTTATTAAAGTATTTAAAAAAAAATCCTTGAATTTTGTTTCAAAGAATTCTGATGAAAAGCCACAGATTCTCAAGTGAATTCTGTGAATTCTCATACAATCCCAAACCACACACTCTGTATCCATGTGTATATATATCTGTGAAAACACTTTAATATTGAAATTTGTTTACTCATCGATCCCCTTTGCACTGAGACAGACGTTTTCCCTGACCACGTTCCATCCCAACTCTCACAGAGTGTTTAATGTTGTGCCCAGAGAAATATCCTTTTCTGACCACATTTCGCTTCGTGCCTGGCAAAAACCACCCTCATTTCCTCCTCTTCCGATACCGCAACGCCCAAAGTCAAAGAGAAGTCAATTCGGAGAACGCAATGCGTCCTCGGAAAATGATGAATGGTGCGTGAGGAGGAAAAAAAACCAATAAAGTCCACAAGGAAAGCGCACATTGCAGTGATGGATTTTTTGCCGAGGCCACTTCCTCGTGCGCCTGGTGACGTGTGGACGAGGTCCTCGATGGGGAATCAACTCTTGGCCGGGTGTTTTGGCTGGCCAAGAGCTGGCCAGAGTGTTGTTTCCTCCCCACACCCTCGCCAGCGGATTTATTTGGCCGGCAGAGCGCCGTACAGAGACTGGCGCACATCTAGCCACAATTGTTGTTTTGCAAATGTTTGCTGATTCTTCTGCTAATTCAATATTATTGGCCTGGCTCTCTCTCTCTCTCGCTCACTCTGTGGCACCCTTCCTCCCTCAAGGGAAATGCCATTACCCTGGGCGAATGTTTGGGAACGAGAGTGCGCCCTCCGCAGTGGCGCAGTTTTTCTGGGCCATAAACTTTTATAGTGCTTTATGTGATAGTTATAGATGGAGTTTGTTAAACACATTTCATAATGTGATAAAATTGGATACAGACTTTCAATCTCATGCCATTCTCCCTCACGGTCGTTCCCTTGGCAATTTCCTAAATTTTACTGCTTGCTGCACAATTGTATGTGATTCCCAGAAATTAGCATACACAAAAAAAAGTTGATGAGTCTGATGTTCAGGCAGAAAATCTTCTCAATTTTTCCCCGGATATTCTCTAGGCACGCCGAAATAACAATAAGAAATCATACTGGTGAAGAATTAATTCAACGACGCATGACAATTTATTGGAATGGCCATCGAGCCGAAAAGCCTGGACGAGATTCCTTTACACTTTTTCACTGCTGGCTGACGCCAAGTTTAATGTCTCAATTTTCACGGTTCAACTGGCCACAATGGAATGTGCCCGAGGGTGCGGAAGGACCATTAGAGCTTCAGTCACATGCAAAATGTCGTGCAACCGCACACGCGGGTGAGATTCGATCGAAATTGCCAAATAAAACGTGAAATGGCCTGTAAATTGGCAGATGATAATCGTAAATGGGCGAATTTTGGAGCAATAAGAGCCACAATTTACACACCATCTGCTATGAATTTTTATCCAGTGCGAGGGTGGATTTTTGTCAATTTTGGCCGTTGGACGATTGATGGCGGCTCGAGATGAGAAATCCCGTGGTCGCCAGATGCAGGAGATTTGCATGAGTTGCGGTTTGTTCCTGATCCGCGCCGAGAACGCTGGAATGTGGCTCTTCTGCCGCCCCTCCACTCACGTCTGCGCCCGAGGGCTTTCCCAGCCGGGAAAGTGGGTGTGCATGAGGGGAAAGGCCTGAAGACAGACCCTCCACGTGCCGAGGGAAATCCGCGAGAGAGCCGCCGAGAGGGGAAACACATCTCAAGCGGGTACTTTTGGTACATCTCAGTGTGAATCCACTCTGGACTTTTAGTACTAAAGCGGACGCGTAAGAGGATTGCTCATTGAGGAGCACACTTTGCTCTCGGGAGTCGCCATACGTCAATAAATCCGGAAACTGATTGAGTAATTTGTGTTGCAGACTCCAGAAATTAGTCTGCATCACATTTGCCACTCATTTTTGCTGAAAAGAGGAAGAGGGAGAGAGAGAAAAAGTTGTAGTATAAAACGTGATGTTTTGTGCAGAGACTGGAGATTGTGTGACACGGAAACACGAGCGAGTTTACAAATTCCATTTGCGAGTTTGTGTTCATTGAAAGAGCCATGGATAATTTTCAATAAACTGAAAATTCAATTAACAACTCTGTAATCAAGTCCCCCAAATTAATTTAATTGCATACACTTTTTATGCACAACACGCTCAACTGTCCATCTCACACCCGAAAGCAAGCCTATTTGGTAAATGAATGAGTGTATACAAAAAAAATAGTGTGGATTGCGTGAAACGCGGAAAATATATCACAATTTTGCGCCAGAGTGTGGCTCATGTTCTTTGAAGAGTGTCCCTCGGGTGGAATTCATTATAGTGCAAAAGAGTGACCGAAAATTGCCATCAGTGAAAATTGTATTGGTTTGTGCAATACAGATCAATTAATTTGTATTCACGTGGTAAACATTGGGCGGAACAAGTGCACCCAATTAGGTCTACAATTTTATTATTTGGAGAGCCTGCGAGACGCGGAAATATCCAGAGGTAAGCTATATACATACACCGTGTAGATAAGAATTCTGTGACTGCAAGAAAGTCGCTCCGTCATGACAAAAAGTTGCACAAATGTCTTGCATTAACTTTCCTCATCCAATGAGTGTGTAATGGGACAGACAGGGAGAAAGAACTTGGGATTAGCGAGTGTTCTTTTGACAAAAGCACAGCGCCATAGAGACACACGAGCGTGAGTTAATTGGATAAATTAACATCGTTTACAGAAATCATCAGAGTAAGTAAATGGGAAAAGTTGGAGAGGAAACTTTTCGACCGAATGACAATTAAATTAAAACTAATTAAATGCACCAATTTGAATGGAGAGTTGCGCACTTCCTTTTGCATCTTCCGCCACAATTTCCATTTCTTTGCTCACATCTTGTATCTTCGCTCTCGCGAGAGAAAGACAAAAAGGGGTTACAATTCCTCCTCCGCATTCTCACTCACTTCGGGAGAATGGAAAATACGATAATCTATCCCCATTCACAGCAACAATTCTATCATTGTCATCCAAATAAGAGGATATATAGGTGATTATGTACATATTTCCATTTGAAGAGGATTTCCCGTCAAGTGGCATTCTTCCAATGGGATCTATGCGCAAGAGAGTGTATTTTTATTCAACAAAATTTGATTTACTGCCGCTCCATTCCACAAAAATCTCTCGAAAATCTTCCCCCTACACACATACACATTGTCATCCACCCTTCAGACTTTGAGGAAAAGTGAGAGAAATGCCGTACATTGGCATTTCATTCCAACCATAAGCTTCTCGCGTTGTCTCAAAATACGCTCCAGTGAGCACCGGGAAAATAACATATTATATACACTTTGCCGTGCACTCAAACACATTTTGCCAACTGAGTTGCAATTGGGAAAAGTGTGTCGAAATTAAAGTTGCATTTTCTTACAATCTGCTTCACTCTCAATACGCTAAAGTGCACCTTATATTCAGCATAATACTCAATTACTTGAAAAAATACTTGAATAGAAATAATCCTGTCTGAATTGGATGATTGTTGCAGTGCGAGTAATTCAAGATGATGCATAATGTATTCTTCATTATACAAATTGAAGATGTTCAAAGCTGTTGAATTATTTCACTTGCTCAAAGAAAACTGAGAATACTGAAAATATTTGCACTTCTCATGCAATTTCACAGATTCTCATGCAAGTTTCAATTAGAAATACAACAGCTGAAGGACGAATATGCACTTTGTACATCCTTTATTATGCGATTGTGCTAGTTGTGTTGGATGATCTGGAAGATTTTCTTTGGTACAGAGAAAAACTTCGTAACCATTTCATTGAAATTGTGTGTAATATTATACTTTCCGCTCTCTTTTTCTCTTCTGGGAAATCTCACGACGTATTTTCAAGTTTTTGTGTCTTTCTACAAAATGGAAAAATGTCAAAGAACAAAATGTAATTACCGTCGATTGCTTATATGTAACTAGCAAATATTATTTTGGTCTGATAAACTTTATTCAGTCCTAGCATATTTTCAAATATTATCTGTTTCTTAAGAGAAAGTTATATACTGTGCATATTCATTTATTTTATTAGTTCAATAAATCAATGCAATTTACTTTATTTTCCCACTTATTATGCTCACGAAACAATTTCCAATATGTGGATTTAATTAAAACATTCCAACATAACGAGTATTTCGCCAATTGGCTAAAATGTGTCATGATTATTCGTGAATAATGAACTTGATTATCTCCACAGACAACTTCAATGGAAATAAACATAAAAAACTTTTTCATTATGTAAATGTCCACATATTTTATCGTCAGTGTGTCTTTAAAAAAAATTATGTAGAATTCTATATTGATTTTCAGTTAAATTTCTGCAGAAGCAAAACAGTGATAAAATTTTCCTCGATGTAAGCTATTACCATAAAACAAGACTCACTCCTTCCACATCTTCACAGCGTCCCTGACCTTTGTTGAATCGATCTCGCTGACTGTTGTTCTTGGCTTTTCCTTTGAGCGAATCTTTTGGAAAACTTTGCAGATTTTACAGTAAATTCAATTGACCACAAACTTCAGCCTCTCGGTCCTGTCCAAATACCACTCACGCTGAGTGGAGAATTGTACCACAGTGCCGCTTATAAATATTGCAACACTCCGTGTGCTCGAAATTATTTCGATTCATGCGAAGGAGGTTGTTTATTAAATTTCTGGGGAGTTGGCGCTTTTGGAATTAAATGAAATTCTGTGCGTTGAAGGCCTGGGAAGCTCAGAGCTTTCACCACCACGATTTGGATGAACAGAGTGTGACCAAGTTCGCCAACAATTTTCAGCCACAGTGTCGTTTCAGGCCACGAAAATTTATTCACACACCCCACAAAGAACCACTGATTTTCATGTTGGTGTGCTCAAGGGAAATTCATATTACGCCACATCCTGACATTTGATGCATCTTTCTGCGCGATTTTCGATTGTGACTATTGGATATTTGGCATTCCGCTGACACGCGAGCGGGCTTCTGCGGTTCAGAGGTGCGCGTACTCACTGTGCAGAATTTAACTTTGAGCTTTCACGGTAACTTGCACGTGTGGCAAACAGTACAGGACGCAATAAATTCAGTACACGCAGTTTCCGCAGATGGCATCAACTCAATTCGCCAATTAATTTTCACCCGGTCACACACGATCACCCTTAATTTTGCACCCAGCAAAATGCCCGCAGTGCCCAGTTGAATTCCTCATCGCATTTCCACAAGAGGGGCGAGTTTATATTAATTCGCGCCCTCGTGCAGCCCGTAAATCTGCCACCCAATGTCCAATTTTATTTGCTCCCCAATCCCCAAAATGATGTTTGTGTTTGTCCACGGTTGTCAATACAGCGCCGCGGCCTGAACTGAATTTTTGACCACCCTCGACGTGATTCGGGTCGTTGGATGTTTTATTTATCAAAAACACGCCCGCGAATTATATTGCAATTTGCCTCCGGCGCAATTTTGAGAGAGTGAAAACTTTTCTGCAAAACAAGAGTGGATGAGAAAGTGGCCGAAATTGCCTTTATGTCCTGGTTTTTGTGGCACTATCTGATTCATTCTTGTATTTCTTGGTCCAAATTGCCATGCGAATAGCGTGATTGCAGCAAAACAAGGTGAGTTTTATCCCTCAGCGTGATATCACATTATGAGCAACATTTTTGTTGTGTCAAATACTTGTACAGCCATAAATGCAACAAATCCATTGACCCACATAAAGCTTGCGGCTGTGAGAAGTCTAATAAGCTTTCGGTGCGTGTTTGCTTTTAATTAATACGACCACGCGGTGTACATGGTCGCAATTATCATTACATAAAACGCATAATTATCGCAATGAATGCAATTTGTCGAAAATACTCTGTTGACTATATTCAACTTGCACCCCACAATTTTTAGCCCATTGCCACATTATTTAATCCCCACTCAGGCGCGCTGTTGCATTTATAATCATATGGCAAATTCACTCCTTCACTTCACCATAATTAATTCACTAATACACAAGTCAGACGGACAAAAAACCCCATTCGCTTGACCAGTAAATTTAATACAGTTTGAAAGCATTGTCTACAAATCGCTGAGCTTATTTATTTGACATTATGCAAAACGCCATGGGGATTGAAATTCCACTCAGTTACATTGGTTTCCATTTTGACACAACACAATTTCATCCATGGGCAAAACTATGATGACAATTCGATGCTGTTCAATCTGAAATGCACTTGATGAGGATTAAATTCGTGATGCTGCTTGCCATGAATGGACACCAACAGGTCAAAGTTCGGCATTGGAGAGTGATTTTTGGGCTGCGCTGTTGTGGGACGTATTAGTTAAATGGGAGTGTTATCAGACTGTGACACACGCTAAAACCCACAGGGCAACTTTCTAATCATCTCCCATTCGGGATTGAATTTTCAGCTCATCCCAGAGGCAATGCGGTTATTGACTTTTCGGGAAAAGTTTGCAGAAATTCAACATAAATTCCCGACTAGAAAAAGTGCTTATTTCGTTATGCATGCAAATATCTACACTGACTAGAATCCCAAATGACTCTCCGCAGGGCGTTTTGCATTTCCAAATGCCACGCTTTTCCACGATAAGTTAAAACTTTGATTGCAGATACCAACATAGTTTGGTTACTGACTAATTAACTAACGAAATTTAAGCCGTTAAATTCTGTTACGCTAAATCATTGCCTAACGATTTCCAAAAAAAAATACTTGTAAGTCTTCGCTGAAGCGTCTCCATCTCATTATTTCTCAAAAACGTGCTCTCTGTTATCAAAACACCTCAATCCGGAGCTTTTGTCAGATATATCCTTCAATTCGAGGAGAAGCCGAGTGTTCTAAGGCCCCAAATTACATTTGTGAGTTGTTTTTGTGTGAATATTTTGATGACTGACAAAGTCTTGATTAAACCACCGAAGAGAAATGGGAAATGATGAGAAAAACAAGTCGAGTTGAGGTGAAAAAATTGGCCCCAAAGTCTCTCTCTCTCTGCGCGTGGAGGAGGAAGTTGCACAACAAATATAAGAATAATCTTCTTTTTCTCCACTGTGCTTTGTTTGAAATTTTCTAATCGACTTATTTTTGTTTGCTGCCATGCGAAGCTCGAAAATGTGCGACAGTCTCGAAGGTGAATAAAAATTTCAGGTCTCTGGTGTGGGTGAAAGGTGCCCAAGAGCGCGCTGGCAATAAATAGGACACGAAGGAGAGAAAAAGGAAGAGAATCGCTAAGTTGAGTAAACGGAATATTAAGACAATCCCATGAGCTTTTCATACCCAATCATATTTCAAATGCGTCCTCTCGCTGTGCTTATTGCTCTCAGTGAAATACGATTAGACCTGCCGGATGGCGGAGGATGAAAGGCAAATAGAAAAAATATTTTAACATCTCAAATACGGAGAGCTTAACTCCCATGAGTGGTTTACTTGTGGATCTCCCGCTCAATGCTCTCGGCGGTGGATTTTCCCAGCGAAAAGATACGAGAGTGAGGAAGGAATTCTTTGGAAGGCCCCGAAAGAATTGATATGGAGAAGAGATTCCCATAAATTTGCAACCCTGTGGAATCGACTTCGCCCATGATTGGTCTCCAGGATCAGAGTGAACTCTCTCTCTCTCTCGATGTCCTGGGAGAATTCCTTGGAGCGATTAATGGTTTCACATATTATGCCGTGCCACCCAAAAATGTCTCAGAGTGGATCAATTTTTTCCTACTCCGCCAGCGCATCTTGTAGTCCGAGGCGAATGAAATGAAAAGAAAAGCCATAGTGAGGAAATGTGTTGAGATGAACTGACATATGATGAAGGCATGTGAATATTGTAATATGATGAAAAGTCATAAATTTTCACCGCCTCAAATATCGAACATTTCGCCCAGACAGCGTGTGTGTTCGTGTCTGGGGCGGAAGAAAGGGCATTTTCCTTCACGTCTCAGGGCCAAAATTCACGCATCATCCTTCTCTATAATCGCTTCTTCAATAAATTTAATATCGCCTGTCGGATGTTCACAAACGCATCGTTTATATTTATTGCGATTTCGGATTCCCCCTCGTGCCAAACACCACTTTACGAAACAGAGTATCATCAAGAGAGTGAATTTTTTAGCATATGGAATAAATTCATATTATCGGAATTACCCACATTGAATCCTTGCGTCAATGCCTTGAGTAAATCTCTTGAAGAAATCATTTGTTTATTCACAGTACTTTTCCAATAAAGGGTGCATAAATTCGCGCCCTCGCGGTGGATTTTTGGTGCTACGAAAATTGAAATATCGCGAAAGAAAATATTGGTGGTTTTGATCTAGAAAAAAAAACAAAATTGAGTAAATAGAATCTTGTGATAAGAAACAATGATTTAATGGAGCTGAGAATTGACGGAATGACAGCTGTTATGTCAGAGAATTAAAATTTTAATTTGTATTTTAATAAGAACAATAAATTTGATGAGAAACTAAGCTCTTACAGCTAAAACAAAGATAAACTCACATCTCAAATAAATCATCAACGAGTAAAGGTATGAAAATTGAGAAGATATCAAAAATAAATCCTGCTGAGCTTGAAGTATTTCAATTTTTCATAAATTCAGACTGTCTCGAGATTTCAGTGGAAATCCTTGCTTTATCTAGAGTGGGTCACGCGACATTTCTCACATTCTCTCACTCTCTTAAACTTATCAATTTTCAGGCTGTGAAAGTCACTATAAAATATGTCTTTTTGACTCCTTTCGGAAATTCCCACGAGTGCAAAATACACAAAAGATGGTGTTTCTCGACACACGAAGTTGCATTTTATGAAGTGTCTGAGACTTGCATGTTGCCGAGAAGAGATTTCACCTTATATCTCAATGGAAGGCGGGAAAGAGCACAAAATACTCAGCAAATCCGGATATTTTTCACCATCTCTGCCGCACATGAAGAAGTTCTCAAGTCACCGATGTCTCCTCATATATCATAAATAAATTTGCTGTGAGAATACAGCGGGAAATCTTTAGGGGTGGCGACTTGAGTGTGTGTGTGTGGGTGTGTGTTGGGAAAAAATGGGAGAAATCCTTCAATTTCATCGACAAGAAAATATGTGAAAGATTACCAGTCTTCTCCACCTCTTTTGTCAATGGAATAAAACTGTCAAAAAGTGAAAGATTGACAACGCGTGCTTTTCCCACAAATTTCTCCCTAGGGAGTCAGATTGGGGATGGCCTGAAAAATTCCTCTGCAAACACGACACATTTTAAAACTATGGAAAAACATATATCAGGGTGGAAAATCAATAGAATTCATCACTCTCTGTGAGATGATGGAGGAGGAAAGCCAGCGAAGGAACTGTGTTCAGGCACTTTTTGCCAGCCACATTGCAAAGAGCACAAGAATCTCCACCCTCCAGTGGTAAATTCTTTTTGCGAGAAAATGAATGAATTTGTGTTTCTTTCACCCTCCTTTTGGATGGTCCTCAAAGCATTTTTCTTTCACGAGCCACACGAGGTGGTTTTTTGTTTCAAATAGAAACAAGTCACGATAAACGTGAAGAAGATGAAGACTCAGAGTGTGTGTGAGAAGAGGACAGCGGAGGAATTGAAGATAGATAAGACATCCCGTTGCACATTCTTCATAATTAAGTGCCACTTAGCTTTCTCTTTAGCCACAGCGTACAGCCAGCAAATCTCATTTCAGGTTGATACAAAATTATTCCTCGAATCTGGCGCTGGGTTTTGCCGGGTCGTGGACCGTCAAAAGCTGTAATTCACAGTGAAAGCGCTCCCACAGACGAGATAAGCATTTTGGGGGGTGATATACAGCGAATCTCCCTTATAAATAATACTTCTCGCTCGCGAAACAAAGAAAACGGGTGGGATTCCAGTGTGAGATACGGGAAAAGGGTGGTCGGAGCTTTCACTGTGGGGTCAGTGGGCCATGTTTATGGGCGAGGAGACCACGATTTGTCGCCTCTTGTCTCACCCGACCATCTGCCCTCGGCTCTGCCACCCATAAAAAGCCCATAAGCAGCTCATTGAAGTGCCATTCACATTCCTCGAGGGTTTTATCAATTGCATGCATTTTGTATGCCCGTCAAATACGCAGCCGAAATTCATTTTTGGCAAATGAGAAGCATGGGATTAGTTTCATATGCGCTGTCAAATAAATATTCAAATTGATTTAGAGGGCTTATAATTCGATACGGGTTCATTCTATAGTGTTTTAATATAATCATTTCGCTGGAGCGCGTACTGTTGCATAAATCAATATTTGGGATTATAGGCAGCATTTGGATAGATTAAAAGCTCACACAAACACAAGCGCGATATTTGATTACCATTTTAGAGCACTGCACTCCCAAAAATAAAACTAATTTGACTGTCATTTGACTGCTCTACACACCTGAGAAATGTCACGGATGAGCACAATTGCGACATTCAGCGGAATATCGCACAAAGTTATCTAATTAAGCAGTAGTGGAAGCTGTCGAAAATTAATTTGTGTTGGAACTTTTCAATTTTCCCCCAACTTTGTGCATCATTAAAGTTGATGAATGCACTTCAAACCCACCCACAACGTATCAAAGTTGAGGATCATCGAGCATATCGATCTCATTGGGTGTGATAATGAACTTGGAGAGGGTGTATCGCTAGATTTATGGGGGAATTTTGGATTAGGCGCGCGTGGGGTGAGTCTGCAGGATGACGCGGAGTGTGAATGAGCGACAATGTCACAACGATGCAAAATGCCATGACGGCACACTCGAGATTTAATCACAAATTCCAGGGAGAAATTTTAATGGGAAACTGTGAAGTTCCACGCACGCCAGCATAAGTGATAAGAAACATTGTCTGATGATACGACTGAAGAAGGAGATGGTTAGTCAACCGCCAAAATTTGCTGGAAAAATCTAGAAGGTCGTCGAACCCATTGAATGGAGATTGGCGGGATTGGAGTTAGTTGTGGATGCAAAATCTCAATTTGATTGCTCAAACTGAATTTGTTTTCAATTTACCTAAATTTCCTCATCCATTCCTAGACCTTTTCTTGGCTCCAAGAGGGCTCTTGGCACAGTTTTCCAGCGCATTTTCTCCGGACAAGTGCATCAATTTCGCAGAGATGGGCAGATATTGTGGAACAAGAAGCTGCTGGAAAGGATGAGCTGAGCAGACAAAAGCCCGAGGGCGTGCGGCGGGTGGTGAATTGATGGGATGTGGAGT
Organism: Phlebotomus argentipes; assembly: GCF_947086385.1. Lineage (NCBI taxonomy): Eukaryota > Metazoa > Arthropoda > Insecta > Diptera > Psychodidae > Phlebotomus > Phlebotomus argentipes. The sequence continues at coordinate 5,904,510 of NW_026776174.1, forward strand.
ATGTCGCTCTAATTGGCGCATTATGTAACTGACCGTGCACTTAGTCAATTGTCGGAGTCATTTAAATATTGTTCGACACTGATAACAAGCACCCATTAGCCACATATTGTGTGCCCAGTTTCACAAATTAAAGTGCACACTCCAGCCAGTGATACAAACCGTGCAATTGAGCATGTCAAGTGCGGCCTCTGAACGTAATGCGAATACAAGGTATTGCATAAATACATCAACTCATGGGATTTATGCATAAGCTAATATCCTAAAATACTGAATTAATTTACAACCCAACCTGTTCGTATTATTAATTATCGATACTGTTATCATCTCGGCTTGAATACGACAAATGGCATTATACGATAGGTTATAGGATGAATAGTTTATTGTCCTGCTAATGCAAACACTGTTACCAACAATGGTGTCGGTAGTGGGATCACTGAATCTTGATTTCTTTCTTTCTGCAAGATAAAATATCTTAGAATCATAAGATTGGCCAAATTTACGGCGTAAATGTGCTCACGGGGGAAGTTTAGAGAGATTTTCACTGGAAATCTCGGCATTTGTTCAAGAAATTCAAAGGAAACCCCATTTCTGGCACCATTGTCATTCATGAGAATCCATAATTCCCATGTGAAGCTGCAAAGGCGAGACCCTCCATTGAATACCTGCCAATCAGGGACCCATTTGGAGCATTTCATTATCCGGCATTCACACGCGATGGGATTCAATTTTCCGCCCCATTCTCACATCCGGACAAAAGTTGACCACCCCTCGAGTTCACATGTAAATCCTGTGCGTGGATGGAGGATTTTTCGCTCGCACAGCGTTCAAGTGAGTCCTTGCTAAATTATTTAGAATCAATCAGCATCTTTTGCATATTTTACAGCTTTCCTGCGTGATAAGCTTTCAATTTTCCTGGAAAGCCCAGAGAGAAAAAGTTGCGCGTGGGAAAAGCGGAGAGCTTCGGTGTGTATGGAGGGTAAAAATCTCCTTTACTAAAATTCAATTGGTCTGCCAAATAAAACTTATTGTTGAATGCGAAGAGAGAAGTGTAGAGTCAGAACCGTGAAACTTTTCCCCTGAAATAAGCTCAAATATCGAGGGTATTTCTTCTGATCCCACTTCCGCAGTGTTTTACCTTTTCCAAATCCCATGCGAATGGTGCGAAAAAAAGCTGGTAAAGTTTTCAAAGAGAACAAAACTAATTACAGAAAGAACACTCAGACATAATGAAAAGCTCAAAAGCTCTAAAAATCATTAGCATTTATGAAAACAACAATACACAATACATATGTATGTACACACTAAACCACATTCAATTTTGCCATGAATCATTGTGTTCAATTGAATCTCTTCCCAATGGAAAATTCCATTCAAATTAATTTACAAAAAAAATCATCGAACAATAGAGAGTGGAAAAATTTCCAAATATTGATAACGCAGGGCAGGTTTTTACCATTCTCCGAAAGCAGGTATTCGTCTCGTGGAAATAAATATAACGAGGTTTCCAATTCAATTAAGCTTTCTACCTTTCACTGGCATTTTCCCACTCACTCCAGTGATTTGCAAAGCATGAATTTTCAATGAACAACCACACGAGGTTGTATAATCGAAAAGCACTCAAAAGCTTCAACAACCATTGAACCTATAAAAGTCAGACAGGATTTGTTTCAATGAGAAATAAATACATGAAAAAATGTATACAACAAACTTCTGTGCAGAAGAGAAAGTTACGTTTTTTGACCTGCGAAATTTTGTCAATGAATAAATAAAATATTGCCATACACAAATATGGGAAATTTAATTACGCGCTCGTCAAGAGCTCTACATGGAGTTTTCACTGCACATTTGAATCATAGCTATGTTCTGATTTTTCTTTTCCGCATACAGTTTTGGATCCCAACATAAACACTCAAGAAATTCATTCCGCATATTTTTTCGGTGGATGTTTCTGCAAAAATATCCTGATAAAGACAATTTCTGTGTTATTCTTTCAGGGCAATATTTTTATATGCACACACCGTGAAGAATCTCATAATGTGCATCTTTTTCCCATGTTTTCCCATCCACTTCACTCATGCGAGCACATCTTTTTTTGGCCTGGCTGCTGTAAAAAAAAATCCACCCCCGCATTTTATGTGTTCTCTCAAAACATGTATATGGTTCACATTTCCGCGAAGGATTGCGGCTTCGAGGGAAAAAATGTTGCCTTTTCCTGGAGAAGAGGACTTCACCCTCTCAGCTTGGAGCGAGTCACACGTGACTCGACTTGCAGATTAAAACGTGAAAAATGCGTGCTTCAGTGATTTTGGCCAAGCTTACACTTTTAATAATTCATTTAAAAGTCCTCTCGTGCGGAAAAGAGAAAAGACAGCAACACCAAATTACATTACCCGAGACGCCTTCTCAACATTTCACTCTTCGACAGTTTACAGAAGAGTTTTCCTGGGGCCTAATTAATCAAATTTCGCAACACACCGCACGACAGAAGAAATAAGACTCATAATATATGTACATGGCCATGAGAACGAAGGGTTGTCTTTCTATTTAACCAGAGAAATTACCTCTTAGACATTTTAGGCATCAGACAAGCATCTGAGCAAATACTCATGTTGTGTAAATTGCAAGCATTTGAAATTTGTCCAGAATACAGTGGATAAATTACAAAAGCTCCGCATGGTAACTGAAATATATGGGCAGAAAAATCTGGCACAGAAACCTGTGTCCATGGATAAATTCTGTCAAGTGTAAACCTTGTCCCGAGAGTGGCCAAAGAGTGCAGAAGAAGCTGTGCGTCTAAATAAGAAAATTACATTGAACATTTTCCAATGGTGCACTCATTGGATTACCCCTAACAAATCGCACACAATTTGCAGCAATTTCGCTCACAGCATTTACTTCTCTTGCAGGCGCCATCTCGGCAAACATCCCAGATTGACCCTGAGGCAGACCTATGGAGTTGGGGTGAATCGTGAAAATGTCTGTGATTTGCTGGTGATTTTGAGTGAGTGCGAAATATATATCGAGAGTGGACACTTGATGACTGCCGAGAAATGTGTCTTGATTTCGTGCTGAGGATCAGGCACAGAGTTGAGCTCACGGTCATAATCCGGGTTATTTATGGGTCACACTAGAGTTGGACAATTGTGTCGATACAAAAGTGTGTGAGGCGCCTAATAAATTATACCCCAACAGAGCTCGGCAATTGAGAGAGACACAATCAGAGCGGTGCATTTCGGCAGACGACAATTCAGCGACACAATTGCCAAATTTATCATGATGGAGTGGATAATCTCAGCGAGACTGTGGCCCAAGACGTTCTTCTGGTTCGCCACACTCTTGCTCCTTCTCCGGGACATTAGCAGAGGTAATACATTGTGAATGGCTTGCCATGAAATTCTGATTTATGTCCACACCCACCCTGCGGGATGGGGACAGTAGCCGAGGCACTATTTCATTTATTAAATTGTTGTCAGAGTCGCGCAGAGAGGCTTCCTGGCATTTTGTGAAATAATTAATTGCATTTTATCCAAATGATTTCGCATCGTCCGCGCGCACGAAATTTACAAATTGTGCAAAATTCATTCCAAATTGAACTCAATTAATCACAATTTGTGTAATTATAGAATTTATTTTCTACAAAATTTTGACACACAATGCCATAGGAACAATTTAGAGGAGTGAATATGGCGGAAAAACACCCACATTGTGGCGTAATGGATTTTCGAGAGATTGTGTGGAGTTGAAAAACAAGTGGAGGTGAAATAAAATATATTGCCACGTAATCAATGGGTGTTCAATTGAATTTCATTATTGACAGACGAGAAATTAAAATATATGTATGTGTGGATACATTGAGTAACAATTATAGCTCCACACACTCTGTTTCAATTTTCTCCTGATGTGAGAAATGTTTGGCAAACAAGAAAAGGATCAGATGTTTTGTATGCCAATTTCTCTATTTCTCCCGTCTTTCATCTGAACGCCATTTGAGGAGTAAAACCAAAAATGTCAATTTTATTCAAAGCTACAAAGGACAATAATTTGATTTAAAACAGAATAGATTTGAATTGAAATTCGTATAATGAAATTGTGCATTCAAAGTTTCCCAAATATAGTTGGGATTCCTTAGATAGAACTCAATTTCCAGGAAAATTTAAATTTCATATATCCTTCGTTATTTCTCATATCACTCTTGACTGCATTCATCAGTGAAGTTTAGAAAGCTCATCGCAATCCCTCGGAAATGTTGAAACAAATATTGTGAAAATGCATTCAGAAGTCCCTCGTGAGAAGAGATGCCCAGCAAAAAATACGTTTCACAAGTCGTTATAATATTTGTTTTCATATTTTCAACATATGGCTTTTAAAGAGGTGCAACGCAACATTAAAGTCCACGAGTTGAAGGGCTTCCCAGAAACAAACACGCCAGAGCTTTTTTCCAGAGCGTGTGTTCAGTTAAAAAACACACCGAGGCAAAGGAATGAAAAGTTGAAAAGTATTTTCAGTATTATTTTCCCGCTCATGTTGTGTAGCAAAGATGAATGACAGAGATGCAGAGTGAGAGGAGAGTTGTACATTTCAATCTAGTCTTCTTCGCACTGAACCATATCGAGAAATCTTTTTCATCCCCTCTTTGTTTGTTGTATACATTTTTTACTGCAGCATACTTGGTCTTTTGCTCTTCTTCCACTCACACTTGCATATTTTAGCCATTTACCCTTTCTTCCCCGGAAAAAAATGGAAACTTACGCAACCCCAAAATCACTCTTACACACCAGTAAAGCAAAAGCACAACCAGGAAAAATTTCACATTACCATTCTTCACTCTCGGGTGCGGAAAAATTACACATTACACTCCAAGTGACACCAAGTTAGTGGACTCTCGGAGTTTCATTATTTGCCCTTTCAGCAAAAGTCACCACAGTAAATCACCGCGCTTGCATTAAAGCTCAACCGCGCCTGTTTGCTGCAATAAAAGTAACAATCCTTTGTCACACCTCGTTTTCCCCAAAGGCCAGCAACAAATAATGTTCACGCTGGAGTACATTTTATAATCCATATAATTAAATTTTTCCACACAGAATTCCCTCTGTCTCTTCATCTCAACACCCATCAGGAAAAAAAGCGACTGAAGCCGAAAAAAAGGACGGGAAAAAGAGTCTTTTGCCCAGGCCCAAAAAATGGCACAATAACACAAAGTGACACAACAGTTTCCCATTAAAATTTCTGACAGTGAAAATATTGCGACAAATGATATATGCGTAGTGTTGAATATGGAAAAAGAGGCACATCTAATAAATTTTCGTTACAGCTCTTTTTTGACAATGTTGCGTCAGAAGATATAAATTCAATACACACGACCCGTTTTTGCCTGGCCTGTCGCCCTGGCGATTAAGTCACCTTCCCCTCGCGCGGCAGCTTTTAAAGCTCCCCGGGTCTGTTAAAGCTTCCACCACTTCTTGTCGTCCAATTCCAATATTTCAGGTGGAATTTCACCGTTTCCTTCGTTCTGACTTTCAAGGGAATTTAATGATTTTCCGTGCTTCTTCATTTCACTTTTCGTCTTTGGCATCTTCAGCGAGAAGAGAAAGGAATCTTAAGGGACGAATTACAATACTTCAGTGTCAGAGAGTTTCTTTTGCCAACGCTTTATATAAAATTGGCCTCTCTCCGTCAATTGTATGGATTTCACAGAGTTCCAGCAGATTCGTACTGCATTTTTCAAGCATTCACCCAAAAATAGCAACATACATCCAAGAGTTTCCCAATTTCTCAGCCCATAGCAATGAAATTTGCTATAGGCGCGCTGAAAACTTGCTGGCAAACTTATTAAGGCCGCACAGCAAGTCCTTGTTCTCCGCCCAAGACAGTGTGTATAGGAGTTGTGGGAGCAATTTACAAATACGGATTACAAATTCAATAATGTTTGTTCCCGCGGAAAGCGTCAGCAGGAAAGGAGAGCTGAAGAATGGTTGGAACTTTTTCAAGAGCCTCTGTGTTTTCGGAGGTTTCGGCTGCTGAAGGGAGCGCAGAAATTCAAGCGGATGGATGTTGTTGGTTCATGTAATGAAATTATGAGAAAAGTTTCTCGTCAATTTGATGGTTTAATTTTTAATAAACACATCATCGTGGGTGGGCAAGAAAAGAACCCCAGCAGCTATTTGGACCATCGCGGGGAAGAAAAAAGTGACGAGAAAGTTTATAAATCATGGAGATTGCTGATTTTTGGGCTGAACTTCATAACACCCCTTCCTTTCCCGAACTCAATACCCGAGCACGTTCACCCAGTTTCCAAGGGTAGCCCAGTTGAGAGGCAGGGATTGAGATGGAGAGTGTGAGTTTGAAATATGAAATTCTGTGGTTAATATTTCCCTCTCCTGTAAATAATGCAATTGTAATACAATGGAAAATTCCATAAATTTTCCCATCTTCCCGAGTGGCTGAAAGTAAGACACTGTGATTAAATTAGAATATTCAAACCGCACTTCTTGCATGTCAAGATGCATGAAGACAATGCGCAAACTATGAATATCTTGTGGCCATACCAGGACATTTGCAGTTCAAGTATTCCTTGGGAATGCGAGGCATGCAATGAGCTTTCACACATTAGAAAAGCAGAATCTAAAGTATAGAATAGTGAGTTTCAATTACATTGTGAAAATTATGAGTCTTTGGAACACCTCAAAATACTCTGAGATGAATTTTTAAGCAGCCAAAGTGACCGCAAAAAACCTCTTTCCACTATTTCAAAGCCCATAAATTTCCCACCATACAACATTCGAGCGTTCGAACTGGATATTTGAGATCATCGATTCGGAGTGGAAAAAAGTTCAGGAGAATCGCATTAAAATTTATATGCAACATATTTCAAGATGAGCGAAATGCAGGGTAATTTTAAAGTATGAATCAAAGTACTTAAGAGGATGTGGTGAATTTTATGGTGAGTCTGCCGGAAATTACTTTTTGCTGACTTACAACATCGGAGATTTACATTTTCAATTCCTGATTCTGCACTCTGGCTGATAGTGCAGTTCTACACCTATGAACAGTTTGGGAGATATATGGCAATATTAAAGCTAATTTTATACTTCTTCATTCAGGGTTCGTACTGAAACGAAGGATTATTTAAGCGCAGAGAGCATTCTCTCTTTTCCTACTCGGAAAAACCGTGTGAAATCTCATGATGATTTATTTAAAAAGTTGTTATGTACACGCGATCCTCAGAGAGCTTTTTTTCTGCAATAAGGCACGAAACGACTGATTTTCAGTTGATTTTATCGGCACTTTCGTGAGAGGATGAACTTGGCAGCAGCCATAAAATCTCTACAAATTCTCACCTTCGGCAATCTTATTTGCCCCATGCAAATTTCAAATCAGTTTAACTGAATACACATTCCCAAAACCCCAAGAAATACCCTTCACTTCTGTATGGGCGCATCAAGTTCTTCACCGCAAAAAATACGACACTCATTATGGCACCTTTTCCTCGGGAGGACCAAAGCCATATAAGCGATTTCACCGGTGAAATGTCTGCCGAGAGGCTTTGAATGTCGCACACACTTTCATAAATATGTCAAAAAGATCCTCTCGTGGGGGCGGAAAGCTCACATTGTTCCACACACACGCACACGCAAACATTTTCCAACAATGAGTGAAAAACTCAATTTGGTTTAACAAGCACCCCGAGGTTTTATAGGCCGGCGAGAGTATTTGTTCAGCGATAGAGCGGCTCTTTAGTGAAATTTCAAATTGTGGTGAATTCCGAGGTCCTTTCATCAACCCACAAACACCCAAAAAGATTGCCTTTTTCGCAAAGAAAATTGCCTCAAGATCTACATGATTGCGGAAATGTTCTACATTTGAAGACTGGCAACAAATGCTGAAATATTCAAAATCTAATTATTGCTGCACAGTATTTGGGAAAAGAATGCAAATGTTTGCTTTAAAAACGTATAATTCCCGAATTCATCAGCATTTTGAGAAGCAATTTATTGGGGAGTCAGAGGAGAAATCAATTTGGGTGATTGTTGAGTAAATAGAATCTCAAATATACGGATGTGAAAATCAAACCGTTTGACTTGAAGCAATAAATTGAGGAAATATGAATGCTCACAGCATCCAATTCCATCTCAAAATTTATTATTTAATAGAGTGAATTTGAGAAAATCATAAATTCACGGATATATTTGCGTACGAGCCCTTCTCGCATTGCGGAAAATGTTCTCTCCATGTTCACCTTCAGTGAAAAGGTGATTTTTATGACGACAAAATACAGGGCGAATTTGGGACTTTCCCTCTATTTTGATTTTTATGACTATAGAGGATTTTTCCACCCCTCCATTTGCCTTTCAACCCTGGTATCATTGGAAATTGTGGGTGAGACGAGATAAGGGTGAATAGTGAGTGAGAAATGATTCAATACACATTCGATTATATATTGAGGAAATTCGGCTTAAATTGCGAGACTTCTCACCTCAAATTTCACGTGAAATTTTCAAATTTTATTTCATCAATTTCATTAAATAATTCTATTTGGAATGTGACTAACTGTGGCTAAGACTGCAGCTTTATTTTGTGATTCTTTAGCTTAATTTCCATGCAAAAATACTTCTAAAAATTTTAATTATGTTGTGATACACACTTCCCACATTAAATACCACCTGAATTTTAATGACAACTTTACTTGTCTTCAGACGGTGTGGGAAAAGTTGGAACTGTCTCTGTTTGTTTGTGCTTTGCATTGAGTCAATGCACTTTCACTGTGTCCCCAATGTTGACCACAAAACACTTTCCTCACTTGGGTGGTCTGCACTTGACTTGGCCAGCATATTCAAATGCTGCGGCAATATTTGGCATGAGGCGATGGAAAGTGTTAATGCTCGAGCTTTTCCAGCACAAAGTTGTCATCGGGAGTGTTTGTGTTTTGTGTGAACTTTTCCCACTGAAAACTTTCTCAGGCGATGACGCATTAAGCTCTCCTATTAAATTATCCCTCGCCCCATTGTGTGGCGTCCGGGTGGTGTATTAATATTCAAGTGGGTGGAAAACACTTCCTCATTGAGAGCTCCAACCACCACTTCCGGGTAGCAATACTGTGATATTGGGGATCTGGAGTGACGCTTGGGAATTCTCCAACACGTTCAAATGCGACTTTAATATTCAGTCGAATGAGAGAGAAGTCAATTCTCTTCCACAAAATTCCCAACTCTACTTTAATTCCCCATCTCAGCGCATTGGCCGCCTCCTGATTAGTCATCCCCCATGGCGGTGATAGTGCGAAGAGTGAATTTATGGTTGATGGTGATGAAGCCAGACAACGTATAAAATCTGCATGCAATCGCAGGAAAATGCTTTCCCACGCGTCCCATCTGCACTTCATGGCACTTTCCGTCCTCAGGTCCGCGGCATCAGCAGCATTCGTGCCACGAGACGCCCGCCTGCATCTGATGACTGTCTTGTGAACCTCCTGATGATGATGAAGATAAACGGCTGCACACGTCAGGCGTCCGCATGTGCAATATTATTATTCGGTGTGGAAAAGCCAGAAGCCACACTCTACTCGGGTGTGAACATATCTCTTTCGGATGGCGCTCAGATTCAAAATTACCCAACATTAGGGTCAGGGATTGCCCTATAAATATTCAACAGGGCTTTGCCACATTCTACGCTCCAACCAATGCACTTCCTAATACCATTTACTGCACAACTTCTCCATCTCGGCATCAAGAAACTGTTCATTTAGCAATTCAGCGTATTTAGCCGTACAAATAATAGCGCGAGGCAATTAATACCAAATCAATCAGTATAAATCAGCTTTTAGAGAGGAATTGTTGGAGATCCTCTTAAGATATTAACTGAATGCATTTAAACGAGGATTATATTGCCTGGATTTCCTACCCAATACTGAGAAATAAGCTCCAGATTTTACTAAATACTATATGAACGGCTAGTGATAATTAGAGATTGTGTGTCAAGCTTCACCGAACTCAGGAATTATTTCAAGCAAAAAAGCTCTCTAACTTCACAATCATTCCATGCTCACGGAGAATTCGTACAATTTTATTGCCTCCACTCCCTTTTCGGCATGAAATTCGCACACAATCATTTCCCTCATCAAAGCCACGAAAGCTCTGCCTGAATGATGGGCGAAATTTTATGTGCCAACTTTCGCTCCTGGAAAAGCAATGGTACAATGGCAAAAAGAGCAAATTGTAGATTATTCGATTAATTCTATTTAGTTTACACAATGCCATTACCATTTAACACTATTTGGTTGGCAAAATTTCTCCGTCTGGAGTCATGTTTTCGCAGTGTATTTGCATGGGGCGAGAAAATGGCAGTAAAATTCACGAGCACCCCTATCGCGATGATATAAATTCAGCTCGTAAAATTATATAATAAATTATCCATGTATCTAGCGAGATGGTTTTAAACTAATCCGTCTCAGATTACATTCCACTCATGTCATCCACCAGCGCACACGAGGAAATTCTCCCAAATTCATTTTCCGCACACAATTTCCACGGGAGAAGCCAGAGCTTTGGGAAGAAACTTTTTGGAGGACGATGCGCATAATGCCTGCGAGCTTTGACTTTGTCTCAAAGTACACACAGAACACGTGTATCACTTTCATTTGTACATGATTTAATTGCATGCCTGAGAAACTTCACACCGAAATTATTCCCTGCGCCGCAGAAAATTGCCATGGAGGAGTATTTTTGTCGGCACGGGAAAAGGACACAAAAAAAGCTCTGTCAAAGTTTTAGCCCACAATGAGCGGAAGGTGCTGCCCAAAAATAGGAAAATCATTAATCTCTTGAGAAATTTTCAGCACTTCGGCTGCACAATGGAGACTTATTGGGTGTGATCGCTTGGTTAAAGTTTTGACAGCACGTCAGTCACTCTGCTCGCTTCTTTCGCCCGCCCTCAGTGACTTTAATCACTCCGGAGAGCCACGGTCGCTGTGGTGAAAAATTGAGATGATGTCCTGCAGATAAATTCCCCAGGAGATGTCCGATGGATTTATTGAATTGGCCCAGCGAGGGGCGCCCAGGAAGAGGCGAGGAAGATGAACATGGGAGAGCAACAATGTGCGCCGAAAGCAATTAACCAGTATTACACTAATTACCGACCACATAGAGAGGATTTTCCGTCATGCCTTGCCTCTGGCCCTCATCCGCGCTGTCATGAGGAGGATAAATACCAGTGAAAATGTGAAATAATACGGCTCCAATTTCCATGCCCCAAATCCACCCCGATAGACATTACAAGAAAGCTGGCGATGGAAAAAGAAAGTCTAAGAGGGAAAAAGTTAGAGCACGGAAAGGAAAGGAAAACTGACGGGAAATTTCATGAAAACGCGTGAGATAAATTGAATTCAATTTACATTTTAGCATCAAAAAGTTGATCCGCGAGCTTCACTGGAAATTATTAAGTTAATTATTTTGAAATTAACTCTTCATCTCATCAGAATAGAGATTCTCAGAGATTCTTCAATATACGAAAGCTGAATTTAATATGTGCCAAAATACGAAGAAAAGGCAGAATTGCTATTGATTTACTTTAGAACTAACGAGCACAAACCTTACCAATCCACTCGTATTTATGCCTTTTATATCGAACTTCGAGACATCGAACCGTGCAAAAGCTTCTCACAATGTCACTTGCAGTGAGAAATTCTATGATAAATCTTTCTCTGGGCTTCTCAGAGAAAGTGGAGGACAAAAGGCACGAGTCCTGGCCATTGGAGTGTTCGAGAGTGGCCGCAAAAAAAACTCTCAAAGTGTCCTGAGATGGATTTTTCTTGGCAAAATCAATGGGGTTTGGTGTGAAAGGGGGCGTAAAAAGCTCATGAGCATCTGCATGAATATTTGATGAAGGAGCTAAATGCTTTTTATACCCAATGATTGCGTGTTTTTATGTCCAACATGGGCAGTGTTGGCCTTTTTTCCATGCCTCCCAGCGAATATTTCAACGAGAGTGGAATGCTGAATGGTGCGCGATAGCATTGGAAGAGGCGAAATTTACTGCTGTGCTCGGGTCAGGGAGTTAATTACACCTAAATTAAATATTAGCCACAGTGGAGATGCTCCCGGAAGACAGTGCCAATGGGTGTTCCATGAGATGCCAAGAGGCCGGGGAGATCCTGATCGATAATGTGCTTTTTCGGGAACCGACAAAACATCATCATCTCAGGCTGTGAATGCTCAAAAAGACATGCCACCTCGTAACTTCGAGGTCGGAATTGATGCTAAAAGCTTCTCACTGATGCGTAATTCTATACTCGAGATAATTACGACAAGATATACATTAAATAGCGGATATTCCAGCGGACCATGTAAAGTCCAGCACGGAATTCCGAGCAGTTTTTGGGGCGAAAAGATATTTTATGGAGTGTGTCTTTGTCATGTGCCAAATTGATTTTCTCACCTACCGAAGAATGCATTGAAATTAATTTGTATTCCATCCCCATTAATTTTTCGCATGCACTCCAGTGGGTGAACACGGTAAATCGCCACTGAGTATACACATGGCATTTATCCTCATCTGATAATGTGTTCGCATATAAAATTTATTAATTGATCTGGCGCTATAAATTTCATGTATGCAAATCCTGATGCAAATTGAATTTATATTGATTATCTGTCGTCCAAATGGGCGGAGGGCGCGCAGATTATTAATGAAAACTCTATTTGATATTCAGAACAATTTTTCCCACGTACAGTCGCTATGATTTACAACTCATTTCGAAGTCTTTTTTTTTGTTCCTGTTCAAAATGCTCAACAGAGTTGCAAAGTAGTGATGGAAATCCAGATAAAACTGTGCAAAAAACATATCCTCGATGACGGCGATTCCATTTAGAGACAGTCTCTCGTCATAATTAACGTGCGCAAGAACAAACGGAGTGCTTCCTATTGAGATAAGGCAGTTAATAACAGCACATGAAAAATGAATCAGTTTCTTCGTGAAAATTAATTAATTATAAAACAAGAGGGAATTAAGTGCCTCTCACACGGGTGGGGAGCAAATTTATTCTGACGTTTGTACATTCTCGAGTGTGTGTTAGAAGAAGAGTGTGTATTTTGGCCCATGGCGCTCTTCTTCTTTTTACACCCAACATCTCTCGCCCCTCAGCATCGTGCGCCATACAATTCAGTGAACCGTTGACCCGTGCAAAATCCATTAATAATTGCCTCATTGTCCAGGCGAACAAAGTGCCCGTGACACATTCTTGAGAACATAAATCCTCCGCACATGAAATTCAACGAAACAAACAATCCCACTTCTTGGAGGATCCTCGAGTCACATGTGAGGGCGAAATGGTTATGCGATTATAATTCTAGGGTGGAGAGATACTTCGGCATACACTATATACCTTCCCCGAGCCACTGGCTTGCGTAATTACTTTCCATTCTGCCTCTGTGGCTTTGCACATGTCTCGCAGTTTCTAAGACACCGCCCCGCCTCGCCCCGTTCCCGTCCTGAGGGCTCTAATGAAAATTTCCTTTGACACATGAAAGAAAAGATTCGTCTTGTTTTGTGCACACGCATACACGCACGCTGATTCACTCTTTTTCTCTACCTTTGACGCAAATCTTACCATTAATATGGATGTGACATCATTAAATCTATTTGTTTCATTTCGTGCCTCGTGGGAAGTGGCTTTGATGGGAAATGAAACGGATATTATTACAATATTGATTGAAAATATAATTACTAAAAATGTCTTTGATGAGCAGTTTTAATCAGAATTTACTCACATTTTAAATTTATATATTGCATTTCTGCATATACTTGATATCTTTATGGCCAGTGGACAAAGTTACAGACTGTAAATTTCTGACGAATTCGCTGTTTGCTTGAATGATATCCACTGGCTGAGAGTTCCACGCTGAAAATCCGTGAACGAAGAAGTCACCGTGAAATCTCAAAACACTCCCAAGGCAAATATACTATCTTAAGAGCCCAGCCAGTGTGGCATAGAACAAATAGAGTTTGCAGAGAATCGACTCGCCGCCACTTGAGGCCACTTCGCAATTATGTAGATTGCGAGAGAATGGATTACCAAACTGAAGCAATGTGCGCGAGGTTCTTTGCAAAGCACGCCTTGGCGGAGGAGTAAAAAATTAATTGTTCATTTTTGCTAAAAGTTAATCTTGTTTCTTCTGCTTGGCCTCACTTCATTGCTCATCTGCAGAGCCTCTCAATGCGGCGCAGACTGTAAAAATTGATAGCCGCCGTGATTTCGGTGTGTGAACGCCAGCAATCAATCCCTCCTCTGGAATGGCGCGAGAAGACGAGACGATCGTAAAAAGCCCGCGTTTTTCGATGTGAGAGTGTCATGTCGCGGCATCTCCCAATAAATCAGGCGAGAATATGTGCATCGACGCGATGTCATGTGGAGGGAATGTCTCTTGTGCATTTCGAGGATCTGCGCGGGTGAGATAAACTCGAGATTGTGCGATGATGTCAACATTATTTATTCATATTTGCGAGTCTGCCGAACATCAGATATTCCCCTCACCATGTGATACCGCGCGATTATATTATTTATTCATCACAATCGATACTTGTCGACAAATCTCAACGCGAGAGACACGAAGGGTGTGTGACTCACACCAAGCGTGATCGAGTGGCTCATCTTCGCAGAAGCTCAGGTGTTTTGCATGACGTCCCGGGTCAAGAGATGCAAGGTCGGTGTCGATGTTTTGCTCACCGGCGCGCTTGCACGCTCATTAAACACATCATCGATGAGTTCACAACTCAACACGTCTTCAACACTGTCCGCAAAGGGGCAGAAGCAGTCACAATCGTCCATGCTGGATGACAAATCTGCGGTTAATCTAGTGTTAAAACAGCAGTGTTGTTCGTCAGGCGGCTAAAACTTTAATAGTTCCTCGCATATTTCATGAAACATTGAAACCTCCAGTCGGAAAGCTCGTGAGACTGTACGCGTGATTTTTTGCCGGACTCGCGCTCTGTTCCGAGCCGCTGTGTTTACGAGCAATTCACCGAGGTGAGGATGACGGTAAAAAGTGCTGAGAATTTTTCATTGTGCGCCAATGGAAAGGGAGGGAGAGTCAGTGTCTACAGAGATGATGCTGATGGCGAAAAAAGCCGCCAATTGATTAAATTGATTCGTACTCAGCGAAAAGTGAGCAGTCTTGTCGTGAGTGCAGAGCTTGGTGGACCTCCAATTAATTGCCGTGAGGAGGAGAGTAAATAAGTGAATGTCACCAGTGAGTTTGTCCAAGATATCGTTTGCAGTGGTCTGACTTGAGAGGTGTTTCGCCCTCGTGGAATATTTATCACTTTGTGGTGCTCCCAAAGCAAAATGCAGACTCTCGGAAAAGTGGTAAAAAGCTGGAACTCGCAACTTCCCATGTGCACTAAAAATAATTTATGGAAATTGAATTTTTCACTGCATACATTTCACAAGAATGCACATCCAGAGTTGGAGAAACACTAGAAGTGACCGTGAAAGCTTCTCAAAAACTTGTGAAATGCCATTTCGCAAATATTTGAGTATGAGATAATAATGCAGGAGATTTTCAAAGAAATTCCCAATCGTGCGACTGATTGCAAAGCAAATTAGTTGAGTAAATTGTTTGTTTACGAAATACTCGGCTAATTTAGGCAGAGGTTAATAAATTTGTGGTAATCACACAAATTTTGCGGAATAAAAAACACCAAATTATATGCAAAACACTGACCTTAGCGCAGTTTAGAGTTGTGTTAAGTGAATAATTCTTGATAAAGTGCCTAAAAAGTCTTGATTGTTCACAATCATGAGCCTTGAATTGAGATTATAGAGTAGATATTTAACCTTCCCGTGTTTTTGTCCCTCAGTTGAGAAGCTTTCATCGCAAACATCAAGCTATCTCTAATCTCTGTTCTAACGTCTCGTCAACTCCGCAACTCCCATGTTCACAGATAGTGCCTCTCGTGCTCTTTGTCTTCATCCGGGAAAACATTGCCGCCCCCACGCCAGGAGTGGAATCGGACTCTCCACTGCAGGTAATCACCATCCTGTCTCCTGAGTCAGCCAGAGATGTCACGCACAGGACTGACCGCAAATTCCGGGAAGAGGATCTTCCGCCGGAGAAGGACTCTTCGGAGATCGTTGTGATTCAACCTCTGGCGTCTGGATATCATCCCCAAGATCGTCACCTCCGGATGCTGGGTGTCTCGCCGCGCGTTCCCGTGCACTTCGCTCCCGGTGCTTATCCCATTTTCTACACCCTCGCGCGGGCCAATGGCGCCTTCACCGGCAGGAACATCCGCGCCCTGCCAAAGGACGAGATCGACAACTACCTCCACTCGTAGTGGACCCACCCACCATTTATTTATTTCACCGACTTCCTGGCCAGAGAGTTGTGGCAACGTGGAGAGCAACTCAAAGTGAAACCAATGAAGCAATAAACGAGAATTTCGATTAGATAATCCACTATATTCCTTTCAATCTTCATCTTTCACTGATGTTTCCACTTTGGTGGCTGTGTGACGCCCTCCCTGCCATCAATTGCGCTATACTACCCTCACTAGTTGATTATATATTCAGCATCAACTGTATTGTCCCATTTCCCTCGATTCCATTTATCTCAATTCGCCCTCATCCCCGTGATATAACCGCGCATTCAGCGCTCTTATTCTAACAAGGAAATTCTGTGAAAGAATCGAAATATTTCCCCACAGTTTATACCTCATTCAATGTGACTTTTTCAAATGTGTTCCAATCGCCACAAAAAAATTCATACGGATTTTTGACATTTTCTGTTGCGTATTTGTTAAGAAACACGTGTGAGAATTTCTATTAACTAGAAAATGCATTGAATGCACATAGTTTTTCCCTATCATACGCGCATTCGATTCAATTGATTGAATACAAACAATCAGCAGATGTAATAATATCCACAATATGATATATAATACTTAATAAATTGAATATGTTAATTATAATCAGGTTTTATTGCTTGCCTACGGGAAAATATGAAAATATAAAATTCCAGGAATTTGCGTTCGGTGAATTTTCCAATTGAATGAAATATTTGAAATTTCACTCAAAATTTCAGCACTTCTTCAAAGCCTCGATAGAAACTAATGCTCTACGGAGATGAAACGAAAATATGTATAAGTATTCCAATGTCACAATGCAAGTTGTCTGGGACTGGTTGAGCGAACGGAAGAACGACGATGGATGTATTTTCATTTTGGGGTATTGTTAAAGTTTTTTTATGGCAAGAAATGCTGATTCTTTGTCGGTGAATGTCACTCAAAGCTCTCCACCTACCATTGAGGAAATACCAAGAAAGACTTGTAAGTAGGAGAGATAGGAGAGAACGCCCCATTATACAATTTCACTTTATGAAACAGTCTGTTGTCTCGTCACTGGTGGATGGAGCATAAAAATAAAATGATTTATTTTATTAATGGGCATCAGAGAAAAACTCCCCCATTATTTTTCCTCATCGCTCTGTCGAGAGTGGCAGAGTCTTTTCGAAGAGTGCGCAGAGATTCCTCTGCTGTGAGTCATGGAATATTGAGGAATTCTTTGATTCATCTTTGGTTGATTTAATTGGGAGATACATGCCCATATAACGAAACGAAGAGTATTTGCGCACATCAGCAAAATGCGTGGAGATGAAAGTGGATCCATGGCATATTCAATGGCACAGTGAATTATTTATTCATGGAAATCATTCTGGGAAAAGTATAAAGTTTCCCGGAAAGGATATCACATATCCTTCAGCGTGTGCTGTCGCCTCCTGCACAATTTATTATTCATTCGATCCACGACGAATTGGGAGAGTTTGTCTTTGTGGAGAAAGAGTTGAGAGAAATGCGATATTCTCCAGAGGCATCAGCTTAATTGAAAAATCCCCGAGAGAGTGTTTTCACGTTCTTGCTCGCCCGGGGAAGAAACATCGCGCGGTGCCGGAAAATGGTTAATATTCATATCCAGTGACCCCGAATGTCTGTGTTTTAGTGGCTTGATATTTGATTTTCACTATCGATTTCACTTAAACATGACATAAATCAACTCCTTTTCCTCCACACAAATTCACCAGCGATTTCGTTTTTGCTCTCTGGATGAACGAGTGGTTGGAGGAGGAAAACAAGAATTTCATCCGCATGAACTTTTTCATGCCACGATACCCATCCATTTTATTTTCCGATGGGCTTCACGCCGAAGCCCCCCCCCCCCCCAAAAACCCCACCGAAAGCCCCGCACTGTATCGACTATTAGTGCGAGAAAGTGTGTGGCAAAGTTTCCTCACCCACTGTAAACTTTATCGATATATTTTCTTCATGGACTCTGCCTTGAATTGCGAAGGGCATCCTCAGGACGGGGCGAACAAGCATTGCAATTTGCTCAGGAGCACAACATAAAATATGTGAGGGGCGGCGGTGAGAAATGGGGCACCAGGCGCCCTCATGCCCAGTGACAAATTCCACCTCATTGAGATGTGAAATGTGTGAAAGTGTATTACTCATTTGGAGGATAAATTGCCGTGTGATTGCCAAGGAGTGGATTTCTTTTCTCCCGCACCGCAATGATTTACGGCATGACGAGGAAATTTCATGGGCCTTCCGCGCGTCCACTTGGGGTGGATTTCGCACTATTCGTCATGTTTCGAATTAACTCAAAAGGACGAACTTTACATCCCTTCCCACAATAACATTGAATTTCTCCTTCATTGCAGCTGTCTGCCTCAAGAACGTGAAGATCACCGTTCCCGAAGCCGTTGCAGTGGGTGACACCGTGACCTTGTCGTGCCACTACGACCTCGAGGCCGTGAGTAGAGTCGCGTGAAAGCACGCCAGATGCCGGAAAGTTCCTTAATCCAATAAACTGTCTCCGCAGGATGCACTCTACTTAATTCGATGGTATCTTGACTCCGAGGAGTTCTACCGCTACGTCCCGAAAGAAGAGCCCCCGGCGCGTGTCTTCGAGATTTCCGGCATCTCCGTGAATGTGAGTAGGGTGAAATGAGTAGAACATGAGCATAAATTCACGCACAAGCTGTGGAGAATGTTCACACACTCTCTCTCGAGAGGGTGGAATATTCATGGGGTGCGCGCTGTATGGAAACATGGGCCATCCAGAGGCTCAAGAGCGGCTCTTGCACACCGAGAGATGATTAAATGGATTCTGGCGTGGTGAAAAGAAATATTTGCAATTTAGAAACAAAACAGTATATACATGTGAATCTCCTCAGTCAAATTACTCACTCGAGATGCTCGTAAAAATGCACGCAAACTCGAGATTACGAGCCGAAGAATTTTTCACGGAACTTTCCATCACACTTTCAGCGCTATAATTCGCCATGGCGCTGAGTTCAAAACGCGCCCCGGCGGCTGCCATGTCTGAAAATCCGTAGCTGGGGACACGCAGCGGATAAATCCACCCTATGCCATGATGAGGTTCTCATTTATGAGCTTTTTGGGGGATTTTAGCGCTGAATTTTCCCAAGTCTCTCGTGGCGTGAGGAGAGAATTTTACGCAAGGCGTCTGCCATGCTCGTGCGTTTTATATTTTCATAAATTTGGACAAAAGAGCCAGAATCGAGAGATGAGACGCGCAAATAAAAGTGTTTATGGTGAAGACTCTCCACCAGAATGAATGCAGTGTCTATAATTCCGTTCATTCGATTAAATCTTTGCCAGTTTTTTTCACATAGCCGCAAAGACACATTTCTGGTGTGAGATCTCTGCATTCACAGCGAAATCCGGACACTCTTCATGCGTCTCTCTCCACAATTTTCATACCCATAAAAATGCAAATGAGCGTCAAACAGAATTTTCCATTCTCACACTTTCCCGCCCAAAAAACGCCGGGCTTTTGGGGCGAAGGGAGTGACTGATGCAATTCTGGACACTGAGCTTTTGCCGCTTGGCTGCATCTTTTGGCACACAAACACTTGAGAACTCATCCGCGGAAAGCAATTTATTACCCAAAGAGAGTCATTGGGACATAATTTTGAGACATCTTCTTTCCCACTGCAGTTTCAAATGAATTTTTACATCAATCCTCGAGAATGATGAACTGCTCCATGTTGAAATGCATGGCGCAGAGAATTTATTGAGACTGATAAAATAGTCACAAAAGAAGAGTGTTGCCAGTCTAGTTTAAGTCTTTCTAAAGTTGCATTGTGACTTAACGACGCATTAATCAAAAAGTCCAATTTCATCTGCTCACTATTCGATTTCGATTATCTTTTATGCAAATGAAAGATTTTGTTATCTTCACAAAATCCTCTGCACATTCAAAGTTTGTCCGATGAATGAAAAAGTATTTAGCGTTTTCCAAATTCATGCACTATGGCTTTTCATAGACAGTGACAAAGTGTCGCTCTGCAGTAACACAGTTTCTGTATTCGGTCTGCAATCGTACTTATCACCACATGAGATTGCAGAGAATGGGGGAATTACAAAATGCAGAAATTAATAAATGCTGTTGCATTCTAAATGACCAGAGAGAGCTCTTCCGCCGAGGGGTCACACAACTCCATTAAAGGCCGTGGCGGGAGTGCGGCAGACACTCAACTTTGAGTGGATGATGTTGAAAAAGTTTTAGCAGCTTTGCATTCTGTGTGCAATGGTGTGGTCGCAATGTTGGTCACTGTGCTGAGGAGTGGAAATACAGAAAGCTCTCTGCACATGCAATTCATTTCAATGAATATTCATATTTACAGCTTTTCTAGGGTGAGATGGGAAAAATTGCAGAGTAAATGCGAGGAAATTCACCTATGCACTACATTAAATTAAATTTACAGTCATCCTAGGTCATTTTTTCCTCCTGCCCAATAACACACAATCAATGTTGCCATTTTGTGCATCAGCTTTTAGTTTTAACTACTCTGAACAGTGTGGAAGAGTGAGAGAAAGAGAGATGAAAGCCAAAATTGTGTTTATGCCATAGAATTCAAGTAGATAAAGAGAAGGGTAAAATTCAATTCAATGCCGGGTCAAAAGTCAAAGTGTGAATATGCATTTACACTTCCACAGTATAATGATTTTTTTCCCCAACAGAGAGAACTCGAGTTCCACATTTTCCACGATCTTATGCAAAAGTCACATTATATTCAATTGCAAAAGCTCTTAAGGGAATTGCGCGCGCTCTTGTAAAACCTTGAGCATTCCTCCACAATTCGTCCCATTAATCACATCTCTCAAGCCCCTTCTTTGTCACTCTTTCTCTCCCTTTAGCCAAAACACCCCACGAGGAATGCTAATGTCTCAATTGCACCAGTTTTTCACCCCTTGCAGCTAAAATCCCCCACTGTGACGGAATGAAAAAGCGCTCTCGCCTGTGCGTCATACGTATTCAAAATTAAAATAATAATTTTTATTGTGACAATTCCTCCAGAGGAATTGTTCCAAACACGAACGACAGCAGAATGTTTCCTAAGCGAAAAACTCCATTTTAATTATGCAAATTAGGCACCAAAAATTACTCCAGAATTTATCGCCATCCATTTGGGGAGCAGCATTTTTTTGGGTCTCCCCAGCATCTTTAAGTTTGCGAAATTAATGTTGAGATATTGAGATGGAATTCGAGCGACAAATTGGAAGGAAGCAATTGCCTTTTTCCACACCCTCGCATTTCTGCTGAAAGGATAGATTGTGGAGGGTTTTGCAAGTGTTTCCAGGCGTCACTGATTAATTACCAAACTTCCCACTCGAATGACATTTAAAAGTGGAAAGCTCCGGATGTCATTGAGCTTTTCACATTGCACTGAAGGATCAGCACATTGACTCAGACGCTGCAAAATTTGTCTTATTAATTGATTGTGTGGAGAGAATTCAAGGAGCTTTGCCAATCAATAGATAGAAGCTCTTTGAAGTTGACTCATATTACTTAACCGCCACTCTTCCGGCCACAAAACTCACATGAGCCACTCATTCTCACTTCGTCCGCAGATTAACAAGTCCAATGCCAATCTCGTGACACTGAGGAGCGTGACGAGGAACCAGACGGGCACGTACCAGTGCGAAGTGTCGGCAGATGCGCCCTCCTTTCACACCGAAACTGCCCAGGCCACGATGCTGGTGGCCGTGTTGCCGGAAGCCCAGCCCTCGATGACGGTGAATGGATTGCGTGTGCTCAACAACAAGATCCTGGTGCGGATGGATGAGAGCCTGAAGATGATTTGCACGTCCAGTCCATCATATCCGCCTGTCAATTTCACATGGAGCATCAATGGCATTCCCCATTCGGTGAGACAACATTCTTTTCATCTGTACACAATTCTTCCCAATGATTGACTTCTGTCGACAATCATTGGCGGTTGTGAGAGAGAAATTCCGCAACAGAGTTGCAACAGCAGATTGAAGATTACAGTTTTGCAGACTGTTGCAAGTTTATGCCGGTCTTTGCTAGACTGTTTTGTGGATTTTTGCCACTTTGAGCACTCTTTCCCTCCTCTGCAATTCGCCCGAATCTTATCTGCTAAGCCACTAATATCTCAACTCTGACCTTTTCAGTCCACTCACACGGGCTTCCACAGCGTCAACGGTGGTCAATCGTGGGAGACACGCGAAGCCTGGTCAGAACTAGTCATTCACATCAACTACAACCTCGTGTCGCCCTACACTAGACGCCTAATCGTGCGCTGCGAAACCAACATCTACACACTGTGAGGATTATTTACCGCCCCCCAAGTTTCCACTCATGCAAATTTTCCACCCCCTTTTGCAGATATCGCGGTGCAGCTGTCGTGGAGCTGGACTTGATGGAGGATAATCCGTGGTCTTTCGGCGAGAAAGTTAGTCCCACGATGGATCAACGGAGCGGAAGTGGCAAGGGCGGTGATCCGGACAACTCGGCACTCACCGGAAGTGCCATCCTCCTAGGTGGCTGTTACAAGTGTTTTATATTCAGGACAGTTGTTTGTTTTCTGGTGGTTGTGTTAATGTTTTCATAAATCTTCACCCCCCAAAAAACCCACCAAGTCCTTCTCATCCACATCCTGCAGCATTTTGGCGGAAATTTCATTTTTCACCATACACATATACAGAATGGAAGCTCTCCCAGATGAGTCTTCTCGTATATGGCTGAGTGAAAAAAATACCAGGGAATAATTTATTTTACATTTTAGAAATAGAGGGCAGAAAGAGAAAATTTTACAGGGCGCACCCACAAAATGTCGCATTCACGATATATTATTGAGAAAAGATGTGAAAGAGTGTTTAAAGTGTGCGACTCACTTTACATCCCAGATCTGTAGGGAAACACAGAGTGCTGAAGTTGAGAAAAAAAGCTCTCAGAGATAGGAAAATTCGTTATGCAAAACCTAATGAGATTGTAAAACAATTAAGCCGCTTTAAGAGAGGTTATTTAGTGAGGAAAAGATATTCAATGATAACACAGAGAAGAAAATGTACAGTAGTGACACACATAAGAGGCATAAAACAATTAACAAAACTCCGATATTGACATTCCCCATGTAAATAGGACAGTATACATAAAGTATAAGCAAATGATAAAAGACTTAAGTGTGTATGTATAGGCGAAGGGTGGATGGATATTATGAAGAAATGTAGAGGAAAATCGTGACACAATAAATTTTGAAAAATTACACGCAAATTTTGGACCTTGTGCCGGGAAAATTGTATTGGTCTCACAACCATAGGAAAAAGGCATGCGCTGGTCCCGCGCGCTTCTCATCAGCATCTCATCATAAAAGCTCATCCAGCGCATAAACGCATTGCCTGTCTATAATGATGTATATGAGTGAGATGAAAATGTGTGCATCTCATTTACGAGAGTGCTTCATTTGATGATTCACTGCGCCTCTCCCTTGTGTACACTTTTCCTAATGGGGCCAGGATTATGTATTTTTCAGCGTCTTTTGCCGCCAAGATGACACACGAGAAGCCCTTAGTTGCGCACCTGCAGCGCCAAAGAGGCACATTATTGCGAGTTAACAAAGTGAAAATGCTCATTACGCTTTTCAAGCCAGCATGAAAATTCATACGGGCTTTTTTTCAACATCCACACCCCTTGTTAAGCTTCTTCCCTAGCACAAATATTATTTGAGCTTTTTCTCTTCCCTACATCGTGATTTGGACTTTTTTCCACACGTGCCTCGTCTCATCAATTGAATGTCTTTCACGAGAGCATGACTGGATGTGTTTCTTGCTGTTCATGTCGCATCTGACAATGAGAGCTAAAAATACACACCTTTGAGAAATTGGTGACATTCTTACCGTTTAGAGCTGAAGAATTTTGCGAATTTGTTGCCGACAGAATGTGTAATAATAAGTGTGGCAAAACATGTATGTTGTGTGGCATATTGAAAAAAAATCATATTTGCAGTATTTTCAAGTGAAAAGATAAATTCAAGTCTTATCTACACTCTAAATTGCATAAATGAAATGCTCCTTTAAATCTGAGATCAACAATTAACATACCGAGTGAGAATCTCAGCAATGAATTTCCCAAAAGAGCTTTTCACAGCGCCACGAATTATTCATGGCGAAACAGTTGCGAGCTGAAATTGTCTTGTGAGTCACAAAAGTCAATGGGAAAGTTGGCATGAGGATGTGCAATTGTCAATAGAGACGGCAAAGAAGTGGGTGAATCAAACCGTTTGAAAAGTGAGCTTCCGTTTGGAGTCTTTTTAGAAAATCACTTCCTCTCAGCTTTTGCTGCACAGCTCTCTTCGCCACCCATACATTCATAACGAACCCAGCGAGACGGGGCGAAAGTTCAAAAATGCTGCCAATTGCTCGTCTTTTGTTTACTTGCCACCGTTGTTGCGGTGATTGCGCAATAATTTGAACGTCAGAGCGGAACCGGAAGTGACAGTGAGGCAGAAGGAAGAGCAAACAACTCGTTCAACATCCTTTCGGATCAACAATTCTTCTGGCGCAATGGGAAACAGGAACTCTTTGTATCATCTTCCATGATGGGTCATCTCACTCCTCACGATTGGGTGGAATATATCTCTCGCCGACAGGAGGAATGCCCCAAGAATGGCTGCGCGGTGAGTGGCGATCGTGTAATGAGGCAATGAATTAATATTTATGGGGAAAGGAACTGGCGAAAGGAATAATCAATGGATGAGAAAGAATTATGGTGGAAAATTGCGCTGGTTTTTGTTACAAATCCTTAACTACACACTTTCGCAGCTCTACGTTAGAGATTACGCTGAAAACCTTCCATGTTGAATGCGTTGACTCCACCTGGAGTATTTGTATTGGCATAAAATAGGAAGAGATATTCGGTGTACATTCGCAAATTCCCTGGCATTTCCGCCCTGTCAATGATATTTCACGTGAGTGTGCGTGGTGAAATTCTGCAGACTTGCAATTCAGCTGGGGATTTTCCTCCGGCCAGGATGCACAGAAACATCCGATGCGGCAGTGGACAAAAAAGCCAGAGGAAATAATCAATTGATGGCAAAAAATATGCCCCTCTTTCGCCATGCCAAACGAGATGGTGGCCATTCATTGAGATTTATGGAATCAAAGGAAAGGCGAGAGCCGAAGGGATGCAATTTTCGGACACGCCGGCTGATGATGCGCTCGACAATTCTCTCGCGTACAATGTGTAAGCGGATTGTGTCTTCCGCTGCAGGCAAATAACCTGAAAAACGGACGCACACGGCGAAAAAGCTTCTCCAGAAGTGTATCGCAGGCTGACGGATTTTACACGGGAAGGGAAAGAGAAAACCGAGAAAACAGTGGACGAGCGATGCAAGGGAATTTGCTGTGTGTGCATCCATTCAAATGGCATCGAGGAGAATCGAATTCATTGATGTGATTTGATGAGAAAGACGGATGGAAAAAGCCCCCGCATTGCCAAAGATACACAAAAGCAATTTCGGCACTCGAGACATGATGCAGACAATTCTGTGGTAAAGGACAAATTAAATTCCCTATTGAATTTCAGATGAAAGAACATTTTTCAGCAGGTAAAATCAATTATATTGCGAGACAATGCGCGCCATTCCTCCCCGTGAAAATGCTCTTGCAAGCATATTTTTGTGGATTTTATGAGAAAAGCAAAAGAAGCTTTCAAAGCTCCAAAGAATAACAAGCCCTCATGGGAGGTGGGACACTCGAAAAGACGGTCAGGATACGATTTTTTAAAATGTTTTTTAATGGTGTCACGGGACTTTTATTGCCTCTGTGGTTACACAAATAAAATCTTCGGCAAAGTGGTTTTCACATTTTTACGGTCAATATAAGGATGATCGTTCACTTTGCTCTATCATTCACTCCAAAGGGATATTCAGCGGGGAAAATCGCATGCCTTGGCGCACTCTTTCTATGCCAAATCAACCAATCTAAGACTTCGTCTGTATATAAACTTACTACCCTCTTTTGATCTCAGAGAAATTTGAGAGTCCCAGCGCGTGAATTTCATCCGAATTGTTTGAAAACACCGCACACTCGAGGAGGGAAATAAAAGAGGAAAATCAATACGTGACGGCAACATCTGTCATCATACAGTAAGTTAGTCACCCAATTTCACCCTCTGAATAAATTCTCTGGGAAAGATTTTGGGTGTAAAACACACACAGACTTTTCCTTCTCATGGTCGAATTTAATTCACTTTTCCGTGGACTTTTGTCGTTTTCCCCACGGGCCAAACATAAAAAGGGGCACCGAAAGATGTGAAATGGGAGAGAGAAACCTCATATTTCGCTGAAGGATGTCAGTTTGATATGTGGCCACACTTGTGCGATTGCCCAGAATTCAATTTCTTCCATTTCAGAAACAGAAAAAACTCCTCGAAAGCAAATTCCAGGTGAATCTGCAGCGACTGACATTCACTCCTTACTCAACATGTGCAAAATGTGTCACCAACTTGAGAGAAAATGGGTGTAAATTTATGCGATTGTTTTACAGAAAAGTGCCAAGCACTTTTCACACACCATGACAATTCTTTCTTCCGCTTGTCACTTCAAGTCGTGCAATCTTTATTATAAATAAGATTTTTCACAAACACTTCCGCGTATTAAATCATCAACATTTGCACGGTAGAGGCGGTAAAAATATTTAGAAATCAATGGATTATTGTTTATCAACACGTATTCAAAGTTTGCCATCAGGAACCAAACATTTCTGCTTCCATCCAGATAAATATCCATGCCAAATTGAAGATCACTAAACAGAGTGGGAACATTATCTTCTATTAAATGCGTGTTTGTATTCCAGCACGAGATCTTGTTGGTCAGCAAATGGGTGAAGATGAGAACCTCAGTATCAGCGTCATAAACCATATTGATCTCACTATCTGGCCCTAAGTATCCAATGTAAGCAAAATTTGGTTGTGTCTGATTTCTCAAAACCTCTGTCGATGTCTTGAAGAGCCCAAGACTCGATCCAGGAGCATAAAACACATCCCTGAAAATGCCATTAGTATTTTCCCCAAGTGTGATACCCAGAATGCCCAAATTGAAAGGATCTGCAGTTGAAATATCATTATATAGGTAAGTTTTTCCTGCGTTAGGCTTAAATGTATCGTGCTCGAAGTAATAAAATTTTCTTTTCACATTATCAAAAACGATAAGCCTATTATCCCTACTGTTCACGATGTATACATTGAACTGATTACAGCTTCCTACAGCATCTATCACACAATCGTAGAGTCCGGTAGCGTCGTTAACAATATTGTCCGGAATTGTGACTTTAAGCACCGGAGGTCTGTCTAAATCTTCATAATCACAACCTCTAATATCAAAGGCCCAAAGAACAGGGCGTCGGATAACGACATTTCCTTCTGGATACTCCAATAAACCCGTATCAATTGTAAAAAGCCGAGAGCACTTGGTAAATAAGTGACTGGTGTACATCGAAACGAAGTGGTAACTCTTCCTGGACTCTCCTTTCCTTCCACTGTGATCACTTTTCCCTCTATAAACAGGTGGATAAAGGTTGTTCTCGTAATCGTCTTCTTGGAGATCATCAACGCCGAACCAGCCCTGAATAGAAAATATTAAATCACAAAACGAACATCAAGTGCGAATATTTCTAATAGATTACCGGAAGGAAGTTGTCTTTGTAAGACGGAAATGCTTTGAGATAGGGAGAATATTGAAAACGATTGTCCTTTCGATTCACGAATGCAATTGTAGCTGGAACCCCAGGTGCTCTTCTTGGAATGGCGAAGAACAGACACCCACTTGGATCATGATGGGAAACAGCTGTTACAACAATACTGCTTCCATTGTAGTACTTATACCCTCCGATATTCGTATTTCCTACAGAATATTTATTACAATAATTTAGAAATATTATTGAGTGTGCGCAAATCACACTTTGTGACCTTTTGTCAATTACAGATCTGGAAATATCGACAAGACGAGAATTCTGAATACAGCACTTACGCAAGGGACGTGGCATTAGAGTAGGCGGAGCATCATAAACTAGTTATTCAACAGAGTTAAAGGAAAAATGTTCTTTCATTGCAGAACTTTATGGTGAAAACACAGCATTTGTAATTTGTAATTTGTCCACGATCATCTCTTTCTTCCCCACGCGTATCGTGTATTTTCCTTCCTACTCGCACAGTGGCTGTCTCGACATGTCAGAGTCAGACGCTGACAGAGTAGGAAGGAAAATACACGAAACGCGAGGGGAAGAAAGAGATGATCGTGGACAAATTACAAATTACAAATGCTGTGTTTTCACCATTACTATTCGATTTGAATTTGTATGATTTGCATCAAAAAGCCACAAAGTCATGAGTTGTAATTTTTCGATAAACTCACCATTGTATGGAAGGTTTTCAAATTTAAAAGAGGTCCAAGCATAAATTTGCTCCACTCCTTCAGTGACTCTAAAGTGCAGAAGTAGTGTTATTAAAAGAAATGAAATCATGCTTAATTCACTGACTGAATTGAAAGACAACCACTTGCAGCTCTGCTTGTTCTCAGACTGAGACACGAGCTCGTGCTGATTTTGGCATGAGGAGATTCTGAGACAGAAAATGGGTTTATTGACCACATCAGAGCGTGTCTTATCAGAATATTTTAGGCAAATACAACCAGTTCTGCTGACCCCAAGTTAATAATCGTTAATCAAGTAATGTGACACTAAGTTAGAACATCACTTAACTGTCTAACTAACGTCAATAATAGAGAAGACAATTCTCAGCTAATTAATGCCGTATTCAAATGAGAAATGAGCAGCACCACCTCCAAGTCTCAATAAATAACACACGAACATGCTCGGGACCTATAAATTTGCTGTGTGGGTGGAGAGCATCTGCATGAATTTCTGCACAGCACCAGAAGATGACACTAATGATTGCAATTTGTATGTGATGAGATTGTAATCGTAGAGTCCATTAGCATAGGAGTAATTTGCTAATTAAGACAAATCATAAAAGCTCCGGCAATATGCCAATTGAGTGTGACATGGCGCGGGGCTCGCGCTTTATCACGATGAAATGTGTGCTGTTTTTATGACTTGAAAATGCACACCACACACCCCAAACTGGATGCCTCTTGAATTCGGCGGCCAAGACGCGGGGAAAAGCCATCCATTTCATTTTATGAGATAATAAACTTAAGCAGAGAGCATACATGAGAGTAAATAGACGGTTGTGCTGAAGAACTGTCGGAAATTGTGTTGAAAGTCTGGGAAAAACGCGTCACTGCTCACAACAATGTTTCAGCGCGCCTTATCTCGTTGGAAAAATGCCACTCTGTCTGTGTAACTTTCTAATGGAATTCTGCATGGATCAACTGTCTTAACAAAGAATATGACTCGGCACTGCAAAAAGTCCCGCCAAAAAATTATAGTTCATAAGGATAAAGAGGGAGAGTGCGGCGCGCATTATAATTAATTAAGCAATATTCTGTCCCATTGGTGGTTAAACTTTTTTTCTCCCTTACCCTTATCAAGATGCTAATTTCCCTTTGAATATTAATTTTTGCTAATTCCACATTTCTTCTTGCGCATCCTTCCATCGAAAGCGCGCGGGGAAGGTTGAATGTGCACGCAGAAAAAAGTTTCGCGAGAATGGAATAATTTGGCCGAAGAATACAACTGGAGATAATATTAGCGAATCCTAATTAAATTTTGGGCTTTGCTAATTTGTTAATGATTCGCTTGAGAGAAAAGTTTTTAAGAGTGTGGGCAGACATTGAGATTCATTAGGGCGGATAGGCTGTTCCACGCGGATGAATCATCGCCCGAGAGTGCGGTTTTTTGTCCCAAGGAAACTCTCTCCCCAATAAATATGACATGCGAAGTGGCTGGGCAGATTCCCGAGTGTTCTGGGAGTTGGTTTTTTGCACTCACATTCGCACATAATCCCCTCAAGAAAAAACAGTTGGCAAATATTTGCAGCGCATATATAAGAACATGTTGTGGTGGCCCGTCCCGAATTTTTCGATAAAATAAATTGTATTCGGCGTGCGGGGGTGGATAATTCGCCACGAGAAGGCTCCGAGCAGTGCGAGCAAATTTTTATCGACATGCCCAAAGTCACTCTGACATATATTTTATGCTGTCACGTGGAGTGGGTGGACGAGGAAGGAAAAACAGCACACACACACACTTTTCAAATATCCTCGATATTCACTGAATAAACAAGAAAATCATATCACACGAAATTCCGGCGTGTCTCACTTTTCCCAACTCACCGCCCATCCCGTGCTTCTCACCCTCCTTCTCGCCCTCACTGAAATTCGAGTGCCCCAGGAGAGATCCTTCGTGGCACCATTGACAACTGTCTTGAGTGGAAATCAATGGTAAAAATTGATATTTGAGCAGTTCATGCCAACGCACAGCCCGCAAAAATACCGACAAAGAGAGATTCACACCCCAGATCACTTTACAGCAGAGCTTTAGTGGTGAGCTTTGAGCTTTGAATTTCCCGGGTGCATAGTATTATATGTATAATACAGGGAGATTGCAGAGGATCAATTATGTTGTTAAAGTTGAATGCATTTCTCGGCACCGTGCAAAAGGAGCACGATGATGTTGGAGGAAAAAGCGAGCGCAATTCCGGGGTTTAGCGCCAAGCGTGCATGCATCGAAGGGGTGATTCGAGGGGGTGATTGGCGGTGCGACATGTCTGAGCCCCAAAGCTTCGTTTGCATTAAAATTCGATTCAGGTCATTTAGCATAAAGTGCCCGTGGCGAACAGTTGCAATTCTTAAATTTCGCCTGGCAAGTGTCCAAGCAGAAATTACTCACACTCAAAACTAGGCCCGCACTCATGTGAGACTTTTCACAATGCCACCCCTTTCTTGGTAACGTACAGCGACTTCTCTGCTCTGCTCAATTACAATGCGAAAAAAGAAGTCTGAATTGAGTCGTGAGTACACTCCTCCTCCACGCTCCACCTTAGGGACGAAGGAAATTTATTTTCAGGAGGAGTTACATCAAGAAACGTGCACAAGAGTGATGAAAAATTGTTACAGAAATGATTTTTAGTGACTTGAGATCCCTCCACGAATATAATCAACGGTGTCAAAGAGTTATCAGGGTGTAGAGGTGCACAAATCATAAGAAATAGATCATAAAGTACATTGTTTGCACCAACAATATTTGTAGGTATTGTAACCTAGATGTTATGTGAAGGGTGATTGCGTCACATGTTTACCCCTTAAAAATACTCATTGAGGACATTTTGAAGTTCAAAATTTAAGGGTGCAAATATAGCTTCTTTCCTAAGTTCACTTCTTTTTTAAAAAAAAGTTCACTCCTTTTTTGAAAAGCTCACTGCTATTTTAAAAAGTTCATACCTGTATTAGAAAGTTCACTTCTGATTAAAAAATTTCACTCCTGTTTTTGAAAAGTTCACTTCTGATTGAGGAAGTTGCTGAATGGCGACGGAGTCAGACGATCGTGCCCGAGTATAATTCAGCTCAAGTGAAGTCGATGAATTGCGCAAATTTTAAGAAATAAGAGAGGCTCTCTTATGGCTTCTTAAGTGGCGCGAACACATTGTCAAAAGTCGACGTTTCGTAATTCACAGCGCAGCACTTCTTCTTCATATAATCATTTCGGACATTAGTAACAGCACATAGTACAAAAAACCAAGTTTCAGCGTCGAAATGCTCAACTTCGCGTCAAATCACTCGATGTCTAACAAGGTTACAACCGTCATTAGATTCATAAAAATGGTTCTATTTCATTTGATCAACGACAATTTTGAGAATATTGAGCCCACAATATTTCAATCAACTGTGCGTCAATGGTTATTTATTCGTTCCCTGCTGCAGAGATGCCGAAACGAGAGAGATACAAATGCAGCGCCTTCTGACACCTCATCCGAGTTAGACATCCAGTCTTCATCGCTAACACACGTACTAGAGCTGAGCGAAAAGATCAGATAATATGAGAAATTTTTACTCAGAATACCAGATAAAAAAAGAGCAGACTGTCTATTCTGTGGAAATTTTCTTGATAAAACATCACCGGTTGAAATGAAAATGAATGAAGTCAAAATGGAAAGTCTGGGCAGGATAAGTGAAAGCCCCGTGAAGCTTTTAACATAAACGAAATGAGAAATTCTCTTCATTGCATCGCCAAAGCCAGTCGACGGTCTGGAAACGGGGTGAGACGGAGAAATGAGTGTGGGAGAGAAAAGTATTGAGGAAAGCCAACTCACACTGCAACCTTGTAAGTCTCTGGTCCACGCCAAATGCGCGTTGCATGGGAGAGTCAGAAACCAACAAACCACACGAATCTCGCTCCCTTTCCGTTAATTCACCGGTCATTTACTTCCGCCTATGGCTCACTCCCGCCCTGAAATGTGTGTTCATGTGGTCCGATCCGAAGCCACAGAGCCGCCACTTGAGCGATTCTCTGTGGCCTCGTCCCTCACCTCGAATTCACTCTTCCGTCGTGCCAACAGAACACCTGCAAGCAAGCACGCAAGATACCAGATGGGCTGGCCAGGAGGCGGTGTCTCAACAAGAGCCGACAGATGTATAAATTCACGCTACTAAGAACATATTTAATTCAGCAATTATTTTATCTAAATCAATATACGATCCAAGACTATCGAGGAACATTTCCATGATAATGAATATTCACTATGCGGCGCGAGAGCTTTTAGAAAGCACACAAGAGCGATGCACACCACAGAGACTGAGGCACCAAATAATTAAAAACGAACTCCAATTAACGGAATGTTATTCGAAAATACCATTAAAACTCCATTTTCCGCTTCTTGTCGGAGCATCGCAGCCCGACCAATTCGCACGCCGCACGTTCACGGACAAGGGAGCTTTAAGCAAATATAAGCTCTGGGTGTTCATTTGTACGGGATGGTCGTGTTCTTTTGCCCACCATTCACCCACCCTCACGGCACCAGGGACGGCTATATAGTATGTACATTTGATGGTAAAAGGGACAAATTCGCAGACATGCTCTCGCTGTGTCTCGTGCTGGATCCCCATGACGACTTTCGATTGAAAATGGTACTATTGTTTGCATTTAAATGTCCAGTAATTGCTTCGGGGCATTTCATTCTAATTGAAATTGTTTTTTGCTTACATTGCTATGTAACACACATCCTGCCAGCTACACATTCACAGATATATAGAGTCACAAATAAGGATTTCCATCATTCAATCGTTCACATTCTCCGCACAAAGGCTTCGATGCGCCAAAGAACTTTGCCCCGCAATTGACTGTTCCCCTCATATGCTGCAGCAAAAAGGCCACGAGCAACTTTTCCTTCACAATACCGCCATCAGAAAACTCACCATACACTAAACACATACATCATATATCGCGTTAAGAAAAGTCAGAAGAGAAGGAATTTTCATCTCTTCAGGGGCACAAGAAAACCCACCATAAAACAACACCATCTCTAAAGTCAATTAAATGATGTTAAATAATTCCCGACAAGCGGCACTCTAACACCCATTTGAATGTCCAGGAAGCGCTAAAGCATTTAGCATCCGCCCTGAATCAATTGGAGGAGTCACACCTCGGAAAGGACGAGTGAAACTTCCCATAAAATACGCAGTCATTGAAAACAATTAATTTAATAGCTTTGACTAACTACGGCACTCTCCTGAGCCATTAATTTATTTCCAACGCTCTCTCTCTCTCTTTCTCTTTCACAATGAGATTCCCTTGCCGCACAACCTGACTTTTTCGGGGCCACATCAAGGGGTTCAAACATCACCTCGCCGCCCCTCGATAATTGAAATTTTACTCCAAGATAATGGCTTTTAGTCAAATTGCTCGCAATTAAAAACATTCACCCCTGGATGAAAATTAAATAGAGAAGCAGGTGTGAAAGTTCCTTCACGCCAAATCGTTCACTTCAATTGATGCTGAATGAAATACGCATAAAAAAAGGTGGGAACATTATTCTTTCAGTTACGAAGATTGAAGGATAAAGCATATTTTCTAGGAAATGTGTCATCAAGAAGTTTCAAGTACATTCACACGCCAATAAATAATAGCACTGCTGTTCCTCATAATGCATCTTATTGATTAATTGATCTGTTTACAAGACTGCTCTGTGTTAGCACATTTTATTACCCCAATTAGAGAAAGTAATAAATTCCCACTGTATCAATAAGTACAGCATTGTATAATTCTAATGCCTCGCAAATAGAAAACGAGATTGTTTGAAGAAAATCCCCTTTCTTCCCTCGTTAAGCTGCCTTACAGCCCGGAAATTTCTCCGAAACACTCTTGCCATAAATCACACAGGAGAATTATGAATGGACTACATTGATCTTATCAGTGCAATTATGCACTATCACCACGTGTTAGATGCAGTCAGATTATATTTGATGTCTGCATTTCCTCTCAGATAAGATTAGAACTTTACAAGTCTGTCACTAGGTATAAAAGAGGCTGATGCAGTTTAGAGAGTCAGTTTCAGCTGAAATGTCGCCGAAAACAGCCATTCTCCTGTTGACCGCCTTCGTCTTGGCAACTCTTGTTGTCAGTGAAGAACATGAAGAAGTTGTTCCCGGAGTTCCCGTCCTGAGAAGATTCGCAAGGGCTAATCCACCTGCGTCTGGCACCTGTGGAAATACTTTCGGACCAAAATGCGGAGATTGCCGCACATTATTGGTAAGCGATTTCCGTGACACTTCACCGACTTGTGCACACTCACCAGATAAATAACACTAACATCTCTCATTCAGAGCTGTCTCGGATCTGATCCACCAGCCAATAAGGAGAATTGTGCCGAGAAGAATCCCAAGACTCCTTATTGTGTTGGCAGTGTGTGCTCAGCAACACCGGACAAGAATGATCAAACTTGCCAGGAGCCTGCAGCTAAATTCAGATGCACTGCAGAGGGATACTTTCCCAATCCCAACTCGTGCTCGAGCTACTTCATCTGTCCAGATAAAGGAGCCACTGCCGTGGCCTATATTTGTCCCCCAAATTTCATTTATAAATCCAAACTACGAGGATGTGGAGTGAAAAGCAAGTAAGTGTAAAGATATGTTAGTCGATATCTTAAACGTAATTGCTAAACAACTTTTTCGCATAATTAGCGCCATGGATTGCGTTACTGTCGACTGCTCGAAGACTCCTAATCAATTTGGCGTGTACAAATCCGACCCCGCTTATTACTATTTCTGCCTATCCAATAAAAATGAGAAGGAAACTGTATTAATGAGATGCACGGATGAAGTCAACGGTCAGTACGATGAGAAAGTGGGCAAATGCACTTTCCAATGCACCAAGGAGGGCAACTTTGTGGATGTCACAGATTGCACCAGTTACTATACTTGCTACAAAGTCGGTGGTGTCTTCCAAGTGGCTAAAGTCAAGTGTCCTGCTGGCTACGCTTTCGATGCGGGCAAACAAATGTGCGTGAAGAAGAGTTGCACTCCTCTAGTCACCACTCAAGCACCTGCAACTACAACTGTGCCTGCATCAACAACTGTGCCGGCCTCATCAACCGCCCCTACAGGCCCGCCTACAAATACGCCAACATCTTCGCCTACGCCTCCAAGTTCTTCAACCACTTCAACGGATACAGATTGAAAGTTCTTTTGGAACGAAAAACGCTTGGAAAATTGACTTGGCAATAATGTAAAATATCTAATAAATACGCATTTAAAAAAGCAGCAAAGTGTTGCGAATGTCATTAAGAAGATGTATGGGGAAAATCAGAGCCGTAGAATGAAAATCTTCCAAGACCTCATTTTTATGTAGGACGAACTTGCGCTGGGAATTTTAAGTATTTCCTCAAAAGTTTCCATCGACAAGTTTCACCCTATCCGTCCGTCCCATTTTTCGCTTATAATTGCAATATAAATGCAAAAAGTTCTCGCCAAAGTGTGCGGTTTTCCATGCAAACAATGTTCATGGAAAAGCTTGTCGAGTTCATGTTCACTGGAACATCCCGTATTTTCCATATCTCAACAATTCCTCTCAAAGTTTCTCTGCAACTAGAACTGAAAAGCTTCACTGTTACGATATTGAAGAGTGAACATCCATTGCCAATTATTTATTAACATGCACAATGAAGTGCAGGAATATTTTTCTATAACTTCACAACATTGATTAAAGTGTAAAACTATATGCAAAAATATGCGACATTTCACAACAATATCATCAAAGTTTCCAATTAGAATTTCACATATGTTGTCGAATAATTGGGAAAGTCCTTTCCTCCTTTTTTGTGGCTCAGCTTGCAGCAAGACAGCA
Organism: Phlebotomus argentipes; assembly: GCF_947086385.1. Classification (NCBI taxonomy): domain Eukaryota; kingdom Metazoa; phylum Arthropoda; class Insecta; order Diptera; family Psychodidae; genus Phlebotomus; species Phlebotomus argentipes. The sequence goes on from NW_026776174.1 coordinate 5,941,123, forward strand.
TAAAAAGTCTTGTTAGCAAACTAATTGGACTCCAGTGAAGTGCATTCAAAAATCCTTCTCTGTATTCACTCGACATGAGCTGCTAAAGTGCCAAGAACGGGTATGAGAATTTATCTCAGCCACTGTTTATATCTGTCACGGTGGGTGAGATAGAGGCGGCGCAATTAAATGCAATATCGCAGCGAAAGATATCCTCCTGTCACATATGCACCCTGCCCGAATGGTGTCTCATAAGTTGCTAGAGAACGACTTGAATTATTATTATTGTACGTGTAATACACGGTGTGCGGCTTACGTAAGCCTTTCGGGATCAAAGGAGCCCCCTAGCATGGACGGAGGAGGAGCTCTTCGCTTGTTCCCGGAGACAATGGCGGACTCAATGGGGTGGGATGACATAAATTGGCGCGCTTTTGCCCCTAAGAGGTGCACTGTGTGTGTGCCACCATTCACGTACTTCTGCATCTATTCATTTCTGCACTTTTTTCCACCTGTAATTTCGCTACGGGACATCCTTGTGGATGCAATTGTGCAAAAATTGAAATATAAGGCACCTTTGGTGATGATCTCACGGGGTTTAGGTGGAATTTACAATCAGGAGAACCTGTACAAGCGGTAATTTGAATTAAATTCTGGTCAATAACAGGAATTCAATTCAACAACTCTTCAGATTCTTAGTTGTGCTTCACAACTCAATCCGTTTCCTCTCTTTAAATAGAAGCTAAGAGGCAAATTTGGGATGAGAGAAAATTACAAATGCAATCAATAGTTGAGAGTTGTCCCGGAGGTTTACCATCAATATCCATTTTCCGCAAGTCTGGCCAAAGAAATGGCAAAGAGACTCAATTTTCATAGTGCGACCAAATCCAAATAAGCAAGAGAATCGCACAAAGGCTCCTATTCACTGGATGAGCTTACTGAATTTTCCGCTATGTTGAGTCCTTCGACACCATTTCTTACAGTTTCCACCCTCGAAGGTATTCCGCCAACCCCATGCGAGTCCCCAGTGTTATCGTCATCAGAAACATCATCTTCATTTGCAGAGACTTCTGCGTCTCTCACCTCAGGGCACGTGCTGTGAAACTTTTCGGTGAAACATGTGCAAATTGTCGAGCAAGTTTGGAGAAATTTTCGCACTGCTTTTTGCAAAAACCCCAGTGGCATTCAGAGTTCAAAGTATCGCACACAAAGGGGCGAAAATCATAATATTAGTGCATGCGAGTCTTGAAATTAGCACAAGAAAGAGCATAATCGGATGAAGGAGTTTAAAAACTTCATAGCAACATTGAGGTTATGTTGTTCTACAACTGTTTCGCCACATTTGTGAAATTAATAAAACTTCACATGGCAATTTTAAATTGCGAAATAAATACTTAAAAGTTTTTCTAGACGAGAGAAAAGTCGGGGGAGGTTTTTAGAATTTGAGAGCAAATAAATTTCAACAATCTCCCGTAAAATTCAACTCAACACCTTCAAAGGACTAGAAGACATGGGTGAAAATTGGGAAACTCTCGCAGAGCCATATCGCCTTCGCTACTGGAGGTGAAACTCATTTATCCAAAAGTCTCTATTTATTTGAAATGTGTGTGCTATACTGTCGACGAAAGGAAAGATTAGGCAGCACTTAAAGGTCGATAAATTCTCGTGCCGAAATCCAAACTATGTGTCTGGCGGTGTGGGCGGAAAGTTTCCCCGTTCGGAGGGTGAAAGACAAAAGGGCTGAGAATTGGATGGAACTACTCCAATTAAAATTAAACCGGTTTCAACCCCCAACGTAAATGTTTCACTGAGTGGGTGGGAATCGTGAAAGATGAGTTCACTCAATGAATACACATCTGGGCCGGGGAGAATGAGTGGCAGAGTGAAGAGTTTGCAATTGAAATTGAAAGATGATGTGCTTGATTGGTTGGGTGGTGGATGGCTCATTGTTGAACTTTCGCTCAAGTGGGATACATCTCGGCGGAATAGACGGGGAAGGCAAATATTCTGTGCTTCTGGGTGAATGTGTATGATAACAGATTTGCCCCAATTAAACCATACTGCATCTCCCAGTTTCTTCGAAAACTTTTCATAGAAGAATGAAGGAAAAAAAACGCAAAGAACACAGGATGAATTCCGCATTGGGGTGAAAAATGTATCGATTTAACTATATATTCCGATATTTATTTCCTCTTCTTTCCAAACTTGGGATGATTGAACTTCCCTGCTTGTATACTATTTCATCCCAGTCTCTTTCCACACACACACACATACACACACACACACACAAGCCCACATACTGAATGGAGTCATAAAAACAAATTAAAATCCAATATTTTTCACAGAAACTTTTATTAGTAAACTTACGGAGCAATTCACCATCAGAACAGCGCGCATTACCAATACAGTATTCTTCACCATCACGAAATCCGGAAAGAAGAAGCGGAAGTTTCTTCCCAACACTTCCCAATCATCAATTTTTGCATCTTTCCTCCGAGATAACTGAGAGAAACAATGAAAATTTTATATTTATCTCCGCCACAAGTGTTTATTTATTCCAAAAACCCACCAGACGTTAATGAGTTGTGAAGTTCTCAGCACGATATTTATCCAACCACCCACTCAATAACGGAAAGATTCACGTGATCAACGTACTTTCCCATTCAGCATTGTACGCTTTTTCATTAGAGTCCATAAACTTTCTCACTATTCGCATTGTGAAGGTGATAAATTGCATTCATCCTCCAGTGTTTCGTGCATTTATTGCCATTTACGACACTTTGGATTTTGGGGTGAAATTTCACAATTGACGAGATGAATGATAATGCTGCATGTTTGCATTTTCTCCTATTGTTATAGCGAATGTAACAACCAAATAGAGTCGTGGAATATGATAATTTTTCGATAGTTATTCCAAAAACGTGTTATCCAAGTCATAAATAAACCATGTCCTTAACTAAACCATCACGTCTCTTAAAACGATGCCTTAAAATTCATAATAAGTACATATATAGCGAAACTTGCACAGTTTTCCTCTTTCGCTGAAATTGTGAATTTTATTCCGTCATCCAGCTAGACAAATTCCGTGTGGAGAGTCAATAAAATCAGTCGAGGGACTGCTGGCATTGGGATTTTGGGGAGTGTTAAGCTGCACAAGTGTCGAGCGTGGTTTGAGTAAGTTTGAGATTCACCACAATACTCGGCACAATTTTATCTCTTTGCCGTAAAAATGATCAATTTGCGCGATAATTTCCCGCCCACACTTCGAGTGAGGGTGAAATTCACACATTAAAATGCCAGAACAAACAACCGAGTTTACCATTTAAGCAAGTGGCGAAGAGCCAGAGTGCAAATGTTCGCTTGTAGTTTTGTCCCCTGTGTGTGCTTCGCCATGGGAGCAATATTGGCTTAATTTATTTTTTATTGTGAAAGTTATATCAATGTTTTATAACTACGCCGTTTCCATAAAATTGATAAGGTACAATAAAGAGTGACTCTTTTATGGTAAAGCTGTCTGTGGGTCCGGTTGTTTCGTGTGCACAAACATGACTCCAATAAGTCACTTTCTCATACTTGCCCACGGACGACTGCAAAAATATTCAATGGAAAAAGAACACATTCAATCAAACTTTATTGGTTTTGTCACATTTTATGGGGAAATCGTGTGGCGTCAACCCCTAAAAGCGCCAAAGCTGCATCCCAACCGCCTCTGCCTCGGGCGATAGCCGAGAAAATTACGCTGAAAATGTGACTTGCGTAATTACGCGAGACAATACGAGGGACGAAGGGAGGAATGAATGGAAATAGAGCACCAAAGTAGAACTTATTAGTCATAATTCGCTTCATAAATCGTTTAGTGAAACCATAAACCATGCCGGAAAAAGGACCGCTGGAAGCTTACATAGTGAAGGAAGAAAGCTCAGCGAGATAAAAAAGGACACGATAGAGCATTGCGAAGTTCTTTGAGAGGCATAGAGCAAAAAGAGAAGCCAGAGAATGAGATCAACTTCCTGAAAATACGATTTTGGATGCCACTTTTCATGTGATTCTTACATGACACAGGCTCACGGCTCGGCAGGAGATTTTGCCGGAATATTTCATACATGAACGCGCCCCGAGCGTCGTCGACTTCCAGAAATCCACTGCCCCACGCCACCCGGAAAATGAAAAACACACATAGAGAGAATGAAAATGCACTATACAGCACTTCGCCCATCTCCCAAAAATCCCGACCGTGGCGTCTGATTTGGTGTTGCTCCTTTTTTGTCGCACGACTCTATGCTACACATATAGTGATTGGATTGGAAGCTTTCCAGGGCCACCAGCGAAACAAGCCCCAGCGAAAATATTTTTCAACCACTTCCCGCGAAATGCAAGACTGCGGTAATCCAGCTTACGGCTTAGCGCCATGAGCAGAAGGGTGCGCTTGACGATTTGAGACGGTGAAAAATTAATTTAAACCTTATTTATTGGCGGCATGCATGGAAATTCACTAATAGACCCCTTTTTGACCCAAATTATTCCTTCGGGCACCCCGAACGTCCCTGAGAGACGATGAAAAATTTTATTTATCTCGCGTAATCTGCCCAGAGTTGATGAAACGGTTCAGATACATACTTTATAGATGATATATAAAGATAATCAAGCACAGCAATGTGAAATTTCACAGCCATCCTCGATAGTTATTTATATTCATTGCTAAGAATAAAGAAGGAAAGTTCAGAAACTTTGATCAAGGACATATTTAGTGTTTATTAAAATTTAACTAAATATAAATTTATTATTCATCACGTTATCGGAATAAGCATAAAATCAATAAAGCACGGAATTTCTCCGCAGTTCAGTTAAGCAGACATGGAGGAACACATTGATTTTTATCCTGAGTATCTCAGCTTTGAAATTGGAATCAGGCGAGGCCTTAAAGTAATGACATTGTCTCTATTTAAGAAGAATTCTTTTAACGGGATGGGAAAAGTAATTCTACCCATAATTGGTGTCTATACAGTGGCTTGTGTTGTAAATTCAATTCAAAATTCGGATCTAACTCTCATGGTCATGAGTATGATGTCCAGTTTGGCGATTGCTCACATCGTGGTGAAGACAGTGTGCACATTGTTTAATAGTGAAGAATTGGAGAAACTCCTAATTTGGTTTGGACAACTTCATCAAGTACAAGACATTGACGTCGTTTTGGAATCAGTCAAAAAGCATCTCAAGAAAGGTCTTGTCATCACGAAGATTATGAAACCGTATGTGATTTCCTATTATAAGAATCGTGATAATTTTATTGAAAAATCAATACTTCTTTTGTACAGACTCATTTCATCGATGTACTTCGGAGCGATTATTCCAAGTATAATGTACTTCATGCTTATTAATCAACCACTTCTTGTAGTTCCCGGAATTTCTGCCAAGTCTTCAGAATTCATTCTTTTACTTAACATAAATCAGACAGTAACACTCACAATAATCATGTTCGAAGTTGTCTTCATAGATTACATCATAGCTTCTTTTGGGTGCTACTTTGTGCAGTCCATGAACATTTTGAGAGACATGATAAAATGCCTTGATGATTCTCAGTTTCTTGAGAATCATCCTCACTTTATAAGATCGGTTTACAAATTCCACTGCAAAATTGTCAAAAAATTTAGAATATTCACACGAGCTTATGATTATGGATTCACTGCTCAATTCGGGTGTGATGTTGGCCTAATTTTACTTATATTTTTTATCATTGGGAAGACTAAACACTTTCTTTTTTACCCTCTCTTTGTTATTACTTTCTTTCAATTGGCAATACTTTGCATATTCGGTGAGTTTATCTTCGCAAAGACAGAAGAATTCGCCGTTGATTTGTACTTGACAAAGTGGTACGAAATGAAAGCTGTGGATCAGAAGCTTCTTCTGCTTATGATGTACGCAACAAATAAGCCTTTCGGATTGAGGGCGGCTGATATGTATGATCTCAACATTGTGATGCTGTTTCAGGTGATCAAAATGTCGTTTTCCTACTGTACAATTCTTTATTCGCTCGCTTAAAATTGATGTTATAGTAGAAATAAATAATAATTTCTGTTTCAACACTTTACTATGATTATATATTTTGTCGTTTTTGTATCAATAAAACTTGCTATTAAATTCCGTACTTTTCATTAAATTGTCATGGGATCGTTTTCAAGAACTCCACCTCGAAATTAATAAGTTTGTTCTGGAAAGGTGTCATCTTCGATCTATGAGCCTGTCAACTCTGAGGCGAGGGTAAATTGCAATGAATACAATATAGAGTCCCTTATTAAATTTTCAGCAAGCTCCGTGCCAAGGGACTGGATGATAGATATACGACGCTCGAGAGTCGCGGAAATCCTCCCGAAACTCATTTTTGCTCATGGTGCATGGAATTTGCATTTCTTATGTGTCTCATGAGCGACACCATGAAAGGATTTTTATCTCATCTTTCTCCCTCAGTCCACAACCGCCTCTCGCCAGCAGCACCATCAAGATTGATTGCCGACGAATGTGATATCTCTACCACTTTGCCTTGGCAAGAGCGCGGAATTATCCTGCGCTGTGCCTTTTGTGCGCGCCTCCCAAATGAATGCCAATATAATCGAAGAAATGTCCCAGTTGAGAAGAGAAATGCCCCCGCGCCCGATTGTTTTGCCGCTCGAGAGACTTCTTTCTCGGCAAAATCATGCCGGAGGCCATCAAATTACTTGAGCAAATATAGAGAAAAGTCTTTTATACAAATTCCACCCGTATTTGCTGTTGGCTGCCTCTTTTTTTTCGTAGCTTCGCACCGCTTTCCCACCCGTGATTCACGCTGTGGATGCTCTCAATTTGATGCCACCTTATCAAGTCCCACCGGTGATCCTCCGGAGGCGAACACCGCAATAATTCCTTTGTCTCCCGCGCTCGATATATGAAAATTGCACTGACGCTTCATGACAGAATCGCGCCTAGGAAATCACTTCCCGCATTGCAAGAGCACTCGAGAGGCGTGATGTGTGATACCTGCTGCACGTAATTCATGAAAATTTGCAGTGTGAAAAATACCATTGAGACGTGATTGAACGATTCACTGATTTTTGGAGTTTCCCGCACTGCCATGAATCATGCAGAAGACTTCTGATCAAGCTGAGAAATGAATTTGCTCAAACGCTGTGCAGGTGAAATGAGGAAAAGGATTTGTTAGGCTTTTTTCTCACATTTCTCCTCACAGACATGATAGATATTCACTTTGCTTCAAACAGAAATTCCTTGATACGTGAGATGTAGCATCAACACTGAATCTACACAAATGTCGAAATAATTTGCACGTGAAACACTCCAGCCTTATTAGAAAGACAAACTTTCAATTTTCAGTAGGTGAAGTGTTGAAATAACGTGAATTTAGTCTGAAATTTCACCCTCCTAAAAACACCCAGGCACTCGCGATGCGGATTAGAGACATTTGAGAGGCTCAGCGTGCTTATCACGTTAAATATGTGATATTAATATACAATATATGGCGTATTTATCTTTGATTATGTTGATGAAATTCGCAATTAAGCTCATCAAATACGTGAGCCCCGGTGTCTAGTACTTTGTGTGTTGACAAACAATTAAGTGTGTGAGTTTTGTGTTAAGGAATATTGTTTAGTTTTGAATTTTCCTTCGCTCAGACACTCTAATTGCTAAATCTTATCATGCCCCGTGTGCTGTCTATACACTTCAAAAGAGTTGTTGCAAACTTTCTCTGACACACGAAATTTTATGAATGGAGACGAATTTAATTGCAAAATTCAATCCAATATAATGTGCAAAGAGAAAAGGTGAAATTGTGATTTTTTCCCCTTTGGCAAACATGTAAACAGATAAGTTTGTCTACCCACAATCGACAACCACCATCTGGGAATTTCTGTCAACGCTCAGATGAAGAAGGGCGGTTGATTGTGGGTGGAAAGAAAAAAATACCGACAGAGAGAGGAAGAGAGAGAGAGAGTGGGAAAGAGTGAGACTGAAGGTTTATCTATTTGAATAGGATACACTCCAGGAAAAGAGGAGGAATCTCTGGCAAAATTACCCGTATCAATCCCCATAAAGCCACCCTTTTTTCGAGCCCCAGATAAGCCGCCTTTATTGCGTTTGATTGACCGATTTTCAATCTCACTCACTCATACCCTTTCTTTCTCAGCCCACGCGCAATTGACTGACTTTATCGCCAGAATAAATGAAAATAAATCACTCAATAAAATAATATACTTCATCACCCATTTTCTCAGAACATCTCAAATTTGCTCACTTCGACGGCAATCGCATAGCATCGCGAGTGTTTTCCCGTCAAAGTCACCTTCAAATCTAAATTGACATTAATGATAAATCCAAAATCTCGACAAACTAATCCACTCAGGAGCAACTTGGCTCTGGAGGCGCCTTATCAGCAGCAATCAATCGATCACGGAAGAGTGATTTCGACTCCCCCCACCATTGCATTATGCTAAAAATCCAAATAAATAATTTCAAGGTACATTGGCCAACACTGATGAGCGAAATCGCGCGCGATTCTCGAGAGTGTGGAGGAATAAAAAATGCCTAGTGATGGATTATTTCTTAACAATATGCTCCAATTCCTCCGTCGATCGTCAAGATGAAGAATTGGGGGAATTGATTATCCCTTGTGAAAATATTGGCTGGAAAAATTTCCTCGGAAAACATGGCAATTAGAAACAATATTGAGAGTGTATACTTTGTGAGTGTGGAACATCTGGGAGAATGGAAAACGCGTCTTATGTGAAGGCCTTGCGATTTCTTTTCTGCTCCGATGAGCCCACACCATGAATTTTCACGTGGGGGTGGAATTTTCCCTTGTGTACTGAAATTGCGGAACAATCAAGAAGCCCAATTAAATAACGAGGCTATGATAAGTAATGCAAATTTATTCTTCAACCCTCCCTCGAGAAAACAATCCGCCGTCTATTTTCGATGAGGGGCGGACAAATAAGCTCTAGTGTGAGCATAGAAGCTCCATACTTCATGTTAATGCCTTAGAAAATAAACTACCATCTTTTCTTGCATAGAAATAATAGATAACATCTCAAAATATCCCTTTGAAAGTTTGTACAAATTAGTGATTAAAACTTTTGTCAACAACAGCAATTCAAAGTGTTAAACTTTCATTCCACAATGTGCCATTTCCGCGATGAAACCTTAGTTTACAACCCTTTTTGATTTCAAATTCGCATCTCATTCTTTGATCAATCCGAAGACACACTTTTTAAGGGATGCTCTCGAGACTGTGACCCCACACTCTTCCCCACCCTTTTGGCTCATGTTACCGAAATACAGAGCTCGTGAATGCGACACCCACCGAGCGCTTTTCCATTTTCAATTATTAATTTATCCCTCGTTTGTCACGTATCGCCGTGTCATCGAGCTCGCGCGGCTGCCGTGCAAAATCTTCCACCCTCAACTTGTGCTATTTACATTCGTGAAATGAGATACACTCACATATGCCATGAGAAGTCATCCAATTTAGTGGTTCTCCGCACCACTCTCAATTTATATTTACACCGAAAGCCTTTCCAGATGGATCGATTTTTCACGATCGCCCCCCTCAATTTCAGGGAGTCGCTATAAATTTTTAGGCGAATCTCTGTGCATCTCAGATTCGTGACCTTCTGCGCCATGTAATTCAACCTCCCGCACCCGAAAACACCCCCCATATCAAATATCCGCCCAACCATTAGGACTCCACTCTGGATTGCCACCGCGATGCTACCTGCTCTATAACATATACGTCGCTAAATGCTCAAAGTGGGTGGTGAGCTTTTATTGTGGCACACAGAAAAAGCTCTCGTTCACTTAAATGTGTTTTTGAATTTTTTACTCCCCACCCCACAAACCAATAACCGTGCTTCGCAGCCGAGAGTGAACTTTTCCACCTTGGCACACAATTCCTCACACCGCGCGCACACTTTCACATTATGGTGAACGAACTGAAGAAAAATCACTGCTTAAATGTGAATAAAATTCATTAATTTCAAGTTGAATTTCCTCTGCACGCACCCAAAATGGTTTCGCTTCTGTGGCTCAAATTGTCGTGATCGTGAGTGTTTACCGTCAAAATGAGGTAATTCTATTGATGGCAAGAGGTGCCAATGGTAATATAATTTGAGTGAGGCAACAATACTCGCTGTCACGCTGCAGCAGCACTGCCAGTTATCAACCCCTCGCTCACTCGTGAGATAATACCAATGGATGGATATCCCTGTCGAAGGTGAAACATTCAAAGAATCTCAGCAATTGAATGATCGCTCCTTCTCCGCAAAAGCACCCCTCTGGAAATATATGAGGAGCACGCTAGTTTCATTTACCTCAGCCCATCGCCATAAAGAAATCCTTTGCGGTGGATTTGGCAAAGGCGCGCCCATCCCACATCCGCCCATTGTGGCATCCTTTCGCGGTTTTCGCCACAGATACCATGCATATATTTGTATAAATTGATTATACGATTTTTTCAGCTCACTCCTTGTGGTTCACAGGCATTGAGACACCATCATTATAGTATATGTGGCGTGCCGGAGCGCCGTAACGTGGCCCCTTAAATGTCGTTCTCGTATAACATTACACACCATCTCCGTCGTGTACATTTACCAAATCCCATCCAGCCCACTCTGAAATCCACCCCGGGACGGCGACCCGGGCGGGGGTTTTCGGGGACGAATAGCATTGCTGAATTTAAATAAGTCGTTAAAATTTTCCCGCTTCTTTGACTTCAACCGTAGCACGACGATAAAATTGAATTCCACGCCGTGTACTTCTTTTTTTTGCGCTCCTCTCAACTCGTGGGCTCTCTTTTTGAAATATAGAGAGACACTGACTGCCAGGGTGTATTTTTCTTTACACAACACCGCCGATGTTTTATAGGTGAAATGAAAGGTACGGCGATTATGTTGAAAATGCCATAGACCACAATTTACAATGTCGAGAGTTCGCACACACACAGTGTGAGAGGGTGGATAAAATATAGACAGACAGAGAAAAAAGAGACTTTGCTCAGGGGGTGAAAAATGAGCGAAAACACATCATGAAATAATGGAGATTGCTTCACGAGAGGCAATAATTGCTGCTATTTTGGCGAATATGCACAGGTATTTCGCTTTTATTATGGACTTGAAGAATTTTTCAGCACTGTAATTAATCCTAAATGTGAGTAAAAATGCAGTAAAATGCCAACACCATGAAATGTTCCTATAGAGTTGAGTTGAATGTCCTCTTTTATGTGCGGAAAAAGCTTAAAAACTTGAGATATAACAAAATAATAGCCCTTTATTCTTGTACCTAAATTCTGATAAAGAGTTTCAAGTTTCATTATATTAAAGATTTATCAATATTTAATTCAATTCCTTAATTATCCTTCTAGAAAATTGAGGAAATTGGATTATTGTGAACTGTGCCACCAAATTATTGACCATTGCAGAGAATGTCCAGAAAAAAACACTATCATTTATCTCAGCGAATCAAGCGAGAAACCCACGAAAAAGCTATTTGCACTCCCCTAACGCCACAGAATCCCATGAGGTTGCTGGGGACGCCAAAAAAGACCCCTGAAAGGGATAATTAAAAACGAAGATGAAAGTCGACTACCATTTCTTTGTTATCTAACACCGAAAGAGTCAAATTCTCACAGCCAACATTCAATCGTGCTCCGGCGAGCAGTTAATTCTCACAGGTGAATGCAGATAGATTATTTTATGTGGATATTCGTCCGATTTTCTCCCTCAATGTTCCACCCATTCGGGGCTGTTTCCCACCCACTAACGGCCATTGAGAATTGGAGGAGAGATACGACTACATTTGCAAGTTGGAGCTTTATCGCACTTTTCCAATAGTAAAATTTTATCTCTTTGTCAATTTTCCCACCTCTTCCGCGCGACCCAGCATTGAAAATCCCTTCAATGGGGGCTTTTCATTCTGCCTCTGCTCAGACAATTTAATCCACTTTTGGCTGAACACAGGCAAAAACAACAGTTAAACTGAATTACTTGTGTTCCACCTTTGACAGTGGCAGCAAAATTTCACGTCAAAGACTTGTCAATTTCCAAAAATTCAAATTACAACGTCATCACGTCGGTGCATGTCGAACTTCTCATCTTACCAAAGTAAAATTATGCTTTCTTCTCCGCACTGTTAATTGAGTTGCTTTGCCGGGGTTTCCATTATTAAGTGAAATAATTAAATTTCTTGCAACGCTGGCAATTTCATTTTGCACAATTATAACCGTTTGTGGGAGGTTTCTCTCCCATCATTAGAGACTCTTCCTGTGCTTTGATGTGGTTTCCCTTTCTTTGTCATCGCCGCACAATTTTAAAAGGCTTGCAAGAGAAGAAATTGCAAAATAATAAAAGTCACTGAGCGAATGAGATTTCCATCAACAGGTCTTTCGCTTCTCTAATTCAGGTCACTCTATATAGTTTCCCCGTGTAATTTTCCCACCGTCGACTGTGCGACATAGAAAAAAAGGTCAATTTGCAGCAACAGAAAGCAAAAAAGATGCGCAGTATGAGAGATAAATTGTTGAAATTCATTTCACTTTTCAGGTTCAGAGACAAATAATCAAAATATTGCGAGGGAAGCGAACAGCGAGAGTAAAAATGGTCGGTCAGCAAGATAAATGGAAATACTCGACAATGTCGAACAATGACCACCGAATGACATTCATGGCATTCAATTTGTTATTTCATAATATCTCGAATATCCAGCAAAAACTGCAGCATCTCGAATGTCATCCTCGAAATCATCACCAATTTTCCACCTTCACAGCTTCAATAACTATTATATTTTATGTCTGAAAGTGGAAACTTTTTGGCTCTCCCATAAAATAACTATATATGCTTTACGACCATCTGCAAATGATGTTCGCCGTTACCTGATATGCTTTAATATGAATTTCCTCAATTGAAAGCTCAAAATGTCCATATTTGTAAAATATTGCACTAATTTACGTTTTCGCTAATAAAAGCACTGCGTAAATTGAACTGCGACTGATTTTCATACAAAAATAAATAAATTTCAATAAATCATTCAATGTTTCACATAAATAATATTCTGCCGAGGTAGTAATTAAAATATTAATAAAGTTTGCACACAAGAGAGTAAATGGATGATATTTTCAAATTATCATTGCATTTTTTACTAACATTAATTACATATGAAATGCAATTGATTTTCATACATTGAAAAGAAAGAAACATTTTCAAATGATACATTTTATATTATTTTCTTCACACAATTTTCAAAAATATGCTGCTCAAAACATTAAAAAATGCAATTCATAACATAATAATTGCCTTCACCAAAATTGGTATTCAGTTTCACATCATTTCATTATGAGCATTAAAAAACTCGCCGCAAAAATTTTGGCATCACCAAAATTATTATACTTAATTGAATTTTTAGCAATAAAAATGTGGTCAATTATCACATTAATAAGCAATATTCCATATTGAGCTATCAAATATAATTGAATATGTATCAGAAGCCAATAAAATTACCTGCATAATCATCAAAATTGAAAGTGTACTTCGATGAAACCACAAAGCGAGTCGTTTATTTAAGCTCTTATATAAAAATTGCACATAGAATAACGACTCCACGTGATTCAAAGATAGCCAAATGCCCACCAAAAAATTCGATATGCAAGAGAAACGACCGAGAAAAGTCACGGAGGACTTTTCCAATGTCACACGGGGTTTATTTAATGGAAATCTGATTAGAGTCCATCGAGGAGCGAACGCCACAAGTGCTATTGAGAGTGCAGCTTCCAAATCTGCCTCCTCGACCAACCATTGGACGCTTGAATTGTTGTGCAGGCGCATAAAGGTGAGAAAACAGCCACCAATATGCACTCCGATATAATGACTTTACTGCCAAATCGAACATTTTTCGCTCCATTCAATTCACATTCTCACCCTAAATCCGGCCTTTCTCCCGTTTTCAACCATGGAATATCGGACAATCAAGTATGGAATGACCAAAATTCATGGCACACAGAGAGATGTGAATAGAGAAAGTGATGTAAATTAGTAATACTAATTTCCTATGACAACTACATTGAGGAATCATAGCCCGAGACTTCCTTAAAGTTAAGACTTAGAAGAAGAAAATAACTCACCACAGCGTTGTCTTGCTGAATTCCCAACAACTCAGCCCAACTCGATGGCGCTGTGAATTGTAGCAATGCTACAAAACCTGTTTCACCTTCCCTTATCTTCAATGGCCACATTTGGTCACTGGAAGTTGTCTCTCTATTGCCTCACACCGATCGTTTCTCGAGCTTACGGTCAAAATGCAGGGTGGCGCAACCAAAATGGGTGGATCCGGGATGCCGCAGTGAATAAATTTCGCTAACCATCCAGATGCATCTAGAAAGGAAGCGAGACACTCGGTGAAAGAGGTCAATTTGTGATTATTTCTTCATCAAATGACATCGCTTACAATAATGGATTAAGAAACACATAACTAATCACATGCATATGCCAACGCTACACCCTATATCATATTGAACATTTCCCTGCAGCTTCTGTTGCTCCAACTTTGAGGTAAATACCAATGATTTTCCAATTGGTGCACCGCATGGCAAACCTGGGGAGTTTTCAGGTGAGCCAACAGGAGATTGTCCAGAGATACAAGGCTACAATTCTATCGTTAGCACGGATGCAAAGTACACAATCAGGCAAATGGCATCTCCGCCTGAGGAAGCAAAGGTGAGCCAACTGCCGAAAATATGACGATGCAGTGGGAAATCGATTTTGGATAGAAAAACAACGATGCGGAAGACTAGCAAAATCAATTGATACCATTTTATTGGTGTTTGTGTTTGCGATTTTGAGATGTTCTCATCGTTCGAGTATGAATCAAATATTGCCTTTGATTTTCAACGCTTCTCCCTCTCTTTTTCCTCCTCCGCAACTTATCACAATCCCCTTTTCATCTAATTGGATTGAGAGACTCTTGCCATTTTCCATGTTGATCTTTCTCAGCTCTCAACTTTCCGACTCGTTGGTGGAAAATGTTGCTCCAACATTCACTTTGGTAGCATCTGCAGAGTATTTTTATGTCCCTTTCCCACTATTTAACGGTGCACTTTTCATCATGGGTTCGGAAACTGCATAGAATCACCCGGCGACTCCATCGACATGCGCAAAACCCGTCAAATGTTTGCCATGCCACAAATATTCTACGTGTAAAAAAGTATTTTGCGACTGAAAAGAGAAATCGCGCATAAATCAGGAAATTGAGAGCGGATTGTAAATCTGTCGCATTGGGCGGTAAACAAAGGTGGCAATTTCTTTAAAAGAACATCATGTTGCTTTTGGAAAAGGAATGGCACTTCGATAGATTTATCATGGCAAGTGAAATTGCAACATTTCGTTAACCAGCCTCAAGAAGATGCAAAAAATTACGGAAACATTGTCTTTACTTAATTTTGACATTTATTTCTAAATGATTTTTGAGATATTTGAATTAATTTCATAAACAATAATTAAGACACCAATGAAATAAAAATTGCACATTAAACTTACTTATTAATTATAATTTGCATTATTAGACAATTTAAAAAAAATCATTTTTATCTAATTACACTGACATTTGAGTATATTGGTTAAAAAAAATCCAAGTTATCAGTGCTGCGCGGCTCATAATTTGTGTCCATAATGTTTAGTGCACATTCAAGCGCAAAATTGAAATCTTTCCTTCCTCACATTTCTTCGCAAAATAACAAGAGAAACGGCCGAGAGGATGTTGAATTAAATTTACATGATGTACAATTTCTTCCTGACTGTTTTGCAGTGCTTTTCCGGCGGAAGTTGCGAAAGAGCCAGCGGGAAATCGACATTTTCCCCTTTTGCACCAGCAATAAATTTGTCCAAATCTATTTAAGGAAAATATTGACTGTGCAAGGATGGAAATTGCCGAGACACTGTGACGTGTAGCAACTCCCACGGAAATGTATTGTAAATCACCGGCATTCCTACAGAATCTCCGCATGAAGACTGCCAGCAAGAGTGGGTGGAAAAAGCCACGAGAGTAATTTCTTCTAATGTGATTTCACAGACGTAAAGTAAAAAAAACCCACTCACTTCATCGTTAATTTCCACGAATTTTCCTTGGCGCATTCGATTGTGGTGCAAATGAAAAATTCGATCCAATTCCTTGGGAATCCCACATGGAAAAGATAGATGAATTGCATTGTCACCAGTTGGCAATAAAGTTAGCGGGAGTTTGAGAGCAAACAAATTGCGAAGATATTGAATTCCTTGAGGGCTATTGTACTCTCTTTTGCAATCTTTGCTGGTAAGAAAATGAAGACAAATTTATTATAATAATAGCAGAGGAGCAACACGCTTGTTATTGTACAAAATTGATTTTTTCGAGAGGGAGAAAAAAACTATGGGAAATTAGACAGCTGAGCGAACAGCTGGAGGGATGCATTCCGTCCTGCGAACCGTGACCATGGAAACTCTGAGTGACACAACAAACAAACCCTTTTGTGGAGTGAATAAAACGCCGTAAAGATGGAGAGAATCCGTTTCATCCTTAGCACTTCAGGTAAATCTTTCTATCTATCCACAAAAAGACACTTCTCAGATGCTCATCTCTTGCTCCACAGCTGACTTCTTCAGCGCTTCTCAAGCCACCGATGAGTCTACTGTAAGAGCCTTCTTTGAGAGCGAGGAAATCACTCTGCTTGCTGCCACTGCTCATGAGAAGAAGATTATATTTCATCATAGGATTCCTCAGGATTGTGACAATTGCCTTCTCTACTACAAAATCCCAAAGCTGAGCAAGAGTGTCCAAGAAGACTCCGGAAGCGCCTCAATTGGTCTTCTATCGCTTGAGGGCGGAATGGTGAAGTCAATGTACAATTCTGTGGCCAGGATCTTCTCCCCAAATGTGTCTCAACGATCAATTTACACTCCTGAAGTGGCCAACATCCTTGACACTCTTCAAATTACTCTTGGCTCATCTCTGGGTTTCCCTGAGTCTGGGATTATATCTCTCCATGATGAAGTTAACTATTGGCAGCAGAAATCTACTCAATCCTCAACGAAATCCGACAGAGACAAAGCCAAATCCTTCGCCAATCTTCTCGAGAAGCTCGACAGCGAGATCAGAAGGGAAGATATACGCATTCTGAGCAATCTTGAGGAGTTCCTAGACAATGCGCATACCACACTCGACGAAGTGTGGCGCCTTCCAGGACACTTTCCACAAAACCGCATGGCAGACGTGATGGATGTGATTTGTCTCAATATCCTGGAGATCTGCATTGATAATCTCACAGGAGAAGATGTGTGGAGTTTGGACAATATTCACGTGAGCACTGCTTTTGCCCACATCGGAGAACTTGCTGGTAATTGGATCCAGATCTGTGACTCCCTGACGAGGCTCTTCTGGCCAAATTACGCCCAACATCCTTGGCTGGGAGAGTCACACGTCCCCCGTCAAGCAAAGGCCTTCACTGCCCGCCTTGAGGAGGTGAAGAACATCAAGAATCTCTACCGACAGATCGTGACTCTCTTCACTGACAACACACACTTGATAGACTCTGTTAATAGGATGTTCCAACCATTTAGGAATCTCAATATTCTGGATATTCAACCCCTCGGAGAGAAGCGCTGGCGTTCAGCCTTGATGCACTTTGAGAAGATTCTCGAGCCAATTGATGAAAAGATCGCCAACGTGCTGAAAGGAAAGCTTCATCGTCATCTGGACAATCCACGCCAAGTGGTTCATATCTTCTCAAAGTTCGACATCATCTCGACGCGCCCGATGGTATTGGAACTGCTCACGGCGGAAAGAGAGCACTTCTTGCAATCCCTCCAATTCCTCATCAAGGACCTGCAAGTGGCTCTGGCGCAGAGTGGAGATTCTGTGCATGAGAACAGCCACATCTCGCCGATTTGCTGGGAATGTCGCTGGCTTCGAGTGGTTGAGCACCAAATAGATGAGATAAGCAAAATTTCCCATGTTGTCGCGAATCAGGAAAATCATGCGAATGTCTTCAAGCAATTGACCGATTTAAGAGCAGAAACCCAGAATCTTTTGAAAGTGAACTTCGATTCCTGGTGCGAACAATCCCTGGCGGCTGTGAAGAGTGGCGAATTGACGATCAGAGACGACAGATCAGTTGTGGAATTCGAAAAGACAGGCCGACAGCTCATGAGAGTCACATTCAATGCAAAACTGATTTCTTTCTGTTACGATGTCAAGGAGTTTGAAAGGCAGGGATATAAAATTCCTCTAGAACTCAGAGATTCCGCATCACATGCTGTTAAGTTCATCTCATATGCTAGACTCTTGCAGCAAGTAGCGACTTTCCACAATACGATAGGCGATAGAATGATTCCTTGCCAGCGACCGATAATGCTGAAGAACGCCGTCGAGTTATCCAATCTCGTTCGCAGTGAATCCGTGGCGTGGAACGACGAGGAATCCGTCAAAAGATACATTGGAGTCCTGCAAGGAGCTGTGCAAAAGCTATCTAAAGACAACGCAATCCTAGCAGGATATCATGAACAGGCCAAGAGAATCATCGTGAAGCTCATGTCGACGGATTTGCAGCGACAGGCGCAAATCTGGAAGGATGAAATGCGTCACTTGAGAGATCTGGTTGCTCAGATTGAGAGTCAAGGTTACACAAATCTCGACGCATTCAAACTTCACCTCGATCATCAGCTGTACAAAGTCCTGGAGTATCAGTACGTCTCTGGTGTGCTCAATCTCAACAATAAACTGCCTGACATTTACGTGGACATCGTATTCAGACAGCAACAACTACAATTCCGACCGCCTCTGGAGGAAATCCGGGCGAAGTACTTCCTTCAACTGAGGAGATTCATCGAGCGTCCGCTGAACTTCCGTGGCCTCTCAGAGCGCAGCGGCGATCTCTTCAAAGTCATGGTGGAACGCAACAGACACTACTTCGGCTCGGTCTATCACAAGGCTGAAGATCTGTTCAGGAATCTGAAGCGCCACAAGGATTCCTGGTTCTCCTGGGTCGCGCTTGGCTGTGTGGATCTCGAAGAGCTCTGCAAGATCCACCTCTCCACATGGCAGGATTGGGACAGGAACTTCCGCTCTTGCAAGCACTTCAGTCAGCAAGTGGCGAAGATCCAGAACTCTGAGGAGAGAATTGACTGCATTGTCATCAATCTCTCACCACTGAGATCGGACATTGAGTTCATCAGCCGAAGATACTGGGAAGCATTGACTAACAGCTTGAGATCATCCATTCTGGAGGACATCTCGGTTCTTGAGGATTTCCTTCACACCTCTTTGCAAGTCCTACAGAATATTCCTCTGGATGAGAACGGAATCTCTGAAGCTGGCGCGAAGTATGAAAAAATCACCAGTGAACTGCCCAAAATGACGGAATTGATTAAATCCGTGCAGGGAAAGGACACTTGCTTGGCAGGATGGTGCAAAGAGCGAGTCACATCGTTGGCAAATCTCCTTGTCGGCTGGGATCAGTTGCAACCCTTGATAGACAATCATCACACAGTGCTGCAGAGGCAGATCGACATCATGAAGGATCATCTCACGGGACAGATTGAGAATCTCACCGAGGAAGCTGAGAAATTCCTCATCCGTTGGGAAGCCACTCTCGCCGAAATGGAGGCGAACGAGAAAGCGGATCTGAGCATTTTCCGGGAGCGCCAGCAACAATGGGAGGCTTTGAAGGAGAAGAAGGAACACCTTCAGGCCAACTGTGAGAAATTTAATGTCCCCCTTCCAGAGAAAGTCGAGGAATCCTTTAAGAAAGTCCAAAATGATGTCACGGAGTTGGGAAAACAGTGGGAGCACTTTGAGAGATTCATGAAAGAGTTTGATGAGATTGGCGCTGAAGAGTGGACAGTGTACAGACGAAGACCTTACATCCTCACAGACTTCCTCGGCAAGTGGAAGAACGATCAGTCGATTCCCGTCACATCGGCCACCACGAGGATTCACCAGATGATAGAAATGTGCCAGAATCTCGTGCCGGTGCTGCAGAATCTTCAATCCGACGCCCTGACTGAGAAACATTGGGCCAGAATCTTTCATCTGCTGGGAAAATCACCTAAACCGACACATGATATCCTCCTGAAGGACATTCTCAGCTCTGGCGAGACACTCTCACAGCAAACGCCTGAGATTCAGGGTATTGTTCGGCAGGCGTCGTCTGAACAGATTGTGCGCCAAGCCCTCACCGAGCTGGAACAATGGGGAGTCACTGCATCCTTGAAATTGACTTCCCACAAGGATTCCAAAGGAGAAGGCGTGTCCCTGATCCGAGATTTCCAAGAGATCCTCAACAAAATCGGTGATAATCAGTGTCTTTTGCAGTCCGCCAAGAACTCTGCCGCCTTTGAGGCATTCTCTGACCAAGCTGAGATTTGGGAGAGTCGTCTGGCCACACTCGATCGTATCCTGAGCAGCTTGAGTCAAATCCAGAGGAAATGGATCTACCTCGAGCCCATCTTTAGCGGCGGTACTCTGAGAAGTGAAGAAGTGATCTTCTTGAGAATAGACAAGGATTTCCGCTACATCATGCGTGAAATTGTTCAGGATCCTCGAGCTCTCAGCGTCGTGAAGATCTCCAACATAGCAAATGTAATTGAGTCCCTGGAGAATCAGCTGTCTCGCTGCCAAAACACCTTGACAGCCTACATCACCAGCAAGAGAAATGCATTTCCGAGATTTTATTTCCTCGGCGACGATGATCTTCTGGAAATCCTCGGCCAGGCATCTAAGGAAATTATTCTGCAGAAGCACATCAAGAAATTATTTCCAGGAGTTCATCACTTGGGCATCAGTCCAAAGGACGGAGAGCTCTTCATCGACGGCATCCATAGTGCAGAAGAAGATGCAGTTTCGCTCAGGAATGTCATTCACATCAGCGGTCCAGTTGAAGATTGGCTCAATCAGCTGGTGATGGAAATCAAATTCACACTCCGAGAATTGGTAAGAAGATGCGTGGAAATCAAGGACTTCTCTGAAGAACACATCGCTGGATTTCCCATACAAGTTCTCACTCTGGCCAGAGCCATCAACTTCACTCGCGCCACGGAGAAAGCTATCACATCCATGAGCATTGGAAATCTTCTCAAGTCCACAAGAGCAGACATTGAACGATTTACTCTGTTGGCCGGCAAGACGCAATCATCTCTAACTCAACTCAAGATTCGCTCGCTGCTTGTTGATCTCGTTCATCACGCCACAATCCTCGAAGATCTGCAACGAAACAACGTCACGAACATCCAAGATTGGATGTGGCTGCAACAACTCAAGTTCTACATCGACCGCAATTCAGCAACAGTGACATCGAGGATGGTTTACACGGAGTTTGAATATTCTTACGAGTTCCTGGGAAATCCCAGTAAACTCGTTAACACCTCTCTGACCCACAGATGCTATTTAACGCTCACGCAGTCAATGCATCTGGGGTTGGGTGGGAATCCCTTCGGGCCAGCGGGAACAGGCAAGACAGAGTGCGTGAAGGCACTGGGAGCGATGCTAGGAAGACTAGTTCTTGTCTTCAACTGCAATGAAAATGTCGATAGTGCTGCTATTGGCTTAATTCTATCAGGACTGGCCAGATGTGGAGCTTTCGGATGCTTTGACGAATTCAATCGTCTGCAGGAAGCCACTCTATCAGCCATTTCAATGCAGATTCAACCTCTCCAGCAAGCACTAAAAGAGAAACGCGACACAGTCACGATTCTTGACGAACCCGTGAGTTAATTTTCTAAACCTCTTATTAGAAGCCAAGTTATCAACACTTACTTTGCAGATCCCTTTGAATCCACATTGTGGAATCTTCGTAACACTGAATCCAGCTGGAGAAGAATATGGTGGTCGTCAGAAGCTTCCGGCTAATATTCAGAGTCTCTTCAGGCCAATTGTGATGCAGGAACCAAAACCGAAAGAAGTAAGTTTAAAGGCATACCTTGGATTCTGTTCATGCTGCTCATTTCTTGCAGATCGCACGAGTTCTACTCTTCGTCGAAGGCTTCGAGAATGCGGATGAGATCGGAGAACGCATGGTGGAACTCTTCACGTTGGCGAGGAAAATCCTATCTCCTCAGCGTCACTACGATTGGGGCTTGAGAGAACTGAAGACAGTGCTAACAGCTTGTGGAAAATCCCTAAGAGAAAGGAGATCAACAAGTCTTTCAGTCCAGGAAGAAATGGAGATTGCTGTGCATGCAGTTAGATCGAATACCATGTCAAAACTCACCTTGGCAGACTGCAAACTCTTCGATGCTCTCATAGAGGACGTGTTTCCAAATATCGGAGTGACAGATTTTAGAGAAAAAGACCTACAAAATGCTCTTCAAGAGAGCTTCAAGAGTGTTGGATTGATAGCAAATGAGAGACAAGTGGAAAAGTGCATGGAATTGCAAGAGCAGTTGTCCAAGAGAATGGGAGTTGTTGTGGTTGGACCACCGGCTTCGGGGAAAACGACTCTGATCACAATCCTGAAGCAAGCTCTGATGAGTCTGGGTCGAGTGATTAGAACCTACACGATTGCTCCCAAAAGTATGAGCAGAAAACTCCTTCTAGGTCACCTGGATCCCGACACAAGACAGTGGAATGACGGAGTTCTCACCACAACAGCTGTGGCTGTAAACTCTGAGGACTCTTCCATCCAATCTTGGATCATTTGCGATGGCGATGTTGATCCTGAGTGGATTGAAGCGCTCAATTCAGTGCTGGATGACAACAAACTCCTTACTTTGCCGTCTGGATGGCGAATTCAGTTCGGGAACAATGTGAACTTTATCTTTGAGACCCATGATCTCAGTCACGCATCTCCAGCAACAATATCGCGCATGGGCATAATCAATCTGAGTGCCAGAGATCTTCCTGGTGATTTACTCCTGCAAGCCTGGCTTCTTAAGCAGACAAACGAAGAGATCTTGAAGCGTTTTCTGGATCAATACCTCCGGAGAGGAATAACATGGATTGATAAGAATGTCTCTAGACCTGTTGCAACTGCATCCAACAACATGATTCTCTGTGCTCTTCAGGCTGTTACAGACACAGCGAGCAAGGATGAGTTCTGCGTTCAATTGGTGCAAGGCTTGGGAGCGTCTTTAACAGTTGAAGCCAGAAGAAAGTTTTCTCAGCAGATCTTCGAATGGGCAGACATTTATCTGGCCAACAGATCGGACGCCGAGCTTGTAAGTTACAATAACTTTCGCGACACTATTGAAGTTCATGAACTTGAAGGCACCGCAGGATCTACAAGTCTTATTAAGACTCCAATCGCTAAGGCGAACATAGATGTCCTGCGGCACTTCTTGAAGGGAGATTCCAGGGCTCCTTTCCTGGTCGTAGGTCCAGCAGGATGCGGCAAAACTCTTCTGCTGGAAACCACAGTTGCTGAATTTGCGGGTTATCAACTCGTCACGATCAATTGCAGTGCTCAACTGACCGTGAGTTATGTTCTTTACGTTCTCAAGCAACATTTTCTCGTGATCTCTGGCATTCGTGGGCGGGAATATAAGCCCAAATTCAACAGAATAGTCGTCTACCTTCGCAATATTCACTTGTGCCCAGTGGATGAGTGGGGAACATCTGAAGTGGTTGAGCTGCTTCTGCAATTGATTCAACGAAGTGGTTTCTATGCTGACACTTTGGAATGGATAAGCGTGACTGGACTGCAAGTTTGTGGATCATTCTCCAGCACTTTCAAGTCTTCACTCTCGCCAAGATTCTTATCAGTCACGCGTTTCCTCGTGATGGATTATCCTAGCGAAAAGGACATGAATGTTATTGTGGAGAATCAATTTTCACCCATCTTTTCGCGCTTCAAAACATCCAAGGTTCGGATGGAGAAGATCGCTGAAGCCATCATTGCAATATACCAAGAAATTAAGACCTCCTTCACAATTGATCAGCGAAGTCACTACGTTTTCACGCCAAAGATGATCACGAGATTGCTTTCAAACTTATCATGCTATCCTGCTGAGAATCTCCCAGAAGCGCTTCACCATGAAGCTTGTCGAATGCTTAGAGATCGACTGACTTCTGATGAAGAAATCGTTCAATTCGATGAGATTTTTTCCTCTGCAACCAGACAATTTTATTCCCCGCCCAGCAAGAGCGTTTTCTTCGTTCCATCTTCGGTCAAAACCACCCAACTTCAGAGTGCCCTTGCTGAGGAATTTCTTGATAGAGTCCAGAGATCAATTGGAATCTGCAACTCCGAACACATTGCGATCGATTCTCCAATCACAGATCAACTCTTGACAACAGTTGCAGCGATTTGTCGCGTGATTTGTCGTCCGGAAACTCACATGGTGATCGCGGGGTTATCAGGATCAGGACGAAGAGAGTGTTTGTACATTGCTGGAGTTCTTCTTCAAACGAAAATCCACACTTTGCAGGCCAGTTCGAATTACTCCATTGGAGACTTCTTTAGTGATCTCAAGATTGC
Source organism: Phlebotomus argentipes (assembly GCF_947086385.1). Lineage (NCBI taxonomy): Eukaryota > Metazoa > Arthropoda > Insecta > Diptera > Psychodidae > Phlebotomus > Phlebotomus argentipes. Next base: position 5,965,568 of record NW_026776174.1, read on the forward strand.
CATGCAATCCGCTGCTCTGGAGGATCAGAACACAGTTCTTCTCATCGATCACACCTGGATAGAGTTCCTGCCGACGATCCTGGAGCCAATTGAGGCACTCTTGGAGGGGAGTGAAGTGCCAGACATCTTTGGTGATGATCTTGAAACCATAGCAAATCCGCTCAGGAGCGCAGCTCAACTAGAAGGATATCAGGAATCCTTGGCTTCATATTTTCTGAAACGTGTTGGTCAGAATCTCCATTTGATCATCAGTCTTGAGAGTTCATCTCCCAACATAGATGAACTGTTCACGAAGTATCCTTCGCTGTACAGAAATGCTGAGATCTTTTTCCTTCATCCACTCTCTTCAGAGGATCTCGAGAAGTATTCGAAGAATTATCCAGAATCTGTGGAGAACTTTAAGGAATTCCCAGTTCCTAAGTACTTCTCGGAAGTGCTTACAACAAGTGGAAAGTGGAATCAATCTCCACAGAGGATGAAACAATTGATCATTGGATACAAGAAGATCTCATTCTCATGGTCAAAGAGAATCTCATCCCGGATGGAGAACTTGAAGGCCGGTGTAGAGAAGCTCTCGTCAGCTTATAGCGTTGTGGCATCTCTGAAGAATGAAGCGACACAGCAAGAAGAGGCAGTTACTGAGAAAAGACGCCTCGCGGCTGAATCTTTAGAAATGATCTCCGCAACAATGCGATCAGCTACCGATCAGAGAACAGATTTGCTGGAGTTGAAGCAAAAAACTGAGGAAAGTAGTCGCGCTTTGGTGGAGAGAAAGAAGGCGATTGAACTGGAACTTAAAGAAGTCGAACCGTTGCTTAAAGAAGCGATCGCAGCTGTTGGACAGATCAAAACTGAAGCTCTGTCTGAGATTCGTTCCTTAAGAGCGCCTCCAGAGACTATAAGGGACATTCTCGAGGGCGTTCTTAGATTGATGGGAATCAGAGACACTTCTTGGAACAGCATGAAAACATTCCTGGCCAAAAGAGGCGTCAAAGAAGACATAAGATCTCTCGATCCTGCGAGAATCGCTCCAGAAAATTATCAAGCGGTCGAGAAACTTCTTATCGCGAAGGCGGAATCTTTCGAAATAAAGAATGCCAAGAGAGCATCAGCAGCTGCAGCTCCTCTGGCCTCTTGGGTCATCGCTAATGTCCAGTATGCCAAAGTGGTGCAGAGTGTCAAGCCTCTAGAGAGAGAGCAGAATGAACTGAAGCGAAATCTCGACGAGGCAGAGACACAGATGAAATCCCTCATGTCAGGACTCGATGATGTGGATTCCAGAGTGAAGGAGCTCTCCAATCAACTCAATATGTACACCCAGGAAGCTGCAGTGCTGGAGATCAAGCTCAATGATGTCCGGAGCACTCTGGCATCGGCGGAGACTCTGGTGGACAAGTTGAGTTCTGAGTATCGCAGTTGGAGTGAGCAAATGCAAGAGTTGCAGGAAGAATTGGACTCTCTATCGATAAAGGCCTTCTTGGTCAGTCTCTCCATCAATTTTTTGAGTCATTTATATCTGGAAGAGCGCTCTCAGGTGCTTAGCACAGTCATACAAACTACAGAATTGCCTCCATTCGATCTTACGCAGAATCTAGTGACTGAACAGGAGAAAATCATGTGGGAAAGTATGGGACTCACTCCAGACGCTCAATCCCTCCAGAATGCTGGTCTCCTGACCAAGATTCTCTCCCTTCCTCTTCGGGATTCTCCAATTCCTCTCCTCTTGGATCCTTCAGGAAATAGCTTGCAGTGGTTTATTGCCTTCCTCCGCACCCACGAAAAGTCCTTCGAAGTCTCATCGCAGAGCGCCGAGAGATTTGCATACACTCTCGAACTTGCCATTCGGTTCGGGAAGATTCTCATTGTCCGGGATGTGGAGATCTTCCTTCCATCTCTCCTCTCAGTCATCATCTCGAAAATCCACGTGCGCTTCAATAAGAAACTCCTTCAGGTTGGCAACAAATTGATCGACTTGCACGACGATTTCCACTTGATTCTCACTACAAGTCTGGATAAATTCCATCTCAGTGCAGATATTGAAGCTCTGGTCAGTCCAATTCCCTTCACCACAACCATCAGTGGACTAACGGACCAACTGATGAGCAAGAGTATCCTTTTGAAGAGGCCAGATCTCGAGGAGAAGCGCATAAAACTCTTACAAAGCGAAGGAAGCATGCTGAAGGAGAGAGAAAAGCTTCAAGAGCGTCTTTTGCAGGAACTTTCCACAGCCCAAGGAGATATTCTGAAGAATGAGAAACTTATCTCTAGTCTGAACGCTGTGAAGGAGAGCAGTGAGTCGATTGATGCATCTTTGAGGGAATCCACAGCCGTCCGGAAGAAACTTATGGAGGATTACAGCAAATATCAGAGCCTCTGTGCGAAATCTGCACACTTTTTCATGGGAATCGCCGGCATTTATCCACTCTCCGTCAATCTCTTCTCAGATCTCTTCACTGAAACTCTCGGCAAGGAGGCTGAGTATGATGAGGAGAGGATCTTCTCCCAACTCATTCATCGAGTGTACATGAATCTCTCCAGAAGTGTATCCAAGCAGAATTATCTCGAGTTAGCGCTTCACATTTGCAAGAACGCCTATCCGGACAAAGTGCCTGAGAAGGAGTGGGAGTTGTTCATAACCAACTTCATCTCCACTGAAGACTCTTCTGGATACCACTTTCCCGAGTGGCTCAAGCGGGAACTCATCCCGAAGTTGACCACTCTGAGATCGTCTCACGTGAAGCTCTATGAAGTGCTGCAACTTGAGAATCGCGATCTCTGGAGTAATTTCATGGGAGGAGGAAAAGCCGAGCTTCCGGTCAGAGTCAGTGACTTTCAGAGGATTCTCATCACCCAGATTTTGAGGCCAGATCTCATGATGCAGGCTATTCGAGAGTCCGTGACCCGAATTCTGGGCTTCAACACAATGTCAGTCGTTCAGCCTTCGATTGGCCAACTCGCTCAGGAAGCGAAGAGTGATAAACCCATCCTGATAATCAGCTCTACAGGCACTGATCCGTCCAAGGATCTCCGTGGCTTTGTCACTGAGAAGATGCAACCTGAAAAGTTCGTGGAAATCTCCGTGGGAAAAGGTCAGGAGCAGCACAGCATTCTGGCTCTTAGACGAGCTGCAGAATCTGGCACTTGGATCTGCCTCAAGAACATCCATCTCCTGCCCAAGTGGATAAAGACCCTGGAGACAGAACTCGCCTCTCTGTCACCCCACAAAGACTTCAGATTGTGGCTGATCTGTGAATCAACTCAAGACTTCTCGGAAGCTTTCGTGTCCAAATGCCTAAAGCTGCTCTTTGAACTCCCGAATGGAGTGAAATTTAAAGTGCAGCGCCTTCTGAAGCAGTGGGAGACTCTCATGACATCCAAGCGAGACCCCAGACTCGTCAAGCTCTTCTTTACGCTACTCCTGTTGAATGCGGTGCTTCAGGAGCGCCGAAATTACATTCCTCAGGGCTTCACGAAGTGGTATGACTTCAGTGAGTCAGATTTGAGGGCCGGAATTGACTGTGTCAAGTGGATGGAGACTACTTTTGCCGTAAAGATGGAATGGCCAATTCTCCACGGACTCCTGGACTGCATTGCGTTTGGCGGACGCATCGACAACGTCCAGGATCATCAGGTTCTTCTGTATCACCTGCGAGACTTCTTCGGCGATGCACTCTTAACTAGTCGCTGGATTCCACCCAATTTCACAAAGCCCGCTCCTCAGAGCACCAGCATTCAGGACTACTACAACTTCATCCATGGGCTCACTGACGCTGACGATCCTGAACTCTTTGGCCTCGCCGCAACCACCAACGTTTCGCGGGATCTCCTCTACTGTCGCAATCTGCTGAAGCACCTCCGAAGCACTTACTACAAAATAGACGATCAGGAGAACCTAGAGAAGCGAATACGACCAATCCTGGCCACTTGGAAGAAGCTCGTGTCGGTGAGAATCGCCAATTTTTTCTCCTGAAAAGAAAATATTTATTAGTATTTTGGCTTTTCAGGGATCAACTCTCATGGAAACATGCCAGAACATCCCAGAAGATGATCACAATTCAGATCCTTGGATCACGTTTATCCTCTCTGAAATACGTCTCGCCGGTAATCTATTCTCTGTAAGTAATTATTGAAGCATTTCCTACACTGTTCCATCTCCTCATTTAGCAATTTATCAATTGAATTTCTCTTTTTCCAACTATCAAGCATCAAGATAATTGAGAAATATGAGAGTAAAAGTCACTTTCATTCTTAATAAAAATGTTTCAATTTATTATACTATTATCATTATCGGTCTTGAAACATATTTTCATCATCTTTTTTGTTGTAATTATTTTAAGAAATAGTAAAAGTAAAAAAAAAAAACATGAAATAGCATTGGTTAAATGCTCTAACTCAGCATAACTCCGCCATTGACAATCTTAAAGATCCACCATCGCGAAAGACATAATCATAAGTGTAAAAAGGGTCAACATAATTAGAAAATTAATTAAAAATTGTGTTTCAAGTTTGAAGTCGTGCACAAAGTCGCGTCCATTTTTAGTTACTTGTTGTTTTTTCCTTCATTTTTTGTTTATATCCTTATCAATTGTCACCTTATTTAATTTAATATATACACAGTTATGACAAATATATATTATGTTTATGTAGTTTTATATATTCATTTATTAGGTATAGACTAAATTGTGTTTTAACCAAGAATTTTTCACTTGTATCAGTTTTTTGTTTCCTCTCACACTTCATATCGCGTTCTCACAAATATCATGCCATCAATAGCACTGTTCTTCGTTTCCTCTAATTTTTCATCTCGTAAAATAAAATCATTAACCATAGTTTTTTTTCTTTCATCTCTCTATCCTGTTGTATTTGCACAGTAAACACATCGCAACTTTTCTCAAAGTTTTTCCCAATCATAAATCATCATAAGATCCTAATTTAAATCCGAAACGTATGTTCTAGGACAAATTATATTCTTAAACGTAAATCGACAATTGCAATTTCTGGTCAAATTGCATGAACAATTTAGAATATAGGCTTTCCTGATAGACGAAATCCAAAGGGATCTCCTCACAAATTCCCCCTATTACCCTATCCGTGGTAGTCTAACCAAAAAGAATTACTAAACCTCAACGTTTCTACCAGTCAGCGTCTCCTTCTTCACAGTAAATCAATGATTTGTGTGTCACACTTGAGAATTAGGAGTTTCTTTTCCATTATAATAACGTTTACACGCGATGTTCGAGTGGGAATTTCGACACTGTACGGAGAATTGGGGTAATCTTTTCGAATGTCGTTGTCTAGCCCGAAGAGTTGATCACTAGAATGGCGAATGGATCTCCTCAGAGTCAATATTCCCACCCAATCGCTGGTCTGAGAGGGAAAATCGAGCGAATGTGAACTCTAACTTTGTGTTCCTTTGACAGACGATTCACGGAATGCTGACAAATCTGCATAACTCCATCAGAGAGTCGGGCACCGAAATGTCTCCGTCCGAGAGAGCAGCTCTGCAGATCCTCTGCGAGAATCAAGTGCCGCTGCAGTGGCGCAAGCTTTGGTTAGGACCTCGTCTGGCCACTGAGTACATGAAAGCCGTGTCCGTGCGTGCTCACGAGGCCGAGAGGCGCATGCAAGCACGCGGCGCCGCATCCGGTTGGCCAGAAGCGATTGACTTCGCGACGGTGTTCAGCTTGGAGAGCTTCCTGGCCAGTTTGAAGCTCGCCACAGCACGCAAGCGCTCCACGTCCACGTGTCACCTCACCTTCCACGCGACCTTCGATGTAGGCGAGACTCTGGAGGAGCCCAGCGTCTCCGTGGCACCCCTGCTAATCGATGGCGCCGCCCTGCGAGGTGGCCGCCTGGCGTTCGCGTCTAGACGCACCGACGACACTCGCACGCCACACTTTCGCATCACGTACACGAGCGAGGCGGCAACAGGTGGTGCTTCAGCCGGAATCCCCATTCCACTGTACGCCAACTCCAACCGGGAGCGCGCTCTCGGCAGGATTGCAGTCGCCACGGCGGACGCAGAAGCTCCCGACGCGCTGGCCACATACGCTGGCGTCGCACTCGTGGTGCCAGACGCTCCCCTCTAAAGCACATTCGCACCGATTTTCCCCCCAATTTCGCCAGAGGTTCACACAAAACTCAGGCTCTTCTGCGAAACGTCAATTCACAGTGCTCCACCTCTCGATGGGCGTGGCTTGTGAGTAGGCGGAGCCTTGCAAATTGCCCTCCCACTGCAAAAGTGCCTAAATTCATCCCCACGCGCTCATTGTTTCCACTATATTACGCCTATATATCAAATATGAGTAAAGTATGAAATATTACAAGACTTTCATTTACCACTTTTTTCTCTTCTCCATAATATAGTTACAATGTCACTATGAAACAACATGAAATTCAGTGGATTATTCAATAAATTCTTGATTATTTCCAGTTGTATTTTGTTATCCCGTTTTACAAACTCTTTGTCACAAATATGCATCAATGTTACAAGAAATGGAAAAACAAGAAATATATAAGTTTTGACGACAAAAACAAGAGTTTCATGTCAGTGTACAATATTATTATACATCCTCTTGCTTTCTGCTCCATCACTATTATATCCATAATTTACTTCTTTTACACGCTAAAATGCAGCTTTTTATATTCGTTTTTAATCATGAATCTTCTGTATTTGTTTTCAAAAAGACAGCTATTTCTAAAAATGTTATGATTTGCCTCTTCATCATGTTTTTGTTTCAGTTAAATTGATTTATAGTAATTTCATCTTTAGAAAGACGCGTGGCTGGATTATTGGATGTTTTATTACCTCTTCTCATTTCACACATTTACCAAAGATTTCTTTTTACCTAATTCTCGTATTTTTCTCCATTATTAAATTCCATTTTACATTTATCAATTAATCACTTCCTAAATAATTTCATTATAGGTTTAATTTTTAATTTTAACGTGATTTATCAAATATACACTTAAAAATGTTTCACTTTATGATATTTTTAATCCCTTACCATTCATTTTAAAGTATTTAGAGGGTTTTTCTCTTCTTCTCCTTCATTCTCCCGAGAGCTTAGCAGTTTGCTTCGCACTTTAGCGATTATCTTTTGTTAATGAATAATTTATTTCTTTTGAAAATAACACTCGCACGTTGCTGTCCTTCCTAATTCACCAAATTCTCTCTTCAATTACAGTTAATTATAAGGTATTTTTAAGTCTTAGGGCCGAGGGACTAAACGGACCTGCAAAAGGCAAAAAACAAATTATGAGATTTTGACGAAAAAAAAACACTATTCACATCAAAACTCACCCTCATACTAAAAAATCTTTGCCCAGCTCTCATGTTGTCGCTCACATCATCATTTATCAGAATATTGATTTAATAATAGTAGTTAATATGGATAATAATTGTTATTCCATATCTTCTCTCTCATCCTCCTTAAATGTGTAATTTTTCCTTATCATCCCTCGCGTTTAGTAATTATGCATCCTCTCTGATTTTTCCCTCAGTGCCTTCCTTTTGTATTCCTTACGAAAACTATTTCACATTCCGCATGTCATTCACGACACTCTGCCCACGAATACGTATCGACGATCTCCGTTCGGGCGTGTCATATGGTCGCGAGGAATTTGTCGGCTCCTCCATTGTGTTGGTGGTCATTTGGGTGCGTTTCGCTCCGCCGCCGCCGCCCTCGATCTCCTCATTGGGCCCGGCCGTGCTGCGTGAGCCGCCTTTGCAAGTAAACTCAGCATTAGACAAGGATCAAGGCTCACTTAAGAGCTCTCACCACCACAGAGAAAGACGCACAGCAACACCAAATGATTCATTTGAGCGTCCAAAGTGCAACAGATACAAGCAATGACAGAAATAATGAACTAATGATTGTGCTAAATTCAATATAAAGTCTAAATTAAAATAAGGAACAATAAGCAATCAATATCAAAGGCTCTATATAATTGCAACTTGGAATGTAGAATAGGTGTAACAGTTGCAAATTAATGATTTTGGTCTAAAAATACGACAATAGAAATATAAATTAAAACAATCACACAGAATACTTTGCGTCAGTAAATCAACAGTAGGAAGAATTTACAATGTTTAGGAAAGTGATTGAATTATTTGAAAGCTCTTTAACGCGCTCACGATAACTATTATTTTAGTTTTTTGATAGATCTTGATTATGCAGTGAACGAAAATATATTTTTGGGGAACATTTCTTTGTCTTGATGTGAAATGAAGTGAATAAATAGAAAATGTCACGCATATTTTACATAATTTACTATTTTCTATCGTGCCAATTCCCAAATCTAAAGTCATAATAGTCAGTCACTTAAATAGCATATTGTTCGACACTAATTTTGGAATAGAATCTCATCTTCTGGTATATTGTGCGATAGGCAGGACACACAGCGTTTTGTTCCACTTCTTTCACGCCTCTTAAGCATTACATTTTGCAACTAAACAAACGCTTGTCTACACAAATAAAACGTGCAGATATGAAGCAGACACCTGTGCTAGAGACGCACAGTGGCTTTATCAAAACAATCAATATTTAAGGTGAATGTAGAAATGAATGCATCCATTTCACACATCGCCAAATCACACACAGCAAAAAACAAAAACAAGAAATTAATTATCATTTCAACTCACCAAACTTCAGCATGTTCCAATCGAAGACGTAATCATAGGTGAATCCTTGCCTATGGAATAGTGTCCTAAAGAGTTTCCGCAGATAGCAATAGTCGGGCCTCTGTTCAAAGTGCAATTGTCGGCAGTATGTGAGATAGGTGGGAAATTCAGCAGGGAATCCCTTGCACAATTCCTCAATTGGCGTCGAGAGCTTCTTCTCCGAAATCCTCTCGTACTTCTGTCGCTTGTTGGCCGCCTTCAGTCCCTGCCACGGCAATGTACCCAAGTTGAAGTACATGAGAACATATCCCAGCGACTCCAGATCATCGCGCCTCGACTGCTCGATGCCCAAATGCGTATTTATCGACGCATAGCGGGCAGTTCCAGTCAAATTCTTGTTCTCTCTGTACGGTATATGTCGCTGTGTACGTGTGTCACGGTACTTCTTTGCCAAGCCAAAATCGATGATATACACTAAGTTACCCTTCTTGCCCAGGCCCATGAGGAAGTTGTCCGGCTTGATGTCACGATGAATGAAGTCCCTCGAGTGGATGTAATCAATGCGCGATATCATTTGATCAGCGAGCAACAGAACCGTCTTCAGAGTGAATCTGTGGAGCAAAATGAAAATATTTTGTCACACTTATAAATCAAATTAGTCAGCCAAGAAGAGCGCTCTCTTATCAATACTCCTCTATCGATAAGATTGTCTATCATTTTGTTGTATTGCAATTGTCACAAAAACAAACAAACAAACAAACACAAGTTTTTCTCTCACCTCCGCGAGCAGAAATTGAAGAGATCCTCAAGCGATGGTCCCAAAAGTTCCATCACCATCACGTTGTAATCGCCCTCGGAGCCACACCATTTAATCCGCGGTATGCCAACTGCAAGAGGCAAAAGGAAAACAAGAGTGAGACACACATTTCTGAGATGCATAAATATACACACAACATTTTATGGATTATGCAACACAGTCTCGGATTAACAATGCTATATAATTTTCAATTTATACACTTGTGTCTATGTTGAGGTTTTTGTATCGTTCTTTTTTTCGTTTCGCCGCTCTTGTCTATTTTTCGCCTTCTTCTCCACCTTCTCTCTGTCTCTCTCTTTATGAATTTTCAACCATACACAAAAGAGGAAAATCTCGCGCTAGATCACATATTTTTTGCAATGAAAAAAAAAAAAGTTTTGAAAACAAAGCCTTTCATGTTGTGTACATAAGTGAAAAGATGGCAGAAAAATATGTGCATTTCCCCAGAGCATCGACGATGCAAATTAAATCAAGAACTCCTCTTCTTGACCAGCGTGTAAAAAACACACGGATGTAAGTTTGCCTGTCCAATTGATTTAATTACATGCCATTTACAATCAAATAAAGCATCGATACTCGCGCGAGATCCAATAAATATCGACTTAATAATGCAAAACATTGAGACTTGTATCTCTCCATGCCTGATTTACATGAATGAACACACAGTGATAGCAAGAAACGATTGATGTATGCGTTCATATGTAATTGCAAAGCAAGAATTTTCATTGTACACGGTAAATTGTGTCGTGATACTCTGAGAACACTCCAAAATACATTTTTTATCATGTTGTTGAACTAATTTTAGCAAATTCCGTGATGTAAAAATAAAGTCTCTCACTTTTTTTTTCTTTTGTGGTGACACACAAAAGTTACGTAGATACAATAATAGACATTTTATTCGTTGTCTTTAATTAATATCTCTAAATGCTTTGTTTACGTCTCGTCGAAACAAAAAGCAGAGAAAATGTTAAACAACAAGTAGCTGGAAACGAAAGCACTTGCCAAGAAGTTATATGAATTCATCAAAAGAATAAGTAAAATAAAATGTATACAATATCAGCAAGAAACTTTAACCCTTTAACGACGACTGTCAAATAGTTTGGCAGACATAAGAAGCTTCCGGAATTGTAATTCTACTTTTAGAGTTCAAGGAAAAACACTTGACCACGTTTTATTGTTATTCTAAGAATAATTCACACTTCAGAAGATATCAAAAATTCCTCAGAAGCGGAAAGTCCAAAAACCACGAATTCTTATACATAAAAATTTAATTAATCAAGAAAGTAGAGTAATCATAAATTCTTGACGAGCATGAATGTCTTTTAAGCACTTATTCAGCCTCCTCGTTTGAATTTCTTGTAGGATTGCTTTAGTGTCGAAAGCTTGATCGAAACAAATTCTCAAATGCAGTAATTAGTAACTATTGAAAAATCTATACTTTAGTCAATATTTCAATTGTTTTATGTACTTTCACATTCAAATTGTAGTATTTTCATTTTTTTGCAAAAGTTAAATATGATTTAACACTTTTTGTGACCGAGAAAGAATTATTAAATACTTAATATCGCAAGTCTTTATCACAGTGAAATCTTTATGTTTTCTTAATTGCCCTTCAAAAGAGCCCCACTGTGCCCTAACTGTGAAAATCAATCACTTCTTCGCCTCTTGCAATGGAATGTGCTCTGTTTATCTGTGACATCTCGCAGCCTAATGATTTTCTTTGACAAAACCTAGGCAACACTCGCATTGTTTACAATTTGCCAACAAACCCGACAAGGATTTGTCCATGGGAGAAGACAGCATTTGGCCCCCGTTTTCCACCTCTTTCATTGACTCGTTCTTGCACGAGGTGACACGCAATCAAATTGAAGAGAGCCCCGAAAAGAGGTAAGAAAAAAGAGCCAGCAAAACAGGCGCGAGAGCGAGAAAAAAGACTATCTCTCTGGTGATGAAGAAGTAAGGTCTTCTCGTGAAGGAAGAACACGGCGCCAGAGCAACAATTTTTTCCCATTGCCTCACTCTTCGCTGATCCACAAATACGCAAAACACTCAAATTCAAATGAGTAAGAGACACATTTCTATGCAAATTCCTCGCAGTTATTCTGCCAATCAACCATCCTAGCACAGCACAGTTCAATTCCATTCATGAATGATCCTCGCGCGAGCAGTGAAAAGAGGAAAAAAAAGGGTTGAAGAAGCATTCCAAGTGTACTGCTAACAGGTTGAACTTAATCTCTTTCTCTCTCTCCTTCTCGCTTTTATTGTCATTCACAAGAGCCTCATTCTTTTATCGCCTTCCATCAATGACACCTCTTTCGGCCACTCTCTTGTTACTCTGTGTGCCTTTCCGGATTGAGACAATCGACAGAGAGAGAGGCAGAGGTCATCCGGCAGTTCTGCAGCCTTCAGATCCACCCTCAGCAGCGCATTCACGATGCCCTCATCACACCCACAGAACATACAACCTGACCATCTCTGCACTCACAATGGAAATTGCAAGCTGAGTGTGGAAAATGAAGGTAAAAACTATGACGACTATTGCGCCCACACCCTTTCCCAGCCACACTTTTGCATCACACAAACTCCAGAGCGTGAGCGAGACAGAGAGCAGTGTCTCTCACTCTCCAGGTGCATTCACGTAATCGCGCCATACACAAGAGTGTGTATATTTTGTGTGACAACAGCCCAAAGGCAGTGTGCAGGAAAAGCGACGGAAAAGCGAACAGACGGAACACAAAAGGAAAATCAAGTGACACTCCAGGGAATAATGAAAAAATATAACTCACGCTGCTTGAGCGCAAAAACCCTAGCAAAATACCAACAAATTGGGTCATCTCTCCTCACATTTGATTAATGATTGTGATAAGAGTTGAGAGAAAAAGTGGCAAAATTTTCACTCGATAATCCACAAACCGCACAAAAATATGTTTTTTTTTTCTTCTTTCTTCTTCTTTATCAATCGGAAAAACGCGCAACTCAAGATGAGATACGGGGAAAAAAGAGAGAAGAGAGAAATGATGTGAAAACAAATAATATTAAAGAGCAGCGCAGAATTTTTAATTAAGAAAAAAGCTTCTAAAACTCTCCCTCACTTGAACTTAATTATAAACTTGGCAACTCCTTGCCATACTTCGCTCCCAATTGTCAGATAATTTCAGGAGGAATATAATGTATTACGGCTTTTGCAAAGAGTTTTTCAACAAAAGACTTCTTAGGTTTTCCTCTTCTCCACTCGAGAGATATTCAAGTGCTAATAAATATGTAAACAGGGATAGAGGAGTAAAAGTGAGAAAATCCTCATAGTTTCAACAAGTAAACATTAAGTGATTGAGAAATATTGGTCAAAGCTTTTGCTAACCCACTTATCAAATCTTCATATGTGAATAGCAAACTTAAAATATGTCTTGAAAGCCATAGAATGTTCTAAAAGTGATAATTGCCTCAATTTTAAAATTACTTTGAAAAATAGAGCTTTTCCAGCAATCTTACATTAGTTTCCTCGCAAATATCTTATGGTGTGTCTATACTATATAATTTACGATAGCTAAAGCCAATTGCCAAGTATCAATAATGAATAAGGCACAAAATGAACTTCACAATATTACGATACAATAATAAATGCTTCTGTCTCTAAAAAGTATCAGCTCTAAAAGAGAAATTGACCTTTGACTAGTAAAAAGTGTTGATTCCTACTGATTTGTTCACTCTTTTCCTTCAGACTTATTCGAAGCATGCTAAAAGATCAACGATTTGGCAAAAATGTGCAAGTTCTAAAAAATTGAACAAAGATTCATTACAAATACAATTTTACAGTTTTTATTTTTGTCTTTCTATGAATATTATGCAATAAAATGCTATTTACCGCCTCTCAAAGTCATATGCAACCGTAAGCATTCAAAATGTCACTTTACTCAACTGAACCAAATAAACTTATTGTTATCAGAAATCAGTTATACGCTCTTAGTCCGTTTGTCCCATTTCGAGTTCTAATAAGAAAATTGAAAGAGTAAAATGTCACCATTCTGTACCAATTGCAATCAGTGTGCTGATAAATTTCTTTTGTGGGCCACAATGTCACTCACTTTCTAGATAAACACTTTGCTGATTGCATTCATAACTGAAGCCCCTCTTTCAGAGTCTACAATTAGGCACTGAAAGTGGCCTAATCACTGTAAAACAGGTATTTGGTCTCGAAATTCTCATTTGACCTCTTATCGCCATCAGAGGATCAGCAGTTTTGCGCTGGACGCTTTGCGATGCTCCTCAATCTGGGAGCATCGCCAGAGGTCACCTGATGAGGGTGGCTTCCGCGTGTCTCGTGTCAGACACGTGCTAGAAATCACTCTGGCCATAAGCACAAAGGAGTGTACGATCTGGGAAAGCTGTCTTACCTCCGCCTTGCATGATTCTGTAGAATTTGCTCTCTATGTGCAGTTGCGGGTGCTTCGTGCGGATGCATTCTAGCTTGATGGCCACTTCCTCGCCCGTTGAGATCGTCGTGCCTGCAAAGGGATGCCAAGAGTGGCACTTTAGCGAGCGTTTCCCGGACAAGGGCATGAGACTTCGCGGAGGAAAACACAAAGAGAACAGGCCAAAGAGGATAAAAACACCTAAATCTCACCTAAATAGATGTCCCCAAAGGATCCCGAGCCGATCTTCCGTCCCAGGCGATACTTGTTGCCCACTCTGAGCTCCATTTCCGCGAGAAACTGCGATGCTGGACAAGTCCTTCTGGCAACCACGATGAGGAAGAAACACCCAAAAAATACGGAAATTAACCACTTCAGCACCACTTTACGCACAAAATCCTGCCTCTACCACAACACCCCGACAATGGGGCGCTGGAAAAGGCCCAGAAAGTGGCCGTGGACTGTGAAAAAGGCTCACCTCTTTTGTTGTGTGGATTTTCCAAGATGTCAGGTTGGTTTTTTGGTTTGGGCAGTCGAACAATGCCTCTCAAACAATCTGCTCAGCGCACAGCCCCGAGAAAATGCACAAATTCCGCTCAAGCATGGGCATATATCGCATGGCCAACTATCATAACGTGATTAACATACTCCACTTGGTTGTTTTATGCACTTTTCCGCTATTTCAGATGTCTTCTACTGTGCAAAAATCCAGCCAAAAGTCCACTTGTCAATTTCACAATTGCTCATCCACCATTTTCGAGAAACACACACGCACGCACACACGCGCAACGCCTGTCAGCCAGTCGGTGAGGAATCGATTAATTCATCGCGCACCTCCGCAGCGCCAACAGCAAGCAAGAGAGGAAGCTCAACCAGGAAATGTTTTTCACTTTTCATCCAGAAAATCTGTAAAATCAAACACTTTCCCACATTTCATTACAGGAAATAGACTAATCCAAACTGTTGGCAAATGAATCTCAAGCAATTCAATGTGAAATTTCAATTTTGATCGCGATTGATCTCTTCGCCGCTACAGCGCTGCTCTGCACGCGCCAAAACCACTAAATTGAGGTTAAACATGCTTCCTGCCTTTATTCTCTGCTTTTCACACTATACATCCGACTGCTCACTCCTGTCCAGATTCCTCACAGTCGTACTGGGTCCTTGGAGCACCTTTCGTGACAACCTCATGTATCCCGACACGGGATCTCGCCCGAAGTACTTCACTTGAATCTCCTGGCCAACTTCCAAGCCCAAAACTGATGGATGAGCAATCTTTCGCTGGTCCAGCTGTGAGTTGTGAAGCAGTGCAGGTGGCATTGAGGGATACAGAGTCACCATCACCCCAATATCCTTAACATCCACAATTTTGGCAGTGTAAATTCCGCCAAACTCCAAATCTGGCACTTTATCCGCTTTCAGAAATTCTTCAATAACTTCCCGAGCCTCATCCATCGCTGCCAGTGAAGGTGCGAATAGGGTGAAACTTGTCTCTGTCTCTGCCGAGAGTTGGGCTCCAGTTTGCAAGTAAATCTTCCGGATGTTCACGCCTCCAGGGCCGATAAGTTTGCTTCTCTGATGAGGCTCAATAGTGATCTTGTCGCTTACAGGCCAGCTGTCCTTCTTCACACGTCTCGCCTCAGAAAGTGTCAGCTTCATGATGTCCAGGATCTTCCCTTTGGCATCTGTCGCTTTCTGCAGCGCCTCCATCATGACTTTCAGTGGCAATCCAGGAATCTTAAGATCCACCTGAACTGCAGTTACGCCTTTTCTCGTTCCCGCCACTTTCATATCCATGTCTCCCATATAATCCTCGATGCCCAGCAGATCTGTCAGCAGTCTGTAGTCCTCCAGGTGCTTCGTGTCATCCTGCTGATATTTCGTGACCAGGCCAATAGCCACTCCTGCCGCTGGAGCACTCACCGGAACACCGGCATCCATCAGAGCCAGAGATCCTCCGCACACGCTCGCCATCGAACTGGATCCGTTACTCTCCAACACTTCGGACGTGAGACGAACCGTGAACGGGAAGTCACTGGGCAACGTTGGCAACAGACCTTTCTCCGCCAGTGCTCCATGGCCCATTTCTCTGCGCCCAATCGGCCCTAAGCGTCCAATCTCGCCAGTGGCGTAAGGCGGGAATTCATAGTGCAGGAAGAAGTTCTTCGCCTTAGAGCCGGAATCCAGAGCTGCAAGCGTATCCAGTTTCATCGCACTCTCCTGTGAATCCAGAGCCACTGTGCAGAATACCTGCGTCTGGCCGCGCTGAAAGAGCGCAGATCCGTGAAGAGGCTTATGAAGATCAATCTTGCAACTGATGTTCCTCAAATCATCCAATCCTCGTCCATCGCAACGTAGATTCCTCTCAAAAATCAGCTCCCTGAACACTTCGCGACAGTACTTTGAAAACGTACCCTCAATCTGATGGACATCAGCGTCCGGAAAGTCACTCCTGACGCTCTCCAAGACATTCTCTCGCAGCACATTCACTGCTGTGTCCCTACTAATCTTGTCATGCGTCTCATCCCTGAAGATCTCCCTCAATTTGATCTCACACGCTAGCCGGATGGCCTGAACAATATCATCAGACACTTCTGGAGGCGAGTCCAGCGTTCGCTTCGGTCTTCCGTGAGTCTTTTGAAGCTTTTCAATGCAGTTTATCACGTGCTGCGCTTCCCTCGTGCCCTGCTTAATTGCCTTCTGGATGTCATTGAGTAGGACGATGTCTCCCTTTCCCTCCAACATAACCACGAGGTTCTGTTTAGTTGCTGACACCACCAAATCCAGGGAAGATGCCTGCAATTCCCGCCTTGTGGGATTCACAATGATCTCATTGTCGCACAATCCCATCCGCACGGCCGCCACTGGGCCGTTCCACGGGATATCACTCACACTGAGCGCCGCTGAAGCGGCATTCACCGCACACACGTCCGGAAGATTGACATGATCGACTGCTAGGAGATTGCAGACAATTTGCGTTTCATAGCGAAAGTTTGGCGAAAATAATGGCCTGACCGAGCGATCTATCAGCCTGGCAGAAAGGATCTCCTTCTCCGATGGTCCCATCTCGCGTCTCAGGAAGTTCGTGGGAATGCGTCCGGCAGCGGCTGACTTCTGCCTGTAGTCCACAATGAGAGGCACAAAGCCTCCACTCGAGGGCTTCTGCTTCGCCACCGCAGTCACCATCACAGCTGTGTCCCCCATCTCAGCCAGAACGCTACCATTGGCGAACCTGGCATACTTCCCTGTGGTCAGGCTCAGCGTTCGACTGCAAAACAATAATAATAACAGGAAATTGCCTAGCCGGCACAACATAACCCGACTTCCACTCACTTGTTGGAGAAAACCGCCTCGACAGTCACTTCCTCGGCTTTTGTGTTGAAGCACCGCCGCGAGTGCTTGCATTTTCGCACTTTTCTGTGAAACAAGTTGCCAATGAGGCAGGATTTCCAGGGATTCACGGAGGAGCGGGTGCGCTGCCCGAGTTTCAGCATCGTGACACTTCGCCGTACTTCGCCGCCATTCCTATTGCGAATTCATACAGGATGGAATTGAAGCAAGAAATGTCCATTGAATTCTCCTTCTTTCACTCTAAATTTAAATAAAATCAGCTTCTAGACTTCTTCACTCTTTATACATACATTTAGATATTGCACGAATAATGAATAACATTTTAATCCTGCTTCTCTATGCTTTCTTATTTTATGCGAATTTGCGAATTCAAGTGTGAATCTGTTCCCAATGTGGGATTATCTGACGCCAGTCTAATAGAAAATCCAATAAGATTCTCAGTCGGGTTGTTACCGTGTTGCTGGTGGTTTGGAGTGGAAAATGTAGAGCCGGAGAGGCACATTTTCCGGCCTTTTGCGCACTTTTCTCTCTATTTTTCCCTCCAGCAGTGTGTTTTGGAATGCCATGGCATCGAAGCAGAGCAATCGCGACAGACAAGACAGTGAATTCGAGGTGATTCAGGTGAGAAAGTCTCATGCAATCCTCCAGGAGGTTTTCTCACTCTTCCGGAACTTGTTTCAGTCGATCTTCGGCCAGGACGTTGAGGATTTGCGCGAGAAGGGACAAGGATGGAAGCCGCTGGACTTGAAGCTGACACTCACGCCCCTGATGGGATCCTCAGGAGCCACAGAAGCTCACGTCCGGACAACCCTTCACATCATATGCACAGCCAAGTACCCCAAAATGTGAGCCTGTGTGGGCGCAAATCGATCCCACTAATGGTGTTTTCGTGTTCTCGATAAGCTAAGATAATCTCTGTGTCTCGACAGATCGCCCAAATTGGCTCTAGAAGATAGCAAAGGCCTCTCGGATGTGCTCATTGAGGATCTGCTGAAGAGCCTGCAGAAGCAGGCAGTGGAGCTGAAGGGCGAGGTGATGGTGTTCGAGCTGGCCGAGACAGTGCGTGCCTTTCTGCACCAGCACAACAAACCGCCTCCGGGAAGCTTTTACGACGAAATGCTGATGCAGAAGCTGAAGCGCGACCAAGAGCGGCTTAATTGCCAGCGCATGAAGGAGGATCAGGAGCAGCAGGCGCTGAAGGATGAGGTGAATAAGCGCAAAGAGATGCTGAAGCACGAGTCGCGCATGCGGAAGGACACCAGGAGGAGTATTAGTGAGTCCAGCCCGACTCACCATGGAACGCCCACCTCGTCGGACGTGTCGGAGTCCTCTTGGCCACACTTCCGCAGCTACATGTATCCCAACGAGTGCACTGACCACCGCAAGTCAGAGATCATCTACTTCCGGGGCGCCGGAAGGCAGATACAGAAGGGCTGTTGTCTGGGACACTCGCAGAAGGGCTGCGTCGCGTACTCCGGCATCGATCTGGAGACTGGACAGCTGCTCTACATCACGGAGTGGAACATCAAGTACAGTCGGTTCGAAGCTAAGGGCGCCGATGGCAAGGCCGATGAGATAATAGGGAATATCGAGAAACTGGTGGCGAATCTCTCGCAGCTGCGGCACAAGAATCTGATTAGCTACGAGTGCGTGCTGTGCATGAAGAAGAAGGAGGGCATTCTCGTGTACTTGGTGCAGGATTTCGTCCTCGGTACGAGTATCTGCACGATCTCTGGCACACTGGGATGGTGCGCCGAGGGCGCCAGTATGGTGGCTAAGGGCGTGCTGGACGCAATCATATTCCTGCACAACAATTCCGTCTTCCACAATCATCTGCTGGACACGACAGTTTTCATGGACAACACTGGAACTATCAGAGTAACGGATTTCGCACTCGTGCCGTACTTGCAGGAACTTATCGGCTGCTCAAGTCCCACAAAGAGCGATCTTCCCGCTATGGGCGCTCTGCTGGAGGCTCTTTTGCCCACGCACACGTCAAACATGCGAGACTACATCGAGAGATGTAAATCGGATAGGACTCTAAGTGCAGTTGAACTCCTGCCGCACCCTTTTCTGCAACCGGTGCTCTTCAGCGATGCCGGTGGAGTGGAAAATACTGTGGCTGCAATTGTTGCGCCGCCAAGAGAGCGTCAGGAACTTCATTCCACAATCTCCACTGTCCAGTCGCGGCTGCAGAATGAGTTTGAGTTCCTGCAGTTCCTGGGCAAGGGCGCCTATGGCGATGTACTGAAGGTGCGCAACATTCTGGACAACAGGCAGTACGCCATCAAGAGAATCCCGCTGACGGCGCGGAACAAGCAGCTGTACAAGAAGATCCGGCGAGAAGTGGAGCTCCTCTCGAGGCTTAATCACGAGAATGTCGTGCGATACTACAACAGCTGGATAGAAATTGGCCTGCCGAGTGATGACTTTGGCCAGGACAAGCTCGCCGGCGGAGATTTCAGCATCAGCATCCCCGAGAGCAAGAAACAGGCGCAACTGGAGTCCTCCTCAGAGTCCTCGAGCGACTCCAGTGACTGGATCAACTACATGCCCAACGCCACAGCGGATCTCAGCGATGGCATTGAGTTCGTCAACTCGGACGGTGAGTGCGTGGAAGTGGAGGACTTCGGGGATGAGAGTGTCTCGAGGGCACGGCCGGAATCACGCAAGTCGCCGCACTTTGAGAATCAATTCATGTACATTCAGATGGAGTTCTGCGAGAAGAGCACACTTCGCACGGCGATTGACGCTGGCCTGGGCAGTGACACGGATCGCCTCTGGCGCCTCTTCCGCGAGATCGCCGAGGGACTGTCACATATCCACCAACAGGGCATGATTCATAGAGATCTGAAGCCTGTTAATATCTTCTTGGACTCGCGCGATCAGGTGAAGATTGGGGACTTTGGCTTGGCCACGACGAGCTTCCTGGCGCTGCAGAGCCAGGAGCAGAATGCCTCGAACACACTTACGCAGTCGGACATGGGAGACACGCTGACGGGACGCGTCGGAACAGCGCTGTATGTGGCGCCAGAGCTCATGGGAAATGCCTCAAAGTCCACTTACAATCTCAAGGTGAGTGAATTTTAACAATTTTCCGCTAAAAGCTTTCTCATTGAATTTGAGAAAGCTTCCATTGGAGTTGTAGGAGAACATAGATAAGATATGAATGAATCTAGAAATTGGGTTGATGTAACAACAATCATGTTATTCAATGCTCTTTTATGCTAAATTGTGGATTTTAGATGAAAGTTGGACAAAAGAAAGAATCATAGCAACTATGAAGAAATTCTCTGATTTAAACATATTTGATCGAATTCGACTTTAGACATTCTTTCTTGCCTTTTGTCTTCTAGGTTGATCTCTATTCGCTCGGAATCATTCTCTTCGAGATGAGCATCCCAGCTTTTGACACAGCCATGGAACGCGTGAAGACCATCGCAGCGCTGAGATCTCCTGCAATTGTCTTTCCAGACTTCATGACCAAGGATAAGAAGTACTCTCAACACATTCAAGTGGTTCAGTGGCTTCTGAATCACGACCCGGCAAAACGACCGTCATCTGAGGAGCTCCTGACGTCAGATCTTGTGCCGCCTGCGCGACTGGAGGCGACAGAACTGCAGGAGATGCTGCGGAATGTCCTGGCCAATCCGCAGAGTCGCACGTACAAACATCTGGTGTCGCGGTGCCTCTCTCAGCAGAGCGACACAGTGCTGGAGCTCACATATCACTTGGGTTTGGTTCCCATTTCCACCACGATGGAGTTCGTCAAGGTGAAATTGTGATTTATCTAAAAATCTGTGCGGTTCGATCAACTCTGATGCGCTTTCAGGGAAAAATTCTAAATGTTTTCAAGAGGCACGGAGGAATAGAGGTGATTACGCCACTGCTGACGCCACTGGGGAAGGGCCACCCACACACAAACTCTGTAAAATTGATGACACATTCCGGTGAGTGGAAATTCCTGCAATTCACTGGGGCAAAAGCACTCTCTAGACTTCTGTTGTGCTCTTTGCAGGAAGTGTTGTTTACCTGCCTTATGATTTTCGGCGGCCTTTCGCGAGTCATGTAGCAGTGAATGGGATCACATCAATCAGGCGCTACTCAATTGGTCGGGTGTATCGCGAGAAGAAAGTGTTCAACTTCCATCCCAAGCAACTCTATGAGTGTGCTTTTGACATTATATCGCAGAATACGGGAAACTTCCTGCTGGACGCCGAAATAATCTCGGTGGCTTATGAGATTTCAATGGAATTGACGGTGCTGCGGGAGAAGAATGTCTTCTTCCGGCTGAATCACACGAGTCTCTTGCGCGCCATTCTCCTTCACTGCAACGTGCCGAAAGACAAGCAGCACACACTCTTCGTGGCCATTCAGGACTTCATGGAGTCCAAACTAGCCAAATTCCAGCTCACGTCAACGATTAACAGTATCTTCGCCAGCGCAAAGCACAATGCGAATATGCTGATTGATTTGCTGGTCACAGAATCACCGCTTGGCGGTCCGCGTGGCAGCATCAATGGCAGTGCGCTGAGGTCTCTGGTCAAGGGGCGCGGAGAGGCGGCTGCGCTGGCGAAGGGAGCAATTCGCGAGCTGGAATCTGTGGTGCAGTTGGTACAGGGAATGGGTGTGTCGTGTCCGATGATCCTGCAGCCGGGATTGTCGATAGGCTTCGACAGAGCGCGCTCGGGTGGAATTGTGTGGCAAATGGTGGCGGAACTGAAGAAGTCGCGCAAGCGAGGACCGGACGTTCTGGCCGTTGGCGGGCGATACGACGATCTCCTGGCGGACTTCCAGAAATCGGGCTCTGGCTGTGGAATTATCATGCCACCCAAGAATATCTGTGGCGTTGGATTCTCTTTTGCAATTGACAAACTCGTGAATTGCCTGAGCTCCAATCCCACCAGCGAGTATCGCTCCATCGACGTGGTGCTGTGCGTGACTGGCTATCGTCCACCGATTCAGGATGTCACGCAAATCCTGCGCTGTCTGTGGACGATGGACATCAAGAGTGGCATCGTGGAGGCCTGCAATCAGGAGGAGGCCGAACAGTCAGCCAAAGATCTGGGCGCCGCGCATGTAATCCTGCTGGGCGAGGGTGGAACGTTTAGGGTGAGCTCGTGGGACAACAGGATCTTCAAGGATCAGCAAGTGAGTCGAGCTGAGCTGATGGATTATCTGCAAAAGATACGAAATCCACCTGAAAACAACCTCAGCGACAGCTTCAATTCCTCCCAGATGAACATGAGTGCGGGCAACGCGAGCGTGAAGGGTAACAATTCGTCGTGCTTCACGAATATTGAGGTGTTTTTCATGACAATCGAGAAGATGGCCAGTCACGCGAAGAAGCGCATCGAGAATCAGCTGCTGCAACTCATGGCCAGCACGCTGAAGCTCTTCGCGAAGAAGGAGAGAATCCGCGTGTACGCCGTCGATCTGCCGATGAGTGCCTTAGGACTCTTCGTGGGAACTCTGGATCCACGAGATTTTGCCACACGTCCGACAGATGATGAGATTCCCAGGATCATCGAGAGGTGAGTCAATCTTTCTTTACTATTGTGAACTTCGCTTCTTATAATCGGGCAAGGAAAATGAATGACTTTAAATAGCGTGAAGAACGATATTTATTCAAGAAAAAGAAAAACCATAAATTCATAAGTAATACAAAAGGTGATAAGATATTGGAAATGAAGTTTTCAAGTAACCTTCTTATTATTCAGTAGATTTGGGGTGGAACATAAAGTTGTGAAAATTAACGAAAATTCATACGAGTACTTCATATTAAGTGTTAAAGAGAACAAGATAATCTTTATCGTGATGAAAGATTGAATTATTTGTGAAGTTTCTTCTTAATAATTGTATAACGCACGAATCCTTGGGCATCCGGAAGCATTTCCTGCAATGTGATGTTCTTGTGTTTGGCGGCCACAAGTTTTGCCCATTGCATGTCGAAGTCGCCTTGAATCGCGTAAAATTCCCTCCTTTTGTCCTTGGAGCACAAGAAAGTATTCAGCACATGATCAAATGTTGCTTCAAAGATCTCCTGGCTTTTGCGAAATTCAGTAGAATCAACCAATCCGGGCGTAATTTTCGATCTAATACCCTCCAGCAAGGATTTGTCCAGGGCCTTAAAGTTGATTACCACATCATAGATCTCGTTGAGCATCTTGGTCTCCTGCTTGACCTCTGGAACTTCGCCCAAATACATACGAGCCACATCAAGATAATCTGTAGCATCCCTGTAACACTCTCGCAAACGCCAGGCTCGGCAGGCATGAAGACAGATTTTTCCCTTGAGAATATTTTCAGCAGGAACTCCAGTGTCCGTCAACTTTGCAGTGTAGGTCAGGAGCGCCGCGGCCGGTTCGTGAAGCCCAATCTTGACCAAAGTCATGCCGCAATTGAGACCCATCTTCACAAGAAGTTGCATTCGCTGATCATTTTCTTCTTTGGTCGTGGCCATGACATTCATCAGCAGAAGCAGAGAACTGATGTATTCGAAGGCAGCAGCACGATAGAATCCAGCGGAAAACGCTTCTTTTCCCTTCTCACGAAACTCCTGAACAGCAATGAGAGCCTGACTGAAGTGGCTGCGCATTCGAATTTCCTCCTTCTTCGTTATTGGCGTGGCCACAGACATGATCTCAATCTCCACGAGAACATTCTTGAAATTATCGGGATGATAGGCATTCCCTTCTTCCGCGTACAGACGCGGGATGATGAAGCGCGCCTTCTCTTGATTGCGCATTGTGCGCACGGCCTTCTCAAATCCCGGCAAGACTCCCATATTCCTGCCCAGGACGAACACAAATGGCTCCTGGGTGAGATACGATGTATCGGTTAATCCCGAATCTCCCTCAGTGAACGTTGAAAAATGGACGCCAACCATCTTTTCATTCTGCAACACTTCTCCAAATCCTTCAGACAGAGTTTTCTTGAACATTCCATTTCCCAAGTCCGTCATCTCGAGGCGCAGCTCATTGAAGTTCTTATTTGTCACAAATTCGCGCTTTAACTTCTCTATATAGAATTTAGTAACGAAAGTAACTTTCACGGCACTTGGCTTCATCTTGATCATTCGACTCTCAAGAAGGGGCTTCCCCGTATATACTCTGCAAAGAAACGCATAAAATTACCATTTTATTGTCAAGTTATCGTTCAATTCGTCTTTAAAAGGTTTACTTACGGCACCATCCAATTCATTGCCAGTGTCTCAAGAAAGCTCTTCATTTCTCCGGAGAAATTCATTTTCGCAGTTTCAAGAAACTTAAGAGAAAACCAATGCGATTACGCAAGTTCGCAATCGACTACACACTGCAATGGACTCCTTTTTCACTTTGCAGTGTCTTTCGACGTGCGTTGAATTTTCACACGAAGATTTTGGCAACACTTTTTGACCCGACTTTTAAAAAGCAACGATCTGCAGCAAAATTTCCACTCACTTTTTGATGCCCGTTTTCCAACTATTTCTGCTCGATTGTCCATCGACAGCCAGAGTCGATCTACTCGATATGATTTTGGCTGAATCAACAGAATATTGAATCGCTATTTCGAATTCCATCTTCTTGGCCGCAATTTGTTTATTTATTATTATTATTATTAGTTTTGTTTACGAGTTGTTTATCACGTTCGTCACATTCATCACAGAAGGGCTCGAAGAGTTCATCAAGACTTGAATTGAATTTCACAGAATAGTGCTGAAAATTCTATCAAAAAATGAGTCACAGCGTTTACAATCTTTACTTATAGGATAAGAATAAGAAGCTCACAAGAAAATGTGAATAATCAACTTCCAGTGAAAGTGAAGTGAATGAATCATTTTTGGAAAAAAAAGATAAAGAATTGATTGATGAGGAACAGTGATTTATTCAAGAAAAATAGCGCCAATTCATAAAAACACATTTCATGATTGATAATATGAAGTTATAGCAATTAATGAAAGCAATGAACGTGATAAGAAATTTGTCCATTGTTCGAAGTCCAGTTACTTCTTCGTGACAACATATCGCACATAATTCAGCTCCTCATTTAGATGCACTTTGAGTTTGATCCTCTTGTACTTGGTGGCCACGTCTTTTGCCCATTCAATGTCGAAGTTGCCGTGAACCGCAAAAAATTCCCTCTTGTTGTCCTTGGAACGCATGAAATCCTTCAGCATGGGGTCAAAAAGATCCTCAAAGAACTTTTGACTCTTGCTCAATGCAATAGGCGCCTCACTTCTGGGATACTTCGACTTGAACATATCGGAAATGGGTTTGTCGAGGGCAATAAGAGTCATGTATGTGTTGTAGAACTTGCGGAGTTCTTCGTGTTCTGCCTTGATTTCCGGAATGTCGCCCAAATAGTTGCGAGCTCTATAGAAATACTCCGTGGCTTCCTTGTTTTCGCGCTGCCAGCTCAATCGGAAAGCCCGGCAAGCATGAAGGCAGATCTTTCCCTTGAGGGTGTCTTCAGCTGGAACTCCATTGTCCGTTAAGGCATAAGCAAGATGCAGCACTGCTGAAGAAGGATCGTAAATGCCAATCTTGTTGAATGCTATGCCACAGTTGAGACACATTTGTACAAGAAGCTGCAGCCGTTGGTCGTTCTCTGAATGATTCTGAGCGATACTGTTCATAAGCAGGAGCAAAATACTGATGTATTCGAAGGCAGCAGCACGATAGAATCCAGCGGAAAACGCAGCTTTTCCCTTCCGACGAAGCTCTCGAATAGCGTCTAAAGCCATATTAAAGTTCGTCAAAAGACGGATTTTCTCATTCTCTGGTATATGCGTCGCCACTCTGACAATTTCAATCTCCACGAATTCATCCTTGAGATTATCGGGATCTTCAGCAATCGCTCCTTGGCTGTACATGCGCGGAATGATGAAGTGCGCCTTCTCTTGATTACGCATTGTGCGCACGGCCTTCTCAAATCCCGGCAACAAGTCCTTTTCCTTACCCAGGACGAAGATAACTGGTTCCTGGGCGAGATACGATGAATTGCTGAGTGTTGCATTGCCTTCTTTGTAGCTGGAGAAATGCAATGTGACCATTTTGTTGTTCTGCAGTACATCTCCGAATCCTTCAGTCAGAGTTTTCTTGAACAGTCCATTTCCCAAGTCCGTCATCTCGCGGCGCAGCTCATTGAAGCTCTTCTCCGGTATGAACTCACGCTCGAGGTTGTCCAAAAAGAAGGCTGTTATCACTTTCGGCTTTGGCGTTTGCGAAGACATCCTATGCAGCCGGCCTTCAACAAAAGGCTTCCCCATATATCCACTGTGTTATTGAAAATATTGCGGATATATTGGAATTTTCATCAGTGTTTCAACCGTTTCAACGCATTTTCCACAGGTTTACTTACGGCACATCCCAGGTGTTAGAAAAACTCTCCAAAATATCATTCAATTCCTTGAATAAGTCCATTTTTACTGCTGCGAGAATGTCAAGAAATTCAAGGGAAAAAACACCAGACAACTCCACAAATGGACAAATGGACGCAATGGATTCTCCACCAATCTGCAGTGTCTTTCGCTGTGCGCTAGTTTTTTCGTCACAGTTGGCAACACTTTTCGACCAGATTCAAAAAGTAACAATTTTGAATAGATTTTCACTCTTAACTCTTCGACGTCGATTTTTCATCAAAGCTGTAAATGAAACTCCGCTCGATATTTTTTCAGTGCATAATTTGATGTCTATCACAATTCACAATCGGTGGTGAAATTTTTATTGGTTACATTTAGCAGAAAAATAGAGAATATGTATACATATTTTTGCCAATTTTTGATAGTGTTTATAAATATTTAACTACCCATTGTTTACCAAGACATTTTTTATGCTTTTCCGCATGTTGCTGATAGGTTTCCCCGCCTCAAGAAGTACATCACGTCTCTCTATGACGAGGTGATGGATGAGCTTGCCGAGCCACGGAGAACCTACTCCATCATTGGAATCTACAGCATCCCAGATTTGGGCTATAGATTTATAGTGTGATTGCGAGAGAAGCAATGAGGCGATAACCAAGGGGTCGATCAAAGAATTCGAATATTTTACTACTTGCTTTATCACTAGAATTGTAATAAAAATCACTGAATTTATTATTTTTATTAGAGCTTCCTTTGAGGACATGCCAAAAGTGGAGTTTGGAGTTGTGAACCCATTGAGAGAAGGTTTAACAATGAATTGAGATTTGTAGATTAATGTGAGAGACAGTTGAAATGTACAAAAGCGTGATAAGATGAAGAGAAGTGGAAATAAAAGGGCGAAAGCTCGAGAGAGAGAGTCCATCTGTTGTGAGGTAGAGCTTTGGGTGTGCGCGCGCACCGAAAGCTCCCCGTCATATGGAAGGTATTTGAACCCTCAGCGGGAGTTATGGACCATCCTCTGGTTTTCGGTTAAATGCAGACTTTTGTGCCACAACTCAGCTCAGTATCAAGTTCAGCATGGAGCGACAAGCACCTCAGCGGACGCTTCAGACGCCACTTGAGAGTGGTCATCTCTAAGTTGCATTTCTACCTGAAGAGACCAGTTGAGGAGAGAGCAAAGGTTTTGCGGATTTGAGACGGAGAAAAGGGAGAACAATAGTTGATAAAATTCAGCGCTTTTTTAACACTCACAATAAGAGAAAATCTCGTTAAAAAATCTATTTTTAAAAACACATTAAAAAAAATTGGAAAGTGTGCTTTAGGAGAGGGCAAAAGAAAGGACGATATTTTGAAAGTTGTTTAGTGTGTGTGTGCAATTTGCTGATATCCTGAGACTCTTGAATACAATAAAATCAGTGACTTTTCATGCTGACCCTTTTCCATAATATTAGTATAACTCTAGTGTGTATACTGTAAATTTACACTTGTAATATTTTTACTGGGGAAAGAGGCAAAGATGGAAATCGGTAGTGAGATGTTTTCCATGGCTCTGGCGCTCAAGCTGCAGAAGAGCACTCCACCAACTCCGGATGTGGCTTCGCTGAGGCTGGCCGAGCCCATGATCAGGGGATCCTACAACACGGACTGGGACACATCGTCAGATGTAAGTTTTTAGCACTGCCTTTCAGCATCCTGACACATCCTTTCACACCCTTCCTGATGCAATGCTTGCAGAATCTGAACGACTACCAAGCAGGGAGTGGATACAATTCCACCGTGAGCTCGGAATCGCAGGAGAACGAGCTCTTCTACCGACAGTCCTTCACCATGACTGCCGTCTACTGTGTGGCGTACGCCATTGTCTTCTCCGTGGGCCTGATCGGGAACAGCTTTGTCATCGCTGTGGTCCTGCGGGCGCCGCGGATGCGAACTGTGACTAACTACTTCATCGTGAATCTCGCCCTGGCTGACATCCTCGTCATCGTGTTCTGCCTGCCCGCCACCCTCATGAGCAACATCTTCGTCCGTGAGTACCTTGTTACACGTCCTGATAGTTTTCCCGTGGCCAAATTCAATTATCCGATGGTGGAAATTTGCCCCGCGAGTCTCATAAATTCCCCAAGCATTGCCGTGGGAATTTCCTCCCCGAAACGGGAAGCTCTCTGCATGACTCTCACGGGAGTCCATCAATTGGAAGGTGTGTTGAAAAAATGGGAAAGGGAAATAATTCATGCATTGCATCCACTCAATCCGACGGTTTGTGGCTCACTCTCGATAGCGTTGCGAGTGGAGAGTTTTCCAACCCCGCAATCGACGGTAGGTCATCGGCACACAAGAGCGACCTACTTTTCCCCAACGAAATTGTACCTGTGTGCGCGCTCTATATAGCGTGCCGAGCGCAGACACGAAATACATAACATGAGACACTCCATGCACAGCTTTATGCTCTCCCTCTCCTCGTGAGTCACACAGCGCGGGCAGTGGGAGAAGCACAACAATTTTCCCACCCATCCTCCCATCTGTCCAATATTTGTCTGTCTCTCGCTAATGATGAGGAATACCGTCCAAGAGAGACATGATTTAGTGGGTGAGATTCAGCAGGACTTTTCCCTGAAGCTCACCAGCGTTTCCCTTTGATTCTCTCTCGCTGGCTCTCGTCAATCACGCTGCTCTCATCTTTTATTCACGGACGGAACAGTACAAACAGAATACATACATGAATAGGTAATATGGCTTTTATTCCGGGAAACCAGCCTGAAAGGCATCCCTTTGACGGAAATTCTTGGCGCACTGAGGAATTTCTGAGGTGAGCCAGTTTTCCCAGCCAGGGAAAAGTTTACTTCTCGCCAAAGTGGATATCATCACCATAAACGCTCAAGTATGAATCCCATTGGAATAACGAGCAGAGATTTCAGTGATCGGGACGGAAGAGTCAATGTTGTGGAAATGAGAAGTGAGAATAATCGAATTCATGGCATTGAGACTTTACTTTGACTTGAGATTCTCACTTTCCAAAATCAAAGGAAATTCAATTACAATCATCTTTGAAACACCGTCAGACATTTTTGGAGTTCCTTCAATCGCCGATAAAGGCGCTAAGAAGTAAAATTGAGTTAGAGATTAGAATGATGTTCGAATCTACCCCGCCTTCCTGTACGACAACAAAAGTTTCTTTCTCTGTAATTGTAAATTTCCCTAAATGTTGCTGAGCTTTGAGCTTTCTGCTCTTGTGCTGAAAATAGTTTTGTGTATAACAAAACCTTCCACTTTGGTATCTCATGAATCTTCTTGGCATTGTCAGTGTGGGCAAAAATCGCGTCAATCGGAGAGAGAAGTTCCATTAATTTGATCGTATTTTGTGTCCTGTCGCTTCACATCCGCCAGCGCAGCTGGAAGCCGGACGGAAGGCGAGAGTGGAGGAAAAAGATGTTGAGGAAAAGCTAATTTACACATTTCCATCTTGTGGCGAGTGTGTCTGAATTAATTGAAACCAGAGATTAATTGCAAATTGCATCGAGGTTGGGAGAGGCGAGCGTGTAAATGAATTTCTTGTACACTTCACACTGTAAATCTCTGGGCAACTTAATTCCCATGGGAGCGAATATTGCTCCACTGGCTATTGATTGATATGTCTCCCTTTCCCGGAATGCTGCCCACTCCAGGAGATTTATTCCACTCCGGTGGGCGTACGATGCCATTTAAACAATATATTGTGTGTAAAACTAAAATTTACTACTCTCCACCTTGTGCCAATCGCTCCATGGGTCACTCGGAGGGCGGAAAGCTCGCACAGCGAGAGAGCCACCCTTTGGCACAGGTAAATAATATAGAAAGGCTTCATCGATAGGTCATCGGCATAAATGCGACCCAGTTTTTCTCTGATATTTCCCACCACCCTCGAGCAGTGGGTGGCCTTTCTTGGGGTGTGTTTGCGACTTTCACCTCATCGCATTGTCAAATTCAACCTCGAAAGTCGGAAAAGCCACCCGACGGAAGAGGAGCCGAAGGAGAAGTGACACGGAGTGAATGAAGGGAAACCTAAATGGTGATTTAATATCACCTCTAAATCTCACTCTGACCTACTCTTCGCCCGTGCGGCGTATTTTTTCCAGATGTGCGCCGTGAAAGGTCGCGAGAGTCACGTGCCCGCGCGGGCATCAGTCATCTCCAGCGGAAGATGTGTCCTTCTGTCGCACTGCACGCACATGTGGCATCAATTGGGGTGCACAGGGCGCACTGCACCTCCCCGCAGATCGATCAGGGCTGCGCCTCATAAATACCATCCAGAACGCTTTCCCGCTTTAGCCTCCTTCTCGGCATTTCCACACCGCAGCCTTGGATGTTTCCTACCCCATCGCCGGAGCGCACAAACACGGAAAATCGGAAGGGGTGGGGGCTTTAGAATCTCTGTGGCAATAGAGTAAATACAAATAGAAAATGTACGATTGGAATTGATTGGTGTGTGTGCGCCATGGAAAGCACTCTCCTCGACAGTTTTCATGAGTGCGTCCTTCCCAAATGGAAATGCTCGCTCGCTCTCTCTCTCTCTCTCTCTCTCTCTCTCTCTCTCTGGTGAAATATTATTCAGAGGAACACGTATTAATTGGGCAACTTTCGCACTCAGGAAAATTCTAACTATTGTGGAGTTTATATTTGCTGATGTGCAAAACTTCCTGCTGGACTATTTTGCAGAAAATATACTTCCCACTCTCTCAAAATCGATATGTTGTTAAACTTTTAAATCACACTGAAGGGATGAGTTTTCCCCCGGGCGTATTTTGCCATCGATTTTACCCATTGCAACTGTGTGGCGCTGTAATTGCTCAACTATAGAAATCTTGAATGCTGCCTCGCTGTTCAGAAATATCAAGTTTGATAGAACTTTCCAGAAATATGAAAAACTGGAGAAAAAATCTGAAGATTTTGTTCCAACAATTGCTTCACACTTTTCTGCAAAAACCCATCTATAAGTGAGAACTCTGAAAGAATGAAATGTATTCATATAATTACTGCAATTAATAACTGAGAAAGAAACATGTTTTTTTTGTTTATTTGCATTTTTGCTATTACTATTTAATTTATAGCACACATAAGGATAATTCTGCAATATTGACTCTTTTTATTAGCCATTTTTTTTAATGAATTTTACAGAATAAAATAGATTTATAACTCGCTTATATTAATTTTGTGCTCTTCCTTTTCACTTTTAGCTTTCAAAAGAGCCCTGAATTTCCCTTTTGCCATATAAAAAATTGTTTTCTTGAAATATCTATCCAATTTCGGGCTACTTTTGCATTTCTTCAAAGGAAACGAGAAATATCTCAGCTTCTTCAGACAAGAGCGAAGAATCTTTAACAAAAAAAACTTCGCATACAAAAGTAGCAGTAAAAATGAAAAAAAAATTATTCCCTCTCAAAAAGACCATCGAAGCGCGCTTCACTTCCTTTTGCTTACAGTTTTTTTTTTCTCTCTCTCCTGCATCGTCTGAGTGAAAAAGGAGAATGCTGGGAATTTTCGTAATAAAAGAATGCTTCTCTTCGGTTGCGAGAAGTGGAAATTCCTGGGTAAGAGAGGAAACTTGACCGCAGAAAAAGACACTGGGCGCGTGTGGTGGAATCTGAGGCTTCGTGGGTGGAATTGAAGGACACAAAGAGGGTGGACTGGGCGCAAAAGGCGAATTCTCCATTTAAATGTGCGGCCCTGACCACTCGAGGCACTATCATAATTGCTTATATATCGCCCAGGTGGTCGGAGTTCATCGACCATTTGACCTGGTTTCCAATTGGCAAGAGGAGTCGTCTCGCTTTTCTCCACTCGCGGGCGTTCGGCGGAAAGCTCGCACTTTCTGCAAGTCTGCCCGGCAGTTGCAATATTGACTCGAGACACTTTCCACTGGGGATTTACTCCAGGTGGCAAAGAAGGCGGCAGTCTGGCTGCTTTCGCATTGATTTAATGCATTATTTCCAATTTGGCGGAGTTAATTTTCACCACCGACGCGGCGCGCGAGGAAAACATCCGCAAAGGAAACACATTTTTCCCTCTGCAGCGAATTTATGGCTTTTCGCAGAATCCCTCCTTTTCATCCAGGGCGATTCGTCGTAAAAGCATATAGCGTAAACAGGGTGTGAGAATGCGGGAAAAGTGCTCTCTCTCTCTGGGAATCGATGCGTGAGCGAGGAAAATTGAAAACAATCGCGGAGAGATCTGGGAAAATGCGCGGGAAGGCGACGACAGCTGCCAAATCGCAGGAGGATTGACAAATGGATGTGAAATGTCACAAAAAAGCCGTTGATGCGTAGTTCCGTAATTCATTGAGATAAATTGAAGGATAATTCTGCAAATTAAATGCTCAGATGGGTGTTAGCTGGGTATTTATAGACTCTCCCGCGCCCATGTCTTAATCCAGCGAATCCGGCAAGATTTCCCGTGGCTGACGGAAAAACCCTTGAGCTTTTTATCATGTCACAGCATCCCTGAAGTGAATCATAAAGGGGGCAAAATCCCCTTTTAATTATCGCTACACTTTATTGCTGATTTTGATGTATTCGAGTGGGTGGGCCGTCATGAGCCAAGGCAAAGTTACACAAGAAGTCCAAACGTGACCCAGTTGCCGAAGCCCTTTTTTCCCTTCGTCGCACACTCGCTGTATCTCATTGACTATATCAAAATGATTGTTAAGCGATAGTGCTCAAGAAAAATGTAGCTGACGACATAATTGACAATGTAATCGCCGCAAGGAAAAGTGGCCCCTTGAGAGAAAGTGCAAGAGGAAGAAATTGACGAGACATGGCGAAAGTTTTGATCTTCCCCACATCAATGCTTAATCAACAAGCCTCTTCTCCTCCTTCTTCCAATACTTTCCACCCAGGGAGAAAAGCCATTGCCAGTACTTTAACATTGAATCACTGTCGAATGTGCATTGCACTGGTTTTATGTAGTTAAGGACGTTGGGTGGGAAATAAATAGGTCAAAGCACGGGTTTTGGGGCTTCTGCAGCCCCACCAGTCGTCTCGCTCGCTCGCTCTCTCGCCCCCAGTGAAGCTCCAGCAGGAAAGCTCTGTGGCCTGATTATGACTTGTTTATATTTCCATCCTCTTCCATCGATTGTTCCACTGTCTCGCTCCCTGGATGTACATAAGGACTCGTATTTGCTCGTCTCCCCGGCATTCCCGCATTTCTGCGGGCACATAAGGCAGTGCCGAGGAGCTTTTTCGCGCTCTGGGTGGGTGTTCTTCTCGAGAGCTTTCCACTCCTCTTCGCATTCTTGTGCGCTCTTTTGCCACTCTCGCAAATTCCACGCCACAATGTCTGGCAGCTCGAGAGGAAGTCCTCCACAGGAAGTGGATAAAATATTGCAAACGACCTCACCAGCTACATAACTCTGTCCAAAGTGCCACAAATACCAATACCGAGTGACTCAAGGAGTGTAGAACGACGAGAACAGCAGCAGAACTTGCGAATAAGTCGTCAAATCGCTCCCAAAAATTAAAATCATCATTTTAATACTCAAGCATAATTTTTCTTCTACAGTCTGTCATGTGTTTCCATTTAGTTATGACATGAAGGTCAAATAATTCTTTACAATGGTAGCAAAGTACCTTTTTTTCGAAATGTTGAACATTTTGGAAAGCTACTATAATTCTCTAAAACTCACTAGAACACATCAAGTGGCGCCAATGTGGCATTTTCCAAAGGCTTACAAGTTGTAATGAGTTCTTGGCATAGTTTTACCTTCATCCGCTTGCGTTTTTCAGTCCAGGCACTGTTCTCCTACATCAGAACAAGTGCAAGAAAAGGAGATATTTGTAAGATATCTGTTTCACTTGCACGATGATTGTGTGCTTTTCCGTGGAAGTACATAAGTGGGTTTTGTACACAATTTATCGTGCGCCACCCTTTTTGAGTCGTTCAGTCGGGAAACACCTGATGAAAAGTGGCACAAATTCTCGAAAGCTGTGGAGCAAGTGGGAAAGAGAAATATAGAGCAGGCAAAAGCTCACGTACGCGACGGATAGAGTGATATAAATTAATGCTATATGGAGTGTAGTTGGAATTATTGTTTATATACTTCTCTCTGTGCCACATGGTAGGAAAAGCTCTCCGAAACATATGCTGATGGGAAGAAAAGCTCCCATGGATTTTCACGTGGACGAGGTGCAAAACTGCTCTCCTCGATGGCATTGAACACAAGCGCGAGAGGATTTATTTGAGGCACACTTTTGCATTTCAATTTGCCTCTTCAACTGCTTCTGACACAATTTATTACAATGTAATTACAAATGCGCAAGAATGGAAATTTTTCCCAAGACTCTTTCTGTGGGCGGGATTTTCCTCACCTGATTGCTGGAATGCTGGGCAAAATCTCCTGTCTATTCGCACCCTATTCATCATAATTTTACTGCCTTCCTCTGGTGCCTAACCTGTGGAGCTTTAGAGGGAAAATTAATTGGC
Source organism: Phlebotomus argentipes (assembly GCF_947086385.1). Classification (NCBI taxonomy): domain Eukaryota; kingdom Metazoa; phylum Arthropoda; class Insecta; order Diptera; family Psychodidae; genus Phlebotomus; species Phlebotomus argentipes. The sequence continues at coordinate 6,000,562 of NW_026776174.1, forward strand.
ACTATATGGAAAATAGGCTCTTCGACGACGGAGAAAACTCCTGAGAGAGATCCCACTTTAATCCCGCTCCTTTTTCACCACCTCACATCCCTTCGCTGGCATGCTAATGGGGTGTGGGGGCGCGGAAAAAAGTCCAAAATAAGCCCCTCGAGCAATCGACCCAATTTTGAGATTTTCTCAAAATTTCTCGCATTGTAATTGACCTACTTCTAAACTGCCTGCCAAAAATACAAGCACGCCGAGAGAGAATGAGGAAAATATTACAACAAATAAAAAATATGATAACGAATTAATAAATTTTCCCCATTCTCCCTGAAAATGCGAAAGAGGGAGAAAGAGAGAATGTGTGAAAAATACTCCACCTTTTCCGTGCGATGTTCGGTGAGGTGAAAAGGCCTTCCCGAAAAAACAACATGCTCGGTCTTGCCAATGGAATCATAGTTGTGGAGCAATAAATGTTAAGACTCGATATTAAGTACGACACAAGGTTAAAATTGATCTGCATATTTGAGTCGTCATGTAAATTCTCCCAGGGAATATTTCTTGCTCACTTCCTGTGCGCCCTCAGCCACCCCACAAAATGGTAATTTGCGGTTGCGAAGGAGGCACAATAACCATCTCAATGTCCTACTATTTTTCCGTCCGGCACCACTTGAGCATTTTAATTCACACAGATACTTTCAAACAACAACCGACCTTCCGCACAGTTTTCTTGTTCGACCCGCATTCACAAAAACCCGCCGCGCAAGGGGACAAAAGGGCGACCCAGGATTTTTGGCCAAGTGGCACATATATTCAGCCTAGAGAAAATTAATTAATATCGAATGAAAAGTGATAATGTTTTTGCGGGGGAAGTCACTGTATTTCCGTGACAGTGAATTGCGAATGAAAAGTCGTTAGGCGTTTTTATACTCGTGCGGACAAAAATCCTTTACTCCTTTTCAATGTAGAAACTGTTAACCCTCGACTGGTCTTTAAGTGAAATTCAATATATTCACTCAAGACTAACCTAACTTTTAAACACTCTATACAAATTAATTATTTATCATGATAATCCCGAAGTAAAGTCAAAAGGAATGTTCAAAATATACTACAATGTGCTTCTTATCGCAAACTCAGTTGAGGGTTAAGCGTTTTTATTCTCGTGAGAACAACAATCCTTTCCTGCTCCTTTTCATCGTGGAAATTCTATTAATTAATCCTGACCTCATTCACTGTCTCAACTTTGCACTGTAGGCCTTGAAAATTTCAGCATTTTGCATACAATGCATAAGAAAATTTTCTAATCACACTCAAGGTTTCCCTCTGAAGAGTATGTGAAGGAATTTATGGGGGCGAATGCTTATCGGCTTTAAATTCATGAGTCAACAGAATTGATTATATCATCTCATGAAAGTTTCACATAGTGATTTGGTAATTTTGAAACTTTTCCATCGCCTGAGCAAATCCACTTGGCTCTGGAGAGACAATGCCACGGAGTTTTCCCTTTCAGTGCCGAGGATGTGGCGTATAATAAACTTTTGATTTCATTTCAACTTCCCATCCTTTTCGTGCGTGGGATGAAGAATGGCTAAAGTGTGTCTCATGACGGCTAAATTCCCTCGTCATTGCTTACAGAATCCCGGGCAAATGTATGATTTCGGGCACGTATCTAATTCCAATTGGCCATGTGGTCATGTTCATGAAGGGAATTTCTTTTATTTTCAAATAACACCAAAATCACTGAACTGCGATTGGCATTGTCTGAGCGCCAAAATCACCGGTCACTGACTCGCCGCTGTGCCGGGAAATGGCAATTTTATCCTCCTCCGGAGAGAGGCCAGGAATCGAATTAGGAGAGAGATAGAAGTTGATTGTCAGCCTATTAAGCGCTGAGGAACTCTTCGCTGGCATCAGCACATTTCATCGTGGATTGACGTGATCCATGAAGAATATTTTTCTCCATATCGCTCTCGTCGTGGCAGAAGAACAACTTGCCAAAAGGAGTGCGTGTTTTTCCCATTCGCAGAAGAAGGGGGCGAAAAAATTGAAGACCAAAATAGACATTGTCTCACCCCAGAGATCATTGGAATTTATGAAAATGGTGTCTCCACATTGGCTGTCTTTTTGCTCCATTGAAATCCACTGTGTTGTTCGCCATCCTCAATATCCATCCATTACGCACAGGATTGGATCAATGGGATTCAAAGAGAGCTGGTGGCCAATTTAACATGAGGGTGGGTGTCGTTGACCTTCAAAATATTTCCCTCCGCACTAGCAGTTTCCGCCACCAGAAGCCCCATCCTCGTCAGAGACATCAGCATCACTTTTTGCCACGCTCGAGGAATTTATAATTTGGCCCACACCCGCACGCGCGTCCTGAGGAGTGAGGAAAAGGCATTTATTATGTGAAAATTGCCAATTTCCAGCTTATTTCACCCACATTCCCGTCATTCCTCTGCTCTGGGACTGTGTTTTGGTGGCAGCACACCAAAACTTCCTTTTCCAACCCGGCATTCCATCCTCGAAGATGTGTGTCAATGCAATGACCAACAATTTTCCCATCAATTTTCCATGAGCCCTGCGATCAAGGCGAGCAATCGTCTATGAATACTCCCCAGCGACTCTGACCTTTCCCTCGGACTGCCTCAATCTCGAGCAGGCCACATGGGCAGGGACAGTGGCGAGGTGGGTGAAAAATGACGTTCTGATTGATGGACTGTGTCCTTTTTTGTGTGTCAATTGACTGGGTCGATTGTCCCAATTATGTACATGCCCTCCATGAATGGAATAGCACTTCTTTTGGGCTCTTCTTGTTGGAACTTTTCCAGCGAGAGACTTTGTGCCACACAAAAAATCCCCATAGAATCAAGAGTGTGTAGTCAGCACTTTGCGAAGGCAGTCTTTCACGTCCCCTTCAAGGTATAAAGTACACTATACACTCAAGATTTCGTCCAGAAGATTCTGCTGCTCTCGGTCTTTACGAATTTCCCTCTCACACGCGAAAATGCTCAAAAACTAAATTCTAATGATGTGTGACAGAACTATTCATGTGATGAATGTTCCTCGAACAATTTGTCCACATTAGTTCCTTCGGAAGTGCCTCGCTGTTCATTTGTAACATTGCTCTCAGTGGGAAATTTCCTTGCCGGAGCATTTTTCTTCATTACTCAAAACGAGCGATTCTGGGCCAGTCTTGGCAATACTCCAGGGAGAGAGAGAGAGAGTTCGTCTGCGATGACAGAGTGAGGAGCTTGAGAGAAATTCCACGACCTCCCCCCATGTCAAGTTTAATTGCACATCAAATCACGTGCACTCTCTGCAACCCCCGCCTGAGGTTGTACATGAGCATGGCAGCCCAATTCTCATCATTATTATTAATGCTTTCCGCCACACGACTTACAATCGCCAAGAACTTTCTGAGCCCACCCTCGCGTACTTGCGCCTCAAGGGTACACTTTTGGGGTTTGTAGTTTGTACAATATAGTGGGGACTCTGTCACTTCCTCCCGCGCGAAAGCGACATGGAAGTTCCGCGAAAGCTCACAGGAGCATTTATGGGTGTGCTTTTTATTTCTTCTCACTCCGCATGGCGTTTAATGAAAATGTATGTGGCGTATGTGTGTTCTTTTCGGCTTTGCCCATAATTATGTGTACATAACTCATGGGTATCGCATTCAACATATCGATAGAGACGAGTATGCCTCCGGACTGAAACTGTGTGAGTCGCGCATTCGCGGGCTTCTCGAATTCAGGGCAAGGTTGTCGACTACCTGTGGCTATGTGTTTTGTGACCTGGGTCGATTCAGTGTCTGTGCAGTGAAAACTATAGAGAGAGCGAGAGCATTTTGCCCCAAAAACACGCCTCCAATCTACATACAAAACACCTTTTTTTCCCGCCACACGCGCCTCGGATGTTGGCACGCTTTTCACACGCCTCTATATGGAAAATCACATTGTCTGCTTTTCCGAGATTTTCAAGCCAAATTCCTCACATTGCTCACACATGGATTTATTGCAAATTCATTTACCAATTGTCCCGGAACTTCGTCTAGACTGAATATTCGAGAGACTGTGACCTCTACCATAGAAAGGATGTCGAGCATTATTATCCAAAATGCAAATTATGTCAGTAATAATACTTTCAGGAATTCACCAAATGAATTTACAATGTATTTTGTAACGCATTTTATGACAACACGAGGAGAATTTACACTTCCTTATCGTGAATTATTAAATTTACATTCCTCAAACCATTAAAGCTGTTTCATTTCTGGCCCAAAATGGGGAATTTTTTAACCCAATCCTTCTTGAACTCCCCAACATCACCTTAACATGGTTTTCTCGTTGGTAATTGTGAAAAATTCAGTCTCAATTTTCCCTGGCAATTTCCCTAATTACTCGCCCGATTGCCGGGCAAATGAGGCTCGTGGGCGGAGGAGGAAATCAGTGGGTAAATTGGATAGAAACGACGGCACGGGAGTGAATATTGCACACAGCATATCCATCAAGAGAGCAGTCGATATGGAGTGTTTTTCTACCGTCGAGCCGACCATGACCTGTTGGGTTTGCCTCTTGTCGGGCTCGGCGGAATTTAGGTCACACAGACATCGGGAGAATCCGGAAGCGGGAATCTCAGCCAGAGAGACGTATTGTCGTTTCTCTCGCTCAACAGGAAGAGGTCAACATGGTGAGGCCGCCCTCACGAAATGCCCCAATAAATTCCGTGCTCCTGCGCTGACCTTCATTCCTGCCGGTGGTTTTGTGCACAAATGGGACACACATTCTCCAGTCCCGGGGAATCAGGTCATAATCATATCCATTCCGATGGGGAGAATGTCGGTCGACAGGTTAGGGCCTCGAGCTGAAATTGCCTCACGGTGGGCGGGGGTGTAAAATCCCAAAATGCCATCAATGCCAGCAGATGGATGAGAATTTTTCACCCCTCGCGGCTGGCTTTCCTCACCGTCGCGACGTATGACTGGCAAGATTGCAGAGGCGCGAGAGAATAATTCATTTTAATTTCTACTGAAAGTTTTATCTCATGCAGCCAAGAATATGTCCTCATCCTCACGCTTCTCTCACGCGAAACTTTGTGGGGGCGCCGGAAAAATTCACAGTGTGTGTGATATCTTTGACATTTTCCCACCATTAATCAACAGATAAATTACCAAGGGGTTGCTCAGTAATAAATATCAGCGGCACTTTGTGGTGGAAATTAATTGCTCAGACGCTATACAAGTTTTGGGGGAATTTCTCTCTGTGAAATTTCATAAAACTCCACCCGCACACCACAAAACGTGGGAAGATTCTCATGTGCTCTGGCTTGAATGATGCCTTAAGATAGCAGAAATTCTTTTTGCACATACTTTCCAATTCATTAGCGATACTCCCTCGCAAAACTATCCACCGTGAAAATCATACAAAGCGACACACGCATTTGAGTGATGGTCTAACAAGGGCGTTTAGGCTAAAAGATGCCTGAATAAATTCCTCTGTGGTGATGCTCCCTTAAGAGTTATTGATGTCCCTGTTGTGAGCTTTTGAGGAAGCAAAATTCCATGAATCACATCAATAAATCTTTTACAGAGTCATTTAGCTGGGGCTATTAATTGTGTGAAACTTTCAAATACATCGCCCCAAGTGAGGAAGTCCATTGAGTGGGTGAAAAAGATTCATATCCCAGAGCAAAACTGATCTCTCTCTCCATTCCCCTCGGCGGAGTAATAAAGTTTAATTTCCCTAAAAGCTTCCAACAGCTTAAATTATGTCTCTTGCTCGTCCTCGAGGCGGTTTTTCGCGCGCTGTCCAAAGAAATCATCTCCATAACTTCTTGCGCTGATCTGATGGGCAATGTGACAAGAACCAGTTGATGGGCTCAAAACCAGACGCGTTAATTGTGACTTCGAAAGGGCTACTAATTAAAATTAGTGACACTTCAAGTACATTCAATTCACGCTTTTATTGAATTTCGGCCTTGCAAACTGTGACTGACGGATGCATGTTTTTATAATCACCATCGGCAGAGACACCCAGAATCCCATGAGATGTGGCCTGAATCCGGCCATGCAAATATTCGGACACCCCGAATTGTTATTATGAAATTACACTCAGTTTATTAATTCCTCTTAAACCGACAAATGGAAAAACGAGACTGCTTTCAGCACATAAAAATCTCCTGCACTCGTTTTACTCACTCTTAATAGTTTGCCCTACATTTTGTACAAGTTTCAAGGCTCGCGATTATTCAATGACCAATGTCAAGTTACAACATTCCTCCAATACTCCTGCTTCTGCTATGCAATTTTCTGCATTCGATACATTTCATTTGAGGAATACACTCTGTGTGGTATTTTTTATTTGCCATTCCTCACATTCTCAGCGTGCTTTTGGCACTCATTCGTGGTCAATGTTTTGGCCTGGGGCTACTCATTGGGAAAATGTGGGGTTCAACAGCCGACAAATTAATTGAATTTGTCGCAGTCTCTTCGCCATGCCAAGGAAGTGGAACATTGGCGAGAGATGCCGGATTATTCGCTCATTAGTTACATTTTCCACCGAATTAGCAGTATTTTGACGACAATTGTGTCGAACCTCATGCCCAATAAAAAGACTTTGCATATTTCTCCTCATATTCATAAACATCATAAGCTTCTTCAGAAGTATTTAATGCCTTGCTCATAAGAAGTAAATGAAACGAAACGCATTTGCGAGCAACAAACAAGACAATTGCTTTCATAAATTCATGTTTTAATTCATTAAGCATAATGTCCAGATACTTAAAATTCATATTATAATACGTCTTTTCCCCGTATCATAAATCTATGGTGAATTTTTTGGCAGTCCTCAACATTTGGCGAGTTCAAGTAATTTCTGGCAATTGTTCTTTGTCACAAATTCAATTATCCAGTATTTAATTTCTTCTGCGAGTCTCGCACTCCAATTCCACCACCCACGGCTTTCTGTGGAGGTGGAAAAAGTGCCGCTCTCTAAATGGATTACTGCAAATTTGTTGGCCGTGACAAGTTCAGGCTGTTCGGGCAGATCTCTTGGCCATTTGTCAGCCCGCCAGAGTGGAGTGAAGGGCAGGATTTCACTCGGATTCTCTCTCTCTTGCAGCCTGGATGTTGGGATGGCTGATGTGCAAAACCGTGCCCTACGTGCAAGGCGTCTCCGTGGCGGCGTCCGTATACAGCTTAATCGCCGTGTCACTGGACAGGTGAGTCACATGACTTAATCAAACTTTTCCCACAGAGAACTTCTCAGGTGGAAAACAATTTACCAGTCTTTTCCAACATTCATCAATTTATCGATGCTTTTAGATAAACTTTCTTTTCAATGGCGCACACATTGATGTGTTGACCTAGGAAAATTGGTGGGAAAAGCAAGATTTATTGCAGAAATAATTCACAATTTGTCTCACGAGCTTTCGAGCTTTTCTCCCCTCACAATATCAAATTCATTTTGAGCCCGTTTCTTTGGCCAAAAAAAGAAAAGAATTGCATTCTTGTGGTTTCCTATTTGCCCGCGGCAAGCTTTATATGGTGAACCCTCAAGAAATGCTGTAAAAATCTGGTGAAATCCCATAACAAAGTTATGCGATGCAGAACGTACGGAGCGCTCCTTGCCATGACGTTCATGATGGAATGCCCAAAGCTGTGCTTCTCTCGAAAATTACAAGGGACATGCTGGGAATTTTCTCTCTATACAGTGATTGTGGGTGGATTTTCGAGAGCGAGGGTGTAATAAATTTATCGGAATAATATGACAGTCGTTGACCCTGCAGTGTCTGCGCGAATTTTCGAGGAAATAGAGAAGCATTTCCCAGCACTGTGGAAGGGATTCTTTTTTCCACTCTCTCTCTTTCTCTCTATCTAGACCCTCAGATGTTGCTTGGGGTAATATTTTAAAATTTTCCGAAACACGCTCTGGCCGGGATGGAAGCGTGTTCTTGTCATGCTGGTAGTGAGACGTCCCGAAATAAATTATGAGAGAAAAATTGACCAGAGTGGAAATTAGTTATGGGAGGGAAAAAGCACGAGTTGGGCGAATATGAATGTTTCATGTGCGAAAAAGTGACTTAATGTGACTGGAGGAAAATTTAATGTCAATGTAATAGCCAGTTTTTTTTATTCACGAACTCGTAACACTCCAATGTACAACATACACTCTTTCGCCCATGAATTGGGTCAACCGATGGTGAGAAATCCATTTCAGAAAATACAAATGCGATCATGCAAATCGCATTTTGATTTACTTTAATTCCCACTCTTTCTGACCTTCTCGCGGCTCTTGATGGCTCTTTTCGGCGGACGTTTATCCAGTGAAACTATACAATTGCTTGTATTCTCGTTCCCATGTCAAATTAACATTAATCACGACAAAGTTGCCGCGAAGATTGCACCACGTCCAATTATTGATCACATGCGCTCTTTATATATATATATATCGTCAGAAAGGGAGAGTCGAAGAAAAATGCATCGAATGTGGATTGAATGGAAAACTGTTGAGGGTTTTTCGCAATAAATCCCGCGACAACACTGTCAATTCCATCATCATTTACTGCACACACCAAACCGCATATGGATCATGCAGAAGAATTCTCACTGCTGCCATCAATTATTGAGATTTCTCCGGAGGATCCTCAGTAATGGTTTTTGCAACGATTTATCATTCGAATGGATTAAGTACACACAAAATACAGTTCAATGTCACAAGCTTTTTCCATGTGTATCTTACAAATTTTAGTACAAATAGTCTATAAGGAAGCGTGACAAATCTTCTTTTCAGTTTCACAACTTCTCAATCGCAATAATATTAGCTGATCGCCCCTGATTCAGCGTGTTTTGGATCGAAAATCTCCGCGCAAAAGTGGCCAAAGTCAAGCAGATGTTATGCAGATGAAGAATGTGTTGCATGGCATGAATTGCCACCGGACGGCCAAGAGCAACATGATGCTGATGATGACGAAAACACACCTCACGTGAGTGTGTTTGCCTCTGCGAGGAAGATCAATGGGTTGTGTCACATGGAAAGACAAGAAATCTCTCTCTTGCTCGATACCCTCAATGTAGGGCCATCGATTGTGAAAAGATGGCACTTTGGCATTTTTGGCGACAAGTGTTTTTCAACAATATCTCATCGCACGATGCCCAATAAACTGCCCATTTATTATGTCGCGCATGAGAATCACGCGACGCTTGCAGAGGTGATTTATGTGCGATTGAAAACTTAATAACCTTACTGGGCCTCAGGAGGTCGTCGAGATCCATCGGAAATTTTGGCGTAATTATGCTGAATGGCAGTCCTCGTGTTTTCCACAGAGGACGGAGGAATTAATTGGACACTCTTGGGCGAATCTCTGTCAGAAGCATAAGTGCTCACGGTGGCGATTTATCGGCATGGAAAAGGAGCAAATTGTGCACAATAAATTTCATGCTCCTTGCCTGCCGAAGAAGTATAATCTCACCTTGTGCCTGACATCGCTGAAATACAGTTGAGGAATCGTAAATCAGACAATTCAAGAGTCTTCAGATTTACTTTTGTCGTCAGGGATTTCTTGACGAATTTTGCCATAAGGCATCCACAATATCTTCATATTGGCTTTCGTGTGAAAAATTGCTGCCGCAATATTGATTAATTGCTGTGATTTTCAATCATATGCAAAGTTATTCATCAATGAATATTATAAATATTACTCAAAGTCCACCAATTAGGCACGTTAAAGAGTATTGAGAGACACGATTAATCGGAAGGCTTCTGGAAAAGGCATAAATTTCAAGAAATACTGAAACACTCAACATTCAATATTCAAATGATATGCCAATCTTGCACCCTCTCCTTCTTGCTTCTGATTTAATATCGTGCGGAATTGATCCGAATCACCGGAAGTTGAGCTTTTTCTTTCCCTATAAAAACATTTCGGTCATAGAGACGATAGGGGCAATTCCGAACATTATTTCCATCAAGGTTAGACCCTGAATCACGCCAATTTTCCATCCTAAAGCACTCCAGTCTTCGCTATGGCTCACATTTTCGTTCATGATGAGCGGGAGATGGAAATTTTACGAGGCGAAAAAAGCACGAGGTAGACAAATTTTGTTATGCCTCAAGAAGTTTCTCTCGATAGTTTGTGATGTGTGCAATATTGTGGGGCGACACATATAAAAAGTATATTGATGGATTCGTCAGTGGGTGCCCTTGAAGACGATATCTCTGCGGCGGCTGTTTGAGGAAGTGGGTGACATACTGTTGGGCAGTAACTCAAGGTGCTGCATTAAGATCTCACCCGAGATATTGGGTATCGCTGTGGTTTTCACTCCACTTTTTGCTACATCGCTCTTCACGCCGAGAGCATATCGTTGGCTTTAAAATATCAACAAGTTACACCGCATCTAATGAAAACTAATCTTCCAGTTCATTGAATATCAAAAGCATCATCGATGGAATTCAATCTGCACTCAGTATAAAACCCTACTGCATCTCATGTTAATTTTCCTCCCCAGCTTTTTTTGCTGGCCTCTCGAGAAAGCTCATTTTGTCGTCTGCGGCTGGGACCATTATCATCTCATTTGTAGCCTTGTGCAGAAAGCTCAATATGAGTTGGAGATGGCTTCGCATGAAAGCACACCGAGTCAATTGCTTCTGTAGGAATTCTTGACGATGGCAATTGAGACGCAAACAAACTATAAAGCTTTTTCAAAGTTTCAGTCCTGAATGGCATTCTCTTGAGCATTGAAATTTAAATAATGCCCAAAAGAAGAACTATTCGCCATTCTGTGTGTCTTCATATTTTTGTACAAGCTCTCCCACACTTTATCGCTATTGTATGAAAGTTCGGACGCAATTAGTCAGACTCTCGAATCAAAGAGAGGCCCAAAATTGTGGCTTCCCGCCTCTTTGCGGTGATCTCTGGAGAATGGCAATTAATTACGAGCGATTGGGAAAGCAATTGAGGCATTTAATTGCACCCTTCTAGCAATCAAAAATGCTAATTTCTCAATTCAACTCGAGAGCGGGAAGCTTTCGCTTAGAAGTCATACGTGCAATAATTGAGAAATTATACGCGTCAACCTCATGCATTAATTGTTCCATTATCGCTCTTGTTGTGACAGTGAATGGTATTATCTCGCTTTTTTCCCGTCAATGCTTCCGAAGGAACAAGAAGAAAATTCCCTCCACGCCTCGGCCATTCCTATTAATGGCAGTTTTTCTTCGCTTTTCCACCCACATGCTGAAGATCCCAGCAAAAACCGAGAGCTTTTGGCCCCGAAATTGTCTGCAAAATAGTGTGTGAATGCTCAGAAAAAGTTTGCTCTCCCCCAAAAACAACTCAGTATTGTAGCAAGAGCATATTGTGACGCTTCATTGACTTGTTTTTATGTGATTGCTCCTTCTCTCTCTTGTTGGACTCTCTGAGAAGCTTAAAGCTCCAGAAAGATTTTCAATCACATGTGCGAAAGTTTCCGCAAAGATGCCCCAGTGGGTGGGAAGATTAGCAGCAAGTCCACAGAATCAGATAGAGAGATAATAAAGCAATCAAAGTGATATCATTTTATTGATATTATCACTGAAGAAGAAGAAACTGCTTTGTTACTTCACATTACCATATGTCTAATTCCTCTTCTCCATGGCGTTCTTTTATATGAAGAATAAGGAAAAAAAAATCGAATCGTCTTTCAGTTTCTATACCGGATTTCAAATAATTCCTGGCCAATTAATTGCGATGTGGAGGAAGAAAAAACACATAAGATGACATAATACACATTAAAACTCGCCTGTAAAAAGCTCGTAATCAAGCATTTTTTGTACTGCCAAAGTCTCCTCTAGCACACCTCTAAGCTAGAGCTCTTGATCTTTCCTGAAATCAAATGAATCTATCAAAGTGAGCATAGAAACGAGTTTCTTATCTCACTGCCAAACCATGGACTAATGTTGTGAAAAAAACGTGCACGCAGCTTTCATTCTTGACATTGAGTCGCGCCGTGCGAAATTTATGTGAGACGATCTCACGTGGATTAATGAGATCAACGATGTGATTTTAATGTCAATGGAGAGCATAAACAGAGGATATTTATTGGAAAATTGGAGGTCTCTTTGTCCACTCGATGATGTGTTTTTTATTCCCCGCCACTCGCAGTAAGTCACAAATGCACAATTTACATGCCATCAAGTATGAATTGAGTTGTACAATCTTTTTCTCGTGCTCACTGTGAAGGTTCAGCGAGTGGAAGTGCAAGGCTCACTCCTCAGCAAGAGCTGCTGCTTATCCTGCACCCATCTTTCAGTGAAAGTCACATCTTCTGAAGGAAATTCAACACAATGGATGGCTAATTACGCACAAGAGGGGAATGTTCTTGAGTGATAATGGGTATTTTCTTCCTGAAAATGTACCGCAAAGGTGGTAAATTGAGGAAATTGAGTATGAAAGCTCCCGTTAATCATAATTAAGCGTTTGAGTTGAAATTGCCAATAAAGTATTGACAACGCATGTAAACAATTTCGAAACACCTTCTCGTGCATAATTTGCATATAAACCATTCATTTTGTTCGTTGGCAAACGTGCCTGATTTATATGCACTCTAAATGAGACAATCCAATTGGATTAAGCGACAAAACGCGTCACTTAAACATCTCAGATCTGCCGCATAAATTGTGATAAATGCCTTATTAATTTAAGCGAAGAAATCATGTCTCTCTCTCTCTGTGTCCCGTGAAGGTGAAAATTTGCCACTGACGCGAGAGATTGTCGTCAAAGAACACGCGCGGAGGAGATTCTAAGTTTGGAGAATAGTTTGGCGGTTTTTTTACACTCGATTGGGGCGGATTTGCTAAGAGGAAGATTCAATTTAGAGGTCGTTCATCCACGAAAAAGCGAGATTTTTCTATAGTCGCCTTCATATTCATTTTATTGCATCATTCTTTATCATATGTTGTACAGATCTTTTTTATGCTTTTCGGGTTTTTGCCTCTCTTCGCCTATTCCGAAAAAACGAGTATATTTATGCTGAGATGAAGCGAGGCGGATAAACACGGGCTAAATTTCAGCTCACGAGTTTCCTAACCAGAGGAATTTACACACAAAAAGCCTGCCATAAATATAAACTTGAACTGCTTTAAGATTCCTTTTGGCTTACTTGACAGCGTCAGCGAGCTTAAATTGTCGTTCTTATGGCTTGAGCCAGAATGATTTGTCAGGCCCGATCTGAAGAGAGTCTCTCCCCTTGGGTGATAAATCATCAATGAAATTTAACAATCAATTCTTCAGGCCACAATAAAAGACGCATAATAAACTTTTTGCCCGCCGAACCTTCAGGTGTGCTTTTGTGGGAGAAACACCACCCAAACAAGATGAATGTCTCGGGCAAGTCTGATGGAAAAGTGTCGGAAAAAAATTTCGTGGTCAATCTTTTTTGCCTCCGGGCATGCAAATGCCGATGGACCAGTGCGTCAAGTGTCGGCTGACCTCTAATCCATCTCTTTGGCGCCTCGCAGTGCGTGTCTTTGTTGGCTTGTTGAGGGAGAGACAAAAAGCCTAATTGGTGAGCTTTTAAGTCAGGCTGGAAAATCTAATAATAGTTTCCTCGCTCCATGGCAATTCCTCGTTGGCTTGACGGAAAATATAATATAATCTCCGCGCGCCGAGAGGTATTTACTTTAAGAGTTAATGACATGATTGATCACCTGCGTTTCAGAGCCGATGAATTGTGGTACTGACACAATTTCGTAATGGTGACATTTAATGACTCCACTTTATGTATGATCTGTAAACACAATGGAATTGGTTGGGGGATTAAGTGACACTTGCTTTCTGCCTAGATCGAAGAAACTCTCCTTCCATGTCCAAAACCTTCTTCAAGATTAATTCAATAACCAGCCCTAAATGGCCAACATCACGAGGCTCGACGTTTTCGTGGCAATTATAATTTATTATGGATTGAGACAAGTTTTCGGCCAATTAAGCGGTCACGCTGAGGTCCTCGATGGACATATATCACATCCAATATTTGTCACTCGATGAGATTTTTTTGAAGTGTTTATCGCCTGAGTGCACTGTGTCAATAAAGTGAAGCGTAACGCCGTATTTGTCTCACAGTGATTACCATACCAGCACAAGATCATTTTCAAGATCACTTTTTCTTTCATTTGTGAGTGATTAATCGTGTCATAATCGATCCCACCGCCAAAGTGAGACGCGAGATAAATCATGGAAACACCTCGGGATTCACGTGTGGTGGACACAACACACTTGCAGCCGCACATTTATGTAATCATCTCAAGACGATGCTTTATCCCCCCCGCGCGCGCGGAGGATCGAGTCCGATAATCACCCAATTGACTCGCACTGCAACACGATCGCGGCTGAGGTGTGATATAAAAGGTACGCTGGATGCTGGAGTCAGCATCAGTTACCAGTGAGATTTTGCTGTGTTCACAAGTTTGCAAAAACCAAAAACCCAACCGACAAAATGTTCAAGCTCGTACGTATTTAGCGAGTTCTTGAGTGTCTCGAGTGGTTGCTAATCTGTCGTTATCGTTCAAGTTTGTCCTCGCCACCGTCCTGGCTCTGGCTGCCGCTGCCCCAGCTCCCGGTGTTGTCGTGTCCAGCCCAGTGGTGCACACCCCTGTGGTCGCCCACGCCGTCCACCCCGTGGCCGTGAGCCACTCCTCCAGGTAAGCCCGACCCACGCTCTAGCCTAGAGAAGACTCTCACGCTGTCTCTCCGCAGCCACGTCGTGCACCACCCCGCCGTCCCAGTGGTGAAGACCGTGCACGCTCCTCTGGTTCACGCCCCAGTCGTCCACGCCGCCCACGTGCCCGTGGTTAAGACCGTCGTCCACCCAGCCCCAGTTGTCGCCCACCACGCCGTCGCTCACCACGCCGTCGTCTCCCCCGTCGTCCACCATGCCCACCCCGTTCTCGTGCACCACTAAGTGACGCCGCAGACGGAGAAGCGCATCTCAAACACCCCATGCAACAGACACCCCCCGTGGAGAACTGTGCAAAGTCGCTAAATTAAGTTACACAAAGATCTTGAATTTCTCTGAATGGACATACAAAACCTCTGAAAATTCTTAGAAAAAAATAAATCCACCTCTATCAACGTTACACGGCAATCTTTTACTGCATCTAATTTTGTAATAATCGTATTTCAGGAGTGAAGCCAAATTTAACGGAGAATTGAAAGAAAAACTCAGGCAATATACCAAGTGAAGAGTTCTTCACAAAAACAGTCGCTTGAATTGTTTTTCTCGCTACACCAAAGTGTTGAAATTTGATGGAGAGCGCCTTTGAGGCACTAAGTGAGAGACAATTTCAGGAAATTGAAAGAATTTAATTATCCCCAGATGTTCCCATTTCCACCCTCATTTTGCCACCCTGTAATTAAAAGCTTTCTTTATCTCCAGACCCGCGCAAAATGGTTTTGATTAATTGGACAGGCGACTCCAATTTCTTTTCGCTTGTTCTTTTCCTCGTTTGATGATCTCCTCGAACGGGTCGCGCGTACACGAGGAATTGTCATGAGACATTTGACACACATTCCCTTGTCTATTTGCGTGAAAAATTCTCCAATGGCAAATTTTAAGTGTATTTTGAGGAGAAAACGTTGCGCATTTTACGCTCTATTTCTCGGCATGAGAATCATAGTTTGAAAATGTGCGATGTTGGGTGGAAAATTTTCCTCAATTCCATCTGCAGACGTGACCACAATTTCCCGGGCGTCATCACTCAAATCTCTTTCACGCGACATGGCCAAAGTAAATTGCACAAGTCCCAAATCAAACATAGAGAGAAGCAATAATGCCATCAAACTTATCAATTAATGCTTTCAGACACTGTTTGTCCTTTGATATTTTGTCTCTCGCATAAGAAAACACAGATAAAAGGCGCCGAACCTTTCAAGAACCATCCCCATATCTCAACAAATATCTTTATTAAATATTCTTATGGCATACGAAGAAGTTGTGCTACATTGAAAAGAAATTTTCTCGGTGATGAATGTTTTTATGGGCGGAGAGCCTAGAAATGAACGAGACGCATGCAAAATTTCCAGGATATTAGATATTGGTCTGGGCGTTTTTCATCTTTCACAGAATTTCTTTTCCACTCTCACTTCCTCACCCACATTCTCTACCTTCAAAGGCGAAGAGATGGTGGGTGACTTTGCAGAGTGCTTATATTCGCTCAATCTTCAGCCACAATCCATTTTCCGGAGCGAGAATGGCACTACCCACGGAATAAACCATTGGAATAGGTGTTCTAGATGTCACAGCTATCTTGTACTTGCTGAGCAGTGTTGCCAGTCCAATGCGCATCTGCATCATGCCGAATCTGATGCCAATGCAATTTCTGGGACCCTCGCCGAATGGCAGCCAAGAGTACGGATGCCGATTCTTGATATTCTCTTCCGTAAATCGATCTGGATCGAACTTATCTGGATCTGGATATATTTCAGGGTCACGATGAATGCCAAAGATGGGAACATTGAACGAAGTGCCCTTCTTGAAGACCACTTCGCGATCCGGAATCTTGTAATCTTGCGTCAAATTTCTCGCCAATGTTGGTATAATCGGATGCATTCTTAGTGTTTCCTTGATGACTTGATCGACATACTTAAGTTCCATGCAAGCCTCATAAGTGTACTCTTGGTTGTACTTCTCAAGAACACTGTGCACTTCTGCTCTTGCGCGATCTTGAATCTCCTTATCTCTCGCCAACTCGTACAGCGCAAAAGTCATAGTGGAGGAAGATGTTTCGAAGCCAGCAATGAAGAACAGGAATGTTTGAGCTGCCAACTCATCAAATGTTATCGTTCCCAAATCCACTCCATCATCATCCAATTTTCCAGTGTTCTTGATTTGAATCATGAGCGACAGGAAATCATTCCTCTTCACGTTGTTCTTCTCTCTGTAGTCAATAGTCTCTCTCAAGACGCCCGTGAAGAACTTCGACACATCATCTTTAGTGGTCTTCATGCGCAAAGCTCGACCAAGATTGGGAAACATTCCCAAGAAGCAGAATCTCAGGAATTCCAAGTCCGTGAACTGGAAGGCTTTCTTGCCCATCTTTCGAAATTCTGTGTCTGGATCCTTGAGACTATTGCACTCAATTCCGAAAGCACAACTTCCGATGACGTCCGTTGTGAACCTGGCCAGAATATCTCTCACTTCGATTTCTGCCTTCTTATCCGCGAAGCTCTCGAAGTACTTCTGGAACTCAAGTGCCACAGCTACAATTGTCCAGTGCATCATCTTCATCTTTCCCGTGGTGAAAGTTGGCGTGAGTTTGTTTCTCAGGCGTTTCGATTTGTGTCCAGGAAGAAAGAAGATGTGTCCAGACAGAGGATCATCCTTCTCATTAACGTAAATTCCGCGATCTTGAAAGTACTGAAAGTCCTTAACCAGCATATTTCTCAGCATATCCAAGTTCGTGGTTATAACGACGGGTTTTGTAAAGTAGAAAATGCCAGCGAACATTTCTTTTTCCGTGAGCTTCTTGAACCTCGAGTACACTTCACCAATATATATGCCATAGTGCACTTTAGTGCCGACTCCCCATAAATTTCCGAGGGGAAATTTCGGCAGCACATAAGGAATGCCCTTTTCCTCGAAGAATCTGTACTGCTTTCTCACCCACAAATATCCAACCACAACAAATGTCACAACACTCAGAACAGCTAAAGTCCAATCCATTTTCCAAAAAAGAACTGATTCAGTCAATTTCTTCTGTTAAACTGATGATTTCCAAAAATTGTGTCAATATAAATTCAGCGATTTCCAAAAAATTTAACTATTCTCTAGAGGGTCTTCCAGATTTTTAGCAGTTGGCAGTGACATTGTGAAGGGCGAATACAAAAGTGAGCAAATATGGAAATGAGTGAATTGCTATATTGCCCTTTTTGTCGACATGTCCTTGTGGGTTTGATTTCCACACTAAATCTCATTATGTAAATTTCCTCGTCGCATTTTTCACAAATTTTATAATACTTTATTTCATTATTAATATGCAATTGGCGTTTGAAGAAAAGGTGCGCTTGTTCTCTCAATCTCTAAATTCAATTTGCTTTCCGCCGCGTGATCTTGAATATGAGTTTAATGCGGAATTCTACACCTTGTGCCATGATGTTCCCTGTGTTGAAAGGTTGTCTTTTGACAATGGTTTTGTGAACAGAGTTAAGCATTTCCAATATATTTAATGAAATATTCATTAGTCGAATGAAGTAATCTCAAGAGAGCAGTTCTTCCCATAATGTCCAAATAGAAAAACAATTTCTGCAAATAATCACTGTCTCGCTCGTTAGCACTCCACGTGGTCTTTTGGCTCTTAATCTCACTGTCAAGTGGCTAATCTTGCAGCCTCTCAACTCTGCTTGACAAGGAATTGGGTGAAAAAGTGCCTGCGGAACGACTCAACAGAATCTCTCGAGCATTTTGCAATTAATCGATGGAATTGACATGGCGTGTGTGTGTGTGGGATTATACATTCACTTTTATTCGCCACCCAATCAATGGAAATTGTCCAACACATTAGACACACGGCTCACCGTCATTTTTCCCATTGTTCAGCACAAAACTCTTTGTTAAGCGGCAGTTCAAGGTGTTCCATCCCAGCCTTTCATCGCAATCATTTCCTTATCTCTCAACTCCGCACGTGAAGGATTAATCACATGGAAAACATGCGTCACTCTTGCGATATCATCGCCCTCGTGTCCCGAGAAGCTCTCCCGTGCTGAGGAGAAAAGTGAAAATCTGTCTCTGCGGGATGAAGAAAATTGAAATGCCAGACTGTCTCTTGTCTGCTAATTTATTCGTCCAGCTTGTGTTCTTTCATTGACGAGTTATGTGCAAGTCGCGGATTGATGATGGAATTAATCTCGAGACGAAATGAAAGTTACAAGGCTAAGGATGGATGAGAATAGTGATGGACTTGGCCAAAATCCACTTATCTCAATCATTTAATCTTCCACAGCCACAACTTCTCGTCTGCCTCTTCCTTCCTCAAAAGCAACTCATCATATCAAATGTTTCAAACGCCCAAAGCGTCCATATCGAGAGCTTTGAGACGTGTAAATACAAAACTTTTTCTCCGCCTCTATAGTGAAATTGTTCTGATACAGAAAAGAACATCACCATCAAAATCGATATAAAAAATCATTAAGATCATAAAAGTGACGCTCTTGAAAAGACAAAATATAAAATATTCCACATTCCCGCGATATAATCAATGTAATGTTCGATAATGGCTTTTCAGAGGCGCATTTATTACTTATAGCAATATAATTCTTTGAAAATGTTTTGCTGAGACATATTTTACCGATAGTTCTCGTGTCTTTTCCGCCTCTATTGCCTCCAATCAATTAAGATGCAAGAGAACTGCTCTCTTACATCATACTTCAGCCTCGAAAAACTAACTGGATGTCCGTCACTTACAGATTCCTTGCCATTTGGTGGCCTCTCAAGCTTCAGATCACGAAGAAGAGAGCGCGCCTCATGATTCTGTGCATCTGGATCATTGCACTGACGGCCACGATTCCTTGGGCGCTCTTTTTCGAGCTAGTGCCCTTTGGCACGGCGCCAAACGCTTCTATAGAAGCGAAAGATATCCAGCTGTGCCTGGAAGTGTGGCCACCAGGCACAGATGGGGCGCTATATTTCCTTCTGGCCAACCTCATCTCGTGCTACATTCTGCCAATGCTCCTCATCTCGCTGTGCTACATCCTGATCTGGGTGAAGGTGTGGCGCAGGAGTATTCCAGGTGACTCCAAGGATGCCCAAATGGATCGCATGCAGCAGAAATCTAAGGTAAGAAAGTCGAGTATCGCGATGGACTCATATTAGCTTAGAGGTGAGTGAATTTCCTAACCCCCATCGATTTCAGGTGAAAGTGGTCAAGATGCTGGTGGCCGTGGTGATTCTCTTCGTCTTGTCTTGGCTTCCGCTCTATGTAATATTTGCGCGGATAAAGTTTGGCGGGAACATGAGTCCCAAGGAGGAGGAGATCTACCAAGTGGCCACGCCAATCGCTCAGTGGCTGGGCGCCTCCAACTCCTGCATCAATCCCATCCTATATGCATTCTTCAACAAGAAGTACCGCCGTGGTTTCGCCGCCATCATCAAATCGCGCTCCTGCTGTGGCCGCCTAAGGTATCATCTTGTGCCCGAGGGCCTCCACTCTTTGACAATTAAGTGCGGCATCTTGCAGGTACTACGAAAGTGTGGCCATTCCATCGTCCTCCACGAGCACTCGCAAGTCGTCGCACTACCACAACAATCAGAGCTCCACGAGGAAACCACCGTACAGCCCAACGATCAAGAGCGACGCCGTGTCGTACATCTGCGAGCACAATGGTAAGAAACACATCGCGAAGCAGGACAGCAACTTGTCGCGGCAGATGCTGCTCAAGCAGGACAGCAATGTGTCCAGACAGTCGCTGTTGAAGCAGGACAGCATCGGATCGAGGCAGAGCCTCACAAAGCAGGACACGTGCAGCACTGTGTCGCGCCAAGACAGCAACAATTCGCGGCAGATGCTGCTTAAGCAGGAGAGCAACGGGTCCAGGCACATGCTCTCGAAGCAGGATTCGCAAATCTCGTACATTGACGCGAAAAAGGGACAGCTGATGAGGCAGGACTCGGATCTGGCCAGACGGGGTCTGTTTAAACAGGACAGCACCATCTCCTACATTGAGCCGCGGAAGGGCGTTCTGTGCAAGCAGGACACGCAGATCTCCTATCTCGAGAGCAAGAAGAACTCCTTGAGCAGCCAGGACAGCGTTGTGAGTTTTATAGAGCACAAGCGACACCAGCTAGTGAAGCAGGATTCCATCATGTCGTACGCGGACAAGCCAGGTAATGTGATTCATGAGTGTGATGAGGATGCGGATGAGGCTGACTCTTGTGTGAATTGCAGTGCTTGTGAAACAGGACTCAGTCATATCGTTCGCCGATCAGAGGCGTGGATATCTCACGAAGCAGGACTCTGTGATAGCCTATCCTGCCACCAGACACGGTGAGGGTCATCACGTGTCCATCCTCAAGAAGACAGACTCACAGGGTAGCTCGCCGAGTCGCAAGACAATTGAGTTTATCTCACAGTAGGACGACTTCATCCCTTCTGCGTCCCTTGAACCTCGCCAACCCACTTCTCTCCACCACATTCGCGAGGGTCCGTGGACGCTCACTCCCCAAACCCGCCCCTTAGGCCTCCCTCGAGGTCCAGGTGTGACTGGCAGAGTTGGAAGTAGTGCGTAGGAAAATTCCTCCAGACCGAGATCGGGATGAAATTTCCACCTTTTGGTGCTAATCCGAACAGAACGTTGACTTGAGTTGAACTCCCCGAGAGGCATTGATAAAATATGAGGTCCTTTTAACATTTCGTTAGCAAAGAAAGATTAATTCAGGATCAAATGTTTTCCACATCTAGAAGATGTGGAAAATATTTGGTCACAGACAGATTTAACCAGAATTCTCTAGACCAAATGAGACCATCTTTGCTTTCGAGGAGTTAATTTTTCCTTTTCTGTAGAGTTAAACATTCGTGCCTTCTTATCTCACAATTGAGGCATTTTTAAAAGAAATTTTTCCAATACTTCAATAGTTATTTCAATATGATTTTCCAACATGTGAACGGAAATTTCATCCCTTATCCTCAATCTGGAATCATTCCAACTCTGGTGATTGGTTTAATTGAATTGGTATTTGATGAATTGAAGCAATTACTTTGTTAAGAGTAGATAGAGAGTGATTTTCCGAGAGTTGTCTCTAATTTAGAGTGTCTGACTAGTTTCTAATACAGACGCAGGTCGTCTTCATGTAGCAAATATAAATTTTTATTCACCAAAGAGATTAATATGTAATTGTAAAACCTACTGCCCGAGCTAAACTGCCCAATATATTTTCACCAAACTCTCCCGCCAATTTGGAGCGCTGACAAAATGAGAATTATATCCATACAGTTGAAGATGAAACAATATTTAAAGAATATAACAATAATTAGCCTAAATGTTAAGTGCATGATAAAATAACTGTATAAATGTACAATATAGAGAAAAACTTATACGAGAACATTTCTTCAACATACTTGTATAAATGTGTATGAAAATTTAGTGTTAATCGCTTAAGAAATTAGTCTCTCTGTAGTGAAGAAAAGAATAATTAATTGACACTTTTAGGAGAACGAGCAGCTTAAAGTGTTTCAGAACTCTTTAAGTAGAAGCCAGAAGAGATGATGACAGAATTTGAAAGATAGATGGATTTTGTTAGGTGTAGAAAGTCAAACTAGCATTAAATTTGCAAAAGTGTTTAGGTCAAATTACAATAAATGACATTTTAGAAGCTTTATTTTCGACTAACAAGAAAGGGCATTCTTTTCGGTTGTTTAACTCCTAATAATAGAGAAATTCGTCATAATATATAGAACTACATAGTTGGAAAGTCAACCAAGACTTGTGGAAAGATTTTAGGAATCACTACAATTCATATATAAAAATAGTGGATATTGAGAAAAAAAAATATATGTACGATGTACGCACACTTTAGCACAAAAATGTTCCCAGACGCGACGAAGGCAGGCAATTCAGGGCTGGAAGTGTAGAAACGAAGGCATAGTTCTTGAGAATAAATGTAAAATCGTGTAAAACACCCAAAGGAACTTTACCAATAAAATATTTGTAATCATATTGAGAATGAAACACCAAAAAATGTACCATAATGCTGAAATTGTTGAAAGTATAACTATCTATTAAAAATTATACTTACCAAGTTAGAAAAGGAAGATTTAAAAAAAATTGTCAGTATTGATGAGAAATCTATATTTTTGTATCTTTGAAGAAAAAAAAAAACAAGAGGCGTAAAGACGTGATATTTCGTCACGTGTGATAAAGAGAAGGATTTATCGAGAGGAATATCCATTCAGACAATTACAAATTTCACGGATAGAGCAGAGAATGGTTGAATCTTAGGAGATTAATAGAAGAAGAGACATATTTTTACACTAAAAAGAAATGACAATTTACATGAAAAAGAATGGCAAAAAGGTATATTAAATACTACAATGACATTTCCTATGTATTCTATGTACATAAATGTTAATAATTTTATTCTCCTCATTTTCCCCCTCAATTCATACCATATTTGTAAGGAAGATTTAGCAGAGATTAAGATGGGATCCTCGAGTGATCGTGCGTGAGAAGTGTGAAAGAGTGAATGGAGAAAATTGTTGACAGGCAAATTTGCATCTTCTTGTGAATTTTCAACATTCTGTTTCTATCTGGCGATCTGTAATCTGTCTCCCAATCTTTTCCCCATCCCCCAAAAAATTCGGAACATCTTGTACAAAAGAGAATTTTTGAATTTTGCAAACCCGCTCTTCTAAATTTTCAAACCCCGTCTTTTAGCGAAATTAGGGGTGCTATTCTGGATAAGCGATTTATCAGTTATTATTCTGTTTACCCTATCCTGAAACTCCCATCAACCAAGTGTTTATATTGTCTCCAAATATTCCATTTTATTCAATGTGTTTTGGTTTACATTTTGGCAAAATATCAAACTATTTACGCTTTGTTTTAAAATTATGTTGTTGCACCTGCACTTTGAGTTCTTTTTTTCTTTGTCTAAATCACTTTAAGTTCCTTTCCGCAATGGCACCGTAGAATTGGCGACAAGCGTTCTATTGCAAAGCACGAAATGGAATTGAGTATGTGAAGTGATTGTGAATGAGCAATTTTGTTAGAGAATCTGAGATTGTGAGAGATTTGGGATAATTTAGTCAAAGGTCAGGAGAGTTAGAAGGAAAATCTAATAAAATAAATGAATTTGGATAATTTTAGTGAATAAACATGGAGAGGAAAAACCTTGTGTAAAACTCCTCTAGACAGAGATATTTGAAATACAAATTTATAAAAACAAGAAACTACGGAAAAAAACGAGGAAAAGGGTACGTGCCTATTGAAATAAGAATTGAACAACCAAATATTCCATTGCATTTTCTACTAATTCATATTGCAAATAAGTGAACATGGGAGAATCTTTGAATACTGCTAACATGCGAGGTGTGTTATTTGAATTTTACCCTAAATAGATGACAAATGTGAACAATCCAGAAACTTCATTCCAACAATACTTTTTTGATGCGTACCCAAAAGAAAGCAAAGTAATATTATCCAGAACAAAATGCAAAGAGAGGCGAAACGCTTCCAAATTTAGTATTGGAAGACAGATGACAAATAAGGTATTTTAGAGATTATATAAAAAAAAATTACAATGTTCAACATGAATTGTAATCGTAACGAATTTTATCAGCATGAGAAATTACTCATTTTGCCATTTTTTGCGTGAAACTAATGAGAATTTACGTGGTGAAAGTGGAATACAATCAATTTTTTGACTTTTTGAACATGAAAAAATTAACTCTGAATACTCCTAATATAGAAATAAAAGTCTTATTTGGACATTTTGCACTCTCTCTGCGTATGATAAAAGTAATTGGCATGTTGTAGAGATTGAATGTGACATTGACAAAATATTTTAATGGAAAATTGGCGAATCTACAGCAGAAATCTGGATCAAAAACTCCATATTAAACTCTAATGTGAAGAATATAAAACATTACATAATGAAAAAAATGCACCACTAACAAGTAAATGCCTGTTTAGAAGTCACAAGGAAACGTCTATTAATGTATTGATTTACCTGAAGATATCACAAATGAGTACAAGATGGTATTTATTCAGTTCTATGAGGTGTGAGAAAAATTCTGAATTCTCAATGATGGCAATAAAGTGTCGAGGAGAGTTATTTTGATAAAATCCGCCCAACGATGTTTGCGTATCAGAATTTTTCACAAATCACCTTTTTGAGCCACTAATGTGTAATTACAAAGTAGCACTGTATGTTTCAACGAGTAAATAGATGGATTTTGAGAAAATGGTACATATCGACATATTCAATATGAGAAATAAACAACTTATTGACTGAAATCATATCATAAAATTCTACTTGATTTTCCTCCCTTCAGCGATAGAGAGTTGAGATTAAGATTTTCAAGGAAAAAAAGAGTGTATAATGAGAGCAATTAAGTACTCCCCCAAAATATAACCATCAATAGAGCATTTTCCCTAAAATAACATAATCTGAGAGATCTTAACTCATCAAATTGCTTTGACCTACAAACTAATAATTAAGCAAAGATGATGACTACAAATAAAAAAACCATGAACAGCGCTTCTCCGTAAGAATAAAAAAAAATGAAGAAAAAAATACAGTAAGAGAAACAGCATAAAGAAATAAAAATAACCATAAAATATACTAAATATAGGAAATATGTAAACGAAAGAGAAAATTAAATTGCTTTCCAGAGAATAATATTTGAGCATAAACTGATGAAGATTAGAACATTATAGGCGTAAAAAGAGAATTTGAAATGAGAGAAATTCCTAGTGAAGTAAGGAGAAATGAGGTGAAAGTAGGAGTTTTATTTAAGGTATGACGAATCATTTAATTTTCTATACAAATGCGCTGCAATCAGCACAAAATACATGTTAATTTAACCAAATCAAACAAGTACTTAATAAATATTACTGGTAAAATTACCGCAGTCTTTTAAAATAAGATCATCACCATTATTCTAGCAGACTGTTGGAGTTCAAATTCAACCGTTTCGCCGCACATCGCCACGAAGTGTCAAGGTCATGGTACCTCATAGTGGAGCCAAAAGTTGTGATTGTTGACTGATTGTTTCTCAATGTTCAGACGTGTTTTGTTGCGGAATCATGAGCCTCCAGACGCCTCAATCCGCAGATACTTTCCTCGCCCTGTGGCAAAGTTTGTATGGAGTGCTGAAGAAGGAGGAAGAGCGTTCTTTACAGGAGTTATTCGGCATGATCCGCTCTTCGCTCATCTTCGAATCACCGGGCATATTTCCGGACAAAATGCTATGTCCTGCTGACCAGAATCGCACGGAAGCATGCACTTTCTGGCTCACGCAAAGGCTCTTTCACGTTCTCACTCAAGAGCGATTCACTAGGTGGGTTGCTTCTATTAAAATCTCCCGGTCGGTAATCTAACCTCAATGCTTGTTTTGATTCCGGTCAGGATTCAGGATGATGTGCTGGCATTGCTGAAAGATGTCCTCGCCGGGTGTCTGATGAAGCAGAGATGGTTGTTCAGTAAATTCGTGAACAGATATTTGAAGCTGTTTCGAGATGTCATTGCTTTGAAAGCACATGAAG
The DNA here is from genome assembly GCF_947086385.1 of Phlebotomus argentipes. Classification (NCBI taxonomy): domain Eukaryota; kingdom Metazoa; phylum Arthropoda; class Insecta; order Diptera; family Psychodidae; genus Phlebotomus; species Phlebotomus argentipes. The sequence continues at coordinate 6,026,767 of NW_026776174.1, forward strand.
AACTAGAAATCAATCATTTTATATCGACTAAGTTCGATTTAAGAGAAATTGACGCCACAATGAGCTTCGATTCCGTGAGAATCTCCGCCGGAGCACCTGCTAGGAAGTTTCTTGACGTCCTGATGCAGATTCTGACAAGTGTGCTGTATGAAATTCACCCAATCTGTGCTCGAGAAGTGGAGGAAGCTTCGATGTTGGCTTTGGAAGTTCTGAACAATGGGTATCTTTCCTCGAAGTTATACGCCTTGGAGTACTTCAAGAAAGTCTTCAGCAATGCCGTGTCTGAACTCACTCCCACGCAGAAGACTTATCAACTCCGTGTGTTGCTGGCCATTGACAATATGCTGAAGAAATTGCCTTTCTGGCTGAGTATGGAGAAGAACAGAGAGATTATTGTACACAGATTTAAAAATACTGTCATGGACATCTTCGAAGTCTACAGGACGCTAATCAGCGGTTCCCACAAAAAAGACTGCAAAATGTTCCTCGTGGCTTTACTGCAGATAATAAGCACTTTCCAATCTGTAAACGAGCGACTGAGTGAAAAATGGAAAGACTGCGATAAGATGTTCATCTATGGAGAAGAGTTGATTTCTCATTCTTCTTTGGACCTTGAAGAAGAGCAGATTAGAGAAATCCTGGGTCTTATGCTGAAGAACTATCAAGTGATAAAACTACTGGAATTGACCGTAATTAAGGAGGCCAAACATGAAGTGGGATTTTACGATGTCTTCAATGCGAGTCCAACTTGGAAAGAAATCACACAATTTTTATCAACAAGGGCACACGAGCTTCCGGATTATCAGCTCTACTTTCGCGAGATAATGCGAATAAGCGTAAATGTCGCCCAGAAGAGTCAGAAGAAGTGCTTTGGAAGCACTATCAACGCTATGATAGATCTTTTCAAGCAATTCACACTCACCGCAAAGTCTCCAGATACCCGTCTCTTCATTCTCATTGCACAGGACTTTGTCTCCCTGCCGGATTTCCGCGAATCCGATCAGGGCAGACAGCGTTTTGTCATGGAAGTGATTATCTCACCACTAGCACTGTTCCTGAAGCGACAATCGAGCATTCTGCCTGCAGATTTCGCAAATTTAATGCTGAAGAAGCAATCAGTGTCGAACGACCAGATGAAAATGGAATTTGTGAGTCTCAGAACGCTGTTTGGCATTAGAGAGAATGCAATTTCCCACAATCTCTTTGTGGAGGTGCGTGAAATCCTGAAGACTGTTCTATTGTCCTACCAAAATCTCAGTTTTGACCTGCATTTGTGTGTTATCCCACTCATTAACAATGCCATTCTGGGCAAACTGCTGAACTTGCAAGAGATCCATGAGATTTTCATTTCCAAAGTCTTGCAAGAGGAGAAATACCACGTGTTCATCGCACAGTGTCTCAAACAGCTCATCTGCATCCAGGCGGGACACATTACGCTAGAGTGTAGCACTGTTAAACATTGCAGCAACACTGGAGGACCAATTGTGGAGTGTAATCCAGATTTCCTGGATCCCTACTTAAAGCTCTTCGCATCGAAGAACGACGAAGTGCTTTTTAACATGATTGAATGCTTGGAGTCACTGGCCATTCACTTCCCAAAGAAATCACTCGATATCGCTTTGTGGACGCCTCTTCTGGAGCACGAGCATTACAGCATTCGGGAGAAATTTGCATACGCGCTGCCGCAACTTGTGGAGAATGTCTACACACATGTGGACAATGAGAACAGGCGAGAAGAAATGATGCGAGCGTACCAACAGATCTTATTGGGAGTGATCCAGAAGACCGTCTGGAAGAAGAAGACCAAGTACAAAGACAACCATGCAACTCTTTTGCTGTTGGACAAGTTCACAGAAGTTCAGCGATATCCGGAGCAGACATTTTTGCACTTCTTCAAGATGATCTTCATATTTATCATCAACACGGACTCTCAGGTGACTTGCGATGCGGCGATTCTGGGGCGTGATATGTGCATCAGGAGAGGAATAGCACCCAGAGACATGCTGAACTGGTACAGAGAGGATGTACTGAAGATAACAGTGAGGCTGAGCGTGGAAGTCTTCAAGAGGAAAAACGTTGAAATGCGCCATGCTCTAAATCAGGTACTTAAGATAAAACTTCCCAACAACAAAGTGTCTAATGCAAATCATTCTGTTCCAGGTGTCGACAATGATGGGATATTTGAGTACGAAAGATTTCATTCGGCAACACTTCAAATTGATCATTGCAATGCTGCTTCCGTATTGCATTCGGGCAAGTCAAAAGAGCCAGATAATTACCTGATTTGCAGGGCTAATTTTGCAATTTTCTTCTTCCAGAATATGAAGTGCGAGAAACTCTTAGAAGATGTGTGTAAGCAGATGAAGATGGAGCTCAATGAGATGCTAACTGTGGCTTTCGTGACAATCTACACATATTTGTACCACACTCAATCGACAGAGGTCAACAACAAGTGCATAGATTTTGTGATTCAGCACACGGGTCAGTCACTTTATCATCTAATGCACACGGACATCAAGAGTACAATCCCAGAAGTGCTGGTGTACTATCACAAGAATCCCAATTTCGTTATGCACGCCTTCAAGAGTCTACTGTCGAAGAACGAGGTGACGCTGAGCGGCATGGCTGATTACATCTCTACGCGATTCCTCGGCGTTCTGGTGACTTTTGAGAGTATAATCGTGAGTCCGGAGACAGAGAAGGCGCTGAAGAAGGAGACGTTGCAAAGTCTGGGCGATATTGTGAGATTTATGGGATCAGAACACGTCACGCCGTACAGATTCAAGATCCTGACACTCTTGAAAACCGCCCTGATGATCGAGGATGACGGCGTGAAGACGATTACAGCAAGTGTGTGGACGATATTTCTGCGAACTGTGGATGTTCAGTGTCTTGGACCACTCCTGAGCACGATCATTGTCTCTCTTGAGCCCCTGCTCGAGCATCAGCAACAGCAGGTGGGCGAGATCTTCAGGTATCTCATTATAGAGAATCGGAGTCTCTTGAGTGCTCATTTTGGGGAGCTCTTCTTCATTGAGGACACTTGCCTGGAGGACACTGTGAAGGCCGTCGTTAGCTCTCAGAGGCGCACGTTAAAGCAGAGCTTCGCTGAGGAGTTTGATATGTTCCGAAAACACGTCAACCATGAGAATTTGGAAGTGAGAACGCATGGATTCAATCATCTCTCAGAGTTGTTTGCTGAGAATCGCACAGACTTGAATAGGATGGTATTCGATCAGCTGGGCATTGATTCCATCCTCGTGGGCTGCATTGACACGATGATGCAGGGATGTCGACACATCGATGAGAATCTCCAGCTGGCTTCTGGCGTGTGCTTGGGAGAAATGGGAGCTCTCGAGCCGAGTCACTTGCCGCCAAATTATGCACCGCAGAAGCAGCTGGCACTTAGCGTTCACTCGGATGAGTTTGCCATCATGGCTCTGGCAGAATTGTGCAGAGCTTATCAGTTCCAGAAGGATTCACACCACGTGGACAGTTTTTCACTGGCTATTCAGGAGATTCTGCAGGCGCGCGGAGTTTGTCCGAAGCAGAGCAAGAAGCTGGCCGTGTGGCAAGCCATTCCTGAGCGCATGCGACAACTTATGGAGCCTTTACTCACATCGTGCTACAAAGGGACTATTGTGAACAACAGCGCTGAGATTCATCCGGTGTTCGGCAGTTCAAAGTGTCATAGTCTCAAACACTGGATCTTCATCTGGGCATCGAATATGGTGTTTGGCATTGAGGATAAATTCACAAAACATCTTCTCAACTCCTTCCTGCCCAGCATCAAACATGATATGCAGACAATGGCTATGTTTCTGCCGTATATAATTCTGCAAGGCCTGCTGCACTCCACTGAGGAGAATCGCGGTAAGATTGCCGAGGAGTTTAAGAAGGTCTTTGCCGCTGCAGCAATGATTGGGGACACTGACGACATATCGCAGATTGATTCGCACTGTCGAGGAGTCCGATCGCTCGGATTTGTGGCCACACACACAACTGTTACGCGCGAATCGAAGGACGAATTGGTGATCAAGTGTGCAAAGATGGCGTCCAATCAACTGGACTTCCTGGAAACGTGGCTGCAGCAGAGCTCAAACACTCGCGAGAGCACAGTGAAGCAGTCCGAAATGACGCTCGTGCGAGAATTCATTGATCAGTTCGATGGCAAACTTCTGGCACTGGCAAACTTCAAGTCAGGCGAAAATGCACGCTCTCTGCAATTCCTGGAGCAATACATCTCGCAGAATCCCACCAAATTGCAAGAGGAGCTGCCGCTGCTCATGAAGATCTATGCTGAATTGATGGATCCGGATAATGTGGAGGGGGCGATTGGGTTGATGAGGACGAAATTGCCTCTGCCAGAGCAAATCGCCATGAACACAGTGACGGGAAGAGTGTCTGAGTCGTCTGTGTGCTTTGAGAAGCTGATCCAAATGGGCGAGATCACACCATCGCTGATGAACAGCCTTGTACAATATTATGTGGCGCTGGATCATCCAGAAACTGCTCTGCTCGTGTCTGAGAGTCTGCTGAATAAGTTCCAGGACTTCAATGTGGACAAGCTGACCCTGGAATTGAGGGCAGAACCTCTGTGGCAAATGGGAAGATTTGAAGAGCTGGATGACATGATCACCAGGACGGAAGTGGACGAGAGCGATGGATGGGGAATTCGCTGTGGCGCTCTTTTGCTGGCATATCGCCAGGATAATGAGGATTCTTTCACGTCTGAACTGAGGAAAGCAAGATTGAGCATCATGAAGTCGCTAAAGTGTGCAGAGATTGAGCAGAATGCTTATCAGAAGAGCTACTCTGATGTCCAGAAGCTGCACATGATCACAGAGATTGAGAAGGCGTTCACGATAATGAAGAAGTTGTCTGGGAATGTGTCTGAGGAGCAGGGAAAACATCTCATGGAGGTGTTCTTCAAGGATTGGGACGCTAGAATCCAGCTTCTGCGGCCGTCGACGAGGATTGTGGAGCCTGTCTTGCGACTGAGAAGGATTCTCCTCACCCAGGGAAGAGAGGTCTTCATGCAGAATTCTAATCGACCACTGATCAAGAGCCTGGTCACCAGTACAATTGACAATGAGATGGCAAAACTGTGGCACAAGAGCGCAGAACTGGCGCGCAAAGAAGGACTTTACCAGCAGGCGCAGCTCTATCTCCTGAATCTGGAGGAGTATCGCAGGAAAGATTCCTTTCTGGAGCGTGCAAAGCTTCTCTGGTCGCAAGGAGATCAACCAAATACTTTCCAGCTACTCGAGCAGGGACTCAAGAATTTCCTAGAGGACGAAGGCGCCAGAAGTTTTAAGAATCTTTCGCGCCAGGCGAAGATAATCTATGCCGAGGGAAAGTTCCTAATTGCCGACTACAATGCAGAATCCATGAACATTGAGACTGAGCTGAATATCGGTTACTTCCGTGAAGCTGTTGAGGCATTTCCGGAGAGTGAGAAGACCCTGGTGCACTATGCGCAGTTTCTGGACAAGATCTTCAACTCGCTGCCAGAGGAGCAGCAAATCGCCATGAAGGGAACGGATTTACTTAGGAACATTATGACATTGTATGGAAAATCCCTGCAGTTCGGCTGCAATTATCTCTTCCAATCCATGCCACGATTGCTCAGTATCTGGTTGGATTATACAGCACTGCCGGTGGGATGCGACAAGCGGGTGAGTAAGCAATTGACAGAGCTTGCGCTGAAATTCTCCGACACCCTGCCATCGTACATGTTCTTCACTGCCTTTTCTCAACTCGTGAGTCGCATATGCCATCCGTCGACGGATGTGTATCAAGTGCTGCGCACGATCCTCATCAAGCTCATCCATGATTATCCACAGCAGTCGCTGTGGATGATCCTCAGCGTCCTGAAGAGTTCCTACCCGAGTCGCAGCAGGAGATGCATTGAGCTGCTGAACGATCAGAGGCTCAGGGAGCAGCCAATGCAGCGTCTGATATGCGACTTCAACAAATTGGCTGAGAAGTTGATTGAGCTGACCAACAAAGCCATTCCCAGTCACATGAAGGATCCCAAAGTGTCCAATTTAGTGCCTCAACTGGCACAAATGTTCAATGAACCCAACTTCTCCAGAATTGTCATCCCGGCACAGAAGTTTATGCAGCCCGAACTGCCCAGTACGAGTGAGAGAGACGCCGCCTCGGCTAATCACAACGCCTTCCCGCGAAGGATGTACTACATCCAGAGCATGAGGAACAGCATGGTCGTCCTGAGATCGATGCAGAAGCCACGGAAGGTTGTTTTGCTGGCAGATGATGGGCTGGAGTACAGCGTGCTGATGAAGCCGAAAGACGATCTCCGGAAGGACTTCCGTCTGATGGAATTCAATGCCGTGGTGAAACAGTATCTGAAGCAAGATCCGGAGGCGCGGCAGCGTCGGCTGGGCATTCGCACGTACGCCGTGCTGCCGCTGAATGAGGAGTGCGGCATCATCGAGTGGGTGTCCAATCTCACGACCCTGCGAAGCATTCTGTTGGACATCTACAAATGTAAGAACTTGACCACTGACCAGTCGGACCTCAAGAGGATCGAAGCGAAGAAGGATCGCGAGACAAAATCCGGGAAGACAGACATCTTCGTCAATATTCTCTGCAAGCGACATCCGCCCGTGTTCGCCGAGTGGTTCAAGAGCACCTTCACCACTCCCTTCAACTGGTATCAGGCGCGTAGCTCCTTCATCCGCACCACCGCCGTGATGTCTATCGTCGGCTACATCCTGGGCCTGGGCGACCGCCACGGCGAGAACATCCTTTTGGACCACACGAACGGCGACACGGTGCACGTGGACTTCAACTGTCTGTTCAACAAGGGAGAGTCACTGGGCGTGCCAGAAGTCGTGCCCTTCCGCCTAACGCACAACATGGTGCATGCCATGGGACCTTTGGGCACAGAGGGGCTCTTCAGGAAGTGCTGCGAAGTGACGCTGCGCGTGCTGCAGATGCAGACTTCGACACTGATGTCCGTACTGCGACCGTTTGTCTACGATCCTCTCGTGTCGTGGAACAAGAACAGCAAGGACAGATCGGATGGCACGCGCGAGCGGACAGATCCTCAGGCCCTCACCAATCTCAACCACATTGAGGAGCGTCTCAAGGGATTCGTGAGTCTATTGGCGTTGCATCTCTCATGACTAGCCCTTAATTTCTTCCCGCTTTGCAGGTGAAAATCAACGGGCGGCTCGCCAAGATGCCTCTGTCGACGGAGGGTCAGGTGAACTTTGTGATAAAAGAGGCCACGAATGTGGACAATCTGGGCGCAATGTACATCGGTTGGGGCGCCTACTTGTAAAGCTGCCATTCCAAATAGAGATTTCGTTTTATTTTATAGTCCTCGACACGTTTTACTCTAGTTTCTAGGTAAATTTCTATGTTTGTGTCTTAACGCTAAACAAAAAAAGAATAACAATTTTAATGTATAAAATAATGAAAAATAAATCCAATCACTCGAATTTTCAAATCAAATTTTTCATCTTTTCCGTGATAAAAGTCTGTTTGTTGATGCGTTTGCACATTGGGACTTGATTCAAATGAATCCTAGATTGATTCGTGTGTGGTTTGGTCAAGGTCTGTGATATTGAGTCCTGAGTTGGGGATGACATAGCTTATGTTCCTTCTTGATTTTCTGTCTTTTGCCCACTTAAGTAATAAACTTTATTTACAGGCCTCGCTCTTCGTTAAATCGTCACTCTACAAACACTCTCTTGTGCAAATACCCTCTCTCTGAATCGATCAATAGTTAAGTCTCTCTCCTCGTTTTCCAGTGCTATTCACACATGTTTCTTCCAGGGATGGATCAAGATGACGAAGCGCGGAGAATATCTCGAAATTATTGCTTATCGGCTAACTCTAGGCGTATGTGCGGGTGAGGAGGAACCAAAGGGGAGCGGCCACACATTGGCAATATCAATTGGTGTTCACTTGCCTCGCCGACGCGCCGGGAAAGGGATCACTTGCTCTTCCCGCCCAGCACTGTCCTCACAGCCGCCACGATGTCATGCGGCTGCGGCAGCGCGGCCACTTCCAGCGACTTGGTGTACGGCATGGGCACGTCCACGCCCGTCACGCGCCACACGGGCGCGTCCAGGTGGAAGAAGGTCTCGTGCTCCATCACGCGCGCACAGATCTCCGAACCTACGCCGCTCTGCGGCCAGCCCTGCTCCACCGTGACCAGATGGTGTGTCTTCTGCACCGACTGGAATATCGTGTCCACGTCCAGAGGACGGATGCTCCGCAGATTGATCACTTCGCACTCCACGCCGCCTGCGAATGGAAACAACACTTCATTAAGCTGAATTGCTTTTCACGGTCAGATTGTCGAGTCTCGCAAGAAGTCCCAAAATAGAGGCCCTCATGGAGCCACAAATCTCGAATGATTATTGAATGTTCAATTGAGAAAAAGACCTCAAAACACAGAGTGAAGCGATTTAGCATAAAATAAATCAGATGTTTTTAAAGCAATCTCTTATCTTCAGAACATCGACTCACTTCGCTTGCCTTACGCTGTGCCTCCATTCGCAATAATGCCTGGAATCATGTGAATCAATACCCAATTCAGGCATAATTTCCCTATTACACTAATCACGCGAGATTGCCTCCCTCCCTTCAGCTCTTGGAGGGCAAGCTTGAGTGTTTACACGACAATTGCGCTTGCCATTGATCTCTCGAGCTGCGCGATAACACGCATCAATAAAAATCACAAACGTCCGATAAGATTGCATAATACGGACAATGCGTACCTTTGGCGAGCTCGGCGGCGGCCTGGAGCGCTAGCTCCACTGCCCTGGAGTGCGCCACGAGCGTGCAGTGGCTGCCCGGACGCATGATCTTGGCCTTGCCGATGGGCAGTGTGAAGTTCTTGTCCAGCACCTGGTCCGTAACCGGGTACAGCTGTCCGTAGAGGATCTCGTTCTCCAGGAAGACGACTGGGTCGGGGTCGCGGATGGCGGCCTTGAGCAGGCCACGGCAGTCCTCGGCGTCATAGGGCGAGATGACTTTCAGGCCCGGACAGTGGGAGTACCACGCGGCGAAGCACTGGGAATGCTGAGCGGCCACGCCGGCCGCCGCGCCGTTGGGCCCCCGGAACACAATCGGTACGTTCACAACGCCCGCGGACATGTAGAACGTCTTGGCGGCGGAGTTGATGATCTGGTCGATGGCTTGCATGGCGAAATTGAAGGTCATGAACTCGCAAATTGGCCGCAGTCCGGCCATCGCGGCTCCCACGGCCATTCCGGCGAAGCCCATCTCCGTGATGGGGGTGTCAATGACGCGCTTGTCGCCGTACTTCTTCCACAGGCCACGCGACACCTGTCGAGAGCCACGGAGTGGCCAGAAAATCGCACATTAGATAACTTCGTTCGCAAATAAAGTGTTTACGTAACACATCACAGCGCGTCACGCTGTGGAGTCGCGAGGGTGCCCTTCCATACCTTATAGGCTCCGTCGTACTGGGCCACCTCCTCGCCCAGGATGAACACCTTCTCGTCCCGCTCCATCTCCTCGTCCATGGCACTGTTGAGGGCATCGCGCACGGTCATCTGCTGCGCCGCCCCCAAGGATTTGGCGGTGGAGAAGGTCCGCCTCGTGAGCACACGCACAGCCGCCAGCATTTTTCCACTCTTCACTTATCAGTCAACCTAAAATGACGAGAGAACGTCAGTGTTTTCATGCACTTTTCGCGAAAATTGAGATAAAAGGAAAACGCACACACTCGTTCGGTCGCCTCTGACAACCAGCGCGGAAGGTCACCCACTCTATAAAGCGTCTTCGTCGGAATTCTATGGGACATTGGCAAACAAAATCTGCACGAAATTCAAACAGTGTACACACAGAGAGATTCAGTTATTATAATCTCCCTGCAAAATCTCAATTAAGATACTATTAATTACATACTGTTCAGAGATACGTGAAATAACTACAGAAATATGAGAATAATGGATATTAACGGGATAATTGCAATGAATATTCAATAGACACATTTGACAATTCTGCCGAAAGTCTCATTTCGATTGTTTGTTTGGGAATTTCGCTTGCATGCCAGTATTCCAACGACTTTTTTATGAATCAATCCGAGATACAAACCGCCTGTCGGCCACTCACCTCAGTGTTGGCAGCACTGTTTGTTTGCATTTTTTGGTTTGTTTACGTCCAGTAAACGAGGAATCTCGAGAAACACCCCTAAAACCCAGGAAATTGACTTTTTATTGCAATTTTCCATCTAAAAACACTTTCTTGCCCCTCGAGGAGTCTGTCAGTGGTGAAAATTCCCAGTACATATTGAAAATATAGTGGAAAATTGACTTAGGGAAGCTTCTCTGCATCTCATGGAAATGCATGGAATTTCCGGTTTGTGCTGCAAGAAATGAGGTCAGATGACACGGAAGTGCTCCTTCTGATACCCCCTGACTTCTTCATTGTACAAGAAACTGGCAATCTCTGCAGCTCAGAGTGCCTGGAAGCCCAGGAAACTTTCCGGACATCTGTGAACATTGAAGGCAGGATGGACGCGTCATTTCTGAAGGTAACATAACATACATGATAAATGAGCGTAGAAGAAACCTTCTAATGAGTATTTTGCCGCAGGAAATCGACTCTTTTCTCCAGGAGAAGACAGAGAAATCCGTCATCAATCTCAGTGACATCTCGCTGAGAGATCTTCAGCCTCTCTCGTGCGGTGGAGACATTCACGAGAAGGCTCAGAGTGCTCTTCAGCGTCACTCGGAGTCGATGACGAGGCAGAAAACGCTTCCGTCCGCTTGCAGGAGCATCGATTTCTCCGCTCAACCACCGGAAGTGCCACTGATCAGCCTCAGTGAGTTATGGTCGTCCAAAGGAGGCGGAACAGAGTCTGCTAGTCTGCAAGAGGAGCGCCTGAGGAGAGAGCACTGCGAGAAGAGTATCCATTTGCTGCAGGCGCGTATCCTAGAATACCAACAAAAGCTCGTGGTGGCGATGGAAGTGGACAGAACCAAAGACGACACAATTGCGAAGCTACAGGAGAATCTGAAGCGCCTGGAGTCACAGAATCTCCATCTTAATGTGGAATTGAGGGAGAGAAATGGCGAGGTTGAGCGGAGATGCGCTGTCCTGGAGACGGAATTGAGGAAATCCGTGGAAATGGCGAGAGATCTCCAGGACAGAAATGAAGTGTTTCACTCGAAAGTCATCCATTTGACCAAAGCCAATGAGGACGTGAAGGAGATCACGAGGAAGCAGATGGAAGATTTGCAAGTGAGGCTCTCGAACAGCCTGAAAGTGGAGCAATTGCTGAATGATGACCTCGTGAAGGCGAAGACAGCCACGGAAGAGGAAAAATTAAAGCTGAAAGACATGGAGAGAGAGATTCAGGAAGCACGAGCGAAGACTGAAATGGTTCTGAGAGAGAAATCCTCCCTGCAGACAGCCTTCGATCTGCTGAACGAGAAGCTCAAGTCCACATCTGAAGACACTCAGGCTCAGCAGTCTTATCTCAAGTCATACTATCAGAGCCAACTGAACAGCGTCGTGGGTGAAAAAGTTAAGGAGTTCCAGCAACAACTGGACGCTGCTGAGGCGGAGGCGCACAATCTGGGACGTCTCTGTGAGAAGCACGAGCAGGAAATCTCACTGCTGACAGAGAAACACTCGGAGGAGCTTTCGCTAAGCCATTTCCAACTCGCTGTGGCGACAAAGACCATCGAAGAGTTGCGCGAGAAGCTGAGTTTCTACGAGAATCGCCGTCAGGACATTGCACAGAAACTGCACAGCGTAATGGAAGATCAGTGGCAGAAGGCGCTGAAGATTCTGGGCAGTCCTGCCATCGAGGAGCCTTCCAGACAGCCGGCGTTCTTCCAGGCACCTCGAGAAGACCCTCTGCAGGATCAAATGCAGGCCTATATGAAGATTTTGCTGAAGAAGTCCTTGTCAGAAATTGCCCAAGGCGACCCGACGAGGGAGAATCCAGAGCAGAGGAACGACAAGACTCCGTCTAAGAGAAACAAGCAGCGACCTTGGCGCTAAAAAGCTTCTTCATTACGTGTGTTTATTTTCTCTTTTAACAAGACTTTTCCATTTACTGAGATGAGGGATGAAGAAATATCAAAGACAATCGCTAGATTTAAACCTAAATCGCGGAAATCGAGGCGCAAATTATATTTATATACACATAGAAAAAGCCTAAGAGTAAATTATATATTTCTAAACATAATTCGCTTTGTTTTCTTGATTTCATCAACACTTAAATTAATTTTAGGGGAAAGCCAGAGATGATCAGAAGCACTTGTGCTGACCAGAAAGTATCCAGGAAAAGATTATCTGTTCCTGAAAGTTTCTCAGTTCGAAAACAGTTCATTTTCCGCCCTTTTGCCTTTCCCCCAAGCTAAATTCATATAATAATTGATCTAATTAATGAAACTGGAATCGAAAGTTATTAATGAGCTGAAAAAGTATAGTGGATTTTCATGGGAACTTAAACTACCGGAATAGATTGCAATCTTGCCATCTTACGTATTCCTTAGCAGAAGAACAAAATGATCCAATGGTTTGTCAACAGCATATTTGTCCCCTGCGCGGGAATTATTCTAGTGAGTTGAGTGTCAGCAGTTGCTTCAGGACCTTCGTCTGCGACGTCTCCCTAATCTCACCGGCCAGGAACATCTCGTCCACCACCGTGTAGACTTTGTAGAAGTTGAACACGAGGTCCAGCTCGCAGACGTTGTGGAAGTACTCATTGAGGACCTCCACGAAGTTGTGAATGGCCTCCAAGTAGCACAAGTTGTTATCATTCACGTCCACACAGATGCAAAAGTACAGCCCGGCGTAGCGCCTGTACACAATCTTGAAGTTTCTGAACTGCGTGTCCGGAAGTTGTGCGTCAGAGAGACATGAAATCGAGAGATAAACACAGCAAAATTAGCCTCTGTGTGCCTCCATCTCGTGCCCCCTTCCTACCTCCACGAAGTTCGTGTGCTTGGCATCCCGGACAGTGACCACGGCGTGCACTTCCTCGATCAACTTCTGCTTCTCGTCATCGTCGAAGTTCATATACCACTTGGCGAGGCGAGTCTTCCCAGCGCGGTTTTGTATCAAGATAAACCGTATCTGAAAGAAGGTATTCCACATCACCCATTAGAAAATACAACACCAACGTCTAACGCTTCTCTGCTCACCATGATTTCTGCTAGATGTGTCCAGGAAGTGGTGCAAAAGCAGCTAACAAAACCAACTTCCTCTCAACCTTCTTTGACAGCACCACTTTTCTGACGAAAAAAGGGGAGGTTTCGCACTGCTGCCAACCTTCGCGAAAGAAATTCCGACGCCCGGCGAACGGCGAGACGTCAATCTTCATGGTGATTCCCGCGCGGCTGTGTGCTCTCGTCCTTTTCCGTGCTTTTCCCAGTGAAAATCCCACAGTTTCAGCATGATTTCTGTGGAGGACCTCTCCCGGGAGTTCGATGAGTTGGGAATTGAGCCGAACACAGAAGTTCTGTCCAAGTGTAAGTAGATACAGAAGTGCTGTGCCGAAAGAGAGGTTATGTTCACTGAGAATCCTATTCTCAGGCATAGAAATCGCCGGGGAACATAATCTTCAGGATGCGGTGGAATTTGTGGAGATGTGGATGGCCTTCAGTATCTCGTGCCTTGGCGGCGCGGAGCCCACAGTGGCCACATTGATGGAATTCGAGCGGAAGGAAATAGTGAGCAAGAAAGTACTTCAAAAAGGATCTTCCCGGAATCAGAGCGACTCCACGACGCGTCCGGGTGGTGATTTGTTGAAGATCTACAGTGGTTCGACAGAGAAGCCCACAGAGAAGATTCTGGACGCGTACTCATGCTACAGTCCTCAGGTAAATTCCCTCGAAGTTGTGTGTGTGTAAGTTCTTTGTTGGTGGCTTCTTATCCACCTGGCGAGGCAGAGGAGCGCTCTTTGTGTATCACCAACACACAGAAGGGTCCCCCTCCTCGAAGGCGAAGAGGCAGAAATTGAGAAGACCGCAAGGAAAGGTCATTAAGGCACAAAAGCGTACACCGCGATCGTCTCGAGAGTGCGTCTGTATTGCGATCGGGGGATTTGTAACCGGCTGAAAAGGTAGCAAAGACTAACAAAAAATCCATCTTCAGCACCCAGAATGGTGGTGTGATGGAGATAGCAGGAAAACACCCGAATCCCAGCCTCTCTCTCTCTTGCTCGTCCATGTCGAAAAGTTGTAGGAAATCTCCTCAGTTTGATGGGAGAAGCAGTAAAAGTGGAGAAAAAAAGAGACGAATCATCTCGTCGGCGGCATTGTTCTCAGAAATTTGCTTCACATTCGTCTCTGAGAACACACACAATTGCCTGGGATTCCATAATTTCCTGGAAATGATTCTCCACATCTCACGATTGGGGATTAATTGAGGGGTTGCACGTACGATCCGGTGCGTTCCTCCTGATAGACACGCGGGATGATGCCTTCCGACGTGATCTGTGGCGATGCTGGAAAAAGAGACGAATTGCCTTCAATCTCTCGGTGCCCTCTTGAAATTCGTGTCTCTCGCCCAGCGCATGTGTGAGTGACTCCGTTGCGAGGGCGCACAACTCAAAGAGAAATGTACGAATAGCGTCTCAGTATCGCTTCGCGCACTTTACATTACATTTAGAACGGGAATATTATGTAAAATAAGTGGGCGGTGCTTGAAAGGGGGCGTGATCAGTGAAGATTTCGTCAGAGATAGAAGAAAAGTGAAAGAAGTCACTTTCTAGCAAAACTTTAAATCACACACAAAACGAGAGATTTTTTCCAATTTCTTTTTATGCTGTTTAGTCTAATCTTTTACTGAAATTGAGATGAAATACCGATGGATGGTAGAGCTCCCAAGCGGGCGGTGCTTCAGAATATTCGTTTCACACAAGAACATAAGACTTCTTCCGTGATATCAAGTCAAGAGACTCACAGAGTACAATCCACTACGAGTTGCGCACTCTTGTACTGGAGGTGAAGCCAGCGAAAACTGAAAAGTTCCAACAAAATCTCAAGGACAAACAGTTTAAAAACTTTTTTGGTGTGATTGGACGCAAGAGATCGCCAATAGGCTTCAATCCGTGCGGTTGTTCGATCGCTAAGAGCGTGAGTGTCACTCTATAGTGAAGCACGGTGGGATGGAAAAGTTACATGATAAGCGGTGTGATTGTGAGACAAAGCCGGACGCGCATGTGCAGTGGCAATTTTCCTCCTGATACCGGACAATTTAATGCTGACGCCGCGATCTTGGGAACATCGGCAGTTTGGACTCTCGGGCTTTTTTTCTGTTGTATGTGCGCCTTTTTGCCCTCACCGGCCGAGAGACAAGTTCAATTTTTGCCGAGCTCTCCTAAATATAATTTGACACTTGTTGACGCGCTCTTCCATGCCTCGTCTCTGTCCAGCACGTCTGAGAGCTCCAAAATGCCGAACGGGAAGCAGGAGTGCCGTCTCTTTCGCGTGCACTGTTCTGGGTGGAATTGTGTGGCGAGCAGTTGGGCGACGGTGTAGTTGTGCGAAGCCCTCAGTTAGAGAGAGAAGTGATCTCGTGCCTTTTTGCGCCTGCTTCAGTGTGATTTGTTTGGGTGAGGAGTTCGGTGTGCCTTCACGAGAGCCTCGCGATGTTCTTCCGTGAAAAACTCTTCCAGTGTGTGGCGGGAAAAAGTTTCACAGGTAGAAAAATCCACAGCCTCTCCTGTGTGACTCAACAATTTCTGTATAGGATGATTTCGCCCCTCGGCGGCGCTCAAATTCTCCGGCCGTTTGTGGCTTCGCACCCGCTCGCGGTGTGCACAAGAGTTGCTCGAGTGTGAGTGCTTTGCGGATCTTGTTGCGAGTTGGAGAGAATCCGGGAAATTCGTTACACAAGCTCTTTTTTTTGTTCGGGTTCACTGAGATTTTTCGGCACTTTCATTGACTCTTGGTGATCCCACTTCTGATCTGTAGCGCGCTCTTTTGATTGAGAAGCGCGCCGTGAAGAAATGGTGGGAGATTGAGAAGAATACCTTCCTTGTTTGTGGCGAGAAAGAAAAACAGCATGTAAAGCGGGGACTTGAAGACAAAATAGAGGTTAAAGTACTCTTCTTCTCTAGTTGGGTCTTGAGAAGCGCGCACAGAGCAAAAGGGAGTGAAGAGAGTGAAGAAATTAACGCGTTTTACGGTTGCTTGACAGGGAAAAATAATAAAGGCTGCGAGAGAATTGTGGAAATCTGGGAATTTTGTACTTGTATTTGGAATGATGATGATGATGTTGAAAAAAAAAGTCATATAAATTCAAGTGAGACGCGGTGAAGCGATTAATGCTAAAACGGAGTGAAGCTCTACATCTCTTTTGTTTCCCGAAAGCAATAAGCCAAGGAGGAAGAGAGGTGAGAAGAGCAGAGGGTGCTGGAAAAGATCATGACGATGCGCGCGCGCGAAGGCAAATATGGAGATGTGAAATGTTATGTGAAAGAATGCCCTTTTCTCTTGTGTGGAATATGCATTGGAGAAAAAGGGGGAGAAAAACATGAAGAGATCTCGAGATCCAGAGCGAATGCGCGCGCGGCTTTTGGTGAAAGTGATCCGAATTCGAATGGATATTTCTTGATCCACAATGAGTGTTGTTGCGAAAAGCCAAATGGAAAGAGGTTGCAAGACGCCAAAGTAAAAGTGCTCCAGTGCGTGGAAAAACAATGAAGATGAGGATGATGGAGCACGCAGTGATGAAACTTGTTTTGATTTCCTGTGAGAATTGGAAATGGCATTTATCTGAAAGGCAAATCGCGGAGAGTCGAGTTGCTGAAGAGCGGCAATTCAACCCTTCTATCTCGATGCAGCGATCAAGTGTCAGGGATGTGGGGATTTCTTTATGGCCTCCGTGAGGCATCGAGAGACAGAGAGGGAGAGAGAGAGAGAGTGTGTGTGAGTCAACTGGAGGAGAATCAATCCCAATCGAGTGCGCGCGCCTTGGGCCAGTGCGGGAAAAGAGAAAGATGGAGGAAGAAGAAAATATCTCATGTACACAAAACCAATCGGATTTGGTTGAATGAACTCGCGATTGAGGATGCTGTTGGATGTTGCCTGGGCTGTTGGTACACAAAAACATACCCAAAGTTGTGTGAGAGAGTGAAAAAGAGCGGGAGACGAACGTGGAAATTATCTCCAATATGTGCACTCACAAACAATGAGCGCACGATCATGTCGATTTTCTCCCTTCCACACATCATCTTCCTCTGCCTCTATATTCTACTTTAGAAGGCGTTCTCTACACTCGCAATCGCCGTTCTAAATTGTATCCACTCTCTTCTTTGTTCAGAGAGGAGGATACAAAAGTGGCATCCTTTAGAATATGACCAGAAACAGTGTCTATCGATGTAATCTAATTAACTGTATTTTCAGTGTTGATAAGGGAGAGTGGGGTAGTTTCGAACAGCGATCTGGCTTTGAATTTGCCTTGATTTCCAGCACTATGAATCGGTTATTTATTAGAGTAATAATGATTGGTTTTATTGTGTTTGAACAGCTGTTAAAGAGGCAGAAGTGAGTGCATTTACTTTAGAATTGTGTGATAATTTTTGTGTCTTCAATTTGATCTTTACAGCATAAAATTAATAAATTGATTGCAGTGTACGCAATTGCTCCACTCTCTCCTAAACTGTTGTTGGCCAAAGAAAACCTAAAATACATGCACTTTTGTATAATTATTTATCATCATGCATTTAACTGAAGAACTGAGCATTCTGAGTCTCCTGATCTGAGTGTTTGTGGTGAAACAAGATGCAGAGTTACGCATAATGTATAATCATGCCACCATCTTCGGAGCCATGAGAAGAGCGAACTGTGTTTTGGTGATCTTCTGCGCTGGGAAGAGTGCTGACGAGCAGTCGAGGAGGGCGGCAAAATCACAATCAATTGACCAGCATCATTTGGTGTTGTGCGTGTGTCGTTAATTTGTGTGGCTCGGCGGAGAATGGAAGGAGGAAAAGAGCGGGAAAATGCGGGAAGATGATTGTCTCTTCTAGTGAGTGGGGTTTAGTGTCACAGTTTTCGTGTATTTTGTGACTAGATCCACACTCATTAACAGCGACAGTTTCTGCTGACTTTTCTCCCGCAGCCTGTGGAAGGAAGGAAGTGTGTGCAGAGAGAGAGAGAGAGCACTTTATGTTGTCGCCGAGCATGGATCTGGTGCGCGGTTTTATAGGCTCGTGACTAGATTACATGCTCGTCTACGAAGTAAAGTCAGCACAAGAGGAGTTTACAACCATGGGAATATTATTGTTTACGTCTCTTTCCCATTTCTCTGTTTTTGTCTGCACTCGGTGCTGAATCTCGTGTGGCGGTTTTTTTGCCAACCGCGCGAGAGATGTGCACCATAACAAAGAGATTGAACCAGAAACACACAACTCTGCGCCAATTGCACATGCAGAGAGTACACGAGCAGAGTGGGAATGAAGTGAGAAGGGCGAAGCCTTATGTTGAGATTGTCACTGATCCTCTCGCAAAGAGGTGTTTTCTCTAGGAGCTTCAATAGGCACTCGAAGGCACGATCGTTGGGCTGAGATATTCTCGAGAAGAGCTCGAGTTGCGCGTGCATAGAGCTGGTCTGTTCCAACGCTCGCGGAGATGGCTTTTGACTGGAAGAAGAGTGCGAGGAGAGGGAAAGAAAACACTACTCAATAGAATTCATTTTAATTGTCTCTATAATGCAACGTGAAGATGAGAAAGACGAAGGTATCCATCAAGAGTAATTGTAAAATAATTGACTGAGAGATTCTTTGTTGTGGCGAGAGAAGAGTCGTTTTTAGAAAGTTCAGGAGGAGAAAGAGAGGTGAAGCACTAAATTCGTAAACACTCGAGAGCGATTGCCGAGAAGTGAGACGGAAGAAGAGAAGCATTAGCATTGGACTGATGATCTTGTGAGACACGGAATAGGGAGAATTATGAGACTGTGTTTTCTCTTGTCCATTTCAGGTGGAGGCAAAAACACGCCCTGGAGGAGTTGAGGTCAACTTCAGTCCGGCCAGTTACTCACCTCTGTAAGTCTTGATCATCCGAGATTTTTCGATGGGAATAACACCGACTTCCTCTTGTCTTTCAGCACCTCGTCTAAGGAAAAAAGCAGCGATGAGAAGTCAGGGAAGATTGTATACACTTTCGGATCGGCTCAGCTCCTTCAGTCGCTTGTGTGGGAATCCCAAGCGACTGGTGAAAAGATCCTCGTCCAGCAGATTCCGTTGAACATTCAGGACCAGCTGCTAGAGCCTACAGAGCGATACATGTACGATGGCATAACGGAGAAGAGCTTAATTGCAGGAGAGCGACTTGACGACATCGCTTCTGGGATCTGCAATCGCGCTTTCACGGAGGACGCGGAAGAACCGGTGGCAACAGGGGACACTCCGTATGAGGGCGAGGAGTATGAGAAACTCTCTCAAGTGAATTATCACAGTCAGGCTGTTGTGCGATGTGTTGGAAGAGTGTCTCACGACAACACTGCCAGTCGCTTGTCTGCCACATCCAGCATCCTCATCGGCAACGCCAAGGACAAGATGAGCTCTGTGACCCTCAATTTCAATCGCATTCCCTCAGTGTCACTCTTCCCCGGTCAAATAGTCCTGGCCAAAGGGATGAATCCCACGGGAAAGACACTTTTCCTGCAGCAGTTGTTCTCAGAGCGCTATTGGGATCCACCGCGCGCGCCCAGTCACCTCAAGACACCCCTGAAACTCCTCATAGCTGCTGGACCGTTTGCGGAGAACAACGATCTTGTGTGTGAGCCTCTTCAGGACCTCATGACGCAGTGCAAGCAGCTGAAGCCCGACATCTTAATCCTCATTGGGCCGTTTGTCGATGTGAAGAATTCCTGCATTGCTGATGGACTTCTGGCGGAGTCTTTTGACTCCTTCTTCCAGAAACTGATCAACGGCGTGGTTTCTTCAATTGGGTAAGAGAGAATGCGAAGAAAATTGTGACTTGGGATAGTTAATTTCTGCTTCTTCACAGAGATCACGTGGAAATCTTAGTTGTGGCGTCTCAAAGAGACGCGCACAGTTCAATGGTTTATCCAACGCATCCGTACAGCATTCCCGGAAAACCAAAGAATGTAACCTTCCTGCCTGATCCCTGTTTCGTGGAGATTTCCGGGGTGAAGTTCGGCATCACAGCGACGGATATTGTCAATCATATTGCAGAGGAAGAGTTCACTAAGTGAGATGCTGAACACTTTTCGTGTCTAGAGAAATCTCTGACTGAATTTTTCTTCCAGGAACGCTGCTATGGATAAAGTGAAGAGAATTGTCGGGTATTTGATTAACCAGAAGTCCTTCTATCCGCTCGATCCGCCTGCTCATGGAGTGAATATGGACTCCAGGCTCGCCCACAGATTCGCCAGGATCCGGAGTGTGCCCCACGTCTTCATTCTGCCCAGCGAGATGAAGTGCTTCGTGCGAGACGTCGGCGGATGCCTGGCAATCAACCCTGGCCGAGTCGTCGAGACCACGAGAGGAACCTTCGCTCGCCTGGTTGTGAGTCCGCCATCGGACGGAGCGACTCCCAAGGATTTCATGGCATGTCGCATCATGAGAGTTTAGCCAAAGTGTTCACTTTATTCACGAGAAATAGATGTTTCACCCAAAGAAAGTCTTATGTCATGACTTCGTCGAGTTCTGCATCGGATTCTGACTCTTCTGACCACTCGGAAGGCGTTTCCACAGCCGCTGAAGTGACGCCCGGAGTTGTGTTTTCCGCAGAACTCGACCCAGCACCCGAGGCTTCTGCGGCTGGCTGGGAAGGCTCCGCGTCCGGGGTCTGGTTGTCCATTTGTGCTCGCCTCTGCGGGTGTTCTCGGCCGAACTTCAGGATTTGCTTGTTCAGCAGAATTTTCTTTATGAAGCGATGCGTGCTCTCCACTTGACGCACACAATTCAGACACACAGTCTTTGGCAGCTGGTCATTCGGCTTAATCTGGAAGGACAAAGAGACCATCCTGAGTCACTGGGTGGTGAAAAGAGTCGGGAAACTCACGTTTATGTTGAGGAAATTGTTTATTTTTGCTACAAGGCAGAGTTTCAGTCCTACGTCTCCGTAGAGGAGAATCACAACTCTGCTCACTTCTGAGCACAGCCGGCAAATGTATCCACTCACGCGCGCTTCCTGCATGTGCCCCATTCCTATTTTAATGCCCTAAGAGCAGATTCTGGCCACAATAATTGAGAAAACCTCGAAATTCTGCTGTTCTTTCACGTGAATTTTTTTCTCCCATTCGTCAAACTGTCAATAAAGTATACAATAGCAAAATGCCTCGGAAATGTCTATTGGATTGTCTGCAGACTTCGATGAATAATCCGGATTCACTTGTGGTTCTTGCTGCTGAATTTAAGAAATCCATAAATATCGGAAAATGCTACACGACAATTAATAGATAGTCAAGCATGAAACCGTGAAATCCGTGAAAATGTTGATAAAAATGCGTGAAATAAGAACTCATGCCGATCCATTAATGATCCCATTTTCTGCAGACGAAATTTTACTGGGCAGATGTTTTGTTGACACTCCAGCCGAAGAAAAAGAACGTGAAAACTCCCCGATTTCTCAAGGAAAATCCCATTCAATCACCCCCAAAGTGTCCAGGAAAGGTAATTTAGTGTCCCATCATTGCTTTCCCACCTCACTCACAATCCTCTGTAATTTATTTTTCTCAAAAACCACAAAATAACTGATTCTCTCCGGTCTTTTTCTGTTCTCTTTCGGTTCTCTTCCCCTCTATATTGTACATAATAATTTTGTAAATAAGCCGAAAAGTGTGTAAAACATTGATAAAATAAGCAAATATTGCATTTATATGGTAATTAGAGTATCGTGACGTTGAGTAATCCGCTCTTTGAAGTAGTCTGTGTCGCGAGATGTTGAAAAAACTCTGCTGCTTTGTCTTTCTTGGCTCCTTTGCATATCTCATTCGGTAAAAGGGCAGTTTTTTGCTGTAGCCGATCGATCACCTGAACGATATCTTTGATTTTCACAGATACCATTTCCTGGGGAGGAAGTGTCGCTGCAAGAGGAACTTGAGTGGAAGACTTGTGATCGTCACCGGAGCAAGTTCAGGAATTGGACGTGCGTTAGCAGAAGAATTGGCCAGGAAAGGTAGGAAAGATTCTTTAAAACAGCTTCAGGATTTACTAAGATATCTTCTTTCAGGTGCCAATTTGATCCTCGCGTGTCGAGACGTAAAGAAAGCTGAAATTGTGCGTGAGAAAATCTCTGTGACGACTGGAAATTCCAACATTCGTGTTTCTGAGCTCGATTTGGCGTCATTGGAGTCTGTAGAGCGCTTCTCGCAGGACATTCTTAATACTGTGGAGTCTATTTATGCCCTGGTAAACAACGCAGGAATCTTCTACTCATCACCGAGGAATACAGAAGACGGATTTGAGGAGACTTTTCAAGTGAATTACTTGAGTGTCTTCCTCCTTACGCTCTTACTTCTGCCCGCGATCCGGCGACACTGCGATCCAGCACGCATTGTGAACGTAGGATCTGAGGGTCACCTCCACGCCTGGCCATTCCCACAGCCGGAATACCACAGAGTCTTCGACGATTCGCGGGAAGATCGTTTCCGCGCGTATTTCTACAGCAAATTCTGCTTGACGCTCTTCAGCTGGAGACTAGCCAGTCTCAGTGAGAATTCCAACATCTCCGTGCACTGCGTGGACCCTGGAAGCGCGGAAACCTCCATTTTCCGCAACTTCCCGCCTCTCGTGAACAAACTCTCCAAGTGGGTGCAGAAGCCAGTGAGGATTTTCGTGGTGAAGACACCTCACGAAGGCGCTCAGAGCGTTTTACACGCCATTCTGTCACCTGAAAAGCCTCCATTCTACATCAGGAACCTCAAGGAGGAGGAAGAGATCCACTGCCGATTGTCTGACCCTCTCTTGGGCATCACATTATGGCGGATGAGCAGGAAGATGTGCGGACACCGTCTGCCTTCGGCAAGTTAGTGCCCAAGATCTGGTGTGACTCCGCCAAAGGGCTTCAGAAGATCTTACTTGACTTCCACTTCGTGTCCATCGTGAAAGCCTCCGAAATCTCGCGATGCTGCATAAATGTGAGTGCCATTGAGGATCTGGAGGGACGCGAGAGTGCTATTCTGGGCAGTGGAGATCGCCAAGAAGTGTGGATTGATTTGGGCAGTGCGAAAACCCCCATCGACTGTTACATTGAGATCTTCCTCAGAGAAATGTTGACTGGAGAGCGAAGTCGATGCTCCATTACAACTAAATCCGGCCAGAGTCTTTCCTTCACCATTAAACTCATCCGCATAGATTTTAAAGGATATCTTTTTGAGCTTCCAGCGCGGGAAATGGTCAATCTGGCCCAGAAATACCGGGAAAATGGCGTGGAGATGTTCAAAAAATACCCAATATTCGCGCAAGATTACTTCAATCGAGCTGCGAAGTGTGTCCTATCGCTAGGACCTCTTCAATCTGAGAGTCAAGAGCCGCCGCTGGAAGATGTTTCGCCTGAAGAGCTCCAGAAACTGCTGGAAAGTGTCTATAACAACATCTCTGCGTGTTTGCTGAAGCAGGAGAGATTCGAAGAGGTGCTGTATCTTATGGAGTTCACTAAGAGGGAGGATGACGTGCCCGAGAAGGCGATCTACAGGAAAGCTCTCGCTCACAATGGTCTCAGACAGCATGCAGAAGCGAAAACGGAACTGGAGAGACTTAATTACAAGGAGAACAAGGAAATCTTGGCTCTGTGGAATAAGAATCAAGCCGAGTGGCAAGTGGAGGAGAACAAGTATGCTCAGATGGTGCAGAAAATGTTTGCAAAGTAGTGTTTTCGGGTTAGAAATAAAGAGATTGAAATTTAATTTGCTGATATCCCGCTTTTTTCCACTGGAAGTCCGCATTTTGCCTACATTGCGGCTGTGAATTTGAATAATCAACGAATGAAACTCCGCAAAAGGAGAGAAATCAAGAGTTTTCAGCGAAAAATCGCAATATGTTCAGCTTATTCGTGTGCGATGAGAAGCGTAAGAACTAATGGGCAAATTAGAGCGAAGCAATAGGCAGAAATCAATTAATTGGCAGTGGAGAAAATGGGAATTTCTACCTTTCCCATCAGAATTCCTCAGAGGTGCTGATCAATCACTGCAGAAAGCCTCCAAATTCACAATCTCTCATTCAAATCGGATGAAATTAGAATAGAATTTCACGTACGATGTCAGCGAATTGACAAACAGCCAGAGCCAAATTCACTTAGAGATCTTTGTGACAATTTATCTCTCTCACAAATCCAAAATCCTGCTGGCCGAATTGCCAAAAGAATCTCTAAGACGTGATAATTTGCATTTTCTGTCCGCCGATGATTAGGTGACGATGGAAAACGAGAAAAGGTGGACCGTTTGGCTGAACGGGAATCCATTGGGCGCGCAGAGAGAAGATCATTTTTCTCCGGGATTAGTGGACTCGTATTAACCCAATTCGAGACTCGACCGCCACTTTAGCACGAATCTATTTAGCATAAATTATACTGCGAACCTCATAAGCCTCCGCAGCGGCCACTAAATGCTATCTAAAGTGCTTTGATGACACTCAATAAAGGGACATCACAGTTTCTCGAAGATGCACAGAGAAGATAGCGATTTTGCGTGTGGCAGATAAAATGTGCGTTGTAAAATTGACATGGCGAAGTATTGCAGAATCAATCAAGCAGTATAGAAATTCAATTTTCATTTTCATTCAGCGACGACGTGAGAGTGCGACCCTTCTCACGTTATCACTCTTACAAAGTCGCAGCAATTAATTTAATCATCTCAGATCAACAGATAAAAAAATCAATCCCCGACTGAAGACTGGAAGAAATTCTCACCTCTTCTGCGCCACGCAAATCAGTCCCCATCCGCGTGAACACGTCTCTTTCCCATGTGGAAAAGTGTGTGAGTCTCTCTGACTAATCTGTACAGATTGAGGCGAAACACGCAAAAACGTGTGCAATTTTCCCTCTTCTGCCCAGACACAGTCTTACCATTTCTTTTGCTGTGACTCTCTGGCATTTGCCATCTTTATCACTGAGGATTTTCACTGCCATTGTCTCCGACTTCGCAATAGCAGAAGCTGATCACGATGGCGCGTGCACTTTCCCGCCAAAACCTCTTGACCAACTTGTGGGATGCAAACGCATATTCATTTCTCGCTCTCTTCCAGGCTGCGCTAATGAAAAACTTGAAGGCAAGACAAACGGGTTGGTAATTAGGCATGTTCTGCATTTGCACTCGGAGGCCTACAGAGGCTCATTCCAGGTTAATATCTCAGGAAGGGAATCATAGAGAGGATTTCTGGATCTGGACTATTGAGGGGTTTCTTAGTTACACCATCGACATGTTAAACTGTAGGATGGATTGTTGATGTTCCCCTTGTAACTAACTTCTAAATGTTAAAAGAATCTTGAAATTTCTCATGAATTGATCAGTTCTTTTATAGCTTCTGGCTGAAGAAATCTTAAAGGCCACACCCATGCAAACGCTCCGCCCACAAATGTGTGTTCTTTGTGGATTATTATCTGAAATTGTCCCCTTTCTTCTCTAAATTCACTATAAATCATTTTCTACTGATTAGGAATGCTATTTTTCACACTCCGAAAGGTCACTTCGAGAACTCTCAACACACTGAAGTTCGTGAGAGCTTTCATGTTGTCCCGAATGCCTGAGAAACCCCTGATTTTTGCATGTTCTGCGGCAATTGGCGCGCAATGACCACCTCTTTAGCTGTGTAATTGATGATGTTTCCCGAAGCAGTATTGAGCAAATTTATCTTTCCACTGGAACATTAAAATAAACCAAACATTCTCTCTCGGCACAAGCATGGAATTTCACGTGAGATATTGGAGCCAAGATTGCGACTATGCAACATTATGCAGATGTAATTTTGTGGACACAAAGTCAACTCATTAGTTTTTCGCGAAAAAAAACCTTCGCAACTCTGCGTGTAATTCAACATGTGCGAGAGGCCCATTGAAGTTACACACAGTCTGCCACTGATCAAATAGAGAATCTGCAATTGTGATGATGAGAATGAGCCTCAGAAAAAGCTCAGCGCTGCAGTTATTATTTATTTGAGAACATTGAGTGTTGCTTCAGCGTTGCGCTGTTCTTCTTTTGCGCGCCGAGAAGACTTAAATAGAAAGTCTGTGTGTTGGCAAAACAAATCAATGCATTTGTGAGCACGTCAAATGGCCACATAATTCATTCATCATTGCCCGTGGAAGTGTTTTCCATGCGAATATCTTGGCAACGGCAAACTCTCTGGATGACCCTCGAGGCGAGATTCGGATGCGAAATTCCGCGCGTAGGATCATCTTAAATCTCAAATCCGCTTATAAGGGCATTCTGCTGCATCGTCTGCCAGCTAATTGATTATCTAGCCTTTTGAAGATGATGAAGTTTCTATTATTTCATTTCTCTCAGCGTCATACAATGTTGGGTGGAATTTCTTGATATCCCGTGGAAACTTCACTGATGCGAAATGTGTGTGTACAATTCAAATCTCTCCCAACTTATTTTCCCACTCAAATCATTCATTGAGCACCTGTTATTGATGGCCTTCTTCCCATGGTAGACGATAGAGAGGAGAAAAGACCAATTTTCGGGAGTCAAATTGATTGTTGGGAAGCAAAAAGTCCCCAAGAAGGCGTGAAATTGCCTATATTTTCTCCTTTGATCATTCCAGTCTCCCATCGAGAGTTCTTTCTTGTGCTTTTTTCCACCATCATCCCATCTCAAATTGATGGACAAGCGAGCGCAGTGATTGAGGAAAATAGCTCAGAGTGATTTCAATTCCAATGATAGCAATATTGATTCAATGTCTTCGTCTTGGGCTTCATTTAGAGCCATCCTCCAGCCTCAGACGCAATTAAAAGTCACTCTATATTGCATTATAGTGTGTTTATTCTTGCCAATTGGCAGAATTGCGTCTTCCTTGTGGAGTAGATTAATTAAATTGTGGCATTTTATTGCATTCTTCCCGGCATTATTGATTGCAGATGGAGCAGGAAAGGCATTTAATGCGATTTCTATTGAAAAATATTTTCCATCACAATTCATAGTAGCTTTGAAAAAACAGTTTCCCACTGAAAATCATTATATGTGAAGCTTGTTAGGAATAAGTGGAGTTTTTTTTAGGAATCTTTTATGTGCTAAGAGAATAAATGGCAAAGTGTTATAAGTCTGGACCAGTAACGATCAACCCTTTCTTCAACTTCTTGAGAGAATATCGACCATCGCATTGTGGCCTAACTATCATTGAGATTGCAGTTTCCGGAGCGAAGGCCTGGAATTCAATGTCTAGCGAGAAAAAGGAGTCATTCAGGCGATTGGTGAGCTTTCTGAAGGAATTTTGCCACTGTCTTTTCTAAACTTTTCTAACTAAAAATCTCTCTTTTGAAAGGCAAAAAATGCCACACCGTACAAGAAGCGCAAGACATCTCAGAGTCTCCGCTTCAAATTGAATAAATTTGAAAAGTCCTCCGGAAGAGTGATGAAAAAGTCCAAAGGCATTGCAAGAAGGCGCAAACATGTTTCATGGGCAGAGCCAATT
Source organism: Phlebotomus argentipes (assembly GCF_947086385.1). NCBI lineage: Eukaryota > Metazoa > Arthropoda > Insecta > Diptera > Psychodidae > Phlebotomus > Phlebotomus argentipes. Next base: position 6,054,338 of record NW_026776174.1, read on the forward strand.
GCCTCAACATCTTCTGATCTTTCTTCCACCCCAAAACTGCGTTCGCCGAAGAAAGAACAAGTCGGAAAATTGGAAGATGTGATCGTTCAGCGAACAAGTGCAAAATCATACAAAATTTGTTACACACTAAATTTGGAGTGAAAATACACGACATTTCTGAAGGAATAAAAGTCTTCTTTTTCTGGTGTGTTTCAATGCGAGGATCGTGGGGCTCATTAAGCGGGTGAATGGATCTTAAATGCATCCCATGTGTGTCCAATCAAGGTGTTTCACGGGGAGATTTTTATGGCAAAATCGTCCACTTTGGCTTTCACCTCGTCTGGCTCTCAAGGGAGGAGTCACACAATCGTAAAATCCAATTGCACACTCAACCTTTATCACCTGAAGAGTCTGAGGAACATTTTCCTGTACCTCCATTCGTGATTGCTACTGAAATTGCAGGGGATTTTATTGTTCCTGCAGGAGACTCTGATGAACATTGTTGCAAAAATTTGTCCTACACCAAGTGATATATATTAACTTTGCTCTCATTCTCAGCCACTCACAGATTCCGTCGATGATCTTCTCGTCTGGTAATTTTCCATCGATTAGCTACGCTTCAATGGAATTTTTTGGCTTCACTGACTCTCATTGCTATTAAGTCAAATGTTGATTAATATTCTCACTCGGAAATGTTCTCGTTCCTTCATTCCCACCGTCCAATCGTGAGATATTTCCTGGCCGGTGACAAGTTCGGGGGCCAATGACACAGCAGCGCCAGTGAATTGCATGCATTTCGATCCTTGAATTGTGTGTAGAATCAATTCCAAGGCGATTTATTGATTCTACGCATTCTAAACTGGCCAAGATGCTTCTCTCGGCAGGAATTTCACCTGAAAAATCCCACCTGATGCCCAGAGTCGGTTTGTGATGTCAATTGCGAAATTTTCCCCATTCCTGCGCAACGTGAGGAAAGATAGAGTTGGTTTTGAATTCCTCACACATTCTCAGAGGGCAACTTTGACGATGACATTCCAAGATGCAGGAATCGACGCGAAGAGGCGAAGTGATCATTAATTTGGGTCTTTTCTCGCGCGTCTCCCATTGATTTAGTAATGAGGACTACAAGTGTGCCCGCGAGATGGGAACTGCTGGCAATTCTCAAATTCAATCGCGCGATCATCTAGCGATCAGGCATGACGCCATGTGAGCACACGACAAAATCACTCAAAGTGTATTAAATATTATTCCTCGCTGAGATTTTATCGCGGCAAAAAGTTGGACGAAGAAAAGAACACATAGAGGAGGAATGAGAAGAGGAACCAAATTAGAAGGAGCAAAAATCCACATATTAGAGATTTGAGGCTACAGATTAGAATTAACTGGTTTCCCATCCGCTCAAACATTGGAGCACACTCTTGTATGATCTCGAGTGGTTTAAATAAGGAAACGTGTTGAAAATTATTGCAAGAGAAGCATTTTATGTGGAAACTACACTTACAGCGCATATTTCAAGCTGAATTAATAAAAGTGGAAGATCATGAAGATCACTTTATGAGCGTTCCTTCCCTCCTTGTTTGCTCACTTCAATTCTTGACACCTCCAGCAATATCTGGCCTATCGTGCAATTTGTCCAACAGCTTGTTCTCCGTCCAATTCCATTAAGTTCACACTTTTGCCCAATTGAACAGACGCGCATCTTCGCCGAGTGTGCACCAGGAATTCATTATTGATGAATATGCTCAATGGTAAATCTATATCGCTTCGCCTCAATGCTCGATATTTATTACAGCCTCAACAGATTTGCATTTATTGCTTTATTTATCGGCCAATAGAAATGTTCTTGCATTGCGCATGCAAAGTTTGTCCTTAAGAATAATTCTACACTAATCAGGGAAAAACGGGAATATTTTAGAGCGTCTTTTTGTAGTTGTAAAAGCGTAGGGGAGTAAATCATAATGTTGGGAAATAATTGGTCAAAAATTCCGCAATGTTACGCAGAATATAAATTAAGCCTTGTCATGAAGAATTTTCTCCAAAGGCCTTGAATCCAATTTGAAATTTTCCACATCATGAGTATTTATTGTTATTTGTGGAATCTCAATCAAAAACTTAAAATTTGATTAACAAACACTTCTTTTATCGCCTTATAATTCGCCAATATCATTTGCAAAACAATTCCCAATCATCTTTTACTGTTTATCTAGCATATAAACATCTCAACTAAAAAAAACATCACCTGTTCTGAATATTCTGACTTACATAGTAAACCGTTTCGAATTTGGCATTAATATTCAATTATGGCCAACATTAGAATATTCTCCAAATGCCTGTGTCGCAAAAGAAGTTATGCAAGATCAACACCATTTCAGAATAGTCAATATCATCCGATAGCGCGCGATGAACTTGAATGCTCGTGCGCTAATTCGTATTATCGCGATCCTCCCCTGATGGCCCACCTTGAGCTCTGGCGAGAAGGTGCTTCCAGGTGAGGAAAAGCACTCCCCCCTCCTCTGTTTGGGGCGCGAGAGTGCGAGAGAAAATGCGAGATCGTGCGGAGAAGCAGCGCTCTTCCATCTCCTCAAATATCAGTCTGTGGCGCGCGCGGCGAGTCTTGTGTGAATCTTCATGTGTGTTTCTCCGCGAAGCACGTCTTGATATCAAAGGCAGGTTGCATTCGCCGTTGAACCAGCGGCCTTGATGGACACCATTAGAGGAGAGAGAGCGAGAATCAGGTGGCAAGAGAGTTCTTCCTCAGCAGTGCGTGATCTTCGTCAATCTTCAGGACTTCGCTCAGAAGATCTCTTGCGATCTTCGTGGAAAATTGTGTGCGAGTGTTTCGTGTAACCGACTGCTCTTCTTCGCTTAATTACATATGACACTAAATCCCACTGAAGTGCAATATGAAAAACCTTTTGTACCTCATCAGCCGCAGTGTGTGTGAAGAAATATAGAACGAGTCGTGTGAATTATAACAATTAAATTACTATATCAAGAGTACAGAGAGAGAGAGAGACATTTGCGCTGCAGGGCAGAAGAAGAGACTTTTTCCCTCTTGAGCTGATGGTGAAGCAAAAAAATTGCCGACGAGTTTATTTAGTCAGAGGGAACGATTCGGAGAAAAAAGAACAGAAAGTGCTCAGAAGTCAGCCAAAGTTCGTTTTTCTCCATTTGGTGTGCGCTCCCAAACAAGTGCTCATGTGACAGGCAATTTGGTAATTGTGGAGGCAAGAAGAGAGTGATGACACGTCTTGGGCAATAAACACTTGGAAAGCGTGTGATTGAACATTTCGCCGTGTGATCTTCCCGATGAGAAGTGAATATTGATTGCGATCGTTTGCTCATTGTTGGCTCCTGTGCCGTGTTACCCAGCCGTGATCTTCGCCACACCTTTACGAGGTGAGTTAATTGTTCTCCATCAATTCTGCTCTCATTTTCACGCAAACACGCTCGGAATTTCATTGGAAATACTATCAGGAATTGATGATCTTTGAAATCTCGCATTGAATCTGGCGATCTTGATGTGTTATCTTTAGCTTCTGCTTCTCTATAATGACAGTGTTTATTCTTGGATAAAATCCTTACAATTCCCCGAAGCTCTCACCGTGCGATTACTTCTATTAGTTCTTAAAGACTCTCAGCAGATTTGTCTCCATTTCTGACGGATTGGTGTTCGGTGGGAGCCTTTCTGCGGGATGACCATTCTTGTCCACGATGAACTTTGTGAAGTTCCACTTGATGAAGTTCACCCCGACGGTAGGCGTCTTCTTCTTCAGCCATTGCCACAGCGGATGAGCTGAGCTGCCGTTCACGTCGATCGGCGCAAAGAAATCGAAAGGACGATCGTCCTTCACCAGCTCCTTCATCTCCTCCACCATGTCCTGCTGGGTCCCGAACTGATCACAGGGAAAGGCGAGGATGCACAGCCCCTTCATTTTGTACTTCTTCACGAGATCCGTGAACTCTTTGAAGTGTCTCTCAGCGTGAATGCACTTTGTGGCCACATTCACGATCACCACAACTTTTTCGCGATATTTGGCCAAACTCACGAGCTTCCCCTCGATATTGTATGCAGAAAAATCATAGAGACTTTCCGCCTTTGATGCGTCGCCAAGCTCGGTATTCCTCATGTTCTCTTCCGCTGTCAGCTGTGCCTTCAGGTCTGTACAAGGGACAAGGTGAGACTGAAGACTCGTCACTTGAACGCCTATTGAGTAATTAAACAATCGTCAACTGGGAATTAATTAGCACGAAATACATTTTAATGAGTCTCCCTTGCAAAACACGTCTGTTCCGCGTAATTTCCATATAGCACTATGTTCAATATTCTAGTAAATACTGTCCACTTTACCCATGACAATCAGCATTACAAATTGAACACATATTTGGCATTAAATATACAATTTACAGCATCAATTATTCTAAAAGCATTCCCAAATTCCACCCTTTGAATCAGTACAATTCGCAAAAACAGTCTCTGATTGACCTGAAGGTCTCAAGTATAATTGGCAGTCACATTTTCCTCCTTCTCTCACCTTATTTGCATGCGGATTGCAGAACAGTTGTACAGGTGATGACAAAAATCGTACTGAACGGCAATCAAGTGAAATTATTTCCTCCTTGGATGAATCCCAATCAGGGCGGAAAGCCATTGAGGATTGCAGGTGTTTCTGCGGCAGCTCAAGCTCCTAAATTGCCGATCATGGCCAGTATTGCTAATCTATTGCAGTCTGATGAGGTGCCATGACGAGAAAACGGAGGGAAGAGATGCGATTTGAAGAGTTTCTTGGAAAAATTGAAATATTCCAATATTGAAGATTTCAGAATCATTCTTTTCTACTTCTTCTTTGCTGAAATGTTAAAGTGCGTCGAAATTTCACTGCAACGCTTGAGCCTAAGAAGGGAATTCCTCAGTGATTTTTCCTATAAAACGTGTGAGTTTGATCTACAATATAATTAATCTTGGACATTGCGCGGTGGTTAAACATGGGTGGAAGATAGCACTGTCCAAGAGACGCGCACACATCCCAGGGAGGAGTGTGTAATCTCAATGGGCAGTGCAAGAGATTTCCTCCCAGCAACTCGCGCTGGTCCATGGGATGCTGCAACACACCGCACACTTCCCATTTGCCCATCGCGAGGATCACTCGGCGGCCGCAAGATTTATTGCAATTGTATTTATAGAAAATCTCTCCCATTCCTCCACCCCAGCTTCTGCGACAATCAGCTCGCGATCTTCCTTGTGGGAAGAAATCTTATCGTGTGACCTGTCTCGCTGAGCAAATGCCTCAAAATTCCCACCTCGAGATGGGCACGGAGATTTCAAATTTGTGGGTTGACGCCGCTGTCCGATGATCACCAATTTATTTTCACATCCAAACATGTTTCCTTTTACATCTCTCTCACCGTTACTGCTCTGCCACGCTCGAAAGCTGGCTCAGGATCTTCGTGTTTAGGTGATATTAGTCATCAAAATCCACATCAAGGGGCAGAGCATTAGATTTATGAGTGACACAGGTTTAGCGCTTCAGGATAGCATTCCTCTGCGTTCACGGACTTGTTTAGAAGACCTTGTAGTGTTAGATAAACGGTTCTTTATGCATACAACATCATCATTTCCCACTATGACAAACCCCCTTGTTTCCAAATCAATTGCGGAAGAGACTTGTAAAAGAAGTTCAGCGACATTTTCACCTTTCCATCTCTGTTTCCTTCCATTATTCATTAAATTTCATTGTATATTTGTGACAAATTTCCACCACAATTTCTCCTTTAGCGAAAGAGCTTTCAAAAATCTCCGATAAAATACAATAATTCACCAATTTTCACCTTCTCAACATAAATCCGCAGTCGAGTTGACTTTCAATTAAATCTCCCGAGACAATCTTCTCGCATAGTCGATCAGTGATTGGAAAAAAGTGAAAATAGCCATTTATCGTGTGAAATTGATAGTGCAAAAACACTGATTTTTTCCCTCCTCAACATTATGCTCTACATGCTGTGGAAAAATACGAAGGTATCCGAGTTTTGCCCGTTGGGAGATTGAGAGTAAATATTGAGATATCGAGAATTTCTGAGAAAATGATCAGGTGTCTTGTGGCAAAATTGCAATTTATTGAGCACCCCAGAGAGTGTTTCATCAATAACAGAGCCGCCAGTTGCTCCAAAGAGTTGCGCACCAAGAGCCAGGACTTTTTGCCTGCATTCCCGCGAAGAAGTGATGATAAAAATCCAGTCGGGAAAAACATGGAAATTCGCAATTAACGGATGATTAATATTACGCAAGAGCTCGCAGATTGTACAACACCTAATAGATTTTCAAGTTTTCTGGAAGAAATATTGCCATCGTTTTAGCGAAAACTATTAAACGGGAATTTATAGATTTGAATAAAGTCATGGTAAACATTTCTTGCACCACCATTTATTCTCAGCCATACAATCTCTGCGGTATACATTTTCATTCTATTATTCACATGTGTAAGGTGTTGGATTTTTCACATATGGAACACGATATTGGTGCGCTTTTCTTTTGGCTCGGGCCGAAAAGGCACCGTTAGCAATTGAGATTCACGTCCATCTTCTTGGGACTCGCCGTGAAGCCCATGAAGATGCCCAATTGATGGTCAGTCGCGCGAGAAATGTGCCACAATTGATGGCGCAGTTCAATTAAAAAGCCAGGGAAAAATCCTTTCACTCAGTGGACAAATTGCGCGCCAATACGTGGGGGAAAATCAAGGGGTCGCTGACACTCTTAGCAGAAACATTTTCCAAGTGGCGACAAAGTGGCGTCCAAATTGAGATGGAGAGAGAGAGTGCATAAAGATTATTTTCATAAATATTCGATTGCTAATTAGCAATTTTCGGCTGTTCTTGTCTAAATTTTGTCGCCGATATCGCAGAAGACAAATGTGATGACTGGAAAAATGCAAAATTATACGACAGACCGCAAGTTCATGCGTGAGAAAGCATGCCATAAACGGATGCGATAATAAACATTAATAGGAAATCTATAACTAAATTAATAATGGTGCTTCTGAAATATGTATCTTAACGGATTGAAAGACAAAATTGCTCCTCTTTTCAACATATGAATTGCAATATTCCACTATCTTTATTAATGCCGTGGCGTTTGCTTGACCCCTCGGTGATGCTCTGAAAACACCTTCACTTGAAATTCTCTCAATATAATAATGATCACGAAATCCCCTGCCAGTGGAATCTTCTGTGTCCGAAATCCACATTTATGATCATTTTATGCCGGAGCAATTTTCAGCGATGTTCCCCGGAACTCCAAATGAGCGAAACACAGTCCGTTGTCATTCTCTGCAATTTGAAGTTGTAATCTTAATTGTGGAGTCTGGACGTCAATAGACCCGTGATTTATGCACTCCGTCCCCCTTTTTGCCCCCGCCAACGAATGGCCAGGCGTACGGTGTGAATAAATAAGGAACAATAAGTCACTGGCGAGGCAACAATGGTGCAAAGTGCATTCGAGATTTATATCTATGCACTGCGGCTCATATTCGAGGGCTTCCTCGCGAACCCACCATTCACACATGCACACAGAGAGCCTATGCAAAAACCGCAGAAAAGGCGAAGACATCAAGTCTTTTGACGAATTAATTGCACAAGCTTCCTTTGTGCTTTTGGGCAAAACCTCAAAACATGCCTAATGAGGTGCATTATTGATGCGAAAATAAGTATCGCGCGGAGGTAAATTATTCACCACTAATTGACGCTTCGGAATGATTGATTGGAACTTCCGCGGGAGCCCTTCGGGACAAATCGTGGACAGTTAGCGGAGTGCATCTTCTCTATGGGAAGAGGGCATTAGTGGTGTGGCCTTTTTTCCCATTCTCACGCGCGCTGTTACGATGAAAAGTATTAATTTCTTTAATGATTCCTTTCTCTTAAGCTGCCAAAAAAGTCCGCCAGCATGGAAGATTCACAGGGAATCTTGATAGATGTACTGTGAGACAAAAGACACAAAAGTGTGGCGACAGAATTACGCCATCATCGCACGATTAAAGTGCTTTTAAGTTTATTAGAATGACTCTAGGGGCATTGATCACCGCGGCAGTAAATGATTGAAATTAGACCAGGGAAAATGCTTGAATCCCGCCAGTGAAAGATTAGATAAATAGGGGAGAGTCAGGCAGTTGTGATCACTTACAGAATTAATACTCTCGTCAAAAGTTTAATTTCTGCCCAGAATAAGAAAATGATATCAGAAGCTGTTAAACAAAGGTAATTTGTTTCAAGAGAAATATGCAATATTTTTCATTTTAAGCCACTCCAAATGTAAAGAATTTCGTTTACAAACAGCAGAAAAAGAAGTTTGGTCGGGTTACGTAGTTTACATATCACTATTCAAAGTTCCAGTAAAAATATCTTAGTGTTCAAAGTTGCCCCGCTTTTCACTAACCCAGTAAATGGATATTTTATTCTGTGGAGAAACCTCACAGTGTTATATAAAATTGTCTAGTGATGTAATCTGAAAGACTTCTGCCCCATCGCGGCGGTGAAATGACGAAATGTGAACTCCCAAAGCAGGTACTTGACCTCATCTTCGTATTCCTGAGTCCTCTTCTCTTCTTTTTAGTCTTCTCACTCGCCCATAATGCAAATCTATTTGGGATCGATTGAGTTGGCTGTTAATTCTTTCGCCTCGTCATCTCAGCTTCTGCTCCAGCGACAATTTAGTGCGTGTTTGAATTGTCGTAGGTCTAGTTTTACCACTTCTTACATTGGCCAAAAAATCATTTTTTGCCGCAGCATTCTCAGACATCTGATATATTCTCTTAATTCACTTCTACTGTTATCCCAGCGGAGAAGCCATTCTTGCGCAGATTTGTTCCGCATCTCAGACATTTTTGTGATATGCAAAATCCTAGACTTTGTAGATAGAGCATTTTCATGTGGGCTCCGCAACAACCTTAATTGCCGTCAATTAATACCCTCCACTCATGATTTTCACCTTACATCGTCTGAGAAGTGCTTGTCGAAGACTGGATTAGCACTTTTGCGAGAGGATCTCCACAGACAAGGAGGGCAATCACGCTTTAACGCGATCACCGATCACCACAGGAATGACAAACTCCTCACAGTGGAAAAAGATGAATTAGCTGGTGTGTAAGATTGTGCATTCGTGATACAATTCCTGCGAGTCAAGTGATCGTGTCAGAGATCTTTTCATATGCGCGAACGTACGTCAAGTTCCCTCGCTTTTCCCTCAATGCATCGCGGAAAATATAGATTAAATGTGTGCCCGTGAGTGCGTTTTGCGAAGAACCTCAACATCTTCGCGTTGAATCTATTGCTCAAGCAATTCCGCATACCAAAGATCGTTTTGCGGGATTTTTATTGCGAAAAAGACGTCTTTTCAGGTTCTTTATCGCATTGACGAGAAAAACGACCAACGCACCCGAAAAAGTTCAAAAGGTAGAAATCTCTTTCGTCCCAATTTGAATTAAAGTTATGATCGTTCTTTTTACTTTGCTTTCGCTTTGCCCGAGGCAATAAAGTGAAAGGGAGACAATCAACCCTTGGAAGCGTTAATCACTAATGAATAAATTCGATAAATTCTCTTAAACATGCTATTTATATTCCAATCAAGCGCAGCGTAGATACAATAAAAAAAGGGTTAATTTGATTATGATCATCAAAAGATCGCAAAACTTGGATGAGAACAAACTGTAGCACTTTTTCTCGATGCTTCGATATACCTGTCAATTTATTTTACGACTCGAGGCCGTTAAAATTCTCAAATTTCATCTCGCTATATTTAATAAGTCGTAAAAGAGCGCGATGGCAGAAAAAATCACGAAGAGAGTCGTTGAAACTTTGTTGATCGCCAAGTGTTACGCGCGAGGATCACCTCTTGGATGGCAGGCTTTTCTGCACTGAAGAGCACAATTGTGCACAAATCAAGAGATCCGAGGTGGTGCAGAAGGAGATTCTTATCAATTTATCCTACATTATTTTATTCTTCCGCCACAATCAGATTGCGACAATAAAACCGAGTAAAATGTGGTGCGCATTCCAATTTCTCTCTCATCTTCACTGGGTTGTTCGCTAAAAACTATTATAAGCAATCTTCTTGGGTTAAGAAAATTCGTGGTTTCTTGCCATTCTTGTGTTCGCTCTGCAAGTGCAGTTGTGAATTAAAATAATGGAATTAATGTGTGTTCTTCTTCCTCTATTTCACAAGTCTCTCTTGTGTTTTGCGCGCGCCTTTTCTTCTATCTGCCTTTTGGGCGGCTCTTCTGTCGCACGATCACGACTGGCCAGTCACAATAGCACCATACGAAATTACGAATAATTCAATATTTAAATTGCACACACGAACTTTTTTCACAATCCCTCATCGCTCGTCCAGAACTTGTGACAATTTACTTTTCTGTGTTAATTGTCTGCTCTACATAGCAATGTTCTGGGGCAAGAAGTCGATTCATGCCTATTTTTTTAGGGCCACGACCATGAACGATGGACAAAATGGGCCACAAAGTCTTTTCGCAATTTTGTCCACTTGATTTCCTCATTGTTCGCGATCTTTTTCCTCTGATCTTGTGCTGATCTACATTTTTGTATTTCCATGATATTGTTGGAAGAAGAGTTGTTGTTCTGTTTGTGTGCACTGAAAATTGAAAAATTGCAGTAATGACAATATAATAACAGAGTGAAAGAGCGTGTACGTGTGCCAAGATCACAAAAGATGATCGTCATGATTGTTTCGATGGAGGAAATGCACAGGTAGAGCCATCCGCCCAGAGGCGCTGCCAGGAAATCTCTTAGCCCATCTCGAGGGTTGATTGAAGTGCGTTGGAGGCACAGAATGACTTCTAAATAATGTTGGTCTCGCGGTCATATGATCATGATCGTACGGTTCAAAATACACAAACTCACTCAATTTGTTTACTCACCTCAAGTGTGTTTGTGTGTTATTATTTATGAAGTCTTGCTCATATATTTATAATTAATATTTTTATAGCTCGGGAGACACGCTTTGGTGATCATTCCTTGTACAATTCATGTGCAGAGATCTTTATATTTTTGTGTGTGCAAACCAACATGAACTCCAGAGGGCAAAAATCATATGCTAGAGGCTAAGAACTATTGCGGGGAACTGTTGGCTTTTCTGGTGATCAGCAAGTGTGAACAAATTATCATAAAACTGAATTATCTTACAAGGCGCACACAGTCTGCCAGAGATTGTACGAATGCGCTCAGGAAACAGACACTATTACGTTCCATCTCGTGGTGATGATGAAGAGCGAGTGTCGGTGAAGATAATTAAAGTATTGTGTGCATGAATTATTTATTGAATTATATCACAAACCAACAAACATCTCTGTGTCAGAGAAAAAGTGCGCTGCTCAAGAACAATAAAAACATTAAGTAGAACACGATGGCTTCTGCTCTCTTTGTAGTTCGCATCTTTACTTTTCCTCCTCTTGAATCATGGCCACACGATCGCGTAATTTTAATAAAGCAGATCGCAAAAGAGATCACGCAACATTGACATTTTCAAGCAAAAAAATTGCGACAAGAAGATCTTATGAATAAACATTATCCTCTTATTTATTCAATTTCGATACAGATTTTGGCCAAAATGACGATCGACCGAGGATCGCATAATGTTATTTTTTCGCAACGCCAGATCGATTCCCTGATAGTTCACGAGCGCGCATCAATTTAATCGAAGAAAAGGGTCTGAAACTTGCTGACACATTCACAAATTCCACGTCAGTGTTTTGATGAGATCTCAATGGAAAAGTGAGAACATTACACCACTTATAATTGTGTAAGCGAAGAAGAATGCTGGGCACCATATGCCTCAAATCTCACGCGCATTTTTCTTTCACTCCACGAGGATTTCCATACCTAACAGCGCGATTGAGTTCAAGCAACTCATTTCTGCATCGACCACCATGAGATATTTGCTCAATATTCTCTTTCTCTCCTCAGAATTCTTCAGCATTAATTTGAGATAAATTGAGAGTTTCAAACCTCAATTCTCTGTTCATAATCATTTCTCAAAAAATGGATACGCCAGGTGCTTTTCGGCGCGCCGTGGAAATTAATTAACAGTAATATGTGATCTCTCGCTGGGGGCTTTTCAATTAAGAACCCCTCCGCATCCAGAGTAATGTCTCTTTTCCATAATTTTATCACCTTTTAAAAACAGTTTATTCTTCTGTTTGCCGAACCTTTCCACTTCCACCCCGTCAAAGTGGGTTTTAATTGAAATCAGTGATTTTATTTCCACGCCAAACCGTTGATCACTGGCCGGGAGATTTGCAAGATTGCGGAAAATGCTGATCGCGGGGGGTTTTCTGGCAGAAACACGACTGAATTTCAGACGCAGTTACGAAAATTTGAATATAGGATCAGGCTTAAATGTTTGATTCGTGTGGATACACAAGAATGCTTTACCCCTATTGATATCCCAAACATTAGTCCTAATTTGTCTATTTTCTCCAACTGCCCACCATCAAAGATCATTGTTCGATCACTGGTGATAAGCCGATTATTTCGGTATTTATTCGTCAGATGGAGAATTGAGCGAAGCAGCATGATTAAAGAGGCTCATAAAAGAGTGTACAAGAACTTTTCTGGTTTCCCCCGAAGATGGTGAGCGCAAAAAAGGGAATGCTGATAAATTTACCAATTCAAGGGTTCAGCAGAGGTGCAGTGAATTTTCTCGAGTGCGCGAATGAAATCATCCACGACGAATCGCCTTGTCCTAGTAGCGGAAAAGCACACCATAATGGGTTATTGGAAATAATTCATAAACACCACGACTCGCGATCCATCTCGCGAGTCGTGCGGTCAGCTTTGAAGTGAGCAAGAGTCCACCCATAAATGCGTGAAGATGCTGTATTATGATAATGCTGGGAATTTGCCGCAGAGAATCAAACCTTGTGTGGATAAAATTTGCACATTTCCCGAACGTTGTGCAATTCGGGGGATCGTGAAAAATTTCTGGCCAAGTTTTTCAGAGAAGTGCCCATCCTGATAATGCACATAATGACGATTTAACGAGCAATTTCGATGCCAAATTGCACTATAATGAATTGTAAGTAGTAATAAAATTCAATATAGAGGCGGGAAAAGTGGGAGGCAAGAGCCCACCTCATTGTTGGGTACCTTTTGTGTGTTTACGAATGTGATCTCCTCCCCGCAAATTACGGTCCATATTTTCACACTAATTTTTCGGTAGTTTTCACCATTGAGCACATCAATTTTATAACCTCACGTAATGGCTTCTCGGCGAGGGGCATTAAAATTCCTCCAATCTCCATCAATGAACTGAGGTGATCGTTTTCCCACCAGCGGAAGCCACCGATTGATCCTCTGGCCGGGGATTCCATTGAGAGCCACCGACAGAGGATGCCTGAATGGCCAGGAAAATTAGATGAAACGCACAGAGGCGATTTGGGTCGATTTATCACGATGGTTAGCAAGTACGCACTGTTGAGAGGTGCTCAATCAAATTGAAATCTCTTTTAAATTGACTCACCAGACTTGCTATACATTTCTCACGAAAATAACCACCACACCGTTTCATGATTTAAAAGGGAATTATGCAATAATTGCCTGGAATATGATCTCCCGCTACGCTTCGGCCAGTTGAGATGCCGAAGAACCTCCAGCTTCGATGATAATCCCGCCAAAATTGAACGCCTTGATAACAATAACTCAGAGCGATTAACCTTTTTCTGACTCTCTAAAGACTCTTTCTCTCTAAATTGAATTATGGTGAGATATTGAACAAAACCCCCCAATCATGCTCTATTCACGGTCAATGGTGATGTCTTTTGTGAGCTTACCATGCACTTTATTGCACACGTCTCGGTTCCCATGTCCATTAAATCATTGCTGCATCTAATGCATTGATGGACAATGCTCTCGATGATTATATGAATGGCTCAGGTGGGAAAAATATCAGATATTTGCATCAATTCGTTGCTGGAATCAGTAATTGTTTTGCTTCTGAGAAAAAAGCGAAATGATTTGAAGGAGAAGTTTATGTATTTTTTTGTGTAATCTTAATGTTAATGCCTTGGTGAGTGTTCTGGAGAAGAGGTGAATCCTCGATGTTTGGGAAGCCGTTATTTTGGATTCTTAATCGAATTAAATTCGATTGGTGATCGAAAATTGAACAAAGAACATTCCTTCCAATTCTTCTTCGATGGCCTCAAGAGGCAATTGTGATGAGGAGTCAATGAATTGAAGAAAAAAGACAGTCAGTTCCGGTAGTGATCGCTCGCGTATTGTGCATTTTCCCATGAATTTGTGTGTTCAATCATCTCTTCAAATACACATGTAAATATTCCAATCAATCTGCCAACTGTATTGAACATAAACTCATAATTTATTGATTCAATCGAAATCAAACGCCACACGTGAACACTATGGCGAAATTTGAATAATTTCTGATTCATCACTCACGCTTCATTTAGGGTTCAGCAGAGAGTTGGAAGAAAAAATCTAATCACACTTAACTGTTGAGCCAGATGCTATATGCTATTGACTTCTTCTCTGCGCAGCTTCTTGTATCCTTTGATGAGCTTCTGATCGCAATTGGTCAAATGTGCGTCTTGATGAAGATGGCAGAGAAGAAAATCAACATTTCATTAAGGCGTACTGTTCAAGTCCCTGTGTGCACTTGTATTCGCCACAAATGTCTCTGTGGATGCCGTTAGAGATTCAATGTGGAATAAATTACATTTCCATTTTTTTCATCATCTTCTCGTTTTGTCTTCTCTCCTGCCCCATTCAGCAAGATGATGCTAGGATAGAAGAGAAAAATACCCGCGAGATCGCAACAGAATTGACACCAAATGCGATCATTCAAGATGATCGCACTCGGCCGACAGGTGCAAATTTCTATGCGACACCGCATAATTCTGGAGAGGGATTTATTGAGGAAAACAATTAGATTGCAATCTCACTTGTAAAACGTATCTCTTCTTCGTGAATTTCACTTGCACTTCACGGCCAGAAGAGAAATTGCGGGAAAATCTGCAACATCAGCTCGCAATGTGGGGAAAATGTGGTTTTGTCCGTTGACGTTCACAGCATGTTTGGCGTCAATGGCAGAAGCGAGAGAAATTGTTTATGTGTCATGGAAGATGAGGCACCAGAGACCCGGTGACTGGACCAAGAATGGACAAGACAGCTGCCCATACCGTTGCAAATTCAAGCCAAACACCGCGTATTCAAATGGCTGTGCGGCATTAAGATTAAAATCTCCTATTTCAAATAAATTATTTCGTTATGCTGACGTCTTCGGCACACAAGGGAGAAAATATATTGACAATCTGTTGGTTTATCTTCTCGCGCTGGAAAAGTGACGAATAAATTTTCATGAGCCACGCTGAGGGACTCGTTGGGCAGCAATCCTCTGCATGAATATTCAGCAGAATAATTTTCAATATTCACCAATCACGCTGTGTTACTGGCGAGATTCCCCTGGAATTTCTTCCATAAATCCATCGGGAAGTTTTACGATAATCAAGAGGTCACTCGGTGGCCTTGCGCTTGCAACATTGCTTTCTGTGTCTTATCATCTTATACTGACCTTTCGTTGCTTCGCAATTTATGGGCAATTTCGGGATATTTTGGCTCTCCCGCTGAACATTTGTGTCCCAAGACATCCAACAAACTATTAAGAATGCGACTTTGTAGCAGAAAGCTTCTCGATGCTGGTTTCTCAACACATTGTGGGTGCGGAAGGAAATGCGATGAACACTGTATTCTTCACTGAAAGCGATATGATAGTTGCATAAATGGGCTTCTCAAATGTTAACAAGTGTGTTGGTTTAGTGTGGTTTCTGCGGTTTCAGCAGATAATAGCAAAATGTATTATTTATTTGCAATTGTCTTAATAGAAAATCTCACCCACAAGATTCCCAATGTGGTTTAAGCAAGAACCTTTGCTCCCACACAAACATTTGATACTTCTATTACTATACATAATCTCTCATCTTTATCCCTTAGTGATTCTGCTCTAGTAACAAACATTTGCAGAGTGATTTGCTTAAAATTTTCCTCCTCTTTCCAGGTAATTATCATCACTGAGAATCAGATCATTTCCCTCCGGATGTGACAAGCTAAAACTTTTGGGCAAATCTCAAAAATGAAAATATAATTTTCACTATACCATAACGGGGAACGTGCCCACTTCACACTAATCCATAAATCACATGCGAAGCCCACGAGGTGAGTGTGTTTTTAAATATAAATTAATTACGCGGAGATTGACTTGCTCATGACCAGGCTCACTTACATTGCAATTAGTCGAGTGAATTAAGGTGAACAGAGACAGTTTGTTGCTTTTTTACTGCTCCGAATGGTCAATTTTATTCCCATTCATAAATTCAGCATCTCATATGCATAATTGCGATGCCGGGAGGAATTTATGATCCGCGCCAGTTGCTCCAGAGATTTGGAAAACTGTTAATTTGTCTCCCATTCCTAACACGGGTCTGCATTTAATTTGGAATATTGATCACGAGGCTCTAATGCCGTTCACGCGCGAGGGCAGAATTATGCAAATGAGGGGAGGCTCGAATATCTATGGATCAATTGAGGAATTGTCAACGGACGAGAGCAAACAATGGCCAAGATGTTGCCACTTCTTTTTGCTATATGCATGCATCTTAAATCTCCACCACTGGAGAGTTGTCTCATTTCACCGCAATGGCCATTCAATATCCGTTTGTCGACAATAAATATCTCGTGAGAGCCAATGGAAATGAATTTATACTCCAACGGGCGCAAATAGGCACTGGAACAGGTTGTCTCTAGTTTTCCCGCCTCTCGAGCCCTCCTCAGAAACTGCCTTTGTCAATTAACATTATTAATTTATAAACGTTTCAACATTAAACTTTAGCAATTCCAGCATCGTGAGCCTTTTTGCCCACTTCGCGCTGCTCTTTTACGATAATTTTTGCATGTCGATCGCATCTCACCCAAGAACCCGATATGTGCGCGCGACATCTCGGGAATCTTGTAGTTAGGAGAAATTAGTTGAAATTGTTCTGAGCGTCGAAAAGACATGCGCGGTCAGGTGTGGGATTCCGGTGGTTGAAATGCTGAAAGATTAATCCCACAATCTTTTGATGGGTATTTCGGTAAATTTCTGTGTAATCTCAAAATTTAATTTGGCACCTGGCAAAAACTCACACAACATCTCTTTAACTGAATTTATTAACTTCAGAGAGCGAAAGAGCGAATTATCAATGTTTATAGAATCTAAATCCCTTTTAGACGTTGCACAGGCAAAAAATCCATCGCTCCTCCGCGCAGTGTTGAATCAACAACATGGGAAGGAAAAAATGCCATGAAACAGCATCAGAGACATGGCAAAAAGAGGCATAATTGAGAGTGATTTAAGACTATGAGGAAATTCAATTAGAAAACATGGACTTTTTCTACTGCGCCCAGTGAATCTCTTCGTGATCTTAAGACTTAATCCGAGTGATGGTGGTTGAGCAAAAAATTCATTATATCGAGGCGATTGCCAAGAAATTCACTGCCATAAGAAACACACCAATCTTCGCCTGACTAGAAGGGCAATGTGTCCTTGCCATTCTGAGACTCTTCTATACCTATTAAAGTGGACAATGGAATGCCTCGGCAGCGATCAATTGTGCGGGAAAAGGAGTGAATATACTTTCTGTGACTCCACAAGCGCTTATCGGCGTGTGTGAAACACACAGAATGGCTTTTTGACTAAATAGACCCATAAAATATGCACGCACAAGTGTTTTATCCTACCATTATATTGCGCACAATGATTAATAGGCGCATAATTCATCGTATCACTTGCAAATAGTTGGCATTAATGTCATCATGAGGCTATAAATCAGGTGCGATTTATCCTTGTTTGAGAGGTGACAATATGCAAAATGCAATTCTCGCCTCCTTTCCTCTGCCTTTCCGCGCACGCATGCAAATTTCTCACCCGCCGCACAAGAGCCATTATTTTCCCACAAATCATCCAGCGAGAGACCCTCATTGCTTTGGCATGTGTAGCCAAGTAGTTGGACAAAATTGACCACAATCTTCCCGCAAGAATCGCGCACAAACACTCGCCATCGATAAATTCAGCCGTATATGAACTTGTTCCATTTGCAATTGTACGGTTTGGATGGCAAGCAAACAAGGAAGATACTGTTTTCAGATTAACTCGACATCCAATCTCTGGCCTCTCTTTCAGCAATATTTACTCTTTATATTTCGAGTTTTTGTTGAGAACAGCGCGCGACAAATGATCTTCCCCAGGTGAATGGGCAGATTAAGTGGCAAAGCCGAAGGAGTGATCACAAAATGCCTCTTTCATTCCTCAGACTTCCCAGATATTTCTCAATTGGCACCGGAAAGATATGAAAAATTGAAATTAATGCCATGAATGTTCTCAATTTCATTTCTCAAGGGAGAAATTCCACCTTAAGCATGGGCGCAGTGACAGAAGAACATTCTTCTATCGTCTAAGGCAACTTCTCACTATTCATTTGCACTTTTCCAAACCATTCCACAAATGACGAAGAATTCAGTGAAACATTCAAAGCTCCCGCGAGTCTGCGGCCAAAGATTCCCATCGGCGTTATTCCAATGTCCGTTTCTTCATTAGATGTCCCCAAGCCATTGAGGACTGTTTCTCCCTTGCGCGGCAAATAGTATGATTGAGAATTTCAGCATAAATGAGAAAATACGGCCGTGTAGGCCATTTCAGGGGTATGATGTTGTGCTAAATGGAATTCCTGATCATTCGGGAGAGATATTTCCGCGATGGCGAGTGTCTTTGAACAATTGCGGCAGATGAAAACGCCTCAACATTAATTTGCCGCGGTGTCATATTCTATTTGGTACACTTGATTGCCATCATAATCGTAAATTGTGGCAAAAATTGTGCCATAATCCATTGATGGGACTACCAATTTGTGGCGAGAAATGCATTTTGACATAGAACATCTCCTCAATTGTGTACTTAAGCACACTTTATGGACATTTTAACACAAATGTTGAGGATTATACGGCCGTGCAGGAAAATTTACGGGATGATTATGTTAAATAGCGAAGAAATACTTTTTTTATTAATCTGTCCCGTGCCTGTATGTATCAAATTGCAAGAGTGATTAGCGAAGAAGTGAAATTTACAGCCTACAATTAATTTAATTAGTCCAACCTGACACAAGATCACGATAGGGAGAGACAAATTAGAGGAAATTAGGTGATCTTACAGAGATTTCGGAGGAAGTGATCTCAATAATTCATTCGATTTTATTGTATTCAAAACTCACAGTCACGTTAATCCATCCCACAGAAATGTCGCGACAAAAAGCCATCATTTATGTGTTTTTATGTCACCATGAAGAGGTCGATTCTGAAGGTAGAATTTCACGATACTGAACTGTGTGATTAAAAATTCAGATGAAGAGCCCAGCATAATTCGTCCAATAAATTTCACTTGGGAATAGAAAGATGTGTGAAATGCGATGGACACATAGAATTTTGTCTATAGAAATGCTATCTATTGAGGCAAATTGCATAAATCACACGGGATTTTCTCAGCAGGCAACTATTTTGATGGCGTCTATTGTGATACAAAAAATTATGCATCAAAGAGTGACGCGTCCGCTGAGATTTTTCAATAAATTCCATCGCGTCGCATTCTTCTTCTACTCCTTTTGTGCGCTTCCGCAGAGGAAGAAAAGAAGATGAAAAGAGTGCTTGCTGGGAAAAAAGTCTTGGACATTTTCTATGCGCGGCAAAAGTGAAGTTGACGGTGGAAAAAGGAAGGTGAATTGCATAGCAATTGCACTAGCTTGAGTGGGGAAAAAAATCTGAAATTGATATCGTACGGTTTTCTCTCAATAATTACGCACAGAAGATGCAATCCCGGGTGGAATTGTTACCTGTACACATTATCATGGATTATCTACACAAATTGCTTAACCTTCACCGCTGCTTCGTATAAATCACCTGCGCGAGTGGCACAACTCGAGCACTTTGTTCTGATAAGGGGCTTCGCAATGCTCATTCCAGCAACTGCACTTAATTATTGGGAATCTGAATCATCAGAATCCCGCTTTTGCGTTGAATCGGTTAAAGTTTTTATTCTTAATATTAATTCTTGACAACAGAATTATTTGTAGCCAAGAAAAGCGGATTTGCTCGCCCTCGCGGAATTCAATGGCATTTCAGCTTTGAGGAATTGGTAATGTTGCGATAGTGGGCAAAAAGAGCGCCTCCTCGACTGAGAAAAACCAACGGCAGCTGATCTACAGCTGTGAGCTTTGGCCAGCATTTTTCCGCTGATCACCAGAGACACACAACAGTTAACATTTTCTCTTGGGACGCGCTCGCCTTTTCCCTTCGCGGGTAGATTAAATAATTATTAGATGGGAGACAGCAAGGAAAAAGTCCGATGCATCGATGGGTGGGGAGGGCACAGCAAGTGAACCGCTTCTGGCTTTCTTGGGACATGGCGAAGACTCACATGGTGAAGACGTCTCGTCCAACGGTGAAGTTGAGTGAAAAATAAATTCCTTTAACAGTAACATTACTTTTCGTTCTGTGAACTTGAAAATCAAGTCAAACAGGATCATAGATTACCTCTTGGCTGTGCGCGAGTCTTCTTGTAGGATTGACGCGAGGCGCTGGGGGAGTGAAGTGGCAGAAAAACCCCAACAAGAGAGAATTATGGAATTTGCCTAGCTTCCAAGAAGCAGCTGCTCTTCAATCTCACGCACCTTCCCGATTCATCTGACTATCCACTAAAATCCCATCAAGATCTTCGTGTTTGTGCCATGCAAATTCCAATCCTTCCCGTTGCATCGATCGCTCGCAAGACATTCCGTTGATTTTTCCACAGATTACCGTCCATTGAAGTTAAATTAAAAATCAGTAATCAATTTCCACCTGAAGCCAGATGTGGAAATTTAATCTGCTCTCTCTTTCCAGGGAGAAAACCATGATAAATATTTAATTATTTGAGCTCGGCAATTAATTGAGTGTGTTGCAAAGTGGTGATTTTACATTGTGACTTTATCTCAATCGCTTATTCATGCGACATCGCGCTCTACGAAAATATGACCATGAAAGATGATAGAGATCCTCAGGCAGTTCTTCAAAGCAAGGTTCAAAAGACCGGTCAGTTGATGAAATGTCGGTAAAAATTCTACATGATTAATAGAAATGACGTCGAAGAACAAGAGAGGAATCATTAGTTATGCCAGGAAGATTCTTAATGAGACACATTTGAGGAAGTTATTGAAAGACTTTTCTTTTTTACCCACATTCACACTGACTGCTAATGCTCAATAAGAGGCTTTAATTATTACATCTTGGCCATGAGAGCCAAAGGAATCATGAAGATCACGGCGCGAATAGATAATTCTGGCCTTTTTCACCACATCAATTGATCCGCTGTTGAAACGTGCAATTTTCTCCAGCACACTTCCCTTCGACGGTCGCGTATCATGTTATTTTCGAAAATACCAATAATCACGGAATTTATTGGGAATAATATAGCAAATATTTAATCTACACACGCTCGCCATTCATAAATTCTCCCGCCAGTAGTTGCAGCTATTCCGCCCTCGGATTTCTTCATTGGCGATCATCTTCAGATCGCTTCCCCGTCTTGATCCCATTCCCGAATGTGTGGCCTGCCATGTTATCCGACAGCGACCCAGGGAGCACCGCGAGGAGGATCTGCAGAATTTACACACTGATTAGTGCATAAATAATGCCCCGAACACACGCCTTGGGCAGCGGTGAAAAACACTGGAAATCTATCGAGTTATTTTCAATTTCCACCTACCCACGTTTGTCATGGTTTATTGCTCTGAAGCAGAGCTGAGATGATATCAATACGGCGATGTTTCCAGATGAAAATTATCTATGATTGCAGCATATAAAGAGTCACCAGCAAATAGTTAACAGCTTTTTACAATTACATGATTTTTATATGGCAAGAAAATTATGTAGAAATTTACATAAAAATGTTCGATCTGTTCATTTCGAATCAACAGAAATTACGGTTTATTCAACATACTGATAATCGCGTTTTTTTGTCTTAGGAATCTGTTAATATGATCTGCGAATTTCAATTGACTTGAAACTGTTGAATATGCAGATTTGTACATTAGATTTGAGTTGACAATCGATCCATTAAAAGTTTTCGAATTTGATTAAATTCATGAAGATTCAATAGATTATCCTCAGTATGAAACTTGTGTCATTTCACCGTCTTATCTATAGAAACGCGCAACTCTGATCTATGAGAGTGATTGGAGAAGAAGCCACAAGTGATTTCATTTTCCACGCCGGTCAGAATTATAGAAAATATATTGGACAAAACTCATCCAATATGTTGGTAATTTATTGATTGAAGAGGGAGTGAAGAACAAGAAGCCCAACGCGTGCAGAGTGACAAACATCGTCATAAAGAAATCACATTTTAATAAACAATTCCTCCTTGCGCTCTTCCATCTAAATCACACCCAATCTCGCGCTTGTGTTGCTGGGAAAATTTACATAAAGGCTGCATTTCGAGGTGTCATCGAGCTCATTATTTAGACCTTGCCATTTCCACCTTGACTTCTTGTGAGGCGGGCAGGGTCGTTTCTTTTCTTCCTCCAGCACTTTGCGCCCCGGTGAGAGCACATTTGCCGGTGAATGGCGGAGAAATTGCCTCGGACATTGTCGCTCTGGTCGGGCAACATAATGAAATTTAATATTTATTTTTACACCAATCCAATTTTTTGGTGGTCAAGAAAGCCTCAATATTCAATGAGGAAATTTGGTCGTGCGTTTTTTCTCTCTTTCTCTCCATGCCAATTTAATGGACATTTTTTGTGTGTGCAATAAGCCAGAGGGGAATTAACATACTGGACTGTGGCACAATCCGCGCAGTGAAATAAAAGCTTCCTATTGCCACAAACATCTTCTTTTCACCATAACTTATCATTGGTATTTTCATGTTGAATACCATCGCAGAAGAATGTATCTCATTTTCATTACAAATTTATTCATAGAAGTCGCATCGAGAGACAGAGAGATGACGGTGAAAGACATGGAAGACATGGTAAATCAAGCTGGACTGTGACAAGGAGGCTTCTCCTTAATCTATTTAGCTGGCCTCTTCGCGTTGAGGGGTTTCTACTCCTCATATTTACCGTTCCCGACGTAATTGCCAATAAATAAATATTCATAAATATTGTTTATTCTCCCGCGCGAGACCACACAGAACCGTTTGTCTCTTTATCACCTCCTCTGCTGAGTGCGCTTATGGCCAAAGTGGATCTATGAGTGGGTAATTTAGCCGGTAAATTCGCACTTTACCCCATTAGCTTTTTAATCACTCTCGACTTATGGCAATTTTTGTGGTGAATTCTATGATCCATTACACGCCCCGAGGATTTTCTAGATCGTGTTTACCAGTCAATTTTCACACCTTTTTGCGATTGAATTTTAAAGCAATGCCCGCGTAATTCCAATAATTCCTCCTCATTTAGGCAAAGCCAAATGGTAATAACCGATGCCGTTGCTCGAGTGGCCCACTCGCCGCTAGGGGCGTTGAAGAGTGTGAGCACACCTCAAACAGACGACGAAACCCCTCGCGTTTACCTGTTCTGCGTGACATGATCTGTAACAACTTCCTCCACAGCATTGTCCGTCAATCTGTGGCAGATGAACATGGGTCAGATCGGCGAGTGGGTCTACCATGGTAATGATAGCATTTATGGTGATGCAATTGGGTGCAAACAAAGGCGAGAGAGCGCTCCTTGAACTTGATTCCGCGTGCGTGGAATCCAGTGAAAATTACCTGCTATGCAGCCCGTTGACGAGCGGATGATGGAGGCCTAAGAGCTGAGGTGAGGCGTAAAATGCAGATAGGCAAGCGCTCAGTTCTGCTTGTGCGACGCTGAGATTTCTAAGAGTGCCTCGAGTTAATAAAAGTCTCATTTCTGCCAGAGAGTCACTGACCAAACTAATGAATGATCAACAAATGTTTTCATCATTTTTGCAGATGAGACTGAATCTGTTGATTGTGTGAATTTTATATGTTGATTGTCCAATTCGATCGGTCGACCAAGAAAACTCGCCCGCAACCGTTTTGATTGCTGATCCATGCATAATTAACATATTGAATCTATTTATCCGGACATAAGTGAAATTTTTCCAACAGAAAATACACTTAAAATTCACTCTCTTGCATATGCTTTAAAGGTGTCAAAAACCCCGAGAAATTCTCATGAATTCTGTTTATATAACGATCATTAGAACATTTAGAGATGATTCAACAGTTTTCTCCATCCAATTTCTCCCTCTGCAATTATTGATTTCCTCAATCGCTTGCAGAAGTGAGCAGAATAAGAAATAAGAAATCCTAGCTGACTAAAATGCTTATTAAATTATATGCACACCGACGTAGGCATTGCGAATATAAAGCAATCAATTAGACGGTTCGCGAGGGAAGGCAGAGGAAATTGCCCATCTGCAGAGAGTTGGAAAAAAGCTGGACTTTCTTCACGCAACACTGTTGGGATTTTCATATCTTGGCGAGAGATGTGTAACGGACTATGCCTTTTTTATCACTCTTGCTCTGGCGCAATTTATGCAACAATTTGCAAATGACGGGTAATTTAATGCCACCACATCTCACCTCCCGGCCAATTTTGCGGGGAATCTCTCTCTCTAGTCCATTTCACTCGGAGGTGGGATTAATTTGCGCGGAAAAATTACACGTCAGCCGGCTAATTACATTTCCTCACCCGCCCAAGAATGACATCTAATTCATCTCCTAATGTCTAATGCATTGCGCCAGATTGACTCTCCATGTTAATTTATGTGGTGTGAATTACTTGGCTGCTATTTGTGTTCCCTCAAGCGATCTTTCCTAAATTATACAATTAAAATTAGGCCGAAATTCCTCTCATTACCGTCGCTGAAGTTGTTGCTTTTTCTGCCATAGCAACCACAGTCAAATTGGTAATGGAGAGCAATTTCTCAGGCCTATTTTCTTGCTCTCCCAAAAGTTAGTCAGACTGGAACGCACAGAAAAAATTATTAGGCAGAGTGAAATTAATGACAAAGACATGTCTGTATAACATCTCTCCTCGGCTGGATGATTGAGATGTGTGGCAGTTTGTACCTGTTCTCTGGGCACGTCAGACAAATGATGGGGAAAAATGTCCGATCAATTGCGCTTCTGAAAGATTTTGGGAAGAAAGAAATGTAATCCTCCAGTGTCGTGAACCGGCTTGTAGAGAGGCAAATTTATTTAGCATAACATGTTTCGGGTTAGAATTCTAAATGATTTATCCTTGAATTTCGGTCAAGAATTAGTTATTCACGAATTCTTGTCTAACGAGAAAGAATGCTAGTCAATTTCTTGCCTACAACTTTTTTCTACCTCGCTTCTCATTGGCATCTTAAGCCGACCGATTGATGCCTAAAAGCATTTGCATGTCTCCATGTGTTAAGGGAATTTGTATTAACGTAGGTTGGAGAAATGCATAGGAGATTCTGAGAAGTGGGTGAGATTGAATGCATAGAAGAAGAGCGCATGATTGATGAGGAGTTAATTAGAAAAGCGTCTTTTTAACTCTGAGATTAAGCGACTGACAGATTTCGGCAGCATTAAAGATTTGTTATGCGGCGTGCGCCAAAAAGAGCAGTTAAATTTACAGCGATAAGAATGCAAAGCCCTTTCTCTTAGTTCCTTAAAAGGAAAAGATTACCTAAACCAAAAGCAATCTTCTCCATTCAATCATGCAATTCAACATTTTGATTCTCACCACGATCGCACGTGGAAAAGAAGTGAAATGCACTTCTGTTGGCCATTGATAAAGTTGCAGAGAGCATTTCACCTGTGATTCTACATCTCAATCGACAACGGATGGAGGTGAAATGGAAATTCTTGGGGTAAGACTGGTAGTGTTGGCTAAAGTGGAAGTGCATCAGCAATTTTGCCTCTGAGGTGAATTCAAAATACCGCCCATTATTTAATAATATCCCCCCATCATTCGCAGATGTGCACTTATGAATGAAAACGACGAGAGAGAATCAATTTCTCATCGTAGATTCTGCTCCAATTGATAAAATGCAATTTAAACGGGAATTATACACTCCATTACAGCACGATTCCCACTTAACAGTCGCATCTTTTATTCATGCAGCAGGAAAATTCCTGGCCTCCCTTTCGTTTGTATGGCGTGTGGGATGCGCTTTATGCATATGATCACACTGGCAATTTTCTGTCGTCGTTTTTTATCACAATGAATCCACCTGGAGGCGATCGGTGGACAAATATTGATTTTATGCAAAATTTAGGGCACTATTTTGCCAAGCGACAAGTTGCATGAAAATTGGCGGCATATAATGGTCAAGAGGATCGTGAGATAAAATTAAGAAGGCAGTGGACAAGATGCAGATTTCTCGTTAATTTCAAAATGCATCCACTGCAAGTCAAACAGTGCCATTTTCTGAAATGATGCGCGATGATGCCACCAATAATGATCCCATAAAAACACACTTAACCATCCTCTGTGAAGTTCTTGGCCCGTCATCCCCGAGCCAAGAGGGGTCGAGGCGGCCAAAAGGCTGTCATAAAAAGCAATATGTTTGCCTTAATGAAGAATATCGCGAGCAAACAGTTACCTTTATGGTCACACTGTTGTATAATGCACTTCTTGCATAAGTGAATGTTGCAGTCATTAAAATTCAATCATAAAACCTCCCTCAGCTCCACTTTTTTGCGCGCGCACATCGTGCGTGTGAGACAACTTGTTCATCATCGATGGGCGGACGGAGGCAGAGCGATAGTAGTTATCATGTTTGGCAATTAATACTCACTCTCGCCCGCGATGGCTGTTAATCACCTATTAATAGAGCCCCGCCAATTATCTCCTTCGCAGGATTGCACCGTGATGGAGGCTGACCACTGAAGGATGGGACACAAAGGCGGACTTGTGGTGCACTTGATCTGGATCTGGATCAGTTTCAATGAACTCTGCTCAGCGGCAGAACTCAAGGCGTCCCCGCTGAAGCGAGCCGCATCCACGGATCGTGTGGCCAATTTGACCCGACAGCACGGAGGTGATGTTTTCGATGCCTACGGTGAGTACCAGAGCCTCGGGGCGGGTAATTGAGGGAAGAGAACCGCACAGTGGCGTAGTTTTATCTCTCTTCCTAGCGGAAATGATTCGGAGAATTCGCAATTGTATTGTCAATCTAATCTTGACTGGTCAAAAATGTCAATTTCGCGATATTGCGAAAGCATTAAAAAGTCGCGAATCATATATCAGATTGTGAAATGACATGCGTGATCTTTTCAACGTTTTGTTAAACTTGATTTTTGCATGGCTTGTCTTTCTGACACTTTTTTCAACTACTTTCTCTTATCAGATTGGATTAAAACTCAACTCGATACAGTTTTATAGACAATTTCATTAATTTGAACTTCTTTAAACCTCCTGGCAAATTAACTTATTCGCATTCGTTGATCTTGAAGACCTTTAAATTTTAATCAGAGTGAAAGTGAAATTTAAAATATTTTACTCTTCAAAATAATGTAAGGATTACTAAAATACCTGAAAAACATAAATTATAAGTTAATATCCGAAAGTAAATTTTAACAATTTTTCTACATAATCTTTTGTATTTCTACGCCACTGGTTTATTTAATGAATGTTCTGTTGAAATGCATTATTTCATCTCTGCATGAAGTCGAGCATATCTTAGAGAGTTTTCAGACTAATCCTCTTGTACTATGTCTCTAATATGACCACTAAATCCGCCTTTTCCTACTACTCCTGATCACTCTTCTCATCTCAAATGGACTCAATTATCACCACTTCTGCATACTAATGGCTTCTCCTCTGATCCGAATCTCTCCGCAGATTTGTCCGAGTGCAGCGCAGATGTTTGCATCGGGCTGTCCAGTGGCACTGCGGCTCTGTTCAAGAGTTACATCAAAGAAATCGGTAAGTCGCATGTCCACCACAGAAACGCGCCCCGAATTGACTCTTCTCGCTCTCATGTCCAGATATGTCGGCGAAATCGGACCTGATGAATTGCAAATGCCAATGCTTGCCGCATTTGTCCACTTACCGCGAAGACGCCGGAATCTGCGTGGACGATATTCACGGTGAGTCGCCCAATTAATTTACCTGATATTTCAGAAACTGTGCGCTGGCGAGAGTGTTGGTAGCAAAGTGCACCGGCTCTGGCCATTTATCACGCGATCATCCTCCAGAAGGCTTCCCTGACTATTGATCGCGAACGCGCCGATGCATCTAATTACGGGGGAATAGAACAAGAATAGATAGAGAAATGAATTATTGGCGATCGCCTCGCCCGCGTGATAAATGATCTGTCGATAAATCTAACTTTGGCCATGAATATTGTTGGCTATAGGATGTCGTACAGTAAATTATCCTATTGCAAACGCACAATCATAAAAGTTTCCCCTCCAAAGACGCGAAGAGTCAGAGTTGAATGGGTGGAGAAGAGTTATTCAAAGAGGATTAAGATATGATGCTGCCGCTAGGACACACTGTTTCCCATTGCAGAACTTTCGCGTGTGATTGAAAATAAAAATTATTGCTTGAGACACTTTTATGAGTCAGTTTACAGGACTTTGGTGTCTGTCGCGAAATTTTATTTTCAATTAACCTCTACTTTATGGTGAGATTTTTATTATCTTTCTTTCCCTTTGCAAGATGTGATTAATTTGGAGACATTTGGACTCATTGTTTGACCAACACGCGCCACGATAATTTCGCGCATGATAATAAAAAAATAATTTTTGCAATGTTTTTATTGGCAATCAAAGATCTCCTCTGCATTTTTATCGCCTCTTGTTACCCAACATTTTACTTAAGAGTTTGTGCTTTCCCCATCTCCAAGTGAGTCTCAAAACATCATTAGATATGGCATTATTTAACCATATCGAAGAATGGAAATGAGATGAGACAATTGCAGTGAGAAAGTCAGGCTCTTAATGTCCCATTGCTCCATATTTTCTCATCAGACGCTCTCTTTTCCGGATGAAATAATAGATATTAAAGCCTTATCTTCCATCTCTGGGTACATTTCAACTCGGCGGACGCATTTGGCCGATGATCCCCTCAATAAAGACACGTGAGATGACCGTCTTGAGGAGATGTTGGGTAATGTTATTTGTTCAGGAGACTCGCGCATTTGACTGCAGAGGATGTATTGATAGAGACAGGCTGCAGATAAACCTCAATCTAAATGGTCTCCATGTTCCACCGACTGCAAATGATGCGATCGTGTGATCTTTTAAATGTAAATCGCCACCATTGCGTGTGGGATGGCGATAGAGTGTCTCGAATAGACGTCTCATAACTGATTATACACAGAGTTCTGGTGAGAAGATTTTTCGGCACACTTCACTCTTGATCTCTTCAGTCGATCGCCAGAGAAAACTGTACTTGATCTCGACAGTTTTAGTTCAATCTCTCTATTCTGCGCTCTCGATGATTAATGATCCAACCGCGACGACCACTTCAAATTTCAATCAAACATGCCTTTTTACACTGTTTAAGTAACATTTCAAGATCAATTTCATCTCCCGCGACGGCCTTTTGGGGGCTGGACAGAGAAATACCTATGATTAATGACTCTGTGTGCTCGCCATGGCACATCAGAGTGTGAAATCATTGTCATTCCCAATTGCAGTGATGATTGATAGTATCAAATGAGGTTCCTTCCCACGACTCCCACACCCTGGGCTCCCGCCAAAATTCCTCGCCACGCTGGGTGCGGATTTATAGCCTGGCCGACACCTGGGAAATGGATTTGCCGTGCTGCAAAATTCCACGACGATCAATAAAAAGGCATAACGACGATCCAGGAATATAAGAGCCGTTTGATATGCCTGTTAATCATTTGGTTGTTTGTGTGGGAAATTCTCTGATTGCGACTCGTTTGCAGGACGAGTCAGCTAGACCATCTGTGACGTCACAGTCTCAGTTTAATGATCTTGCCGATGGGCTCTTTGCGCTGCGTCTGCAGCATAAATGCAGCGCGCATACTTCCAAAGTGCCCCATTGTATTCTGAGCGGAAAGGGTGCACTTTAAATCTCAATGTTGTCATTTTACCCGGGCAATAAATGCAAATTTAATCGCTCGCGAAACAGTCACCCGATCTCTAATGCACCTTTAATCGACTTTGTTGCTCCCTCCATCATCGTTTTGTTTTGTCATTTAGTGGCGCCCACGTGGTCTCTTCTGGGCAACATGAAGAAATTAATAGTCTCGTTAACTCATTCCTCCATTTCCCCGCGTGTATTTGTGGAGGCAATTCCACTGCCCTCACATAAAAGGTGCCTCGAGTGCCTTCCTTTTTACGAGCAGCGCCGCCATATATCAAACTGCAAAACGCGTGCATGCAATTGAAGGCAATTGAAGGCCTCTTCACCCTACATTTCGCCATACACTGTGATCAGCCACGACATTCGAATCAATTTCCAATGAATTAAACCACCAATTACTTGCCGAAGAATCCCTAGATA
The DNA here is from genome assembly GCF_947086385.1 of Phlebotomus argentipes. NCBI lineage: Eukaryota > Metazoa > Arthropoda > Insecta > Diptera > Psychodidae > Phlebotomus > Phlebotomus argentipes. The sequence goes on from NW_026776174.1 coordinate 6,084,880, forward strand.
GTCTGACATGTGCAACAGAAGCAGCATTTTTCATCGGGCTGTGATTTACTTTTAATATGTCCAGATTTACGACTTGCGCACATTTTCAGCAACATTTTCAGAAGCTGACGCCGTGTGCCTGATGAATTTATAGACTTTCATCGCAACTGTGTCTTATCTAGCGGAAGACCTGGTGATCAGTGGATATAAATTATGAAAGAATTAGCAGATGTTTCAGCGAGAGGTTGCGTGAAGTACTAGACAAAGTGTATATTATAATGCTTTATACTCTAAACGTGTAATTTGCAATTTTACCAAGAAATTTTCATTTACCCTGTTCCGTATTGAAAGGCTTTGAATCTTATTCGTGCTAAATTCTCGCTAAGCTTGGAACAAGGCTTCATAACCCGAAAAAATATTGAACTAAAATGTTGCATTGAAAAGGCATTTCCTCTGGAATCTATGAAGACCATCTGGAATTTAGCCTAGTAGCAAGAATGTAATAGAATTCACTCCGCATCGATATTTAATTGTGGAACAATGAGATTGTTTTAATATAAATATCTCAATACATTGTCCGCAGTGAGATGCATGTCGATATTGATCTCACGTTTTCACCATTTCTCAGGTGCACTCAATAGAATTCCATAGGCACAAAAGCCTAGGCTTTTTGTGACAGAATAATAGAATATTAGTATTTTAATCATACGCACGAAGGCCGGGAATTGGTGAAATTCCGATTTCCCTGCGCATCTTTTGCACCAATTAAGATGGGCAATTGTGCAAAATTTATAATAGTGCAATTGAAATGCCCGCGTGTGTGCATATCAGTTTCTTGTCCTGTGCACAATGTTCATCATGGCATGACACGGAATGGGGAGAGAAAGATGTGGTGCCTCGCAAATTGACGAGCGTGAGCATCGCAGCACCATTTCAATTATTCAATTTCATACGCGCCACGAGCAAAAGGTCAAATCCTATTCCTGTTGCACCGGCCAGACAACCCTCCTCGACGCCGTGTTCAGCTCGACAGGAGTTCAATTATAAATTATATTTGCGTGTACGTCTAATTTTTCTACCCTTCCACCGGAGATGCTTTCAACATCACTCAAACGGAGCGATTCAATGTTTGCATACGATTAGAATAAAATTAATTGCGTGCCATTGCCAGAGAGTGAGAACACTGCTCTCTTCCACAAATTGATAATTCACAAAATCGTTATTTACCCATCAAAGGAGCAAAAATACAACCAACTTCTTCAGCAACACTTATCCATACCTTCGAGCGTCAATTAAGACACGCGCAAACTTCGTTTTTTTTCATAACTCCGCCGCACAATTTGAGTCTTTCAATTGCTCATCGATTGCTGCACAATGGCCAATTTACCCAATAATGTGGCTGAACATACATGAAATTTCCGTGGCCAAAGTGGAAAAAGGCTGCGAATGATTGAGAAAGAGAAGGATGAGCTCGAAATGATGGCAATGTGCGTAAAGCACATATGAGAGCATGACTTTGAAGATCATGAAAATCATTCAAGTGGCAAGTTCTCTTTGATCTCGCCTAGAATTCACTGAGAGCACCTGTCGGATTGAGGTGTTCGCGCTGCTCAGAGAATATTTCCATTAATCACAAGATGCGGGGAACTATTGTTGCCTGGGCGTGAAGAATGGCTTAGGATTTGGAGCAGATGTAGTGAAGATGAGACCATTATTGCCACACGATTTGTCTGAAAGACACTGTGAAGGGTTCAACGTTCTGGAAAAATCTCTCAAATGAGCATTTTCTAATTGAAAGTTAATTCGACAAAGTAAATCTACTGAATACTCAAGTAGCAAACTGAAGTCGGCACAAAGTAAATGCAAAAACTGGTCATATTCCAGTCAGCTTACGTACAAATTCTTCTTCTATAGCTAAATTTCTCGACGTTCTAATAAGATTTCAGTCAATTTCTTGCTGCTGAGGTCTTAAGAATACCGTAAAAATGACTGTAATCTCGCCATAATTAGACTTTTATTGCATTGCTTGGCTAAAGTGTACGAAATCAATACAAATAATTCCACCAAATGGCACAATAATTGCTCTGATTTCTTTTGACTGAGCAATTTTTCTCGAAATTGTTCTTTAATCGCACCTGACAGAAGCAAAGCATCAAAGAATTCAGAGAATAGTCGGAGAACAAAACGTAAGACTTAAAGCGACGAACCCGATTTCATATTCCTATCGCGGCAAACCTATTGAAACTCAGTGGTAATTTAATTAAAATTACCTGGTCCATATGTTTTTCCCATTTACTATCCAAATTGCGTGGATTTATGACGATTTAATGGATTCTGCGAGAAGCTCGTTTTTGCAATCATTGCCATTTTCACCGTCTGCGAGGGAATGCAAATCTCACATGCGCAAAAACCAGACAATTTATTGAAAAGCATCTCTTTTTATTATTAACTTTCACCTTCATTTCGATCTAATGCATCTCTTTGCCGAGAGATGCGTTTTTGCCGAATGGCACTGCAAGAGAAATTCAATATTGTTTTACGAGATGGTCTTTCCATGGAAATTTATTGGTTTTTTTCCCACAAAAATGTAATGCTGGCATTCGTCATACAATAAAATGTTTGCTGATGCTCTTCAGGGGGTTCCAGAGATCGTTGGCGCGAATTGCGGGTCATTTTGGCATGACAAACGCCCCACTGATGAGCGCAACTACTGCCCAGAAGCAGCGCATCTCGTTAATTCAGCATAAATTGCTGGGAATTATGGGAGGAATTATCAAATAAAATTTACGATCCCCTTGTGACATTAGGTGCAGTTCAATTTTCATCTCAATGTATGCAAATTGCCACGGCGTGGCAACAAAGCGTCGCGCTATAGCTTAATTCTGCCGCCACCCGAAGCACTTGGGCGGATAATTGGGGGCTCTTGAGCGAGGGAAATTGCCTTTTATCGAAAATTAATTGTCACGGTGAGGCTGATGATATATTTGGCACTCGGTGGTCGCCAAGCATCCAATTATTGTCACCATATTAATTGATATTCTCACTTACAGAATGCACCCTGGCACCGTTCGTTAGCGGTTCATCAACGGAGAAGATACCATTTGTGTTCCTGCCTCTGCGCGGCCAGATTATTCATCCCAGTCGCGAAATCAATTTCCCAGGTAGGTTTTTAATGGAAAATCTCTGATTAATTGCCCTGTAGCAGCGTGAGATTAACTGCCAAACATGCGATTGTGGTGTCAACAGTTCATCTGCCGATATTAATTTCCGCACTGCAGTGCACACAAGTCATTTTTCACTTGGTGTGCGTCTTCATCGTCAGAATTGGGAGGTCAAGACTCATTGAAGCTACCGCGCACTGAAATTGATAAGACTTTGAGTCTTGATTGATACTTTAGGCGTGGAATGGATTAACATAACAGCTCAGCAATTAATCTTCATGAAGATTAATGCGATACAAGGCAAAAATACCAATTTCTAGAAGACTCTTTCGATCCATTTTCATCAATCGTAAATCTTGTGAAATTAGTATCGATTTCTGAAGTAATCCTGGGTGTGACAAGAGCGAAAATCACCCATTTTCGATCCGACTTCAATCACAATCTCCAGAAATGGTGAGAGCAGTGAGAGCCTGAGAGCTTTTACCAAAAATTTTGGTGGGTGTTCCTCGTTAGAGAGACAGATTTATGGGCAGAGAACATTTTTATTCAGCCACATAGAGGCGAAAAGTGTGTTTATGGATAGCATAAAATGAGCATCTTTTGATGTATTCCTCAAACAAAGTGTTTCCTTTGCCCATTGATGTTTATTTAATTTTTATATGATCTCTTAGACACTATAATTTCTCATTAGAGATAATTAATAGGCGATTGACTGTAAAAGATAATTTCAGCGCGCCTGCGGCAATTCTGATGCCGTGATGGTGAAGATTTTCTTCGCAAAAATTATACTGCAGTCGTGAGATATCTTTGCAAAATTGGCGATAAATGACATCACATTAACTTTTTAACGGTCAAATGTGCAAATTTTTGTCTGACTTTCTAGCCTTCGTGCAGAAAAAAAAACCGCAGTGTCGAGAAATCGCTGAAAAGACGATCCTAAATCACTTATCATGGAGTTGTAAGTCATTGACTTCTCCTCTGGACTATTTTCTCTGATCAAAGCAAAATTTGCGGGATTTTTTCCCCACTGAGCGCGCGCGCAGCTGAAGAGCGGGTTTCTTGGTCAGCTTCATCGATGCTCGGGCACAATATTGGATTTCCAGAGGTGTCATTAAAATAATTCCCTCATTTGTATTCATCTGCTCAGTATGACTGAGAATCTGAGAATTTCTCCATGAGATGAGTGTTTGATTTAGGGCCGTAGCTCATTCGCCTATTTATTCTTCTCTCCCTCAGGAATGGCCTTTTTGCCAATAAATTATCCCACCGAGCGCGTGAATTGGTCGCCCGATGAAGACATAAAAAGATATGCGAGTGTAGATTTTTCTTCCATCACTTTGTGGCCTCCAAACACGTGTAAATTCCTTAACATTCGCCCCCCGCATTTCCATGCCATCCATTGTTGAACACCTTCTAATGAGAGATGCCTGAGAATGGGGAGAGGAATTGTACACAGAGTCATCCCATGTTTTGCACTCGATATGGACATTCTCCGGCACAGTATGACTCAATAAAGGCAAACTATCTCTGCATTTGCCAATTAAATGCCTCTTTTTGCCCATAGAACAACTCTTTTGACTCGTCCAGCAAAACATTTACACGTTCCACAGCATCGCAAACACGGAAGAATTCTTTTTGCCAGCAGAAAGCTATCCCTTCTGACGCCATTTCCCACCAGATAACCCGAGGTTCAACCCAGAAATCGAGTTGTAATGTGATCATAGAATTCTCATGAATTCATTTGAAGATTTCGATCATTTTGGGAAGGTCTTCGGTGTTGATCAACGCATTTTGAGTGGTTCTAAACTCAACTCTCTGACTTTCAAATGCAGTTTTGTGATATTTATGCCAATGCAACCACGATCACAGCTTCAAGAGACGAGGAAATATGGAGGAAAGCTGAAGAATTTCTTGCAATTGCACTCTAGTGATTGAGATCTCGGACTTTTTACAGTGGCACTTATGGAAAAAATGCGATCAGAGATTAGAAAAGAGGGCATAAAAGAACCACATACACACGATCTAATTTGTATAATGGTTTGAGGAGGAATTGCTCCGGTAAGAATTGAAGATTACAGCATTTCTGATGGAAGTTGAGGAAGGATTGTGGAGCAGAAAAAAGGCAAGCTTGTACATTGAACTCTGCAATGATGATGAGTTCAATCTTCCCATATTGCATACACCTTTGCATAATCATCTCTCTCCCATCTCAAAATATATAAATAAGAGAATATTACGATGATGGTTAGATTTCGAAATTATCACGCTGTATTTCCCGATTATTGGCTGCTAGTTAGAAGATTTCCTACTGCTTCAATTGCCTTTTTTCCTGCCGCGAGAATTTCAGTGAGCAGAGAAAAATACTTGTTGCTGGGCAGAGAATGCCCAGGATTTGTCCAAGAATCCATTGATATCTTACAGAAGAATCTCTAAGTGACAATGATTATTTACGAATCAATTTGGTGTGTTTAGGAGAGGTGATGTCTCAGAGAATGCCATAAATATCTCATAAATTCGACTTTATGCCCACAATAAAAAATGTCTTGAGCGAACGAGTTCGGAGAAGGAATGAAACGGTGAAAAGTGTGAAATTTATCACAATTTCCCAATTCATTCAGATTATCCGCTTTCTAATACAGTCTAATTTGCACATAATAGACAATAACTAATTTTATTTATGAGAAAATATTGGGAATTACCAGAGTTTTGCTTATATTATTCCATTAAACACCGCGAATCGCGACTCTTCTAGGCATCCTCAATCCAATATGCGCCGTGACGGGATCTCAGTACCTCACCAAGACCGGCTGGTCAGAGCTGCGCAATCCCATCGATACCGATGTCCCCTTTGCACTCTTCCGCGACGAGGGACGGACGTTCTTGCAGGTGAGAATTACGACGAGATTAGAGGAGAGCCATTAGAATTTGGTGAGAGAGTGTCTTTCCTCGTACCTCGGCGATAAGAGGCGCTATGATGATTATGCCACACAAAGGCTTCACACAATAAAATGCCATAATTAATTTCCAGTGGGCCGGAGAGGCGGAATTACGGCTCCGAATGCAGGGGCGGCTTATCTTGGTGCATTTGCTGTGTCGCGATATGACTCCTCCGGACGCGGCTTTCCCACCGAACAACCGCTCCAGCAGCGGCGGAGGTGAGTTCCAGACTCTCATCCCACTTCTGCCACAGGTGGTTTATTATTTATGATGCACAGAAGGACATCGGGAGACTCGCAATCTCTCGTGATGGACAGCGCAGTCGTTCAACCCGCGCGATGGTGATTAAAAGACGTGTCTTGTAGAAAAAGATGCACCTCCCAAGTTGAAATATTAATTATTATGCGTGAGATAAGACGATCATCATGCAAATTGCAAGATCTCAGATTGACTCATGCAAGATCGGGCGGCAAATTTTATTTGTTTCGAGTCAGCGAGAGACAAATTCATATTTTAGAAGAGATTTACGTGGAATTTAGCTGAAGAATATAGAATTCAAACGCTAAATTTGTCTCTAAAGATCATATTTCATTTACTCTTCCTTAGAGATTTTGCTATATAGTTTGCAGTAACTGAACTTATGCCCGATAATTTACTACGTGACACAGAGTGACGCTAAATGAGTGCGCTTTTGTAACTCAAGAAGCCGATCGGGCACTGTTGCGTGGTGTCTTTCAACGGTCAACGTGTAGAAAAGTGAGAGAGAAAGACTGCCAAGGAATCGATGATATGATAAGGAATTACTGTTGATTTTGTAATTGAGCATGAGATACACATAGGAGAACATAATGCAGAAATGTCACATTTGTCGATGGAATCGGCACTGATTGAGAATGGTGGATCTTGTTTGGCGTCGTCGCAATTTTTCTCTGTCCACTCCATTCATACGTGACCCGAGAGAGATGAGAGTTGGAAGATTAAGTTGAGGTGGACAAATGTGTAGGAAATAAATAATCGTGTACTGTAAATTAAGATTGAATAAACATACGAGTATTGATGGGAAATTTTCGCCCCGAAGAGACAAGGCTAATAACATTTTCCCGTACTTTTCATTGCAGTCGCATCTGTGGACGATGATTTACTGCCGAACCAGAATATCTTCACACCTTGTGTGGCTTTTCGCGTCGTTGGAACACCAATTAAGCATGTGAATAGTGAGTATTAACTCTCTACTAATTTATTGGGGGTGTTCTGTGAAGATGAAGTGTAGCTCACACTCGAATTTCTCTTCTTCTCTGCCGACATTTTTTGCCGGGCGCCCTTTTTTCTGCGTCTCGCCAAATTACAGTGCGCATGTGTGTTTCATTCTCACAAGAAAAGCTCATTCAAGAAGCCGCGCCTTCTAGCGCGTGCAACTTACAACAATATTATTATTAATGTTCTCTTCTTAACACGATGTTTTTAACTACTTTGTACAAATTCACCGTGAAGGCATTGACGGGGCAGAGGAAGAAAAAAAAAGATGAAGATGAGAAGTGCTACAAAACGCCACCTCTTTAGTCTCTTTCTTCTCGCGGGAAAAGAAATGCTGCGCGCGTGAAGACAAGGTCGCGCTATTGATTTGTGTTCGTGGGTGAAGAAGTTGCGGAGCATTTCGTGTCCCAGAGAAGCGAAACAATCATTTTTCCTGCCTCCAAACACGAGATGAGAACAATGTGGCACACGAGACACACGATGGGAAGCTTTTCGATTGACGAATGTGGGGAAAGAGTGTCTGTGAAAAAGGGGGAAAGTGAAGTGATGCAGGAGTTCTCATTCCCAAGATCTTTTTTTGTAATGCCCTCCCTGGAATCCAAATGCAAAAAGAAGCAAGAGAAATACGAGAGAGAGTTTGTGTAATTGCATTGACCAGCGCACATCTCATTAGACAAGGAGGAGAATATGTGAAATATTTCATTCTTTGCTTGGAAAAGTTCAAGGCATTGTGTTATTCAAGTGCTCACAGAACGCATTTCTGACATTTTTCGCGCAATATCTCGCAAAGAAAACACCTCTTTTAGGGCCCAAACAGTTTTAACATACAATGGACAAATGATGATAAAAGTGACCATGGGAAATTCATGTCTCTGACCACTAATGAGATCTCACGGACGTAGAAAGTAAAAGTCGCTTACGCTGTCTATCAAAATACAGAGCAGAGATTTCCTCTGGCTATATTGATTTCACGCCATCAATTAACCGTTCAACAGGTTAATCAGAGTGAAGTCATAGAACTTGTGCAGATGTGTGAACTTTTGGCACATTCTGCAGACATTGACTTCAATTCCCGCAATAAAATAACCGACTTTATCATCCTCTAATCGTGCCTTTTCCTTCTTTCTTCCAGACGTTACCGAAGTCTCATTCCAGTCTGAATCGTCCACCTCATCTAGCTCTGAAGGTCTCACCACTCGAGAATATGTCGTCATTGGTCTCTGTAGTCTTCTGTTGGGTCTCATATATGTGGCGTCCGTGTTCCTCTATCTGCACATGAAGAAGCGCAAGAACCAGAGTCCAAATGGCTCACTTGGAGGACACACGATGAAGAACAACGAACTCACTTTCCCACCCAATGATCAGGTGACTTACGGACCAGGATTCCACCGGAACGGCAGCTCTAGCATCTACGGAAGCAAGTCCTACTCACCCAGGAATCAGGGGAACAACATGAGGAACGTCACTGGAGGAAATCTCGTAGGTGAGGAGATGGGTATCATCAAGAGCAATCCTCTGCTCAAACACTTCCCCAATCTCAGCGACAATTCGGGCTTCATGAGTGATCAATCCAATTCCAACTCGGAATTCGACGAAGATCTCCCACAGATTGACATTGAGAAGACTCAGGCCACAATTCATCTGGCTTCTGGAAGGAATTCCCCAAAATGTGGCGATGAAGCTCACGAGAATTCGTCAGGCACTCAAGACACGGAGAGAATTCCCGAGGAAAATGTCTCTATAGTGGAAGACATGTCGGCAGAGGACAAACTAGAGAACATGAAAGCCATAGTAAATGGCACGATCAGGAGGAAATTGTACTTCAATCCTGCTTACTTCGAACCCGATCTCTTGGTTTCTCCTCCTCCAGCTGCCCTGGAATTCCTCCACAAGATCCGAGAAGTTATCACGATAGCCAAATTCAAGATGGCAACGAAGAAGTTTCAACCCTCACTTGAAGCTTTGCCTGAAGAGTTGCAGAACGGATCGGAGATCTACTATGGCAGATCGGGAGCGGCGTCAAGCAAGAAGAGTAGTGTTATGGGCACTGGAAAGAAGAAGCCTCCGTGCTCAGGATGTCCAGGATGCGAGACTGCCTCTGTGTCTTCAGCCAAGCAAGCGCCTTTACCACAATTGTCATCGACTCCAGACGATGGCAATTGCAGAAACTGCGGCGACAAAAGGAACAGCATCAGGAAGTGGCTAGAAGGAGTGTCTTCGGGTGTTAACGAAGAAAGCCCAATTTCAGATACTGAAAAGAAGGACTCCGATGTAGGAGAAAAGGGAACAAAGACGACGGAATTGGTGAAGAAGAACCTTAAACATCTAGGAAGCGAAAGCTCATCCAGTTCAGATTCTGATACTATCAAAGCGAATAGCATTAAGAGCACAAAGAGACGCGCTCCTCCGATTCCGCCCAATCCACCTCGAGTCATCAACAGACCGACAAGGATTGAGAAACCCTCTGTGGAGTTGTACAATAAGATTGCCAAATCGGAGATCTACAACAATCCTCAGTTCCTACAATCGAGCCCAGAACTGCCGCCCAAGAATCCACATCCGTCGAGGCCGTTGAATCGTGGTCACAGGAAGCAGCACATGGAAGTTCAGGATCAGTATGCAAGTGTGTCAGCTCTCAACGTGCAAGTAAGGAAACAGGAGATGCTAAAGAATATGCCAGACATGGTATATGAAGCCTTAACCAAGGATTCTCGCTATCGAACGCAAACTATTGAGAGTCCTTTCGGCACTCTCAAGCTTCCCACGCCTGATTACACCGATGAAGATTACCAAGCGCATGTCTTTAGGAAGCCCGGAGATTCCCCTTCAGTTCCCACTCCAGATTACCACAGCTTATCTCGCATTAGGAACAAGAACTTCCCGCCAGGATCGCCAATATATGCTCGCAAGTCACCGCACTACTTGATAGTGGATTACGAAACGGACAGCTTAGAGAGAGCACCTTGCAACAGAAAGAAGACATTCTCTTCCCCATCCTCGTCCAATAGCAGCAGTGACTCCCAACCAAGTCCTTCGTTAAGTGCTGCGCTGCCTCTTGAGGAGGAAGTGGAGATGCGAAACGCAGTTTATGACAAGGTGGAGGGGTTTAGAAAGGACACAATTGGAAATGTGGGGAAGAACAAGAAGAAGACTGACTACTCTCTGGTGTCTGAAGTCTATGTCGGAAGCACCGCGTTCTCCAGTCGCAGCAGGCAAAGCTCAAAGATCAAATACAACGTGCCTTACGCTGGAAGCATGACCATCGAATTGGATCCCAGTCCTGATGAATACGATCTGTCCACGGACAGTGATCAGTTCGAACCCGACACTCTGGACAGGAAACCAAAGAGGAATCAAGCGCCTCAAAATCCCAACATCACAGCCTGGAATAATCATTTGGTGAAATCTTCAGAGTTCCTCAACAGTCCCGATAATAATGTCAATTATTCCTCTCTCGAAAATATGACCTCTCTTCCGGACCTGAATCACATGCAACAGCGACAGAACCAGTTGGTTTTGAAAACCACTGGTTCTTTCAAAAGTGACACGATCAGTCCGATCTCTGGCAATTTGATCAGTGGCCCCAAGACCTTTGGCAGCCTGAGGGAAATCTACAAGGCAAAGACTCAGAAGAATCTTCAACGGCCAGCCTTGACCAACATAGACTTCATGGAGAAGGGAAAGCTACTAACACTTGAGGAGAGGCATGCGAGAAGACAGAGGTCAATGACAGAGAATACGCTGAATAAGAAGAACAAACTTTTGCCACCCGACGTAATTCCCTACAATTCCCATTATGACCATCCCAAGCCACCGGTCGCGGTTTCTCCGAGTCACACGATGGCAAAAAACCTGACGGTCTGGAACTCGGAGGAATTCAGCGGAGCCGATCAGAGTTGTCAGGAGGAGACTTTCGAGCACGACACCGACACGTACGAGACGAGGAGCACGAATAGCGAAACCACTGAATTCACCGGCGTTTCAGAGACCATTGCTAACTCGGAATTCGAACACGATCGGCGGATTCTGGCCAACAATCTCGAATATCCCACCACGAAGGAGTACACGACCATCAACAAGCTGTCCAGATTCTACGACAACAACGACTACATCGCGGAGAACGACGGATGCTACATCAACAAGATGGAAGGGAAGCCAGTGGACATCATGGACACGTACATGACGATTGAAGAAGTGGCGGAGAAGAAGAGCAGCGACTCTGAGAAGATGGATGATATCAAGGAAGAGAGTGAAATTGATCGGATCGAAGTGATCAGCACCAACTCAATCAAGACCAATTCCTCCAAGCAAAGCACTCTCAAGTCGGCCAAATTCACATCAAATCTCATGAACTTAAAGGAGCACTCGAACTTGCAAGCTCCAAAGATTTTCAGGGTGGAGATCAATCCTGAGAGTGATGCCATGAAGCTCGCGATGGGAATGCGCGATCGTGCCAAAAAGTCCAAGGACATCAAGAATGCCTGGAAGAGATTTGTCAGCATGGCGAGCTCGAAGCTGAGAGTGAGCAGTCCAACGAAGCCTGACATCAAGTTCAATTTCGTGGACGAAATAGAAGTTGTCGATCGCGATGAGGGCATTTCTTCGCTGATCGACGAAAACATGAATGAGAACAAGACTGCGATGCAAATCTCACCACCGCAATCGCGCCGGAAGGCCGAACCTGACAGTGGTTACATGAGTGCCGATTCCAATGAATCGAAAGCTTTTAACCGGAAGTACTACGATCGCTTCAACTTCAAGGCAATCGAGGACAAGATCAACGAAGCTTCCTACATCGACATCGTGGAGTGTCCTGAGCCTGAGGCTGAGCATCAGTACTCAATGATTCAGGAGCACACCAACAAGATTACACTCGAGATTACAGACAATGCCAATGAGGAGCAGAATAACCACTCGATCGTGGAAGTTGGAGAGGACATTGATGATGATACAGAACGATACAGTAGCGGATTATCGACCTCTGAGGAGGAAAGTGACGACGATGCGGATGAATTGTGCGAATCTGGAGCTGAAAGTGTGGAAACGCATTCGGTCTTCTTCAAGCAAATGCGTCAGTAGTCAAATTTAGGGAATTGTTTAATAGAAAATTAACCTCTAGGCAACTCTATTTTTAAGATTATTACGTTTAGTGATGGTGTTTGCAGTGAACAGAGCAAGCACAGGCCAGTTTCCGTACGCTAAATTGCGATTAAAAGACAGATGCTGATTTATTAAGAAGAGTCTGTCTGCGTTTCGAGGAAAGGCCCAAAATTGTAAAAATATGTAGATAAATAAACATGGGCTGACAAATTGGTGCAATAAGAGATAGACTTTGTATGTATTTTTAAATGTTTTCATCGTTCGGGAGTCTCTCTTGTACCTGAGAGTGAAGAATGTAGTTATTTTTTACTATGAAATAAATACAAAAATTATATTTGGAAAAATCACGAGTGGATTTCCCAGAAAATCCCTCAAAAAGCTCACTCATAAGGTTGTTCTTTGGTCATTTTAAAACATTGTAATTTTAAGTGATGTTGTAAATTTCCCAAATAATTTTATCGTGCAATTTTTAATGCTCTCTTTCTAGCTTGTAATGTTTGTAAGGCTTAAGGAATAGACAGTGAAAAATAGTTCATGTGATAAAGGCCGGATGTGCAATAAAATGTGTATAAAAATTCCAATATTTTTTACACATACTTCGGCAATCTTAATCTTAGTTCATATAAATTATTTAGCCAATATTGTTTAAATATGCTTTGTGTTTTTTTTTTCTACTGACTTTTTATGATTGTCCTCCAATATTTAGTGTTAATGTATAGCTCCAGATGCAGCTATAAATCCAAAAAGGGAATAAAATTCATCTTAATATCAATAACATTCCGTAGAATTAGGCAATTCATAGCTGTAGTTGTTTTATAGGCAATTGTAGGGATCTATCGAGTCGCATAGCTTCATAAGTACCTGCATAAGTAGGAATTAAATTCTCTAAGACAGGTGCACAGAATCCAACCACTATTTTATCAATTACTTAAATAGGAATATTAAATCGTTTTTCACTGCCAACACGCAAAAATGATGTTAATCTTTCTATTTTGTCGGGAAGCAATCTCAGAATAGTGTAAAATCAGGTGTGGGTGGCAAAGGTAGCTTAAGTCAATGCTTATCATTAAGAGATTTGTTGCTAATTTTATGAGATGTCTTTTATTGTTTAACTCAAATTCCACTGTAGATGTTTTGTAAGTTGAGAGATTTTTTTTTATTAATAAACGATTTTTGAAAAAGTCGGCGATTTACCTTCTCACACTTTGGGCTTCTTGGGCAGTGAGCCGAAGGCGGAAATCACAGTTCCTTTCGTGCCAGTGATGCTGGTCGTCAAAGATGACGGCTGCACGAGTCCAGCGGGCTTGAGAGGTGCTGAATTGGCTGAGGGGCCAGGTTGGTCCCACTTGGATTTCCTGAAAAACACAAATAGCACAATAAAAGCCACGATAAAATGCAAACAAGGCTGTCAGGAACCTTTTCTTCGCCTCTTCTTCAGCTTTTCGCGCCGCCACTGCGACCTGCTCCATCTTGGCGTTGTCCTTCTTCTCTTTTTCCCGCTTGTCCATCTCCGCCTTCTGTGCTTTGGCCAGGTCCTCGTAGAAGCTCTCCTTTCCCCACTGAAGAGGATCATAGATTTCCGGCGGGTAATTTGTTCCCAGCTCATTGATGTCGCAAAACTGAATGAGCTTCTCATAGATGCTGGGATTGCGGAACTCTTTCCTCTCCTGAATCACCTTGTTCATGTCCATGTTGCTGTTCTTCATCTTCTCATACAGATTGTTGATCTTCTCCTGCAATTCCGGAGCGCATTTCCCCTTTGGCTCTGGTGGCAATTGAAATCCATACTCCGCGAAACGGTCCTTGGTGTCTGGAGGCTCTTTTTCCTTTTCCACCTGATCCTCCTCCTCTGAAATGTCCATGGCACTAATTTCTGAGTTGGGCGACACATTCTCCTCGTCAGAGATCGGCATCTCGTCATTGTCGTTGTAGCTGACCAAGCGGAGGGCTTTTTTTGGCGGTGGAGGTCTTGTTTGTGTCACCGCCAGGGGAGGTGTAGCTGAAACTTCTCTGCTGACTGGCATTGGAGTCCCTCCGGCTGATTTGAGAGCCCCAACTGGTGTCTGAAATGGATTGTGGCATGAGGAAGCGTGCCGGAACTCTTTGTTTTGGTTATACAACTCACCTCTGACTCTTGGGAGCCTTTCGACTCTGGCGAAAAGTCCTCCGCATGCTCTTCATTCTCAGAATCTGTGTAATTTGCTGTCAGGGAAGCCAGAGCTGAGTTCTTCTCACTCATCTCGAATTTCTGGACAGAACCAAACCAAAACAAGAAATCGTTGGCAGCTCACTGTAAACCCAGCAGACCACTCTATTTGCCACTCAAAAGCTACACGAAATCATATATTTATAGGTGTAAATTGTATAATTTCGGCTGTTCGCCATGAATTCCTCAATAAATATTGTGCCTTCAGACTCTTCAATCAAACCTCACAGACATTACGCTTGCATATGAGAATTATCTAAAGATATTCTAAAAAAAGGTGAAGATAAAAGTGAAGAAATATACCATTCCCAGTACCACGCACTAATCGTATACGGGAGACCAGCAAGCCGGGTGGCATGATTGCCAAAACCCGCTGACAGCTGACCGGAACCCAGCCGATCGCGACCGAAGCGTGGCCCGAAGGCAGCCTCGCATCGGGCAATCATCGAATCAGGCAATCCGTGGCAAATGTTAATTAATGGCGAAGTGAGTTTTCGAGAGATAAAATTTGTGAGGAAATTTCGTGTGCGCTAAATGGAAAGATGGATTCACAGAGCAGCCAATCCAGCAGCAAGTCGTCCGCCCAGCCCGTCGACAGATTCAAGTTGCTCTACATGAACGTAAACGAGGACGAAACTCCGCTGCCAAGAAGCTGGAGTTCTCAGGACAAGTGCAACACCATTGGATTGACCCAAAATAATTTGCGTGTTCACTACAAAGGTGACGTGAAAATGCATGCAGAAGCATGAGTGGGAACATCCCAGATTCCCATTTGCACTCCCTGACCACCTCCCGTGTCCAGACATCGCCCACAAGATCGATTTTTTCGCCAGCCTTTGTGTCGTTTTCAGCCATGAAACGCTCTCAGAGTTTTTCTTTTGTGTGTGTTTGTGACAAAGCGAATTTTCACAGAGAGCGAGAAATTTAAGTGCGTAAATAGAGAAAGATTCATCAGCTGATTCGCCCAAGCCACTTCCTGTCACACCGTCCGTCCAGGCGCATTGGCCCCAACACCTCGCGCCACTCGCTCTCCGGACGTCTGGGGCGCGCTCGAGACTGTCGCGGGAGCGCCTCTGGACGAATCTGTCTGCCCTGCGCCCACCCCCACCCACGCGACTCTGCGTCAGCTGTGATGTCCCGGGAGCACATCCTCGGTCCTGGGAAAGCGCGCCCAGCGTCCCAGGGAAAGGGTGAAAACTCGTCAGCGCCTGCAGTCACTTTGTTCCCATCTGTCTTCATCCTGTTTATTGATTTTCAATGTTGGGAAGACTTTTCCTCTTTTCCATCTGTCGCACGCCTCGCAGGGACTTTTCGCGGATTCTACGCGCTTTCTCAGTGCCCCAAAGTTCGCTAAAGACCTCAGAAGGTCATCTAAAAATGTGTATTGCGAAAAATAGGGGATTTTCGGGACTTTTGACCTCTTTTGTGGAACATATTCCTGCAACGTTGATTGTTTTGCCTTTTGAAAGGCAAAAGACTGCTTTTTTATGCTTCAAATGTTGTGCATTTTTTTTTGTTAACTGATTAGATAACAAAAAAAATGACGAAACATTGAGTTTTTTTTATAATTTTGTTTATAAATATTCAAATTAACATTAAGGATAGTTTTAAGTGAAAAATTAGAAAAGTTAGTCAAAAACATTTCAAAATTTGGCATTCTTAACTTCAAAAAATTTAATTTATATGGTCATTTTAAGACCCTATACACATTTAGTGGGGTATTTTTGCTAATTAGTCAATGGTTTTTCAATGATTTTCCTACTTGCCTACATAAAACATCTAGTTTTCTTCTTGACTCAAAGTTCAAAACTTATTGAGAGGTCATTGCAGAGGGAAATGCTCTCGATGTTCCGCCCACTTTGAAGTCACGCCCTCTCAAATGCCGCGAAGCAATGACTAATCATTATGATTACTAGTATTTTTTATTTATTTAGTTAGAAATAAATGAATTGCGAATTTTAAAACAAGCACACGCGTAATTAACAATAAAATACGCACATTTGCTCATGAGTAATTTATTGTGATTTTATGCGTAGTTAAGTAGAGCTTCAGAATTGTGTGTTTTCTTTTAATATTAGATCATTGAAAGCAATTCGATTTAATTGAGAAAGTTTCATAGATAAATTATTATTGTATGAACAGACATTCTGTGAAATTCTCCGCATTCCTGAAGATTCATGGGACTTTTCTTGATGTTATCAGAGAAGCAAAAGCGGTGTTTGAGGAAGTGTGTTGCATTTTTTCCCGTCAATCTACAATTTTTGCGATTGTGTGTGTGTTTTGTTGTTTGGTAACCTTCAGCATAGGCCAAAAATCTCAATGTCCTTCCTTCCAAATGCGATTGAATGTGGAGAAACATTCCACACACACTGTGTGTGGCTTGGTTTAATTGGAAATTATAGATTCTCTTTGTCTCGTGGTGAGTTTTCCACCAGGGAAATTCCCTGCTTGTCGTTGAAATCTCTGTTGGCTGGATGAGTGGGATTTTTTCAGCAGACCAATTCAAGTTCTCTCACATTTTGGCGGAGGCGAGGCAAAAAGAGACACTCAAAGAGTCTCTCTGCTGGTGAAGAAATCGATCTAGTGGCGTCAATGAGTCTTTAATTTTGTTAAATTTTCCTGTGAAGTGCTTTGCGAGAGGTTTTTTTTGTCTTGCTGAGGCTCTGATTGAGATGGGCGATTGACCAGAGTCACCAAAGTCCATTCATCAAGGTGGTTTTTAGGGTGAGCAGACCATTTTGTGTCTGCCATTCGTCAATGGATAATTATTTTCCTGGATTCCTCTGCTATGGGAGAGATTAATTTAATCTGAAAATGGCAATTAGAAGTGGCCAAATCACTCGAAATGTTTACAAATACTCGCCACAGAGTCTCGAAATAGACTCAAACATTGCCTGAGAAAGTGAGAAAAGCATTTGAGTCTTCTCGCTTTCGCGGGAACGTCAGTGGCGAGAAGACTTTTCTGGAGTGATAAAAATATACCATAATCACCCATTAAATTCCATGTGAAACTAGACTTGTGTCGCTCTCGGTTGAAATTCAGCAGTGAATATATTTCCCATTGATTCGCCTGCACTTCACGACTATATAGTGATGATAAAATGCGATTGAGGAGTTGGCAAAATGTCTGAGACGCAGTTTAGCATGCAAATTTCTCAATCATATATTGATTTACTTTTGGACTATTTTCTTTATCGCTTGAATCTCTCGAAAATGGGTTTAGAGAAACTCCAAATTGCCAAATACTTGGAATTTTTTGCAATTGCCAAGGTTGATGTTCAGGTAGAGAGTTGAGATTGTCTGGACAGAAAATGGGAACTGTTCGTATGCCCAACGTTTTTATCAAAATTCACAAGCGATAAAGATTTGGGTTATGCGGGTGCCGTTTGATTTTGAGGAGATAAATCAATTTTCTCTGTATATTCATGATTTTGTGTTGCATCGCCGAGTGAGTGAGAAGCACTATAAAACCTTAAACTAAATGACATGCTCAACTGACTTCAATTATTCTGAACAATCACATGAAAAGCGAGTGGAAAAAATGACTTAGAACTCCACAATCATGCGTGGGTGACTCTGAGTGTTTCGTTTGGGTTTTAGATTTAGGGCAGAGTGGTTTTGCAAAGGCAGAGAGCAAAATTGGACTGTAAATTAAGGTTTGGTTTTCTTATTGAGCTAATTCATAATCAATGTTTTGAAGCACTTGTGACACTTTATCAGGGAAAAGTGAGTGAGTATGAAAGTTTTTTTTTTTTTTTGGAACAATAATACTCAAAAGTAGTGAAAGGGAATTTTTGTGGGCGGAGTATTCATAGGGGCAGAGCTTGTAATAATTTTTCCTAATCTTTCTTGAGTTTCTCAAGTCATTTTAAATTGCCCTCACAAATCCTAGTCTCCCATGAAACCAGTCGACTTTTTTGTTTCCCTTTTGGCACTTAAGACCTGTGAAGATGGGACGAAGAGGCAAAAGTTGATGAATCTCAGCAAAATTCACCTTTGTTGGGCATCCGCAGAGTGAGAGAGATTGGCAAAGAGACTGTGTTGTGAGTGTGTTTTGTGTTGTGCGACTCTCTCAAAGGCAATATCGTGCGGTGTGTGGAGAGTGAAAAAGAGAGAAATATGATAAAGACGACATGGAGAAAAGTGTAGAAAAATATAAAATAAGTTGAAAAATAAGCTCAAGATTCACAGTTGCTGTTTACTATTGAATTGCCAGTCAGCATTGTTACTGTGCAGATATCCAGAGAGGGGCTCATTTACCGTTCTAATGCGTGTGCCCGAGGGCAGATTGGGCCCTCATGAGGGAGTTGGTACAGTGGCGGAGTGATTTCTTGCTACTGATCGTGGTCGCTGGCCGAGAGAGTAAGGCAAGAGAGGCCTCAAGAGTGGGTCATGGTCAGAAGAATTGCTGCTTAGGCAGTGTTGAGCTGTTTCTGTTGCTTTGTCATCTCTCTATTTTGGTCTAATTATTTCTGAAAGTGCACTTTTCAATCGCTGCTGGGCGCGAAAAGGATGATTGTGTGTGGAGGGCGCTTTATAAAAGCGCGTTGTGGAAAGAAGAGTGGCGTTCTGACCATTGATGAGAGAGCAGAGAGGGTGAATGAACTTGTGGAAAGATGGCTAAAGGGAGTGCAAATAGAGACACATACTCAAATGATTGGCCTCACGAATGTGTGCGCGAGGAGTAATGATTTTGTGCTAATTTATTTATTTATTCCCTCAATGCGCTCTTCCTTGCAGGAATTGGAAAGTCACACAATGATGCAGCCTCAGTGCGAACGGCTCATCCAATTCCGGCCACATGTGGCCTGTACTACTTCGAAGTGAAAATAATATCAAAGGGGCGCGATGGCTACATGGGCATCGGACTCACGGCCCAGAATTTCAAGATGAATCGACTTCCAGGTGAGGAAAATTGCATACAACTGTAAAAATTGCTCACATTGCATGTGTTCTATTCAAGGCAATTGGCCCATCGAAGGCGAAATTAATGGGGGGAATTTGACTTTCAATGCCATTTTCTATGTGTGATTGCAGGATGGGATAAGCAATCGTACGGTTATCACGGTGACGATGGCAATTCCTTCTCATCGTCCGGAGCTGGAAAGCCATACGGACCGACTTTCACGACGGGCGACATTATAGGTTGTGGCGTGAATTTGGTGGACAACACGTGCTTCTATACGAAGAACGGCCATCACTTGGGCATCGCGTTCAGAGACTTGCCGGCCAAATTGTATCCCACTGTGGGCCTCCAAACGCCTGGGGAGGTTGTGGACGCCAACTTTGGTCAGGACCCGTTCAAATTTGACATCGAAGATATGCACAAAGAGCTCAGAGCTGCCACGAAAGCTTCCATCTACTCGTTCCCGCTGCCCGCCGATCAGGGCGACTGGACGACAATCCTGCATGAGTGAGTATTGTCGCAGTCATGAAACTCATCATGTTAGTAATGAATGGCGTTTCTTTTGCAGAATGGTGCAATCGTATCTCATTCACCACGGCTACAGTGCAACTGCAGAGGCGTTTGCTAAGGCCACGGGACAGTCCTGCAAGGAAGACATGCAATCCGTGAAGAATCGACAGAGTAAGCAATCCATATGTGCTTAAGAAATAAGCTTTTAATCTCTAATTGACTGACTTTTGTTGTAGAAATCCTCAAGCTTATCATGTCGGGAAGAATGGGCCATGCAATCGAGCAGACGATGCGCTCATATCCTGGCCTGCTGGAGAATAACCAAAACCTGCTGTTCATGCTCAAGTGTCGGCAGTTCATTGAGATGGTGAATGGGTGTGATTTTGATGGTCCGTCGCTTTCCTCATCGGCATCAGCGTCATCGCGAACGAGTCCTGTGCAGACGTCGGTGATTCAGTCCACGAAGGCGTATCAGAACGGCGCGGCGGCCGCACAGAGCAATGGCACGCTCATATCCGATCAAATCAGCGACAATCACGAAGGGAAGACCAGCGTAACAAGGTGAGTGTCCGGTAAAGTAATGTCTGTTTATGCGCATTAGTCTGATAAACGTCTCCCGGAACAGCAATAGTAGTTCAAATTACACTCCAAGTAACAACAATCTGACTGATGCCCATCTCAATCATGTGGAGATCAACAACCAAATAAATTCACACACCTCCAGTGACTATTGCAATGATGTCGAAATGGAGAATGGCCATATTGCCAATGGTGAGGGACTCTTGAGCCTCTCCAGATTGATCTTCAAACTCACATTCATCCGCCTTTCTCTCTCTCTATCTGTATATTTGCAGGTAATAGTTATAAAAATGGTACTTCAGACAATATAAACGACTCGATAGACGGCGATGAGAAGATGGGTAAGGAAAAAGGAGTGATTTATCAGGCCTCTTTAGCATGACACTCATGGATTTCTTCTCTTTGCAGATGTTGATAGTGCTGTTAGCAATAAGTCCAGCAAGTCCGGTGTCGAGAGGATGCTCGAGTTTGGTCGGGAGTTGTCTCAAATGAGTCAGAG
The DNA here is from genome assembly GCF_947086385.1 of Phlebotomus argentipes. NCBI lineage: Eukaryota > Metazoa > Arthropoda > Insecta > Diptera > Psychodidae > Phlebotomus > Phlebotomus argentipes. The sequence goes on from NW_026776174.1 coordinate 6,106,011, forward strand.
ACTGGAGAAGGACAATGGGCCCAATGAGGGAAATCGAAAAATGCTTGAGGTAAAGTTCTGCCCCTTTCGGAATGACTATGAATTATGATTCAATAACTTTTTTCTTGTAGGACGCATTTAGTTTACTGGCGTATTCGAATCCATGGTCGAGTCCGCTCGGGTGGCAATTGTGTCCGTCACGACGAGAAGCTGTCTGCTCCGCTCTCAACTCTGCCATACTAGGTGAGAAGGAGAGAAAATCTATTTGTTTTGGGTATATTTGTGACATTCTCCAGTTCATTGGAGCCCGTTTCGTAATCAGTTGACCTTTGTGTGGCCTCTAGAGGGAGATAATTTAGAGGTTCATTGATAATTTAACTGATTACAAATTGGCTTTACCATGTTTTCCAAGTAAATCAAGTTATGTGAGATTGTCAACAGTTAAATAGACAGAAGGAAAGAATGTGAGATAATTTGAAAAGGCGGAACATAAGAGTGGGCGGAGTTTCGGCAAAATTACTTCTCATTTGATGTTCTAAAGTAGTTAAAGATTTAAATTGATGAGTTTACTCAGCAAAATCTTATGCGGAATGAATGATAATTCAATTCAATTTATGTGGTTGCTAAAGATTTGAATGTGAGTCATTGAAAGCAAATTGATTTGGGTATTGATTTGATATTCAAAATGAATTGTACGAAGTGTAAACTTTTACACCTGTTTAATTTGAATTGTATTCTAAAGCTTTCTTTGATCTTTTTGTGCTGCAAAATTTTGCAATTTGAACAGTATTCATAGACAACAAAGAAGGTTTTACCAATTTTTAGTTTGATTTTTGTTCTTTGAAGCTCCGCCCTCTCTAATATTTCACCCAAAGGGTAGAAAATGACTTGTTTATCATATTGTGACGCTTTGTGGTGACTGAATGCATATCTAATCAGCTGAATGTTCTTCTAATGGAGTGTTTTCGTTGCAGAATCTATGAATTATCCCTGGCAATCACCACTGGCCGTGTGCGTGGCCCACGGATACGAGTTGCGGAATTTGATGGCAAAATCTTCACTTGGGGCGTGTGCGTTTGTCGACGATGTCATTCGTTATCACTGACCAAACACAAAAACCACGATCTCGGACATAATATTTTCTATTTTTATGAACATCTAAGTTTAAAAGGATGGCTAGAGAGGAGGAAAACACTCATTATTGATTAGAAAGAGAGAGAGAGAGAGGGCGATTGGAGGATGAAACACACATGTTTAAAGGATCTATTTAGGCAGAAGAAGTATAAAATCATTGATAGGATTTATTCAAAAAAAAGAAAAGAGAAGAAATATCAAAATTCAATTTTTTATGTTGAGAAAAGCGAATGATTTTGTGTTGTCTTATTGAAATTAATCTTTTTTCCTTTGAGGAATATTTATAATGCGAAATTCTTTGGTTTAAGGCATCAGAATGTTTAATTTTTTTTTAACTGAAATTCGGAATGCGAAATTGCTGTAATGTTTAAACGAAAATTTACTTTTAGATCGAATACACTTGCAATCACCTTTCCTTTGAGTAGTAATTCTTCTCATGATTGGTGAGAAAGGCAAGTATGGTGTAGTGTTTAAGAGGTTTTCTGAGGAGGATATTAAAGAAGAAAATGTTGCGCAAAGTGTAGATTGTCGTAGTGTAAAGTTCTCGCGATAAAGCTATTGAGATTTCTGTGGATGCGTAGGCGTTTCTAGGAAGAGTCTTGACATTGTTCGTTCTCAAATTTTCTCTTCAAATATGTATATAATTCTTTTTATCAGTTTTAATGCAATATACAAAGAAATGAGCAAATTTCCTGTAGTTATTTATTTATTCGTCTCTCAATGGACACTTTCTCAAGCATAAGTGACTTTTCTTTCAATCGCAACTTCACGATTGCTAAAACCCCGCTAAAAAGGGTAAAGAATCGTGAAGACTGTGTAAAAACTCTCTAAAATTTGCACGCTTGATGCGTATTGTTTGAAATCTTTTGGATAAACCAATTCTTTTCTTCTGGGATCATCGAGCCTTGTGTATAAAAGAGTGTGAAAAGTATATTTTACTGCCAGAAAATGTGTAGAGAAGAATGTGGAGAAGAGCACTATTTTAGCAGGAAAGAGTCAATCCCGTGACCAGGAAACATAATTTTGCCTCCTAAAATGTGAAAAAAACAAGCAGAAGCAAACAATCTAGTGTTAAATTCATTATATCTTATTTTTTAACAATACAAAGATGAAGTACATTAAGAACAGTAAATATATAGAAGGAAGTAAAGCAGAAAGCATATTTAAATAGAATGTGGAGAAAACACAAGAAAACACTTGATAAATATACCTAATGAGAAAAAAATATTAAGGAAGAGAAAAACTCTATATGAAAACATATTTTAGAGAGATGATAAGGAGAGTAGAAAAGAGAGAAGATTAACGTTATTTTATCATAAGGTGCGATAATCGACGGTTTGTAGCTTGTAAATGTAATACACCTCGATAAAATTCAATTAAGTACATAAAATATTTACTAACTATTGAAGAAAGCATAATTAATTAAAAATTCTGATATACATAGATAACAAGAAAGTGTAATTAGAAGACAGAAAAAAATCATACGTGTTACATAAAAGGAAAATACATGAAAAAGAAAGCAAAAAAATACTATTCAAACAAGATATTGAGGAAATTATTTAAATGTGGTTTGATACAAATAAAAAAAATCATTGAAAATTCAAGACATCTCAAATTACTCATCTCAAATGCGATTTTCCCGAGAAATCTCGTCGCTCGCCTGCATTATCGACGTGGGCGCGCGCGCCTTTTCACCACGCGAAGTCCACCGCGAGACGTGCCGTGACAGCTGCCAAAATTTTCTCGGTTGAAAAATGGCGTCTGAAATGCGATACTAGGAATTCGCCTGATAAAATTGCGTGTGTGATTTTAGGTGGAAAAGAGCGTGAAAATCGCCATATTTCCCTGCAAAGTGATACCCAGTGCAGTCAGTGTTCATCCCGTGGTGTTTGATTGGCGTCTGAGAGTGTGCCAGCGCGTGAATTCGGGCGCAAGTTTCGCTGCAGGTGACAGGAAAAGTGTCGCACAGATTGCACTTTTCCCACATTTGCCGCACTCGTGCTGCAACTGGAGGTTAGTAGTGGCCCCAGGGCGGTGCCGCCGGCCATCTGGCTGTCACCACAGTCTTACGGAGCGAGTGGCGGAGAGCAGCAAGGGCGGATGGATTTGACAAGAGATTTTTCACCTCCACCCTTCTTCTGCGCCTGAGACCACTTTTCCCACCCTCCGGACAACGCATTTTCCACTCCACCCACCCCAAACCCTCCACGAAGCCGCCCCGGCGCACTTTCCGCGCTGTCTAATCGCTGTCATATCGAAACGAGGCCCCGGCGCGACGCCGGGCGCCCGAGAGCCCTATTTTTTGGGGCAAGTGGCATGAGAATCGGTAGTTTTGGGCTCCTCAAGCTGTTATTAGAGAAGATAATTTTGAATAAGTCGCTAATGGGTTTCTTAGAACTAATCCCGCCTAATTCGCGGAATTTACAGGCGCAATTTTGCTAAAACTACCAAGTAATGTACAGCAAGGGCGGTTTCACATGGCATTAGAAGAAAATCTAACTGAGTATGAATAGATAAATTAAAGTAAAAGAAATTGATATGGACGATCGATAAATATTCTAGTGGGCGGAGCATGAAGGCGGGCGTGGCGTTTAAATTGTCATCTCAAGAAACTAACAAACAATGGAAAATGTACTTTGAAGGCTAGTTTAACTTGTTTTTATGGTCAGCGCTGTAAAAAGAAATCCCAGGTCGATAAAAAGTCACAAACAGTGACATAAAACTAAAATAGACTTGAGTAGTCTTCAGTATGAACAAGGCAAAAATTCTTGGGATAAAGTATTTCAGTAGTTCATAAAATCTTATATTTGGGGCTTTTATAACCAAACGAACACACCGAAATATTGTAGCTAGAATCAGTTATTGACTTATGTATAATAGGTCCTTTCTGGAATTTAAAATGGGTTGTCCGAGAGAATAAATGTGCTCAAATCCACCACTCATCTGCAAGTGCGAGTCAAAAACGCACCCTTTCAGAGGCCAATCAACGAATATTCATGTCTTTGCACCAATTCCCAGGTAGCCGCTAATTTGGGCCGCGGAGGCAGAAAGTGAAGAGAGGAAGGAAAAAAAGTGAGAAGAAAAGTGTGATTGCGTGAAGAGTGTGTGTTATAATTATCTGTTGGCGAGATACGTCACAAAGTGGCTTTAATTGAATATTAAAAGTCCGAAGGAGAAGAAGAAGAAGCAGTATTTCGTGTGTACCCTTGAAGAGTCACGGCATCAATCACGTTCTCAAAAATGGGATGCACTTCGTCGGCGGAGGAGCGAGCGGCCATAGCGAGATCCAAGCAAATTGAGAAGAATCTCAAGGAGGATGGCATCCAGGCCGCCAAGGATATCAAATTGCTCCTTCTCGGTAAGTTGTCTCTTTTTGCTATACCTTTTTTGTGGGTGGATTTCGGCGCTTCGCAGCGGATTTGTGCAGAAAATTCTCTATAAAATGGAATTGATGATGATTCCCAATGAAGATAAATCCGACAAGCCGGAAATTGCACACAGAAGAAGGGTTGAGGCGGGGGCTAGAGAGAGTCAACCACCAATAATTACTATGTGCGCTTATCTATGTACAAATTACATCCCTTGAAACGGAAGTTGTGTACACAAAGATTTCCCCTCGATGGGAAATTAATGGAAAGGTGGTACATGTATTAATAAGGGTCGCAGCGTGAGTTCAATGATTTTCGCGAGGTTCAGTTGAGAAAATCTTCAATCGATTAACTTTGCAGTGCATCTCAGTTGAGAGACTAAAATGATTTTTATCTCTCAACACGTCAATTTTCAGGGATTTTAGCAGTCTTTCTCATCCCGATGGTTAGAGAAAGGTGAGCGCAAAGGAAAGGAAAGAAAATTTATAGAGAACATTGAACTCTGGGTGATCTTGATGGTGGTTTTGACAGTATTGATTATGGAGAAGTAGAAAAAATACTGTCCTTACAATGTGCAAAAGAAGATTATCGTTTTTTTTTGCATTGAAAAGAAGGAAAATGTGACGTCTTGCAAACGCAAACATCATTCGCAAAGAGCAGCACTTTCTAGGGATAAAAATATTTCCTTGAAATGCATCCGTGAAGGATGAAAATAGCGACAATGTTTAAATATTTAACTTTATTTCCTTTTAAGTACATTCCATGGGGAGAGATAGGGCGGTGGAGTCTGAAGCGACCAGGGATGGTGAATTGGAGGGTGTAGAAGTGGATGAAAAAGTGCTGAGATATAAAAACTAAATATAGAGACACACACAGAAGTTGTGTGAATGAGGAAATTTTTCACATCCGCCAAGAGTGTGTGCTTTCTCTATATGAGTTGTTCTGTACATGGTTTTTGGGTTTGCAAGACGAGACAGGAGGAAGAGATGTCCCAGGAAGTCTCTTTCCCACCCCTGAAAAGTCAATGTGTGTGGTTGCGGAAAAATGTCGAGTGCAGAAACAACGTGAGTGAAAACTTTATCACGATGGTCATTTTTATCCCAGCGAACTTCTCTCGCTTGAGCTGTGGAGTTGCATAAATTCTAAACAGATGAATTTGCAGAAATAAAGAGCATCCTTTCGACACACGCAAAAGGGACAATGAATGCGAGTATCGCAGAGAGTTCGTGCGTGAATAAAATCTGGCAAATTGTCTCACGAATGCATCTATGATTTGATGTACGCTGGATATCATGGTGGAACCGTGTTGGAGGGATTCGCTCATGCAGATGTGTTTCGCTGTCATTGCTAAATTTACACTCTGCTGGAAATTTATTGAAATAGGTACAGAAGAAGTTTAAATGGTTTCAGCACATTTTCTGGAGATTGTTTTAGAATAGAGAATTGAAAGTTTAGATACTGATTTTGCAGAATGCAGTAATATATTCATGTTCTCGAGGATTTTCACGAAATTTTCCCGTTAAATTGCAATTGGTGGAGAGTAAACTGAATGCCTGTCACCACATCGCGGAACATATTTATTCAATTATGCTTCAATGTTGAATGTTTACGAGAAAGTGTGTGCATTGATGATGATGGAGAGATGGCAAGAAGTCATCGACTTTGTTCTAAAAATATTAATTTATGTCTGTATTCTCTATGGTGATTGATTTATACCAAATCCTTTCCATTATGGCGTGCTCTCACGATGATTTTGATCAATTGATAGTCAATTTTGATTACCCCTATCAATTTTCACTGCATTCTTCCAATTCCACTCTTGAGGAAATGTCGAGGAAAGACAGCGTCGTGCGAAATGTATTGATTTGTGAGATATAATAGTGAATAGCTTCCACAATGTGTGATTTGTTTAACTCCCCCTTATTCGGTATTCTTGCAAGTTTTGCATATTTGATTGCACAAATCACTTATGTTGCATGAATGTTATGGATTATGAATTGGAGGCGGGATTTGTGTGGTGGAAAAATGCCAAGGAGAACAGCTCTTCACTATGAATGGAGAGCGTCGCGACGGTTATCCACTGAAATATCAATCAATAAAAACGAGGGTGTCTGAGGGAGAGTTGTAAAAAGGATTTCACCTGGGGAAATGCCTTTCAACAATATTCTCAAGATTGTTCCTCGAGGATTTTACCAGTCAGTGCTTTGCCACTTGACTTTTCTGGTTCTAGAGATTTTAATCCACACGAGGTGTATAATTTCATATAAAATTCATCTGGATTGTACATGAAGGCAAGTAGTATAATAGTTTCATATTGACCCAGATTAGGTCGTTACTGGGCTGGCATGATTTCACAATTGGGGAGGAAGTCATCCAAAAAGCCACTCATGGCAGATTCAATAGGAAAGATTTCCCCCCATGGGTCAATTGTATAACGAGATCATCGAATTATGCAATCATACGTCACTGATATTGCTGTTGAGGTGCGCCAGTGGGATTTGTCCATTCGCTGCTTCCTGTTTTGCGAGGGGTTCTTTTTCGGCGCGACTATTTTTACCGATGGAATCCAATATGGGGCCATGAGCGAGAGTGTGTATTTTCTAGAGTATCCCCATAAATTGTGTACAAGTTTTCCTATTGTCTCACCCATCCTCGCACACGTTGGCGCCTCTCTGGGCTCCCCTGCCATTCCGGACGTGTGTTTAGAGGCGAGACAAAAAGAGACAGGGAGAGAGAGAAAGGGGGTCGCATTGCCGAGGGGATGAACGGGAAAGTGCCAGCAGGAAAAAGCGAAATGAGTGATTGTGTTGGCCGAAATGCGAGGACTCCACTATTTAAATATTTATTTAATAAACTGCGCGACTCAGCCGTACATTGAGCGCACAGGCAACACAGAGAATGTTCTAGATCCCACACTGGACAGAGAGATTGTCCGGCAGAATTTTTCCTCTCTCCCCACAGCGGCCCATCAGCGCACCCTCGATAGACCCATCATCGACGGCCGGAGAATAGCCGGAAAGTGTTGTGTGGCTACCGGACCCTCGGACAAATTTCATGTATACGTCATAGGGAGATGGTGTGTTTGTGGCTCCGGCTGTGACAATGACGCTTCTGGCGACACATGGCGAGAGGACGCAGAGAACCACACTGTTTACGTGCGGATTTCTGTCCTGTTTTGGATTTTTTGCAAAGCTAAAATTGAAAAGGGATTCCAGAGCCTTAATTAACAGATGAAAATAAATCTTTTCCTAACAGTGCGAGGATCAAAGTTAGTTAAGAAACCAATGAGACAGTAACGAAATTAATCAATTACAGCATTTCAGTCATTCATTCAGCAAATATGACCAGGAAGTCAATAGTAGATAAATTTTCTATGGCTGAAACAGTTTTGAACCTAAGATAGACTGAAAATGCCCCACTCTCCCCTAAGCTAGAATGATTCTAAGAAGAATTTTACTAGAACACAATAATTATGGCTTTTTTTATTGTCACTAATTGCACACTACAAAGTGACTCGCTGGTGTCATTGAAAAATGAAAAGGGGCGAAAGGTGGAATAGGCAATCATAATTATTTACTATATTGTGCATAATTCTGGAGGGAATAACAAATAATTTCACTAGTTGATTAGGATGAGTTTAAGGATACATTCAACCCCTACGTGATAGCCTTTAATCACTTAACTGACCTCCAAAAGTGTGTGTGGCTATGAAGATGGTGAATTTTGTGGGGTTTTCTCTTTCCTTCGTCTCGATCCTGCCTATCGCGAAGGTGATTCATAGTTTCGAGGGGTGGAAAAGTGTCATGAATTCACCACTGGAGTTGAAAGTATGTCCGTTAGATTGCAATGAGAGTAGCGAGCGAGAGGAAGAGAGAGAGAGAGAGAGAGATTCAGGGCTTTGGGCCTGGCATGCGCGTGCCGAGAGGCGAACGACGCCTGTTCGTGCTGAGTTTTCCAACGTTCTGGGTGGTTTTTCCATAAGTGAGTGAGACAGTGGCGTAATCCGGCAATTGGGGCTCTCCAGGGTGTCTGAGGAGAACAGAAGGATTGTCTCTCTGTAGTTTTCTCTAACCAATACATCGGCACATTCCATTCGGTTCTGCCCGGTTAAGCGTTTCCGTGAAAATTCTTCTCGTCGCAAAGAAGTGGCGAGAGTGACGGAGAGTGAAAAGCTTTTTGGGCGGCTCCAGAGCAAACACACTTGGAGACAAAAGTTTCACCTGTGAACTTTTGCCGTGTCATCTCGTCACGCAAGTAGTGCTTGGAAGTTGAAGAGATTTTTCTCTTGAGGGTGTTTAGCGAACATTTTTCTGGGGTGTGATGATGAATCAATAAGGTGTGAATTTTCCCAGAGGGATTTTCTTGCATATGGTGGAGCGCATCCGACGGTGAATGGTGTGAAGGTGAATTGCACGAGAGGAAAAAGAGAGACAAGGTGCAAGATTTTCAAGGAGAAAAATCTCTCGGCTTACGGTGCGATTTTTACAACTCATGGAAAATCCAGCGAAAGGCGCGGTTGTCGTCATCATGGTGTGATTCAACCACTATGGCAGTTTAACGCAACTCCGGCACGCACACAGGCGCACACTTGTTGGAAAATTCATTGGAAGAGTGGTTGGAAAAGTCAGTGAGTGTGTTTGTGTGGACTGGAAACTGGATTGTGAGGGTGTGAATTTGTGGAAAACTGCCGAAACTGGGATTGAGAGTGTGTGTTTGTGTGTGCGGTTTGGGGAAGAAACGGAGGAAAATGGCGGAAAGTCCAGTGAAAATTTCACATTCAGTGGTAAATTTCATTTGATTTGTGCACTCAGGGACAAGTGTGGAAAATGTGTAAGTTGAAAAGTGGTCAATAGTGAGTGATTGCAAGCTTGAAGAAAATACGGCACGCGCGGGGGCGATTTAAAGAGTGGCAGAGCTTTGAGGACAGAAGGTGCACCTGAATTTGGCTGAAGAGGAGATTAAACGCGAGGTGGAAATTTCACGCAAATTGTGGGTGTGTGTAGTTATAGAGCAGTTGGCCAGGAAGACGTGCGAGTCTGAAAGGTGTGGAAATAGGAGATATTTAATGCGGAGGAACATCAGGAAGTATGTGAATTGTCTCTGGGGTTGAAGAGCGTGTGATGTCGCAAATTGCTATGAAATTGAAGGTTTGTCGGTGGTTTTGAGACTATGAGTGAGTTGATTTTCGTTCTGGTGGAAAAATCCACGGTGAATTGGGAGGAAAAACGGGTGGAAAAGTGCGTTTTTTCGCCTACCTCTTAACCATATTGCCAGTAATGCTATCGATTTTTTCCCTTGAATTTTGTCAAGAGTGAGAAAGAGAAAATGATAAAGTTTTCCATGACTTTTTTACTTCTCTTCTCTTCTCTGCCATCAAATATTCTCTCGCTCATCAACTGCCTGCAATTCAATCTATGATGTGTGTCTTTTTCCATGCGAACTCATCTTCTTTTTGGCCATATCGCAAATTCACTCAACACTTGGGCGGCTCGCAATGTGACTGAATTGAAGGAGATCCTGGCAAAGTCTCTCTCTTTCTCCTCTACTTAATGAAAACTTATGAGCTTTTCTGTGTGCCAACCAAAGCCGGGTCAGTGTGAGTGGGTGGAAAAGAAATTTTCACCATGTCCTCGGGAAAGATGTGGTTACACGATGGGTATTGTGTTGGGTTGAGCAGAAGGAAAAAAAAAGTTGAAGGGCGAAAATCTTGATTTTCCACACATTCTCCCCATTTTGCGAGAGAGCGATAGAGAGAGGGAGAGAGTGAGAGTGAGAAAGAGTGGGTGTATGTGTGAGAGAGAGAAGCGGAGAAGATTTTTGGGGGTGGGAAAAACAGTGAACCGCACTGAGTATAGTGAAAACGCGAATAGAGAACAGGACATTCAACAGGGCGCTGGCTGGTTAAATATAATTTTCCGGGACCGATATTGTTTTCTTGTGTTTCTCCGTACACACATTCTTCTCCGCCACGGTGTTGTTTGTCTCGAAGCGCGCCCACCCTTTGGCCTTTGGTGGTCCGCCGAAAAAAGGCAGTGACCCAGAGAGTGTGAGTGTGGAAAGTGAGGAAATTGCTACTATTCTCTCTTATCGAGTTATCGAAGCGCTCCCAACAGCACACAAGGTTTTCCCTATGATATGTCGAGTGATAGGTGATGGAAATTAACAACCTTTATCACAATCTATAGGGCCCTGGTGTTTTTTCACTTGTATGCTTAGTCAATCTACTTGTGTAATGCCGGCAGAAATCTGCTGTGTTATCGCGAGGATGCAAATATAACATGGAATAATACGTGGACGAAATTTGAGGCATGGGAAGTTGCCTGATTAAATATAATTACGGGGTTATCAGACTATTTTTAACCATCAACACCCATGTTAGGCCCAAGTCAGCTCCAGAAAGTCCACACGGAGAAAGAGAGAAAGAAATCATCAGGGAAAAATCTCCCCTGAAAAATATTCAAGGAGTGGTGGGAGAGGAAAAGCAGGAGGTTTGAATGAGAAAATTGCGGCCTTCTTTATCACTGGTTCGAGAGGCGAATTATGTAATAATAATAATAAGGCAAATGTACGTGAATTGTGAATGTTTGAGACGCTAACCTCACACAGTATAATTCCGTGATAAGCATTTATAATGGGTATTGCATGCAGCATAAGGTGCTTATTGCTCATTTATTCTTCACTATATGAGTTTTGGCTTCTCTGGGCCTCTTCCACTGACACTCGAATCTGCTGTGCTTCTCAAACTTCAGCCAGTGCTAATGATATTTAGTCTGTTTCGGGTGTGATTCACCACAATTATACCCTGCTATCCCCTATTGGAAAACAATCCCGGTATTAGCAAATTGTAGAGCGAGAAAATACAGTCAGTATCGATTGGGTGTGGAGGAAATAGACGGTGTTAAAAATCTATTATTTAAAATCGAGTGAAATGAGTTTTTTATTATTCAATTCATTCTAAAATACCTATAATTATTTTTTCACGTTTAATGAATAATGTTATATCGCAAAATCAGCACAAGCTTGATAGCTTTGGTTTATTCATTAAAGTAACCTATTATTATTGACTTATGTAATAAATAAGCCAACATCTCAAGTTCAAGGGTGTTTTCTCACTGTGAATCTGTGGTTTTTTTCGCAGCAAATTATTGTAATTCAACAAGAAATACGTGCAAAAATCAGTGTGGGTGTGAGGAAAAGCTGGGAGTTGTGAGGGAAAAAACGAGAAGAGAAAAGCTCTAATATGAAGTGCTAGTGAGATAATCCACAGTGTGTCTCCTCCACTCATGAGAGGCCAGTAGTCATGGAGCTGTACAGAGAATGTGTGGTTTTTTTTTTGTATATATCGATGTAAGATAATCGTAGTGTGAAGGATTTTCAGTTCCGTGATACACAATTATTGTTATTACTATGGGGTGTTACGTTGGTATATTTAGATTAAAGAAGAGTAAAAGACAAGGCCTCTGAGACACAGAGAGAGAATCATATGGGTCGGCCTGGGATGCTGTTGAGAATTAAATGTCTGTACGCTCGAGCGTTTGGAATGTTGCTCCACATCTCACACTCTCACTCGCCTTTTCCCACCCATTTACACAGGAGTGCTTGTCTGCGTGTGACGAGAATTTGGAGGTATGGCCGCGCTTTTTTCCTCCAGTCTTATCTCGTTGGGTTCATCATTGTCTTGTGCGGGAGGCTGTGCTCCTCAATGGGTGACTTATGTACTGTGTGGGGTGGTATAATCTCAAGTATAAATCGCTCTTATGTCTCACTCTCCACGGACTCATCTTTTTGCGTCATTATGCGTCAAAGTACATAAACGTCAACGTATTTTCCCTCGAAATTGTGGGGTCACTCTGGGATAGGAGCGCACAGGCTTGGGGGCCAGTGAAAGTGAATGATGTCTGCGTGTGTCCTGAGAGAGTAATCTTGTTCCCATTCAAAATGTGGCTTAACACATAATCAGCATCGCTCCGAGTTGGAAACGTGTGTGGTTTTCGTGCAACCTCAGTTGCACAATGTGTGTGAAATGTGTGCTTGTGTCTCAAAATCACCGGCTGCTCCTTCAATTATCCCACTAGACATTCTTTAAACACGGGATCGCGGAGGGGGTGGCACGCCAACAAAGAGGAGCCTTCTTTCGTGTATCGAAAGAATCTTCTGCTTCTCCCCAGAGAAATTCACTGTGAAAACATTCACATGGTGTTTATTCAACAGATTTGCTCAAGTGTTCAAGTGAGAAATTATAGAGGCGCACTCTTGGAGGAAATTGTGTGGTTTCCCAGTGTTTGAAGTGCTCCACAAGATAGGAGAGAAGTAGAAAAAAGAGAGGAAGAAACAGAATATTTCACAGTAGAAAAGAAGGAGAAGGTGTCTCTGTCACTTCTTTCCTATTATCACGGACTTTCGGCCAAATTAATTTTGGCCGAAACCACATCACAGCGGTCAAGACGTTCTGCATCGAAGCAATACGTACAATGGGGTGTGCACAATCAGCTGAAGAGCGCGCAGCAGCCGCGCGAAGTCGGTTAATTGAACGCAACCTCAAGGAAGATGGAATTCAAGCGGCTAAAGATATCAAACTCCTACTGCTCGGTGAGTCTTGCTGATATGCCATGCAATGATAAGGTTGCCTATCAACGACAAGATTACACACGATATGGAATACATATATGTCTGCAATTTTCCATTGATTAAGACTATAGCAATAAGTGAAAACTTAGCTTATATACTCACCAGACTTTTGCTTTAAACTGAGAGATGATAAAGCTCTTTTATAGTCAAGACAACACACATTTTCACTCAAAAAGCAACAAATCAAAACATCAAACATCATCACAAAACAGATGTGATGCGAAAAGTAAGTTTACTTGTCTATAAACGAGTTTATCCGCTTTTCGGCTTCAGCTGTAAGTCTGTTAAGCATCTATTTTCCTTATGACATCATTGATGTTTGTAGTTGATCCACAGCGAGAAGCTGTGATGTGAAATGTCAGCTCTTAAAATCACAGTTTCTAGATAGTACGACAGTGTAGTGGCACTATTTAGGCGACAGATGGTGCAAAAACCCGTTGAAAGGGTGCCTTTTTGGGGCAGAAGCTGCGTGAATTGAACGATATAATTCAGAGGCATCCTCACAGGATGTAATAGAGAGCAATGTGCAGAAGAAAAGAGAGTGATTGCAAAAGAGAAGGTCCGTTTACATATTCGACATCCTAAAATAGAGTTAGATCGTTTACATTGGGAGATATAAAATCGACGTCTCTTGACGACACACACGCGCTAGACGGAGATAGAGTCACATTTTCACTATATGTACTCCAGAGAGGCGATTGGAGTGCTGTATCTTAATATGCGAAAGAGTGAGTGAGACATGGGGAAAATTTCATTATTTTTTCCTTGCCTTTGAGGAAAAAAACCAGTCTCTGGTTTAGTTATACATTTGATACATGAATTCACATTTGGGGAGAGAGAAGCGAGTATAAGAATAAAAATTGCTATATCTTCTTAAATTGTTGAATTATCCGCGCAGAATCAGCAGCTTTTTTCTGCTCTTTTCTCTCTGCACACTTTCCTATTTGTAACTTATGTGTATGCTTGGCGGTTTTGGGGCTGTACAAAACACCATGAGAAAACAGCATAGGAAAAAAAAATGGGACGAGGAAAAAAAGGAATCATTTCTCTAGATTGACTGTTCAGTATGATTTTTTTTCTCTCACACTTCCCGAGCGATACTAGAGTTTGATTTTTATTTCCCATATCGTCGACAATGTACACAGTTGATGCCTTTTTTCTGCCTTCCACTCTCTCGCTATGGCATGTACATAGAGAACATTAAATATAACGTCAATGGTTAATGATTATAAAGTCACACAGCAGATATTTTCAATGACTCTCCTCTGTGTGTAGCAATTTTCTTTTCCCTCATATGTGGCTTCCCAGATGATTATTCTCATATTATGCGGTACATGTGGTTCAATTTAGAAGCGAAAAAAATGTAATTTTGAGCACTTTTCTCACCTCATTCAAATCTCTATGTAAAATTTGTGTGTGTGTAAAATTAGAATTGCAATCGATTGAGGTGAAAAGTGCTAAAATGCTCTGGCGATATGAATTTTTCCTTGGGACTATAACCAAACAGTGAGCAGAGATTTTGGGCTATTTTATCCAACGTGATCTCACATATTTTTTGATCACTTTGGGCGCGCTTTGAGCGGAGAATTGTGTGAATTTTCGCCACTTGACATCGTGAAAATTAAATATTCAATGATAATTTCCGTCGCCTTTTGTTTCCCCACTAAGAGAGTGACATTCTAAATATAAATCCTTCACCTCTGCGTGCGGATATAATTGGAATAATAAATATTGCGTAAAAATTTCTTATAGCGAACAAGAGGAATTTGATGGTCAAGTATTGCTAAGTGGGAAAAACACTGAGAGGAAAATTATCCCATACAACGATGCTGAATTGACGACATATTCTAGAAAAAAGTGAAAAGGTTGAGTTAAATTGTTAGGCAGATTCTTGGATTTACCCCAAAATTATGATTGGTATGCTGAAAAAAGATATTTTCTATGTGAAAGTGACAAGATTTTGTGCTGCTGAAAAGTGCAGTGTACTTAAAAGTCCCGCCTCTCCCTGTATGTGCAATTAAATGTGCACATTGGACTGCTGCATTGCAGGTCATTTAATGCAGAGAATATAATTGCAAATTTTATATAAATGAGATAAATTATATGAATTTCTATGTCATTTTTGTCGTTTCTAATGTGTTGTCTTTCTGTCTTTCAGGGGCTGGCGAATCAGGAAAAAGTACAATCGTTAAACAGATGAAGTGAGTATACAATATGAAAAGTTTGATCCACAAAAATGTCAGTCAATTAAGAGGCCAACGATCACGTGAATGACTTAGAAGAGGAGTGAATTAAAATAATAGCATCTAATGACACCCTTCGAATTGAAATACAATTCACTGATGGGGGAGAATGATTGACGATTTGGTGGAAGCTTTTACTTCCTCGTCAATTAATGTTTCTTTTTATGCCTTTCCTGGGCAACGCATGAATAATTTGGTGATACAATTTCTCAAACTGCGGTGTCTTTCTGTTGTGTTGTTGCCGTTGAAGAAGAAGAAGAAGAAGAAGAAAGTCACTGAGAACCAACTAGAGAGTTAATGGCAGATAAATTACATGCCGCCAAACTTACACACACACTTTGTGCAAGGACAGATTTTTCATTCATTAAACACACAACTTTCTGTCAATGGTTTGACTGTTGTGACGGAAAATATGCTCAAGTGGGGAGATTTTTTTAACTTTTCCACTTTCTCAATTTTCACCAGTCCTCCTTCATAAATATGTAATAAGTGCTGGCTTTTGCCGTATGAATCGCAACCTTTGCCAGCAACATATTTTGTCACGTGACTTCTGAGCTCATCTGCTTATAATGAGAGTGTCATTATTGGTGAATATGATGTTTAAGCAAAGTTGAAGTTTTATTTTTTCATAAAGTTTAGTATTTTATCCAAAAAATATGTGAGAGATGTGAAAAATCACCCTCAAAGTCTATTTAATTTTTATGGTTTGCCTAAAAATATACCCAGAAATTGTGGGACAATTTGTGAAAGAGTGGGTGTTTTATGATCGGGTGGGTAAAGGCGAAAGTACAAAAGACCAAATTTGGTTTTATTTATTTATTTATGTGTGGTTTCTTTCTCTCGCCACCCTCGCGCTTGAAATCAACAAATAGTTGGTGGGCAACGCGAGGGTGGGTTCGAGAGTAGTGTGAGAGAGAGAATGAGTGGCGTGATAAAAATAAATTTCCAGTGGCACACAATGTGAGCTGAGTTGGTGTTATTGTAAAAAAGGAAAAAAATAGTTTTGATTAATAGTTAAATTCTCATCTTTGTTTCTCTTCTCTCTCTCTCACACACCGAAAGATTTCCTCATCAATTTCCGGCGCACATTGGAAGGAAGTTTTGTGTGCCCTAATTCTAATACTCTTCTTCTCTCTCTCTGTGTTTTTGCAGAATTATTCACGAAAGTGGCTTCACGTCTGAAGACTTCAAACAGTATCGACCAGTCGTGTACAGCAACACAATACAATCACTAGTTGCAATTTTAAGGGCGATGCCCAATTTAAATATTCAATATGGCAACAATGAGCGGGAGGTAAGTTTCCGTGCTTCACCCCACAATTTTGGGTTGTGTTCCTTTTTCGGATCGTGTGCCAAAATTTGCCTATTTTCTCTTGTATGTGTGTTTACTAGCGATTATAAATTATTCATGTGTTTTTCTCTGTCTCTAGATGGAGAGAGTGAGAGGGAATGTTGTTGGGGTACTTTTTGGCGAAGTAAATGGGCAGAAAATGGGTGGAAAAATGAATATTTAGAGTTAATTTTCGACAATATTTCTTCCAATTAAATTTCACTTTTTTCAACAACCAACACGACTTCCTGTCGTGAACAATTGTAATTCTTTCTTTCGTGTTCCTTTTGTCTTGATAATGGGTAAAAATTTATGATTTCATGTGTGACTTTTTTTGCAGAGTGATGCAAAAATGGTGTTTGATGTTGTCCAAAGGATGCACGATACGGAACCCTTCTCAGAAGACCTGTTAGCGGCTATGAAAAGACTGTGGCAAGACTCCGGTGTACAAGAATGTTTCTCAAGAAGCAACGAATATCAATTGAACGATTCCGCTAAATAGTAAGTCCATTTTTTTCTACATGATCATTTTATTTATAAGCGAAATTCTCCTCATTGCCAATTGTGGGTGCTTTGTGCACAGACGAGTAGCCTAATATAGCCTAAGAACGATTTGTAGAGTCTCATTATTATCCATCAATATAGAGATAATTTGGAATAGACAAACTAAGAGCAACTTAAATTGATGGATAATCAAATGAAAGCGATCCTAATTGAGACGTTCTGTCAATTTGAATTTCAATTCCTGCTCTGGATAGTACGTTGGCATGACTTTATATGTTAATTTTCCGTAATTGTATTCCACTTGATACTTTCGAAAGAGTTTTGAGAGCAGTATTTGCAATTCAGCTTCGGCAAAGCGTCGCCCGATGCACATTCGACGCCCATATCCAAAGGGCAAACTCACAAATGGGTGAATTGATTGACCGGCGTGCGGACAGGAAACCTCTGTGGGAGAAAAAGCCTGTGTGAAAATAGTGTGGAAAAATGTTTGGGAAATTTTTTACCCATTTCGCCGCGCTTTATCCAGCGCTCGGGGATGAAGCGGTGTGGCTCTGGAAAGTATTCCTCAGAGTTCGATGCTGCCAAATGGGAGAATATAACATGGGTTCCTTTCGGAATGTGGTAGCCGCTTATGATGGCGTCCGATTGCAAACTTCGTCCATTTGCAATGGTTACGGGATACATTCTGCAAAGGAGGAGCATGAGAAAGTTACAGGACAAGAAGGAATTTGGCATACCTCAGGGTCTCTTTGATGCACGCTCTCAAGTAGGGCATCTTCTCAAGTGTTTGTATATCAACTGGTGATGTTTTCTTTGGTAGCACTCTTTCCAACTCCCTAAGGAGGATTTCTTGCTTCTCTGGGTTCTGACTCAGTTGATAGATTGTGGATGTGACGGCCACTGATGTCGTGTCAACGCCCACAAGGAACAGATCCATCGCGAGAATTGCTGCAATCTTCGGATTGCCTGTCTTCTCGACGATCCTTTCGAGTAAGGAAATGTTCTCCTCACTCTTCACAGTTGGATCTTGTGCTATTTTCTCCATTGCACGATTGATATTTTCCATGCAGAGTCTGTGCAGAGGACAAGGGAAATGCATTTGAGATGACTAATTGAGCATTTTGAGCAATTAGACAAATTAATTTACTCTGTAAATGTATCCAAAGCCCCAATGTATCGTTTGTAGGCTTTTGTTTTGTAAATCCGCCAAATTGGCATTCGCAATTCCACCTCGGCAACCGTCCAGAAGAAGGTGTTAATTGCCTCAATTATTCTCTTTGACTCAAGATTACCATCTCCAGTCACACAACCGAGGCGTGTGTCCAGAGATACTCGCCCAATAGCTGAAATTGGGTGTGAGAAGGGTGAATCAAAGGGAATTTGTTAGCACTGCAGACATTCCTTATATGAATTATTTTGCAGTGGTATTTCAAGAAAGGCTCTTATTGATTTTTTCCATCAGAATGTTTTCTGCTATGTTCTTCTGCAGTGAATAATTCATAAAAGTGTCTTGATTGCATGATATTGCGCTACTCTTTTCACTTCACAACTGTGGCAAAATGATTAAAATTGTGTTGTTATGAATGTGGAAATAATAACTTGTGTGATTTATACTAACATTCTAAAGCCCACTTGTAGAGTTCATGGAGAAAATCTCCTGGTAATTCGTTGTTGTCATCTCGCATTTCATGGATTCTAGAATGGAGAAAAAGTTGAATGATTGCAAAATAGCTTATAGCCATGAGGAAGAGCAGAATTGCATATCAGAGCGAACGGAATTGATTTTATCGCGGAAAAGAAGTGAAAATGGTGAGTCGAGGGGGAGTCAATTCATGGGTAAAGCGTACCTCTCCATAAAATCACTAGCAATTTCATTAAGTGGCGCTATGTACTTGCGAGCTGTGGTCGGTTGGAGCATCACATGCTGAACTTGTGCACGAAATTTATCCCATCGTTCACCGTGTCTGCAAAATAACATCATCTATTTAATATGCCAGTGCGGAGCAAACGAGGTGTGGTGTGAATTTTCCGCACCATCCGTTCGAAAGTCAATTGAGAGATTGCTTATTCAATTTGAACCGTTGTGTGATATTTGATAAGGCAAATGTGGTTTTTCTGTGGAGATTCGATATTTCCGCGCTTCGATTGAAGTGAAGACTTTTTGTGCGGTTAGCAAATATCAAATGCAATCAAACTAACATTAAAATCTCAATTAAAATGGCAAAATCTTTAACTTATTTCACAATAGAATATTTGTTAAAATGTAAATTTTGCTGTTTACGACAGAAACATCTCTTATCATATTGTGATGGTTGTTTTGCGTGGACGGTGCGCAATTCACACACTTGGATTTGTGGGTTTGAAACACTGAGGAATTGTTGTCGCAATTTAATTGTGTGTGGAGGACAGGAAGAACAGGCTGAGATGGTTTAGAAATGGTTGTTGGAAATAGTAAAATGGGTAAATAAAATGTGCCATAAGAAAATAATACGGTAAAATAGCAGATAATTCCTCTTCAACATGCAAAACACACACTTAATTGCAATTGAGGGTGTGGTGTTGCATGTTGGCGAAAGGATATTCCATTTTCTGGAATATAATAATTACACTCCAATCAATCCTGCTGTTTCGCCGAAGAAATTGTGTCGCAAGTGCGCCTTGTAATGATGCAGAGAGGGCATCGATGGTCTGAAAAGATGATATTTGGGAAAATAAAATTGCGTTATTGCTCAAGAAGGAGATTTGTGGAAATTTTCTGCTATTAGGATTATGGGTTATGTCTTCAAACGTTGTTTTGTCGCGATATCAATCGCTGGTTTTTTTGCTGTGGGGAAGGCAAGACTATGGCGGAGCATAATATTGATTTATGGCAATGAAATTTACTGTTTTATACCCCGGATTTACTACCAATAAAACAAGGTAGAAAGTGCGTGGGGAAAGAGTGTTATTTTTTGTCGGGGCCCTTTTTTATTTGCAAAATTTAATATATGTATGCATGAAAATCGATTATGAGTCTCCGGAGGAGAGCGTCGAGCATGATTTTCCTTCAATCCATTTGGGGAAATTAGACTGAATGTTGTTTGGCGTGGACTTTAGTGATGGAAGGTGGAAGTGTAAGGAAATTACCTGTGCGGCAGAACTTCCTCACGACGGAAGACATTACGGATTTCATCGCCGTCTGATACGAAGAGTAGATCTGGATGACCGATAAGACCACCGACTTTGGCGATTTTTCCATATTGCTCGTGAAGTGTTAGCATTAATTTGTCCAAATCCTGAATGCGATGCTGGCCTGTGAGAATGAGACAAGAAAAAAATGACTTTTATCTCCCAGTTAAATTTCAATCAACACAACAAAACACCCAAATCTCATAAAGTTCAATAACCCACTGAAATACTTGACTGAAAATGATCACTGTGTAAATCAATTGAAATTATTGTATAATAAGCAATTGTGTTGTAAAAAAACAGCGCAAACAATTGATTCTGAGCCGCAGAAGTAGGTACAGAAAAAAACTGTCTCCACGAGATGATGAATTATGTAAAAGATTAATTTTGCATGGTATGAATTTCAGAGGGGAAAAAAGGTGCTGAGAATCGTTCGGGTGTCTTTGAGCTTCAAGTGTATTTTGCACGTCGTAAAAGTCTCTTGGATAATCTAAACGCATTTATGGTATAGAAACAAATAGTTGAAATTTCTTTGATGATGGCTTTTCTATTTGAAAATTGAAAGATGCTTCACCTGAACAGTGGGTTATATCAGTTTTGTATATTCAATTCTCGTGTTACTCAATATTGGGGTCTCTCATTACATGGCCGGTTTGCCATGAATGATTTAATTGTTCCTATGCATAAATATGAGTTATGTCAGCGAGTTCTTGTCGCTTGGATTTCCGATTAAAAGGACACTTGAGCACTGTTTATGGGGATTTTTGGAAATTTTCTTTGGGTGTGAACTAGCTAAAATGTGTTACGAAGGGACTTTTTGATGTGCATTAGCGCTTAACTCACGTTTCAATCTCCTCAATCTGTATCCGATGTTCTGTGATGCGTTAAATACCTGCGCATCTAATATTATATAAAGATTGTCTATCTCAACATGAGCATCTTGATACATGTCGTGGTGTTGCATAAGCGGACTTTGTCTATGAGGCTTTTGTGCGAGCATTAATGCGCGTGACACACTGACGGGTTGGGTTTTCAGGTGAAATGTCTGTGCAACTTATGCGCGCACAAGATCACACTTTTGCTCTCGAGAGCACGTTGAAACTGTTGCAATGTGCAAGAATTTATACCAATGAGATGGTCAAACAAAATCATTGCCACTGCACTTTTGTACGCATGAAAGTGTATGAAACTTGTTGGTGCGGTTTGTGTTTTGTCAGGTGTAATTTAGTTTGACGAATGATCTTTTCTATCCTTTCAAATCGTCACTGCAAATTGTTTTATAATTGACATTTAATCATCGCGCGAGGAAGTAAATTCCACTCTGATTCAATCTATATGATTTGTACAATAGGAAGTGTTTGCGTGTATTGCTAAAAAATTATCTTTCGCCTGCCGAAAAAATCGCTTCTGGCGTAGTTCAAAGTCAGCTGATTCACACATTATTCTCACGTTTTTTTCTCCTTATGTGTGCCGCTTATGCTAAAGAGGTGCGCATTGTGGAGAAAAATGGTTGGTAGTAAAAGTGAAATTTCTCCACATTGATCATCCGTCGCGTCTCATCTCAATAGATGGCGATCAGAGAAGAACGCGGTTGAAAAAGGGAGAAAAAAGGTGTCATGTAATATTAATTGCTTTTTCCATGAGGGAGTGTGTGCATGTCCGTTAAAATGAGAGTTTATTTTTGGGGAAATTGCATAAGCAATTTAAACTGCTTTCTTATACATATATAGTTTTACTTCTATTTTGTAAATATTAGACATTCTTTTTTGTCTAGACAAATTGAATTTTTTTCCTTTCGCTGTGTGTGTCGGTGAATTAAAAAGAAACCAGAAAGAAAAATTATCTAATAATTTTTTTTTTCGTTTCATTAGCACTGTAATCACTATATAAAGTTACAATAAAAAAGTGGCAATTGAAGCATTTCTAATTGATAGAGTTTTGATTTATTGTTATTCTCTAGAAAGGGAAAAGCGGCCTTATTTTGGGATGGTTATGTTCATGGTTTCATTTAGTATGAGTTGTTTAATAAATTGCCATGGGTATTTTAATATGATCTAATGAGAGTCAACAACTCGCGAGGAGGTTGTTGAGAAAATCACCGGCAAAACCTTCAGTAAAAGATTACCATCGTCAAAATTCTATTACTGACAACTAATGTGAGATGATTACAGGCCAAAAGTGGCAAGGGACTCTCCTATGTTTGTGCTTCGCCGTTGGATTTTCTATAAATTAAATATTGAACGAAGCGAAAAGGAATCATCTCACCATTGTGCAATTGTAAAGACACACAAGGTCTTCAATTTAGTGTGAGCGAGAGTCACCAAAAGGGTCTCACTCTCTTGTAAGTGCCAAAGTTGATTTTGTGGGTCTATTTTTTATGATTGCGCAAATGGCATGGGAAAAACTATTGAGGGTGGAACTCTCTGGAAAAGTTTGCGTGTCACTTTACTAATGGTTACACGGCAACACACACAGAGCGTTATATATCTCTCTCGCTCAACATTGTACCGTTTTGAGACTCTCTTTCTTATGTGTGTAATCAAACAAATTTCCATTTTGTGTTAAAATACCCTAGCAATATATACACATCAGCATAATGCAGGAAAATCGATTTTCGCAACTCTTTTTTATCCATATGTCGCGGCTCTCCAGTGTGCCACACTCGCCATCCCATACGAAAAGGCAATTTGCATATTAGTTTAATGGCTATTTATTCATATCACAAAAATGATGAGAGCAAATTTACGATGTTGAGTGATTTTTGAGGGATAAACCATCACAAAATCACTCATAATGGACTCACATTTTGTGTGATATCTTTAGCAAATATTCACTAAAATTGAACAGTGATTGCGGAGAACTTTAAGGGAGAGCGTGTGAAATTGTATTACTCCACAATGAAGAGTTGATAAAGATTCTCAATGTGACACTGTAGATAGAGATTGCAATTGAGAAGAATTGCATAAATCCGTCCTACTGCCTTACTTGTCGTTTATTATATGTTTATATTATTGTTTTGAAAGTGCATTTGAGTACGCAATTACCAAATTTCGTGATTGAATCTCTCGTGAGTTTAATTCCCACAATCAATTTATGTTCCCACAAACAATTTATACAAATGTTTTTATTCACAATTAAATTTCATATTGCCCATAACAGAAAAAGCTAAAAATAACTTATTTTGTGCTATTATTATTCGGAACATTGACCTGTCGTTGCAATATTTTGTGCACTTTTCTGACTTACACTTAAAATAGGCCACTGAGAAAGTGGGAAAATATTTGTTATCTAACGACAATTTAACTCTATTCTGTGGAGAAGACATGACAAATGCATTGGGTTTCAATGTGATGACGTGATGGGAAGTGACTTTTGCGGGTATAGATACTGGTTTTGATGTAACCAATAGCGGTAGAATCGGTCTCTAATGCACATTGCAATGGAAATGTCAATGAAGTCACGACATGGAGTGTGAGAGAAGTTCTCAATTTATGTGCATACATGCCTAAAATGCCTTAACATCTCCGGGCAAATTGCCGAGAGGATGCATGCTTGTGCAATCTGTTATTACTCACCGATAATTGGGAGGAATCTCCATGAATTGCCAATGAAGGGGAGCTCTTTGGGTCCTGGAACGTCACTGTAGGGCTTCGCCAGGGAGAAGTCCGATTGACCGTGTGAGCGTGCATCGACACCCATTACATCATTAGCCAAGATGTTGGCTGCTGAAGAGTATGTGGTTCTCTTCATCAGAGAATCTGCAATTCGTTTCGACATCTTTGCGTCGTTGTCTGGAAAAGGGCACAGAGAGACAAATTTATCAATTGGACTGTGGGAGAAACATTCCAGTGTTGCACAAAGTATTTCCAGGTGTGCATTTCACGCCTCTTTTTTCGGATACACGTGCTTTTGGTGAGTTAATGACACTGCTCGAGTGAATTTTGGCTGAGCAATAAAGGCACTTCTTTTTTCGGTGATTGCCATGCGAAGTAACCTTGTGTGAAGTGCAAGGTATGTACTTCTTTTTTGTCCGGCTCTTGATGGGTTGATGGCCTATGAATGTGCCAGAAAAGTGACTTGGGAGCTTTTTCTGTGCCGAGGATGCAGTGAAAGTCCTGGATTCGGATGGTGAAGGTTGAAAGCCTTGGCAGATGCTCTTGAAATTACACAGAAACCACGAATTTTTGCACACTGACCTTTTTATTTGGTTTGAATAAAATTATCATCATCAGTGTTGTAATATCTGATCAATTCGTACAGGTTTTGACTGTGACAAGAAAGAGTGTGACATATAAAAAGTACTTTTTTCATTCATTTTCAACTCTGTCTCTACAATAGAGGGAAACTCTCTCATCTTCATAAAAACTGACATCAGACATGAGAATGGGCGAGGAAAAAGTGAAAACTGTTAACATTTATCACTGAAAAATAGTATTTGTTTTTTGTCTTCTCGCTCTCACTCCAAATATTTGCACGAGAAAAGTGTCTGCATTTGAACGCGATATGCAAATAGCATTACCCATTTGGTTGTATTAACCCGAAAAGAGGTGAGAACATGCAAGAGAATGATTGCGTGCCTTATTAATTAATTCATCGTGCTTCTGTATGGCATCCGAGTGCAATAAGTTGACGAAGACTGACAAAGTGGGAAGATTTTATTAGCAAATGTATGCGGTTTTTCAACATCCACACTTGCTTCCAAGCTGTGAGATTGAGAGAAGTGAAAATTCATGGCATTAATCAAACTTTTTCGATTCCTAAAGACGAGTTTAATAAAATATGTGTCCGTGTTACACAACAGATTGACTTTGAAATGCGCGACGATCATCGAGACTTTATTGATAATATTTTTGGGTATTTTATAGTGGCAGAAAAAAAAAGTCACACACTATACATGAAAAAGTAGGTTTTCTTTTTCATCTCAGATTGTGTGCGTGTGTGATTATGAAAAAAAGAGAAATAGTTTTGTGGTTTGATGGAATATGGAAAAGGTTATCTTTGTGTGATAGAGGGAGACCGATGATGGTTTCGTACATTAAGAAGAAAAAAACCATGATGTACCTTTCTCAACTAATGATTTGTGCAAATTATTCTCTTCACTATATCCGCATAACAGTCACTTTTCCTTTGGCACTACACACTCTGTTTGGGCGAAACACCTTGAGTGGAAATAATCCGAGCTCAAATTGGTCCAAAATAAGCGTGAATTTGCAGAGAAAATATCTCTTTACAAGTTGCTCTCGAATGTTCAAATACACTTCACTTGAATTCCTCCTGAGATCACTTCACATTGTCACATTGATCACTTGGCAACTGATTCAGCAAAGATCAATATTCACACAAGTCGATGGAGCGATCGCCACACCGCGTTGATTGCCGCAAATGAAATGGGTAGGAAAAATTCACAAAGCTTAAATAAAGCCTAATGCGGCTGTTTTGCGCCCCGCCAAAACTTTTTTCCTTCTTCGTCGTGGCTTTTTGAGCACCGGTGTGTTTCACTTTTTTCCGAGACTCACACACTCACCCGAAGAGCATGGACTCTCTCAGAGTCTATCATTTTTCTTTCTTGCTCCGCGGCTCTTGTCTTCTCCGACAGAC
Source organism: Phlebotomus argentipes (assembly GCF_947086385.1). NCBI lineage: Eukaryota > Metazoa > Arthropoda > Insecta > Diptera > Psychodidae > Phlebotomus > Phlebotomus argentipes. The sequence goes on from NW_026776174.1 coordinate 6,131,963, forward strand.
TCGTGCTATTGGTGCTCATGAGAGCTTAGAAATTCACTTCAATTTTTGCCGTTTTCTTGATGAGACACAGACACAAAGAGAGAGAAGAAATTGCAAGGGAATATCGAGTCATGCAGAATTCATTGGCATGGAGAAGATATATTGCAAAATTGTTGTTTTGCTTATAGTTTTCATCTATGAGTGTGAAAGCAGGGCAATTGTGTGTTTAACTTGGTGGTTTCATTGAAGTTCACTTAATTTTGAGGATGTTCTATAGCCGAAAGGCAGGTGAATGTCAGTGAATTTTCAGTAGACGAAAATGAGTCTGTAATCAAGATTTCTTAAAATCTTGATCATTCGAGATGCAAATAGTTGGAATTAAGATTCTTGAAATTTTATTCCGCATCATTAAATCTAGTGTGTAAATCAGTAAGAAAGACATGGAGATTTTCTCAGAAACAAATTACCTAACATTGACGATGGTAATTCATGTTGAGATGCGCGCACTTCTCAATAATGAATCACATAAGAGATTTTCCTTTCAATACTGCAAAGCGATAAAAAAAACACGTGTGTAAGAAGTATGGGCGATGCAGAGACTATGTTAGCAGGCAATTTTCTCCATTAGACATTCCACTAGATTGAGTGGTAACGTCTCAAATAAGGTGACCTACGTTGCTTTTTTATAACCACCGTTTGAAGTGAATTTTCCATCTGAAACCCGTTCGCGGCGTGCAAAACATGCCTTGGAGGATCTGTCGGCTTTGAACATTGGCTGAGTGCGATGAATATTTCGTAATGCAAGAGAACTCAATTCTGGGTTGAAATCGAAAAGTGATTGTACGATGAACTGCTGAGCAGAAGAAGGTTTCAGAGAGTCGCTGATGGATAGAGATTCTCTCGCAATGCAATTTGGCATCCGCATGTCATAAATAAAATGCTCAGCACGATGCATGAAGGGAAAAGTCTGAAGAAGGGGCGAATCTTCGGAAACACTTTGCCCATTCATTGGACCAATTATTCTGCCATTAATTTGAGCTCCATGGGAAAAATTGAGACAGAGTGAGTGACTTAATGGAAAATCTTAACAAAATGAGCTTATAATTCCCTCAATTCCGCCAACCCAAGTCCACGCGGACTTTATTAAATATTATTCTCCGAGGCACAAGTGGTGGTGTTTGATGATGAATGGATTTATTATGCAACATGTTGTGGCAGAAAGGAGAGCCTCCGCACACTATGCTTTACGGACGAAGAAAATGTATAGAATTCCTCTCTGATGAATGGCAATGTTCAATTTGAAGTGTCTGTGGTGCCTTTTTTTTCAAAAAACTTTTCAGAAGTCGATGATGACTTGGTGGAAAACTTTACCCACCTTGCCAAAATGATAAATTGCAATTTGCACTATTGCATTGCACATGGCAAAGTTGCCACATCATGCAATTCAAAAGATTAGCTGAACGAAAAATAACTTCCACACTCACACAAGTGACTTCAAAAATTCACACTTTTCGCACATACTTAAGAATTAAGTAAATTTTTTTTATATACATATTACAATGTTTGCCGAACATAAAAGTGCGTTGAGCAAACCTTGAGGCAAAATCATGCGGATTTTTTGTGCTTTTCTCGGTGGCACTTTTGTCACGACACCCAGGAATTTATTTAATTCATCACCTGCATTTTCGTGACACTCTCTGTAGTGCTGTGACAAGGCTCTAATTATGTGGAGATTTTATCTGCGCCAGATACCGTGTAGTTAATCAGAAAGCAAGCTTTTTGACAAATATGCTCACTGACGGTGCTCATTTGTAAGTCTAACCTGCAATTATGGTGCCCAAATTGCCCTATTGTCCATTACACAACAGTTGAAAGAAGCTGATATAATTATCCCGACAGCTCTTCCGCCACAAGGCAACATAGCCTCAACGAGGTGTCAGTGAATCAGTTAATTGATAAACCATCGATCACCTGTGCGAGATTATGGTGTTAAGGTGATGCTCGTTGGCTGAGGCTTCAAAATTGAGTTGTTGCTATAAGTTGTGGCGGTGCTCATGATTGGAAACAATGATGTTGATGTTGGGAATCGAGAGGCGCGCCGAGAGTGTAGAGGCTTTTAAAAGAGGAAGCTCAAAATTGATGTGCTTGACAGGAACACGCTAGTTAAACTTATAATGCAATCATATGAGAGTGTGAGACGATATTTAACTGATATCACAATATAATAAAATTTATACACACCACAGAAATGAGGGGCGAATTCACAGAGTCTTCACTCTTGCCTTCAGTTTTTGATGTCCAATAAATTTAATATACATTTCAAGGGTTCAGCAAAGAGCCTGATTATGATATTTCGCGATATCAATGCCGATCTAGCGTGAGATTTGTGTTTTCTCCTCTAGTTTGCTAATCCCTCAACTACAGCAGGCAATAAGTCTTAAAATGTATGTTATTAATAAATACACGTTGCAAAACCCTAAAGTTTTGTAACTTTCCGGTGTAATTTCACGAGGAAGGGTTTGTGGATAATTGAGCATGAAAAGCACACAGAGTTGACAATCTTTTTTTTCTGCACAAGATGTGCAATTGACTAACATTGTATAACAATATGATAGTTTAATAGATGGTCTTTGTCTCTCAATAGCTATTAAATAATGATGGAAAGATGGGTAGTGCTAACTGTGGTATTTTCACTTGCGAAGCTCGCGAAAGATTGCTATCATGTATGAATGAAGCGCGCAATTGTGGGTTGAACATCTCGCCTTCTTTCTCTTGTGGATGTTTTGACGCAGAAATTGCACAAAAGTACACTAAAGTCATAAAAGATATCAACATGTTCGGCTGTAGTGGGATTTGAGGAGAGATTGTTGATGTAACTGACAATTAAGTCATTCTATCTCACATATAAAATATAATTTAAATGAACATGTTTCTAACACTTTTGCAGGGTGTAATATTACTTACAAAGTGTGTCCATATTGAGAAATATTGCTATTTTTATTGATAATTTCACCTCAATATCAAGTAAGTCTCACAATGAGATGAGAATTCCGAAAAATGGGATCAATAAACCACCCACTTACTCCACTGCTCGATATTATTGTTGCCCAGTTATTCAATGACTGTGAGTCGATGCAGTCAATACATGTAAAGAGAAACAGTAGTAAAAGTGAAATAAATCCCATGCTCTTTGGCTCAGGGTGAGAGATTATATTTCTTTGCCATTAAATGCTCGATAAATACAGCGTAAAGGAGGAAATTTCATTATTTGACCGATATTGGATAATTACATAAGGAAACATTGCACATCTCTGCGTTGAAAATGAGAGTGTGGTCTAATTTGTAAGGCTCCCGCCACAATAATGAGGATCTAATGGAGCTAAGAAAAAAGTCCACAATTGTAAGGCACTTTCGTTTTAGACACTCACGTTTTAAGCGGTATTACAATTTATATTACAAATTAGATACTTGTTCCGAATCTTTTGGATTTTGGGTGGAAAAAGTGTGGAGTGAATGCGTGCCTTTCTTCGTCTCTTCCATTCTTTCACATGCTAGCGAGATATTTGTATTTAAACACCAATTTGCACGCATAGTTTGAACCACGGACAGCCCTAAGGGGTCTGACTCGTATGCTATATTTTATCGATGACTGTCTAATAGTGTCTAAGAAACATTGTTTAAGCCTGGCGAAAAATTATTCCCATGTTCCTCGTTGTAATCCAACACGATTGTGCGTGTGACATAAGAATCTCCATGAGATGTAAAATTGATAGTCAAGTCGTACGCGCAAGTGACTTGTCTTGATGATGATGAGGCTGTTGGAACATAAAATTTTATGCTAAAGAGGGTCTCTGGCCCCGAAATTGTCACCTTTCAATCTCTTTTCGCTCAAACATGAGCGCAAGACGACACAATATTTGGCTTTTCTCCTGACAAACAACAGACCGAATTGTACACAAAATATGCACAATATTGAAGAGAGTGAGAAAAGTGCGGACTTTTTGATCGTTTTCGCCTATTACATATTCAAATATAAACTATCTCACCTGGAGCATATTAATTTCAAGCCCAAATAATTGATAGTGATCTCTCGAGTTGTATAGGTCTCTCTTATGTAATGTATAAATATGTGGCATTTTAGGCCTCTTTCATCCGCTAAACACTGCGTGCAATTGAATGAGAAGCCACACTGCTTTCTTTCTGCTATATCAACATTACGCGGTGATGATTTCTGATCACATCTCATAAAGTGATGAAAGGACTTGAGAGTGAAAGAGAGGGAGATTGCATAAATGTGTTCAGACAGTGTATCTCACAGAGTGATTTATTGATTAATTACCCATTTACTATGTACAATTGCGGGGTGTGTTGCAGGGGTATTAATAACAAAGTTGAACAGAAAGGAGGTTAATTGACTGACTTTTTCTTCGCAAATGCGAATTTTTCAGCAAACCGCAGGGCTTATCTAACATTTTGTGCGCTCCACAACTCTTCTATCGATAGTCTTTCCTGTGCTGAGTGAGGAAAAAAGCCGCCGCAAGGGTGTGGGCAAGTTGTGGGAAATAGGAAGAAGAGGAAGGGATTAGCATCGCGTGCAAATTTGACGAATGGAAAAGTTGTAGGAAAATATTTTTCATATTTTTCCACCCTCTGTCATTTGCCAACCACCACGGCAATGATTCTTTTTATCGCGCGGACAGGCAAGCGACCACGAAGACAGATTATTTCTGCCGCAAAAAATCCATATGTGATTTTGTGTGTACACAGAGTTAAGAGGATTTCATGTATAGGGAAAAGCGATGCCCCGCTTTTCACTATATTGTTTTAGCTGAAGTAAAATTGAATGTCGCTGCTGAAAAAAAAGTAGAAATATTGTGGAGGAAGAAGAGAAATGCTCTCATCGATTTTTGCCTCAATAAAGTCATTTCACTGTGACAATGAGGCACTAATCAATTGAATAATAAATAATTCGTGGTAGTTTTACCCTAATTTCTCTTGAATTATTCAGAAATTGCACAATGTTTCAGTGCTTTAAAATTGGCTTTCGAAGAGCCAGTGAGTGGAAGAGAAGGCAATATTGAAGTTTTAGTGATGCACTTGTAACTTTTCCAAGAACCATAATTTTATTGGGGAATTATGAAATTGAATTCTGAGCACTCTATCATATTTCGTGACTTTGGTGGAATATCTAAAGTGGTCTTCCGCTCGAGACACCCTCGTTGAGAGTCCCAGAAGTCCTCGATAAGGGTGAGTTTCGTCGTGGTTTGATAGATTACATATTGGAAATTATTATGTTGCCACACATGACTTGCATATTCACCTCCAGAGAACAATTAGGGCTTTTTCAATGGTCACGACGAGGGAAGAATGCTGAACTTACAAGGGGAATTCTTTTGGTCGTGGTGTAGCTAATTCAATTCACAGGAAAGACTTGAGCTTATTGACAAAATATCACTAATAATTCTGTATAAAGTGTAAATTTGTCTTTCAATATCCGTGATGAAGAACACACGCCTGTCAGATCGTCACTTTTGTCTTCTTTGGGCGGATGAATGAAGGCGAGAAATTGGTTAATGTTTAGTCGAGAAGGTGTGATTTACATCAATGACACCATTCATAGAGTAAAGTCTTTTTCTTACTACATACATACCTATTGCATGTGAGTCTAGACAAAACGTCGGATTATTCCGCGTTTTTTTTTTTTAGTATTTGTTGAATTTTTTCCGCTTTAAAAAAACAATCTTGTGTAAGAAGGAAGACACTCGAGATGCTGAATGAGTAACTTAGGTCAATAATCTTCACACAATCGATTAAAAGCGTTGAGAACACTCGTTGTTAAATATCAAGTGATCAATTGGGGACTTTCTTCGTGTGTTGCGCGCGTCTAAAAATGTCACCCTTGAGACACTCTTGGGCGCAATACATTAAATTTAACAACACTACTGTGAAATTTCTAATCAAATATATACATCGCGTCAACACGCAAGTGTAATTACTTAATTAATTTATATATTTATACGTTCGTGGAAAATGTGTGCCGAAAAAGAGCCCTGCATGAGGTGAATTTTGTCCCAAAATTCTCATTTTCACTGTCGATGTTAACATGAAAATGCTGTCCTCACAGAATTCTCTGACCCTCAACTTTCCCCCCTTCTCATTCGCAGTTTCTTGGATGACTTGGACAGATTGGGGGCTAAGGATTATCAACCGACAGAGCAAGATATTCTCCGGACTAGAGTTAAAACCACTGGTATAGTCGAAGTTCACTTTTCATTCAAAAACTTAAATTTCAAGTGAGTATCTCAAGTTCCCACAATTCGCCGTCTGTGAGTAATTACACTACGATGTCTCTTTGGCAGATTATTCGATGTGGGCGGTCAGAGGTCGGAGCGAAAGAAGTGGATTCACTGTTTTGAGGATGTCACTGCTATTATATTCTGTGTGGCCATGTCGGAATACGATCAAGTGTTGCACGAGGATGAAACTACGGTAAGAAATTTTAACAATTATCAATGCCAAAAATTGTCCAATTGTCTCATTACGATCCATAATTCTTCTCATCTTCTCTCCAGAACCGCATGCAAGAATCACTGAAGTTGTTCGACTCGATCTGCAATAACAAGTGGTTCACGGACACTTCGATCATCCTGTTCTTGAACAAGAAGGATTTGTTTGAGGAGAAGATTCGCAAGAGCCCATTGACAATCTGTTTCCCCGAGTACACAGGTGAGTTGTGCTATGTCGATTTGATTGGTGTGAGCAATTAACAATGATTGGTGTTAAATATCAGGTGGACAAGAGTATGGAGAGGCGGCTGCATACATTCAAGCACAATTCGAGGCTAAAAATAAGTCAACATCAAAGGAGATCTACTGTCATATGACATGTGCCACAGATACGAACAATATACAATTTGTGTTTGATGCAGTCACTGACGTTATCATAGCGAACAACCTTAGGGGCTGTGGTCTCTATTAAAGTAATGAGGACCGCGTGAGGGAGAGAGAGGGGAAGAGCAGAGGAAGAACTATTAAAAACGACTCTAGAGAATAATTAGAAAAGAAGGTGAAAAAATTGAAGAGAGAAAGAAAGAGAGAAACACTACATAATTCAACACAAAACACGATACAACACACAAAGTGAATGAGAGGAAAAACAACACATGAACATTAAACATTAAAGAAATTAATTATTAAATTTACTAAAGATGATGAAAAGATACATATTTAAATGGAGAATATGAAGGATGAAAGAGAGAACATGAAGAGGAAACAATTATATTCTTCATGATAAGGTGAATTAGAGTGTACTAACTAGTTAAAAAAAATGGTGAAAAGTCTAGTGAAAGAATATTAAAAGAGAAAAAAAAACAATTTTAAGAACAAACGGTGAAGAGAACTAGGCAAAAAAGTGTATAAGAAATCTTAGCGGAAAATTTTCATCAATTGGAAACATTTTTCTTCAGTCGATCACATTTTTTCAGTGACTTGAGAAGCAAAAAACACTCACAATATTTCATTTATGTCTAACATTCCTGTTTTGAACATTGCATTTTTAATTTATTATTTATTTTGTGTATAGAGAAAATGATGAATTGTGGAGAAAAAGTGGTAAAGAGAAGAAGGAAAAACGTGAGAAGCAGTGTTAAATGTAGAGAAAACAAGAAGCACAACAGTCGATAGGAAGAAGAGAACAACCAAGTAAAGGAATTTACCTCTAATAAGGAGATTTAGAGAGAATGATTATTTTTACTCTCAACTTTATTTTTCATGCCTTTGTCATTGCAAATTATGCGAGAGATTATTTTTTGCAGAATTTTTACATAAAGCAGAGTAAAAGAACACACAACACTGAGCAACTGGAAACCTCAAGATGATTTCTTAATGTATTTTTTCTAATGTATTTTATAGTGTTCAGACTTTGAGAATATTTTTTAAATGCATTTTCATGTCTTAAGAACTAACATGTAGCTTTATGTTTTGATAGAATACACAAAACTCAATTTGCAGTACTTTAAAAATGAGTTCTTAAAGCATAATTATATCGACTTAACACACATTCTTCAAGCAGTGGACATTTTTTTTCTTCTTATTTCTGTCAAAACAACAAACAGTGTCATTAATCAGTCTGATTAGTAGAATAATTTATTTATTTATTGTCTCTTGAATTAACCAACATGGGAATAGTTTAAAAAGATAAATTTTGTGCCAATCAATGTTATAAGAGGATAAAAATGACGAAAGAAAGAAATACAAGAAACTTAAATGTGTAACAAAGAGAGGAAAAAAACGAGCTCATCTATTTAACATAGTGAAGAATTAAAAACAACAAGTAAATGATAAATGAAGAGTAGACAAAATAGTTTAGTTTATTGCAGAGATGAAAAGAAAAGGACATAACTTACTATTGAGGATGGCGAAAGAAAGAGAAAGTTTCAAATATTTATATTTAAACGTACTGTAATAAAAGTGGACAAGAATTTAAAGAAAGAGTAACATACCAAAATTCTTTATTTCAATATTCTCGACATTATAACACATATTTTACGCCTGAGTAAAAACAAATCAAGAAAAGTATTGAAATAAAAATGATATTCGTACCAAATAACAAAAAAAAGGATTGAGAACACGATAGAAAACGGAGCAAATATGATGGAAATACTGACCAAATTGTGTTTGATGATGAAAAAAGAACATATATTTAACGTATTTTTATATAACTTAAAGAAAAAAAGAAGATGAGAATAAGTAATAAAGGTTATATTTAAAGAAGAATGATAACACAAGGACACAAATACACAAGAGAAAAATTTGGAATTTGGAAACATATTTGAGACGCGCAACAAAAGAGCATAATTTCTTCACACACCGCATAAATACACATACACAATTCCTTCTTATTTTTCTATGCCAATATTATGAGAAAAGAATCCTTGAATACAAATACTATATTTTCTCTATGATAGTGAAAGTTGCAACAAAGAAAACCATTAACTGACAGTAGTGAGAAGAATATATTCTATTTAACCTTAGCGAGAGTACGGGCAAAAATTGTGGATATAATTGACTCTGACGCTCATTATTTTGCACAAAATACCGTAAAAATTCTTTTTATTAGTGTTAATATGAGTATTTTTTGTCTCTATTTTACAATTTAAAGAGTCATACACAGATAAATCGTTGTACTAAGGGTGAAATCTAGATAAAGAATATACCAAAATAAATTTAAAACATATTAGAAACGTTAAATAGAACGACATTGTGTGAAAGGTTTAGAAATTTGATGATAAGAAATGTTTAATTGGGAAAAATTGATTGAAAATGCTGTTATTACACTTTTTCTGTGTCTTAATTCAAATTTATCGGGGAATCTTTAGCTTTGGCATCACTTTCCTTGGCATATTTTGCATAGAGTGTGCAATTGAACAGACGAGAGCGTTCTAAGCCACGCCCTCTCAAAAGTCACGCCCAAATACCATTAATATGCAAAATATGATACAGAAATGTGCTGCTAAAGTGATTTTTTATCCCCTTATTATTCAGTCGAGAAGGGAAAGAGATTTCTTTAGCCGGTGAAACACCACGAATCGTGTAATTAAGGTGATTGAAGAGAGGACGAAGAGTCGAGTATTGCAGGAGAAGTGAAAATCAACTGCCTAATGTAGTCACATTCACTGCCTTCAACAGTTTTTCCCAATGAGATGAAAACAAACTTATTTAAGTGAAAAGCCATTGAAGATGTTAAGTGAGTTTCTTCGTGTTTATTTTTCCTTTTCATTGCTTCAATTCCATTTTCCCTCCTTTTAGTCATTCATTCAAATTGATGCATCAATATTAACTGTAATAGTGTTTAAAGGTGGCAAAAAAAGATGATTATAGTAAAAAGAAGAAAAAAACGTGTAGTTGAGAAATTTACAGAGTTATGTAGTGGAAAAAAAAACATTCAGTGAAGAACAACAAGAAGCATTCTAATTAATTCTTAAATTACACACAATTGGAGACCAAAGATTTGTAATAAAGAAAAATAATGAAAAAAACATACATTGCATAAAGAATATTATAGTAAAAGTGGAAAGAGATAATGTAAAAAATTTTTGATATCGTACTAAGTCAGTTGTATCGAAATTTTCGTATAGTTTATTGCCATAGTAGGAAATTCTTCCCTTCCCAAACAAGATTAGCAGTGTTTAAGAAACAAGCATTAACTTCAACATAACAGAGATTTTACATTCAGGAAATTCACTTGAAGAACAAAAATTATATTATCTTCTATATGATGTTGAACATACAACAAAAAAACAACAATCTAGTCATTAATTAAAGGAAGAAAGATAAAAAAAAAACAAGTAATTGTAAGGAAAAATACACCCAAGAGAGAAAGCAAATTTTGTATAAAAATCATCCTTCATTTGTCAAACTAACCAATTTCCCAATTTTCAGAAGAAAACACTTTTTTAAAAAATGATAAAATCAATAGGAATAGGATTTTTTTCTTCTCGGTTCTGCTACAAAAGAATTAAAAAAGTAATGGAAAAAGAGAAAATACAATATTAACTATTACTGAATTCAAATGAAAGTGAACACGAGATGAAGAAGATTAATATTATGGAAGAGTGGTAAAAGAGGTAATTAAAAAAAAATTCTTTGCTCTTTTTGTACAAAATAAAAAAACATATATAAGCGCATTGTTGTTATATACATAAAAAATTATTAAATTACAAATTAATATACCAAGAAAGAAATTTTAAATTGAATTCTATATATACACATTACTTAAGTAATTAAATATAAACATTAGAGGGTAAAAAGAAATGAAAGATAGAGAAAAAATGAAAGAAATCTGTGGCAGTTTCGTGAGAATTTGTAGGTTTGTGGTCTAAAAGAGGATTCAAAGAAAAAACTATTTAACACAAGATCATTAAGTGAGCAAAAAGAAACTGGATGAAGAAGACCTTCACACTATTAACTATATGTTCTCAGTATAATAATTAAACTAAAATATAATACATTAAAGTGAATACTATGGAAAAATAGAAAAGGCAGAATGTTGAGAAGAGTGTGAAAAAAGGGGTGAAATTTCAAGTAATATTTAATATCATAGCTATTGAATGATGAATACAGAGAAGAACTAACTAAAAATAAGAAATCAGACCAAAAGATATGTCTACAAATTGCTAATTTTGCTGACTTTCTGTCATCTTTCTCCCACTTTTTCTATTTTTTCTTTTTTATATTCATTTTGCGCAGCAATTGAAATTCGCCGGGAAGTCTTTAGGAGACTTTCTAAAGATTTCAATTGCTACGCAGTGCGCGCCAAAGTATAAATTGATCATGTCTTCGCTCAAGAACTTCTCTCAGTTAAACGCTTTTTCCTTGATCATTTTCTGGAGAATTTCTTGTGAATTCAAATAAAAGCATTTATCGATGCAGACGAGTTAATAAAACATGATTTTTTGCAATCTAACGATAGTAATGGACAAGAAAGAATAAATCTATTGAATTAACTTAAAGGTGAAAAAAAATGATATGTATATCTAACTATTACTAGATAAGATTTTATAATGTTCGTAGGAAGGGATGTGCAAACATGAGTCCAGCCAATTGAGATGAAGAGGGTGGGAAATGACAAGAGAAATCCACACAAGAATGGCAATAGAAGCAGAGACAAATCACAGTGAAATCTCTCAGAAATTCATGCGAAGAGCGAGTAAATCACAGTTTTTAAGTGCAAATTGAAACCCCAGGCAAAAGTGATCGAGAGAGAAAATCAAAGTCCTTTTCATGCGTGTTGGACTCATACATAGTATGCATATAATATGCTAATAATTATTATTAAAAAAAAGTGGAGAAAACCAAAAGAAAAAATGAATATTACATGAATTTACAGATGCGAAAAGTGGATTGTAATTTAATGGATTGTTTTTCGTACAATACTTTAAAAGTCTTTTTATCATTTTCCCATCACAACATGAAGGAAAGCGGGGAAAAATTGAGAAAATAAATCACCGATGAATAATTTGACTTTTTCTAACCATTTTTTTTCCTCTTTAGTTGATAAAATCAAGTCAAAGTCAGAGACTTCAGACGAATGAGAAAGAATAGGCAGGAAAAACAAGTTTAGCGTCGTTCTTTACTGTAAACGCAATGTAAAAAAAAATTATTGATAAACATTTAAATGATGAAGAAGATGATAAATGAGAATATAGTAACAAAATGTAATATCACACCATCATATTTAAATCATAAAGAAAAAAAATCTTACGTGAGAAAACCTTTATATTTAAAGAAAAAAATCAAAAACTAAAAAAATTCTACACATTTTTTCATGAGACACTGGAAAGGACACATCAAAAGAACACACAAACACACACACAAAACACATTCAATGCATAAAAAAAACATTTGTATATCTTCTGTCTGAGCTCTTATTTATTAACAAAGAAGATGAAGAAGAAGTCTTTAGTGAAATAGCAAACAAAAATGAAGATTAATGAAAAGCATTTATTTATTAAAGATAAAGAAAAAATGATGAGAAAAATGCGTGAAAATCATGGTTAAGAATATAATACCAACTAACATGAAGAAATCGCAAAGAATAAATATTGTATAGAAGAATTATATAATGATAAAGAGAAAATGAAGAGATAAAAATTATATAGTAATCATTTTTTGAGAAAGGAATAAAGAAAAAATAAACAACACCAAATAAACCAAACTTATAAGGAAGGATATTAGGTGAAGGTAGAGAAAAAAAAGAAACCCAACAAAGAAAAGAACATCAAGAAGCTTTTTATATAATCATTATTACTGTAACGGAAAAAAGCTAAAGCATGAGAGAACTACTGAAAAAAGTAAAAAAAAAGATGAGAGAAAACTAATATAAAGCATTACATAAGGATTAAATTTAAAAAGGAAGAAAAAATAATAAAAGGAAACACTTAAAACAATTTGAAATAATTATAATAATGATAATATTATATTTAAAAACAACTTAATGTGTATGTCATTTTATGTGTGATGTAAAAATCGGAAATAAAAGCGTTTTAGCCACTATATAAAAATCCTCAGACTCTTGTCTTCGCAATGTTCGCGCGCCTCATCAAGCGCATAAATCATTCTTTGATGATTGCAATCAGAGTGAAGAACAATCGTGCTAATTCAATAATTGTTAGGATTGTGAAAGTATTTCACAAATCGCATTGCGTGACGCTGAGGAGTATATTTTTCACATGAAAAACGTAATTACAGAAAATCCGCTGCGAAACTAAGTGCATTTTCAGGGTTGATTTCATTCTTTCGCGATAAACCATCAGCAATGCGGGTTTAGTCAGACTTTGCAGATTTTCAAGTGCATCTAAAGACGATTAAGAAATTATTAAATGACTTTTTATATACATACATACCTACACTTGAGGTCTCTCTATTTCTGTCCATAATTTCCAGTTCAATGAAAGCCAATTAAGGATCAAAAGGGACTTTAATCAGACACGTCTTAGGTATTACAAATATTTGGTACATTGCCAGGAAATGCCATAAATACTCGATTAAATAGTAAAATATAGAGCCTATCAGTAAAGATACACGTAAACTGGGGAAAGACTCAGTTGGAACTGAAGTAGGGATGTGCCATGGCCTGTTCAGCGCTTATTCTCATGTTGGGCCGACACACGAGCAACTTTTGCAGCAGGTCGCGCCCCTTGGAGTTCAGTCTGGGCACCACTTGGCTCCAGGATGTGGTCAAGTGGTAGAGCGGGAAGGGTTTGTAGTCCGCCAGCTGCGTGACACCGGGCCACGTCTCCTCAGTGGGTGTGCCCAGCAGCTTGAAGATCCGCTTGAGCTGGTCCACGACATCGGAACCCGGGAACAGAGGCCGTCCGGCATTGGCGAGTTCCGCGAATATGCATCCCGCCGACCACATGTCGATACTCGTGGTGTAGAGCTTCGAGCCGAACAGAACGTCCGGCGGACGGTACCAGAGTGTAACCACTTCGGCGGAGTAGCACTTGACGGGGATTCCAAAGGCTCTGGCCAGGCCGAAGTCCGCCAGCTTTAGTTCGCCATTCTTGTTGATGAGCAGATTCTGTGGCTTAAGATCGCGATGGAGGACGTTGTGACTGTGACAGAAGGCCAGGCCGCGCAGAAGCTGGTACATGAAGCTCTTCACCACGTCCAGGTCGATGTCTCCGTTCAGGCTGTCGAAGTATTTCTTGAGATCCTGATCGCAGTGCTCAAACACAAGCGTTAGTTTCTTATCTGAGTGCAGGACGTCATACAGGCGAACGATGTTCTTGTGTTTCAGCTCCTTCAGCAGACAAATCTCCCTCAAGGCAGAACTGGGAACGCCCTCGTCATCCTCATCCAGGCGAACGCGCTGCAAAAAAGCGCCCCACAATTACAGAAAAACTACCGAAAAACCAAAACATCGAGGAAAACTCACTTTCAGGGCCACAATTTCGAGGGTGTCGCGATTCTTTCCCTTGAACACCGTTCCATAAGTCCCCTCGCCTATCTTCTCCAGCTTCTCGTACTTCTGCATGACTTCCTCTCGTGGAAACCACCAATTTTCACCCTAATTTTGCAGCCTTTTCCACGCAAAATATACCCCCTTTTTCACCACGTCAAACAACTCTTGACAGTTTGACAGCTGAGTGAAATTCACCACTCTTTGCGACTCTCATCTCCGCGTGGGCGATTTGTTTTGATACTGCAATTTCCTCGTGTTTTCCCCAATTATCTCAGCAAAAATGCTATATCTCATCGGATTGGGACTTGGCGATGCTAAAGACATCACTGTGAAAGGACTGGAGATCGTGAGAAAGTGTGACAAAGTATATTTGGAGAATTACACCTCAATTCTCTCTTGTGGCAAGGAGAAGTTGGTTAGTTTTCCTCCCCCCGGTTTGATAGCGCCCCAAATTCCAACACTGACTTTACTTTCAGGAAGAGTTCTATGGCCGAGAGTTGATCCTCGCTGACAGGGACACTGTTGAGATGAGCGGGGATGAGATAATCAGCAGTGCCAAGGAGGAAAATGTGGCCATGCTGGTTGTTGGAGATCCTTTTGGGGCCACAACACACACAGATTTCATCCTGAGAGCGAAGGAAAGAAATATCCCTTGCCAAGTGATTCACAACGCCTCCATCATGAATGCTGTGGCGTGCTGTGGACTGCAGCTGTACTCCTTCGGAGAGACTGTCTCAATTCCCTACTGGACAGACTCTTGGCGACCAGACAGTTTTTTCGAGAAGATATTGAAGAATCGCCGAATGGAACTCCACACTCTCTGCCTCCTGGACATTCGCGTACACGAGCCCACAGTTGAGAGCCTGACAAAGAAGAAACGCGAATACGATCCTCCCAGATTCATGTCAGTCGCCGAAGCCTGTCAGCAATTGCTGGACATCGTGAAGGAGAAACCCGATGATGTTGCAGAGGATTCACTCGTCGTGGGACTGGCCAGAGTTGGCCACGAGACTCAGGAGATTTTCGTAAGCAGCCTCAAGGAGATGGCAAGGAAAGATCTCGGACCTCCGCTGCATTCGCTCGTGATCCCAGCTAAGAATCTTCATCCCCTAGAATCGGAGTATCTTCAGCAATTCACCAGTAAAAAGCTCTGAATACAAGTGTGGAAAACATTCATTTAAACTACTTTGCACTCTTGACTCGCTGTCTGAGATGCTTGGGCACTTTGGCAGCTGGCACACTCCTGGGGCGGATTGTCTGGTGAGTCTCAAAACATCCTGTTTTGTTTTCCATGCGCAGAAGCTCCAATGACTTCTCGAGGAATACAAAGTTCTCCATCTCTGGAGGTTCATTGTGATCCTGAAACGGCAAAGCCGGAGTGTCTGGAGGAGTCAATAGGGAATTCCCAGGATCTAGAAGAAATTGTAAGTTAACATCTCAAATCTGCAAATCTTTATGACTTTTTGCATAATACCTTCAATTTTTATGAACGTGAATTGGTGATAATTTCCTCGAGGATAGAAAGAATCCAGAAACCGCAAAAGAAATCCCCTGAATACCTCAGAATCCACTTCAAATTTAGGTGCTTTCTTCTCATATTCTATCGCCTTTGGCGGGACCTTGAATTCTTCATCCTCGTCTGGCATCCTCAAGAGGAAAATAATCACTTCAGATTCGTGGCCACAAGCCACAGACAGAACCACTCCGTAATCGTTCCAGGCCAAGATTGAGAATTTTACAGAGTATCCTTCAAAACTCCTGTACGGAATTAATTCCACCTCGTCCAGGTGCCTCTCCTGGATAACATCCTCAAAAGAGTCCGCAAAAGCGCTGGGCAAGTAGAGTTGAATCATCTGATTTACAATGAATACCTCCTGTAACGATTCCTGGCATGAAATCTCATCCTCATCCTCAGTGATCGCCTCGAAGCTGCTCTGAAGACTCTTGTAGAGCTTCAATTCAGACTTGAAAGGCGTCTGAGGCTTCATCTTGACTTCTTCCTGCATTTCTTTCTCTTCCAAACGCTCCTCCTGGCCGACAATCAATCGATCGTTGTCCTGGTTACTGGACATTTTCCGATAGAGAGCAATAAAATCGATTCGTCTCTTTTTGGTGGCATCGATTGTCTCCAAATTAAGCGCTTCTTCGGGTGAATTCCTGATGAACTTAGCGCAATTAGTAAGCTTTTCGTACTCCTTGTCCACCTCACCGTCTCTCTTGATCAGTAAGTCCTCGAAGTACTTCTGCGCGAAGAGGTAGAAATTCCCTGGCGGCTCCCTGATTACCATCTCCGCTAAATTACTCATGAAGCGCACCACTTGCTCGTGGGTGGACTGAGGGAAATTGACCAGAACAGTCATTGTAAATGCCACGGGGAATGCGCGACTCAAACTGGATATCCTTCCGCTGGTGCGACGAAAATGGAGTGAAGAGCGAGCAAACAATCACTGAATAATGAATGAAGGGGTGGATAATGTCGGAAATTTCGAAAATAAACCTCACACACGAAACTATGGTGACGTGCACAGACACTCGCGCTGCTCCTCTTCCAATGTGAATGTGTCTCCTGGCTGTGAGGGATTCCGTTATCAGTGCGCCCCTTCCGTCGCCCACGTGCGCTCTTTCTGCTGACACACGTTGAAAAGGGTACAACACAAAAGGGGTGAAAACAGCCCCAAGGAAAGTTTCAATTAAAGCTCACACATTCATTATTATGCTGCCGACAGAGTTGTTGAGGATATCTGGCATCCTAGATAAGAATCAGCACTTAATTTCAGTGTCATTCCTTGGCAAACACATGTCGTTCCGTGGAAGATTCTTCCCAAGAATCCAATATAAACCGATGAGTCTCCAACCTTTGTTTACAAGATTTTCATATCTTTCGTAATGTTGGAATTCAGGATTCTAAGAAGTTGAAATTTACGCACACAAATCAATATAAAACTTCTCCAATCTGTAAACTCATCAATTCTGCTCTAATGCAACTTGAATGTGCGGAAGAATAGTCAATTAAATCCATTTGAGTGACTTTCAACAATAATCAATAATCACTGCTCAATGGAGCGAGAACGCGGAGACAGAAGAAGAGAACACTTTCTGTGGGCAAAATACTCACCAGTCATCCGCTGAACATTCCCCGAGCAGCACACACAACTCCCCAAGCAGACATGGAAGTGCACCCCAGTTCGCCAAATTCAAAATTCGCCCGCGAGAACAACGCCTCCGGGGCGGGATTGCGCGTCTCGCCGCGTGATACGGGAAACGCCGAGGGTCACGAAGAGGAAGCGACTAGAATTCAGGCCCAAGTGAGGGGATTTCTTGTGAGAAAACGTCTACAAAAGTTAAATGACGCCGCCACGAAGATCCAGACATCCTTCCGCGGCTTTGTAGTGCGCAAAGTGTCGCCCAAGAGTGACAAGGCGCCGACAGATCAGCAGATGCGATAGAGCATCTTGCGCTGCATTCGGTGCTGCAATTCTCCGCGACGAATCATCATGTGAATGACTTTCAATACAGACCTCTCGGCGTAGTTTTGATGAGAGAAATCCTGCAAGAGAATCATCAATCAATCAAGCTCTCCCTGGAAAAGATAGTAGAAATTCACCTGGATGATACTCTGCACATAGACCTGTGAGCCAATAGCGAAGCGCCTCTTCAGCTGCCTCTCAATCCTGTTCAGCATCTCCTGATCCTCCTCCGTGGTGAATCCCTCAGCTCCAGCCAAGTTGCCTGACATGGCGGCATCGAGAGTGGAGAGCTGGAACAGGCGCAGCGCCTCGTTCACATGCGACTCCGTCGCGATGGGCTGCAATTGCATCTTGGCGAGGGACTCTGAGATTCTGATCACCGCTTCCAGCTGGCGCACGGTGATAGGAATAGCAAGGCGCTTCTCGGATCCCTTCTCCTGGCTCAGCACGCCCTTGCGGATCAGCACGTACTGGCTCTTCAGCTTCTCGCCCGCCTCCACGCTCAGCCTAGGTCCACAGGTGCTGCGACAATAGTGGATGTACTTCTTCAGCATGGCCAGCGAGATCTCTTCTTCGGCGCTGCGACTGTCCGCCTTGTTGGCGTTCACGTGTATGTTGAGGATGTGCTTAGCCACCGTCAAGTCGCGCTGCTCGTCGTGCAGATCCTTCACAATGAAGATCATGTCGAAGCGAGACAGAATCGTGGGCATGAAGTCGATGTTCTCCTCGCCTTTGGTCTCATCCCAGCGGCCGAAGATGCTGTTGGCTGCTGCCAGAACGGAGCAACGCGAATTGAGAGTGGTCGTGAGTCCCGCCTTGGCAATTGAGATGGTCTGTTGCTCCATCGCCTCGTGAATGGCCACGCGATCGTCCTCCTTCATCTTGTCGAACTCATCGATGCACACAACTCCGCCGTCGGCCAGCACCATGGCGCCGCCCTCCATCACAAAGTTCCTCTGTAGTCAAAGAGTTAAAAAAAAGAGCTACTTAATCCCATTACAAAAGATCCTCCTTTTCTTGAATACTCACACTCGAGCTGTCGCGAATCACCGAAGCTGTGAGACCGGCAGCACTGGAGCCCTTTCCGGACGTGTACACAGCAATTGGTGCCACTTTCTCTACGAATTTCAGCAGCTGCGACTTTGCCGTTCCCGGATCGCCCAGCATCAGCAGATTGATGTCCCCGCGGCGAATAAGGCCGTCGGGCAATCTCTTCCGCGACCCTCCGAACAGCATGCATGCGATGGCCTTTTTGATGTCCACTGACCCGAAAATGCTGGGGGCGATTGACTGAGCGAGTCTCTCGTACAAATTAGGTGTGTTGGCCAGCTTCTTGAATGCCTCCTCCTCCTCAGCCGATACATTCGAGTGCATCGAGATGCTTCCATGCCCTTTAGTGTCCACGACTATGCCCACGGCTCGCATGTAGGGCGCTCGCACGCCCACGGTGGCCTTTTGCCGCCCATCCAGCTTCGACGGTCTTCCCACCTTGCGAATGGAGTAGATTCCGTGGATCATGACGCGATTCCCAGGCACCACGCGCTCGCACAGATTTCTGTCGCAATAGATTTGAATGTGGCGAGGAATCTCGCCTTGGGGAATGGAGTCCGGCAACTCCTGCAGCTTCAGCACCTGAAAGTCCACGCACTGGCATTTGTCAGGGATGATAAAGTAAGGATCCATGGGGCACTTTGGTCGCCCTGCTGGCTCTGTTGGGCACCTCCTGGGCAAAGCGTAGCCCTCGAGCCCGGGATTGATGGAGATATTGGGGATTATGTTGCTGCAAGAGCGACATTGAATGGTCATTTTGGTTGCCTTGGCGCGAATGTTGGACGCTGAGACGATAATGCCCGCCACCGTGCTAATCCGAGAAATGCACTCGGACTTTATCTCGCGAATGCTGGTCGGGAGACTGTTGGAGCGCAGCAGGATCTGAATGTCATGAACATGCTCTTCTCCCTCTGGTCGAGGTCTGGTAATCTCATCAGCAATCTCCCGAGCAGCCTCCTCAAAGACAGGCAGATGCTCAGTGGGATGCTTGTACAGTTTATCCGCGAGCGTCTCATCATATCCCGCCAGATCCTCCATCTCCACTTCCAGGAAGTACTTCCCGGTGATATAGTTCAACTTCAAATTATCTCTGTAATTTAGAATTCATGAAACCCGGCAGAAAGAGGCAAAAAGAACCCCAGAAATCTAACCTGTATTTGAAGTTGAAGGTGTCCTCGTGAAAACTGTGCAAAAACTCCTTGTAGTTCTTCTTGATGGTCTGCAAGTTAACCTGCTGAGGTCGTTCCTCACCAAAGTTGTCCGAGAAGAACAGCCCAGCATCATCAAATCCTTCCATTTCCACAGAATGTGTAAGATTCGCACACAAAAGAACAGTCCACAGACGCGCACTGGACAAGACAGCGCGCCAAAATCCGCACGCACAAAAGATGGCGTTAGAGCCCTATTGCTGATCTCACAAGAACGTTCCTTGGATTATTTCTTAACGATTTGCATGATTACTCAATGAAAATGACCAAAAGAAATAATTTAACTTATAAAACCCACTCTATATTTCGCCTTACACTGAAATATCCGTGTTGTGGAGCCACAAAAGCGAGAAAACACGAAAGATTCCGCAAAACTTGAGAACATTCTGCGGAACTTTCATACGACAATTCTGTTCCTTCCCGTTGTTTTCACCACACCAGTACTCACCACTATCTCCCCACTGCCTTGTGCGTTTTGCAAATTCTGGCTGTCAGCGGGAATTTTGCGGCCCAGGCATTCCTAGACGCTTTTCACGATTAAACACATCACGTTATCGCCAAGACTGTGCTTGAAGATCTTCTAAAGTGGTCAGCGAGAGTGTATAAAGTAATATAAAATCGAAATCTTAGGTGGAAATTAGTGAAAAGCGAATTTCAAAATGGTGAGCATCGCATCCACGCTAGACAAAGCGTTCATAGTCGAGAACAAATTGAGAATATTTTCACAATCATGCGAAGATGGCAGAACTGAGATGTGAAATTGTGGGGAGAATTCATTGAAATGCTCTGCGATGGAGAAATTTGCTAGAGATTCTGTAGATTTACCGCGTGTTCGCGGCGGAGCACCGGCTTCCGGGTGGGTGAGAACATGTCAAACTCATGGGCTTGTTTGCCACTCTTTGTAGGCATCTTCAGACACAGAAATGGCCAATTCAGAGACGAATGGGGAGTGCAGCACGGGCGGCAAGGACGACAAAGACATCGCGCCCTGCGACATGACGTCCAGGGATTACTACTTTGACTCGTACGCTCACTTCGGGATCCACGAGGAGATGCTCAAGGACGAGGTGCGGACGCTCACGTACAGGAATGCCATGTATCACAACAAGCACCTCTTCAAGGGCAAGGTGAGTGTGAGTGCGGAGTTGCCAGTGCCTTTGGCTGAGTCTCGCGTGTCTTTTAGGTGGTGCTGGACATCGGATGTGGCACGGGGATTCTGTCCATGTTCGCCGCGAAGGCGGGAGCAGCTAAAGTGTTTGCTGTGGAGTGTTCAAACATCGTGGACTACGCCCGCAAGATCATCGAGGTGAACAACTTGTCAGAAGTGATCACGGTGGTGAAAGGGAAGGTGGAGGAAGTGGAGCTGCCGGGCTGCAGTCAGGTGGACATCATCATCAGCGAGTGGATGGGCTACTGCTTGTTCTACGAGTCTATGCTGGACACGGTGCTTTTCGCCCGTGACAAGTGGCTACGGCCGGACGGCATGATGTTCCCGGACCGCTGCAGTCTCTTCATCACGGCCATCGAGGACCGCCAGTACAAGGATGAGAAGATCAACTGGTGGGACGACGTGTATGGCTTCAACATGAGCTCCATTCGCAAGGTGGCCATCACGGAGCCTCTCGTGGATATCGTGGATCCCAAGCAGGTGGTCTCGAGTGCGTATTTGGTGAAGGAGATCGACTTGTACACGATCCAGAAGTCGGATCTGGAGTTTGATTCACCATTTAGGCTGATCGTGAAGCGCAATGACTTCGTCCAGGCCCTCGTGACGTACTTTACAGTGGATTTCACCAAGTGTCACAAGCGTCTGGGCTTCAGCACGGCTCCCGAGGCGCCGTACACGCACTGGAAGCAAACCGTCTTCTACTT
The DNA here is from genome assembly GCF_947086385.1 of Phlebotomus argentipes. NCBI lineage: Eukaryota > Metazoa > Arthropoda > Insecta > Diptera > Psychodidae > Phlebotomus > Phlebotomus argentipes. The sequence goes on from NW_026776174.1 coordinate 6,154,002, forward strand.
CGACGAGTACATGACGGTGAAGAAGGGCGAGGAGATCTACGGAACCTTCCGCATGAAGCCAAATGCACGCAACAATCGCGACTTGGACTTCAACATTGATATACACTTTAAGGGGGAATTGTCAGAAATGCACGAGCAGAATCACTACCGAATGCGCTAAAGATTGTCCCTGAGATTCTTATCAGTCCTCCTCCCCACAACCCGGACTTTGCTGTAAGAAAATACAGGACTTTTTTCAAGACCTTATGTGAATCAATTGACGCGAGTGAGAGTCTTGAAAAAGCTGAAGTTCGTGGATAAAATTATAAGATAAATACAGATTACAAGAGACGAATGAGTTTAAAAAAAACCTCGAGTAGTTATCTTGCACGGAATTCAATTTGATAAGAAAAAAAACTTAATTTCTGATCATAGAACTTAAGTCATTAATTGTACTTTTTATTTTTACGAAATATATCCATTCTGATAGGAGAAATGATTTTTTCTTGTAAGATTTTGTAATTCTCCTGAATTCGACTCTGCAGTGGTGAATATCCTCCATGTGACAGTGGTGAGTTTTATAGGAGTGTTTTTGAAGCCGGAAAATCGCGTAAAAAGCATGAAATTAACGCAAGTCCTGTGCCATCAGCACATTGGGCGGATGGTGAAGCGTCACTGGTTGAACTCCGCCAAGAAAATACTGCCCAATGACGAAATGGAAGCGGCAGTTAAGCAATTGGAGAAAGTCAACCCAACAATCGTGAGAGCAGAGGAACATTTCTTGGGAATAAAGTATACTAAACGTAGCTATTCTCTGTAAATTCCTACAAAATCCAGTATCTCATGTTGCTTGCAGTAAATCCACATCCATGGAAACTACCAAGAACATCCCAACACTGAATCTGCCGAAGATGTATTCGTACAGCACAGATTCTCTGCTTATTGAGGGCGTCCGGCAAGCTCAAGTGCTGACCAAGAGTGTCTCTGTAGAGAATCTACCCTCGAGATATGTGAAATTCTTGAAGAATCTCACTATCTCAGATACTGTGCATGAGAAGATGGAGCAGGACATCCTCTCAGCTCATCTCTTCGATGCTGAGCAGAAGAAAACCAAGAGAATTTACGATCCGCAGCGGCCGGCTTTTAACTTCCCACGAGTTTATGGGATTACTGAAGAGAGGAAGAACATTCTGATCCTGGACAAGCTGATCAGACACTGTGAAAGACTCACGACGAACAAGGCGGAGAATTTGCAGAAGAGGATCATTCATGAGCCATTCTTGAAAGTGAACTTTGAGAAGGATGGCAAAGAAATCGGAATGGATTTGCTGGCAAACCTGTTGATCACCTCGACAAAGCCCATTGCAAAAGTGGCGGAAGTATCTCAGGATCACGAGGAACTTCCCGATCTCTTTCCCTTGAACTTCACCAGCTCGTTGAAGGCAGTAGGCAGTGAAGGATGGGAGGATTTCTATCGTAGGTTTGCATAGCGTGTTTAAGTCATCTTTTCCAAGATTTATTTGTATTTCAGCGATCAACACTGGGCATCGCTTCACTAGTTTTCACACCATCTTTCCTACATTCACATCCGAAATGAAGACATTTCATGAGGTGCCCATAAATGAGAGCCAGATCCGATCCAGGACGCTTTTCTACGCCTTCACGGCGGCTGCGGCTAAAGCTAAGCGGCAATTTGGGGTAAGTCAACTTCTTGGATTGCTTTCTTGAGAATTTCGCAGACGAAGGCATTGTGTAAAGTGTAATAGAAGAGAGATCTTTAGGGAAACAATGCAGATTGTACATTCCTAGGCTTACTGTGACTTTCTATATTTTCCAGGATAATGTGCAAACACTCCCAGAACCCATTGTCGTTCAGGCTATACACACCAACGGACAATCCTTCCACTTCGGCGTGTTTCAGCTCAACACTCTCGACTTGTGTGGCCAGGAAGGGGACAAGAATGTCTGGCATGAGTCAAAGATTGAGAATTTGTACTCGAATTGCGCGTATGTGCAGGGAAAGCCTCAGCTTGAGGGCTACAATCCAGGCGTTCTAGAGAAATTCTTCACCTTCTACAGTCAATAGTGATTTGTAACCAATAGATAAAGTATCGATTAAACAGTTGCGGAATTTCAGCGTAACGACAGACAGTGTTGAGACATTCCTTTGCGTGCATTCAAGTGTTGAGCCACTCCTTTGACACTTTCTCTATCACCCACAGGATAATGGCCATGAATAGGACCGTCCCACCGTCCCCAGTGAGTCCCCAACCACCAAGTCGGGCGTCTTCGGAGAGCGAGACGCAGAGTGTCACCGATGAGCACACAATTCCCATGTCAACCTTCGCGATGAGGTAACTACGTAAAATAGATTTTTCCAGCAAAGAGAAAGTTTGGGATACTTTCAGTGTGGGTTCCAGGCTGTCTAAGCTCAACATGACTTCCACTTCGGCTGCAGCGCGCAGGAAGCAATCCGTGATGGATGTGGAGCCCAAGGAGAGGCCTCCGTGGCGCGCCACCGCGAAGCCCGTCAAGGAGCCAAACACCAATGCTCTGCTCAAGGCGAAACTGTTGGACGCTTCAAGGCGAGCGCTCAGGGCCATGAAATCCAATTCGGTGGCGTGCCAGACGGATTTCCTGCCCACGGTGCTGATGAAAGATGCGTGGTTCAACGTGCAGACAGATCTCGTGCGGCAGAGAGATGTGGGTATTCTCACGGATGGCACTGTAACGATCAGGAACATTCCGCCAGGAACGCGTGAGTAGCTCAACTAGTTTCCTCAAATTCCCTCTAATATCATCATTATCTTCTTGCAGTCTTCTTTACTCACACGATCTCCCAAATGACGGAGCTGCTGAACACCAGCGACGCTGAGACTCAGACAGCTCTGCCCACAAGTCGCATCGGTTCTCTAATGAAGTACACAACTTCTGCTGATGCCTTTGACAGCATTGATAAGGCCCTGTCGGTCAATGCGGAGAAGATTAAGGAGCAGACGGAAGAGTTGAAGGAATTCGACGAGGATTTGGACTTCATCAACCAAAGTTATCTTCGCCGAAGACCCAGTCTTTCGCTGGATCCTGAAGCTGCGGAGAGATTCCGTTTGCAACTGGAGGCTGATGAGCGACAGGAAGAAGAGGAAACTGGAGAAGGACATCATCCAGGAATTAAGATTCAAAAGGTAACTGTTAGCCAATGCATAGTGTTTTTTTCTTATCTATCTTGTAATTTGCAGTTTAATCTCGCCAATTGTTCCACTCATTCGCTGTGGCAGAGTTTGGAGACTTCCGACGAGGACTCCGATGCTGAGGCTGAAGATCATCAGTCGCGCGAGCAGAGGAGAAAGTCGATAGAACGTGAAAATAATCTCTTTATTAGGACACGGTGAGTCTAGGCGGTTCTTGAGTAAAGTCTCTAGTCTAACTTCTCATTTAAATAGATTGCGCGGCATGAAATTGGCCCCACTTTCGCCACATCACAGCAGGCGAGACAAGAGCCCAGGTTGGAGTGCGTCACAGCAACAGGCGATTGATGATCTGATAGCGCAGGTGTCTGACCTCTTTGACATCTTCAATGACATCTCCATCATTCTCGGACCAGATCTCAGATTCATCACCGATCTGCCCTTGACTGTGGACATGGAGATTCCGCAGCTCAAATGCAGTCTGGTGATCAAGAAATCGCGGGAGAATCTCAGCGAGAAGCTGTCTAAAATTAAGTCGCTGCCGCTGGACAGTGATAAAAGCCTCAGTGAAGAGTTGCTGACGAAATACTCTCAGTGAGAAGATTCCTATTGGATTAGATAGTGCTGCAGAGGTTGAATTTTCGCTGAGCAATTGTTGAAGTGTCCACTGCATCCTCCACTGAAAGCACGTTCAATGGCCATAGAGACACTCACGCCTGGCTGCACATCACGCAAATGAACTCTCCGCGTGACGCCCTCAATGAGGCTGTCCAGCTGACTATTAATGCCGTGCCGCCGCCTCTCGATCGCCTCAGCTGTAGTGAGACAGACGAACTTTTTCGCGCAGTCATTCAGCATCCCGTCTTCCTTCAGCATTGAGTCTTTCACGGAAGTCCAAATCCAATTGTTCGACGTGCTCGAGTCCGCGTCCGTCTTGAAGAGTGACGTCAAGCCAGGAGAATTCATCATAGAAGTGCCAGGTGCCCAGAAATTTCCAATCACAGTCCCAATGACGGCTATGATGCTGAGCAGGAGAATTGCCCCGAAGTTGATTGTGGCGGGATTTTGACCCTAAAAGACAGGATTTTCGGCTTCATCACACACTTCAGATTGTTGCAATTGGACTCACTCTCGCCAGAGATGAGGAGAACTTTCCCAGGGATTTAGGCACTTGCAGAAACGGTACGGAGAATTCGACGGCCATCTGGTTGCAAGGGTGAAAGAGAGTGAATTATCTTGGCATGGCGCGTGATGATGACTCACCTCAATGGTCTCATCGTCTGTCTCGAAGGAGATAAATTTATGCTTCTCCTCACTCTTCCGCGTGACTCTGTTGCGAGTCATTGATCCACTGCTGGCCAAGACATTGATAGCCGCTGCAATTGTCACGACCAGAGCTATTGATAGATGTGACGCGTGCACCATCTTCCGCGGAAATCCCTCATAATACTGAAAAGAGTCCTGATGCAAGATCACCGTTTTATAACGCACAAAAAGCCGCTCTCATTATTAATTAGATGCATTCAACTCACGTGCGTTTATTGTTGCCACGCAAAAGAGGGATTTAGCGCTAAAGAACCGTAGATAATGCGTGTGTAGATTCAATTGTGCTGTTGTTATAATAAATTGAACGATAAAATCAACATGACAATTTGCTCACATTTTTTAGGAAATCATCTCGTATTTTCGTGCATGACAAACCATCGCCTAGCTAGAAGATGCTGTTGGCAATTTTGGCAGAAAGATGTCGATCTGCAATTGCATCAGGTGCAATTTTGCCCATGCAATGATGAGTGTATCAAGGCGAAATCCTTGAAGGCAAATGAATGTGAGGATGTTGCAAGCGATCAATTACGCGTGCTGTGTGCGGAAATTGCACGCGGAGACAATAAAATTGTGCTCAAGCGAAGGGGAAGATGACAATATATTCTTGTGGCGCGATGAAAGTGAAAGACAATGCAAGTGTTGTCATCGGGAAAAAGCCAACGACACTTTTCATCTTCTTGGGTCGCGATGCAGAGACGCTGTGGAATTACGACTACCCATTATGCATTGTGCAGAGTCACGGGGATGGAACATGATCTCGGCGAGTGGATATAAAGATGACAACTCTATCATGGATCTCCGTCATTCTCACCGCGCGCGCTCCTTGTGAAAGTGTGATCGTCTCTTCATGCACAGTCCCAACTCACCTCTATCGCCCATCATGCTGAATCAGTTCGGATTTCTCGTGATTCTCCTCATCGCGAGTGCAACGGCTTTGCCATCGAGTGTCCCGTTCAAGGATAAGGAGCCCAAGCTACACTCCTTTGGCGCCGAAGACTGGAGAAAGGCCTACAATGAGTCCCACAACGCTGTAAATTCCGACGCCACCAACGAGAGGAGCCAAAGATTGGGATACACCACAGGATATGGCAATGGACTGCAGGTAAATAAATCGAAAGTGTGAAAAGTGAAGCTTTTTGACGCAGATTTAAGGGATGTAGAATATTCGAAACCGTACTGAAATTTCCTGGATAATTACTTCTATTCCTTATCCTACGTGAAAAGAGTGTAAAACAGGAATTCATGAGTTTAGTATTTTCTGACCAATAAACTTACATTTAAGTTTAAAAGTTATGGTAAACAACTAATTGAAAGTCAATGGTATTTATTTTAAACTATTCAAAAAAGCACGTTTTTCATAGTTAGAAATATATATGTAGGCTAAAATTCCTCACTCTTTTCTGAACTCTTTTGTAAATAGAAGTTCTTAAGACAGCCAGTTTTACATCTGTTTTTCATTCATATTAATTAATATTCCTTCACCGCTTTAACCGTTTTAGATTTATCGTCGAAAAGTGTCTCGCTGTTTTCCAATGAAGCTCGAAAAGTGATGAAGTTGATTCCTTCACCTTATTTTCCAGGGTTATCCTCATTCCGCCAACGGCATTGGCGTTTACACTCCTATGAAGATCGACTTGGGCGGCGTTTTCCTCGGAGCCCTCGTTGGAATTGGCGCCATCCTCATCCTGCCTAAACTCGTGAATGCCTTCTCTGGCAATTACGGCAACTACCGCAGCATTGATGGCGAGCCTGCTGGCCTGGGAGAGATGTTGGCCAAGCTGGACACGTATCTTGGCCAGAACAACATCGACACGGCGTCTTGCATGCAGCGCGCTGTCTGCACGTATGTAAAGTCCTCCGAAAAGAACATGAGAAGCGGAGCTGCCGATCAAATTGACCAGATCATCCACGACATCTCGCGCAATTCCATCGTCGAGTACATGTTGGACGGCACGCCGATAAAAGAGGCACTGGAAAACGGCCGAAGCGATAGAGTGGCCAAGTGTGAGATCCTCTATCCGGGCTGCAAGCTGGACCAAGACTCTCTTTTGCAGATGGTGAAGCGCTTCATGCCGAAGAATTGAGGAGTTTATGTCTGTGTAAATTTGCTAAAACGTGGTGTTTCTCTTTTTTACCTTTTGTAATTACAAGATCGTTGGAAAATCAGTGGTTTTTCTAATTTCTGACGCGATGGCGAGCATGTGAGAGGATGCAAGTGGGTGAGTCTTGCACGAGAAGGTCTTCGGCGCAAAAAGAGAGCCAGTGTTTGGCACAGAAAACACAAACAGTAAACTTATTTTCGTGAAATTTGGGTGATATTCTCACGATCAATGTGAAAATCCCGATTGTGGGTGTGAGCGTGCAACTGAAAACAGCCACATATTTGAAGGCAAGCATTTTTCATCTCTTGGTCAATTGTCAGAAGGCGCAGAAGTTGTCCACGCAGTCCCAAACCTACTCATCATCCCACAGAAATAGCAGATTTTTTCCTTATTGCGCGCATCCCACAAATTAATACACACGAGACGTCTGAATATTCTCAATGAATCTCGGCGCTTTACTACAAGAGCGAAACGCTGATGACTCTGCGACGCTAAAAATACGCCAGAGCTCACCAGCGATCGTGGGAAAGGAGAAAATTTCGGAAAATCTTTGCAGTCGAACTCATACACTTCGAACGGACGGTCAGTGAAGTTATCAGTCTCTCAGATCTTTGAGAAGATCACTTGCAGTGGTAGATTTTCACACCTTTCTTTTCTCTCATTGATTCTGCAATAGAGATTTCTTGCCAAAGGCGGAGGAACAAGGAATACAGTTGAAAATGGTTTATGAGAGTGATTTCTACACCACACGTCGGCCCTACGGTCGATCAACCGTCTCGTCGTACACAGTTACGGTAAGCAGACCTCCTGAATTCTCGTCATATCCACCAAAGACCCTCGAGTTACTGGTGAAAAATCCCTCTTGACCCTCTTTCTTGTTCTCGTGTTTTCTGTGTTTCTCAATCTACTCACACAACTCATAACTTTTCTGCGCCGTTTTAGTTTTAAGACCCACTGAAGAAAATCTCTTCGAATTTCTCATCAAAAAGGGTGCACTTAAAGAAGAGCTTTAAGAAAATCTCTGAAATCCCTTCTATCAACTTGAGGAATTGAAACACACTTCATATAGCAAAACTTCCTACAAATTCCTTTAACATGGAAAAAGGAAATAAAGGATGTGAAGCGTTTGCAAAAGAATGCCCGACAAATTAAACGCTCAAAAAAACTACACTTTTCTACCAACTTTTTCTCTACTTTATGACTTTTATTTTAACAATTGTGAGGAAATTTGCTGACTTTCTTTTTCCTCTTTCTCTCTCCTTTCAAGTCTTCGTGTGTGTAAAGTAGTTTGAAAGGAGGTATTTTTCTCAGTGGAAACTTCTTGATAAGTAGAAGAATAAAATTCCCAGCAGGAAAATACCTTCCAAACTAGATCATTTCTTTTCTCCAAGAATACAACCTTTCTCTCTATCTATTCTGCAACACACTTTAAATCTAAACAATTCTCCTAATAAGTGTATTAATTTTCTTTCTTTTTCACAATCCATATTTTTTATCTTTTTGTTGTCTGTTCTAACCGATTTTTTTTGTGGAAGGTAAGATAAAGTGTTAAACTTCTTCGCCGTGAAGAATTTAGAGAAAAAATCCTTGGCACAACTCTTTGTTTTTTGATGATGCAACGATTATGTGGAGAAGGGCTTTTCAGCATGTAGAAAAAAAGGTCATCTCTCGAGTGTGTAAAGATTGAAATTGGATTTCTACCACAAGGCTTCTTCGTGACGCAAAATGCTTGGCATAATAGATGATGATGTCTTTGAGGAGGATGTTGGGCTCTCTGAAGTCATCAAAATGTTTTTAGACGGTGTTCAACTCTCTCTCGACTCTCCTCAACACACATGATTTCGCGCTTTGGCTGTGAAAGTTTCCAAATTTATAAATAGAATCGCGTATTATCGCACATTTTTCGACCAAAAACACATGAAAACGCTACGAACATCCTCGAGCATCACTTCGTCTTTGATAATTTTAGTCTCAGCTATAGAATTACATTCGTCAAAATCCAGTAATCAGCGTTTCCAAATCTGGCTCTTGCACAAATGTGTGAGAATCGCAGGTTCAATTGAAAAATTCACCGTGTTTTGGATCCCAAATGTCTCGTCATTTAATGCAAAGAGAGTAGAATTGTATAGAACACAAGATAAACGACTAACACAATGCTTTCTCATGTCTCTCACCACTGCTGCAACTTTTTCCGCACATTTGCAAGGACGTTGATGAATCCCACACTGCACAGAAATCATCAATCACATTCACTTTTCACCCTGCAGAAGAGCACCAAAATTGCATTTCCCATTCAGCACACCCGCAAAGAGAAAAGTGTTGGGAATCTCTTAAGTCTCAAATGGAAATTTATAATGTTGTTTACACAAGCATGCACTCAAGAATAATTCAGCAATCATCATTTATTTGCCATTCGAAATTATGGCAATTTATGTGATTTCCATCTCTCTTGATTATTTATTTTCTCTCGAAGAATTCAGGAGAGAAAATGAGTATTTCACAAGGTTAAAGTGGCCTCCAGACTAGAAATGGACCAGCCATAAAACACTCCTTAAGATGTTTACAGTTGCTTGCAAATAGTCTCAATGAGTCAACAGAAATAGCAAAGGATTTAATTAAACATTTCTGGCATTCCGGAAGGCTTGCAAATGATTTAATTTGACTTGAGAAGAGTATTAATTAACTCTCGAAAATGCAACGATCAATCTTCTATTATAACCACAATTCTTGATTGATTTTGAAGATCTTTTCCACCTTTTTATGATTCTCATAAACTTCTTCATGGACGCTGAGATTAAATTATTAACACTGGTTGATAGTCAAATCTTCGCTTGTTCTTCATGAATCAGCTGCCAAGAAGTTATGCTAACGCCAAAAAAGGATATCATTAGTCATCATTTTAAAACTATTTTCAAAGCAACTATTCATGAGTGAAGTCTGTTCAAGAAACTCCGTCATTTTGAGAGAAGCTTTCAGAGAGATCACTCTAGCCTAGAGCACTCATCTAGAGAAACTCGAGAGATTCCCAAGCGCGCTCTGCAAATAAAACCGCCACTCACTGACTCACACTGTAAAAAGCGTAGACGAGAAGAATGTTGTGCTGTGGCTTTCTCACCCACTTTGGAGTAAAGGCAAAGTAGATCAGAGAAGGAGATCGAATGGTGTCTCAAGATTGGCTTTTGTTGTTGGGTTGTTGTTATTCCAGAGAAATGAGGTGCCCTGGGAGAAGGTACCCTTTGTGCCGCGTCCCAGTCTCATTGCTGATCCCGTGACGGCATTTGGCAAGACGAAGCCGCGCCGCGAGGAGCGCAAGAGCATTCTGGACCCAATCAATCGGGCGGCGATCAAGCCAAAAGAGTCCCTGCTGCGCCCCTTGCAGCCCTACATCTCGGCGCGCGACAGGACACGCGAGAGTGTCTTCAGGGAGATGAAGCGCCAAGAGGGCCTGCGCGACGCTGGCGGCTCCCTAGCCGCCATCACTGACCCTCACTCCATGGACAGCGTCCTGCCACGCCTCCATAGAACCACCGACGCAAAGACCGTCCACAGAAAGGTCTTCTTCGTCTCGCCCCAATACTGAACACTGCGAACGAACGACTAGACAGAGAGGATGAAGAGATCCCATTTCCACATAGAAGACACTCATGATGTGACACAGCTGAATCTTCCAATAAAACTCATGAAAAGTCAACCACTCTTTCTTCTAGCAACTTCTACCGACTGTACATAGAGTGATCATGATCTATTTTATGTGATCTGTTCTAACATCTCTTCAAATCTATTATCTTACCATCATTCCTAACACACCATTCTTCACCTCATTGAGCCTAACCAACTCATCAACTTGCCAACTTTAACAAAGACAAAAAAACAACTCACAAGACCACAAAGCCGAAAAGCGTTTGATATCGAGGGCAGATCGCGATGGAAAATGTTTCAATTTCTTCAAGTTATCTCTCACCCCAAAAAAAGTCTTATGTTCTTGTGTGAGCTAGAGTGAGATGAATCCTGAGATTATTTCATGCTGATCATACTTTCGCAGACGCCACGTTATTACACGGTTACCGATGAACCATCTCGTCCGCGTCGTGCCGAAGAGCAATACTCCTATTCATACAGCTCCACCAATAAGTCCAGCTCAAACTCGAACGATCCCTACTCGAGACCATCGAGCTCGTCCTATTCCTCGCACGTTGAGAAGTCGTCTCGCTCCGGACCCGGTGGCTACAATTACTCCACCGAGCGCACGTCCACCACTGGCTCCGGGCCGGGTGGTTACAGCTACAGTTCCACCACTTCCGGACGCCTGCCCTACGGCACCAACTACCGCCACTACTCCTACCGCGTGTAGACCATGATTACCACTGACCTAGCCATGCACGCTTCAATCATTGGATCAATATCACTATGAGAACACATTCAAAATTCCCTAACGCTTCGAACGCCACTAATTTAACAGAAAATTTTTCTACAAGCACACCAGATATTATTGTATATTGATGTGTTGATGGACATGTGAGGTAATAAAGAGTTTATTTTGTTTTCCGAACACTTCAGTGACTCGTTTCATCTGTGATCCCCAATTTCCTGTGGAAACCCAACAAGAAAATTGAGAGTTGAAAAGTTATTTCTGCACCCCAAAAAACCTTCTCACGTGTGAGAAATCAGTGCCAAGGATTTTCTCTCTTAGCCAAGGTTACCTAGCACAACTGATAGATTGGCAAATGAGACAAAGTGCCGAATCTAACAAATTACAGATCACAGTGCTCACGTCAGAGTCTGAACCTATATTGTAACAGCAAATACGTTAATAGTTAATATCTGATCTGAGCACTTTGTCATCTTGCATTCAGTTCATGTCTGGCCTTTGTGACAATTTCTCTCAACGTCTTTCTTTCAGACTCCCGTGAGGATCCTGCCGAAAACAAGGGTATTGCACGCAAGGAGCATTTTTTGAATTTTACACAAAATCTTTGGCCCAATGTTCATTCCCAATGCATGAAATTTAATGGACATCCTCAATGTTTTCTGTGTTAATTCTCCATTTCTCAATATCAGTTGCACTTCAGCGAATCTATTTTGGGAATAGAGTGATAAGCCGTCAGAAATACTCCATCAATTGAATGATTCATATTTGTATGGCCTAATGAATGAGATTTGAAAAAAACACACCAAATCACTAAAGTGCTCTTGAGAATTTGCCACAAATGATCATAAATTAGTAATTTAGCACCCTGTCAATTTTCAAGTACTCCATGGCGTTTGCGACAAAGATCACACAGCGCTTAAAATTTATGCATTTCACCAAAGTGATCCACTAAGATAAAATGCAATAAATCGTCTCAGAGCTTTAGCGAAAATATCCGTGGAATGTGCTTGCAAAGTGGGACATACTGAATTTATAAAAAGCATCCATCAATTCATGTTTTTTTTCTGTTTTATACCATCGTGAGAAAGTGAAAATGCAATCTTATGAGCACAACATTCTCAATAGAATGGCAATTATTTTTTTGGCACAAGCCTCTGAAACGTAAAAACCACAACTTCCCGCTGAAATGTTAAGAGATATTGCTCAAGATTTTGTGTAAGACAGCAAATACTGTGGGGTTGGGGCATATATTTGAATTCCGCGAAGTGATTGAGGAATTTTGGCTCAGTGCAAACAAATCCAGAAATAGCAATTCTCCAAATGAATCATATGTGCCAATTACGCGCGAAATAATTTGAATATCTGCCCTCGCGCCACCGCAACTTATGTATGTCGCATAAGATATCTAATGATGGACACTCCCTCAGGTGTACACATTCAGTTACTCAGTGCCCATTGTAACATCACCAGTTCGATTCCACACACTCCCCTATGTTGCTCACAAACGCCTTGTGCCGGGAACACGCGTCGTAACTAATCCAACACGAGTGTATCGTTCGTCTCCAGTGAGGGTGATCCGGTCGTCACCGGTGAGACTGACCTCACCTGTTCGCCCCCTAACATTTCCCGTTCGCCCATCCGTCATCCACAGAGAGCTGTACCGCATTGAAAACAAGGTCCGTTCGAGTCCCGGGTATCTGCCAACATCGAGTTACCTAAACTCTTCCTCGCACCTGGTAAGTGATCCCCACACAGAGCAAGGATCGAGCGCCAGCTAGAGCATCTCCCCTAGTGTGAACAGTGCCCGAAACCCATTTTCCCACACCTCTGTGCTTTGCTTCGCCCTTTTCCGTCTCTCGTCCGATTCTAAGAGTGTCTTCTCCCTGGTAGGACTTTGCCGATGAAGCCAGAGACATCCGCAATGCCACCACGGCCCTGCTCAAGACCTGCCACACTAAAGTGCCACGAGCAGCTAGCGTTCCTCCAGTGGTTTACTCCAGGTACAGATCATTCGTTTCCAGGAAAGATAGCGATGTTCAGTGACTTTTCAAGGGTTTAAATTGTATTAAATATGTTCTATGCTTCACGATAAGGCGGGGCATAAACATGGGCGTGGTTATTGAAAAATAGATCAAAGGAAGAGATAATTAGTATTCCGATGGATTCTATAAAATATCTAGAAAATGTATTCCACCGCTGAAATTAGGAAAATTAAGGAATTCGCCACATTTTTCACTTATTTTGCAACAAAGTCGCACGACACGCATATTTCTAAGCTTATTCATCAATTTGTACATGTAATAATTTTCCGCATAAAAACGTCTCCTCGGACGCAAAGGTTATAAAATATTTTGGGATCACTCTAAAAATATTCGCCATACTTCTCATCTCATCGAGACAGACAGCAACTTGTGAGATTCACCACTAAAATTAGAGGGGAAATTTTTGCGGAGTTATGACACCAAAAAATTTGCGCATTTAGGAAAATTTATAGTCGCACCCAAATTCTCAAAATGCCACTGGCGAATTCAAAGAGATCATCGACCGTTTTTCAGGATTCACTTCATGTTTAATCAGAGTGTAATGACATCTTCATCTTACAGGCTTGATCGTCTTCAATCACCAGCTCCGTACGATCGTGGATTTGATTCTTACATCCAGGATGTGTTGAATCCCGTGCGAAAAGTTGCTCGGGACATCAGATTCTTCTCAAATTATGCCGAACCAGCGCGCAAATTTGTTGGTGAGTCCTCTATTGAACCAAGTCCACTCTCGAAAGCCAGATCAGATTACTTCAGATACAGAAACGACCGATTGAAGCTTCTAATGGATAAATTCCACTGTACACAATTGGTTGATCACAATTCATTGCTTCCAATTTAATAACCGTCACTCAAAATCGCGCTTCAGCTGCTTTATCGGACTTCACTTAATCTTATTAAAAATCAATTACTGCGGGTTTTTGTCTGTGACGTCGACTTTTTCTTCAAATGATTTTTGTGGCTCCAACAGTTTTAATGTCCTAAACCGGATTTTTTCGATTAAAGCTTGAAGTGTTGCCGAAAGAGTGAAGATCTCTGTATATAATTCCATGTGCGCTTTATACCTTCTTTTACTTTGCTGAACAATTACCGAAGTATCGATGATTGGAAGGCACAAGGAGTAAGTCATTTAATACATTTACTAAACCATCCTTCTAAATTCACTAAAAACGAATCGATGATGGTTATTTTTGATATATAAAACCACCTGAAATGATTTTCCTAATACTATAAATTGGAGAGAGATTGATTAATAATACAAAAAAAGGAGTTCCGGGTGATAATTGTGGCATATTTAAAAAAAAAAAGAGAGAAGCTAAATAATAAAAGTAACTCCCAAGACTGACAATCTAGTGTCCAAAGTAACAGAATATCTCATTAACCCACGGAAGAAATGGCAATTAACACCCACAGAAATATACAAAATTGTAGCGAAATGAAATATTACAATAGTTGTTTGGTAAAAGGGTACAAGTTTAACGAAAGTTCCTTTGATTGTGTTTAAGGTAAGAGCCATTTGGCATCTATCCGCATAGTGGGAAATAAAGCCTACGCAAAGAGGAAACCACTTAAAGAAGATCTTTTCCCTAGTAAAGTCCAAAGTGATATAAAATTGCTCTCATACTATGCCAAGAACAAGCAAGTTCCAGCGAAAGATGACCAAGGTAAAAAAGAAAATGTTAAATAACGCCCTGCATGAACCATTTACCATTTATCTGTTCTTCCGGCATCGCAATTGATCACCATTTGTAATTTATTTTTTCTCTTTTTTTCCTTCAACAAAATATACAATTTTTTGCAAAATATGGTAAACCAAAAAATTGTTATACGATCAAAATGTGTGTGAAAATCATCCTTACAAAATGTGACACATGGTGTGTATGCAAATCGATATATAAAAAGTAAATATATGAAAGATTTATCTTTCTATAAATTTTCTATATATATATACATATATTTTGAAATAAATATGAAATAAAAGTGAGATTTTCGAAAGAACAAGTCTCTCTAAATGTGTTTCTTCTTCTCTGTTGCGCCCGTAAGCATTCAATCCCATGCTGAATCCCATGAGACCATCACGTAAATTTAACAAACCACCCACACTGGCCGAAGAAGACGAAAAGAAAGCTGGTGCTAAAGAAATTGATGACTTTACGTTGGAGCGTAAAAATAGAATGAGGTACATTGTGACGGAGTGATGAAGTTATTTTGCTTTTTGGACAAAACACTTGTTACTGAGCTTTAAGTGGATCAAAAACACCTCAGCGACATTTCACACTTTCTTGTGAATAAAACGGAACAAACATTGAGTTGATAACTTTTTCTCCACTGTTTCCTTACTTCACATTTTTCACGAATCGTTCATTTTTTTTACCTTTTTTGATTATTGGTTTTTGAATACCCTAAAAATACTACGATATTGTTCTTTTACTTCATTTATCTTATTTTATTTCATTTGTCCTAAAACCAGTAACAAAGCTTTGAACGTTGTAAATAGTAGATAATGCCCAATATTACCAAAGTGTTGGTAGATGGTAGAATGTGTTCCTTTTCCTTTCTTGTGATTTTACTCACTCTACAGAAACCATACAAACATTTTTTCCACTTCATTACCACAAACTAACTCTTGAAGCAAATCCTCTCAAAACACAGCAGGAAGCCACGGACGAACGTCTAAGGAAGTCAGCTTTTCAATTCTTCCACACTAAACACAAAACCGAATAAAAGTGTAAATAATAATGGGAATGTTGTAAATAAGAGTCCAAACGATGTATGTACAAAATAACAGTCTGTTCACCAAGTGAGGCTGAAGTTCTCAGCTAACGCGTCTCTCTCTCAATTCCACCCAACCCAATGTTTTAGGGCGAAATTGGAGGAAGACGCTCTTCTCGAGGAGGCCAAGGCGGCCGAGAAGAAGCGCCAAGCCGAGGAGGCGAAGCGTGCCGAAGAGGCCCGTCTAGCTGAGGAAGAGAGACGCGCCGAAGAGGAGCGCCAGGCTGAAGAGGCTCGCGTGGCAGAGGAAGCTCGTCTCGCTGAGGAGGCTAAGAAGGCCGAAAAGGCGCGCAAAGCTGAAGAGAAGCGAAAGGCCGAGGAGGCCAGGAGGGCTGAAGAGGAGAGACTCGCCGAAGAAGCCCGACTTGCCGAAGAAGCCCGACTTGCTGAGGAAGCTCGCCTCGCTGAAGAAGCGCGCCTGGCAGAGGAGGCTAAACTGGCCGAAGAAGCTCGTCTCGCCGAAGAGGCGCGTCTGGCCGAAGAGGCCCGCCTTGCCGAAGAAGCTAGGCTAGAGGAAGAGGCTAGACAAGCTGAGGAACTGCGAAAGCAGCGCGAAGAGGAAATTGCTCGTCTTGAAGAGCTGGAGAAGATCGCAGCTGAAGAACAGGAAGCCGAATTGGCCAGACAAGCCGCCGAATTGGCTGAACTTGCTCGCCAAGAGGCTGAACTCGATGCTCATCTGAATAATGGAGGTGAGTTTGACTAAATTGTCAGATAAATTTGTCCTCTGATGAACATTTCTCTTACCTGTACTTTCAAATTGCAGAAGAATCTGAGGAACCTGTGGTGGTCACGGAGGAGGAAGACAAGGCCTATGAGTCTACCGACGAGCCCCCCGAGGCCTCACCAGAGCCCGAAGTCCAGACAGTTGAGCCCCTGATTGAAGACAGTGGAGATGTCGACGATGTCTTCGGAGACAATCCTGATGACTAAGAAACCTACTCTATTTTTATACATATACAAAAATTAAGCATCAGTGTCAGAAGCATACTTTTCAAATTCTAAACAAACATTAAAAAAAAAAATTAATGCATTTCAGATTCCTATTTAAAAAAAATAAATTCGAAATTAAAATTGAGGTAAAGTCTTGAGAAATCAAGAATGAGACATTGAAAATGACCCTTCTAATAAGTACTTTAGATGACAGGTACATTATAAACATGTAAACGAAGCGCATTTTATATCATATGAAAATAATACAAAAGTCAATTGTAAATATTGCAAATCATTGCTATAATATACTTGTTAGATATTTTTCCTCTATTTTCCCCTCCCTTTTCATGTTGAACAAATAAATATTAATCGTTGTTTCTATCTTATATCATTGTGTACCAAAGCCGTTGCTTCAATTTCTTAGAGTTGTCCTTCCAATTATGTTTGTGGTGTAAAATCTCTACATCAATTAAATAAATGTACAAAAAAAAGAAACCAGAATGGAAGCAAAGAACATGAATAAACCCTAAACAGTGAAAGAAAATTCAACTTATTAACCAATTTGTTTTATTTACGCATCTCTGTCTCGCCTATCTAGTAAAAACTTACATCATTTCATTAATGAGGACACATGACAAAGAAAAATATTATTTTCTCACTTTTTGCTGGTGAGGAATTTCTTGATTTATTCATCAAATAATACTTTATGCTTAAAACAGCATCAACATAGCACTTTATCATCTTCTTTTCCCCCCCCAAAATAGTCTTCTTTATACACATCGCGTCTTATCAATCTGCCTCCAATTGACACACACACACAAAAACTGCCCTCTCTCAACTGTCTTTCAGTGTTTCGCAAAACAGCAAAAGGAAAAATCTATATTACTTCAAAGAAATATGTGACGCAAATTTACAAAAATGAAATCATATTTACAGCAGTACATACAAAAAAATCAGCAATACATGTTCACTGTCGGAAGCTACAGTAAAAGTTCAACAAATCGGATTGAAGTTTTCTCCATTCTTTCATTTACTATTCGAGAATATTATTTCTATAGTGTTTTTTTTCTTGAAATCTCTCTGAGAGTTTCAAAACTCTAACAATATATATAAATATATATATCGTATTGTGGAAACTACCTAATAATGCCTTAAAATATATTTTGTTGTTATTTTGGCTGCCAAAGAATGACTTCACTTTGATTTAAGCTACGCATTTCGCTCTAAAATGTTTCTTTCTAACTATTTTGCAGAATAAAATGTTGTCTTTTACGACCTTAATTTCTCTTCTTTCTTCCATCACTAAAAATGTTATCAAAAGTTTTTGTTTTCTTTTCTTCAATATTTCTCTTTGTTACATTCTTATCATCTTGCAATAACGCTTAGAATTTATCTCTATGTTTAAGTGTAAAATGTAATAAGCAATTTTTTCCACTGTAGCTGCATGTTATTCTTTTTATGAAAATGTTGGTCGCTTCATTTACTTCTCTGGAATAGTAATAGTTTATGCATAAATGTTTATTCAATAAATCTCTCTTAAGGTTTATCAATTTCTTCATTATCGTCTTTCTAAGAAAAACTGGCAAGCAAATTATGCTTATGGTGATTACCTTCCATTTCTGCTTTTTCACGGACTTTACTTCAATAAGTACAAAATAACGCATCAGTTTTTAATATTTGTTTGGTTTGTTCTTCACTAAATAGAAACGTTGTGTTATCTTCATGTCATATCAATGAATTTATCCTCTTATTCCACCTCTATAATCTTAATTCAATATGAATATTCAAGATAAGATATGTGTTTTACTCTCTAAAAGTGTATTTCTTTAAATTTTCGCCTTAAAATCTTCACTTTTTCCACTGGTAAGTTTCGCCCTAATATATTCATTGAATAAGTTTACACTTTCAATGCTCAATTTCATCTGTAATTTGGTGTGACGCCAATTTTGGGCGTGGAACACCTTCAATATTTTACACTCTTTTAAGTCACTATTTGTATTTACACTGTGAGTGGATGTAAAAGTAACTTTAAGTAAGTATTGAGCAAATAAATTTTTTGGGCACTGATTCAGCTAATGCGTAACATTTTATTATTTTATAGAGTTTTATATACCGAATAAGCCATGCCCCTTCGAAAGCCCCACCCTTTAATGAAACTCACTCAGCAAATAAAACTCTATCAGTTCGCAGCTGAATTGAATCATATCCATAATTTCTCCTGATTAAAATTTGTTCTATGTCTTTTCACTCAATTTCGCAAGTTATTGTAAAATTTGATATGTTGGAATAAATGAAATAATCATGGAGTCTTTATCGTTCTAAAGCTTAAAATAAAATAGATAAAATACAAAATTGTTCACTTCGGCAAAATCTCATCAATCTCTCTTGTCGTCTTGTTGGGTCAAATTAAAATTTTTGTTAAATCCACTCTCCTTCCGCACACATTTTCATTTCTTCTCAATCCTCCGTGAACGGATGTTCCGAAGTATCACTAATATTTCTTCGTTTATTCTCTAGTATTTTGGTTGCTTGCTCGAGTGTTTCCATGTAGAAAATATTCGGCTCCACAATCGAGTACTTCTTCTCGTCGAAGCCAAATGTTAATCCCAGTACAATATTGAAGGCGGACGCATCGTAGCTGTGGCATCCCGAATACCGATACTGTGGCTTCTTATTGAATTTACAACCGCCAGATTGGGCACCTGAAAGCATTATGGGAGTCATGAGATTTTTCACTCACTTCAAAGAGCACATCTTCGAATTTGACTGAAAGAACGCCACTCACATGTAGATAACAGCCCATGTTGAAGCAACATTCACACTAATTGCCCTCTAATTCCGGGTTAGAGCCAAGCATTGCTATTTACATTACATATATCGTGCAGAATGTTTCAGTGCTAACATCAACTCAAACAACTCTAGCGAAACTCGCACACAAGAGACAGTGGAGCAAAATATTAACATAATTTTTAATTGCACACCAAATAAATATTTACAGCAACCATATGTTTACACTATATGGCATTCTTTTTCACTGCTTAAATAATTTAGAGAGTGAAAATGTTTCGAGACAAAGAGGAATTAGAGCATTTCCACTATATTCTCATCCTCAGACAATAAAATGTCTTGAATATTTCATTGACTAAACCCAAAAGACACTCGTGAGCGAAAGGAGAGAAAAAGTCAAATAAAAATTCAATGTGTGTGTGTTTGTATGAGTGTGTGGTGTGTGTGTGTGTGTGTGTATGGTGGAAAAGGCCAGGCCACATGTCACCAATCCTCTTTTATTGTCTTCCTTTCACCCTCTTTCTTTTTGATGGGAAAATAAGAAAAATACTCTATGCGGAAATTCACTCAGGACTTCTCTGAAAAACAAACGGCCAGGATGTGAAAGAAGCAAGTACTTTATGTAGAGGAGTGAAGGGCATAAGGTAATTAAAAAGTGTGGCATCATTTTTTTTCCAAATGACAGTAAAGGTAAGTCACAAACAAGAAGTGATTCTGTTGCATTTCAGAAGCAATTTCATATATTCAGACTTCGTGAAATCAAAAAGACAGCCCGAAGGAATGATAAAACACAAACTATCGTACTTGGAAGAATTAATAATTTTGCTCCACTCTCTCCTATGCAAAAAATGAACTCTGTGCAGCATAAAATCACTGCACAACAATTTTCTCTTTCATTAGCAATTTCACATTTGCCGTCTCGTCTCTCAGGGAAATTCAACTGAGCCAGAACTAATAGGCCAAATTGTGATTATTATCTTGCAGTTTAATGAATAATAATTTGTCGCGGTTTATGCGGGAATCGAGAAAGAGAGAGAGTGCTTGTCTTTGGGGAAACCCAATAATTCTGTGATGTATTGTGCAACAGACTGAAGTGGAGTGGAAGGAAATCCTTGGATATTTTATTACTCTAACTTTTACCCAACAACTCAATTTACAGCCGATAAGTCAATTCGCACGGCTCAAATTTCCCAGGAGAGTGAAAATGACATGATCAAATACGCTTCGCCCCACAATCAATTGCCACGGTAATAATACCATGTGATTTCCCACGAAAATGTCAATTGATGTAATATTTCTCAATATTAAATCACATCGAGAGGAAATTAGTCATGTATTCTGTCCTCTGAAATCCCCTTGAGAATAATATTGAAACTTTGACAAAGCGAGAGAAAGTCCACTTCCCACGAGATAATCAATAGAAAAGAAAAAATTTCAATTTCATATTTAATTTATTTTTGATTGACATATCAGCTGAATAAAAGGCACACAGAGTGGTAAAATGTCCATTCACACACACACAAAAAAGATGAGAGTCACAAATATCCCAATTATTATACTTTTTCGTCTATCGAGAGCACAACTGAAGAATAAATAAAATTTTCAATAAACTTTTCTTCTACTCTTTTCCCCACACAAATTCACATCGTGTTGTTGCAATACACAGAATGAATTGAAAGTAAATTTTATATGGGGCAATTTTCTGCCATTGAAGAATAATATATTCCTCCCCATCATGACATGGTGGATTTATTTGCCATCACTCCAACATCATCAAGTCGTGAAATTTTCAAACAATTTCTTATTTGACTGCCCTCGAGAGAGTCGTTGACGCATTGCGTTCCTTATCCCATAACTGCATAACACACACAAAACACAACTTGTTGACGAGAAGACATTTTCTTTGTGGAGTTGATCTCGAGGAATTTGTTTGTGTCTCTCCCACATAGTCTCACAAGTGACTAATCCAGCGGATAATAATTAACATGGCCTAATTAAATCAAATACACTTGGGAGTAGTTTTAAGATCTCGTTCGCGTGGCAAGAAAAAAGGGGACTTTTCCAATTGTGCGCAGAAATCTTAATTACTTAATACTCCTCGTCATTTACACATAAAAATTATCTTTTTCTCCCGCATCTCTAAGTCGTCTTTTTACCAACATATCATAGCCTTTGTCAACACTCGTGCATTCGAGTCGAATATGCTCTATAGAATTCCACCAAAACTTCACTCCTCAAAATGTGACAATCTTTGGTCTCTCTCAGTTCGTCTGTCTTAATGTATAAATTAATATGTTCATTGCGTCCGTTGGAGCATTTTTTGAATAATACATCGCAACACAGACGCAAGATCATCCAAAGGTCACTCAATCGAGCATTCAACTTAGTCACTTGCCATGGCCCTAAACAGTAAAAAAAACCATCACCCATTTCTTCGGTGACTCGTGGGAGCCCAAAATTAGTGGTACAATTACGTTATATAATTACTTTCCGTTCCTCAATGCGACACAATTCATTGAACCACAACTACATTAATGAATGATAGACTAGGTGTAATGATAAGACAATCCCCTCATTGTCTCTATTGTCTGATATGACACTTTATTCCCTCCTGCGAGTTGGAAATTGCTATATGATTCCACCTCCAATTGGATTACAAATGTTTGTTATTTTAATTTCACCTTCGATAAATCTCCCCAACATGACCCACGATATCTCAGTGGAAATTGTGCATCATCGTTCTCATTCCCTCGAGATTTTTCCACTTCTCTCTCCTCACCGCGTGTGTATTGTGGAAACATGTGTGAGGAGAAAAACAGAAAAGCTCTCCCAAAGTCGTCACATGCAATTCAATATTACACGAAACAATTTTCCCATTATATGAGAATTTTTTTTTCTTACTTAACCCAATGCGATATACCAGAAATCAATACAACATTTGAGGTTTTTTAGTTCAACACACCTAACTCACACTCTCATACCCACCCGCCTTGGCCCCGCAGAGACACATTACATTTTCATCGCGTTGAACGAAGAAAAAAGCCACAAGACCTTTCGACATGAATTTAAGACGTGCATAATAAATGTATCGAGCGTTTCGTTAAAGGCCCTTCGCAAGAGCAAATCCGCCACACATCATGCATTATGTGCAACTTAAGCAATCGCCTATTTGTAAAATCACAAACACGACATCAATTGCTCAGTTTTTTTCCCTTCTGATAATGTTAGAAGAAAGAAATGCCATAAGTTGTAATGGAAAACATACAGAGTATGACTTTAAATTTATTACAAAAGCACATAAATAATCTCTCTGGCGATAATTTAAACACAAACTCTCAGCACATGAGACGTTTAATGCAAAAATAGGCGTTTGCTTTTGTGAATTCTCTCTCCTGGCATGTGTTTGTTCACTCAAAATTATCAAATATTTGCTCCTCATATTAGCTCTTCTCTCCCTCTCTCTCTTGCTCTCTCTCGCTCTCTCTCTTTCTCGAGTGAATCACCCAACAGTGAATTTTACTAAAAACTTCAACAATTCGACCACAGACTGATAAATATACTAGATAAGAGTAATGCACAATCAAATCCAAAAGCTGATAAGCTGATGTACAAAAATTATGTTCTGATAGAATCTTTGCACATTGATTACCTTTCAAGCTGAAGAGATGTCAAACCTACACACAAAAAGCACTTTTCCATGAGTATGTCAGTTGGAAAAGCCTCCTGTCTTTTCCGCATCAACTCTGGCCAGAAACTATTCTCAATGTGCAGAGATTATAGACATAATGTAACCTTCATGAATATAGTGCACGATACGCTTGATGGGGTTTTGGTTAATTAATCGAAAATTTCACATAAGCAAGAGTGGAAAATTGTTGTAACACTGCAGAGAGACTCACCAATTGGATGAATACATTCCGGTGTGAGAGTACACTTGATCCAGGGTAGAAGGATTCTCTCATTGACCAATTGCGTATCTATGAAGAACACCACGTCCATCTCCACCATGTGCAGAAACAGAAAACTGTCTTTGATCACTTGAAAGTATTCGAACATCTTCGGATGAGTGCGCGCCGACACGGCCTGTCGTGTCACCCAGCCGAGCACGCCACTCCCACTCACACTCACGATCCTCACGAGATCCTGCACATCGCGACTGCTGCCGCGCACGCGAACACCATTCTCGATGAACAGCACCGTGTGCGCCCGCGTGAGCGCGTCCTTAATCACGAGCGGCCGAAAGGCGTGCATCTCCTCGTCGTTGACGTAGGAGGGATACAATGTCAGGTCGTAGGGTATCACAGAACACTTTGAACTATTGCAGAATCCACTCACAGCACGTGAATCGTCTTCCGACAGGCCCAGATCGTAGATCATGAGCGGCTCGTTGGGTAGGCGCAGCGCCATGTTCTGTGCCAGCAGGATCACAGACGCCGCCTGGCCCTTGAGCGCATAAGTCACTATGGAGAAATTCGATTTGGTGCCATTATAGATCGTCTGCGTGAAACCAAGGAGGGCCAAGTATTTGGGATCGATGTCCAGCTTCTTCTCATCGGACACACGCAACTGCTCCTGTAATAAACACACAGAATTCCAATTCACTCCCTGTCGTCTTTTAATACCTGCTCTCTCATTCTCTATGCAAATCCATGCTATATTGACGTTTGAATATTGAAAATTCTGAGTCAGAGTTTCACTGCAAGCATTTCCCATTTCAGGCAATGTAGCGGCACACTATAAATTTGTACATGACCCAGTTCTAGCCAAAAAGGTACCTTTTGGCCAATTGAATGTCGCATAGAAAATGCTGAGTGCTCAACTAAAGTCTGCACTTTTCTCTCATACACAAACCCCTCAATTTTAATAATTTCCATCCAAATTTTCCCCATGTGAAAACTCCCTCCCATTCACTCTCCACTCATCGCACAGCGATAAAATGCTTAAATTTCAAGCCCATTCACCCTAATGGCCCCTGCCTTCCATAGGCATAAACAAATGCCTTCCATTGTGCGACAGCTTAAGAACTCTTTTGTAGCAATTTAAATACAATGGCGAGTTTTCTGACGAAGGTGTTAATTGGAGGTTGCACAAAAATATCGGGAGTTTTCCACCCGAAAAGGCAGTCATTCTAACGTCAGCAGATTCTGAAGCTCGTTAAGGCAAATAATGATGGCACAAAAACACACTAATTGGAAAAACACAGCATGATTTAATGGCCAACGTAATTTAAAGACACATTCGAAATTTTGCTACACGTGCTTTTCACTGCGACTCTGCGTATTAATTAACTTATCGAGAATTTTAAACTTTTATCCTACAACAGAAGCTTGCATGAAAACGCTAAAGACAAAACTTATCCTTCAGATATTCAGGAGCTGAAGATTTTGTTACAAATTGAATACATACATATTTCTTCAATTGCCTCTGTGCAAGTTGTAATCCTTTTTATTGTTTTGCATCACTTTTGCGGGGATTCATCATTTTTCTTCACTCTTCAACTCGCTCTTACATAAACAGAAACGCATTTGGCCAAATGTCTTAGATTTTTCCACATTCTTATCAATAAAACCTGTTGTAAAAAAGCTGTAGTATTTCTAGGAATTTGCTAGCAATTCTAAACAGCATTTTTATAGCTTCAATAATCATGCTTCTTGGCATAAAAATAAAACATATTCCCTGCCATTTCGTCTTTTGTAGAGCATTATAAATATAAATTGTTCCATGTAATTTATCTAGCCTCTATAAATTTCTGATTTTTGCACAAGCCAGCATTGGCAATTGCCATCGCGCGCGATAGATTGAATTTCTTCGTCGCAACTCCTCTTCAGACGAAGAGCCATTTATCAAAAAAGCCTGCCTGAATCTCTGCCAGAAAATTCGCTCTAATAGTGTGAATAGGCATTATTGAGATTTTTCACTTCAAGGTATCGTAAATTATTTTATAACGACCTTTGTGCCTATAAATACCACTCTTTGGTCTCCTCCAGATCAGATCTGGGCGCGCCTGGAGATCCCAGCACTCACCTTCAGCTCCCTGAACTGCGACTGTGTCCCATCGATGATGTCCTTGATGGACTGATTCTGCTGGCCCGTGGGCCCCAGAATGATCAGCACCAGGCTCGTGGCGATGACACAGCACAGGATGATCAGGAAATTCTTCGTCCTCATGATTCCCGGAGGCGCTGCAGCTCACATGAAAACCGTGCTCAATTTCCGTCCAGGGCAACTGAGGAAATCACTGCCAGAGAGACGACAATTAATTCTCCACACTCCGTCGCCTCATTGGCGCGCCCAATTGGGCTCAATATCGGGAAAATGATGTGAAACCGAGTGGGCAATTCAGCGTTTCTTGCGTGCCGCGCGAGTGGGAAAAGAAAGAAAAACAACCGCGACACCCAAACTCCAGGCAAGGCGCAAACGGACTGACGCTGCCGCGACTTGGCCACAGTCACGCCACCAGATAACCACGGAACTCGACTGCCGGATTCACAATCGCCCAGCAATCCTGACCATCACCTGACATTTCCCCAGAGCTAGGAATGCGTGATAGAAAATCGCGAAAAATTGCTGCAATCTCAACTTGATTCTCAAGCAAAACCAGCAAAACATCCAGAGTGTTGCACAAGCACGCACGCTGGCCAACTTTCCACCCCCGAAAATTACATTCAGCTCCGCGCTTTCACACACTTCCGCCCACCATTCGATGCACATACTCACAGATCTTCAGGTCATCTTGGTGGGCAGCACTAAACATGACTCTTCACGCTGAATTTTCACGGTGAAAAGGCGAGAAAAATTTTCTCTCGGACCCCCAAAAAAGCTTCTCCGCACGTCACTTGAACACTGCGAAGTTCGCTACACTTCAACTTCCCCACCCACGGATAATGCCACTGAATTCCGCTAGCTGGCGCTGCGATCGTCAAAACAACGTGGTGGAAGTGGGAGTTTGTGATTTTCCGAGCATATTTTTGCGTGGTTTTTACCAGCAGTAGTGACATGTCGAAAAAGCAAAAACAGTGCCAGGGCAGAGATACATTCCACAGGATGAATTATCTGCAGCAGGCCTCAAAATTGATGGCCGGCAGGAATGATTTTCTGTCGAGTTACTTTGGCACTCAATGCAAGGCGATTGGCAAGAAAAGTGTTCTTAAAATGTATGAATTTTCTAGTAAAAACTGACAAAGCGGTGCTAAGTCTTAATTCTTCGATTTCCAGGGAACCTGCTGTGAAGAGAAGCTTGTGCAAGAAATGCTCAATTTTTCTGAAACCAGGAGAAACAGCTGATATTGATGTGAAAGAGACTCCACAGAAGGTGTCAATAATCTCCTGCCGGAGATGTGGATTCCGGAAGCGCTACCACATCAACTCCAAATACTCCATGTGGCTGGATAATCCCGATTCAGTGGCTGAGGCATTGAATTTCGCCCCTGAAACCAATACGTGCCAGACAAAAGGTCAACAGTCGCCCACAGAGAATGGCAGAATCGTGCCACGCGAAAAGAATTTCCCGGAAAAATACCTGAAAAGGGGAGGAAATTGCATTGATCCAAGTGCAGTGATAAGATCTAATAACGAAGACACCGGTAAACAGGAAGCCAACAGTTGATGATGACACCAGATGCAAGCTCACGATCGAGTGAGGCAAGCAGACCTGTTTCTGGTGCAATTGCCAGCGAAATAGCGGTCGAGGATTTTCTCCCACCGACTGCACTGTCGCGCGATCAACTATAAAATCATGCCCACCCAATCGTGACATCGCAGTGCAACAAGTGAACATGTTTCTTGGACAAGTGATACCAGACTTTGAGGCTGAGAGCACTCAAGGGCCTCTCAAGTTCTACTCCTGGCTGGGAGACTCGTAAGTTCGTCTTGTGCATGTGAATTCTTCAGTGCATCTGCAGTGATTCTATGTGATATATCTATGCAGTTGGTGTGTCTTATTCTCACATCCGGCGGATTTCACTCCTGTGTGCACAACAGAACTGGGCAGAATTGCTGTTCACTATCCAGAATTCGCGAAGCGCAACTGCAAACTTCTCGCTCATTCGGTGGACGATTTGGGCAAGCACGTGGACTGGGTGAATGACATCAAGAGCTACTGCCTGGACATTCCTGGGGATTTTCCTTATCCCATCCTGGCGGATCCTGAGCGCACTTTGGCAGTACAATTTGGCATGATTGACGCCGAACAGCGCAATGATCCAGAAATGGCTCAAACCGTGCGGGCTCTTTTCATAATCAGGTGAGAAATTGACATGCGGGACAAACGATCCGGTGGTCGTTGGGCTATGACATATTCGTGAATGTTCATTGACTTGTCACAGTGTCTATGAAATTCGTGTGAGGACTTACACGGTTTTTCACACGTCAGCGGAAATAAAAAAAAAACCCTCAAAAAATACGTTAAAAAAATTTATTTAAAATATTTATTCAAAAAATACACTTTTTTTCAATTTACGTACCTTTTTCTGCAATATTTTCAACTTTTCTGGATCCACTTATGCTTCCTTCTAGCTCAAACACCAAATGTAAAATGGCAACATGTGAGGCTTCGCCGTTTTTCCATAGAAAACATCATATGAAATTTCGTGTGAAACCTCATATGAATTGCATATA
The DNA here is from genome assembly GCF_947086385.1 of Phlebotomus argentipes. Lineage (NCBI taxonomy): Eukaryota > Metazoa > Arthropoda > Insecta > Diptera > Psychodidae > Phlebotomus > Phlebotomus argentipes. Next base: position 6,182,113 of record NW_026776174.1, read on the forward strand.
AGGTTTTCATACGTATTTTATATGAAAACGTGTGAACTCTAATAAATTAGCATATTTCATGCTTTACGTACTGCAATAGTTGACCTTCTATGCAATCAGAATAATGATAAGAAGCTTCATTCAATAGAAAACATCAGGATAAATCATCTGAACAGCTCAAAGCAAATATTTGCTTGGATTCACTCTGAATAATACGCCTAAATTTAAAGCAATGAATACTTCTCCCCGCTGAATGCGTATTGAGTGCAAAAATAACTCTATTGAAATATTTATTTTATCTCAATACTTCTTTACCTTTGCTGCGCACTTTATGGATAATTCTTGTTTACCTAATATAACATTTAAGTACTTGCTGAATTGCGTCTTTAACAGAGATTGATGTGCGTGTAGAAAACATATCTAAAGATGGCAATTTTTGACCATAAACTTGTTTTGATGCTCTTTTTGTCACTCTCTGCATGTTGCATCATTAAAATTGCGTGAAAGCTTTCTCGACCTGTATTTGGCTCTTTCACATTTTTGCTAATTAATCGACTGATATTCATCAATGAGTGGAAAATTTCACGACTTCTTCTCTCTCCAACAGCCCGGACAAGAGATTGCGCCTCTCAATGACCTATCCAGCGTCAACGGGCCGCAATGTCGAGTGAGTTTTGCATAAGAATTGCTGCTATGCAAATTTAGTGGCCCTGAATTTGTCAGAGAAATTAACTCGCTGATGTCTTTTACAGTGAAATTCTCCGCTGTATCGATTCGCTCCAGCTCGTTGATAAGCTCAAAGTGATCGCAACTCCGGCTAATTGGACGGTACATAAAGATTGTAGATAGATTTACTCACAAATTATTATATTGCTTGGTTTTTGTTTCTCCCTTAAAGCCCGGTGAAAAAGTCATGATCCTCCCGGAGGTCACGGATGAAATTGCTGAGAAGTTGTTCCCGAAGGGCGTCGACAGAGTCTCAATGCCGTCCGGCATAAACTACGTCCGCACGACGACAAAATATTAGAATAAATCTCGCCTTGAGAGCAAAATGATGAGTGTTCTTGAGGAAGCTTTAGAATCGCTGGATATTCTGAAGATCCTCGAACTTCTTGAGATGTCTCAGATTGTCCCACCAAGTCCTCAGCCTATGATTTAGAATGAGGTTGAACCAGGGCGTCAAGGGGGCGTCCAGAGACTCGATTTCCCTGAAAGAAGCAGCGCTTATTTGAAAAATCTTCTCAGAAAGATGTTCACAAATTTCACCTGTCGAGATTCTCTCTTCGGATGTAGCGAATTTCGCTTACTTCCGACGGATTTGGCTTCAGATCCACGTCCTTCTGCAGGAACAGGATGTAGTCAATCTCATGCTCTCCCCACACGCCGTCTCCCACGTCCTCGTAGTGAATCCTCGTGATATAGTGAAAGTTCTCTGGTCTCGTCTGATTAGTTGGGATGCCAAGTTCGTAGTTCAATCGTCGCTGCGCCGCCCTCCGGATTCCCAGGGCGTTCAGCTCATCTCGCTCCGCGTCGATATCGAACAGGGGGTGCGAGCAGCAGGCATTCGTGTAGGTGTCCGGGAAGGTGATCTGCAAGAGAATAGGGTGAAAGTCAGATGCGTGGCGCGCATGAAAAAGAAAGTTTACACGCACTTTGTGCGGAGACCGTCGCTGAATCAGCATCTCTCCCTTGCTATTGAACAGGAACACGCTGAATGCTCTATGAAGCTTTACGCGTCCCTCGGGACTCACGCGATGACAGTCCTTCTTGCTGGCCAGGCCAAGAGGACGATCGTTCACATCCACCAGGATGCAATTCTCACGCAAAGCCACTTCCTGCAGATGCCTCGCCTTGGCTGCCTCAGTTTGGACACTGTAGGCACGGGCAGCTGTGGCCAGATTCACGAGAGCACGCCTGATCATTTCGCCACTTGCCACAGATCTTCACTGAGCGATGTTCCAAGCAAAACACAGCTCATCTCTAACCTTCGAACGACAGTTCCCGACTGAACAGTCCCACTTCCACAAGTACCATGTAAATATAGTGATCGGAGTCAAACAGTCGGGTTCGAATTCGAACAAGCACAATCGTGATTGTTTTGCCCGCAAAATTGCCTTTTCCCGTGCTTTTCTTCTGAAAAACCCGTGAAAATGTTCAAATTCGGGTTTGGAACGCCATCCACAACCCAGCCCGCGGCGTCTGGAACACAAACCTTCGGCGCACCGTAAGCCAGACTGATGGAAAACCACAGAATGCCTTGTGCTTGCTTTATAACCTCACTCTGGTGTCTCTTTCAGCACACCCGCGCCTTCTTTCAGCGGTTTTGGGGCGACTCCGGCCGCTAATCCTGCACCCACACCTGGCTTAGCATTTGGCTCAACTCCCACCACGACTTCCGCTGGATTTGGTCTGGGAGCAACGGCTCAGCCTTCATGTGAGTATATCTGCATGTGTCCTTGTTTACCTTTCTCACTGACTTCCGATTGTTAAATTTGCAGTTGGATTTGGAAACACCCAGACAACTGCAGCTCTTCCTACCTTTGGAACTCCAGCGTCTGGTGTAGCCCCACTGGGAGGCTTCTCTGGCCTAGCAGCAAATGCAGCGAAGCCTGCGACGACCACTTTTGGGATGTCACAGCCTTTTGGAGCTGCTGCAACGACATCCGCACCCACGCTGTCCTTTAACACTCCGAGTACGTCGACAGGGCTGAATTTTGGTGCTCCTGCGGCAGCAACCAGTGCTCCTCTGTTCAATTTCAATACAACAGCCACTCAGGCTCCTATCGGAGGAATTTTGGGCGCCAAGACGTCAGCGCCTTCCTTCAGTTTTCCCACACAATCCACAGGGGGCATTTTCGGGGGAGTGCCGACAGCCACAACGGCCACTTCCACGCAGTCTGTTGGCCTTGGCGGGGTAGACATTGCCACCCAGCCGAAGACGAATGAAGGAACAGACGCCGCGAAGATCAAGGAAGCGCAGTTGCCACAGGAAATCGTGGTGACTGTGAAAGGCCTGGAGGATCACATCAAAGAGCAGCGAAAGAGCTCAGACATTGCGCGGAACTTTGATCAGAAGCTGAAGAAGGTGGAGAACGAGACTGAGGCCATTCGACGGACGCTGTCAGAGATCAGCAACAATGTGGCCAAGAACTACTCTGCCATAAAGCAGCTAAAGGCGGACACGAACGAGGCGATCCAAAACGCCGAGATGGCGCAGCGCACGCACGAGACACCGAGTGGGCTGCAGTTTGAGAATACGGCGCCGCTGAAATACTTTCTGGATGCCATTCAGAAGTACGAGAACGAGATGATTGTGTTCAGGAATCAGGTGGCGCTCACGGAGAAGCATATGTACTCCCTGATGACGCCACAAACCTCCACGGCGGATGATCTCAAGCGAGGGCTGCATCAAATCCATGAGAGCTTTATCGCCCTCGCGGGGCGTCTGTACGAAATCCACCAGAAAGTGGAAGTGCAGAAGGAGCAGTACTTGAACATGAGGAAGTTCTGTCTGAAAGACTTTACAGATGTCTTCGAGGAGGCGGAGAAGCGAGAAGATCCTCGAGAGTTGTCCAAGATTTCCAAAGGACCCACGCCTTTCTCCACGCTGACTAGTATAAATCTCGGGCAAACTGGTGCGCCCACTTCAGCCCCAAACACTCAAGCCGGAGGCTCCTTTGGGGGACTTTTTGGCAACTCTAGCATGCCTGGAAACAACTCTTCTCTTTTCGGAATGGGATCTGGCGGCCTGTTCTCCGGAGGCAATGACAACAGCTTCAATCTGCAGAAGCCACCACTGGGGAACAAGAGGAACAAACCATGATTTTATAGATATTTCTGAAATTTTCCATACAAAATTATTTTTCTTTCCATATCAGAGTGTTCAAATTGGAGTTTTCGGAAGCGCGAAAGCTCCTTGAGAATGATTTCCGAAAGTCATGTGACTTTTCGAACAGCGAGAGTGAGTCAAAAAGTCAAGAGCATCGAGAGAATTTTGCTGAAAGCAGTGCGAAATTTGAGGTGGTTTTTAAAAGTGAAATTAGGCGAATTTTGTATCTCCTGAGAGGATAATTTGCGTAGAATAGAAAGGAGTTTGCAAAAGACATGGCGTTTCAATCTCCAATGCCTAGTCAAGAGTTTCTCTGGGACGTTTTTCAAAGGTTAGTGGCGTTTCATCACGACCAGCCGTGATTTCTCACGGATGGCGCCCCCTTTCGCGGTATTCCGATGAGTCATCAGCGTGCTTTGACCGGTTTTGACTGGGATAAATTAGCATTGTGACTCGCCCTAGAAACATAAAAACTTTGATAACTTCAATGGCTTTATCTTGTGCTGACTTTCTCTGCTCTTTCTAGGGTGGATAAGGATCGCAGCGGTCACATCTCGGCAGATGAGCTGCAACAGGCTCTGTCCAATGGCACGTGGAGTCCCTTCAACCCAGAGACTGTGCGTCTCATGATCGGTAAGACTTACCTCGATTTCCTCTATGATCCCGAAATGATTCGGCGGCGAATTGCAACCATGCAAATTCCAGTGGACACGGTCGTCCTGGTTACAATAGCCCTCCTCTGGGGCGCCTGTCTCTACACCATTCTCACTCTGTCTAAGAAGTCTAAGTACTTGTACAGGGCAGTGTCTTAACTTCAATAAATCTCATTGTTCTAACACAAATCACATGTTTTGATCTTACCCGGATTCTCTTTCTCTGTCTCTCCAGGGATGTTCGATAAGCAGAACACGGGAACAGTGAACTTTCAGGACTTTGGGGCGCTGTGGAAATACGTGACAGACTGGCAGAACTGCTTCAGATCCTTCGACACGGACAACTCAGGGAACATCGATAGGAATGAGTTGAAAACAGCGCTGACGGCTTTCGGTTACCGCCTCTCGGACAACCTTATCGGCCTCCTGATCAGGAAATTCGATCGCTACGGCCGTGGAACAATTCTCTTCGATGACTTCATCCAGTGCTGCATAATTCTATACGTAAGAACACACTTTGAACTGCGAGGAGAGCATGAAATGACCATAATCACCTTTTCTTGCAGACTCTAACATCGTCTTTCCGCCAATACGATACAGACATGGATGGCGTGATCACAATTCACTACGAGCAGTTCTTAAGCATGGTGTTCAGTCTGAAGATTTGATTCTACGCTCAGGATTAGGTCTCTGTGTTACACGGCACTGATTTCTTCGGCCATCTAAAGTCAAACTTTATGGACTCTTCTTCCACAAGATGTGCAAATATTTTTTCTTTTCGTCAAATCTCTGGCCAAAATGTGCAACACGATGATACAAAGGAGCATAATTTATTTCCCACTACATCTAAATTCCTATTGTATTGTAATTAATTGTTATAAGACCACTTTGAGTCATTGGATTGCCTATGAAGCAAGATATTTTTACAATTGTTCTGTATATTTTTTCCACGGAGGATCTGTAATAAATTTATCATATTAACGGACGGCATGAGTTTCTTCCTGGCTTTGCCAATTAGCTTAATTCGCCCACTTGAGAGAAGAGGCCTTTCGGTATACTTATGGTTCAGATAAGATAGCGCCGCTGGAAAGCTTTTATATAAAAGAAGTGATTTGTCAGACGCGAACAACAGTTCTGACGTGGTTATTGACAATGGCGCTCGAAGTGGTTTCCGCGGCCTTCACTGAGGAGAAATTGAGGGAAATCCTCAGGAAGGAGGGCGATTTCCAGCTCAAAGGATTCGAATTTGTCGCCGGTTTCGGCAGCAAGGGTGAATCATATCTGAGTGAAGTGTATAGGCTTCGGGTTGACGGAGAAAAACCCGCTTCCGGCGAGTCAAAAAGCCTCAATCTTGTTGTCAAGGGCTTTCCGAAGAATATCGGACGCAGGAAAACCTACAGATCAACGGACTTCTTCAGGAATGAGATTGCCTTCTATGAGAACGTCATTCCGGCGTTTGAGGCGTTCCAGGCTAAGAGAAAGCCGAAAAATCCCTTCGCGGCTTACCCAAAGTGACCTTGAAAATACGCAATTTTTGAAAAGTCATTGACTTTTTCTTCTTTTCAGATGTTTTTCGTCCTTTTGCGATGGGAATCAGGATTACATCGCTTTGGATGACTTAAGCAAGTACGGATTCGGATCAGCAGATCGACACGATGGATTGGACTTTGCCCATTGCAGTCTCATAATGGAAGCTCTGGGGAAATTCCATGGAGTTTCTTTGGCCATGAAAGACCAGGAGCCGGAAAAATTTGCCGAGATTGCCCAGAAGGTTGAGGAGACTTACTATTCTCCTCGCTTGAAGTCCTGGTACAGCGAATTCCAGAAAACCCAAATTGTCATCAGCAGAGACGCTGTAGGGAAGGAGTATCCAGGAACGAAGATCGAAGAGGAAATGTTGAAATTCACCGAAGGCGATCTCTATGACCTTCTCAGTGGCATCACTCACGCCAAGAGTCCTTTGTCAGTGATTGGACACGGAGATTGCTGGGCTCCAAACATGCTGATGAAGTACAGCACAGCTGAAGGGAAGAGAACTCCAGTTGAAGTGATGATAATAGATTACCAGCTGACGAGACATGCCAGTCTGGTTATCGATCTGTCCTTCTTCATCTACTCCTGCACGAGTCAGGATCTCAGGGAGAAACACTACGATGACCTCCTGAAAATCTACCATTCCAGCTGCTGTCGCATGATCGAAGATCTCGGCTCCAAGGCAGACATCTTCACGTACGCCGCCTTCCAGGAGGAGCTGAGAAAGTATGCGCGCTTTGGTGTGGGCATGGGAATGGAATCAATTCCCTTCTCCGTCATGCCAGAGTCGGACGCCTTCGATCTGGACTCCATTCAGGGTGACGAGGCGATTCCTCTGCAGAACATTTGGGTGCTTAAGCCCATCGCCACGAAGGAAGGACGTCTTCGTCTGGCCAACATGTTCAAGCACGCTACCGAGAGAGGGTATCTCAACTAAGCTCGAAAATGAACATGTAATTTTTTATCGGCATAGTAAGATAATATAGTTTTTGCTGAAAATTATAAGGTACATAAATGCAACGCAATACTCGTCTTCATCGTAGTTAATGACGGTAACGAAACCAGTTGACAATATCATGTCGCTTGAAGAGGTTTCCTCCGGAAGGAGGGTGATTTTCAGCTCAAAGAATACGAATTTGTTGACGGCTTTGAGAAGAAGGGCGATTCCTACCTGAGTGAAGTGTACAGACTCCGACTTAGTGGAGAAAATTCCACTTCCGGCGAAATCAAGTGTCTCAATTTTGTGGTCAAGGGCATGCCGAGAAACATCGGACGCAGAAAGACGTTCAGATCAGCCGATTTCTTCAGGAATGAGATAATTTTTTATGAACAAATTGTCCCGGTGTTTGAGCATTTCCAGGCTAGAAGAAATCCTGAGCATCCCTTCACGGAATATCCAAAGTGATCCTTTATAATTTTTTGTGCTCTTTTAGAGAAAATCTACGATTCTCTGTTTTTCAGTTGTTTTTCATCCTTCTGTGATGGGAATCAAGATTATGTGGCTTTGGATGACTTGAGTAAGTACGGATTCAGGTCCGCAGATCGACATGATGGACTAGACTTTGCCCACTGCAGTCTCATTTTGAAAGCTCTGGGGAAATTTCATGGAGTTTCTCTGGCCATGAAGGATCAAGAGCCCGAAGAATTCACTGAACTCGCACGGAAAATTGAAGAGATTTATTACACTGCCCGTTTCAAGTCATGGCTCAACGGTTTTGTGAAGTCACAAGTACTTGTCGCCAGAGATGCTGTCGAAAAGGAATATCCTGAAACTGAGGTCGAAGAGAAAGTGCTGAAGTTCACAGATAATGATCTATTTGACCTCCTCACTGACATCACTCACACCAAGAGTCCTTTGTCAGTGATCAGTCACGGAGATTGTTGGGCTCCAAACATTCTGGTTAAGTATGAAACGGAGAAGAAAATTCCTGTAGACGTGAAGATCATTGATTTCCAGTTGTTGAGATACTCTACATTGGCCATGGATCTCTCTTTCTTCATCTACGCCTGCACTAGCCAGGATCTTAGGGAGAAGCATTATGACGACCTCCTAAAAATCTACCATTCCAGCTGCTGTCGCATGATCGAAGATCTCGGCTCCAATGCAGACATCTTCACGTACGCCGCCTTTCAAGAGGAGATGAGAATATTCGCCCGCTCTGGCGTTGGTATGGCTATGGAGACTTTGCCTTTTGCCATCATGCCAGAGTCAGACGCCTTCGATCTGGACTCCATTCAGGGTGATGAGGCGATTCCTCTGCAGGAAATTTGGGTTCTGAAACCAATCAGCACGAAGGAAGGACGTCTTCGCCTGGCTAATATATTCAAGCACGCCACAGAGAGAGGGTATCTGGATTGAAAATTCCTGGAAATAACATTTTATCCTATTTTTATATCTCAGGTGAAAGTCCATTCAAATTATATAAATTGAACCAATTTAACGGACTTTTCAAATCTCACAGCACGAAATTCCATCGCCAGAGGGCGCGTGCGTGTTCTTCGAACATCGCCAGCGCCCTCAGCGGGAATGCTATTGCTTTTGTCGCACCCGCCATTCCCGTTCATTGTTTTTCTGCTGCGCAACTGGAGAGCATATTGTAGAGTTTGGCAGCGGAAAAGGCGATTTTTCCAGTGACTCAGTGAATATTGACACGTTGACTCACGGTGGAGAAGTCTTGTGTGTGAAAAAGTCACCCCATTTAGGCGATTTTCCCACGTGAAGATTGTGGCTCGAGAGACGCACTTCGCGGAAGTTGTTTTGTAAACAAATCACAGAAGAGAGAGAGAAACTTCTTTGTTCTTCTCTGCAAATCTGCATTCGAGGGCCTGTGGAGACTGAAACAAGGCGGGGGCGTCGAGAAGTGTAGTGCGTAGCAAAAGGGGCTCCAGGAGACCGCGGAGGCCACTGGAAGAGCAGAGGAGAGGCATCTTCTGGACACGCACACACGGAGATTTGGTGAAAAGACGGCGCAGTTCGCGAGTTGGAAGCTAGCAGGGAGTTTCTCGTTGGCCAACAAGTACCAAATGGCAACTCCAGCGAAAATGGGAGATGATTTGTCTCTCGGAGGTTGGTGAACTCAGCAATTATGACTATCTGTGCCCCTTTCTAGCCACATATTCCCAATTAGTGCCTTGAGCAATATCTCAAAGCTCTCGAGTTGACAAAAAAAATTCTTCGCCTCTTGAGGCGAAACACTCACCAGAAACCCATCCAGAGAAGCTCTGGAATGCAAAGGAGAGGGGATTTTCTCTCCAATGCTGCGACCTTTCCATAATGCATAGCAAAATCCTGCTTTATGTGGCGAAATTCAGCAAGAAACACATGCAAATACCACGCGAGACAACAAAGAAAGGCATGGAAAAGCGCGAAAAAAAACATGTTATCACCTCTCGTGGGTCCGACAATTGAATTATCATCTATTTTCCTCAGTGGGATTATTTTTTCTCCATGGGCAGAAACACGTAAACAAGAAGAATTCCGCGATTTTCAGCGAGTCACAAACACACTTTATGCGCAATTACAAGCACGAGAGTGAGAGAGCATTGACAATAAATCGCGCCGCTCATTCACAACTGCTCTACGCATCTACGCGATAATTTTTCACGGGGAGATGAAAAACGCGAGACTCGAATGCAAATTGTGGAGCTTTTAGTGAGATATTTTCTGGCAAGAAACTACCAATTTCAATTTGCTCTCCTCAGTCGTTTAACTCCTCAATTCGCAGTAGATTTATCTTCATGTTTTTCCTCCTTTAGTTTAAAAACCAGATGATGTTTTGGGCAATTAAAAAGCGAAAGGCTTTTAGCACTTTGTCATATAATGGGGAATATTTCAGTGCAAATAATATGCATTTAGCGGAAAATAGCATCACACGAGTTTATGTGAAATAAAATTCGTTAATATTTCAACACTTTCATTATCTTCGCACGATTATTTACATCTATTTACTTTAAATTTTCTTTACCTACACACTGAAAGCCAGTGAAGTTTTATTAAAACTTCTATAAATTGATAGTTGAAAGAAGGATGAATATTAATATTTCCTGAATGATTGGAATTTTTAGCAATCAACAAGCATGCATTCAAGAATTCACTGCTAAAGGTCACGGAATGTTGATAAAGCCAAAAAACAAATTGAGTGAAACACTGCGAATATTATGATCAACATTGTTATGCATCATCTTCAGAGCGAAGGCCACTTTAGCAAATAATTCTATTTACTGAAATGTATCTGCAATTAAGCAATTATCATGTTACTTTTTGTTATTGAAATGCATACACAAGCCGCAATCTTCACTGTTGTGATTGATATTCATTACTCGCGAACGTATAATCAAGCGAGATGTGATAAAATTGTCCCTTTGACAATCAGTGCTGAGCGATTGCAGTGTGGGATGTGCGCGATATTCAGATGTTGTGATTCAATATCAAAGAGAGAATATTGCAATGTTTTATGCAACAGATCTCTTCATTTTTTGCCCTATTTTGTGGCCTTTTCATGTACGATTTCTCACTATGTTTGTGTGCGTGGATGTGTATTTGCAAAACACCTACAAAGTGTTATGATTTAGCAAAGGTTCCGCATGATCCATTTTAACCTTGTTACACAAAATATAGAGGGAGAAAAAAAGTCAGCGGGCTTTTATTTTATTGCACTCTCGAGAGCCGAAAAGAGAATCTCTTTGTGTATACAAATTATTTGATTGTGAAGTAAAGCAAACTAATGGGAAAAGTCATTATGTTGGGCGCGCGATAGCGGGAAAAAATTCACTGATTAGATAGCCTTTTCCGTGGCCCACATCCGAAATTCCCTCTCTAACCCTTGAGCGCGTCACGAGAGCTGGAAAATGTGTGTTGGTATTGCAGAAAATTGGAAAGTTTGCTTGCATTTCACCTTCTGAGACTCTGAAACTATCAACCCAGTTTTGCTTCTCATTCTTTCTGTGCGGATGCAATTGAGCGGTGGACACGGATGGTGATTCTAAGTCTCTCGGGCAATTCAAATTGTGCTTCTCTGCCCTCATCTAAATCAAATAGCCGCGACACCACGCATTAATCTGGTCAGAGAGAAGGGAGCTAAAAATAGCCTCGCGATGGTGTGAAGAAGTACAATAAGTGGATAATGTTGCATGCAATGGTCGGGAGTATGATTTGAATGTGAATTCACTGCCCTTCTGTGCTTCCAACTGACTCATGAATGCAAGAGAGACGCGCTCTGACTCGTGGGGAGGCAAAATTGTCTGATTGGAATGAGTTAAATTGATTAAGAGTGTGTATAGTGAGTGAGGAAATTGGCTATTTATTCTATGATGTCGCGCTGATGGAGAGAAAAGCCAGCTTCTGGTGTATATTTCGGGACAGTGGCTCCAATTTGTTGAATTAAAATTTAGCAAAGTCAATTGATGAACGGCGTCTTGAGTGTTTCACTGTTGCAAATTGACGACTCAGTGTTTCTTTGGGAGTCTCATTGTCTCTCACTTCCTCCCATTGAGATCTAATCAGTAGAAAGATAGGCAAAAACAGTGTTTTGCTGTGCGTCTCTTGCATGGAATACACACGGCGCTCAGTTGCTAATGTTTTGCTGCTCTTTATTAGAATGGCTCATTGTTTTGAATATGTTCATATGGATGGAAAAAACAGTGCTTAAACTGATAAAGGCGAGTGGAGAATTGAAAGAGTGAGAAAATAATGATTTATTGAGGGCGAAAGGCATACGAGTATATTGTGTGATAACACAATTTGCAGTCATTAAAACTTATATGCTAGTGTGGAATGGAAAGTCAGCAGTTTTTACCGCATGTCCACGTTTACAAATTACACAGCAAATGCAAACATCTTCTTTGTGATTAAACCCACTCGAATGTCTTGAATCACCGCCACTTTTTGGCGAAATTTCATCACATTACATTTGATTTGGGGTCTTTTTCGATAAGAGCGAGATTTGTTGTGTTTCCTTGTTTAGGTTTTTTTCTGCACCACACAAACTGTATGTTTTTCATCAAAGAAAGGTCAGAAGGTGGCAAAAATAGCAATCATTTCCATAATATGCTAAACTTCTTATTGTGTACGATTTAATTTGCAAATTCATACTTTTTTAGTGAGGGGAAAAGCCCCTTTTTGAGCCCCTTTCTTGCTTGTTTGTGTGCCTTGTCACAGAATCCCATCAATCTCGTCATCTCTCGCGTTATCCACTGGAATGTACGTGGAATCCGTCACGTTCTCTCCGAACAATATTGACTGAGAGCTGTACTAAATTGCGCCTGAATAGGAGAAGAAAGACAAGCGTGTGTTTCAAGTCTCTCTTTTTCTATCAGGCTTCTCTCACTGATCTTTGAGTATGTCTTGGAGTCTTTTTTCTTTCTCGTTGCTGGGATAACATTGAAGATATTTGCAAAATGAAACAACTTTTTCGTTGCTGAAGAAGATATTTTTAGACGGGAATTAGTCACAAATGTTGTCACTTCACTTATTAAAAGATTTTTCTCTTATTTTATACACGTGTTTTTAATTAGTGATTTTAACACATTATAAAATTAAAAGAAAAATCAAAATTAGTGATAATAGTTTGATTCTACATTCAATGAAGTTTCTTAAAACTGATCAAATATTTTTTTGTATATTATATTCTTTAATATTAGACGTTATTATGGTTTTTACAATCATTAGCACATTATCCGGAAGGTTCAACGGTTCATAAAGCTTGCTTATGAATAGTCTATTCCAGACTGTTTGCTAACAAAAAACATAGGAAAGTGGACAAATACTTTACCAACACGTGGCATAAAAAATTTCAATGTAATAAGAAAAAGATGAACGTAGAAATACGCCTTAAATTTTGTGTATTCTTCCTTAAGTTCCTTAATGTGAAGTGAAATCAGCATCAACATTTCCGATCACTTTGTTTTCATATTTGCTTAGAGATATTGCGGCTAAACAGTGAGGCTTATGTGAAATAAACAAGCTTGATAGGTTAAAATTAACACTGAATTTTCGCATATATATCTTGTTTTCTATTTTGTCGGTGATTGACTCTCATTTCTTCACTCTGTTTCTTCACTCTGTGTGTTGATGGCTTTCCGTCACATCAAATTCGCACGATGATATAAAATTTTTGGGGAACTCAAAGAAACACAAAACGAGTGTATCTCAAGGTTGAGCGTTACATTTCCCGTCTTTCTGGCTATTATTATTCTTCTCTGGTGACACAATTTATACCGAGACGCCTCTTCAAGTCCACCTTCAAGCATTTAGGCAGTGGGAAAAAATGTTTAATGTTTCAACTGCAAACTTCAGCCTTGATTTAAGCTCTGAAATTTTCTATTTGTGTTATTCCAATTTACAACTGCAATTTTCCCCGCACAATTTCATACTGCAACATTAATTTACAAGAATCGTACTAAGTATTCGAGGAATGTTTCTCCATTTTACACCAGCGGCGCGTGTGAATGAACTATGCGATCATTTATTCATGTTAAGCTTATTCTGCTGGCATTTTTGGGGGTTGTTTTGCAAGTTTATTCTGTGTGCAGGTGAGAATTCACCGCATATTCTGTGGTATAAATTTACATTTAATGAAAATTTCCTAGCTAATTTCCATATGGACTGAATCTCGTGTAATCTATTGTCATCTTTTCATCACCTAATGGACAATATTGTATGTTTTGTGTGATTGTTTCATCAACGAAATGCATTCAATTGACAAACAAAGGTCAATCATCTATGAATATTGCGTAGTTTATCACAAAATCCCTTCTGTCTCGCGCCAAGAAACGTGTCTTTCTATAATTTGATGCTTTTGATGACGGAATGCTGAAGTGTGGCACGATTTACTAATCTAATTTTAATGCTTCACTTAAGCGCAGTTACCATCGTCATCCAAACAGACTATTTCGCATCATTTCGCACACATTTTCTCAAATTCATCACTGGCTTGTTGGCGGAAACAGTGTGTGTCGCCTCGAACTATGAGTAATCACCATTGTGAATGATAAGAAATGCGAAAGAACAATGAAGTGCAGAATGAATCGTGAAACTGCTTATCTTCATCTCCTTGAGATTCGATGGGGAGTGAGGAGGAGAACACAACAAATTGCAAAAATCAACAACGGAACAATTTAAAACTCTGTTTCGCTCCATTTAGCGCTTTGGAGAGACAAAGGAAAGATGGGACAAATTTTTATCTATTTTCGGCGGAGAGGCAAATTAACGCAGTTCTTCCATTTACTGGCATTGACATTGAACAAGCAAATGCGCGCAAGTAAAACTAAATAACGTCACACTTCTTTCACACACATCATGGTGAAAAATGGTGAATTTTCTGATCTTCTTTGGAGGAGAAAACGGTCAATGGAGACATTTTCTCATGACTGATGAACTTTTGATCTATAAGAAAAATCTTTGTCTTCTTGTTAAGACCGGATTTTTATTTATAAACAGTCTTTATTGAGAATATGTATATAAATTGGTTTATCAGCTGTGCTGCTGACTTGTGTGAAGAAATGCGAGAAGAGAGAGAGACGTGTAGAATATATTTTCCAGTCCACCAAAGTCTTTATTGTTGACACTCGAGCGAGAGAAGGTCAGCAAGAGCATTATTTCATGTGTGTATATTTTTAATTCTGCGGCAAAGAGGCAATTACACTGTGATTTAAGACATTAAGAAGGATGAAAATGACTTCCTCAATCTTTCTCTCGCACGATCTTTCTCTCACGCGGCTTCGCGCTTAGAAAGTGAACTTTATGATAAGGAATAGTGGTGTGTGAAGTGTTATGACATGTAGTATATTCAGACGAGGATGATTTAATGATGCAAAAATTCACATCATATGATGTGAAATGTGGTTTTACGTTGTGCTTCATACTTGAACTTGAGGGAAAATCGATTGATTTGCAGTAGAAATCAATGAACTCTGAATGTTTGGAGCAATTATGAATATTTTATGCTTCTAATGTTGATCAATATGTGATGTGTATCACACAAACTTATCCAAAACATGAGCAAGTTACTGTGCACGAGGGAATATTTTTAGCTTCTCTTTGTTTACACAATGTATCAATGAAAGTGTGTATTTCTGGAGGAGGCGCAAAATAACAGCGAATCTGTCTCTCTGCAGAATCATGGATTGAGCTGAACTCAAATGGATCTGGCACAAATTCTGGCCATCGCAGTCCCGAGCGCGTCACGCCGCTGCCCTTCACATCTGGCGAGGAGTACTTGAGACTCCTGCGTGAGGCACAGCGCGAGTCCAAGGAGTCTAGCCGCGTGGTGTCTTTGGCCGGCTCCAGGCGTGACACGCCACGCAGCAGTCCCAAGTCGCCGCCCAACAGCCCCAACACAGAGCTCTGCATGGACGAGCTGAAGGGGGTGTACATCAACTACTGGAACTCCGTCAAGGTGAGTCGCGGGAGAGAAGGCAGTCACGTCACCGCGCGATATCTGCGTCTTATCGTGCGCGAGAGCGTCTGTTTTTCCCATTAGAGAGTTATTGCGTAGAAAGTCACCAGAGGAAAACTCCCATTGGAACATTGTTCTCGGCAGAGATTAGAGTCGTAAATGTTGGTGACTATCCTTGAACGATATCGCAAGATTTGATGCAGTTTGATTGATCATCCAAGCAATAGAGAGAAAGGAATTGGCTTAAATCCCTTTCTTCTGAATTAGGAAAAAGAGTTTTTCCACATTTGTCAATACGTAACTTTTACGACACTTCAACTCGTTGATTTAAACAAGATCTAAAGCTAATTGACCCAACTTTTTTTTCACATGAAAGTACAAAATGTATCTAATTTTATCGGATTTACGTTCTGGAAATGAGACGCAGTAGCTAAATTTATTCCATTCTCTTTTAGTGAGTCAATAGAAGCTTAACGTGAGAAATGCGATACTGCTCTAGCCTAGAGCAAGACTTTAGTTGCACCCAAGGCTCATCTTTTGAGTGATAAACAACATTTCTCTGTTGTTTACGCGAAATTCAGTATCTTTTGTGGTTTTCCTGCAACATATCAAATTGCACGTGTGTTTCAATTGTGGTTTTGCCGTCTTTTGTGGCTTCTCGGTGCAGCAAAAACACACTCAACGGGTCAAAAGACACTGGCTGGGTTTGAGTTGGCGTCAGTTCATGACCTTCGTGGAGTCAAATGGTTCAAGGCTGTTCGTCTGGGAAGCTCTTCAACCTCCGGGGAGTTCTTTTCCCTCCGCGAGACACACGAAAATGCGCATGAACGCAGACAAGAAACTGCGGAGGTGTAAAAAATCACCGTGGAAATTACCCTATTTGACCAAATAATTCAACACGAAGTGTGCTCTCGATTTGCGTCATAAAATCATCATCGCATCTGCAACACAAGACTTGTTGATACCAAATTTGGAGGAGAGATTTGTTTGCTTGACTTTGTGTATGGAGAAAATATTGACTGAATGATTTACTGAAGGTCACACTTTTGATGCATTTGCAGGAAAGCGATTCTGCTCAGAATAAGGATTGGTTCTGGGAGTGGAGCAGTCGACCGGATCAACAGCCGCCAAAGTGAGTTATTGCAATTATTGAACCTAGAGCGTGATTTAACTGGGCTGCTTGAATTGCAGGGACTGGAAATTTCAGCATCCGCAGAGACGAAGTCAAGGATATTCTGTGCGTTTGGCCCGCGTCGGGAAAAATTCTCTGTTCTCAAAAGAAGTGCTGTATTCCCTTTTGCTCACGAATGTCTTGTCTCTAATCCTTGGAGCAGGATTTGGGTGAGTGCACAGAAATTTTCCGCACAAATACTGAATTTAATTCAATGTTCCTTTCTGTCTGCAGAATGTGGCTGAGTAAACGAGGAATTTTGCTCACGCGTGTGTCCATCGAATGAACGCTGAAAGAGGATAAGATTTGAGCAGTGAAGGCGATTTTTTACACACTTTTGCAGCATAAAATATTAAGATATACATCATAATTACCTTTTACAAGTAATATCAAGAGACGAGATACTTGAATTGAGGTCATTTTCCTGTCCATTTTCTCAAGAGCTTTGTGCAAGATTCTTCCGCAAATGATTAAAAAGAAAAGAATATTGAATAACTGATTAGAAAGTGAAAAAAGAGCAGGACTTCTTTGCCAATACAGTGTGTAATCTATTCTATTTAATGGGAACAGTGAGTAAAATATCATAAGAAGCAAAACTATTTGGATTAGAGATTTTATGGTGGAAATTTTCCTGTGTAGCTCATGTTTTACACTTTCCTTCTAATTTATGTAGTGACGGAAATTGAAGCAAAAGAGGAATAATTTATTTTTCATGAATGTGATAGACGGCAGAAGTGGAACAATCATGTAGATTTGACTTGATTTTTGGTACTTTTATACGCGTCTTTCATGTGAAGAGATATAATATCCCAAACTAGATCCTAAAGAGCATCACTTTTTGTAGTGGATTTTTTATAATACACTGATTTACTACTGATTAAAGATGATAAATATTGCTATGAATATCCCTCAAAATACATCCAAAACTCAATTTAGTGAGAAATTTAGTATGTTTAGTGGATAAAAAAAATGAAGAAGAGAATATATAAATATTTATATATTTAGTGTATTCAAGAGAAAACATTCTCTTTTATAATGTAATAACTTCTAAATTTGCAAATTAGAATCACTATTGCATAACAAATATTGAGATTGAGAAAGAAATAAATATCTGTGAAATGATTTTTTGTAGTTTCTTGAGTTATTTTTCTCATTCCCAGCAGATTTTAATTTCATCGCGCGGTTGTGACATGTTCTAGCAATTCTAGTGCTTTAGACGAGTTTTTTTCTACATGTTTTGCTGTCAAACAATCCCGAGCAGTCTGGAGGAAGCCGTGTATTTTATGGGATTTTCGTGAAAACTTCCTGGAGTTCAAGCGGAAGTACAGTGAATGATGTCAGCTGTGGCCGAAATGGACCCGACAATAAGGAATGCCATCAAGTTAATGCACTCTTCGAACTCTGACGCGGCTGAGAAAATTCGCTTGACTCTCGATGAGTTGATCAAGGTGAGAATTAGGGTGATATATGGGAACAAGTAACTGATTTTAGGGTCTTGCAGACGCGCTTCAGCACCAGCAAGATGTTGGTGAACGTGCTGAGCAAGAAGCACTTGGGAGAAGAGAACACGGCCACGGGCAGTGGTTCTGCCGGCCATCCGCCGCATCAGCGGCACCGCTCAACGGACTCCAACTCAAAGTCCTCCAGCAGCAAGAGCTCGTCCAACTCCTCTGTGTCTGCGCTCGAGGTCACAGCCATTCCCATCGACACGCCCATCATGGTGGAGCTGGAGACGCTGGACGAAGACACGATTATGGAGGACGACCAGCTGAAGGAACTGGAGGAGCTCGTGTGCGTGGTTTGCCGTCAAGTGGACGTCAGCTTTCGTAATCGCCTGGTGGAGTGCGCCGATTGTCACTCGCTGTACCACCAGGAGTGCCACAAGCCCCAAATCTCTGAGTCTGACGCCAATGATCAGGAGAATTCGTGGCTCTGCACGCTATGCAAGAGCAAAGAAATGGCAAAACCTGCCTCTGCTCCCGCCCCAATCGTTACTCCGCCGCCTCAGCCGGTCGCTTCTCCTCCTCCCCCAAAATCCAGCTCATCCTCCTACAAATCCTCAGGCAAATCCCATGAATCATCGTCCAAGAGCAAGTCCAAGAGTTCCCGAGAGTCCAAATCGAGCTCTAGAGAGTCCAGCTCTGGCAGTTCCAAGGAATCTTCTAGCAGGGACAAGTCCTCATCCAGCTCTGTGACACCCAAGATCAATATTATCAGCGCCGACAAGCGCATTCAGATCATGAAGAAGAAAGCGAAGCTGAATGAGGGCAAAAGGAAGCATAAATAAGATGCGAAATGTGAACTTTATTCTTTGATGTCCGTTTTTTTCTTCCTCACGGAATGACTGTCTTTCATGTGTCTGGTCAAGTCACCCTTGGAAGCGTACTTGTTTTCGCACACAGGACACTGAATCTTCCTCTCTAGATGCACTCGCCGGATGTGGCATCGCAATGTGGCGGAGACTTTGAACACCTTCTCGCAGAATTCGCACTGGAGCGTAGCGGGATTGTGGCGCTGCGCCACATGTCGTCTCACGGCCGCCTTGGTGGCGAAGGCAGTGTTGCAGATGCCACACTGGAAGGGCTTCTCGCCGGTGTGTGTGCGCTGGTGCTCCACGAGCACCGATCGCGAGATTGAGCGGAAATTGCAGGACTCCCAGTTGCACAGGTACTTCTTCGGCGCCACGTGCATGTGCCTGTGGTGCTGCAGCATCGCCACGTGAGTGCCAAAGGATTTGTCGCATTTGGGACAAGGATGTGCGCCTGACTGCTTCGTGTGGCTCTGCATGTGAATGGCTACAGTGCCCTTCGAAGCGTACGTCTTGCCACATACAAAGCACGGATATCGCTCACGGTGCGATGAGTGGATCTCACGGATGTGAATCTTGAGGCGCTGCGCGAAATAGAAGGCTTTCCCGCAGATATTGCACACTTCCGTCTTCTTTTTGCTGCTGCTGTGCTTCATGATCAAGTGAATCCTTAGGCTGCTCTTCACGGCGTACTTTTTCTCGCATACGGCGCACTCAAAGGGCTTAATGCCTGTGTGTGTTCGCATATGTAGCTTCAGATTGGAAGCTGTCTTGGAGCTGTGTGGACACTGAGGGCATTTGTATGACTTCTCCAGCAAAGCATACTGCAGTCTCTGTTTCTCCGTGCGACCTCGCTTCCGCGGGCCTTTTCTACACACTTTCTGAACTGTTTTGACTTTCATAATGTCTTGCTTAGAATCTTCCTGATCACTGGCATCATTATTTCCCTCGAAGTGATGATCTGAATTTTCATGCTTGATTTCACTCTCTTCAGCATCGGCAGTGAATTCGATAGATTCGATATGTTGACTGACATCAGGTAAAATCTTCTCCTCTGCCAAGTGACTGGGAAGATGATCATTAAGCTCTGAGAGGAAGGAGAAGTTTTCCTGGCAAATAACGCATCTGAACAGCTTCAATCCGCCGTGAATCTGCAGATGATACTCGAAATCCACCAAAGAAGTCTCTTCCTTGGCGCAAGATTTGCAAGTATACAAATTGTGGGTATTTTCCCGGTGATTCACAAGTTCTGGATATTCCTTAAAGTTCTCTCCACATTCTCGGCAGTCAATGCCACTTGTGTCTTCCAGTTTTACCTCAGAATTGTCCATTTACTGCGCAAAAATATGTTTCATGAATGTTTGTTTACAATTTGCAAGGCAAATAAATTTCTTACTTTTCGGTTTTCAATTCCCACAACACTTTCAATTAAACATTCCAATCATCACTAGTGAAGTTGAAAATAACTAAGAACACTATAATTTGCGTATGTTACAACATTAAAAATATAAATTTGATGCTAATTCCAGAATAAATGCAAAGGTGTAAAAGCAACAATATAACCTCCATGCCTTTCTAGCAGTTCTATCTTTCTCGTATAATTCTCTGAACAACTCGCCTAAAGTGATAAGAAATCCGATGTAAACAAAAACAAATGGAACTGCACAGAAATATTTCTATTGCTTGTGCTTTTTCTTTACAGAATGACAATCTCTCATGTGCCTGTTCACATCAGCGTTGCTTCCAAACTTTCTGCCGCAAACAACACAGGCAATTGTTCTTTCTGTGTGCAATCGCCGGACGTGATAACGCAGAGAAGTCGCAGTTGGGAAAGTCTTATCGCATTGCGTGCACGGAACAGTGTGCGGTTTGTGAATGTGAGCGATGTGCAGCTTCAGGCAGCTTTTGATCCTGAATGCCTTATCACAGAAATCACAGGAAAAGGGCTTTTCTCCTGTGTGCATTCGTTGATGGATTGTGAAAATCGACAGAACTTCTGTGCTGTAATTGCAGGATTTCCAGTCGCACACGTACTTCTTCACAGCATTGTGTCTCTTGTGGTGTCTATACATTTTCATGTGCGTGTCGAAGACCTTTCCACACACCGGACAAGGATGATGGTTGTTCTTCGTGTCGTGCTTCTGCATATGCACAGAAACTCCACCTTTTGTTGCATACGTCTTCCCACAGACGTGACACGGGTATCGTGACACATCTGATTTGTGTCTCTCACGAATGTGCGTATTTAAAGCCTGTTTCATGAAGAAACCTTTATCACAGATTTTGCACACTTCTGTTCTCTGCTTGTTCTGGTCGTGTACCATCAGGAGATGCGATTTCAGACTACGCATAAACTTGTATTTCTTGCCGCAAAGGGCGCATTCGTAAGGTCTCTCATTAGAATGCATTCTCATATGCAGCTTGAGATTTGTATTGGTTTTGCAGATGTGCGGACAAAGAGTGCACATGAAGATTTTCCGTGGTTTCACATACTCAAGAACCACTGATTTCTCTTCGTAAATATTTGGTGAAAGTTGGGCGAAATTCTCGGTTTCCTTCGTAATCTCATTTTCATTTGTCGTCTTTGTCTCGATTGAGAGTGGTTTGTCCTCTGCCAAGTGACTAGGCAGATGATCATTCAGTTCTGAGAGGAATAAAAAGTTTTCCTTACAAATTATGCACATAAAAAGCTTTTGTCCGCCGTGAATCTGCAGATGATACTCGAAATCTACCAAAGAAGTCTCTTCCTTCGCGCAGGATTTGCAACTATATATATTGTGGGCATTTTTCCGGTGATCCACAAGTTCTGTCCATTCTGTGTAGTTTTCTCCGCATTCTCGACAGCAATTGTTCGTGATAAAGGATTCTGTTTTTACTTCTCCATCCATTTTATGATAAGGCTGTTGATTCTTTGTATCACCATTCAGCACAGAAAAAAGAAATATCTTCACAATCTACTCATGCAAGATCTCAGCTTTCTAAAATCCCAGCCAGAAAATTAACCAGAAATGATTTCCCTGACATTCTAGCAGTTCTACATTTAAAGTTCTCAGACGGGATTGTTTGTTTACACGATGAGTGCGATGAGCATGGGTAACACAGAATTCTCATTCACAGTTTATTTCATATAAATTACTTATCTTACTTATTCTGCTTCCTTATCGAGTGACTGTCTTTCAAGTGCCTATTCAGGTCACCGTTGTTTCCGAACTTCTTGTTGCACACTGGACAGGGAATCGTCCGTTCGGCGTGAACGCGCTGGATGTGATTCCGCAGAGAGGATTGCGTTGGGAAAGTCTTATCGCACTGCTTGCAGGGCACCGAGTCAGGATTGTGCGTGTGTGCGACGTGGAGTTTCAGGCAACTCTTCACGCTGAAGGTCTTGTCACAGAAGTCGCATGGAAAGGGCTTCTCGCCCGTGTGAATCCGCCGATGTGCCGTGAGTGTTGAGCGCACGAGAGAACTGAAAGTGCAGGCTTTCCAGTCGCAGAAGTACTTCTTCACGGCGTCGTGTCTCTTGTAATGCTTGTGCATATTGATATGCGTGCTGAAGACCTTTCCGCACGTCGGGCATGGATGATGGTTGTTCTTCGTGTCGTGCTTCTGCATGTGCACAGCCACGCCAGCCTTCGTGGAATACGTCCTGCCGCAAACTTGACACGGATATCGTGACACGTCAGAAGTGTGTCTGTCGCGAATATGCGTCTTCAGCCGCTCCTTCATGTAGAATCCTTTACCGCAGATTTTACACACTTCCGTCCGCTGCTTGTTCTTGTCGTGTACCATCAGCAGGTGCGATCTCAGGCTGCACATGTATTTATACTTCTTGCTGCATTTGGCACACTGATAAGGACGATCTTCGCTGTGTTTCTTCATGTGTAACTTGAGATTTGTGTTGGTTTTGCAGGTGTGAGAGCAAATTGTACACCTGAAGATCTTCTGTGGCTTCACATACTCAAGAACGACTGATTTCTCTTCATGAACGTCCGACTCATCATCCTTGTCCTCATCCACAAAATTCTCTTGCTCGAAATCCTCGTCTTTCTCAGACTCCTCCTTTATATCCAGTTCGAAGTCCAATTTGGATTCCACGAACTCTTCAGTAATTGGCATGCATTTCTCCTCTTCCTCGTCAATCAAGTGACTGGGCAGATGATCATTCAGTTCTGAGAGGAATGAAAAGTTCTCCTTACAAATTATGCACATAAAGAGCTTTTGTCCGCCGTGAATTTGCAGATGATACTCGAAATCTACCAAAGAAGTCTCTTCCTTCGCGCAGGATTTGCAACTGTATAAATTGTGGGCGTTTTCCCGGTGATCCAAAAGTTCTGTCCATTCTGTGTAATTTTCTCCACACTCTCGACAGCAAATATCAGTGATAAGTTCTGATTTCACCTTTGATTCGTCCATTTTCTCTGCAGATAAAGAGGATAAAGGTGTTGATTTCAATGTTTACATTTTATGTTTATCACAAAAACTTCTCACCTTTTTGTTATTTCTGATACTCTTGGATTATTTATTGCAATTGATGCCGAGAAGTTACAGAAAACAAGTTTGATATTACGATAAGGATGGTATTTTCAGACTTATTGGAAAACTGCAGAGGAAAGCCACAAACAACACGTCAAGTGCTTTGGTGCAGCGATTCTAGCAAGTCTATGAATTTTCCTCCTACAAGAAAAAAAATCTCGGCTAAATCTCTGAGTCATAAAAACTGCTGGAATACAAAAGTTCATTGTTTTGACCCCGAAAATAAAAACAAATGGTAGGATTTGTCATGAAAATGCAAGTGAAAATGTACTCGTAGGTGAGTAATTCATAGCGCAATACCTTGTCAACTATCCTAAAATGTAATTGTTCTGTACATCTTCCAGAGATTGCTTCGAATGCACGAGTGAAGCGAGTGAAGGAGAGTTCAAGGAAAAATGGAGCATTCGCAGATAAAAGAGGAGTCTTTGGAAGAGATTCATTGCCGAGAATGCGGGCAAAGTTACAAAGAGTGGCTTGAGTTGGTGAATCACCGTGAAAATGCCCACAATTTGTACACTTGCAAATCCTGCGCCAAGGAAGAGACTTCTTTGGTGGATTTCGAGTATCATCTGCAGATTCATGGCGGATTGAAGCTGTTCAGATGCGTTATTTGCCAGGAAAACTTCTCCTTCCTCTCAGAGCTCAATGATCATCTTCCCAGTCACTTGTCTGAAGTGAAGTTCCTCAAGGAAACCGACTCTCGTGATTCACATGAACATGAAGACGTTGAAGTGAAGATCGAGGATTCTGAACAAGATCAACCTTGTCCTGAGGAGCTTCCTGAGAACGATGTGGAATCAGTGCCAGTGCCCAAGAAACGTGGGCGACCCAAGAAGGGAAAAGTGCCATGGGCTCAAATGGAGAGGAAATTCCAGTGTCCTCAGTGTCCTTTGAGCACGAAAACAATGACGAACCTCAAGCTTCATCTTCGCACACACACCGGAGAAAAGCCCTTCGAATGCGCCCTATGCGGCAAGAAGTATGTGCAAAAGCTTGCTCTCCGGATACACCTGACTATGAAGCACGACACCAACAAGAAGAAGACGGAAGTGTGTCAGTTCTGCGGAAAATCCTTCTATTTCGTTCGCCGACTGAAGAGTCACATCCGTGAGATTCACACGAACCGGGAAAAATATCCGTGCTTCATCTGCGGTAAGACATACACCAGCCGGAGCAGCGTGAGCACGCACATGCAGAGTCACTTCAAGAACAGTGAAGCTCATCCATGTCCACAGTGCAATAAGAAGTTCGACACTCACATTCAAATGATGCGCCATAATAGAATAGCTCATACTGTGACCAGGAAATTTAAGTGCCAGTTTTGCGACTACAGTGCTCTGAGTAGCACGATGCTTCGCAATCACGAACGCACGCACACTGGCGAGAAGCCCTACAACTGCAAGATCTGCAGCAAGCCATTCGCCTCGCAGAACGGCTTGGCCACGCATGTCGCTCACAAGCACGGCGTGCCGACGCACCAGTGCTCCTTCTGCGACAAGTCCTTCAAGGTGCGTGAGAGCCTGAAAGTGCACATGCAGCGGGTTCACGAGGAGAGGAAGTTCTCCTGTGTGGCGTGCGACAAGAAGTTCGGATCCAATTCAGATGCAATGAGACACATGAGAGACACCCACTCGTTGGGAAAAAAGGATAAAGCCGAGAAAGGGACCAGGAGTCAATCCTCAGCTACCTAATCTTTCAAATCCTATGCTATGATAATGATATAAATAGAAGCAGCGAAATCAAAACAAAATGTTTTTTGCCCTCCAGAGGCTGTCAGATTCCTAACCTCACCCGAAAGAAAAGTCACAACAAAAACAAAACAGTGGAGATTTTCGTGGTGTTTTCAACCGAAAGCAGAGCCCCAGAATGGACTTTATAGAGTCCCAAGTGAAGGTGGAATTCACGGAGGGAGCGCGATGCACAATCTGCAATCGCAATTACACGAGAACGGAGGATTTTGAGAAGCACAAAGTGATCTGCAGCTCTTCTTACTCCTGCAAGACGTGCTTCAAGGAAGAATCCTCCTTGGAAGACTTCGAGTTGCACCTACAGAATCACGGGGGATTCAAGTTCTTCAAGTGCATTGTTTGCCAGGAGATTTTCACACATTTGTGGGAACTGAACAGTCACTTACCTAGTCATTTGCCGGAGGAGAAGCTGCTCGACGGAGCGTCAGCTGAAGGCTCTGCAGAGTCTTCTGTGCAGGTGAAGAGAGAGGAAGAGGAGCAGTCTGCTGACGAGCGGGTTGACAACACATCAGACCATCCGCCCAGTGATGAGGAGCCACAGCAGCCGGACGTCCTGCAGGAAAAGGAGAAGCCTAGGATTAGAAAGCGTGGCAGACCGAAGCGAGTGAAGCTGAAGATAATGACCGAGGAGGAGGAGCGCAAGTATCACTGTCCACACTGTCCGCACAGGTCTAAGACCTTCTCCAACATGAAGAAGCACATCCGCACGCACAGTGGCCAGAAGCCCTTCGAGTGTGCCATCTGCGGGAATCGCTACTCAGACAAGTACGCGCTGCGTGACCACCTGCTCATGAGGCACGTGGAGATGAAGAAGCTAAAGGAAGTGTGCCAGCACTGCGGCAAGGCCTTCCGGCTGCGCAAAGGGCTGCTCGTGCATATCCGCACGCAGCACACTTCCAAGGAGCAGTACTCCTGCTTCGTCTGTGGCAAGATGTACGCTTCCAAGAACAGCGTGGATCTACATATCCGCGTACACAGTAACCAGCCCGGAGCGCACGCCTGCCCTAAGTGCGGCAAAAGCTTCGACCGCCGCGATCTGATGCTGCAGCATCACAGGCACATTCACGTGGCGCCCAAGAAGTTCCAGTGCACTTGGGAGTCCTGCACCTTCCAGTCCGTCACGCAGGCCGCCTTCGTCCTGCACCAGCGCACGCACACGGGCGAAAAGCCCTTCCAATGCAGCATCTGCGAGAAGCTCTTCAAGAGCAAGATGGCAGTGTCTCTGCACACCATCAACATGCACAAGCCCGCGTCGCTGCAGTGTGGCTTCTGCGAGAAGGTCTTCAAGCTGCCGTGCGCTCTCCGGAATCACGTGCGCCGCATCCACCAGGAGAAGACCATGCCGTGCCCCTTCTGCGACAAGAAGTATGGCTTCAAGGCGGATCTCACGCGCCACGTGAAGAATAGTCATTCGATTAAGAAAATCTAAAAAAGCACTTTTCTCTCTATCACTGTGCAATTACATAAAAACAGATTCGAAAGTGAAACATGTCTTATTTACACATTTTAACCAATGCGGAGATAGATTTTGTCTGCTTATGGTAAAAAAGATTAATTTCAATCTAAAAACGCTTTCACTCCTCACTGCTTTCTGGTTCCTCAGGCTGAGCTTCCTCCGCATCAACTTGCGGCGTCAGCTCCTCATCAATTTCCATATCAATCGCCTGCAAGAGTACGCAAATCTTTACTCGCAATTCGATATCTTTGGGAATTATCTTATGTCAAATAATCATTACTGCAGCCACAATTTTTACGTATCTTAAGAGAGAAAAAAAAACATAGATAAAATGAAATTACTCACCTCATTTGATCCGCTCTCCAGTTGTTCCTCAGCTTCCTCTGCATCATTCGCTAAAGATTCCTCCTTGAGCTCCACAGTCGATAGATCGTTATCCTGTAAGGCATTCTTCCTGCCTCGACGTCGTCTTCGCCGACTCGGAGGCTCCATGTCATGGTACTTCCTGTGCACCTCCAGCGCCTTCTCGTACTGGAAGCATCTTCCGC
This sequence comes from Phlebotomus argentipes, assembly GCF_947086385.1. Lineage (NCBI taxonomy): Eukaryota > Metazoa > Arthropoda > Insecta > Diptera > Psychodidae > Phlebotomus > Phlebotomus argentipes. Next base: position 6,209,263 of record NW_026776174.1, read on the forward strand.
ACTCCTCGCACTCGTACGGCCGGGCATCCTTGTGTTTCAGGCGCAGGTGAGCCGAGAGACCACATCTGTGGTCGAATCGCTCAAAGCACACCGGACATTCTGATGTCTTCCTCGTCGCAGGCTTAATTTCTGGCACAATCTCAGGACTTTCAGCCTCTTCCACCGCCGATTTCTTCGACTCTGGCGAATCCACAGATTCTGCGGCTTCATCCGCCTGAACTGCAGAGTCATTCTTCGGAGATTTGTTCTCCACTTCGGTCTCTGCAGCTCGATTGGCAGCTGCTCCTTCGCAGTTCATGTTCTTGTGTCGGATTAAGCTGGTGAGCGATGAGTAGGCGGCACTACAAGTTCCACAAGGGAACGAATCCACGGCGTGCATGGTCGACAGATGCTGCCCGAGACCGCCAGGCTTCCCGTACACGCGTCCGCAAAAGTTGCACTTGCATGGCTTGTTCTCATCCAGCATTCCTTCCCAATCGTGCGATATATTCCCCTCGCGCTGACCGGCGCTCGTGTTGGTCAGCCGTCCATCCGTGCAGTTCACGCGACTCACGCGCTTCGGCAGGATTTCCTCCTCCGACGACGGACTGCGAGTCCTCTGGCGCTTTTGCGCCATCTGAGGACACACATGGTTGATCCTGTTGATCTCCGCGCAGAAGACCTTCTGGCACAGTTCGCAATTCGAGACTTTGCGGTTCTTGTAGTGACGCACGAGGTAAATGGGATAGAGATACTTGAGGTCGCAATCCTTGCACCGGAAGTACTCACCGACTCTCTTCAGGTGAGTTGTGATGTGATCATTCAGCACGTCTCGCTTGCCCATCACCTTGTCACACAGCGGACACTTTTGCTCTGGCTCAGCGACCTTCTTCGCCATCTCCTGCTTCACTACGGGCTTCTTTTCGTCGCCCACGAGCGCGATTTCAATCTCTGAATTCTGCATCACCCTCTTGATGAGGGCGTCATTTGTCTTTGGCCCTGACTGATGTCTCTTCACGTGCTCCTCGAGTTTGCCGTACGAGCAAAATCGATCGCTGCACACATCACACTTGAGATCCTTGCGCCGCCGCAGATGGAACTCCAGCATTTTCTCGAACGGGAAGGGCATCGCGCAGAACTTACACGTGAACGGCTTGTCTCTGTGTGAGTGAAAGATGTGCGCTTTAATTGCCCCTCGAGCCCGATAAGTGTTCGGGCATTGCTTGCACTGATACCCGCCGTTTTTCTCCGTGTACAAATCCTCGAAGAATTTGTCATCTTCCAGTACCATAGGAACAGGATTCTCCAGAGTGCGCATCTTCTTCTTCCTGATTATTAAGATATTCCCATCGGAACGCGTCACTTCGTGCGTATCGTCAGACTTGGCCAGCAGTCTCTTCTCCAGAATACTCTTCGCGCCACTCGCCGCAGCTGTCTTCAGTCCATGGTGGCGCTTGTGATACTCTTCATGGGCATTCACTTCCGCCTGATTGCGATACCGATGCGGACAGAACCTGCAACCACACGGAAAAGAGGTCCTCTGGCGATAGGCCAGATGCATGTTGAGGATCTTCGGGAAGGCAAACGCCTTTCCGCAGTGTGGACAAATTGACCGCTTCTCCTTGTGCGTGAATGCCATGTGCGCCGCCAAGGCGCCCTTGCCAGTTACCACCTTGCCACACTTCGGACACGTCAGTCTGTCATCGCCACCCGGCGGCATTCTCTTCACCTCACGATCATTTACAGTCTCATCATACAATCTGTGATTCAAGTGGTTCAAGTTGTCGTATGAGCGACTGAAGTTCTCATGAGAATTGCTCATTTGTGATGTTGTGGAGTAAAAAGGGAAATTGGGCTTCACCTCTCTCTCGAGCTCCTCCTTCTCATGATCCTTCATGTGTCTCCTTAACAGCTTGATATTACAGAATGGCAACGCACACTTAGGACAGCTTCTTTCCACTGTCTTCCGTCTGTGCGCCTTCAGAGCGAATTCCGCATTGAAATTCGCCTTGCAATGGCCACAAGTGTACTCATCATTTGCATTTGACTCCTCCTCTGACTTCACATCCACGACTTCCTCCTCCTGAGTGGTATTCTCATCCGTGTCATCCTTCGTGAATACGCCATGTCCTTCGTACACGCGCGACAGCGAATCTTCAATCAATTCCCGCTTCACTGTCGCGTCCAGACTGATGTCAGAACAATCGCTGCACTTGTAGTAGATTTCGTTTTGGAAATTGATGACATTGTCCTCGTTGAGAATCTTCAACTCCCTGTTGCATATCAGGCAATAGTGCGCCTTCGGCTGTGTCTCAGGCACAGTTTGAGTGGCAACTCTCTGGCGATTCCGCAGCAAGCGCTTCCGTTCCATCGCGTGATCCGTCAAATGATCATCCAAGAGTTTACTCGAGCAGAACTTCTGTGAGCACTCAGGACACCGAACTCCTCTGCGGGTCTTCTTATGCAGCTGCAGCAGCCTGAAGAACTTGAAATCCAGGCCGCATCTCTTGCACGTGAACTTATTCTCCTCCGCGCTGGAACTCGTGCCTGAAACAAGTCATCTCTTAGCTTCTGAACAGCTATAATAATGGATTCTGTAGAAACTTACCAGTGTTTCTTGACATCAAATCCCTCATTGTGTCCTCAGAATTGTTATCATCGATACAATCCTGAAAGTCCTGCTCCTCGTAAATCTCAATGAGATCATCCTCCTTCTCCCTCTTCACTCGCTCCTCTGTCGTCAACATTTCTATTGGCTTTAGCAGATTACCAGGATCTGATATGCTCTTCGAAACGCTCAAATTGCCGTCCAGAATGCCTTTCCAGGCTGACACGCCGCCGTTCGCCATTGTCGAGGAGTGCGCCTGGGCCGACGCGTGATGATCGAATGAGGCGTGATACTTGAGATGGATGTTTAGTTCAAAGAGTTGCAGGAAGATCTTATCACAGAACTGGCACTTGTACACCCGGACGCCGCCGTGCAGCTGCACGTGATACTCAAGACTGCGCAGGAAGGAGAACTGCTCGTGGCACACCTCGCACTTGTACGGTTTGGCACCGGAATGATTGCGCTCGTGCACCTGCTGCTGCTCCCGTGTGCAGAAGCCGCGAAGGCACTGCCTGCAGTTGTAGATCGTCTCGAGATTGCGCGTCCTGTGCAACGCCGAGTGCTGCCGGAAAGTGTCCGCCGACAAATACCAAGTCTCACAGTACTGACACTCCAGCAGTGGCACCTTGGGCGAGTCCCGCAGCAAAATCCCAGGCTCTCTGACCACTGCATCGCCATTGATGTGAGCCTCCTCATCATCGATGTGTTGTGATGTCCCGTCGTCACTGGCGTTGTCAACATCATCCTCCTCGGACGGCATTATTTCCAGCTCCTCTGTGATAATTCCATCTTCCGCACCCTCATCGTCTATCACTTCCTTCTTTATGATCATCCTGCAGCACTTGCGAGCACCATAAAAGCGACTTCTGCTTGATTTTACACGGAAATTCGCTATGCAAAAAAGCTATACAGCTTTTTTCGCGGCTCGTCTGTCAAAAACCACAACTCGACATGGCGGCCGAACGTGCCCGAATGCACTTTTACTGCAGAGCGACGACACACGAACAACACTCGTCTAAAGGCGCCCGATATGAAAATTCAAAACAAAACTGGCTGATAAAAATCAGACTCTTATCGGGGACAGTTTTACAAGCTTTTCTTGAATACAGCGCGTCAATTGCTACTTTTTCTGGAATATTTAATACAATACTACTGAAAAACAAGCACTCACCACTTTAGAATGTGTAGTAAAATTCTTTCTGCATTTGAGGATCGCATTGAAAATCATACTGTTATCAAGTGTACTTCCAACTGTGAGACTTGCAGTGAAGAAATCCTGACCATGAATGCGGTAAATGAGCAACAACTGAAGACTAATGTTGAGATCATTGAGGAGGAGGAGGAGAAGGAAATGCTGAGTGTGTGCCTAATGTGTAAAAGTGTCTTCCCGAGCACAAATATTTCACTGGAGCACCTCAAGACTCATCACAAAGTGTCACATGATCAGAGTTATCTCTTTATCAGGAAGATTCCCAGTAATTGCATATCTGACTGTAAGAGAATACAAAGTGCCTGTATTTGTATGATCTGCAAGAAGACCTTTGTGAATAAGTACACCTGCATAACACACATCAACACTTATCACAACAAGAAGATCAATTGTAAGTCAATCAACTATAATAAGTGGTACAGATCACTCTCAGAAGAGCCAGAAGAAAGTACATCACAAGAAGAGAGCGTCAGCAGCAAATCCGATTCTTCTTATTCATGCTGCCTCTGTGGAAAAATTCTTTCCTGCAAGTCTTCATGCTTGAGACACCTTCGGAAGCAACACAACATCAATGACGAAAGCTTCTGCGACGATCCTTTGACGCTATGTAAGAAATCAGAGGCAAATGGTAAATCATCTCGGATTCCCACAAAGACCGTTTGCCTTCTTTGCTACAAAGTTTTTCAGAGGAAGTCTAATTGTTTCCAACATCTTCTTGTGAAGCACAAAAAAGATGCAAAAAACGATGAAAAGTCTTCTGAATTGTTTGTAGAGTTCAAATGCAAGACAAGTATTGTGCAGGAATCATCGATCGAGGAGAACTCAGAGAAATCCAAGAAAAAATGCTACCAATGTGACATCTGTGCGAAGCTCTTCAAATCTCTCGCTTTCCTGAAAAGACATATGAAAACTCACCAGGATATTCCTCAATTTTCATGCAGCCTCTGTGAAAAGTCCTTCCGTGGCAGGAAATCCCTAAAGTATCACGAAGACTTTGTTCACAAACTGATTTATCAATTCTCCTGCCAGATTTGTCAGAAAGTCTTCTCAACTGCACTCACGCTGAGGCAGCATCAGACAATTCACACCGGCGAAAAGCCCTTCACGTGTGATCTCTGCCGGAAGGACTTCCGCTTAAAGTCTTCCCTTGAGTATCACATGAAAATCCACTCAGGCGAACGTCCGTTTGTCTGCTCCTTCTGCTCGAAGGTGTTCAAATCCCGTAAAGACTGCAAAAATCACGAGAGAGTTCACACACGCCAGAAACCATTCGCGTGTCGTCACTGCGGAAAAGCCTTTGGCCACTCATCTGCACGATACAAGCACGAAAAGAGTCACGAAAGGTTGTAAGAATGTATTTAATTGCATTAATCTAAAATGCTGAATATCTCTGAGATGGCAGTCTTGATAAGAATCGGCAGGATTCCATGGAGTTCCAACTGTTCGAGTTCATTTTGCATCTTCTGCGACTTGTGCTTCATCACCAGTCTCTTGATTATCTCTTTATCCTCCTTGTTGGCATACACCATACAAATTGCCGCCATGTGAACCTGATCTATGTGCTCACAGAGATGCGCCAGATTGACGAGATTGATCTTGGCAGTCACTGGACACGTTTGCAGAAGACACAGAGCTCTACAGAGTTCCTCATTATCGCCTGTGATCTTCTCAAAGGGCGACTTGATCAGTAATTCCCACGCAGCTCTCAAGCCATCGACATCCAGCAACTCCTGCTTCACTGATAAGAAGTTCACAATCGACAGCAGTTCCTTCTTCATACCAAAGTGAGTCATTTTCTGCAGAACCGCATCCCAAATCTTAGGTTCATTGATGTTATGCTCAAGACAAATTAGAGCCATAGCGTGAATAGCCGTAGGATTGCTGTGGCATTTCTGCCAGATCTTCTTCAGCAGTGCAATCTTCTCGTACTGATGATACTTGGTTGGTGGCAAATTCAAACCCACCTTCTTCAGATCACTGATCACCTTCATCTGCACATAGTTCTTCTGCATAATCACACTGTCCGTATCCTCGTTGTCGAACAGTTGCACGAACCACTCAAAGATCTTCAGCTGACTCTCGGCATTCTGATCATTCTGGTAAGCAATTGTGCTGAGGAACTTCACAGTGTCATCAATTGGCCAGCTGGACAAGATGTACTGAGCCCTCTTCACATAATCCTCCATATCACTGTCCTCATTCGCTCCCTTCTCCTCTTTCAGGATGCTCTCCTGCAGATTCTCCTGCAAAAGCGTGTCATCCAGGCATGTCTCGTTGCAGTCCACCGAAATGGCCAGCCACTTGGTCAACAGACTCTCCTGTAGCATCCTCAAATTCAACTCATTCAGCGCCGCAATCTCCTCCACAACGTACGTGATGTTCGGTGGCTGTGCCATCAGCAAACTCTCGTGCATGTACAGCGCATGGATGAGCTTAGTGGGATTCTCCACCAGCGCCAGCAAGTGCTCCTCATTTAACTTGTGCACATGTAGTAAATGCTGAATCTTAATCATCGGATATCTCCTCTTTATTTTCACCATCTGATCCAACACTCTCTCATTGACCATGATCGCCCTCTCGTTCTCCACCGCATATCTGTAGCACTCCTGGACCGCCTCCACTTGATCCACTCCACTGACAGAGTAATTCGTGATAAAGTAGAGAACTGTGAAAATTTTCCATTCCGTTGACATGAAGCGTGTCAATTTAATGATTGACTTGAGTGGTGAATTATCGCTGGACTTCAATTGCCAGCCATCATTCTCACTCTTCTCCATCAGAGCTTTGTACTCGAAAATCGTATTCTTAATCGCCGTCATGCAGAATTTCTCTATAATCTCCATCAAGCTCATATCCTTGCTGAAGTACGCCGTGTGAATTTTTATCAATGGGAACCATTCTTCGCAGTTCTCCACGTAAATCTCCTCACCGAGCGTCTCGTGAAGTCCATTCTTGATAATCACTTGAAACGGAAAACGATAATTGGCGATCTTGGGCAAAACTCCACCTTCACACTGACCATTCAGCCACTCATCAGTTTCCTTCTGCATCGACCGATTGCGTCGCTTCACCGTCATTTTGTGCTTTAAAAACTCCAGAATATCTTTCCACACACTCATCTCTGGCGTCATTGCATTGATCTCATCCAGAATCGCAATGATGCTGAGATACAATTCATAGAAGTAGAAATTCATGGACTGCATGAATGCCTTCAACCTGGTGATCAACAGTTTCAGTTTGCTAATCTCCGTCATGTACGGTCGACACTGCTTCAGAATGTCTTCCACAGAGTTCTGCACATTCACCACTTCCTTCCCAAAGTCATCTGTTGTTATGCTGAACTTCAGCTCCTGCCTATTCAGTACAGTCAGCAACTGGGATACCATCAGCTCGTCATAGTCTCCCTTCCAGGAGAAGTCCCTGAACAATTTCTGCAGCAGAGTCACATCGATCGGCACTGTGCACACCTCTGTTATCAACTGCGCCAGTGTGCACTTCTCCACACTGAAAGTCATCTCAAAATCAGGCTTCTTCTTGCGTATCTCCATCATGAATTGGAATTTAATGCGACTGAAAAGACGAGGAGAATTTTGTAAAGTGTGAAACATCTTTACATGCACATTCTTACCTCTCTCTGTATCCCATCGCGCCACTTAAATCTCCACACAAATTGAAATAATTTTCCAATAGCGAGAAGTAATTCACCTTGTAAGCATCGTTCTTGTTGTCAACGCTCAGCGATCGCAGGAATTTCTCAGGTGATTTAGTTGATACCAATTGTGCCAAGCATTCTGGTGGATGTAAAAGTATTTTAACACTTCTGAAGTTTCATCTATTTTTCATATTTCTCACCTATCAAGTTGAAATCTCGCTCAATAAGTGATGATTTCATCAATTTCTTGTGGAAAATATTCACCGACTCCTCTGGAATCAGCATAATACCGCACTTCTTCTGCAAGTCAATCACTAGCAGTGTAATTGAGTAAAGTGCCGAATACATCTTGAGCTTGAAGAGCTTCTGAATGTATTCCGACAAATCAGCCTGCAAACTGAAGAAGAATTACAGATTATTTTGTAAACATTCATGAATATACAAATCTCAAACAACTTACCTTTCTGTTGCAAAATCTCCATTCTCCAGCGACAATTCCTCCTCACTTTTGATGATTTTCCTCAGTCGATATCCAAAGTTCGTCCCTTCAGGATGATGAACGACAATCTGCATGATCGTAGAAATGCATTTGATGATTGTCTGCAGTTCCACCTTTACTTCCTTCGTGACATCTACAGATGGTGCGGAAACTTGATCGAAAATCGACATGGAAATCCTCTTCTTCTCACTCTTCTTCTCCTTCGTCGTCTTGTGATCTCTGATTAATACTTCAGCAATCTCTTCACTCAATTCATCACATCTTTCTCGGTAATATTCATCAAGTGTGGAATCCGTATAGAATTCATTGACAATTCTCATCCAAACGACCATTTCCTTTGCCTCAATGTAGTAGAGTTTCGTCACTTGCAGAACTCTCACAAGAAATCTGTGGATTATGGCAAATGTGAGAGGATCTTCAAGACTTGTTTCCTCACTTTCAAAAGCCTGTGATTGCTGGATAATGAGAAGAGCGCACAATTGCAGTATTTTGTCGCAATTATCCGTGTTAATCTCCATCATCGTAAGAATGTTGTACGCAATGGCGCAGGACAGCTGAAGATGTGAGCACATTTGCAACAGATTGATAATTCCCTCCAAGAAGTCCAATTCAAGAGCTTCCGTGAGAACTTTCACATCGTTCCACATGCGCATGATGAGATCCTTTCCATAGTTGCGCAAATTGTTTACAATCATCACTAATCCCTTTGCGAGCATCTCTTTTCCTTCAGCCAAATTGTCAACAGCTAGTCTGGTGAATGCCTTGCCGCCAAAGTGCATCTTCAACTTGTACAGTCGATTAATTTGCTGCACTTGAGAATTATGTGAATTCTTGGATTTGTTGTTTAGAATATTCAGCGTTTTCATGAAATTCCTCTCCGCACTCTCATCAACACCATCCTCGAGCATCCTCATGAAGATCTCCATCAAATAATCATTAGTCTCATCGTGATCCTCTTGTAACTCACTGAGAATATGCAGCACCATCTCGTGATTTCCCTGCTTCGTGAACTCGTGCACGCAGCAGTGATAAGCCATCTTCCTTATGTGCGGCACCGTGTCGATCAGACTCTTCACATCGTTCCACAAATCTGGCGTTTTCTCCTTTAGAATCCTGCTGACGAGCATAAAATAGTTGTCCGGCGCATTCTGTGGCCAGTGATACTTCAGTTTGATCATCGTCACCTTCTGCTGCTTGTAGATCAAGCTGATCTCGTGCGCCAGAGGATGCTTCAGGATGCTGTACTTCGTGAGCGGCTGCAGAACAATTGACCACGGCACAGGAGCATTCTTCAGCACATTTTGCGCACACTGCAACCTCTCATCTTCATCCGCGATCAGCTCAATCACTGTCACAGCCCTTTCTTGCCAGTAGTAGAAGGATTTGTTGTAAGTTACGAGGTAGTTCACGTACTGCACGAGTGATGCTATTGGCGACAAGCTCTTCTCCATGAATTTCGGATAGATGAAGTCATTGATGAGGCTCTGAATGTTCTCTGTTTGGACGCCCAAAAGCAATTTGAATGTCGTCTCCTCCAGATTATTGCCCAGATACTGAGTCAAGTTGATGGTGATGTTGTAATTGCTCTTCAGCACATGAAGATCTTCGAGAGCGAACTTGATAACTTGCAGGCTTCTAATGCTACTGTCATGTTGCCGCCGACGATCGATTATGACAAAGTGCAAATTGAGGAAAATGTCCAGAATGCTGTTGCAGATCTCAAGCGAATTGTTCCTCCATGCGGGATTGCTCTCAAAGATCTTAATCCTCTTAATGCTCCACTCCACAATGATGGGCATGAATTCCGGATGAATTTGCAGAAGAGACGGTGTGAAGTGATTCAACCACTGAATCACCGAAAGCGGTTCAGTTGAGCTCGGGAAAGTGTCGAGTATTTTCATGAGATTTCCACTATCCAAATTAGGAATCAGATAAGCTGAATGTCTGGACCAGATCAAGCAAGCACTGGAGATATTCGTTGAGAGGAAATCCTTGCAAATCTGCAAGAGATTCTGACTGTTGATGAAATTCCTCCACTCTAGAATCCACTCAGACGGATCCATTAGCTGCAGCGTCTCCAGTCTGCGCAGATGTTCAGCAATCTTCAATTTGATTGTCACTTCAGTATCATCTTCTCCGGTGATCTTTCTCTGCAAATACTTCAAATATTCCGCTGTTATTTGTCTGTTCGGAATCTCAATATCCCAATAATCCAGGAACACCGCATTGTCGTCAATTTTGTCCAGCAACTGGAGGAAATCCACGAACAACTGTCGAAGAACTTCTGTGTTTCTGCACTCAGACAAAATCGTGACTTGTCTGCTGATTCGACTCTTGTGGATGGGCAACAGACTGAGTTTGAATTGCAAAGCAAACTTCTCAGCGTCATCCAATCGCCCATGGCTGAGCATCTTGTCAAGCTGATGCTGTGGCAGCGTCTCAGTGATGATCTTCATTTCGATCTCTTGGGGGATTTCGTCGTCTAGCTCAAGATCTAGCTGAATATTCCCAACAAGATAATACATTCCAGTGGAGCATTTCGGCTGATCCACTAGCCAGATGTGGTTATTCGCGTCTAATTCGTACATGATTTGCATCGAAGGGAAATCCATCACTTTCAGCGCCTTCACGCCGATTGTACTGGGCTTCGTGAGAATTATCAGCTCTGTCTTCTCCTCGGAGTTCTCCAGGAGAGTCATGTCCTCAATACTGGGATCTCCAGGAACGCTCATGGTGTACAGCATTCCTGTGAAGGGACAGATCTCCACGATATTCCCATTTTTAGCCAAACCAAGCAAGTAATTTCCAACGAGGAGAAGCTTCCGGATCTCATTGGCATCGTCCGGATGCCAAATTGGCTGTATTTCTCCACCAGAATAGATATAAATGCGTGCGTAATCGGAAAATACCGCCGTTAGAGGTTGCATTTGCGGAATCACTGCGAAGCAGATGATCGGATTGTAGAATTTCTGCGTTGAAAGCTTGAAAAGTTGAGCATTTGAAGGAATAGTTTCATTGAACTCCAGAGTATCGTTGCTCTCAATCGTTGTCATGCTTCTTTCCTCATCCGCATTGCTTATCTTGTACATCCTGCCGCTGGTACACATTACATAGATGTCCTGGAAACTTCTGGCGATCCCGACAAAGGTCTTCTCCGACCCAATATCATTCTCATCGATCTTCCTGTCGAGCAAGTCACAAAAGAAGTTATTGATAAATTCGCTTCTTCAGACTCCAGAGTCTTGTTCACACAACTTACAGATTGAACAATGGATATCCCTTAATTGAAAATCCACTTATATTTCCGTTGGACATGCAGCAAACCACTAGCTTTCCCGATTCCGACGTGAAGACGCAGTCAATCTGAGTTTCCGGGATGTTGAGAAACTTGCACTCCTCATTTTCAATCAAAACAACGCTCTGATCGACAGCCACCACGATATTCCCATTCTGCACGGCAGCATGAACTTTGGGCTCTGTGCGAACCTACAGGAAAATATTTTACGGGATAACCCGTTCTCTATCAGGGAGCCACGAAACAATGAAAATTTTTTCCTACCACACAAGAGGACGCAATTTGAAAGAGTCCATTGGAGCACAGGTTGTCTTTTATCGTAACCTCCTCGTTGGATGACTGCCTAAATTCTGTCCACATACTTTCACCACTGAAAAACCCACTGAAACTTGAGGAAATCAGGAAAAATCCGCACTAAACTCTACGAACGCGTTTCGGCGACAATCAAAATCCAAATTTTCGCATTAACGCGCACTGCGCCCTCTGCTTTCTCGCACTCTTAGACGACTCTCCATCTTTCTAGCAGCTCAAAAGTACACTGTAAAATGTGAACTTCAATGTGTATTTTTCACACCCTCTTCATAAAAAATGAATACATTTCCTGATATAATCGCAAAATCACCAATAAAAAAACATTTTAACCATATCCCAAATCGCGACGGAATGTCACCGAACTACAACTTAGCATCGGTCTTCAGGAATGGCACCAACTTCTGGGTCAGCATGATATTTCCTGTGATTTTCAGCTTGCCCTTCATGAACGCCACCTGGGGATTGATCTTGCCCAGCGCGATGTCCACAAAGTCCGCATCGCCCACGGTCAGAGTGGTGTCGGCCTTGCCGCCCTGGGGCGCTCCTTCATACACTTTGGCGTTCTTCAGGTCAAGTGCTGCAAAAACGGAAGCATGAGCTTCGCGAAAAACACTCGACCTTTGACCAGATACTCACTCCACTCCTTCACCACTTGTCCATTCTCCGTGATCTTGTACGCAAACACGCCGTTCACGGCCTTCGCCTTCGCCGGCTCTCCGTCCACGCGATCCTTAATCGCTCCGAAAATGGCATCACTCTGAAGACCCATCTTGCTGCCGGCTGTGGTCGCTTTTACTGGCTTCACTGTACTCTTCAGATCAACGTAAGCACCTGAAATCGAGGACCACAGGTCAGCGCAATGATCAATCTCGTCCAAGGCGGAATTTCCTACACTTCAAATCAAGTTATTGTGCGAAATCTTATCAATTTTCTCAATTCCTCAGCCAATCTCACTCCACTCGCGAAGGCACACTGTCAGCGTATTGAGCAAGTCATAAAGTCGCGACCACGGAAGGTTGAAGAAGAGAGACAAACATGTGAAGTCGCGAGTGAAAGAGATGCCCATGGAGTCTCGGCAAGTGAAATTATACAGTGACCAAGTGAATAATAGGGCCAGCTGAAGGATTCAACGCCAAAAACCATCGTAGTTCCCATTTAATGCCACATGAAGTCTATCTAACCATATTACTCGTCTGTCCACAGTATTTTGAGTAAATTAGGTGAGAATCTTCCTCAAAATCAATTCGAAATTTATGTACATTTTATGCAACGAGCCCAGACAACAGAGACTTTGACCTTAAATCGCTTTTTATGAGCTCTTCTCGCGCATAAAACAAAAAAGGCATTTAAAGAAAGCTATTAGGAATATTAAAGTGAAATGAAGTATTCACGATAAAGCCAAAGAGGTAATGAGTTCTTCGATGAGTTTTGAGTTTTCGCCAAAGCGTGAGATTATGAGCGATTCATGAATCTAAAGGGTAAAGTTCTGTTAGATAAAGCAATAAATAGGGAGAAAAATAAGCCAATTCTCGAGATAAGATAGCTCACCAGTCAGCACATCTTGTCCAGTTTCCACGACACTCGTCTTGAACTGGATTCTGTTTCCATTTGACCACATGTCCACTTTGAGTGTTTGGCCAGGAATTACTGGCTTCACGAATCGCACCTTGATCGCCTTAAAGAGCGTGGAATCGTTGTTGGCATAGGCTTTAAGCACAGCTCTCAGGGAGAATCCTGAAACGACACCAACCATCAAACTGTTGCACAGAGGTCTCTAAATCTCATGCCTGAACATACCTAGAGTGCACAAGCCATGCAGAATGGGCGTTTTGTAGCCGGCAATGATGGAGAAATTGGGATCAATGTGCAGAGGATTCGGATCGCCGCTCAGTCGGAAGATTGCCGCCTGATCCACGGAAGTCTTCAGAGTGATTGAAGTCTCCGGAGGACCAGTTGGCGTCGGCAAGGTGGGAATCACTTCCGAACTGGGATTCTTCTTGCCCCCGAAATTGCCACATCCCACAATAAATGTTGCACTCTGATTCCTGGCCACGAGATTGCCTTTGCTGTCGAATGTGTCGCAGTTTGTCACCACAACGGCACCAGATCCCTTGTCCATCACATCCAGAACTCTGCCTTCGGTGCGCAGATTTCCCTCGAGTGGGAAATCGAACACTTCCAAGTATTGCTCTCCGTGGAGGACCTAAAAAGTGAGGTGATAGTCAGAGAAATTGATGGAAAAAAATGCTTCAAAGCCACTCACGTTGGTCAAATCGAACTCCTTGTGAGTGATTGCGTTCTTTGTGAGGGAGGAGCCCATTGTGAGCATTAGGCCCGGCTGAATGAAGAAGGACGGTAGGACAGAAAACTCCGCATGGCTCTCGTATAGATACTTCAGGTCTGACTCGTCGGTCACTGAAGCGCCAATGCCGAGCGCGTACAGGATCAAATCTTTGAAGCCAAAGGTGAAATCGCTTGAAATTACGCCGCTCGATTGCGTCTGTGGCGCTCCAGATTCCTGGCTCTTCAGATCCTCAAGCACGCCCAGGAGTTTCGCACTCGCCGCTCCGATTGTTCTATTATTCTCGGCCTGAGACATGTCCACCACTCTTCCCCAGGCGTCACGCACGTTCTCGATCGTGACGTCCTGATGGAGGGAAGATCTGAGAACACTGCCTTTTCCCGCCACGATTTCCACCTTTCCCGCCCAGCCAGCAGCACTGGCAACAACGGCTCCATTGTCTTCGGTGTTCTCATGGCAGAGGTAAACAACGACAGGCGCAATCAACCTAGGCTCTGAAATCGACAATGATGTGAGAAATGCTGTCTAATTGCGGAATCGCACGAGAAACTCACTCAATTCCTCGAACAACAGATCCGGGAGGATTCCCTGTGTCATCCTAGACGCCGCAGTGGGCACAATCACATTGCAGTGGACGTTGTACTTGGCGCCCTCGATGGCCAGAGTGTTTGCCAGGCCCACCAAACCCAGCTTGGCTGCGCTGTAGTTCGCCTGACCAAAGTTTCCATACACGCCAGAATTGCTGGACGTCATGATAATTCTGCCGAAATTCTGCTTCTTGAAAATGGGCCATGCGGCCTGGGTAGTCTTGAAGCTGCCCTTCACGTGAACATCATGGATCAGATTCCAGTCATCCTCGGAGATCCTTGGGAAGCTCTTGTCCCGCAAAATGCCAGCATTGTTCACTAGAATGTCGATGCGGCCAAAGTTCTCCATTGCCGTCTTGACGATCTTTTCTCCATCTGTCACTGAGTGGTAATCCGCCACCGCGACGCCCCCTTTTGCACGGATTTCATCCACAACCACATCGGCTGCTTGCTGGGAATTTCCTTCCCCGCGAGTATTTCCGCCAAGATCGTTCACCACCACTTTTGCCCCCCGGCTCGCAAACAGCAGGGCATACTCACGGCCCAGGCCCGCTCCAGCGCCCGTCACAACAGCCACACGACCATCAAACCGCAATTCAGACATTTTCACACAGAGTTTTTTCTTGTTTCTTGCGCAACTTTACGAGCGGTAATTGCAGATCCAACAAAATGTCAGCCACCGAGTGAATGGAGTATACAAGTGCTTGCCGAAGAGGTACTTGAAGTCACTTTCACAATGATAAAGCGATTATTGTAATCAGGGGAGCGATAAGAAAGACGATACCAAAAGAAAACAACAGCAAAGTCCGGATTCTTGTTTTTCGGGGAAAGTCTAGAGCAGCGCCTCTGGTGACAGGGTTCAACATCTTTTAGGCGAGTTTTGACGAGTTCTTTGTCGATAGCGCCTCCAGAACACCTAACGTGAAATGAGCGAATCTAGCCTTGATGGCCCAGACGAACATAACCCCTAAAAGTGAAAAAATTATAGTGGAAATTTTAGATATGATCTCTCACTATTCTGAGATGTAGGCATTAGTTTTGGCGTGAGATTTTAGCAGTTTTGACAGTGTTTTGGACGGAGAGTGCAGCTAAGATGGGGTCCGTGAAGGAAATAGTGGAGCACTACCAGAAGAGCATCGACAAGACTCGAGACAAAAAACGGGTGAGACATTATCTCTTTTGCATGGACCTCTCATTCCGTGATATTTGCGTATTTTCCGTACACATGTGCATGTGTGTGACGTAGTGATAATGCTGACGTGCGGTGATTTGTCCTTTCAGCTGCTGCACTGCATAGAGAAGCTGTACAAGCTCCCCATCACTATAGAGCACTTGCAGGAAACGGGCATTGGGAAAACTGTGAACAACTTGCGGAAAGAGGAGGGGGAGGTGAAGGTGGCTGCCAGGGCGCTCGTGGCGAAATGGAAGGCCATGGTGGCGCAGGCGGAGCTCGACAGTGCGGCAAATGACGACAGGGAGTCGCACAGGGACTCCAATTCTGACCACGAGCCCGAGCCCCCGGCAGTGGAGAGGGAAGAGGCCAGCGCGCAGGTTGAGGAGAAGGAAAAGTCTGAGAGTGGGAAGAAGAAGGAGCATCACAAATCTCACAAGAAAAGCAGTCATCACAGGTCGCATTCACACAAGAGCGACCACAGGGAGCATAAGAGGGAGGAGAGACACAAAGACAGGTCCAAGGAGAAGGTCAGAGAGCACAGACACTCGTCGAAGAAGGACGCGCCGGAGAAGCCTAGAAAGGTGAAACCAGCGCAGAGCGGCGACTCTGACGATAGCATTGATAACTCGAAAGGGGCGAGCTTCGCCGATGTACTCTCAATGATACCGGACGTACCGTCGCGGAAGAGTGGCCAGAAGAGGCACAAGCCCACAGAGACGCCAGTAAAGTCCACAGCGACCACCTCGACAGGCGACACGGAGGAGAGCAGTCCCAAGAGGAAGAAGTCAGAGGTGAAAGTTGCAGTTGTGCGGCCTTTGGCGCCGCCAGAGATGCTGAAGAGTCCCGAGAAGCTCGCTCCACTTGATCCGGAGATCATCAAAGGGGATAATATTGAATTGCCGCAGATCACAATGCCACAGATCAGCAACAACTACCGGCCGATGCCGCTGAATCCCGCGGTAATGGAGTGCGTCTTCCCCTCGAGCAGTAAGCAGAAAGCGCCCGCGGCGACATTCCACATGACTGACGAGGAGGCCATGGGCACGAGCATGCAGTCTAAGAACCAGCGTACGAAGGTGTACTCCGGCGTGAAGACGGGCGCCGTCATGAACGTCCCCACACTGCATGAGTTGTGCATTCGCGTGTTACAGCGCAACATTGACGCGCTGGAGTACACGGGCGGTGTTCCCTTCGAGATCCTGAAGCCCGTGATTGAGCGTGCGACGCCAGAGCAGTTGTTCACTTTCGAACACTACAACCCCTACCTCATGGAGGACACCGACGAGCTGTGGCAGCAGCACTGCAAGAGGCGCTTCAAGGCAGAGAAGAGGCGAGAGATGGAATCGTGGCGAGAAATGTACTTGGTAAGTCACTTTTCCTGACCTGAACATGATTAGCATTCTCACTCTGGTCATCTTTGCAGCGCTGCTTTGACGAACAAGAGGCCAGATTCAACAGTCTCACGCAGAACATTAAGCAATCACTCTCGACTTCGGTGCCAGTGAGGAAGACGCAGCTCGCGTATGTGGACAGCATTGTGAAGCCGCCAAGGAATGTGTTGCGCAAGCAGAATCAGTTCGGCACGCGTCAGAAGATCAGCGCCACTCCGGCTGCCCGCGTGGCAGCGCTCAGTGGCATCAGCAAGAATGCAGCCAAGGCTGGAGACGCTCGACTGCGAGTGGCGGCCGCAAATCGGGAGTACGATCCGGCCAGTAGTAGTGAGTAGAAACGCCCATGATTTATTGCTAAAGTGGATGCTAATGGGAAATTCTCTCTTGCAGCTTCAGCGGTGAAACCAAAACGAGCGCCTCTCATGCAGAAGTCCCTGATGCTCTTCAAGGGGCGCTTGAAGAAGTAGAGTCTTCATTGTTAATCACTCTAAATTAATTACTTTTTTGTTTCCAATTGCTGTGTAGAGTGTTTTTTGAGATGTGAAATAAGTGTAATTATCTAGCGAAAAGCTCAATCATCCATGCTGATGTCGAAGTTTTCGAAGACAGTCGATTGGCTGTTGGCATTTTCAGTGGATTCCTGCCGCGTGGGATCTTCGGTGGCGAAGAGTGGTGTGGCCAGAGGGCTCTTGTCATCGACGATTTTCGAGGTGTCACTGTACACTTCCGTGACGAGCGATTCCTCCATGAACTCCTCGATGACGTACTTGAGAATAGTAGTGGTGAAGATCTCGTTGCGCCTCAGCGCGAGGCTCTTGTGGAAGGCTTCGATGGCCTCCACGAGATTGCCCATGATGGCCTGCACGAAGCCGATGGCGGTGTACGTGGCGGCATTCTGAGGCCTCAGCACGAGCGCTTGCTGGTGGAACTCCAACGCCTCGGCGTATTTCTTGTTCACACGACAACAGTGGCCCAAGTTGTTGAGAAGCGGTTCCCAGCGTGCGGAAAAGACCTCGTTATTCCACTCTGCAAGGCGCTTCACCACGTCCAGCGTCACGCGAAATACTTCCTCAGCATTCTTGAAGCTGTGCACAGAAGGGAATACAAGAGAAGATGTTTACACTGGGAAGTGCGCAAAAGCGCTGAGATACTCACAATTCGTACTCGTACTTAATGACGGCCAACTCGTGGAGCACAGACACGTCCATGGGTGCGATTGCGAGCGCCTGCTCGAAGAAGTTCTCCGCCAACTCCAGGTTCTTCGTCAGGCCGCACTCCACGCCAATGTAAAGCAGAGGCAAGTGGCAGCCTCGCATGAGCTGAGTGGCTTTAAAGTACGCCGCCATGGCCTGATCATGCTCGTTCTCCTTCGCGAAGGAGTGCCCGTACGCTAGCCAGGCAGGACTGTAGAATCTGTCGAGTGTCGTGGCCTTGGAAAGGTAGCGCCGCGCTGAGTCGCTCTTCCCGATTAGGTCGTAGTAACTGCCGACGGCGTACCAGGAGATCGCCTGCTCCGGATACAAGTCCACGAGCTTGTGCGCTACGTAGAAGAGCTCTGAAATACAAATATACTCTTTATTATCCACCCTTTTGTCTCTTTTTACCGCCAACATACTGTTTATTGCCTTCTGCTCATACAGGCAGCCGATTTGGATGGACAAGCTCTGCGTGTGAAAAGGATCGCGCTTGAATATCCTGCAAGAGAACAACGACTTCATGACCAACTCAAATTGTGCTGTGAAATACTCACTCATCCAGAATCTTAAGACAGTGATTGTAGTTGCAGTTGTAAAAGGATCTCTCAGCCTTGGCCACCAGCATATCTATGCTCTGCATGAGTTGAGCCAGGCACTCCTTCAGGGGCAATTGCTGTGTGTCAAAAAATTTGTGTTGCAGTCTTTCCTTCTCTGCCTTGGCCGATGTTTTTCCCTGCGAGAGCCTGAAAAGATATTCTACATTAGTACAATTCTGACTTCTTCCGTCAAGCATGATTTTCACTTTGAGGTGAGTGGCGTAGCCTTAGTTATTTGCAAGAGTGCTTGAGGATTCCTGATGGATTCAGTGGTCTTTGTGAAGCTGAATGGAGTTGATGAGGTGTCTTTCTTGTTCTTCCTGAACGACTGCAGAATACTCAGATTACTCGTGATGAGTCGCCCGGGAAGGAAATGCTGCAAAGAGAGACAGTCTTGAGAATATTGACACTTCGTTTTAAGTTTAGAGAATCTTACAGCGTTGATTTTATCGTAATATTTCTTTAGCTTGCTCTCGTAGAGAACTTTGACGATCTTCCCATCAGCTTCTGAGCACTGCTCTTCAATCGGTAGGGAATCCATTAGCGATCTCTCCTCAGAAGCCAGTAACATCTCATGTTGAGTGAGACAATCTAGTGCTTCGGAGCAATAGACGGACGTCTGCAATGCCTGGACGTAGGATTCCGTGGCGAGGGATCGCTTGTCCAGCGCCTCCAGAATCTTTCCCTTCAGAAGAGTTATTGCCGACATAATCTCATTCCTGTCTATGGAATCATCATTCGACTGCATGATGTAGTACGAGTCGATGGAATTGACAATGTCTATGGCTTCCTGAAACTCTCGGGCTTTATAGAGACTCTCTAGTACCAGACAGTGACACATGAGATCCTTATTCTCTAGTTTGTGCAACCGCAACACGAAGGCAGCTCGGTGGTACTCTTCTAGGAGGAACAAACACTGGGCATACCAGTAGACGTCCATCGTCTCATACTTGCTCATCACAGCCACTTTCTCTGCCCAGAACAAGGCTGTTTGGTAGCGTCTCTGGAACAAACATTTTTGTAAACAAACTACAATCCAGTCATTTTGTAGTCAAACTCACCAAATTTATGAAATCCGTTATCATCTTCCGGTATTTATTGATCTCCACCACCGCCTCATCAGAAACATCCTTCAATTCTGCGCTTGTATCCATTATTCAACTAAAATTCGCGATATTTTCACAATTTCTCAGCGCGCATTTGACTGAAAATTTGAGGTTATGCGGCACCGGTAGTTTGATGGGACCTATCATCAGAGGCGCTGCTCGCGGCATTCAAAACTGCTAGAATGTCAAGTTTATTGTGTATTCACAGCTGATTGACCAAATATCAGAGGATATCCTCTATTTCCGTGTTTCCTGGGTTTCCTGTTCAGTGTGGCCAGTTAATTGCACTCAAGAGGAGAGCAATGAGTGATTCCCACGTGGAATACGTGATTTATTCACTGCAGCACACGTGCAGATGCTGCCTGGCCAATTTAGAGAATGGGATTCACATTGAAGATGAATATGTTCAGGAATCGACAGGACTGAGAATTATCCAGCAATTTCAGTATCTTGACTTGAAGGTAAGAATTTTCTTTTCTATTTTGTTCATAGGCATATCTATTTTTCTTGGTAGATTGACGTGGACGATGGAAAACCGCAGCAGATTTGTTCCGGATGTCTTGATAAACTCAAGACAGTTTCAAGCTTCCGGACGCTGTGCCAGAAGTCTCAAGAGGTTCTTGAAAAGTATTTTAGTGAACCTACAGAGAATACAAGCGATGAAGGCATCAAGGATGCTGAGAAATCGGAAGATCTCATAGCTAGTTTCACAGGTTGGTTATAAATAGAATAGTTTTTCTTGGGCGTATTATACTGACTTGTCTCCTCGCAGTTGAATCTGAACTGATTACAAAAGACATTGAAGAGGGTACGGAGAAGGAATCTGACAAGAAGGAGGAAGACACAGAAGCATCCTGGCAATGGTTTGAGACTGAAATTCCAGAAATGGAAGTAGATCAGCCAGCAGAATCCAAATTCACATGCACAATCTGTCCAAGGAGTTTCACAGAAGAGGTAGATACTTTGGTAGTCTATCACCTCTGCAGGATAATACATTGACTGATAATCTCCTGATTCCAGTTTCTGCTGCTGCAGCACGTGATTGATCATCCTACAGCAAAATATCTCGTGTGTCACATCTGCGACACTGAATTCAAAGGCAAGAGTGAGCTGAGACTCCACATGCGCTCACTGCACCCTAAAGAGAGACCCCACGCGTGTCCCATCTGCCGAAAGACCTTCCAGAGCATCTCCAATCGCAACACTCACATACAATCGCACAATCAGAACAATTCCTTCAAGTGCTCCATCTGCGGACAGGGCTTTAAGAGCAAGGTGTACATGAACAAGCACAAGAAGTCTGTGCACGACGTCACAGAGCACGAGTGTCCGCACTGTCTGGCCATTTTCGCCAACAAAGTGAAGTACGAGTATCACCTGAAGTCGCATGATCCCAACAAGAAGTATAAGTGCCGCTATTGCGAGAAGTCATTCATCCAGCATCACCATCTCGTGAATCACGAGCGCACGCACACTGGCGACAGGCCATTTCTCTGCAATTATTGTGGAAAGCACTTCAAGCAGGAGTGCAATTTCAAGTTACATCTCCGCTATCACACCGGAGTGCGCCCTTACGTGTGCAACATCTGTGGAAAAGGTAGGAAATTAAGCAGTCTTTGTGATCATGCTTCATGTGCCATTGACATTTGCAGACTTCGTGCAGAGAGGCTCTTTCGTGATGCACATAAAGCAACATTCAGGCGAGAAACAGTGGCAATGCGAACACTGTGGAAAGCATTTTATTCAGAAATCCAGTCTCACTGTTCATCTCAGGTAATTAGTATTGGATAAAGACGTCATTCGACATCTTAATCTCTGTATCATTTTGCAGGACTCACACTGGCGAGCGCCCGTTCAAATGCGACTCCTGCGACAAGGCCTTTATCCAGGCGCAGCAGCTCAAGTACCACAAATACTCAGCCCACGGTGGGCCGCCGATCGGGAAGGCGCGTGACTCCACCGGATCTCAAGAGACGCGACCTCATCCTTACATTTGCCAGCTGTGCAACAAGGGATTCAAGCTGCCCTCATCTCTGTCTAGTCATCTGAAAGTGCACACGGAAGTGCGCAAGCACGCTTGTCCGCAATGCGGAAACTCCTTCAAGAGGGCGGAACACCTGAGGATCCACATAAATGGCGTACACTTAAAGCAGCGGCCGTACGAGTGCAATCTCTGCGACAAAACATTCGCGCAGTCGGGCGACAGGAATATCCATATGAGGCGCCACACTGGCGAAAAACCACACAAGTGCAGCTTCTGCAACAGGAGCTTCCGGCTGTTGAAGGCGATGCGCGCCCACGCGAGGATCCACACGGGCGAGAAGCCCTACTCATGCGATCTCTGCAAGGTGGACTTCATGACCTACACAGCTTTGGCTAGTGAGTAATTGTAGTTTATTTCAACTTATCTTAACGTATACAAGAAAAGTTTTTAAATCCTTCTCAGCTCACACCATCAAGCATGAGGATGGAAGGCTGCCCGACGCTGAGGGGCTGATAAAGCAAGAGGAAACTCAACTCACATAGACTTATGGATAACAAAACAAATAATAAGTAGTAATAAACTGAGTGAAGAAAACAAGGTCTAGAAGCGGTAATTGAAGTTCATCTTGAAGAGATACTGAATATTCACCTGAGCCGCATCGTAGACGATATATTCATTGTAGAGCAGAGACGCATTCTTCAGCTGATTATTCTTCACGGCCTTTCCCAGGGGAATCTCAACGCCGTCCTCACGCTTGACGCTCTGCTTTGGATCCGGGAAGGACTTTCCCACGCCCTTCACACTGTGCTTTCCAGACGCGAGCTTCGTCACATACTTGGCTTGTGTGTACTCCTCCATATCACCCAGAGCCACCTCGCAGAGTATCATGAGTCCTGTATTATCCGTGGGATTGGTGCAGCAGTAATTGGCGGATTTGGTAACCATATCGGCGAAGTAGATTCCCTTGCCGAACATGTAGCCCGTGATTGGAGCTTCTGGCGGGGCGATCTTGAGACCGTGCGAGAGAATGCCCGCATAGTTCGTGAGACGCGATCCGTGCCAGAGAAGTCGCCTGTTGTGGAGCTTCTTGAAGGGCTTGTAGCGCCGATCCTCACCATTGCGCTTCACCTTGAAGATCTCCTCGATCTCGAGATTGTACAAATTGTGCGTCTCCGCGTGGGTGTTCTTCACATACTTGGCGAGCAGAGCAAACTCCTCGCTTGTCTTGTCCAGCACAACAAGTTCCGTCTTGAGCTGATCATAGTGACTGTCAATGGGATTCACAGCAGACGCTGAAGCTGAAGCTTCCTTCAGCTTGCCACCCTTCAGCAGACTGTACGCCACTTCAATCTCCATCAGATTGTCCAACATGGTGATCTTGCTCTGAATCTCCTCCACCGTGTCAAGAATCGGTGGCTTCTTCACGCCAAAATTGTGCGGCACGAGAGTAAAGAAGCGATTACTGGCGTCAATAAACTTGCCATTGCTTCCGCCATTCTCAACCATCTGCGCAAGTTCAGTCAGCACGCCATAAGCCGATCGGATTTGCTTCTCACTCAGCTTCCCCAGCGGCATCTTGTCCATGTCCAGCTCAAATTCCAGCATCACCTTCTTCATGGCGTCAATATCGAAGATCATCCGGATAAGATTCTGCACCGGAAGATCCAGTTTGGACGGTATGTCGCTCACCATCGACATATTATCCATTCCATTATCGCCATAATCAATATCCAATTCGAAGTATTTTCCCGGTTGCTTTTTGAACTTGCCAACTCCCCAATCATTGCCCGTCTTGTCCAGGTATTGAGACTCAAATTCCACCATTGCCTCGCTCAAGTCTCTGTAATTGGACAACTTGTTGCTTCCAATGGTCGTGCCAATTCGTCCCCACGCTCTGAAGATCCAATATTGACGCTTATTATCCGCCTCCAGCAGCTGCAACTTATAGTATGAATTCTTAGACGTTTGCACATCCGCATTGTTGAGCACAACTGCCCACTGCTTGCCCTTCTCCTTGTACACATGAGCCACATCCTCCAGCCCGGAATCGGGATCAATGACCGAGCCATTCTTCACACGCATAGTCACAGACTTGGACACTGACTTCTCGTAAATGCTCTTGGACTTGGACTTTGCCTCCTCAGCCTTGACACGCGTGGCAGGATCTGCACCCCAGTCACACAGGGAATTGGATGTTATGTATTGAAACACATCCACATTGGCGATCTCATCCAGGAACGTCACAGGCACCACTTGAATCTTGTACTGCTTCGCCAGTGCCATTGATCCGTTCATCTTCTCCACTTCTTTCTCATTGGAGATCACTGCCATGGTGTTCTCGTGAATACGCGTGCCTACGCGACCGCCAAAAGGTCTCAGAGCCGCACGAATGTCGTCTTTGGTGCGCTGAAGCTTGCCAATCACGAAGAATTCCATGTTGTACAGCTTCCCCTTTTCGCGAACAACTTTCGGCCTGCGGAGAGACAAACAATTAGTCACACGAATGGCTCTGCGCCAGAGAAATCCTCACCCATCAGTCTCATCCTTGACCATCGCCTTCACAGTCTCCACACTCGCTGTGTAGTATTTGAAGACGCGCTTGTCAACGGCGGGCTTTACGCTTTTCAGATCAAACTTCTCAACAATGCCCTTCGGGATCTTGGCCTTGAATCTCTCTGGTTCCTTCTCCATATGCTCACACTTTGCCCACTCCGAGATGTTTCCCGTGCACTTGTAGCCATTATCGTTGAACATTAGCTGACCGCCGCACTCTTTGCAGCGCTTCAGAGCGCCAAAGACGAGGATATCGCACACGAGATTCTTCACCTACAAAGAGATTACAGTCAGTTGTCTTCATTAACTATTATAGCTGATGATAACTCACAGCATCTAAGCCTTCTGGAACATCCTGCTTGTTGGCCTCCAAGATGTCAATCAAATGGTTCTTCTTCAATTCTCGCTCCTCGAGCAAGCGATGCAGATCAAAGAACTTATCATTCTGCTTCTTCATCGTCTTCTTCAGCGCTTTGTCTTCTGGCTCCTCCTTTTCTGTCTTGACTTTCTTGATTGCCACAGGCAAGTCAGCCTCATTAACAGCACTGCAGCAAGAGCGAATCAATTAACATCTCAATCTCGAGCATCCTTCAGACAAATACTTACGGTAGAGCCTTCTTCACAGCATTCTTATCCTCCTTTGATAGAGCATTGTAGCCAGGGAGTTGATCCCCACTCGTGAAGTAGCCCACATCTTGGCGGCACTGCAAAGACATCCAGAATCAGTACAAAGCTTCAGTTGCTTGGTGCGAAATTACCTGAACAAAACACTCAACATGGTGCCACAGAGGCTGTCCGCCGAACTTCATTCCCACTTCCGTGTCATAGGCGATCTTCTTGATGCGCACCTCACCCTTGAGGATCTTCTGCTGACATCCAGCGCACGTGGCGCGATCTGACTTGGAATACTCCACGCCAAAATCACGAATCAGTGTATTTGACGCTCCCCGTTTTTTGCCCTTACCTTTCCCGGAAGTCGACGCGCCCGGCTGGGTGATCTTGGCTGAAAATGCACAGAACAGTCAATACTGAGGTCACAAGTGTGCACAGCGAGTTCCAATACCGATTTCCTTGGATATGAATTCCTGATCCTTCGTCCGGAGCATAGCGAAGCCGGCGATGTCGCCTTCAGACGCCGGACGTTGTTTCTCAAAGAAGCACTTGGAATGGAACCAATTCGGCTGCTTACCATCATGAAACGCCGACTACAGAAGCCAAAGATAGCATTATTTACAAGTTTCTGCTCTGATACTGCCATGACAATGAAAAAGGATGCTAAGAAACTAACCTGGACCATGGCGGCTATCCTTAACTCGCCTTTCTCAATTTTGTTCTTGCAAAATCGACAAGACGCCCGATTACTCTTCGAGTACTCAGCTAAGAATGGCAAATCCATGATTAGACAAATCTTTTCACGAAAACCTCAGCAAATCCTCGGAATGTATTGGGAGAAGAAAACACGGAAAACAAGTTCAGACGCGTTGTGAAATTCTCGGAAGCTCCCGGTGATATGCCAAAATGCGCGCAATATGGGACACCACCAGCCGGCTGTCCCAAAAAGCGGATTGCCATGTGAGCATAGCATAACCTCATTTCCGCTTAAGTTGAGGGGCGCGCTGCGCCCAACTGAAGCGGGGTGCCTAAAGAAAACCTGGTGCGGGGAATGGCCAGAGAGCCCAGGAACACTATCCCGTTGAGAAATTGCTCGCACCTTGGAGTTGAGCTGGTCCAGGACAATGTTCAGTGTGAAAATAGGGAATTTTCAGGTTGATTTGGCATTATTTTGTGTAAGGAAATGGCAATTAAGTGAGCTTGAATATATAATATTACTATTTTTTATTGAAATTATCAATACATTCTTTCCAAATCCATTAAAAGGGTGTTTTACGCGGAGGGAAAAAATTTCGAAAATGGTACCCTTTTTTTCAGTGTAGTTCGAAAAAAGTGGAATTTCGAAAAGTTCAATAACTTCAGGTTGCTGTTTACTTCGTGAAGCCTGAGAAAATGAGCGTTTTCCGCACATCCTGGAGTGTCCTTCCCAGAGTGGGACTGTGGAAATGCTTCCCAAAGTGTCAGTATTCTGTGCCACTCGAAAGCGGCTTCTGCCATTCATCTCGTGCGTAGGAAAATCAATACTCTCAGAGATGTTCTCTCAATCTCTCTTCTTCTCTCTCACTCTCTCTGTCTGTCTTTCGCCCCCCTCTTCGCTCCCACTGAAGGTCCAGCTCCAGAAGCAATTCGGCCGTCAAAGAGCACACAACCACTTGTTACAGTTTCTCGACACTTTCACAAATCTCCACCTCAAAGGTTATCAAAACGCATCAAAATGGTAAGGTTTATCAGCTTGTCTCTCGGGCAGTTTCTCACGCGATTCTGTGTCTCTGCATTCCAGCCGAAATTGGAAGGTGATGAGCGCCAGAAGCAACTCCAGCCCCTCTTCGGTGCTGGCTGGACGATGGTCGAGGGCCGCGATGCCATTTACAAGGAGTTCCTCTTCAAGAACTTCAACGAGGCCTTCGGCTTCATGGCCAGAGTGGCTCTGCTGGCGGAGAAGATGGATCACCATCCGGAGTGGTTCAATGTGTACAACAAAGTGCAGGTCACCATGTCCACCCACGATGTCTCCGGGCTGAGCAGCAAGGACGTCCGGGTGGCGACATTCATGGAAGACGTCTTCAAGACTTACCAGTGAATTTTCTCTCCAGAATCACGAGCGCGCGCGCGCTTCTCAAGGGTCCAAAAACAGCGGCATTTAAGGGCAATAAAAAGAATACTCTCACGTTGCAATTGTTCTTCCATCTTATGCTGAAATGTCTTTACTCAGGATTTCATAAGGGGCGCTCTCCTCACGCCCCGGCGAGGTTTCGTCAGTTGAGTATCTGTGGAGGAATTGAGAAATCCCCGACGGTTACAAAAGTACACAACAAACTTTTTCCCAATCAGCTCAATTACCCAATTTTCCTGAAGAAATTCATACCGCTGGGATTGTTCTTCAGCACAGTCAGCACGACCTTCTCCATGTGCCACTGGGCAGCGGCACACTCCAGAATCCTCATCATGTGCGATCCCAGGCCCTTCCGTCGCGCGCTCTCCTCCAGCTGAGCCTCGTAACTGCCGGGGAAAATGAGTGCCAGTTGATCATGCGGGAAAGGCATTACCAGGCATCCTCTCACCAGTACAGAACACTCCGTCCGTGATCCATGTCGAATCTGAACATGCAGTAAGCCACCGGATCGCCGCCGTCCTCCGTGTAGGCAATCAAGTATCTCGCCCAGTGCTTATTCAGATCCGCCTGCTTGATCTTCGGCTGCCAGCCCAGCGAGCAGGAGCTGTAGAAGGGCCCCACATTCCTCTCGGCCAGCTTAATGGCCCACTTGAGGGTCTTCTGGGGGATTTCCGCCTTCCTCCACGCTCTCAGTCTCACCCGGAAGTCATCTCTGGTGTAGGAAAACATCTCGCTCAAGCTCTCCAGCGCGTCCGACGCATTGCACGCCTTCGCAATCTTCTGCTGTCGCTCCTTCACTGTCAACTCCACCATCTTCCGCTCTGCCCCAGAAGCACAATAGTTGTAATTTCCTGAAAATCCAGCAATAAAAGCGACCCTGCGCGTCGTCGGAACTGTATTTGTTGAGGTTATGTCGCCGCTGACGTCACGCCTTGGCGCGCTTTTCTGCATTTCGAAGTGGGGAAATTATTTGAATGGCAAACTTGTGACAAACGGATTTCATGGTTGAAAATCTTCCAATCTATTTCTCATAATAGGAATAATTCTATACATATTACTCTTGGTCTTGTGAACTTCTTCTCCTGAAGAATGCTGAATGTCCGCGATGGAGGTGACTACAGGACTTACACGGCCAGAAAAGACTTGTGAAAAGATAAGTTTCCGGACAACGAGAAGATGCTACTTTCCCAGCGTCAAAGTAGGAGAACGAGGAGAACTGTCTAGTGTAAGTAAGCCATATTGATTAAAGTTTAGACGCCTGTATCTCAGCAACTAAACGGTGCATTTTGATAAGATTTTAGTATGTTTTTGACTTGGTGACGTCGCCCAGCTCACCCATAAGATAGCCTTAGCGTTTACTTATCACGTCCTTTTTCAATTTTGAAGTTCCAAATACCATAGGAGGTTGGCTATATGTAGCCAACTCTCAGTGCTGCCTCTACCGTCACAAAATGCTAACAGCGAGATTCTCGTCAGAAGGAGAAGACCGCCATGATAGTGGTATTCCCGCCACAAGCTCTCCAGGGGTACCAATTGGGCAGGGCTAGGTGTTTTGCCGGTTGTCATTGGGAATTCGACTTACAAATTCGATCAGTAATTATTATTTTCTGTGTTCCAGAATCTTCCAAACCTATTCGGACGGATGGGAATAGACATCAGAGGACAACTTGACATCCAGTAATCGCAGTAGCTGTCCAGATCATCTAGTAGAGTCGCAGATTCCCGGAAGATGACGGATGAGGCAATGCACCGGAACTTCACATTTCATTCACAGATTAATGTATATCTATGATTATTGATGTTTAATAAAGCAAATCAAATGAAAATGAGTTTTTTTTAGATAAGATTCTCCATGGATTTTCATCATCGGGAAGAGAAGAAACAACAGATTTTTCCATGCTTGTTTAGCTGTATTTTTAGCTGAGAAATTCCATGTTTTCACGCTAAATTGCAAAGCAACAAACTCTACTGAAGCCTGAGCTCTAAAATGGATAAAATATTCGTCCCACAAGTGTTGCCCACGAACCATTGGCAAGGCGGACGATTCTACTGGCTTAGCGGGCGCATTTCTTAGCCCTTGGGAACATAGGTGAGAATCATGGCTGAATATCCAGAGACGGGAATCGATGAGCTGGTCACCTTTGCCCTGCAAAACACACACACATACAAAACAATTTAGAAGCTGAGATAAGAAGCCTGCGAAATGCGATACTCACTTTACAGAGACATTCGTGACGTTGTAATTGGCACTGATCGTGTGCACAGTCAGCTCGTCAGCTATTCCGGCCACATTTGTGAAGTTGGCATCCACAAACTGCTCAGTGGGATTGAGGACCACGAAGAATCCGGGGTTACCAGACTTTGACCTATTGAGGAAGAGAGATTCTCAGTGAATCATTAGCAATTTCATGGCAGAGACAAGAGATGTATTTACCAGATTCTGTTAGTGTTTTGTTAGCGATCACGAAGGAATCCAGAGAGTTAAGAGTCAATTAGTCTTGTTAGTAAGTTTAGAGAGGGAATTAAGACTCACCTCGAGTATCCAATGACTGTGCTGTTGACATCTCTGTAGAGATCGAAGCTGCCGTGCATGAAGGATGGCGAGGAACGGATCTTGTGGAAAGCGTCCGTGGCGTAATCTTCGGGCTTCGCCTTGGGCGCATCGACATTGAACACCGGCACGCCTGGCAGGAGTTGCAGGAAGATGTTGTACTCGGAGAGACTGATGTGCTTCAGCATCTCTTGCTTCACGTAATTCCATTGCATCCAGAAGTGCTTCCCAGACTCAACTGTCACCCACACATTCCTCAACTCCCTGTAGACACTCTTCGCCGCTGTGCTGTTGGCCACGAGATTCGGCACTTTGCCCAGCTGAATCATGTCCACCGACGGCAATCCAGACGACGACACATACAACTCCGGCCGATCGATGTCATCCAGCGATGCCAGGAATCCCTCGCCACTCGTGATGTTGTGCACGTAAGTCCTGAGATCGTACAGCAAGTCTCCCAAGCCGTCCTGGTAAGTTGTGTGCGCGTGAGCCCAGAAATCGTACTGCGTGTGAACGTAATTCGGAATGGTTGAGGGAATATCATCGGGCAATTCCGGATTGATGATGAAATGCTTCGTGTTGGCCAGTCGAATTCCTTTGGCGCCCAAGCCAACCACCTCCTTGAGGACACCCTTGAGCTTCGTCAGCGCCACAGGGTCCTTCAGCTGCAGATCAAAGCGATCCGCGCCGAATTGCTGCAGGAAGATCAAACCACCCTCGTTCGTCCACGCGCTTCCATTCACCAGCGACAGCCAATTGTTCGGCACCTGATTGCCCTCGCGCCACACGAAGGCACTCCTCGCGTCCGGATTGTTCGTGGCCCTCTGGAAGAGTGGATCCTCACGCGTGACGAAGTTCGGCGTGAGATCGACAATGAGATTCACTCCGGCCGCACTAAAAGCGCCCGCGAGTTTCTTCAGAGCGTCGGAAATGGCCGGATCCGTGCCAATGTTGTACGTCTCATCCGCGGGCACCTCGTAGATCACACCCTTCACGCCCAGCGCCTTGATGGCACTCACGACACTGTCGTCCGGCGTCGGCGTGTCGATCTTCACCAGCGGTCCCTGTTTCCACCACGACAGTGGCTCCGGAGCGGCACACTTGGGCGCATAGATGATGATCAGCACGGCGCCGATCAGCATGCCCGCCCAGAGGCCCCAGAAGCACACGAAGAGGAACCAACGCAGACGCACCCAGAACGGATCGTTGGCGAACTTCAGCAGCTCCTCCTTCGTCAGTCCCGTGAACGCCTTGTCCACAGCGCCAATATCGATCTTCGCATCGCCATTCACCTGATCGCCGCCACTGATGAACTTCACCTCCTCCTTCTTGGCCAGATTCTGCTGCTCCTCCTCGCCAGCGCCCAGCATCTTCTCGTCCGCGCCCTCCTCAGACATGTCCACCTTCTCGCGCACCATGTTTGAGTTCTTCACTGCGTCGCCAATCACTGTTCGCGCGCGGAAGAAGCAGAAAAACAATCAATATTTGCCCAATTTCGCTCAATTGGTCACCCAAGGGGACAATCATTGACGGTCTTTGATACAGATTGGCCACTTTTAATTACACAATCTCTTCTAGCACAGCAAGCAAAAATTATCGCTTTGCGACAAACAAGCACAAATTCAAGTCAAAAAGACTCTTTTTAGCTAAGTAAAAAGTGATTTTATCATCTCTAATCTATGCAGTTTTTGCAAATGCTTTCAAATTCAGCTAAGAAAAAGCGTGTTGATGAAAGAGAGAAAAACTAATTAACTAATAAACAGTAAATACAAGAAAAAGACACTCTAAAAACTAATGATTGAGACGGAACTACAGAAAGATGAGTGATAGGAAAGAGGGAATAAGCCGAATAAGCTTGAATCTACATAAAATCAAGCTTTTCGATAATCAGAAATTAAAGTTTCTGACTTTTCCTAGAACTGCGACAGATTTCGCCAAGTTTTTGCGTAAAATTAAAACCTTTTTAACATAATATCAAGAATTTTTAGACGTATATAAGTGTAAAATAAGGTTTGCAGACTTTTTTCAAATCTAATCTTTGAAAAGACTAGAATTAAGAATATTTCAGCTTAATATTCCACCTTATTTTCGACTTTAATTAAGCCTTTTTCGTAATTACTAAATAAGATTTTGAAAAATACTTAAAACAAAGCGATTTCTTCAAAAATTGAAATTATTTTTTTACAGAATTAAAAGCAAGTCGATTTCGGAGTGAAAACATTATAAGAAGAAATTATTTTTAAATTTTTTTTCTACATTTTAAATAAAAATCAAGGAATTTTTCAATATTTTGCTTTAAAAGTGGAAAAATACTGGTTTTAAGACTGAAACGGATTTGAAAATGGGATTAAAATTACTGAATGAAAAGTTTTGATCGTTTTTTTTATCACGAATAAGGCTAGTTTTAAATAAGAAAATGACTTGAATTTTATTTAGAATACAGATCTAAGTCAGATAATCTTGATTCTTGTCTTTTTCGTTTAAAATCAAGAGAAAAATCTTTGTAAATCTGTTCTTAATCGATTTTTCTCTCAGTGCTTCAAAATGCGTATAGAATTTTCTAAGTAGTTCTCAGATTTTGACGATTTTGGTATTCACTTAATGACTCAAATTAGCGCTTTCTTGTAAATTGGCACGATTGGCACAGAATCTTTCAAGACTCAATAACAGTTACAGTGAAATTCTACATCTTCATTGAGCTTGTGACGTTCGTGAGTCATAAAAGCGCTAATCTGTGCTTATTTTCCACGCTTATCCGCAGAGTTTAATGCAATACTGAGATTATTCTTCAATCCAGCGGGTCTTTAGAGCGTCGCGTGCTGTGATGTGCTCGTGATCTGGCAATGACTGTCCCTTTGGGTTCTTTCCACGGCGAGAATCTGTGTGTGTGTTTGTTGAGGAGTTGGAAGGGAAGCGTTGTCGCCCAATTGGCTCTAATGGGGATGCTCTACTGGGACGATTGATAAGTGTGGAGAGGCTAAACTACTCAAGCAACTCGTGACGGAAGCGCGAGACGAGAGAACGAGAGTGAAATGTTGGGCCAATTATCACTTATTTGCACAGAAGCTGACAAATTTATGGCCAGATGAAGAGAGAGAGAGAGAGAAAGAGAGAGAAGAGAAACTGTAGATTTGAGGCAAACAAGCTACGGTGTCTCAGCGATAAGCGAGATAATCCGTGATGAGAATAGCCTTCGGTTGCAGGGTAGGGCAAAAGTCCTTTCGTCTCATCGCGTTTGCCTTGCATTCTTGTCCGGATTTTGCTGATGCAATCCAAGCAGGCGTTGACATATGGACGTCAGTGTCTGGTTTCCGGACGTCGAGCCACGCAGACGGGCGACTTTGTGGGCTATTCTCATCCCCACGGGCTCCGTCGCTGAGACACGTCACAGAGGAGGAGGAGGAGAAAGGGAAGTGGGAGGAGAGGAAGAGAAGCAAAATATATAGCAGATTATGATAGAGAGAAAGAAAGATGATGTACCCATGCAAAAGACACAATGCGACAAAAGATCACACAGACCGTTTTCGAGTCCCTCAACGTCAACCTTATGCTGATGGTGATCAATGTCCGGAATGGTCTTGTAGGACTCCTTGGGAATGACAGCGTCCGTGGCGGACAACCTCTGCGCCTCCAGATTCAACTTGCTACTATTCCGCTCCACTTTATCTGGCATCTTGCTGGCAGTTCTATTGCTCTTCGGGTCACGATTGCCAATTCGTAGCACACTCGCGCGCTCGCCGTGTCTTGATTAGTCCAATAAAAAAGAAGATATTCCGTGGGAAAAACGGTCGTCTAGCCGTCCGAGAAAGCGCTACACATTCACAAATCCACCGTCACGCTACAGAAGCGCTGCGCATGCGTAGTGGGGCTCAGTCACACACGTTCTGCCATTGCCGCGTCGCTCGGCGCGCTTCCATGGCCAGAAATCCGCACTCGCGCGCGGGTTGCCAGAGCGAAGGGAAATGGCGCGTGCGCCGCGATATTTCACCAGGCACACAATTCAGCCACTCAGACGCTCATTTATCGCTTCTGCAACTTTTCCAGAGGCACAAAAGTACCTAATTTCCCGAATTTCCCTCATTTTGTGTTAATTTATCTACAAAATATGCCAGAGGCAAACGGACAATTTCAAAGGGGAAATTTCCCTCGAATCTGGCACGACTTTTCGAACGTCAGCCAATTTGACATTCGAAATTATATAATTTGTGCTCTTGGAGGATTTTCACGGTGAATTTTCTCACTTTTCCCCCTGAATTCGAGTGAAAATCGCAACATCCAGCCATCATGTCTGACAAAGTGTCCCGACCGATGAAATTTCCCTACACATACTCCGCAAAAATCGCCCAATTTCCCTACAAATTCTACTTCACCAAGCAATGGATCTGGAAGTATTATGCCGTCGCCGTGGTGTGCTCCCTTCCCATCTTCTACAAGATCAGCCGATTGGGTGAGTGTGAATCCTGGCCAGGCGTCTGGAGTGGAAGCTAATCATTCTCCTTGTTCCATTGCAGCGAACTCCCCTGAGAACAAGGCGAAGTGGGCGGAGATGAAGAGGAAGGAACTCGCTGAACACCACTAAGAAGAGTTTCCGGAAACATAGCATAATCGCTTCTGTAGTCTCATGGGATGATGAATAAAAGTCATGCTCGTCATGCTGCACTATTGAAAAGCACTTGTACGAAATCATGAAATCTAATTGCCTCTAGCTTGGGATCTCTTCTTATACATTAAATTTACGGTAGGTTAAGTGACATTTTCTCTATAGAATCTCTGCTGGCAAAACTACTTCCGCCCACGACTGAGTCTGCTCTTCTCCGCCACGATCTCGCTCTCCTCGTCGGATATCATGTCGCTGTGCTTAAATGGTAAATTCAACTCCTTGCATCGCCGCATGACGTATCGCTCTAGCCTGATTCCAGCTCTGTGTGAGGAAGAAAAAGCAGTTTAACAACATCGTCCTGACCAGGAGAATCCTTTCAACACACTCACTGATAAATCTTCGAGTCGCTGTTATTGTAGGCATCACAGTTCTGGAATACCTGCTCAATGTCCCTGATCAGCATCTCATTCGTCACATAATCGCCACAATTGAGTTTGGACTTGATCTTGGCGAAATCCATGGGATTCTTGATGATCTCATAGTAATCAGGCACTTCGACTTTGGCCACAGGACGATTGAATGGCCAAGAGTCCGCATGCTTGGCAATCCCGTCCAGCAGATGATAGAGAGTCACGCTGTCCAGTGGGAGATTCTCGTCGGATCGTCGCTTCTTTGCGCTCCGCTCCGTCGCACTTTCCTGCCTCTTCATCTCATTGTACGTCCTGAGCGAGCGCCGCGGCGTGACTGCTTGCTTCCTCTTCTTCGCCGGCGGCTCCTCATCCTCATCGTCCTGCGACACCGAGTCTGGCTCCTCCTGAACACTCCGCAGCCGAATTGTCGACTTCCTCTTCTGATCGCTTCTGCCATTGATCGCCATTTGTCTCCTGGACACTCTCACAGACTTCTGCTGCCTCTGATCATCACCTGAAAACATCCCAGAGAAATCCCATGAGCTTCTCAAAAACATCACACAAAAATGTATAATCTAGCTGGAATTGACAATTTATCTCTTCCGTGGCCAACTCGATTTAGTAAGAAGGCAAGAAAGCTATATAAAATCCAACTTCTGAAATTCAAACAGTTATAAACACTGGTTCTATCGATTTGGACTATCAAAATAATTCAGAAATTATCTCAAATTAGAATAAAATATTTGAGTTTACAACTGGATGGTGGTCTGATGAACTTCTGTTGTTCTAAATATTTGTAGAGTTTTGCAAGAGCTTTCCAACGAGCCCAAAACCATTATGATCGGGCAAATAAAACCAAAGTTTTAGCATAGTTAAAATTAAAACTTTAAACCGTCATAACTTTGGTTCTATTGCATCGGTGAAAAGTCATAACCTGTTTTTAGAGACGTCCTAACCTGGACTACAACATACTGAAATTTAAAGAATATGCACAGTCTAGTTGCCGAGATACAGGCGTTCAAAGTCAAATCAATATGGCGGCGTTCGTGTTGACGTCACAGACTAATGGCGACTGTGGTCTACTAAAGGGCGTCGAGATACGTCTTTTGGTGAAGAGATTATCAAAATCAGTTGGTAAACAGCGGAGATATGGGCCGGTAAATGTGTGAACTTTGATCCCCCATATCACAGCTCCTAAAACATCAGGCCCTACAAATAGGGTATCGTTGAAAAGGTCTTGAGGTCAGCTGCAACATACTAGAATTTGGGCCCGATTCATGCCATAGGGGCTGAACAATTGAGGAAAAAGTGTATTTTGAGGGTGTTCAAAATGGCGGACGGACAGAAAATGTTCATTAGCACTGCATACTTTTAACCTTTGGCGCAAACCGCGTGTCAATTTCTCTTACCGTTTTAGCGCTACAAGTCCGTTTGTCAAGACGGACGGACGAACGGACACGAAAAAAATGACCCCCCTCTCCATTATCGCCATATTTCGTCATTTTGCGATTCGACGAATAGATAATAAAATTCCTACTCACTTTTCCGACAATTTGTACACTCCCATTTCCTGCCGGGCGTCACCCAATTCCTCTTGCTGACACAGCCGGAATGCCGACTGCTCGGACAGGAGGAGCACTTGATCAACTTCCCCGACTTGTGACACGCTTCGCACTCATCCTCACTCGTATCGCTGAAATTCCAGAATCGCGATCTGCAATTTTAAAACGATGCAGAATTTTTTCATTTTACAACGCAATTTTTCTTACCTTGTTTTCTTCCTCTTGTTCCGATCGACATCCGAAGACTCTTCTTGCTCCTCACTGTCGCCACTCTCCTCATCCTCACTCTCCTCCTCCTGAGTATTGTCCTCCTCCTCCGTGCTCTCATCCTCCGTGAAGATCTTCCTCTTTCGCGCACTCCGCGGCGCCTCGGGCTTCCGACACTTCTGACAGAACCAATCGCCGGCCGGAATCTTCGTGAGTGGCGGCTTGAGGCAAAACATGTGATATCCACTGTTGCACTCATCGCACAGCAGCATCTTCATGGGCTCACTCTTGCGCCGGCAGATTTGACAGGCGGCGTGCGACGCAGATTGCGTCCACAGAATGGAATCGTACAGCACATTGTAGTGCAGAAAGACCTGCGAATAGTTGACGGCGCGCGTCAGAGCCGTCTCCCAGCGCTGCTGATTGCGCACCGTCTTCGGCAGCTTGGAATTCACCAGCTTGGGATTCTCCTTGGCCACACCAAACGGCCACTTGAGATACTTGGGATCAATTGTCCGCTTCACCTGCAGCAGCGCCGTGGCCAGGAAGTGCACCTTCTTCTTCTCCTCCTGGAAATCATACAGCGGAATTCCCTCGTCCGCACTGTCCTCAGACTCCACCTCCAGCGAATCCGGCAATCCCGACCCAGGATCCTCATAATCACTGTCATCGTCATCATCTGTGTCATCCTTGTCGCGATCTCTTCTCTCGTCCTTCGCTTTTGTGGCTTCTGGAAGCGAACAAATACAAAGTTTGAAATCTTGAAAATATTTCAATTGACATTAGCACCTCTAGTGGTGGTCTGAAGAACTTCTATTGTTCTAAGTAGTTCTAGAGTTTTTCAAAACCTTTCCAGTGAGTCCAAAATCGTTACGATCGGACTAATAGAACCGCAGTTAGAACACATACAAAATCCAAACTTTGAACCACCATAACTCCAGTTCTATTATTCCCATGGGGAGTTATAATCTGGTTTTAGAGACGTCCTGACCTGGACTACAACATACTAAAAAATTATCTAAATGCACCATCTGGTTGCCGAGATACAGGAGTTTAAAGTTTCTTCAATATGGCGGCGTTCAAGATGACGTCACAGACTAACGGTGAATGTGACCTACTAAAGAGCACCACGATACATCTTTTGGTGAAGAGATAATCAAAATCGGTCAATAAACAGCGGAGATATAGGCCGATCAAGGCGTGAACTTTGACCCTCCATATCTCCCCTCCTATGATTGCAATCCCCATAAATGGGGGTTCGTTGGAAAGGTCTTAACTTCAGCTACAATATACTAGAATTTGAGTCCGTTCTATGCCATAATGGCTGAACTAATGAGCAAAATGTGTTTTAGAAATGTTCAAAATGGCGGCTTTCACTCACTCTTCGGCACAGCAAGATTGATGCCATTCTTCATGAACTTGTAGTCAAATCTCGCCACTGCATCTCTCCACAATTGCCTGTTTGGATCCTTGTTGGCGCCCAAATATCCCTGTGAGATCTTCCACTCCAAATCCAGGATGTAATCACACAAAACTGAGCTCATAATGACATTGATGTCTTTGTCGTCCTTCTGGAAATTCGCCGCCTCGTACTTCTTCTGATCCATCATGTACTGCGCCAGAATCTTCTGCTTCGACTCCGGATTCACTTGCAGCATCGCATGCGGACACGTGATCACGTGAGCCACGATCAATTCACGCTCCAACTCCAGCTGCTCACGCAGTGACTTCTCCCGGAAGCCGCGCGTGTTGAGCGCCGCCGTGAGAGCGTCAATCTCGTCGGCGGTGTGAAAGTAACTCCACTGAACTTTGCCAGCGAACTGACGATTGTGCACCGGACACGATTCCGCCACTGACGTGCACATCCACAGATCCCGCTGCGACACCTCCGGCGCCCCACTGTCCTCCGACACGAGACTGAAGCCAGCAATTGGCGACTGAACTTTGCTCCCGTTCACGCGATTGTTCTCCTTCTCGCTCATCTTCATCTGCGACATCACCAGCTGCTTAATCACCTTGTATCGCCGATCCGACGGACAATTCACCAGTTCTGGAATGTTCTTCACCACCTCATCGAAGCACGGACCCAAATCCTCCTCGCTGTGCTCAACAAAGAGTCCCGGAAGGGAATTGAACAGCCAATACTTTCGATACGCCCGATCAGAGCCCAAATAGACTTGATAGTCGAAACACTGGGATTTGTTCTGCTCCAACTTCTGCATAAACTGCTTGTTGGCCTTCATGGCCTCGGCATCGATCTTCTCCAGCTTCCTCTGCAGCTCCTCATCGATCACCTTCTGCTGCGCCTCACTGTCGGCCACCTCAAGAGCCTCCTTCTTCCGCTGCGCCTCCTCGCGCAGATCCTTCTTCTCCGTCTCACACCTCACCACGCGCCGCCGCTCAGCCTGCGTCAGGGACTTCATGGTCGCCCGCGCACTCGTGGCCTTCTCAATGCGCTCATCAATGATGTCACGCACCGAAGAATACGTCATTATCTGACCGATGAGACAGTCGAGTATCTTGAAGATGTCCCCGAGCGGCAGCTCATACAGTGTCCGATTAGACAGAGCGCGAATGATGTGAGCGTGACGAACCCGCAAAAGCAGTCCCGGATCGTCAGTGTTGCGATAACCGCCGCGGGTTTGAAATCTCCACTTCACCGCCTGATCGTCCTCCAGCAGAGCTCCCGAGCTCAGCAGATGCAGCCGCAGGATCTCACTCACCGTCGTCGCGTCCATCGGTAGATCCGTCACATCCATGCTGTAATACTTCTTCGGATATGTCATGGCTTTCGTGGCGTGAAGCGTCGCAAATTCAATGGGATTGTCAGCATCGGCCAAGCGACTCTTTGAAATTGTCTTGTATCGAATCTGCAAGGAAGGCACAATTGTCAAACTGAGTCCTTATTCACTTCTTACGGCTTAACTAGACTAGCTTTTCAAGAATTCCCGGTTTAAACATGTTTTTTTACTGTGATTTTCATAGCTTAATGTTAAAATTACAGAAGTCGTTGCAACTTTACACACTTCGTATTTCAATTTGTAAAAATTACGAATTGATGATGCAACTTTACACTTTTCATAGCCTTTATTAGCGGCCGTATGGCGGCGCTAGTGTAAAGTACGAATGAAATACGAAAGAGAAGGCGTTGCAAGGCCGAATTGGGAGTTTATTTAATACGAATTTAGATTTTCAGCGTAGAATAATCCAATTTCCACCCAGTTTCTGGTCATTTTCCACCACTTGGAAGTTAAGAAAATGTCCTTTAGATTAAGAGAAGCACCATTTTCAGTGTTCTTCCCGGAATTTTCGATGATTAATTATTAATGTTTTCAACGCAAAAAATGAATTCAACAAGAAAAAATAGTGAATCGCATTAACAAGACATATTCATTCGCGACTGTCTCTGATTCTGTTGGTTAGAATGTCCGGAAAGATGTTTTTTCTGTGACATTTCAGCACTGTCGCATTTTCGTGCATGTTAACAATGAATAGAATCAAAACATACTATTTTATGTAGTTGCAAATGTTTGAGAAATCAATGAGTTTTCTTAGAAATGGTCAAATGTTGTCTGGAAACACATAACCTCAATCTGGCATATTAAACCCAAAAAATCTGTCTATTTGATTGATTTTCACGTGAATTTTTCGGCTTTTCATTATTACTCAACTTTCGTAAATGTTATGAATCGCAATCTTGCAATGCAATGAAGTATGAATTAATAACTTTGACAGCTTATTTTAAAATATGCTATGAAAGTAAAGTTGCAACGACCCGTAATTATTGTTTTACGTAAAATTACTCACCAGAACTTCGCTCTTCTCCTCCACTTGGAGAGAGAGAATCGTGGCGAGAAGCACCTGAACGATGTCACTCAGCGGCCCCGCGACATCGCGCACGAGAAAAGCCCGCTGGAGAATGGGAATGGTGACTCCCTTGGGGAACTTGTCTCTGATCTGCAGCACCTCGGAGAAGGAGTGAATGAACTCCAGCACCATCAGGAAGTTGCCGTAGAAGCGCTTCGGCACGAGGAGCTCCATTGACTTGGGCGTGGGCAGAATCCTCTGATCCTGCAGCAGCAGATCCTCATTCACGGAGTTTATCGCTCTCACGGTGTTCTGCACCATTGATTGCAACTCCTGCTTCTGACGCTCGCGCTCCTCGGCCAGCTTCTTCTGCTCCTCCGCCTGCATTTGCGCCAGTTTCTCCGCCGCCTGGCGATTAATCTCGTCAATCTCACGATTGGAGGCTTCCAGCTTCGCGGCGCTCCTCTTGTCGCCGCCATCCTTGGTGAAGAACTTGGAGATCTGCGACTGCTTCTTCGGCTGCTTCTCCGTCCAGATCATCCGGATGAAGGTTTCAAAGACGGGCGGCTTGCCAATGTGAATGTGCTCAAATTTCACTGTGGAATTGTTTGTGTACTTCTTCAGGACGGAGTCCTTGATCACCAGCGCGCCGCGATGCATTTGCGTGTTGTCCCTGATGAAGAACTTCAGCTTGTCGCGCGTCAGCATCGTCTTGCGCCTCCGCAACTCCTGACCGCGCACACAGATTGTCTCCTTGTTCCACATGAGGTGGACTTTGTACACAATCTCCGAGCACTCCTCGCTGTCCTTCACGATGGCCACCACCTTTCCCGTGATCTCGGGCTCATCCTTGGGACAGTAGATCACCTCCTCGTGCTTGAAGTAGCGATCCTTCATGTAGCCGTACACCTGCTCCGTGAGATCCAGCATGGAGCTGCGCTGTGTGTACGTCGTGACGATCACCACGGCGGTCTTGAGCGCCTTGGAGAAGTTGTTTAGCGTCTCCCGGGCATTCTGCTCGCTCTCCAGCGCCTCGGCGTACGTCAGATTGGACTTTCCCGTGAGCGCGCATGTCCAGAGCATGGAGTTTATCAGCATCACCCGCTCGAAGTAGTCCCTGGAAGTGATTCACCGTTAATCCACTCTTTCCCACCGCTTTTCTCCACCCCCGAATACTCACTCGTGCCTCCGGAAGACCTCCTTGGTGACGGAGCAGTAGAACACCTCCTCGTCGTCCTGTAGATCATCTGGCGGCGGCACGGGCACAAAAGCCTTTCTCTTCATCAAAGGCATCTCGCTTCGCGCGGCGTCTTTCTTTTCTCCACCGCCGCAACACACAAAAAAGCTCAATGCGAAGCAGCAACGAAGCCTCGAGGCGATTTGGAGGGAAACCGAGATGCCAAGCGCTTCAAGTGTCAAACGCTCTTCTTTCCTCCTCGCTTCCACTTTTCCACCCACCCAGCAACTTCACACACGCGGAAACTCCTCTCGCGCCCGCCACCAGTCACTGGGCACACACTTTTTGCGCAATATCATGCAATTTGTACGATGCTGAGCGTCGTTTTTTCCACTGATGATGTGACGCGATAAATGTTCGTTTGTTCAATCGACGCTCTGCGTTTCACCTTGATTGCCGATTATCTGGATTGAATGCATCTTCACACCACGCCAATATACAATATCTAAGCTCTGGGATGCCAGTAATAAATTAACACATAAATAGGGTATATTAAATAAGTGTAAAATGATTAAAACTCCGAAAACTCACGGCCTCGCACCAGCATTTTGGCCAGAAAAAAAGTGACAAGAAAATGACATGACAATTCTATGTCTATGATTTGTGTCTCGGTGAGAATTTTCTATGTCAAATTTCTACAATAAATCTCGGCATTTTCCGCATCGGAGGACTCAGGAAAGTCTTCTGGAGCTGTGAGGAATTTAAACTACAAGAGATTTGTCCAATTTGTCATGCAATTTCATGCTTGTTTCATTATTTTGCTTTGAGAGCGATTTCAACAGTTTTGGGACACATTTGAAAAAATCATAGACAAGAACTGGAATGCGGAGGAAAATCTTATTGGGTTTTTTCAGGTGTTGCGCGCAAGTCGTCTTTTCGTCATACTCAGTGTTTTGGTGTTTTTTCCCCGTGATTCCCTTCAAAATCACCCAATAAAGTCTTATCAGTGCTCAAGTGTTCATTTATTCATCACCCACGCAAGCCACAATCAAAAGGTAAGACGATTTCGCTCATAGATTTCATTTTATGATATCCCCGCAAATCTACATAACCTCACAAATGGCTGGAATGCAGCTCTAACCTCCGGATCGGGCTGCCTTGCGTTCGTAGTATCTCTGCAGGGCGGCATCGAAGGCTGCTCCGACAGTTCTCTTGGCCCAGATGTTTATCCTGGGCCGCTTTTCCTTGGGCGTCTCGTTGTTCCTTTGCTCCTTCGGCTGCTCCTTTGGTTTCTCCTCTTCGGGCGCCTTGAAGCTCTCTTCCGGCGCCTTCTGAGACTCTGCCTCCTTCGTGTTGGGCTCCAGGGGCTTTTCACTCGTCTCTGCAACGTCACTTGATTTGCTCTGGGCATTTTCCTTCGGCTCATCATCCTCAGATTCCTCCGAGGAGGAATCAATGCTGAAGTCCGAATCTGCATCGATATTTGACTGGATGTGAGCTTTCTTGGTCACAGAACACTCTTCAGGTTCCAAGTCTGCCTCTTCGGCCGACTCCTTTCGCTTCCTGTAGCTCCGCTCCTTCTTCACCATCCTTTCTGGCGTCTTGATGTCCCTTTCCGGGCTCTTCTCCTCATCCTTCTCCTCCGTCGGCACTTCCTTGCCCATCTTCTGCTCATAGATGTGCCGATAGAAGCCATCGAGATCCTTCTGCTTCGTCACATCCCCAATGGACTCCAGATACGCCTCTCTCTCCTCCTCCTCCTCGGCCTTCCGCATCTCCTCGAGCTTCTTCTTGTACGACGACGTGACAAAGGACTCCTTGTCCTTGAACTTCTCACCCTCCTCTTCACGCTCCTTCTGCACTTGACGCTCCACGCGCCTCTCGTACTCCTTCTTCCGCTTCTCCGCCGTCTCCAGGAGCTTCTTTATGTACTTGGGCTTCTTCTCCTCCGCGCTCAGCGTCTTCTTAGCCTCCTGTCGCTTGCTCTCGATCTCATCGTACAACTCATCATACTGGAACACTGTTGGGTCCTCCTGCAGCGCCTTCTCCTGAATCAGCCTCGCTTGGCGCTTCTGTGTGTCTCCCGGACCCAACATTCCAGTCTTTCCGGATCGTCCGTCATCGTCAGAGTCTGAATCACTGCCGAAGACCGATGGCCTGGAGAAATTCGCCACG
This sequence comes from Phlebotomus argentipes, assembly GCF_947086385.1. Lineage (NCBI taxonomy): Eukaryota > Metazoa > Arthropoda > Insecta > Diptera > Psychodidae > Phlebotomus > Phlebotomus argentipes. The sequence continues at coordinate 6,252,921 of NW_026776174.1, forward strand.
GGAGCTTTCTTCTCACCCTTGCCAGGCAGAATCAATCCGTATCTGCCGAGAACACGAGAAAAAAGGACAATTTTACTCGAGATGAAAGAAGTGAGAACGAAAAATGTTTACCTTTTGGCCATTTTTGTGGTTATGTCGCTTTGTTTATCCCGCTTTTCAACACAAATTCACCTCTCTTCACCGGCTGTCTATTAGTGAGCTTTATTGCATTTACTTTAGTCAATTTAATTTGCGCACATAAATTAGGATTTGTCGTAAAACAGGAGCACAAATGACTGGAGAAGAGCGAGCTTGTTTTTATGTGATGCAGTAAATTTTCCAGTGTCCCACACAGGGTGCGCGCGAAGGCATGCCAGTGCGTAATTACGACATTCCAATATTCCAATAAAAATTGCACGATGGCGGGAAATGAATGTTTTGCAATTGAAATTTCTGTGCGAAAGTTATAGGGAGATACTTAACGTGGCGGCGAAAATTAATTACAATTGAAATTCATTAATGTGACGAGACGCGCGCTCGCGAGGGTTGATAAATTTTGGGGCGAGAGAGTTGAAACAATCACAATATTGCACAAATTCATTTTCCAGCCAGTGCAATAAATAAGTCCTTTTGGACTCATTAAGAGGAAATTGTGATAAAATTCGCTCTTCCCACGCGCGTCAAACTGAATTCTCCCACGCAAATACACAGTTTCCGCCCACGCAGGATGTTTGTGAGGAAATTTACTATTGAAATGGGGCTCATAATTTTCCTTGGCGGTGAAATTGTCACGAGTTGAGTGCAAAAAAGTCCATCAAGAGTGAATAATGGCAATTTATGGCACTTATTTTGGTCATAATTTGCATTTAAAATTAATTTCTGCTTTATTTGAGTCCTCAGCAATAATGCAGCCACGCTAAAGCGCTACTTAGAATGTTGGCTGTGTCAAATGGAGAAATCAAGGGGGAAATAATATGCCTCAAATTTGTCTCACAAAAACTCTGCAGAATCTTCAACACTTCAGACACTTCTGAATGCTTTTAAAGGCATTTTCTATCGGTTTTCAGACTCTTTTAAGTGTTTCTGGTCGTTTAAGATTGTAAAAACTATGGAAAATGCTTCTAAAATGCTTCAGACTAAAATTGTGAGGTTATGAATTTATCTTAGACTCATTTTAATCCATGAAAACCTGGAAATAAGTAAATATCTGAACGTTTCTACTAGAAATTGAGAATAAATTTGACACTTTTAAGCTCAAAAAGACATTTTTCTACACTGAAATGATATTTTTGAGGTTATGATTGACTTTTAGGCTATTTCTCAACCAATATGGAGTTATTTTGAGCACAAATGCTCAATTTTTGCCAAGAAAAAGAGAAAGATTTACAGTTTAAAAACAAATTTGATGATATTAAGGGTTATTTAACCACTAGAATGTGTTTTAAAACAATCACATAACCTAGAAACGCAATAAAATAGATTTTTCTAAGCGAAATAATTTAGAAAACTCCTTAATTTGTTGAAATAAAAGCTTGTGAAGTGCAATTATTCTAATTTTTTAACCTCTTCTAATTCCTAACACTTCCTTTAAGAGCTGTACACCATTTCCGACCGTAATATCTGCCCCTTGGCAGGAAGAGGAAAAATATGGTGTATTTATTAGCGCGCGTTATTTACATTTTCGGTCATACATTTTTCAATAATTTCCCTCCGCGCGGAGGGAAACGCGACACTTCTGGTCAGAAGCTTCTAAATAATTAAAATAGCCATTAATTTTAAAACAATTGTAATGAAAAATGCAGTAAATTCATTAAACTTCGACCTCATGCCGTTTCAACCATAATTTATTTAATAACGTGTCCAAAACATTTACGGTTTGGGAGAAATCTGTGTGCTGAATTCTCCGCAGAATCTCAAGTTTTTGTCCAATTTGAATCATTCTAAACTTGAGGAGCTGCTCAAGTTTGACCCACTTTGACTTTGGAAATTCACTTGTAAAGCTTCCAAATCAATGAATGCCACAAATTTGCAAGCAAAACCCAATTGATTGTGTTACAATTTCTCCGAAATCTCGTGTCAAACTCTTAATTTGCGTTTCGGGGGGGAAAATCTCGTGAAATTTTTGGGCGAAATCAGGGGCTGAAGAGAGAGGGAGAGAGAGGGAAAAAGGGTTGCTCTTCAGCGCGCGTCCGGAAAAAAGTGTAATGCTTTTTAATCGTTCACGTTTTTGAGTCGAGAATACGTGTGGCTGGATGTAATTTTTTCTACGGGCCCAAACTACCCCCTCAATGGTGAGGGTGGAGGCGCTGAAACGGTGGCGAAGTTTTATTTTTTAATTCCTCACGAAGAGAGCGCTTCACGGTGATGGAACGAGAGCCCAGCATTGCCGTCATTTATGTGAATGTTCTCCGCGCGAGGGGGTGGGTTTGCAACCCCAGGGTGGCTCTTCGTGAGAGAATGAGCGAAAAATTCACGATACCACTTAACCTTTCGCTGACTTTCCGCCATGCTTTTCGCCTCTTGCATACAAGTGCTATTAAACATAACATTTTAATTTTTTACCCGCCGCACTTTCGTTAGGATTTTTCATCTCTTTGTCTCCCGATTACCTGTTCGCGATTACTTATTTCCTGCCAGAGTTGCTGTGTTTTTGGAGCTTTTTCTGACTTTAGAATGACAGCAACATTTAGAGTTTCCATTACTGGAAATCCTTTGCATCGAAAGAAGGAAAGAAATATATTTTAAATCGACGTAGGGCGATTTGAAGTCCTTAAACTCCCTCTTATCTTCCATTAAATTGATAATATTGATCGATTACAATTATTTTCTATAGCTTTTTAGTTGATTTCATTGGTCAGTAATTGAAATATTAACTAAAAATCAGAGAATTCGGTTTTTGATAGTTTTCTTTGTGTTTGTTTCCTAAAAAGTTCGTAAAAAGGAACTTTTCACATTTTTCCTGTACATTCTGTTCATAATTTATAAGATTTTTAACTTGACAGATGAATCGAAAATGTTAAAAATTCAAAGTTATTATTTTTCAAGAAAGTAAGTTGAAAATTTAGCGTTAAAATCTCTTCGATTTTAGCCAAATTTACTTTAAAAAAAACTTCAAATCGTTCATTAAAGAGCTAATATTGCTCTGTAATAAATATGATGTAAGTATTTCGGTTGATTTTATTGATATTTATGGGAATTCTTGACTGAAAAATAACAAAGTTAGAAGAAACACTGAAAATATTACTTTCCAAAGTTGATTTTTAATACCATTCAAGTCGATTTTATCCCAATTCAAGTGAAAAAATTCAATAATATGAGAAATATTCATTAAAAGTCTAAGAACATTTTAGAATAATTCTGAAAATCTAAGATTTTCTACCCAAAAAGACGTTTTAAACGTTTTTCACTGCAGTTTTAGACCATTTTCGTAGTAAAAATCTACGACGAAAACGATGAATAGTCGACTTTTCATAGGTTTTTTGCTGAAAAACATAAAAATTTTCCAATAAAATTAATGCTTTTTGGATAAATTAAAGAGAAACTATTTATTCACATGTTCACTGCTTTGGAGCCAAATCCAGATTGAATTACATTAATTTGCTTATTATTAATATGATATTTAGAGAATATTTGTTATTTTATTTTATTCCGCAGCAAAATATAACAATTATTGTAATTTTCTGTGAATAATAATAATGAAATGATATTCTTTCAAAATAGAATTTATAATTTGACTGATTTTTTTCTTCAAATTTGATACTTTTCACAATTCAAAATTACGTCAATTAATGTGAATGATTACAAGTGGATTTTAGAATGTAAAAATAACTAAAAAATACCCTTTTTCCAACGAAATTTTCAATAAATATCCAGTAGATCTAATATTTCTCCTCTAATTCCATCAAATATCGACTCTCAAGAGTCGCCTTTTGATAGTTTCTGAGGAACTCTTCGATATTTAGCAGAGAAAGCAAAGAAAGCAAAGAATCTTTGGTGTATTGAATGATGATTGAGAACTTGAAAAGGGAAACAGAATCATTCATAATAAACTTCCAATGTTAAAATAGTATTTCTCAATGATGAACAATTCTGAAGAGTGGAAAAAGGGAGAATTTAATGGTTTGATTGGGTGGAAAAGCATCAATTGGAGAAATTCCAGCAAAAGAGCAATAAATTATTATATTGAACTACTAATTAGTATCAGCAAAATACACTTTTAATTGAATGCTGTGGAAAAGTTTCTACAATGTTCCCTTTGATGCTATCATTGCGAAATAACAGAAAATGATTGGAAGCATATTTTGCTATCAATTGAAAAGTACTTTTCCCAGCATTTCTCCATTGAGATTTTGTATTTATTTGATGAGGTTTTCTATAGATGTCATCTCATTACAAATTTACTGCGGTTTTCACCCTCAAATGGTGGCTCGTTAGGTCGATAGAAGCGCGACTTAATTTATTATGAATGTGAAAGAAATGAAAATTGCAAGGGGGAGATAATATGTCTTAAATCTGTACACATTTTCCAAACATTTCCAAATTTGCCTGACATTTCGAGAACTTGAAGTTTTTAGACTGTTTCATTCATTGAATTGATTTAAAAACGCATTTTTGGACAACTTTTCCAACCATAACCTCAAAATATAACTGAGAAATCTTCAAAAACACCGTTTCGAAGCTTTCAAGATCACAAAATGATCAGCAAATGAACTCAAAATTACTGATTTAGAGTCAAAATCATCCAAAAAGTTTTTATAAATAACTATTTTTGAGGTTATGTTCCAGTTCAATGCAATTTGAAGTATTTCTGTGCATCAAAGGTTCAGAAAAGAACTATTTATTGCATGTAAATGCTTAATTCTGCCAATGATTAACAGTTTTCCCGGGTTGAACATAAGAATTATTCGGATAATCTTTACTTGATTCATTACATAACCTAGAAAAAAGATTTTTACGATTGATTCTGCGTGAAAATCAAAGGAGATTCCTCAGAATAAGAATAATTTGGCAGTAAAAGAAGCATTTTAGGAAGATTGTAAGCTTTTGAACTTAACTTCTGACTGTATTATCTCCCCCTTGGTAAATTGTGTAAGTGGATAATTCTTGGATTTTACCATTGCATGTTTATTCATAGAGATTTTTCCATCTAATATTTGTACAGAGAATAAATTTTCACTCATTTTTTTGCATCTACTTTTGCAAATGTTTATTTAATGATTATGCTTTTTGGCATATTTTGCATATCTTGTGCTAAGAAGTTTCAATGTCATTTGGAATTTATAAAATTTGAATATGAATTGAAATGTAGTGTTTTTGCAACTCTGTTTTATATATGCGCGCATGTGTGTTATATATTTTCGCTCATATATATGTAAATTCACTGTAAGTTGAGCACTTTCATTAATCAAGAATAAAAGCTTAAAGTGTGTGCACGGAGTTGGTGAAAATGAAAATGGGGTGTCATAGAAGGGGTGAGAGAGAGACGGAGATGGGGAGAAAGGGGGTGGAAAAACATTGACAGTGTAGTTGCCAAAAATATAATAAAGCATTTAGCAAGTTATTAATAGTTTGACTCATAATACTGCATCGGATTAAGGATCACTTAAATTAATTGCTTAAATTTAATTATGTGGATGAAGAGCGTGAATGTGATGAAAACACTGATGTTTAGCGTGATTCTCTTGCTCATGCTGACGTCGTGATTGTTGCAATTGTCATCCTTGCAGGCGATGCAGGAATCATTGTCATCATCCTCGCATGCAGCTTTTCCTTCCATTTCCCTGTCAATGCAGGCCCTTTCGATGAACGCCACGACTTTTCCATTCACTGTTGCATCTGCAAATAGAATAGATTTATGGCTTTACAATATTCATGAGGCACTGGAAGTTTTTCCAAGGGGGAGATAAAAACACTTCCACAATTTCTGTGCCAGAATCACAGACGCTTGCGGAACTTTGACAGTGCTTTAAACAAGCGATTTCCCTTAATTTCTTCTCCTTTTTCGAAATTCTGTAGATTTTTCTAACCGCTTAGAGTATCATAACCTCAAATATAGGACGTAATTGTCTAAAAAAGGCTCTATTTTTTATTGTATGACTCAGAAAAACTTACAGAGAAACAGTATGTAAGAAATATTAGATGTTTCCCGAGGATATTTTGATGTGATTGAATTTTTAATCACTATTTTGGATACACTTCAGAACATAACCTAGAAATTACATTGAGATATTTGAAAGAATCCTTGATATAAACTTATACGGAATTTATTAAATGCAAATGTCTTTCTTTTTATCATCTTTTTTGTTACACTGTTGATCATAACTTCAAAATTACCTTGAGATATCTTTAAAAAAAAACTCGAAAGAAACTTTTTTTACAGTTTCAAAGGAAAATCTGGGGAATATTAATCTGTTAGAAATCAAAAATAAGCTGAAATTTGCTATATATTAGAGTAGAAAATCTATCAAGAATGTCTTAAAGTCGACAATTTTGTATGGTGAAATAATATTTTTGAGGTTATGATCAATAATAGCTTAATTAACATTGCGTTTAACATTGAAAACTTGTAAACTTGGTCATATTTCTTTTGTAAAGTTTATGGATTGGTGTTTTTCTATGTTATTTAGTTAGTAAATTTGGTTTAAAGTTAGTTACATAACCTAGAAAAGCAATAAGATCTTTTTTTTGAGGAAAATAGCGTAAAAATTCCCAAAGCATTGCGGTTATTTACTTTGAAAGCAGCTCTTTAACGCCTAATGCTGTACATATTCAAGCATTTCCACTTCTTAACACTTCTGCTTTAGCTGTAAACCACTTCTGACCATAATATCTCCCCTTTGGTTTAACCCTTACTTATCCAAGCACTGTAGCATCCTCGATGTGTTATATCGAAGTCGAAGCGAAGTCGACAGGAGCGAGGCTGCAAGTCCTTCAAGTCTATGCATCCTTTGTGATATTGATAAGTTCCCTCCAAGCTATTGCACTGATAGCAACTCATTTGAGCCTTGTTTCGATTGTTGCAGTTGTCAAAACTGCACTCTTCGCAATCATGCGACTTGCAGTAATTATCACTTGTGCATCCTCGCCGAATAATGCCATTTGCGACGCTCGTGTAGCATTTTTGCCGCACACCAAATGTGGGATACAAGTCACACCAAATTCTGCTATTACTTCCCTGATAAGCCGCACAATCGCTGGTCTTGATACTTCCGAAGCATTCGTGACACTGAAGCTTTCTGCCCTCAATCCCAGACGAGGCGGAATTGCAGTTGCTTTCAGAGCACTTGAGACACTTGCTTCCGAGTCTGTCGCAAGTGTCTTTTGCCTCTGTCTTGTCAGACACACAGCCGCGATGGACGATATTGTAATCGGTCACGGCAAAGCATTGATCACTGCGCTCATAATTTCCACAAACTTGCGAAAGCGATTGATGCAGAATCATGTTTTCGGGGCAATTTGTGCCGTCGCTGCATTGATAGCAGAAAAGTCGATTGGGTGGGAAAAGTTTGCCGTTGCAATTATTAGGTGTGCAAGTTTGAAAGATTTCACAGTTGTGACTTGAGCAAGTGGTCAATATTTCCTGATAACATCCACGAACTGTCTTTCCGGCGGGAGTAACAAGTTGAGCGCACTGATCATCGTAGCTTGAGCAGACTTTCCTCGGCATTTCAGCATTTGCGCTTATGCAATTTGCGCTATCAGGATTTTCCGAGTCAGATTCGCAGACGTGACATTCCTGAAAATCCACTGTTTGACGAGGAAAAGGAGAGATAAATTCTTATTCAGTCAATTGCAAGTGTTAAATCGACATTTCAATCAGAAACTATGAAGAGTTTTCCTAAGAAAATTGTCTCAAATTGCAGTCTAATGCAATTAGCGACTCTGATAAATAAATTAAGTGCAGATTTTCAGGATTTTCCTAAACGGAGCAACAAGATTTGAGTGCAAATTGTGAGGTTAAAAGGATTTAAATTAGAAGACAATAACATAATTAGCAATAACGAGCATGAATTGGCTGACTAAAAAGGCTTTAAATGCCTTTAAAAAAGCATAAAAACTTGCCTTAGTTGCTCAAAAATTATCAGCTTCATTCTTCAAAAATTTGTCATTCGCCTAAGGATTTAAACCGTTTTCACCCCAAAAATAGATGGAAATCTGACTTTGAAAATCTGCAAACGTAGTGGAATATTACACTTAAATTTTGAATGAATATAATATTTGGCATATCATATTGAAATTAAAAGAAGGAGAAAATCTTTCGCGATTTCAGACCAGTAACTTTGTGATTATTCGTAATTTTTAAAGTTTTCGTGGTTTTTTCTTTAAATTTCAAGTATTTTCTCCACAAATTGTCACTAGAGGGCAGCACTATAACAGCATTAATATTTCCGATTATATTTCCCAAATCAATCTATGTTTAAACGCCTCCGAATAATCTGTTAATCGCTATAAATCCCATCAAATGAAATTTCAACAGCAGATTAATAAAAAAAATTTGTAACATTTTTGTACATATAAAATGATTTTTTTGTTTATATTGATATGATGAATATTTCAAAGAGCAATAAACGTCATCAAAAACAGCAGAAGAAGAGAACAAATCTCATCATATTAATTAATTTATTGAGAAATTATTTAAATAAATTGTTCAAAATAATAAATTTAACGTCTAAATTATATTTAGACCATTAAGAATCCCTTAAAATCGATTTTGAAAAGCAATATTATAAGTTTTTCTATTCACTTTGCTATATTTCATTCAAAAATTCGAATAAATACCAGTAAAATCAACTGAAATATTCACAAAATAATTATCAAAGAGCAATAATTCGGTATATTTTCAACTCTGTCTCTTGAAAAGATGACGATTTTGACTCTTCATAGTTTCCTATTCACTCGTCGAAGTGTTAATTGTAACCTTTTGTGTTGCATTCTTGTCCACGACATATTTTGCACTTTCCCGATTCTCGGCAGATTTCGACGAAATTGTCCGCTTGGCCAAACATGCATCCTCTCTGAACGTGTCCGCTTTTCCTCTTGTGCAGGAAACATCCTCCTTCTGCGTATTCATACGCATCTGGGCATGTTTCGACGAAGGATTGAGGCTCATTCGAGCATCCTGAATAGGTTTGAGAGTCACAAACTGCACAGCGTTCTCTGACAGTTTGATTTGAGTTGCACGCATCTTCTGAACACAGTTTGCAGCCTTTGATGTTCTTGCAATTATTCTTCCAGTACGAATTGTCAGAAGTGCAACCACGAATTGTGAAGTTTTCACTGTTGGAATAGAAAAAGCACTTCTGATCTTCAGGATATTTTCCACTGCAATCAATTGCTTTCTCTGATGGTTGGAGAAAATGGCAAGTTTGATCGACGGTCGAATTGCATTTTACACAAGTTAGAGCACTATTTTGTGTGAAAAATTTGATAAAAATCAGCGATAATAAGAGGAAAAACATAATTTTACTGCTTGCGAGAGTCTCTGAGAGTTTACTGAATGAAAATTAGCTGGCGAGTGGCAAAATAAAGCACCAAATTGGCAATAAACTACTTCTAATCTTCATTGATAAGACTTCCGTGAATCTTCTATTTTTAATGCACTGTTATAAAATATTATCTATATAGAATATTATATACAATTTAGATAAAAATTCGATAGAAACGATAAAAATGCTTCAAATTGATTTTCCATCAGCTTTTGCTTTCAATTTGTGTGATGAATTCTTTCACAAATGCATGAAAACTTTCTTTGTAATTTTCTTTGTGTGAAAAACAAAAAAAATCTTAAATTCACTCTTGTTTCATGTGAATTTTCCCCTGATTCAGACGAGATTATCCGCGTAAATGCATGAAATTTAAAGGTATGTAAATGAAATTGTTTGCTCATCGGTGTGAAATCGAGAAAATGTTATCTCTTCTTCTTCTTCTTCTGCTTTTCTTCTCGCTGAAGCTGTGAGGAGAAATTGATACGGACGGGCAATGGATGCGCCAGGATCCGGCAAGGAGGAGACAGAAATGGACGTTCTGACTGAGGAGGCAATTAAGGTTGAGTGCAGTCACGAAGGTCAGCCGCTGAAGTCACCTGATGGCGATGCAGCGCGCACGAATCGCTGGCATTTGGTGGGTGTTCATGTGAAGATAGCATTGCTCAGCGTCTGCTGGCTGTTCTTCGTGTGGATGCTGCTGCGGAATGGGGAGAAGAAGGTGGTGCAATTTGTCGGAGTGTCCGTGCCACCGGGTGGCAGAGAGTTGCAAATTCCGCCCCGGCCATTCGTCCTGCTGCTCAATGGACCCTTTCGGCAGTCCCAAGACGTGGCCAGCGGGGAGGGAGATTATCTGTTTGTGTCTGCTGCTGGGCGGAATGCGAGTGATGATGTTTGGCGGGTGGCGATTGTGGGTGATCAGGAGGAGTCGCCGTGGCTGAGCCTGAGGCACGGCTTTCCGGAAGGTGGTGCACTTCGCCTGTGGACGAGTATGTCGAGGGATGTCTTCATTCGACTGGGTGTTGATGTGGCAGCATTTGATGAGGTCTGCGGAGTAATTTACGCCACAATGATTCTCATTGCTCTCTACGTTCTGATTATCTTTGACATTGTTCATCGCACTTTTGCCGCCATTCTCATGTCAACACTGGCAATTGGCGTGCTGGCGATGCTCGGCGATCGGCCCACGATGGAGGAGATCGTGAGCTGGATCGACTATGAGACACTCATGCTGCTCTTCAGCATGATGACGTTCGTCTCCGTGATGAGCGGCACGGGCATTTTTGACTACTTCGCCGTGAGAGTGTTCCGATTGACGCGCGGCCGAATCTGGGCGCTGATCCACGGACTGTGTCTCTGCACACTCGCGGTGTCGGCGTTCCTCGACAATGTCACAACAATCCTCCTCATGACGCCCGTTACGATGCGATTGTGCGAGGTAATGCGGCTGAAAGCGGCGCCAGTGCTCATGGCGATTGTCATTCACGCGAATATTGGCGGAACGGTGACGCCCGTGGGCGATCCGCCGAACGTGATAATCACCTCGAATCACTTTATCGCCACCAGTGGAGTGACATTCCTCACGTTCACATGGCACATGGCGACAGGGGTGATTTTTGTCGTAGTGCAGACGCTGCTGCAGCTCCGGCTGCTGCTTTTTCGGGATGTCAATGCATGGCGCGCTGTGGTGCCGGAGGACATTGAAAAAGTGCAGCAAGAAGTGGCGATGGCATCAGCCAGCCAGCGACCGCAGCTTCGGCAGAGGGTGAAAAAGCTGTCGAGATGGGGCATCGTCGATAGAGATGAATACATGAGGACAGTGCAGGAGCTGGAGTCACTCTATTCAATTAGGAATAAGCCACTGCTCATAAAGTCCACCATTTGTCTCGCATTCATCATCATTCTCTTCTTCGTGCAATCCATTCCGACTCTTCACAGCATTTCCGTAGCATGGGTGGCGCTGCTGGGGATGCTGTTGCTCCTCATCCTCCACAATCACTCCAACATGGAGGAGCTCCTGGCGTCGGTGGAGTGGGCCACGCTCCTCTTCTTCGCCGCCATGTTCATCCTCATTGAGTGCCTGAATCGTCTTGGGCTGATCAGATGGATTGGTAGAATCACAGAGCAGCTCATCCTGGCCGTTCCGCTGCAATATCAGCTCGCCATGGCCATCGTCATCATCCTCTGGGTCTCAGCGCTCGTGTCCGCCTTCGTGGACAGCATTCCGGTGACCACGATGATGGTGCGCATTGTGGTGGGTTTGGCGCAGAACGCCAAGCTGCAATTGCCGCTGCAGCCGCTCGTCTGGGCGCTGGCCTTCGGACCCTGTCTAGGTGGCAATGGCACCTTGTTCGGTGCATCTGCAAATGTCGTGTGCGCAGCTTTGGCGCAGCAAAGAGGCCACGTGATCACATTTCGGGACTTCTTCATGTAAGACTCTCTCAACGCCGCTTCAGTGATTTAACACTCTAAATTCTCCCTCATTCTTTCAGATTTGGATTCCCTCTAATGCTAGGCAGTGTCGTGATTACCACAGCATATTTGCTATTGGCTCACGTGGTGTTTTCTTGGCACTAAATCAGCGAAGATTCGTGAAGAATGATATTGAAAAACAGGAATTTTTTAGTACTTAAGAAATGAAAGAGGTTAAAATATATGTCATGTGTTTATTACACACAGAGATTGTGTGACAAAGTACAAAACTAACATAAGAGTCGTTGCAACATTAATTTCATAACATTTTAAATAAGCTGTCAAAGTTATAAATTGCGTTGCAAGATTGCGATTCATCATATTTACCAAAATTAGGAATTTATCTTCCAAAAAATAGGGAAAATCACGTGAAAACTGATCATTTGTAAAGATTTCAATGCACTAGATTGAGGTTATGTGTTTCCGGACGTTGTTTAACATTTTCCATGGAACCTGATTTGTTTCCCAAAGGATTTAGAAGCATAATATTTGATTATATTTACACGTACAAAATGTCGCTATGCTAAAATGTCAGAGAAAAAAGACATCTTTCTTCTTGCCAGCAGAATCCTTCAAGCAACCCATCGGAAAGAGACTCTTTGAACGAATAGTCGAGAATAAAGATATATTGTCAATGTGATCTACTATTTCGCTATTCTTTGCGGTGAAAAAATTGCTCGATACTCGCTGAAAACTCCTGGAAGATCCAGAAAATTGGGCTTCACTTACACTAAAGAACATTTTCTAACTTCAATGTGGAGGAAAATGGTCAGAAACTGGGCACAAGATGGAATATTCTAACATAAAAACCGCATTAAAATCTCTTTTTTGACAGCTTAAATTCGTTTTAAATAGAATAAAGTTACAACTCAAATTCGTAACTGTTACAAAATCTATAAAGTTGCAACGACTTTCTAGTCTGAAATTTGCCCTGAACTTTCTGTCACTTAATGGAATGACTTAGATATAATCTTGTGCATTCAATTGTACTTAATATTAAGCCAGAGACCAATGAATTTTCTGTGTAACTGAGTTGGAAATGTTTATAAAATTGCAAATTAAAAGCTCTCCAGAGTCTTTGCACTCGAAATTTCCATAAATCAGAGTGAAGAGTTGAGAATTCACAGAAGTAATGACTCATGAATTAATATTCATCTAACATTGTAATAACAGAGAGGAAAATAAATGACTATTTTCTGGTGGAACAATCTGCTTTTCTCACAAGATATTCTCTCTCTCTTTCTCAAGACTTTCTGGCACTACAAGCTTAAAGCTTTATCCCACAATTGTGGAGCTTCTCAGGGAATTTATTTATTCAAAAGTTTTTCGGACAAAAGCGTCGTTCTTCTATACCTAAAACACACACACTCAATTGTTTTATTTGTCTTTGGCAAAGTTGCGAGCTTTTCAACTATAATGCTGTCTTATTTTAAAGTAACACTTTGAGGATTGAAAGTGCTCTGGAGAAATGCAGTGGAATTTTTCCCACCATTCCCCGGAGAGCTGGACTGAAGCTCGATGTATTCGCTCGGGGATTGGGAATCGCTTCGGTCATCAATGGGTGTGTGGGTGAGAAATCGCGACTCGGCGTCCATTTATCAAAATCAATTTGAAGACATCACACAAAGCAAGTGGTGGCGAAGGGCGCCCGAGAGAGTCATGTACTTGTCCATCGCCCGCTGTCCACTCGCCATAAATCATACACACCTGGTGCTCCTCTGCAGAACCCATCTCCGGGCGTGGGGACGGCGTGGAGCGTGTGCTGGTCGGGGATCGCTTTTAATAATGGCTCACGTGGAGTGGTTTTCAGGCGGAATTGCCGGACAAACACACACACACACTGCAAAGAATTTCGCATCAGCATACGAGCAATGAGAAAAAAGACGATGCTCCAGGGTTTCAGCCCCCGCAGATGCTGTGCATTTGATCTTTGAGCCACAATGCTGTATCAAGGGCGAAATGTTGTGTCTCAAATCTGTACACCATTTCAGATTGCAGGAACTGATTTTAGTGTCGCAGGATTTGTTTATGAACAATTTCTATCTTTATTTCTTAGTTTTGTCTTCGGAAAATGCCTCGAAAAATTCTAACCAAATTGTGAGGTTATGAATTTGGCTTAAAAATACTTTTTAGACTAATTTTAATACTTTAAAACCTATAAATTAGGGAATTGAGGATGAATTTCCCACATTTAAGCTAAAATCTCGGAAAGAACTCAGCAAAGAAACATTTTTCTTGACTGAAACGATATTTTTGAGGTTATGTTTGACTTTTAAACTAATTTTTTCAACTACCATTTAGCTAATCTGAAGTTTTTGTTAACGTAAATGCACAACTTTTATATGAAAAAGAGAAACATTTCCAGTTTGAGGGTTATTTAATCACACGAATCGGTTTTAAATCAATCACATAACCTAGAAAAACAATAAAATCATCTTTTCTAACTCGACGGGTGAGTTGAAAACTATGAAAAGCCAAAATCGTAATTTTTCAGCAGAGCGAGTTCACAATTTAGCGTTAAAAAAGCTATGAAATTTGCCAAATTTCCTTTAAAACTCTTAAAAACGACTTCAAATCGTCCGTTAAAGTTCAAATATTGCTCTGTATTAATTATTTTAAAATTATTTTAGTTGATTTTATCGACATTTATTTAAATTTTTGACTAAAATATTACAAAATTAATAGAAAATCTGAAAATTTTACCATCCAAAGTCGATTCTTAATAGTCTTCCAGTCGATTTTATCCAAAAGAGTTCTAAAAAATCAACTTTTCATACTTTACTTGAACTTTTCTTTAAAGTTTTTAAGTGAAAAAAAAATTTAAAGCTATGAGAAATATTCGTTCAAAGTCTAAAAAATATTTTAGAATCATTCTGAACATCAATTAATTATTTTCTGAAAAGGTGTTTTATACGTTTTCCTAATTAATTTTTTCCATTTGTGCTTTATGGATAAAAAAGATTTTTTTACTATTGTGTCATAAAATATTATTTTCAAAATTTCTGTAAGGGAAGAACAAATAAAAAGCTTTTCAAAATACCTCAGATGAACTAAAGGGAATTTAAAAACAAACCCTTCAATTTGTAGCAATAAAAGCTTTTGCAATGAAAATATTCCAAATATTTAAACACTTTCACTTCGTGACACTTCCTCAATGGTTGTACACCACTTCCGGTCATAAAATCTTCCCCTTGTGTTTGTATTTGGGATGTCTGTGTTCCATTTTTGGGGGATTTTTGATAAAAATGTTTTGTAGGCAAGATGAATAGAAAGGTGAATAGTTCACGTGATGTCCAATAACCCTGAGCTTTGGGAGCCACAAGAGTGGAATTCGAAGAATTGAGCACGAAAGTTGGGGTGAATCAAACAGAACGACCACCACCTTTTAGGCATTCTCTCTGTTGGCGAGGAGGTCACCCCGGAAAAACAAAAGGAACACACAAAAAATTAATATTTTATGAGACAAAGAGCTTGAGAGACGCTGAGTAAATATACATTTTGGGGTTTTCTCCTCGCCTCCAAAGACTCTTCTTCTTTATTTGCACAAGAAAGTGTGTGTGCGCTTGTGAGATGGAGCATTTGCATAAATATAGAACAGGAGAGAGAGGGAGTATCTTCCCCAAACCCAAGTCAGGACACACTCTGTGAAATCTCTCGGCAAACCACCCTTTACTCAGCCATGAATTTCTGAGGGCAAAAGGGGCGGCTTTCTTTGACATTTTTAAGTGAGAATTATGACATAACAAAGGGCGAAGAGCCCAGAGAAATTGTGCGACTTTCCTACTGTGTTTTTCATGCCACAAGATGCTCTCACCCACTATCCTTTCCTGCTCTCCATATCGATCATCCCCTCTTGGCTGGAGGGAGGGAGAAAAAACACCGCAATCACTTTTTCTTCTGGGGCATCGTTTAGTGACTCTGCAAATTGGGAGGCACGAAGGCACGGGGAGAAAAGAAATTATTGCGTCCACCATGAGATTGGGAAAATTTTTATTCATTCATTAAAGTCCTGGCATTTTTTCACAACATCCCTTCTTGTCACTCGTGCTTCTTGGGGCGACGTCGATTAATCTTCTTTTCCGGAATTGATTTAGTTCCCTCTTGCAACCACCCGAACGCGCGGGGGTGGCAGAGTCCGTGACATGGTGAGAAAGAATGAGCGATTGTGGGAGGAAATCATTAGGTCCCTGAAATTTGGCTCGCATTGCGGCTGAGATGTCCCCAGCCGAGGGTTGAGTTGTGGGCGTGAATATGCCAGGAATTCCCCCATAAGATTCTCATATGAGAGTGTCCTCGATTTTTCTTCGCCACCACGTCCGGGTTCAGGTATGCTCGTCCCTTGCTTGGCTCAAGGGGGCTGATAATATGCCTCAAATCTGTACACCACTTCCTTTGCAGATTCTTCAACACTTCAGACACTTCTGAACGTCTTTAGAGGCATTTTCCATCGTTTTTCAGACTCAATTTTGACTTATCACAATCTAAGCTAGGTTTTGCCTTCAGAAAATGCTTTGAAAACTTCTCAACAAATTGTGAGGTTATGAATTCGGCTTAAAAATATTTCTTAGACTCATTTTAATCCTTTCAAACTTGTAAATCAGTAAATATAGCAAAAATCACAATTTTTCTACTAGAAATTGAGGATGAATTTGACACTTTGAAAGCTCAAAACGCGGAAATAACTCAGCAAAGTGACGTTTTTCTACACTATAATGATATTTTTGAGGTTATGATTGACTTTTAAGCTTTTTCTTAACCAATATGCAGTTATTTCGATCAGAAATGCTCCAATCTGCCAAGAAAGAGAGAAAGATTCACAGTTTAAACACAAATTTGAAGATTTTCAGTGTTTTAAAATAACCAAAATCTATTTTAAATCAATCACATAACCTAGAAATGCCATAAAATTGATTTTTCTAAGCGATAAAATTTAGAAAACGCCTGAATTTGTTGAAAAAGAAGCTTTTGCAGTGCTGATTTTCTAAATATTTCTATAGTTTCACTTCCTAACACTTCCTCAAAGGCTGTACACCACTTCCGGCCACACTATCTGCCCCTTGGCTTTGCCTCCCTTGCAGGCGAAAGAATGTGGAAGTCCAGGTAAATGATGTCTTGGTTTGTCGCTGTCGTGAGCTGCTTTGGCCCGTCGTAATTTTTTTGTGCTCCGTGTGTCTCCGAAGGGTTGGGCAAATGGGCGAAGAACTTAATAAAACGATTACCAACTTCCTGACCTCACCGGGCCCAGTGTCAAACCTTCCCATGCGGATTTTGTCAGGCACATCGTGGCGGCCAGGATGCGGAGGAGACACGCCTCTTCCGTGTCACGCTATTTATCCTGTCCGGTGCAGATTTCGGCTGTGGCTAATTTATGATCCTCCACTTGTCATAACGCTCACTTTGTGCCGTGTGTACTCGGGGCTGTTTTTCATGCTCACTTACAAGTGGTCGTTTGCATTTGGTGAAAATGATATACGAATTGCAGCAGAGTGAAATTTTTACTCCTGAAAATATCATCATTATTAATTACTGTCTGTCGTAAATGGGGCGCATTCGAGGGGTGCGACCCGGGCGGGGGTGTGTGTGTGGCACAAGTGCTGTTCGTGGCAAAAAACCATTTTGCTGTTATCACTTAATTCGCTTGAATGATTTCAAATGGCACGGAACGGGGGCGGGGGTGGACTGTGAAAAGAGATGTAAGATTCCAGCGGAGGGTCTTTCCGTTTCATCACAGAGCATCTGAGCTGATGAAGTGTTCAAACACAGAATCACTAGATTGTGAGCACAAATAGCAACTGTAATCAGCCGACCAAACAAACCTAATTGAACGGTTTATCCTGTGGCTTCAGCCATTTAAATAAGAAGAGGGTGTATTTGCCACACGTGCAAGCAAATGTTGCAGTTAGCTTATTATGAAATATATTCACTGATTCAGACAATGAATTCTTGCGCAATGCTTTAAGCTTGATAGAAAGGACTGAATCTGAACAAGGAGCAGCAAAGCCGTTACATTTTGAAGAAACTTGAGACACTTGACAATAATTGAAAGTCAGTCCAAAAGGTCGTTGTAAGTATGATTTCATAAAATTTTAAATAAACTGTCAAAGTTATGTTTTCATACTTCTGTATTATAAGATTACGATTCATAACAGTTACGAAACATTTATGTCTGAAGTCAATTCCAATATTTCGTCGCGAAAAATGGAGAAAATAATCATAAGCATAGATTTATTGGTTTTTCCTGACGATTTTTGCACATTTCAATACTTCAAATTGAGGTTATGTGATTCCGGACATATTTTGACCCTTTTCAAGAAAACTGATTGATTTTCCAAGCATTTGCAACTACACAAAAAACTATATGTTGATTCTATTTATTGTTCACGCGTCTTGACATGCAAGAAAATGCGTCTGTGCTAAAATGTAACAGAAAAAGTCATCTTCCCGGACATTCTAACCAGCGAAATTCTTTAAGCAAACTCTTGTCAATGTGATTTACTATTTCGGCAGGTTGAACTCATTGATATTCTCTAAAGAATAACTCAAAAGTAACTGCAAAGAAAAGACTTTTTGACAGCTGAAATATCAAATAAACTCTCAACTTTGTCTTGCAACGCCCTTCTCGATCGTATTTCATCCCTTACTTTACACTAGCGCTGCCTGGCGGCCGCCAATAAAGGTTGTGAAAAGCGTAAAGTTGCATCGCCAATTCGTAATTATTACAAATTCAACTACAAAGTCTGCAATGTTGCAACGACTCCTAATAAAAGCAACAATGAATGTACATAAGAATGGTTTGGTTCTTTGATAAATTTGCAACAAATGTATTATACTGAGTTTGAAACTTATTAATTATTGATGATTTCGTGGAATGAGCAAACCTTAAATAAGGATAATTGATAGCATATAGGGCAAATCAATGCAAATTGCACTTAAATGGATCGAAATGTTCTGAATATCACACCTACATTATGCATTTCAAGTGTCGGAATCTCATTTAGCCACTTGAGTGGTTTCGTCATTCAGAATTATTACCTATGAGTGACACATAGTGTAGATTGTCTCATTGTTGAGAATGTTAGCGACACATGAGTGACTGCGGGATCTTTAAGCTTCCACAATGGAGTGAAATGCAAAACTTAAAATGCTTTTTTATCTACAATGCGAGGCAACTCTGGGAAAGGCGTTTCGTGAGCTATGCTTGATGGTGTATCGTGGTGTCGACACATCATCTGGCGCAGAGAACGATCTCGATTTAGTGCCATAGGGCCTTATCTCTTCACTTTCTGGCCAATAACGCAATTTCATACCCCCGCCCACTAATGATTTTAATTGACGCGTCTGGAATGAAGCCCGCAATACGGCCACCGGTTAATGTACCTTGCCATGCAAGTGTTTAGATTAAGCGCCACAATTGCCCACAGTGGTTCTCAAAATCCATCTGCCCAGAGATTAGTGGCGCTGTGAAACACGACGCTGGGGGATGGTAATTGCCAAAGATTGACTATCTGTGCTGTGTGCTGTGTGCAGCGGAGTTATTGTCCATTTATCGAAGGTGTACAGAGAGAGCATGGGATGTATAATCTACTTGCAATGCTTACTCATCCGCAAATGATGCAGCCACAAACACATAATCTTTTTTACGATCACACACCCGGAGAGACGCCAAATTTCATTCTATGCTTTTTTAGCCGTGACGCCCCGGGCCGAAAGTGGGAAAAATATGCTGGTCTCTGTACGTTGAGGAGAGAGAGAGAGAGAGATTGCCGGTGTGGTGATAGTGAAAAATTGTTGAGCACACAAGCGACAATTTTAACCCTCAACATAACATTAAGTGGTACGAAATCCATGCATCCACTTTGTATGCTTATGTTTGTGGAGTGTTAAATGGTTAAAATCACCAGTTAGACGGGGAGGAACTCACTTTCCGGCTATAATGTCGGATAAAAATATTAAAACACAAAGCTTCCCAGCTTTATCGCGCTTCCTCGCCAGTGTCAAGGGGGTGGGGTTTGGGTGGGGGGTGGAGAGAGTGCGCAGTGGTGGTGGATGCTCGGGTGGTTGGTTTTGTAAATAGTTTTTAATGGTGAATTCAATTCATTCTATTGTCGGCACTACACGTTGTTAGACACTGTGAATGAGGTTAACGCGGTAAGTTTTGGAGGTGAAGTCTGCAAGGTTCTGCATATGTTATAAGGAATGAAATTATTAGAGAGAGAGAGAGCGAGAATGGAATACAGGAGGTTGTGCACAAACTCTACTCTTGACCCTTCAGCGTTATTTTCCCGTTGACGCCGGTGAAAGTTAGAGTTGGTAGGTTTTAATGGACACTTCAAGAAAAATCTTGTTTCAGAAGTATTCTTTTATTGTCAACCAAGAAAATAATAGAATATGTGATAAAAAATATTATATATGATAAAAGAAATTCAAGAGATAAAAATATGGAAAACAGAAATGAACGTAGATGAAATTTTGTATTGAGAAAATCACAGAGATCATCAGCTTAGTGGATCATCCCTCTGTGGATTAGCTTGGAGTGTGTAAATGTCAGATCAGCGATAATTCGTGGCTGAACTGTCACTGTACACACTCAGGGATTACCCTTCTTTGTCGACACTAGCGCCACTTTTGCTTCGTGTGATCAGCTGACAGTTAATTTGCATACTTCAAAAGAGTGAAATTTTACGTTAAAATTGCGAAAATTGATGATTCGGAGAAGAATTTAATGATTTTAATAATCCAGGAAATCATTTGCAAGAGATCCGCCATTTTGTCTTTCTTGAGTCGTGCAATGTTTCGGCGCTTCGCACGAGCGCGCTGCCGTCGCGAACCCATGAAAAATCGGCTGAACCTTCGATATATCGAGGGATAATTCGCGTTTTCTGGCTAAGCGAACTGTCAGTCACTCGCGCTCTCGCTGAACCTCCAGTGGATCATCAACAAGTCTGTAATCGCTTTTAAACACTCAAATATGGATCAGTCATAATTCGTGGCTGATCTGGCGTTAAACACACTCAGGTGTTATTCTTCTTTGTCGACACTAGCGACAATTTCAGTTCATGTCGCACTCAGCTGCATCCGTCATTTTGACCGTTTCTTGCTGTCAAAGCTGTCAAATGCTTGATCAAATGCGGTTTGGCAATTTTCGGCGAGCGTGCTGCTGTTAAGAACCCCGAAAATACTGGGTGATCCTTCGATATTTCAAGGATCCACATTTAAGCGTTCAACTCCCGTGGATCATACGTAGGTCTGTAATCGCTCTTAACTTCACTTAGGAGCGTTTATTATTCAATTTGATCTGAAATGCTCAACGCTGAATGCGAAGGAAACCGTTTATATTTTTATTACAGAACTTTCTTTCTTTTTTGGATTGTTATTAGTGGGAAATTTATAAAATCGAATAATTGCAATATACACCGCGTGGCCTAAGACGTCTCTGAGTCTGTGTTCTAAAGTAAAACACCGTGGTCAGCAGACAATAAATTGTAACGACCTGGATTTGGCGGCATTTGGAAGCACTTCAAAAATTGTCGATAAAGTTGAGAGAAGATTTGGATGGTTTTCTCTCTGGAGAGGAGTTGATTCTTCTGGGCAAGAATTACTGATTTATCCCCGAGGGTGAGATTTATCGATGGTGATATCACACGGAAAAGTTTTGTGTATTGTGTAAATATCAGTTTTCTTAATTGAGTTTGAATATCCCCTACGGTGGGGTTGCGAGGGTGATTCTGGGGGGGTGGGTTTTGGCTGGGTGTAAAAGTCTGGCGCTCTCATAAATGTGGAGTGGATGGTGTGGTGTGGCTTGTATAATTGAAACTTTATCCAAACCGCGTCAGAAAGCTTCGTATAGGGAAACGCTTCTCCTGTGTTTTGTGGGTGGAAAGATGGGAGGAAGAGAATTGTGGTGAACTGAGACTGAAACTAACATAATCCGTTGATGGGTGGGCTGGTGGAAAATCCCACTGAGTATTTCCGTATTCAGGGGCGCGTTGGCTGTGTGAGTGTGTGTGTGGTGAGAGGGTGGAAAAATGGGAAGAAGTCACAGGGAGAGAGCTGGAGAAAATTGTGAATGTAGTGTCAGAAGTGGGATGAAAGGACTCTGGATGATGCTTTCTTTCACATCTCAAAGAATGAAACTTTGTTCTCCAGCACACACACACTCCGACAGCTTCTCAAATGACGGCAAAATAGACGACAATGACTTGTGCTCGCCCAGCTTCGCAACTCCTTTTCTTCCCTCCCTTTTTTTTCTTCTTCTTGTGTCTTGAGCCATTCTCTTCGCTTTCAACCAAGAAAGATAATTAATGAACATTTAATGATGATGAGGTTCGATAGTCAATGGCAGGCATGGGTAGTGAAGAGAGAAAAAAATCAATTATTTTACGTTTTGTGCTCGTGATAAATTCTGGAAGTGAGTGCCTGGCAAAAACGTCGAGATTAAATGGCGTGGAAGTTCCGATAACATTTTAAATGTGTGCCGGGGATGCGGGGGTGGGAGACAGAATCACGGGGTGGGGGCTGAAATAGTGTCCCCGATGCGACGGGCGAGACCCGCTTGTAATGTTGGGTGGCAACAGTTGTGATGGTAATTTGCTGACAACCTTCTTTTTAGTGTAATACTCCAACTCACCCTCTCACTCTCACCCTCTCTCACCCCGCCAATGCGGCAGTGTGTACTTGGTGGAAAACTCACTAAAATCATGCAATCTTTTGTGCTTTGGATGATGGAAGAAAACAACAAATAGACGTATTTTATTTCTCATTTTATTATAATAATAACAATGACGATTTATATTTACCTTTCTTCTTTATTATTAAGCGCCCAAAGAGCGCAGGAGAGGCAAGGAGAAAAAAACGTAAAAGCTTCCATTTATTGTACTCATCGTATTTTATATATAAGTCCCCATTGAGAGGGTGGTATTTGGAGAATTCAGCGGGGGCTCGGCGGTGTGGTGGTTCCTAAGTATTTGTGGGTTATAGAAAAGGCACTCTCTCAAGTGGAGTCCTCCACTCTTTCCTCGCCCCCCCAAACCACCCACACTCCAACGCCGTCTTATACGGCGCATTATGTAAGTTGGTAGACACAAATATAGAAATTTTCCACGAACAACTCCAGTTAAAATATTGATTTACGGGGAAGAAATTTGTGTCAGAATCAGAAATTATATGCTCCTTTCTATTCTATTTTCAATGTTACACTCACACTCTGACGTATGTTCAGGTTGCACTGAAAGAAATTTATTGCCAAGGCAGTTCCCAACTCAATTATGTTCGGATTAACAGTCTATTTGACCGCGTTGTTTCATATTCATTTTATGTTTGTGTGTTTGCGTTAGCAATAGATATCGTATATACAGTGACTCCAAATTAAATAGAGCCACCCAAGGTCCTGAGACATATCGGTGTGCCGCGCATTTTCACGTGAAGCTAGAGATCTGAAATTTTCCACCAATCTTCCCTCATTAATGAGTAATTGTCATGCCAAGTTAGAAAACATTCGGCCTAATACTTGATCCGTTCGTGACACTAAACCTGAACCTATGCATAAACGGCTCTCCAAATTAAATAAAGCCACCTGAGTAACATTAGAATTTTTTGCCGCTTAAGTATGTTTTCTGTTCTTAATGTGGTTTAAATGTGTCCGGGGTGTCTTCAGGATAATTGTCCTTTCGATTTTCATTTATTATCTCGACTTTGGAACTGTCTTTGATATAAAGATTTGATTAAGTGAATATCAAGTTATGAGGCGCATACAGCACATGACTCTGAAGGATCATACTAAGTTTTTTCGGCTCAAGTTATGTAGTCAAGTTGATTTTTTCCAACCCTGGTTACGCTCCTCAAATTTTTAATGTCTGAGCACTGATGTAATGTCTTGTGGAGTCGAAATGAGCGGAAGAAACGGAATTTTTCCGATTTTGAGTAAAAAATATTCTTTAGAATCTTAATGCTTTTAATCAAATATTGAAAAATTCAATCAAGTGGAAGGATAATATGATTCCTAGGAACTAAAACTTATCTGAAATCTAACTGACAATTTTGTAACTCTGATTTTCAGACTGTCTTAAAGGAATTCTGAAACAATATTAGAAGATTTTCTGCTTTTAATTCCAATTTACGATATTGAACTAATAATTAGAATCCTTGTAGCTAAAATTTTGGTGTTGTTAAGTGTAAATTTGAGGTTATGTTTGATTTGAACCTTCTAAGCTTTCACAATTGCAATTTTTATTGTGTGTAAATATATAATTTTATATTATTAAAAGGAAAATCACTTCATTTTCAACGGAAAAAGTTCTATTTTTAATATTTTTTTTGTCTTAATTAATTCACATAACCTAGAAAATATATGATAAAATGATGAGTTTGATAAAAATGTATTCACAAAGCGTATGAAAAATAATTTTCCCAAATCACGAATTAATTAAATGTTATTCAGTCTTCAAATCAGTCACATAACCTTAAAAAATGTGTCGAAATTACGACTTGTATTTGAAAATTCAGCAGAAGATTAAAACTATGAACTTAATGTTGTAAAAATTTAAGCACTTTCACTTCCTAAGACTTCTGCGGGTCTAAATCTCTAATCTAAAGAGTAAGAATTCAGTGCTTTTACCCCTGGGAAATACAATCGGAACTTCTAAATGCCTTTAAAGATTAAATTGCTGCCCTCTGACGGCAAAATGTGGGGAAAATAATCAAATATTTAAATATGTTTAATTTTTTTTAATTAAAGATTCAGAAAATAATCAAAAAAAATCATACAATAATCAATTATTTAACAAATGATTGAAATTTGCATAGAAAAATCAAGATTTGTTTCCTGATAAGCGCATTAAATGTTTGGAGATTTTTCTCAGTACACTCAAAATGATAAATGATTAGGAGGCTTTCGTCCACCCCATCTTTACTCCTTTTTTCATTCCTCACCCTCTGATTTGGTTTGCCTGTGGTGCAGATCCTAAAATGTAATAGTCTGCTATTTCATACGTTAGACAGTGGAGGAGATCTCCTTCTGGATTACAAGGAGTAAAGTTGATCCATGCTCGAGTTGGGCGGAGAGACACACCGGGGGAGGGTGGGGGTGGAAGGAGAGGGATGAATTGGATGCTGCTTGGGTCCAAGTGGTAAGAAAGAGAAGTTCAATAATTCAATGATTCGATTACTTGCGTCGATAATAGAGTTTTCTCTTGATTCTCACCGTGTGTTCTAATTGAATTCGAATCAGGTGAAAATTGAATATATTCTTCCATGCTATTTACCCATGTGCACGCGTGGGTGGGGGTGGAAAAGAAAAGCATTATACTTGTACTTGTGCCACATTCAAGTCAATACACGGGGAAAAATAAAATTAGTTAGGAAACAAACAAGTTATTTAGACAAAGTAAATTGCGGCTAGAAAGTTTTCCCTTCGGCACCGCCTCGTACATTTTCATGGTGGAGGAATAAAAGTTGCCTTTAAAATACATTGCCATAAAGTGGAGAAATACTAGGCCAGAGACTGGGATGCTGGACTCACACCACACGTCGTCTAGCTTTTATTTTTATCTTATTTGAATTTCATTTAATTTATTTTGTACACACATTACTTGCTCTTGCAAAATGTATTTAATAATACACCGGATATTTTATGCTAATTGAAAAAGTTTCATTCTGGGGATTTTGGCAGAAATTTTTTGACTATATTTGTATGAAATGACGTGTATGCGACTGTGTACCACTGATATTTTATGTGAAAAGTCGTAAAATAAAAGAAAAAGTTTTAATTTCGGGGAATTCCTCGTACGAGTCAACTTGTGTGTTGCCATTGATGCCTTCGTTTCTCTTTGCGCCAACGACGAGGTTAGAACACTGGGACGGAATACTGCTTGTTGGCGGGGGAGGGGGGTTGTTTTTTTCCCGCCCTCAATTGCCAACTGACGCTTCATTCAGCTAGGCTGCTTAGATACTCAAATTCTTTCAGAAATGATTCAAACTCCGCTTCTAATTGTACGATTTGATTAACTTCAAGTTCATCTTGATATCATAACTTGGTGCAAAATACCGCTAGGGGCGCTAAAGTTGCAAGAATAATTTTTATAAATTTAAAATTGAATAACTCAAGAATGACACAATGCATTTTTCCAGTAAACTCATGAGTGTAAGTCGCATTCTCTATACCAACCGGTAAAACACCAAGCCCTGCCCAATTGATATCCCTGGTGAGCGTGTGGCGGGAATGCCACTGTCTTGGCGGCCTTCTCCTTCCGACGAGAATCTCGTTAATAGCATTATTTTACGGTAGATAGCACTGAGGGTGATGCGGAAAAACGCGCGAGTCAGTTAGTCGGATCGTGATCGCGTTGCGGAAAAGCGCGTTGCCTGTAGGAACAGGGGATGCAGCGAGATGGGGCGTTGATATGTTGAGCTGAAGAGTTGGTTACACATAGCCAACCTCCTATGGTACTTGGAACTTCATGAGGATTTAAATAATAGGAGCGGAAACATGGGAGTTCACATCTTAACTGGCCTGTATCTTCGCTGTTTACTGATCGATTTCTATAATTTCTTCATCAAAAGACGTGCCTTGACGCTCTCTAGTAGGTCACATTCACCATAAGTCTGTGACGTCATCAGTGGCGTCGCCATATTGATTTGACTTAGAGCGCCTGTATCTCGGCAAATTGGTTGTCCATTTTGATATGATTTTAGTATGTTGAACGTCAGGACGACGCTGTAACTTCGGTTCCACTTGTCCGATTTTAAAATTTCTGAACTCGCCTGAAACACCTCGTCGAATTCTATAACCTCCTTAAACAATGCAATTTTGTCAGACTGTGAAAAAAGGGGAGTTTTCTTAAGTTTCCGTTTGAGGGGCTGTTTTTAATGCTCTCCCCAGCGCTTTGAATAAACTAACGTGTGCAGGAGTGAAGTCTGCAAGGAGGCAAATTTGTGTCCCTTCTTATGTTGAGAAAATTCACGCGACTTTGTATATTTGCTCGTATAAACAAATATACACGAAGGATGGGCGGCGGATGCAAGGCTCTGAAGAGGGGCTGCAAAGAAAGGAAATTTCTGTGACGAGAAATATGATTCAATTCTGGAGCGCAAATAAAAATTTGTTAAATTTGTTATTCAGTCTCTCTCTCTTGCTCTCTCTCGATTACCCGGCGGCGGCTGCTTTACAATTTCCCAGCAGTGCTTCAGCTTTTTCCCACCTTCTCACACTTGAGACAGGCATCGCTCTCGCCCCCGTCAGCACTGTCGTCCGCCACTCTCATGCGCCGGGACGAACACTTTCTATATGTTTATCATCATCCCTTAAAACTAGACTAAATTGTGGAGCGCCGTGCGAGCGGAGGACGGATTGGGGGTGGGTGGAAAATGACGGGGGCTGCGGAGAGACGACACAACATCGATGGTATTATAATGACGAAGAAGAACACGACGCTCTGGAGCTTCTCTCTCGCTCGTTCCCAATGCTTTTGTGCCCATATTACATGGCAAGTATGAAAACAGGAAATTAACTTGACGGCTATTTCACCCCCTTCC
Organism: Phlebotomus argentipes; assembly: GCF_947086385.1. Lineage (NCBI taxonomy): Eukaryota > Metazoa > Arthropoda > Insecta > Diptera > Psychodidae > Phlebotomus > Phlebotomus argentipes. The sequence goes on from NW_026776174.1 coordinate 6,280,382, forward strand.
ACTGTCGAAACCATTAACCAGTTTTGAAAATCGATATGGAGAAATAGGGGATGAAACTGGGGAGTGATGAAAAAAAAACCTCTCCTCCCTCAACTATGAATTGGCGAAAGTATGTTGCATTTTTTCGCGACTGGCGCGGAAACTGGCGGGATTTCGAAATATTCCAATGAACAGACTTTCAGATGGATGATAATAATGATAGAAAAAAGCATATTTCGTAGAGGGAAAATGGATGCAAAGTCACCCTGTCTCGGGAATTCTCGAAATGCAGTGAATTGTGCTGAAGCTTTTCCATGATTACATCCACAGAGTGTTTATTGACAAAACTTTGTTTACTTTATCTCTTTGATCTCAATATTGGTTTGTCATTTTTTAACTCTCAGCCAGCGAGCAGAGTCAGTTGTTGATCTTCACTGTGTGTTATGTGTACAAAGGTTTATATTTTTCCATTGAATTTACCATTTAGTATGTTTTTTTCATGCTCTTCCTCAGTTTGTGTATCTAGATTTTCTATACACTCTGATATTTTGATTAGTGTGTTATTGATTTAAAGAATATAATTGGATGTGAATATTTGGAGTGATTCCCACTCAAACTGGAGAAGTGTTAAACTTCGAACAAGTCAAAGTTTGACATTTCAAATTAATAATTTATAATTAAGAAGAAATATCCTTTTTTATTCTCGCTAAAACAGTTTTAGAGTTGCAAATTGATACATTTTTGCAAGCTATTCTGCAGCTTCCAATCTGTCACTCTAATTTTTACACATTCATTGAAACAAAGTATAAAGATTGTTTTAAAATCAGACCAGCAAATAATACAAGTGGTGAATTTCTTAACACAAGTTGTGATGTTTATAACATATGAAGCAATTCTGAGTCACACACACACAAATATGTTAAACTTAAAACATATAAAAATTTAACATTCGAAGTTAATAAGGTGAAAGAGCTCTTGATATTTGAGCTAAAACAATGTTTTAGAGTTTTAAGTGATGTCAAAATGTGTAAGAGGAAAAATTGGCAAAATTATTAAAATTCATGTAAATATTTAGTAAATCTGCGATAAAAAGAATTCACTGTAAACATAATTAATGGTTATGCTTGAAAATTAGAGTTAAAATTGCAGATTGATCCATTTTTGCAAGATATTTGCAGATTTTTGATCTGTTATTCTGCTTTTTAACACATTCAGTGAAACAACTTCTGGAAGTTGTGTTAAAATTACACATTGAGGCGAATGAAAATGATTTAACACTTGTGCCGTCATTTTGAATCTTACATTGTGTGACTCAGAATAGCAAAGGCGTGTGTTAAAGCAATATAACACATTTTTAACATTCCTTGTTCGAGTGGGAATCGCTTAAATTCTTTCAGCATTCTCAATTTGCTTTGGTATGTTCGCAAATTGGGAAAAAAATTCCTATTTATCTTATAAATTTCTCTATCTGCTGAAAAATCCCATCAAAACTCTATAATTCGCAGTTCAATGTGACATTCCATCGGGAACAGTGTGGAAATATGCTCACATTGAATCAATTTGCAAGTGGAAAAAATCCACGATAGTGCTTGGCGAGTGTCAGAAAGTGTCCCTGTGCGAGTGGTATTGAGAAATACGAGAGGCTCAGCGGGATGAAATTTCCGAGTTGACACAAAACATGCTTCAAGCTGAACTCGATATGCCATTGACTGGCTTCCCAAGCTCTTGGTGTCGTATTTAATTTTGATGGTAAATTCCAATGGCGCGACGCGCAGTGTTACAAGAGTGGGAAGAATGACGAAATAATTTTCACAAAAACTGAACGTGTGTGCATTGGGGAAAATCCAGAAAATCCTCACAACTCTCGCTCAATTCCACTGCATGGCTGCGGGCGCACGACTGTTGGGGTGGGGGATTTAATGTAAAAATCGCATAGAGTTTTCTTGGCCAGAACTCACACCCCAAAATTGCTGCCTCGCAAGCAATAGTGAAGTTTTCATGGGTGACTCCGAAGCGGCAAAGAATCCGATGACGTGCTTCTTTGCAGTATTTAAAGTCACAATACAGGCGATGGCAACATGTTCTTGTCATGTTGAAAATGGCCCCCCATTACTCCACCCCTTTCCGGTGTTTTGGAGCCACGAGGGCGCAACTAATGTTGCTGCGCTCGCCAACCGCCCACAAAAGAGACGACCGTCCGGTGCATGCAGCTGACATTCACGTCATCGATGGAATATTAAATAAGTCGCCAAAGAAAAGCATACTCTTGCCTGGCAAAAGACACTGGGAAAAACTGCGATTGAAATTTCCGTTCTTTCATGCTAAATGCCCATCATGCTCTTATTGCTCTCTGTGTCCTCTGAAATAATCGGCGAAATTGATTAAAAGAATGTATCAAATGTCGCTTCAGAAAGCGATACAGGGAAATAAATACTCGGAAAATGTATGGAAAAAGACTGCAGTGTGGCTCTTTCTGCGCTCAATGAAGTCTCTCGCGTTGGTTTCTAGTCGTGTTTGTGTATGTGGAAATTGAGGACGATCCCTGGAACGGACTGCAGAGGGGTTGGTAAGAAATTAAAATTCCAATGGCAATTTTCCAGTTGAGATTTCATATGTAAAATGTTCACCACCCACCGCCCTATCATTCTGCCCAGTCGCCTCGATTTTTTCCCCTTGCTCACCACCCCATTCGCTAATCACACTCACACTCCCCAGCGCGATGCCGAGTGGCAGATCGTGCAATTAGTGTGGCGGGAAGCAATTTTCATATTTGCATAAAAGTTTGACCAGCAAGTGTTTAATTATACAACTCACAGGAGAAAATGTGTCGTGCCAAGAAGTGAGTGGGCGAAGAGAGTCCCCATTGTTAGATAACAGTCTTCCCACCCCCTCATTCTCATCATCATCTCATTGCCGAGCTCCTCTTAGCACCCTCTCGACGACCGACTATCCCACTTTTTCCTCAGGATGTGAGAGATCACGGCGCTGAAGCTCCTCTTCTGCGGCAAAAGCTAATCGGTTGAGTTGCGCTTTGGGTGCTCGTGAATCCATCCTAATGGAAATTTCCCTGGAAATCTCTTTTTTATTGGAGTCAGTAATATTTATAAAGAAAAATCACCTGAATAGACACATATTTACATAATATATTCTCTGTCTTCGACTCCATGTGCGCGCCTTTCCCCAAATTCCCATCGAAGGGGTGACATTGGAAGAGGTTTATCCCGTCATAGCGGAAGTTAAGACACTAAAAACATTAATCAAATAATGAATGTGCTGCGAATAAAAATCTACACGACGTAGAGTAGATTTTATCTCGAAATCTGCAGCACTTCTAAGCAAGCATGAAGTGTTAATTTCAAGGGGAAAAGTCACTCGTGATTTCAGATCATTAACTTTAATGTGATTTTTATTGAAATCTTGATTATTGCATGCAAATTTCAATTATTTTTATATAAAATATGGCTTCAAAGTCCTGAAATTAGGACTAAGAGAGCAGCGTTTAAACTACAGGGCTGAATTTGTCTTTGGGAAGTACAATCGGAACTTCTACATGCCTTTCAAACTTGATCGGCTGATGATGAAACCGGGCGAAAAGCTTCATTCTCACGCTGAAATTTCCTTCTCTCTTGATCAGGATCACGCCAGGAAGTCATAAAGTGTGTAAAGAGCGTCCTCCACGCCAACTTGGCTGCCCTCTGTCGGCAATATGTGGCAATATTAACATTTTAATAAAATATTCAGAGTATATTTAAATCTATGAGGCGTTGCAACTTTATTTTCTTGACATTTTAAACAGGCTGTCAAAATTATTAATTCGTAAAAATGCATTGCAAGATTGCACTTCATAACAAATACGAAAGTGGGGGAATTTATTCTCTGGGAAGGTGAAAAAAGCAGAAAAATACACGTGAAAAGCAAGAAAATTGACAATAACGATGTATATTGAGGTTATGTGTTTCCAGACGATATTCAACTTTTTCCGAGGAAACTGATGGGATTTCATCAGTTTATCACGTCTTAAACACATAGTTGAAGATTTTTTGACATAATTTCGTCCTGTTGAATCAATTCTTCGCATTTGACAGCTGAAATTCATATTAAATAAACTCTTTACTGAACCTTGCAACGCTTTCTCGTTCGTATTTTATTCGTACTTTACACTAGCGCCGTCGGGCGGTCAAATTCGTAACTTTCACGAAGTGAAATACGAAATCTGTAAAGTTGCAACGACCCGTTAATTTGATTTATTTACATATTTTGACAAAAATTATGAATTTTTGATTATTTTGCTACTTATTTTAATGCTAATCCCTTTCCTCTTGATTAATTCGACACCTCAAGTCAGAGACTGAAGAGCATTTTTACAATCTCCGCTAATAAAGAGGTGTTTTGGGTGTTATGATAAATTAATGAACCCTTTTCTAGATTTGCTCATCATTTATTTCGTGGCATCTTTCGCAATAAGATAACTATCTATATTTAAGTGGAGCCGCCTGAGAGAAATGTCTATTTCATTGCAAAAGTGTCTGAAGGTTTTTCGCCATTGGACAGACGCACAAACCCAAATCCACTTCGGCAAACAAAGCCGGACGACGAGAGAAAAGTCCACAAATTATCCAAAATGACGATATAACAATAATCATCCTCATTTAATACTTTCTCTTCTTATATCATGGCCATAGATTGTTGTGGGGTTGAAGCTGTACTTCCTCCACTGCTGCCAATGTTTTTTCCCTCTTTTCGCGATTGTGTGCGCGTCTTGTGTGCCCCTAAAATTAATGTGTGCAATGCTTCGTGGTGCTCGCGAAGCTCCGCCACCCTCGCGTGGCGAGTGGGGGGGGGGGGGAGGGAAAAAAGTGCTTCGCCCCCTAACAAAGGGGGTAGGTTTTTTGTGTTATGTGTGTTTTGTATAAATTTATACTATACGGAAAGTTTTAAACGGTTTGTTGGCGGATTTCGGTATGCGCGCGTTGTGGATGAATGAACAAATGTACACGTTTCCAACACGGCAGTGGATGAAGGGAGCACTTTGTGGGAGATTTGGGATTTCCATAAGGAAATGGAGAACTCCCTCATCACCATTAAACGTATACACGATGAGTATAATGGGGCACTGAGGCTGCAAAGGCGAAAAAATGGGGAAGTGCTAGAGTGAAAAAAGAACTTCCAGCAGCGCTCATGAGGCAGCCACTTTGCCTTTCTCTGTACACCTCAGCTTTCTAGCTTAATTAGCTAAAGTAGCGATACTTTCTCAGAGAACATGTTGAGCTAAAATCAGTATGTTTTTCAGCTGATTACTGCTCACAATCGGGAGCAGATTTATCACTTCCTTAGAGGACAATTCTGATCATTTATCATCACTTCTGGCCACTTTCTGCTGAATTTTGAGCAGATAAAAGCACTTTTCTCAGTACATTCAATAAGCATCCCTTAAACTGTGTTCTACACTTCTCTGGGTGACATAAGAATCATGTTGGAAGGGCGATAAGAGGTTTAAGAGCACATAATGTCATAAAATCATAATGTTAGAAAATGGAGGGCTCTGGGGGGGTCCGTCCCTTCGGGGGCTCGCCTGCCGCGCCTGATTGCCTGGCTGAATGGCCGCGGATTCCTTAAAGCACTCTGGTGGTAGGCCCGCGTGTCCGTTATTCCGGCTGTCCTCGTGTTGCACTGTGCAATCTCGTTCTCGTCCTTGTTCCGCTTCTTCTGCTATCATGGGTTCTTGAATGCTTTGCGTCTTTGAGAATCCATTTTGTCTTCTTCGCTATTGTTTTCTTCTTCTTTCTCTTTTGTCCTTACTTTGGTTTTTTCTTTTCTTCCACACCTTAAGTCCCCAACCAACTGTTCCCGTGAGCAACGCTTCACACCCTTCTGGGGTTCTGTTGCTCAATACATTCCTTCTACGAAATGTGCGCCGCGAAAAACGAATGTTTGCAAAAGGACTAATCATAACTCTAAGACTGAAATTCTGTAACTAACATTTATACGGCAAATACGAACAATTAACAGAGTTTCTGCCGTTTTCTCGAGGAGGTCGGCTGTGAAGTTGGCGGCAGTCGCAGTCATGAAGGAGATTAAATTAATTATTATATATATTCAACTGTCACGTATTTTCATTATGCGATATCTATGATCTTGATTGAAGCGCTTTTGCGAGCAAATCTTCGGAGTTTAAGCACTTCTGACGTACAGCAGTTGCGCAAGTGTCGCTCCCTTGGGGATTTTCAAAAGTGACGCCATGGTGTGAGAATGATAAAGGTGGATAATAATTACGAAACACCTCTCGTGCTTTTGGCTGCCAGAAGAATTGAGTTCTCGCTGCTCCAGAGAATTTTTCAATGTGGCACCTTTAGTGTCCTGTATAATGTATGGTTTAACATTTCAATAATCGTAACAATATTGCAACAATGATAATGTTTTAAAATTTAATTTGAAAACACTCCACAGTTGCTTGTGAATGGGTGGAAAGTTGTTCCCTTTCCATCTTAAATGGACTTTTTAATTTGATGCAATAACAAGTCGTGGAGGCGAGAAAGCGACACACGTTTTTCGTAATCATTTCAAAACCCAATTTAACGGCAAGATTTACGACAATGTAAAATATGTTAAATGCACATTAGTAGGATCTAGTTTGAAATGAAATTCTATATATATGAATACAAGCATCCCTCTGTGCTATAAAGCACGAATTATTCAAGCAGCATCCTGATAATGCCACGCGCGAGATTTCAGTGGGAATGTGAGGAATTTTCTCGTGAGCTTTTTCCAACATACATATTTCAAACACTCTCACACTGACAGGCTTTTCCACCAATCTCTTGCAGCACATCTAACTGTATATTTGTGTTATATATTTTGCTGGGAGAACTTTTTATTAAGACGATATGTGAGAGAAGTGCAATCGGGGAGGACTTGAGAGTCACTGTAAATTTGGTTGGTCGTTAAATTAATATAGTAATTTGTCGTTTTGCTGACATTTCCACATGCCAGAGTGGCACAAGTGTGTGGGGGGGGGGAAATCTGGAGAAAATCGTATTTTCCAAAGTTAATCGTCCGAAAGAGGAGCAATCCACAGCACACATGTCAACATTTCAAATTGGTTATATGACTTTCTCTTGCTCAGCTCCGTCCCTTGAACTTCCCCGCAGGACTGCAGCCCTGAACCTTTTGGGGACGAGAGGTTCTCGCTTCAGTGAGAATCTGGTCAATTTGGGGTCACCGCATGACCCATGCTATATTACTTCAACTACATTGCACGCAATTTTGGGCCCCACAATTTCGAGTCTGTCACATGCAATGCAAGAAAATGTCCCACGATTAGCCCTATAATTTGCTTATTGAGCTGGACGAAGCTCGGCTCTATCTGTAATCGCGCGAAAAATCAAATGTCGCAAAATCGACTAAAATGACATCAGGGAGGCTAATTATGACGATATCTGACAAAAAAATAGGGGTAATTTTTTTCTGTAGTAAATTGACTTGTAGCGCCTAAACTGTAAGAAATATCGACTTGCGGTTTTACCGAAGGTCAAAAATCATACTGCCGCTAAAATTTGGTGATGTCAGAACCAACCTCCCATCCCTCCGTCCGCCATCTTGAATACAACAAAAAAACGTTTTACTCATTTGCTTAGCCCCTATGGCATGGAATGGGCCCAAATTCTAGTATGTTATAGCTGGCAATAAGACCTTTCCAACGAATCGCCATTCATTAAGATTGAAATCATAGAAGGGGAGATGTGGGGGATCAAAGTTTACGTCTTAACCGGCCTCTATCTCTATATAATTTTTATGTCCAAATTTTGCTCAAAGTCGAAATATTTGGAATTAAATTTTTAGATAATTTGATAGTAAAAATTGAGACGTTTCTAAAATGTGCTCATTCTTTTTAATCAATGCCATAGAACCTGAGATAAAATGGTTTAAATTTTGTCAGAGTGATAAGAGCGATGCCGTTTCGCTTTCATATTGTACATTATGCGCCCTCTACTTATGCTGCTTTCTACTCTACTGAATTGCCTACTTTGTGGCGATTGAAATGGAAGCCAGCATCGCGAATCAAGCCAATATTCAATAACTTTAATCAAGCATTTAACAAACTAAGGAACTACATTTACTACAAAGTAAATTTCAACAAATATTAAATAAATTAGATCCAAATTCACTTTAGCTTAGCTACAAATCGAGTTTGTCACATTTCGAGTTGACATCGTCGCCCAGTTCACTCATAAGCGAACCTACGCGTTCACTTATCACATGTTTTCTCCTTTCAATCAAATTACTGTGTTTACTTCAGTCAAAGACAGGCCAATCGATCGCCATTGTATAAGCGCGGGAAAATCAACCGTGCCGCGAAGCAAACAGTTTCGATTTTAATTATAAATTTAATGTGTTCAAGCCACCCTTCGCCGCTCTCCATCCTCCCCTTCCAAAAATCACAGCCCCAGCAAATGTTGCTCCGCATCTTTCGCAAAAAAAAAATTCTTTTATCACAGTGTTTTTATGAGTTGGAGCCGGAAAAAAACTCGTTAACTCAACAGATGATCACAAAATTCCACCCCCGGCCAATATCTATGTAACTCTCATTCATTTCAATGAAAAAATTCTCTCTCTAAGTTTTACTCTTATTTGTAGCACATCATGAAAATATAAAAAAAAAACTTTATTCATCGGTGAGAATGGAATTTTATTAATTTCTCATAAAACCCGAATTTTATTGGATCTTTATTTCCTTTTATAACTTTTATATTATGTACATATAAACGCGCGGTATATCAGTTTGAGTGGTAAAAAAAGTTTTCCACCCTGACTACGTAATTTTTTTGTGGGAGCTTTTTTTTGGATCCATTTAAAATTAATAACGAAAAATGATTGAAAATAATTCTTGCATAAAATTCGCGGCATTTTCGCTCTTTTGCCTTCATAATCAGGCTTGAATTGTTCACCATTAATATGAATATGCTAGAAATTCTTACATTTAATGTACAGAAAATGCCTCCAAAGCAATTAATTTCTTGCTTGTTTGTGTATTTGAAATGCATGAATGATGTTCAATTAAAAAAAACATATTTTCCTAGTAAGATTAACCTAAAAATTACACTTTCTATTAAATTTCCATATTGTTATGTGCAAAAAAATGTAAATTATTATTTACAAAGGGAAAAATACTAGTCGATATTTGAGGAATCTTAATGGTTTCATTCAAATATAGAATAGAAATATTCAAAAATTATAAATTTTCCTAAATAAGCGCCTTGTTACAACGTTACTTTCATAACATTTTAAATAAGCTGTTTAAATTAAGAATCTGTAAAAAAAAGGTGTTGCAAGATTACGATTCATAACTTTTACGAAAGTGTGAAATTTAAATCTTCTTCAAGATTTGAAACGCCGCAAATGTTGACGTCTGAAGTCAATTCATATATTTCGTCGCGTAAAGACGAGATTTGCCCGAAAATTCACGTGAAAATCAAGGTAATAGACAATAATTATGTTTTTAGGTTAATTAGGAAAAATTTATTGGTATTTTTCAGGTCATTTGTGCACATTTCAATACACCAGATTAAGGTTATATGTCAAACTAATTTGATTCTTTAAAGAAATGGGAAGAAAAATGGCCAAAAACTGGGCGGAAGTTAAAATATTCGACCCTAAAAACACCCTCAAAGAGCAAATATCGTACTTTTTTGGTTCTTAAAAATTATCGGAAATAAAATGACTTTCTGACAACTGAAATTCTTATTAAATAAACCCAAACTTGACCTTACAATTAGTAGCTTTTACGAACTGAAATACGAAATCCGTAATGTTGCAACGACGCCTAAATTGCTAGATATTCAAAAATTAAATATCTTTTGTAAAACATTTAAAGAAAGTCAAATATACGCAAATATTATTAAAACATTGAATATTTTTGCTACATATTGCCGTCAGAGGGCAGCAGTTTTAACTGCAAAAGCATGTTGAAGGCCCGATTATAATTCAATAAAACATTTTTGGCTCTGTGGTTCTAATTATTACATTTTACAGTGATTGTTGTGGGTAATTATTTATTGGGAGGCGTTCGAACCCCCAAATCATCCCATTTTGTTACAAAACATAGCAGAAAAAGAAAATATGTGTATAAAAATACTGCTGCCCTCTGGTGGCAATATGCGGCAAAAATATTCAAAATCAAGACAAAGATTTCTGATGTTCAAGAAATGATTGTATATTCATAAAGTTAACGATCTGAATTCATTAGTAACTTTTCCCCTTGATTATTTATGTACATTCTAGTTCAAATTAAGCCACTTGGTTGTTTTAGAGCTGGTTTCTGTTCTTGCTGGTGAACAATAATTAAGCCATGGTTGCAGCGAGTGCATCTTTTTTCCTCTCTCTCTCCCACACAAAGGAAAAGCTCTCATAATTGCATCTCATGCAGAAACCATTAATCTTATTCTGTGCTTCAAAAGCCACATAATTTTCCACATCATTATCTGTGAATTTTTCATGATTCACGTTTTTTCGCTCTTCGTGCATGCAATCCGTGCAAAATTATCCAATGTGTGTTAATTATTGATTTTACTGCATTCACCCGGAGGAGGCAAGGGTGGTGAGAAAGGGCATTGAAAAATTGATATGTTCCCTCCATAACTGGGGAGAATTGTATGGCAAAGGCACGAAAATCCACCATAAATGCTCTTGAAAGGTATATTTTCCTCGTGAGATAGTTTTCACAAGTCTCGCAATGACTTATGGTGAATTTTTTCAGCCGAAATATCTTTTTTCACTCGCCTGGCTTCACCGGAGGACTCCTCAGATTGGAATATATTATTCATTGTGAAGGATGAGGCGTCGTTTGTTGCGGCAAATGTCTGAATAACTGAATGTCGGATCGATAGACATACTGAGGAAAAGTGGCAATATGTGTATTAATATTACTCATATTGCCCAAGGGGCAGATAATATGATCGGAAGTGGTGTACAGCTTGAAAAGAAGTGTTCAGAAGCGAAAAAGTGGCAAAATATATAGAATATTTGCACTGAAAAAGCTTCCATTTCAATCAAATTAAGGCATTTTCTAATTAATTTTGCTTATAAAAATCAATTTGATCGCTTTATTTTTAGGTTATGTGATCAAATAACCCTCAAAATCATCTTATTTGTGTTCAAACCGAGAATTGTTCTCTTTTCTTGGTAGAATTAAGCATTTGCGTTTGAAAAAACTTAAGATTACGTTAGAAAACAGCTTAAAAGTCAACCATAACCTCAAAAATGTCTCAGAGAATTCTCTTTGTTTAGTTATTTTTGCGGTTTGTGCTTTAAAATAGCAAATTCAACCTCAGTTTTTAGTGAAATCTTCTGATATTCGCCATTTTTCGTCATTTCCAGCCTTAAAACATATTTTAAGGCAAAATTCATAACCTCACAATTTGGTCAGAATTTTTTTTCGAGCATTTTCTGAAGATTAAACTAGAAAATGAAGACAGAAATTGTTCATAAACAAATTCTGGGACGTTAAAATCATTTTTTACAGTCTAAAATCTGAAGCATTTGAAGAGTTTAAACCTCTTGAGATGGAAAAATCCGGATTAACTTTGAGATAAGTCAGAATTGAGTGTGAGAAACAGTTGATGGAGTGGAAAAAGCGATGAAAAATGCATTTTAGGGGCGTTAAGAAGTGTCTGGAAGTGTTAAAGATTCTGCAGAGGAATTGCGGAAGTGTTTTTGGAAGTGGTGTACACTGTTTAGCCGTATTGTCTCCCCCTTGATATTGCCAATCAGACATTTGTGCACTTTTTCTGCTGCTGTAATTTGTTATTTACGTGTAAATAAAATGCGGCTTCATCTCGAGTGCTCGACGCCACTTCCTAGTTCAGCATTATGCAGAAAAACAGGTCAGAAAATTGGGGGCGGCGAGCGATGGTGCAAAATCAATATGCGGGGTTTTGTGTGAAACAATGTGTAAATTTTTCGCAAATTCCCACCCACACAATTTATCCAAAGTGTGGCATCGTATTTCTCAGCCGTAAATTTTCACAAAATCAATCTTTGCCAATCTCAGTCATTTTTTTCGCTGGGAGTTTTCCCCTCGACTCACTCCAACCATTTGCTCTAATCGCAAAAATTTTCCACACCCCAGAGACACTTTCTCGTCCTCTGAGCTCCTGTTGGAGCCTTTTTTTATATTCCTGGGCATATAGAAGATGGAAAGTGAGTGAAGAGAGAGTCGTAAAGTATTCACACACACACCATTCTTATAAAAGGCTTTCTGAGTGTGAATATATTTTAATACCTTGAGATTTATTTCTCGACTTTTCCGTTTTCCCTCTTTTATTAATTTTCCTCACCTTATTCCAAGTGTGGGGGAATGAAAAAGGCGAACTAGTGAATTTATAGTGCAGTAACTGTCGATAGTCAGTGCAAAAGGGGAGGATAATATGGCTAAAATCGGTACACCGACTTCCTGACGCTGAAAATTAACTGAAAACTGACTAACATTTTTTTTTCTCTTACCTTAAGACATTCCTTAAGGAATTTTAATGGAATATTTGATGATTTTCGGCTTTAATTGGGCTCAAAATTTGGTTTTGTCAATTTTAAACTCTCTTTTCGTCTCAAAAAAAGTCACAAAACCTCTAAATTATCATGAAAATTAACCAAAAACTAACTAAAATCTGACTGATACTCAATATTTTATGATTTTCTTCATTTTTTTATGATAAAATAATCTTTTGTTCTATCAAATTGAAGCTTTCTAACTTAAAATCGCTGCTGTTTACTGAAAAATCGAGATTATGTTTGACTTTAGCATCATTTCTTCATACGCAATGATTTTTATTGACTAAAAATGCGTAATTTCTCTAATAAAGAGAAAATACTTTCAGTTAAAACGCAACAATTTCTACTTTAAGATGTTAAATAGTCTTAAATCCGTCACATAACCTCACAAATATCATGAAATATTAACAAAAACTAACTAAAATTCGATTGAGAACTGTAAAACTCACATTTTCATACGATATTTTATGGTTTTATTCATTTTTTGATGTAAAAATAATCTTTTGTTATATTGAATAGAATTTTTCTAACCTAAAATAATTACTGTTTAGTGAAAAATTGAGGTTATGTTTGACTTTAGCATTGTTTCCTGATACTCAGCTTCTAAAATCACGATTTATATTAGGTAAAAATGCGTAATTCTACTGAAAAAGTGTAAATACTCTCATTGCAGGTGTAAGAATTTCTACTTTAAGATTGTAGTCAGTCTTAAATCAGTTACATGACCTAGAAAAATATAACAAAATCAAGATTTCGAAAGCTTTAAACAAAAATTAGCATAAATTGAAACACTTTTGCTTCCTGAAACTTCTTCTGATTTGTACACCACTTCTTTGCCACACTATCTCCCCCTTTGGTTGGGGATGGATTAATGGTGAAGTCTGATAATTGCAGAAGTAACTCGTTCATGTTCTTTCCTTTGCGATTAAAAGTTTAACAGAAATGTTATTTGAATTGTTGGACTGTGAAAAATCAATTCATTTCTGCATATTCGCTCTTTTCTGATAACACTCTGGTGAGTTGTGATGCTTTAAAATTGGTGCCGGAAGAAGAAGTTGTTGTAAAAAGCTCGAGAGCAAAATGTTCACACTTTGCGTTTGGGTGAAAAGCTAGAGCAAACGTGCGAGAGTGTGTAATAATATTTGAAAGTTGAAACTGGAGAGGGTAATCATTGTGGAATTGTGAAGTTTTGCCGTGTGGCGCGAAGAGGAGGAAAAGTTGTGCTTTTTTTCTGCGTCATTGAGCCGAAGCACAGTTGGACGGATGGTGGGAAAAAAAGTGTCTCCAGGGTGTGGATTAGAAGAAATTCTCAAATGATTGCGGCGAGGCTGAGAGATGGTGACGAAAGTGCGCGGGAAGAGGCTGTGAAAATGATTATCCTTCTCATGGCTTGAACGTGGGAATGGCTGGAGTGGTGGGAAGGCCTTGATGGGATAAAATGGTAGAGATTATGTGGATATGCAAATCCTCAAAAGCTCTTTTCTCACAATACGCCGTAGATGTGTATGTGTGCGGTTGTATTTGAAATATGCTGCGCGACGAGGGAGTGTGAGAAATTCTGGAATTCTGTGCATGGATGATTTATTGATTTAATTGCGTCGCCCATTAGAGAAATTCCACACACACACCAATGACCCGGAGTGGCCCCAAAATCGGAGGCTCCAGAGGGTGGCAAACAGGCGCACAATGTCTGGAGTGTTGGGGACATATTCTGAGAGGCTCTCTTGGAGTTGACAGATTTACTGCACTAATTGTGCTGAAACGCACCAGAATTCCATACAGAGTGTGTGCGAATATTTCAATTGTCTCGTCCTTTTAGTGCCGAAAACCCACACTTTGGTTTGAGGCCGAATTCCCATTGGTATTTTCCTTTCACTTGAGATTCCTCCCTTTTGTGTGTGTGTTTCCGAGGTGGAAAAAGTGCCACAGAATTTTCTTTGTTCTCCAGAAAGCGAATATTCTAATTTAAACTCGCTTCTATGGCTCGAAAAGGGAGGAAAAGTACAATAATAATAATTGATAGAAAGTATGCACATTAATCCTGGGATAAATCCTGCGAGATATAAAAATATCAAAGCTATTTGATATCTACATTATCGAGGGGTGAATAGAAAACTGTCAAAAGTCAATTTTTTATAATTTACGCCCTAAAAACTCCTTTTATAAGGCATTCTTATTTCAGATTTACAGGATTTTCCTCAAATGTTTGTTCATGAAAGGCGTTAAATGAGAAAATATGTCATATTTAAAAAAATATTTTCAATATGATTAATAAATTTCAGTTTCTTGAGTATTTTTGCGTGCTAAAATCACTACAATGCTGGTTTTTATGCCAAATTATGGAACGCTTTAATGTTAGAGAATGTGAAAAACACAATTAGAACCATTTTCCTGTCATGCATCAATATTTAATTATTTTCTGGACATTATGATAAGAAATTGACCAAAAATCACACTTTCTTAAGAGTAAAATGCTGTATTTTTTACGATTACATGATTTTTCTTAAACAATTAACATGCATTCTTATTTTACACTTCATAAGAAATCTGTGAACAGGATTTGAGCCGCGATTTTGCAGAAGAAATGAAAGAAAAGCGTTAAAAAGTAGCTAAAACCATACAAAAAGCAAGTTAGCAAGTCTAAATCAAGGCGCTTTTTTGATGAAAATGTCTTCTAGACATTCCAAACTCTTGATTCAATGTGATTATCCGAGTCATTTTCATGTTTATTACATGGATTTAGAGCAAAATAAGCAGTGTTCTAACATAATTTTCGCTGTCCTTTTACGCATTTTGCAATATCTCGACTGCGAATTAAGATATCGCCATGATCTCAACGCCATTTGAAAGATCATTAAAATCTAATTCTTTCTTGTCTTAATGAGATTGTCTCAAAAATTGAAAGAAATGCTGAATTTTTAGCACCAAAAGGAAAAATGGCCTAAATTTCATGTGTGTTAACCGCATTTTCGCTACTGTAGAGCTGAAAAAAATTAATAAAAGCTAATGAAAAATATTAAAAATTGATTTCTTACAACTTGTTTGGATAAAATGCAATTAAACGCTATTTAAATAACGACTATTGGACACAAATATTTTCTGTTTACTCAATAACTTTGCCACATTTCAGTAAATATTGCAATAAATATCAATAAAATCATATGAAACATTTACAAAATAATTATTACATGGCAATTATTAACACTTTATCAAACCATTAGCGGCTGTTTGAGTTGATATTTGACATATTTTCAAATCGCTCTCATATAAAGTTGCAATTGAGACTTTTCACCAGTTTTCTATCCCAGCCAACGATAATCTGAAGATACTTTGTCAGTGAAATTTCCATGGTGGAAACCCTTTTTCAACTTCACCTCGCAACTCAGGGTGGAATCTTCCTTTTGTCTCACTTCCTCACATCCCCGTGGCTTCACCTTTTGTTCTCGCGCCATCATAAATGGCACAATGTGAAGAATGTGTGCGGAGCTTTCGCAATGGAAAAGCTCCGCGGCGTCGCTCCTCGTCCGCACACCTTATGGAGTTTTTGGGGTGGCAAAAGTATATATGAAAATGTTTATTTGACTAATTTTATTGTTTTCCGTGAAATACCGTTGATCTTTTTATTGTGCGGATGCGAGAAAACATGGATAAATTGTGATGCTGTACAATAGTTGCGAGCTTGTGAGCGCGGCATGTCGCTTCCAGGCGCTTTTCGGGGGGGTGGAAAATGTGTTGGGAGAGAATGGAGTGATGTTGAAACATTGGATGAGGATGGATCTTTGGGCGGAATTATGTTTTCAATTTGTAGTAAAGTTGTCTCGAGGCTTACAAAACTGACATGATGACATCGCAAAGTGAATGAGAGTTGGAGGAGGAAGTTTTCTGTACTCTTGAATATTTGCATTTTGCTGCTACTTGAATATATATATTTCTCTGCATGAATTTATTTGTATATCAAACATACAAACCTATCAACACTATTTACATAATATAATGTCCCTCAGACACTCACCCACACACGACCGATGGGAATATAAAGTTTTCGCATTTTCCCCTGGAAATTTATAGACAATGATTGTCACTCATGATGGTGAATGTGCAGCAAACTAGACACGATCAGAAATGCTGAATGCAATATCTCAAGGGGCAGATATTATGGTCGGAAGTGGTGTACAGCTTGAGAGGAAGTGTTTAGAAGCGAAAAAATGGCAAAATATATAGAATATTTGCACTGAAAAAGCTTCCATTTCAACCAAATTTAGGCGTTTTTTTGATTAATTTTGCTTAAAAATCAATTTTATTGCTTTTTGAGGTTATGTGAACAATTTAAAATAGATTTAATTGTCAAATTTCTCGGTTTCTTGGCAGATTTCAGCATTTTCGAGCGATAAAACTTTACATTGATTGAGAAAGAGCACAAAAGTCAATCATAACCTCAAAAATATCACTTAAATGCTGAAAAATGTCTTCTTGCCTTGATTATTTTCGCGCTTTTTACTGTACAAGAATATTTGCACTGCAAAAACTTCAATTTCATCAAATTGAGGCATTTTTTCTTATTACTTTGCCTAGAAAAGTGAATTAAATCGCTTTATTTTTAGGTTATGTGATAAATTAACCCCTTAAAATCATCAAATTTGTCTTTAAACACAGAATTGTTCTCTTTTCTTGGTAGAATTAATCATTTGCGCTCGAAAAAACCTAAGATTAGGTTAGAAAACAGCTTCAAAGTCAACCATAACCTCAAAAATGTCTAAGAAAATTCTCTTTGTTTAGGTTATTTTTACAATTTGTGCTCTAAAGTGGCAAATTCAATCTCATTATATAATGGAATTATTGTGATATTCGCAATTTTTAGTCATTTCCAGGCTTAAAACATATTTTAAGGCAAAATTCATAACCTCACAATTTATTCAGAATCTTTTTTCAAGCATTTTCTGAAGATTAAACTAGAAAATTAAGACAGAAATTGTTTATTGGCAAATTCAGAAACGTTAAAATAATTTTTTACAGTCTGAAATCTGAAGGATTTGAAGAGTTTAAACTTCTTGAGATGGAAAAACACGGATTAGCTTTGAGATAAGTCAGTATTAAGTGTGAAAAACAGTTGAAGGAGTGGAAAAAACGGCGGAAAATGCATTTTAGGGGCGTTAAGAAGTGTCTGGAAGTGTTGAAGATTCTGCAGAGGAATTGCGGAAGTGTTTTTGGAAGTGGTGTACACTGTTTAGCCGTATTGTCTCCCCCTTGCACTATCTATTTATATGTGCATTTCCCAGTGAGAAACTTTCACACCCTTCCATGTTTTACTTTTGCCTTTTGCCACTTTCCACGATTCTCAAATCTTGTGCACAACATTTTCGCCCTCGAGAATCACTTTGGCGAAAGATTTGCTGCCCTTGATGAAATTCACCCCGTAAATTTCACATTGTATCTCCGTGCCCAGCAGGGATTAAATCTCTATTGAATTTGCTCAAAGTTTAATTTGTCACCTTTCGGTAATTGTTATACATTGAATATTCGCCAAAATGGGATTAAATATCTCGAATGCTTTTCATGGTAGAATTTTCAAGTTTCTCCACTATTTTAGACACAAACAATTGAGATGAAATTACCATAAATATATTGAGAGAGTCCGTGGATGAGAAAATGATATTTAATAGATTTGCGAACTCAATTATCAGCATCATTGATATTCCATCTCACTCAAGACATGAATTTTGGGGGGAAATTATTTGCGGCATTTCACTTACGTGTGCATCTTGGGATATTCACCGAAAGTGAGCATGAAATTAATATTTGATGAGACTAATGAAAAAGTTTACCGGCGCAGCATTTCATACATTTCATGACGCGTGCGTTGCTTTTACTTCTGAAGTTTGATTTACCAACTTTGTACGCATATCGTGACATTTAGCGTGACACGAAACTTCCACTTTATTTTAATTCACCACACATCAAAGAGAAATTCAGAACTTTTGCGCAAATTCAAAGATATTTCGTTGCACTGAATGGTGGCAATAAAATTTCGGCAAACTTAGAGATTATTTTGACATTACTAATCCACAAGGGGGAGATAATATGTCTTAAAATCTTGAAACCACTTCCAAACACTTTCAGCACTTGAATTTATTAGACTGTTTCCATGCTATAATTCTGAAATTACAAGAGAATCCCCAAGAATCTACCTAAAATGCCTGTTTTTTGGTGTTGTTTCCGATCATAACCTCAAAAAATCACTAATAAAGCATCAAAAACTCCGCTTGAAAGCTTTCTAGATCACAAAATCATCTCTGAACTCCAAATTGTTGATTCAGAAGCAAAATCATCCAACAAGCTTTCTAAATTAACATTTTCCCAGTCGAATTGACTATTTTTGAGGTTATGTTCGAACTTAGCACAATTTGCAGTGTTTCTATGCATGAAAAATCCAGAATAAGGTTGTTTATTGCAATCAAATACCAAATTCTGTCAATAATCAGCGATTTCTCTGACTTTTACATAAGAATTAATGCGAATTATTCACTAAACCTATTCTTGATTCAGTACATAACCTAGAAAATAAATATTTTGATCGGTTCTGCGTGAAAATCAAGAGTAATCAAGTAATAGTCACCTTTTAATGAATTAAAAATTGCTGATTCAGAGTCAAAATTGTCCAGAAAGTGTTCTAAAAAAAACACTATCCAAGTGGCTATTTTTGAGGTTATGTGCAACTTTAATACAATTTGCAGTGTTTCTTGACATCTAATGATCAGAATAGCGATGTTTATAGCGTGAAAATAATTAATTTTTGCTAAGAACCAGCGAATTATTCACTAAATCTGTTCTTGATTCGTTACATAACCTCAAAAAGAAGTGTTTCTTCGCACAATTCCAAAGAAATCCAAAGAATCAGGATGATTTCTCAGTAGAAGAAGCACTCAGAGAAGGAAGAATGAAGGTTTTTGCACAAATTTCACTCCATTAAACTTCCATCACTTCTGACTGCATTATCTCCCCCTTGCTAATGAACAACACATCGATAAATCAGTTAATAATCATACTAAAATATTGATAATAGCATGTGGATGTGAATGTGATGTTTTAAAATTGGGATTATAGACGCACTTAAATTTGCAATAAATTTTTCACAAAAAGAGCTGTCAAAGTGATTTTATAATTGACTCAATTCATTATTTGAAAAATTTTCAATTAAATTTTTTTTGTCTACATTCTCGACATAATTGACAGCAATTTCGTATGGGATTTATGTGCTTATTTGTTCCATTGAACTTAAATGAAATTATATTATATGTGTTATATATTTGATAAGCCTTTTTATATAATTGTTCTATCTTGATAAAGAAAAAAAAGTGCTTTTTTGCAATGATAGTTTGAGAATGACTGAATGCTGCGCTCGAGGGCAAAGAAACTTTCCTTTGCTCACATGTAAGATCTCCATTTTATAAATCCGTCCATTTGCCATTTGCATACGTGTTCGTTAAAAGTGCCAAAAGGCGAAGGAAGGAAGGAGGGAAAAAAGGAGTTGGCGAAGGAGTCGAATGTTGAATTAAATGTAGACAGTTTGAATTTGTCGTGCAGCACAATTTGTATCCGGAAGGCAAGAGAGAGGTGAAAACTTGTCAATTGTCACTGTATTATTCTGGTTTGTGACCCATGACTTTTCAATTTGGAACTCCTGCTGGAGCAGAAAGGATTTGGGGTCCTCTGGTGCTGCGAAGGTACATAGTTTTGTCACTATAATATTGTCAAATCGCTTCGCACACTTTGCCTGTGCTGGCAAACATCAAGCTCGGGGGATTTGTGGATGATAAAAAAAGGAGGGTTGGCTTGTCACCTCTCTTCGTCCTTGCTCTCCTTTGGCTCGTGTCATCTGCTCACCAGAGGAGAGCTTTGGCAAAAAAATAAATAAATTTATGCACTTTGTTTGCTGACCTTTTTCCCATCGATGGCGACGCTTTGTCATTTCGACTGTTCGAATGGCTTTGGGGCCACAGGAAGGACCTCAGAGCTCACGACAAGAGTAGGATAATACGGCTAAAATCTCTACACCACATCCTGACACTTCCATTACTTCAGCAGTGCTTAAAACATGCGTTTTCCTTATTTTCTTCAACTCTTTCGGAACTTTAGAGATTTTTCCAATCGCCTAAAGTATTATAACCTCAAATTCAGGACTCTTTGTATCAGAAAAGACGTAATTTTTACTTTTTTTTACCCTAAAACTTGCAGAAAAACTGTATTTTAGACAGATTTGAAGTTTTCAACGAATTTTTTGATGTGATTTAATGTCCAATTACTTTTTTGGGTGTACTTTAAAACATAACCTAGAAATTATATTGAGATATCTAAAAAGAATCGATTAAAGAAACAGGAATCTTTAAAAGACAAATCTAGCGAATATTAATCTGTTATAAATCGATATTTAGCGGAAATTTGCTATTTTAGAGTAGGAAATCAATGAAACAGCTCTTAAAATACCGTATTTTAGAGGTTATGATGAATTTCAGCATAATTAACACAGTTTTAAATTGAAAGTTTCTGATCTGCAACAGATTTCAATATTATTGCGTCAGTAAATGCAAATAAAACGAGTTTTGGCGCAAGAATGGATGATTTTTAAGGTTATGTAGTGGTAAAATTTATCTTAATTTCATAACATAACCTAGAAAAATACAAATAACAATTCTTTTCTTCAAATATTGCGTTAATTCCTTTTAAAAAAGGACTCTTGAACGCGTCATATTGATGATATTCAAGCACTTCCACTTTCAAATACTTCAACTGAGCTGTACACCACTTCTGACCACATTATCTCCCCCTTGGCTCGCGACATTTGCCTCAGGATTCGACTGAGAGACCCGTCAGGGGGTGAAGTGAGGGGGTTGTGGGGAAGGGCGATGCACAGTGGGAGCGAAAAGGTGTAAGTGACGTGATTCAGGGTGTCGCACAATATTCACAAATTCAGCTGCAAGTGTGCACCGCGTGCATAAGTCATAATAAAACACGACACGGCTTATTTGTTCCTTTTTTCCACACACCCCATCCCCTCTGGAGGAATCAGGGGTCGGCTGGTGGGGCGAAAAGTGATGCTAGAGGTGATAAATCGGACTGTGAGACGGTAATAAAAAATTTTGTTGAATTTTGTACACAAGTTGCAAGCACACATGCGTCTGTTTTGCCAAGTTTTCACGATAATTTCACTTCATGTGCTTTTTCGGCGAAAGAAATGGCTTTTTTCAACTATTTTTTCTTTGTTTATTGTTTGTATGTCATATTAAATATTTGCAAAATCATAAAAGTTGGTGAAAAATACGGTAAATTCTGATTCCCATTGACTCTGGAAGATTAAAAAGACATAAAAGTAATCAGCAAGGGGGAGATAATGTGGCTTAATTCTTTCTGTGCAGAATCTTTAACAGTTCAGAGAGACTTTTGAACGCCTTAAAAGACATTTTTCATCGCTTTTAAAACTCCTTTAACTGTTTCTGATCGTTTTTTCGGTTTCAAGAGGTTAAACCTATCAAAATCTCAGATTCCAGATTGTATTAACTGATTTTTAAGTCCCAGAATTTGTTTATGAACAATTTCTGTCTTTATTTTCTAGTTTTGTCAGATTGTGAGGTTATGAGGCTTAAAATTGTACTTTGACCAATTTTTATCCATGAAAACCTGTAAATCAGCAAATATAGCGAATATAACAATGTTTCTACTAGAAATTGAGGTTAGATTTGACACTTTAAGGCCCAAACAGACATTTTTCTATACTGAAATGATGTTTTTGAGGTTATGATTGACTTTTAGGCTATTTCTCAACCAATATGAAGTTATTTCGAACACAAATTCTCAATTCTGCCAAGAAAAAGAGAAATATTCCCACATTAAACACAAATTTAATGATCTTCTCTTTGATAATCAAATATTTTTTTAATTAATTGGTTGTAAAATCGCATTGACTGAAAAATATGCGATAAAATTTACTTAATATTACTCAGTTTATTGGACATTCACTCAATTATATTGATTTTTGTGCTGAATTTGTGACTTTCAGAACAAATGCACCTTAAATTTTCGGGGAATTTCCAGAAATTCGCACTGTTTCTTGATAATTATCTTTCACTCTACTTAGTAAGACTAAAAGACACACTAAAATTGCACTGTGCGATATTTAGAATGCGTTGCTTCACTTAATATTTACTAATTTTTAAGCAGATGAGTTGAATTTCGCGCCAGAATTCATGACAATTTTTATGAGTTTTAAAAACTCCAAGGGGCAAATCACAAGGCGATTTTCGAGGAAACTTAATGTTCTCTAATCCAATAATCAATTATTTGAGTAAAATAATAAAAAAAATTATTATTTTTCCAAGTAAAATTGAAAAATAATCAAATTTTGGTTTGAATAATAAAAAAAGATTACTTTCTAAACTAAAATTGAAGAAAAAATTTAATTTTGAATAAGAATTC
The DNA here is from genome assembly GCF_947086385.1 of Phlebotomus argentipes. NCBI lineage: Eukaryota > Metazoa > Arthropoda > Insecta > Diptera > Psychodidae > Phlebotomus > Phlebotomus argentipes. The sequence continues at coordinate 6,303,371 of NW_026776174.1, forward strand.
AAAAAAATTATTATCCCGAGTTAAATAACAAAAAAACCAAATTCTGAATAAAATAGCCAACAAATTAATATTTTCTCAAATAAAATTGAAAAATAATCAAATTAAAAAATTATCCAAAAATGATTATTTTCTAAAGTAAAGTTGAAAAAAAAAACAAATTTTGAATTGAAAATAATCAAAAAATTAATGTTTTCCAAATTAAAATTGCAAAATAATCAAATTTTGAATAAAATAATAATAAAAAATTAATATTTCCCAAAGTAAAATTGAAAAAAATCAAATTATTTTAAAAATAAAAAAATAATAATTTTCTAAAGTAAAATAACAAAAAAAAATTAAAATAATCAAATTCTGAACTAAATAAATTTAAAAAATGATTTTTTTCTCAAGTAAAATTGAAAAATAATCAAAATGTGAATTAAGGTCACAAAAATATAGAAAATAATCAGAATTTCTGTGAAATAATCAAATTTTGAAAAAAAAATCAGAAAAAAATCAAAAATAATCCGAATTTGTATAAAATATACAATTTTTAATTAGATATTCAAAAAAGAATCAAATTTTGATTAAATATTCAGAAAAAAAATCAAAAAATAATCAGAATTTTGTACGAAATATTCAAAATTTGAATTAAAATCACAAATAATCGAAAAAAGATTGAATAATCACAAAGTTAATGGTCTCAACTTGCGACTGACTTTCCCCTTGAAAAACTCTGCATTTTTTCCATAAAAATATATCGATTTTAGCATAATGCCGTCGCAGAAAGCCGCGTGGTAATTGAGCTGTGTGAGTTGATTAATCCAATATTTCGAGCACATGATATGATCGTTTAGTGTTCAAGAGAAAATGCCTGCTTTATTAATATCCGAAAATTGAATTTCCTTAACTTATCCGTGATTCAGTGCAATCATCGCTGCATAGTTAAATTTTCAATTAGTTCCGCCAAATAATTCTCTCGGGTTGCACAGCGCGCGGGAGGATGATGTTGGGAAATGTTGGGAAAAATCCCTGAAATGCCAACCCGAAACTCTGACACAAATAACTGCCTCCACATTCGCCGCTTTCCACCTCATTCATACTTTTTGGCGTGTCTGAAATAGACTCTTAATGCTGTGTCTGCATTTCCGGTTGGGAGGTTTCTCCCCTCACCCCCACCCCCTCCCCACTGGGTGGCAGTCAAAAGTCAATAAATGCACATTCACATACAAAACCCACCTCACGAATGGGAAGAATTGTGTCCAGGAATTTTGCAATTTCACATTCAGCAACATCATCATATTCTCTCAACAATTTTCAACACAACCACGATGACGACAATGATGAAATTGACGCTGATGACTGGAAAAAGGGGCGGGGGGAAAGAGGGCTGAAGAGTCCACATCATTTATGGCAATTCAAAGTGCACCGCACAATTAAATATTGATCACTTTCAGGTTTATCCCATTTTAATTGAATGCATCCTAATTTATTAATGGCGCAAAATTACTTTCCATACAAATTCATGAGATGATTTCAGTAGGAATATTTCAAATTTCATTAACATAATTGCTTGATTTATTATAATGAGGACATTAATATTGTTTGATTTTTGTGTTTTGCCATATTTTTTTTGGAAATTGCAAAATTTCAAAAATCAAATTGTGTTTAATCCAAGGGGGAGATAATACAGTCAGAAGTGGTGTACAAACTCAGTAGCAGTACGGAAGGAGTGGAATTGCTGAAAAACCTACAATATTCCATTTCTGAGTGCTTCTTTTACTGACAATTCATTCAAATTCTCTGCATTTCCTTCGATTTTCACACAGAAACAAACTTAATAATCTTGTTTTCTAGGTTATGTAGCGAATGAAGGAAAGATTTAGTGAATTATTTGCATTCTAGCATATTAATTCTGCTAATCTTTGACAAAACTAAATATTTTCAAGCAATTAACACTGCTTTTTTTATCCTTTTATACCAAGAAACACTGCAAATTGTACTAAGATTGAACATAACCTCAAAAATTATCATTTTGAAATCTTTTTCGGGCATTTTTGACTCTGAATCAGCAATTCTTAGTACATTCGCAAGTCATAACAGATGTTTTTGTGATCTAGATAGCTTCCAAAAACAGTTTTTGAAGATCTCTTAGTGACATTTTGAGGTTATAGTTGGAAAAATACTAAAAAAACAGCTTTAAATCGATTTTTATAGAAATATCGAATTAAATCTGAAGAGATTCATTATATTTTGGGAAGTAATGTAGAAACAGACTACAAATTTCATGTTCTAGAAGAGTCAGGCACATTTGGAAGTGTTTGGAAGTTGTGTACAGATTTAAGGCATATTATCTCCCCCTTGGTTTAACCCAAAGGGAAGATAATACTGAGAATCACAGACAATTCCAGTAGTTTGGCAGTACTTAAAACATGCGTTTTTCTTATTTTCTTCCTCATTTTTCAGAACTTTATAGACTTTTCTAACCGCCTAAAGTATCATAACCTCAAATTTAGAACATCTTGACCAAATAAAGACGCAATTTTTACTTCTGTGATTCTAAAAACGTACAGAAAAATAGTATTTAAGATATATTTGAAGTTTCCAGTGGATATTTTGATGTGATTGAATTTTCAATCGCTCTTTTGCAAGCACCTTTGAACATAACCTAGAAATTATCTTTAAATGTCGAAAAGAATCCTAGAATGAAACTTATTTGGAACGTTTTAAAGGCAAGAATAATCGACAATAGGCTCAAATTTTCTATTTCAGTGTAGAAAATCTATTAAAAAACTCTTAAAAAAGACAGTTTTATATCCTGAAATAGTATTTTTGAGGTTATGATCAATTTTTGCGAAAATAACATGAATTTAACTTTGAAAACTTGTAATCTTCACCATATTTCTTTAATAAACTGTAAGAATTTGTGTTTTTCTAAGTTATTTTATCAACTAAATTTTGTTTAAGGTTAGTTTTATAACCTAGACAATCAATGGAATTTTTATTGAAGAAAATTGTGTAAAAAATCTTCAAGTCTTGCGGTTATTTCTCTTGAATGTAACTTTTTAACGCACCATATTGAAAATATTTGAACAAATTCTACTGAACTTCTTCTGACCATCATATCTCCCCCTTGGTTGAACTATATAATTGCGGGTTAAAACTAGAATTAACACTCTGTGTCACTTCATGTTATCTTCGCCTCTTTCTTTACACACAGATAAAGAAAAATCTATGGAAATAGAAATGGTATAGAAAAATCATTTCTATTTTTATGTTTAGGAATGAAAATGAAGAAAATGCAAATAAAAATTGGCACTTTTCTTTGTTGTTTTCGTTTGTCAAATTTCCTGTTTCTCTTCACCCTGAGTTTATCTGGGTCTCGTCGTGTGTGAGAAATATATTTTTGGGGCTTTTCAATGTGTTTATGTGTGCTTTCATCTCTTGGCTTTTGTACGTGTTTTTTTTTTGGTGAGAAATGTGGGGAAAAAAGAAGAAGAGGAAGAAAAAAAAGTGTCAAAATTACCATTTCAATAAAACATTCAACGGGAAATAAAATAAAATGGTGAAATTGCGCCTTTCTTTCAATTACGTCTTCAAGAAAGAACCCTTCGTGCCTTTCTTCTGCGTATTTCTCAGCCATACATAAAGAGAAGGGTAATAAATGACAACCCCTTAATCTTCTACAAATCACACCAACCCTCCCGATCCGCAGTCATCCTCCTGGCCATGTCTCTCTCTCCTTCGCCACCATCTCAGGAATCCCTGCGATGCTCCTCCGCCTCTCGGCCCATTCTTCACGATCACTCGCAGGACTCAAAGGGGAGAGACACAGCCCAGACTGATGGCGAAGGAGTGAGCAGGAGAGGCTCAATGAAGCTCTCACTCTGTCTGGGTGTGGAAAAAAAATTTCATCATCCAATTTAGTGTTTGGGAGCAGCATTAACATTTGGCTTTTCTAATTTCTCTCTTCCTTCCTTCAGCCAAAAATCTCATCGATATTGCCGTACCTCGAGGACTTGATTTCATTTCCACATACAACACCGAAGGGGAGGCACAATTGACTTTGGTGAGTGTGAGACAAGAACAAATGGCGGCGGGAGAATGCCCTCTAACCTAATGGTGTCCTTACAAACTGTCGAAATTCGATGTTTTGTGCGAGAACACGAATCTAATTTTATTCCCTGCCACATCCTCTTCCACACACATTCATTTTCTCTTCCCATCCACATAACAATAGGTATGTATATTTTTATTGTAATGCTGACGATTCTTCGAGTGAATGAGCAAAACGTCTCTTCTCACCTCCTCGCAAAATAGCGCATGAGACCTTCTCAGACTCACATTCTTAGCACAGAGAGTTCTTTTCTCTGCAAATTTGCCACAAAGAAGCGTCAGAATTGAAGTCAACTCGTTCGCAGATCACAGATCAATTGATTTTTGTCTTCAATTTACGCATTGCAAAATCCAATGGAGGATTTCTAAACTTAAAATAGTGTTTTAAAGCTTTTAGCGATACATTTTATGCTGTTAATCCACGATAAAAAGAATTTACTGCAAGTATTTTTCATGTTTATGCTTGAAAATGAGAGCCAGAATTGCAGATTGATTCATCTTTGCAAGATATTTGCAGATTCAGATCTGTTATCCTGTTTTTTAACACATTCAATGAAGTAACCTCTGAAAATCCTGTCAAAATTACACATTCAAGCAGTACAAAATGGTTTAAAACATTTAGGCCAGAATAGCAAATAAGAACGATTACAGACTTGCGGATGATCCACGAGAGGATAAGTGAGAGCGCGAGTGTGAACGACAGCTGGTTGAGCGCTAGAACGCAGATCATTCCTCAATATATCGAAGAGTCATCCCGTATTTTCGGGGTTTTCGAGGGCGGTGAATTATTTGACAGTTTTGACAGCTCAAAACGCATAAAATGGCGGATCTTCTCACGTTTTTGTGAAAATAAACAAATCAATTGACAGCTGAGCGCAGCATAAACCAAAATTGTCGCTAGTGTCGACAAAGAAGACTGACAGCTTGAAGGTTTCCCGTTATTTTTGGGGTACCCGACAGCAGCGCACTCTACCGAAATTCGCCGAATCATTTGACAGCTCAAAACGTACAAAATGGCGGATCTCTTGTGAATGATTTCGTTGGCTCTTAAAATCATTCTTTTCTTCTGCGAATCTTCCAATTTTGCAATTTTATCGTGAAATTTCACGCTTTTTGATAAAATAAACAAATCAATTGACAGCTGAGAGCGGAAAACGAAGCAAAATTGTCGCTAGTGTCGACAAAGGAGAATAATCATTGAGTGTGTAAAGGAGTCAGATGATCCAAGATCATCCACGGAGGATTGATCCCAATTCCTATCGATTCGAGGGTTACACACAAGTCTATAATCTTTCTAATCAATTAAGCTTTACATGTGTAACTTGCAGAATAGCAAAGGCGTGTGTTAAAGCAATATAACACATTTTTTACATTTCTTGTGTGACTGAGAATTGCTCTTGACATCCAATTAAGGATTGTCGCTGCAAAGCAAAGGATCTGTTCCGTGTGTGTGTGTGTGAAAAATATGTGTGAAGAAATTAAGGAAGGAGCAAATTAGCCAGCAAGGACACTTTATATGATTTTATCGCAGATCTCTAATCTGAGATAATTGCCAATCTCTCGTGGTCGCAGGAGAGAATTTTGCGAATGTGTGGGAAATTTAGTGCAATCGACGGAGTCCTTTGACAACCTTGCGAACTGGCTGGAGTGTGTTGAGTGTGTCTGAGAGTGGCTTTGTGTGTGTGTGTCTTGATTAATCTCGGGTGATTTACCACAATGGCTGTAACCTATTGAATGAGTGCCACCGTGCTTAGTTGGGGGCTGTTCTGTATGCCAAAGCATAAAGGACGACTTTTGTGCGTGAACCCTCCCCTTGGCATGGAGGAATTTCATATATCACAATCACATGCACGGCTGTGCTGAGGGGATGAGGGGGTGGGGGGGGGGTGGGGCAGTGGGAGGTTCACGGGGGCGGCGGAGATGCGTAGGTGGCGAGAGTGTAATGCTCAAGGGGTGTAGGAAGTAATGTGTGAGAAAGACTCTTCACTGCGGAGCTCTTCTGTCTCTCGAGCAGAAAGATATGTGTGTATAATGTGTGCTTGATACAAAAGACAAAGAGTCAATATTTGCTGATGGGGAGAAAGTCAGCGGTTGTGCCGGAATTCTTGTCGCTTCCCCTTCAATGTTGGGGATTGTGGAAAAAATCTGAATATTTAAAAATAATATAGGAAGCAATTTATTGCACCGCACAGGCACTTATCACAGTCTCGATTTTCTTCTTGCTCGCAAACCCAAACTCGCTTTCATTCCCTCCAGAGAAACAGAGGAATATTGCTACTTATCCGAACTTATTTCGTGGGAAAATCCACGGGTGAATTGAAAACTATCTGAAGCCTATTTTTCATAGACTTTTGGGCCTTTTCAAAAGCTCCTTATTACCTTTTTTTCTAAGAAAATTGTTCTAAATTGCAGTCAAACGCATAAAACACCTTTTTTGATAAACTTTGATTTAAGAAAAGTTTATGTAAAGTATGAAAAATTGTTTTTCTTTTTAACATGTTTGGATAAAATGTACTAAAAGACTATTAAAAAACTACTTTACAATAATAATTTCAGTTTTTCCCATTAATTTTGCCATATTTCTGTCAAAAATTCCAATAAATACTAATAAAATCAATAGAAAAAAATTTAGGAAATAATCATTACAGAATAATATTTTCACTTTCAAGAGGGAGATATTATATATTTGCACTGCAAAAGCTTCTGTTTCAATGCATTGAGGCATTTTCTGCATTATTTTGCTTGGAAAAATCATTTTGATTGTTTTTCTAGGTTATGTGATTGATTTAAAACAGATCTTGGTGATAAAATAACCCTCAAAATCATCAAATTTGTATTAAAACCGTGAATATTTCTCTTTTTCTTGGCACAATTGAGCATTTGGCAGTGAAAAACAGCTTTAAGATCAAACATAACCTCAAAAATTTCATTTTAGCCTAGAAGAATGCTTCTTTTCTGAGGTATTTCCGCTGTTTGTACTTTATTATCCTGTAGAAACATTGTGATGATTTTTAAGATCGAAATTATAACCTCAAAATGTGCTTCGGATTTTACTACTGACAGAAAAAAACCCGGTTTTTCAGTCTGAAAAGCGTCAGAAAATCCCCTTAAAGACGTTCAGAAGTGTCTCTGTCTGTTCATTTGAACGGAAGGGAAATCCCTTGAGCATTCTGCGAAGGCTTCGTGCCTCTCGTCCGCGCTTTTTTTCCGCCGAGCACAGTCACACAGTTGGGGAACATCGTGGCTGTCAGGGAGACTTGTATAGAGATAGCAGCGAGAGTCTGTGGGGCGGCGAAGCTGTTCAATGTGGTTAAAATTTTAATCGAACCAAAGTGCCAAGGGTGATGGCGAGGCTTATCGCGAGCGAAAGGGCGACACGTCATTTACACTTCTTTGTTTCATTGCGGGTGTCTCTCGAGACACCCCGCAATCTCACCACTTGGCTCATCCCCTCGGCGTGCCTACTCTTCCGCATGTATGTTTTTGTATTTATTGGCAAATTCCTCTTCATGCCATGTTGCAGGATTTGGCACGATTTCGTCGAAGCTCTCGTTCTTTTTTTATATCCATCTTCATCACAACCCCCGCCATTGGCGCACACAGAGCCTCTTCCACCCCCTCCCCTCGTTTCCCGGGCGCTGCATGCCGTGTGAGCCTTACAAGTTACGGTATTGTAATGGGTTGGATATGCGGAAGATGGGGATAAAAGGTGGAGGTTGAAGAGAGCTGATTTTCACTCACCAACACCACCACCACCCCCCTTGCCAGAAGGGGTGTGTAGCGAGAGAGAGAGATTGTGCAAAATTGTGTACAAGTGGTGAGGGTGGAAACTCTTCAATATACATCGTTTTTCGCGGCGGTATTTTGAATAAATTACAATTTATATTGTCTGAAACACGTTCCCAACGGCAAATAAAGTGAATTTATATTAGACAGGCGAGAGGTGTGATGATCTTCCTTTCTTTTGCATACCTTCGCAAGCATAGGATTGAAGAATTTCAGACGTTCCGTGTCGGGGATTCGCAGACTTTCTCCATGTGAGAAACATGTTTGGATATCCATTGGATGAGTCACAGGAAATTGGATGGATCCCGTGTAAAATTCCAGGGATAACTCTTCAGCAAATTGACCCATAAACTACCCATGAAAATTTAGTACATTCTAAAATCCCCATAAAACACTGATAGACGGTCTTAGGCGTGTGATTCCGGGCCTTTCTACTTACCTGTCAGTCTCAGTCAAACATTTCCGGCTACATACATATATGTATATGTGCAGTGCCTGCGTTTGATTGGATTTGTGCCCAAAAGGGGGAGTGAAAAATTACGTGACACTCAGAGAAAAAATATGTTCTTGAACCAAGAAATGAATATTCTTGAAATTGGATTTCAAAAGAAGTCTTGAAATTGGGCTGAATCTTAAAAATTCTATCTATTCTACTAAAAAAAAGACTTAAATTTATTCGAAATTGTCATAAAATCAAGTCAATTTGGTTTTAGTTTTCTCCACGGGGGATGATAATATGCTCTTAATATGTACACCACTTCCTAACACTTCCAGCACTTCAAATTTTAAGACTGTTTTCACAATAATTCGCAAATTATAATAAATATCTAAAGGTTTCATGCGATATTTCTGTAAAAAATTCACTGAAAAACGCTTTTTTGGCGTCTATTCCGACCATAACCTCAAAAATATCACTAAGAGTTCTTAAAAGACTCCAATTGGAAGCTTTCTAGATGATAAAATGATCTTTTATGAGTTGCTACTGAACTCAAAATTGCTGATTCACAGTCAAAATCATGCGGAAAGTGATCTAAAACATACTATTTTTGAGGTTATGTTGAACTTCAACGCAAATTTACAGTGTTTTTTTTGACATCAAAGGTTCAGAATAGCAATTTTTATTGCATGAAAAACTTTAAATGACTTTAACATAAGATTTGATGTTCTAGAGTGCGAAAAATTCACTAAATCCGTCCGTGAATCGTAACATAACCTAGAAAATGATTATTTCTTTGCACAAATAAAAAAGAAATCCAAAGAATCGAGATGATTTGGTAGTAAAGTAAGTACGCAGGACAGGAAAATTGTATGCTTTTCAACACTTTCACTTCTTAAGTACTTCTTCTGAGTTGTACACTAATTCTGATTGTATTATCTCCCCCTTGGTTTTCTTCAAACTACAAAAAGATGTTTTTTGCACTCTTGGATTTTTAGTTTCAAGAAAGTTTCATCATAATCCTTAAACTTTATCAGGAACAAAAATAAAGAATTTTCCAATGCATTATTTCAAGTGGAAAAATACTGGGTTTTGAAGACTGAAACGGACTTAAATTGATACTGAAATTTAGAGTTTACCTTACGATTTAGGATTGAAATTAAGGAATGAAAAAGTCTTGATCGTTTTCTGGTCCGAAAAGGACTCGGATAATCTTGATTTTAGTCTTCTTTGTTCAAAATCGATACGAAAATCTGTGTTTATCGATTTTAGACCTAGATTTTTCATGTATAAACGCTAAAATCGACTAAATTCTAGGCCGATTTTCCTCTCAGTGTTCTCGCATATTTATGTATAACACAAGAATCATACTTACTTTGTATCATCTTAATACTGCATTCGCTTTGCAGATTTGCTAGCAATTCGAATGTAAAGAATAGATTTTGACCTTTTATGTGTTTTATCAAAAGTCAGTTACACAAATCGGTCTTTCATGGCTTGAATAAATATTTACCGAAATTTAAGTCAATTTATTCTCATAAATATTTAAGTCCTTCTGACGGGGTTACCGCCTGGGGGTGAGAATGTGGGGGGGTGGGGGGTGGAATGGGAGAAAGAACATTAGGAATGAAAAATCCGAAAAAATTGGAATGAAATCGTTTTCTTCTCCACATTCGCTGTGTCACCATCCCTCTTGTGCCGCCTCGCGAGATTGTGTACACACACACGAAGGCATTACATAGGAATCCATCATGTTGTCCCACATTTTCTATATAGTTTTATTTCTTTATTTAAATTGTTGCGGAAAACCCTTGTCACGGGCTGATGGCGAAATGTGGGGTTTTGGAAGGTGAAAAACCATCGTCAACGATGTCACATCTATATAAGCAATTTTCCGTTGAGAATGTGGTGTGTTTATATCAAAAAGCTCTTCCATCTATAAGCACGATGATGGCTTTGGAGCTCTACATATCGGGGGGTGTGTTGGGGGTGCTTTGATTCACCATCCGGACCTCGTTTCAACCTCCACTTTGTTGTGTGTTGTCCCATTGCACGAAATTGGCAATCTTGAGACCTTTACAACTTCACCGAAGCTTATCTATGCTGTTGGGGGAGTCCCTGGGAGTGGGCGGTGGGTGGCGATTTATATATCTATCTGGAAAATTGCTGTATGTTATGTAAGTCTGATGAGAAAATAGCACTCGATACCTAGGCGAGGGTTTTTCGCCTTCAAAAAAGTTATTGCACACTGCCTTGTGCCATCATCTCGTCTTCATCCAGTTTCTACACTCATTTTGCCTTGCATAAACTACCCTCCGTGTGTGTGTGTGTGTGTTATATTTTGCAACTTTGCTCAACAGAGTGTTTTCATTGCTTCAAATCCCTCTGATTCTCGAAGCTCCTCCGCAGTCGCCTCCTCGGCAAGATTGAAAGTTGGAATCACAAACTTTCTGCCACTCTCTCTCACATCTTTCTCTCCCTCTTCCACTGTGTGGGGGTTGGTTTTTCGGTACAGCAAAAAGGGGTTTCAATAACTCCGTGCCGAGAGACGGGGTTGCTCTCCTATCCCTTGCGCCCACTCAGTCCCAATCGCCTTGGATAAATGAAAAATATTCTTGAGAGAAAATTAAAGATGGAACACTTGACTTTGGCTTGCGGCGCGGGGGATTTTCATGGGGATGTTCGTGTGTTGTGTGGAGAGGAATTTCTGCGGGGATGTAAATTGACGCGAAGAGGGTTGGGGGAGGGGGGAGGCTGAATGTGGTGAGAGCTCCTTAAAATATCATTTGGCCACGAAATGTGAATTTTGACGGTAGCATCCCTTTTGCCACCGCACCCCACCAACCCTCACTGAAATTTTGACACTACACTGTTACGAAGGGCTCCACTTGGTGTAAACTTACGCGGAATCTTAAGCAGGTTAAGTACAATCGTTTACAAGACAATTTACAGAGGTAATTAGGATCCGTTGAATGTGAATTCTCTTCTCAATCTCTGATAAAAGCTTCACTTTCTCACCCAAATCTAATAAGAGATGCCTGTAAAAATCGTTGCAACTTTACAGATCTCGTATTAAAATTAATAAAAGCTACGAATTCCGATTACAACTTTACGCTTCAATCGGTGTTTATTGAAGATGAATTTCAGCCGTCAAAACATCATTTTCTTTCGTGAAATGCGAGATTTACTCCATATTTCACACAGTTTCTGCTCATTTTACTCCATGTTGAAACTAGAAGATATTGTTTAGTGTGTGCGGAGTTTATCTCAAACTAATCTCAAGGAACTTCCAGGAGTTTTAGGCAATTATCAAGGGATATTTTCAATCCGGAACATCCGGAAACACATAATCTCAATCTTGTGCATTGAAATGTGCACAAATGGTCAGGAAAATCCAATATTTATACATAAAAACGTCACTATTGTCTATTTTCTTGGTTTTCACGTGAATTTTCCGGCTCTTCTTGTCTTCACGCGATGAAAAATATGAATTGACGTCAGATGTCAACGTTTGAAACATTCCAACAACTCCCAAGATATAAATTTCCCACATTAGTAAATAATATGAATCGTAATCTTGCAACATCTTTTAGCGAATTCACATTAATTGCAGCTTTTTAAAAATTGTATGAACTTAAAGTTGCAACGAGTGGAAATTCTCCACTTTCGTAAATGTTATGAATAACTTTGACACTTGGTTTGACAGCTTATTTAATATGTAATGAAATCAAAGTTGCAACGACCAGTTAACTGATCCAGAGTATATTTATCACTGGAAGTTCTGAGAATGTCAAATAAAATCTTGTCTATGCTGATTTTTTCTTGTGTTAGCAATTGAGAAACGCGGAAGGAGTGAAATAAAATGGGAAGTTGAGTGAGCTGAAGCGATATGGAAAATTCAAAAGGTACTCCTTTGTTCTTCGCCTGTTTTCCACTCCAAACGGGAGGATTCTTGCTCTGCCATAGAGTAAATGCCACACAGAATGGCAGATAAATGCTGTGGCTAAGATGGGTGAAAAATCTTGAAATCACTGTCAATTTCTTTGTCTATCGCGCGCGCGAGAGAATTGCTTAAATCATTGTGCGATATTGTTGGCGGGAGCGGTAAAAATTCATTGGTAAAAGGAGCTCACCTGCGCCGAGGCGCGTTGTAGTGGAAATTCTCTGGGTAAATTAATGAAGCGCGTCAACTCGGATGGAAAGAGAGAGAGACAGAACGACCGCCCCGGAGCAAATGGAGATGGTTGAAATTCGTTCGAAAAGTTGTGAATTTCTCGTGAAGCTCACATTATGTATTCCATATATAGCATAAGTACTCCTCTATGTAGTCCTCACTGCTCGAACCCCACCGTTTGCCACCCCCGCACGTCACCGCACTCTGTGCGAAGGGTGTGGGGCGGCCGGAGAAGGAAAAGTTTGTGTTGTGCGTCGGGGGCGCAAAAGGGAGGAAAGGAGGCTGATCGGATTTTCCATCGATTTTCACCTGACCCTTCTTCTCTCTAGTCCTCTTGATGTGGTATTAAACATACTGACCTTTGGGTGTTGAAATTGTGAAATTAAATTGTCGAAATGATTAAATTTGAGAGAAATTTAATTTAATGTTTCACTGAATTTATCCCAATCTCTCTCCCCATCCCCTACTTTATCATTACATCAAGAGCTATTTTGCTGGAAAATCATTTTTCCTCTGCCATTCACTCCTCCTGTCTCGTTTGTTGTGTTTTTTTTCCTCCTCGCTGTTCTGCACACCCCCGAATGATTGGGGCATATGGAAACGTATAAATGTATCGATTTGGGACTTATGGGCGGGGGGGCGGGGGCGAGGGTAGTTTATATTGATATTGTAGATATGATAGAGCAGAAAAAATGTCTCTTTGAGTCAATCATCCTGTCAGAAATTCAATGGGAATTATGAAACACGCGATTCCAATTCTTCTGCAGCCTTCAATTTACGTCATTCCGTCGCAATATTACGTGAAAAGTTTGGAGTGAAGCTTCGCAACTTTGCGCAGTGCTTGAAGAGGGTTAATTTGAGTGAAATTATTTTTTTCTTCTCACTTCTCCAATGTATGCTAAAATCAATAGCTAGATTTAGAGAGAAATAATAAAAAAACAGTATTTTCCTATACAATTTCTATACAATCTCCTCAATCAGAATACATTGCGAGATTGAAGAATAATAGGAGCGACAGTTTACTAGCGGTGAGACAGATAGATTGTTGTAAGTAACCTGAACTGAGAGCGATTTTTGTCAATATCAATGTAGCCAATAAATAAATATTTGAGCTAAAAATGCTAAAAAACAATAACCGACCGCCATAACCTGGATGAAATGAAATAAAATATTATATATTTGAAGATATATAGAATGGCGAAGGAGAGAAAAACTCTCACAAAACACCAATCGATCTCAGTTTTTGCCAATAAATATTGTGTGATGTGCGTGGGTTGGCGTGGATAGGATTTTTGGGCAAACACAGGAGGAGAGAAATATGGCAAGGGGGAGATAATGCAGTCAGAAGTGCTTAAGAAGTGTTGAAGAACGAAGAATATTCCTTTCACTGATAAATCATCCAAATTCTCTGAATTTCCTTCGATTTTCACGCAGAAACAAACTTAATAATCTCTTTTTCTAGGTTATGTAACGAGCTAGGAACAGTTTTAGGGAATAATTAGCATTCCAGTACATAAATTCTGCTATTTCTTGATAGAATGAAGCTTTTTAAAGCAATTTACAGTGCTTTTTTGATCTTTCCATACCAAGAAACACTGCAAAATGCGTTGAAATTGAACATAACCTCAAAAATAGTCATTTTGACATTTGGAAAATGTTCATTTAGGAAATTTTCTGGGCAATTTTGACTCTGAATCAGTAATTTAAAAATCATTGGCCTATTTTGAACATATCTTAGTAACATTTTGAGGTTATTGTTGGAAAAATCACCCAAAAAAGCGATTTTAAGTGAATTTTTATACAAATATTGGATGGAAACTTCGTACAAATTAATCTTCCTAAAAAATGAATTGTACATAACCTCAAAAATTGTCATTTAGGAAACTTTTTGGTCAATTTTGACCCTAAATCAGCAATTCTTAGTTCATTTGCAATTTGTAACAGATAATTTTGTGATCTAGAAAGCTTCCAAACTGAGTTTATGAAGATTTCTTTGGTTCAAAGACGATTCTTATAAAAATGTCGAATTGAATCTTAAGAGATTCATTACAATTTGGGGAATAATCGTGAAAACAGCCTACAAATTGCATGTTCTAGAAGTGCCAGGCAAATTTGAAAGTGTTTTTGGAAGTTGTATAGAGATTAAGGGCATACTATCTCCCCCTTGGAATTTGGTGGGCTCTAAGCGCGCCAATATATAAAGTCAGTAGCCGTACAAATAGGTTTTAGGGTTTTGTTTTTGCCCACGCTTGTGTGAGTCTCTGGCTAGAACAGGAATGATGTGTTTCGGTGGTTTGATCGCTCTTCCCTGGAGTATTTTTTCCATCCTTCATTTGATTTATTCCGCTTTCTCTCGTGGCTCGAGGACTCTCGCACAGTCCTTGTGCACACGGCTATCTTTGGGGCCAATTCCCCGCCTCGGCTCCCCTTTGATTTTGTTATATCATTTCTGTCGCTTCATAGTTCAATTCTACAGTGAAACAGATGGCACGTGAGGAGAATTCCCTGGCGCCGCCCGTTGAGCAAACACTCAAATCCGCAGGCAAAAAAGAAACACATCCCAGAAAGCTCCACGCGGACAAACAGTCAAAGCCAGCTGAATATCGACCACGTGAACCGCTTCCGCCTTGATTTTTGCCCCCGAACGCCGCTGCCAAGGGGGAGATAGTGCATGGGAGACAGAAGTGGTGAACGGCTCAGCGGCCTACAATATTTCATTCCCTACTACTTCTTTTACCGACAAATTGTCCCATTTCTTTGGATTTCCCTCGATTTTCACGCAGAAACAAAGGTAATAATCTTTTTCTAGGTTATGTAACGAGTCAAGAACAGGATCTAGAACATCAATTCTTATGCTTAAGTCGAAGAAATCGCTAGTCATTGGCAGAATTAATTATTTATATACAATAAATAGTGCTTTTCTGAACATTTGATGTCAAAAAACACTAAAAGTTGTATTTAGGTTAAATATAACCTCAAAAATATTGGGGTGGATTTGAAAAATGTTCATTTAGAAAACTTTCTGGGCATTTTTGACTCTCAATCAGTAGCTTTGAGTTCATTGGAAAATCATAAACAGATGATTTTGTGATCTAGAAAGCTTCCAAATTGAGCTTTTGAATGTCTTTTCGTTATATTTTGAGGTTATGGTTGGAAAAGATGTCCAAAAATGCGTTTTTTTAAGTTGATTCTTATAGAAATATGGGATGGAAACTTAAGAGATTCATTATAATTAATCTAAAAACTTGAGGTGCTAGAAGTGTCAGGGAAATTTGAAGGCTATTATCTCCCCCTTGGCCGTTGCGACGCTGAAATATAAATTGCGCCTGCAGAGGAGAGGCGATGGCGGAGCTATATAGAGTGTGTGCAATAAAGCACAGCGTAAGAGAATTTACCAGCAATTATCGGTTCACCTCGATACTATCAATTATTCTGCAGCGCCTGTGCGTGTAGTCGGAGGACTTCGGGACTGTCAGTGGTGACCAGAAGCAGGCGGTGCTGACCAGGATTTGTGAGTCCGGTACAATATTGCGCGTGACCTCTCACCTCACAATCGGTGTTATTCATTCAATGGGGTGTAAAATAATGAGGTGGAACGGGACGATTGTTAGCACATTTTCACGATGCAATCACCAGGATTTGCCCCCAAATCTGATCCTCAACATGCCAGGCGCATTTTATCCGGCCTTCCAATGGAGCCAACCGAAATCCCCAATGGATTATCGAGAGTGCTCAGCAATGTCAGAGAGCGTGTGCACGGTCCCATCAAATTGCAATTTGTATCTTACAGCAGTCACGGTGATAGTTGGCAAAGAAGTTAATTAAATTTTACTCCAGAAATATGCTCATTGCATTCACAAGTCTCATAATTGAACCTTCCCACTTAGTGCACGGAAATTGTCGACGCTGAATTGCCAGTGAAAGCGCGTTTTGCAGCATAATGCACGATTGACTCTCACATTCGTGCATTAAACTGATGGGCTCAAGAGCATCTTCTTCCACAATCAACAATTCCACTGTATTGACATTTATTTAAAATCAAGTTTTCTACCTTAAAAACATGTAAACACTGTTAGAACCATTTAATTCCTAATTTTCTCGAGAATATAATAAGAAATTGACTAAGAATCACACTTTCTAAAGAGCCAAATGCTGTAAATTTCAAGACTACATTATTGTTCTTAAATGATCAAATTGGACTCCTATTTAACAGTTCATTAAAAAAAAGTGTAAACAAGATTTCAACTGGAAGGAAAGCTTGAAATGGCAGCTAAAAACGCATGAAAAGCAAGTTGACAAGTCCAAATCAAGGCAGGCGATGATGTAAATGTCTTCTAGACATTCTAAACTCATGATTTAATGTGGTTATCCGAGGCAGTTTTATGGTTATAACGAGATAAATAAGGCAGTATCTTGTCATTTTCGCTGTCTTTTTGCTCATATTTCTCTGCATTTTGCAATTTCCTGCGATTTGGTGCTTTCCTGCCTGCGTTCTTCTTCCTCTTCTGTCACTCTAGTGCCTGGTGTCTCTGTGTCTCTCGTTCGGTTCTTGCTTGACCTACTTTTTCCTTTGCTTTCTCCTTCTTTTTCGTCTTCTGCCTCGTCCTCTCTTGTGCGATTCCTTTCTTCTCTGTCTCTTTTTCTTTGTTTTTCTTCTTCTCTTCTCTTTTTTTCTACTCCATGTTTCTTTTCTGTTGTGCTTGGCACTTCCATTTCTGCGTCTGTTTTCTGAATTTGCTTGTTTGAACTGTTCGAATCTCCGTTCTTCCTTATTCTCCTCGTTGATGTCTCGAAGTCTGTATTCCGCTGAGGCTGCAATGTATGTCGGCGGCAGCCGCCACTCGAGACCCTTAAGGGGGAGGGAATGTAAATATCTCTATTTGGAAATATCTCGACTAAAGATATTGCCATGATTTCAACGCCAAGTTAAATTGGCCTAAATTTCTCTGATTTCCTAAACTATAGCTTTCGCTCCTGCATTTGTCACAGTTTCTTTTTGTCCACGTTTTGTGTATAAGCGGAATAGGATATTTTGGGTGATTCAGATACTCTGGCATTAATGATAAGAGTGTGAAGTGATAATAATAAACATTACCCTAGCATTATTAATTTACAACATGTTGCAGACCAAATGAACGTGGTTTAAAATTATCTGCCGATAATTGCAACCGAGCTCTCATATTACTTGCTCTGAAATATGCACACTCTCCATTTGGCGGCACTATAATTCTAAATTGTTGGCCTGTAATTAACCCCTCGGTAATTAAGCGGTGTTTCTCCTGCTCAAATTCGGAGTATCACATTGCATTGAGTGCAGTGTGAGTTGGAGAATACCTTTAATTTCCATCGGATGGAAAAATATGGTTAATAATTTGGGCAGAAAAGGTGGATTTATTGCAATAAGTTGGTTGTGCAAATGAATGTTAATTGAATTTTATATTTGGGGTGGTGGCGAAGTGTGTGTGTGTGTTTTTGGGGTAAATCTTGGATTCATGCGAGTTGGTGCAGGAAATTTCTCTCGCTCTCATGGCAACATGGTGACCAGGATGTATTGAATGGGCCAACATGTGAGCACACACAAGCTCTGGGACGTATGTAAGGTTAGTGATCTATTAAGGATTTCAGGGTGGTGAAGATGGGGCGCAGTGGCCATTTGCATATGGCTGATATATGAAGGGCAAACTTCAGGGCTGATGGGACTCTCAGGATAATACAATAATGCCAACAATACAGCTCACCATTGACGCACCGCACCAACAACAAGTTGAAAGAGATTAGAGAGTGACTGTCTGAATTTTGAATATTAATTGAAACAATTCCATTTAATTCCCACAACTACCTTCAACTGAGAAGGGTATAAATGTCTCACATGGTTTGAAATGTGGCAAAATCTCGTGGGGGTTGTTTTCGGGTGAGAGTTTTAACTCCCCGGAGTCAATTCATAAATGCGGAAGAGAAAGATTATTCCCGAGTCCCTTCTTCCCAAAATTTATCTCGTGCAACTCATCAATACTCTGCGCCCCGCAGGGACTCGTACCACACTAGGAGATCAATTTCTACCCTGTTTTTAGATTCCTTGGATCATTAGCTTTCCAACGATGCCTCACTTGGCGCCCTAGACCTTCAGGTTCTCCTCCTGGAGCCTATTTTCTTCTATTTTCCCTCACTTTGGCGCACATATGTGCTCATAACTCGCCCAATTTTCCACAGATTTTCCTCAAACTTGGCTCAAATGATAGATATTGAAATTATCTACTACTTTGTAAAACATTTTAAGGATTTTAAATCAATCCTTGTCGGTCGAAAACGATCTTTTGTGCGATACTCGGTAAAAATCGTCGGTTTTTTTACCACATTATATCAAATATCTTCGAAACGAAAAAACTTTTATATCAGATTATTTTTCCTGTGTATAGAGCACTTCTGGGGCTACATTTCCCCTATATATGTCAAAGCGATATTTCTTCTCTATCTGTCTGAATAACGAGGTTTTCCCGCAATAAGTTTCGCTTTCTCATGCTACAGAGCATAAGCTGCGCGCATGCTTTAAGCTGCATTCAAATTGCGCCTTTTTCTTTAGTTTTCATCGGGAATATGTGGAAATTATGTGAAAAAGAGTTCAGTTTTATTACTGAAATAGACTCCAGTTGATCCTAATGACAAAACTTCCAAAGAAAACACAAAAAATCACAATTAATAGCTAATGAACGGAGATAATGGTTTTTTTCCTAATTTATTTGAAAATCTTATCATTTTCGTCTGAATTTTTACTGATAGAAGTCCAAAAATAGTCTTCTAGCCACATTCTATAAAAAAAGGACAGAGTAAAGTGTGATTTTTGCTCCCTAGTGTTGCTTATCAAGGATCTCTTTGACAGCTTCCGCTGCTGAAGCAACTGCCGATCCACTTGAGAACGTGCGTAAGGATGCAGATCGCATCCTGGCGGACAAAACTGACAAGTGACTGCGTTGGTAATTAATTTTCCGTGCAATCAGTGTCACTTCTTCTGACATCTGCACAAAAACCAACCCCCTTTTGGCGCGGGGTTGCTTTGACTCTGGGTGTAAGCGATTTGCGTGCATTTGACCACTTTCCGCGATAATTGCAGCATCGCGATAAGGTTAATTAATCCATTAAACATAATTCCGTTCCACCTCAACTCACCACACTTGGAACTATGCGCAAAAAGGGCGCAAACGGCGCTCACCACGCCGCGTGGCCGTCCATTGAGTCACTCTATATATAGTGAGAAATAATCTTCCACGGACTGTGTGAAATGGTGAAAAAAAAGTTTATATTTTTCATGTTTCAATTAAATTACAACGTGTTTTACGTTCCTTTTTTCACCAACTCTCTCTCTCTTTCTCCTCGCGCGTCCACATTCTCTCTAATACACCCACTTCTCACACTGCTGCATAAATTATCCTGACGTGTTGTTGAGCGTGTCAGCCAGAATGGGAGGGTGGCTGATGGTGTAGAGAATCATGTTGGGATTTGTATGCTGTTAACTAGAAAAATTATGTTTTTAAATTGAAAATTATGCGAAAGGAATAATTAAATTTTTCGTGTTAGCAAGTTATATATGGGCATCCCGTGCACGCGGTCCTTTTTCACACTGATTCGTCCTCGAGAGCGTGAAGATTGTTGTAATAGAATTGAAGTTGTCGCGCAGAGTGGATTCATTGGACGATTTTAAACTTACGACACTGAATGCGATGTCAAGTGCAGCAATCACGAAGGGAAGTTACTGGCTGCAATGCCTATAGATACTTTAGTTTGATTTCCAAACAAGGGGTTCCTAAGATTAGGGATGAAGTGTCTAAAAAATCCAAATTTCCTGTAATCCCTGAACGATTTGAAACGATTGTGAAGAATTGGCAAAGTGCAGACAAATAAATAGACGGCATTGCCTTAATACTTAATCTGTAATCGGATATTTACGGTTTTACGCAAGGTTTTACGATAAAAATGAGATTAAAACTGGAGAAACCTCATAATTTTTCCAAATAAGAGAATTTTGTTTAATAATTCTAATTAAAATATGAAGTTGAGATTGGAGGGAAAACCATAAAGTGTCCTTTAATCGTTCAATATTCTTTTTAAACTTAAGCAAAACTTAGGCGTCGTTGCAACATTACGGATTTCGTATTTCAGTCCATAAAATCTATCAATTTGGTATTGCAACTTTACGTTTTCATAGCTTATATTGGGGGCCGCCTGGCGGCGCTAGTGTAAAGAGCGAATGAAAAACGAATGAGAAGGCGTTGCAAGGTTCAGTAAAAAGTTTATTTAATACGAATTTCAGCTGTCAAACAGGAAGAACGAGTTCAACAGGATAAAATTGTGAATCCCAGTGACAAGACATCTTCATCCGCGACTGTCTCAGACATTGAGCGTGTCTCCGATGGAATTCCTGAAGGATTCTGTTGGGCAGAATGTCCGGGAAGATGTCTTTGTTGTGACATTTCATCACAGTAGCGTTTTCGTAGTCGCAAAGAAGAAACAGAAACCAAAAATACTTCTAAATTCAGTCTTAACACAATTAATTTCCTGAGAAAGGATTTCCGGAAATACATAACCTCAATCTGGTGTATTAAAATGTACACAAACGCCCAGAAAAATCCTATTCTACATAAAAAAAAACATAATTATTGTCTATTTCCTTGTTTTTCATGTGAATTTTCCAGCTTTTGGCTTCAGACGTCAATATTTGAAACGTTTTAAGGCTCGTAGAAGATAAATTTCCCACTTTTGTAAATGTTATGAATCGTAATCTTGCAACATCTTTTTTAATTAATATGGTATGAAAGTAAAGTTGCAACGACGCCTTAATTCCCTTTTTTACCCACAAAATACATTTTTCTCATAAAATCTTCTAACTTCTCTGTTCCATTCTTATAACTTTACAAATGATTTCAAAATTGGTGGAAAAATATTCTCTGAATGCTCTGAAATTTATCTTCAGAAGAGACAATTTGACACTTAAAATATATTTTTCTGTGTCATTTAAAATCTATATTAGCAACCCCTTGTTTGAGAAAGGGGTTGTCGTGACAAATGGCACAGAATGACGGAGATAACCTTATAGACATGTTGTTTCTCAACGTGAGAATGTACATAGAGCGTGCGAAGTGCAAGAAGTTTGACTACATTTTGGAACACAAAATTGCTTAGTGAAATTTCACCCCCCCAAAGTTGTGCCTTAGAAAGAGAAAATCCAGTAGACTTGCTCTCAACATTACGTAATTGCTGATGATACTTATAGTGCACGAGAGGAAATCGCATTCCTTCGCCAATTTATACTTGTTGTGGGGAATGAAACTGTTGTGAGTCGGTGATGTTGGGCACAATGTTTCCGATGAAGTCTTACATTTGCCTCAGAATGCAACACGATGAATTGATATCGTGGCCTGAGTAATGGGGAGGACTATAAAGGTTTCTCTACAAGGAATGCAATCCTCTCTCTGGCAGTAAGCCTCGTAATTATACCAATTTCACTGATTAAATTCAAATACCCACCTGAGAGAGAGTGAAAGCAATTTCCCTGTGATACTGAAGAAAACTCTGATAGATGCTGTTCATGACTGTGTTATGTGTGTGTGTTAGGCAAATTTGAGACTCATTTGTTTAGAGCTTTGTTTGAAGAAAATTCCCAGAAATTATTGATTTGCAGGTGAACTAAAGTGACGCTTTTTGAATGAAAATTAACGACAGAATGTAATCGTTCTCGACACTTTTACAAAGTTGTCTAGCTCAACGTGTGGAACTGTCATAAATGATGAGAGACACTAATGGAAGCTAAGAAGCATCTTCTGCCACGACTTATTGCCTACACAATAGCGAAAATTTAATGCTACTTAATGGGATGTCTCACCCGGCATTTCTCACATGCAAAACTTCCATTCTCCCGCCGAAGGATTTTCCACTGGCAAAAAGTCATGATGTGTGTGTGTAAATCCATACAATATTGGGTTGATTAAAAATTCTGAGCTGATGAAAATGGAAATAAATTAATTGATGCAATTCATGCGAAATTATGTATAATTTTGCATAGAATTCTGTCATGGATTTGCTTTATTTTCATATCATTAATTTCAATTTAGCGTTGAAACAATAATATGCAAAAGACAAATTTGCTTCGATATATATAATTATAAGATTATCAATAATTGAAGTCAATTCATTGGGTTTTAAGTCTATTTATTGCCTTCAGAAATTCACACACAAATTAGATTTCAACGAAAGAGATTGAATAGAAATTCCAAAGGGAAGATAATACAGTCAGAAGTGGTGTACAACTGAGTGAAAGTGTTCAAAATCTTATGATTAAAATTATGAGTGCTTATTTTAGTAACAAACCATCCAAATTCTTTGGATTTCTCTTGATTTTCACGTAGAAACAATAAAAAATAATGCTTTTCTAGGTTATGTAACGAATCAAGAACGGATTTAGTGAATAATTCGCATTCTAGCACATCAATTCTTATGTTTAAGACCAAGTTTTCACTAGTTTTTAGTAAAATTTATCATTCGAACGCAACAAACATTGTTATTCTGAACCTTTGATGCCAAGAAACACTGAAAATTGTATTAAAGTTGCACATAACCTCAAAAATAGTCATTTTGTGCTTGGCAAACGTTTTTTTTAATATATTTTCTTAACGATTTTGACACTAAATCATCAATTTTGAGTTCATTGAAAAATCGTAAGAGTTGATAAGCTTCCAAACGGAGTCTTTAAAGCTTTCTTAGTGATATTTTGAGGTTATGTCCGAAATATTGAATGAAAATTTAGGCAATTTCCAATTTAATCAGTGCATTTGAAAGTGATGTACAGATTTTTGGCGTATTTTCTCCCCCTTGAGAAATTCTTAACAACATATTTATGTTTAGTTTCAGTAGATTTCAGTGTGTGCTTGAGATTTGAAAGTCGGAATTATGCTAAAATAGATTTTTCTCGCAGACAAAATACATCGATTAACTATTAAAATGGGTGTATTTATGTTGAAAGTGCAGAGAGATTTTCACACTTTGCACTGTGTTCTTATTGAAAATGGCTTCTTTTCCGTGTTTGCAGCGTTGGATTTTGCATAAAGTTTGGTTGTTGAGTGAATTCGCGTGAAGATATTCACTTGAATTCATATGTACAGAGAATAAACATCAATACGGGGGATGAAGAGTGGTTGTGACGCCTCGAAGAGGGGTGCCAGGGTGGCTGGAATAAAAGTGTGTCCGTGTGCATGTGTGTGAGTGGGAGAATGTACACGGAATATAAGCAATTTAATCAGAATAATGTACTACTCCTCACACTCATTCGTCTTTCATCAAGGAGTAAATATAGTTCCACCCCAAGGGGAGAATCACTCGCAAGTTCAGATCATAAACTTTGTGATTATTCAATCATTTTTTCGATTATTTGTGATTATTGCTCAAATTTTGATTATTTCATACAAAATTCTGATTTTTTTTTTAAATTATTTTCTGAATATTTAATTAGAAGTTATTTAAAAAAAAAATCAAAATTTGAATAAAAATCATAAATAATTATTTTGGATTTTTTGAAAAATAGTCATTTTTTATTTTTTTTATTCAAAATTGGTTTTTTATTTAACTTGAGAAAATCATTTTTTTATTACTTAAGTCAAAATTTGATTATTATGTAATTTTATTTGGAAAATTAACTTTTTTATTTTTTTTCATAATTCGATTATTTTTCTATTTTTTATTTGAGAAAATAATGATTTTTTGTCTTTTTTTATTTGAATTCTGATTTTTTTCAATTTTTCTTTGGGAAATCAATCTTTTTTTTATTATTTTTTCATAATTGATTTTTTTTCAAAATCTACTTGAGAGAATATTCATTTTTTTTAATTATTTTATTCAGTATTTGATCATTTTGATTTTTTGTAATTTTATTTGGGAAAATATTAATTTTTTCAAATATTTTTCAATTTTATTTGAGAAAATATTCATTTTTTGACTATTTAATTGAGAATGTTGGTTTTTTTGTTTTTTTTGTGTGATTTTACTCGGGAAAAAATTATTTTTTGATTATATATTCAAAATTAGATTGTTTTTCAATTTTAGTTGAGAAAATAATCATTTTTTTATTATTTTAATCATAATTTGATTTTTTTTGTTAATTTTACTTGGGAAAATAATCTTTTTTTGATTATTTTAGTCAAATAATTGATTATTTCTTTTGAGAACACTGAGTTTCCTCGAAAATGGCCCTGTGATTTGCCCCTTGTTCCACCCTCTGTGTGTGTGTATGTGTTTGTGTGTGTGTTTGTGTGGTGCATCGTGTGCGATAGCGAAAAGGAAGTCGGTGCTCGTATCCGGGCAAACACAATATCACCTAACTCAGGTTTCGGGGGATTTTACATATCATACAAAATACAGACTCCACATTGAATCCATCTCGCTCACCTTCCTAAACATCCACCCTCAGCGCTGCCTCAAATGCCGTCAGAGCGATAATACACATATTTGCTTCCACCTGAGAGCGCGAATGGGGCGGCTGTTGGCTGAGGGGCGCCCGAACAACCCCTCGAATGTGCTCAAGTCTCTCTGGCAAGCCTGAGAATTCCAGCGCACACATGATCGTGCTGAAATCAAACTCAAATTGCGCCTTCCTGGCAAACTCAAACGCGCCACGATAAAGTTCAACAATATATTTATGAGTTTATTGGCAAATCAATTCATTCACATTATTCGACGTTGATTCGCTCATTATTTTCGCTAAATGGGCGACAACCGCACACAGAGAGAGAGTGTTCTTCTCCTGATTATGACGATTTAATCAAATTCGTGCTCTATCAAAATTAGCGACAAAGCATTTTCGTCTATACTGCAAATTTTTGCGCTAAAGAGTGCGAATGACTCAGCATTTGAGCGAGTAAATGTACAATGCGGAAAGTGATTTAGGGGAGAGTGGGGCATAGGTGAAATGGGGAAAATTCACGATAAAAGGCGTGTAGATTATTTATACTGATTTCGGGGTCATTGCAACATTATGAATATCGCATTTCAATTCGTAAAAGCTATTAATTCGGTGTTGCAACTTTACATTTTCATAGCTTATATTAGCGACCGCCTGGCGGCGTTAGTGTAGACTACAAATAAAATACGAACGAGAAGGCGTTGCAAGGCAAATTTTGGGTTTATTTAATATGAATTTCAGCTGTCAAAATGAAATTTCCTAGAGTACACTTTGAAACTGCTATTCTAATACTGTTTTAAGGACAAAATTTCCATCTTGAGTGGAAGAAAGAGACGAAAGGAACAATAATAAATGGTAAAAAATTACTTTCAATTTTAATATTATCGAAATGCAATCGATTTCCCTGGGAAAGAAACGAAGGACGTCCGAAAATGTGCACAAATGGCCATTAAAATCCTTTAAATCTAAATGGAAAAAAACATAATTATTGTCTATTTTCTTGGTGTTTACGTGAATTGCGACGAAATATATAAATTGACGTCAGGTGTCAACATTCGTAAATGTTATGAATCGTATTCTTGCAACACTTTTATACCAATTCATATTTTTGACAGTTTATTAAAAATATTATGAATGTAAAGTTGCAACGACGCCTTTGTATGTCAATTTGTAATAATTACGAATTGACGATGCAACTTTACGCTTTTCACAGCCTTTATTGGCGGCCGCCAGGCTGCGCTAGTGTAAAGAACGAATAAAATACGAACGAGAAGGCGTTGCAAGGCAAAGTTGAGAGTTTATTTGATATTTCAGCTGTCAAAATGACATTTCTTTGTGGATATCTTTTAATCTGCTGTTTGGAAAGTGTTTTCAGGGTAGAATATTTCAACTTTGCGCTCAGTTTCTGACCATTTTGATGTTCAGACACACATAACCTCAATTTGATGCATTGAAATGTGAACAAATCGGAGAAATAAATCAAATTAATCTGTGCTTATTAACCTAGAAACATCATTATGCGCATTTTCAGGCATTTCTTATCTCACAAAAAGTAAATATTCTGCTTTCATAAGTGTTATGAATTGTAATTAACACTGCAACGACCTTTGATGTTTGAACTGCACTTTTAATGCAACCATTTTGCATTCATATCTTAACTTATTCGAAGTATAATTTATTTAGAAGAAAATTCACTTTGTTGACTTTTAACCTCACAGTGTTTCCTTATTTTATCACATTTTCTCAGGATGAATTCGCTGAGATTTGAGAGAAAATCCAGAGACAAATTTTTGCATTACTCCGCATTATGACATTTGTATCTTCTGCTCGTGGAGGGAAAATGAAAGAAAATTATCAACAGTCTTGACTATCATCCGTGGCACTCGCAGAGAATAAGTCTCATGTAATTCGATATTAAATTTCCCTCCTTGCATGCGACTTCTCCCCATTTGAGCTTTCCGCCACTTTCGCTCCGCTTCTTTTCCGCGTGTGTTGTCTCGCTCGCACACACTCTGTCCTCGTCTGTCTTCCGTGAGCATTGTGTGAGTGGGTGGTAAGTGGTGTCCTGAGGAAAATGACAAGTTAAAACTGTGTCTGGAAGACAAATGAAAGGGATTCTTTACATCGCGCGCGTCTCACTCTCTCGCTCTGTGCGTTTTACCACAAAAATTCCATTAAAAACAGTTAACAGAAAAGATTTAATTCATGAGATAACAAAAATTATTTGCAATGAAAAAAGTAAATTTGTTTATCTTTCACTGGAAATCTTGTGTTGGAAAATGACTCAAAAGCATTATGTATATCGTGTGCTTGTCCTACAGAGTGCGAAAGAGGGCTTTTGCCCAAGGGGGAGATAATATGCCTCAAATCTGTACACTTTCACAATTCCTCTGCAGAATCTTCAACACTTCAGAGACACTTCTGAACGTCTTTAAAGGCATTTTTCATCGTTTTTCACACTCAAGTCTGACTTATCACAATCTAACCTAAGTTTTGCCTTCAGAAAATGCTTTGAAAAATTCTGACCAAATTGTGAGGTTATGAATTCCACTTAAAACATCCTTTTTGGACTGATTTAGATCTTTATAAACCCTGGAAATAAGTAAATATACTTAATCTCTGAATGTTTCTACTAGAAATTGAGAAAACTTAACAAAGAAACATTATTCTAGACTGAAATGAAATTTTTTGAGGTTATGATCGACTTTTAAGTTTTTTGTTGCTCAATTTTGATGACTTCGACGATTATAAACTCGTCAGAATCGGTTTCTGATCTAATCTAATTGAAGTTTTGCTCTCAGAAAATGCTTTGAAAAACTCTGACTAAATTGTGAGGTTATGAATTGAACTTTAAAAAAATCTCTAAATGCTTCTACTAGATAATGAGGTTATATTTATCGCTTTAAAGCAAAAACTGCAGAAATAACTAAGCAAAGAAACATTATTCTAGACTGAAATTAGATTTTTTGAGGTTATGATTGACTTTAATGCGTTTTCTCAATCAATATCAAGTGTTTTCGATGAAAAATGCTCAAATCTGTGGAGAAAAACTGTAATAATCCTAAGTTTGATGATTTTGACTCTTATTTAATTGCCAAAATCTGGTTTAAATCAGTCACATAACCTCAAAAAAGCAATAAAACCTTGTTTTTTGAGCAAAATAATATAGAAAATGCCTCAATTTGTTGAAACAGAAGCTTTTTCTATGCAAATATTCCAAATATTTTACCACTTTTAATTCCTAACACTCCCTCAGAAGTTGTACACCACTTCCGACCATAATATCTCCCCCTTGCGTTTGCCCACATTTCTGCATTTCACTTCATTTTAAGGACGATTTTTTCCTAGATTAGAATATGAAGGGGAAGAGAAAAGTTAGACACGTAATTTCTGAATGTTTCCAAATAGTTTTTACTCAAAAATATTTGGGAATTTTGAAGGAATTCCGTAGATTTTTCGCGAGAAATTTTCTTACTATCAAATGTGTGAGATATTTCTGAACCACCCTGTAAAGCCCATGTTACAACAGCCGCAGGATTTTTTTTTCTAGGGCATCAGCAAACTTCCTCTCTGCTGTTTCCTTATTATTTTCGCTTCCTAAGCATCCCCAAGGAGGCGAAACACCTCAACTTCTTCCGTTTCAATTTGACCGACAGAGTCAAGTCCGACATAATGATGAAATTAATTGCTTTAATGACGCGTAAAAGCAAATAATAACTGGGAATGGTCGTAAAAAATTGAGAGGATGTGGATCTTTCGCCGCGCGGCTGCCTTGATATCCTTGGGTGTCTCTTAGATGGGAAATCCTGAAATTACCAGAGCATGCGGTCGAAGGTCAGCGGCCGGATGCGCTGAATTTTCGCCTTTCGGACGGAACCCTGAGATTGAAATGTTTATATCATAGCGCTGTGAGGTATACAACAATTTAAATAAAATACGATATACCAAGCGTCCTTAATTAAAATTAATATGGATGTTACAGAGCAAGTGGAAAGCTTTCAGCACAGCGCCAAATAAAATTGAAGTTCTCTTTTCTGTGGGGAAATTTTGCAATTTTGCAATTTAGATTCGGATTTAATTGCGGACTTGCCTCACTCGGATGCCGAGGGTGGAGTTTTCCAAGGGGGTGGGTTTCGGCCGGTGTGAGAAGAGGCGGCTGAAAAAGAAATTCGATAATGATTCTCGTCTTTTGGTTTTTCGGGTTGGCATAATAAGACAATGTTGGGGGGGCTTCGGTGGGGGTGGCAGAAATGTGGCTCAAGGAGAGAGGATGACTTGTGCCACTGGGACGAATAAAACTTTCCTATCTGCTCTTCCTTATCCGCATGCCATCTCGTGCTGTCCTCCTTCGCCACTGGCAAATATTTCCCACTGCACAGTTTGTAGTTTTCGGCTGTATCGCATACTTTTCCACGGATTTTTCATTTCGTCCAACGCTCCATTGCCTGTCTTGGAGCTCCTTTTTTCCTGATGTCTCCGCATAAATATGACGACATGGAGAACTTGCCTTTGAATTGCAGTGCAAAAGGACAGTGCTAAACTCATTTAATCTGTTTGTCTTCCGTCTATTGTCTAGCTGGGATTTACATCACAGCTTATATCTATCAGATAATCAACTAAAATGCACTCAGGACATGAAGTCAGCCATTTTGAACCTCACTAAAAGAAGTTTTCCTTATTTATTCAGCCTCTATAGCATGAATCAGACCCAAATTCTAGTATGTTAAAGCTGACATCAAAACCTTTCCAACGAAGCATTACTCAAGGTCCTAGGACCCTTCGGACTCTAGATTTTAGAGTCCAATTTAGAAATATTAAAACTTCCATTGCTCCGCTTCTAATTATCCTATCTGAAAAATTTAAAGCTCATTGGAAAGGTCTCATAAAAGGTAATCTTTCATTCAAACACCACAACTACATATATCCACCGCTAGGGGTGCTGCAGTCCAGAAACAATTTTCAAAATTTCGAAAACGAATAAGTTGAGAACAAAGCAGTGCATTTTCTTGAAATTTTAGTATGTTGTAGCTGACCTCGAGACCTTTCCAACGATACCCTACTTGTGGGGGTTGGAGTCATAGGAGCGGAGATATGGTAGGTCAAAGTTCACACCTTGATTGGCCTATATTTTCGCTGATTATTAAGCGATTTTGATCATTTCTTCACCAAAAGACGTGCTTCGACGCTCTTTAATAGACCACACTTACTATTAGTCTGTGACGTCATTGCGAACGCCGCCATATTGAATTTACTGTGAAATCATCACAGAATTCCAGTATTTTTCATTTTTTTCGAGAATTGTCTGCAGAAATCTGACCTTTTTAATTTCAAATTGCATCAAAATGTTTGCTGCATTTCTTGTGCGACCCAAATCTCGACATGATGAGGAAAACTGGACTCGAGCATGGCAGAAAGTCTGTCATCTCTTGCTTTTTTCATCGTCTTCTTTTAATAAAGGACAATTCGCTGAATGCTGCGGTCGGATGAGCTGCCCTTAACCTGTTCTCCCCGACCGAGGCAACCCTGACAATGATGAATAGAGAAATCCTGGGATTTTCAGTCTCTTGTCGACGTCGTTGTCATCATCGTTGTATTGTGAAATGATGGAAATCCATAAATAGACCGTGCTTCCCCCCGCCCTGCCCCTCCAGAGCCATTCATATAATATGAGTGTATGGAGAGGCGACGTGAAATATGAAACTGCGCATTTATTGTTGTTGTCATCTATAATACAGATGTTGGGTACATGTGTAGCATGAACGTGTGATGATTGCTGCTAGAAACGCGAAAAAGAAAGGAAAACCCAAACGAAAAGCTCTCTCGTCGCTCAAACTCGGCAGAGTTTCGTGGCTCTCAATTAATTTTAATGAACTATGTATTATGCACAAGTACAAAAGGTGGACTTTTTGCGGTGGAATGCGGAGTGGGAAAAAATACAAAACAACTTTTCAACCCTTCACCGATGCCTCAAAATTCGCCCCACATTCGCTTCGTCACCTTCAATTCAAGGGGCGCAAGTCGCAAAGCGATTTTTGAGGAAACTCACAGTTTTCTAATGAAATAATCAATTAATTGAGTAAAATAATTTAAAAAAAAAAAATTTCCCAAGTAAAATTGAAAAATAAGCAAATTTTGAATAAAATAATAATAAAAAATCATAATTTTGTCGAGTAAAATTGAAAAATATTCAAATTTTGAATTAAATAATAATAAAAAAAAATTTTATCCCAAATTAACTTACAAAAAAATCAAATTCTGAATTAAATAATAAAAAAATGAATATTTTCCCAAGTAAAATTGAAAAATAATCAAATTTTGAATAAAATAATTTTAAAAATGAATATTTTCCCAGTTAAAATTACAAAAAAATCTAAATAATCAAATTCTCATTTCATTAATAAAAAAAATGATTATTTTTAATCAATGAATCAGAATATTACAAATAATCACAATTATTCAATTATATACAAATTTTGATTAAATATTCAGAAAATAATCGAAAAATAATCAAAATTTGAATCTTAATCAACAAAAAATTAACAAAATTTTGTATGAAACAATCAAAATTTGAATAAAAATCACGAATAATCAAAGAAATGATCACAAAGTCAATGTTCTCAACTCGCGAGTGACTTTCCCCTTGCGGACATGGCTGTCCTAACACTGTGGGGCTTCAGTTTGTGGAGGAAAGGAATAAAGGCGATTATATGGAGCACAAAAAGCAAATGAGAAAGTCCAAGTCAAGTCCAACCGCGACGAGTGACGGGGAAAATGTGTGCGGAAAGGGCTGAAAGTCTGTGGATTCGATTTGGCTGAAATTGTTCATGTTGTAACACTGCAATAATACACAAAAATTGTTTCTTTGCCAAACAAATTATTTGTACATAACGGTCACAAATCGGATAATAATAGAATGGAATAGCAAACAGTTTTCCACCCGTGCGTTCTCCATGAAAATCCCCGCGTCTGATTTTCTCACTCGGCGGCCCACTGCGGGAAATGGGCATCAGCCGGAAGGTTTGGTGGTGTAACTGGCTCCTCTCGGTGCTCGGCTCGCTATTTGCCTGATGGATTTGGCGCGGGGGCTAGTTGGGGGTGGCTGTGCGAGGGTGAGAGCGAGAGACCTGGCGATATAATGTAACTATAACCACTTCTGCACACACGCGCTATGTTGTGTGCACCACACGGGCGTGTTGTACAGCAGAAAATCGCTGAGCAGATGAAATAGATGGTTATGTGTGGGTGGTAATTTGGGTGGTCGCAGCCACCCCCCCATGCGATTTATGACAAGCAATATTTGGTACGAAAACTTGTGCGTAAATTCAACCCGTTTTCGGTTAGTAATGTTCTTGGCGGGTGCCATCAGCAGCCACCACCATTTGTCCTCCCCATGCTTGAATTCTTGTGAGCATTTTGTATCTGGCGTTCGTCATTTCCTCCAACAATGCTTGCGGAACATTTACGAAAATGCCTGCGCTATATTGGTTGGTCGTTGGAAAAGCAATTCAGCCCCAAAATGCGACTGAATAGTTCAATGATTCCCGATGAACCTAAGAATCTCATTTTTCGCAATCTAACAGGCAAATTATGAATTCACAGTGTGGAAAAACAACTGCGTTAATTTGTGAAAATTGAGATATTGACGCAGAGAGTCGTGAAAATTGTAATTTTCCACTGAAGCCTGCGAAAAGAGGCCGAATATCTTTCTAACGACCAAGCTTGGGAACTGATTGTGCGCCTGAAAGCGTGTTCATCTATACTTTTTCCCAAGGGGAGGATGTTAAGCCTTAATCTGTACACCACTTCTCATCACTTTCACAGTTTCAGTCGTTTCTGTGCAGAATTTTCAACCCTTCAGACACTTTTGAACACATTTGAAGGCATTTTGCATCGCTTTTTCACCTACTTTATTCTAAATTTAAGCATTGTAAGGAGTTTAACCCCTTTAAAATGCCTTAGATTTAGAATTATGAGAAAAGGTCTTATTGTCCCAGGATTTGTTCATGGCAAATTTCTGACTCAATTTCCTAGTTTTGTCCTCGAAAAATGCTTTGAAAAA
Source organism: Phlebotomus argentipes (assembly GCF_947086385.1). Taxonomy (NCBI): domain Eukaryota; kingdom Metazoa; phylum Arthropoda; class Insecta; order Diptera; family Psychodidae; genus Phlebotomus; species Phlebotomus argentipes. The sequence goes on from NW_026776174.1 coordinate 6,336,363, forward strand.
TTCTAATAAATTTGTGAAGTTATGAATTTGCGTTAAAAATCCTTCTTGGTTTAATTTGAATCATTTTAAACCTAGAAATCAGTAAATATTGTGAAAATAACAATGTTTATACTAGAAACTAAGGTTGAAATTGACATTTTTAGGCTCAAATCGCGGAAAAAACTAAGCAAAAATACATCTTTCTACACTGAAATGGTGTTTTTGAGGTTATGATTGATTTTCAAGTTTCTTCTCAACCAATATGAAGTTATTTTGAGTACAAATGCTCAATTTTGACAAGAAATAGAGAAATATTTCCAATTTAAACACAAATATGATGATTTTGAGGGTTATTTTATCGCCAAAATCCCTTTTAAACCAATCTCATAACCTAGAAAAGCAATCAAATCGACCTTTTTAAACAAAATTAATTAGAAAATGTCTAAATTTGTTAAACAGAAACATTTGCAATGCAAATATGTAAGGAAAAACGTCAAAATCGTTCTTTTTCAGAAGCGCAAATACTAATACAAATACTAAGATTACAGAAAAATTTGCCAAAATTACCTTAAAACACTTAATTGTTTTATTAAAGTGTTAATATTGCTCTGTAATAATTATTTTGTGAATATTTCTGTTGATTTTATTGGCATTTATTAAAATTATTGCCTAAAATAGTTTCCAAAGATGATTTTTAATATAAAATATCAATGTAAATTCATTCAAAGTCAAATGAAATTCTAGGAAAAATGTTTATTAAAGAGGCATTTTATGCGTTTCACTGTAAATTGAGAAGATTTTAAACCGTACACCACTTCTGGCCGCAATATCTGCCCCTTGCCTTTCTCAGGGTGGTCGCCCGCCCTCTTTGTGGGTCTTCCCTTCTGCTCAGATCGACCGTAACCCGTTCGGTTCCTCTACATTGTAAGCGATACGGTAAACCAAGATGGTAAATTGTGTACCTTTCGCGTCGGCTTGCGAACGGGGCATTTGTGCCGAGGAAAAGCGCGGCGAACACGTTGCGGGGCGCGCTCGAGAGTGGCGTGCAAATAAATTGATGGTTTAGAATTGGGGATGAGGGCTGCGTACTGAGCCACCCCTGGAGCCACGGTTTTTGCCATCGCATCGGAAGGTGTTTTATGGATTGCTAATGATTTACAGATTTTCACGCGCGCCAAGCGCACATATAATTGACTCCCAAATGATGGAAAATATATTGTGCGATATGCAAAAACGCGGCTTGGCTGCTGATTTTGACGTGTTACTTTGCGAGGGTGTGGAGAAATAATTGAAATTTTGTAGCAATGAATCGTCTTTGTGGCTGAGCATATCGCCCAACATGTGTTGATTTTTCCTTTTCACCGATTTAACGTGCATGGTCGCATTCTGGTATGATGGACGTAATTAACACATAGTCTACACGTGCTTTTTTCGCTATTAATTGGCCGCAGTACTCGTGGTATCTTAATCATTTACCTCTGTTTTTTCCTTCATTACAATACAAATTGATAAATCTGCTTGGGTGCATTTACTGAGCAAAAATGTGGATAAGACCACGATTCGCGTGTTCTTATGGTATATTAGCTGATATTTAAAATTTCCCTCTTCCGTCGCCAACTCCATTTAGTTAGAAGGAAAGAAAGCATGGAAATTTTCATATGCAATATAAAATCCAAGTCCTGAAAATCAAACAGTTTTAACTCTGGTTCTATGGCTTTGATAGAAAAGTTTGAACCCATTTTGGAAACATCTCGATCTGGACTATCGAAATACTTAAGAAATTATCCCAAATTAGTGTAACCTTGGAACAAAATTTTTCATTTCGAAATCTTAAAAATTTTGGTATTGACCTTAGCGCCTCTGGCGGTGGTCTGATGAACTTCTGTTGTTCTAAATAGTCGTAGAGTTTTGCAAAACCTTTCCAACGAGCCCAAAATCGTAACGATCGGATAAATAGAACCAAAGTTATAGCGAATTTAAAATTAAAACTTTAAACCATCATAAATCCGGTTCTATTGCATCCACAAAAAAACTATAACCTATTTTCAGAGACGTCCTGGTCTGGACTATAACATATAAAAATTTAAAGAAAATTAATGATCTAGTTGCCGAGATACAGGCGTTCAAAGGTTTTTCAATATGGCGGCATTTGTTATGACGCCATAAACTAATGGTGATTATGGCCTACTAAAGGGCGTCGAGACACGTCTTTCGGTGAAGAAATTATCAAAATCGGTTGGTAAACAGCAAAGATACAGGCTGGTCAAGGTGTGAACTTTGACCTTCCATATTTCCGCTCCTAATGAATAGGGCCTCAGAAGCAACGGTTCGTTGGAAAGGTCACGACTTCAGTTACAACATATTTAAATTTGAAGAAAATTTATGATTTCGTTTTCGAGTTATTCATTTTCAAAATTTCGAAAATGATTTTTTCAACTTTAGCGCCTCTAACAGTGGTCGTACCAAGTTATGATGTTCAGGTGGGAGATGGCATTTTACGAGACCTTTCCATTGAATACAAAATAATTCCGATCGGTTATTTAGAAGCGAAACTATGGCCATTTTGATTTTTAAAATTTGAACTCTTATATCTAGGGTCCGGAAAGTCCTAGGTCCTTAAGTGGTGGTTCGTTGGAAAGGTCTTGAGGTCAGCTATAACATACTAGAATTTGGGTCTGATTCATGCTATAGGGGCTGAACAATGGAGGAAAGTGTATTTTGGGGGTGTTCAAAATGGCGGATGGTGAGGAAATCTTCATTACAACTGCATACTTTTAACCTTTGCCGCCAACCACAGGTCAATATCTCTTACCGTTTAGGCACTAGAAGCCCGTTTGTCACGACAGACGGACGGTCGGAACGACAAACAGACACGAAAGAAATTTTGCGCGATTACAGATATTAGCTGTGATGCAAATTCCAGCTAATAAAATGCTGTGAATTGTAATTGAATGCGGATTGCATTGCTGGGAAAATGTGTGCATTTTGAGCGGCCAATTGATCAAATTTGGCTGCTTCGGTGCGTCAGACGGGCGGAAGAAATGATGTGACGGCAGTGGAAATTGCGGGGTGGCTTTCGGGGGCGGGGGTGGATTGTCTTCAGTCAATTGCGTGACGGCACAGCTTGTGGGTTGCCAGAGAGAGAGAGAGAGAGAGAGAGAGAGAGAGGGAGAAGAATCTCCGCGTATAGTGAAGCCCGAGAGTGTCTTCAGAGGGTGGAAAACAAAAAATCGGTATCAATGCAGAAAGCTGCGAAGGTGAATAGCGTATAAATTTTCATCCCCGTAATTTTTTTTTGTCGTCGTCAAACAGTTCATAGCAATATGCCAAAATCGGATCTCGATTCCGACTGTGCTCTGGTTGTCTCACTCTAATGACAAACACCACCATAATGATGACTGTTCAATTGTTTCGAAATGCACACAAACGTGGGAAATGAGAGCGATATATCGGCGTCAAGGGCCATTTTGCCTCCTGACACACAGTGAATCGGTGGGCGTGCGAGCGAGATGGATAGTTGAGTGCGTGCGCAATTATTTGACATGAGAGAGAATTACTGTGTATAAATTTTCGTGTTGGTTAGTAAAATCGAAAGAGACAGTAATTTTCCAGGAGTGAAGCGAGCGCGCCCGGAATATATATTTCAACACACACTCTTCGGCCGCACATGCGGCCGTCTCGCTCACTCCCCCCCCATCGCACTCTTGTGCCAATACACAAGAGAGTGCCTCAGCACTAGGTAGGAGCTATACATGCACAGACCAGTCGCTTTAGTCCGGTCTCGACCGTAGTATCGTGAATGTGTACTTTGACAGTATTTCAAAACTCGATCGTTGTTTTTTTCTTTTTGTTTGTAAATTGATTAAACAGCCACAGTTTTTGAGTTGTGCACACTCTCTGTGTTTTTTCCAAAAACCGGTGAGAAAAATGATCGGTAGTCGTTGATGTTTGCTTGCGGATACACCGGTGATTGTGGGATTTTGTGAGCCAACAGAGAAGAGCATCTCGAGAGTTTGAATAAGTGTGTTTTTTTGAGACAAGCGACCGGGTTTTAGGAGGCGCAGAAGAGAAAGAGAGCGAAATTTTTACTTTTTTTCCCTTCAGTAAAATCCCCGTACAGAAAGGGCGAAGAAAGACAACCACTGTGGATAATATATAGTGTGATTTTCTCAAATTTCCTTTGAGAAGTTCTTTGCATTCAAGGATTTACACAAGGCTTCAAAAAATCTCCTGAATTTTTGGTGCGCGAAACAGTTTATGAAGACACTTTGTCGTGTTATTTGATTAAAAATGGAATAACGAGCAGCGCGTCACTCAAAGTTATATCATCCGAAGGCATTAAGGGAAGAGCATAAACACAGAGCACAATAATAATCCACGATTCTTGCCTTTGACCACCGACAGAGAGAGAGAGAGGGAGTGAGAGAGTGAGAAAGAGGAGACAAAGTGGTCAAAGAGGAGAAAATACTACCCAAAAAACTGCATAAGCAAGGTTAGACGCAGGACAAAAGTGAGGAGAGAACTAAAACCGGATAGAAAAAACAATTGTTAATACGAAAGTGTTGGGAGATTTCTCGATTTTGTGTTGCTCTAAGCCAAAAGGAAGGAGAATATATTGGTGGACAGAGACGAAATAAGGGTCCAGCAATCACAGAGACATTGAACCAACGTCTTCAGCCATGCTATTCGAGAATCCGGCTGTGGCTGCTAAATTACCTTTTCCGTACAACATACCGCCACCGATGCAGGCTGCCGCTGGGGTCCCACAAATCAGGTAAAGCAGACGAAGGAGGGAAGAAAAAAAAACCCTCCAACTCCCCTTCGTGGCCATTTGACTTGAGAAGAGAGTTTAGAGCCATAGCAGAAGTGTACATTCCTCATATTATGTATTCTCGGGCAAAGCAAAGCGTTCAAAATTAACACAAAGGAATCTACTTTGGCGTCTCTCTTTCGGCTTATGGAGTTGCCAAGGCATCTGAAGGGGGTTTTTCAAACCACTTTTGCCAGAATATGGTGTGGCGAAAGGTTTGGGGGTTTTTGCCCAGCAAAATTCCTCTTTTTCTTCTTAACTTCTCACCCTCAGAGAGAGATTTAAGCTAACGAAATTGGTCAGGGAAATTGTTACATTTCTGCCACATTCGACTGAGTGCTCAACCTTCGATTTAATGGATTACAGTGTGTATATGAAGTGTCTCCTAGAGCCTAGTTTAATTACCCAATGCTCAGAAGATTCCACAATCTTCAGCCTCTTCTTCAATCGCACATGATGCTTATATTTCTCGACTTCAGCTTATGAATTGATGAGTAAATAAAAACCCTGTTTATGCCTCAAAATGCTCCAAAACTCCCGTGACTGTGTCTGTGTCTGGCTGTGTCTCTGTGTGTGTGTTTGTGAGCTTCCAGACACACCACTTTTTATGATGAATGCCAGAGAAGAAGAAGTATTGTATACAGAAGTGGATGGGCAAATATACAGTATAGAAGATGAGATATAAAATGAGGCAAAAGTGAAACAGAAAATCTGTAGAATTGCCATTCTGTGATGGACGGAAAATGATTTTCACTCAAGTTCACCATTTCAGAGACTGTTTCAAGTGTGCATTTTCTGTTACAATTCAATGCTGTTGTAGGTAGATTTATAGTGAAATGCAAGGGGAAGATAATAAACATTGAAATTGTACACAACTTTGTGAGACTTTCACAGAAACAGTGAAGAATTTTCAACACTTTAGACACTTCTGAACGACTTCTGAACTGTTTCTTGCACTCAATACTGACTTATCACACTTTAATTCGGGTTTTTCCAAATTGTGAGGCTATGAAAGTCGGTTTTAAAACCTTCTTGGACTAATTTAAATCCTTTCAACCCTGGAAATTATTAAATTTAGAGAAATTACACAATGTTTCTACTGTTACCCGTGGAAATAACTAAGCAAAGAGGCAAAAATGAAATTTTTGAGGTTATGTTTGACTTTAAAGCTGATTTTTACTTTCGAAATTTAATCAAACTGAAGTTTTTAGTTGACAAATGATCAACTGTGTCCAGAAAAACAGAAATTTTCTTAGTTTTATACACAATTTTGATAGTTTTTAGGGTTATTTGAACACCCAGAGTCTGTTTTAAATCAATCACATAACCTAGAAAAGCAATACAATTGATTTTTCTAAGAAAAACGATTTAGGATTAATCTGTACACGATTTTGTGACACTTTCACTGAAACTGTACAGAAACTTCAATGCTTTAGACACTTCTGAACGCCTTAAAATTGCATTTTTAAATGCAACTGATCAAATTGTGAGGTTAGAAAAACAAGTTATAAAACCTTGAATTCATTTAAATCCTTTTATACCTAAAAATAAGTGAATTTAGGGAATATTACAATGTTTCTACTGGATAATTCAGTAGAAACTTAGACTAAAATGACATTTTTGAGGTTATGTTTGACACTAAAACTGTTTTTTTTACTTCTAAAATTGAATCAAATTGAAGTTTTTAGAACAAAAATGTTGAATTTTGCCGATAAAACAGAAATATTCCTAGTTTAAGCACAATTTGAACACTCAGAATCTGTTTTAAATTAATCACATAACCTAGAAAAAGCAATAAAATATATTTTCTATTAAATATTTTTACCAAAAGCTGTACACCACTTCCGACTGTAATATCTGCGCCTTGATAGAATGCAAATGCAGCGCTAAAAGTCGTGATGGATGGAAATCACTTTCCGCCAGAGTCGCATTCATTGTCAATTTCAAGATTTCAGTTCAACTCTGCTTGACAGCTGTCAAAGTGCACTAATTTCTGCCCTTCGGATATCTTGGAATCCTTCTTTTTTCCCTTTCTCGCCGCTCTTGAGTGGCATCACAATTGAGAAAAACACATTTCTCACAGAGTCTCTGCAGCGCTAATGCTGCTTAATTAGCGCACAATTTTCCCTGAATGCAGCCACAATGGCTGCTCTTGTGCCTTATATCAAGTTGACGCGATGATATACATGTTGAATGCATTATGCCAAATAGCTGACACTGCAGCTATTTATCATTTATTTATACTATATGGCTATATGCATTGTTACCAAAATAATAATACATACCAGGGTCATTTATTACTTAATATTTAAATGTAATTTTAATGCTGCAGTGCTTTCTCTGGCTGTGGTTTGCATGTTTGGCCCGAGAAGCAGTCACTCAACTATTTATTCGTGTTCGCCCTCCTTGGCTTCAGACTGGCACTGGAGGAATCTTTATGGTTTCTCAAATAAATGAATGTGCTGTAAACTTGTTCTCCTAGGCCTTTCCAAGGGGGATTATATGGCCAAAAAGTGTACAACACTCCCAAAACACTTCTGCAATTCCTCTGCAGAATCTTCAACACTTCTTAACGCCCTTAAAATGCATTTTCCATCGCTTTTTCCACTCCATCAACTCTTTCTCACACTCAATTCTGACTTATCACAAAGCTAATCCGGGGTTTTCCATCTCAAGAGGTTTAAGCTCTTCAAATGCTTAGATTTAAAACTGTAAAAATGATTTTAACGTCCCAGAATTTGTTTATGAACAATTTCTGTCTTGATTTTCTAGTTTCATCTTCAGAAAATGCTTGAAAATAAATTCTGACCAAATTTTGAGGTTATGAATTTTGCCTTATAATATGTTTTATGACTGGAAGTGAGTAAAAATGACAAATATCACAATATTTCCACCAAAAAAATGAGGTTAAATTTGCCACTTTAGAGCACAAATTGCAAAAATAATCAAACAAAGTTAATTTTCTTGGACATTTTTTGAGGTTTTGGTTGACTTTTAAGCTGTTTTCTAGCCAAATCTTAAGTTTTTTCGAACGCAAATGCTTAATTTTTGTTAAGAAAAGAGAAAAATTATCAGTTTAAACACAAATTTGATGATTTTGAGCGTTATTTTATCACATAACCTAAAAATAAAGCAATTAAATTTATTTTTCTAGTGAAGGTAATAAGAAAAAATGCCTCAATTTGATGAAATTGAAGCTTTTGCAGTGCAAATATTCTTGTACAGTAAAAATCGCGAAAATAATCAAGGCAAGAAGACATTTTTCAGCATTGAAGTGATATTTTTGAGGTTAGAATTGACTTTATGGCGATTTCTCAATCAATATGAAGTTTTTTCGCAGAAAAATGCTCAAATGTTCCAAGAAACGGAGAAATTTGATAATTAATTCTGTTTTAAATCAATTACATAGCCTCAAAAAAGCGATAAAATTGATTTTAAGCAAAAGTAATTAGAAAAATGCCTCAATTCGGTTGAAATGGAAGTTTTTTCAGTGCAAATATTCTAATATATTTTGCCTTTTTCACTTCTAAACACTTCCATTCAAGCTGTACACCACTTCGGGCCATATTATCTGCCCATTGGGCCTTTCGATTTCATTCGCTGTGCCTTAAATGATGTGTTCTAGCCTAGTCTTAAACATGGTGAAATTTTCTTTAAAGCCATCAATTTCTACCCTCCCTTTTTGGCATTTTTGTCTCCCTTCCTCGCTCTCTCCTCGCATGACACATCCGCCATACCTATACATTGGATTTAGCATTCATATGACTATACGTACCCTGAGGATTTTCAACCCCTCGTCAAGTTTTCTTCCTCCCGAACATACACAATGCTGTGAGTGCTTCGGCAGCAGAAATTCTCAGCCAAACACTGTGAATTCTATCGAAACACACACACAGAGACGTTTGGATACTTTAAAATACGATAAAGAGAGCCAACGCTTTTTTGCTCAGTGCTCTTCAACTTGATAGTATATATATATATATATGTACCTTTTGCAGCGGCAACTTGAGCACTATCATCCGAATGATTCAATTCAATTCACTCCATTTTCGATACCTTGAAACAATTTCCAACATTCCGGGCTCTCTCTGCTGACCAGAGCTGGAAGTGTGTTAATTGAAAGGTTTTTCAAATGTAATATGGAACACGTATTGGGATATATATATATGTTTGGTTGCCTATTGTTGCTGGGCGAAATGAAAAGCCTGAGAGTATCACAAAGAAATTAAAATTTACGCTTGACTGTGTGTATTAGTGAGGTCTTTGAGTACCTCAATGGATGGCTAACTTGGCTAAATGCTGGGTCTCTGCCTCGTAAAGTCGCGTGTGTTGGTCGGAATGCGATGGTGGATGTGCAGAGAGAGAGAGAGACAGAGGTGGTTTACAAGAAGAGATCGGGAAAAGAAGAGCGACAACAGGGTTTTTGTAGGAAATTGGTTGCCATCTTTGTCAAAAAGCCTGCTTTGGATGATCTATAGTCGCCACTCGGGGCTTCCCGAGCTAGATTACACTCAGAAGAAAACAACAATTCGAATGTGTTCTTGCGCCTGAAGCCTCAATCTACCTGATTTTGAGTCCTTTTCAAGCCTTTCCATCGTCATAAATCGTTAAGTCTTTGACCTTTCCTTGAAACAATTGTGTTTTTGCATTAATTTAATGCCTTTCTCCGTATGATTTCAAGTCTTTTTCAACATATTAATGTGAAATTAGGTTTCCAAAGACTTTTTTCAATTCTACTCTTAATATTCCATCTTATCTTTTAACTTAAATTAAGCCCATTTCGTCATATTTATAAAACTACGCAATATATTTAAAACAAAGCAATTTCTTCGTAGAATAGAAATCATTTTCTACCTTATTTTCTACTCAATAAGACTGAAATTTAGTAATTATGATCACAAAATCAAGTCAATTTCGGAGTGAAAACTTTTTAAGAAGAGATTTTTCTCACTTTTATTCCTCAATTTTTATGGGCTCGTGAAGAAACTTGTTTTTAATTTCGTCTAGACTAGAAAAATGTTGTTTTATCTGCCTTTTTATCTTATAAACAAGGAATTTTCTAATGTTTTATTCCCAAAACCGGTAAATACTGGTTTTAAGACTAAAAAGAACTTGAATTCACATTGAAATTTAGAGTTTCGTCTAAGAATTTGAATTAAAATCAAGGAATGAAAAATCTTAATCGTTTTCTAGCCCAAAAAGAGCTAGTTTTGAGAAAGAATAAGACTTGAATTCAGTCTTTTCCTTTGAGTTTCTTTGCCAAAAATGAGACAAAAATCAAGAAACAGAAAGTCTGAATTGTTTTTTCCAAACAAAATGACTAGTTTCAGGGAAGAAAAGGACTCGAATAATCTTGATTTTAGCCTTCTCTGAGTTCAAAATCAAGGATTTTTGCAAGGGTTACTCAAGTGGGAGAAAATTGGTTTCCATTCCTCAAAATTCCTTAATATTCCACAATCCATTCCTTTCCATTTCAATCCATTCTTTTTGAAACATATTCTTTCTCTCCAAAACTAATTCGAAATTGTGTATATAAGAAATCGTCTTAGACAAAAAGATATGTCGAAATTTCAGCGCAAATCTTCCACATAAGAGAATTCAGCAGAAAAATCGTGAAGTCGCGGGTTCGATTCTCACGCAATTCGCTTTTTTATCATCTATTTTTCACTTCTCTTTCCTTTTTCGTGTATTTTCCTTCATTTTATCCTTTTTTATCGGCATTTTCCCTCAATTTCTTTAAGAAATATCTCTAATAACGCAATTTTATGGCCGGAATTGCTTTTCTTTCACTAAATTTTTACTCCTAAATTCTTTTCAAAGCTTCAATCTTTATTTTGGAAGCTTGAAATTATTCCAAATGTTGTAAACGCTAAAAAACTTTGAAAGTTTTTAGGAAGTCATAGAGAAATGCGTGAAAATGTGAGATTTTAGTAGTTTCCCGAATTAGTAAAGTAGAAAATCTTGTATTCCGACTGAAAAACGGAATATTTACAACAAATTCCGCGTATTCTTTGGGCTTTTTGATGTTTAATTCTGCCAAGAATTTTATCCATTCCTGTCATTTCCGTCCATTCCTTCCCATTCCTTGAAATTCCAGCTGAAGTGTGGTTCGTTCATTCTTCAACTTGAGTAACTCTCGGATTTTTGTCTGATTTTGCTCTGAGTGCACTAAATCACGAAATCCAATGTTGCTTCCATTTCACAATATCATAATAATGTGATGTTGTGCAACGGGTTTTGTGAGGGAGAATTGCATAAATTGGATCATGCTTTTTTGGCTCAAAAGTACTTGAGAACACATTTTATCTATATATATATTTATAATGCATTGGATGGAAAATGGTACAATTTTGCGGCATTGAGAAAAGAAGAAAAACAAAAGTTATGTGTATCGCTAATGAAAACCGGTTTACAAATATAACAATTCTCTTCGGCTAAATCAGACGCGCCTGGCTAGCTGAAGTTTAACCATAAAACTACTTCGCACACCGACAAGAGCCGACAACACTACATGAAAAACCGCAACAAAATATTGCAAACAAAAACTCTTGCGCTCAACACAAGCATATTTATTTACATATATATATATATATAATGGCGGTGAAAGATATATTGGAGCACGAGTCCACTTACTCACTTCGTCTCTCTCTATTTCGCTTTTTCGATAGTGCGGCGAACATTTTTGTGCTGAAATTGCGAAAAAGTCTTCCGTTCTTGGCAATCAAGTTCAACATTCTCAACAAGTAAATGAAGACATGTTGTATCATTCATCTCTTCTTCTCTCCTCTTTTTTCTTTCTGTTTGTTTTCAATTAAATGCCCCCGACAAAGGCAAATCCCAATTTCTACATTTTTGCATTTTATTAGATTTGCAATACATTCTCATCAAATATTGCTCTCTCGCCGCCTTTTGTTGGTGCTGAATAAATTTTTGATGGTGAAATTTTACATATGGAAATAAAACTACACACACACTTTGCAAGGCGAAGTCTGGGAAGTGAAGAAATACGATCGAAGTTATTGGATTCTCTCTCTTTCCCGCCACCCGAAAAACAGGGATTAAATTTCTTCGTCTCGATGCACATGAACTTTTGTCTGAACGCAAAGCATTTCATGATTTTACACGCGACAATTCTCTATGTCAATCCAAGGCGGCATAATTTGCCTTAAATCTGTACACAACTTCTAAACACTTCCAAATTTGCCTGACATTTCTAGAACATGAAATTTGTAGTCATTTTCCACATTAATCCCCGAATTATAAGGAATCTCTTAAGTTTCGCGTGGTTTTCACCGGTTTTCCTGGACATTTGTAGCACTTCCAATGCGGTTTATCAAAGATATGTTTGAATTTAAACCTCAAACTCCGTTAGCGACTTAAATTCTCTCAGACTTCAAGCCTTAAAGATACCCTTCGAGATCCTTAATGTTGTCTCGTCGTGCTTTTCATATACAAAACAGTTTATGTCCAGTATTAATATTTGTAAAGTATCGTGGGACAAATCAGCCGACGATGCAGAACTTTTCCGTCGTTTTTATTCCCGCTGAAGTTGTTATGACGGCGGCAGTCGCCACTCGAAGACTTAATCTTACTTACTTCTTAATCTTATAATGACTGTCTATTGATGCGAGAAATTGCCTCAAAAAGATGAAATTGATATCAAAATTCAATAAAAAGGAAAAAACAGGGAAAGCCAGAATCAAAATCTCTGCAGTTAAGTCCGCTCTTCAATAGCAATTGTCATAGATCCTGTTAGAAACACAGTCCAGTCCTTGTCTTAGAGACAGATTGATGAAAGTAGATTTTCTTTCCGGAATCACGAACAGTATCAAAGTTGAGCATCTGTTCGAGGGTTTTTCAGACACATTTTGCGTAGAGAAATTAAGGATTCTTGTGTTTAAAAGCATTTAGAGGTAATAAATAAATATTTTCAGGTGTTTATTGTCCTTTAAGAGACTAAAAATCATGAGAAACTGGGATGAATTTCTCAAATTTGTGAAATTATATTGAATTTTAGAACACTTTCACTTACCAAACAGTTCCGAAAAAGTGTACACCACTTCCAACCATATTATCCCTCCTTTGTGTCAATCACAATTTGTTAGAAAAGCAGCGAGAAATGCCGAAAAATTGTGCTAATATGAGCTTATTGTCCAACAATTTGCCAGGAGTATTTCATAAATCAATTATTAATTAGCAAATACGTTCTCACAACGTGAGCAAATATAATGATTAAAATTTCAATGTTATACAATCGCAGTACAATATAAATTTGCATTTTAAATATAAACACTAGTTATTATTACGAGACTGTGTACATTCCATGTTATCTACGATATTATTGATGATTATTCACTCTTATTTTGCTATTGAACTGTGTGTTTATTCGGCGTTTTTTTTGTTGTTGTTGCTGGTTTTGAAAGCCGCATAAAGTAATTTGGCAGCATTTTCTGTGGTGTAATTTTCTTCATCCCCTCGTGAGTGAAATGAAGGTCTTTATGTCAGAATTTAATAAGAGATAAAATTAAATTATTCAATGCCAGTATAAATTTAATTTTGTTGCGTACACAATTTTATATTTGCTTCATTTGTAAAGTGAATGTGACTCTTTTGCTTGTTTGTTAGTTATTTAAGACAGCAAAAAATCATCTTTTTTCGGCAATATTCACCAGACATTGTGACAATATTTGCAATGGAAGACGGAGGAATTGATTTGGTCTCAAGTGGATTAATAATTACCACTTAAATCTGGTACATTAAGGCAATGAATTTGACGGTAATTGAATGATACAGCCTGAGGAATGGCGCGTGATCGAGTTTCCTTTGACACACGCCAAAGGCTTAGCGACGTTTGCATGCATCTTATTAATAAGTGAAGCATTGTATTAAACTCGCATCAGTCGAACATGCTGCTTCACAGCCACGCTCGAGTGTCGATCAATATTTTGGCTGAAAATACAGAGAAACTGTCGCAATCGTGTGTAATCACGATGTTTAGATGAGTAATTTACATGAATTACAGCGATTAGTTGTGGTTAATTTTTAATGTAACATCTTTGACATGCACAGCGTCTTTTAATTGAATTTACAGTCCGGAAATAGTCCAACATTTGTATCTACACGTGACACAAGGGTTGAAATCTGTACACCACTTCAACTACATTTTTTCAGCAGTCACAATTCTCTTTAAGACGCAAAATTGAAGATTTTAACTCGAAAAAATTAATATTATTCAAATACAAACCACATTTTTATGTCTAATTGACGTTTTTGGAGGTTATTTGCTTATTAAGTCTTCTGTCAAAAGTATGAATTCGTAAAAAAGTGTTGCAAGATTACGATTCGTATTATTTATTAATGTGGAGAATTTATTAGATTAGATTTATTAAGAATCACAGCATGTATAATATAATATTTGTTACAGCCCCTTTTTTGCGGCCATCGCCGTCTTAGCGTTGGTCCAAGACCTCCAGGACAAAATTTTCTGTGACAATTTGAAACATTTCAAACGTTGACATATGAAAACCATTTAGACAAACACATATTTATTGGATTTTACGAATCATTTGTGCAGATTTGAGTGCACCAAATTGAGGTTATGTGTTTCCGGACATCCAAGACATTTTCCCGGACATTTTGGTTAGTAGAATCCTGAAAGAATCCCTTCGGAAACACGCTCAATCACACTTAAACGAGCAAATCTGGCACTTTTTGGCAGCCTCAAAAGAAGTCGCAATGAAATGACTTTCTTTTCTTCTTTCGTATAAAATAAACTCAAATTTGCCTCGCAATGCCTTCTCAACATCAATTCGATATTATTATTTCGTTAAAGATGTCTTTAAGAAATACTGCAGAATTTTGAATTCGTCGTGGAAAATCGGTTTCAACCCCACGTAGAAACACAGTCGATCCATGTGGTTTTGGTATTTGTGAATGTGGCGAATTTCTCATGCAATAGACGAGACAGAGAGCTGAAGAAACAGGATCAAGGACAAAGGAATTGAGCGTATATGAGTTGCGTCTCTGAATTGTGAATTTCAAAAGATTTCAGCTCGTCTCCCTTTTCTCATCGCCCAGTGCGCGATTTACATTTGTGTGTGTGTTTATGGATTCGGAGAGGGTTTTTTTTTCTTTTTCTTTGGTCGAAGCAAAAGATGAAGTGCTAAGGGAAAAAATCAAGAAGAAAGATTTCTGTTTGTTTGAATATCCCAGAGAACATCATCAGTCACTGCGTGTTTCTCGGCTCCTTCCCCAAAAACTCATCTGTCCTCAAGTCACAAAAGCCTAGTCACACAGAGTTTTATGTAAATAGCAAGAAAAAAGCCAGCAACGCAATTTTTGGTTTACAGTATGAATTGATGCTGTCTGAAGATTTCCCTTTATTTCTCCTTCTTTTGTGGGTAAAATTTGAATTTTCTCTCCTTTGCAATCTTCATTCATTACATTCATTTAAGAATCTCTTGTCTTTCGACGGGTGAAGAGGAAACTATGAAAATTTGGTGTTAATTTCGCTGCGAAATGAGTCGAATTTCAACTCAAACATCCTTTAATGGTTCCACAAATTGTTAATTATTGCCCTGTAATAATTATTTTGTGAATTTTTCGGTTGATTTTATTGGAATTTATTGGAGTTTTGACTGAAATATGGCAAAGTTAATAGATAAACAGACAATAATACTGTGAAAAAGTCGATTTTAAATAGATTTTGAGTACATTTTATCCAAACAAGTTGTAAGAAATCAATTTTAAACACTTTTAATTGACTTTTCTCAAAGTTCTGTATTGAAGAAAATTAGAAATATGCCATATTTTCTCAATTTAAGTCTTTTAGGAGTAAACATTTGAGGAAAATCGAAGCGTTTTTGCGAAAAACCACAGTTTAAGACAGATTTCTTGGGAAAAAGTGAACTGTGTTAATTTAAGAAAAGTTAAATTTTCGTAGTTTTCACTCGTCGATTTCTGAGTGCGAAGGATATTTTTGGGAGAGACAAAAATGTGCGTTTTATTGCCTTTGACTGTCAATGAATTGTTGTCAATTTCAGTGTATTTCTTTATTGTCACGTTCTGATGAACAAGCGCGAATCAGTTTTTCTACTTCACCTTGTGATTTACCACCATTAATCACATTGCACTTAAGGTTATTAAATGCGTAACAGCGCGACTTTGGAATTCATAAAGTATGCAATTTGTAGTGAATTTTGTAGCTTAAAATTGTGTTTTTACTCAACTGTAAGTTTTGGGGGAAAATCCCAAAAGCAGTCGCAGTTTTATGACTCTTTACTTTCCCCGCCGAAAGACTCAACGCAAAGTCTCTCAAATGCCTCATTAATTTCATTGTCTACTCTTAAGCAATTCCACGTAAACATGGCTAATGTAGAGAACTTGCACTTCTGTATTAAATTGTGCCTTCGGAGTGTGGCGTCTTGTGTGATATTTGGAAAGGAATAGATAAGAAGCGATTAAGATGCACGCAAAGACGACAAGAATTGAAGCCGTTTTTTTTCTGCTCTCTCAGCACAACCTTGCATGACACAATTATGAAATTTGTATTTCGACGGGTGAATGGAAAACTATGAAAAGTCGATTTATCATAGTTTACGTCTTCATGTATTTTTGAAAAGCTCTTCATCTGTTCTTCCTGTACAAAAATTTTGAGATTTTTATCTTATGAAGCAATAGTAAAAAATTCTTATTTACCTAAAAAGCACAAAAGGGAAAAAATTGTCATGTTTTACGAATTAAAAGTCTGCTATGCTGAACAAATTTTCCAAGAAAAATGTCTCAAAAATTTTCAGAATTATTCTAAAATATTTTTTAGACTTATAATGAATATTTTATATATCTTTTTAATTTTTTATCTTGAAAACTATAACGAAAAGTCCAGAAAAGTGTAAAAATTTGATTTTTTAGAACTTATTTGGATAAAATCGACTCTAAGATTATTAAAAATTGACTTCGGAAAATAATATTTTCAGATTTTCTATTAATTTTGCCATATTTTAGTCAAAAATTCTAATAAATACTGATAAAATCAACTAAAATATTTACAAAATAATAAATTCAGAGCAATATTTGAACTTTAACGGACGATTTCTAGGCGTTTTGATGTAAATTTGGCAAATTTCGCAGCGATATTGAAGCTAAATTTTATTTTTACTCTGCTGAAAAATTGCGATTTTGACTTTTAATAGTTTTCGAGGCACCCGTCGATTTACATGAGATTGCTGTATCTCCTAATGGATTCGTGTTATGACTATTTTCAATTTTCCTCAATAACATTCTACATTTGACAAATTATGGGATCTCTTGTGTGACATCACGTGCTGAACAAACACACACAAACACAGCACAGAAACGCAATTGTGCACCTGAGTAGTTCTCAATTTGTGAATGTCAAATGACGACTGAGAAGGTGATTCTGGGAAATTTCACAGAGAGAAAAATACAGCCAAGTTGTGTGAGAACATTTTTGCGTCTCTATTTATGGGTCTTTGTCAGAGTCAGTGACCGTTAAGAGCTGTGAAATTTATAGTGTAGCAAGTTTTATTAAGTAATTACAATTTGAAAAATTATGTTCCTCTTAATAAATCTTTTTTTTAACTTCTTTTCTCTGTGTGGAGAAATGAGGAAACAAAGTGAGAAGAGCGATTTTTTTGCACTTTTACTGCAACGGAGAAGAAAAGAAGTTTTTCGAGAAGAAAAGTGTGACTTATGAGTCGTTGCAACATTACAGATTTTTTTATTTCAATTCGTAAAAGTTATGAATTTGATTTTGCAACGTTAAGCTTTTCTTAGCTTACATTGGCGGCCGCCTGACGGCGCTAGTGTAAAGTATGAAGGAAATAAGACCGAGAATGCGTTGCAAGGCAAAGTTGGGAGTTTATTTAATACGAATGTCAGCTGTCAAACCGTTATTTGCTCTTTGACATTGTTTTTAGGGCAGATTTTTCCCACTTCCGACCATTTTCTGGCCATTTTTCACGAATTCAATAGGGTGAAATAGTGAATTTACGACTTTTCCTTACATTGAGCGTGTTTCCGATGGAATTCTTGAAGAATTCTGATGACCAGAAAGTGAAAGAAAAAGTTTTTGTCGTGACATTTACGCGGGAACAATAAATAGAATCAAAAAGTACTTCAAAATGCTGTCAAAACGCACTAAATGTCACATAACCTCAATTTGGTGCATTTAAATGTTCTTAAATTGCAAGAAAAACCTAATTAAACTATGTTTGCCTACATAAAAATACCATTATTGTCTGAATTTTCCGGCTCTTCTTGTTCTACGTTCCACATTTTGTAGAAGATAAAATCCTCAACGTTAGTAAATGTTATGAATCGTAATGTTGCAACGACGCGTTTGCAATTGAGCGCGAGTTTCTGAGAGAAGGTGAATTGAATACACTTAGAATACTATTAGAAGGTGAAATTCTCAAGGCGCAGAGAAGAGAAAACAGATAATTGGAGTGAAGAGTCCGGCTAAGATAACGCTTTGTTTGTCTTATGCGAACGGGGACGTCGTTTCAATGTGAACGCGCGATGTGTTCTCATATATTTTCCACGTGAAACGTGTGACTTTGCGGAGAATGTCTCTTTCGTGTAACCTAATCGTAAAGTGTTCCATCCCGCACATCGACTGTTATCACTGTCTTCAACCTTTGCTGTGTATCACTTTTCTCAGGCGGGAAATCAAGGAACGTCCAGGGAATTGTCAAGCACAAAACGCTTTGCCTTTGCTGGACATTTTTCCGGTGCTTTTTCAGTCGTTTTGCCTCCTTAAATCCACTTTAAATCGTTTATATTGATGAACATAATTTTTTTTATAGTTAAAAACATGAAATATGAGAAGAAATCTTAGTGAAAAATTTTAAATTCTGAATAAAATCAATGAAATTACATGAAAAATCAGTCAAAATGTAAATTCTATTCAGAAAAGCAAGTCAGTTAATCATAATTTACTCATTTATCTTGGTAATTAAAAAAAACCATATTAAGTCGTAAAAAACAGATTTTTAGAAGTTATTTGGATAAAATGTACCCAAAAACTATTCAAAATCGGCTTTGGAAAGCCATATTTTCAGTTTTTCTATTAAATTTCTCATAATTTAGTAAAAATTTCACAGAAAAATGATTACAAAGAAATATTAGCAATCTATAATGATCACTTTGAAGGTGTTTTGAGATAAATTTAGCAAATTTCGCAGCGATTTAGCGATAAATTTTGAACTCATTTTGCTTAAAAATTGTGATTTTGACTGTTAATAGTTTTCGATTCACTCTTTGAGGATTATAAATAAAATGAACAGGAAAAATGTGAAAAGTTGCTTTTTATAAACTGTTTAAGAAGAAACAATTGTTTTGTCTATTCTTTCTCAGTTTTTTAACCAATAGAGTTAACTGAAAGCTATAAAAAATAATCAGATTTGTCCAATATTATCAATTGAATGGAAGATAAGAGGGAGTTTAAGGGAGAACTTAGGGAAATTACAGACAATTAGCAGAAATATTCACACTTATTCTATGTTGAAGCATTTTTGCACTCTATTTGTATGCGATGTTACTTTATTTTTATACAAATAAGTGATAAATTGTTGTGTTTATTTGATAGAAGATAAAGTTTTGTGGTTTTATTCCATGTTTACTTAATGTGCGATGCCAAAACAAGACGAGAAAACATGAATTTTGCCAAAATCCCCACTAAAATACATTCAGACAACAAAATGGATGCTTTAATTAATAGATTTCCAGGACTAAATGACCATTTTCTCTCCTTTTTCCATTGCAGGTAAGCCTTGCTGACGAACTTCAGTGTCTAATTCTGGGAATTCTCTAAATGGATAGACGGTGAATTGGGATTCTCGGAACAGAGTGTGTGGTATGATGTAATTAACTTACTGACGTGATAGTGTTTGAACTCGATTGCAAAGTTACGTCACTGTCAATTAAATTGTCGCCAAGTTGTGGTGAAAAATATAAGAAAATGTCACAAATTGTGGCATTGGCTCGACAATTTCTATTAAAATGGAATTTACATGCAATTTTCGTGGGCGGGAAAGGAAAAGAAAAGAAGCGAAGCTGGTGATTTGTAGTTGAGGAGAATTCTTGCCCTGAAGACGACAATTGATCAGAGAGAAGAAAGAAGCCTTGTTGGATGTCTTCTAGTGCACGAAAAACGGCAAAGAGATGGAAGATAAAGTTTCTTGACGCGACAACAGCTTGCAGATGGATTTCGCCTCTTCTACTTTTCTTTGTTCTCTCTCTCTCTCTCTCCCTTCTCTTCTCGAAAAGTGAATCCCCTCAGCACACAAGCACACAACGCGCTAAACACACAGGAGATACGACGGAGGCACAAGAGTGAAGAAAAGGGCCTTCGACGTGTCTTTTTTTTTTTGGTGTACAAGTTTATCACCCCTCGAGAAAAGTCTCCGCTTGGCGTTGCTCAAAATGCTGCGACTTCTTCGGCTGACTCGAAAACTTACGCTTTGCTCAATTCCTGCTCACAGTCGAAACATCTGCTTTTCGTGGTGCTGTGCCCCCCATTAAATTTCTTTTCCTTCCCTTTTCTCTCTCGCTGCGGCGCGCTGTTGAGAACAGAGGAGAAGAAGAAGAGAGAAAGAAAAAACTTAGGCGCACCAAAACGTAAGAATGCCTCTCAAAGTTCTCTCTGGATCCCCATTATTGATATATACTTTTCTCCAAGGGGGAGATAATGGGCCTTGAATCTGTTCACCACTTCCAGACACTTCTGAACGCCTTTCAAGGCATTTTCCATCGTATTTTAGACTTCTTCAACTGCTTCTTGCACTCAATTCTGACTTCTTACACTTTAATTCAGGCTTTTCCAAATTTTGAGGTTATGAAAGCCAGCTTAAAGACCTTCTTGGACTACTTTTGAATGCTTTTAACCCTGCAAATGAGTGAATTTAGAGAAATTACACAATGTTTCTACTGTTAACCGCGGAAATAACTAAGAAAAGAGGATAAAATGACATTTTTGAGGTTATGTTTGAGTTTAAAACTACTTTTAGACTGTTTTAACCTTACAAATGCTTAGATTTCAGATTGCAAGATCAATTTCTGTCTTGATTTCCTAGTTTTATCTTAGAGAAAATGTTTACAAAAATCTAACCAAATTGTGAGGTTAGGAAAGCCCGCTTTAAACCTTTTTTGGACTACTTTTAAATCCTTTCAAACCTATAAATGAGTAGATTTAGGGAATATTACAATGTTTCTACTGGATAATTCGGTACAAACGGCGGAAATAACTCAGCAAAAAGACTAAAATGACATTTTTGAGGTTATGTTTGACTTAAAAACTGTTTTTTTCTTCTAAAATTTAACCAATTTCAAGTTGTTTTTTAATACAAATGCCCAATTTTGCGGATGAAAAAAAATATTTCTAGTTTAAACACAATTTAGACACCCAGAATCTATATTTAATCAATCACATAACCTAGAAAAAGCGATAAAATTGATTTTATCAAGCAAAACAATTAAGAAAATACGTAAATTTGTTGAAACATAAGCTTTTACAGTGGAAATATACTAAATATTCTCCAAGTTAATCCACATCCGACCATAATATCTGCCCCTTGAGTTTTCCTTCTTATTTGGATTTCTCAACGGGAGCAGAAGAAAAAACATCGTTGAAAGTTTTCCCCAATAAATAACAAATTGCACTTCTCTCGCCAATCAATATCATGCATTGTTGGCCATTTATTAGTGATAATGGTCTCCCAATATGTTTCCCAGCTCGACGCCGAGGCACTTGAGTTTTTATCGGTGATTTTGTAGTTCTGGAAGCCGCAATCTGACATCTTGCTCGCGATACGCCGAGTTGTGGCTTTAATGAGACTCTCTGTGTTACTTTGTGTGGCTCTTTCTGTGTGTGTTTGTGTGTGCTGAGCAGCCAGACTTTTGATAAAGATACCTGTTAAATTTAATTTTACTCCATATATAATGCTGTGTATGAAAGCGTTGGTCTGTTTGCGAGGTATTATTACCAGCAAAACGGAGTTCCTCTCTTGTGATATTTGAATATGTACAGCATAAGCGGTTTTTTGCTGCCATTTTCCCCCTTTGCGAGGGTGCAGAATGATAAGTATGGGATTTGCAGGAGAGTGAGAGAGTGAGAGAGGAGATGAAAACAATTCACGCAACTCATTTGCTTGTCAAACAATACATATATACATAGTTTTTCCCTCTCTCTAGAGATGATATTTCAGATTTGTGCACGATTTTTCTCTCTTTCTCTATTCATTGAATTCTTCTGATGATTGTTATTTTTTTTTCTTCTTCTTCGTCTTTCTACGTGGGAAGCTCAATTGTTTCATTTTCCTTCCATCTTGAGAGAGAGAGAGAACTCTATCCTCAGTACATCTCTGGGATGCTTTTTGTGCTTGTTTCATCACATTGTTAAAGAATTGTGTGGCTGCAAAAAAGTTCTCGTCAGTTTTCTTCCTCTCCTATTCTTTTTGGCATATTAAACTGACATCATATCAAGGGATATACCTTCTAAACGTGGTGAATATAATACATCAGCAGAAAATATTCCTCATTTTGCCGCTTTTTTCTCTGTGCCTTCTCAAGACTTCAAGTCGTCGTTCATCTTTTCTAGTTTCTTTTCTCACAGAATATGTAATGAATAGCAAGAGTATGTCAGCATAAGTGTGGATTTTGGAAAACATGGACTGATTTTTCTATAAAATCTCAGTGAAAACTGCTTTTTGGATGTTTTTGTCGATCATAACCTCAAAAATATCACTAAAAGATCTTCAAATATTCCATTCAGAAGCTTTTTAGATCACAAAACTGCTGATTCAGAGGCAAAATCATCCAGAAAGCTTTATAAATTAACATTTTCCAAGTCAAAATGGCTATTTTTGAGGTTATGTTCGATCTTAGCACAATTTTCAGTGTTTCTTGGCATGAAAAATCCAGAATAAAGTTGTTTTTTGCAAGGAAATACTTAATTCCGCCGGAAACTAGCGATCTCTTCTGCTTTAGTGCAAGAATTCATCACTGAATCTGTCTTTGATTTGATACATAACCTAGAAAAGAAAGATTTCTATCGTTTATGCGCGAAAATCAAGAGAAATCAAGCAATATTCATTTGTCAATGAATTCAAAATTGCTGATTCAGAGTCAAAATCATCCAGAAAGTTTTCTCATTAAACATTTTCCAAGTTCAAGTGACTGTTTTTGAGGTTATGATCGATCTTAGCACAATTTGCAGTGTTTCTTGGCATGAAATCATCAAAATAGCGATGTTTATTGCGTGCAAAGGCATAATTCTGCTAATGAACAGCGATCTTGTCAAGTTGAACATAAGAATTGATATGCAAGAATGCGAATTAATCACAAAATCTCTCCTTGATTCGCTACATAACCTAGAAAAGCATTATTCTTGTGGTTTCTGTGTGAAAATCAAGAGAAATCCAAAGAATTGGGATGATTTGGGAGCCAAAGAAGCAGTAAATAATTAACTAATAAGTTTTTAAATACTTCTACTTAGTTGTACACCACTTCTAACGCTATTATCTCCCCCTTGTTTTCGACTAGATAATGTACAAATTTGATTATTTTCTCAAATGAGCAGAAATCAATCACAACAAATGTCTATTTTGACGCTTAATAAGATTATTAATTGCTTCTTAACTATAAATCTGATTGATAAGATTGCGATTTGTGTTTTGCCTTCGCGTTTCTTATGCGTTACTCAATCGAAAGTGATCAAAAATCAGTTCTGTGAATTTGCTCATAAACCACTCCTTTAAAATGAGTTCAATGTCGGGTTTTGAAGAATGAGTAAATTTTATGAAGATTGCAAAATGCATATTTTATCGCACACAGTTTCTTGCGTGTGTTTCTGTCTGTTTTCTTGGTTTTTTTTGCTGTGGTGTGATTGTCAGATAAGCGCCGAAAGAGATTCAACAGTCAAAAAGTATGAATTTTCCAATGGATTTTTGCATCAAAAAAATCGTCGTGTGACTCAATTTGGTGCGGGGAAAAAGAGCCATTTTGAGACAGAGAGAAAAAGTATAAATTTCTGTTTTCCGCTCAACTCTTGTGGCGTCTAAAGCCATCAAGAGTTGATTGTCTGGCAAATTTGCCGCGGGGATTTGAATGAAAATGTAGCAAAATTGAAGTAGAATTTGTGGAGAAGGTGTTTTGCGCTGCTGTATATGGAAAAAGTGGCACTATTATTTTCTCTTGACACATACAATTTCCCAAAGAAGTCTTATGACAGTTTGGGTGGAGGTTAATGCGATATTGTGTGCTGTGCAGTCGATTGCAGGAAAACAGAGCGCAGAGTTTGCTCTTGGGCGGCGGGAGACACACAACTGCCTCGTGGCTGGAGGAAATCGACCACCTGGTCACGTTGCTGAATTGAATTTAATACAAAACTTCCTTCTCCACGCTCAATATGACTGCCGACCAAGGGGGAGATAGTGTGACCAGAAGTGTTTGGAAGCGAAAGTGCTTCAATTTGGCGCGCTCAAGAGTTACTTTCGAAAGAAATTCACGCAATACTTGAAGGAAAAGAATTGTTCTTAGCGTTTTTTTAGGTTATGTCATGAATTTAAGACAAATTTTTGTCACAAGGTAACATAAAAAGTTAGTAAATTCTGTATTTTCTGGCGCCATAATAATGAAATCTGTTGAAGATCACAGGTTTTGAATTTAAAACCTCATCATAACCTCTAAAAAATAGCGTCAGAACATAAAAATGGCCTATTTTAACAACTGTTTGATTGATTTTCTACTCTAAAACAGCAAATTTCAACTTATTGTCGATTTATATCAAAAAAATGCTCTCCAGATTTGCATTTAAAAGATTCTGAATAAGTTTCTTTCATGCATTTTTCAAGATATTTGGAGATAATTTTATAGGTTATGATCCAAAGTGCATCTACAGTGACTCCAAATTAAATAGAGCCACTCAAGGCTCTGAGACATATCGATGTGTCTGAATTTTTCCACCAATTTTCCCTCATTATTGAGTAATTATTATGCCAAGTTTGAAGACATTCGATACAATCCTTGATCCTTTTATGACACTTTAACCGAATCTATGCAATAATCAATCCTCCTTCAGTAACGTTCGAATTCTTGTCATTTAAAGAAGTTTCGGGTTCTTAATGTGGTTTAAATGTATCCGGGGTGTCTTCAGGATAATTATCCTGTCGATTTTCCTTTATTATCCCGACTTTGGAACTGTTTAATAGAAAGATTTGATTAAGTGAATCTGGAGGATCGTACGGAGGTTTTTCGGCTGCGCAACAAAGGACATTTAATAAGGGAAATAACCAGAAGGACCTCTTATTCCAGAATGAGTGTTTGGAGTGAATTTTACCGCGAAGAAACTTCGATTTCGCAGAAAAAGTCTCGCGAATAACTTTTTCAACGAATTCTTTAGTTGTTTTAGGCGAATTCCATCATGTCTGTTTCTAACATCCATTAGGAATTGTTTTCTAAGGACCCTCTAGTCCTTTTTAACATCGTGAGGATCAGATTTTATAAGTTATTTAATTTGGAGTCACTGTAAAAGAGCAATTGAAAATTCTATCACATCAAAATATCAACTAGAATCTTCAAATATTTCCCAAATACTGTTCCTTAATTAGTTTTCAAGGTCATAACAAGTAAGAATGTCGTTTCTTTAGGTCAAAGACTTCTAAATTTGAGGTTATGACACTTAAAACGGTTGAAAAAGTCGATGTAGTTTGAGAAAAAGCATGTTTTAAGGACTGTGAAAGTTCTGGAAGTGTCTGAGATTCTTCCACAGAATTTCTGTACACTGTTTAGCCGCATTATCTCCCCCTTGGCGCGGACCAAAGGGAGTTTTGTCGCGCTGAGGCCGTCGATTGTGGAAGTGTGGGGGCGAATAGGAAGTGGTTCGGAATGTTTGGCTGTTAAAAAGGATTATTTATTTATTTATGGGTTCTGAGGAGGAGAAATAACGAGATGATATTGAGATTTTATTATTATTTTATATCATGTAATTTTATTTATGATGTTATTTTTATTGTCTCAACTGGTTTTTGTGTGTTTGTGTGTTTCGTTTTTGCTCGAATGCATATATAGTGCTTGTGATGGTGTCAATTTATCACTTTTCCTCTCGATATAATCTCAAGCAAATACAAACAAGCGTTGATGGTGAAAGTAATTTACGAGTTGACATTTTCCGTTTTTCCTTTCCGTATTTGATGTCACACAAAACCACCCAAGAGTTCTCCATGGCCGATGTTGAGGGGGAAAAAATTCAATTAAACGATTGGCGAATGGGGAATTGAGAGGAAATCGTATTAATTGGCAGAGAGAGAGAGAGCTGAAAAAGACAAAAGGCAAAAGGTAGAATCTAATGAAAAATGACTTCTCAACTTGCCTGGCATTCTTTTGCAATGTTTTCTTGCCTTTTCCTATCTGTTGTGATTATATCTAATCTCTCGTGGTGAATTTTTCTCCGACCGACAATTTC
The DNA here is from genome assembly GCF_947086385.1 of Phlebotomus argentipes. NCBI lineage: Eukaryota > Metazoa > Arthropoda > Insecta > Diptera > Psychodidae > Phlebotomus > Phlebotomus argentipes. The sequence goes on from NW_026776174.1 coordinate 6,362,633, forward strand.
TTCACCCTTTTTTTTGCATCCCCCGGAAGAAAGGGGAAAAATGACCAAGAATGTCAGTGAGCATAATAAGGGTGTATGAAATATATGGAATAGAAATTGATGTCGTAATTTTCGTGCGAAGGCTACAGAAGAGATTTCGGGAAGAGAACCTTCCGAAGCCACTCCATTTCTCATTTTCTTCACTCTGACTCCATTTTGCAAAATGAGGTTTTCCCGCTTTCCATATATAGGCGTCACTGCTCAACCCTTTTTACCTTCTCAAATCAACTTAATGGATATTTGGGTACACTTTTGGGCGCGTGTGTGTGTGTGTTTGGATGTGCAAATATTAACAATTTATAGGTGAGGAAAGGACAATAAAATAATCACTGTTGATATGGGTCATTGAATCAATCATTTTCACATCTGAATAATAACATATCGCTGGCTTTAATCTCCTAAGGAAGTTCAAATTTGAGGAGGATTTAAATGAAAACTGAGGGCTGAGTCTTGAAATTCGTCAAAATCAGAATCAGTGGAAATTGACTGATTTTGAGAAATTTGCGAGTCTTGAGTAAAAATCAGTCAGAAACCGAGTCAAAATTGGCTTAAAATCAATCAACTCGTGTTGACATGAGAACATCGAGTCAACACGATTGCTCAATGTCTCAATTTTAAGATTTTACTTCAATTAGAGTATCAAATGGCCATCGATGGCATCGGAAATGGATAATAGAATAATTATTCTAATTGTTTTTAATTTTATATTGCTAATTTTCCTTATTACAGCCGAGATATAAGCATCTCTTTTCTTGCGCTCGCGTAAGAGGCTCAGAGACGGAAAATAATTTCTTTCCATGCGCGCTACCTAGTTCCTCAGAGTCCCTGAGAGTCCCTCTTTGCAGTGTCGAGGCAACGATAATCCAAATTTTATTATGTCATACATAATCCTTGCCATAAACATTTTCAGTTTTGAAGGTATCTTTAATTGGATGGAATTCCCAAATTCTTCGCCCTTTGCTTAGTGCTTAAGTCTCATGAATTATGAATCAATGAACTGAACATGTGAACATATAAGACAAATCCAAGTGTAATCAGAAGATGAACAATTGGTTGGACAAAAAAATGAATGGAGAAATTTTTGCAAAGGGGAGGAAGTCGATCCCCATCTCGTGGGGCACCTCAAGATCACTCGCAGAAGTCTCATTCTGCTCCTGGGACTTCTCGTATAACCGCAGGAGAACATCTGTATGTTAATAATGCACATTATTCACATATTTGTCGCCCGAGGGTTAATTTTTAGCCTTCTTAAGGCGTGGGCAGACACCCCATGATGATTCCTTGGGGTAAACGTTAGGCTTTTGGAGCATTTTTATCATTTTCTGCCTCAAACACCTCAACTTGGCTCAAATCAAAACAACAAAATGACGTTTCTGCCTACGTTCCGAAAGCATTTCCCCTCCCGAAAAATTCCGAAGACTGATTTTGACTCAAGACTCACGAAACTTTCAAAATTGTGATCATGTCAACAAGTTAAAAATCGATGAGGTTCTGTTGATTCTGATTTTGACCATTTTCAAGACTCAGCCCTCTGCATTGAGGCGTGAATTTGCTTGATTTGTCCAAATTTCTGACAAAAATGCCACTAAATATTAACAAATTAAGCGTTAAAGAAGATAGAAAGGGAAATGCGTCGGAAAACTATTGAATATTAGCTGTAATAAACAATTATATTAAGTGAAGAAATGTCTAATTCAAGGTAATTTAGGTAAATGCCAATATTTCTCGTCACTTTCCTTCGAAAAAATACTAAAACATTCAAAACAACAACAGAGGCTATCAAAAAATAATTAAGAGATGATTTTTGAGGAATCTTAGTGATCTTAATCAAATATTTTATGATTGATTATTACTTTGTATAGCAAAAATCAAAATTTGAATATTTTCCGGCAAAATATTCAAGTAAATTTGATTATATTTAAATATTTTCTGGATATTTCATTACTATTTAATATTTGATTATTTTCTCCATATATCGCTGCGAGAGGGCAGCACAGTCGGCGTGGGGGACGCCAAAATATCGTATTTTTCGCATAATTTTCTCTCTTTTCACACTTTTTGACTTCCTGGCGAGATCCTGGCCAGGAAAGAAGGAAATTTGAGCGCAAAAGGGAAGTTTTTCGTGTAGAAAAAAGACCGAATTCACGATCATTCAAAGTGTGGCTTTGAATCTGTGAGAGATTCCACAACATGTTCCACACAATATCAATGTGTGAAAAGTGGATCGAAGCCTGTCGTTTGACACTGAATGATTTGCAAATGAGATTTCTGCGTGGGCAGCTGGAAAAATATTTACCGCTTTGCAAGTGATAAATTCAATAAGCTAAATTTAGCGGCATTTCATAAGATCGCTCGACCTAATATCAATAATTAATTTGACACAAGCATCGAATGATTCGAAGGCGTTTCATTGCTCAAGTGCGATTAATCTTCGATATATTTAAACATATTTGCTCACGACGATGCGATGATGTGCGATTGTTGGTTGCAATGTTGCAATTAATTTGGCCAATTTTCCATTTAAATGACACGCGAGTTAATTTTGGTTTGCAATAAAAAGTACATTTCTAAACTATATATTTTCAAGAGCGCATGATTGTTTCGTTTTGATTCCAATTTAATTGAGTTCAACTCGATTTACGACAATTTCAGTGGGTTTATTTTATTTTCCCAGTGGGAAATTCTAGTATGATTACATGAAGTATTTACGATCTTCCACTGAAAACATGTCGACAAGTTATTATAATTGCAGTTTAACTGCATTATTTTGCGTTTTATTGCATTTTACGCATTCAATATCGCGAAAATTTCGGTAAAGAAATGCACGAAATGAGAATTATTGCATTTCAGGAATTCATCAACAATATTTGTACGAATTGAGCTTCTCTGAATCACAAAAATCACACAATTATTACTCCAGAATTGTGATACATTTTGAGTATTTGCATGCTTAATTTGGATTGAATTTTTAAAATATATCAACATAATTTAATTTATATTTTATACATATGGAAATATGTTCTAAATAAAATTAACATGTAAATATGCGTGTAATGCATATTTTTCTGCAATTTGATTAGCAAAAAAAGCATTATGAAATACATTTAAGAGAAATATACATTTTTGATTATTTCTTCATGACTTTCTGCTGAATTTTGAGCAGATAAAAGCACTTGAAATGAATCTCTTGAGGTTTCATTCGATATTTCTATAAAAATTGACTTAAAAACGCTGATTATGGAGAACTTTTCTGATCATAACCTCAAAATATTACCAAGAAATCTTGCCAAAATTCCATTTGGAAGCATTCTAGACCGCAAAAAAACCTCTTATGATTTGCCAATGATCTTAAAATTGCTGATTCACAGTCAAAATTGTCCTGAAAGTTGTCTAAATGGACATTTTTCAAGCCCAAATGACTATTTTTGAGGTTATGTTCGATCTTAGCACAATTTTCAGTGTTTTTTGGCATCAAAGGATCAGAAAAGCAACGTTAATTGCTTGAAAATGCTTCATTCTGTCAAGTAATAGCAGAATTTATGTGCTGAAATGCTAATTATTCCCTAAAACTCTTCCTAATTCGTCACATAACCTAGAAAAAGAGATTATTAAGTTTGTTTCTGCGTGAAAATCGAAGGAAATACAGAGAATCTTGATGATTAGTCAGTAAAAGAAGCACTCAGCAAAGGAATATTCTTGGTTTTTCAACACTTCCACTTCTTAAGTACTTCTTCTGAGCTGTCAAAGTGAGTAATTCTCTCACTTTGACCTGAAAGAAGCGCTTTTGCGAGCAGATCTTCGAGCAAGCTTAAATTCTCAGCTTAGTGTGTTTGCTGGGTTGCGAATATTCCGCGAACTTTTGCTTCTTCTGACCTTGGGATATTCGAATTAGTCATTCGCTAAACCTTTCCGCTAAGTGACGCGGTGTTTAATGAGCTCAATTTGTCTTTACCGTGTTTTCCCGATCATTAGGCTCGCTTGAGATGCTTTCGGAAAGTGTAATTTGAAAGGGTGTTTGACTGACTTTGTATCCAGTGAAACATTGTGTGTTTCTGTTTGGACGCTGAAAAAGTTCACGTGCGACTAACTAATGTTGACATGATACAAATTGAGGGTTATTAAAGTGTGCAACAAGTCTGCAAAATGGATGCCAAGAGGAAAAGATGATGGAGTGAAATGCATAAATTTATTCTGGATTGGTTATCAAAACCCTTAATTTATAGTCACACACTGACTTCACTATTTGCTCTCCGACTGGCAAACACAAACACAGCGCGTGTGTGTGTGCCGAAGATGGGCTGTTTTGCATATGAATTGTCTGGTAAATCCGGCGGGCGAGGCTCTTGGGGGGTGGGATTTGGCGGGTGGTGCGTGTTGACCGGTCATTCAAGTGGCCGGCAATTAATGATTACGTCGACCAGTGCTAAATACACAAGCACACATTTTGATTCAAACTCTCGCAAGTGGCCCAAGAGTGGCTCTTTTGCCTGCCGAGGACATTTTCCCAACTGGACGACAGAGAAGAATAACATTGACTCGAGCAATGTAATTCTGGGCCGTTGGTTCTTGGGAGCTGTGATTGTTGAAAATTGTATTGTTCATTGAACCCCTTGTATGATATCTCGGGGTGTTGCTACCCAGTTGCGCTTCCACACGCTACGCAAGGCTTTCAAGAAAGCCTTTCCTCACCCAGAACACTTTTATTAGCTGGGAAATTCATCACAGCTAATATCTGTAATCGAGCTAAAAACTTAACCTCGCAAAATCAACTCCAAACGTCTCAGGTAACCTTAAAATGACGAAATATGACGAAATGTGAAATCCAACCCCTTTTGAACACCCCCAAAATACACTTTCCTCAATTGTTCAGCCCCTATGGCATGAATCGGGTTCAAATTCTGGTATGTTATAGCTGACCTCAAGACCTTTCCAACGAACCGCTACTTAAGGACCTAGGACCTTCTGAACCCTAGATATAAGGGTTCGAATTTCAAAAATTAAATTTCCAATCACTCCACTTCTAATTCATCAATCGGAATAATTTTGTATTTATTAGAAACGTCTCGTAAAATACCATCTCCCAAAAAAACAACATAACTTGGTAGGACCACCGCTAGAGGCGCTAAAGTCGAACAAACTATTTTCGAAGTTTCAAAAACGATTAACTCGAAAACAAAATCATAAATTTTCTTCACTGTTTACCAACCGATTTTGATAATTTCTTCACCAAAAGACGTGCGTTGACGCCTTTTAGTAGGCCATTAACACCATTAGTCGGTGACGTCATAACCAATGCCGCCATATTGAGAAACCTTTGAACGCCTGTATCTTGGCAACGGGATCATAAATTTTCTTTAAGTTTCAGTATGTTGTAGTCCAGGCCAAGACGTCTCTGAAAATAGGTTTTATTTTTTGTGGATGCAATAGAACCGGATTTATGATGGTTTAAAGTTTTAATTTTAAATTCGCTATAACTTTGGTTCTATTTATCTGATTGTTACGATTTTGGGCTCGTTGGAAAGCTCTTGCAAAAATCTACGACTATTTAGAACGCCAGCGGCTTATTCTATACATGTTTGAGCTGCGAAACCAGAACGAAGGCCTTACTTGTTGGGAATCACAAAACTGAAACCTTTCTCATTAGCATCAAGGTATTATTTCTCTTCGATTGCTGTCAGAAGATAGAACAGGACAGAAATCCGCAAGGATTTCACATCCACTACCGATGCGTATCGGTGTCTTGAAACCCTTACGTAGCTTGTGGAAGTGCAACTGGGTAAGTCCGCCAGAAGGCGAGCGTCTGCGTCTCTCTGGGCGTCTTCGTAATGGCGTTAGGCTCAATGATGGGGCTTCGATATGGCACTCGAGAGAGATGTGCACCAATTCTCAATTCAATTGTGCCAAACTGGAAATATTTTATAAATAATTCAGAGCATCCAGAGAGAGTGTGTGTTGAGAGTGAAATGTATTTTCTGCACATGTATTTTAAATGCTTTTTCAGCTATGAAGAGCATCCACAATTTCAAAAAAAAAGTGAGGAGAACAGCAAAAAAACATGGGAGAAAAGTGAAAAAATTATGCAAAGAGAGCATTTTGTCTTATTTATTCTATTTTACACTCTTTTCTCCTCATCTCGCCATGGCCAAAAGCTGCGGGGAGTGCAAAAGAGATGGGAGACTCTCAATTCTCTGCCATTCCTTTCCTTTCCACTCTTTTATTTACATTGACGTCTGCAAGACTCGCGCGCGCGTTTGTGTGTAATAAGGCAGAGTTGAGGGATATCCCCGAATGTTGCCACCATTGACGACGTATAAATTCATATTTACAAATGCGTGGGTGGTTTCTCAAGTTGTGTAATGTGGCTTCTGTGGCTCACGAGGGTTCGCGTCGCGATTCCAATGAGAAGCGAGGGTAATCACATTTTAACATATTCACAAACACACACACACACACCGCGGAGTCTATGGCTTATCCTTACACAGAGTATATTTGCTGTGGAATTGAATTAATATTAATGAGATTTTTATGAATAAAGTGTCATTAAATGTGCTTAAGGTTGCCTTTCATCGACATTTTCCGCAACACCTCATTGCTAAGTCAATTTTTTCTGCGCCTTGCAGACGAATTTTGCTGAATGGCTGAATTCGCTGAAATTGATGGATTATGTCTTCAAGACGCACATTTTAAAGTATAAATTGTGCGTCTTTTTTTTCTTCAATTTATTTTCTAATTTTGTAGCGATTGTATTATTCAAAGAGATATTTTTAAATGTATAATTTAATCAATGAATATTCTTGTCGCACACCTGATTGTAATTCTTCCAATCAATTAATCTTAAATTGGTTCTGCCTCGCAAGGGGGAGATAAGAACATTTTGACAATTTCTGTGCAGAATCACAGACACTTTCAGAACTTTGGCAGAGCCTAAAACATGCATTTTCCATATTTTTTCACTGTTTTTCGACATTTCATGGTGTTTTCTAACCGCCTAAAGCGTCATAACCTCAAATTCAGGAGTTTTTGAACTAAAAAGACGCAATTTTTACTTGAATGACTCAGAAAAACTTACAGAGAAACAGTATTTAAGAAATATTTTATATTTTTTGTATTTTTGAATACACTGTTGAACATAACCTAGAAACTACCTTCAGATATTTGAAAGAATCCTTGAAAGAAACTTATTCTTGTAGTAAAATCATGCACGATAATTGAAAATCCATCGATTTTAGAGTGAAAAAACTATCAGAAAGCTCTTAAAATAGACAATTTTGTATCCTGAAACATTATTTTGAGGTTATGATCAATCTTAATCAATTAACAAAGCTTAAATTTTGATCACAGTCGCTCAACTTTGCTAAGGAATATGAATTATTCCAATTTGAGAGCATGAAATGGTGTTTTTTGATTTTATTAAGTCAGTAAATTATGTTGAAAGTTAGTTTACATAACCTAGAAAAGCAATAAGATTATTTTTTTAAGAAAATAGTGTAAAATTCTCAAAACATTGCGATTATTTACTTGAAAAACAGTTCTTAAACGCCTAATATTGCAAATATTCAAGGACTTTCAGTTGAAAACACTTTTAACCACAATATCTCCTCCTTGGTTCTCCTTCTTGGAGCATGTTTATATATATGAATCAGGGCACAAACACCTTACATTGCACGAGTCATGAAATCATGAGGTTTTGTGAGGTCATTGAACGAAATCTTTTATATTTCTCTGATTTTCAGTTCCCAAAAGCTTCGCCTTTGTCAATGAGTTCTCTTTTCTCCACCATAAGAAATATAATTGACCACACATTTTTCATTTTGAGAGTTTTGTCCGTGTGTGTTTCATTATTATTAGTTTTTTTGCTTCGAGAATTGAGGCCTTTTGAGCTACGCAATATTTCATGAATTAATCAGTGAAAATTATACCAATTGATTTTTTGATTTCCCAATTCCGTGCCTTGTGCAAACACACACACATATATATATATGTATATATATATTGTTGAGTTTTTCTTTCGCCACTCGGCGCTTAAATGCGAAAAGCGAACTGAGGATATAAAAGTGGTTGAGAAGTGGAACTCGTTAGGAAGCGCCGCACTTCCTGCAATTTTGTATCCATCGCTGTGTTTTAGCGCGACTGTGAAGTATTTGGGATGACTCAAGGGGCAGATATTGAGGCTGGAAGTGGTGTACAACTTCACGGAAGTGTTTGGGAAGTGAAAATGGTGAAAAATATCGAATATTTGCACTGCAAAACCTTCTATTCGAACAAATTTATGCATTTTTTACGTAATTCTGTTGAGAAAAATCAATTTTCTTGCTTTTTCTAGGTTATGTGATTGATTTAAGACAGATTCAGGTGATTAAAAAATACTCTAAATCATGCAAATTGTGTTTAATCTGGGATTATTTCTCTTGTTCTTGCCAAATTTGAGCCTTTTCTGTTTAAAATAACTTCATTTTAGGTAAGAAAAAGCTCAAAAGTCAATCATAACCTCAAAAATTGTTTTTCAGTCTAGAAATTTGTTTTTTTTCTTAGTTATTTCCGCGGTTTGTGCTTCAAAGTGGCAAATTTTACGTCAATTTCTTATGTTCTTCTTCAAATTCATTAATTTTCTGGTGCAAAAACGTTCAAATTAGGTGAAAAAAGACTTTAAAGCCGTATTCCTAACCTCACAATTTGATCAAAATTGTTTCAAAACGAATCAAAGAACAAATTAATCAATTTTGGCAATCAAAAATCAAAGCATTTGAAGAACTTAAGCTTCTTAAGGCGGAAAAACCTGGGTAAGATTTGTGTTAAGTCAGAAATTGGTGTCTGAAATGCCTTGAAATACGTTTAGAAGTGTCTGGAAGTGGATTATCTCCCCCTTGGGATGACTGCTCTGCTCGCGGTGACAGTTTTGCGGGGGGGGAGTGGATAGGAAAAAGCGCACTCAATGCTATTCGGAATGTGTTTTCATGAGTCATCAGCGCGGAAGTTTGGAGCGAAGGGCTGAACTGGCATGCCAGGAAGTCAGTACACCCACCCTTTCGTAGGCAAATTCAGAGAAATTGTGCATTATTCAGACGGTGATGGCGATATCATCGTCATTGACATGATTGACTAGAATTGCAATTTATTTTATTCATACACTCCAACCCGTTTATAATACACACAGCAAAATGTGAATTCTGGCTCACTTTGGCCACCATTGCTGGGGTTTTGTTTGAGTGGAGGACAAATACGGCAGTGGTGGGCGAATACTGCGAAGGGGGTTGCTTTCCATGTGAACAGAAAATACTCACAATATATATAGAGGTTCATCTATGGTGAACAGCACGGATCCGTAGAGAGAAAGGGATTCAATAGTCATACCCTCAAAGTCCCCATCCCCATCGCATGGTCTAAATAATGAACGAGAAAACCAGAGAATCAATATATGAACTGCACATGGAGAGTCCATGTACTCTTGTCTATTGCATATAATAAGAGATATATTAGAGCGGAGCTCATATATAGACTAGACCACATATCACGTACACTCATGTGTGTAAATGCGCCCCGAGTGTGTGTGTGTGTGTGTGTGTGAGACTCCAACTCTCCTCTATCCATCATTCTGGGCTTTTGCCACCCTTCGCCAACCCTTCCAGCAGCATTCAGTGGCGTGCGCGATATTGTAACCATCAACTCGAGGACTTTCTATCTGGATTTAGTGCGAAAAATGAACTTCAGCATCATGTAATGTCTGTGCGGGTGGAAAAATGCCGTGAAGAATGTGCACAAGATTAATTTCCACTGAACTTTTGCTCAGAAACTTTTCGTTTAATACAGTTAAGAGCATTGCTTTGCAATATTTAACAGCGTCCAAAGAAGGCGCCAATGTGGGTCAGTGGATGAGTGAATTGCATTGTCTTCATCATAAGTGAATTAGAGACAGATTTAAGGACATTATTATTACTGTTTCATGCGATATTTCTGTCAAAATCCAACCATAACCTCAAAAATATCACTAAGAGATGTTAAAAGACTCAAATTGAAAGCATTTTAGATGATAAAATCATCAGTAAACTCATAATTGCTGAGTTAGAGCCAAATTTGTACACAAAAATGGGTCTAAATAGACATTTTCCTACGTTAAAAGCTATATTTTTGAGGTTATGTTCGACTTGAACGCCACTTTCAGTGTTTTTCTAGCATCAAAGATACAGAATAGCAATGTTTATCGTGTGAAAAATCTTTATTCTGTTAATAATAAGCATTTTTTGGTGACTTTAGCATAAGAATTGATGTTCTAGAATGCGAAATATTCACTAAATCCTTCTGTGATTCGTTACATAACCTAGAAAAGGATTTTTCTAATAGGAATCGGAATGATTACTCCGTAAAAGATGCACACAGGAATGATAGATTGCAAGTTTTTGAACACTTGCTTAAATAGCTGCCCTCTGGCGGCAATATCGTTTTGTCCTGGAGGTTGGTCACCAACGCTAAGACGGCGACGGCCGCAAGAAAGAAGAAAGACTGTAACATGCTGTGACCTAAATAAATCTATCTATCTAATCTATCTATGTGGAGAAAATAATCAACTATTTACATTTTTTGGAATGATAACCAATTGAGTATTTTGTATATAAATATTGCTTAACATTTTGCTAAAAATACTTGAATAATTGTGGTTCTATTCATAAATTTCACTAGAATCTCACGTTTATCTTTATATTTGTTTTATTTCTTGATTTTGCGCTATATTTTGAGTGCTTTTCTGTGTTTTGTTGTCTAAAAATATTGCATTTTTCACGAGCATGAAATCTTAATTTGTATTTTTTGCTCCTAAATTTGCTGCTGTTCTATAAAGGTGAAATTGGGATTTAATTCAATTCAATTAATGGTGTGAGAAGGTTTAAGTGGTTCATGGATTATTTAGCATCATTTCTCAGATAAATATGATTTTCCTGCTTAATTGAATTAAATTCCACACCTTGTTTTGTATTTCTGTCACTGCGATGTCCTTTATTGAAAACAATCTATTCTCATCAAATAATCCTTTATCCGTAAAGCATCTGTAAGAGTGCAATAAGAATTTTAAATTTGATCGTTTCCACATGTAAAAGCTGCGAAGTAGGTTTTTGTTGTTACTTTTAGGGGTTTTTTTTGCCAACCATTCAGCTCTGGTGGCGTTGCGAAATGGATACTAAAATTAATGGTAACTTCATTATTTACTGTCCTGACTTTTTCATTAGTCGAATTTGGTCACTGGGGGTTGAAATTGATGGCGAGGAAGGGTTGTTGAAACAGTTAACTTGGTGGTTACGACTGTGGTGAGAACGGAAATTTATTCAAAATAGTGGTAATTCTGTTGATGGAAACTATTATCGGTTTCACTCGGTGAATTTCAATCATTTTCGAGGATGAAGAAAATGTTCCTCTGAGGTCTGTGAATGGATATTGAAATTGGTTTCGGCTTTGGCCACTTGCCTGTACATATTAAATACACACAAAGTGTAAGGATATTTATGCTACTTGCGATTTGCCGGCCAGTGACAAGGGAAAGATATTAGAAAAATCAATTTTATTGCTTTTTCTAGATTATGTGACGGATTTAAGACAGATTCAGGTGATTAAAAAATCCTCTAAATCATGAAAATTGTGTTTAATCTGGGATTATTTATCTTTTTCTTGGTAAAATTGAGTATTTTTGTGCGAAATAACTTCATTTTAGGTAAGAAAAAGCTCAAAAGTCAATCATAACCTCAAAAATTGTATTTAAGTATAGAAAATTGTCTTTTTTCTTAGTTTGTGCTTCAAAGTGGCAAATTTAACGACAATATTTTGTAGAAACTTTGTGTTCTTCGCTAAATTCTCTAATTTTCTTGTGTAAAAAGATTCAAATACGGCGAAGAAAGACTTTTAAGTCGCATTCTTAATCTCACAATTCGATAAAAAAATGTTTTTTAGCATTTTCTAAAACATAAAACTAGAAAATCAAGACTCAAATTTGTCATGGGCAAATCAAATAACTGATTTTTCAATAATTTTTTTTTAAATTTGTGATTATAACTCAAATTTTGATTACTTTTTGAGATTTATTTTTGAATATTAATTCTAAATTTGAATATATTTGTATATTCTGATTCATTGATTGAAAATTATCATTTTTTTTATTTTATTTAATTCAGAATTAGATTTTTTTTAAAATTTTTTTTGTCATTTTACTTGGGAAAATAATCATTTTTTGATTATTTGTTCTTAAATAATTGATTATTTTATTAGAAAACATTATAAGTTTCCTCTAAAATCGCCTTGTGACTTGCTCCTTGGTCAAAATCTAAGCATTTGAAGAACTTAAACTTCATAAATTCGTGTCTGAAATGCCTTGAAATGCGTTTAGGAGTGTCTGGAAGTGGATTTGAGGCACATTATCTCCCCCTTGGTGAGTCCTTGCGACTCCTTCGCGGTCTGCAGTGGCGAAGAGTTCATCATTCTTCGGTGGAGATCCGTTTTTATTGCCACTGTGTGCTGTTCCGATAAACCCTTTGTCTCCGGAGACAGTAAAGTTGGGTTACATTGTGAAATTCTTTATATTATATGGCGTGCTTTTCGACTGTGTGCGATCGCATATATATATGTATATTGCGCTTCGCCCCCGCGCGGAATTGCATGTGAAGCGATGCGAAAGTGAATGCGGAAGTAATGTGGGTGAATTGGGGGTTGGACAGGGCTGCGGTGGATTGTCTTATGGACGATGGTGGAAAATGATAATTCGCAAGTGAAATAGAACTTGCGTTCTTCCTCATTCACAGGATTACCATGTGTGTCTATTGGGTGCATAACCCAATGTACTGTTCGGGTTAGATGTGAAGAATGGGATTGCCAGGATATACATTCATATGCTTTACTTTCTTGAGGGTTTTGCAGAACAGAGAAAGAGAGAATCTTTCGGCGCGCGGATGAGTTTCGGGGGATTCTGCAGGAAAACCCATAAAAGCTGTATAACATTACATTTTCCACCCATGCACACAGCAAAATATATATATATATATTTATGTAGGGAAAATTGTGCAAAAAGGAGGAGAAGGAGAGGGAAAAAAAAGAGATAAGAGCCGCACAACAGAAACAAATTGGATACAAGATAAACGATCTGCTCGGAACAATTTTGCTGTGTTTCGCCTGCTCGACGTCTAGGGATGCTCGTTACAATCTAGGCTCCAACAGCCGGAGTCCGAAGCACACATCCTTGCAGAAATCCGCTTGCATACCAAGAGGTTATGCCCTTCTGCTCTTCTGCTCTCATTCCCGATATTTCCAATTACAGATATTGTAATCATATAAATTCCCCGTCTTTGACTGGTATTTGATGAGGAAATCCACAGATTTCGGTTCATTTTCTCTCACAAAACCCTAAAAATACCTTCAATTTGTTAATTAAAGTGCAAATATTGCACTGTCATAATTGTTTTGTGAATGTTTCAGTTGATTTTATTCAAATTTTTCATTGAAATATGACAAAGTTAATAGAAAAAACTGAAAATATTACTTTCCAGACGATTTTTAATAGTCTTCGTGGTAGATTTTGTCCAAAAAACCTCTAAAAATCAGCTTTTCATACTCAATTTGTTAATTTTTTCAAAGTTTTCAAGTCTTTGGGTGAATAGGAAAGTATGAAAAGTCAAAATCGTCGTTTTTTCAGGAGAGCAAATTGAAAATTTCGCATAAATATTGCTGTTATATTTTATTTTGTGAATATTTCCGTTGATTTTGTTGGTATTTATTGAAATTTTTATTGAAAAACTGAAAATATAATTCTTCAAAGTGAATTTTTAATAGTTTTCGAGTAAATTTTGTCCAAGAGAACTGTAAAAATGAGCTTTTCATATTTAAAATGAATTTTTCTGTCAAGTTTTCAAGTGAAAAAATTCAAAAATATGAAAAATATAATTGAAAATGCATTGAAAATTTAATAAAAATCTAGGAAAGTATGTTTATTCGATGCACTTCGTTGAGTTTCTTTAATCAATTTTGAAATATGTCACTTCCTTTTTCTCTTTATCCCTGAAAGTATCCTGAAAGAGCTTTTGATTGCGATTTTCCATTGAGTGAGAAAAGTGAAATGCAGAGAAAGAGCTTTGAATCTCGTGGCCCAATTTGTCGTTGAATAGCGCAAGAATCTCCGCATTCATTGGGCTAATATTGCTTATCAGGAGTTATCCTTGTATCATCCTGACTAACTACTCAATATGTGTGTTCGACATGCTTTTCTCCACGCTTCTACCATGTGAAAATATGCACGGTGCATTTTCTGTACACAAATTAAACACACTTTTATACACTTTGAATAACAAACCCCGTTCGTGTCTGGGTGGAAAAGCTGCGCTCTCGTTCTGTAAAGCTGGATCTGCTGCTTGGCTTTCGGGACAAGGGGTTGCTAATGCCGGAGATGCAGTGTCACTTTGTTCCTTGATGGAGTTGTAATTATTTACAAAAATTCGAGGAATAATTTTAGAAAAACTCTAGCAAAATTCCACCAAAAAACACATGAATTTATTGCAGTTATTCAAGAAATAACACAATTTTCCTTAACGAAAGTGTTCAGACTGATTTTCTAGCAAATTTTTTACACCCTTTTTTAACTTATCAGTCAAATCTAGGTTATTTTTACGTCTTAAGATGTTTAAACACGTAAAAATCTCAGGATTTTTACGTGACAAATTTCTGTCTTCATTTTCTTAGCTTTGTCTTTGGTAAATGCTTAGGAAACTTCTGGCTGAAATTTTGAGGTTATGAATCCGATTTTTGAAAAATCCCTTTTGGTATAAGTTTGAATCCTTTCAAACGTGGAAATTTGTAAATATTTAAGGCTTAATTTGCCACTTTAAAGCACAAACTGAGGAAAAACCTAAGAAAATTGTAGCAAATTTATGATGACTCGATAGAGCGGGTTAAATCCTATGAATGGGCTCCCGAAGGTGCGGATCGACATGCGAACTTCAACCACTCAGAGGAGACTGACTCACAGCATCGAAAGCCAAGTGAGTTCCCCTCTCTCCGTTCGCGTGAGGACCTAGCCCTCTGGTGACGACTCATGTCATCAATCTAGGGTTTCCAATCGTGGGTTTTCGATTGTACGCCTGAATTTACTACAACTCGGCCTTTCCTGACCTATTCAATGACCTCATTGATGGTTGCCGTTTAGGCGAAATCAAAGATCATTCCCTGGGATTCCCACTTGATCATTAAGGGTAGCTATCCTATTCCCGGCCGATTGTCCTACGGAATTGTGTATGTCACTTAGCTATTAAATCCTGCCTAGGCGTAGGAACCTATCCAACTAATCCAACGATGGTTGCGTTCGTTCCTCGAGACTATAACTTATACTGTCTCTGTTCACCTATTCCGACTGTAACTTATACTGTCATAGGTTCGCCACTTAGACCACCATCGAGCCGTAACTTATACAGCGACGGAATAATCACTTAGATCGTCACGTAGACTGTCACGTAGGCCGTCACGTAGACTGTTCATTCAGCCTCGCTATGTCCACTAAAGAGTCTGGTCAATCCACGAAGGAGACCACTAGCGATTCCTAGGGAAAATTCATTCTGACATCAATATTATTCCACACCAGGAGGGATTCAAGAGGGTGCCGCTATTCCACACCAGGAAGAGTCATGAGGGAATATCGCTGTTCCACACCAGGAAAAGTTGGGAGAAAATGTCACTGTTCCACACCAGGAAGACTCTAAGAATGCCGCTGTTCCACACCAGGAAGAATTGCTAAAATAAATGCCATTATTCCACACCAGGAAGTCACTGTCATCACACTCAATCTCTGACAGTCATCTTTATTCCTAACTGTGTAACACCTACAATTTCTCACTTAAATTCCGGACAATCAGCAATCAGATGTTCCTTTGACTTGCATCCATAGCAAGCCCGAGTCCTCTTGCCTTCCTTCTTCACCTGATTGCTTCCGGGAGATCTCGGCGAACGATCACGTCCATGTTTTCCACTGTCCATGGAATAATCTGTCGGTTCCGTCTCAATCAAGGCATGCAGTAGCTCCTGAGGAGTTGCGAATTTCTGCGTTGATAAGACCACACGTCTGGCCTCAGATTCCAACCCCTTGATGATGTATCGTATGAGGCTGTCATCATCCAACTTAATCTTGCGCGCAAGTGCCAGCATGGAATGGAAATATGCGATAATCGTCTCCTTGCGCGCTCTCTTGCGACGGTTCAACTTGTAGTGGATCTCTGTGGCATCCACTTTGGTCGGGAACATGTCCTTTATCTCCTTTTTAAACACACTCCACGAAGAAAGACGTGTTTTCTCGGCATCGTACCACGTCCGGGCAGGTCCTCGGAGTTGCATGGACGCGTACAGCACACTGCGCTTCTCATCCCAGCCATACATGAGCTTGGCTGCCTCCACTTCGTATAACCAGCTGTCCGTGGCAATGCAGTCACTCTGATCGGGATCGAACTTCTGGATGATTGCTGGAATCTCGCATGGCCCAATCACTGAGGAGAATTGCACCGTGTCTACTCCCAGAGCCGGTGTCTCGTTTCCACCATCTCCACGACTGCGGGGACATCGAGGCATGTCTGCAGAAAAACACAAAATTTCCACGTTAAATCCCAATTTCACACTTCAACTCCACTATGAACTCCTTGCGCATTACCTGCACACTCTTCTTGTTGCTGATTTCCTCTGATAAAACTCCCAAAATCCGCTCAAAATTCACTTGCAAATAATTCACCCGTCAAATCACTGTGTTTTCTCCTCTTTTCTTCCACGTTTTGACGGCCGGAAGTTCAAGTGACAAAATCCATTATGGCCGCGATGGAGAGAAGTCGCGAATGTTTCCCCTATGCAACACCATCGGCGCTACCCGAAGGGAAATTTCATGGGACATTTTGGGACATTTTTGAAATTCAAATCTGATTGACTTACCGGTCATTCAGAAAATGCGTCTTTATCACCTGTAAATGAGCTTTTTATCTCCTGAAAATGCTAAAGATCGTGTTATCTCACTCAGAGAGCTCATTCACACCACTCAATTCACGCCATGGGCCCATCACGCACGCATCATTCACCAACAGAATGTAATATTGCGAAATTCTTTTCACCACCTTCACGCCTCACTCAGCTGCTTTTCCTCCTGAATATCGCTGTCCGGGAGTAGCTCAGGATTCTCTGGTGCACTCCTGGTGATACCCAGATGATCCTGCCCATCGCTGGGTACTCATTCCTGCCATGCGGTTGCGTCACGGCGATTGTTCTCGAAGTTTCGCCGCTCTGCAATGGCCGCCATTTTGCGATGCACTCACACCACTTTTTTCACTCTTTTCACTCGCGATCGCGTCGGGGCCATTCTCACTAAATTCACTCTGCTAACACTCCCGTGTCACGCGGGTCACTATCCCACTTCTGATAAATGTAGCAAATTTATGATGACTCGATAGAGCGGGTTAAATCCTATGAATGGGCTCCCGAAGGTGCGGATCGACATGCGAACTTCAACCACTCAGAGGAGACTGACTCACAGCATCGAAAGCCAAGTGAGTTCCCCTCTCTCCGTTCGCGTGAGGACCTAGCCCTCTGGTGACGACTCATGTCATCAATCTAGGGTTTCCAATCGTGGGTTTTCGATTGTACGCCTGAATTTACTACAAAATAGACATTTTTATAGGCTGAAATGACGTTTTTAAGGTTATGTTTGGACTTTTAAGTTCGTCCAACACAAATTCTTAATTTTATGTCTAGAAAAAAGAAATATTCCCAACTTAAACACATATTAGATGATTTCTAGAGTTATTTAACCATCAGAATCTGCTTTAAATCAATCACATAACCTAGAAATGCAATAAAATTCAATTTTTTTGTCCTCGTTTGTGGCTTTCCGCGCCATCTGGGCGACTTCGAATCAAAGTAAATTAAGTTCGAAAGTGTTATTCTTGACTTATTCTTCAGCCAAATAAGATTCATTCAATTCAATGGAGAATAAATGGAATCAAGTCGTCATCAGAGCGTGAATTAGTCCGGAATAACACTCAAAACCCCGATTAGCAACCCCTTGGTTTCGGAATGGCGGCGGAGCTTGATGGGAGGGAAAAGAAGAGAGAGAAATGCGGTGTGGGGATATCGAATGGAGTAACATATAGCCAACAATCTGTGTGAGGATGAAATGCAATGGAGAAAATGGGTAAAAATCGAACAAGAAGCATACTATTATAATCGTATTTCTCTACTTCCCATGCAATCATGATAAATTGCCCAATTATTTATCTATTTCGAGGGAATAATGATAGATGACACAGTTTCGCTCTTATGCTGTATGCGAAATGATATGAATCCATCGACTATTTGTAGTTTGTGTATTATTCATGCTCTTCATATTTCCCAGCTTGTCTTTTCGCTATTTTGCCAAGCTCCGTTTTTTTCTCATTCATTCAAATAAATAATTTATTTTCTATCGTGACTGTCACAGTGTCTGTCACGATGAGAAATATTCCATCAAGGGTATATTTTTTGCGGTGCCCACTAAAAAAAAAAAAAAAATGGGGCACAGAAGTTGAGCTCAAAACAAGGGGTTGCTAATATTGGGAATGCACTGACACTTTTGGCGCGAGATGTAAATTCAGATTCCAGAAGATCGTTTCTTAGAAATTGATATTTTTGGAGCAATTCTCAGTCAAACAAAACAATGTTAAACATTTGAAATGAATAAGGAAAAACAACCCTTGATATTCTCGCTAAAACAATGTGTTAGAGAGGAAAAATTGTGAAATTTGTCAAGTTTATTAAAATTCCAGTTCATAATTAGTAAATCCGTGCTAAAAAGAATTTACTGAGAACATAATTCATGTTTATGCTTGAAAATTAGAGCTGCAATTGCAGATTGATTCATCTTTGCAAGATATTTGCAGATTAAGATCGTGTTAAAATTACACATTCAGGCGATACAAAATCGTTTAACACATGTGTGACTCAGAATAGCCAAGGCGTGTGTTAAACCAATATAACACAATTTTTACATTCGGTGTGTGACTGAGAATTGCTCCATTTATCTTGTTATCTCTTCAAAATTTATTTATAAAATAATTTTGCATAGTTTTTAAAGAGTAAAAAGCGATTTTCTCAGCTAGAGAGCTTGAAAACATCAATGAATAGACAATATTACTTTAATACTTGATGTTTAATCGGATATTTACGGTTTTATGCAAGGTTTTGGGATAAAAACAAGTAGGAGACTGGAAAAAAACCTCCTAATTTTTGCACATAATAGAATCTTTAAGAATGCTTCCAAAAAACCAAAAAGTGTCCTTAAACTGTTGAATATTCTTCTTAAATTGAACCTTAAATTCCTTTTTCCACCTACAAAATACATTTTTCTTAGAAAATCTTCTAATTTCTGTATTCAAAAATAGATTTTTATATTTTTTTTCTCAAACTAATGACAGAATATAATTCATTTTCCACCTTTTCTCTCTGGAATTCTCGTTCACGTTCTTACAGACTCTATAAATGATCTCCAAACTGATTGGAATTATTCTCTCGACGCTCTAAAATCTCTCGTCAGACTTTAAACTTCTCCCGAAGAAACAATTTCTCGTTCATTTTCCACTCTTTTCAACACATTTTTTAAGATTCTTTAATGCTGAGGCATTCAAAATCCATAATAAAAAACCCCTCGGCTGAAAATGATGAAACTCATGCAAAATCTATCTACTGACATAATTCAGTCGAAATCCGGTGTTACAAATAAGCCAGAAATTCATCAAAATCAAGTCTTTCTAAATTTTCATTGAACTCTCTGGCGCTTTGTTCGCCACTCCGTTATCGTTTTGACTTAGAAAGTCTCTCTTTTTGGCGGTGCAGAAAAAAAGGCTTTTGCAATTGGCGCCCAATGAAATTTCCCAAATAATCAGATTATGCTTCATTTTTTTTCGGGGGGCGAAAATAGGTGCGAGAAGGTTTGATGAATAATTCAATTTTGCATTCTATTTACTGTTAAATTACTTCACCCGTTCATAATTTCACTCACGGGAAAAATTTCCAGTGACGAAAAGGGTCAAAGGAAAATTCGCCAGTGTGCAGAAATTCGGGTGGGTGAATTTGGGTGAAAAATTGCCAGTGAAAAATGTTGTGCAGAAATTGTGGATGAATAACATTTCCAGATGAATTTCCCACGATGACAATAATTCTTTCAAATGATTCTCTGTAAAACTGATTTACCAAGAAATAATACGCTGTTTTTTGCCTTTTTTTTTAAATCATTTCTACGCCGCGCCATTCAAATATCCAACCTTGGAAGTAAACACAAATGACTGCGAATGGAAAAAACACAGGTTTTTGCCCGCCAAATCTCTGGTAATAATATGAATGTGTGGAAAGTGTATTGCAAAAAGTCTTTTTATTGAAAAAAATATGATACAAAATTGCTGGCTTTATTGCTCTGAGACGCGCAAATTCATGCATGCGTAACGTGAAATACTTTGGCGGAGTTTTAAAATACAAGTTTTCCTTTCAAAGACACTGTCTTTTTTCTGCTTTTCCCATTCACTGATGGTGGAAGTTCGCATTGGCAAAATGCATTTGATCGGTGAAGTTTTTGATTGAATTCACCTCAAAGTTCATGTCATGTTTTGAGCTTTTAAGCTTCAGCGAACAGTGGCAAAGAACAGTTGCTGGTAGAAAACTGTCATTGCTCATTTTCGCATTCGTGAATATCGCAGAATGAAGGAAGATGAGTGAATTCTGAGGGAAATTTTATGGTTGAGCAAGAAACAAATCGTGAAACATTGTTCAAAGGGCTGAAATATCACAAATACAACAATGGAAATGAATTAATTCTGCGCAAAATGTATGTTAGAGAGTTTATCACACTGAGTTTACCAGCATCTGAGCAATTTGACTTAGGCACAGATTTCCAAAGTCGTTTTTTGACTTAATTGTTGAGTTTCAAATGATTCAAATTGAAAAAGTCACAATTTAATAATGATGAGCACAAATTTGCTCACTAAAATTATCTTTAATTGCTCAAGAATTGACAATTTTCTTCAGCTTGAGCGACAAATTTTCAACTAAGGGATGTTTTTGTTATCTTTTGAGGCATTCAAGCATTCAGTTTGAACCATTTAAATCACATAATTGAGTGCAGATACAAATTAAATGTGGTTTATTAGATTCCTTGGATCATTAGCTTTCCAACGATGCCTCGCTTGGCGCCCTAGACCTTCAGGTTCTCCTCCTGGAGCCTATTTTCTTCTATTTTCCCCCATTTTGGCGCACATATGTGCTCTTATCTCGCCCAATTTTCCACGGATTTCCCCCAAATTTGGCTCAAATGATAGATATTGAAATTATCTACAACTTTGTGGAACATTGTGTGAATTTTTGATCACTTCTTGTTGGTCAAAAATGATCTTTTTGCGCCGTTTGGTAAAAAAAAACGCCGATTTTTTGGACTCATTTTACTAAATATCTTCGAAATGAAAAAACTTTTATATCAGATTATTTTTCCTATGTTTAGAGCACTTCTAGGGCTAGATTTCTCCGCATTACTACGTATTTTCCCTTTTTTTGCTGTGTATAGACGAGAAATTTTGCACAATTTCAATTATCAAAAATATATTGGCACAAATTAAATTGATAAAAATGCGATTCTCGGTAATCAATTGATCACAAAAGCGTATAATAATTGAAAAGAAACTCTTTTGCTCTTCGCCATTGAAGTCTTTCTTCACTGCAAAGAGTCAAAGCGTATGATTAAATTGCAATTGAGAGAGAGTGAAAAGAGGGGAAAATTGTTGTGCTTAAAAATTATGGCAGATTTTCTGAATTCATTGAATATCATGACTTTTTATCCACAATGCATCAGTTTTTCCTCGTCACTACAATTGGGCGTCAAGTGATGTGCATTGATGTGTGGAAAATGATAGGTTTTCCATGTGCAACTTGTTGGCGAGTGAATGCATTTTTGTCTGGCAAATGCATTTGTGCGTGTATCAAAATGGTAAATGTAACAATGCCACAGTTATTCAAGTTCATCCCGAAAATTTTTTAATTAGCTGGCAGAATTTGCGGCATGAATTCTGTCATTGTTGCTCGACTAACAATGATCATTCATATTATATTTCATGTTGTGGTTTATAGAAAGTTTTCACATCAAATTGAAGCATATCGACGGGTGCTTCGAAAACTGTTAAGAGTCAAAATTGCCAGTTTTTAGCACAGCGAGCTTAAAATTTAGCTGCGAAATTAGCCAAATTTACTTCAAAACGCCTTCAAATCGTCCGTTAAAGTGCAAATATTGCTCTGAATTTTTTATTTTGCAAATATTTTAGTTGATTTTATTGGTATTTATTGGAATTTATGACTAAAATATGGCAAAATTAATGGAAAATCTGAAAATAAAACTTTCCAAAGTCGATTTTTAATAGTCTTCGAGTTGATTTTTACCAAAATTTGTTCTGAAAGTCAGTTTTTCATACTTCAATTGAACTTTTCTTTCAAGTTTTCAAGTGAAAAAATTTAAAAGATATGAAAAATATTCAGTCAAAGTCTAAGAAACATTTTAAGATAATCCTGAAAAGGCATTTTATGCGTTTCACTGCAATTTTTGAGACATTTTTCTTGGGAAAAATTGTACAGCGTTAACAATGAATATTTGACTTTTCAGACAGATAAAAAGCTTTTCAAAAATACATCGTCTTTTCATAGTTTTCAATTTACCCTTCGATCTATTTTTTTCAGTGCTCATTAGGCATTAATATTTGGAGAGATTCCTTGAAATGTGCGCAGAAACAGTGGCGAAAAATAGTTTCGTTTCGATATATTTTGCGTTCGTGTCGCGATATTTCGCCTAATTAATAGCGTGTCAATTTTCTGTACAATGTGTCACACACAATTCAATATAAATATTGTCGAATTGCAAACATCACAGTGGCGGAACAATAATTAAATAGAGTCCAATTGGTAACTGCCGGTCATCGGGAATCGTGACCAATGTGAAATGTCCCAATTAGTTCGCCAGTTCCCCAATTCCACAGGTATTCATATGCTTAAATTCATGATGTTTCACACACACACACACACACATATCACGCTTTCTCTCCCCCCAAAATGCTCTCGTGTGTCGTCCATTGTGTGTGCAAAGGCACAATGCATACAATTTCCACTATATTTTCGCCCATGTCATCCAGTTTCCGGTGAAAATCGAACTCTCTGCATTCGCACACAATTTTATGTGTTGTGAAATTTCTCCCAACTCACACATCTACAGTAGCGAAAATTAGGTTAGGACACCTATGAAATTATGGCCATTTTTCCTTTTGGTGCTAAAAATTGCTAAGACAAAAAATAATGAGAATTTAATCATCTTTTAAATAATCGCCACAATGCTAGATTTTGTGGCATTTCCTAGGCACCATTTATCACATTATGGAAGCCTTGAATGCAATTAGAACCATTTTCCTGCCATGCATCAATAAGAAATTACCGATTTTCTGAACCCTTTAATAAGAAATTGACTGAAAATCACACATTCTAATGAGAAAAATGTTGTAATTTTCACGGCTACTTGATTGTTCTTGGACGATTTACTTAATCTCCTTTTCTGCACTTCAGAGAAAGCCTGTGAACAGGATTTGGGCCGCGATTGTTCAGGAGAAATGGAAGAAAAGCAAAGAAAAGCGTTAAATGATAGCTAAAAACACACAAAAAGCAAGTTGACAAGTCCAAATCAAGGCGCTTTTTGATGAAAATGTCTTCTAGACAATTTAAACTCATGATTTAATGTGATTATCCGAGGCAGTTTTATGATTATAACAAGGATTTAGAGCAAAAAACAGTGTCTTAACGTAATTTTCTCTGTTCTTTTTCGCACATTTCTCTGCATTTTGCAATATCTCGACTGCGAATTGAGATATCGCCATGATCTCAACGGCATTTGAAAGATGATTAAATTCTAATCATTTCTTGTCTTAATGAAATTCTCCAGGAATTTGACAGAAATATCGAAATGGCCAAAATTTCACAGGTGTCCTAACCTAATTTTCGCTACTGTATATCTATATATATTGACTAAATTTAAACAATGACTGTGTATCTGCTGTATAATGAATATTTACTTGATTGTTCTAATTCTCCCCATTTTCGTGTTTGCCATTCCGAAATCCAGAGTGGATTAATTTGTCGTTGACGCGTTTTTCTACCTCATCCAATACATCTCTCTCTCTCTCTCTCTCTCTCTCTCTCTCTCTCTCTCTCTCTCTCTCTCTCTATGTATTTTTCCAATACCTTTTTTGCATAACATCCTCTGGCACATCTCGCCTCTGTTTTTCACCCCCTCAGAGCAGAAATAACCTGCTTTCGCCTCGCCAAACACCCTCGAAAAGCGCCTCCCTTTTTTCCCATCCACCTGCAAATTAATGCGAATTGACTCATTTTCATATTTATCAGCGCATTATGAGTGGCCAGTGTATAATAATTAAATACTGGGTTATTCCTGGGTTAATTTGGGAAGAAAATCAAATATTATATTATTTTTTAATCGAATAGTTTATGCCCAAATTCCTGCGATTGTGCTGTATTTTCGGGGGTTGTGGAAAAGTGCATCATAATCCGAACCACTCTGAATCTCAATGTTCTTCACTGTGTGAAATAATATGCAAAAATAATTGATCTGTAATTTATTATGTAAATAGCAATTTAATTATAATTATGGCGGATTTTTCCTCCGATATTTATCGTCTCTCTCTTTCTCTCTTGGTGTCTATTTTCAGGTAAGCGGAAAACACAGCGCTGGCTGAAATGGATCTATTTTATAATAATCTCTCTAGTGGAGAATTTCGCCATCGTGTGCCGACCGAATAATGTTGGAATGCAAGGTATTTTAGAGATGAAAATGCTGAGCGTAAACAACTGAACAGTTTGCGGTCATAACGATTCTTGTTTAGGGACTTTTTTAATTGGTAAATACGATGAAGTGGATGGAAAAACGTAAAATCCCCAGTAATTCTAAGGTATTCTCAATAAGACAGACTCAATCAATTCCAACAGCTGTAGAATTGCGAAACTTTAGCACGAATCACGCGGCGAATCAGCTGCTTTTGCCTCACACTCAGACAAATAATGTGTTATTGAACCAGAGAAATGAAAATTCTTTGATTCAGTGGAAATTTAACTAATTTTGGAGTCTATTTCCGGATAGGAAGTGTATAAACTAGGTTTATTTTCGACTCAAATTAGGCCTTTTTCATCATACTAAGAAGATTTTTCAAAAATACTTACAACAAAGCGACTTCTTCATGAAATTGACATTATTTTTACCAACAATTTGAGATCATTAATTTTGTGATTATTCAATTATTTCTTGATTTTTCGTGATTTCTTTTAAATCCTGATTTATTTTATATTTTTCTGACAATATTATTGGCTTTTTAACTGTGGTAAGAAAGAGAAAAAGTCACAAATTTGTCACTCAAAGGTCAATTTTGCCTTTGGGAAATACAATCGGAACTTCTTCATGCCTTTAAAGCTCGAGAAACTAATCAAAACTTCACTTTTGCGCTCAAAATTCCCAAAAATGTTATAAAGTATGAAAAGAGAGAAAACTGTGCGAAAAATGCAATACATTGGCGTCCCTCAAGCCGACTTTGCTGCCCTCTGGCGGCGATATTTAGAGGAAATAATCGAATATTGAAAGTTTGATTGTTTTGCAATTTTATTTGGAAAAGAACAATTTTTTAAATTGAATATTTAATTGAAAACATTAGGATGCAACAAAAATAGCATTTTCGCCTTGAATTTGACTAAAATTTAATCAATACCGTCCATAAAACCAAATTGATTTTGGAACTTGTGGTGAAACTTGATTAAAGTTTTATTGAGACTAGAAATAAGATGTTTTTCTGAATTTTTTGACTAAAAACAATTAATTTTCCAATGTTTTATTCCCAAAACCGAAAAATTCTGGTTTTAAGACTGAAAAAGGATTTGAATTCACATTGAAATTTAGAGTTCTAGTCCAAAAAGGACTCAAATAATCTGGATTTTAGTCTTCTCGGTTCAAAATCGTGACGGAAATTTTCGTTCTTCGAAATCGACTCAATTCCCGCCGGATTTTCCTCTCAGTGTTGTGTGTGAAGTGGGATGAGAGTGGTGGTTTTAGTTCTTCTGAGGCAGTTTATGAAAATGTGATTTTTCTCATGTTGTAGCTACTTTTCTGTTTAAATAATTAATGTCGTGAGTAAAGAGTTGTGAAGTGTGTTTGGACATTTGGGAAATGTACACACAAGAAGAAGACGATCGCGCGGAGGAATGAAGTTTTTGCGTGTGTGTGAGGAAAAGCGTCTCAAGAGCTCCACAACAAAGAGCGCTCTTGCGTCTCACTTTTGGGGCGAAGAAGGCATTTGGATATTTGCACAATGAGTGTTAATTCATTATCGCAAATATTGATAAGAGATATGAAAATGGCTGTAGGACTTTCATAGCATTCCTGTGTGCTGAATTATTCTCCACTTATTGAATAATTTCCCTGAAGGGGTGCTTTGGGGGGCGGGGGGAGGAATTTTATTTGTGCTCACCCACAAGACAGTGCTGGCGCGCGTGGGTGGGATAATGAGGGGTTGGGGGTGTTGGTGGGTTTTAGGAGCACTTACTCAGTGGAAGATTTTCTCACACAAGACTTCGTCTTCATTTTGAAACAATTTATTCTTCCTGACGCTTATTTCATGTACACACTCAGAAGGGAAGAGAGCGTCTTGAGGGTGGATTCTAAATAAAACAGCAGGAGAATGAATATTTGATTCATGCAGCAGCACCAATTCAGAATGTTCATTGCAGATTTGAGTGTATTTACAAGGGAAAAGTGGATAAATCGATTCATTTCTTCTTTAATTTTTAATTTTCCCTGTCTGTGCCGAAGTCGGGGTGCTTTTCTCTCCATCGCGCGCGCCAGCTTTTGCGCTCGCCTTTCGCACAGGGTGGCCCGAACATCCCCCCTTGCGATTGCATTGTGTCCGTTGAGGCATGTGGACACAGCCAGGCTGTGTGCTCTCACACTCCTCAGCCAGTCGTATTGCCGCCACTGAGAATGCCTTTTTCTGCTCTCTCTCTCCCTCACTCCAACCCTCCTCCTCCCCACCTCACCACTGAATGGGAAATCACTTTTCGTGGAAAACAATTACCATCCGTGTGCTGAGAGTGTTTTCACAATTGATGAAGCGAAAAAGAAAAATGTGCTAAAAGAATATCTTCCATTGGACGCATCCAATGTCTCTCCAACTGAATGTTTTTATCGCTCCTCGATGGTGGATTTTCCATGCGTTTGGGGTTGTTTCAAGGGGGAAATAGTGTGCCTCTAATTTGTACACCAAATCGTAATACTTCTGAACGTCTTTAGATGCATTTTTCATCACTTTTCACACTCAATTCTGACTTTTATCACAATCTATCCTAAGTTTTGCCTTCAGAAAGTGCCTTGAAAAATTCTGACCAAATTGTGAGGTTATGAATTCCACTTAAAGCGTCCTTTTTGGACTGATTTAGATCTTTAAAAACCTTGGAAATGAGTAAATATACTTAATCTCTGAATATTTGTACTAGATTATTAGAAAACTAAACAAAGAAACATTATTCAAGACTAAAATTTGATTTTTTGAGGTTATGGTTGACTTTTAACCTTTTTCTCAATGAATATCAAGTTTTTTTCGATCACGAATGCTCAATTCTGATCACTTTGAGAGTTATAAAATCGACAGAATCGGTTTAAATTCTAATATAATTAAAGTTTTGCTCTCAGAAAATGCTTTGAAAAACTCTGACTAAATTGTAAGGTTATGAATTGGACTTTAAAACCAATCTCTGAATATTTCTGTCAGAAAATGAGGTTAGATTTATCACTTTAAAGCACAAATTGGGTAAATAACTAAACAAATAAACATTCTTCTAGACTGAAATTAGATTTTTTGAGGTTATGATTGACTTTAAAGCCTTTTTCTCAATCAATATCAAGTTTTTTCGATCAAAATGCTCGATTCTGTGGAGAAAAAGTGTAAAAATCCAAGCTTAAGTTCAATTTGATTGACTGTTAAAGGTTATCAAATTGGCAAAATCTGTTTTAAATCAATCACATAACCTCAAAAAAGCAATAAAATTTTGTTTCTTCAAGTAAAATTATATAGAAAATGCTCAATTCTGTGGAGAAAAACTGTAATAATCCTAAGTTTGATGATTTTGACTCTTATTTAATTGCCAAAATCTGTTTTAAATCAATCACATAACCTAGAAAAGCAATAAAAACCTGTTTTTTGAGCAAAATAATATAGAAAATGCCTCAATTTATTGAAACAGAAGCTTTTTCTTTGCAAATATTCTAAATATTTAAACACTTCCGATTCCCAAACACTTCCTTGGAAGCTGTACACCACTTCTGACCATAATATCTGCCCCTTGGACTGTTAAGGGGATGAGATTGAAGGTGACTTGAGTGGAAAATCTCGCATGTGGGCGGCGGATGCGTGTGTGTGTGTGTGTGTGTGTATTTTTTAACAGCCAGGATTTTCTCCCTCAGAGTTACGCACATAAGATAGAATCCTTACGAGTATGTGGATGATGCGTAGCAATTTTATGGGCTTTATACAAATTTTCCATTACGGATTTTACTTCCATTATTGAAGTGGCTACATCGTCAATAGGGGGAGCTTTTGGGGGGTGAATGGGGAACCTGTGACAGGGAGAAGGATCCCACTGACTTGTCGAGGACACGCGGTGGAATGTGAAGAGTGGCAAATTCCCTTTCTTTCTGCGGTTTCGGTGGTGGGTTTATTCATCTTCCCCATCAGTTTGTGGCGGGTTGTTCACCATAAAAATTTACATGTCGTGAAAGACAGATAGAAATCTTATCCTTCTCACCCGTTCCAGTGTGACTTCTGGTCTTATCCGCACTTTCTTTATGCTCACAATCCCCCGCCCACTTGAGGGAAATCCATCTATCTGCACATTTATTTCCCACTGTCGATACACGAAACCACTCTTGCTTCGTGTCTCCGCCACTTCCAAATACCTTGACAAGCGATGCGAAGGGATCGGCGATAGGGAAATTGTGCCATCATTCAGCGCAAGGAGTGATGATGCTTTGCTGACTGTCCGATTTACTCTCGGCACTTTATTGAGCTGAAGCCACTGACGATTAGCTCCTGTCGTGGAATTGCTTCTGAACTGATGTTTGAGGTGCATTATTATGTTGTATTTCTAGCTGAGTTTCTACACAGGAAGAAAAAATTCGTAGGAATTTGTTAAATTTTGTAACGAATTTCTGAAATTGCGTGGATAAATTACAAATTTTTACTTTCCGTTCGTAATTCTTTGTAATCCTTCGTTTTTCTAATTCTACATTATTATTTATTTACACAAAATGTTGTCAGAGTTCTTAACTTAAGAAATGAAATTGATTTTTAATTAGATTATTTTTAATTAACTATTGCATTCTGAATCTTGTGTTCTTTTTACTCTGGAAGACAACCTTTAAAATCGTTGGTGACTTTGCTTGTTGAAAAGCTCTCGAAGACAGCGTTCTTCCAATGCTTTCCGGAATGAATCCCATTTGGAGGCAAATTCTAGCGATATAAATAATAATAATTATTATTAATTTATTCTCCTCCTCCATGTTTGCGGCTGCCGCCGTTTTCACAGCCGACCTCCCGGAGAAAACGGCAGAAAACGTTCTCTGAAGAATTCTCTGATGCTCGCGGCGCAGAAGAAATCGTGTTTCCGTGGTTTTTTGAAGTTATGTTGCCGTCTTTGTCCTGAGGGCTGAGTCTTGAAAACGGTCAAAATCAGAATCAACAGAACCTCATCGATTTTTAACTTGTTGACATGATCACAATTTTGAAAGTTTCGTGAGTCTTGAGTCAAAATCAGTCTTCGGAATGTTTCGGGAGGGGAAATGCTTTCGGAACGCAGGCAGAAACGTCATTTTGTTGTTTTGATTTGAGCCAAGTTGAGGTGTTTGAGGCAGAAAATGATAAAAATGCTCCTCAAACTTAACTTTTACCCCAAGGAATTATCCTGGGGTGTCTGCCCACGCCTTAAGAAGGCTAAAAATTGCACCCTCAGGCGACAAATATGTGAATAATGTGCATTATTAACGTACAGATGTTCTCCTGCGGTTATACGAGAAGTCCCAGGAGCAGAATGAGACTTCTGCGAGTGATCTTGAGGTGCCCCACGAGATGGGGATCGACTTCCTCCCCTTTGCAAAAATTTTTCCATCCATTTTTTTGTCCAACCAATTGTTCATCTTCTGATTACACTTGGATTTGTCTTATCTGTCCACATGTTCAGTTCATTGATTCATAATTCATGAGACTTAAGCACTAAGCAAAGGGCGAAGAATTTGGGAATTCCATTCAATTAAAGATACCTTCAAAACTGAAAATGTTTATGGCAAGGATTATGTATGACATAATAAAATTGGGATTATCGTTGCCTCGACACTGCAAAGAGGGACTCTCAGGGACTAGGTAGCGCGCATGGAAAGAAATTATTTTCCGTCTCTGAGCCTCTTACGCGAGCGCAAGAAAAGAGATGCTTATATCTCGGCTGTAATAAGGAAAATTATCAATATAAAATTAAAAACAATTAGAATAATTATTCTATTATCCATTTCCGATGCCATCGATGGCAATTTGATACTCTAATTGAAGTAAAATCTTAAAATTGAGACATTGAGCAATCGTTTTGACTCGATGTTCTCATGTCAACACGAGTTGATTGATTTTAAGCCAATTTTGACTCGGTTTCTGACTGATTTTTACTCAAGACTCGCAAATTTCTCAAAATCAGTCAATTTCCACTGATTCTGATTTTGACGAATTTCAAGACTCAGCCCTCTGGACAATATGTGTCCTGCATTGGCTGGTTGAATCCCATCAATATCCTTGACAAATCCTGATGATAAAGTGTGGAAATGCGGGAAACGTTTTATCCTGAAATTCAAGAATTTAAGGGAAGAAAACACTTACTGAACAGTGTTTGGTGCAAAGACGCTCAATTCCTGACTTATTTTCTTAAAGCTTGTAAAAATTTGTATTATTTTGTAAGAAAAAGTTTGAATTTTTTCAAAAAAATACCTCTTTTTGCATACTTTTTGACATTTTTCCGTGAAAAAAAGCAATTAATGCCGTGATTAACAAACTTTTTCACTATTTCAACTATTCTTTTCTTTCTGTGTGTACGAATTTTGGGTTATTTTAGTTTTTAGGGTTCCGAAAGGTCGCTGAAATGCGATGCTTTCTCGGAATTCCTCTTCCCGATAGATTGAAATGGAGCAATAAAATGCCAGAGCGAAGGAGGGTTGAAAGTTTGGGCGCCAATGCTGAACTCTATGAGGCGATGAAGGGATGAAGGCAAGGCCGAGCCCTTATGTGCAGCGATTTTTTCCCTTCTTCTTCTCCCAAAATAAGCACCGCAATTTTTCCCACAAGCTATTTTTATCTCCTTCAGTCGCTTTTTCTTTCCCTCCGTTTTTGCTCAACTCTGCCATCATTTTCCAATCGTTCTCACACTCGTGCCGTTCTGCTTTTCATAAATATTAAGTGTAGAACAAGAATATAAACTTCAAAAGCGGCTACAAATTCAACACTCGCTCTTATTGTTCAAATTGCCGTATTATTTGATCAAATTTGCTTTCTTCGTGCTCTGTTTGTTGCTGAAGAGAATTATTTCTCCTCTTTCTTATGAGCATTTAAAGTTTCTATATCAAATTCTTATTCCCGCCAAAAGACTTTTTCTCACTTATCAAATATTCTGTGTTGGAAAAGTATGAAGAAGTGCATCTGGCATATAATTCTATTGGGGCGATAGAGAAATGAAGGCAAGAGTGGAAAATATATTCTGTTCTTCAATCTCTTGAGCAAAAGGCAAAGAAGGCGCACAACATTGTGAGTTGAATCATGAGACTTTAGAGAGCATCAAGGGGGAGATAATGTGCTTTAAATCTGTACAACACTTCCAGAACTCGAAGTTTTTACATGATTTCTTAAGTTTCCATCCGATATTTCTGCAAGAATCCATTTAAAAACACTTTTTGGACATCTTTTCCGACCATAACCTCAAAATATCATTAAAAGATCTTCAAAACCTCAATTTGAAAGCTTTCTAGATCACGAAATCAAACTCAAAACAGTCGCATAAGAGTCAAAATTGTCCAAAATATTTTCTAAATGAACAATTTCTAAGTCTAAATGACTTTTTTGAGATTATGTTCGAGTTTAATACAATTTGCAGTGTTTTTGGGCATCAAAGGTTCAGAATAGCAATGCGAAATATTCACTAAATCCGTCCGTAATTCGTGACATAACCTAGAAAAGAATCATTTTTCGGTACAATTCAAAGGGAAATCTAGAAAATCTGGATGATTTGTCAATAAAATAGGCACGGAAGAATGGAAGATTGTAAGCTTTTGAATAGTTTAACTTCTTAAGCACATCTTCTGAGTTTGTACACCACTTCTGACTGTATTATCTCCCCCTTGGAGTGCATCTCAGTTGACAGTGCTGCAAAGTGTTGAGTATGAAATTATGAGAAAATTATCTTAAGAGTATTTTAATTTACACGCCATGGACAGGGTATTTAATCAAAACTGACTTTCTCAGTTTTATGAAAACGGGCGAGAGTGGAAAATTCTACATCCTTCGCAGTTGCCGAAGGCTTTCGTGATGAGAGGAAGAGAAGAAAAAAAGTCTGTAAGCTGCCATAAAATAATTTTGCAGTCAACATTGCGGGATTCAGCAAAAAGGAGCAAAAGCAGCAAGGAAGAAAGGTTAAAAAAAAACACGAAGTGTTGAGCAAAAAATTATGAGAAACATGAAAGGAAAAAACAGTTTCGCGATACTAAGTGAAACTTTGAGGGCGGCCGTGGTGCAGTCGGTAGAGAGCCAGACTGAGGACATCACGGTCGTGTGTTCGATCCCCATCGCTTGCAAATGATCGAACACAGCAGATGCGAAAAATATTAAGCCTTTCAATGGCAAATATAAAATTCCAGCCCAAAAAATAAAGGTTGCTGTTAAATGTTCCAACTGAAGTAGAAACTTCTGTGGAAGTGTATTTCGCATCTGTCCTTACTTATAGATGGGCACACTACCAGACTGGTATCGCTTGTAAATAAGCGATATCGTCTGCAAACACGCCCAAGGCCAAGCTCTGCTAGTCTGTGAATTTGACTGGCTCACTTTGAAAGCCTTGCCCTCTGAGTGGGAAAAATCAGAGGATAACCGGGGGAGAGGGGACGACATAATAAAAAAAAAAAAAAAGATATCAATGAAAGTCACAGTCCAAAGCTGTACCGTCTGAAAGGTAACTGGATGACTGGTTAGCTTTGGATCTTGGCCCTTAAGTGGGAAATTTTCCTGGGGATGCATAAAGGGCCCGTCAGATGGCCTGGATGCCGTGGAGCAAGATTTCTTGTACCACCCCCATTTCTAATCTAATCTAATCTAAGTGAAACTTTTGCGGCAAATTGTGTGCACTTTTATTAAAATCTTATTAAAATATTTTGCCAACACACTTGTGGTGTGTTCTGAAATTGTAACACGGCATTAAGTAAGGCGGTGGTTCTGGGTTTATGGTGTGGATCATCCGAGGTGTGTGCATTTCCTGGCCTGTATTTGCCGACTGACTAGAATTCTTCCGCGCGCTTACGTAATTCTTTCTCCTCATCACCTGTGCCGTCTTCCCAGCATCTTCCCAGCCTCCCTGGGCCGTTGGGCGTGGGCGTGATGGGCAAATAGAGTGTTATGCAGATGGAGGCCTTGCATTGTAGGAAGTTTTCTAATGCCATGGAGTTGAATTTGTAATTTAATTCAACTAAAGGTCTCTCAAGAGCCAAAGTTTCGTGTTAGAAATAGTGAAGCATGTTCTGAAAATCTTTTTCTGGTGAAATATTAATTGTTAAATCTCTTCAAATAACAACTAATCTTCAAGTCTTCGGAAAATGCTTTGTGAAGACTTCTGATCTGAATTGTGAGGTTATAAATTTGTGTTAAAAATTCTTTTTGACCAAATTTAGGCGTCGTTGCAACTTTACGTTCATAACATTTTAAATAAACTGTCAAAAATATGAATTGATATGAAAGTATTGCAATATTATGATTTAATAACATTTACGAATGTTGACGCTTTACGTCAATTCATATATTTCGTCGCGTGAAGACGAAGAACCGGAAAATTCACGTAAAAACCGAGGAAATAGACAATAATTATGATTTTAATGGCAATTTGTGCACATTTCCGGACGTCAAAACAGTAACTTCAAAGTGTCTGCTAGGAAATGTCATTTTGACAGTTGAAATTCGTATTAAATAAACCCACAAACTTAGCTTTGCAGTGCTTTCTCGTTCGTATTTCTTTCATATTTTACACAAGAGCCGTCAAACGGCCGCTAAGCTATGAAAACATTAAGTTGCAACATCAAATTGATAGCTTTTACGAACTGAAATACGAAATCAGTAATGTTGCAACGACCCGTTAGTCCTTTCAAACCTGAAAATTTACATTTTTGAGGTTGTGATTGTCTTTTAGGCGTCTTCCTATATTGAAATTAAAGCAATATGAAGTTTCTTCGCACAGAAATGCTCAACTGTGTCAAGAAAAAAAGAAATATTTCCAGTTTATCCACAAATTTGATGATTTTGGGGGTTATTTAATCGCCAAAATCTGTCTTAAATCAATCACATAACCTAGAAAAAGCAATAAAATTGATTTTTCTAAGAAAAATACCCTAGAAAATTCCTCAATTTGTGGAAAAATATGCTTTTGGTGTGGAAATATTCAAAAATATTTTACCACTTTCAATTCTTAACACTTTCTTAGAAGCTGTACATCACTTCCGGCCACAATATCTGCCCCTTGCTGTCTTGCATTTTGGGATCAATTCTCAATTCTATAATTTCGCATTTTTTGCTAAATATTCTTTTGTGCTCCGCAATTTCTGCCACAAATCTGCTCATGGCTGAAGTTGAGGGAAAGTCGGTGGGATGAAGTGACACTTTGAAGAGTGGATGGCAAAGGGAAAAAGCACTAAATAAGGTGGAAATGAGGGAAAAAGGGCGACTGAGAGATGAGGGAGAAAAGAAGTGAGGATCCAAAAAGAGAAAGAAAAAAATTGTTTGAAAGTACAAAGGCAAATATTTGAGAAAGTTTTTGTAGTGCAAAACAGTTTTGGAGAGTCCTTTTTTGGCACAATGTTGGCCGAGTGCGAAAGGACGAAGTGTTGTGTGTGAGATGGAAAAAAGGAGGGAAAAGGATTATATATGAAATTTTCTACCCATTTGCAAGCAGTATAAAGTCTGTATTTCAAAAGAGCTTATATTTTCTAATTAAATTAGGGAAATTGGAATCTCATGTTTACATAGAGAGCTCTCTTTTTCCCCCATTTAATGCGGCAATGCTAATATGTACATATGTACAAGCCGTAGTTGAGTGTCTTATTTCCCAAGCAGAAATGATTCTCGCCAACTTTTTAATCAATAAAATGCATTCATGCTGAATGCAAGTGAATGCCAACTTCTGGCTCTTCTCTTGCGAAACTCTTTCTTCTTCAGCCCCCGTCAAGGATTTGCGATTAAAAGGGTGAATTCGTGGGGGTGTTTTTCGCATCCGGGCATCTCTTGAGTGTTTGTCTTGAGAATGTCACAAATTTTCGGCCAAGGGGAAAATCACTCCGCAAGTTGAGATCATTAACTTTGTGATTATTACTCAAATTTTGATTATTTCTTGATTATTTTCTGAATATTTGATTAAAAATTGATTATTTGCATAAAAATTCGGATTTTTTTTTACTTGAATAAAAATCATAACTTATTATTTTTGATTTTTACAAATTCAAATCATTTCATACAAAATTTGGATTATTTTTTTATTATTTTCTGAAGATTTTTTTCAAAATTTTGAATATAATTGAATATTTGTGAATATTCTGATTGATTAATTGAATAAAAAAATCTTTTTTTTTATATTTCATGTAGAATTTGAATATTTTTCTATTTAACTTTTGAAAATATTTTTTCTCTTATTATTATTTTATTCAAAATTTGATTATTTTGCAATTTTAATTTAGAAAACAATAATTTTTGCGATTATTTTATTTTAAATATGATAATTTTTCAAAATTATCATAAATTATTTAATTCAATATTTGGTTATTTTGATTTTTTGTAATTTTTTTGAGAAAATATTCATTTTTTAAAATAATTTAATTCAAAATTTGATTATTTTTCAATTTTACTTGAGAAAATAATCATTTTTTGATTATTTTACTCAAATAATTGATTATTTGATTGGAGAACATTTAGTTTCCTCAAAAATCGCCTTGTGATTTGCCCCTTGCTTTCGGCGGAGAAATTTATTCAAATGAAAATATCATTAACCATCTAACAGAATATTGCAATTAACTCTTCTGTATCCAAATAAATTAAATTGTGTTTCTACTTTGAATATATAATAATACTGAGAGCATTTCTTGCTCACGAGAATTTCATATTCTGCATTTCTGAGCACACTTGACTGACATCTTCCAGAGCTTTATCTCATTGTCCTCAGTCCAATTTGCAAGAGTGGAAGCGAAGTTATTGAGAATTGCGAGGCTCCTTTTCTAACTGACTTTTCCACATGATTGCTTCGAGTGTTCAATCCTGGCAGAAGTTATGTGATTTTTCTCCCATTTGTCCTTCTAACTTCTCCTATTGATTCGCTTTTGTAAATTTGCCGAGGAAATGTCAACATATTTATACGATGATTTCTCTCTTTTGCTTCAACCAAGGGGGAGATAATAAGCCTTAAATTCGCCTGACTCCTTTAGAAAGTGAAGTTTTTCGACTGTTTCCACACTAATTCCCAAATTGTAATCAATCTCTTGAGGTTTTATTCGATATTTCTATAAGAATCAACTTAAAACCACTGTTTTTGAACATTTTTACCGAACATAACCTCAAAAATATAACTAAGAAAGCTTTTAGAACTTTATTTGAATGATTTTTAAATCACAAAATCGTCACATATGACTTGCCAGTTGCTGATTCTTTGTCAAAATAGTTCAGAAAGTTGTTTAAATGGACATTTTCCAAGTCCAAATGACTATTTTTGAGGTTATGTTCAATCTTAACATAATTTTCAGTGTTTCTTGGCATTAAAGGATCAAAAAAGCAATGTTAATTGCTTCTAAATGTTTAATTCTACCAAAAACTAGCAAAATTTTTGTGCCACAATGCGAATTATTCACTAAATCTGTTCTTAATTCGTTACATAACCTAGAAAAAACATTTTTGTGATTATTTCTGCGTGAAAATCGAAGGAATTTCAGAGAATCTGGATGATTTATCGGGAAAAGAAGCACGGAGGAAAGAAATATTGTAGGTTTTTCAACACTTCCACTCCTTAAGTACTTCTTCTGAGTTTGTACACCACTTCTGACTGTATTATCTCCCCCTTGACTTTATCTTGTCTGCCTCAGAGGATTGATTTCACAACACAAGCACTTATGTAGTCCTCTTTTCCGCTTATTAATTCAACCGATTTAAGTGAAATTGTAAATTCTGAGACATTTTAAATAGAAGAAATGAACATTTTCGCATTTCCACCTTGAAAATCTTCTGTAAATGGCGCTGCCCTTTTCCTACTCGCGTTGAAAGTTTTCTCCTGAATTTCTCAGGCTGGAAAGAGAGTTTCCAGAGTTTCGCAACTTGTGCATTTTCCCGATTGCACGATAATTGTATGCAATTACCTTATGATGATAATTAAGTTTATTGAAGAAGTGATATGTTTTCATTACTATTAGCGATATTTTCCACCCTCAAGTCGACAATTTGTCCACTCTTATGTGCCTGTGCTGTGCTGTGCTTGAAATGGGGGGAGCTTTTTATGCTTTTCGCTGCGCCTCAAGCTCATTTTCCACCACCAACGCATTTGCATGAGTTGTTTTTCCACCATCGTCCACTGCTTTCCACGGAAAAGATTGTGTTCATTATGCGGACATTGCCGTATGTTTGTCTCCTCTGTGCATTTGTGCAGTTCTGTTGCTGGTGTGAAAATGAATTTATGACTCAATTGCGAAGGATTTAGCATCGCGAGCGCGGAAAAAACAGAGAATTTCTCAATTTTGGGAGCATCGATAAAATGGCACTCGAGAGAAACTCATTCAGAGCAATTTTGTGCAAGCAAATCAAGTGAAGATGATATTTGCGACGGCTTTTTGAATGTCATGCAATTTTATGCACGAAAATTTCACACAATCTTGTCTTATGTAAGACAAACTCACAAGACAAGTAATATTACTTCCATACATATGAATGTACATCTGTAGAATCCAGCTTTATTGTGATTTTGGCACACAAAAACACTACGGAAAACGATGGATAAAACGAACTTTACACAAAATCAAGATAATTAAGGTGTTCTTGAAGCATTATTATTGTTGTTTTGAGTAATTTTGTGTGCTAAAATCACTAAAATTATTGGTTTTATACCACACTATGGAACGCTTTAATGTTAGAGAATATTTAAACGCAATTAAAACCATTTTCCCGCCGTTCATCAATAATAAATTTCTGATTTTCTAGACATTATAATGAAAAAATGACCAAAAATCTTACTTTTTAAAGAAAAAACTGCTGTAGTTTTTACGATTACATGATTTTTCTTAAGCAATTAACATGAATTCTTATTTTACACTTCATAAGAAACCTGTGAATAGGATTTGAGCCGCGATTTTGCAGAAGAAATGGAAGAAAAGCATTAAAAGGCAACTAAAAACATACAAAAAAACAAGTTTAAAAGTCCAAATATTGGCGAATTTATGATGAAAATGTCTTCTAGACATTTCAAATTCATGATTTCATGTAATTTTTGCTATTCTTTTACACATTTTTCCCTGCATTTTGCAATATTTCGGCCCCGAATTGAGATATCGCCATGATTTCAACGCCACATGAAAGATGATGAAATTGTAATTATTTCTTGTCTGAATGAAATTGACGAATTTTTAACATCAAAAGGAAATTTGCCTAAATTTCATAAGTGTATGTATGTAATCTATATAATTCCTTTGACCCTGACATTAAGAGAGTGAAAATTATTGCGTTAAACCACAATCGATCTGATGATTTTCAGAAGAATTCTCAAGCACGCAATGAAGACGTTTGATATCTGGTAATTTTATTTCTGCTTACCTGCAAAGAGAGCTTTGAAGAGCCTCCAATAAAATAATTGCAATTTTATTTGCGTGTATTTTGTCACAATCACATTCATATAAATATATTTTTACTTTCTGCTCATGAAGACTTTTTGCTGCAATTCGGCGCTTGCACGCGAAAAATGGTGTGTGAAGTGAATGAGACGGCTTTTATGGACTGTCTCTCTTTCCTTTTCACTCACTGGATGATCGCGTAAAATTTTTACACAATTTACACCGCGGCGGATCATAATGAGTGTGTGCACAAGAAAAAGGCAGCGAGAGACGAATGGCATTGACTTCTCACGTTGAACACGCTTGTTTGGCATTGGCGGTCTCAAGGTCTTCCAGTCCGCAATTTCCACCTCTTGCTGGCTTCTTGTCCGTGGAAACTGACTGGCAAAGAAGTGAGATATTGAGTGTCTTCGCGTGGTTGTGTGGATTTCTCAAAACCACCAAATCTCGCGCGAAAAAGGTGGGAAAATTGAGGTTTAGCCGTCTAAAGATTGATAAAACTGTCTCTTTGTTTCTATTGTGGGTGAATTCGGAAGTCAATTGCACCAGAAAATGCAATAAATTACGTCAATTTCACCTTCTTTAAACACTTTCCTTTCATCTCTGCATCACGCGAATGGAAAACTTGATGGCAAATCATTTTTATTCAATGAAACAAAGTAATTAAGATGACAAAAAGTAGTTCTAAATAAAGCTTTCCGCCTTTGTACATTCATTTATTCCATTTCCCGGTGGAAAATCACAAAATATTCTACAAAAATTCGAGGTTAGAATTTTGATGTCATTTTTTTCTCCTTGGAATGAGAATGAAATCTCTCTCAATCTGATTGCTTTAGGTGTTTTCCTATTGTTCGGCGACTGAGCGCAAAAAATCCCCGGTTTAGCGTCTGTGACCGAATTCCAATAAGACTGTTTAAGGTGGAATTTTGCGATTCACATGAGCGCATTTTCTCGTGGCCAATCGCACAATGCACGATATTGACGCTGAAGATAAACAGGTGCCAAAGGCCTCGCGCACAGAATTGGACTTTTCGCCACTTGCCAAGGGGGAGATAATATGCCGAGAAGTGGTGTACGGCTCAGCAGAAGTACTTAAGAAGTTAAACTATTCAAAAGCTTACAATATTCCAGTCCTGAGTGCTTATTTTAACTGAAAATTATTCCAATTTGATGGATTCCCGTCGATTTTCATGCAGAATCCTTAAAAATAATAAGGTTTTTCTAGGTTATGTAACGAATCACGGACGGATTCTTTGAATAATTTGCAGTTTATAACTTCAATCGCTATTTATTGACAGAATTAAGCATTTCCAGCATTAAGCATTGCTTTTCTGAACATTTAATACCAAGAAACATGTGTAAATTGTGTTAAGATTGAACATAACCTCAAAAATAGTCATTTAGACTGGGAAAATGTTGATTTTAGTAAACTTTTTGGACAATTTTTAGTCTAAAGCAGCAGTTTTGAGTTCATTTTGTGCTCTAGAATGCTTTGAAACTGAATTTTGGAAGATCTCTTAGGTATATTTTGAGGTTATGGTCGGAAAAGATATCAAAAAATGCGCTTTTAAGTTGATTCTTACAGAAATATTAAATAGACACTTTAAAACATTCATTATAATTTGGGAATCAATGTTGAAATTGTCTAAAAACTTACAATTCTAGAAGATTCAGGCAAATTTTGAAGTGTTTGAATGCAACATAACCTCGTTGTTTTTAACTAAACAGCTGTGATTCAGAGTTAAACAGATTCTTGTTCAGAATTAATTAAGAAATCTCACTATTATTCAAAGGTTATGATCAAAAATGAGCAATTTGAGCAAGAAAATCATTAAAATTTGCATGAAAAGCTCAGTTTCAGAGTTGTGAGTTAGATTTTGGTTAGTTTTTGGTTGATTTTTAGTCATAAAATCAATATTATCAGCATATTTGTCGCATTCATCGTTTTAGGATTTTTCATGCAAATAAGATGGAAATGTCAGGAAGTGATGTACAGATTTAAGGCACATTATCTCCCCTTGCCGCTTGCCGAGGAGTCGTGGAAATTTTGCAATTTTCACCGAACTCTCGTCATGCTTTCCGGCAGAGAGAGAGAGAGAGAGAGAGAGTTGTGCGGAAAAAAGGCGATAGGGAGACATATTGCCAGAGTGGGAGTATCAAAGGCGAGAAATAGGTCGAGAAAAATGTGTCTTTGTGCGCGGGGATGACGGCAGAGGGCGGAGGGCGGAAGGGGGAGAAAAATGAGGTGGGATCTGTGAGGGTTCAGGGGGATGCCGAGGTGAAAATGAGTCTGGGAAGTTGTGCAGTGAATGGAGAGCCAGCATGATGCTTTCCGTGTAAGCTTCCCCATTCGCCACCCCCCCGTGCCTTTGGCACCCCTTTTCATTTCATGTCATTTTATATGCGACAGTTTTGGATCGTCGTTTCTTCTAATAGTCCACTCTTGCCGGCAAGCCAGAGTGTCACCCTGTCGCATGGCCATCAATGAGGATTTTTTATACTTGAAGCTCTCTCTCTGTGTCACCTCCGCATTCTTTGCCTCTTCAGCCATTAAAGTCACCTTCATGTGTGGTGGCTCAAGAG
Source organism: Phlebotomus argentipes (assembly GCF_947086385.1). Lineage (NCBI taxonomy): Eukaryota > Metazoa > Arthropoda > Insecta > Diptera > Psychodidae > Phlebotomus > Phlebotomus argentipes. The sequence goes on from NW_026776174.1 coordinate 6,404,478, forward strand.
GCTCCGGCAACATACAATTTCACCTTGTTTCCCCGCCACCCTCCGTCGGCCGCCCTGCGCGCCGACGGAGGGTGGGAAATGAAAGAGAGGGCTCAATGCTGTATTTGTGTGCTTCATTGGGTGGGTGGCTGATGGCGAAGGTGGGAATAAAATTCCTTCCCTTGATGGCCAGACGTATGGGATTTTTATGTAGCAAAATTGGAACTATCCGGGCGAACGTGAAGTGAATAATTTATATTGTATTTTTGTCAAAATTTTCCATGTGTGCGTGTGTGTGTGGTGGAATTGATAGGGACTCTAGGAGCAGGGGCATTTGCGAGTATATTGAGAATCCTAATTTATCCTGTCAAGGGTGATTTCTACTATATGACAGAATATATACTCAATTTCTTCTGCGCAACTAAACTTTCTTGCTTGGAGACAATTTAATGCATTCTCCTGAGGGACTCTAAGATGAAGGAAAAGTTGAGGCATTTCTGAGGAAAGGAAGGAGAATTTATTTTAGAGTTTTTGCATATTTGAGGAAATTTGCAAAAATTTACCTCAAAATACCTTCAAATTGTTTCATTAAATTGTTGATATTATTCTGTGATAATTATTTTGGGAATATTTATTAGAATTTTTGACTAAAATGTGGCAAAGTTAATAGAAAAACTGAAAATTTCACTTTCCAATGTTGATTTTCATCCAAAGAAACTCTAAAAAATCAATTATTCAAACCTAATATGAACTTTTTCCAAGGTTTTCAAGTGAAAGAATGGAAAAATATATGCTAAACATTCTTTAAAGAAAAATTCCTTGAAGTGTCGATAAGTATCGATCAATGCCGACACTTATCGACACAGAATAAAAGTAATTTCTAGCAATTTCCTTTTTAAATACAATTTTAAGATAATAAAAGAGGTAAAATTGACATTTTGAGGATTAATAAACTCAAATCAATCCTATTTTTCCCTTGAAATTGTGTTAAAAAACTTTAATTTTAAGCAATTAGTGTCGATAAGTGTCGATCTTCAAAAGTACATAAGACGTTCAGTCTCTGGCAACATAAATGTGTCAGAAGAATTCTATAAATGCCAGCCAGTTTGCATTGCAAGGTGTTTACTGAATCTCACTTCGGCAACAGTAGAAACTTAACCTCCAGATTTTCCCACCCGAGCGGCTCAACTGGAGGCTGAGCGAGACAGTAAATGGCTTCAATTTCATGGATATTACATGCACTTCGCGAGACACTTTCTCCGCCCACGCAATGAGCGCGATTCTTTGCGTTTGTCACGGTCAGCGCGCCATTTCGTCAATGCAAAGAGCGTCATTGAGTGGCCAAAAATTCGCTCTCTTTGTTCGTATATTTATACGGTTTTTTTCTGCGGTTCGAGTGATGTGTCGAAAAAAATGGAAAGTCTCTGAAATAGACCATATGCCATACTCTTGGCCGATGTTAATTTCATATACACTCTTATTTCTGAATGAATGGAGGGCAGAGGCAGAAAAAGAAGGCAATTGCTCGCAAGATGTAACGAGTGTCTTGTGACACAAATTCCTAAACCGTATGACCATCGGAGAAATATGCCACATTGTATAAGATGTGAATTGCAAATGAGAATTGCTGAATTCCTTCAATATTGCAATTTTTTATTTCATTCAAAACACTATAATTTTTATTCCCATAAATTACTTCACTGTTTCTGCGAAATAATACGAGAAAAAAATCAATCGAATTGACCACAAATGTTGGGCACATTTAACTCATTTGAATTCCCAGATGAGGGAAATGTTGCAATGTTTTTCTCAAGGGGGAGATAATATGCCTTAAATCAATACAACAGTTTCAAACACTTCCAGAACTTGAAGTTTTTACATGATTTCTTAAGTTTCCATTCGATATTTTTGCAAGAATCCACTTAAAAACACTTTTTGGACATCTTTTCCCACCATAACCTCAAAATATAATTAAAATATTACAAAAAATCTTCAAAACCTCCATTTAGAAACTTTCTAGATCACAAAATCAAACTCAAAACAGTCGAATAAGAGTCAAAATTATTCAAAATATTTTCTAAATGAACAATTTCCAAGTCTAAATGACTTTTTTGAGGTTATGTTCGAGTTTAAGACTATTTCAATCAGAATAGCAATGCTTGTTGTATAAAAACATTTTATTCTGTCGATCTTGGCAATCATAACCTCAAAATATGATTAAAATATAACTAAAAGATCTTCAAAAACTCACTTTGGAAGGTTTATAGAGAACAAAATCATCTAATTAGCGCTGATTCAGAGTCAAAATCATGCAGAAATGTTTCAAAATGAACATTTTTCAAGTCTGAATGACTATTTTTGAGGTTATGTTTGACTTCAATACAATTTTCAGTGTTTTTCTGGCATTAAATCTTTAATTTTGCCAATAACTAACGATCTTTCGCGCTTGAGCATAAGAATTGATGTTCTAGAATGCGAATTATTCAATAAATTTGCCTGTGATTCGTTACATAACCTAGAAAAGTAATATGAAGTTTGTTTGTGTGTAAAGATCAAAAGAATTTAGAAGGATTGGGATAATTTTGGCAGTAAAAGAAACACTCAGGAAAGGAAGATTGAAAGCTTTTGAACACTTCTGACTGTATTATCTCCCCCTTGGTTTTTTCTCCCTTTTATCTGTTCTTCTGTCGAATTTATTTCATTTAATGTGAAAAACAGCTGAATTGTGCAACACACAAAAAGCACACATATTAATTTATATATATTGCTGATCTTTATGGGTTTATCGTGGCATTTTTAAAATGAAATTAATAAAAAGCCACTCACAAGAGAAGTATTGTTTTATTGAGACATCTTGTCTATATTTTCTCTCTTCAAAGACCATTTCTCAAGTACAAATCAGCGTTTCCATCTTGTCCAGCCTTTCTTTTTTTTCCATCTCTCAAGTGCGCGCTGTAAATTCATTTGTAGACGAATCATTATGATTATTACATTCATTAGAATCACAGTAATTGCTTACGGAGAATATAAATATTAATATACATTTGTATACTACATTTTGTACATATTTTTTTCAATACTCTCTGTGTTCAAGAGATGTTTACTTTAGAATGAATATTTTCTTGTAAAAGCCAAAGGAGTTGAAACATTTATTGAAATGAGGCATTTTATATTACATTCTCATGGAATTTGGCTCTTTTAATATTGAAGGAAGAACACTCGAGAGTGCTGTTGATGGTATGCTAAGCAGGAGAGGGAAAACGTGAAAATTCTATCTGTTATATTGAATAGAATATCTCTAAGCCATAGAATGGGAATTGTAAAGACGTCGTTTTGTCTCTCTTCTTGTTGGTCATATTTTATTTCCTCCAGAGATTTAATATAATTTTTCTTGAGTGTCACAAGGGTGAGATAATACAGTCAGAAGTGGTGTACAGTTCAGCGGAAGTGTTTAAGAAGTGAAAGTGTTCAAAAACATTCAGTATTCCATTCCTGAGTGCTTCTTTTACAGACAAATTGTCCCGATTCTTTGGATTTCCTTCGATTTTTCACGTAGAAACAATAATTAAACTTTTCTAGGTTATGTAACGAATCAAGGACAGATTGAAGTCGAAGAAGTCGCTAGTTATTGGTAGGATAAAGTATGTGCAATCATTTGAATCTTCCATATCAAAAAGCACTGCAAATTGGTGGGAAAGTCAAACATAACCTCAAAAGTAATCAATTAAGCTTGAAAAATGTTAACTTAGAAACATTTCTGGAGGATTTTGACTCTAAATCAGCAATTTTCGGTTCATTAACGATTGATAAGGGATGATTTCCTGATCTAGAAAGCTTTTAAGCGCAATCTTTGAAGATCTTTTAGTGATATTTTGAGGTTATGATCACAAAAGATGTCCAAAAAGAGTGTTTATTAGTGGATTCTTGCAGAAATATCAATCTTGAGACACACTTTCTTCCCCTTGGTGTCTCACAAAAAATCAATTTATTGCAATTTCTCCTTCCGTGGCGTCTCTTAACGAGCTCTAGGGCAGAGGAATTCGCAATAAGTGGGGAGGCAGAATGAGATGAATTGGAAGTCGGATTAATCAATTTTCCTCGAATTTCAAGTGCGTATGGAAATTTTCAAGTGTATCAGATAGAATTTAACTCGCGCAATATGCTCTAAAGGGTTTTAATTAGATTGAAATTTTAATTAATTCCTCTTTTATCCCCCATAATTTTGGTTAAGGTTAAATGCTGAAAGACTTGTATCTTTCCAATTCAATAGAATGCTTCAAATGTGTATAAAACACATTCAGAGAGCTTCGTGCAAATGCCATTTTCTCGATATGATGTTACATGCATTGCACATAAGCCAATGTGTGTGTTTTGTGTGCATTCGCTGATCGTCAAATTCACGCTGGACCATTCGTACATACAGTAGCGAAAATTACATTAGGACACCCATGAAATTTTGGCCATTTTTCCTATTGGTGCTAAAAATTTGGTATTTCTATCAATTTTCAAGACAATTTCATTACGACAAGAAATGATTAGAATTCAATGATCTTTCAAATGACGTTGAGATCATGGCGATATCTCAATTCGGGGTCGAGATATTGCAAAATGCAGAGAAATGTGCGAAAAAGGACAGAGAAAATTACGTTAAGACACTGTTTTTTGCTCTAAATCCTTGTTATAACCATAAAACTACCTCGGATAATCACATTAACTGATGAGTTTGGAGTGTCTAGAAGACATTTTCATCAAAAAGCGCCTTGATTTGGACTTTTCAAATTGCTTTTTGTATGTTTTTAGCTATCATTTAACGCTTTTCTTTGCTTTTCTTCCATTTCTCCTGAACAACCGCGGCTCAAATCCTGTTCACAGGTTTTCTCTGAAGTGTAGAAAAGGAGATTAAGTAAATCGTCCAAGAACAATCAAGTAGTCGTGAAAATTACAGCATTTTGCCCTTTAGAAAGGGTGATTTTTAGTCAATTTCTTATTATAATGTCGAGAAAATCAGTAATTTCTTATCGATGCATTGCAGGAAAATGGTTCTAATTGCATTCAAGGCTTCTATATTGTGGTAAACGGTGCCTAAACTATGCTACAAAATCTAGCATTGTGACGATTATTGCATGAAAAGATATTCCGAATAACTAAAATTCCCTCAATTAAGGACTAATCAATGAAGTACTGAAAACTTTGCTTCTATGCGTGCCTTAGAAAACACTTAAGTGATCTTGGTTTTGTGTAAAGTTTGTATTGCGCATCGTTGGATGAAATTTCTGGACAATTTTGATTGATCGATGAATTTTGGAAAAATGGCCAAAATTTTATAGGTGTCCTAACCTAATTTTCGCTACTGTAGATGTATTTGCATTAAATTGTCAGATTAACATTGCATAATTGGTTTAAGTTTGTATGGCTGCGCTGTAATTATTATTTATTTATTTGCATTAAATAATTCATCAAATTCAAATTGACTTGGATCGATTTTCGGCCAGGATGAGCCGACCAAAAGCCCATCACAGTCTGTGCACACATTCGAACACACATCGACTGCATTTCCCATTGTTTATCACCCTGTTGACCACCAATTGGGCAGAGCCATGCAGTTAATGTCCCCAATCCGCTCATGTCTGTATCAATCTTATGGAAATGATGCTGATTTGACAGTGTTTCACATTGAAATTTCCACCCTCTTTTGTGTCTCACTTTCGATCACATTTTTAATCACCCTTCCAGAGCGTATTAATTCAGCTTTTACTTGATTGTCAGTTGTTGCTGGACAGAAAATGCAGAATTATTGCATTTTGATGTCATTCGGACGTGCCGAAAATATTCATTCGTCTGTTGGATATTATGAAATGATTGTTAAAAAAATAAACAATATGTTTTGCGTGTGTTTAATTGTTTCGGATTTGATAAAAATTCAATAAGTCATGTGGTAAATTTGACGTCATAGTTTTTAACGGAAATATATATGCTTTATTATGTCACATTTATACATATATTACATTTCATTAGTGCTCTGAAATAATTAATCGTCAAATTGACTGGAACAGGATTTTTTTTGTTGTTGAATTATTCGCTGTGACAAAGAGTAAAAGTTCATTTTTCCATTTCGAACTTTTCCCGGTGGAACAATGCATTTTTCCCTGGTTTACATGGTTATTTAAATAAAAAGTAAAGTTCTTCTTTAATTTTTAATTAAAAATGAATTCCATTTGATATGAAATATTTCTGCGTCATGACAATTGTTGTATTGAGTTTCATCATGAATTTAGTGTGTTTTTCGGTGGAATTGAAATATGAGAATGAAAAAGTCAATTAAAACAGTTTTAACTTGTGACAAATTATTCTGTTGAGTTTAGCAATTCGTCCATATTTTGTAGGATAACTTGAGGTGAAAATATGCGAAAATACTTGGCAATATATCAAGGGGGAGATAACATGGTCAAAAGTGGTGTACAGCTTGAGAGGAAGTGTTTAAAAGTGGCAAAATATAGAAAATTTGCACTGAAAAAGCTTCCATTTCAATCAAATTGAAGCGTTTTCCTAATAAATTTCGCTTAAAAATCAATTTTAACGCTTTTTTGAGGTTATGTGATTAATTGAAAATAGATTAAATTATCAAATTTCACGGTTTATTGGCAAATTTGAGCATTTTTGTGCGAAAAAACTTCATATTGATTGAGAAAAAGCCTAAAAGTCAATCATAACCTCAAAAATATCACTTCAATGCAGAAAAATTTCTCTTTTCCTTCGTTATTTTCGCGATTTTTACTGTACAAGAATATTTGCACTGCAAAAGCTTCAATTTCAACAAATTGAAGCATTTTTTCTTATTATTTTGCATAGAAAAATCCATTTGATCGCTTTTTTATAGATTATGTGATAATATAACCCTGAAAATCATTAAATTTGTGTTTAATCTGAGAATTTTTCTCTTTTCCTGACAAAATTTAGCATTGGAGTTCGAAAAAACTTAAGATTAGGTTTGAAAACAGCTTAAAAGTCAATCATAACCTCAAAAATGTCTAAGAAAATTCTCATTGTTTAGTTATTTTTGCAATTTGTGCTCTAAAGTGGCAAATTTAATCTCATTTTTTAGTGGAAACATTGTGATATTTGTCATATTTACAAATTTTCTAGGCTCTCACAATTTCGCAGAACAAATTTTGAGTGTAAAGCAGTCTGAGAAGCGATAGAAAATGCGTTCAAAGACGTTCAGAAGTGTCTCAAGAGTTGAAGATTCTGCAGAGGAATTGTGAAAGTGTACAGATTCAAGACATATTATCTCCCCCTTGCAATATGTAGCGGAAAATGCTAGACAAACACTGACTTGGGATGATATTCGGGGGGATGTGAGTGAGTGAAGAGGACAACAAGTCAGGGTTGAGCATCATTGTGAAATCCCACGAGCATTATGTAATTGTGGCATAATCTGCAAATACCATAGAGCCACGGCAGGTGTTTAAGCAGCAGAAACTGCCAAAAAGTGAGCTGAAAGAGATGCTGAATATATGGGCTTTTTTGGACCATGTAGTCAGAAGAGGATTCGAGCATTGCTGCAGAGACGCTGTGGGCTTTTATTGTTTGTGCCATCAAGTTTGCTCTGTTTTGGGGGGGGGGGGAGAATCTCCCCAGTTTTAACTACATGTTATAAGATATAATTGTGAGTTTGTGGGTGGGATGATTTGGGGCTAAAAACGCCGACTCACCGCATCGCAGAAGCAATGTTTCCTCCTCAAGATGTGGTATGGCATTAAAATCGGGTTTTAGGTATTAAAAGCACCAAATGCTTCCAATGTGTACGCAATGAGAGACAATAAACCCACCCCAAACCACCCCCAAAAGGTGGGCGAGAAGAGGACTAAATGTTCAGCAAGCAATTGTGTATGAATGGGCAGAAGGTGTGAGGCGGTGTCTCGAGGCATTGGGGAGATGATCCGTTTCGTGAATAAGTAATCAGATTTCCGGTATGTGTGTTAGATAAGAAGAAATTATCTCACGCCTCATCCCCACATTATTGTGAGCTTTTTCTCCCCCCACCCCCACTGAACAAAAGAAAACTTTGCCATTCCCCCAGAGGTATTAAAATCCTCCTTTCACGGTAATTTTTCTCTCGCTCCTGTCATTCCACATAATTCATCTGAACTTTAATGTCCCAGAATAGAGAGAATATCGCACAGGATAAAATCCTGTCTTCCTTACGGTCCTGACACTTTCACAATTTGAAGGGAAAAACACCCCTAAACACTTCCCAGAACTTCAGACCTCATGGGATGTTTATAACAAGACTAAAATCATCTAATAACCCGAATCTGACCGAAAACTAACCAAAATCTAACCGACAATTTTAAAATTCTTGTTTTCATACAATATTTTATGATTTTCTTCACCTAAAATTGCGCATTTTCCTTGATTATAATCCTTTAATTGATTTTCCTTTCATTTCTAACTCAAAATCGCCACTATTTAGTGGATAAAAAATTGAGGTTATGTTTGACTTTAGCAGTTTTTTCTAATATTACGATTTTGATTGAACGCAATTCTATCAATAAAGTAAAAATACTTTCACTTTAGACGTTAGAATTTCTACTTAAAAATGTTGTTTAATTTAAATTAGTCACATAACCTAGAAAAATTAAAGCTATGAATCAAATATTGCATAAATTGAAACACTTCCACAATTTGAATGAAAAATCCCTAAACACTTTCCAGGACTTCAGACTTCATGGGATGTTTATTACAAGGATAAAATAAATTAATAACCCGAATCTGACCGAAAAGTAACCAAAATCTAACTGAAATCTAACTAACAACTTTAAAATTCACGTTTTCACGTAATATTTTATGATTTTCTTCAACTAAAATTGCGCATTTTCCTTGATTATAATCCTTTAATTGATTTTCCTTTCATTTCTAACTCAAAATCGCCACTGTTTAGTGAATAAACAATTGAGGTTATGTTTGAATTTAGCAGTTTTCTTCCTAAAATTACGATTTTGATGAAAATACTTTCATTTTAGGCGTAAGAATTTCTACTTTAAGATGTTGTTTAATCTTAAATTAGTCAAATAACCTAGAAAAATCAAAGCTGTGAATGAAATATTGCATAAATTCCACTTCCTAAAAGAACAGACAAATCATCGATTTATCTCTATTTAAATGCAATTTTTGCTTCATTCTAATGTATTTCCTTTTCTTCTCTTCCAGGTCAGTAGAGACTGAGAAACACATTCATGATATGACAAATCAGTGTGTAAGTAGAACTTTAAATTGCGTTTCATTTATTGTAATCTCACTGAGGATTAACTTGCTTATTCACGTGAGATATTTTCACAATTTGAAAAAGAAAAAAAACAAGGAAAAAAAATACTTGGATAGGTTGGTAATATCTGTGAAGGTGAACAAAAGAAGAAGAAAGAAAAAAAACTTCTTGCCCAAGAGAAAGAAGAACATCATGAGAACTTTTGCAGTCCTTTCGTTTTGCTCAATGTTATTCTTGCAGAAAAGTTTTGTAATTTGGTGTCTATGGAGAATTTTATTTCGTTTGTTCAATAGCAATATTGAAGTGATTTTTCTATATATATATCTGCTTTTCGTGTCTCCAGTTGTTGTGTTTTTTCTTCTTTTCGTCGTGAATGCATTATGTATATCAAGCATTTATGGGGCGTTATTGTGAAAATAGCGAATCGAGGGGGAGACAAGGGGAAGATAGTACGGCTAAACAGTGTACACCACTTCCAAACACTTCTGCAATTCATCTGCAGAATTCTCAACACTTCCAGACACTCCTGAACGTCTTTAAAGGCATTTTTCATCGACTTTTATACTCCTTCAGCACTCAATTCTGACTTATCTCAAAGCTAATCCGGGTTTTTCCATTCTCTGAAACATTTTTGAGGTTATGATTGACTTTTAAGCTGTTCTCTAACTTAATCTGGAGTCTTTTCGGACGCAAATGATTGATTTTGCCCAGAAAAGAGAATAATTCTCAGTTCAAACACAAATTAGATGATTTTGAGGGGTTATTTTATAACATAACCTAAAAACAAAGTGATCAAAATAATTTTTCTAGTCACAATGATTTAAAAAAAAACGCTTGAATTTGTTGGAACGGAATCTTTTGGAGTGCAAATATTCTTGTAAGAAAAAACCGCGAAAATAACCAAGGAAAAGAGACATTTTTCCGGAATTTAAGTGATATTTTTGAGGTTATGGTTGACTTTTAGGCTTTTTCTCAATCAATATGAAGTTTCTTCGCATAAAAATGCTCAAATCTGCCAAGAAACAGAGAAATTTGATTATTTAAACTGTTTTAAATTTATTTCATAACCTCAAAAAAGCGTTAAAATTTATTTTTAAGCAAAATTAATTAGAAAAATGCCTCAATTTGGTGGAAATGGAAGCTTTTTCAGTGCAAATATTGTATATATTTTGCCTTTTTCACTTCTAAACACTTCCTCTTAAGCTGTACACCACTTTCGATCATAATCTCACCCCCTTGGGGGTGAAAGATTCGTGTATTGAAGCTATTTACCGTTTGGCACATACACGCTATATAGTGTGTGATTCGCGTCTCGAGGGACAAATACGGAATTCGAGCATCACTTCTTGTCACCATGCAAATATTCCCAGTCACAGAAGATGTTAGATTCTGGCACCGAAAGTGAGAGATCGAAAGGGTTGCGCGAGGAAAAGGCCAGAAGGGGCCACGCTTGGGTCTTTGGGGGCTGCTCTCGAGCACACTTCCAGGACTCATCCCCACCCCCACCACCGCCGCCACCCCAAGAAGTTTTGCCGGGTGCGAATGGAGAGAAATTTCTCTTCTGGCATATGTAATGTGACACACGTTTAATGGTTTTCTCCTCAAGGGCCTGTTTCACACATTTTGTATATGCGGCGCTCCAGACCCTCCACGGGAGGACGCTGGGGGAGAAATTGGGGGCAAGGGGGGTGAGAGCAAGTGGCTCCTTCCGCCACTAAAATTCCAAATTATCACAACCAAGAATGGTGTGAATTGTAATGGGGAGGAAGTTGCAGAAACACGTAAATGGATATGAGATTCCTCGGGAGCATGTTTTCCTCTCCACCGAAATATATATGATTCCTAACATGAAGTGAGATGGAGAGTGTAGTGGTGGATGTTTGGACTCTGTGTGTTAATTTTAATTAAATTAAATTAATTAGACTATTTGTGCCAAGAAGTGCACTTTGGGTGACACAATGATTTTCCTTCCTATTGCGCTAATATACTTGCCACTAACTATATCTCTTTCACACTGATTGATGACAGCACATGGGAATTCTCACGCTCTTTGCCTCTCTCTCTCTCTCCCTGTCACTCTCTCTCGCTCACCCTTTCTCGCCGTGCGAGTGACGCAAGGCCAAATTGGATGACATGTCAATAAATAAAAGTGCAAAACGCGCAAGAATACATTTAATCCAATTTGTAAGCTCTCAAATACTAATGAGACTTTCCTCCAAGTACATTTCCTCCCGCGAAGCCTTTCAATGTTGCCTGCGGATTTTGGGAAGCCATAGATATAATATGTCGTCACAATCTGCTCTTACGTAATAACACAGTGTCTGGATTCTTTTCCTGAGCGACGTTTTTGCTTCATTTGCTGCACTTTTGGAGCTTTAGGCCTTTGGAGTGAGTCGAAAAACCATGAAAAGTTAATGAACCTTGTGATTATGTAATCATTTATTGATTTTTCACAATTTTCATTTAATTTTTAATTCTTTTCTCCACATTTTGCCGCTAGAGGGCAGCAATTTAAAATCATATAGAATTTCCAATTGTATTTCTTAAAGAAATACAACCAAAATCAATCTAAAAACAATTTTAACAGGGCTGATTGAAGGGTTTAAACGCCTTTAAAAACACTGGTAACCACTCAGGATCTTAAAGGACAATAAATGTCGTCAAAAACGGTAAAAAAGGAAAACAAAACGCAAAATATGTCACAAGTTGGATCCGAACTCCTGAAAGTAGGAATAAAAGAGCAGCACTCTATCCTTAGGGCGAATTTGCCTTTGAGAAATATAATCGGAACTTCTTCATGCCTTCCAAACTGGATTAATTGATCAGCTTATTCTAAAATCGGGCTTTTTCTACGCGAAAACCTTCATATTTATGTTTAAATTTCATGCTTTCCTGGCCAGGATCACGCCAGGAAGTCAAAAAGTGTGAGAATGGATGAGAAAAGAGGGAAAATTATGCAAAAATACGACATAATTAGCGTCCCGCACGCCGACTTTGCTGCCCTCTGGCGGCGATATGTGCAGGAATTAATCAGATATTCAAATTTTAATCCAATTCTCCGGTTATTTTGCAATTTTACTTAGAAAATAATACTTTTTTTCGTGATTAATAATTTTTTTTTCCTATTCAAAGATAAAATCAATATTTAAAGACTTGATTGAGAAAATTAAAAAATCGGCTAATGGATTTTGTAAGAAGTTTTATTAATCCAAATTGCTCAAATGTAGAGAATTTTCATTAATTTTGCCATTATCCGTCAAGAATTCCCAAAATAACTACCAAAAAAGCAATATTAACACCCAAATAAACGATTGAAAAGTGTTAGTTTTCAATTGACTTACTGAATTATCGAACACAATAGTGATTCATTGCAAAATCCGAGTAGAATCAAGGTTAGATTGAGTTGAGAATGAAAGTTTTCTGTGAGAAATTTGACATTTCGCACAATTGCCAATGAAGTATTCATGATAGGCGAAGTGTTAAGAGAATAAGACTTCATCTTAATTAAATAGAATGCATTGAAGCAACGTGCTTTACATTCAAACTAGAAGCAGAAACTTGTATCTCAAATATAATATCTTGAAACACACGTTTTGTTTAATTTGAAAACTTTGCTTTTAACTATATAACACCTTCTCAATAATTTCATAATAATTCGCAACACTTGCAAAACATTTTGTAAATTTAGCAACTCAAAGTTCAACATTTCCTTCAAATTATATTCTCTTGGCGTGTTGAGACAATAAAAAAACAGATACAAATTCACCACAAAGTTTTCTCCAAGGGGTAAACATTTGCCACTCTGAGTGAATCCGGATTGCAAAGATTGCGCCCAAAAATTATATTTTTATTGATTAATTTCTTTGTTTTAAGATTGCACCTAAAAATTACACTTAAAGATTGCAAATGCGCCCAAACATTGCGTTCAAAGATGTTTTCTTTTATGTGGTTAATGTCTTGTTTCCTAGATTGCGCCTAAAAATGTCAAATTGTATCCAAATATTGCAAATTGCGCATAAAGATTGCGTCTAAAAATTATCTTTTTCATTGATTAATGTCTTCATTATTAGATTGCGCCCAAAAATTGCGCTTGAAAAATTATTTTTATTTGATTTAATGTTTTTTTTCTAGATTGCACCTAAAAAAGTCAAATTGCGCACAAATATTGCAGATTGCGCCCAAAAATTGAGACTTTTATTTGAATTATTTATCTTTAAACGCAAATGAAGATGAAATGGACAAATGAATTGCGCCGAAATATTGCAAATTGCGCCCAAAGATTCCGTTTTTAATCCAGTTTTAGTGAATCGTGATTGCGCCAAATGTTTACCCCTTGGTTTTCTCACATTAATGTGTGAATCTTGAACTTGACTTGATTTTCCTCATGGTTTGCGTCTCAATTGGTCAATGATGATGGAGACGATTTTCTTTTCGATACGCGAAAATTGGATCAAGAAGTGGAACAAGTGTTTATCAGATTAAGATCTCGTGTTGCTCTTCTTGTAGTCTATTTATGGATTTTCGTGTGGGTTTCACACTGAAGTGAATGATTGGCCAATATCGAGTGTCCAATAATATGTATAATATTGGAGGAGAATTTCGAGAAGCCAGAAGAATTTCCTTCACGTGTTTTTTCGTCATTGGTTCGGTATTAAAATTAGTCGCATGAAAAAGTGTGACAGTTGAATTTTTTTTGTGAGTCAAGGAAAAGAAAAACGAATTCAAAATTGACAAAATACAAGTGAAAAAGACCTTTTTCTCTATTTATAGACTAACAAGTTCTTTCTGCATGCGTCTCATATCGGTGGTTATGTAAAATCTAATAAATTCTCGCATGGCTGTTTGTGGTATTTTGTGGCTCTTTTGGCTCTCGCTGGGCAAATATTAGTGGATTGTCATGTGAATGTGGTGTAATGAAATATGCGTATATAAATGTCATAATCAGGCAATCTCTCACCCTCTTCCTGGGCGTCGGCGGAGCATTTTGCGCGCCAAGAGGGAGGGAAATGAATGGGCGCGAGGGTGGACGCAATGATAGTGTCATCATTGTAGTGAAATATACGAAAATTATAATGCGAAACATACAAATTCGCAAATGGGCGCCACTCGATAAAATGTTTAATGGCGCAACAGCGACCTTGCTGAGAGCCTCCAACAGGGATCGCCATTCATCACGCGCCGCTGATCCTTTGCAGGATCTTCGGCCATCGCGTGACTGTTCAGTTGACACGTGTGAAATGTTTAATTTGCAGATAAACACAGAATGACGACGAAGAGGCTCAAAATCACTGAAATTATACTTATTCTTGTCATCGCCAAGAGGGAGATAATGTCTCCACTGAAGTGATGAACAGACACAGCGGGAGTGGAAGTGTTGAGAAACCTACAAAACATTTGAATTTCTCTTGATTCTTTCGATAGAAACAATCATAACACTCCTTTTTGAGGTTATGTAACGAATCATTCAGCATTCTAATACTCAAATCGCTAATCAAACACTGAAAATTGTGCTAAGATTGAACATAACCTCAAAAATATTGATTTGAACTTGGAAAATGTTTATTTAGGAAACATTCTGGACGATTTTCACTCTGAATCCACAATTTTGAGTTCATTGACAAATGATTTTTACTTGATTTCTCTTGATTTGTGCTTAGAAACGATCGAAATATTTGTTTTCTAGGTTATGTATCAAATCAAACACAGATTTAGTGATTAATTCTTATGTTAAAGCAGGAGAAATCTGCTTGTCTTTGGCAGAATTAAACATTTCCTTGCAATAAACAACATTATTCTGAGTTTTTCATGCCATGAAACACTGAAAGTTGGGCAAATATTCAACATAACCTCAAAAATATCGATTTATACTCGGAAAATGTTCAATTTGAAAACTTTTTGCAGAATTTTGACTCTGAATCAGCAGTTTTGAATACATTGGGAAATCATAAAAGATGATTTTGTAATCTAGAAAGCTTCCAAACGGAGTTTTTGAATATTTTTTCGTTATATTTTGAGGTTATGGCCAGAAAAAACACCGAAAATGGCGGTTTTCCGGGAATTTTCACAGAAATATTGCATGGAAACTTTATTTATTAGTCATTATTGATTGGAATTATTGATGAAAACAAATAATGCGAAGAATTAAACGCAAATTACAAATTACTTTGCGACGCAATGAAGATTCTTTATATCAATCTTCAACTGAGCTCACGAAGAGTGAATTGCGACAATGGAAGCTTTAAATTCTGTAATTGCAAGAGTGGCATCTGTATTGAGCCACCCTGTGCAAGACTATTCGCAGTAAAACGTGATATTTGAGAGCCAAGGAATCGTGCAAAAATGTGAATTTTAATTAAAATAGCAAACATGAATTTTTGCATAGATTGAAAAATTCTCTGTAGCTGCTTTTTGCCCAGCATTATTCCCAATTTGATGATTTTTTTCCTCCTCTTTTCCCTCCTCCATTTGCACTGTGTGCAAAAACCTTTTGAATTTAATCCATGAATGTATTCAACAAACGGCCGCCAGGAAAGAATAATATCGATTAGAGCGTGTGTGGAGCTCTGAGGTGGCTCAGTGGGTGGTTTGGCTTACATTCGCCCTGGCATTCAGCGTGGCGGCGACACGGGGGAAACAGTTCAGGGGCTGATTCGGTGCAAAATTCGGGGGGATGTGCGCCGCTGGTCCTGAGGGTGTGCGTAATTCAACAATTCATGGGCGCCAATTTGTGTAAAGCAAATAAATAAGATTACATGGTATGATACAGTCATTTTAGTATTCACGCGGTGTGAAATACAAAATGTTCAAATTGACCAAAAAACACGTTTTCGATTTTCAATTCTCCCGTGCATTCGCAAAACACCCAGAATACATATGTGTTGGGATTTGTTCTGTTTTTTTTTTTCTTTATAATGTGTGCGGCCACACATATTAAAATGGGAGGTGAAATAGGAATTGGAGGGAAAATCCTTGCATCCGGAACATGACCGGGCAATTTGAATTTCCTCCTGCTTTCACCCAAATTGTTACTAAACATATCTGGACGCTTAGGCCACCTTTCGCCTTGCATTACCGGCTGTTTGTGTGCTCTCGCAAATGTATGGATCAACAAGCAATTTGCTATTTCCAAGGGGCACATATTGTGGCTGGAAGTGGTAAAATATATCGAATATTTAACAAATTGAGGCATTTTCTACGTAATTCTGTTTAGAAAAATCAATTTTATTGCTTTTTCTAGGTTATATGATTGATTTAAGGCAGATTCGTGTCTTTAAAAAATCCTCTAAATCATGAAAATTGTGTTTAATCTGGGATTATTTATCTTTTTCTTGCCAAAGTTGAGCCTTTTCTGTTTAAAATAACTTCATTTTAGGTAAGAAAAAGCTTTGAAGTCAATCATAACCTCAAAAATTATAATTCAGTCTAGAAAATTGTCTTTTTTCTTAGTTATTTCCGCGATTTGTGCCTAAAAGTGGCAAATTTCACGTCTATTTCTTGTAGAAATATTGTTTTCTACGCCAAATTGACTAATTTTCTAGTGTAAAAAGGTTCAAATTAGGTGAAGAAAGATTTTTAAGCCGTATTCTTAACCTCACAATTTGATCAAAATGGTTTTTTTATCATCTTCTTAAATATAAAACTAGAAAATCCAGACACAAATTTGCCATGAACAAATTAATTAACTGATTTTTCAATCATTTTTTTAATTATTTGTGATAATAACTCAAATTGTGATTATTTCATACAAAATTCTGATTATTTTTTGATTATTTTCTGAATATATTTAACCAAAATATGAATACAAGTGAATAATTGTGAATATTCAGAATATTCTTATTCATTTTAACTAAAAAAAATAATAATTTTTTTCATTATGTAATTCAGAATTTTATTATTTTTCAAATTTCAAAAGAGAAAATATTTTTTTTTTAAGTATTTCATTCAAAGATTGTTTATTTTTTAAATTCTACTTGGGAAAATAATCTTTTTTTTCATTATTTAATTCAGAATTTGATCTTTTTTCAATTTTACTTGGGGAAATAATCATTTTTTGATTATTTTATTATCCTCAAAAATTTGAAGAGTTTAAACTTCTTCAGATGGAAAAACCTGGATTATATTTGTGATAAGTCAGAAATTCGTGTTTGAAATGCCTTGAAATACGATCAAAAGTCTCTGGAAGTGATTTGAGGCATATTATCTCCCCCTTGGCTATTTTTGCCCGGCTCGCCAGAATTTACATATATAATTTCATGGAATATGTCCAGGATCGAGTTAGTTTGGACTGTTTGGCCAGAAATCTAATGTTTTTCTTCTCTGCAAAAGATGCTTTGACATTTAATTTGTGAGATTTGATCGAGAATTCTGCAGAAAATGAGCAAGAGGTTGAGTAAATACGGCGGAGATTCGATGGCCAATAATATTATTGCCAGATTCCGGAATTGAATATTGAAGGCTTCTCCCAAGGGGTGGGTTTTGGGGAAAATGCGGAGTTGTGTGGGGATATTTGAGTCGGACGGGATTTCCGTATGGATTGTGATTCCATTCACCACAGAAGGTGACCAAAGGTTTGGCGTTCAACAGGACAACTCCCACTCAATTTAAACCACAATCCCATTTCACCTATAATCCCATGGTAATGCCTTGAATACTTCATTGTTTGCTCTCCAGCTGGATTTTCATCTTCACTTACTTCATGTCGTCGTTATGCATACATTATTCCGCGTTTTGTATGTTTCTACATAACATGGCAATGAAAGAAAGAAAAACATATATTTATTCTGGCATTTTTGTGTCTTTCAATCGCTGCAATTCTAGGTTTTCTAGGAACTATTAATTGCTAGAGAATCAGTAAGTGTTATTCGAATCATTTTCCTGGAATAGATCAATAAAAAATTAAGATTTTCTGGACATTGACTGAAGAAATGGAAGAAAAGCGTTAAACGGTAGCTGAAAACACTCAAAAAGCAAGTTAATAAGTCCAAATCAAGGCGCCTTGTGATGAAAATGTCTCCTAAACATTCCAAAATTTATAAATTGACTGTAATTTCTTAGGTGTCCTGAACGAATTATTACTAATTCATATAATTAAGAGGGAGATAATATGCTCAAAAGTCATTTTCCAAAGGAAAAAACACAATTCTTGGAGGAAAATAAAGTTCTTTTTACATATTTCTAGGTTATGTGATTAATTTAAAACAAACTTTGCCACTAAATAACCTTCAAAATCATACATTATTGCATCTAAGCTTGTATAATTTGCAATTTATTGACATAATTACAAATTAAATCTGTTGAAGATAAAAATCTTACAATAAGATTGATCATAACCTATAAATATTGCTTCGGGATAGAAAATTGTTTATTTCAAAAGCTGTTTTATTTATTTTATACTCTAAAATAGAAAACTTCAGCTTATTGTCGATTATTCTTGCCTCTAAAACGTTAAGAATAAGTTTCCTTTAAGGATTCTTTTCGATATCTCAAGGTAATTTTTAGGTTATGTTCCAAAGTGCTTGCAAAAGAGTGATTGAAAATTGAATTTAATCAAAAATATCCGCTGGAAACTTCAAATATTTCTTAAATACAGTTTCTCTGTAAGTTTTTAGAGTCACACAAGCAAAAAATGCGTATTTTTAGTTCAAAAACTCCTGAATTTGAGGTTATGTTATTTTACGCAGTTGGAAAAATCTCTAAAATTCTCAAAAAAGCGAAGAAAACAGAGAAATCGCATGTTTTAAGGACTGTCAAAGTTCTGGAAGTGTCTGAGATTCTTCCACGGAACTTGTGCGCACAGTTTAGCCGTATTATCTCCCCCTTGGATGTGATAATAATTAAATCCCGGCTCAGGAAATTTACAGTCAACTCTGTGATATGTGCAAATACTGTTAGAAATTAGGTTTACTTCACTTCATTTCGCCGTCTCAAGTCATATTTTCATGTATGATGTGTAAATTGATGGGAAATGCTTGTGAAAAATGCAGTTAGTGGATTTTCTTCCGTAGGAAATTACACTCAGTCATGGAAAGTTCCTTTGAAAAATTGAGCGTGCGAAGAGGGAAAAATCAATATGAAAACTGCATCGACTTATCTGTTGGTTGTGTGTGACATTTGTCGGCAAGACGATGAGGAATAAGAAGTTCTTCGCATTGTCCTGACTCTTCACATGTTCCTAGCATGAAATGATAATACAGCATGAAATTCTTATCTCGCCAATATACACTTCATGCATTCAGAGCGCGCCTTCTGCTGTGATCTTGGGTTGTTTTTAATATTTAAGCAATAATCATGCGACAGAAAAGTAAGTGAAGTTGATGGAAATCATGAAATTCTTATGCAGATTTGCTAGGAATGTTTGATTGTTAATTGTTTCCCTGTTTGACAGTAAATAAGACAACTTTTTCTGGCTTTCGTATCTTAAAATTCGGCTGAACAGCGTTGACATCGAGAGTCTCAAGCTAACAACATGGCACAATATAGGTCTCTCTGATATGGTATAAATTTGAAAATCCCGGAGATTTTCTCTTCTGGATTAGCAAGCATTTCCTCCTCTTCGTTTTACCATTGCTGGGGAGGTTTTGCTCGTGCAGTCTCTCATGGAGTCTCTCGTGTGTGAAATTGTATGGGTATTGCATCACGTAATACGGAATTGAACGATAAGGGATGCTGTAATCTCCCTCTCAGGCATTCAATTGTGTCTCTTCGGCCAATTTCGATGATCTTTTCGGTGAAAAGATAGATTTTTTCTTGCTTCAAATATTCATTTTTGTTGGGCAGAAATCCTTTGGTCAGTAAAAATGGCAGTTTTTTGTCTGTAAATAATTCAATTTGTCAGTTTTCAAAGAAATACATTTTATCAGAGTTTTTCTTTAGTCAGTCTTTTGCTGTTTAACCAGTAAAATATTGATTTTGGTTAGTAAAATATTAATTTATATCAATAAAAGATTGATTTCGATCAGTAAATTTGCTGTTTGGTTAGTAAAATATTGATTTTTCTCAGTAAAATGTTGATTTTGGTCAGTAAAATATTGATTTATCTCAATAAAAGATTGATTTCGATCAGTAAATTTGCTGTTTGGTTAGTAAAATATTGATTTTTCTCAGTAAAATGTTGATTTTGGCCAGTAAAATATAGATTTTGGTCAGTTAATATTGACTTTTCTCAGTAAAATATAGATTTTTCCCTGAGAAATATTGATTTTTCCCAGTAAAATGTTCATTTTTCTCAGTAAAATATAGATTTTGGTCAGTTAATATTGATTTTTCTCAGTAAAATATTGGTTTTGGTCAGTAAAACATTTTTATATCCAATCAAATTAATTATTTAGTGACCAAACTGATATTTTTTTTATTAACTAAACTGTAAAAATATAATTTATCGACAATTTTTACTAAACAAACTATTTTTTAACAGAAAAATTACATTTTACTGACCAAATTAATTTTTTTTTACTGACAAATCTAATCTTTTGTATTAACAAAATTGTAAAAATACTTTTTTATGATAATTTTTACTGTCTAAACTATTTTTTACTGATATTTAACTGATTAAACTGACTTTAAACTGATTAATTTACCACAACCTTCTTATTATTGTAGAACAATTAATTTTGCACATGAATTTAGTAATAAAATGAGTTCGATTCTGGAATAAAAAATAATGAAACATGATCACAATTACATGATCTGCAATGTGTTGCATTTTATGCCACTCTTGATGACTAAATATTGCACATGTGAGCAATTATGGGAGTTTTTGATAGGATGAAATCAGAGAAAGCATAATCATTTAATTGTGGTTGAATTAATTTAATTTTGCGGCACTTGATACATCATAAAACATATTCGCGTACATTTTCACCATGAAATTTCCACAGTAATATGATGTATAAATGGTCAGCCACTGGTCACAAATGAGCTTTTCTGAATCTCAGGGGATTTTCTGGCATTGTCGAGTTATTCAACGGAGGGAATACAAAATATTTGTCTATTTGGCGAAAAGCGGCAAAATGTACAACATTGACACAAATATGTTGAAATATTTTCGCCAAATCGCGAGGGAAGTGAGCAAAATTTTGTGTTTATACCAAAAAGAGTTTTTCAAATCCTGGCATAATTCCAGAATGATATTTTCCACTATTGCGCTATTTCGGTTCTGATTTACTATATTTTTTGGGGGAAAACATTGAGATTTTCTGGGGGATTGAAAAAGTGTTTAGAAATTGTCATTTGATATTTGAGGAGAAATTGATCAAATAAAGTTCTTTTTTTTCCTATTGTTTGTTGTTCAATTCGAGAACAACATTTTGCTCCTTGTTCTCTCATTGAGTGGAGAAAAATAGTTTGAACGTGGAAAAGTGTAATTTCGTGTTACAAATGTGGTGACAGTGAAGTGAATTGAAAGAGGATTTTTTTCCTTCCCTTTCAGCTGGCACAAAAACTAGATTGATCTTCACATTTTCTCATCCACTTCACTTCTCACTTAATTTCACCTTCATTCTCTGCTCTTTTCCATTTCCCAATCGAATCCATTCCAGTGAAATAGAACGTCAGATGAGCTTCACTTGTTTTACACTCAGTGTGGAAATTATAGAGGCAAATTCAAGGTGCTCAATTTCAGTCTTAAGGTCGCATAATCAGCTGTAATTTCTTTATTGGATTCCTAGCAATCTTTCAACTTCTCAATAGGAATGACATTTGAAGTCAATTCATATATTTCGTCGCGTAAAGACAAGATAATTGCGGAAAATTCACGTGAAAATCAAGGAAATAAGCAATAATTATGTTTTTAGCTTGATTAGGAAAGATTTATTGGATTTTTCCGGCCATTTGTGCACATTTCAATAAACCCAGATTGAGGTTATGTGTTTCCGGACATCCTTCGATCCTTTCCAAGGAAACTAATTGGTTTCTTTAAGTAATTGGAAAGAAAAACACCCCCAAAGAGCAAATCTCGCACTTTTCGGCTTCTAAAATTGTCCGCAATAAAATTACTTATATAAGTTATGAAAATATAAAGTCGTAACATCAAATTGGTAGCTTTTATGAACTGAAATACGAAATCCGAAATGTTGCAACGACGCCTAAAACAGTTGAATTTCACAACATTCTCTACATGTTATCGAAGATGTATGAAAATATTTAGAAGTCTAATTGAGAGAATTTTTAAACAATTACATAAAAATCTCTCTTTCCACACTTTATTTCATTTCCTGTGATTTTCATAGAATTGCAATGGAAGGAATAGAAGGTTGAGAGGCACATTTGAGGGTGTTTTGATGATTTGGTTCAGGAATTTGGGGGAAAGAATCGTCGCTTCATCTTTGAAGGAGAGAAAGAACTTCTTGTGCGTGTGTGAAGATTAACCTCAGAGGTTTCACCATATTATTAAATACGATCACGACGATGAACCCGAGAATTCTGTGCGTGATTTAGAGAAAGGATGAAAAAAATAAGGGGAAAAATATAATTTAGATGTCAAATTGTCTCCGCGAGAAGAATTTTAGCAAATTTTTAAAAGAAAATAACATTCTGAGCCATTAAAAGGGAAATACTTAGAGAGAAAAATCTAAATCTATGTTAAATCGTTCTTTAATGCGAAATAAAAGAAGGGGTTTTTGAAACAGTGTTTAGTATTGAAAAATTGCCCTCGATTCCAGTAAAAAACGGCTTTTCCGTTAAAGTTTCCACTCAGTGGCAAAAAGTTAAACCATAATCTCATAATAAGGTTTATCAGAGTTGCTCTCTGGCTTTGAGTGTCTCGAGTTGATTCACGAGTGGGTGGAAATTGACAGTAATGTCGATAATGAAAAAGCCACAAATCCGTGAAATAAACTTAAACGTCGAATTAGAGTGAACTGTATTCTGTTTGTGGGCAAAGTAACTTCTCATCCTCGAAAATTCTACCCTTCTGCATCACTTACGGCTCCCTTATCGTCAAAGGACTCTCTCTCTCTCTCTGTGATGGAATTTTCACATGGCTTTTCACATGTCAGGCGTGGGCGAGAGATAAGTTGAGGGAAAATTGCTGATTGTGGGGGAAAATTTATATTTTTACACGAATCGCCAAAGTCGAGTTTTGTTCACCTTTTGGCCACCCTTTGGACAGAGAATCGTACCACCGTTTTGCTCAAAGGGGTTGGTGCATAGTGGAGGGAAATGTGTAGGAAAAAAAGGGGGAAGTTTTTTCTTTTTGCAAAAGTTCTACGTTTGAAACATATTAAATTACGTAATTTATACCGAAGTTTCTCGCACACACTTCATCTCTGCAATATATATAATTTCAGAATTTCCACACAAATTTCACCCTTAAGCTGTATAGACATTTTGTGGGGCGGTTTGGAGGGGGGTAAATGTGGAACTGAGGGTGTCTAGAGATTCTGCGTTGCGTTTGTGTGTATTTTGAAGTAAAATGATATTTTAGTTTCACTTCTTCCGCTTCCCTATCAAATTGCGGAATAAAGGTATCTCGAGGAATGAATATTATGTATCTGCAATTGCTGAACACTCAACTTTGTGTTACATTAAATATTTATTGAGAACTTTATAGACAACATGAAAATTTTAGCTTTCATTTCGACGGGTGAATTGAAAACTATGAAAAATCAATTTTTCATCATTTACATCTTGTGTATTTTTTCTATTAATTGTTTATTTCTTACATTTTTTCTAAGAAAATTGTCTCAAATTGCATTTATTCGCTGAAAATGATTGAAGTTTTTCCCAAAATATTCATAAAGTTTGAAAAATTAGATTCTTTGTCATATTTCTGAATTATTTCACTTGAAATCTTTGAAAAAAGTTCTCGTAAAATATGAAAATTTAATTTTTCAAAACTCATTTGAATAAAATATAGTCAAAAACATAAGTTTTTCTATTAAATTTGTTATATTTTAGTCAAAAATTTAAAAAAAATACTAATAAAATCAACTGTAACATTAATAAAAAAAATGTATTTTAGAGTAATATTAACAATTTAATAAACTATAATATTTTTTTAAGGTAAATTTGGCAAATTTTGCAGCAATATTAGTGGGAAATTTTTGGGAAAGATTTTGACTTTTCACAGTTTTCTATTCACCCGTCGATAATCCTTGACGTATCCTTGATAACATTTCAAATTCTGATCTCTGTCCATTAATCCGAGAAGTCATATCTCTGTGATCCGATTAGAGCAAAAAGAAGTCTCGTCCTTAATCTTCTTAATTCTGGCAAGCTTTTCGTGGAAAAGTTCCTGTTATCCAATCTCATCATTAGGCTGTTAGGAGCTTTTCGATTTCACCGTTCTCAATCATGTTGCCACTTGAGAATGGCATGGAAAAGTGGGTGAAATTGTGCGATTGTGGGTGGGATTTTTCTCCACACTTGCTTGCTAAGACAGCGCGCGGGTGTGAAAAAGAAAATAGAGCATGGAAAGCTTTTCTTCGCATCATTATTTTTACTGTTATTATTCACAAGTTTCGAGTTTTAGTTTCTGCCAAGCGCACCACCTTTATTCAAGGGGGAGATACTGCGGCTAAACAGTGTACACCACTTTCAGACACTTCCGCAATTCCTCTGCAGAATCTTCAACACTTCTTAACGCTCTTAAATGAATTAATAAAAATTCTGAGGTTATGAATTTTGCTCAAAAATATACTTCAAGTCTGGAAATGACTAAAAATGGCGAAAATTACAATGTTTCCACTGCAAAATTAGATTAAATTTGCCACTTTTGAGCACTAATTGAAAAAAATAACTATACAAAGAGAATTTTCGGACACATTTTTGAGGTTATGGTTGACTTTTAAGCTGTTTTCTAACCTAATCTTAAGTTTTTTCGGGCGCAAATGCTTAATTTTGTCAAGAAAAGAGAAAATTTCTCAGTTTAAACACAAATTAGATGATTTTGAGAAATATTTTATCACATAACCTATAAAAAGCGATAAAATGAAATTTGTCTACATTTAAGTGATATTTTTGAGGTTATGATTGACTTTTAGGCTTTTTCTCAATCAATATGAAGTTTTTTCGCACAAAAATGCTCAAATTTGTCAAGAAACAAAGAAATTTGATGATTTAAGAGATGTTTTTTTGAGGTTATATTTTACATAACCTCAAAAAAGCAATAAAATTGATTTTTAAGCAAAATTAATTAGGAAAATGCGTAAATTTGGTTGAAATGGAAGCTTTTTCAGTGCAAATATTCTAATATATTTTGTCACAAAAGCTGTACACCACTTCCGACCGTAATATCTCCCCCTTGCCTTTATTTCTCTCCTTGACGCCCAGCAATCGTAAGTGTTCATATTATGGTGGAAAATGTTGAGAATAAATGGACCAGAAATGGTGTATTTATTGATATTTATAGGTTTGCAGGGGGTGTTTTGGAGTTTATACCAGTGGCATTTTTATTGTGTCGATTGTTTGCTATGTGCCATTGCACGTATATACAGTTTACAATATAAAATACACACACACATTCATGCGGAATTCTACGTGAATTGTTAAGAGCAGCGAGAGAAATTCAATTACTGAGCGTAGAGAGTGTTTTTCACGAGGCGTTTCCATTGCTACTTGCACCATTTCCTCCCCCTCCGTTGGATCCATATGCACTGCATATATGTAGTTCTCACCTAGACGGCACCCCCTTGGGGGTGGGGGCGGTGGGCCAGAGATTGAGGGTTGCACTATTTCAATACAAGCGTGCAGCGATGTGTATTTTTGTAATAAGTTGGAAAGAGTGTTCAGTGTAGCACTTAATTACCTGTCGATGCGAATAGAGCATTTTCTTGGAGTTTTGCCTCCATTTCCACTCGTCGTCTCTCTTTCGCATTCAGCTTCTCCACCCTCAACCCCCAATCGACAGACATCGTGGCATGTTTGCGTTTGTGTCCAGGGGGAAATCATAAGCGTGCAAAAGTACACTGCTTCATGTTTCTCACATCAAGTGTTGTGATTCCACACTGTTTATTCACTCTTATCAGACTCAATTCCCTCCAGATCGCGTCCATCAATCTGTGCGAGAGATTTTTGGCATAAATTGATGAATGTGATTTGCTAACAATGTGTAGATTTTTCAGAAAGAATATCTTATTGATTATCCCCGAAGGAAGAAGATAATACAGCTAAACTTTCTACACCACTTTCTGACACTTCTAGGAAATTTTGCAGTACTTCAAACATGTATTTTCCTTATTTTCTTCAACTATTTTGAGATTCAATACATTTTCCCAGCGGTCTTAAGTGTCATAATCTCAAATTTTGGTGTCTTGGCTCAGAAAAGATGCAATTTTTGCTTTTATTACCCTGAAAACTTACAGAGAAACAGTATTTTAGAAATATTTAAAAGTTTCCAGTGGATATTTTTTATGTGAATCAATTTTCAATCACTCTTTTGGACGTTCTTTGAAACATAACCTAAAAAATTGTCTTGAGATATTGTGAAAAATCATTAAGTTCGACAAAGTTTATCTTCAATTAATTATATAATCTAAAAAGATGCAAAGAACAATTAAAGCACTTTCATATAACTTTTATTAATGTTCTCTAATCAAATAATCAATTATTTGAGTAAAATAATAAAAAAAAAGATTATTTTCCCAAGAAAAATTGAAAAAATAAGCAAAAAAGTGATTATTTTCCAAAGTAAAATTGCAAACATAAATCAAAATAACCAAATTCTGAATTAAATAGTCAAAAAATGAATTTTTTTCACAAATAAAATTGAAAAATAATTGAAAAAAACTTATTATTTTCCCAAATAAAATTACAAAAATCAAAAAACCCGAATTCTGAATTAAATAATTAAAGAAAAAGAATATTTTCTCAAGTAAATTTTGAAAAAAAATCATATTTTGAGTAAAAATAATCAAAAAAAGTTTCCAAGTAAAAATACAATAAATCTCAATAATCAAATTTTAAAAATATTATCAAAAAATTTTAATTTCCAAAGTAAAGTAGAAAAACTAACAAATTGTGAATAAAATAATCAAAGTATGATTGTTTTCCAAATGGAAATTGCAAAATAATCAAATTCTAAATACAATATCAAAAAAAAGATTTTTTTTTCAATCAATTAATCAGAATATTTACAATTATTCAATTATATTTAAAATTTGAATAAATATTCAGAAAATAATAAAAAAATAATCAAAATTTGAGTAAATGGTTAATGGTCTCAACTTGCGACTGACTTTCCCCTTGGATTAACCCCAGTGGAAATGAATATCCCGAAAAAACCTCCCCCGCCAGTATATTTGGGGCGAAATCTTTGGAGTGAAAGAAAGTTATTAAAGCGGATGTGACAAATTAAATGGCGTTGAAGATATGACGAGAAGATGAGACGTGAAGTGTGTGTGGGGAGGAAGTTGGAAAAAATGGGGCGAAAATATATAAATAAATGGGAAAATACTTGGGTGCTTGTGTGTCAAATATAATATTTATGTATTGATGAGTTTTCCAAGGGAGAGACAGAGAAAGTGTATAAATTGTGTGGATGCGAGGGTGGAAATGTACGATGAGTGATTTGTTGGAATGCGAGTGTGTGAGTGCGTGTGTGTGTGTGTGTGCGGAGGGAAAACTGAAAGTTCGATTAAAGGCAAATGTACTTGGATGAATTTTTGATGGAAGGTGTGCGGCAGAGGTCGAAAAAAATTATTCCATCCACCAAATTTCCGTGTTGCCCCGAAATGGGAAGGCTGAGGATGCTCGCAAGGACGCGAGGAGGCGACTGTGGAATTGGGGAGTAGAGCAAAACGAATGTCAATATGAAAGAGGGAACATAGATAAGCCCATTAGAGAAATTAATGATCGATATAATGTTCCTCTCTCTCGCACAGATGGGCAAATCAATAAATTTGGGGCAGCAACATTTTATCTTTTCTGCCTCTAAGCACCCAATCCGGGAATCTTTCTTGCCATTTTCCTCCTCACGCCCTTATCAACTGTTTTTTTTTCAATTGCCCAAACTCGCTCAGCTCCTTCGCTGGATGAGCAATATTGACATCCGTTGATGTCATTTACAAATATCTGACAGCTTTCTGCCCAAGAGAGAGCACGAAATGCAAAGCATCTCAGAGTTGAGATTGAAAAAGCTTATTTTTTAGCTTTCTTTTGCTAAGATCTCAGCCATTGAGTGGGCGCATTGGCGATCGTAGCGTCAAACAGTCGAAGTACAAGTGAATTGTATAAATAGCATCATGCGAAGGGAAAATAACTCACGATTTGGGACAAATAACTTTGTGATTATTTAATCATTTCTTGATTTTTTATCGTAATTTTTATTCAAATTTTAATTATTTCATACAAAATTCAATAATTTCTTAATTTTTTTCGTGTTCTTTCCTGATTTTTATTCAGATCTTGATTTTTGAATTAAAAAAAATTCAATCAATTCTTGATTTTTTCTGATCCTCTCCTGATTTTTATTCAAATTCTGATAATTTCATAAAAATTTCAATAATTTAAGATTTTTCTAATTCAAATTTTGACAATTTCATGCAAATTTCAGTAATTTTTTATTTTTTCTGATTTTTTTTATTCAAATTTTGATGATTTCATAAAAATTTCAATAATTTTGATTTTTCGGGATTTTTTTATTCAAATTTTGATAATTTCATACAAATTTAATAAATTTTTTGATTTTTGAAATCCAAATTTTGATCATTACATACAAATTTCAATTATTTCTTGACTTTTTCCTGATTTTTATTCAAACTTTGATTATTTTGCAATTTTTCTTGGGAAAATACTCATTTTGTGATTATTTTATTTAAATAATTTAAATATAGCTTTTTAGCCCTTTCTGTTCCTCGGAATCAATCCTTTCTGACTTTTTTGACGTGGAAACACAGTTTTCAGGACTCTCCAGACGTCATTTGCGCAATTTCTCACTTTTTGTTTACATTTTTGGCGCAGAGAATGAGGTTATGTGAAAATTTCGCCGTTTTCGCCGCTGCATAATTACCATTTTCACATGAAGATAATGCAGATATCTTGAACGAAAATCCACAAAGATATTCATGTGTTTAGTTTAGCAAAATATTGAGCAGAAAACGACAGAAAAGTTTGAAAATTGGCTTCACATTTCAGCACTTTTTAGCTAAAATATCTGCTTTTTTCATAGCTTTTGGTGGTTTGCTGGGTAGCAAATATAGAATGATTTCTGGTTTAGAATTGGATTCTCTAGAATTTCATTTTGCATCATCTTTTGGCAAAAAGTTGGATACATTTGATGTCTATTGAGGCACATTTCGATACTTTTTCACACTTTTGGAGCACTGTGGGAAGATTGAAATCACTATGCAATCACTTTGGAGCATATCATGCAGCATCAGCGTGGTTTTCCGCTGAGTGCTCCTGAGATGGCTACAAAAGGTAGATATATGATGATGTGGGCTTGGTGGGAAATTGGGTGAAAGAAGAACTCATTCCATCTTGGCACTCTTCTTGTATGTCGAAATTCCCAATTCTCGCTATGCGATATAAATCATATTTTATTCCGTGCGGGTGTCAGTCGCTATTTACAAACGTATGTAATCTGTTCGACTGAAAAGTGTGAAAGTTTTCCAACATCTCCGATATTCTGCCGCTTGAGTGTGGAATTTTTGGCTTGAATTTGTGAAATTATATTTTTGATATTGGAGCCAATTCGGTCAACAGGAAACTTTTAGCATTGATCTATCAGTGCGAAAATTGGCTCCAACTCTCTTGAGCGGCGTCGCGTCCTTTTCGCCTCTCGCTCGCTCTGGCGGCGCTGTGTGGAATAATTTTAACTTAATTAATTCATAATCGCAAATTTACATTGATACCCCATCTCTTTGGCTGCGGGGGTGGGTGGGTGTTGGTGTGTGCTTTTGAAGATTACTTTCCGGTGGCAATTGGTTGACAGTGATTTAACGCAATTTTCACATGTCAACTCATTGGTGTGAATAATTTTATTTTCGGCCCATTATATACAATTAGGCGAGCATGAGCGCGAGATGAGCGCAGAACTGATACGCTGAGTGGGATAAAATCTCATATTTGAATGGGACAATTTCGAAAATGAGCATATTTTGAAGATATGTCGAGTGAGTTGCGATAAATTGTCATTCCTCACTGGCATCTATGTGCACTTGCATTAACATATTCATATATATATATATATATATATATATTCACATATGTATATATGTGAAATTAATTCTTCTAATTCCGTGCGTATATGCAGCATAAAATCGACTGCAAGTTTGTAATCTGCAGATTCACATTCGCTCGAATTCGAAGGCAAAATTAATTGTCCTGAAATGTGCAATTTGTGCTCTGCTTCAGCTACAAAATGTCCATGTACAGTAGCGTAAAATTAAATTAGGACACCCATGAAATTGTTGTGTTTTCTTCAATAAAACACCCAGAGAAAGAAAACTTCCATTCAGACTCCTTGCAAGTAAATTTTATTTCAAAAGTAGACGTTAATTCAACAGAATTTTAGCCCATTTTTCCTTTTGGTGCTTGAAATTCGATATTTCTCTCAATTTTCAAGACAATTTCATCAAGACAAAAAATAATGAGAATTTAATGATCTTTCAAAAGCCGTTGAGATCATGACGATATCTCAATTCGCAGTCGAGATATTGGAAAATACAGATAAAGATAGAGAAAATTAAGTTAAGACACTGTTTTTTGCTCTAAATTCATATTATAATCATAAAATTTGCTCAAATAATCTAATTAAATTATGAGTTTGGAATATCTGGAAGACATTTACATCAATAAAGCGCATTGATTTGGACTTTTCAAATTGCTTTTAGTGCGTTTTAAGCTGCCTTTTAACGCTTTTCTACCATTTTTTTTTCATTTCTTACGCACAATCTTGCGAAAAATCGCGGTGTAAATCCGTTCACAGATTTCTCATGAGGTGTT
This sequence comes from Phlebotomus argentipes, assembly GCF_947086385.1. Classification (NCBI taxonomy): domain Eukaryota; kingdom Metazoa; phylum Arthropoda; class Insecta; order Diptera; family Psychodidae; genus Phlebotomus; species Phlebotomus argentipes. The sequence continues at coordinate 6,435,604 of NW_026776174.1, forward strand.
AAATTGGAGTTAATGTTAATCTTTTAAAAACAATTATGTAGTCGTGAAAATTACAGCATTTTTCTCATTAGAAAGTGTGATTTTCAGTCAATTTCTTACTATAATGTCCAGAAAATCAATAATTTCTTATTGCTAAATGACAGGAAAATGATTCTAATTTCGTTTAAATATCCTCTAACATTAAAGTGTTCCATTATGTGGTAAATGGTGCCTAAATCCTGCCACAAAATCTAGCATTGTTGCGATTATTGCACACAAAGATATTCCGAATACCAAAAATTCTTTGATCAATCAAAATTGTCCAGAAATTTCACTTAATGTGGAAAATCCTTTGGCGACGGCGGAGTTTGAATTTAATTAAGCATATCTGTGTTTATTATTTATTTCCAAGATGGGATTTTATGTAGTTTAGTGATCTTCTGAGGGGGAAAAGACAGCGAAAAATAACCTCAAAGAATTTGTCCGGAAAGCAATTTCACAGGTAAAAAATATCCCTGAGCGCAGCTTCTTAAGCTCGGGAGGAAAGGATCTCAAGTGCAATTTATTTATTCATTAATCCACACTCAACGATGCATTGAACTTTACGCAAAACCAAGATAACTAAGGTGTTCTCTGAGGCACGCATAGATTTAGTGAATTTTAGCTTTTCGGTAAAATGACCTGAATTTCACAGGTGTCCTAACCGAATGCTCGCTACTGTATGTGTGAGGGCGAGTGTTTGGCGAGCAGAGATAGTGAAATATCGGCGAAAGAGCTTATAATGCCCGCTTCCACAGCAACTTGCACAGAGCATTCGATTGTCGTGCTTTTCGGACTGGAGAAGCGTTTTGTGCTCGAAATCCGCACGCTGGTGGACGAAATTTCGGATGAGGGCCACTCTGTGGGCGGGGCGCCACAGAGGGTGGGTGGGTGGAGGGTTTATGGTGCCATTTACGGGCGCGATATGGTCAGTTAAAAATCAATTAAAATTTACCAAACAATGCACATGTGGAAAGTTGTCTGTATTATTCTCCGCTCCATCCCTTTTATCTCTCCATCCGCAATCATCTCTCGCTTTGCATTTTGTCCACTAAATTGTCAATTCTGCAGAATCGCTTCGCCGCTGCAAAACTCGGAGCGTTTTCTCTAAGATTGAATTCCCAAGCAAACAATCATTTTGGCAGATTTGTGATTTTTTCAAGCTCTTCAAAGAACTTTGTGGACATGAAACGTCCTTGGTTTTATATTGTATTATTTCACTATACCCAGTCAAAAACAGTCATGACGGAATTCCGCTGGATTTCCTATGGAAAATCCGTTAAAGTTAGATATTTAGTAAAATGTGGCCAAATGGCGCACAAAAGATAGTTTTTGACGTTTTTGATCAACAAGGATTGATCTAAAGTCCTTAAAATGTAATACAAAGTAGTAGATAATTTCAATATCTATCATTTGAGCCCAATTTGGGGGAAATCCGTGGAAAATTGGGTGAGATAAGAGCACATATGTGCGCCAAAGTGAGGGAAAATAGAAGAAAATAGGCTCCAGGAGGAGAACCTGACGGTCTAGGGCGCCAAGTGAGGCATCGTTGGACAGCTGATAACCTAAAAAATATGACAGAAATTTCTTTCCTAGTGTTAAAGACTCAATACATAGAGACTTTGAGTGGTTTTTCCTGCAGAAATCGAGAAGAATTATCGTTTGAAGTTACTTTGAGGATGAAAAGGCGCAAAACGAAGGATTTTCTTTGGTTTTTCCTGAAGGAATCCCACAGAGATGGATTCCTGGAAAAACAGTGAATATTGGATTGTGTTTTTCCTGGAAATGTCTTATATTTGATGCTTTCTTTTGCTAATCTGTAGGTTTCTATGTTGTTTCTATGGTATTTGGATTAATATTTGAGCTACAACTGAAAGTTCAAAGTATTTTTCACATGATACATATTTTTCAATATTGTTGAACACTTAATTTTCTCTTCATTGTCAATATTTCCTGACCAATGATTGGGGGGAATTGAAGCGCAGAAGAATGTAACGAAATGTTGGGAAAGTAATAGAGTTCGAATCATCAGCAATTCTCGCTGATATTGAAATATTGAACGAGCTATTATTAACTCGTTTGACATGACGGAAAGTGGTTTGGAGTTGACTTTGAGTCTATAATTGAACACACGGGATGAAGCTAAAGAGATTGAAGCGGAGTTGGGCGCACGGCAAACAATATCCCTCTAATGGACTTTTATTTGTGTTGCAACCCCGCGTCAATCCTCCTGACCCAGAGAATTGCACCGACGCTCGACGTGCCGCGTGGGTGGACATTGGGGTGGCTTGCAGTAAAAGCTCCCCCTTCGCCACTCCCGGAAGTCAATTTTTGTGCACTTCGCTGTATTACTCGATGGACATATGTATGTACAGTAGCGAAAATTAGTTTAGGACACTTTTGATATTTTGGTCACTTTTCCAAAATTCATCGATCAATCAAAATTGTCCAGAAATGTCATCCAACGAGGCGCAATACGAACTTTACACAAAACCAAGATCACTTAAGTGTTTTCTAAGGCACGCATAGAAGCAAAGTTTTCAGTACTTCATTGATTAGTCCTTAATTGAGGGAATTTTAGTTATTCGGAATATCTTTTCATGCAATAATCGCCACAATGCTAGATTTTGTAGCATAGTTTAGGCACCGTTTACCACATTATAGAAGCCTTGAATGCAATTAGAGCCATTTTCCTGCAATGCATCGATAAGAAATTACTGATTTTCTAGACAATGTGATAAGAAATTGACCAAAAATCACCCTTTCTAAAGAGCAAAATGCTGCAATTTTCACGGCTACGTGATTGTTCTTGGACGATTTACTTAATCTCCTTTTCTGCACTTCAGAGAAAACCTGTGAACAGGATTTGGGCCGCGATTGTTCAGGAGAAATTGAAGAAAAGCAAAGAAAAGCTATAAATGATAGCTTAAAACATACAAAAAACAAGTTGACAAATCCAAATCAAGGCGCTTTTTGATGAAAATGTCTTCTAGACAATTTAAACTCATGAGTTAATGTGATTATCCGAGGCAGTTTTATGATTATAACAAGGATTTAGAGCAAATTAGGCAGTGTTTAACCGTAATCTTTGCTGTCCTTTTTCGCACATTTCTCTTCATTTTTCAATATCTCGACTGCGAATTGAGATATCGTCATGATCTCAACGGCTTTTGAAAGATGATTAAATTCTCATCATTTCTTGGCTCAATGAAATTCTCTAGAAATTTGACAGAAATACCGAATTTTTAGCACCAAAAGGAAAAATGGCCAAAATTTCATAGGTGTCCTAACCTAATTTTGCGCTACTGTATATATGGGTGGAATTGTGGGCGGCGCCTGATTACATACAAGATCCCACATATATATATATATTGCATTATACACCGGCGGTCTCTTCGCCAGAGCCTTTTCCCTCCTCGCCGGCTTTCCCCGATCGCTCGCTGTGCAAGCGCAAAATCAATACGATTTTCACATGATATTCAATTAATTTTGCAACGATATTTTGTCCTCAATTCTCACATGAGTCCGCCCACGCTCTCAAAGCCGCACTAATGCCACAAATTTAGCACTTTGGCCTTTTTGCTGTCGCACTGGGAATTCGTGGCGCTGCAGATTTTCCCATTGACCACACAATACAATTGATTAAATGGCAATTTTGGCACGGGGTGGATTTTTAACTGCTACTCTTCGACAAATGTTAGCCGATGCGCGGATTGGAATGATTGGCGAGTCGGTTGTGATGTTGTGACATTTAAAGATGCGAAACAACAAATGTAATTTGCTGAAAATTGTCCAGAAGTCATTTACAGATCAGTTGAAGTATTTGGAAGTGGAAGTATTTCAATAGAGTGCGTTCAAAAGTCACTTTCAAAAGGAATTAACGTAATAGTTGAAGGAAAAGAATTGTTCTTTGTGTTTTTCTAGGTTATGTTATGAATTTAAGACAAACTTTTCAAACAAAATAACCTTCAAAATCATTCAATCTTGCGCCTAAGCTGGTAAAAATTTGCATTTACTGACGCGATAATGATAAAATCTGTTGAAGATCAAAAGCTTTTTGAATCTAAAACTGTATTTATTGTACTAAGATTGATCATAACCTCTAAAATATTGCTTCAGGATATGAAATTGTCTATTTCAAGAGCTTCTTAATAGATTTTCTTCTCTGAAATAGAAAATTTCAGCTTATTGTCCATCATTCTTGCCATTAAAAACACCCCGAATAAATTTCTTTCTAGGATTCTTTACGATTTCTGATCATAATTTCTAGGTTATGTTGCAAAGTGCATCCAAAAGAGCGATTAAAAATTGAATTACACCAAAATATCCGCTGAAAACTTCAAATATTTCTAAAATACTGTTTCTCTGTAAGTTTTTCTGAGTTATAAAAGTAAAAATTGCGTATTTTTAGCTCAAAGACTCCTAAATTTGAGGTTATGATAATTTAAGCGACAAACAGAAAAGGAAAACGCATGTTTTAAGCACTGCTAATGTTCTGGAAGTGTTAAGGATTGTTTCAGGAAGTGGTGTACAAATTTTAGCCATATTATCTTCCCCTTAAAATTGCCAAAAAGTGAAGGAAGAAAAAAAGTTTCGTGTGGTGCGAAGAATGCTGGGGAAATTCTCGAAATATTTTCTTGTCATCGTGCTTGTCTTTTAATGTATCATCGCAGAATCACTTTGGTGATTGACAATTTTCTTCGGTAGAGTGTCGCCGAAGCTCTCAGTGTGACAGCCAAGAAGCCTTGAGGGCGAGTGTGAATGTGAGAAAAATGTGGTGTGTGATTGAATCTTCTCCTTTTCACTCCTTCCACTAAATGCTATCCTTCGCACACAATCGCTTGATTTGATAGAAATGGAAGCAAAGTCCTTAATCAAAGTATCCCAAAATTGAATTTCGATTCGTCTAGGATATGGTCGCTTCTCCCTTACATTTGGGGGGGCAAAAGTGAAATGGGGTTGGGGAGAAAAGAAGCCATGGCGAGTGAGCGAGATGGAGAAAATGCCTGTGGGTGGAAGAAACTGAGTGGATGGTTGAACAAAACTTATTCTCTTCCTGATGATGGTCGAAAACTTCCGCCAACTATATATGGAATTTAAGTACTATAGCTGAAGATTCCTCAGCCAATATGTGTGTGTATATTTCGTTCCTTCTTCTTCTTCGAGTGTGTATAGAAATAGCATCGCAAATTGCAAGTTTATACCGTTCCTTCGGAAAACTTTTCTTCTTCACCGCCATACTTTGGTGCTTTGTAGCATTTTATATAACGACATAAATACATGTACATCTCCCGATGGGCGGGGTGGGGGGGTGGAAAGCGCCAAAGGGGGTGCACAGGCAGCGTGTACTGGCGATGGGAAGTGTGTGATGGGGAGTCTTATGAGGGCGATAGACGAAGGCGGTGTGGGAAGCCTCAAGAATCGCTTCCTAGATGGGCAATATTGATGTTGAGGTTTGATACTGAGCACCATTCTTGAGCATAAAGTGTTTTGGGGAAAAGAAGGAGACAGAAGACATCTAGATTGTACCGTCTATCAGCAAGCCAAACAATGTTGCAATGAACATGTTGGTATCTAATGTAATAAGACCAGAAAGGGTTTTACTGTTGCCAAAACAATTCCGCAACCCCTTCGATTGCCCTGCATTCGAAGCGACACACGAAGCTGCTTTATATGCACAAGAATGTATTTCTAGCACTCCTTTTTTCCTGCAAGAATAGTGACACATTTTGATAAGGTTATTGAATATGGATACGGCGTAAGAGCGATTACAGACTTGCAGATTATCCTCGAATCGACGGGAACTGGGATCAATCCTCCATGGATGAGATTGGAGTGTGCAAAGGTCGAATCAGCGATAATTCATAGCTGATCTGGCGCTAAACACACTCAGGAGTTAGTCTTCTTTGTCGACACTAGCGACAATTCTGCTCCATTCCGCTCTCTGCTGTCAATTGATTTGTTTATTTTATCAAAAAGCATGAAATTTTACGATGTTTACGATAAAATTGCGAAAATGGAAGATTTGTAGAAGAATTTAATGATTTTAATTACCTATAAATCCGCCATTTTGTGTGTTTCGAGCTGTCAAATGATTCGGTGAATTTCAGTCGAGTGCGCTGCTGTCGGGAACCCCAAAAAATCGACTGGACCTTCGATATATCGAGGAATTATTCGCGTTTTATGGCTAAGCGAACTGTCAATCGTACACAGTCGCGCTCTCGCTGAACCTCCCGTGGATCATCAGCAAGTCTGTAATTGCTTCTATAAACTCAAGAGTTAGTCTTCTTTATCGACACTAGCGACAATTTTGGTTCGTGCCGCACTGAGCTGTTAGATTATTTGTCTAATTTCTCAAAAACGCCTAGAGATTCGCCATTTTGAGCGCTTTGAGCTGTCAAATGATTCGGTGCTCTCGAAAATCCTGAAAATACTGGATGATCTTTTGATGTATTGAGGAATGATCCGCGTTTTAGCACTCAACCAGTTGTCGTTTACACTCTCGCTCTCGCTTATCCTCTCGTGGATCATCAGCAAGTCTGCATTCGGTCTAAGGAGAAGAGCTGGCAGTTGATTTGCGATTGAAAACGCGGCGTGTAAAGTGAATTTTAGGCAAAATAGAACCTTTAAGCTCCAGAGAGCCATTCAGATGCCCCAAACTCTGCTCTGTATTCAATAAATGCTTCACCAAATGGCACCGAAATCGGAACTGTCGGGGAAAAGGGACATTCGTGCCTTTTGAAGTCATCAGTGCGGTGTTTTGTGGAAAGTTTTCTCAAAAGAAATTTCTGCGGTGATTTTTTTTTTAGTGTGCCGCCCCACTTTGGGGGGTTGAGGGCTGGAAGGTGGTGAGTCAGTTACAATTTCTCGGTGTCCTTCGGGCGCAGAATGTTTTTGGGGGGGGGGCGGGTGGCGGAGCGAAAAGCACTCTCGGCGGTGCCCCGGAAAAACTTCCACTGCACGATTGTATCTCTGCTGTGTGCCAGTTTTTCGGGTGTCCTCCTGCCCGGAATGTTTTGTAAGTTTTTCCGTGTCTGACGCGGCGCATGAGGCAGAGCGAGACGGCGAATGGAGGCGCAAGAGGAAATGATATAAAGTATAGTTTGACATATCCACACAATTTATGCTTTCAGTGTTGTATTTTTCCAAACAACCCCTCTATTAATTCTCATATCATTCCACCCCCAAAAGTATTTCGATGGCGCATTTTTGGACTTCCTCTCTCCCTCTCTCTCCCTCTCCCTCTCTCTCTCGCTCGCTTGGTCTCTAGAACAGCCCAGAGGGATGGTTGGAAACTGGTGGGAAATTGCGATGGCGCGCATTCAAGGGGCGACATCTCTTGTGTGCTTTGAGGCAATGTGACGTCAATCATTGATTTTTCTTCGATAGAAAAACAGTCGTTTTTCACTCAAACCACCCCCCAAAAACGCGCGCGTAGAACAAACAACACTGTGGAGTTTTTCGTGTGAGGAGAGAAATATATATATATATATATATATTTCTTATTTTATCAGAACAATAAGCTCTATGGTGAAATTTCACTAAATTGACAGCCAACAGAGTTTCCTCAATCTGTCATGCGTCCCAACGTCTTGAGGATTCTTCTACTGGTCCGCCACGGCCTCGTCCGTCTTCTGCTCCTTGTGGGCCAGCGCCATGTCCTGGTAGACGGATGAGAGTTCACTCATGGGTGCATATTCTTGGTTGAAGACGCGAATCTGCAAAAGGGGAAGAAGAAAAGGGGATGCTGAGAATGATTTAATATGCCAAGATAAGGGGGTGACAGAGGTTGTGGAAAGGAGAGTCCATGGAAATTTATTAAAAGACGACGCATGATGTGAGCCGAAGAGTGAAATAAAAAGAGCGTTTAGGCCGACTACCAAGGGGTGGTGAGTGTGTGGGGGGTTGTACAACAATATAAATCTCAGAATCGTGAAGTTAAACTTTAGGAATTTATGGTTGGAAATTGCGTGATGCGAATGTTGCGGGCGATGGTGTTCGGTTTTTTCTTTCGGTTCGTCGACACCCGATGAAGCTCTTCTGGTGGTCCTAAAACCACCCCCCAAACCCACCCACCTTCTGGCTCATCATATGTGAGCAATAAAATCACGAATTTTCTCGGCACCACAGCGGTGCGGAGGATGATGACCATAAAAGGCTGTTTTATGGTGTCAGGGAAGCACTTTCCCACCGTGGAGACTTCCGTGTGGGGTTGATGTATGACTCTCAACGCTGACTCCAACAACCCCACTTGATACCCAATGCGGAGGGGGTGGATTGGAGCGTCACTCCTTCTGCCAAGAGCGCTGATTCTCAAAATATTGGCCAAATTTCTTCCTTTGGCTCACCTTTTGCGCCGCTTTTGCAACAACAACAATATACTTAAACACTATAATTTATCGTGGAAATTCTGGCAATTTTGCCTTCATTACGGGAGAATTTTCCAGGATTTCTGCCACAGTAATTGGTCCACTCTTGTGAGGATATAAATTGGTGGGAGAATTTTTGACAAACGAGCTCAGAGAAATGTCTTGTTGACATTTCATCTCTTTTCACGCTTTTCGCACCAAAAATTACTTCACGAAGAATTTGAATATATGTTTTTATTCGAAGAACTTTTTGAAATCACATTTTCTAAATTAACAGTTTCAACTTGAGAACTCATTAAAGTTACCGTAATTTCATGAGAGTGTGGATTGTGTGATAAGAAAATTCCACACTATTTTTGTCCTTTCCAGAAGGAAATATTCTGTACAATAGGAAATTTTTGTGTAGAGTTCAATTCTCAGTCACACAAGAAATGTTAAAAATGTGTTACATTGCTTTAACACACTCCTTTGCTATTCTAAGTAAGGATTCAAATGACGGCACAAATGTTAAATCATTTTAATTCGCCTGAATGTGTAATTTTAACACAACTTCTAGAAGTTGTTTCACTGAATGTGTTAAAAAGCAGAATAACAGATCGGAAATCTGCAAATATCTTGGAAAATTGCATCAATCCGCAATTGTGACTCTAATTTTCAAGCATAAACATGAAACATATTTGCAATAAATTCTTTTTATCGTAGATTTTCTAAATATTTACTTGGATTTTAATAATTTAGGCAGATTTCACAATTTTTCCTCTCTTACACATTCTGTAATCGCTTAAAACTCTAAAACACAGTTTTAGCGAGAATATCAAGGGCTGTTTTCCCTTATTCACTTCGAACGTTAAACTTTTACATGTTTTATGCTTAACATTCCTTTGTTTGACTGAGAATTGCTCCATTCATTGGCAGCAGCAGAAAAGAATATTCGGTATGCAATTTTCTACGCGTTACTCTAAACTGAGATATTTATCGTTTTCGCATGACCTGAATTCTCATATGTTTGAGATGCACTGGAATAGCTGGAAATCTTCGTGAGATGGAAAATACAAGGCATGCGACTATGACAAAGTGGAATTTCGGGGATTATCGAGTGATGTGCGTGTGGAGGCTGAGAAAGTGTCTGAGCAAATGGTGTGAGTTTAATAATTAAGTAATCCCTCACTGTCTCCCGCCCTTCTTGTCTTTTTATACCGCAGGTATAATTATATATAGACACACTGGGGAGTAATTTATGGCAGTAAATTTAATATCCTATATTCTTAACGGTGATCTATGTCAGAAATCAAGAGAAATTCTAACAGAAAATTCCGTATTTTCAGTGAAATGCATAGTTTTTTTTTCGAATATTTCGGTTTATGTGTATCGATTTTTGCGTTGCTTGCGATCCAAGGGGGAGATAATATGCCCTTAATCTCTACACCACTTCTAAACACTTCCAAATTTGTCTGATACTTCTAGAACATGAAATTTGTAGGCTGTTTCCACATAATTTCCCAAATTGTAACGAATCTTGTGAGGTTTTATTTGATATTTCTTTAAAAATCAACTTAAAATCGCTGTTTTTAGACATCTTTTCTGATCATAACCTCAAAATATCACTAAAATATCTTCAAAAACCCCGTTCGAAAGCTTTATAGATCACAAAAACATCTCTTACGATTTGCCAATAATCTTAAAACTGCAGATTCACAGTCAAAATTGTCCAGAAAGTTGTCCAAAAGACTATTTTTGAGGTTATGTTCCATCTTAGCACAATTTACAGTGTTTCTTGGTAGCGAAGGATCAAAAAAGCATTGTTAATTGCTTGCAAATGCTTCATTCAGTCAAAAACAAGCTGAATTTATATGCTAGAATGCGAATTATACACTAAATCTGTCCTTGATTTGCTACATAACCTAGAAAAAAGGATTATTACGTTTGTTTCTCGTGAAAATCGAAGGAAATTCAGAGAATTTGATTGATTAGTCGGGAAAAAAGCACGCAGGAAAGGAAGATTGTAGGTTTTTTTCAGCACTTCCACTCCTTAAGTACTTCTGCTGAGTTTGTACAGCACTTCTGACTGTATTATCTCCCCCTTGTTGCGATTTTTGCTCGTGAAAACCCTGGGAATGTCACGATCAGCCTCCTTCACTCACTGCCTCCTCCGCCTCAATAGTTTGCTCGTGACGCTGATAGACACGAGATTCTATCAAACACTGGCTCCAACCCCTTATCATCCCCTTCCCCCTCCTCAGCCACCCTCGCCCAGCAGGCCAGTCGATAATTCCCTACCGGGAAATGCTCAATCGGCCACATAATCTAGATCGGGTTACAACTGAATCGTGTGGAGGAAGTGAATACATGGTGTGTATTATGTATGTGAATCTGCCGATTGATGGACAGGACAGTGGGAATTCGGGGGCAGGGGGAGAGGGATCAAGGTGATGTGTGGGCGGACGACAAATGGGGAGTGAAAATTTCTGTCTCCTCTAATGCATTATCCTTCCATGGATTCCCCAATGTGTGCTGATCCCTTTGATCTCCGATGTGGACATAATTTGGTGTAAATAATACAATTCACTAGCCCAGAATTATGTGCATATGTGTGTATTTATATATACAAAATCAACATAAAATTGAGGCCAAAATGTTGGCTAGAAACAAGAGTATTTCAATGGTGTGTCAATGTGAATATCTTCAGGTTTTTTCCTCAATTTCCCCCAACCCGAATTTATCCCTATTTGCTCAGGCGCCTTTCATTCCCTTCTTGACATACATTTTCTCTGTTTTTTATGAGAAGATTTATTCTGTGGCATTTTTTCCTTGCCTAAGATAACTTTGAAAGCATAAAGAGAGAGATATTTTTAAATTCTATGCTTAGATTTTAAGGAAATCTACGGAAATTTGTGTGATAATTAATTAAAATTTCCTCCATTAAGTTTGATAAAAGAAATTTATAATTTTTTCTCTGTCTTTTTAGGTCAGTACGAAACCTTTGCCGTGATAACAACAAGTGAAAGCCAAGAAGAACTAAAATGTCAGATGAACATTTCATATATATGTACGTATAAACATAAAATCTTTATCTCAAATAGTATGATTTATTTGAGAAATAGAAACATTTTTATTGTATTTCTTCAAGGGGTTGCTAATATTGGGGATGAATTGTCACTTTTGGCTTGAGATGCAAATTTAAATTTCAACATAAATGTCGCGAATTTCATTTAACGGTTATTGTCGAAGAAGAAACAGATTTTTTATCTTGTTATCTCTTCAAAAATTTATTAATAAAATAATTGTGCACAATTTTTAAAGAATAAGAAGCTAATTTCTTAACTGAAAAGCTTGGAAACATCAATGAATAGACAATATTACTTTAAAACTCGATCTTTTATCGGATATTTACGATTTTACGCTAGGTTTTACGATAGAAACGAGTATGAAACTGGAAAAACCTCTTATTTTTGCATAAAATAGAATTTTTAAAATTGCTGTTGAAAATCTGTAGTTTGGGATAGAGACAAAATCGTAAAGTGTCCTTTAATCGTTCAATATTCTTCTTAATCTTAAACTCAAATTCTTTTTTCAGCCCACAAAATACATTTTTCTCACAAAATCTACCAATTTCTGTATTTAAAAGCAGATTTTTATTAATTTTTCTTAAAGTATTTACAGAATAAAATTTCTTTTCTAAATTTTCTTCCCAAAGTTGGTTGAAATAATTCCTTCAACGCTCTAAAATCCAAACTAAATCTTAAACTGAGTTTTCTTCGAAACGACGAAACGAATCTATATTAGCAACCCCTTGTATTGCACATTTTTCATCTCATATTGAATCAGAGACATAAATTCTGAGAAAGCGTGGGCGAAAATGCACGAATAGCGCAACCTTTTCACCTTGCAATCTTTCACCCTGGCGCTGTTTAATCTCTATATTGCACAAGTAATTCTTCAACTTGAACTATGACGAAAGACAGAAGTTACTTTCATAATTTCTCCCGTCCAAAGTTCAACCCCTTTAATGACATCTATAATTTGAATCAGTTGCAGAAAAGTTGCCTTTTCTTCTCGGGGGTTTTTGCTGGGCAAAAAGGTTTACGATTTATAGCAGAAATGTGGCTCTTCTGGGGGTGGCAAAAGAGTTCAGTGAGTGGAAAAGACACTCCTCATGGTGAGATGATAAATAATTAAACGGTAAATTAACCCTTAAATAAATAGTGCGTCAAATAGCATCCATAAATCTTGAGCAAAGCATTTAGAGAGATTTTCCACATTCTTCTCTCACTTTTCTTCCACACACAAACCATGAAAATAGAGGATTTTCCTAATTCTGACTTTTCTCTTTGCAATTTTGAGGCAAGGATTTTTGGCATTTTCTCTCAAATCACACGTCAAATTTAGATTTTAATTCAAATTTTGATTATTTCGTACAAAATTTTGATTATTTTCTAAATATGTGATTTAAAATCGATTATTCAATTTCAAAATTTTGATAATTTTTTGATTTTTTTTCAATTTTACTTTGGGAAATTTTTTTTTTTACTGTTTTATTCAGAATTTGGTTATTTTGTTGTTTTTTGTGATCTTCATCGGGATAATAATTTTTTTTGATTTTTTATTAAAAATAACATTTTTTCTTCTATTTTAGTTGAGAAAATAATTTTTTTTATTATTTAAACCATAATTTGATTTTTTATTGCAAGTTTACTTGAGAAAATAATCATTTTCTGATTATTTTACTCAAGTAATTGATTATTTGACTTGAGAACATTAAGTTTCCTCAAAAATCGCCTTGTGATTTGCCCCTTGAGAAAAAATTATGACAATATGTTTTTTTCCTTTGATGGTTTTGTGCATTTCTTTATTAAAATGAAAATTCTGTCTGCGACGGGGAAGAAAATGAGGAGGAAAACAAAGTGCAGCATCTGAAATGGAATCTGTGAGATATTTGTTGCTTTCCTGATGGATTTTCCCTCTTCCTGTCTGAACGTGCTTGTTTCCTGACTTTGTGCAACTTCACTTTGAGTGCTCTGCATAAGAGTGTTCGTGTCACGAGGATGAACAAGTGCGCGGGAAAGTGGGTTGAATGAGGAATGGAAAACATCCTATATTGGGTGGGTGGGGGTGGGAAAAATTGTGGGTGGCTTCAGTGAGACGCAGAAGTGATTCGGGCATATTTAAAGAAGTAGAAGAAAAAAAGAGAGTCAAAAGATGCTTTTCAATTTCGCATTCCTCAGTCACTGGCTTTCAGTCTCAACATCTGCATTACTTTCAGTGTGACATGAAAGCGAAATCACGCTGAATATATATATCGACGGGTGCTTCGAAAACTGTTAAAAGTCAAAATCGCCATTTTTTAACACAGCGACTTGAAAATTTAGCTTCAATATCGCTGCGAAATTTGCTAAATTTACATCAAAACGCCTTCAAATCGTCCGTTAAAGTGCGAATATTGCTCTGTATTTTTTATTTTGCAAATATTTTAGTTGATTTTATTGGTATTTATTGAAATTTCTGACTAAAATATGGTAAAATTAATAGAAAATCTGAAAATATTACTTTCCAATGTCAATTTTTAATAGTATTCGAGTCGATTTTACCGAAATTAGTTCTAAAAAATCAACTTTTCACACTTTATTTGAACTTTTCTTTAATGTTTTCAAGTGAAAGAATTTAAAAGATATAAGAAATATTCACTCAAAGTTTAAAAAACATTTAAGGATAATTCTGAACATTTATAATTATTTTCTGAAAAGGTATTTTATGCGTTTGTCTACAATTTTTCAGACAAAAACATGACAAGTTTTTTCTCTTTGTGCTTTTTAGATAAATAAGATTTTTTCCTGTCGTCTAATAAGATAAAAATCTCAAAATTTTTGTACAGGAAGAACAAATAAAAAGCTTTTCAAGAATTCATAAGCCGAAAACTATGATAAATTGACTTTTCATAGTCTTCGATTCACCCTTCGATGTGTGAATATACAGGAAAAATGTGTACATATTGCAGGATTTGTGAAAAATTCTGGGAAAATGCAGCCACAGAATGTCCTAATCAATGAATTTAATTAATTTTTCCGCTGGAACTCGTGGAAATTCCTTTATTACGCCATCCAAGTGTCTCTCTTTCTCTCTCTCTTTCTTTGGTTCCCACTCGCGAGGTTTCTCGAGCAACTCTTTCATCTCCTGGCATTACTCGCGTCGCAATATAATAAAACAATTTCCACCACTTCCCAGAATCAACTCTGCGTCTTCGCCTCGCCACCCCCTCGGGTGGTGTTTCTCTAGCTATCTCCGTGGCTGCGCCACCCATTTCAGACAGCAGCAAAAGGATATATTAATGAGGAAATGAAACAATTAAAAAGTTTTGCATGACGCTAATTGGATGAAGCACGAAGTCATCTCACACTTTTCTCGCGCATATCAAGCTTTCACGAATTTAAATCCATCGCCAATCAGCCAACTTATGATATCCTTAATGTGTTTAGACTTGAGAGAACTTGTATGAGAACTTCTACGTTTAAAGGTGAAATTTTTACCAAATTCCAACATTAATTGGCTTCAAGGGGGAGATATTATCGGAAAGAAGTGGCTTACAGTTTAATGGAAGTATTTAGAAGTGAAAGTGTCTCAATATTTTCAATATAGTGTGTTTAAAAGTCACTTTCAAAAGGATTAAACGCAATACTTGGAGTAAATCATATTTTTTTTACTTATTTCTAGGTTATGTGATCAATTTAAGACAAACTTTTCCACTAAATAACCTTTAAAATCATTCATTTTTGCGCCTAAGCAGGCTTAATTTGCAATTTATTGACACAATTACAAATGAAATCTGTTGATATCTTACAATAAACTGATGGTTATTATGCTAAGATTGATCATAACCTCTAAAATATTGCTTCAGGATACAAAATTGTCTATTTCAAGAGCTTTTTTTAATTGATTTTCTTCTCTGAAATAGAAAATTTCAGCTTATTGACGATTAATCATGCCTTAAAAAATCTGAGTAAGTTTCTTTTAAGGATTCTTTTCGACATTTCAAGATAATTTCTAGGTTATGTTCCAAAGTGCATCCACAAGAGCGGTTGAAAATTGAATTACATCAAAATAACCGCTGGAAACTTTAAATATTTCTAAAATACTGTTTCTCTGTAAGTTTTTCTGTGTTATAAAAGTAATAATTGCGTCTTTTTAGCTCAAAAACTCCCGACTTTGAGGTTATGATAATTTACGCATTTGGAAAAATCCAAGGGGAAAATCACACACAATTTGAGACTATTAACTTTGTGATTATTTAATCATTTTTATGATTATTTGTGATTATTTATCAAAATTTAAATATTACTTTAATAATCGGATATTTACGATTTTACAAAAGGTTTTTCGATAAAAACAAGTGTGAAACTAGAAAATATTCTTAATTATGCACATAATTGAATCATTTAAAATATTGACGAATATCGTAAATCGAGAGAAGAGACAAAACCGTAAAGTGTCCTTTAATCGTTCAATATTCTTCTTAAACTTATTATTGTGATTATTCATTCATTTTTATGATTATTTGTGATTATTAATCAAATTTTGATTATTTCATACAAAATTCTGATTATTTTTCCTCTAAAATCGCCTTGTGATTTTCCCATTGGAAAAATCCATGAAGTTCCGTCTTAAGAACTGTCAAAGTTCTGGAAGTGTCTGAGATTCTTCCGCGGAATTTGTGTACACTGTTTAGCCGTATTATCTCCCCTTGATTAGATCAACTTTAGCCAATATTTCTCAAACTCATGTGAACAATAAAGCACAAAAAAAGTATCATATTATCCACTTTAGCCATTATTAAGCGCGTGGTGTGGAAGTGTGTGGGGTGGGAAGAGGGTGAGTTATGTGGTGAATGAGTGGAGAAAGAAAAGGTACTCTTCGGAGCACAAATCCGAATCGGAAATTGCGTTTGGCACTTAACCACTTCCTATTTCTTGTGGCAGCCTTATAATTTGCATTAAATTCCATCATACAATAGAGCTCAGCACAAATATACCAACGCCATAAGCATATATGTAGTCACACAATTTGAGCTTTTCCAACACATTTCACCGCACACATTCAATAGTATCAAATAAATTCCGTGTGTGTGGAGGACTTTTTTCTGCCGCTCTCGATTGCGATCCCCAGGATTTCTCCTCGTCACACCGAAACCATTGAGTTGGGCCTGCGTTTGGTGGCGAGGCGAGAAATGGATCTCAATACGTTGTGGGTGGGAAAGTTTCTCTTCTTCTTTCCTCTCCTCCTCTTGGGCAGCTTTTCCCATGCTTTTGCTCTCATTTTCAATCCGCACACACGCAGATATATTTTTGTGCGGCAAAATGCCTAAGAATGACTATCCAGAAATTGGAAATTACGAGGCGCACATTTGAAAAAAAAAGGAAGAGGGAGAAAAGGAAGAGGATCTGGATAGTGTAGTTGGAGAAGACTCCGCATGCTTCTCAAGGGTTGCTCTTCTTCTTCTGCTTCTGGGTTTATCCCCAAAAGAAAGAAAACAACACCCACAATTTATTCCCATCTGTATAATCCTTGCTTAGATTGGCTAGATTTGCCACTTCATAAAATAGCAAAAAATTCCATCCGTGACTTGGATTTTCTTCTCAAGCTCTCAGCCTTTCCATATTTTTTTTCTTCTCTTCTCTTCTTCTTCATCCCTTCAACACTCACCACCTCGCTTTCCGCATGCAATTTCTTTCAGCTCTCCAGTGGATGTTGAGGCACACAGGAAAAGCTTTTCTGAGGCTGAGAGATGAAGAAAAAATTATTTTCCTTTTTTACACTTCATCCTCTTCCTTTGCCTTCTAGGCATCCTGCAAAACACCCATCAAAGGGGCGCCTCGATGAAGCCCGCTGGCTTACACACATGCAGACAGACTTGTATTATTTATTTCTGATTTTTAATAATTCTTCCCTCTTTCCACACTTTTTCTCCCCTTCATTTGGGGAGTTCGAGTGATGCACAAGTCATGCATGAATTAATAGAGATGAACTTTGCCTAAAATCAACACGATTTTCAGCTGATTTACTGCTCACAATCGAACTGTTTTCAGAGAAAAAAAGCTCTCAGACGATGTAGAGTAGCGAAAATTTAGGCCAATTTTTCATTTAGTGCTAAATATTCGGTATTTCTTTCAATTTTCGAGACAATTTCATTAAGACAAGAAAGAATTAGAATTTAATGATCTTTCAAATGGCGTTGAGATCATGGCGATATCTTAATTCGTAGCCGAGATATTGCAAAATGCAGAGAATAATGTGTAAAAGAACAGCGAAAATTACATTAAATCATGAGTTTGGAATGTCTAGAAGACATTTTCATCATAAATAAGCCTTGATTTGGACTTATAAACTTGCTTTTTGTGTGTTTTAAGCTACTTTTTAACACTTTTCTTCCATTTCTTCTGCAAAATCGCGGCCCAAATCCTATTCACAGGTTTCTCATGAGGTGTTAAACAGGAGTTAATGTTAATCTTTTAGAAACAATTATGTAGCCGTGAAAATTACAGCATTTTTCTCATTAGAAAGTGTGATTTTTAATCAATTTCTTCTTATAATGTCCAGAAAATCAGTAATTTATTACTAACGCATGGCAGGAAAATGGTTCTCTAACATTAAAGCGTTCTATAATGTGATATAAAACGCAGTATTTTAGTGAGTTTAGCACACAAAAATACATTCATATGTTTTATTGCCTCCGCAAAGCACAATTTTGATCAATTTTTCATGATTTCCGGCAATTTTCTGCTAAGTTTTGTGCAGATAAAAGCTCTTTTCTCAGCACATTCAATGGACATCCCTTAAATGGTGTCTTAAAGTTCTTTGTCCTATCAATACTTCTAATAATCGACCTGAAAGAAGCGCTTTTGCGAGCAGATTTGCTGGGACAGTTAAAAAATCTTAAAATTCAACTAGTCATCAGTGTGACAAATTTAAAAAATGCATGAATTCCGTGTAAAAATGCATATCTACATTTCTATTCATGTGAACATGTATAAATTTGCGAATACCTGTGTTTTTACATACAAACATGTCTGCTGTGATATATATAGGGAGTATTATATATAGAGGGCTCTTTTGAAAATCCAAACGGAAAAGCCGAAATACACGATGTTGATTTAAAAAATTCACACCACTCTAATGTTTGCTTAAAAAAAAAACGCAACATCCACACATCCTCTTTCCACACATCCTTTTTCCACACACCTTCCGGTGCACGGCGAGGGGCTTTAAGAGTTTGTGCGCGGGGAGAAAGGAGTGCTTTTTTTGTTAACCACTCTGGGTGTTTTCGTGCAAAGCCATCCACCATCCTCTAAACAGCGGCCGCACTGTTACTACATTTTTCATCTATTCATACAAAAGTTTTCTTCTACATCCTTTTATATCGCGTATTTCATGTACGAACACAACTCCGCACACACTTTTCCCAACCCGTCCAGGAGTCGGTGAAAAGTGGCCGAGAGGAGGGAAAAAAAATACAACATCCTCTCATCCCTTGTCGAAAAAACCCACAATATTGTGTGCTGGCCAGCGAGGGTGGGCGATGGTGGATCTCTTGGAGGGGAGCAATGAAGTGGAGGCGCCCCTGGTTCGAGGGTGTGGGCGCTACATATTCATTTGATGGTGTATGAAGCAACAAAAGAATGATGATGAGGAATTCCCAGTGTCTCACCACAGCAGCAACAGAACCACCCACAGACAATAACAATCACAGCCAGCCACCCCCAGTCCCGCCATGGCAATTCTCACATATCCACTCCACGAGTTCAATGGGAGCCTCAGCTTCTTTGTCCCATCCACGTCCTCACACTTTGCACACTGTCTCACTCTCGTCCTCATCCTCATCCTCATCCTCAGACGCTATCTATGCAGTGTCACAATTGCCTTCTTCCAACCAGACGCTGAGCGATGTTACAAGCTTGCTCTTCCGATGAGTCACAATTAGCGTTCGCCCCACTTGAGAATTCAAACACGACCCATTGAATCCTTTTAGTGGATATTTAAATTGCTATCATAATTCTAAGTGGCTACAATTCTTTTCACCATCAAGCGACAGAACGTGAGTCTCTGCAATTACGCCGAGCTTTTAATTTTGGCGAAAGCTTTGATGTCTGTAACTCATATTCACCGCTTGCATTGCACTCAGCATACTGACCCCATTAGAATAGACTACAGAGACTGCAAATGGTGAATTCTTCCCTCTAACTGACATTAGATTGAAAAAATATACAAGTTGTTTGACACGTTGTTGCAACATTACGATTCATAACATTTACGAATGTGGGAAAATTATCTTCTACAAGTCATGAAACGCTTGAAGACAAGAAAGACCAGAAAATTCACGTGAAAACTATGAAATTAGACAATATGGATGTTTTTATGTAGATAAACGTTTTCCTGGACATTCTGATCAGCAGAATCCTTCACAAACCCCACCGGAAAAACGCCCAATGTCAGGAACAGTCGCGGATGAAGATGTTTTGTTACTAGGATTGACTATTTTGCACTGTTTAATTTATTCTTTGCGTTTAAAAAATTTCTCGATAATCGCCGAAAGCTCCTGGAAAATCTAGAAAATTGGGCTTCACTTCCACTGAAGAACATTTCCTAACTTTCACGTGGCGGAAAATAGTCAGAAACTGGACGGAAGTTGGAATATTTTGCTCTAAAAACACTTTTCAAGAGCAAATCTCGCACTTTACAGCTGAAATTCGTATTAAATAAACCCAAAATTTGCCTTGCAACGCCTTCTTGGTCGTATTTTATTTGTAGTCTACACTAGCGCCGCCAGGCGGCCGCTGATATAAGGTATGAAAAGCCTAAAGTTGCAACACCAAATTAGTAGCTTTTACGAACTGAAATACGAAATCAGTATAATGTTGCAACGAGCGGTAAGTTGGAAATTCCACAATAAATTACGGTGGAGAAGCTTAAGATGATTTCTGAGCTTAATCAAATATTTACTGACTGCGAATGTATATTAATAAGTGACTTGTAATGCAAATTAGAATACTTTCGAGCGATGCAACTTCATCAAGTGAAAGAGTTCTTCCTTGGCGAAGTTGGTTCCTGTAAAAATAATTTAACGACAATTTAATTAGTTTTTCCTCCCCGAGAAAAGGAGGCTTCCAACATTTTCCACTTCTCTTCCACTTTGCGCTTTACTTTCTTTTTCCTATTTCGCGTATAGCATCATCGTGGGGATCATGAAAGGCATCGTGAAGTATTTAAGTGTTAAGCAGTTTTCCTCCACTAATGAGATTATTTCTGTAATTTCGCCAGGAAGTCGCTCTGAGCATGTGCTCGAAGCAATATTTGTTTACAGTTTGGCGGCTCGGGTGCTTTTTCCATCCCCTTCTCACTGACCTTTTCCACCCCCCCCCCGCGCCGCCGGTAATCCCCCATATAACGTTGCATTTCATTCCGCTTAATGTGGCATTACTCAATCATTTATTTACGAGCATTAGGTGTAAAATGATATTATTATTAATTATGTGTCAAAGAGACGGACATATTTTTGGGGAGTAAAAATCGCATAAATGATGAATTATTTTCGGGGGAAAATGGAAACTCTCACAATTCTCTATGTCGAATTTTCCATTAAAATGATTATATATGAAATTCTCTTTCTAGTGTAGCGAAAATGAGCTTTTCTGTGTGATAGAAAATTTGGTGCTTTTATAAACAAAGAGATATGTAAATATTTGATCATGTTTAAGGACATAAATTTCAAAATTCGTCGCACAATTGTGACCAAAATGCAATTTTCCATGATTGCATGAATTCAATGAGCCTTAGAAATTTCACATAAACCAAGGGTTGCTCAAGTGGGTGAAAAGTGGTTTCCATTCCTTTCCATTCCATCCATTCTTCGGTACATTCTTTCCCTTTGAGACTTATTTGAAATTATGTCTGCGAAATTGTCTTAGAGAGAAAGATTTTTGCACAAATTCCAGCGAAAATCTTCCACATTAGAGAATTTAGGACAAGATTTTGAAGTGTCGCGGGTTCGATTCTCCTTCAATTCGTTTTTTTTTCGCTACTTTTCTTGCCTTTTTCCAGCATTTTCCTTCATTTTATAGCTTTTTATCAGCAATTTTTCCTCAATTTCTTCAAAAATTGTCTCTAAAAACGCAATTTAATGGCCGAAATTGCTTTTCTTTCACTAAATTTTTACTCCTAATTTCTTTTTAAAGCTTTAATCTTTATTTTGGGGGCTTGAAATTATTCCAAATGTTGTAAATGCTATAAAAACTTTGAAAGTTTTTAGGAAATCATAGAGAAATGTGTGAAAATGGAAGGAAAATGGCGCGAAAATGCGATTTTAGTAGAAAATCTTTTATTCTGACAGGAAAACGGAAAATTTACAACAAATTCTGCGAATTCCTTCAGTTTTTTATGTTTTATTCTGTCAAGAATTTTATCCATTCCTTGATATTCCTGCTGAAGTGATTCGTCCATTCTTCAAGTTGACATAAACACTTTAAATTTGTGTACAAAAATAGGCAAAATATTGCTAAATAAAGCTCAAAATACACAGAAATGTTTCCCAATTGGATGGATAAAGTGCTTAAGATGATTTGAGTGGCTAAGAAGTTTAGAAGATTGCCAATAAAACTGCAGCATAAGTTTCAAAATCACCGCGCAGTTCAATGTGCTCCAGAAGCGAAACGATGTAATTAAGCCACAAGAAGTATATTTTTAAGTATGAGAAGCTTTAATATGTAAAAGGATTTTATTTTTATCTCTATTGGCGCTTCTTAACTCAATTTGCAGTCATAAAAATATCATCTCAAGATTTAATTCATTTCACCGCATGTCAAAATACCCATTGAAAATTCACTGATAAACGCAAATTCAGTTAAGAAAAGATGTAAAGATTTTTATAGGTACGAAAACTCTACGATTAGCTTGATGCAAGACATTAAGTTTTCTCAAAGTTTAATTGTCGTTTAAATGATTGCGTGCATATTTTGTCGAAATTCAGAGCCTGGCAAAATGTGCAAGATTCCCAAGAATTGATTATTTCCAAGCACAAGTTTGACGATAGACGAGATAAATTGCGTGGGATGGAAGTGGAATTGTTCTTTTGATTGATTGCCACTCTGTGTGGAATGAAGGAAAATATTGAGGATCTCTTTGTGTGATTTATTCGGCAGTAATTCGACAGCCAGTGAATATTTTCAACTCGCTGCCAATGTGAGAGATCAATTGAGACATTGAAAACATTCATGGGGTTTTTCCCTCTTCCACCATGACAAACACATTTTCCGACCAGAAACTCTTAATTGGAAAATGTCCATAAACATCGCTTGCAAGAAAGTCTGTTGTAACAAATCAAATTCTAGCTTCAGCATTGTGATAGTCGTTTCGCCCAAGGGGGAGATAATACAGTCAGAAGTGGTGTACAGCTCAGCAGAAGTACTTAAGAAGTGAAAGTGCTCAAAAACCTACAATATTCTTAATAAAAATTGTCCCGATTCTTTCGATTTCCCTTCATTTTTGCGCTGCAAACAATCAAAATAATCCTTTTTCTAGGTTATGTAACGAATCAAAGACTGATTTGTTGATTAATTCTCGTGCTAAAGTCGGAGAGATTGCTAATAATTAATAGAATTAGGCATTTGCATGGAAGAAACATTGCTATCCTGAATTTTGGATGCTAAAAAAGACAGAAAATGCTGAAAAATTGAACATAACCTCAAAAATTTTTCTATTCTAGACATTTTTGACTACGAATCAGCAATTTTAAGGTTCATTGTCGAATCATAACATGATTTTGTGATCTAAAAAGCTTCGAAACGGAGTTTTTGAAGATCTCTTGGTGATATTTTGAGGTTATGGTCAGAACAGATGCCCGAAACAAACGGTTAAAAGTGTATATTTACAGAAAAATCAAATTAAAACGCACGGAAATGATTATAACTCAACGAATTAGTGGACAAAGCATGTCTGAAGCATACTTGGAAGTGGTGTACAGATTGAGGGCATATTATCCACCCCTTGGCTGTACTTTATACTCATCGAGATTAATTATATCTCTGGAAGACAATTGCGTGGATTTTCCACCAATTACGTGACAAATGAGTGATATAGCGAGATTTTTGCGGAGTTTGCAGTGCTGATTAATCTGGGAGGATTCAGTGTGAAGTTGATTTGAAGGAGTTGCTCAAGTTGTGCAGCCGAAGTGGGCGAAACACGTGATGGTCCATTTGAGACACTAACCACTTGCGTCATAATGAAAGAGGAATGCGTTCCGAGAGACAGAAAATGAAGATGACACTATCACGGCGCCTGTCGCGCCCAGATGGTGGCTGACTTGCAAGACAAAGAGCATCGCAGGGAGAGGGTTGCTGTGCAAAAGGTGCCCTCAGTGTTTGCCCGTGGAGTGTGGGGAAGGTGTGTGTCAAGAGGGGAGATAGTACGGCTAAATAGTGTACACCACTTCCAGACACTTCTTGACGCCCTTAAAAATGCATTTTCCATCGCTTTTTCCACTCCATCAATTGTTTTTCACACTCAATTCTGACTTATCACAGAGCTAATCCGGGTTTTTCCATTGTTTGAGACATTTTTGAGGTTATGGTTGACTTTTAAGCTGTTTTCTAACCTAATTTGGAGTCTTTTTTGGACGCAAATGCTTAATTTTGCCAAGAAAAGAGAAACATTCTAGATTTAAACACAAATTAGATGATTTTGAGTGTGTTTTTATAACATAACCTAGAAACAAAGCAATCAAATTGATTTTTCTAGTCAAAGTAATAAGAAAAAAATGCCTCAATTTGATGAAATTGAAGCTTTTGCACTGCAAATATTCTTGTACAGTAAAAACCGCGAAAATAACCAAGGAAAAAAGACATTTTTCAGCATTTAAGTGATATTTTTGAGGTTATGATTGACTTTTAGGCTTTTTCTCAATCAATATGAAGTTTTTTCGCACAAAAATGCTCAAATCTGCTGAGAAACCGTGAAATTTCATAATTTAATCTATTTTAAATGAATCACATAACCTCAAAAAAGCAATAAAATTGATTTTAAAGCAAAATTAATTAGGAAAATGCCTCAATTTGGTTGAAATGGAAGCTTTTTCAGTGCAAATATTCTAATATATTTTGCCACTTCTAAACACTTCCTCTCGAGCTGTACACCACTTCCGACCATAGTATCTACCCCGTGGTGTGTGTGCTGAAATAAATCTAAGGGAGACACACTGGGGACGTTTTTATCACAGCCCGTCCCGCACATTGAATGTTCCGCCTCCCGAGGACGCCGTGTATAAATAATAATTGTTGTGCCTGGCAAGAGGAAAAGTGTGGAAACAAGTGGTATTTGCGTAATTCAATTGCAATTACATATTCAAATATAAAACTAATTTATTTCACCATAAATTTTTGTGTAAATATTAATAAATCAACCGTTAAAACCGCTACAAAATACACTCTTGTTGCCACTTTTGCAAAATTACAATTGCCATTTTATGTCGTTTACCATGTGTTTTACTGATCTAAATGGGGTTGGAGAGTTCTGGGGATGATGATGCTATTGGGTGAGCTTGGAAACTGAAGAAACAAGTTCGCACGGAGAAGAGAAAGCTTCCTTTTGTCTAAGACAGCGTTTCGCGGAATTGTAATTATGCAAAAACTATGCAAAAACACTCAGTTATTTTAAGATAGAAAAATACACTATGGAATCTTTTCACTTTTGCAGAGGAGAAAATACCAAAGGGCAAATCACAGGGCGATTTTTGAGGAAACTAAAAGTTCTCCAATCAAATAATCAATTATTTGAGTTAAATAATCAAAAAATGATGATTTTCCCAAATAAAATTGAAAAATAAACAAATTTTGAATAAAATAATTTTAAAAAAAGAATATTTACTGAAGTGAATTTTGAAAAATTATCATATTTTAAATAAAATAATCAAAAAATTATTATTTTCCAAATTAAAATTGCAAAATAATCAAATTTTGAATAAAATAATAATAAGAGAAAAAATATTTTCAAAAGTTAAATAGAAAAATATTCAAATTCTACATGAAATATAGAAAAAAAAGATTTTTTTTTCAATCAATCAATCAGAATATTCACAATTATTCAATTATATTCAAAATTTTGAAAAAAATATTCAGAAAATAATCAAAAAATAATCCAAATTTTGTATGAAATGATCAAAATTGGTAAAAAACAAAAATAATAAGTTATGATTTTTATTCAAATTTTGATTTTTTTTTTTATAATAAG
Organism: Phlebotomus argentipes; assembly: GCF_947086385.1. NCBI lineage: Eukaryota > Metazoa > Arthropoda > Insecta > Diptera > Psychodidae > Phlebotomus > Phlebotomus argentipes. The sequence continues at coordinate 6,461,253 of NW_026776174.1, forward strand.
AAAAATCAGAATAATCAATTTTTAATCGAATATTCAGAAAATAATCAAGTAATAATCAAAATTTGAGTAATTAATCACAAAGTTAATGATCTCAACTTGCAGAGTGATTTTCCCCTTGGAAAATACATAATTTTCACTTGATAATTCTTCAAATTCAGGTCCAATCGCTGTGATTTAGTTCACATTAATCGAAGAATGCGATGTTCAAGAGCCAAAGCCAAGGAAGAACATAAGATATCTCGATCCATCACGCTCCATCTCAATCAGTCAAAATCCATGGAAAATCATACAAATTTTCGCAACTTGGACGCCTTTTGAAAAATCCAAATTTTCACTTTGCGCGCTCATTTCATCACTCTTACTATGGCAGGACTTATTGCGCTATTTGGCTGAGATGAATGAGGTGTTGTGGGTGGTCGCAAAGCCCCAAATTTGTGGAGCGAAAAGCTCAATGGTGTGAAGTTCAAAAAGGGCGGCTACACGAAAAGCCCATCGCCATGAGGCATTCAGAGCAACAGAGGGAGAGCACAAAAGAGGGTGAAATGTCTGAATTGGGCTAAAGTGGCCACTTGAATTGTGCCGAGATGGTTGAAATTATTATTGCAACATAGATACAATTTTAAATATAACACTCAAGTCTCCATTCACTGTGCAGAGTTGGAATGAAATTGATGACAATGTTGATGAGCAGGAGAATCAATTGCTCTGCCACAGTTCAATATTCTGTGGTTGCAATCAAGGGGGAGATAATTTGCCTTGAATTTGTACATATTTGCGGAATCTTCAACGCCTTTTAGAGCATTTTTCCATCGCTTTTTACACTCCTTCAACTCTTTCTGTTTCAATTTTGTAATTTTATTGCCATAAAATGCCTAAAAAAAATTCTGTCCAAATTGTGAGGTTATGATTCCGACCCAGAAACCCTTCTTGGACTATTTTAAACCTTTTCAGACTTGAAAATAAATAAATATAGCGAATATCAAATCGATTCTACAAGAAAATTATGTTTAATTTCCCACTTTTAAGCACAAACTGCAAAAATAATTAAGAAAATAGACATTTTTCTAGACTAAAATGACATTTTTTAGGTTATGATTGACTTTAAGAATCACACTCAATGAATATGAAGTTTTTTCGAACACAAATGCTCAACTTTGCGCAAGAAATGAGAAATATTCCCAGATTAAACATAAAATTGATAATTTTGAGGGTTATTTAATCACCAAAATCTGTCTTTAATCAATTACATAACCTAGAAAAAGCAATAAAATCGATTTTCCTAAGCGTAATAAATTGGAAAATGCCTAAATTTGTTGAAAAGGGAGCTTTTACAGTGCAAATATTTTACCACTTCCAATTCCTAACACTTCCTTCTGACCATAATATCTTCCCCTTGGTTTGCAACATCGGTGGCGATGTGTGCGCAATATAATGCTGATATGCGAATGGATTGTAGATTATATTTCTGCAATGACAGCAGAATTTATCAAAGAAGAGGCACTTTTTGTCCGCGAATCTCCTTTTTTTGTCTGTGCTGAAAAGAGGCACTTGTGTGCAACTCCGCCGCCCTCGCACAATACACACGCTGTATACATTATTTATCAACTTGAAAAATCATCGACGTCAGCATGATGATGACGTAACCATAATCCTCCAACTGCGGGGGGGGGGGGAAATTTGAGATTTAGCGATGCTCGCAGAAATTTGCGGGGAGACTTTCGGTGCAGTTCCACGCGCCGCAGTGTAGATGGCGACACAGTGGAACTTCCGGTGTTGAAATTCGCTCAGTCCGCAATTCTGCGAATAATTGCGAATGAAATCACACGCAGAATGTGCGTGGAAATTCACCTGTTGTGAGTGAAAAGTGTGACAGCTCTCGTGCGTGATGGTATTTTTAGGGGTTGTCAGGGAAGCGAGAGTGAAATGACGAATGTGTGAGGGAATTTTGATCAAGTGGGAACAGGTGTTGATGGCATATTCACTCATGTGAAATATATTTCACATATTTTTCCACCTTCCAAAACACATTTTCTTTTGCTTTTTATTGACTAAAAGCTCAGGAAGTTTCAGACAGTGGAGACGCCTGGTTTGCAACATCGAATGTTTGTGTATTTCGCTGAGCTTTTTGGTGTGGAAAATCTCTCTATTTTTCCGTGGCAAGAGGCGCCATCTATTGCCAAGTAGCACCACCACCTGACTAAGGGGTGAGTTTCGTGGAAAAACCATCCCCTCCACGGGGTTTCCCAACCGAGAGCGCTCTGAGTTCAGCATTTTCCACAGTTTGCTACATTCAAGTGAAACTCTGTGTGTCTTCTGAGTTTGGACTGTGTTTGTGAGTGTATTGATTATTTCCCAAATGACGGATGCTGTGCGCATGCCGCACACAGATACACACGCCAAACAGCGGAACGACAGAGTGTTTATGGTGGCAAGAAGGGAGGAAAAGCTGCCGGAGACCCTTTAAAAGTTCACTTCAGTCATAATATTTCGGGTGCGAAGAGCCAGGATATTTTGCCAATATTTATAACCCCCAAAAAAGGGAGGCATTCTGAAGCGCGCCTCTTCGATATCCCTTTTCAGTCCTGTTTCCAGAGATGAAATTCCATGTTTCCATTGAAATTGATGCACTTTTCTTAAATATTCTTTATATGCTGTTCTTCGTCAATTCTCAGCACGCGCAAAATATATTTTATTTGATAGTCACATTTTGACAATTAATACAACATGCTAAATATGTATGCAAACCGTCGATTTGCGCGTTCATTTTCACTTGTTGGCGGAGTTGAACATCCTCCCAATGTGAATTGGGTGTGCATGGCGTATAAATAATTAAATAAAATCCATATAGTATTAATTTGAAATTAGTGTCAAATTGCTGTGAGGCTTCAAAAGACCAGCACAGCTTAATTAAAAAGTATTCAATGGCGGGAGAAGGGAAGCTTTTTGCGCGAGGGTGGCTTTTTGAAACTTCATTTCGTCCGTCTCCGTTTCGATGCTGCGTTAATAAATAAATAGAGAGGGACGCGGGGGTGAGAGAGTCCTGGACAGGGAGTGGCCCAGAGAACCGAAAATAAAACAGGGTGAGGTTCCTCTAGACATTTTTTGCCCATCTTCTTCGTGATACACTTTTCCGAATGGAAGTTTGTGTGTGCAATGAGCATAAGTTTGTTTTCGCCTCCCCTTTCTGCCGCTTCTCCCTCTCTGGCTCCACCTGATCCTGTGGGGGGTGAAGGGGGTGGGCTTGGAGTGGTGGATAATGGCAGTAGAGAGGGTGGAAATGGAGATAAATATTGTGCAAAAGACTGTATTTTGGGGATGAGAAATCCCATGGGGTTTCTCTTGCCTTCTTTCTCTCTCTCTCTCTCTCTCTGTCTCATGGATATGATCTCAGGGAATAATGGAGAGGCATAAAGAATTCTGGCTTGTCCGTATTTATAAAGTATTTATATACTCAGCACGAGGATATTTTTTAACCAAAAAAACTTACAGGACTTCTAAGACGTTTGGAAACTTCAAAAACATCTCAAAATGCATGGGAAAATGAGGGGATTTTCTGCAAGAAAAGGAAAAAGAGAGAACTGGACAATACGTGCGAGAAACCACCGGTTGAAAATTCATCCTATTCCTTCTTCCCACTCTCCCATCGATCCTGCCCACTCCATTTGGGCGCCTTTTGGGTTGTTCTCGGGAGTAAAGTTGGGGCTGGGAAGAAAGAAAATGCCTGTCGTGTTACACTTTTCCGCCTATACTTGTTGATTTTGGCCGTCGACGAGACATTTTCCATGTAGTTACAAGAGCTGTGTGTGTTTGGGATTAGTTTTTGGCACTTGACAAGGGAAAACAGGTGTAAATGTTGCAGTAATCTCAAGTGAATCAGTTGCAATTGCATGATTTCCCCCCCAAAATCAACAGGACAAGTGATTTTGGACTGCACAGAGTCACTTTTCGCGCTAAATGACGCACATCTCTCTCATATCCGATACGAAAATACATCATACTTTATCAACACTTGGCCATCTTTCGCGCTTTGGAGATTTTTATATGCCTTGGCGGAAAATTTTTGTGGGTGGCGCGCGTTTTCATTTATAGAATCCGCTATGAAGGATACTCTTTTTTTTCTTCCTCTCCTCCTTGGCGAACTACTTTATTTCATTCACCCACGAATGAGGGTGTGTACGTTGGTGGCGATTTTCTTTGCTGTGTCTGTGCGAGGGAGAGAAAAACCTCACGAAAATTCCGGGAGTGCCTTTTGTGTCGTCGGCGTAAAATCGGAGCACAATCCCAACATGGCGGCCGCCCAATCAATAGACTAAAAGAGGACATTCATGGGAAAAAAGACCGACTGGGCTTTAGTCACACAACGGAGTGACTTTACCACTGGAAAACTGGCATTAATCTTCACTTTTTCCGCACAATTGATTGGATTTTGCATGTGTTCTTTTGGTGGTTGATCGAGGTGGGGCTTTCACACCCCTTTATAATCTTAGACGGTCTCTTTTTCCCAACACAGAAGAGAACATGGTGAGAGAAATCCAGCTAAATCCTGGCAAATCAGGCGCTCCTCGAGACCTTGCTGGTATCTTGGGAAGACGATGCAAATGTCCCGAAACAACAGTAAACTGCAAAAGTACTGCTGTGACAGGACAATATCACCGTAATCCGACAGTGGATGATTATCCGGGGAAAAGTCGATCAATTTCTCAAAGATGTCTTTGAGAAATTTATGCACCAAAAAGTCACTTTCACACAAGACTTTTCACTCACAATTGCCCGAAAATTATGCGCTTTTCTCGCCTTTTCTTATCCACCCAGGGGGGAAAATTCCTCAATAACTTTTGAAACAAGTGTTTTGTTGCGAGGAGGGACAAAGAGAGATGATTGCAAATTGGGGAGGATTGAAGGCAAAGGCAAAAAAATGTGTAAAAGGTGTGAAAAGAAAAGCCATAAGATTGGGGGAAAAATGGTCCAAATGGAGCCGGATGGACTTGGAATTGGAGTGAAAATTCTCAGTTGTGTTTCCTCTCTTCCTTCCTTTCCATCCCTTATGTTGTATATATATGGGAAAAAACCGCTTTTCGGCGCACGAACGAACACTGTGAGCTGACTGAATCGACTACCGTAGGGTTGGTTACCCTCTTCGAGAACTAGTTCTCGGTGCCATGACAACGTGGCCGTTGGAAAATTCTGGGGGGTGGCGAATTTTCGCACGACACACGAGTCGACTCACAATGCACCCTCAGCGGCGCGAGTTCCCAATGGAAAATCATTGTGTGATTAGTGGAAACTAAACTTGAAACGCCGAGAATGCAAGTTGAACTTGGGCAGAGAGAAAGAGAGTCCAGAAAATCTCTATACAATTGCTGACAAGCGGTTTTTGCGAGGGGGGGGAAAATGCGAATTTCGGGGGTGTTTAGAGTGGAGCAGAATTGGACGATCCGGAGCCTAGACACACCCTAATCCTGGCATGCCACGGAGCAATTCCTTACAATTTGGCTTCTAATTGATGAAAAAGCACTTCTGCCACCGGGTTTTCAGGACGGGTATTCAATTAATGGGGCGCCGTCGCCAGACAAGGGGTGGAAATTCGCCACTGTGTCGGCGTGAGGGTGCGCGAGGGCCAGGCAGAGGAGGCACAGGACTGCGCATGAGCAGCGAATACCCCTGAGGGACTTTTCACATTGAACCATCTTGTGTCGATTGAGGTGTGTTGCATCGTCCGTCCCTGTCGCGCACGCCTCTCTCTCGCCCCCTCGCGATTTTCAGGCTCCGCGGCTCCTTGCGATATTTGCTGAAAGGCACGAGATGGCGAAGTGGAGATTTTGGGCGCGAGGGGTTGCGATTCTCCTCCGAAAATCTGGTGGAAAAGCAGTGGAAGTGAGATGGAGCGTGTCCTTTGTTATGCCATGACACTTGCCACTGCTCCTCCTTGGCACGTTCGTGTTTGACATCACAATCATCGTCATTATCAGGAAAAATGCCTCTCTCACTCTCTCTCTCTCTCTGCTCCTCCGGAGCGCTGCAAATCAGACACACAGCGAGATTCTCGGCGTCAAACACAGCGAAAGCGCCCACTAATAGTCACACTCTCGCAGATTCCCAACTTTTTGCCACACGTCCTCGGCCGAGGGGGTTGGGCGCGGTGAGGAAAATCAATAGACCAATTTGAGGGTGGGCTGAGACGCTCTCGAGAGCGATTCTCCATTTCACCGGGCGCTGTGCACTGTGTCTGCCCCTGTGTGTGCACTTTCCAACCACCCCACAAGAGTCAATGGAAGTTTTGTGTATTGAACTCTCGGGGTGACTCTCTCTCTCTCTCTCTCGTCTCACCCCATCGCGGCCACTCCTCGCAGATTCCCAGCAAGATGCTCCGTCTCGGCATGAACATGGGAAAAAAAACAATGGCAAAGCATGATTCCTTGGCTTGTGTTGTACTTGAAATTGCTTCAGGACAGGACAGACGAATACAAGGAAAATTCATTATCAGAAGAAGCGTACAAATCCTCAAATATTTGGTAACTCAAGATCAAGGGGGAGACAATATGGCTAAAATGTGTACACCAACTAATGAGACAAATATGTTGATAATTTTAAGTTTATGACTCAAAAATAACCGAAAACTGACCAAAATCTAACTCACAACTCTAAAACTGAGCTTTTCATGCATTTTTTAATGATTTTCTTCCTCTAATTGCTCTGTGCTCTGAGTTTTTATTTTAATAAATTCTTTAACAAGAATCTGTCTAATTCCAAATCGCAGCTGTTAAGTTCAAAAGATTAGGTTATGTTGCACTCTAACACTTCAAAATCTGCCTGATTCTTCTAGAACTTGAAGTTTTTAAACTGTTTTCACATTATTTCCCAAATTATAATGAATCTTTCAAGTTTCCATCCGATATTTCTGCAAAAATCGACTTAACAACGCATTTTTGGACATCTTTCCAGACCATAACCTCAAAATATAACTAAAATATCTTCAAAAATTCAGTTTCAAAGCATTCTAGATTGCAAAATTAACCCAAAACTGCTGTTTGAGAGTCAAAATTGCGCAAAAAGTTTACAAAAATGCATATTTTCCGAGTCCAAATGACTATTTTTGAGGATATGTTCGAGTTCAATACATTTTGCTGTGTTTCTTGGCATCAACATGCCTAATTGTGCCAATGATTAGCAATCTTGACGACTTTAGTCCAAGAATTGATGGTTAAGAGTGCAAAATATTCACAAAATCTGCCCGTGATTCGTTACATAACCTAAAAAAAGGTTTTTTTAAATTGATTCTGCGTGAAAATTGAAGGGAATCCAAGGAATTGTCATAATTTATCAGTAAAATAAGCACTCAGGAATGGAATATTGTAAGTTTTTCAACACTTCCACTTCTTAGGTACTTCCGCTGAGCCGTACACCACTTCTGAGCACATTATCTTCCCCTTGCTCAAAACTAAAACGTCAAAACATGGTTCAAAATGTGAATTGATTCGCATATTCATTATTTACTCTGCCTTTGACTTGAAGTATTCTCTGATTGATTGCATTATTACTCCTTTCGCGCGGGATCTTCTCACGAGTTTCGAGGGAAGACGTCTTCGGGAATGAGTGAGAAAGTTCAACAGTATAGCTTCGGCGCACAATCTTTTCTTTTTTATTCCTGCGGGGTGTTCTTGTTATGAAACGAGGGTGGATTATCAAATGCTCCTGTATTGGGAGAGAGAGAGGAGGCCAAGTATTGGAGTGGAACAACCTCTGAGTGATTTTTAATGAATTTTCCCACAGTGGCGAAATTTGCGATAGAAATATATATTTATAGAGAGAGAGAGAGAAAAATTTCAATCAGCGAGTCTTTGATAATGGAATTTAATTGAAAAGCCCACCGACAAAGTGGATTAATGAGATGAAAATATTTTTTGGGCCAAAAACCATCCAGGGAGATTTAAGCGCGTTTGTCTGCCGACGCGCGAGGGTGGGATTTTCCGGCGAGGGAGAAGATTTTCACTTGGCAAAGTTCAAATTCCACAATGAAGGCTTGCCGAGGGAGAGAGAGAGAGCGAGAGAGAGAGAGGCGTATAGAGTTCAATGAACCTCTGGGGAAAAGTGTGGTTCTCGTTGCGATTTAAAAATTTCTCCAAGGGCTTATTTAGAGTTGGAATTGTGGCAAAAATGTGGCAGTTCTTGTTGTTAATTAATTTGAAATCTTTTCCATTCGCACTGGATTTTTTCTCTCTGCTTCTTTTCATCATATTAACACCAAAGACACTCCATTTCTCGCCACCTCAACGCGGGCAAATGAGGAATTTGCACGAATTTCACATGATTGAATAGAATGGGAGCAATTTTCTCACTACGCCGAGGCAGAGTGGAGAAATGAAAATTACCTGAAATGTGAAACCGGGCAAAACTGAACTGTTGACTGTGTGTATTTTATTAATAAAGAGGGAGAGAAAGAGCGAGAGAATTAAAGGTGAACAACTCACGAATGCTCTATTCTCACGAGGTCAAGTGAAAAGTTCAAGGCAGTTAAAGCCTTGAAGTGCTTAGTTTCTCACGTCGGAAAGCATTTCACCCCCGCAAACAACGCATTTCCCCCCTTCTTGACCAACTGCAAAGTCGGCGGGAGGGTGAAAATAGGAAGACTGTCGATGGTCAATTTGCGCTGTTTTGCATATGAAAATTCCCAAACCAAGTGTGCTTATTAATAAAGCATTGCGTAAATAGTCGTGCGCGTACAGAAACTTGCTTATCTTTTCACTCATTTGTGGTTGAAAATTTCGCAAATGCGGCAAAATGTATAAGAATAAATTCACTCACGATTTCAGATCATTAATTTTGCAATTATTTATTCATGCATTTCACAAAATAAATCAAATTTGGGTGCTTTAAACGCCTCTAAATAATCTGAAATACAATCTAAACGTCTTCATGCATTTCAAACTTGATCTTCTAATTAGCTAATGACGAAATCAGGCTTTTTCCGAGCGAAAAGCTTCATTTTTGCGCTCAAAATTCTTCTTATCCTGATCAAGATTACGCCAGGAAGTCATAAAGTGTGAGAATGCTTAAGAATGTGTGAAAAAAGAGTGAAAATTATGCGAAAAATGATAAATTTAATATTATTAGCGTCCCCCACGCCGACTTTGCTGCCCTCCGGCGGCGATATGTAGGGAAAATAATCAAATTTTCAATTTTTGATTAAAATTTTGATTATTTGATTTTTTCATGCAATTCGCATCAGCGTAATTAATCAGCACGAAAGTATTATTGCGATATTCGCATTTGAATGATTGGAGAAATAATGAATAATCCTCAATAGTTGATTCACTGCAAACAAGAGAACATTTAGCGTGTTCGAGAGTAGATTAATGATGCAACAAAGGTGAAACTTGTCGATCTTGATAGCAATCTTGAGCGTGATTGAATAATTTTCTTTTTTATTGCGTTGAAATTGAGATTTTTTTGCTTGGACACAAGCTAGAGATTTTGTAGCACAGTTTAGGAGTGGGAAAATGGAGAGAGATTGGTAGTGTTTAACCCCTTGTTGTGGTTGTTGAACGTGTGATTGATTGACCAGCTGAGTGTGTGTTTTCCTCCCTGTTGGAAAATGGCACACAAACCACCCACAGTCTCATGCGAATTAATGACGTGTGAGACAGGAGAAGAAGAAGAAGGGAAAAAACCACCCCAGAAGGTTTAGCGTGAAGGCTGTTCGTTGAACTCCGCGAGTGCGAAATGGGGTGACCGCAAAACGGAGGGTAAAACTGCGTTGAGACTCACCTTGAGCGCTCGCGGATTCTCCAGATCCATCGTCTGCCAATGGGGCTTCGCCGCCTTGCGGAACACCACGTTGTCGCGCGTCTGGGACGAGTAGACGATGAAGCCGCCCAAGCCGACGAACGTGCCGCTAATCAGGGCGACCAGGGGGATGACCTGAAAGGAGAAATTTCCGTTTGATGAGACGACTGATTTTCCGATCAGACACGTCTTTAGCATTCAATGCTGACGTCGTCTTTAGGCAAATCCATTTCAGGTATCTCTTAAAGTGAACGTGACTAGTAACTTAAATTCCGACGCGAATTGAAAAGCGCGATGAGTTGTGAGTGGATGTAAGGAGAAATACTTGAGAAAATCCGCAGATAAGATGTCGATCGAGATATTATATTAATTAATCATTAGCGTCATATTTCAACTTTACTTCGGCACAGACATATTAATAAAGAAGAAGAAGAAGCAGACTTAACCCAGATTTCCAAAGTCGTGTTTCAAATCGAAAAGAGTAGAAATTGGCTCACTAAAATGGGATTTAATACCTTAAAAGAGCACAAAACGTTCAAATTTAATGACCGAAACTCGATTCCTCGATATATCAATTGATTTGAACGAAATTTTCCCTGTTTTCATGGTTTTCAGTCTCTTAGAGGACAATAAACACCTGAAAGTATTTGTTTATTACCTCTAAATGCTTTTAAACACAAGAATCTTTAATTTTCCTGTGCAAAATGTGTCTGAAAAACGCTCGAAGAAATACTTTATTTTGTCACTGTTCGTGATTCCGGAAAGAAAATCTACTTTCCTCACTTTTTCTGTAGAACAAAAGCTGGTTCGCATTTCTAATAGAATGTAAGATAATCTCTATTAAAGAGCGACTTTACGCTGCAAAGATATTGATTCCAGTGATCCCTGTTTTCCCGGACCAGGAAGCAAATTTTTCGTCAGAGTCGAAATTTTGATATCAATTTGATCTTTTGAGGTCATTTGTAGCATTCAAAAGATAGGAAATATTCTCTAGTTGTTTATTTTAGCGACCAGGATAGAATTTGAGGCTCTAATTTTGCTTTCCGAAGGCAAAATTTCCAAAATTTGACATGAAAGGCCGTTGAAAACATAACCTTTTCGATCTTATCGATCGAAATATCGGTAAGTTGGTAAACTTATCGACACCCATCGCCGCAAAATGCATTAAATCTTCTTTTTAACACTGTTTTTGGGGAAAAATAGGACCAATCTACACTGATTAGTTCTTTTATTGTCAATTTTAACTATTTTCTCCTCTAAAATTGTGTTAACATTGGGTTAAAATGCATTGTCGACAGCTCAATTGTCGATAACTCAATTGTCAATAGCTTAATTGTCGATAACTTTAGCCGATATGACGCTGAGGACGCTTAATCTCTTCTCAATCTTCAAAGGTGAAAGTCAAGTTCGGACTCAATCTCAGCAATCTGTGCAATTGTCTCAGTTTCTGTCTTGGATTCAATGAAATCAGTTCACACAGTTTTCAGTGCAGACAAAACCACGCGATATTAATTGGCAAAAAATGTCTTTTCTCCGCAGTGCGGGCCTTGAGTCGAAGCCCCTCATCGATCACGACCTGCAAAATGCCTTGATTGCCATCAATCCGATGAATGGGACGCCCGTGAATGGAACCACGATCAATGGCAACACAAATTCACACTCGAGCTCATCGGGCAGATCGACGCCCAACCAGGGCACAGATCCTGCCCCGGGGAAGCTGTTCGTGGGCGGGCTGAGTTGGCAGACGAGCGCGGACAAGCTGAAGGAGTACTTTGGCATGTTCGGCACGGTGACAGACGTGCTCATCATGAAGGATCCGGTCACGCAGGTGAGTTGAGGGATTGATTCCCGGGGAATGTTGGCTTCTCACGATTGACTTGCGTTTTCAGCGGAGTCGCGGCTTCGGCTTCATCACATTCTCCGATCCCGCGAGCGTGGAGAAGGTGCTGAAGGTGCCGATTCACACGCTGGACGGCAAGAAGATCGACCCGAAGCACGCCACGCCGAAGAACCGGCCGAAGCAGGCCAACAAGACGAAGAAGATCTTCGTGGGCGGCGTGAGTCAGGACACCTCGGCGGACGAAGTGAAGGGATACTTCAGTCAATTCGGGAAGGTGGAGGAGACGGTGATGCTCATGGACCAGCAGACGAAGCGCCATCGCGGCTTCGGCTTCGTGACATTCGAGAATGAGGACGTGGTGGATCGCGTGTGCGAGATCCACTTTCACACCATCAAGAACAAGAAGGTGGAGTGCAAGAAGGCGCAGCCCAAGGAGGCCGTCACGCCGGCGGCGCAGCTGCTGCAGAAAAGACTGATGCTGGGCGGTTTGGGTGTGAGGATGGCGGCTCCGGCGCCCATGGTTGGCCCCGCCGGCACAGTGGCGGCCGCCAATCCACTCGCCATGGTACAGGCTCAGGCTCAGGCGGCCCAAGCGGCCGCCGCCGCACTTCAAGTACAAAATGCAGCAGCCGCCGGCTTCGGAAAAGTCTTCACAACATATCCACCGACTCTTCATAGTTTTAGGTATGAAATGAGGTAGTCCGGGGGGTGAAATGGTCTTTCTCTCTGTTATCTAGCTGGGATTTGCATCACAGTTAGTTTCTCCGCCATTTTGAACACCCACAAAACACGTTTTGCTCATTTGTTCAGCCCTTAAGGCATGAATCGGGCCCAAATTCCGGTATTTTATAGCTGACCTCAAGACCTTTCCAACGAACCGCCGCTCAAGGAATTAGGATCATATTCATTATTAGTATGAGACGTCATAACGAATGGCGCCATATTGAGACACCTTTGAACGCTTGTATCTCGGCAATTAAACCATGGATTTTCTTTCAATTTCAGTATGTTGTAGTCCAGGTTAGGACGTCTCTAAAAGTAGGTTTTAGTTTTTTGTGGATGCAATAGAATCGGAGTTATGACGGTTTAAAGTTTGTATTTTAAATACGCTATAACTTCGGTTCTATTTATCCGATCATTACGATTTTAGACTGATTGGAAAGCTCTTGGAAAATTAGAAACGATTTAGAACAACAGAGGCGCTAATGTCAATAACAAAATTTCTTAAGTTTATCGATAGTCCAGATCGAGACATTTCCAAAATGGGGTTAAACCAAGGGTTACTCAAGTGGGAGAAAAGTGGTTTTCATTCCACAAATTTCCATAATATTCCGAAATCCACTAGTTAGAAAGATATGTAGAAATTCTAGCGCAAATCTTCCATATAAGATAATTTAGCACAAGATCGTGAAGTGTCGCGGGTTCGATTCTCCTTCAATTCGCTTTTTTCACTTCTCTTGCCTTTTTCGTGTATTTTCTTTCATTTTCTCCCGTTTTAATCGACATTTTTCCCTCAATTTCTTCAAGAATTGTCTCTAATAACGCCATCTGACGCCCGAAATTGCTTTTATCTCACTAAGTTTTTACTCCAAAATTCCTTTTAACGCTTTAATGTCAATTTTTCGGGATTGAAACTATTCTAAATGTTGTTAATGCTATAAAAACTTTGAAAGTTATTAGGAAGTCAAAGAGAAGAGTTTTGCAAATGGAAGGAAAATGGCGCGAAAATGCGATATTTGTAGTTTCCCAAACAAGTATAGTAGAAAATCTACAAATTTACAACATATTTCGCGTATTTCTTGGGTTTTTGATGTTGAATTTGATCAAGAATTTGATCCATTCCTGTCATTCCTTGCTATTCCTGCTGAAGTGTGGTTCGTCCATTCTTCAACTTGAGCAACCTTCGGGTTAAACTTGTCTGTTGAGGCCGTAGAATCTTAGTTACAACAATCTAAAGTGACTGAACTGTTTTTCAGATATGCGCCGTATCCTATTCCCGCCGGAGCTGCCGCTGCCGCCGCCCACGCGGCGTCCGCTCCACAGCCCCAACCCCAACCCGCCGCGGCTCCCACGCCGACCACAGCGGCGGCCGCGCTCGCAGCCGCGCCAGTGGCGCCCGGAAACCCTTATCAGGGCTACAGTCTCACGAATGTGGACATGTCAAGCTTCCAGGGCGTCGACTGGGGCTCAATGTACGGCATGGGCATGTATGTCTAGAGCGCTCCTGCACAGTCACTGTGAGGCTCTGCGAGACGATAATTGCTGTAGATTCTGTTGTGGACGATCGAAAGAGGGAGAGAAAGAAGGAGAGAAAATTGAGCAGAAGACGATTTGATGATCAAGTGTGGGCGAAGACAGCGGAATCTTCGCGAGGAGGATGTGAACCAACGGAAGAAGGAGAAGAAGAGCGAATTGGCGCGATGGAAGCGAGTACTTTTTCAGAGAGGGAGAGAAAGAGAGATTTTCAGAAGATGTGACATCAAGAGGTATCAGTAGATATTAAACACAACCCAAAAACCACGAAAGGAGACAAAAGTAGTTAGTGAATAACTAAAAAAATGAATTGACACAAACACACACAGAGTTAATTGATGGACAAGCAGAGAAAAGAGGACGGCAAACGGATTTTTAACGACTAATTCTCTTTTAGACGCCAAGCAAGAAACCAACCTTCTTTATCTTTTTCTTATTTTTCTTCTTCATTTTCAAATCCAGAGTGAGGAGAAGGAGAAGGAGAAGAGAGAGTGAGAGAGAAGATAGAGATATTTGATGGGAAGGAAGGAAGGAAGGAAGAAGCGTGAAGATGTTGGAAAAAAAGCCACAAGAACAACCCACCAAGCAAACAAAAACAAACAAAAAAAAACACAGAAAATAGTTACAAGGAAAATTTTTACAAGAAGACATTTGAAGAGATGATGATGATGAAGATGATGAAGGAAAAAAAGCCATTTCCGATGAGTATAAAAAACAACAACCAAACCAATCAACAAAAAATTTTACCCTCAGAACAATATATATCTAAATTTTGTCTTTTAGTGGAAAATATTTAAAAAATAGATTCGCAGAAGTATTAAAAAATTAGATTAGAGAGAATGTATGAAAAAAAATTTGGTTTCATCGTAATTTCTTTTATAACCACATAATTCTCTTATACATTTTTGCAAAATGTAACCACAAATACTAGATATATATATATACGTAAATATCTCTTTCGAATCTGTTGAGATTTATGTGTTTTTGCAATAATTTATGTTTCTTCTCCCCAATTCTTATTTGAATTAACATGTTTTATGTTGATCGTTCTTTATCACTAACACCTGAACTTCCTCTTTAGTGGTTCTTTGAAATCTTCATTATTGTATTAGATTAATTTTATTTTTGTGGAAATTAGGCAGAAAAAATTGAATTGTTTCACAATCTGTGTAAGTTTCGTTTTGATAAACTCTAGATTTATTATTGGAAACAGATTCCTTGAATTTTTCTTTAGAAAATGCAGATTTATCTGGAATAATATTTCTCTTATTAACCAATTTTATAGTTTTCATGCAGAAGAGATAATAATATTGGAGAAATGATAAATAAATAGATTCTGTTCAATATTAGTAAAAACTTTTGATAAATTTTTTAGTATTTTAACACATCTTTTACTTGTATTTTCTGTTAGTTTTCTGTTCATTCAAAGTATTTGAGAATTTTTGCAGAAGTAAAATCTCTATTTCTATACTCAAAAAAGCAACATTTCGCAATAGATTTTTCTCAGAATCTTATAAATGATAAAACATATAATTAATCCCTATCATATATATTGAAAATGAAAAAAAACATAGTTTGGCAATTTGTAATAGATTTTCCTCTTAGATCAGATCCTTTAAATAGAAATTCTTGGTCTTGATTTTGTGTTTGGAAGATCTCAACAATTAGGAATTAGCCAGAAAAAAAAGAAAAATCTAAACATCATCATACAGTATTATTAAAGAAAATATATGAAAGTAAATATATTTAATTGTAATAACTGTGGTGCCTAAGAAATTCTCAAAGAAAAAATCAGTATAAAGATGATTTGATTCGAAGATTTTATGTGTGAATCAAAACATTAAATACACTGAAAAACTCATTTTTCCGTTAATGGTTAGTTTCTTGCCTCCTTTTTCAGTTCAATCAACAATCTTACAAAGCTTTTATCAGTATTTCAAAATAACGGAGCGATTCTGAGTCACACAAGAGATGTTAAAAGTGTGTTGATGATTTAACACACTTCTTTGCTATTCTGAGTTACAAATGTAAGGCTCAAAATGACGACAAAAATCATTTTCATTCGCCTGAAAGTGTAATTTTAACACAATTTCTAGAAGTTGTTTCACTGAATGTGTTAAAAAGCAGAATAACAGATCGGAAATCTGCAAATATCTTGCAAAAACGGATCAATCCGCAATTTTAACTCTCATTTTCAGGCTTAAACTTAAGAGATATTTGCAGTAAATTCTTTTTATCGTGGATTTACTAAATATTTACTTAAATTTTAATAATTTAGACAAATTTCACAATTTTTCCTCTCTTACGCATTCTGTAATCGCTTAAAACTCTAAAGCATTGTTTTAGCGAGAATATCAAGAGATGTTTTTCCTTATTCTTCGCGAATGTTGAACTTTACATGTTTGATATTTAACATATCTTTGTGTGACTGAGCATTGCTCCATAAGTTTTTTTTCCATTACACATAAATCAAGTTTTTAGACAGTCTTTATTTAAGAAGAAAACAGATTTACAGACATTTATCGTGGCGCAACTATTTTTTCACGCTGGAATTCTTTTCATCCAGTGGAAAAAGTAAAGATAATTCTAAAGAAAGAGGAAAGAAATTAGTAAACTTTGACTTTTTGAGTAAAGAAGTTGAATTGAAAGAATTCTACCGGTTTCACGTAGATTTAAAAAAAAATATACTCCTGATCGTCGCAAGGATACCGAAATATGACGAAAGAAAGAAGAAAAAAAACACAATTTTATTCAATTCTCAAAGGTAAATTCCACTAAATTGATGATTGGTTCGTAAAATATCCAACACGCCATTGTGAAGCGCTTCACGTTGGGAAGGTGACAAACAGAAGAGAAGAGAAAGAGAAGAAAATAAGTGATCGCAAATTGAATTTAGCGAATAGAGAAGGACATTAAGATGCTGTTTCAATTTTCAAAAAAAGAATGAAGAAAGAAGAAAAGAATATTCTCAGATTTGAGGAAAAAAAAGAATGGAACTTAATAGTTTTTAAGCAATATATCTCGCAATAAGCAGTATTATATATTTTTTGAGAAAATAATAAGGAAAGAAAAATCTTTAACATTTCATTGGTAATTTGAAGGAAATAAGATTAAAAAAAAACATGGTGGATTCTGAGGAACTTTTTAAGTATGATGATGAATTCGGAAGTTTTTTTTTTTTAGAAGTAGAAATCTGGTGACATGAAATTCCCATCTAGTTTTTTTGCACCTGTCTTAGACGTTTTTATTTCTTTCAATGGTTTTTTTTGAGTAACAAAAAGCATTTCATAACATTTCTTTTGAAAATAGTTTTCTTCCTACGTTTTTCCTCCCTTTTAAGCGTTTTTTGGCAAATTAGAAAAAAAAACAATTAAAAGCAAGTCATAAACTTGATGATAGAAATGCGAATCCTTACATATAAATATATCTGTAATAGATAGAAAGAACAAAACGCATGTCATATAAAATCTTATTTCATAGAAATTGTCTTTAATTTCTCTTTTTTTTGGAAATGATATTTTCAAATAATAATAAAGAAAAAAAAAAATACGCGAAAGCAAGTGAAAAGCAAATGTTTTGAAAGAAAAAAAAATTAGATAAAATATATTTGAAATTTTTGAACTATTTGAATTGATAAGCAAGAAAAAAAAATCTGAATATTGAAATTACTCAAAGTCAAGTAATAAGAAAAAAATGCAAAGAGAAAAGGAGATAATTTTGAGAGTTATTGATGAAGAAGAAGAAAAAAAAACGCTTGTGAAAAAAACCTTATTGTAATTAATAATAAAAAGAAACAAAGCTTAGTGATTAGCTTTTTCTGGTTGTTACAAAAATAATTTTTACATTTAAAAAAACCAATTTCCCACGTTTGATGCTTATTATTTCATTCCTTAAAAAATAGAGAAAAACTATTTGTACAAGAAAAAGTATTTTTTCTATGCTTTCTTTTTGATTTTTCTTGTTTTTTTCCTTCTAAATATTAAGGAGCGCCAAATGCTCTATTTTTTCCAATATCTATTCAACTAAATTATTGTCGGTTTGTAAGCGATAAAAAATCCCCTTTTTTCAATGTCCCTGAAATTTCCTTTCTTGTAGTTTTTCATGGTTCACTGAGACAGAACGTAAGAAATAGTTTGTCAATAATTATGTTTAAGGTGCCTTAAATAGATTTATATTCTGGTACATTTTTTTTTCGGTGAAAAATCACAAGATCACCATTAAATTTAGTTGTTTTTTTTATTCAGAAAGATTTGCTTCTTCTCTGTATTTTTGATCAGATTTTATTCAAAAGATATCCAAAAAAAAACAATATTTTTTTGGGTAAGAATAAATCCGGAAAATAAAAGTCGTATTTTGGAATTGTTTTTTTTGTGGTAAAACTTTCTGATTTTGTCTTAGTGAAAGCGTAAAGCTTATCGTCCTTTCCTTGCTGCAATATCAATACAATATCTTGGGTTCTGTTGATTGATTGATTCTGAACGAGAAATGCAATACAAAATCGAATATATATAATTAGAGATATGAGTTTGTATTTTGTTCAATATAAATATTGCAATGTATTTTTATTTCTCTTCTTAAACATTTGAATATTTGTGTATCTTTTAACGTTAGTTACATATATATATATATATATATTTACTACAGCGAGAAATAATAATTGTTTATTCGTATTCTTATTCTTTTTTTTGTTAGTGATTAGACAGCGTCTGTAATTAAAATGATATATTTGAAAGAAGCATTAGATTAATTAATATATTGACAAGTTTAGAAGTAGTTTTTATTTTTTTTCTGTATATATACAAACATATGAAAAAAAGCAATTGAGTGGAATGATTTTTTATTTGATTAACAATTTTATTTTCTGTTTTTTTTTAAGGCTAACGTAGAAATTTTTGTGTTGGATCGAGAGTTTTTGGGCATTTGAGTAATTTGTCAATTTATCGTAATATGTGTTTATTTATTCTTTATAAATTATTACGCAAACATTTAATAATATTTTAGGAGTGAAATTTGAATTAATTTGAAAGAAAATGAAGTAATTTCCAACACACATATCGAAGATAAACAAAAAAAAAACTGATGAAATTTTAGATAAAAGAAAGCTTTTTATGACATCTTCAAAAATAATCAACAACGTCTGTGAAATTCATCATATCATTATGAAGTTAAAGAATAAAAAAACCTTTTGATGCTCTTGAAATTACTTGAAAATAAAATTAGCTTCGAAAAATTAGTTTTGAAAATTTCCTATTCTTTTTTTTCAATTTCTATAAAAGTAAAAGTAAAAAAAAACATAAAATCTTGACAATAAATAAGCAATAAATGAGAGATAAGGAAAAATAAAAATGAATAAATAAAGGACGTTTTTTATAATAAAGAAAGAGAGAATAAATTCGTGAAATATGAAGTCTGTTAATACGTTTGTAGGAAGAATGAAAGCATAGAATTTCTCTCTTTTTTTTCTTTGATAAAAGAGAAAATCAAGTTTTCACGTGTTTTTGATACTAACATATTTCTTAACATATTTCTGATTTCACACAAAAAGAAAAGTAACAATTATAAATTAAGGGAAAGAAACTCTCGGAAAATTTATTCGAATTGACAGTTTTTTTATATAAAGAAAAGAAAACAATTGGAATCTCAAATCAAAGATTTGATTAAAACAAGAAATGAAAAGAAAAAATGTAGTAAATATATTGAATAAGAGTACAAACTTATATCTCTAAAGCGCGATGAAGATTTTTGCAAAAGAAAAAAAAACCTCAGCAATTTTATGGAGACCAAGAAATAATATATTCATTATTTAATTCCACGTCCCATTTTTACCTCCCCTCGAAAGAAAAAAGAAACCAATTCTTTTGTGTCATAATAAGACACTTGACGTTTTTACAAGAAAGTAAAAAAGTGTTACTAGAGGACCAAAAAAAAACCAATTAACCTAATATTTTTAACAAAGATTATGATATTAAAAAAAAATCCTGAAGCTTCCAAGACTTTTCTTTAGAGTCTACAAAGAAATTTGTAATTTATCTTGTAATCTATGTTGAAATTTAGATCAGTTGACAAAAAGAAAAAAGGAAGAATTTCTGGGTGTAATTTGTAGACTTTTTTTTCTTAATGACATCAGAAATAGTTGAATATATAATTTCTGTGTAGAGCTTTTGGCACTTCTTAAATTGTGCTTAATTTTGGAACTTTTATATTCTCTCCTTTTGTGTTGGACTTCTTTTTCCCAAGTTTTAATCTTCACTTTTCTATAGACAGGAAATAAAAGTCTTAAAAATATGTATGAAAATGAATTTATGTTGCCTTTTTGAAAAGCTATCAAACTGATAATTATTATTATTAAAAACTGTGGCAAGGATCTGTTAAAGGATCAGAAAGTGAAAATTATACACTTAGAATTTCGCTGTAGTTTTTAGTCAAGTAAAAATTAATCCTTCGCACTTATTTTTCTTTCCTACATTTTTTTCTAAGTATTTTTAATTAGTTTCTAAATAAAAAAAAACAAATCAAGTATTAGTGACGAGATGGAAAATGGTTTTTCTTCACGGTTTTAAAAGGGAAAAGCCAGGCTAATTGTGTAGAGATTATTCTCTGACAGAGGATAAAAAAGAAAGGAAAAAAGTAGGAGAAGAAAGATAATAAAAAAGCGAATTTTTACAGATATATAAAAAGTAAGAAAAGTGAACCTCAAATTTCCTATTAGCAGTATAAATAATGAAAAATTTCTTTAAATATTATGTGTTAAAAATGTTTATTTTTTAATTTATTTTACTGCAAAACATAAAATATCATAGAATTGTGAATTTTTTTTTTGCAATTGATCTGTGAGAAGTTACAATTTATCAAAATTGCCATTTACGTTCATTTGAATGAAAAACTAGGTTTTAGAAAGTGAAATTTTGAAAAGAATGAATAAATATAATGGAGTAAAATATGCTTTGTGGACATATTAAAAGTGTCTTGAATTTTGCCGATAATCTTGCAAGAAATCATTTGGTTTAATTATTATTTTTAAAAAAAATTTTTACACGGTTTTAAAGGAACAAAATCTTGCCGATTTAATTATCTCAAAACATAATATAATATTTTTTTCCCCCTCTATAATAATGAATTTGACTGAGATGAAACAGAAATATTTCTTTTTAATCTTTTATATTTTGTGTTTTCATGAGTGAGTAAATTTTAAGTGAAGTTGAGATCTTTCGTAAATCGAAAGTGGGTAAATTTAAGTGCAGCTCAATGATGGAGACTTTTTTTTGGCTTAGATTTAATATTTAGTAATTAGTTTTGAATTTGTCTTTCTTACTTTTTAATCAAAACCTGAAAGTGGCTTTTAACAGTTGCTATTCAATCTCTTAATAAGTATTATTAGTTTCTAAGTTTGGCATTAGTTTTTTTTTTTCTTTGTCTTATCTTAAGATCTTGTCCCAACGATTATTTTTAGATTTATATGTTTTTCTTTCTTCTTAATATACTTTAGAGACGTAAAAATATACGTATATTTGTGAGAATTCTGTAGTACTTAAATATTTTTCTTTATTTGTATTTTAATTCCATTAGTTTAAGCACAAGAATCGTATAGACTTAATTTTTAATTCACTCTGTTGAACTCTTAACATAATAATAATAATAATAAAAACATTTTCACCAAGTAATAAAATGCAAGAAATACAATTCTTGATTTTCAATGTAAATATTTAATAATTATATTTACACTCTAAGTATTTTTCTGTATTTGTAATAATTTAGGTTTTTTCCTTCTTGAATAGCTTCTGCTGAGTAGAATATAAGTAAATTATAGTTCTTTTTTGTTCTTTGGCAAAATGGATAAAGGCGTAATTTTGTGAAATTAATAAATTGAAGCGCACTTTTAGATAAAGTTGCACTAAAATCATATTTTTACATGAAAATTATTATTTGCACGTTTTAATACGTATTTAATAACGAATGCCTAATTTTTTATTTATTTATTCTCCTCTTATTTTACAACCTCTCTTAAACATACTCTTTCCCAACACACTTTTCTCTGTCCTTCAATGCGTTTTTTTCCTCCTTTAATGCTAGACAAGAGACAACAAAATCTACTCCCGAAACATCCAAGAATTTAAAAATACCCCGAAAGGATTAAGAAAAGTGTTCATTTGGAAATTTCCACATGAAAAATCATGTCTTTTTTTGCTGTTGAAAACTCTAATTAGAATCGACTAGTAATAAATAATATTGTTGTTGTGTGACGTTTCATGATATGAATTTGCTAACTATAAAGAAGAAGAAAAAATATGAGAGAAAAGAAAAGAAGAAAATAAATGGCGAAAATAGTAAATAAAAAGAAAGTGAGTGAAATGTGGATGAAATAAATATTGCTTTGAGTGTAAGATAAAGTAATAAAAACGATGAAAAAAATATATATAAATATATTTCACCCTAAAAAAAAAGCAAAAAGAAATAATTATTACTGTGAAGCTTTTTATCACAAAAAGTGAAATTTTATACACCAGTTTTTCTGCATGTCTTTGTCAATAGATTTTTATTCTTAACTAAAAACTCTCCGCGAAAAGAAAAAGAATCACACACCGTTATTATATGGCATTTTCTCTCTCTTATCACCCCCTTTTCAACAAAAAAAAAATCCCCTCGTTCAACTGTAATTCGTGACTGTATAGAAAGAGTTTTTATAAACATCTTTGGAGAGGTTTTTGGAAGAAAAAAAGAAGACATGAAGTTTTTCAATTGAACACTTTTCTTGCAAAAGAAGATTTCAAAAAAAAAGTGAGGCAAAGCTTCTGAAAGAAAAGGAGTTTTTGCGATACTTTTCTTTTCCACCCCCTAAAAAAAATATATGATTTTCTTTGTCAATCAAAACAAATATTTTTGAATAAACAATATTTTTTTTCTCTTCTTAAGTCGAACAACATAATGAGACAATACTCTTATTCGTAAATGAAAGATAATTTAAAAGATGAAAGTATAATAAAGTGAAATAAAAAAGAGATAAATATATCCTGAGAGCAATAAATGTAATTAAAAGATGAAGAGAAAAGAAAAACCTTTTAAAATAAGCTTATAGAAGAGGAAAGTGAAACATGAAAAAAAGAATATCTTTCATCAATAAGAATGATATAAATGAAATTAAATAAGAGTGACACCTTTTTTTGTAATAAATAACAATTTAAAAAAATAAAAAGTGAGAAAAATATTGAATTTGACGAGAGAGAGAGAGAGAGAAAAAAAAGAACACAATATACGAGAAGCGTTTAAAAATAAAAAAAGGTTCCTCTATTTTTGTATTTCCATTATAAAAAGAAAAATCAATATAGTAAAAAAAAAAAGAAGAATAAAGTGAGGTATATAAAATGTAAATTAAAAATAAATAATTATTGATTATTATATACAAAAGAAAAAAAAAACACTTAATCTTATTGACTAAAATATGATTCTAAAGGATTTAAACAACAACAACAAAGAAAATCTCAAACTTGCAGTATAAAAAAATCAAGTATCAAATTTCTACATGAAAAAAATCTTTCATTAAAAAAATCACCTTTAAAAAAAGTATATATATATATATTTAGCATCTCACAGAACATTAAAAGAAAAAAAAAAACTTATTGTACATTTTTCGGAAATATTTGCATTATAGAGAGAGAAAGAAAGAAAGAGAGAAAAAAAGGAAACCAGTTTTGATTCGATAAAGGGAAAAAAAAGCATTTAAAAAGTCCCTTTTCGCGATGAAAGTTGACACAAAAAAAAAATAGAAATAATCAATTAAAAATGTATCTTTCATTTTCTAGCATTGTAATTCTACTCCCTTTTCTTTACTCTTTTATCCGCCTTCATTTCTCCACTTTGTGCATTTTCTTATCCCACAAGCTCTTATCCACACACAAACACACACTTAAATCATTACATAAATATATAACATTTAGTTTTGTGAACTAACATAGAAACAACCTATAAATACGACTTTATTCAAAAACTTACAATCTAATGATGTTGTATCTTAGTGTAGTTTTTTTTTTCTTCTCCTTTTTGACTTCATTTCATTTTCTAATCTTAAAGTATTTAAGTAAAATATATATATATATATTTTTGAGTAGTTTGCTGTTGATTAGAACTTTTTCAATAAATAAAGTGTAATTTCAAAAGAAAGGAAAAAAATTATACGTATAACTCATAAATTTATCTTTGCCTAGAACAAGAAAAGTAAAAAAAAAGTGTTTATAGAGCGAAAAGAGCAACGTTTCAATGCAATTCGTGTTAATTTTCCATGCAAGAAAGAAAATGAACAAAAAAAAATGCATCAATATACGAAAAATTCACCCACAAAAACAAAAAAAGATAGTAAAAGTAAGACAACAACAACAAAAAAAAAACGTGAAAATGCAAAACAGGTAATTTCTGTGTGGAAATAAATGTAAACTTTCAACAAATTACTAAAAGAAAAAAAAAACATTTAGAGTAGAAAATTGCAAGTAGATTCTTATAACCAAAGTAGTCGTGTGTATAAAAAAGAAGAAAAAAACCCAACAAGCAAGATTTTAAAAGTATCTCTCGTGTATTAAACAAAAAAAATTAATCAATGTGTGTCTGTCGTGTGTCTTTTGAGATTTCAACAACAAAAAAACACCCACAAAAATATTCAAGAAAGTCGATGATATATAAAAAAAAAATTACTCAAGTAATTCGATGTAATTTTATTACAAGATGAGAAGAAAAAAAGGAACAGAAGGATAAAATGAAAGGAATAAGAAAAGATAAATTGTGATATTTTCTTGTAGAATGAAAAAAAAGATCAATTTTAACTAATTTCATCCTTCTTTTCAACCTTCTAATTAATCAATAATTAGACTTTTTTTCTCTCTCGTACTTTTTACTTTAGATTTCTTAATGAAAAAAAATATCTGAGTCATTTTCTTAGACACAAAATGGCGCAAGTAAAAAAAATAGAGGAAAATCACGCAATTTTTCTTCTAATCGCATAAAAAAGTCTGTTTTTTTTTTTAAATAACTAAGAAAGTCAAAATTAATACTTATATTCTCACACACTCTTTATCCATTTTATGGGAATCCCACCTTATCAAAAAAAAACACACACACAAGAAAAGAAAAGGAAAAAAAAACTTCAATATATATATATATATAGAAATTTCACACAGAAATTATGAATGTTTCTTCGTTGAAATGAGACATACATAAACATATGTAGCTGCAAATCTTGTCTTGCATCAAATTGTCTTTTTGTTTTTCTAGAAACAATTCTTATGTAGATTATTTTTCTAGAAAAAGAAAAGTGTGTAAAAATATATATAAAAAAAACAGTCGTAGAAAATTACAATAGAGATGGAAAAAGACAGGAAAAAAAACAACATTTTTCACCACATTTCTCAAATCACAACATTTCTTTTCAAATTTATGATCTTCATATATATATATATATTCGTAATAGAAAAACAGAACACAATTTAATTGTTCCTCTTAGAACAAATTGAATATGAATTAATATGAAAACATGTTTGTGTTTTCTACTATATTTCAACCTAATCTTTCCCTCTCTTTTTTTTCCTATGTTTTGTATTCCCACATTTTCATCTTTTGTTTATTTTTGGTTTCATTTTTTTTCTTACTAAATTAGACTAAGTAGTATTTTCATTATTGTTTGTATTTACTTGATTACTTAATACATACTTAGAAGTTTATATTGGATATAAATTACATAATAATTATAAATATTCTTAGAAAACTTAGTGTAATTTTTGGGCAAGAATGTAACTGGTGTATCATTGTGTGTGTAATACAATTTTTTCGGGAAATTTAAACAGCACCCCTTTTTATTACTCATCCAAAAAAGAAAAAAAAAACAATCAAAATCGAATACGAAGCAAAAGATGGTCTGAGTACTTTAACAGAGTGTTTTTGATATAATCTTTTCCTCTATCATTTCTACATCGTGTATTTTCTAGCTTGAAGACTTTGTGTTTTCTTTTCCTTTCATTGCAATTAACTCAATCACATTTTATTAGAGAATTTGTACAAAAGTTGATTTTGCAAAAGCGAGAAGAAGAGAAGAAGAGAAGCTTGATGTGACGATATTTAACACAGTTGCTGACAAATTAAGCCCGAAAACTCCTTTAACAATGGAACCTTTTCAGAGCGATAAAGCTCCTTTCATTTACTAATCTTTTGTGTTGTGCCAATCAAGGGGGAGATAATACAGTCAGAAGTACTTAAGAAGTGAAAGAATTCAAAAGCTTGCAATCTTCCAATCCGATACTTTCAATTTCCTTCGATTTTCACGCAAAAAAACGCAATTATCTGTTTTTTTAGGTTATGTAACAAATCCAGGGCAGATTTTGTGAATATTTTGCACTCTTAACCATCAATTCTTAGGATAAAGTCGTCAAGATTGCTAATAATTGGCAGAATTAAACATTTTCATGCGATAAACATCGCTATTCTGAACTTTTAATGCCAAGACACACTGCAAATTGTGCTAAACTCGATCATAAGCTCAAAAATAGTCTTTTGGACTTGGAAAATGTTTATTTAGAAAGCTTTTTGGCCGATTTTGCATCTGAATCAGTAATTTTCAGTTCATTATCAAATGATTATTACTTGATTTCTCTTGAATTTTGCGTAGAAACGATCAAAATAATTCTTTTCTAGGTTATGTATCGAATCAAGAGTAGGTTTAGTGAGTAATTTTCATGCTAAAGTTGATGAGATCGCTAGTTATTGACAAAATAAAGCATTTGCTTGCAATTAACAACCTTATTCTGAATTTTTCATGCTAAGAAATACTGAAGATTGGCCTAAGACCGAACATAACCTCAAAAAGAGTCATTTTGACTTGGAAAATGCTCATTTAGAAGGCTTTTTGGACAATTTTAACACTAAAACAGCAGTTTTGAATTCATTGGCAGATCATTTTGCAATCTAAATTGCTTCAAAACTTAGTTTTTAAAGATCTCTTAGGTATATTTTGAGGTTATGGTTGAAAAAGATGGCCAAAAAGCGTTTTTAAACGGATTCTTGCAGAAATATCGGATGGAAATTGATGTGGAAACAGTTTAAAATCTTCGAGTTCCAGAAGTTTAAGATAAATTTGGAAGTGTTTGGAAGTTCTGTACAGATTGAAGGCATATTATTTCCCCCTTGGTGTCAATAGAGAGTTCTCTTAAATTAAAAGTATGGCACAATATAGAATAGAAAAAGATGAAGAAATTGCATAGAAAAGTATTTAGTAACACTTTCTTGTCATTTAGACATTTATTAAACTAAAATTAGTTCTTCTTTCACATTAAGAACATAAAATCTAATGCATATCAAAGTTTGATTTCAACTTTCAATACATTCTAATGCTATTAAAGTACATAGTTTTTTTTTCTTTTCTTAAAATTAAATTTTAGTAGATTGAAAATGCTTTTCTATTTAACTTTTAAAGTTCCATTTTATCATTTGAAAGTTTTCGTCACGGAAAATTTCTCTAAAATTCATTGTTTTATTATTTTATTAGTACAAATAAGGAAGAAAAGTTTTCTTTTTTCGTTGGTGTTTGTAACAAAACTACAAATCTCCACATTAACATTTTGTAAATACATTTGATACATTTTAGATTTTGACGTAATTTGAGATTTTCACGTATGATTTGATAATAAATTTGGGCATTCCTTCTGTAAATATTGATTCACACGTTTTATTGAAAGCTTTCTGCATTTGATTAAAGTTGATTTGAGTAAAAGTTCGAATAGTTTTTCCTTTTTCTGCTATAGTTAATTATAAAACATCTGTTGAGTTCACTGTACATTTTTTTTTAAATTGATATGTTTATTAATTCCGTATGTTGGCTAAAGAAATATTTGGATAGAGAAATTGTGCAAGCATTAATTGCCAAAGGTAAGTTCATTGAGATTTCTTAGACTTCCTCCAAACATAATTGAAGAATTCACAGCGTGTTTCACTCGGATTGATTCATAATCTCTGCCAAACAGTGACTCCACGAATTGTGTTTTGACGGACTGAAGTTCACCAGTCAAGGATCTGATGATAACAGATTTCTTTGGGCCTTAAAAGCCAAGAAATCAGCCTCAAGTTCACCATTTCAACATCAATTGTTGTTCTTGTTTTCAGTACGAAAGTCATGAAATCTGTTCCTCACGGTTTTAAAAGGATTAGAAGGACTTCAGGAAACAATTCCTAATGGATCTTAGAAGCAGAAATGACGGAATTTCTGGAAATAAGAAGTCCTTCTGATTAAATGTCCTTTCTTGCACAGCTGAAAAATCTTCGTACGATCCTAATGGTGAAAACACAGCGTTTTTCTGGCGAAAATTGATCGGATTGATTAAGATTTCGATCGCTGATGAGCAAGAAAATGAATAAAAAGTGGGTTTTCGGTCAAGGAAGCTTGTTTCCGGATAAAATATGAAGATCTACAGAATAATTATCCTAAAGACCCTCCGGATTGATTGAAGCTTCATTAATAAGAACCCGAAACTTATTTAAGTGGCAAGAATTCAAATGTTACTCAAGGAGGATTGATTATTGCAGAGGTTCGCAAGGGGAAAGTCTCAAGGCATTTTTTGAGGAAACTTAATGTTCGCTAATAAAATAATCAATTATTTCAGTAAAATAATCACAAAATGAATATTTTCCCAAGTAAAATTACAAAATAATCAAAATCTGATTTAAATATAAAGAAAAAGTATTATTTTCAATTAATGATTCAGAATATTCACAGTTTATATTCAAATTTTGATGAAAAATTCAGACTTCAATATGTTTCCGGAGCTCCAGATGTGGCTCTATTTAATTTGGAGTCACTGTATGTGCAAAAGTTAATTTTAAACTCGCATTTTCTCGATTGAAACACGCTGGAAAATTGTATCTTCTTTTTTGTATGAAAATCATAGCAGTAAAACCCTCTGATAAACCAATCTAAAGTGTAGATTTAATACGCATATATTTCATTTTATTCTTTTATCTGATGTTTTTTGACTGTCGCAATTTGTAGCAAAAAAAATCCCCCCTAAAAAGGTAGTTTGTCGGTAAAGAAAAAGTGCTGAAATCCATCTAGAGAAATTTGTGCCAAAGAATTTTTGAGAGAAAATAATTTGCTCATGACTAACAAACTTAGAAAAAAATAATAATAATCAATTGTTCCTATATTTACTGTATTATTTCACCCATTATTTAATCCGCCACACATTCATCATCGTCTAGAGATTAGTTTATGTATTAAGAAAATTCATTCCTTCGAAGAAAAAAAAAACTGCTAGTCAAATTTCTTCTACTGTCAACAGATTCAATCATCGCACTTTTGTGAATTAGTGACAAAATACAAACTAATTTAATTAATCATCTCATAAATCTCTTGCGATATTTCTTGTAAATCATTTTAAATTGTCATCAAACTTCATTAAGCGCTGAAAGAAAGTGTAAATTTTTCACTGTCTCATAAATATTTCACGAGAAAAAGAGGGAGAAAGAGAGAGAGAGAGAGACAAGTTGCTCGGAAACTATGTTCTAATGAAATATTTACTAAAAAAAAAACAAATACAAAACAATTTAGAGGTAAGTATTGTAGCTTCATATTTCTTAGATAAATCACTCAATTTATATTTCAATTATACTTAAAGAGATTTATTATCAATCTCAGAAGGTGTGAAGGAAAAAGGGTTCTTGGAACGTTTCTGAATCGCAGAAGAAGAAGAAAAAAGAAGAGAAGAAAAAATGATGACGAGAGGGAAATGAAGATAAAGGAAAACCTAATAATCAAATTGTGATAATTAAGGTCTATTAATCGTATTACCAAATAATCAAACTCAAACTAACTGATTAAGAGTAAAAATTATATATAGTTAATTAGAATATTTTTAATTATCCTCCCTGTGTTCGTCTCTAAATAGATCTTTTCTTCACTTTCAGTTCAAACTGTAAAATTTACTCTTTGACAAATTTGTGTGAAAAGTAAAGATTTTAGTTTAGAGATTTTTTGTCAAAATATTCATTCACACTTGTAGAATTAAAGCGATTACAGACTTGCCGCTTATCCTCGAATCGGCGCGAACTCGGATCAATCCTCCGTGGATGAGCGTGGAATGTGAAAAGGCGAAGATCAGCAATAAGTCGTGGTTGATCTGCGCTTTTACACACTCAAAATATGGATTAGCAATAATTCGTGGCTGAACTCAGAGATTATTCTTCTTTGTCGACACTAGCGACACTGTTCTTTGGTTTGTTCAGCTGTCAGTTGATTTGCGTACGTCAAAAGCGAGAAATTTTACGTTAAAATTGCGAAAATTGATGATTCGCAGAAGAATTTAATGATTTTAATAATCCAGGAAATCAATTCGCAAGAGATCCGCCATTTTGCGCCTTTTCTGAGTCGTGCAATGTTTCGGCGCATTTTCGCACGAGCGCGCTGCCGTCGCGAAGCCCTGAAAAATCGGCTGAACCTTCGATATATCGAGGGATTATTCGCGTTTTCTCCTGGCTAAGCGAACTGTCAGTCACTCGCGCTCTCGTTTATCCTCCCGTGGATCATCAGCAAGTCTGTAATCGCTTTTAGTGTGTATTTTCACTTCTCTCTGTATTAATCCTTGGTAACTTTTGAGAGATAGCAAAAAAAATATGATAAGGAGAAGATTTAGCGTTTAGTTTCGCCTTCTTGCCTTATCTCAATACTATATATACATATATATATATTGTCTGCACTGAGAATTTGTGTTTTTGGAGAAAATTAGACAAAGCAAGGAATTTGAGGATATTTACTAACCAATGTTGGATTCCTTGCAACCCAAAATCCCACCAGCGAGTTCGCTTTTCACCCTCATTTAACATATTTGTCTGTCTGAATATTTATTTAGTGATTATTTAGTAATTATTTCGTGAAACTTTGTGAAAAATAAAAAAAAAACATTTAAATTAAGAGAGATTTATATAAAACATTTGCTGAAATCTAGTCATTTTTCTGTTGTTCAATTAATAATTTTAGATGAGAGTTTTTTTTACACACCATTTAGAAATTATCAATTTTTGAATGTATCTTTTTCTGTTTTTAATTAAAAACATATAAAAGTGAGACATAATATTTAAATAATCTAATTATTACGTATTTTACATTTTAGATTATTATTATTATTATTATTATTAGTGTACAGAAGAATCTATTTATTCACAGAAGAAGAAAAAAACACAGAAGAAGCGTAATTTTTTTCTTATACAAATAAAGTGAGAGAGAAAAAAAAGCAATCAAAAGCGAAGAAAAAAAGGAATAAAGTTTAAACTTTTACCGCTGAGTGATGTTTCATTCCCTTCCACGAGAACCCGAAGGCCTTCACGTGACTCACGGGCCGAAGTTCTGCCATTCCGCGGACAAATTGGCGCATCTGCAGAATCTGCGAGAGAAATTTGCATTCAGAATCAGAGTTTAATCGAAGGAATTCACATCATTTCCGCTCACCATCTTCACACCACTTTTCTTCACACTCACGCACTCGCGAAAGTCTTTGGAGATTTTTCCTCTGGATCTCTTTGCTTCGAATCACTGACTTTCTGCCTGTCTTGCTTTGGCCTTCGCGGAATTCTGTGCATACGTGCCAAAATCCACCCGAAAATATCAGCGGCCAAAAGAGAGCCAAAAGATAACAAGCGAGCTACAAATTTACGTCGCTAAATCCAATGATAACGTATCGATCGATATGGTAATTCGCAGAAAGTGCAGCACTTAGGCAGAAAGAACAATTTCGAGAAAATTAATACATCAAGGTAAGAATAGAAAAATAACTAAACTTAAGCTTAGCTTTCACCGTTTCTTTGGGTCTCAAAATTAAGTTAATTTTCTCAGAGAAGTTTTATTTCCACTGAATATAAAGAAGAGAAATTATTTGCATATAAATTGTGCACCTGAAACCAACTCTGATCAACCCCGGAGACAAATTTACTCTTCTGTTGTAAGATTTTAGTATGAATTTCTTCCTTTTCCTGAAAGGTTTCTTCGAGTGGTTGCTCAAGTGGAATAATGGACGGGAATCAAAAACACAAAAAATACGCGGAATTTTGTTGTAAATATTCCGTTTTTCAGTCGGAATAACAGATTTTCTACTATTATTTGTTTGGGAATCGCATTTTCGCGCCATTTTCCTTCCATTTTCACACATTTCTCTGTGTTTTCCTAAAAACTTTCAAAGTTTTTACAGCATTTAGTATAATTTCAATCACGAGAAATGGACATTAAAGCGTGTAAAAAGAATTTAGGAATAAAATCTTAGTGAAAGAAAAGCAATTCCGGCCATCAAATTGCGTTATTAGAGATAATTCTTGGAGAAATTGAGGAAAAACTGCTGATAAAAAGCTATAAAATGAAGGAAAATGCTGGAAAAAGGCAAGAAAAGTGGCGAAAAAAACGAATTGAAGGAGAATCGAATCCGCGACACTTCAAAATCTTCTCCTAAATTCTCTAATGTGGAAGATTTTCGCTGGAATTTGTGCAAAAATCTTTCTCTCTAAGACGATTTTGCGTACACAATTTCAAATAAGTCTCAAAGGGAAAGAATATTCCGAAGAATGGATGGAATGGATTAAATTTATTGGAATAAATTGTGGAATATTACGGAAATTTGAGGAATAGAATCCACTTTTCTCTCACTTGAGTAACTCTTGGTTAAAAAGAACTTTCAATTAACTTTTAAAAACCTCAATTTTTACCTGATTTTACTACATTTATTGTAGAAATCATTGTCTATTGGATAAATTGTGTAGATTTAATAGAAAATTCCTCCTGAACAATCATTATCAACTTATCAGCTGGCTTTTCTATGCTTCCAATCAAGCATATCAGATTTGACGGCAATCAGAGCATGACAAAAGTGGCAAGAAAAATCAAAATATTTCTATAGTGAATCCAAGAGTGCGTTTTTCTTGAGAATAACTCAAGGTGAAAGTCACTAGGCGATCAAATATTCAAATATCAATTTGTATTTTGTATGGAAAAAATCAAAAAATCAAAATTTGAATTTAAAAATATTCAATAAATGATTATTTTCCAATTAAAATTGCGAAATAATCAAAAATTTGAATATTTTCCAGCAAAATATTTCAATAAATCAAATTATATTCAAATATTTTCGGGATATTTAAAGAAAATTTAAATATTTGATCATTTTTTCCACATATCGCCGCCAGAGGGCAGCAAAGTTGGCGTGGGGGACGCTAAATAATATCGCGCATATTTTATACAAATTTCTCTGTCTTCTCAAAAACATTCTAACATTTTATGATTTCTTGACGTGATCTTGGCCAGGAGAGAAGGAAATTTGAGCGCGAAAATAAATGTTCTGACGTAGAAAAAGTCTAGAAAGGCATGTAGAAGTTTCAATTGTATTTCCCAAAGGCAAATTCAACTCTTTATTTATTGTGTTCGAGTCTAATTTTTGGCCCATTGGCTAATTTTGCCGTTTAAACGCCTCTAAATATTTTATAAACCACTATAAATCCGGTAAAATGAAATTTACAAAGCTGTTGAAGTTAAATATTAGCAATATATTCAACAAGAAATACAATTTTTGATTATATTTTTATTTTGAAGAGTATTAAATGGCATCGAAACCAGTAAGAACTCAGAGTTCTAATCACAGTCTTGAATTTGCCTTTGGAAAATACAATCGGAACTTCTACATGCCATTAAAGCTTAAACTGCTGTCTTTTGGCAGTAATTTGTGAAGAAAATAATCAATAAAATGAAATATTTAAACATTCTTTGACTCAATGGTCTAAATTGCCTCTTGATTTAACTATTGTGACATTTTCATTTCTACTCTGTTAATTTAAAACCTTTCGTTCCGAACTTGGCTGTATTTGGCTTGAAATTCTCCAGACAATCTTTTTGCCTTCTGTTGAGCTTCTTTGCGACGAAATGCTTGTGATTTCATTCAAAATCCGTCTATTTAGCTGAAACTCCTTTCAGGATTTTGCCTTTTCCTTTCTTCATGTTTGGATTAAAATCTGGCCACACTTTCTGCACTCGATCGAATCACTTTTGATCCAGTTTAGCTCGCATCACTTCATTGACTGAGCAAATCATGAGCAATCTTACCACAAAGCGACCATCAAAACTTAGCAGAACGTCGAGAGAAAAAGAAGAAATTGTTTTGGGATTTAAAATGCGGCCAAGTCTTTATTTTGCCAGATTTAAATGTTTCTTCGCTTTTTCTGTGTGTGCAACAATCTCCTAAGTAGATTGTGAAGTCAGCTCTGCTCGTTCATGCGGCTTAAGGGAGAGCTCAATCGATGTCTAGGTAAATTAACCACCGCGAATCAGCATTATTTAGAAGTAATGTAGAACAATTTTCTGTCACAGCTCTTCAAAATTCCTCCTGCGATTCCGCCTCAGACGCTGAAATATTTCAATCAACGGAGAAAATAGCATTAGTTTTACTCACTAATATAATAAGAAACTTTTCTATCATGTGACGAAAGTGTTTCTGTGATCCAAATTGACTAATAAAACTTTTCTCTCTGAATTTGCATATTGTACACAATTATCCAATGAACAACAGATGCCAATTTCTCACCATAATTTCTCAGATCTTGGCTGATATTCTCGAAATGTAAAAACTGTGAGAGTTTTTGGTATTCTTGACGATTAAAGCGTCTCTTATTTCAGAGATTTTTTCTCCAGTGGTTTAAGAATGCCAATAAATATTAACAAATCTTTCCCTCACGACATTAAATAGCAAAAAAAGGTGTATTTAAGTGTTCATTTGCATAATATTTCATAGAAATATTGCACTTTGCGAAGGTTCTTTAACGTAAAAGAAGATAAATAGATAAATCGACGGGTGCCTCGAAAACTATGAAAAGCCAAAAATGCAATTTTTCAGCACAGCAAGTTCAAGATTACGCTTCAATATCGCTGCAAAATTTGCCAAATTTATCTAAAAAAGCCTTCAAATCGTCCGTTAAAGTGCAAATATTGCTCTGAATTTATTATTTTGTAAATATTTTAGTTTATTTTATTGGTATTTATTGGAATTTTTGGCTAAAATATGTCAAAATTAATAGAAAATCTGAAAATATTACTTTCCAAAGTCGATTTTTATTGGTCTTCGAGTCGATTTTATCGGAAATTAGTTTTAAAAAATCAATTTTTCATACTTTTCCTTAGTGTTTTCAAGTGAAATTTTTTTTAAAGATATGAGAAATATTCATTTAAAGTCTAAAAAATATTTTAGAATAATTCTGAACATCTATAATTATTTTCTGAAAAGGTGTTTTATGAGTTTGACTGCAATTTTTGAGACATTTTTCTTGGGGAAAATTGTTCAGCGTAAACAATGAAAATTCGACTTTTCATTCGCAAAATATGACAATTTTTTCCATTTGTGCTTTTTTAAGTGAAAAGGATTTTTTGCTATTTTCTCATAAGATACAAATCTCAAAATTTTTGTACAGGAAGAACAAATAAAAGCTTTTCAAAAATTCATAAGACGAAAACTATGATAAATCGACTTTTGATAGTTTTCCATTCACCCGTCGAAATCTACCGGCCAAATATCCTACGAAATGTCCTCAAATTATCCAATTAAAACACAGGCAACAAATAATTTAAATAAATAGAGAAAAACTTAAAAATACTGATAAGTTCGAGATCATAAGACAGTCGGATTAAACCATTCATATTTCAAACGTTTCAAGTCATTAAAATCCGATCAAAAATCATATAAATTATCTTATGCGAATGGCAGAAAATTTCCTTTTTACGTGAATTTTCATTTAGGATATTCGTTAAATGTGTCTCGCTCCATTGGCGGTCAGAAAATAGTTAAAAAGTGATTAAATAATCGTCTCGATTTATCTGTGATTTTACATTTGAACTAAATTGTGCGATTTGAACAGAATTTAATTCGCGGGCGGCTTTTTATTTAGCTGTTATTTGCATTACAGCTAATATTTATAGCGAATTCCAGTGAATTCTAGCGAAAAATGCCTTTAAAAGCTCGTTCTGAGATTCTTTCATTGCGTTTTCACACTCTTTAGAGTTGTTTTTGGGCCACAAATTTATTTTTGTAATCTAAAAATCCATCCGCAAATGATTATAATTCATAGAAATAGCCAAAGAGTGCTGAAAATCGTCAAGAAAAGTCATATTTCTTCAATAATTGTCACAATATTGCCTTCAATATCTTAAGTTTTCCATAAAAAACACAACAAATATCTCTTATTTGTGATAAAAATACGTAAAAAGTTAATATTATTGACTTTCTTCAGTTTATTCGCGGTCTTTTTTGCGGTTATTTCAAAGTGTGGACTTTGAATCTGAGAGAAATTCCTCAACAAGTTCCACACTTTATTTCTCATGAAGTCAAGAATATCCAATTTTCATATTGAAGAAATGCTCAAATAACTCAATTTCAATCTTGACGGCAAAGTTCGAGAAAAGTATTCATGAACTTTTCCTTTGAAATGAGATGAATTTGTAATAAAGCTTTTAAAGAAGGACACAAAATTGACGTTAAATTATTTTCACCATCTGATAATTTCTGCATTCGTGATTTATCATGAAATCTAGAGATAAACGTGAGTGAATAATGAGAAATTGTGTTTCTAGTGTTCATTTTATCAGAGGTAAATTTTAATGAACTTAACAAGTTTCAGTGGATTTTACGTCACACAAACTATGTATAATTTATTTACATTCTCTCTGAGCTCATTAAAAAGGATTTTGCAACTAAACCACCGTAAATTTAATAAAATAGTCAAACTGAAGTGTCTGAAAGTTCGCCAATTAGAAGAATCTCATGCAGAATGGCGCCTTTTGGCACACTCACCGTGGTAAGCTACACATTTCGCAATTCTGCGTGTCTCCGGGATTGATAAAGGTGCAGTGGCTGCAAGTCCACGACACCGCCGGATCCGCCCCGGCGCCAGCTGCTCCCGGCGCCTGATATTGCTCCGTGCCGCCAGCCGCACTCGAGCTGGCCGCAATCAGAGTCTCCAGCGTCCGCCAAACCTCCTGCGAGCGCCACTCGTCCGCCGCCGCGGCGTCCTTCTGGCTCACCGCCACCCAGAGCGGCGCCATCGCCGCCCTCATCGGCAACATGTCCATCCTGGCCAGGTAGACGAGCAAGTGGAAGTCCGACACGGCGTCCAGGAACTCCTCCGGACGCCACTGTGACAAGTACGAACTGAGCGCCGGGAAGTCCTGCAAGTGTCCGTCCAGGAGGCGATTCTCCACCGGAAACGGCCGCTTGTCGTCTCTCACGGTGAATGTGAAAGTGGGCACAAGTGGTGACGACGCGGGCACATCGACAAGCAGATATTCCACAGGCAGCGGACGCGCCAGGCGAGACACCTCGTTTCCGTACATGTCCTTCTCCTGCAAATGCCAAAAGATGCATTTATTAATTCAAATATCACCACAAACTCTTATCAGTTGATCTTTCCTCCTGATTTACAGACACAATCGCAAGAAGCCTTTCGCATTTACACACCAAAGTCGAGAAATACTACAAAAAGATACCCAAAAATTGGTCGGTTTTGGGTTAATTGAGCTTACATTTGTCGGTCATGCGACTCGATTCCGACCGGAAACTAGAACACACAGTTCGGCTCCGCTCGAACGAAATGCGTCTTTAGAACCATTTTAAACAATGCATTTTCGACAAATGGCAAAGTGCGTAAAATCACAAACTAACATGCGTGTTTGTCTGCATTTTACGCGTGAAATACTTATTAGACTTTTAATCATGCAAATTGAACTGATGATTCATAATGGTGAAAACACAGCATTTTGCTCATATCATCTCAAGTCGATCCCGTCAGATTCCCTTCAGAATTTTGGTCTGCAGATCAACTTTTGGCGCCTTCACACAATCTGATTTTCTCCACAATTATGACTCATTATGGACGAAATCAATAATTTTTTAGTTTTTTCCACACTTAAATTCATTTCCTTGACGATTTTCTCGATTTTACATATGAAATTTGTCTATTTTGACCATTTTGACAGCAAGCGCATTGTCAGACACGTCAAAATCAAATTCAGCGCGGGTTGCCCAACGTAAAATCTGCAACAACTCGACATAAAAATGTCGTGAACAGGAAGGAAAATATACGATTCGCGTGGGGAAGAAAGAGACGTTTGTGAACAAATTACAAATGACAAATGCTGTGTTTTCACCATAAGATTATCTGAGAACTCGATAAATGAATGCCAGAGACTCTAAGAGCGATTACAGACTTGCGGGTTACTCTCGAAACGGCCCGAACTGGGATCAATCCTCGGATCAGCGATAAGTCGTGGTTGATCTGCACCTTTACACACTCAAATGAATGGATCAACCATAATTCATGGCTGATTTGGTGCTCAGAAGTTATTCTTCTTTGTCGACGCTAGCGACGATTTTGCTTCGTGCTCCGTTCTCAGCTCCGAATGGCCAAGGTTCGATTCCCGACGACTGCAAAGATTTTTCAGTCCTCTGGCCAGTACTTTCCTAACCCACTATATCCCTTCTACTCTCAAACTCCCATCCAACAACGCTACTGGTTACAAATATGTATGATGATAAAGGAACTGGAGGAAAACTGAGAGACGAGAAAATTGTTATAAAAATATGTAAAGCAACTGTATAACGCTACTGGTGGTGGCTTATGGCGAACGCCCGTGTCACAAATAAAGCATTCATTCATTCATTCTGTTCTCAGCTGTCAATTTATTTGTTTATTTTATCAAAAAGTGTGAAATTTTACGATAAAATTTCGCGAAAATGGAAGATTTGCGGAAGAATTTAATGATTTTAAGAGCCAAAGAAATCATTCGCAAGAAATCCGCCATTTTGTCCGTTTTGAA
This sequence comes from Phlebotomus argentipes, assembly GCF_947086385.1. Classification (NCBI taxonomy): domain Eukaryota; kingdom Metazoa; phylum Arthropoda; class Insecta; order Diptera; family Psychodidae; genus Phlebotomus; species Phlebotomus argentipes. Next base: position 6,499,982 of record NW_026776174.1, read on the forward strand.
CTGTCAAATGTTTCGGCGCATTTCCGGCCGAGCGCGCTGCCGTCGGGATCAGTTGCGTTTTATGGTTCAATCAGCTATTAGTCCTGCACACTCGCGCTCTTACTCAGCCTTAGTCTGTAATCCCTCTAAACCATTGCATATTAAGCGCAGTTTTGTGCGATCAAGATGGCGGCGCGTGGTGGCGCTTCATGCGCTTTGAAGACTTCAGCGAACGGCACAGTAAACACGTTTTATGACTGTTATTTCGCAGTCATCTGACCACCAATTAACTGCCACATTTTGCGATCTGATCATCTGGTGTCACTTGGGATGGAGAATTAATTTGCTTTTGCCGTAGATAACATCATGTGTAATTATTACAGCAATATGATGCAACAGAAACATATTACACTTTAGTATGAAATCCAATTATTCTCATCCTCACAGCGACATTCACCATCAACCCAAAGTTGAGCAAAGAAAGCTTCAAACAAGATTATTTATAAGATTTTTACGTTGAAATTTCTCAACAAATAGTCCAAATTTAAACTCTGGAAGAAGAATTCCCACGTGAAAGATAAATAGTTAAGCTTTGGATGTTATCTGGAATTTCTTATCTCGCAACGCTCCTTTCTGGTGTGTTTCCTTTGGCTCATGGGCATTCTTGGTGTAATTCAATATGTGACACATAAGCCATATACAAAATAAATAAATTCATCATCTGTTGACGTCACTGCGCTCCAGTAATGCACAAAGCTCTGCCCTGCTGAGTGCGTGCGTGAGTGTGTGTGTGTGTGTGAAGCACGAGAGAAAGAGAGGAGAAAGCTCTAAAAGCAGGGGCGCTTTTACCAGGCGTCTCCATCTCCGACATTCACACACATATTTTTGTGAAACATAAGAAAACAGCTGGTTCCTCGTATGTTTTGCAACTTTTTCTCAATTCTCTCTCTTCCTCTCTCGCACACTAACAAAAAAAAAAAACATTCAAACTCATTCCCACCAGTGGAAATTCTCCGGGAAAATCTTAAGTAGTTCGATCATTTCTTTCAAGACAGCCTTTTTCATCCGTATTATAGATGTAGAAAAATCTCTAAAGTCAATATAAATATCCTCTTTAAAATATGAAAAGTCGCACGCACCAAATAACATCACGTTCGATGACCGTGAAAATCGATTTGTTGAGCGTGGGAGAAAGTGGGGACGCCTGGTGGTGGTTTCAGTGCTCTTATCCGTATCTCATACACAATTTCCCATCCTTCTTCCTCCTCACACTCCTTCGACACATTGCACAAAATCCTCCCGTTTGCAGAGAATGTCATCAAACCTTTAGCACATAATTCCTCATCATCCCGAAGCAATGCAATAGGAAATAATGCTTGCAAAGCTTCAATTCATTTGCCAAAGCACAACATTGCTCTCATGCTTAACCCAATGTTGCATAATCCGAGTCTTGCTGGAGATTTTGCAGAAAAATACCCAAAGAGAAGATGTGAAATAATTTGAATTTCGTTAAATTATGAACTGAATCAAATACATTCGCCCAAAATCCACACACAAAGCCAAATTCAGCTAACACAACGCATACAGATTAGGAGGGGAAATATGTTGAGAATGGCTTAGTGTTGTGGGAAATCTCCTGTGTGACCTTGAAAATGTAAACAAAAGAGAGTCAAAATAGGCAAAAATACTCTCTCAAAACACACTCTCTCTCTCTGGCTCACTGGCGCTCCAACTCTCTCTCACGTATCACCAGTTGAACACAATCAACTTCCCACTCGTCAATTCGCAACGAAAATTTTATTGAGCTCTCGCTCACATTTGCTGTCTCTCTTCCACCACAGTGTCACAATATTATGTCTCTCTCTCGTTCGGATATTGAGGAAAATCTCACTAATTCTCTCTCTCTCTCACTCACATGGCTTTGCTCCGGGCAGCAAAAAAGCATTACATGCCTCGATATGAGTTTATTGTAGATAGGAGAAATCGTAAAAATCTTTGCGGGATGCACGCATTTAACACAGAAGCCTTATAAACGCTGTCGTTGTAGTCAACAATATATGATTAGCCTTTACTGAGATCCTGACCGAATTACCATCAATTTTTACTATTCACATGCACAAAATACACAATTACTTCATCTAAATATGCTAATAAAAATCTATATTTTATTAGGAGTCAATATTGAAATATGTTTATGAAATAAGGGCTAATCAATCAAAGAGAAACACAAATTAACACACAAAGCTTCGAACATCGTGTATCTAATCGATTTCTCATAAAATCAGTTGAAAATCAGCCGATCTTCAAAATTGACGTTCTTGCAAGAATTAAAGAAAATAAATTTTCCGAAAATGAGTCTCTGCTAAATTACGAAAATCAATAAAAATCCTCCAGCTTTCTCTCTATTAGATAATCTATTGAGCATTAAATAATGTTCTTCAGTTATTTAAAAGCTTCCTTAGTCATTTTTGTTTAGGATTTCACTTAAAAAATAACTGGAAAATTAAAGTTCGAAATGACCCCAAAGTGGGGCAGTTTTGTCCAAAATGCCGCAGAAAATCCTTACGTTCTCCGACTCTGGGATAAAATGGCATTTTGAAGCTCATAATCAAGACAATTCAAAAGACCGAATAGAATTTCCCTCCAACGTTTCATCATTGTGGAAAATGCATGGAATGGTCGATATTAGAATCTTCATACAAAACTACCCCTCTCTCCTCTATCCACAGATTAGCGGCTGTGGCTCAGTCAAATCCCATCACTTGCAAAAGTTTGAACAAAGCAGAGTGCAAAAATGGCAAAAATAGAGTCAGTTAATCGGTTGCTGTTGAATGTTCTAGCTGAATCATACGCTTCACTGGAATTGTCTTGCACTTTGCCTTTATATATAAAGGTGGACGTTAGAACCACTTATGGTTGGCCGAAAAATTGACAATCTGAGTGACATCGTTGCTTGCTGAGCGCTTTAAGGGTTCGCTGAATTTCTTCCCCGCCAACAATCCTCAACAATTCCTGCCTCACAGAGCAGAACCATCGTGAGGGATTGGCTCCGTGCCGCGGATCCTGCACAGTGGCGCTGGCGAGCGGTGTCACCGCTGCGACTTGTTAGAACCGTGTTAAAAGGCAGGATTCAGGGGCTCCGAAAGGTAGACTTGGCCTGCTGAACCCCTCGTTGCCTGACGTTAAGCCCACTCGGAGCCAAACAGCCTCAATGGCTAGGTTCACCAGCGTCTCCCACGCTCTCATGAAGGGACTTTTCCATCGTTTTGTCCTGGGGGTTGGACAACAACACTAAGACGGCGATAGCCGCAAATAAGGCTGTGATAAATGCCCAGCTTCTTTAGAAACAGAGACTGAGGCACTAATTTAGGCGATTGACCTGGAAGCGTTTGGAACGTCACTTAATGAATAACAATATTAATCCACAGATTTAATATTCCTTGAAAATGTACAGCAAATATAGAGAAACAAAGCTCTCTCTCTTCAATCCGATTGATTACAATATAATGTGACACGAGTGTCTCCATCGAGTCTCAATGGTTAAACCTGCCATTCCATACACTCTGTGTCTATTTTCCCATTTCTCTCCTACCTCTCAGCACGAGACTACATTTCAGCCAAAATACCCACAAGAGCAAAAGAGAGACATAGAGAGCATCGTGTACTATATTTATCGCATCGTAGCATGAGCTTTTATGATGACGCATGAATTTGGAAGTCAAGACTCTACTTGTCCCACTCTGTCACACGCATCCAATATGTCCCATGTTGGGGGATTCTCTATACGGAGAATATTCTAAAAGTCTCAATTTGATTGTGTGTAATAGTCCCTCTCCTTCAATTTACTTCACAAGTGACCATGAAACTTGCTTTTGCGCATTGCACACGCCAACATTTTAATGTCTCATTCACACGGTGAACTTTCTGGGGGTTCAAAAAGTTCTTCTGTGTGACCTTCCGAGGGAGCTTTTTGCCCCCCTCTGCTCAGATGGACAGCAAAGCTCTGTGTGTCTCCATAAGGTAGAAAATATCCATGCAAAATTCATATTTCAATGTGAAACAAGCCTCACTTGCGAGTCACACAATCGCACAATCAACTTTCAATGGCTTTCCTCACCCATATTATACTACACAAATAGAAGCTCTGCGGTTCTATTTCTCGCTTTTCAGGCCTATCAACGTGTGTGTGTGTGTGTGTGTTGGCGACCAATACCAGGGCAAATGAAAATTCCACGGTGTACGACAAATATAGGGTTAGGATGTGAGGCAGTGTGAAAAGTCCACGGGCGAAGGGGGGTGAGTGGTGACGTTGTGAGTGAGCGAGAGCAGATGATGGTTCAGAAGTGGGATGGAATGAAAATTGTTGGGAGCTCTTTTGGAGGTTTTCTCTGCGCGCTCAGAGAGTCATCGTCAATCCAGAGTGTTTTGTGTGGAGGAATCATCACAGGAGACCGAAAAAAGCCCTCCACCACATTAAAACATGGCGGCGGTCGATGTCGTACGCGGTGTACAGTTTTTCCGTGTGTTTGCAATGTTAATCCGACTATTTTAGTGTAACAATCGTGCTCGCGATATCCATTTTACCAACAATTGTCGTACCTTTCATAATTTATCAATAGGATACTCCGAATCACATTCGCAGAAAGTAATTTTTGAGGAACTTTCACATCAGTGTGTTGGGGAAATAGAGGAGGTTATTGAAAACGCGCATCATATATTCACGAATTTTCCACCTAAACAACCTCCACAGTTGCAATTAAAGTGTTTCTTTTTGTCACCAAAAAAAGCAGCAGCAAATTCATCAACACATTGAGCATTAACGTACGACGAAATAGAAAATAACACACTTTTGACATTATTTTCAGTGCTTTAGGTGCAAACATCTTGTTCACCAGAGACAAATCAATTCAGAGAAATCACTTTTTTTCTGTCACATGAAAGATTTGTCAGGAATTAGAGAAGAATTCTATACAATTGACAAGTGAAAATTCCGTATTGAAACCCAGCATAAGTTTAACATATTTGCAAATTGCGAAATCTCTCTCTCCCTTCTTATCAACCATTTCGGGATAATTTGCACAGTGTGTGAGTTTGTGTGTTTCTCTCTCTCTCATTTTCCTTAAACTCATACATCTGGAATAAGAATTCTTCTTCTTTTTTTCCTCACATCTCTCCTCAGAGACCCACATTTAGTCAGAACATTCTTCTTTTCACTTTCTCGAGGACAAAAAGTACTCTGCAGAGTAATCATTGTGTGATTGTACAAACACGAAGTTTACGCAGAAGAAACACTTACTCAAGGGAAGAGTGTCAAAGGGGAAATTGAGTTGAAATAGGGAAAATACACTCTATTTTCTCTCCCAAAAAAAAATTGTTTTCTTGTAGTCAAGTGTGTCGAAGTTATACTACGAAATGACATGGTTGACATTGATAGTGCGACATAAGAGAAGTAATAAAATTGTATTCCCCCCAAAAACAGACAAGTTAGTGTGATGAAAAAAATAAACTGCGCCTCTCAAAAAGCCAAATCCAAAAAAGCTCAGTGACAACAAAACGCGAGAAGAAGAAGAGAGGAAGAAACTCTGTGTAGAAACGCAATTGTGTGTGAGTTTGTGTGTGACTGTGTGGGCGCACAGCAAAGTGTTTCGCCTTTTTTTCGGGTGGCATAGAAGCATAGAAGAATCACTGTGAGCAGCTCTACCCCAACACAGAGAGAGAGAGAGAGGGAGAGGGCGAGAGGGTTGATGAGAGAGTGCATGAAGTGCAGGGTGGAAAGTGTCTTGGGCTGCTGGTGCAAAGTGTGTGAGAATTCGCGAGTTGGATATCTGCACGCGTTGAAAGATGTTATGGTCGTCGTGCGTGGATCATCAGCATCAGCAATCAGCACACCAGCAGAGCGTCAGTGACACTTTTTCCGGAGCTTCTCACCCACAAGGGCGGACAAATCCACTCCACGTCGCCCCACCGCCCACGCGACAGCAACAGCTCATCCAGCCCCTCGATCTGGGCACCATTTCTAGGGTAGCTGCAGCCCAATTTTGTCACCGCCACCATCGGTACAACCTACCCCAACGAAATCCACACCCACACCCACAGTTACCATCATCAGCGAGTGTTGATTATGCTGCGATTCCTGTGAATCTGTGATATTTCGTAAACAATCAACGGTACGTATTCCACTCGCCCCCAATACAGTGGCGAAAATTACATTAGGACACCCTTGAAATGTAGACCAATCCTTCCTTCGAGACAATTTCCTCAAGAAAAGAAGGAATTAGAATTTAATGATCTTTCAAATGGCGTTGAAATCATGGCGATATCTCAATTCGGGGCCGTGAGATTGCAAAATGCGGATTAGAACAGCGAAAATTAGGTTAAGACACCCATGAAATGTAGGCCAATCTTCCTTTTGGTGCTAAAAATTCGATATTTCTCTCAATTTCCGAGACAATTTCATTAAGACAAAGAATAATTAGAATGTAATGATCTTTCAAATTGCGTTGAGATCATAAGAAAGTCAAGAACATCGAAAATTCAATTAAGACACTGCAAATTTTCCTCTAAATCCATGTTATAATCATAAAACTGCCTCAGATAACCGCATAAAATCATGAGTTTGGAATGTCTAGAAGACATTTTCATCAAAAAGCGCCTTGATTTGGACTTATCAACTTGCTTTTTGTATGTTTTCAGTTACTTTTTAACGCTTTTCTTCCATTTCTTCCGCAAAACTGCGGCCCAAATCCTGTTCACAGGTTTTCTATGAAGTGTAAAATCCAAGGAGTCCAAGGACAATAATGTAGTCATGAAAATTACAGCATTTTGCTATTTAGAAAGTGTGATTTTAAGTCAATTTCTTATCATAATGTCCAGAAAATCAGTAATTTCTTATTGTATTCAAGGATTCCATAGTGTCATAATTTAATTTTCGCTACTGTATTTCTCTAATCATGTTTTCAATTGAAGAATTCTCAATGTCCCTTAAAATGTCATGTAAATCTTATCACTACAACATGCAAATTAAGTGCATTTGTCCTGAATTCAGCAATGTCCTTAACCACAAAACCCTTTCATATGGAATCACTTTCCATCCACTTCTATAAATCAATTGTGCAACAGCTGAAATAAATTCCACCCTCCCAAAACATATATAGAATTCCCAGAAGTGCAACAGAATGCTTTTAAGAAGATGGACTTTGTATACCAAACACGGTAACATATGGTAAAATATAGTGAGATAACAAACAACCTTCATGATTTTTCCCAACGCAGAAAGAGCGCGCGTTTGAACCTTTAGTTGGGGAGGAAAACTTGCGAGGGAGAAAAAAGGGAGGTTTGAGAGGAGAAAACCCTGGACCATTTTGCTCAATTTGCCCGGATGTAGGAGCTTTTTTTTCCACCCTCAAAGCACTTTCCAGAGCACGCAAACAGAGCGAAATGCTTCTATGTGCAATGCTGGGAGGAAATCCATTGGATATCCTTCACCTAAAATCTCTCAATTTCCTCACGTGGAGGGATTTGACGTGTGTGCGCCGTTGGAAAATGTGTTTACATAGGCGACAATCCATCCAGACATTATATTACACTGACTTGTAGGTCAAGGAATTCCTTCAAACATGCATATTTTGCCCATTGTGAGAATCCAATAATTGACAGAAAAGAAATTCAGGTGTAAAAAATACTTCCCAAAGTGCGTTTTTCGACCAATATTTATAGATTACAACCAACATGTTTAATATTAGATACACACAATCGAACACTTCAAATTATCTCGCACTCTTTTTCCCTCTCTCACTCCCTCTCTCTCTCTCTCTCTCTTCCACACAACCAAAATCCCGAGATGTGTACGCTTGACCTTCACGGTATTTATCACACACTTACACACTGTCAAGCTTTACAAACAATTTCACACTAGAAAAGATCATATCTGTATATTAAGAAACCGCAAGAAAAAAGAAATCATTCGCATTTAATGCTATAAATTATTTGCCAGGAAAAGTTGTCATATTACTCAATACTTTATCAGCATTTCTTCCCAATTACATCATTAAACATTTATGATTCTTCTCTAACCATATTTTAAATATTTGCATTACAATTGTTTTGTATGACAAACTCGTCGTTCTGCTATTTTTTACCTCCTCTTTTTTCCTCCCGCCCAACTTAATCAATTCTGTGTGTGTGTTTCACTCGAGACATTTTGTATAGAATATGAGAGAGGAAAAGCAGAAGAACATAAGAATAAAAGAAAGAAAACGTATACAATGCAATCACTTCAAAGAGTCTCTTTCGCTCCATTTATCGAAAGCTTTTAAAGAACTAACGATGCATTTGCTTAAAGCTCAAACAATCATTCCACTAAATAATCATCACAATTTTGCGCCAAAAGTCATTTGGCACACGTTGTGGTCAAATCTTCCAACTCAATAAATTACAAAAAGAAATTTACCTAATATACAAACTTGACAATTGGCCAGAAAATACACTTCACCGCACGTTGCAACTTTACGTTTTCATAAATTATATTAACAGCCACCAGACAGCGCTAGTGTGAAGTACGAATGAAATACGATCGAGAAGGCGTTGCAAGACAAATTTTGGGTTTATTTAATACGAATTTCATCTGTAAACTACGAGATTTGCTCTTTAAGAGTGTTTTTAGGGCAGAAAATTCCCACTTCCGCCCAGTTTCTGCTCATTTTCCGCCACGAGGAAGTTGGAAAATGTTCTTCAGCGAAAGTGAAGCTTTCGTGTTCCTCCGAAATTAATCTCAAGGAACTTCTAAGAGTTTCCAATGTTTCCAATGCGAAGAATGAATTGAAGAGGGCAAAATAGTGACTATTCCTTTTGATGTACATGAAAATGTGTTGGGAAATCAATTAGTTTCATTGGAAAGGATTGAATGATATCCGGAAACAACATAACCCTAATCTCAGTTAGGAAAATCTAATAAAATATGTGATTATTTCCATAATAACATCATAAATTGTTTATTTCCTTGGTTTTCACGTGAATTTTCCGGCTCTTCTTGTCTTCCAACGTTTCAAGTCTCGCAGAAGATAAATTTCCCACATTAGTAACTGTTATTAATCGTAATCTTGCAACAACTTTTAACGAATTCATATTTATGACAGCTTATTAAAAATGGTATAAACCTTAAGTTGCAACGAACAGTGAGAATGCAAAATGTGTATTTTTTACAAACTTAACACAGATATTAATAAAAAAAAAAAAAGAATCGAGAGAAAGTTACACAATTTCCAGTGATAATAAAAACCTGATAAGGCATATCAGAGAGTTATTCTTCTGCACCGTGTTCTGGAGCACTTTTTTTTTCCCGAAGACAATCAACCTGATAAGACAATGAATATATTGAACGCTTTTGTATCAACAAAAAGCGAGTAAATTGCCAAAAATTTCAACTGCTCGCGGGCGTGAGTTTTTATCAAACAAACCCAGAGTGACGATAAGTCTGATATTGTGGTGCAGTGTTGAAGGTACATGGCATGCCCAGAAGTATTTGGTCTTCGCCATACAAAAAGACCATTTTCTATTTCTAGATGGTAGGAAAAAATTTTGTTGAAATGCGTAAGGACAAAAAATCAATACGATAGAGAGAGAAAGAGAGAGAAACTTGTAAAAGCCAACAAGTAATTTTTTTTCTTCCTTTGTGCTCTGGAGCTTTCTTGTTTCTCCTTAGATTATGTATAAAACATACGTGAAAAATTCCTAATGTATTTTCATGTGGACTAGCCGAGAAGAAAGGACAAGAGCGAGAGAGAGAGAGAGAGAGAGAGCTAGAATAGCACCTCTTTTCTGGCAAATTATCATACAATCCATCAATCTCACACTGTTAAACTCACATTCCAATTTTCGCTCCCCATCATTGACGAATGACGACACCAGCAATCATTCTCCCCCTTTTTTCTCCCTTTCATCGCCAGCCAAGGAGTGTTTCCAACCCCTTAAATGACCAAAAGCACATACGAAAGAGTTCCGCTTGTGATTCATATATGAAAAATTTCGGAAACTAACCTCCCCCCTCGTCCACCCTCGCACAAGGGAGCGTTTTGTAGGCAAAATGCGACAGCACGTCAGTGGAAACAATACAAGTGGGGTAACAAGACACCACTGGCGAGGTCAACTCTGCCCCTATGCGTGCCTCATTGTGAGCTCTGTCTCCACCCACGGCCATCGCCACCCGGCACAATTGGGGGTCGTGGGCCACCCCAGCGCTGGAGATGATTGACCGGGCTGCCAAGGGGAAAATCAATAGTAATTCACCCTCACTTGTGGACAAATTTATAGTGCTCAGATTGCAAGAAATCATCAAAATTCGACTCCAATTAATTGAAATTAATTTCCAATTCAATTTCTGATTAATGCCAAAAAAAATATTCAAATATTTGATTATTCACTCAATATTTTATCAAAATTAAAAAATTAGTGGCAATTTTCAGTACTCAATTCTAGCTTGTGGCAAATTGAGAGACATTTTTTGCTATTTGAATTGAAATTTGTAATTAATATTCTGAAAATATTTAAATATAATAAAATTCGATTATTTTGCAATTTTACTTGGAAAATAATCATTTTTAATTATTTTTCATTAAAAATTTTAATTATTTGCCAGCAAATTTATATATCGACGGGTGAATCGAAAACTATTAAAAAGTCGATTTATCATAGTTTTCGTCTTATGAATTTTAGAAAAGCTTTTATTTCTTCTTTCCGTACAAGAATTTTGAGATTTTTATCTTATGAAGCAATAGTAAAAAATCTTATTTATCTAAAAAGCACAAATGGAAAAAATTGTCATGTTTTCTGAATAAAAAGTTGAATTTTCATTGTTTATGCTGAACAATTTTTCCAAGAAAAATGTCTCAAAAATTGCAGTCAAACTCATAAAACACCTTTTCAGAAAATAATTATAGATGTTCAGAATTATTCTAAAATATTTTTTAGACTTTTAATGAATATTTCTCCTATCTTTAAAATTTTTTTCACTTGAAAACATTAAGGAAATGTATGAAAAATTGATTTTTTCGAACTTATTTGGATAAAATCGACTCGAAGACTATTAAAAATCGACTTTACGAGATTTTCCATTAATTTTGACATATTTTAGTCAAAAATTCCAATAAATACCGATAAAATCAACTAAAATATTTACAAAATAATAAATTCAGAGCAATATTTGCACTTTAACGGACAATTTAAAGGCTTTTTAAGATAAATTTGGCAAATTTTGCAGCGATATTGAAGCGTAATCTTGAACTTGTTGTGCTGCAAAATTGCATTTTTGGCTTTTCATACTTTTCGAGGCACCCGTCGATATATTTATTCAATTTCAATTAGTCATTATTCTCCGTTAACGTGGAAATTCGACATTTTTACACCCCAGAAATTTCATTAAAAGGGTGAAAACTTGCACACTTTCCTCTTGTGCTAACACAGACAACAACCTAATTATCACCATTTCACCCTTGAAAGTACAGCGTTTTCTCACCCTTATCTCAACTGTTTTCTCTTTCCAGATGGAACTTGTCGTGCCACCGGAACTGGAGGAGTTAATTTTGTGCAGTTGCTGCCATTTGCCATTCAACGACACGGACGCCACGCCAAAGTTATTCTCATGCCGTCACCACTTTTGCTTAAAGTGTGTCAATTCGGTGCTCCTCAAGGGTGGCGAACTATATTGCGTCCATTGCTGGAAGCGCACTGAACTTCCGGCGCCCGACATGAAGCCGGAAAATCTCCCCACGTACAATGCTATTCTGTACCTTGCCACGAACCTCAACCTGTTGAACTTCAAGTCAAAACCACCCGACAAGGCCACCCATCAGCACCACACGGCCACCAGTGGCACCATTGGCAACTCCCTGGCGGCCGCGGCGGCCGCGGCGGCGGTCGCCAGCAGTGCCAAGATGAAGAAGGGCGAGAACTGCATGACGCACGCCATGCCAAACGCCCTGTGGTGCCTCAAGTGTCACACACTCGTCTGTCGCGCGTGTGCCGGAAGTGAGGAGCACAGGAATCACACGGTGAAGACGCAGATGGAGGCGAGAGATGCCATCAGGAATGATATTGCCACGGAGTTGCTCAGTATGCAAAAATCCCTCTCCGAAGTGCAACATCTTGTGCTGAAGCAGAGAGATTTCCTCCTCAAAATCCTCGAGGCATGCACATCGCTCAAGACTCAAGTGGAGACGGAACTTATCAATCACTTGCCCACCTTTGAGATCGCAGAGATGCGCGAGAGTCTCGGCAAGGCGAAAATCTACCTGAACATGCTGGAACAGCAAACACCAGCCGACGCGTACAAACTCTATACAACCCTCCACCTTGAGAAGCAGCGCCTACAGTCGAAGCATCAAGAGATGTTTCTGCAGTGCAAATTGGACGATCTCATACGCAACTACGGAGTGTTGTTTGACTTTGAACTGATCAAGCAGGCTCTGGCGTCTCTGCACAGCGGCGAGACATTCAATTCCATCACCATGAACGGCATGGGCCACCACAATCCCATCCTCCTGCTGGCCAACTACTGCATCTCGCAACTCTACTCGCGACACATTCTCACCAACAAACACTCGCAGGCCTTGGCGGCCGCGGCGGCCGCCAGCAACGGCTCAATGTACCACCAAGCGGGAACATCGCAAGTTCTCACGCCGAGTCCCCACGATCCCAGCACGCCGCACGGCAAGGTGTTCGGCGACCTCACGTCGCCCAGCAAGATCACCGCCACCTCCTCACAGTCAGCGCCACTGCCCCCGGGAGCCCCACAGCCGCCGGTCGGCACGGGCAGCTCCTACGGCCACCACTCCGACGCCCTGGTGCCCGTCGCTCAGGGCCCAGCAGCGCCGCAGTCCGCCAACCTGCGGCACTCCACGTACGAGATCAACGGCATCGCCGTGCCCATCTCCATGATGCAGCATCTGCAGCAGCAGAGCAACAGCCAGGCCTCCATCCAGTCGCCCCAGCCACCCATCTGCACCCCCAACGTGCACGTGTACCCCATCTACTTCTTCAACATCGAGATCAACGGCTCACCGTGTGGCCGAATCCTCATCGAGGTGCGCAACGACGTGGCACCGAAGATGGCAAAGAACTTTGGCGCTCTCGCCACAGGTGAGCTTGGCTTCGGCTACAAGGGTTGCCAGATCTTCCAGTGCTGGGAGAATGAGTCCATAATCACGGGGGATTTTGAGCTCAACAATGGGCGCGGTGGGCGTTCGGTGTTCGAAGAGGGCTTCTTCATGCCCGACGACACCAAAATCCTCGCCATTCGCGGCAGTGTCGGCATGAGACGCAGTCAGAAGAGGCATGACAACATGGGTCTGGTTGGATCACAATTTCGCATCATATTGCGCGAAATGCGCGGCTTCACGGGTATTTTTGCATTTGTCGTTGAAGGTTTGGATCTTGTTGAGAAGATAAGTCAAGCAGGAGATTCCGCGGGTAAACCGCAAAGTAACGTTGTGATTGTTAACTGTGGGAAACTACAGTAGGAAAAACGGAATTCGTTTTATTCTATTTAGAAAACAAACAAAAAAAAGGAAGAAAAAGAAAAAGAAATCTAACTTCATTAATTATACACACAAATTTTTTTTTTGGGAACGAATAGTTTTCTTAGTGGTGATTGGAAATGGATGAACTTGTTTGTGGATTGATTGTGGAGTGCTTAAAGTGGGGATTTAAGAAAAAGAGGAAGAAAAAGTATAGAAAAAAGAAGAAAAATTCGCAAATCAAGGGTTGCTCAAGTGAAGAATGGACGAACAACTTCAGCAGGAATATCAAGGAATGGAAAGGAATGGATGAAATTCTTGACAGATTGAAACATAAAAAACTGAAGGAATTCACAGAATTTGTTGTAAATTTTCCCTTTTTTCTGTCAGAATAAAAGATTTTTTGTACTAAAATCGCATTTTCGCGCCATTTTCCTTCCATTTTCACACATTTCTCTATGATTTCCTAAAAACTTTCAAAGTTTTTAGAGCATTTACAACATTTAGAATAATTTCAAGCCCCCAAAATAAAGATTAAAGCTTTGAAAAGAATTTCGGAGTAAAAATTTAGTGAAAGAAAAGCAATTCCGGCCATCAAATTGCGTTATTAGAGACAATTCTTGAGGAAATTGAGGAAAAACTGCTGATAAAAAGCTATAAAATAAAGGAAAAGGCAAGAAAAGTAGCGAAAAAACGAATTGAAGGAGAATCGAAGCCGCGACACTTCAAATCTTGTCCTAAATTCTCTAATGTGGAAGATTTTCGCTGGAATTTGTGCAAAAATCTTTCTCTCTAAGACGATTTCGCGTACACAATTTCAAATAAGTCTCAAAGGGAAAGAATGTACCGAAGAATGGATGGAATGGAAAGGAATAGATCGAATGGAAATGAATATTATGGAAATTTGAAGAATGAAAACCACTTTTCACCCACTTGAGCAACACTTGTCGCAAGTATATATAATAAAAAATAAAATTATCTTAATGAGTAGTGAAAAAAAGAAAAATGTAAATGTGTTTAGGTGATTAGCTTCACGTATTCAAGAGAAAATAAGCAAAAAACAAAAAACAAAAAACGGGACATGAATTTAAATGGAAGGAAAAGACTTCAATTAACACACGATACACACACCGGAAAGGAAAATGTTTATAGAGTATAACATTAGAGGAAAGAAGAGAAAATGTATTAGACAAGATATATTTATATACTGTAAGGAATCTATATATACTAAATTTCGGAAAAATATATCTAAATATTATTCAAAATGTGTATATATATAATTATTTTGTCGATTTACGAAAATTTTATGTGCAAAAGAAGAACCATTTTTGGACCAAAGTCAGAGACTTTGCATTTCTCTATCTCTCTCTGTCACTCTTTCTCTCGTCGTTATTTAATTATTATTATTATTATTAATATTTACTTTTACAACCGCGAAAAAAATGAAGTAAAAATGAAGTACAGTAACTAATAATATACAAAATGATCTTCTTTTAGTTTAGATAGTATGGAAACGCGCTCCCGATATTTATTTTCTTTACAATTTAAATCTAAAGCAATCCAGTGAAACGTTATCGTTGAATCATAAGACAAAAAAAATTATCAATTAAAGAAAAATCAAACTATATGTATGTTGAAAAATTTAAATAAATATTGAGCCAACAATTCAGTCGTTGCAACATTACGGATTTCGTATTTCAGTGTCGTAAAAGCTACCAATTTGCTGTTGCAACTTTACGTTTTACATAGTTCATATTAGCGGCTGTCCGGCGGCGCTAGTGTAAAGAACGACTGAAATACGATCAAGAAGGCGTTGCAAGGCCAATTTTGGGTTTATTTAATACGAATTTCAGCTGTCAGAAAGTCATTTCATTGCCAATTTCTACTAACTAGAATGTCCGGGAAAATGTCTTGAATTTCCGGAAACACATAACCTCAATCTGGTGCATTGAAATGTGCACAAAATGGCGAGAAAAATCCAATAAATATCTGTGTTTTTCTACACAAACACATCATGATTGTCAATTTTCTTCTTCTGAATTGACTTCAGACCTCAACGTTTGTAACGTTTCAAGGTTTCGCAGAAGATAAATTCCCCGTCATTAGTAAATAATCTTGCAATTCGTATTTTTGACATCTTATTTAAAAATGTCATGAAAGTAAAGTTGCAACGACGCCAATATTAGGAAAATTTATCGAAACAGGGTCTAGTAGTCAATCTTCAATATTTTATAGTTTGATCCCCAACTTTATCAACACACAAACAAACACTTCGCAAAACGAACACACAGAACATAGTGAGAAACAAAGATAGGAAATATCGAAATACATTTTCCTACATTTGCTCATAACAAACTTAGTAAAGAGAAAAAAGTCACCTAACTTTCTATATATGCAGAATAATTATTTTTTTTCTAATAAACTTAGTAGGGAGCTTACGGAAATGATAAGTCATGTAGATACGGATATTACCTAACATCGAGGGGAGTCTTAAGGAAAACATAGGTTTTCAACAGGCGCACGAAAAAATGGGATAAAAAAAAGATTTATCGAGCTGATATATAAAAAAAAATGTTTCCACTTTCCATCTCACTTAATTCACAATCTCTAACTCCTTTTTCTTTTGCTTCTTTTAAAAAAGAACAATTGAAAAAACTGAAAAATTGCATGTTTGTATTTACAATGTAGGAACAAATTGCTGTTGTTTAATTTACAAATTAAAGAAAAATCACTTTCACAACAGATATTTGCTCATCATTGTTGTACTTTCTTGTACATTTAATGCACACACCGAGTAGATTGACATTCATGTAAATTTAGCACGTAAAGAAGAAGAAAAGAATGGAAGAATCCGAAAAATTAGGAATATTTGGGAGAAATTCTCAGTCAGATAAGAAATGTTAAAAGTGTGGTAAATTGATTTAACACACGCCTTTGCTATTAAACTGACGGCAAATGTGTTAAATCATTTTCATTCGCCTAAATGAGTAACTTTACCACAATTTCTAGAAGTTGTTTCATTGAATGTGTTAAAAATCAGAATAACAGATAAAAAATCTGCAAATATCTTGCAAAAACGGATCAATCCGCAATTTTAACTCTCATTTTCAGGCTTAAACATGAAAGATATTTGCAATAAATTCTTTTTATCGTGGATTTACTAATTGTTTACTTGGATTTTAGTAATTTAGGCAAATTTCACAATTTTTCCTCTTTTACACACCGTGAAATCGCTTTAAACTCTAAAACACTGTTTTAGCGAGAATAACAAGGGCTGTTTTTCCTTATTCACTTCGAATGTTGAACTTTTACATGTTTTATGCTTAACATTCCTGTGTTTGACTGAGAATTTCTTCATTTATCACTGTAAAAATACAAAATATGTTCGATTTGTTCCACAATAAGTTCACAGAATAGCTGAAAAAACTACATTTTTCTACATTCCACGGCGAAATTTTAATTTTAGTTAATTTTCTAAATTTTTCCTTTCTTTCTTTTTTAGTCTCAAAAATTGCATTGCACGCTTTATCAAGTCGAACACATTTTCTATTGCATCCAAAAGTATTGAATATGAAATAAATTGAGTAAAACTCAATAAAATACAAATGGCTAATATCGATGTTTTCTACAAAATAGAACGTGTAATAAAATATATAAAGAGATAAATAATATTTAAAAGAAGAAAAAAAAAACTCTATCCGTGTCTGTTAATGCCATTCGTACCTGTTAGTAAAGTATGTAAAATATTACATAATAAGGAATCATAACAAGTGAAAAAAGAAGGATTAATTTACAAAATTACTTCCGAAGTAAAACATCGTCAAAAAAAAGCCAGTTATTGTGACGCTAAACATATATGTATAAAAATCTATATAAAGGAAAGGAATATTTTTTGTAATGCTATATTTGAACCAATAGTTATTTATAATAACTTTGATGGAATGGTTGCGATATGAAGTGGAAGATTGAGGATATTTTGTCAATACATACAAGTGGACTTTTGCCACAACACAACAAGTCTGGTCGTACTCAAAGAGTACACTTAATCTTACTGACATCTTTTCATTTGTTCTCTGCATTAAGTAAATAAATAAAAATACAGTTCTATTACTGTTTAGAACTAAGAAGAAATTTAAAAAAAAAACACTGATTTGCAAATATAAAGCTACATTTTTGCATGTCATGAGCTTCATTTTTCTGTTAATATTCTTTGCAAAGAGAAAAAAAAATGAAGAACAAAATGTACTTGAATAAAATGAGAAAAACCTGCAAACAGAAATTTCGAAGAAGAAGAAAAAAAAAGTGTTTGATAAAAGTTCCATTAAAAAAAAGTAGAAATTTCTCTATTAAAATTACGCTTCAAATGCTTTAAATATAGTGTAACAATAATTGTAAAAAAAAACAAGAAAAATTAGTCATAAGAGCAATGAACATTGCAAAAACATATTGTTAATGAATAAATTTAGGTAAATAAAACACATGAAATCATAAAGAAAAAATGTTTGAGAAATTATCAATCATTGTTTGCTGCAAAAATATTTGGAATGTGCGCTTGTAGTTAAAAAAAAAATAAAGAAAATCAATTTTGACCACAATGTGATACACTAAAATTGGGCTTTGCAAAAGAATGTTTAACACAACTTAAGAAAAAAATAAACATCTCATTATATTCTCATCAATTTTTCCTTATTTTCTCTCTCATTTTTCAATGTATTCTCGAAAAAGTTGAGATAAAAAGTATATTTAAAAAAAATATATGGAAGTAAAACCACCGGAAATTAGTGAAATGTAAGTCGAAAAGCAGAAAAAAGTCTTTCTTAGCGGAAAGACAGAAGTATTGAAGAAAAAAAAAACTAATGACATCATTGTAAGCTTAGAATCCTGACAGGTTAAACCTGTTTATCAAATTTGTTAATAGGTTTTTGGAACAATCGAGAAAAATATATAAACGTGTAGAAAGTAAAAAAAAGTGGGTACAAAAAAGCAAATTAGAAGTCAGAGAACAGAATGAACAAATTGCAGCGAGATCTGTTTGGTTACAATTTTCATTGTTAAAAACTATATAGCAAAACATAGCTTGAATAACATGTTATCAATGATTATACGTGAAAACAACTCAAAACTAGTCAGGGAAAATGATGAATTTAATGGTCTTCTGAAGCCAATTCACCGAGTATTCAAGAGAAAAATCTCAGAATATCAATACTTTGCCGTGACACGGATTGATAGCCAAGGAATTTGTGTTTCTCAAACTCCTCCGCGTAATAGTCAAAGAGGTGCTCGAAAATATCAGAAAGAAATTCATGGGTCGTTGCAACATTACGGATTTCGTATTTCAGTTTCGTACAATTTACCAATTTACTGTTGTTATACAAAGTACGAATGAAATGCGAACGAGAAGGCGATGCAAGACAAAGTTGGGAGTTTATTTAATACGAATTTCAACTGTCAAACGCGAAAAATTTATTCAACAGGGTAAAAATAAATGGAATAGAAACTTAGCTTTTGATGTACTTGAATAGATTTTGAAAAAAATCAATTAGTTTCCTTAGAGCGATTACAGATTAGCCGATTATCCACGGGAGGATAAGCGAGAGCGCGAGTACGATTGACAGTTCGCTTAGCCAGAAAACGCGAATAATCCCTCGATATATCGAAGGTTGAGCCGATTTTTTGGGATTCGCGACGGCAGCGCGCTCGTGCGAAAAACAAAATGGCCGAAAGTCTTGAGATTGATTTCCTGGATTATTAAAATCATTAAATTCATCTGCGAATCATCAATTTTCGCAATTTTAACGTAAATTTTGACACTTTTGAAGTCTGCAAATCAACTGACAGCTGAACACACCAAACACAGTGTCGCTAGTGTCGACAAAGAAGAATAACTCCTGAGTGTGTTTAGCGCCAGTTCAGCCACGACTTATCGCTGATCTGACCTTTACACACTCCAAGCTCATCCACAGAGGAATGATCCGAGTTTGCGCCGATTCGAAGATAAGCGGCAAGTCTGTGATCACTCTTAGAAAGGGTCGAAGAATGTTTGGAAACACATAACCTCAATATTGTGCATCATAAAAGCCCAATAAATGTGTGTAAATAATTCCTTGGTTTTCAAGGTGAATTTTCCGGCTCTTCTAGATAAATTCCCCGTCATTAGTAATTAATATGAATCGTAATCTTGCAACACCTTTTTATCATTTCATATTTTTGACTGGCTTATTCAAAATGTGATGAAAGTAAAAGTTGCAACGACTCCTAAAAATCTCCTTTCATGTTTCTGTAAAGCTTCTTTTCCCCTTCCAAAATTTTAAGGATCTTTTTTGGATTTTACCGCTCCCGAAAACAAAAATCGAAATATATCGCAGTTTTGAAAACAAAAAAAACGATGAGAATGAGAGAATGATTCGAGAATATATAAGAACAAAAAAAAACATAGTGAAAAAGTATATATTTTTACAGAACTCGTAACGGTTTAGTGAATGCGAAATGCGATTATATCGAACGGAAAGCGAAAATAAAGATATTTATTAAGAGAGAGAGAGAAAAGAAGAAGAAGAAAAAAATCTAATTCTAAGTTTAAGGCCAGAAACACACGCAAGAATAGAAAAAACGGCGGGAAATTTGAGGAGTTTTCAACAAAAAAAAAGAACTTGAGAAGGAGGAAAAAACCAATAAAAAATAAAATGATTATTAATGTTAGAAACAAGTAAACAAAATATATATATTTAAATTGATGTCAAGTGTTTGTCAAGTAGATAAAAAAGAGAAATAGTCAAAAAAAAGACATGCAAAAATCGTTGTAATCAATGTAATAACACTACAGAAAAAATAAGGAAGAAGAAAAAACATCAAATTATTGAGTAAATAAATATTCGTTTATCATGAAATATCGAAAGAAAATTGTGTAAACCAAAAAAGATAAAAATAAAAAATAATATGCTTTTAAGTGTGTAACAGAAGAATATTATAATAATTGTCTCTTCTTGTAAAATCTTAAAAGCATAATATGTATGAAAAGGGAATCTCTTAAGAAATATATCACAAAATCTCATCATATGCAAGAAGGAGGGAGAAAAAAAACTAGAGAAAAGCGCAATTTTCTCCTTTCTATCGTTTCTTATTTCGACGGTTGAATCGAAAACTATCGAAAAGTCGACTATTCATTGTTTACGTTGTACATTTTCTTTCTAAGAAAATTGTC
This sequence comes from Phlebotomus argentipes, assembly GCF_947086385.1. Classification (NCBI taxonomy): domain Eukaryota; kingdom Metazoa; phylum Arthropoda; class Insecta; order Diptera; family Psychodidae; genus Phlebotomus; species Phlebotomus argentipes. The sequence goes on from NW_026776174.1 coordinate 6,520,670, forward strand.
TCAAATTGTATTCAAACGTATAAAAAGCTTATTTGGAAAAAAATCATAAATTTTCAGAATTTTCCCTCAATTTTCTTAGACTTCGACTGAATATTTCTAATATTTTTAAATTTTTTCACTTAATTAATTAATCAAAAAAAACATGTAAAGTATAAAAAGTTGATTTTAAAGAACTTTTCTGGATAAAATGTACTCAAAGACTATTAAAAATTGACTTTGGAAAGTAATATTTTAAGTTTTTCTATGTTTCTATCCAAATTTTCAATAAATACCAATAAGATTTATTAAAATAATTCAGAAAATAATTATTAGAAGGTGTTTTGCGAGATTTGTTGTGAATTCGGTAAATTTCTCAGCGATATTAATGCTAAATTCTAAATTTTCTCTTCTAATTTTTCTCTTCAAAAACTATTAAAAGTCAAAATCACAATTTTTCAGCAGAGCAATTTTGAAATTTAGCGTTAAAACAGCTGCAAAATTTGCCAAATTTATCTTAAAAAGCCTTCAAATCGTCCGTTAAAGGGCAAATATTGCTCTGAATTTATTATTTTGTAAATATTTCAGTTGATTTTATCAGTATTTATTGGAGTTTTTGACTAAAATATGGCAAAAATAATAGAAATTTTCCAAATATTCCTTCCCAAAGTCGATTTTTAATAGTTTTTGAGTCAATTTTATTCAAAAAGTTCTGAAAAATCAACTTTTCATACATGTTTTCAAGTGAAAAAATTGAAAAAGTACAAGAAATATTCATTCAAAGTCTAAAAAAACATTTTAGGATAATTCTGAAAATCTACAAAAATTTTCTTCATAAAATATTTATGCGTTTAACTGCAATTTTTGAGACATTTTCAAGACAAACTATTATAAATCGACTTTTTAATACTTTTTCAATTCACCCGTCGATTTGTTTATTTTCCGTAATACAAAATATAATAATAATAATAATAAAAATATGTCGAAGCAACATATTTAATGATACCGAAGAAAAAAACATCTTTACTTAACCAACAAAAAAGAAAGAAGGAAAAATACAATTCGTGGCTCACAATTATTGATATAAACCTTTTCTGTATATAATAGTGCATTAGATATATATGAAATCAATGAGACAGAATGGAAAAGTACCTCAAGAATGTATAAAGAAAACACTTTTGATCAGTTTACAAACGCTATTGAGAGGACAAAGACGATGTTAAGACGATGAGAAATCTATTTTTTCGCTAAAGAAAAAAAAATAGAAGTAAAGCCACAGAGAGATTGAAGGGAAACTCTTTCTCTCTGTCTGGCAAGGATATCAGATTTTCGTTAAAGGTATTACTTTCACTCTTCAAGTCGAACATTAAATTGTTGAAACATTAAATTGTGAGAAGAATGTAAAACCCCACCAAAGAACGGCCAATTCTACTACATTTTCCTATCAAACCTGCAAAAACTTCCCCTAAAACAACCTTGTCAATAACCAAAAACAACCCTACATATACATATATATATTGTAAGTAATGTAATCAAATTGAGCAGAGGCATTAATGTAATAAAATCCTATCGACCAAAGTGAAAAGTTTTCAAACACAGCAAATTCATTATATAATTAAAGCTCAATTTGTCAGAGTTTAATGAGTTGAAAACACCAAAAAGAAAATTCCAGTGAAATCGCATTTTGAATCACATAGAAAATCAAATTTTCTTCACTTCCCCAAAAAAACTCCCAGAAAAAGAGAAGAAAAAAATCACTAAACTGCAACAAAGGCTCGATCTAATCTGAATTACCAAGTGAAACATAACATAGAGTATAAATAAGAAATGTGTAATAAAGTAGAATCGTATCTCGTATGTAGTTTGATGATTGTATGTTTCAAATGCAGCAAAAAAAAAACATCCATGAAGAAAATGTAAATCAATAAAAATGAACGTGGATAGAAAGTGTGTGTTTTTTTCCACTCACCTTGTAGTAAACGTCCGGGACGAATTCCTTGTCGGTGGACTCCTTGATGTAGCCAAGCTCCGGAGCGTCCTTCGTCGGGACGAGACAATTGTCCCTCACGAGAGCCATGCACTGCGCCGACACCGCGTATCCCTCCATGTGCACCTGATTCTTCTCGTCTCCTGCAATTTTCCCCCAATTAGACACAGTTTGCAAATGGGCTAAAGTCACCCAGCGAGCCAAAAAGCTTTAAAAAGCAGCTAATTTAGCTGAAAAGTGCTAAAATTTTAGCTAAAGTATTGAATTGGAACCAATCAGCGATCGCAACGGACGATGGAAGATACTTAATAGAGTTAAAGAACACAGCATAATATTTAGCTAATTCTTTCGCGTCACTCAGCTAATTTTTCATCAATTTTCTTAGAAATCTCGCCGAATTTTTCTGCTTGTTTCCTCTAAATATTGTGCTAAACTTTTTGCTTTTTTCTCATAAGAAGTTAGCAGGAAAACAAGGAAGTCAAACTTCTATGAATTTCCCTTCATTCGGTTTTCCGTGCCATATAGAAATGTCTTTGTGCCATTTTTACGCCTGCATTAGCTCAATTCCCGCGGCACAAACATTGCGAATGCTTCTCCTGACACCCGACTAGAGGCGCTAGTGAGCAAAAGAACTGTCAAAATTATTCAGAAGCATTCAGAAAAAGCTTTGTTTCTGGTCTTTTCGATTGAAAATTGCTCAAAAACGGTGTTCAAAACACGGTTTAGGCAGAAAATGCATTTTTTACGGATTTCGACAATACATATTGTGTAGAATATTCACGATTATTAAATTATATTCAAATTTTGATTAAATATTCAGGGAATAATAAAAAAAATTATAGAATTTCTATGAAAGAATCAAAATTTGAATAGAAATCAAGAAAATATTGAATTTTTTGTATGAAAAAACAACAAATTGAATAAAAATCACGAAAAAATCAAGAAATTACTGAATTTTGTATTAAATAATCAAAATCTGAATAAGAATCACGAAAAAATCAAGAAATAATTGAAATTTGTATTTAAAAATCAAAATTTTAATAAAAATCACGAAAAAAATCAAGTAATGATTGAAATTTGTAAGAAATAATAATAATAAAGTTTGCCATTTATAAAGTGAAAATTTAAAAAATTAAATTTGAATAAAAATCACGAAAAAATCGCGAAATTATTGAATAATCACAAAATTAATGGTCACAAATCGCGAGTTTCCTCTTGCATGATAATATTTATACAATTCACTTGTAATTCGACTGTTTGACGCTACGATCTCTAATGTTCGTACAAAATGGCTGAGATCTTAGCAGAAGAAAGCTGAAAAATCAGCTCTTTAGACCTCAATTTTGACATTTTAGCATTTTGTGCTCGCTGGGATAAATTGAACGTCAAAGAAAACTCACCAGTTACGCAAACTGTGACGAATTTCGATCCAAAAGTGCCATTTGTGGCATGTTTGCACGCATTTGGGTGCTCATTTTGGAAATGTCCAGCCAAAATGCACTCGTGCGCCGTGAGGAAGTGCGTGTCGATGCCACGATTGTGCTTCACTGTGCCCGACGCCACATTTTCACTCATCAAATCCGTGAAGATCCAGCCGACCTTGCGCAAGCCCAGCGCGGCCGCGATCTCGTCCACGTCCGTCTTGTACTCGTCGTCCAGCAGACGAATGGAGTCGCGGCTGCTCTCCTGCGGCGGCTCATAGATCGCCGCCACGCGCGCACGAATGCCCAGCGGCACGTCGGCATTCACTTCGTACGTGCCGTAGAGGAATCCCATGCGCTGGTGGCCGGAGAAGCGCCAGTAGTTGAGGAAGCGCTCCACCAGAGCCGGATTCTCAAACATAACATTGTCCACGTGTCTGTACACTTGGCGATTGAGCGTGATCGCCGATGGCTGGCACTTGGAGCAGATCCCCTTCGGCCACGGCGGATGATCTCGACAGCCGCTCTTGATGCGACAATTGATGTCCTCCAGAGCCACGAATTTGCCACGATCGGCTCCGGACGTCAGCTTCCGGATGTAGGAGTGGAAGGAGAGATGCTTGATCTTGTGCTCCTTCAAGTAGTTCTCATTCCACGGCTCCAGCGGAGAGCAATGGACGCAGCAGCCGTTGGAATTGTGACGGCATCTGTGGAGACAAGAAGTTGAATTTCAATTTCAATTCTCAATTGAAATTTCTGCCAACTCTCTTACAAATTCACCAAAGAAAACAAGCTAAGAACGACGGATTAATGAGAGAAAAGAAGAAACACGGCTGGTATTCTCGAAATGTAAAAACTGGGCGAGTTGGCATTGAGCTGGCGCGTGAATTCGATTGATTAATCCAAGTTTCTGGCAAAAATGTCAATAAATATTAACCAATTTTGCTATAAAAAATTAATTTTAATCTTATTAATAAATTAAATAGTAATAAAAGACATATTTAAGTGTATAATTCGCAATATTTCATATAAATATTGCGCTTTGCGGGTGTTCTTTAGCGCGTGAAGAAGATAGAAAGGCAAAATGCACCGACCAAATATCCCACGAAATATCAGCAAAAACTATTCAATTAAAACACAACTAACAAATAATTAAAATAAGTAATGAGAGGGCTAAAAATTCCAAGAAGACCGAGACAAAACAATATCAAGATATCTTATGCCAATGACAAGAGATTGTCCTCAAAATGTGGTCAAAAACCAATCAAAATACTTTTAACTAAGGAGAAGGAAATTCCCTGATATTCCGTGATATTTCTAACGTTTCCTCGCCCTGTGACACATTACTATTTTCATTTTATCGTGAGCTGTGCACAGTAATATATCAACGGATGCCCTGAAGACTATCAAAAGTCAAAATCGTCATTTTTCAATAGAGCGATTAGAAGTTTGAAATTTGACTAATTCTTCTTAAAACTCTCTGTTATCTTCCAGTAAATTGATAATATTGCTCTAATCTAGTTTTATGCAATATTTCCCAGATTATTTCACTGTTATTTATTGAAATATTAACTAAAATACAGAGAATTGATAGATAAGTTGGAAAAATTTGGTACAATAACACGATTTTTATAGTCTTTGATTCACCCGTCGATGTTTCCAGCATATTGAGCTCAAATATAATCTAAAAATCCATCCGCAAATGATTATAATTCATAGAAATAGCCAAAGAGTGCTGAAAATCGTCAAGAAAAGCCTTATTTCTTCAGAAATTGTCATAATAATGCCGTGAATATCTTAAGTTTTTCATGAAAACACACCAAATATCTCTTATTTGTGATAAAAAAACGTAAAAAGTTAATATTATTGACTTTCTTCAGTTTATTCGCGGCTTTTTTGCGATCTTTTCAAAGTGTGGGCTTTGAATTTGAGAGAAATTCCACAACAATCTCCCTCAAAAATGGCAATTTCGAGAATACCAGCCCAGCAGCATAAGAAATTACTTCATCATTGAGAAGAACAGTGAAATAAGGACAGTTTGTGCTCTTTCGATTGAGGCAAAGTGTCCAATTCTGGAGAGATTTTCATTCAGAAGACGAAAAGCTTGAGAAGAATTTGAAGGATCGCCTTCAACATTGATCTGAAGGTTCAAGACAGCAAAGAAATTGCGATCAAGCGCGGAGGAAATGTCATGATTGACCTTATGCAGCCAAACTGATAGTCAGAGAGGAAATGACACTCAATTCTTAGGCATTTTCCAAGCCTTTCGACTTACAATTTGCTGTCTCTGGATCTCTGAATCCAGCCGTCAACTTTGCAGAGCTGCAAATCCACTTCGTCCTCCTTCACGCTGCCGTTGACCTTTGCCGAGGCGTCCGAGTTCACGGTGGTTGTCGATGAGGATCTCGTCACGGAGAAGGAGTGATTGTTGCCGCCACTCGATCCGGAAGTGTCCTTCGAGGAGGACGAAGCCAAGTTGTCAGACAGCAGCTTCATGAAGATCATGTCGCCGTGCTTCAGCTGACAGTCGGTGAGTTTCTGAGATCGACTCGAAGTCAACTGTGGCAAGAGAAGAAGCAGAAAAAGACGTTAAAATGCTGTCCGGAAGGCGATTTGCCAGCCAAACACAAACCTCTTGTTTGAAGCCTCTTTCCTTGAACAGGACGAAATCGTAGTTATTGAGCTCGAACACTGTAAAAACTGTCTCGTACAGGCGACGAACAGTAGCCTCCGGACTGATTTCCACTCTCTTGGTGCCTTCCGGACACTGAACTCGTAAGATCTGGGCGAAAAGGGCAAAAATAGTTCATCAGCAAAAAAAAAACGCCACAAAGCGAATCGAGGTTATGTTCACTGGCTTGTGGAGAAAATGGGAAAAATATCATCATTTTCACACTCATCATCACATTCGCACATCCAGAAAGCTTCGCAGCATGGAAAATTATGAGGTTTTTTGCAAAAAACACAGCAAAAATGACTCAGAAGCTCTTCTAGCAGAGAGAATGCATCCCGATGACAAACACAATTTTTCCATTATACTTTTCTCCACTCTTTCACAGCTTTTCACTTACAATTTTGGTGTTTTGAGACATTTTTGTATATCTAGAATAATTCACATATGAAAGTATAAAGATATTTTCTATAGTTTCTGCGTATTTCACTGATAAATTCGCAGACAAAAATTACCACTACAAGTTGACAAATTTCACTTTTCTCTCTCTCGCTCTTTATGGCAACTTTCTGACATTCGCCAAGCAGCGCTCTCTTGTGCCATAAAAATCTCTCTTTTGAATTGAGCTTTGGCAACGGACTTTCAACTGTGTCAAATCCACTGGGGTTAAAAATCCCCCTCAAGAAGCTGAAAATGTTTTCTTACGAAGGTTTTAATAAACAGTAGCGCAAAATTAGATTAGGACACCTATGAAATTTTGGCCATTTTTCCTTTTGGTGCTAAAATTTCAATATTTCTGTCAAATTTCTAGAGAATTTCATTAAGACAAAAAATAATGAGAATTTAATGATCTTTCAAATGCCGTTGAAATCATGGTGATATCTCAATTCGCAGTCGAGATATTGCAAAATGCAGAGAAATGTGCGTAAAAGGACAGCGAAAATTAAGTTAAGACGTTGCTTATTTTGCTCTAAATTCATGTAATTAACATGAAAATGACTCGGATAATCACATTAACTCATGAGTTTGGAGTGTCTAGAAAACATTTTCATCAAAAAGCGCCTTGATTTGGACTTGAGCCCAAGTCAATCGTCCAAGAACAATCAAGTAGCCGTGAAGATTACAGAATTTTGCTCTTTAGAAAAGGTGATTTTATGAGAAATGTTAAGTATTTTTCAACCAGGAGAACTTTAATTTCACGCCTTTTCTACATTTTTCTTCTTTTCTAATACGAATTCTTGCATTTTTGCATAATTTAGAAGCTCTGTTTTTGCCTGAAAATAGTCTCAATTGAAAGACGATGGTTTAATTAGATTTGACCCACTAAATAGACTCGTGAAATTGCGAATAAATTAGAGAAAAAATCCATCTGGCACCCCAAATATTGCAGATTTCTAACACTTCCAGGATTTTTGTGCACTTTCTGAGACTTCCAGTGCTTAAAATATGCATTTTATTATTTTTCTTTTCCGTTTTTCAATACTTCAACCGCTCAAAATATCATAACCTTCAATTTAGGAGAAATTGTTGTAAAAAAAACTCAAGTTTTATTCGAATGGTTATGAAAAAACTTACAGAGAAACAGTTTTTAAGAAATATTTGAAGTTTCCAGCGGATATTTTGATGTGATTAAATGGTTAATCGCTCTTTTAGATGCACTTTGGAACAAAACCTTTAAATTAACTGGTGATATCTAAAAGAATCCTTGAAAAAAAGTTATTCGTGTAGTAAAATCAGGCGCAACAATTGAAAACTTACCGATTTTAGAGTCGAAAATCAATCAAAAAGCTCTTAAAATATACAATTTTGTATCCTAAAACCAGTATTTTACAGATTATAATCAATCTTAACGTAATTAACACAGTTTAATAGGTTTACATTTGATCGCAGACACTTAACTTTGCAAAAGAATATAAATTATTCAAACTTGAGTGCATAAAATGTTGTTTTCCGATGTTATTTAGTCATTAAATTTTATCTTAAAGTCAGTTCATAACCTACAAAGGCAATGAAATTTTTATTACAGAAAATAATATAAGAATTCTCAAAATATTGCGGTTATTTGCTTGGAAAACAGCTATTAAATGTCTAATATTGCAAATATTCAAGGACTTTCATTTCAAAACACTTCTGCTTTAGCTGTACACCACTTCTGACCATAATATCTTCGCCTTGGGAGAAAGTGTGAAGTGAAGAAGGGTTAAAACGCCAGAGAATGAGAAGAGAATCGGCAATCCGTTGGAGCTCTTTCGCAGTAAATTCCATCAAAAATTCATAGTGTGTTAAGTTCCTAATGCAACTCAATTTCTAGTAAATTCTCTGCAAAAATCTCTTTCAATTTCAATTCAAAAAAAAATCAAGAGAAAGGCATTTTCATGCGGATAACATGAATATAAATGTTTACAGTGAAACTGAGAGCTAATAAATCCATCCTTTATTCTCCGTATCGAAGGTAAGTGACACCTTGAATGCCTTGTATACTTTCCTCGTTTAAGGACATGAATTTTCGCTAATCTTCTCTGCTTTCTTCCACCTAAATTTATGGGAAAATACACTTGACGAGTGAGAAAATGGCCCAATGTTTGGATAATTGAATGACGTTTATTGTCTTCGCCCCAAAAGAGGGTGTGAGGCGTCGTCAGATGAATATAAACAGTAATTATGCAAAATTAATAAACTTCGATGGAGAGTTTGAAGAAAATGATGGAAATATTGGGGGAGGAAAAGTTTCAAATCCACCCACATTTCAGCGTGCAAGATTCAAATCTCGACGGAAAATCACAGCTTCAACGGGGTTAATTGGATTTTGTCGAGGGTTGCTCAAGTGAAGAATGGACGAATCACTTCAGCAGGAATATCAAGGAATGGAAAGGAATGGATAAAATTCTTGACAGAATATAACATTAAAAAACTGAAGAAATACGCAGAATATGTTGTAAATATTCCGTTTTCCAGTCGGAATACGAATTTTTCTACTATACTCGTTTGGAAAACTATTAATATTGAATTTTCACGCCATTTTCCTTCCATTTTCACACATTGACACAGTCTCTATGACTTTTTCTTATAACTTTCAAAGTTTTTTTTTAGTATTTACAACATTTAGAATAGTTTCAAAGCCCAGAAAAAGCATTAAAAGCGGTTAAAAGGAATTTAGGAGTGAAAGAAAAGCAATTCTGGGCATCAGATTGGGTTTTTGGAAATCATTCTTGGAGAAATTGAGGGAAAAATGCTGATAAAAAGCTATAAAATTAAGGAAAATACACGAAAAAGGCAAGAAAAGTAGCGAAAAATATCACAACTGAAGGAGAATCGAACCCGCGACACTTCACGATTTTGAGCTAAATTCTTTTAAAAGGAAGATTTGCGCTGGAATTTCTACATAAACTTTCTAACTAGACGATTTCGAAAACAGAATTTCGAATTATTTTTGGAGGAAAAGAATATTTCTGAAGAATGGATTGGAATGGAAAGGAATTGAGGAATGGAAACCACTTTTCTCCCCACTTGAGTAACCCTTGGAATTTTGAGAGCTTTCGCAAATCGTGAGAAAAGGACTTTGACGTGTATATAAAACGGAATTTATATCACTCAAAAGCAGGGCGTCTTTCTTTTGGCGGGAGGAGTGAGAAAAATTTCACCAACATTGAAGCTCAAATGCAAATGTAAGGATTCGTCCTAATTGATAATGGCACCCAATTTAAATCATAACGCCTTCCATGCCATCAGGAGAAAATTAAATAACTCGCGAATCAGTTGATTTATTGGATGCCAGAGATGAAGTTTGCGCAGAAGCGCTGGAGTGTGAAGAAGAGGGCACAATTTGAACAGGAAAAAGGTAGATCAGTCCTGCTTCGCAGCAGAACAACACGGAACATCGAGGAAAAGCTCCTCGAATTCAGTCTCGAGCCGCTTGCTGACTCGCGTGGATGTTCCGCTTTCCAATTGCCACCCACCGGACGCCCAAAAGACGCGAAAATTAGTCTCTCGAGTGTCGCGATTGCGAACGGTTCACTGGAGTTTATCGTCTTCATCAAACCACGGATAAAACCGCTTCGTCTTTGCAAATTCTCCTTCCAAAATTCCCCAGTGATTAAAGTGCTTTTTCAGGGACATTTTTCACACACAAACATTAAAAAGGAGAAGAATTTGTAAGTGTAAATAATTACAAAATGAATTTTTCACTCTTTTCGCACTGTTTGCATGTGACAAAATCCGACAAAATCCCTCGAAACGCTTCAGTGAAATACTTGGACGCATGGTGGAAGAGATAATTCACGAATTAGTCCTTTTTGCCAGGCCAATTCACAAGAGATTTATTCCTCGTGGCGACCAAAATCACTCCATCATCAAATTCCTCTTTTTCCACCGAAATTTCCCACACACTCAGCATGCAAAAGATCAAACAAATCCTTTAATCTTCAAGGAAGATTAAACGAGAGAAGTTGATAGAAATCATGAAAATGTGACTCACGTTGAGATTTTCTCAATTATATAAAAATATATCACGTAATTTTCATAATTTACACATTTATTAATAACCGAGAAAAGCCATAATAAACTTCAACACGTAAAGTGCTCAAAGTTGTAATTTTGGGGTGTAGAAAAATGGCGAAAATTACATTTTAATATGTTAAGCGTGAATTCTTAAGCGATTAAAGTGTGATAATATTATTATTAAGTATTTCAAAGGAGAAAATCAACCAGCAAATGAGGTGGATTTATTAAGAAAAACAGCATTTATGTCAGTGATTCGCCTTATTTCAGTACTCAACGCCCTTAATTTCTAATATTTCACCATCAGCCCTACTTTTAAATCATTTTTAATATCGAAGGGTGAAGAGAAAACTGCGAAATTTTCTGAAATTGACCCCAAAAAGCTTCTAATCGTTCATTAAAGTGTTAATATTGCTCTGTAATAATAGTTTTATGAAGTTTTTCAGTTGATTTTATTGATATTTATTAGAATAGTTAAAAAATACCAAATATTCTCATTCATAATTTATAAACTTGTTAAAAAAAAATCATGCAATTAATTCGGGAATTTCCAGATTGATTCAATTCGTCTTAGAAAATATTTTGTTTGTCAAAAAAAATGTTAATAATTATAAATAAATTAGTGAAAAAGAACTACAGAAAAAGGCTTTCTTCGTTTCATTCTTAATGTTCGCATTCATGATAAAAACTCCCGCTAAATAATTTTTCCACGCCTGAATTAATCAATTTTTCAATTGAACCCTTCGTAACATTCTCTTTGACGCTTTAATATCCATCCTTGGGTTTTGAATCCTTTTCTAAGAACTCTTTTTAACTTGCTTTTTAAAGCCCAAAAAGTAATTTTTCACCTTGTTTTCTACTAGATTCGCTTGGGAAACTGCTAATATCGCATTTTCGCGTCCTTTTCCTTTCTGTTTTCACACTTTTGCACACTTATTGACTTCCTGGCGTGATCCTGATCAGGAAAGAGAGGAATTTGAGCGCGAAAATAAACTATCTGCACTATTTCTACTAGCCTTTCTAACTAAACGATTTCGAAAACATAATATCAAATTAGGAATGGAGATTAAAATTCAATTCAAAGAATAGAATATCTCAAAATATGATAAATATTAACCAAAAAAAAGGCTTTTTAAATTAAAATTCAACTTTATAACTCTCATTTTTCACAAGAAAAATATTCTAAGCTCATCATAGCCACTAATTTAGGATAAAAATTGACGAATTGACACTTAATTCAACTCTTAATTAGACGCTTTTCGGTTTCATTTCCTTGTCAGCATGAAATTTTGAGGCATTTCCACAGAATTCAAGTTCTTTATGGCTTCGTCTGTGTCTTTAAAAGAATCTAAATTACAATTGAAACCAATTTTGTCCAATATTTTCAGATTTTCCATTAATTTTCCCATATTTTAGTGAAAAATTTGAATGAAATCAACTAAAATATTTACAAAATAATAAATTCAGAGCAATATTTGCACTTTTACGAATGATTTGAAGACATTTTGAAGTAAATTTTGCAAATTTCGTAGCTGTTTTAATGCTAAATTTTGAACTTGATCTGCTGAAAAATTGCGATTTTGACTTTTAACAGTTTTCAAGGCACCCGTCGATACGGAAAACAAACAAATCGAGGGATGAATCGAAAAGTATGGAAAGTCAGAATCGTCATTTTTCCCACAAAACACCTTCTAATAATTATTTTCTGAATTATTTTAATGAATCTTATTGGAAATTATTGAAAATTTTGATAGAAATATGGCAAAGTTGATAGAAAAACTTGAAATATTACTTTCTAAAAGTCAATTTTTAATAGTTTTTCAGTACACTTTATCCAGGAAAATTCTAAAAATCAACTTTTTATACTTAAAATGTTTGATTTTTAATTAATTAAATTAACCCGTCGAACTGCATCTCCGAATCTTTGGGCATTTTATACGTTTGACTGCAGTTAAAGACAGTTTTCTTGACTTTTCAGCAGAAAAGTCTTCTTTAAGCAATATTCCAATGGATTTTAAGAGCAGAAATGATCCCATTGATTCGCAACATATTACGTGCTTCACGTGCTCTTGTCATGATTCCCTCCAGATTGACTTAACTAATTTGGTTGTCATGAATAGTCCATAAATGACTTCCGAGAGGAAATTTCCGTTTGAGCCCCGAATATGTTAATTCACTCTTCTCACTTTCGCTGCTTTAATCAAACACTGTTTCAATCAATGAGCCACAAAAGGTGGCAGATTAATATTTTATATCTGTGGTAATCAGTATGTCGAAGGTGTCTTTAGGTGACGAAAACTTCCATATTCAGTCAGCCTGACCTATATATTTGGCAAGATCAAGAAAAGAGACTTTGCCAGTGTGCAAAAATCAAGGTACGAAGACTGAAGAGTGTGGCTTGAAGTGTTAATGATTTCTGAATGCCATATATTTATAAATCGTCGTGTTCCGGCAAATATTATTGCAATATGATTTATGAATATTAATTGTTTGCATTAAGATTTATTTTTAAATATCGCACACTTCTCTGTGCCCAGAAGTTGAATTTGGACTTTCAATATTCATTCCATACTTGAGCAGAAATTGAAGGAAAGAAAAACGTGAACAGCATGAATAAAAATGCTTCAGCAGATTTTATCTACAATAATTTTTTATGATTTCTTCGTCCCTCTGTCAAAAGCCACAATATGCCGGCATCCTTATTAATTGTTGAGAGTTAATTAAGGACTCTGTGACACGGAGATATTTAATTACATCGTCTTCACTTCATTTCCAACAAGTGTGAGACTTTCCAATGCCAAAATCTGACACTCATTTTCACATAGAATCTGAGTCAATGGGAAGAAAATATCCTTAAACCACTTCTTAACACTTGCAGCACAATAATACAATAAATATATTAAGATTCCATGCGATATTTCTGTAAAAATCCACTAAAACTGCTTTTTTCGTGTCCTTTCCAACCATAACCTCAAAAATATCACTAAAAGATCTTCAAAAAATCCATTTTGAAGCTTTCTGGATCACAAAATAATCTCTTATGATTTGCAAATAATCCTAAATTTGCTGATTCTTAGTCAAAATTGCCCAGAAAATTGTCTAAATTGACATTTTCCAAGTCCAAATAACTATTTTTGAGGTTATGTTCAATATTAGCACAGTTTGCAGTGTTTCTTGGCATGAAAGGATACAAAAAGGACAGTTTATTGATTGCAAATGCTTAATTTAGTCAAGGAATAGCAGAATTTATGTGCTAGAATGCGAAACATTCACTAAATCTATTCTTGATTCGTTACATAACCTAGAAAAAGGATTATTGTGATTGTTTCTGCGTGAAAATCGAAGGATATATAAAGAATCTGGATGATTTCTAATTAGAAGAAGCATTTCGGAATGGAAAATTGTAGGTTTTTCAACAATTCCACTCCTTAAGTACCTCTGCTGAGTTTGTACACCACTTCTGACTGTATTATCTCCCCCTTAAACGTTAAAAGACTCTAATTGGAAGCTTTCTATATGATAAAAATCTCCTTTTTTGAGTTGGAATTGAACTCAAAATTGCTGATTCAGAGTCAAAATTGTCCAAAAAGCTTTCTAAATAAGCATTTCACAAGTTCAAATGACTATTTTTGAGGTTATGTTCGACTTCAATGCAATTTTCAGTGTTTTTTGGGCATCAAAGGTTCAGAATAGCAATGTTTATCGCATAAAAATGCTCAATTCTGCCAATGAATAGCAATCTTGACGAATTAAGCATAAGAATTGATGTTCTAGAGTGCGAAATATTCAATAAATCCGTCCGTGAAGCGTTTCATAACCTAGAAAAGGATTGTTTTTTCGTACAATTGTAAAGAGATCCAAAAAATCAGGATGATTAGTCAGTAAAAGAAGCACGCAAGAATGGAAGATTGTGAGATTTTTATATCTTCCCCTTAATCTGAGTTATTGTGCCATAAGAAATTGTGCAAGGTTGTGAATTGTTCCACATTCTAGACGAACTTTTTGGCTATTTATGTACTAAAGTTGTGAGAAATTGAGTATTTTACTAAAATTTCCATTAATATCTCATCCAGAATGGAAGCTTTAATCATAACACTCTTCAACTCTTCGCAATGACGCTTATTATTTACTGAAGTTCATCTCGAGATTAGTTCCAAACTTCTATGTACAAAATTCCTCCTCCTCAGTTTGACTGTCTTTATTAGGGAGTGGAAATTACTTGCAACTTCACAGAGAAGTCACAGTAAATGAGGAAGAAAATTGGAGCAATGAAAACAACTTTTCATGCTCTTCCACGAGAGAAGTCTGATGAAATAAAATTGCACTTAACTTTTCTCGGTCTTTCTGAAAAGACACGCTGAAAGCAGCAAACTGTTGAGATTCCTTAGTAATGTCTTACAGCACTATAGCAAGAATGAAGTACAAGGAAACACACTATATGGAAAATATGTTATGAAAAATACAAATTTTCTGAATATTCACTGAATGTTGAAATCAATATCAATTCGTTATACCATTTTTAGCACTGCGAAAGCATCAAAACAATTTATATCAAGGGGTTGCTTGAAGGGTTGCTAATATTGGGGATGCAGCGTCACTTTTGGCTCAAGATGCAAATTGAAATTCCTGAAAGAATAGCTTTCTTCTTCGTAAATCTTCGCGATGTATTTATTTCGTGGAATTTTCTCGAAGAAAAAACAGATACTTTATCTTTTTATCTCTGCAAGATCTTATTAATAAAATATTTGTGCTCAATTTTTAAAGAATAAAAAGCTAATTTCTTAGCTGAAAAGCTTGCAAACATCAATGAATAGACTATATTCCTTTAAAACTTGATTTTTAATCGGACTTTTACGATTTTACTCAAGGTTTTACGATAAAAACGAGTGTAAAACTGGAAAATCCTCCTAATTTTGCACAGAAGAGAATCTTTACTAATGCTAAAGAAAATCTGAAGTCGAAAGTTGAGAGAAAACCATAAAGTGTCCTTTAAACCTTCAATATTCTTCTTAAACTTAACCTCAAATTTCTTTTTTCTACCTACAAAATCTTCTAATTTCTATAATTTAACACAAATTTACATATTTTCTTAAAATATTTACAAAATATAACTCCTAATATTCCCCGTCACGTTCTTTTAGACTTTATAAATGATCTCCAAAGTGGTTGAAATAATTCTCTCAACGCTTTAAAATCTATCTTCAGACCGAAATCTTTTCCCAACGAGACAATTTGACACCTAAAATATATTTTTCTCCTTCATTTTTCACTCTTTTGCTTGAAATTTCCCACAGAATTCTCCGTTTCGTCATTTAGAGTATATTTTCTAAGATCTAAATCTTGAACGAAACATTCTTGATGTTGAAGCATTCAAAATCCATATTAGCAACCCCTTGATTTGTATCCATTTCAATTGATTCTATGACGCTTCAATTTAAATATTGAAGTTGCACGAGAGCTTTTGGAGCTTTAGTGACGATATATAATGAAAGTTCGCATGAACGAGCGATTTTTCATTGCATCGAGCGAATCATGATTTGTGCCAAGGGGAAGATAATACAGTCAGAAGTGGTGTACAGGTCAGTAGAAGTACTTAAGAAGTGAAAGTATTGAAAAACCTACAATATTCCATTCCTTACTACTTCTTTTACGGGCAAATTGTTCCATTTCTTTGGATTTCCTTCGATTTTCTTGTAGAAACAATCATAACAATCTTTTTCTAGGTTATGTAAGAGATCAAGGATAAATTCTAACACGGCAATTCTTATATTTAAGTCGAAGAAATCGCTAGTCATTGGCAGAATTTATTATTTATATACAATAAATGGTGTTTTTCTGAACATTTGATGCCAAGAAACACTTCAAATTGTATTAAACTCGAACATAACCTCAAAAATATTGAGGTGAACTTCAAAAATGTTCATTTAGAAAGCTTTCTGGGTAATTTTGAGTCTTAATCGGCAGATTTGAGTTCATTGGAAAATCATAAACAGCTGATTTTGAGGTTATGGTTGGAAAAGATGTCCAAAAATGCATTTTTAAGTTGATTTTTCCAGAAATATCGGATGGAAACTTAAGAGATTCATTATAATTTGGGAATTGATGTGGAAACAGTTTAAAAACTTCGAGTTCTAGAAGTGTCAGGCAAATTTGGAAGTGTTTAGAAGTTGTGTACAGATTGAAAGCCTCTTATCTCCCCCTTGATTTGTGCATTGGAATCTCCGTTGGTGCGTAAAACGGAAAATCTCACATAGACAACAGCAGTTTAATGAAAATCTATTTGTGTGACACTAAATTCAATTGCTTTTTGCATTAAAATAAAGCGACACAGAAGAGCGATTTTGTGTGAGAAAACAATTTAGTTTAGGTGATTTTGCCGAGGTTCGTCGAATAGATTTAAATGGAGGTTAAAAAAGGGCTTTTCACACTATATATAACACAGGAAAAGTAAAGCCTAAACATATCAGAGATCTGAATATCCACGTGCTGCAACAATTGTCCCATTTTGCCATTTTCATCCCAATGAAAATGGTTTTTGGGGGACAAAAGAGTGTCGCTAAATAAACACTTTATGTGCGAGTTTACTCGTGAATAGCTTCACTATAATTTATTTGTCCTTTTCCTCGTGCTGTGTGTGGCTTCGGGTGTGAATTTCACGAAGAAAGAGTCCTTCGACGGAACTCAGACCGAAGATCCCTCTCGAATGAGTGAAAACGGCAATCTCAAATATTGACACTACTCTGTGACTAGCCATGAAAATGTATCATTATTTTTGTGTGCCCCCAAGGATGTTCGCCCTCTCAGAGGCTCGACAGAGAGAGAAAGCCGCCCAAGGAGAAGAATAAGGCGCAATTGGGTGGATTGCAAGGAGGCAAGGAAATAATGGAAGTTATATCGTCAGTTGACACGCAATTTTATTTTACTTTTATCATAAAAACAGAAAATATTGCCAGACAAAATGGATTGTCTCTTAATTACTGTAATACTTCCGCCAAGGCGGAGATAATAGCTTGAATCTGTACACCACTTCCTGACACTTCCGCAATTCCTCAGCAGAATTTTCAACACTTAAGACACTTCTGAACGTCTTTAAAGGCATTTTCCATCGCTCTTTTGACTCCTTCAACAGTTTCATGCATCCTTTTAGAATTTAACACAATATAATTCAGGTTTTTTGTCTTAAGAGGTTAAAGACCATCAAATACTTAGATTTAAGATTGTAAGAACTGATCTTGATGTCCCAGAATTTATTAATGAACAATTTCTGTCTTAATTTCCTAGTTTTGTCTTCAAGAGATGCTTAGAAAACTTGAGACTAAATTGTGAGGTTATGAATTCGGTCTAAAAATCCTTCTTGGACTAATTTTTATCCTTTAAAGTCTAAAAATGAGTAATTATGACGAAAATCTCAGTGTTTCTACTAAAAAATGTGGATGAATTTGTCACTCAGAAGCTCAAAACACGGAAATAACTAAGCAAAAAGAGTTTCTTCTACACTAAAAACATATTTTTTGAGGTTATGATCGACTTTTATTCTGAACTACTGAAGTTTAACCAACCTGAAGTGTATTTATAAACGTTAATAATCAACTTTGCGAAGAAAAATAGAAATATCACAACTTTTAACACAAATTTAATTATTTTGTCGGTAGTTTAATCGCCAGAAACTGTTTCAAATCAATCACATAACCTAGAAAAAGCAATAAAATCGATTTTTCCAAGGGAAAATAAACAAATAATGAGGTTGAATTTGCCACTTTAGGACTTAAACCACGGAAATAACTAAGACGAGAGACATTCTTCGAAAATATCATTACTGAAATGATGATTTTGAGGTTATGATTGACTTTAAAGCTTTTTTTCATACAAAATGAGGTTATTTTGAGCACAAATTCTGAGGTTTTTTAAAGAAAAAGATATTTATTCCAAGTTTAAATACAAATTTGATGATTTACCGAGTTTTTTGTCACAAGGATCCGTTTTAAATCAATCACATAACCTGAAAAAGCAATCAATTTGATTTTTCTAAGCAAAATAACTAAGAAAATGCCTCAATTTGTTTGAAACTGAAGCTTTTGCAGTGCAAATATTGTAAATATTTCACCATTTTTAATTCCTAACACTCCCTCAGAAGCTGTACACCACTTCCGACCACAATGTCTGTCCCTTGTCTTCCACATTCGTCTCCCTTTGCTGTGCAATCGTGGGTGTGAGGCTCTGTTTAAGTATCACCACCTCCAGCTTGATCATTTTATTGGAGGCTGACGCAGTTTATCAATTTCCTCGACTATAAAATGAGTCTGTAATTAATTCATGTCACTCTCTGAGACTTCCCTAATCTCATCCGCCAGTCGGCTGTCCTTTCCCTCAAGGGACAGCCTTTCTCCACTCTCCTCAAGTTACGGATGCTGTTCCCCATAAAAATCCCACCCTGTCTCAATTTTAATGATCAATATAGATATCTGAAGTTCTCATGTTCTTCCGCAAGGGCTGAATAGTGCATTGAAATGATATCAAAGTTCTGATCCTGGTTTATTATTAAGAAATGGCATTCAATAGAGCATTAAATACACGATTAGACTGAATAATTATTGATTTTTTTAAATTACAACAATATTCTACATTTCCTCTGCCGCTGATTAGCCTCTCAGTGGAAAATCAAATATATTGAATAGAGAATAGTTAGGATGAATAGTAAGGAATATCATAAGTGAATTAAATTGAGAAGTAGCATATAATTTACTTTGACCCGAAGCTTTTCACGTCATTCAACTTCTTCTCACGCCACAAATGAAGCCAAGCGTATCGTATTTGAGGATAAATTTTATGGTTATCATGTGCCTCCTTACAAACACGACCAGACGTCTTAATGCCTAATGAAGCTATTCAATCATCATTACGTGGAACTTCTCCGGCAAAGGGACGAATTGATGTATAAATATTCTCCAATAGTCGACAACTTTCTGTGTCGGTGTGAGAATAATTAAGGAAAAGGGAAAATAGAATATTGAATATATGCAGAATCTGCAATTTCCCACCATCAATTACAGTCCCTTTTGTGGTGGAACTATTTTATTTATTTTTAGAAGTGCATGCATTAAAAGAAAATCATCATCAATCTCTCATCGGCACATCGCGGAACACTTTCGTTTGCGATCTTGTTAATTGCGAGGGAAAAAAGGGAACAATAAAATGCAAGATGCAAATGACACGTTCTTCAAATATAATTAAAGAACTCTTGAGATATCAATTCTCTCAAGAAGTGGTAAAGTTTTATGCAATTTAACTTGAATCTAAGGGGAAAATTACTCGCGATTTGAGACCATTAACTTTGTGATTATTCAATTATTTCTTAATTTTTCGTGATTTTTATTTAAATCTTGATTCATATTATTTATTTTGGGCAATATTATTGGTTTATCATGTTTGGCAAAAGATAGAAAAGGCCACAAATTTGCCATAAGCTGGATTAGAACTTCTCAAAGGCTAATTTAGCCTTTGGAAAATACAATCGGAACTTTTTCATGTCTTTCAAGTTTGACAAGCTAATCCAAACTTAACTCTTGCGCTCAAATTTCCTTCTCTTCTCGCAAGAATCACGCCAGGAAGTCAAAAAGTATGAAAAGAAAGAAAATTATGGGTAGAATACGATATTTTGGCGTCCCCCACGCCGACTTTGCCGCCCTCTGGCCGTGATATAATTAGAAATTACTAATTCGGCGTGGGGGACGCTAATAATATCGAATCTTTCATTTTTCGCATAGTTTTCACTCTCTTTTCACACTTTATCACTTCCTGGCGTGATCCTGATCAGGATAAGAGCGTGCAAATGAAGCTTTTCGCGTAGAAAAAGCCCGGTTTCATCATTAACTAATTAATTTTGTAATACATGTAGAAGTTTCGATTGTATTTCAGATTATTTAGAGGCATTTAAAGCGCCTAAATTTGATTTCTTTGTGAAATGCAATCAGAACTTCTTCATATCTTTAAACTTCTGCCCTTTGAGTGGAAATTTGTGAAGAAAATAATCAAAATCTAAATAAAAATCGTGAAAAAAACTAAAAATGATTGAAAAATGACAAAATAATGGTCTGAGTTTATAGTGAATCTTTGCGAAATTGCAAGTGATGAGAAATCAGCTTCAGCATGTTGTGATTCACAACATGAACTTCAATTTTCTTCCAAGAAAAGCAATATCAAGTTGAAAATGGTGAACAGCAAGTGAGTGTGAAAATGCTAAACTTCTTGATGTATTTTCTATTTCATCTTCCACGCAATTTTCAGTCTCAGGTTGAGATTTTCTCTTGGCTTTTGTGTTATCTACATAATTATGTTAAATACTGTAATTATTATTGCGTTTATCTGATGAAATGAAACTTTTCTAAAGCCACTGAAAATGGTTTTATAATTTCGCTATCAAAATATATAATCTTCTTAGATTCCATGGAGAAGAAAAGACGTTAAAAGCTAAGATTTCTCCTTCCACATCAAGGACGCATTTGGAAGATGACTCGATAATGGTGAATTTACTGCGTAGAGCAGAGAAAGGTTAACCAAGGGTTAAACTGACTCACCTTTTTATGCTCTTAAAAATCAATTGCACTCAACTTTTTACGATTGTCCTCAGATTTCTCCAATACTTATTCTATGACTTTGCCTCATCTGCTCACGTGCAAAATGTGGCGCTGTCAAGATGACTACAAACATATGTATGTGAAGTGACTGGGAATGAAAGGAAAAGAGAGACACACGAATGATAAAGACTAGAAGACATTTCTTTATAGTCCTTGGAGAGAAATGAAAATTGAGAAGCCAAAAGACGAGAAATTACATTTGTATTTCCATGTAATTTTGTGTGAGAAAATTGCAAAATATTCTCGAGCCTTTCTATCTATAATATATATTTGTAGGTGAAGTGAAGGTGAAATTTGTATGAAAATATATTATGAGGTGTTGTTTGGGCATCTCAAAATATCCTGCTGAAAATTTAAAGGGGAATGAAAAACATCTCAAATATGTTTTGAACACTTAAGCTTGATTTATTGTTATCATTTCTTAAACTTGCACCTTCTGTATAGAATTTCACAAGGGTCAAGGGGGAGATAGTATGCCTTAAATCTGTACACCACTTCGAAACACTTCCAAATTCGTCATGACACTTCGAGAATTTTAAGTTTTTAAGCTGTTGCCACGTTAATTCCCACATTATAATTAATCTTTTAAGTTTCCATCTGATATTACTGGAAAAATCAACTTAAAAATGCATTTTTGGATATCTTTTCCGACCATAACCTCAAAATAAAACTAAAAGATCTTCAAAAACTCCATTTTGAAGAATTCTAGATGATAAAATGATCAGGTTATGATCTCAAAACTGCTGATTCAGAGTGAAAATGGTTCAAAAAGCTTTCTAAATGAACATTTTCCAAGTTAAAATGACTATTTTTGAGGTTATGTTCGACTTCAATGCAATTTGCAGTATTTCTTGACATCAAAGGTTCAGAATAGCAATGTTTATTGCATGTAAATGCTTAATTCTGTCAAGGAATAGCAGAATTTATGTGCTACAATGCAAAATATTCACTGAATCTGTCTTTGATTCGTTACATAACCTAGAAAAAAGACTTTTATTATTGATTCTGCGTCAAAAATCAAAGGAAATCCAAAGAATTGAGACAATTTGTCAGTAAAATAAACACTCAGGAAAGGAATTTTGTAAGCTTTTGTACATTACCACTTCTTAAGTACTTCTGCTGAGTTTGTACATCACTTCTGACTGTGTTATCTCCCCCTTGATAAGGGTAACAAGTTGAAAATGAAGAGAGGAGAAAATGTTTGCAATCTTCGTAAATGATTTCAATAAACATCACAACAAGTTTCATATTCTTACTTTCATCTTCAACAAGTCACTTTTGCTGCAATCTTCAACTCTCGTGTGGATAAGAAATTGAAATTTTATTTATAGATCATTTTCCTTAAATCTCAGCGACATAAGCAGTTATGTGAGCAAAGGAAAATGTAAGAGAAAAACAAGCCACGAAGTATTATTTATATTTGTTTCCAGCATCTTCAGCAGCACTTCGCGACATGAAAGCATTTTCTGTATGACGCTTTTTTACAAGATGCGATCAAGAGACAATTTAAGCACCCTCCGGATTGTTTTTTTCCCCGCCACGGGGTGAATGATTCTCAACATGATGGTTATCGCCAATTGACTGAGCGGAAAGCGCGATGATGTCGAGGGTGAATGAATTAGAAATAATTTACTGCCAAAATTGAGGGGGTGAAAAATAGCCATGAAAGCACACAATAAATAGCCCTCTTAAAGATTACCAATGACCTAGCCAAGTCTATTGACAGCAATAAATTTGTCATTCTTGTTCTCCTTGACTTTACCAAAGCCTTTGACAGCTTGCCACATGATCTATTCTGCTCAAAGTTATTAAACTTATTCAATTTCTCATCCTCGGCAATTTCTCTTATCAGGTCCTACTTCTCTCGTAGATCTCAATTTGTCAAATTTGGCGAGGATGTCTCGCCACCCCGCCTGCTCAATAGTGGCATTGGCCAAGGTTCAATCCTTGGCCCCCTGCTCTTTTCTATGTTTATCAATGATCTACCTGCTGTCTTGAATGGCTGCCTTTTTCATCTATATGCAGATGACCTTCAAATATATGTAGAAGGTGACCCTTGCAATCCCTCCCCTGCTTTCGATTTGATGAATTCAAATCTCATTGCTGTTGAGCGCTGGTCGCTTACAAATGGCTTGGCTCTTAATCCAAAAAAGTCCCAGGCCATCGTTGTCTGCAAACCTTCTCATAACTTCTCTACTCACCCTCTTACTCTTGGAGGTGAGGTAATCCCCCTTGTGGAAAACGTACGCAATCTGGGCATATTCTTCAATTCCCATCTCACTTGGTCTGATCATGTCTCTTCCTTGCGACGCAAGGTTAATTTCTCGCTATACTCTCTAAGACGCTTCCGGGATGTCACTCCTTATGACACCAGACTCCTTCTCGCCAGGTCGCTCTTGATCCCTCATTTCACATATGGAGCAGAACTCTTCTTTGCTGCTGACAGCGCGTCCATGAGGCAGTTGTCAGTAGCCTTTAACAACTGTACTCGCTACGTCTGTGGTCTTGGGCCCAGAGATCACATCTCTCCCTACAGTAGTGTCCTAATCGGGTGTGATCTCCAGAATCTTCTTAAACTAAGGGCTGTCACCTTCATCTGTCGCCTTCTGGAGACTGGTTGCCCTCGATACCTCTCCTCGCTCTTGGCGCATGGCACCTCGGCCAGGGTTCGGAGTCTATTGGTTCCGAGCTCGTCTACTGAAGCTTATTTCCGCACTTTGTTCGTGTCTGGAGTGTCGATATACAACTCACTCCCTCGCGCTAGTAGAATCTCGGTCAGTGCGATTAGGAGACACTTCCTAGTTGACAATACTGCATAGTCATTCATTAACTTTAAATTGGCTTCATTTATCTTTAATTTCTTTCTCTTTCTTTTTTTTTCTCTATCAAACTCACTTGCAATTTTAATCAGAGGGGCAGACCCTACAAAATTGTAAAGAATTAAATAATAATAATAATAATAATAATAATAAAGACAATGCGAAGCTAAACAAGTTTTTAATTTTTTGATATAGGATTAGTAAGACTATCAAGATCACGGTTTGATTCACTGCGTTAGAAAAATCTAATAAATGAAATTTGAATGGAAATACCTAATCAAAAAAAATTACTTTCAATAAAAATTTGAATATTTTCCAGCAAAATATTTCAATAAATCAAATTATATTCAAATATTTTCTGGATATGTAGATGAAATTTTTTGATTATCTTGCTGTTTTACTTGAAAAATAATCATTTTTTGATTATTTCTTAGTTAAATTTTAATTAAGTACAAATCAATATTTAAAAAATATTTCATTAAGACCATTAAGATTCCTTGGAAATCAGCTCAAAGTTCACGCAAAAGTCCCTTCTGAAATCAATTCACTCCGTAGAAACGATTCAATGGTTGAAAAGACTATTGAAGTATTGATTTTCCATGTTTTTCAATTTAACAATCCTCGAATTCTTCGTGTTTTCTTGCACTTGAAACCGCAATATTGCCGAGTTTTCCCACAAGTTTCTACATCAGCAAAAAAAAGAATATGCTTCGCAAGAGTGATGAAATATTTATTGAGAAGAATCTGATGATGTAAAGTCGTTTGATCTTATTGAATTTGAATATCTCCCAGGCATTCAACTCATAGAGAAACTCTATCGAAATCCTATGCAAATAAACTATTTGTTTTCTTTTTGCTATATACGCACACTTTCGCATATAAATAGCTCCAATGTGGCATGAAAAGGAGACTTTCTGATATTTTCCACTCACAAAGTGGTGGAGATTCATTCCTCTCCCCTGCGCTATCACTGTATACAGACGAGGGTTGCTTTATCCTCTTCAGGGGCTTCTTTCACCAAATGGCATTTCACGAGAGTGCCAACATTCCGCCTCCCCCAATTCTGTCGTCTGGCGATATCCTCGAAAAACCCAAAATGACTTTTTGTTCTGTCGAGAAATTCACACCCAAACTTTTCTTCCACTCCGTGAGAGTTTGGCGCAAAGTGGAAGAGATCAAAAGTGTGTCAACATGGCCTGAAATTTTCTTGATACAAGCACGAATATTGAGTCGTTGCGGTTTTTGTCCACCCCACAATTTTCTACTGTCGCGATGACCGCGTGAAAACACTCGCGAACGACAAACACCGCCAATGTCCTCCCATTCCACCCACAATTAACGCTGGCGGCTTTTATTAAATAGCAATCAATCATGGGGGAGAGAGAGAAAAGACTGGAATTTATTTATCGAAACTGTCACTTTCGTGCGTCTTTTCATGCCACTTCCTCGAATCGACCTATTGACCAATTTTCTCGGCATCTTCACAATAAGGGCATCACCTAATTGACTTTCGGCACGCATTTTGGCACAAAACACACACGTGGCAAATTCACCGTGATCCTGAGGAATCATAAGAATATATGCAGAGTTGTTATTCAAGATTGCAAGACATTCAAAGAGCGCTGAGTTACAGTGGCGAAAAAGTTAGTGAGACATTTTATTTTTTGGGAAAATAAATCCCTTTTATTGTGAAAACTTAGCCTCTTATTATTATTATTATTAAAATTGCAAGTGAGTTGAAATAAAGAAAAGAGTAAGAAACTAAAGATAGATTAAGCCAATTGAAGGTTAACGAATAACTATGCAGTATTATCAACCAGGAAGTGTCTCCTAACCGCACTGACCGAGATTCTCCTAGTGCGAGGGAGTGAGTTGTATATCGACACTCCAGACACGAACAAAGTGCGGATAGATAGATAGATTAGAAAAGGGGGCGGTGCAAGAAGTCTGGCTCCACGGCATCCAGGCTATCTGACGGGCCCTTTATGCGTTCCCGATACAAAATAACAGCTTCTATACAAGGCAAGGATGATTAAGCCAGCCAGTCTTCCGAACGAAGTTCAGCAGACTAGCTAGCTTTAGCCTCGATAGGTTACTTTCCAAGAGTAATGGTTTTCCTAAAAGGATTCTTCTGACATTCACAAATCGAGGGCAGTCGCACACAAGGTGTTTGACCGTCTCCTCCGCTTCATCACAGCCTCTGCAGGATGTGGTGCAACTAACGCCTAGTCTATTGAGATGTTTGTTGAGACAACAAAGTGCAGAAGTAAGCTTCAGTAGACGAGCTCGGAACCAATGAACTCCGAACCCTGGCCGAGGTGCCATGCGCCAAGAGCGAGGAGAGGTATCGAGGGCAACCAGTCTCCAGGAGGCGACAACCCTTAGTTTAAGAAGATTCGGAAGATCACAACCGGTTAGGACACTACAGACCACAGACGTAGCGAGTACAGTTGTTGAAGACTACCGACAACTGCCTCATGGACGCGCTGTCAGCAGCAAAGAAGAGTTCTGCTCCGTATGTGAAATGAGGGATCAAGAGCGACCTGGCGAGAAGGAGTCTGGTGTCATAAGGACTGACATCCCGGAAGCGTCTTAGAGAGTATAGCGAGAAATTTACCTTGCGTCGCAAGGAAGAGACATGATCGGACCAAGTGAGATGGGAATTGAAGAATATGCCCAGATTGCGTACGTTTTCCACAACATTGCTATTATTATTATTCTACACATTGCTAAGAAACCACAAGGTTGAAGGGTTCAACCATGGTTTCACCCGCTGAATCGTCTTTCTCAGATTCAGAGACTTTGGCAGAATGTCGACGTACAGCCCAGGAACTTCTTTAAACCGCTGAACGATGAAGGATCTTTGGTGCTTCTAGCTTTCTTCCTGTTCTTCTTCTGATACGTGAATCCACGAAGCTTCAATGAGCTTCCATCGAACGGTTTCAATAGACTGTGACTGAGGCTTGACTCTTTGACCCTTTTATATCCTGGCGCAAAATGTGACAAGAAATATTCCTGCCTAAGATGTTAAAAACAAGCATTTAATAACTCGAGACGAATGGAAATATCTGGCTTAATCCGTAAGACTCATGACGAGAAGGACTATTTTGAGATAACTTTAAGATTGTCAGCCAAATTTCGAGCAATTTCGGGTTTTTGGCACCTTCGATTATTTGTACCATTTGATGAAAGGTACTTTGGACCTTTTAGCTTGAGATTTCTCTGATTTTCCAGTATTTTACGTTCTATATAAGCATTTGCCTGTTTGTCTGAAGTAAGACTGCAGCCGGGTCTTACAATTAAGACACGCGACGCCACAGAATATCGGTCTTACCGACTCTGGATACAAGGATGTTTGAGAAGAAAGGCAGAAAAGATTTGAACTTTTTCACAGCTTCAGATCCAAATAGCTTCATAACTTCAACACCAAAGGAAAGATTATAAAATTATGTATATTTCTGATTCTAAAACTTAAAATCGTACTTAATAAAAAATATGGAATGTTTGACAATGAAAAGTATGTTTTTTTTTTACAAAAATAAAATGTTTTTAATCACTTTTTCGCCACTGTATGCGGAGAATATACATCAAATATTTCTTTTGAAATTTATAAATTTGTGAAACCACGCGAAACATGCTAAAACCAGACACTTATTGGTTCTCTGGTTTATGCTCTACGAAGTTCATTGCATATTTTATTATACTCACTGCAAATTATTGCGTATTTTGCTGTGAATTTCAACTCAGTCTGCAAGCAAATTCACCCAATTATCTTATTCCAGGGAATTTTGAAGGAAAACCACCGAAAGCAGCACGATGTATGGATTGCTGCTGGAGAATTTGGCCGAGTATGTGAAGACGGTTTATGGGGAGGAACGATGGGAGGAGATAAGGAAGGCTGCCGGCTTGGATTCTCCCTCATTCTCCGTCCATCAAGTCTACCCAGAAACACTTCTCAATAAGTTGGCGAAGAAGTCTCTACAGGTTTGTCATATTTTCCCTTTTTTTATTGCTTAGCAGTGAAATATTTTTGCTCAAAGAAATACCTCTTGAAGCTCTCATATTCTCAGAACTCAGTCTCCACTGATGGACTCTTAAAGTGGGTTTTTATTGCACGATTTGTAACATGGCGGAAAGTTAATATCCGTTCAAGTTTATTATTCGCACATCCCTTTCGTGAAGAGTAGCTGTGAATGACTTTCGTGTAACACATGCAAGTTTACGATATAGTTTTCCTTTGTGTGCCTCAAGTCGACTGTTTACAGCGTGCATTTTCTACGCACAATACGCCTTATCTCCAGCAAAGGGGGAGATAAGATGCCTTCCAAACACTTCCGCAATTCCTCTGCAGAATCTTCAACACTTCAAATTTTAATCTCTTCAAATTCTTCAGATTTCAGACCGTAAAACATGATTTAAACGTCCTAGAATTTGTTCATGAACAAATTCTGTCTTGATTTTCTAGTTTAATCTTCAGAAAATGCTTGAAAAACAATTCTGAATAATTTGTGAGATTATGAATTCTGCCTTAAAATATGCTTCAAGTCTGGAAATGACTAAAAATGGCGAATATCACAATGTTCCCATTAAAAAATGAGGTTAAATTTGCCACTTTAGTTCACAAATTGCAAAAATTACTAAACAAAGTGAATTTTCTTGGAATTTTTTGAGGTTATGATTGACTTTTAAGCTGCTTTCTAACTTAATCTTAAGTTTTTTCGAACGCAAATGCTTGATTTTGCCAAGAAAAGAGAAAAATTTCCAGTTTAAACACAACTTAGATGATTTTGAGGGTTATTTTATCACATAACCTAAAAACAAGCGATTAAATTCATTTTTCTAGTCAAAATAATAAGAAAAAATGCCTAAATTTGCTGAAATTGAAGCTTTTGCAGTGCAAATATTCTTGTAAAGTAAAAACCCGCAAAAATAATCAAGGAAAAGAGATATTTTTCATCATTCAAGTGATATTTTTGAGGTTATGGTTGACTTTTAGGCTTTTTCTCAATCAATATGAAGTTTTTTCGCACAAAAATGCTGAAATCTGCCGAGAAACAGAGAAATTTGATAATTTAATCTGTTTTAAATCAATCACATAACCTCAAAAGAGCGATAAAATTGATTTTAGGGCTAAATTAATCAGGAAAATGTCTCAATTTAATTGAAATTCTACTTCCGACCATAATATCTCCCCCTTGATCTCATGCTTCTGGAAACACTTTTGCAGATTCTCGGCGTGACGGAGAAGGAGTTCATGGACCAAATGGGCGTGTTCTTCGTGAACTTCGTCAGCCAGTATGGATATGACAGGGTTTTGAGTGTTCTGGGACGACACATGCGAGACTTCCTCAACGGGCTGGATAATCTGCACGAGTACCTCAAGTTCTCCTATCCGCGAATGCGGGCGCCGTCGTTCATCTGCGAGAACGAGACCCGCCAAGGACTCACTCTGCACTATCGCTCCAAAAGGCGAGGCTTCGTGTACTACACAATGGGACTCATTCGCGAAGTCGCGCGCCATTTCTACCACAAGGAGATGCACATTGAGCTGGTGCGAGAGGAAATCCTCTTCGACACTGTTCACGTTACATTCCAGCTGACATTCGACAACAGAGCTTTCACACTCGCTTCGCTGGCCATGACGCGCGAGGAAAAACACCTTCCCATCAGTGCATCAGTTCTCTTCGAGATCTTTCCCTTCTGCATTGTGTTCGGGTAAGTTCAATTTCCCCCCCAAAACTCTTCCAAATCGAATGAGATTTCAATCACAGAAAATCTGCGGAAAAGCGCAGAATTTGCAAAATATTAAATTTAGATTGAATGAGAGATTTTCAAATTTATCCACAAATGCATTCAGCGTACATAAAATGCTATTTACTAGAAAAGTCGCTGCATTCATCGCATACCGAGAATCCATAGTTACTCTATTTACCCCACCAAGGGGGAGATATTACGGCTATGCAGTGTACATCACGATTTCTGTGCAGAATCACAGACGCTTTCTGAACATCGGCAGTGCTTAAAACATGCGTTTTCCTTATTTTCTTCTCTGTTTTACGAAACTTTTTAGATTTTTCCAACCGCCTAAAGTATCATAACCTCAAATTTAGATCATAATTGTCTTAAAAAGACTCAATTTTTACTTTGAAAAACTTACAGAGAATCAGTAATTAAGAAATAAGTAAATATATAAATTTTCCAGTGGATATTTTGCTGTGATTCTATTTTAAATTGTTCTTTTGGATACATTTTTGAACATAACCTAAAAATTATATTGCAATATCTAAAAGAATCGTTGAAAGAAACATTTTCAGAATCTTTTATTGAATGATAAATCGAGAATGAGGTGAAATTTGCTGTTTTACAATAGAAAATCAATGAAACAATGCTTAAAATAGAGAATCTTGTGTCCGGTGACAATATTTTAGAGGTTATGTTTAATCATAGCACGATTAACACATTATAACATTGAAAGCTTTTGATCTTCATCAGATTTAATTGGTTATTGTGTCAATAAATTGCAAATTATATCAACTTAGGCGCTAGATTGAATGATTTTGAAGGTTATTTAGTGGTAAATTTGTCTTAAATTAATCACATAACCTAGAAATATGTTAAAAGAAAATGATTTTTCTCCAAATATTGCATTAATTTCTTTTGAAAGTGACTTTTGAATGCATCATATTCAAGATATTGAAACACTTTCACTTCTAAATACTTTTAATAAGCTGTACACCGCTTCTGACCATAATATCTCCCCCTTGTTTACCACAAATCTCTTTCTGCAGATCCGACATGGTGGTAAGAAGCATAGGAAATTCTCTGATGGTGATCCTGCCCGATATTGTGGGGAAGAAAATCACAAATCTCTTCGATTTAGTTCGTCCGCTAATCGCATTTAAGTTCCAAACGGTAAATTAATCATAATTATGGTTTAAAAAATCGCCGGCAAAATGAACTGATTAATATTTTCCCGAAAACATCGCAGATTCTCAATCGCACTAACAACATCTTTGAACTCGTCACTGTGGAGTCGCTGATGGAGCGGCCGAGCGAAATGAATCAGAAAGACGTGCTCAGCAATGACGATGAAATTGAGAATGAGAAGAATTTGCGACTCAAAGGACAAATGATTTACATGGAGAATTGGAGGATGATTATGTTTCTGGGAACTCCTGTGATGCCCGATTTAACGTCTCTCATCAACACTGGACTGTACATCAATGATCTCAGCATGCATGACTTCAGCAGGTGAAAATGGCCGCCAATTTCCACTGTGTTTCAGCAAATTACAAGAGGCAAATCGCAAAGCGACTTTTGAAGAAACCTTTCTTAAGTCAAATAATCAAAAAATCATTATTTTCCCACAAGTTTTCCAAGTAAAATTAAAAAGTAACCAAATTTTGAAACAAATAATCAAAAAAATTTTATTTTTCCAAGTAAAATTAAAAAGTAACCAAATTTTGAAACAAATAATCAAAAAATTATTATTTTCCTAAGCAAAATTGAAAAATAATCAAATTTTGCATAAAGAATAAGAAAAAAATTATTATTTTCCTAAGTAAAATTGAAAAATAATCAAATTTTGAATAAAAGATAATAAAAAATTATTATTTTCCTAAGTAAAATTGAAAAATGATCAAAGTAATCAAATTCTGAATAAAATTTTAAAAAAAAGTTATTTTCAATCAATTAATCAGAATATTCACAATTATTCAATTATATACAAATTTTGATTGAGTATTCAGAAAATAATCAAAAAACAATCAGAATTTGTATGAAACATTCAAAATTTTAATTTAAATCACGAATAATAATAAAAAAAAATGATTGAATAATCACAAAGTTAATGATCTCAACTTGCGAGTGACTTTCCTCTTGGCAAATTACCTTTGTGGAGTGAAAAATTGGAAAAGCACTCGTGCGTACATTGAATCAAGGGAAAGATATCGTGGCTAAAATTTATAACACTTCGCAGAACTTCATAGTTTATGGGTTGCTTATAACAAGACTAAAATTTACTGAAAACTAACCGAAATCTGACCAAAATCTAACTGATAATTTTATAACTCTGATTTTCAGACTCTTCTAAAGCAAGATTTATTCTTTATTTGATGATTTTCTGTTTTTTATTGCACTTTTCGATATTGTATTTGTAAATAGAATATTTTTGGCTTAAAATTCGATTCACTCAAGTGAAAATTTGAGGTTAAGTTTGCTTTGAAACACCTTAGCTTTCAAAATAACGATTTTAAATGACTCAAAATGTGCAATTATACTAATAAAATGAAAATACTTTCAGTTTAGACGCTAGTATTTCTATTTTAAGTTATTATATAGCCTTAAATCAGTCACATAACCTAGAAAAATATGACAAAATTATGAATTTGATGCAAAATCACCTTCTGAGAGTAAAAAAAATCAACTAAAAGTCGAGATTATGAATCAAATATTGCATAAATTGAAGCATATTCTCTTCCTAAAACTCCTTTAGATTTGTACACCACTTCTGACCATATTATGTCCCCCTTGAATGCGATAAATTAGGGGGAAAAATGTAATTTCCTTGTCAATTTCAATTCATTGGTTTGCAGTTATTCATGTCGCTTTATCCAAAACGATTTTGATTAAAATAGAGATCTGATGTTGGCCGGAACTCAGCAATCGGTGGAGCTGAAGTTGGCGCTGGACCAGGAGCAGCAGAAGTCGAAGAAGCTGGAGGAATCCATGAGAAAATTGGATGAGGAAATGAGGCGAACTGATGAACTGCTGTATCAAATGATACCCAAGCAAGTCGCTGATCGATTGCGCCGAGGCGAGAATCCAATTGACACGTGCGAGGTAAGGAATTCGACCCTCTTTTGTCACACGACGACCCCAATTGTGCTAATTGGCAGATGTTCGACTGCGTGTCTGTGCTGTTCTCCGACGTCGTCACATTCACTGAGATCTGCAGCCGAATCACGCCCATGGAGGTCGTCTCCATGCTCAATGCCATGTACTCCATCTTCGACACGCTCACGGAGCGCAACGGCGTGTACAAGGTGGAGACGATCGGGGATGCTTACATGGTGGTGTCCGGGGCGCCCGAGAAGGAGCCCAATCATGCGGAGAAAGTATGCGACATGGCGCTCGACATGGTGGATGCAATTCAGGACCTCAAAGATCCTTCCACAGGTAAAGTTCCACAGTTCAATGCGCAAGTAGAAAAATCAGGCGATATTGTAAGTGTTCTTAGCGCTTTAAATAGGGAAATTTCGAAATTTCTAGCTATTTAATACTCAACTCTGAAGGGGTTGTTAATATTGGGGATGAAGTGTCACTTTTGGCTCAAGATGCGAAAATCAATTTCCTAAAAAACGATTCCTTCTTAGCAAATCTTTAGTTCATTTCACGGTTGTTGTGGAAGAAGAAACAGATATTTTATCTTGTTATCTCTTCAAAATCTTATTAATAAACTATTTGAGCATAATTTTTAAAGAATAAGAAGCTAATTTCTTAGCTAAAAAGCTTACAAACATCAATAATTAGACAATATTCCTTTAAAACTTGATCTTTAATCGAATATTTACGATTTTACGCTAGGTTTTACGATAATAACGAGTTTGAAACTGGAAAAATCTCCTAATTTTGCACAGAACAGAATCTTTAAGAATGCTAAAGAAAATCTGTTGTCGAAAGTTGAGAGAAAACCGTAAAGTGTCCTTTAATCCTTCAATATTCGTCTTAAACTCAACCTCAAATTCCGTTTTCTTCCCACAAAATGCATTTTTCTCACTAAATCTTATGATTTCTGTATTTCAACACAGATTTTTATTTACTTTTTCCATTTTTCTTAAAGTATTTAAAGAATAAAATTAATTTTTTAAATTTCCTTTTATAATATTCTCTATAAATGATTTCCAAACTGGTTGAAAAAAATCTTTTCAACGCTCTAAAATTTAGTCTGAATCTTAAAAGGAGGTTTTTTCGAAACGCAAGTTTCTGAGGCATTCAAAGCCCACATTAACAACCCCTTGATATGAACTCTGCCTATTAAACAAATAGCTTCTTAATGCGATTAATAGAGGAAGATTGGGAAGATGTTGATAGAAAATATCTCAGATAATCAATAATTCATCAGCTTTCAAACAGAATCTGTTAATACTCTAAGCTTTCGAGAATAAACCCCAATAATGAATTATTTCGTAGAGCTTTTAAAAGTTGTGCGGAAATACTTTTACACACGCATCCACTTCGGTGAATTGAAAGCTCTTTAGAGACAAAGACCTGTGATAGGAAGTAATGACTTTCACAAACAATTACAACTAGGAATCTCCCAATTGAAAACTTTCTAAAGCTATCAACTTAAGACAAAAGTTTCGTGGTAAATAAGCGCCATTGCAAACTTTTCGTCAACCATCGTCATTATTAACTTCTCCCTTTGTCACTCTTGCTGTGACACACCTAAATGCCCAGATTTCACATTCGGATTAGCTGTGGATGAAAGCCACTTTTTGGGAGTTCATTAAAGTTTTCTCTCGCAACTGAAAATCAAGCATTTGAAGAGCCCCAAAAGTTCTCCCACCTTTTTTTCTCTTTTGCCATTTTCCTACACTCAGCGAAAAATATCTTCTGATGCAATTAACTACGTCGTCATAACGCGTAATACATTATAAATGTTACGAAGTTTACGAAAAATCAAAGTTTCTCAAAAGCTTCGTGAATTCGTAATAAAATTGTGAGAAATTAACTACGCTCGTAGTAAATACTACAATGGGTGCATTATAACGTTGTAAGCAACCAAATATCATGAAATCAACTACGCCGTAGTTAATATCATAACGTTTTTATGCCGTAATTCTTTTCAGACCAAAGAAAATCAACTACGCTCGTCATGAATATTAAAACGGCGTAATAAAGTCATAATTCAAAGCTTCGACTCCGAAAAATCAACTACGCGTTATAAATACGATTACGCGTTATAGCATTTATTAAGTTTCATTCTTTATCACGGAAAAATCACGTTATAACATTTACAACGCCATTGCGCATAGTAAATAATTACCATACTTTCATATTTTATAACGCGTAATCGTATTTATAACGCGTAGTTGATTTTCCAGACCAAATGAGTGAAACGCTGTAAATATCATAACGCGTAGTGGCATTTATAACGCGTAGTTGATTTTCTGCGGGTAGAAAAGCTTATCCTGGCGCTTTGATATAACGTTTATCCATGACGCGTTGTGGTATTTACAACGCGTAGTTGAAAGCTTGGCCAAAAGCCACGTTATGACATTAACTACGGAAATTTATAACGCGTAGTTGGCTTGATTATTACGACTGGCGTTATGATATTAACTACTTCGTGGTGTATATTATAACGTATTTCCCCTCTTTTCTCTGTGTGTAGGTTCTCATCTGAAAATTCGCGTTGGGGTTCATTCGGGCGCTGTTGTGGCGGGAATTGTTGGTCTGAAGATGCCCAGATATTGTCTGTTTGGCGACTCCGTCAACACCGCGTCGCGAATGGAGTCCACAAGTTTGCCCATGAAGATTCACATATCGGAGTCCACAAAGTCCTTCCTGGGGCCAAACTACAAGATCAACGGGCGCGGCGAGCTGGATGTCAAGGGCAAAGGTTAATTGAGTCCTTCCGCGTGGGTCGATGATGGATGATGTGAGTAATTGGTGGCAATTATTGCTGTCGGCAGGGAACATGAAGACTTACTGGCTGGAGGAGCGCGAGCACAGAAAGCCGCTGACGCCAAACCTCCAGGGGAAGGATCTCATGCTGGCTCTCTCGGCGCCGCACTCCCTCGTCACCACGCCCAGGCGCCCGTCCACCCACGACAGGCGCGTGAGCATCCCACTGTCGCCCCAGAAGGAGCCCGGCACGCCCGTGTCCGCCGCCCCGGACGACAGGAGAGTCTACTCGCCCATCACCTTCCAGGACGTCGCGCGGCGCAGCATCGCCGGATCGCCCGTCAGGAGCATTCTCAGCGGCCGAGGAAGAGGTATTTCCTATTCACAGACAAGGGGAAGATAGTCTGCCTTAAGTTTGTACAACACTTCCTGAACACTTCCTGAACACTTCCAAATATGTTTAATTCCTGCAATGCTTAAGTTCTTGTATGTATCTCTTAAGTTTCCATCCGGTATTTCCATAAAAAAACGACTAAAACCGCTTTTTTTAGTATCTTTTCTGACCCTAACCTAAAAATATCACAAAGAGATCTTTAAAAACCTTGGTTGGAAGCTTTATAGATTACAAAATCAGCTCTTATCATTTGTCAATGAACTCAAAATTTCTGATCCAGAGGCAAAATCGTCCAAAAAGCCTTCTAAATAGACCTTTTCCAAGTTTAAATGACTTTTTTTGAGGTTATGTTTGATCATAGCACAATTTTCAGAGTTTCTTGGCATGAAAAATTCAGAATAAGGTTGTTTAATGCAAGCAAATGCTTAATTTTGTCAATAACTAGCGATTTCACCGACTTTAGCATAAGAATTCATCACTAAACCCACTCTTGATTTGATACATAACCTAGAAAAGAATTATTTTGATCGTTTCTACGGAAAAATTAAGAGAAATCAAGTAATTATCATTTGGTAATGAACTCAAAATTGCTCATTTAGAGGCAAAATCGTAAAGAAAGCTTTCTAAATAAACATTTTCCAAGTCCAAATGACTATTTTTGAGGTTATGTTCGATCTTAGTACAATTTTTAGAGTTTATTTGCATCAAAAGGGTCAAATTGCCAAGCTTTAGTGTATGTAAATGCTTAATTTTGTCAATGACTAGCGATTTAAGTATTAGAATGCTGAATGATTCGTTACATAACCTAGAAAATGATTTTTACGATTGTTTCTATGAAATAATAAAAGGAAATCCAAAGAATTGAGATAATTTGTCAGTAAAAAAACACCCAGGAAAGGAATATTGAAGGTTTCTTAACACTTCCACTTCCGCTGAGCTGTGTACACCACTTCTGATCATATTATCTCCCCCTCGTTCACAGATACAAGAGATTTCAAACTCTGCACATTAAATTCAGCGATTGAATCTCTAAAACGTCTCATAAAAGATTAGATTTGTGCCGTGCCATTGATTAAACAGATAAGCGCAAATCAAAGCTTGATTTTGTCACGATTTCGCTATTCATCTTTAGTAATTTAATACTGATGAACCTCTCACGAATCAATATTTAAAGTCATGCGAGAGAGTGAATTTTGTGGATTTTGTTGAATTCAGGCTTTCGATGGTATTTTAATCCGCAGATATTGACTTTTCGCGCGGTTTTTATCAAACAAAATAACTCTGAGGGGCAAATGAGAATTTATATGACTTATTTCACGTGCATCAATAACTTCCGTTGATAGATAATAAAATATTTTATTGCAGAATCCCGATCGAACTCCACCGGCCATGTATTTATGCACAGTCCGAGTGACATGTTTGGCTCCTTGATCAGCGACACGGAGGACTTCTTCGAGGACCTGCAAACCCACCGAGCGCAGTCGCCGCCATCGCCGCGGAGTCTCTATCATCAGCGCCTGTCGGCGTCCAAAATCAAGCCGCGGCGGCACGCCAGCGTGTCCGGGGATGATGAGCTGACCAGCGGCCACAGCTCAGTCCTGTCCACGCCAGTCATCGCCGAGGAGAGCACAGACAAGAAGAATGCAGTGTAAGGGGAAGATGTTCAAATAAAATATTCAGTGTGCCAAAGGAGTTTTCCTTTCTCTTTTTCACTCTCTCTGTCTCTGATTTTGTCTCTCTCTCTTCTCTTCCTGTCCACAGGCCGAAGGACACGAGCAAGAACACCCGAAAGGGCGCCACAAATCTCACACAGACCAAAACACTCGAACAATTAGACAAAATGATGGAGGATTTCCTGGATTCAGATCTGCCAGGACTCTGTCCACTGAGCTTCGCTCCGCCGCCCAACTCCCACTCCGACGGGAGTCTCTGTGTGAAAGCTCACGCCACCCGAAAGCCCACCAGCCAGAGCTTCAGCCTCCACAACAAGGATCACCAGTGCTGCTCGGGCTTCGGCCAGCAGAACGGCCGGCATCGCGTTCACTCCAACGCCTGCAGCATCGTCTAATGGACAACGAGGACGCGCGCAGGATGTGAGACTCTCAGCCTTCAGGCTCTCCTCGGAACACAGCAAGTCACCAGAAGCACCCTCACGCGCGTGTTCTGCTCACAATTCCACCCTTTGGATGACTGGAATTATCCGAGTCTCATCACAGCTGCACTGGATCAGGATTTCGATGACAATAACAGGATTACAGGTCCTCCCATTGCGTCTCATCGCCGAAAGGCTTTCCCATCAAGTCTCCCAAGGGGGAGATATTATGATCGAAAGTGGTGTACAGCTTGAAAGTGAAAGTGGCAAAATATATTAGAATATTTGCACTGAAAAAGCTTCCATTTCAACCAAATTGATGCGTTTTCCTGATTAATTTTGCTTAAAAATCAATTTTATTGCTTTTTTGAGGTTATGTGAACAATTTAAAACAGGTTAAATTATCAAATTTCCCTGTTTCTCGGCAGATTTCAGCATTTTTGTGCGAAAAAACTTCATATTGATTGAGAAAAGGCCTAAAAGTCAATCATAACCTCAAAAATATCACTTGAATGATGAAAAATGTCTCTTTTCCTTGGTTATTTTCGCGGTTTTTACTGTACAAGAATATTTGCACTGCAAAAACTTCCGTTTCAACAAATTGAAGCATTTTTTTCTTATTACTTTGACTAGAAAAATCAATTTAATCGCTTTTTTATAGGTTATGTGATAAAATAACCATCAAAATCATCTAAATTGTGTTTAAACTGGAAATTTTTCTCTTTTCTTGGCAAAATCAAGCATTTGCGTCCGAAAAGACTCCAGATTAAGTTAGAAAGCAGCTTTAAAGTCAACCATAACCTCAAAAAATTCCAAGAAAATTCTCTTTGTTTAGTAATTTTTGCAATTTGTGCACTAAAGTGGCAAATTTAACCTCATTTTTTAATGGGAACATTGTGATATTCGCCATTTTTAGTCATTTCCAGGCTTAAAACATATTTTAAGGCAGAATTCATAATCTCACAAATTATTCAGAATTGTTTTTCAAGCATTTTCTGAAGATTAAACTAGAAAATCAAGACAGAATTTGTTCATGAATCAATTCTAGGACGTTTAAATCATGTTTTACGGTCTGAAATCTGAAGAATTTGAAGAGATTTAACTTCTTGAGATGGAAAAACCCGGATTAGCTTTGTGATAAGTCAGAATTGAGTGTGAAAAACAGTTGATGGAGTGGAAAAAGCGATGGAAAATGCATTTTTAAGGGCGTTAAGAAGTGTTTGGAAGTGGTGTACACTGTTTAGCCGTATTATCTCCCCCTTGAAGCCTCCCATCGCATAAGAAGACGGAGTTCAAGACATTTCTACATCACTTTGTATCCAATTCCAAGCCATCGGGCATTCAAATTAACGTGGGAGGAAATCGACAAGCAACGAAAATTCGTTCGAAACAAGGGAGGAAGAAAAGGGAATGGAAGAAAAGAAAAGAAAGAAAAATCATCTGATTGAAAAAGAAACACGGAATGGAATACAAGATGAGCATCAGATATTAATCAAGCACAGTTGGATTAAGAGAGGTCCAATTTAGGCGCATATTTAGAGGGTGAAAGAGGTGAATTTGAAGGGATTTGCAAAGGGTTAGAATTAGAGACAAAATGCAAGTCTTTTAGCTGAACAAATTGGATTTCCTGTCGGAGCTTTTGTCCCTAATGGACTGTGACCAAGCCAATAAACCATCCTTTTGTTACACTTTTAACTTTTAAAGGTGCTATTATCTGACAAAGGAATCAATATTCTGAGCTTCAACACTAAAGTTGGCTCACAGATTTTAATTCATACATCACAAAGTGAATAAAAAGTTATTTCTAGAACCACAGAAATACAGATTTTGCGGTCGTTGCAACTTTTAGCTGTCAAAAGTATATGAATTCGTAAAAAGTCGTTGCAAGATTGCAAATCCATAACATTTACTGAAACGCTGAAAGTCAAGAATAGCCGGAAAATTCACGTGACAACCAAGAAATTAGACGATATTGATGTTTTTTAGTTAATAAATACAGATTGATTGGATTAATTTGGCCATTTGTGCACATTTCAATGCCGAAATGTCACAGAAAAAACATTTTCCAATACATTCTAGTCATCAGAATCCTTCAAAAATTCCGTCTTAAATGTCAGGAACAGTTGCGAATGAAGATATCTTGTCAATTTGATTCAATATTTCGCCCTGATGAATTTATTTTCCGCGATAAAAACATTCGTCTATGGAAAATTGTCAAAAACTGGATGACAAAATGACATTTTGACAGCTGAAATTCATGTTAAATAAGCTCTTTGCGTCTGCCTTGCAACGCCTTCTTGTTCGCATTTCATGTAAAGTTGCAACCAACATTCATAGCTTCTACGAACCGAAATCTGTAAAGTTGCAACGACTGTTTAAAGCAGTAATTTCGGAATTTGTGATTAAATAAATAAAATGAAATAACTTTGAAGTCAATATTGCAATTATAATCAATCGTAAATAATATAAATTCCAGAATCAATCAAACTTTATCACTGTTTAAATGATTTAAATGATTTAATAAATGTGATTTTAAGAATATTCAAATCTATATATAAAAAAAATGAAAGGAA
This sequence comes from Phlebotomus argentipes, assembly GCF_947086385.1. Taxonomy (NCBI): domain Eukaryota; kingdom Metazoa; phylum Arthropoda; class Insecta; order Diptera; family Psychodidae; genus Phlebotomus; species Phlebotomus argentipes. The sequence continues at coordinate 6,561,362 of NW_026776174.1, forward strand.
TCATATTGTTTACCTTGTGGAAACAAATACTTAGAGGTCAGAAGGGTCATCATATGTAATGTAATAATTTATTGTGCGAGTTCGTCTCTCACTCTCAATCAGTTGTATTAGATAAAGTCATTTCCTGAGAGCTTTAACCTAGGAAATAGTCGGTAATTATGATGGAAATAAGTGTGTGAAAAGAGTATTCTAGTGTCTTAATCAATGTTGTTTATTATGTTCAATGTTACAGAGATACAAAAGTGTGTTATCGTTGTCTGTTGTACCACCCAAAAACCCCGTATAAAAAAGGAAAGATTGCAAAATGTGTGATGGATCAAAACAAATTGTGCTAATCAATATTTTTCTTCACATACATAAATAAAAACCATTATTTTTTGGACATTTTCAATGGTGTTTGCAAACACAGAGAATTTTAATGTACAAGAAAGAACAATAAAATATAGCTAATAATAAAAATATCGTCCGAATTTCAACATCCATTTCATTTCCAGTCATTCAAAAAGGGTTCTTCAATAAATGTTTGAAACTGTCTACACATTTTTTTTCTTCTCTCTCTCTACACTGAAATTGATTATAAATAATAAATTCTTTTATTTCCATACATAAATGTAAACATTTTTCAACCCTCTGAGAACTTTAGTGTGATGGATTTGGAATGAAATATTGTAAGTAACTCTTTATCCTCCCCAAAAATGTCTCCTTCAAGTACACACAAAAAGCTAATGAATTCACGGAATACAATGTGCCCAAATGAATTTATTTGCATAAAATATTCTCCAGATACTGTATAATATAAAATTTACAGCTATGCAAATGTTGCCAAAATGCCTTCAAGTGAATTGAATTTTTCGCAAACATTACATTTTTCCAATCCCTTTTTGTAGCTTTTTTGTGGAAATTGCCAAAAAGGCGTGGCATTTTGAGAATAATCATTTAAAGGATAATTTGAATTGAAAACAGCGACAAATACGAACTAACATAGGTAATTTTGAAGTCCTTCTAGCCACACTCATAAAATATCCCCGGAAAACCTATTCTTTTCCCTAATTTTCCTGACATTTAAGTTATTTACGATAAATAGGAATTACAATTGCTCTCACATTCCGCGGAAACATAAATTTGAATAAAATCTACACTATTTATACGATATAGACTAGTATTGTATTTTATCAATCATTTGTCCTAACAATTTCATACTACATATACAGTAGCGACAAGTAGTTTAAGACACCTTTAAAATTTAGGCAAATTTTCCTATTGATGCTGTAGTAAGTAAACTACGAGGGGGTGAATCACCAGCACAGCTGGAATGCCCTTTGACCGCCTGAGCTCTCGCAATCCCAAGGAGGCGCTTTACAGAGTCCCTCTTGCACTCGGCGAGCGCCTGACAGAGCCTTGGAAGCCATGACCGTCCAAGCTGACTAGCGATGCCCGACTGACGCCGCTAGACTAGACTAGACTAGCTCGGCTCTCTTAATTATCCTCTCGGTCCGCGTACAGATCAAGGATAGCCGAAAAGCACACCTCGCTGTACCATCCCAGCTGAACAGTGGTTGGAACGTGATCTTTTAGGAATCCTTCGCGGGAAAGGCTTTAATCCCTAAGAAACCTCTTCGATCCATTTTATCATTCTACAATGCTAAAAATTCGATATTTCTTTCGGATCATTGCCTTACTTGTTTTCACTGATCTGTCGTCCAGTGCCGATATCTTTGGGCAAACTCAATACGTGCTTAGGGGCGGCTGTGGCTCAGTGGTCAACGCGCTTGACTGTTAATCCTTCAGTCGTGTGTTCGAATCCCACCACTTGCAATTGTCTCGAGCACAGTAGAGTGCAAAAATGAAGCGGTTGCTGTTGAATGTTCCAGTTAAAACACATGCTTCACTGTAATTGTCTTACGCTCTGTCCCTATATATAAAGGTGAACGTTTAGAAACACTTATGGTTGGTTGGCAAGCTGACAATTTGCCACCTTAAAACAAAAACTGTGTCTTCCATTGGGACATTAATGCATCTTCCTAAGTAAATAATTAATACGCGCCTTGCGATTCTTTGTACTGATCAGTGGTTTATGTGCCGGTTTTCTTCCAAATAAACCATCTTCTTCCTCTTGCACTGGAAACCCTTCTCGATGGATCGACGAGGCACTGCGCTGAGAATCCGCACGTGACAAAATGCGGATTTGGCGATCCACTCTCTCAGTAGTTTTTCTCTGCCTTCGCACATTTCTCACATTTGCGAGGGTATTGTGCTCGCCAATATGCTTAATTGCATTAATACACCATGTGACGAGATACTTGAAACATTTCAGGTCTTTCAAGTGCGAACTTTCAGAGAAATATGCAGACTAACTAATTTTTTACAGGTTTCTGCAAGTTATAAACATGATTAAATACAATAAATGTCCATAAATAGATCAATTGGTGTCATTTGAATTTAATATTCGTTGTTCTTATCTGCATTTGTAATATCTCGGCTCCGAATTAAGACATCGTCATGATCTAAACGTCATTTGAAGGATCATAAAATTCTGGTCATTTCTTATCTTAAGGTAAATGTCTCGAAAATTGAAAGAAATATCAAATTTTTTGGCACCAAAAGGAAAATTGTCCTAAATATCAAAGGTGTCTTAAACTACTTTTCGCTACTGTATCTGTGTGTCTATGTATCTCGTGTTGTGACGGAGTCTTGCCAAAAATAACAGCACAAACTTCAATTTTTGAACCATACAACTCTAGCATTAGTTTGTAATCATTAATAATTAATCCAGATTATATTAATAATACCGACTGGACTGGAAAGTGGGTCAATTGTGGGAATAATACTGTTCAAAGTTGACTGTAAGTTATCAGTTTTCCCGTCTGCCGTTCCCATTAATGTTCATTGGCAGTTAAATGGCAATTCAATATCCTTATAAACAGTTTGGATATGTATGAAGGTTTGAAAGTTGTTTCAAAGAAATTTCTCAAAGCACTTTTGCCAGAATTGTATTTTCCAAAAATGTCAAACATTCACTAAAATTTCAAATTTGGTTCTTTGAATTCTTATCCTTATAGATTGTAATGTTTTCTTCTCTTTTTAATAAATTTTCTTTTACACGTTACAATATTAGCGTGCCACAAGAGTAACTTTGTCCTAAATAAACTGATCCTACTTTATCCAAGTGTCCAGTAAACGTTTGATTTAACAACTTTTAGTGCATAATTTGTAGCACTTTTACAAATATACAATATTTTCTCTTTTCTCTCCACTTTTGTCTCTTCTCCTCTTATATAAATACTTTCTTAGAGAGAGAGTGAGAGAGAAGACAACATTCATATAAAACCGTCACGAATAAAGGGTCTATCTAAAGAGTGCTGTGCATTACTGGCAAATTCAGTGATCCCTAATGGGAAGGGGATGTGCCTCTGAGTTGAAAACATATTCATCGATATCAATCTCGTTCCTATCGTCACTGAACAGTAGATAGAAGTACTTGAGTGTCTCGCCCAAGAAGAAACTCTCCATCATGTCTCGCGGTCGCGTGTTGAGGACATTCTTCACGTTGCCAATCGACGTGTAGCCGTTCTTCACCTTCGTGTGCTTCTCGAAGGCATTGAAAATGGTCCATCCCATGTCCTGGTACGTCTTGTTGCCCGTGATGACGTAGAAATAGTACAAACTCTCAATGAACTCCGGCCTCAGGAGATTGTGGGCGTCGTTGCTCTTCACGTAAATGTCCTTGTCGCTCTCGCCGTGCAAGTTGAAGTACGTGATTTCGGGCGCAAGCTGCGTGGGTTGCTTCATGTACGTCTGGAAGCACGTCTCCAGGAGATCCTTGGCCAGCTTCAGGTGGCTCTCGGGCATGCCGTGCTTGTGGCCCAGGAGGAGAGTCCCCGGCAGATAGCACGTCAGGTGATCCATCTTGGGCTTAAACTCCTTCCCATTGATCAACTCTCCGATGTACACGTGATGCTCATTGGGCGTCTCTCTCACCAGCTGACTCAGCACACCCTCGATCGCCATGCTGTAGTCCTCGATGAGGAAGTCCTCCTCCTTCTTCCCCATCTGCAGCCACTGCTTCAGCAAGTACTCGTAGTAGCTGTCCGCTCTGGCGCCCAGCGAGATCGTGGAGAACGTCCTGAACATCCCAGTGTTGGCATTGATGAAGATCGGCACGAGTCCGTGTCTCTTCTCCAAGCTGTGGATCTTCTCATTCACCTTGTGGCTCACCGTCTCGTAGATGTCGTCGCCAGTGCTGCGCGACAGATCCCGGAACTCCAGCTGAATCGTGGTGACTTCGCTGGTGGAGCTGTCGGGCGACCACTTGGGCGAGTGCGCCCTCAGCGTGGCCAGATTGACGTCCGAGTAGGGAATGCCGGATTGTGACTCGAAGCACGGCAGCAGACGATTGCCCAGATCCGCCGCCTTCACCAGGAACATCTGCTCCCCACTCAGATGATAAGCACTCAGCAGCCCGCCCAGCACTCTGATCGTCACCTCGAACAGATTCACGTCGCGATTCACCTCGAAGGACAGCCCGCTCTCCACCCACTGGCGCGCCTCGTCGAACTCCTTGCGCAGATTCATGATGTACAGCGTGTCCAGCGCGTCCACGATGGTCAGCCCGAGGCCGAACCAGTCGTGGTGGCCCTGCGACATGGGCTTGAGGTTGTCGTGACCCCACGCGAAGGCACGATAGTTGGTCCAGGCGTGCTGGAAAGCCGCCACGACGGCTCGCTGGCGCTCATTCTGCGGCCCCGCGAACACCTTCGGGCCCTCCTGCGCTGGCGTGCGCACGGAAGTCGGTGGGTTCTCCAGCTCCGCCCTCGCGGTGGCGTCCCTCTCCTCGGCCGCCTCCACGTCATCCGGTGGTCTCAGAATAACCTCTATGGCACCAATCTCCTCCCTCGCCGGCCTCTCCGCCTCGCGCTGCTCCCGCCGCGGCGTCTCCGGCTTGTCCGCACGCACATCCCCCAGCCCCGAGTACAGCAGCAGACTCATGAGCAGGAACGCCAGCAGCACGGTGAAGATGATGTTGCGCTGGAAGCGCGACAGCTGGTTCCACGTCTGAAATGCCATCGCGTGATAAGTCAGAAGCCGGTGCAAAGGCCAACCGCGATCGATACTCACCCGCCGGAGGCTCCGTCTGCCCGTCGCCGCCTCCCCGGACGTGGGCAGAAGCAGCGAGATATGATCCCTATTCAGTTTAAGCATACTATCACAATTATCAGTGACTCAATCACAAAAATCCTAAAGAACAATCACAATTCTTCTCAGCGAGTCTCTTTGCATCATCTCATGGGGGCGCCCAAAAGTTTCGAAAAACCGCCACCAATTCACACTCCGCGATCGCCCCGCATTCACCCGCTCACAGTCTCTCGTTCGCACGCCAAATGCCCGCTGCCCATTGCCTGTCCACTGGCGGAGCGATAATTACACATTATTCGCCACGACCTCCCCATGAATGGCCCATTTTTTGCTGTTTTTCACCACACGTTCCAGTTCAACGCACATCAAAACTTTTTTGCGACTCGCACTGTCAAAATGACGGCACAAAGACCCGCCCAATAAGGGATTCTTCCGCCCGCGCACGTCGCATCGTCAGATTCGTCCACTCAGTGTCGTAGGACATGGCCAAGTTCAGTGCATTCCTCTTCCATTTCTGATTTTAATACGAAAAGAAATAATTACTAATTGATTCACAGGGAAATTGTAAGGAATTTGCAGGCGATTGCCAAAAGCCTATTTTGTATGGAAAAGTATGAGACCGCAGAGGTTATGTTTGCAATGGCTCTTCATCAGATTGACCTCCACAATAAAAAAAATTAGAGCTTACATTCCTAAGTTCGGAAAATTTGGGATAACGAGAATCGAAATCTCTGCAGTAGTGAAAATTAGGTTAGGACACTTATGAAATTGAGGCAGATTTTCCTTTTGGTGCTAAAAATTCGATATTTTTTCGATTTTCCAGACAATTTCATTAGGCCAAGAAAAATTAGAATTCAATGATCTTTCAAATGGCGTTGAAATCATGGCGATATCTCAATTCGGGGCGAGAGACAGCGGAAATTAAGTTAGGATGCTGCATATTTTGCACTAAATCCATGTTATAATCATAATACTGCCTCGGTTAACTACATAAAATTATGATTTTAGAATGTCCAGAAGACATTTTCATCAAAAAGCGCCTTGATTTGAACTTATCAACTTGATTTTTGAATGTTTTTAGCTACTGTTTAACGTTTTTGTACCATTTCTTAATTTGTTACGCACAACCGCGTCCCAAATCCTGTTCATAGATTTTTTTTTTACGAGATGTAAAATATGAGGCCAAGTTTATCGTTCAAGAACACTCATGTAGCCATGAAAATTACAGCATTTTGCTCTCTTACATATTGCTCTTTTAAATCTCTTTGATACAAAATCCCTAAAATCTCTTCAAAAACTACGGATCAGGCTTTGTGTTTCGAAGGAAAATGAAGGAAAGTAAATTTTCTTGCAGAAGTCTCAATCAGTAGCGTAGCAAAGCATCTGTTTAACTATTTTTCGTGTCACATTTTGTGCAGAGATGCATTTAGAAGTCATTAATAAATATTTTTGGGCGTTTATTGTGTTCTAGAAGACAGAAAATCAATAAAAACTTTGATAAATTTCCTAAATTTCTCAAAAAATAATCAATTCTGTGAACGTCTCTGGCACACATCGATTAAACATCGAGGAATCTCATTTTTATTAACACATTTAAAGGTATTGTAAGTCAGAGAGCTTTCTTGTCTGTCGATGGTCGGCGGACAAGTCGCGGTGTGACGCAAGTTTAACGTTGTTGCAGAAAATGACGAAATAAAGAGGCTGCGTATATATTTGTTGACCATTTTCGGGGGTTTTTGACTCTTTCCATCGCCTTTTTCATGTGAAAACTCGTGCACAAAAGCCTGCAGAAGAAGCAAAAATGGCTCAAAAGACACCAGTGACTCTCCTACAGGAGCTGTGCACGAAGAACAACGTGACAGTGCCTTTCTACGAGGAGGCGCCGAGTGAGGAAGACAAGATGTTTACAATCCGCGTTCAGGTTAGGAAATTGCGATGATTAAAAAGTGTTCCAGGGACTCCAGAGGCTCCAGAGGCTGTATTTGTGTGGCTTTTCCAGGCTTGTGAGTTGTGGGCGGAAGGCAGTGCGAGATCGAAGCAGGAGGCCAAGCACGAGGCGGCCAGGAATCTGCTGAGCGCCTTGGGATTCGACGTGCAGAGTCTGGGATTGGCGGTGACGGAGAAGGTGAATCGGGCGGATTCTGACCACGTGAAGACTCTACTGGACATCTGCCTCACGCGGGACTTGCCGATGGCCCAGTTTCACTGCATTGACGCACGCGGACCGTCTCACGCGCCCGCGTTCACGCTGAAGTGCGAAGTTTCGCAGCTGACCAAGACGGCGACGCACTCGACGAAGAAGGGCGCGAAGCAGCTGGTGGCCAAGGCGATGATTGAGCTGATACAGGAAATGTATCCGGACGACCAGAAGATCCTCGTGCCGCTCGCCATGGCGGCGCAGCAGAGCCAGGAGCGCCAGGACAGAATCTTCAAAAGCTATCGCGATTGGAAGAATTCGGATTCCAAGATTCTGCCGGGAGTGAAGCTGGCGGACAGACATAACTACTTCGTGAATGTGCCGGCGGAAACGTACGCCAGGGCGGTGGAAGTGCTGCAGCGGGACGAGACGGACAAGGAGAAGGCGTTTCTGCTGGCCAAAGCGCTCGGCCACGAGCTGAAGACGTCCAAGGAAATGGGCGAACAGGGCGAATTGGTGATTCTCGAGATGTCCTGCGACTTCGAGACGTGCCACTTTGGCTACGAGCAGCACGTCTACAGGGACTTCATCTCCTACATGACAGTCATGATGAACTTGAACTGCCGCTCGTAAACACTATTGATCAATCACGAATTCCTCGCCTAATGATGCTAATTTCTAATCAATTTAACACGATGATTTACTGAATTCACGCCGAATACCTGAAATACCCTTAAGGATTAAAAAGTGCTGTGGTGATTTAGTTCAGAAAGGGAGGAATTTCTGATTAAACCTTTTTATCTTATAGATTCTTGGATTCTTTTTTCTCATTTGTATTTGCTTCTAGTTAATTCTAGAAGCGCAACTTTATTCTGAAATAAAAATCTATTCATTCATTAAACTACACTTTCAAAAGCCACGAATTGAAATGTTTTTTAATCATAACGATTCCCAGTGAAACAGAAAATGTTAAAAATGTGTTATTTTCGTTTAACACATTCCTTTACTATTCTGAGTAACACGAAAGGTTTAAAATATGAATAAAGTGGTGGACAGATCAAAAGAAGTTGAAGGAAATGAAAGTGTTTCAATTTATGCAATATTTGGTTCTAAAACCTCGATTTTCTGTTGATTATTTTACTCTCAAGAGTTAATTTTCTATCCAAGTCATAATTTTGCTATATTTTTCTAGGTTATGTGAGAGATTTAAGACTAAATAACATCTTGAAGTGGAAATTCTTCTGCCTAAATTGAAAGCATTTTCACTTTATTAGCAGAATTGCGTCTTTTTACACATAGATAATTTATGATTTTAGGAAATAATGCTAAAGTGCAACATAACCTTAATTAAAAATAGTTAAAAAAAAGAAAGAAAGTTAATTAAAGGATTATGATCAAGAAAAATGCGCAAACGTGCAATTTTAGTGGAAGAAAATCATAGAATCGTGTGTGAAAACGTAAGTTTTAAAGCTTCCAATCAGATTTCAGTTAGTTTTCAGTTAAATTTTAGTTTGATTTCAGTTAGATTCCAGTTATTAATTGATTTTGAGTCTTGTTAGAAACAATCCATGAAGCCTGAAGTCCTGAAAAGTGATCAAAGATTTATCGTACAAATTGTGGAAGTGTCAAGAAATGCTGTAAAGATTTTAACCATATTATTATCTTCCCCTTGATTTGCGTCTTTCTTAGCGTCTTTCTTCACTAACTGCTAAATCCAATATGGCTTCCTGCTCTAATTCCAACTCTAGCGCCCTCTTATTGTAACATATAACACTATTTATCACTGATTTACTCATTATTTTCTGGTACTTTAATAATTTTGACAAATTTTATCACTTTGAAGTTCTCAACAATGAATTTTAATCAAGTTTTAATACAATTTTAGGAGAAAATACAGTTAAAATCGAAAATTTAAGGACATAATGAGTCAATAATGGTCCACATAATTTCCATTTTTCCCCTAAAATTGTATTGAAAAGGAAATTTCAGGAATCTGAATTTTAAACTTTAACATGTTTGAAATTTAACATTTCCCCGTTTTACTGAGAATCGCTCCGAAAGATTACAATAACTGGGAATTCTGTAAAACATCCCAACGGCATGATAAGCATTTCCTTCTCCTTTGCTCAAGTCTTTGCTTAAAAGACCAAATCTTGCCTCAGAATATTCCAGTCATGGGGCAGAATTTGTGGATCTCGAAGGACTTTCTGGCCTATCGTGGTGGCCACAATGGATCGACTTTCCGGGCGCTGCGCCCCGTTTTTACGGTGGCGCGGATATTTTCCCTCCTGCCCGTCGGCGGGGTTTTCGGGGACTCCCTGATGGATCTGCAGTTCAAGTGGTTCACCCTCGGGATCCTTTACTCGCTGATCGTGATCACTTTTGTCGGCTTCATGACGATAATCGCAGCGCTGAAGTTCCTGGAAGAATCTCTGACGTTCAACAACATTGTCTCCGTGTTCTTCTATCTCTACAACTTCTCTGCCATTGTGATCCTGGTGAGCATCGCCAGGAAGTGGCCTGAGCTGATGGTGTATTGGCACACGGTGGAGAAGAATCTGCCGCAGACGGAGCATCTGTGCGGCAGGAGATCTCTGCGGACGCGTCTGCATCAGCTGGTGACTTCTGTCCTGCTCCTGGCGGCCGTTGAGCACGGCCTGTCCATCGCGGCGACCATTGAGAAGTCCCACAGATGCCTGAAGTTCCACTCAACCTACCTGGAGCACTACTTCCGCGAGTCCCTGCCGCATCTCTTCATGATCTTCAACTACCATCCGCTGCTGGGCTGGTTCGGCTACCTCATCAACTTCTACTGCACCTTCGTGTGGAACTTCATGGATCTCTTCATCATCGCCATCAGCATCGCTCTGGCCACGCGATTCAAGCAAGTCAACGCGAAGATCGAGCAAGCGCGCGGCAAAATCATGAGCGATCTGTTCTGGAACACTCAGCGGAATCACTATCAGCAGGTTTCCACGCTTGTCCAGGAAGTGGACAACGTCATCTCCAGCCTCATCTTCCTGTCCTATCTCAACAATCTCTACTTCGTGTGCGTCCAATTGCTTCACAGCCTCAAGTGAGTCTTTCCCTCCACTTTGACCGTTAAATTTGTGGTTATTCAATCGTTTGTTTGAATTTTCAAAAGTTTAATTAAAAATTTTATATCAAAAATAATTTAAATATTTAATAATCGTTTAAATTTCTTGATTATTTCCTGAATATTCAATGAAAATTTGAATGCATTTCAATATTTGATCAGCTTTTCCACATTTAGCCTTGCATTTTGCCACCAGAGGGCAGCAGTTTAAGCTCTAAAGACATGTAAAAGTTTCGATTGTAGTTCCCAAAGGCAAATTCAACTCTGAGCTTGTGCTAATTTGTGGATTTTCTCTATTTTTTATCTTTTTGTCTCACATATTTTGACTTTTAAGAAATGCAAATTTAAAATACAATAAAAAAAATTGTATTATATGTCGAGCGTTGCTCAAGTTGGAGAAAAGTGTTTTCCATTCCTTAGATTTCCATATGCATTCCGTTATCCATTCCTAATTCAAACTTAGGCGTTCGAAATAATCTAGACAGACTTTTAGATCGTGAAGTCGCGAGTTCAATTCTCCTGCAGTTGCGTTTTTTTCACAGATTTTTTCACTTTTCTTTCCGTTTTTTCAGTATTTTCCTTGATTAAATATCATATTCTCTTCAAAAATTACCCTTTCTGACGCTCGGAATTGCTTTTCCCTCAGAGAGAGAGAGAGAGAGAGAGAAAGTTTTCCCCTTAACTTTCTGTTTAACATTTTATTGTCCATTCTTGGGCTCGAAACTTTTCCTAAGAAATTCTTTTAAAGCCTAAAATATAATTTTCCACAATACTCATTTGGAAAAAAGCTAATATTGCATGTTCACGTTCTTTTCCTTCGCAGATTTGTGTTAATAAGTTCGAATCCAGCTCGCGTCAAGTTTTTTTTTCACTTATTTTCCTGTTTTGGCCTTTTTTTTAAAGAATTTAATCAATTGGCTTATTTGGAGAGTTTAAACGCTTCCCAATAAATAATTATCCATCACAAACTCTCAATTATTTGTTGAATATAATGCAAATATTTAAATTTATTTGCTTTTCAAAATCTAATTTTACGGGAATTTGGAGGCGTTTAAACTTTCTTTTGCCTTTGGGAACAACAATCGGAACTTCTAAGTGGCTTTAGAGCCTAAACTGCTGCCCTCTGGCAGCTAAATGTGGAGAGAAACATTAAGATTCCTCAAAAATCAGCTTCAGACTTTCCTTTTGTGCTTTCCTTACGCAACAATTGCGATAAAGTGAACTATTTTTCTTCTCTTCTTTTCTCCAGTCCAATGGAGGATTACATTCAAATAATCTACTTTTGGTATTCACTGATTTTCCTCATTCTGCGAACCTTCGGAGTCTCTCTGTACTCCTCGAAGATTCACGATCAATCCAAGAGGCCGGCAGAAGTCATCCGATCAGTGCCAACGCCGGGCCTGAGCAGGGAAACTAAGCGATTCCTCGAGGAAGTCACAAATGAACATGTCGCGCTCACGGGGAAGAAGTTCTTTCGCCTCACCAGAAAGCTCATTCTCAAGGTAAACAATCTTACAATTCTGCGTAAGCAAATCTTAGAATTGATCAAAAGGGTTTAACTTATCAGCAGTCGTTGCAACTCTACAGATTTCGTATTTCAGTTCGTAAAAGCTATGAATTTGAGTTGCAACTTTACACTTTTCATAGTTTAAATTGTCGGCCGCCTAGCGGCGCTAGTGTAAAGTACAAATGAAGTATGAACGCCTCGGCGATGAAAAGCGAAATTAAGAGTTTATTTAATATAAATTTCAGCTGTCAAAAGTAATTTCTTTGTCCCTAATTTTAAGCTACTGATTTGAGAGTATTTTAAGCGCAGATTAGTTCAACTTCCGGCCAGTTTCTGTCCGTTTTCCTCCATTTTGACGTAAGAAAATGTCCTTGAGTGTTTGTGAAGCGTTTTTTTCCGTTTCCTCCCAAAACTAATCTACAGAAACTCAACAGAAAAGAATTACAAAGGCTTTGGAAAATCAATTAGTTTCGTTGGAAAGACTCTAAGGATGTCCGGAAACACATAACCTCAATCTGGTGCATTGAAATGTGCACAAATGGCCAGATAAATCCCAAGGGGAAAGTCAGTTGCAAGTTGAGACCATTAACTTTGTGATTATTCAATTTTTTTTCAATTATTTGCTTGATTATTACTCAAATTTTCATTATTTCGTACAAAATTCTGATTATTTTCTGTATATTTAATAAAAATTTGTTTATTTTATACAAATTCGGATTATTTTTTGATTATTTCACACAAATTCTGATTTTTTTTTAAATTATTTGTGATTTTGATTCAAATTTTGATTATTTTTCAATTTTACTTGAGAAAAAATTCAGTTTTTTAATTATTTAGTTCAGAATTTGATTATTTTGAATTTTTTTTTGTTATCTTACTTTGGAAAATAATAACTTTTTTTTGATATTTTATTTAGAATTTGATTTTTTTTCTCAATTTTACTTTGGAAAATATTTTTTCTATTATTATTATTTTATTCTAAATTTGATTATTTTGCAATTTTAATTTAGAAAACAATAATTTTTTGATTATTTTGTTCAAAATATCCTTGAGAAAATATTCCTTTTTTTATTATTTCTTTCAATATTTGGTTATTTAGATTTTTTGCAATCTTATTTGGGAAAATAATAATTTTTTTCAATTATTTTTCAATTTTATTTCAGAAAATATTAATTTTTTGATTATTTGATTGAAGAACACTAAGTTTCCTCAAAAATCGCCTTGTGATTTGCCAAAAAAAACCATCAAGAACGTCTGTTTTCTTGGTTGTCACGTGAAATGTTATGAATCGCAGCTTTATGAATTAATAACTTTGACAGCTCATATTTAAAATGTTAACGAAGCAAAGTTGCAACGACTTCTTAAACTGAAAATACTGATTTTTCAATATCTGGCTTCTTCAGATCACTGGAACGATCGTGACGTACGAATTGGTGCTGATTCAAGTGAGTCCTGGCGGAAAGGTGACAACAGATCACGCGGGAAATCCAAATCTCTGCCGATAGAATTCATAAATTGTGATTAAGACAGTTATTTGTATTTTCTCATGAACATATAAGATTTTCCTATCAACATTTTCTTCTATCCACTGATTTCCAACTCTCATTTTAATACATTCTATCAGTTCGGCAAATAAATTACAAATTCTACTTAAATTTATAACAAAAGAAGAAAAAAAAAACTGAACAGAAAAAAAGAAGTTTTCAGACATTTACAATGTGTGTTTTTTTAAAAGTGATTTTTAGCAACTATTTTATATGAGAGACTCTGTATTGATATCATTATGACTGAAAGTCTCCGGTCATTTACACCTTATTCAATATTAAACATTTTATTGTCAACATCCCACCGTCGTCTTGAGAAGACTGTCTCACAGTCAGTGAGTTGATTTGTGGCCTCAATAATTGATCAGTTGTTCCTCTTTCTTAATTGCCGGAGTATTTGACCTGTGGCTTTCACGCACTCCTCCGTGACTTCCTAATGCTTCCTGTCGATCCCGAGAATGGCTTCAGCCACGCCCAGGAAGTAAACCATCTGGGCGATGCCAAAGAGTGGCGCGATGACAATCATTCGGCACAGGCCGCCCTTGAAGAACGCCGTCACACCCTCGTTCCGGAAGGTTTTCCTGCAACACAAGAAGAGATGTTAAAGAGAGAGAGATTCAAGCTGAGGGCTGAGCCTTGAAATTCGTCAAAATCAGAATCAACAATTTTGAAAGTTTCGTGAGTCTTTTGAGTCAAAATCAGGGAAATGCGTTCGGAACGCAAGCAGAAACGTCTTTTTCTTGTTTTAATTTGGGCCAAGTTGCGGTGTTTGAGGCAGAAAATGATAAAAATGCTCCTCAAACTTAACTTTTACCCCCAAAGAATCATCATAGGGTGTCTTCTTACCACCTAAAAGTGTATGGTTTTTCATTGAATTTCAACTGGCTCTCGTTCTACGTTAGGGCGCTCTCTCTGAGGCGCTACCCGTCCCCGGATCTAGGGTCCACGGGTTTCCTAGAAGTGTCCTAAGAACTTTTCGCCCCATTTCATTGGGGGTGGTCCGGGGGTTGGGGTGGTTTGGGCTCTTAGAAGCAGAAAAAGACCCTGGAAGAAGTGCTTAAGGCCAGGATTCAGGAAGGGTATCGGGGTCAGAAATCCCAATTATGCTCAAAAGGCTTCAGTCTTGCCCTATGAAGCAGTTTATGGGCATTGGGCCCCCCGCCCTATTGCGGAGGAGCCATATTGGGTGATCATGTTATGCAAGGCAAAGACCTTTAACAGTGGGGCCCAAGGAGGACCGAGGCGGGGTGTGGCGACGGTAAATGGTTTCTGGGCTCAAAATGAAGGATCCTTATGATTTTCAGAATTTTCCGATTTTTTTTCACTGAGATATAGTGAAAATTCCTAAGTGGATCTATAATTAGTGCCAGGCCAGAAAGTGATAAAGTTCCCTAGAATCCCTAGGATCCGGCGGAGGGGCCTCATATTGGGGGTTTTGTTTTGGCTATGGATAGGCAATCAAACGCCATATTTGATATTTTTTGATTTTGCCCCAGACTACCTACAGTGGACCTATAATTAGTGCCCACGCTGTATAATCACTATTTTCTATCCGAATATCCACACTCAATTTTTACATTCTCCGTCTCTGAGCCTCTATAAAAAGTGAAAATTATCAATATAATATTAAAAACAATTAAAATAATTATTCCATTATCCATTTCCGATGCCATCGCTGGCAATTTGATACTTAAATTGCAGTAGAATCTTAAAATTGAGACATCGAGCAATCGTGTTGACTCGATTTTCTCATGTCAACACGAGTTGATTGATTTTGAGCCAATTTTGACTGGCAAATTTCTCAAAATCACTCAATTTCCACTGATTCTGACTTTGACGAATTTCAAGACTCAGCCGTCTGGGATTTTGGCGTGTTCTTCTCACATTATAGCATCGCTGATGCCATTAAATGCCACTTCGCCTTCGGCCTTCTTCAGCGCCTGAAGTCTCGTCTTGACCACATCGAAGGGATTCACGACCAGCGCCGCCATGGAGCCGGCGGCGCATCCCGAGAGGAAGGAGCACCAGAACACCGCCTCTCCCGATCCGTCCGCCTTCCGCGGCCCGAGATCGTTCAGCGTGGCGAAGAGCGGGAAGTACACGATGGAGAAGGACACGTCGCGCAGCATTGTGGCGCCAATGCCCTTGTACAAGCCCATGATGCCCTTCTCCCGCAGCAGATCCAGCGCCAGCTTCGTGGCCGACGTCTTGGGCACCGTCTTGCCGGCCAGCTTCGCCTGCGCCGCCACACGCCCGGCGTCCTGCATCTGGATCTTCAGCAGCTCCATCGGCGTGGTGATGATGATCTGACACAGCCCGGCCAGACCGCCGGCCGCCATCTGGCGCGTCACTGGCAACTCACCGGCTTTGGTGGTCAAGTGGTGACGGAAGAAGTCATTGGCGGCCAACTTGATGGCCTTCTCCGGCGTGATGAGCAGAATATTCACAGCACTGCCTCTGTACATCCCAAAGTAACCCTCCGCCTTGTACGTCTTCTTGAAGCAATCAAACCTAGAAGGGGTGGAAAAGAGTGTCAATCTCTCTCTCCCCCAAAGGAGCCACAAAGGAGCCACAAATTCCCACCCCGAAACTTACATTGATTTGTACATTCGCTCCCCATTGGGGCCCACCTGTTGATTCTGCAGGCGCGTCTTCACCAGATCCAGCGGAAAGACGCACGACACCCCAATAATTCCCGCAATCCCGCCATTGATAATCTTGGGCACGAGTCTGCAGGAGAAAAAGACATCCTTTATCAAGCATTGAGGGCGGCTGTGGCTCAATAGTCAACGTGTTTCACTCTCTACAGTCGTGTGTTCAAATCCCACCGCTTGCAAATGTTTCAACCACTGTTGTGCCTTTACATGGTAAAAAATACCTCTTTACATTTTACACGTAAAGAATGTGTAAAAAATGCAAAATGTTAAGTAAAAGTTAAAATGCGAGGGTTGCTCAAATTGAAGAATGGACGAAAATCTCACATTTTCGCGCCATTTTCCTTCCATTTTCACACTCTCTCTGTGATTTTCTTAACAACCTTCAAAGTTTTTATAGCATTTACAACATTTAGAATAGTTTCAAGGCCCAGAATAAACATTAAAAGCGGCTAAAAGGAATTTAGGAGTGAAAACTTAGTGAGATAAAAGCAATTTCGGGCGTCAGATGGCGTTATTAGAGATAATTCTTGAAGAAATTGAGGGAAAAATGTCGATTAAAAAGGGATAAAATGAAGGAAAATACACGAAAAAGGCAAGAGAAGTGAAAAATAGATGTGAAAAAAACCCGAATTGAAAGAGAATCGAACCCGCGACTTGACGATTTTCTGCTGAATTCTCTTAAAAGGAAGATTTGCGCTGGAATTCCTGCAAATCTTCCTAATTTAGACAATTTCCAAAACTCACTTTTGAATTACTTTTGAAGAGAAAGAATATGTTTCAAAAAGAATGGATTGGAATGGAAAGGAATGGATTGTGGAATATTGGTGGAATTTTGAGGAATGGAAACCACTTTTCTCCCCACTTGAGTAACCCTTGGGATCTATTGTAATCTATCTGTCTATCAAGCATTCAAAGCGTCTGTGTTTTGACCAAATGCTGAAGAAAAGCGCGTATAAATAAAATCCCGGGAAATGGAGAGTGTGTGGATCAAGGCGGGAGTGTTTTCTGGCGTCTGGCCAGAAAATCACAATCACGGGTTGGAGTTGAGAGACAAGCATTCAAGCAATGAGCCAGACAGAGAGTTCAGCAATTTCTCAGACTTTTCACTGTCATCAGCTTCGGGATGCGAGAATGAAGTGCATTCGAGAGATTCGTGATATGTTCAAAGGGTGAATCATTGATGAATGTCAGAGATTTTCATTTACTACTAAATCTATCTAATCTCGAGATTCGCGATCAATCAATTTACCTCAAGGGGCATATATTACGATCGGAAGTGGTGTACAGATTTTATGGAAGGATTCTTGTACATTAGAGGCATTTTCTAATTTATTTAGCTTCAAAAAGTCAATTTAATTACTTTTCTAGGTTATGTGATTGATTTAAAATAGATTCTGGTGTTCAAATAACCTTTAAAATCATCTAATTTGTCTTTAAACTGAGAAAATTTCTGTTTTTCTTGGCACAGTTGAACATTTACGTTCGTAAAACTTCAGTGGATCAATTTTAGTAGTATAAAACAGCTTAGAAGTCAATTATAACCTCAAAAACGTCATTTCAGTGTCACTTTTCTTAGTTATTTTCGATATTTCTGTGTCTTAAAGTGACAAATTCAGCCTCATTTACTGATAGAAACGGTAGAAACATTGTAATATTCGCTATATTTACTCATTTCTAAGTTTGAAAGGATCAAAATGAGGCCAAGAGAGAGTTTTAAACCGAATTCAAAACTTCACAATTTAATCAGACGTTTTCTACGCATTTTCCCATGACAAAACTAGAAAATCAAGACAGAAATTGTTCATAAACAAACACTAGAACATTAAAATCATTTCATATAATCTGTAATCTAATGAGTCGTTGCAACATTCCGGATTCTTGAAGAGTTCTGCCGGCCAAAATGTCCAGGAAAATGCTTTGGAGAATCAATTAATGTCTTCGGAAAGGCTCTAATGATGTCCGGAAGCACATAATCTCAATCTAGTGGTTGGAATTGTACACAAAATTACCAGAAAAAGCATCAATATTGTGTATTTCCTCGGTTTTCACGTGAGTTTTCTGGCTCTTCTTGTCTTTGCGCGACGAAAAATAACGTTTGAAACGTTTCAAGTCTCGCAGAAGATAAATTTCCCACATGAGTAACCAAGGGGGAGATAATACAGTCAGAAGTGGTGTACAAACTCAGCAGAAGTACTTAAGAAGTGGAAGTGTTGAAAAGTCTACAATATTTCTTTCCTGAGAGCAAATTTTACTGACAGATTATCTAAATTCTTTGAAATTCCTTCGATTTTCACGAAAATTAAAAAAAAGTCTTTTCGAGGTTATGTCATGAACCAGGGACAAATTAAGTGAAAAATTAATATTCTATCAAGTATTCTATTGGCGGAATTAGATATTTATATGCAATAAACAGTGCTTTTCTGAACCTTTGATGCCAAGAAACACTGCAAATTGTGCTAAGATTGAACATAACCTCAAAAATGGTTTTTTTTTGACTTGGAAAATGTTCATTTAGAAAGCTTTTAAAGCACTTTTGACTCTGAATCAGCAGTTTTGAGTTCATTTTGTGATCTAGAATGCACCGGAACGGAGTATTTGATGATCTTTTAGATATATTTTGAGGTTATGGTCGGAAAAATGCCAAAAAATGCATTTTCAAATCGATTTTCACAGAAATTTTGAATGGAAACTTAAGAAATTCAATAAAATTTAAGCTCTGGAAGTGTCAGGCAAATTCGGAAGTGTTTGGAAGTGATGTACAGATTAAAGGCATATTATCTCCCCCTTGTTAGTAACTGTTATGAATCGTAATCTTGCAACGACTTTTGACGAATTCATATTTTTGACAGTTTATTTAAAATGTTACAACGACGCTTAAGTCTGAGTCTTAAAACGTTCAGAAGTGTCTGAAGTGTTGAAGATTCGAGGAATATTATCTGCACCTTGATTTAACCCGGGTTTTTGACGATCTTGACCCAATTGGTTGTGAATGAAATTGTAATTTACGACATTTCCAGATGATTTGCATACGAAACGCCCTGCAGTTGCGCATCTGTGGAATGTCTCTCGAACACCCTGTTCTTGTTCATCAATTCCCAAATTGAAGTGTGGCTCATGTTGGACGCGCTATCAGTCGCTCTTCTCATATCACTCAAAACAGACAATAAATTGTTTGCTCGCCACAGATAAACGCGCACTCAGAAGCAATTATCGGGAAAATGTCAATGAGCAGATTGAGAATATACAATCAATTTGGAAGTTGGCGAATGAGTTAGATCAACATTCACTCGATCGGGAAACTCTTGGCTGTTGCCATGACATCGCGCGCGCCTCACGCGATTCTGTGTATCCATTTTCCATGGAGCACGCGCTGGTGGCTCGTCGTTAAACAAGACCAGCGTTATGTAATGTGTCGCCAAGGACACTCTCGCGACTGACCAGAGCGTGGAAGACTTACGAGAATTGCTGTTTCTGGGCCTGCTGACCTGGCTGGCTCGCTGAGGACGACATTGTTGCCACTTCCGGAACTGTTGGCAGGGCGAAGAAGAATCTGAGGACGAAATGCACAAGATAAGAGCGATTTCCCAATCATCAATTGGCCCATAATGTCGCTATCTATAAGCATTGCCAAAAGTGATAACACTGTCTCGAGATTATGTAATTAATCGGCATTATGAGGACAACTTGATTGAGGAATATCGCGCTGAAATTTGGCCTTCTGTCACTCACGGAGAAAGAGAGAGAGAAGCGGATGGCGCGGGCTTGGAATGGTCTCGACGGGGCTCTGGTGATGCGCTAAGGAGGCCCAGACTCCACTTGACTCCCACTTGCTGGTCTGTCTTGAGGAATTTCCACCCAAAAAAACGGACCCAAACTGTCCCGATAAATCAATAAACACGCCGACAAATCCGCACGAAACAACTTGACAGATTCCCGGACGGCGACTGGGCTAGTCCAAGTGCTCGCGAGACAGACTCGAGGAGAGAGAGAGAGAGAGAGTCTCTCTTCGCGACATGCGCTCTTCTCTCTCTCTTCGGCTGCTCCAGCGACTTCGCCTCTCTCTCTCTCTCGCGCGCGCTCTGCCATGTGATTACGTAACGGAAAACAGCTGATTTGGACACATCTTTGGCGAGAGCTTTTGCGCTGGAAGTTCCACTGGAAGTTGTGCCTCCGAAAGTCCTTCTGGCGCGCCTTATCCGCGCCCCAGTTAAATACTCATCTCACCGCACGATGTTCCTGAATTTGTGGCAAAATCTTGAATTCTCAAGTGGCAGGAATTCCAGCCGAATGGAGTCAATACAGCACGTGCAGAGGCATTTTCTTTGGGAAAATATGAAAGTAATTGGATCTAAATAGCAAATAATAAGACCCTTTGGAGGGAAATTACTTCCGCACTATTTAATTTCTCCTCCACTTTTAGTCTTTCACCTTTTTCTTTCTTCTCAGCCTATTTTCATTCGCAATTCTCTCTTATTCACAGATGTGGTATTTTAACAGGAAAAATTAGAGTTCGACGAAAAATCAATAATGGCAGGAAAAATATAGGGAAAAAGCACGTAAAAACCTGAATAATTACATTGAGGAAGAGAATTTGAAGAAAGAAATTTTCGATATATATTGTAGGGGAGAGTGAGGCTTCGGACGCGCCTTTTTCGAACAGAAAATGTGAATCAAAGCATCTCAAAGCTTGATGTCTTTCTCTGCTGTAAAACTAAAATGTTTTCGGTTCTAAGAGCTTCAATATCTTCAAATGCTTAGTTTTAGGATAGTAAGAAATTATTTAAGAAGTTTAGGACTTGTTCAATGAACAATTTCTGCCTTCATTTTCTGGTTTCACCTTTGAGAAATGCTTAGAAACCTTAGAAATCTCCTGATCAAATTGTGAGGTTATAAATCCGGCCTAAAAAATCTTTCTTTGACTAATTTTGAATCCTTTAAAACCTGGAAATAAGTAAATACAAAAGATATCACAATATTTCTACTAAAATAACTAAGCGAAAATAACATTTTTTGAAACTGAAATAATATTTTTGAGGTTATGATTGCTTTTTGAGCTTTTTCTCAAGCAATCTAAAGAGTTTTGAGCACAAATACTAGAAATATTTCCTGATAAAATACAAATTTAATGATTTTGAGGGTAATTTTATCACTAGAATCTCTTTTAAATCAATCACATAACCTAGAAAAGTGATAAAATTGATTTTTCCATGCAAAACAACATAGAAAATGCCTAAATTTGTTGCGAAAGATTGTTTTTGTAATGTATATATTCTTGATATTTCATCCATTCTAATTCCTAACACTCCCTTAACAGCTGTACACCACTTCCAACCATAATATCTGCCCCTTGCAATATACCTTGAAATGATAAACAAATCCAAGGGAAAACCTTAAATTTTTCTGACCGCGTTTAGGTGATTTTTCCAAAGTCAATACCCAAGAGAATGAAATGAGCAAATCCTCTCCACTCTCCCCTATTCATTACAATAATGGTAAGCCATTTGTTGCAAAATATTATTCTGTTTTTCTGGTTTTCAGCTCCTGGTCCAGTTGATCCACATGTAAAAATCCATTTTCTGTGTCAGCGTGAAGAGTCAGCATCGGTTATTTCGTTATCATAAGATGATTACATTGCGGAATCAACGATGTAAACATCATGATTGATTTTTCTGCACATTGAAAAAACTCATGCAGTTTGCAAATCGATTTGGCAAAAGCAAGAATCATGAGAATTTCCAACTCACAAGCACTTATCGCTCTGCCTTTCCTTCTCGCCTTCCCAATTTCGCTCTGTGGCGCTGGCAAGAAGGGCAAATTAGAAGCAGCCGGAGATAGTCGATATAAATACTTGATGGCAAAGTGATTTCCGCTCCAGTGTTGTTCATTCACCTCCCAAGGAGTTTCGGTTGTGGCCAGCAGAGACGGACATTTAGGAAGTGTGTGTAGCGTGCCAAGACGAGAGGAAGTAGTCGTGAAAATTGAGTGGATTTTAATTATAATTGCAAAGAAAAACCACCAGGAAATACGTTCTTCCCATTCAAAAGGTGGAGACAAAGATGTTTTTCTGCCATGTGGTGAGTCTCAATGAATCTACATTTCGCAAAGGGGTTGCTAATCGGGGTTCTGAGTGCTATTCCGGAATAATTCACGCTCAGAAGATGAATTGATTCCATTTATTCTCAATCTATTCCTGTTATTCCTCGTTATTCCGGAATAAATCATGTTTGGGCAAAGAATAAGTCAAGAATAAGACTTTCGAGCTTAATTTAATTTACTTTGATTCAAAGTCGCTCAGATTGCAGCAAATTTAAGCATTTTCTTAATTGTTTCGCGTAGAAAAATCAAATTTCACTGCATTTCTAGGTTATGTGATTGATTTAAAGCAGATTTTGATGGTTAAAAAACCCTCAAAATCATCTAATCTGTGTTTAAGTTGTGAATATTTCTTGTTTTCTTGGCACAAAATTAAGAATTTTTGTTGAAAAACTTTAGGTTAGTTAAAATACAGTAATAAATCAACTTTAAAGTCCAATCATAACCTCAAAAATGTCATTTCAGCCTAGAAAAATGTCAATTTGCTTTGGTTTTTCTGCACTTTGTGCTTTAAAGTGGCAAAAAAGGCCTCGAATATTTGCAAATTTCCACGTTTGAAAGGATTTAAAATTACACCGAAAAGGATTTTTTTTTAAATCGGATTCATAACCTCACAATTTCAGTCAGAAGTTTCCTAAGCATTTACCAAAGACTAAACTAAGAAAATGAAGATGTTTAAATCCAGTTCTTGCAATCTACAATCCTAGATTTTCAAGTGTTTAAGCATCTTAAGACTTTAAAAAAAAACCTAAATTTGGCTGATAAATTAAAAATGGGTAAAATTGTGATATACTTTATTCACTTATTCCTGAAATTCATTCTTTCATTTCTTTCATTTATTTATTCATGTGTTTTTTCAGTGGATTTTTGCTAAAGTTATTCTCCAATTATTCCACTTATTCGACGAATTTTTGTAGATAATAAGCAACCCCTTGACATTTAGTGTTTCCTGGATAAATTTCGTCACACTCTCAGGAAACACCCCCCAAAATTGGGGGGTGGAAAGAATTGTGCAGTGGAAAATCCATTGGGAATTGAACATTAGTCAAATGTGTCCTTTTTAGTTTTCTTGCATTTCTCCGGGAAGATTTATGGGTCCATTAAGATTGAAAATACCACGGAGAAAAGCTCTTTAAATAGAATTTCAATTTTTCCCTCAAACACTTTCCTCACCTTGTCGAGAATTATGTTGAGACATTGCGAGAAATTTCCACAGATGTTACACAAATTTGTCACTTCTGTTTTCTCCGTATCTTGACAAATTTTTTTCATCACCCCAAAAGTATTTTCCTCTCACCCCCACCAGAAAGCCCATATATATACACATAATAATCAAATTTCCCCAAGAAGAGAAAACATGATTAATTACCCACAACTTGGCGAAAATAATTTTGGCAAAAGGGAGATAAAGTTCGGACGAAGACAGTGTCATTGCATAATTTCTCTGTTGATTCTATGCTGGGCGTTGTGTGTAATTGGAAAGCAAACAATTCGTGAAGCATTAATTTTGCAACATGATCTCTTTATGAAAAGCCTGGGCAATCACACAATTTAATTAAGGTGAATTACGCGCTCTTTCCAATGACTTCACTTTCATCTCATCTTGAGACACGATCCAGTCAATTGCTGACAAGATTGCTGACGAGAGAGGGCTTCAAGAGGTCTTTCTCGCCTTCCACTTGCACACCAAGATTACCTGCAATTGACCC
Source organism: Phlebotomus argentipes (assembly GCF_947086385.1). NCBI lineage: Eukaryota > Metazoa > Arthropoda > Insecta > Diptera > Psychodidae > Phlebotomus > Phlebotomus argentipes. Next base: position 6,585,239 of record NW_026776174.1, read on the forward strand.
TGATTACAGATTTATGCAACCCATTGCAGACGTGATTCTCCGCCTCGAAAGGCAGAGAGTCCATTCAAAACATTCTTCTCGGCTCAAGATAAGTGAACATGTCTGCAAGGGGAGGATAATATGCTCTAAATCTGTACATAACTTCCTAAACACTACGAAAAATGTCTGACAATTCCAGCACTTGACAATTTTAGACCTAGTTTTAGACTGTTTCAGTTTCCATTTAGTATTTCTAGAAGAAAACACTTAAAACCTTTTTTTTTTGAGTATCTTTTCCGATCATAACCTGAAAATATCACTGAGAAATCGTTTAAAGTCTCTGTTTCAAATTGTTCTATTAGTGGAAGCTGACAAAATGCTAAAACCAGCTCAATCTATAGTCTTATTGACATTTCTATGTCCCGATAAGAAGATGTGAAGGGCCTCAAAGGCTTCCAGTTTTCTTCTTGTTATTGTTATGGAAGCTTTCTAGATTACAAAATCATCTTTTATGCTTTGCCAATGAACTTAAAATTGCTGATTCAATATCAAAATCATCTAGAAAGGTGTCTAAATAATCATTTTGCAAGATAAAATGACTGTTTTGAGGTTATGTTCGATTTTAGCACAATTTTCAGTATTTCTCACGCATCAAATGTTCAGAAGAGCGCTGTTTATTGCATGCAAATGCTTAATTCCGCCAATAAATGCTGATCTTTGAGATTCGAACATAAGAATTGATGTGTTAGATTGCGAATTATTCACTTATTCTGTCCTTGATTCGTTACATAACCTAGAAAAGGGTTATTAGTGATTATTTCTACACGAATATCAAAAGAAATCCATAAAAACCAGGATAATTTGGCAGTCAAAGAAGTACTTACAAAAGGAGGAATTGTAAGTTCTTCAACACTTTCACTTCTGCTGAACTGTACACCACTTCTGGCTGTATTATCTCCCCCTTGCGCGTTTGCATAAGCTCCAAATTGAGAAATCAATTCCACAGAGACTTTGAGGATCCGAAATAGAATACGCCCTGAATCAGATATGACATGCGGTAAATTCTCCATGGCAGAGTTATTCATTCATCCTTGTAAGCATATTAGCCTGTTGGAAGCCAAATATCACATCAGGACTCGCTCGGTGCGCCACAAGGGAAGAAGGGATTCGCAATTATGTGCTCTTCGGATGTTAAGCATATGAATATTGAAAGCATTTTAAATAGACTCTCTGCTGTGCTCAATGTGGAGGCGAAAGACTGTAATCAAGCAAAAACCGAGAAAAGCTAAATTTCCCACACAAACAAACTCAACGTTGTGCAACAAACGACATTCAAAGTCATGTAAATACTGAATTGCAGTGCATGAAAATATATATTTTTTACAACCCAAAGGAATCAAAGGAGTGTCAACGATAAAAAATTTCTCTCTGGCTTTTTAATATATAAAAAACAAGGGAGTTAAACCTTGTTAGAAGTGGTGTAAAGATCAAAATAAGTTTGAGGAACTGAAAGTGTTTCAATTATTGCAATATTTTATTGACAGTTTCGATTTTCTGTTGATTTTTTCACTCTCAGAAGTTAATTTTCTATCCAATTCATAATTTTGACATGATTTTCTAGGTTATGTGATTAATTTACGACTAAATAACATCTTAAAGTAGAAATTCTTGAGTCTAAATTGAAGTATTTTCACTTTATTAGTAGAATTGTGTATTTTTACTCAAGAAAATCGTGATTTTAAAAGCTGGGGTGTGAAGAAACAATGTTAAATTTAAATATAACCTCAATTTTTCATTAAACCGTTACGATTTTGAGTTAAAACGATACTAATCGATATTACAAAAATATATCCAATCTTAATTTTAAGATTATGATCAATAAAAATGTGCAAATATGCAACTTTAGAGAAAAAAAATCATGAAATCAAAGTTTTCAATTAGATTTTCGTTAGTTTTCAGTTGATTTTCAGGAAATTATATCAAAAATTTTATACAATGTCACTGATTTTAGCGTCTTTTAACGTTCTTCGGAGGATTGTGAGAAATGTTAAGGATTTTTCATACGAATTGTGAATCAATTCTTATTCAGTTCTGAATTTTGACATATATTTTCTAGGTTATGTGACTTATTTAAGACGAAAAATGAGGTTAGAATAGAAATTCTTGCACTGAAATCGATATTATTTTCATTTATTTGTAGAATTACGCATTTCCCCCAATTTGAACGTGATTTTGAAAACTAAGAGGGTTCAAATCGAACATAACCTCAAATATTTACTAATTTACGCCAAATTTTGAGCTAGAAAGTTTCTAATTAAGAATTATAAATGGGAAAGTTCAATTAAAAGCATGAAATCAACAAATGTTATATAAAAATTCCTTCAGACAGTTTCAAAATCAGTGTTATGAAATAAATAAGAAGTATAAAGTTCTGCGAACTGTTAAGGATTTTTCATATAAATTGTGGAATTGTCAGGAAGTGGCGTACAAACTTTGACCAATTATCTTTCCCTTGTGTAAAATAGATTGAAGTTGTACAGCTTTTCAAGCAGAAAATTAACTAGTAACACCAAATAGCAATGTTCACACTTGTTTACCACGGATGGAATATTGCATCAAGTAAATAGTATTTTTTTTTATTCTTGACACATTTTTCTTGGCAAAATTTTGAAATATTTCACATACATAGAATCCCAGAGCTTTATTAGACCATAAATTTATAGATAATTAAGCGGAAAAGCTCAGATGTGGGATAAAATATATCGCATATTACGGGAAATGCATAATAAAATCATTAATTGTGGGCAATTCATATTGTTCCCTAATGTGCAATTTTGCATAATTGGCTTCGTGAAATCGACGATTAAGACAGTAAATAAATATAGCGAAGATGCCATTTATCCTGCACAATATTACAGTCTTGGCGAAGTGGATTCTGTGGGCAATTTATATTTGTAGGCTGTCTCAAATATAGAACAGATACTGTCGTCTCACTTTTATTGTCATCCGGGGGCAATGCGGACAATTTCCCGCCCTTGCGAGGAATTTCCACCACCGGAAGCCAATAAAAGTAAAACGAAACTGAAGATCATCAATTTTGTATTTTATGAGATTGCGTCAACTGTAAATATTCTATCTTCCTTTTATTATTCCTCTTCGAGCCTCTTATACCTCGTTATTTTGACCTGTGAGTGCTGAAATATGGAATTTTTCACGGGTATGAAAGTATGAAAATTGTTATGAATTACATTTTGTCACCAACATCAGCATTTTTCTTCATTTTATTTGACAAAACAATGCAAAATGGGAACATGAATTGAGAGTAATATAATGTTTTGGCACTGGCTGGAATATTTTATTTGCCATCCAAGTGAATATATTAGCAAATGTGGCCACATTTGGACGCATTAACTATTAAAGTAAATTGTAAATGCTAGACTAGGTGATATTCTTCATTTACAGCTCAGGTAATAAATCTTTTTAAACGTCGTGATAAGTGATAATTTTCATCAAAATAAAATTCAGTGTTGATGTGACAATAACACACAATATGAAATATTTTATGGGACACTAAAGATTTAATAAGATTTTTTAACATTTAGCTAAATCAAGGGGGAGATATTATGATGAGAAGCGTTTTGAAATGAAATTTAAGGCGTTTAAGAGCTGCTTTCCAAGAAAATAACCGCAATATTTTGAGAATTCTTACACTATTTTCTTCAATAAAAAATCTCATTTATTTTCTAGGTTATGAAATAAATTTTAAACAAAATTTACTGACTAAATAACATCGGGAAACACCAATTCATACACTTTAGAAAAGAAATATGATGAAGATTACAAGATTTCCATGTTAAACTCATATTAATCGTGCTAAGATTAATCATAACCTCTAAAATATTGTCTCATGATATAAAATTGTCTATTTTAGAAAGTTTATTGATAGATTTTCTACTCTAAAATAGCAAATTTCAGCTAATTTTTGGTTTCTAACTGATTAATATTCACCAGAGTTGCCTTTAAGACATCAAGAAAAGATTCTTTCAGGGATTCTTTCAGATATCTCAAGTAAATTTTGAGGTTATGGTCAACAGAGTGACAAGAAAAATGATTAAAAATTCAGTCACATCAAAATAACCGCTGAAAACTTTAAATATTTCTTAAATACTGTTTTTCTGTGGGTTTTTTTCTGAGTTAAACAAGTAAAAATTGAGTCTTTTTAAGACAATAACGACGTAAATTTGAGGTTAAGATGCTTTAGGCGGTTAGAAAAGTCTATGCAGGTCGAGAAAAGGAGAAGAAAAAAGTAAAAAGAAGTGGTGTACAGAGTTTAGCCGTATTATCTCCTCCTTGAGCAAAATGAAATTTTTTTATATCACATATTTTCAGTGAAAAAAGCATTTAAAAAATTTCCGTTAATAAAACAAGCGTTAAACAACCTGTTAAACATTAGCAGAATGAGATTTTTAATAAGCTTGCAAATGGAGTTTATCTCATTAGCTATTAATGGCTGAGCATTTAGGACACACTTTTCAATATATGTTTGCAATTTGAAAATTTCACTGGAAATGTGATCAACTTAAGCGCTTCGACATGGTTTTCTTGACATTGTGAGGAAAAGGCGAAAAAGGGATAAAGACATGAATAAGTCAGTTCATCGGACTCAATTGCCCAAAGTTGTTACAATTTAATTGAGCAGTGAAATTGCTTGTAATGGAAAATTTAATGTAGAGCGCTTTCCTTTTCCACTGTCTTATTCTGTAACAGTTGCTCATTTCGTGCGGGGCCATTGTGGCCATTTCCAGCTGTGACGCTGCCAAAACGGCCCAACCGACGCTGGAATTGGTGCAGCCGGAAGTGCGAGCGAGAGATCAGTTGGTGGATGACGGCAAGAGGATGCTGAGCAAGCGGGGTTTGAGCTTCGGCGGCGGGGTTGGGGCGTGGAATGGGGTGGATTGGCAGAATGCCTGGAGCACTCCATCCTTTGGCGGCGGCGGCGGCGGCACATTTGGCGTGAGTTCGGCGCAATTTGGACCATGGTTAGGGTGAGTTTTGCGTCAAATTATTATAAATTCCTGATTCCCCAGATTTCTGTCATTCATTATTCACTGGCACACGGTTGTACATATAAATGAAGATATCTCTGTTCACATGCCAATGGCAAGAATTGCGGCGGGGGGTGAAAAAGGTGAAAAACTCCCAACTGAGAGCGAAATTAGGTCAGCCGACATCGTGTTTGGCATCATTGCGAAACTTTTCCAAATCCCTTTCTCTCCTCAGACACTCCAGAATTGTGTGTGTGTGTGTAATTAAATCCAGACATATGTAGGAAAATTGTACAGAAGAAAACTTTTATGTGAATTAATGAAATATTCACGCTGGCGATATTGAAACACCGAATTTAATGCAATTACGCCAGAATTATCATTTCCACTGACATATTTATCAGTATTTTTATCTGATAAATAATCCTTTTTGCAAAATATGATTTAAATTATAATATTAGTGCATGCAAATAGGGGAGAGAAGGGTAGTTTTGATGAGATTTTATTATCGAATTTCGATGCATTTTTCAAAAAAAATGATATGTTGAAGAGAAATTCTATTCAGCCTTTTGAATTGTCTTGATTATGAGCTTCAAAAGGCCGTTTTATCCCAGAGTTGGAAAACGTAAGGATTTTCTACGGTATTCTGGACAAAACTGCCCCACTTTGGGGTCATTTCGAACTGTAATTATTAGTCATTTTTGAAGTGAAATCCTAAACAAAAATGACTAAGGAAGCTCTTAAATAAGTGAAGAACATTATTTAATGCTCAATAGATTATCTAATGGAGAGAAAACTGGAGGATTTTTATTGGTTTTCGTAATTTAGCAGAGACACATTTTCGAAAAATTTATTTTCTTTAATTCTTGCAAGAATATTATGAGTAACATCAAAAACAGGTGCAATACGTTGAGATTCAATTGAAAATGCTTAACTTAAGTCAAATTTTCTGTTCAAAAAAAGGCACTGTCCGAAGCCTCACTCTCCCCTAAATGTATTTTGACCATTTTCCCATTTCGACGGGTGAATGGAAAACGATGAAAAGTCGATTTATCATAGTTTTCGTTTTAATGTATTTTTGAAAAGCCTTTTATTTGTCCTTTCAGTATAAGAATTTTAAGATTTGTATCTTATGAGACAATAGAAAAAAATCTTATTTATCTAAAGAGCACAAATGGAAAAAAAATTGTCATGTTTTTGTCTCGAAAATGTCTCAAAAATTGCAGTCAAATGCATAAAACGTCTTTTTAGAAAATATTAGTAGATTTTCAGAATTATCCTAAAATGTTTTTTAGACTTTAAATGAATATTTCTCATATCTTTTAAATTTTTTCACTTGAAAACATTAAGAAAAAGTTCAATTGAAGTATGAAAAGTTGATTTTTTGTATAAAATCGACTCAAAAACCATTAAAAATCGACTTTGAAAAGTAATATTTTCAGATTTTCTATTAATTTTGCCACATTTTAGTCAAAAATTTCAATAAATACCAATAAAATATTTACAAAATGATAAATTCAGAGCAATATTTTCACTTAAACGAACAATTTGAAGGCATTTTGAGTATTTTGAAGTAAATTTGGCACATTTCTCAGTTGTTTTAATGCAAAATTTTGAACTCGCTTTACTGAAAAATGGCGATTTTGACTTTTGATAGTTTTCGAGGCACCCGTCGATATGAATTCAATATGAATTCGAATAATAACATTCTTTGTCTGTCTAGAAGGGAATTTCCCTTTGCACAAGAGAGCAATTTATTATTTAATTATAGAAATAACTTCAGACGAAGACATCATTGAAACTGTATTCGATTTTATCAGTATATTTGCCATTGAAATTGAATATTATTGCAAAAGTTTCACATGAGAGAAAGTATGTGTTATCAGAATTGAGTATCCGAAGTTGTCATCAAAGTTCTTCTCCTTCATCAGTGTTCACATGTCGAAACTAATATGACTTGCCTTTCTGGAGAATTTCTTCCAGTACTTCGAGTACTCAGCACAAAATCTTCCTCCGTCAATGCATACATATGTGTGCTTTTATATGTAGTTTCTTGTCACATAGATCGATGTTGAGATAAATTTCTCTTGTGTGGTGAAGGAAAAATTTCATATTGAACGACTTTCAACCATCAATCTGTGTTTTTTCTGGCTATTTTAAAATTGAGTGAATTAAATTTTTATTAAAGTCTAACTCATCTTTAGCTCGATGGCATCTGAGACACGTTTTTGCCTCTCTAAAATTCACAATAAATTCATCCAAGCTCACGTAACGATATTGGCATATTATCGGTGCTTAAGATGGTGATTTTCGCGGTGCACAAATTTATCTTCCATCTGTATTGCGGATCATTGGCAATTCTGGCGGAAAATTACGGAATTCCTCGGATATTCTGACACATTTCAGTAACTCGCACAAGTACGTGCCGTCGCCGGCAGAAGTGACGGCGGCAATTGCGGCGGCCAAGCAGGCGTCGGCGAACGTGCTCGTGGCGCAGCAGCAAGTGTTGGCCGCCAAGGAGAATGTCCTGTCGCAGCAGAAATTGGCGGCCGAGCGCGAGACTCAGGCGTCCATTGCCCAGCAGAAGAGCGAGGCCGCGGCGGCCATTCAGCGATCCGAGGCCGCGGCGGCGGCACAGGCCGTGATCCTCGCGCAGCAGCGCCTGGCGTCGGCCAAGGCGGCCGTGGCGCATCACCAGAAGATCGCCGCCAGCAAGGAAGCCCAGGCGGCGTCCGCTCTCCAGAGCTCGGCGCACGCCGCGGCGGCGGAAATCCAGCGAACAGGTAAATAAAATCACTCACAAGGGGGAGACAATATGGTCAGAAGTGGTGTACAACTCAGAAGAAGTACTTAAGAAGTGAAAATACTTTCATATTTCCAATATCGTGCGTTCAAAAGTCACTTTCAACAAGAATTAACACAAGAATTTTTGAAAAAAAAGCTTTTTACATTTTTCTAGGTTATGTCATGGATTTCAGACAAACTTTGCCACAAGATAACCTCAAAAATCATTTATTCTTGCGCCTAAGTTGGTAAATTCTGCATTTACTAAGGAAATAATAATGAAATCTGATGAAGATCACAAATTTTCAATTTTAAACAATATTAATCGTGCTAAGATTGATCATAACCTCTAAAATATTGTTACAAGATACAAAATTGCCTATTTCAAGAGCTTTTTTATTGATTTTCTACTCTAAAATAGCAAATTTCAGCTTATTTTTGGTTTATAACAGAATAATATTCCCCAGATTTATATTGAAAAGATTCTGAATAAGTTTCTTTCAATGATTTTTCTAGATATCTCAAGATAGTATTTAGGTTATGATCCAAATTATTACCTAGAATCTTCAAATATTTCTCAAATACTGCTTTTTCGTAAGGTTTCCAGGTCATAACAAGTGAAAATGTCGTCGTTTTACGTCTAAAACTTCTAAATTTGAGGTTATGATACTTGAAAAAATCTATAAAGTTCCATAAAAAGGAGAAAAAAAATGAAAAAAAGAATATTTTAAGCACTGAAAAGGTTCTGGAAGTGTCTGTGACTCAATGGAAATTGTGCTGTACGCAGTTTTGGCCATATTGTCTCCCCCTTGAGCACTTTGCGTGCCGCTGAGCATGATTAGCAGCCATTAATTGATCGGATTCTCACCTGTAGAGCACGAGGCATCGAAGTTGTCCACGTATCAGAGGAACGACGCCGCAGCTGCTCTGCACCACGTCACCGCGACAAAGGACGCGGCGCTGGCCCCTCTCACCATCGGCAACAACCGCCTGCCCACAGTAACCTTCAGCCCCTTCCACTACCCCGCGGCGTCGTGGAGTCCCGGCTTCGTGACCTCGGCCACACCCTCGCTCGTGGGCCACTCATCCGGAGCCCCGTGGTCGGCGGCCTTCTTGCCGCACCGCGCGGCGCTGGGCGGATTCTGGGGGTAGCGAATTGGGGTGGCTGCAGTGGCGGCGAGATGAATGCGTTCGCCCCAACCCCGCCGCTTCCCGCTGAAACTTCACACTGTACAGAATTCACTCTGGCCAACAATAAATGCCAAGTAATACATTTTCCAACAAGAGGCGATGTTTTCCTCACAAAAACTCCACTTCCTGTCATTTCTAAGATTTTCCGCTTAATAATGACGAATGGACGAACATATAAATTATCATATTAATGCCCTGCTTGTTTTCAACCACGTCATTTGTGCTTACAAATCCACTTAGCAAATCCGTTTGTATTTTTCATACAACAATACTTCTCAAGACTTCATGGATTGTTTATAGCGAGACTAAAATTGACCAAAAACTAACCAAAATCTAACCAAAATCTAACTTTCAACTTCAAACTCACATTTCTGTACAATACTTTATGATTTTTACCCGCTAAAATTAAATTTTTGCGTATTCTTCTATCATAAACCTTTAGCGAAAGATTAACTTAATTTTTTCTAAAAAATTGTAAAAAATAATTGAGGTTATGTTTGAATTTAGCGTTATTTCCTAAAGTAATAATTTTAATTTACTTATAAAGTGGATTTTAAGTTGCTATTTAGTCCTAAATTAATCACATTCTACCATTAGTTTACTAGCAATAAACTGGGCACAAGGTTTTTGAGCAACAAGATTTGAGCACAAATTTTCAAAATTGTATTTCCGGTTAAAATAGTTCAAATCGAAAAGATATGAATTAATTAATAATGACGAGTACGAATTGTCTCGTTAGAATGAGCTTTAATTCCTTAAAAGAGCAGAAAATCTTCCTTTAGTTGCTCAAAACTTGAAAACTTTATTCTGCTTAAACGAGAATTATTTATAGGGTTTAAACCATAAGAATATGTCGTTTAACAAGGCATTTTTTCAATTTGAACCAATTTAACCTCACAATTGGGTGGAAATACAACTTTAAAAATCTGTGCTCAAATCTTGTTGCTAAAAAATCTTGTGCCCAGTTTTAAACTAATAAACGTTAAACGGAAATTACACTGAAATAATCAAAGCTGTGAGCTAAATATTGCATGAATTGAAACACTTCTACTCATCTGTACACCATTTCTGACCATATTCTCTCCCCCTTGGAGTGATATGAAAATTGTGGCTTTCTATGCACTTGATTTGGGGTGCGAATCAGTGGATTGTGATTGTTACCACCGACTCGGGGGTTAACTTTAGCCTCATTCTCGACGCACTCTGATTATGCACATCGATTAGGGGCGGCGATGGGACAGTTCGAAATGGTAACACAATAATTTGCAGGGCAGGAAAATGTCAGTGCGAGTGATAAATGACAGTTTTGTGTGCGTGGGTGGTGGGAAATTAGAGATATTCAACTGCCAAATAAATACATTTCACCGTTCAGTGGGTGCACATTTTAACCCCGTCCGTCATCACTCTCACTCACATTTACAGTGATCGATCCTGCCAACCTTCGGCGTGTAGTTCATGATGAGAAGGTGCTGTTGTGAATTGATTTCAGGACGCCAGACACCTCCTTTGCCTGATGGGAGTTAAACTGCTCTCCACTGAAGAGGCGGCGCAGAATGGAAATTCAAATTGCCCCCCGTTTTGAAATGCCACGTTTCGGGGGATTTAAGTAAAATATTCACAAAGTTGGCTATTGATAGTAATTTTTTCGAGTTTACACGACAGATTTTCCAACATATGTGCACGAGAAAAGCGATATTTTATACTATGCGTAACATATTTAACAGTTTGTGGAAATATTTGAAGCGAGAGTTGCTAAAATTGCGACAAAAGTGGTTTCCATTCCTCCCAAATCCATTCGATCCATTCCTGGAATATTCGACAGAAAGACGAAGAAAGTGAATTTCGCACTGAAATCGTGAAGTCTCGGGTTCGATTCTCCTGCAATTCGCTTTTTCTTCACGTTTCTTTCCCTTTTCGGGTATTTTCCTTCACTTTATTACTTTATATCCAGTATTTTTCCCTCAATATTCTCCTAAAACTCTTTCTAACACTGAATATAAGGTTCTCTTCAAGAATAATCTCTAATAACTCCATCTGAGGCTCAGAATTACCTTTCTCACTCTATAAGTTTTTTTTTTCTTACATTCTTTTTACCGCCTTAATGTCAATTCTCGACTTAAAACTTCTTCTGAGAGCTCATTTTAAAGGGTAAAATGTAATTTTCCACCTTGTTCTCCGCAAAAGTCGTTTTCAAAGCTGCTAATATTGTGATTTTCACATCCTTTTCCTACGCACATCTGCGTTCATGGGTTCGAGTCCAGCTTGTGGCAAGTTTTTTTTTCACATATTTTCTTCTTTTAGCCTTTTTCCTATCACAATTTAAGCAATGGACAAATGCAGAAGGGTTTTAACGCCTCCCAATAAATAATTATTCATCACAGACTCTACAAAATGTCATTTGTGAAGCAGATAAGAATGTAAAATCGGAATTCTGTAGGTCGAGGCATCGATAGACGTAATCGGCGCTCACAAAAGCATGTAATTATGTGCGAAAAATATTTTAAAAATGTGTTATATTAGTTTAACATACGCTTTTGTTATTCTGAGTCACTTTTCTGAGGCTTTAAATGACGATTGTGTAAAAATATTCACCCACTTTTGTTGTTTGCTATTCAAGACGAATTGTGTTAAACCATTGTGTGTCGTCTGAATGTGTTAAAAAGCAAAATAACAGATCAGAAATCTGCAAATATCTTGCAAAATCGGATCAATCCGCAATTTTAACTCTCATTTTCAGACTTAAACAGGAAAGATATTTGCAATAAATTCTTTTTATCGTGGATTTACTGATTGTTTACATGAATTTCAGTAATTTAGGCAAATTTCACAATTTTTCCTTTCTTACACATTCTGTAATCTCCTAAAACTCTAAAACACTGTTTTATCGAGAATAACAAGGGCTGTTTTTCTTTATTCATTTCTAATTTTAAACTTTTACATGTTTGAAGTTTAACATATTTGTGTGTAAGTCAGAAATGCTTCAAAAATCTATATATTTTACTTTAAAAGACAATGTAAATGCTTTAATTTTGACTTTACAACAATGTCTTTGGAGATTTAAAATTCGAAAACTTAATGAATTCCTTTTATTTTTTAGTTAATAATCATATATTCTGCGAATTTCATGGGATTTTCACTTAATATTTCCATTCCTCACTTGCGCAACTCTCGGTTTGAAGGGAAAATTTGCTAAATTGGCTTTCTCTATCGTGCATAACTCAATTCTCTATGTGTTGCAGGAGAATTTATAGCTTCTAAGTTGAATTTGTATAGTGGCTTGTGTGTAAAAGTTCTCATTGTTTTGGGGAGTTAAGTAAGTTACGCCACAAAGTTCAAACTTAATTGGGCGTTCTTTATCAAGGCAAAGACAATCCCTTTGATGTTTGCTAATGTGTCAATTAGATATTTTTCCAGGGGAAAACTTTCAATGAATCCCCTCCACGTCCGGAAAGTTCTTAAACCTTTCTCTCCATGGCCAGGGAAAATACTTTGTCCGCAAAACTGGGCGAATGATGAAGACAAAAGGGGGGGAAAAACCACATTTTGAACAATAGAATGGATGAAACGGAAATTTAAACCTAAAATTCCACCCTTGTTTTCTCCAGCAAAACCTTTCATAATTCAATAAAATTCAATCGAAAATTTCATTGAGTGTGGCTGAATTTGATAATATGATTCTGTGCTTTAGATCCTCCAGAACTCTCCCGAACCAGCAAAGGTAAAAGGATGTTGGCACAAAAGCAACACAGAATCGAAGAGTGGGAAGTCGAAAGTGGCCAAGACATTTTTCTCTCTCTCTCTCTTCATGTTTATATACATAAGCAGAAGAAATCGATAGGAAATATTCTTGCCAAAAATCCACTTCCACAGCCAAGGGGCAAATCACAAGGCGATTCAAGGCGATTCGGCGATTCGGCGAAAAATCAATTATTTGAGTTAAATAATCAAAAAATGCTTATTTTTCCCAAGAAAAATTGAAAAAAAATCAAATTTTGAATTGAATCATAAAAAAATGTTTATTTTCCTAAGCAAGAATGCAAAAACCCAAATTTTGAAAAAATAAATTAAAAAATGATTAATTTCCAAGTGGAATTAAAAAAAAAATCAAATTTTGAATTAAATAATAAAAAAATATGATTAATTTCCAAGTGTAATTAAAAAAAATCAAATTTTGAATCAAATAATCAAAAAATGTTTTTTCTTTCAAAGTAATATTAAAAAAAAATTTAATTTTGAATTGAATCATAAAAAATGTTTATTTTCCTAATTAAGAATGCAAAAAAACCAAATTTTGAAAAAAATAAATTAAAAAATTATTAATTTCCAAGTGAAATTGAAAAAAAAAACAAATTTTGAATTTTATAATTAAAAAATGTTTTTTTTTCTAAGTAAAATTGAAAAATAATCAAATTTTGCATTACATAATAAAAATTGATTATTTTTCCAAGTAGAATTAAAAAAAATCAAATTTGAATTGAATAACCAAAAAATGTTTTTTTTTTTTTCAAAGTAAAATTGAAAAAAGAATCAAATTTTGAATAAAATAATAAAAAAATGATTATTTTCCCAAGTAAAGTTGAAAAGAAAATCAAATTTTGAATGAAATAATAAAAAAAATTATAATTTTCCTTGTAAATTACTTGGAAATTTACAAAATAATTAAAAAATAATCAGAATTTTGTATGAAATAATCAAAATTTGAGTAATAATCACAAGAATGTAACAAAAAACGATTCAATAATCATAAAGTTAATGATCTCAACTGGCGAGTGATTGTCCCCTTGTCCACGGCAATTTATTTATTTTCCACTTTTTTTCTATCATCCTCAAAACAATCATCGGTGGAAATCCATAGGCTTTTCCCTATGAGAGGACAGAAATTGTGATTGTACTTTATTTTGACCTTTTAAAAGCTCATCACGTCTATTTTCATCTCCCGCAGTGTCATTTCCCCGGCCGAAAGTCCTTCCTTCCTTTGCCAAGAGGATGAAGAAAAGTTGTGTAGTTTTTATACCAAATGGCACGGAGTGAATCGGAATGGGGGTTAATTTGGTGGAGAAAAGGGCTTATTTAGTGTGCCAATTTCACAAGAGAATTTCGCCTTTCATACACAATTCCGTGAGGAATATCTTCTTGACCTCCATTCACTTACTTATACGTCTCTCACTGTGCTAATCTTGGTGCTAATAGAGATTAGAGAGATCTTGAGGAACAATTCTTACAGAATCCGAGAAGCAGAAATCAAAGAATTCGCTTTAAACACCTGAAAAATTCGCTGGAAAAATGATTTGCGACACTTTTTCAACTGAACTTTTTTACGCTGTTACTTCCTGATGTCCTGATTAAATGTCCTTTCTTGCGCAGAAATCGTGTGTCGTTCAAGCCTTGTATCTTGATATTCTTTTAATCAAATTTTGATATCAAACACTTACAAAATGCTGATAATAAATGAAAATCGACAGGGTAATTATCCTAAAGACACCCAGGATTCATTTAAACCTCTTTAAGGAGCCTAAATGTGTTTCAGTGGCAAGAATTCAAACGTTACTCAGATGGCTCTATTAATTTGGACGATTAATTACTGCTTTAATTCGGTTTAAGTGCCATAAAGAGATTAAGGATTAGGTCAAATGGCTCCAAACTCGGCACGATAATAAGTTATTAATGAAGGAAGATTGGTGGAAAAATTCAGATTTCTAGCTTCACGTGGAAATTCGCGGCTCATCGAAATGTCTCAAAGCCTCAAAGGGTTCCATTTAACTTGCAGTCACTGTAGAAACAAATCAATTGAATGCTCACACATTGAAGCACAATCACAATACATTCATTTATCAAAGCATATTGCATCTTATATACATTTCCTTATCAAGAGATTTTTTTTCACACTAAATTTCTCTTAAAAATCATTTCTTGAAAGTCAAATGTTCAGTTGTTGTCAAAATCTCGCGAAGTAAAGATGAATTTCTTATTATTCGTGGCGTTTCTTGGAGTGAATTTCGCTTCGTTCGAAGCTCGAATTTCGGAATCTCTGAAAGTTTCTCTTTCCGACGGAAGTCAATTGATCGGTCGCTACTTGAGTTCGCATTCCGGCCGCGGAATTCGCGCCTTCTTGGGAATTCCTTACGCCGAAGCTCCGCTCGGGAATCTGCGCTTCAGAGATCCTGTGCCGAAGAGTCCTTGGACGGAAACTCTTTACGTCACTCGTGAGCCAAATGCGTGTCTCAGCATGGAATATCTGTTCAGAGGAAACGAAACTGTTGGAAGTGAAGATTGTCTCTTCTTGAATGTTTACGTGCCTCAGAATCCTGATTCAAAAGATCCTCTGCCAGTGATGGTTTTCTTCCATGGCGGAGGATTCATGAGTGGAGACGGAGGAAAAACCTTATACGGTCCAGATTATCTTCTGGATCAAGACGTTATTTTGGTTTCTGGGAATTATCGCCTGGGAATCTTTGGTTTTCTCAGCACAAACACTCTCGATTGCCCAGGAAACTTCGGTATGAAGGATCAAGTTGAGATCCTCAAATGGGTGCAGAAGAATATCGGTCAATTTGGAGGCGATAAGGATTCTGTGACGATCTTTGGTGAAAGCGCTGGAGGCGCAAGTGTGACTTATCACACAATTTCTCCGCTGTCAAAAGGACTCTTTCATCGCGCAATTCCTCAAAGTGGCACTCATCTTTCTCTGTGGGCCAAGAGAGATGGAGAAATAATCTTCAGAAATGCAAGGAAATTTGCTAGTCTTGTGAAATGTCCGGCAGACAGAGAAAATGCGAAGGAAATGATTGAGTGTCTTCGCAATTTATCGGCAAAGGAAATTATGTCGCATTTCTATGAAGTCTTCAAGTGGGATATTTTCCCTATTTGCTATTGGGTTCCTGTTGTTGAACCGGAAAGTGAAAATGCATTTCTCACTGAAGATCCTGCGAAACTATCAGGAGGAGATGACATTCCGTTCTTGATTGGAATCACGTCAAACGAAGGAATCTTTATAAGTGTTGGTAAATGTTCTTAAATTCAGTATATTTTCAAGATTCTTTTTCCCTTAACTGAGTCTTTATTTGCAGCACTTTTGAGGGATCAAAAACTCATTGAGCATCTTAAACGGGAAATTAAACATCTTTTGCCAGACTTGATGTCCTATCAAGACTACAATGAAGTCACAAGAAATACTTTAACAAATATGATAAGCGAATTTTACTTCCAGAATCATGAAGTGGATTTGAGAGACTCAGAAATGCTTCAAAATTTCACAGACGTGAGTTAAATACTCAGTCAACAATTTCGTAATATAGAAAATTCTCCTTTCATTTCAGTCAATGTCTGACGCATATTTCTTAAACGCAGTGAGTCGAATTCTAAGACAACGATCACCGGAAAGTCTCTCTTCGAACACATTCTTGTATCTCTTCAATCACATGGGCGAAAATAGTTTTTCAGAACTGTTCTTAGAAGATTCTCAAACTCAATTTGGTACAAGTTTACGAAGATTGTTCAAATTATCAATTTTCTCATTAATTCTTCTTCAATCTCCAGGAGTTTCACACATGGATGATTTGATATATTTGTTCCCTGTTGTCAAGGAACATTTCTTCAAAGGAATTCCAACAGAAACTGATGATTTCATCCGTAAAACGATGGTTTCTTTGTGGGTGAATTTTGCCAAATTCGGGTAAGTTTCAAAGCCTTTTTCGTATCGATTCTTTGCTGAGACTTTCGCTAAATTTCGCAGAAACCCAACTCCGAAATCCGACGATTCTTCGCTGCCGGAATGGAAAGTCGCCGGAAGTTTTCCGTACGATTTCTTGAGGATCGGAAATTATCACCAAAGCGACGCTCCGATCATCGCCATGGAAAACGGATTGTACGAGAAAAGAGTGCTTTTCTGGAAGAAAATTGCCTCAGTTTTGACTGAAGCTCAAATGGATGTTGATTAAAAATATCACCTAAAGTTTTTGCCACGGAATGCTTGATGATTATGCGAAACAGAGTTGCAAACATTCGAAATTTAAACATTGATATGAAGTGAAAATAAAAGACTTGGAAAGCTCGGCTGAACACGATAAGAAAATTTATATAAAAATTCTGTGGGAGTTTAAATCTTTAACGCTGAACCTCACAAGCAAGGGGGAGATAATATGCCTTGAATCTGTACAACACTTTCTGACACTTTCACAGTTTCTGTGCAGAATCTTCAACACATTCAGACACTATGAACGCCTTCAAGAGCAATTTCTGACTCATTTATGATTTATCACAATCTAATCCAGGTTTTTCCGTCTCAAGAGGTTTAAGCTCTTAAAATGCTTTGATTTCAGATCGTAAGAACTGATCTTAATATTCCAAAATTTGTTCATGAACAATTTCCATCTTGATTTGCTAGTTTTGTCTTCGGAAAATGCTTAGAAATATTCTGATCAAATTGTGAGGTTATGAATCCGGCCTTAAAAATCCTTCTTGGACTAATTTTAATCCAAGTTTTAATTCTTTCAATCCTGGAAATGAGTAAATATGACGAAAAATTCAATGTTTCTATTAGATAAAGTGACTGAATTTATCACTTTAAAGCTCAAACCACGGAAATAACTAAGCAAAAAGAGTTTTTTCTACACTAAAATGATATTTTTTGAGGTTATGATCGACTTTACCCAATCGAACCAACGAAAATGCTCAACTGTGCCAAGAAAAAGAGAAATATTCTTACTTTAAACAAAAGTTTATTTATTTCGACGGTAATTTAATCACCAAAATCTGTTTTAAATCAATCACTCAAATCGATTTTTCTAAGAGAAAATTGTTAATATAGCAAATATCACAATTTTTACGCTAATAAATGAGGTTGAATTTGCCATTTTAAGACTTAAACCACGGAAATAATGAAGCAAAGCAATTACTGAAATGATGATTTTGAGGTTATGATTGACTTTAAAGCTTTTTCTCATACAAAATGAGGTTATTTTGAGCACAAATTCTCAATTTTGTCAAGAAAAAGAGAATGATTCCCAGTTTAAATACAAATTTGATGATTTAGTGAGTTTTTTATTACCAGAATCCATTTTAAATCAATCACATAACCTAGAAAAGCAGAAAAATAGATTTTTCTAAGCAAAATAACTAAGAAAATGCCTTAATTTGTTGAAATTGAAGCTTTTGCACAGAAAATTTTCATCATATTTTAACACTTTCAATTTTTAACACTTCCACAGAAGCTGTACACCACTTCCGACCGTAATATCTGTCCTTTGCTCACAATTTCACAAAATATCTATCACTCAATAGAGGCTTCAACACTCACACAATTATACAAAAAATGTAATCACAGAACATTATTACATAATCAAAACACGTTGCATAACATTATTTTTAATTCATTATCAGGAGATTTTTTTCTAGTTTCGGCATATATTCTTTAAAAACTCTCAGACTATTGAATGTTCAGTTGTTGTCAAAAACTCGCGAAGTGAAGATGAATTTCTTATTATTTGTGGCGTTTCTTGGAGTGAATTTCGCTTCGTTCGAAGCTCGAATTTCGGAATCTCTGAAAGTTTCTCTTTCCGACGGAAGTCAATTGATCGGTCGCTACTTGAGTTCGCATTCCGGCCGCGGAATTCGCGCCTTCTTGGGAATTCCTTACGCCGAAGCTCCGCTCGGGAATCTGCGCTTCAGAGATCCTGTGCCGAAGAGTCCTTGGACGGAAACTCTTTACGCTGATCAGGAAGCGAACGCGTGTCTTGGAGTTGAATATCTTTTTGGTGTCACAGAATCAGTGGGAAATGAAGATTGTCTCTATTTAAATGTTTATGCGCCTCAGAATCCTCAGTCAAAGGATCCTCTGCCAGTGATGGTGTATTTTCACGGCGGTGGTTATCAAAGTGGAAACGGAGGGAAAATTTTCTACGGTCCCGATTATCTTCTGGATCACGATGTTATTCTTGTTTCTGGGAATTATCGACTGGGAATCTTTGGTTTTCTCAGCACAAACACTCTCGATTGTCCTGGCAATTTTGGACTCAAGGATCAAGTTGAGATCCTCAAGTGGGTTCAGAAGAACATCGGACAATTCGGTGGTGACAGAAATTCAGTGACAATCTTTGGACAAAGCGCTGGAGGCGCAAGTGTGACTTATCACACAATTTCGCCACTGTCAAAAGGACTCTTTCATCGCGCAATTCCTCAAAGTGGCACTCTTTACTGCCTTTGTGCTAAAAGGGATGAGCAAGTTTCTGCCACAAATGCACGGAAACTGGCAGAAGCAGTGAAATGTCCTAAAGATGATGCGAAGGAAATGATTGAATGTCTTCGAAGTTTGTCTTCAAAGGAACTAATTTCTCACTTTCACGACTTCTTCACTTGGGATGTTTATCCACTGGTTTTCTGGGGTCCTGTTGTAGAGCCGGAAAGTGAGAAAGCTTTTCTCACTGAAGATCCTTCGACAGTAGCAAGAATTGATGATATTCCTCTCATGATTGGAATTACATCAAACGAAGGATCAATGATAAGTAGTGGTGAGAAAATGGCTTCCAAAGACTTTTTATTTGCAAATTTTAAGAGTCAATTTCTTTATTTTCAGCCTTATTGCGTAAACAATCTCTTATCGACGATGTTAAGCGGAAATTGAATGTTATTTTGCCAGATATTCTTGGCTATCAAGATTTCTGCGAAGATAAAAAACACAATTTAACAAATATGATAAACGAATTTTACTTCCAAAATCGTGAAGTCGACTTGAATGATCCGGAAATGTTTCAAAAATTCACAGATGTAAGTTTTATTTACTCTATTGTTTGTGTGTTTAATACTTGTTTTCGTTTCAGTCCGTTTCTGATGCTTATTTTCTGAATGGTTTGAATGTAATTTTGAAATTACGCTCGCCAGAAAGTCTCTTGTCGAACACATTTTTGTACCTCTTCAATCACAGAGACGAAATAAGTTATTCAGAATTATATATGGGAAAACGCGAACCTGATCATGGTAGAAAATGTTTTAAAATAACTTTTGAAATCCGTTAATTTGATCTTCATACAATTTGAACAGGAGTTGCACACATGGACGATATAATCTACTTATTTCCTGTCATGAAAGAGCTTTTCTTCAAAGGAATGCCGACAGAAACTGATGATTTCATCCGTAAAACGATGGTTTCTTTGTGGGTGAATTTTGCCAAATTCGGGTGAGTTTCAAAGCCGTTTTTTCTTATCGATTCTAAAGGGGAAATAATTATGCCTTAAATCCATACACCACTTCTTAAACACTTTCAAATTTGCCTCTTAAGTTTCTATCCAAAATTTCTGTATGAAACCATTTTATTGCGTTTTTTTTTGGCGTCTTTTCCGACCATAACCTCAAAATATCACTAAAAAATCTTAAAAAACTCAATTTTAAAGCTTTCTAGATCACAAAATCATCTCTTATGATTTGTCAATGAACTCAAAATTGCTAATTCAGAGTCAGAATCTTATAGAAAGTCTCCTAAATCAACATTTTTCAACCCCAAATGCCTCTTTTTAAGGTTATGTTGAATCTTGACACCATTTTCAGTACTTTTTGATATCAATATCTGTGAAAAACATTGTTTCTTACATATAAATGCTTAATTCTGCCAATGACTGAAGATCTCTCTGACTTGAACATAAGAATTTATGTGCTAGAATTGCGAATTGTTCACTAAATCCATTCTTCATTGGTTAAATAACCTAGAAAAAGTATTAATTTGACTGTTTCTACATAAAAACTAAAAGAAATCAAAAGAAAATTAGACAATATGTCAATAAAAGAAGCGCTCAGGATAGAAATATTGTAGATTTTTGAACACTTCCACTTCTCAAGACTTTCACTGATCCGTACACCACTTCTCACTATATTATCCCCCCCTTGACCGATTCTTTACTGAGACTTTCGCTGATTGTCGCAGAAATCCAACTCCGAAATCCGACGATTCTTCGCTGCCGGAATGGAAAGTCGCCGGAAGTTTTCCGTACGATTATTTGAGGATCGGAAATTATCACCAAAGCGACGCTCCGATCATCGCCATGGAAAACGGATTGTACGAGGAAAGAGTGCTTTTCTGGAGGAAAATCAACTCAGAATTGTTCGGAAACTAAAAAGACGCTGATTGGAAATACCTTTATTATGTTTATGTTGACTGTTTTGGCGTGAAATTAAAGGACTTTGAAATATATTTTCTGTGTCGATTAAGTACGCAGAAATCCTAATAATGACAGTTATTCACAAAAGTATGTTTATCGGCTAATTTTCACACAGAAGCTCGAATTTATGTTCACGTAGGTTTTCATGAAAAATTACAACGACACTAAGAAATATTTTTATACCCAATTTCTTATAATTCATGATTGTTTTATAGACGAATGCAGGCTATTTTTGTACTTATTTTATTTCAATAAACTTCCAGTAATTAGACATTAACTTGTTGTCACTAATTAAAGGAATGTCGTGACGTTTTTAGCAGTTTTTCTGATCAAACTGTGTATTATAAATGATTCTCAGTCCAGCGATTGTTCAGTTGCTGTGAAAATCTCGCGAAGTGAAGATGAATTTCTTATTATTCCTGGCGTTTCTTGGAGTGAATTTCGCTTCGTTCGAAGCTCGAATTTCGGAATCTCTGAAAGTTTCTCTTTCCGACGGAAGTCAATTGATCGGTCGCTACTTGAGTTCGCATTCTGGCCGCGGAATTCGCGCCTTCTTGGGAATTCCTTACGCCGAAGCTCCGCTCGGGAATCTGCGCTTCAGAGATCCTGTGCCGAAGAGTCCTTGGACGGAAACTCTCTACGCCGCTCGTGAGCCAAATGCGTGCTTGAGTGTGGATTATATATTCAGAAGTAGCAATAAAACGATCGGAAGCGAAGATTGTCTGTACTTGAATGTTTACGTGCCTCAGAATCCTGATTCAAAGGATCCTCTGCCAGTGATGGTTAACTTCCATGGCGGAGGATTCATGACTGGACATGGAGGAAGAAAGTACTTCGGTCCAGATTATCTTCTGGATCAAGATGTTATTCTTGTTTCTGGAAACAATCGACTGGGAATCTTCGGTTTTCTCAGCACAAACACACTCGAATGTCCAGGAAACTTTGGTATGAAGGATCAAGTTGAGATCCTGAAGTGGGTGCAGAAGAATATCGGTCAATTTGGTGGCGATAAGGATTCTGTGACGATCTTTGGACAAGGAAGCGGAGGAGTTTGCGTAACTTATCACACAATTTCTCCACTGTCAAAAGGACTCTTTCATCGTGCAATTGCTCAAAGTGGCACGCATTTCTCCAAATGGGCTCAACGAGATAGTGAAGTATCAGCCGCAAATACGAGAAAATTGGCTGAGAAATTGGAATGTCCAGCAGAAGACGTGAAGGAAATGATTGAATGTCTTCGCAATGTTCCGTCGGAGGATCTTATCTCTCTCTTGAGTGACTTCTTCACTTGGAATGTCTATCCGCTGGTGCTTTGGGCTCCTGTTGTTGAACCGGAAAGTGAAAATGCATTTCTCACTGAAGATCCTGCGAAACTATCAGGAGGAGATGACATTCCGTTCTTGATTGGAATCACGTCAAACGAAGGATCTATAATAAGCACTGGTAAGCTCTAAAAATACTATCTTTATTCTTGCAGAGTTGAAAATATTTCTTGTTTTCCCAGGATTGATGCGAGAACAAAATCTTATTGACGAAGTTAAGAGTAAATTGAATGTTCTTCTGCCGGATCTTTTCATCTATGGAGATTACAATGAAGAGATAAGAAGCAGTTTGACAAATATGATAACTGAATTTTACCTCCAGAATCGTGAAGTCGACTTGAATGATCCGGAAATGTATCAAAAGTTTACAGATGTAAGTTTAATATGTTCGTTTGAATATGTTTTTGATGCTCAGTTGAGGAATTTTAATGGTTTTCAGTCAGCCACTGACACGTGTTTCTTGAGCGGATTAAGTGTTTTCCTGGAAAAACGGACACCGGAAAGTCTCTCGTCGAACACATTTTTGTACCTCTTCAATCACAGAGGCGAAAGCAGCTATGCAGAAGTTCAACTGGGAAATCCCGAAATTGATCATGGTAAAAATCAGTGAAAACCCAAAATCTTGACTTTTACAACGACTTTTCTTCAAATTTTTCAAGGTGTCGTAAATATGGACGATATAATTTACTTATTTCCTGTCATGAAAGAACTTATCTTCAAAGGAATTCCAACAGAAACTGACGATTTCATCCGGAAAACAATGGTTTCTTTGTGGGTGAATTTTGCCAAATTCGGGTGAGTTTCAAAGCCGTTTTTTCTTATTGATTCTTTGCTGAGATTTTCGCTGAATTTCGCAGAAACCCAACTCCGAAATCCGACGATTCTTCGCTGCCGGAATGGAAAGTCGCCGGAAGTTTTCCCTACGATTTCTTGAGGATCGGAAATTATCACCAAAGCGACGCTCCGATCATCGCCATGGAAAACGGATTGTACGAAGAAAGAGTGCTTTTCTGGAAGAAAATCAACTCGGAATTGCTTGGAAATTAATAAAAAGACACTGATTGAGAATATTTAATAACATTTTTTTATGAACGCTTGATGAATTATGTTTCTTCTTTCCTTTATC
Source organism: Phlebotomus argentipes (assembly GCF_947086385.1). Taxonomy (NCBI): domain Eukaryota; kingdom Metazoa; phylum Arthropoda; class Insecta; order Diptera; family Psychodidae; genus Phlebotomus; species Phlebotomus argentipes. Next base: position 6,608,832 of record NW_026776174.1, read on the forward strand.
TGGACTTTTTCTTAAAGAAAATTAAAGAAAATATTCTAGACGTGCGTTTTATGCGTGAAATACGAGCAACTTGACGAGCAAAAAGGTTTGTTTTGCACTTTTTTCATGACTGGATAAGAAATATGACACATTTTGCGTTGAAGTCAACAATCTTTCAGATAAAAATAGTTTTATTGTTCATTAAGTTCATTTAGAAGCCTTTCACGTATTCTTGGTGTAACAAATTAAGGAAAACAATGATTAAAAATAGCAAAATAATTTGAGAAGTTTTTGAATAGAAGCCCTGAAAGCTCTATAAAACACCAGACTTGATAAGAAAACGAGTGTATTTGTGGCTCTGTCTTGTGCTTGAACACACTGAGATGGTAGAATACGAAGGAGCGAGGAAGATAATATACAAAAGCTAAGCAATTTTATCCTTTCGTGGACACAATCAATATTGTAAATCCTCGGCATGAGAAATCCTTCCAGCGTTATGTGAGGCAAACTTGCAGACTTATTGTGCGTTTGTTTATATTCATTATTTGCAGAAAGCTAGAGAGAATCCTTATTTACCAGAGCGATATCCTCTAAATCTCCTATTATTCTACGCACACGAGTCCAGAAAATTTTATCAACTTCTATCCTTTTACAAGATAACAGCCAGAAGAAAGATATCCTGGCGATTATTTATGAAAAATTATGTGTTTTTATGCAGTGCAGAATTCTTCCTTTTCTGTTTCCTTCAAAATTGAGCCTGTTTTGTATTTAATAACCTAAGAAATTCACACGGTTTGTGATATTTAGAAAGCAAGTCTAAAAGTTTACTTGAGAGTCGTTGCAACTTTTCAGATTTCGTATTTCAGTTTGTAAAAGCTACGAATTTGCTATGCAACTTTACGCTTTTCATAGCTTATATTAGAGTTCGCCAGATGGCGCCTAGTGTAGAGTATGAATAAAATTAAACGGAAATGGATCCAACACGGACAAGACATCTCCATCTGTGACTTTCTTTGACATTGAGTGTGTTTAGAACAGATTTCTTGAAGGACTCTGCTGGCCAAGATGTTCAGAAAGTTGATTTCGCTGTGACATTTCAGCACAGCTGTATTTCCGTGCATGTCACGCCATCTGGTGCATTGAAAAGTGCACAAATTAAGTGTCAATTTGTGCTAATCAATCTGAAGACGTCATTATTGTCAATTTCCTTGATTTTCAAGTGAATTTTCTGGCTCTTCTTGGCTTTCTTATCAAATAAATTCTCCACTTTCATAAATGTTATGAATTGCAATCTTGCAACGCATTTTTACGGATTCATAACTTTGACAGCTTGTTTAAAATGTTATGAAAATAAAGTTGCAACGACCGCTAATTAAAGATTGACGTTAAAATCTTCCCACAAACTGAAGATTCTTGTCTGCCAATAGAAAAGATTATTGAAACAATTTCTTGGAAAATGTCCATCATCATGTAAACTCGACATTTTTCAATTTATCACAACATTCTACGATTCTTTTCCACCAAGTTTTGTGAAATCAATTCTTGGGAAGTTTATTAAATTGCGACATTGGAATTTCATTTATGGAAAATCCGTGTAAATGCGAGCATTGCTGAGGTCTATGATGAGGAAGAGGAGCAAAGTGACTTGTGTCCCTCGAGCACTATAATCCGATCCTTCGTCCTCACCCACCATCGCCAGAGAGGACTTTTTGCGAAGTGAGGGAGAAGAAAGGACAAAAAAGTTCACATGAAAGGTGAAAAGGACTCTTGTATGGCTATTCCATGTTGTGGTGTCAATTTATCGCCATATTCACTCTCTTTCATCCTCGAGAGATCATCTTTCATGCGTTCTTTTTTTCCCAATCTATTTTCACTCCTTCGGCCGTTTTATAGCAAAATGCTGTTTTCTCTGCTGATGCAGAAGAGCGAATTGAAAAATGTATTTAGGTAAATTGCACGCTATGTACATTCCTAAATGAATATTGTGTAATCTCTGTACATTAGGTACAATCCATCGCATAAAGCAAGGGGAGGATAATGTGCCCTCAATCTGTACACCACTTCTGAACACTTCCAAGTGTGCTTGAGACATGCTTTGTCCACTAATTCTTGAATTATAATCATTTCCATACGTTTTAATCTCATATTTCTACAAATAAACACTTAAAACCGCTTGTTTTGAGCGTCTTTTCGGAACATAACCTCAAAATATTACCAAGAAATCTTCAAAGACGCCGTTTTGAAGCTTTTTAGATCACAAAATCATATGGTTTGATTCGCTAATTAACCTTAAAATTGCTGATTGTGAATCAAAATCATCCATAATCAATATTTTTGAGGTTATGTTCAATTTTTGCACAATTTTCAGTGTGTTTTAACATCAAATATACAAAATCGAAATTTTTATCCATGCAAATGTCTAATTCTGTCAATTATTGACAATCTCTTCGACTTTAGCACGAGAACTATTCAACAAATCAGTCCTTGATTCGTTACAAGGGGGAGATAATTAGCCTAAATCTGTACACCACTTCCAAACACTTCCAAACACTTCCAAATTTGCCTGACAATTCAAGAACATGAAGTTTTTATATTGTTTCCACATTCATTCCCAAATATGTCTGTAAGAATCCATTTAAGAACACATTTGGACACCTTTTCCGACCATAACCTCAAAATATAACAGAATAATCTTCAAAAACTCAGTTTCGAAGCATTCTAGATCACAAAATGATCTAGATTTGCCAATGAATTCATAGTTAAAATTCTCCAAAACGCTTTCTATATGAACATTTTCCTGGTATAAATGACTATTTTTGAGGTTATGTTCCAGTTCAATACAACTTGCAGTTTTTCTTGGCATCAAATGTTCAAAAAAGAACTATTTATTGCATATAAATGCTTAATTCTACCAATAAATAACAGTTTTCACGGATTAAGCATAAGAATTGATGTGCTAAATTGCGAATTATTCACTAAATCTGTTCTTGATTCTTTACATAACCTCGAAAAAGGATTATTGTGATTATTTCTTTGTTAAAATCGGAAGAAATCTAAAGAATAAGGATAATTTGTCAGTGAATAAGGCACTTAGGAAAGGAAGATTGTGTGCTTTTGAATACTTCCACTTCTTAAGTACTTCTGCTGAGTTGTACACCACTCGTGACTGTATTATCTCCCCCTTGATTTGTTACATAACCTAGAAAAAGGATTATTTTGATTGTTTGCAGCGCAAAAATGAAGGGAAATCCAAAGAATCGGGACAATTTGTCAAAGAAAGAAGCACCAGGAAAAAGAATATTGAAGGTTTTTGTGTACTTACGAAGACTTCCGGTGAGCTGTACACCACTCGTGACTGTATTATCTCCCCCTTGGCGACAAGGTGAGTCTGTTGACTATGGGAAAAGTGTTGCTGAGAGCATTACAGTCCATCTCCTCGACACCAATGATGATTATGACATTGAGGAATGAAAGGGCTTCCGACGCTGTCGTTTACTCTCACGCATCCCCTGGCTTTCCACCCTCTTCTCAGGGGTGGCCGAAGATACCGCTCATAGCCGTCAGAAAGTTGACGAAGGCTTTTGTGCACCGCACATAAATACAACGGACGCTCAAGTGAGGAAAAACAGAGATCATCTATAATTTATTGTCGTTTTGGGATTTTTTTTTTCTTTCCTAACCCCGGCCTAGAAAGTTTGTTCACGATCCAGCAAGCGCCCCTCACGAGAACTTTTTTCCTTCTTCTTCTTCTTGGGGATCAAAGTTGAAAGTTATCAGCGCATTTGGCGAGTGTTTCTCTGAATTTAGAGCGCGTATTTTCAATGTGAATTGCGCGAGCGAATCATTAGCAATTGTCATTCTTCGTCATCACTCATCGCTGAAAAGAAGTGTGTATAGTGGAAATTTGGGGGTGGTTTTTTGGGTGCGGGAAAATTTTGGGCGAAATACATCAAAAACAGCCACAATCTCTGGGTGATGGCCATGATGGCACTCTCCTCACGACACGCGTCACAATGTCAAGAGAGAGCGCGAGAGCTTTGGCTCTCGCGTGGAGAGTCTCATGCGCACAACATCCCGATGGCTCTGGAGATGAATCTGCGAAGAGAGAGAGATGCCCCACCCGCAAATACCAGAGAATGCCTTTTCCTCAGTCTGATCTAGACCTCTTCCACGCGAGCAACCCTTGCGCGGTGTCGGTGGCGGTGAAGAAAAAGGGCCACTCAAAACCTTCTGCAGCCCTCACAATTGATAGATCAGCGTGATTGTGTCGGTGGTGAAGTCCACGGCATCTGCTGAAGGGAGGAGTGTCTGGACACAGAGTGATTTACCCCCAAAAGAATTGCTCAAGAGCCCCGCCGAAAAGAAAAGTCCCAATCATCAATCTGCACAGCGTCTGCAGAGGAGAGAATCGTGTGTTTGTCCTCAAGGAGAAAACGAATTTGAGCATTTGAGACATTTTCGAAGGACTTTTTACCTCTAATTACTATATAGCAAAAGACAGAGAGAGAAACAGTTGTCTTGGTGTTAAAGCAATTATGGTGCTGATTGTGACTCTGGCTGGAGTGAAGGCAATTTGAAAGTCAATCCCTGCTTTAAGGGGGGAGGAAAACATCCTGTTCCAAGAGTGATCAAAGCGAATTTGGGGGAAAAAAAATGGGGAGTGTTCCATTGGAATAAGGTCACACACACCACACACAGTCTTTCACTCCTCGAGTCTGAATTCTTCAACCCTTGTCTTTTGCCTACAAAGTAGCACTTTGACAACCTCACACCCTCAACCGCCAGCGTCAGACAACAAAAGCTCTTTAGACGAGGAATATCAGTGTGTCGAGTGCTTTCTCTCTCTCTCTCCCCGCAATTCCTAGCCCGAGAACCACCCCCGCGCTTCATCGTACATTCCGGGGGATGCAGAGGAAGCTTCTTCCACATCACAGAGCCAGTCTGACTGAATTATCGGCGGAGCCTCGTGGGGCCCTGGCGAATGGGGCGTGATAGAGAAATGTGTCTCAGTGTTGGCCTAAAGTGATCTCGATACTCTCAACACACTGAAATTCATCATCCCCCAGCGGAAAAAAGGGCAGCAGCAGAAAGAACTGCAATTTCTCAACGGCAGCGTGACAATTTCTCACAAATCTGCCGAAGAACATTTTCCACTCAATCGTCAATTTTGCGAACAATGTGGAATTAAAATATTATATAGTGTGTGACAACAAAAAAATACCACTCCTCTGAATTACATAATCTTCGTGCGCGTCTCTTTTCTCCTCTCTCCTCTCTTTGGGGGGGTGGTTTTCTCGTGAAAATTTTCGTACATTTTCACCAATTCCAAAGAACTGCGAGTGGCAAAGAAGAAGAAGAGAAAAAAACTCTGTGGCAGAAGAAGGAAAAGTGAAGAATTTAATAAAATGTTCCAGTGTGTGGAAAACGTTTAGTGCGATTGTGAGCTACAATGATACATTCACCACCCACTGTGACCATTTCAGTGGCAGAAACATCAGAGGCAAGCAAGTAAGGAAATTTTCGACACATTTTCCCTCTTAAGCGAATATTTGTGGTGTCTCAAGTTGACCTTCAAAGCATTGTCCGCACTAAAAGTTGCCCAAGAAACAATCCCACGAAAAGCTCCTCAGTTTAGGAACCTTTTTGGTGTTAATTTTTCGCCAATTTCTCTATACTTCCCACTCGAGAACAAACAATTCATCGGAAGAGACTAATTAAAAGAGCTTTCACGACCTCAGCAAAAATTAATTTCTAGATGCTTTCTATTTATATTGTTGTAAGAAGATGATTCTTTTTTAATGTCCAGATATTTCAGGAGATTGAAAACTTTTTTTATTACGTGACCACTGAGACATGTAAGAGAAACTGGAGATGTTTGAAGAAAAACAGCCTCAATTCTTGCCTTTTTCGTTCTGAACTCTTTAAGAAAGTTGTGGTAAATCTCATACGAATTGTTTCATTTGAGCTCAGAAGGGATTAAAAATTAATTGAAATTGGACTCTTGGGAAATTTCTGTATAGTTCTGTTAATTTATCGTAATTAAAATCAATCTTCTGTGTTGTTTTGGGCCTATTTTTATTCTCTCCGACACCAAAATCCATTGAAAAACCGTCGTTTTACGCCTTTTCTTCCTTGAAGTAACTTCAAACGATAATTTCTCTCGATTTCCACAAGAAAAACTACTAAAAATCGCAAGGAATTGGGTCCATAACCCAATTCCTTGCTGCAATTGGATCATTAGCTTTCCAACGATGCCTCACTTGGCGCCCTAGACGCTCAGGTTCTCCTCCTGGAGCCTATTTTCCCATATTTTCCCTCACTTTGTCGCACATTTGTTCTTATATCTCACCCAATTTTTCACGGATTTTCCCCAAATTGGGCTCAAATGATAGATATTGAAATTATCTACAACTTTGTAAAACAGTTTGGGTATCTTAGATCACTCCTTGTTGAATAAAAATGTTCTTTTGTGCGCCAATTAGGAAAAAATTCGCTGGTTTTTCGGTCACATTTTACTAAATATCTCCGAAACGAAGAAACTTTTATATCAGATTATTTTTCCTATATATAGAGCACTTCTGAGGCTCCATTTCCCATATATATGTCAAAGCGATACTTCTTCTTCATCTTCCTGAAAAACAGGGTTTTCCCTCGACAAGTTTCACGGTCCGAACATCCTAAGTAGACAGAATTTGGACTTCTTTAAGTGAAAATTCAGATGATAATGATAAGATTTTTAAATAAATGAAGGAAAAATTCAATTCCTCGGCTCACTTGTTGTCATTAAGATCAACTGAAGTTTATTTCGCAAAGTTTTCACGCCTTCTCGATGAAAATTAATGGAAAAGACGCAATTTTCTTGAATCCAATGCGAAAATTATTATTAAAATTATATTATAACAAGAAGAGAGATCTCTTATCAAGTCAGGCTTAAGAGGTCAGGAAAGACAGAGGATTTTCCCACAGGAATCCTCATTTGATGGTGAAAAACCGTGGACACAATTCGTCACAATTTGTTCTAAAAATACACTTTTTTAGGAATGTTATCGGATTTTTCATTGAAAATCCATCAGAATTCCGTCATGACTGTTTTTACTGTGTGTAATTAAATATGTTCAGTGTTTTTACAGCTTGAAGCTTTCTTTTAAAATCACCTACAATGCTTACAACACACATATAAACTATGTAGAGAAATCGTTTCCTGTTTCATTGTAAGTCAATGCACATTATGTAAACACAGTGATTATTTTCAGAAGCATTAGATTGTTGCATTGTCACTATTGATTATTTGTGGAGTGTAATTGAAATTTAATTGTGACAGGACAGCTAAACTCACCTGTCCACTTAATTACTTCGCCAGGCATGGAATTTCCAATGGAGCACGTTTTATTTGAAGTCATCGACAATATTTATCCACAGAATGTGAAAATCATTTCCTTGCAAACATTTGCGAGAAGCAAGGGGGAGATAGCGTGGTCGGAAGTGGTGTACAACTCAGCAGAAGTTATTAGGAAGTAAAAGTGTTAAAAACAATTACAATATTCACTTCCTGAGTGCTTCTTTTAATGCGAAATTATCCAAATTCTGTAGATTTCTGCGGATTTCTTTTAATTTCTAACGTAGAAACAATCACAATAATCCTTTTTGAGGTTATGTGACGAATCTATGATGTTTTTAGTGAATAATTCGCAATGTAAGACATCAATTCTTATGCTAAAGTCGGAAAGATCGACAGCAATTGGCAGAATTAAGCATTTGCATGCAATTAACATTGTTTGTCTGATCCTTTTGAAGCCAAGAAGCACCGAAAATTGTGGTTAAGTTGAACATAACCTCAAAAATAATCATTTAGAAACCCTTCTGAACGACTTTGTGTCTAAATCAGCAATTTTGTATTCAATAGAAACTCATAAAAGATGATTTTGTGATCCAGAAAGCTTCCAAAAAAGGCTCTAAAGATCTTTTGGTGATATTTTTAGGTTATGATTGGAAAGATACTTTAAAAAACGCTTTTAAATGAATTCTTACAGAAATATTGGATCATAAATTCTTATGCTAAAGTCAGAAAGATCGAAAGAAAATGGCAGAATTAAGCATTTTCATGCACTAAAATTGCTTTTCTCTACCTTTTAATGCCAAGAAACACTTAAAATTGTGCTAAGGAGCAACATAACCTCACAAATAATCTCAAAAATAGTCATTTTGATCTGGAAAAAGCTTATTTAGAAAACTCTCTGAATCATTTTGACTTCTGACGAACGATTTTCACTTCATTGTTGAATGATTACAAATGATTTTGTGATCTTAAAACCTTCTAATCAAAGTTTTTGAAGATCTTTCGGTAATATTTTAAGATTATGGTTGAAAAAATGCTCGAAAAAATGCTTTTAAAATGGATTTTTACAGAAAAATTTGATAGAAACTCAACAGATTCATTGTAATTTGAGAATTTTTTGCAAACAACCTAAAAATTTCATGTGCTGGAAATGTTAAGAACTGGTGTACAGATTTAAAGCATATTATCTTCCCCTTGGCGAGAACTGAGTGGCAATTTTACTGCGAAAGCAACTAAACCAGATCCTGATTTCGTCCCTTAAATTGTAGTGTAATTACGGCGCAAATATATTGCATTACTGGCGAGGCAAATTAGATGAAAGTTTGATGTGATGATTGAATTAAATATTTCAACGCAACATCGCAGGCGATATGATGAAGTGACTTGTAATGTGTGCACCCTAATTCTGGCATCCGCGAACCCGCGCGACTGACTTGCGTACGCAGGAATAGTAATGGAATTTCCATAATATAATTACACGGTAATGGCATCTATTTGAAGATTGGCACAGCGACACCATTAAAATTTCACTCACTTTGTTCGTATGATAAAAGTGGCGGCGCGAAAAGCTCTTCTCGCGCCTCAAGACTTTCGCAGTTGTTGCCCCACAATTCGCAGCCAAGTCAATAATACACTCAGCGAAAAATATCTTATGATTGCAATTAACTACGTCGTCATAACGCCGTAAGACATTGTAAATGTTACGAAGTTTACGAAAAATCAAAGTTCCTCAAAAGCTTCGTGAATTCGTAATAAAATTGTGAGAAATCAACTACGCTCGTAGTAAATACTATAATGGGTGCTTTATAAGGTTGTAAGCAACCAAATATCATGAAATCAACTACGCCGTAGTTAATATCATAACGTTTTTATGCCGTAATTCTTTTCAGACCAAAGAAAATCAACTACGCTCGTCATGAATATTATAACGGCGTAATAAAGTCATAATTCAAAGCTTCGACTCCGAAAAATCAACTACGCGTTATAAATACGATTACGCGTTATAATATTTATTACGTTTTTGCCCTGGAAAATCAATTACGCCGTCATAAATTCCATTACGTGTTATGCCATTGACAGCGTTTCACTCATTTGACCTAGAAAATCAACTACGCGTTATAAATTATATTACGCGTTATAAAATATGAAAGCATAGTAATTATTTACTATGCGCAATGGCGTTGTAAATGTAATAACGTGATATTTACGCGATAAAGAATGAAACGTAATAAATGGTATAACGCGCAATGGCATTTATGACGCGTAGTTGATTTTCTGCGGCTAAAAAAGCTTATCCTGGCGCTTTGATATAACGCTTATCCATTACGCGTTGTGGTATTTACAACGCGTAGTTGAAAGCTTGGCCAAAAGCCACATTATGATATTAACTATGACGTTATGTGTATTACAACGTATTTCCCCTCTTTTCTCTGTGTGTAGTCTTAGTGGAAATCGGAGGGAGAAGTAAAACCTTCTATAATTGGCACAATTTCAACTAACAAACACTCCGGATATCCCAGGGAAAAAGCTCTCCCTCTTTGTCAATTGATTAATTCCTTATCCGCATTTGTCTCTGTGAATTTTTAATAACTCCCAGAGACTTTTGTCTGTCTTGCAACTTTCATTAATACTTATAACGCCTCACGACAGGCACTCTTCTTCTTACGCCCCAGAGACTGAAATTTTCATGGAATAAGAAAAGATGTTTGAACAGTGGAGAATCTGAGACGTTAACATACTTTAACAGTTGAGTTCATTCGCCACATAGCGTGCAAATACAGCAATATTTACAATCTTCATTAAGACATCTCGCAAAAGTTCTAATTTCATAATTTCAAAAAGCTCCCGGCTTTATTAGCTTCTTTAAATACTCTCTGAGACATTATTAGAAAGAAAATATTCCGAGGCGAGGTTAAAGAACTGTCAAAGGTTTTTCGTATCTGAAATTAATAAAAATCTCTCCTCATTTGCTCTGTTTTCTCACTCTGCATATTAAATATTATATTAAAAATTCATGGCTTCACAAAGAATAAATTGCATAAAGGCTATATTAACTAAAAGTTGAGCTTTCAGTTGAGCAATTGAGTCTGAATTATCAAAGTTGCGCCTTTTGAGAAATGTTCATTTCGACGGATTCTTCGAAAACCAGCAAAAGCCAAAATCGCCAATGCGATTTAAAATCAATCATTTACTAATATTCCTAATTTAGCGATTTTCTCGCGAATTCTGCCCAGTCTGACTGAACAAAAGAACAAAAGTTCGCGCGGCGAAAATATATGTAATTCTTCTTAGTGCATGACGAGGCGGATTAAAAAAGGGGAAAAAGGCCAATATCTCGAATTGAGGATCTCGGAGAGAAAAGTGATATATGGCAGAAATGTTCGCCATGAAATTCTCTACAACTTCAAGCATATCGCGAATTTTTGCCACTCACGGGGTATTTTATGTGATTTTTTAAACACCCGAAAAAAGACACTTTTTTATGCCTCTCAGGGAGTTTTGGTCATTTTGATCCTCTGGAGTATTTTTGGCAATCTTGGCATGTTCCCGGGAATTGTAGCCAATGAAACCAGCTTTCTAAATCTGTGCCACTTCTGGCGATCGGATGAGAAGTTTGGGAGATTTTGTCCTTTCCTTGCGGAGGAATCTCAATAAAAAACAAAAAAAATTAATTCCTCCGCAACTCGAATCAATTATAAACTTTCCTATACAGGGTTTTACTCTGGGCTCAATAAGTGTTCAACTGTCCAAGAATCATCCAAAAGCAAATACCATTGATGGACTGTGTTATTGAAATATTAACTGAAATATCAAGAGTTGATAGACAAACTTACGATATTAAGTACAAAAAAAGCAGGTTTTGATAGTTTTCTTTGAGCTTATTTCCTGGACAGTTCATTTAAAGCAAATTTTCACATATTTTCTGTACATTTTTATTTATAACTTATAAGATTTACAACTCAAATGGCGAGATTTTATCTGCGAACAATGATTATGTGACTTGTTTTTTCATATAAAATTTACAATTTGCATGATATTTTAAATAATTTCTCAGATTTTATTCAAAATATAGAATTTTTTGCTAATTATATTTGATATTTTTCACCATACAAAATTATGCCCAACAAATCTAAGTGATTTAAGGTGAATTTAAAGATGCAAATCAACTAGAAAATGCTTAATTTATTTACTTTTCACTTGAATTTTGACTTTCAATACCGAATAAAAATTATCAGAAGTCAATTTTTCGCTTAAAATAAAGAGAAAATTACTGAAATTTCGCTATGGAAATATTGCAAAATGCAATTCAAAGAATTCATCATTTAAAATTCCAAATATTTGTGCGCATATTTTGAGTCAATTTCCACTGAACAATTTCCACAATTCTGTAGTGCGAATATAAGATAGAATTCAGCAAAGTTGGCCATTGCGTTTGGCTGATAAAACACACATTTCAATAGTAAAACTCCATCACAGAGTCTTTGTGGAAAACATGCGAGTGTTTCTCCGAGTGTGAATTTATCACTTTCCTAACTATAATTGACTTTGCATTGTTTAGTTAGGATTAATGTATGTGAATATTGTTTCCCGTTGTCTATGGAAAATGTATAATTGACAGAATGGGATAAAATACAGCATGCGTCGACTGAATACTTGCTGATCTGAGCCTTCTCAGGGGTTGAGAGAAAGGGGAAGAAAATCTGTACACCATTTCCTGACACTTCCACAATTTGTATGAAAAACCCATACAATTCCCAGGACTTCAGACTGCATTAATTGTTTATAAAAAAGACTAAAAATCAACTAATAACTCAAATATGACTGAAATCTAACTCAAATCTAACTCACAGATTTACAAGTTCGATTTTTAGACTATTTTAACCAAGAATTTCTATTCTAACCTCATTTTTCCTCTTCAATAAGTCACATAACCTAGAAAATATGTGTCAAAATTAATAACTGAATAAGAATTGATTCGCAATTCGTATGAAATATCCTTAACATTTCTCACAATCCTCCGAAGAACGTTAAAAGACGCTAAAATCAGTGATTTTGTATAAAATTTTTGTTATAATTTCCTGAAAACTAACTAAAATCTAATTGAACAATTTAATTTCATGATTTTATTTCACTAAAATTGTACATTTGCGTATTTTTCGTGATCATAATCTTAAAATTAAGAATTTATATTCTTTTGTAATATCGATTAGTATCGTTTTAACTCAAAATCGTAAGTGTTTTGTGAATAATTGAGGTTATGTTTGACTTCAGCATTGTTTATTAACATTGCAGCTTCCAAAATCACGATTTTCTTGAGTAAAAACACACAATTCTACTAATAAAGTAGAAAATACGTTCAGTTTAGGCTCTAGAATGTCTATTCTAACCTCATTTTTCGTCCTTAATAAGTCTCATAACCTAGAAAAATAGGTAAAAATGATAATTTTGATAAACATTAATTTCTGATAGTAAAATAATCAACAGAAAATCAAAGTTGTGAAGCAAATATTGGCAAAAATTGAAGCATTTCCACTTCCTGAAACTCCTACAGATCTGTACACCACTTCTGACCATATTATCACCCCCTTGGGTGAGAGTAAAGGCGTCCAGAGCAACAAAAGTCTCACTCATCGTCCCTAAACGGAACTCAATGGGGCTTTATATTGTGAATTTGAGATCTTTCTGTGCTTCTATTTAATGTATTTATCATCTTTTCTTCAAAATATCCAACATCATTATCTCTATAAAGTCCACAATAAAGCTTTGAACTTCCATCATTGCGTGTTTTTTTTCAAAAGTTTCGCCCCTTTTTATTGATAGTCTGCTGACATGATAAGGCGATTTTGAATAGGAATATGAAGATTTTCCGGGTATTATTGACAGTCGTTCGGTTTTCTTCATGTGAGAAGCTTTAGATTTTCAACACCCCAAATTGCCTCTTGTAATCGGACGCTATATATTCGGGGTGATAAAAGTCGCCGGGGAGAGAAAAAAAGAATTTAATTTCGACTCTGGCGCCACACCCTGATCGTGTGAATGTCATATTGAATGAAAATCCTTTGCCATACACGGCAAATCCCGGAAAATCTCTCTGCTCCAGATTGTCCTATTCCCCGACCGCCCAGCGGATGGGAGGGTGGCATTCGGGGGTGTGGGCGTTGGGGATGAAATGTGGTGGAGATTGTATTTTATATGGAGAGATGCCATTATAGTATCTGATATCCAGTGATTTCCGTCATTTATCTTCCTCCATCGCTGGGGACCGCGCCAGAAATGGGGTGCCCAGGGGAGCTTACGCTGCTCCCCGTAATTTTCATCATATCAATCGAACAATTTCTACTTCAGCAGACAATGATAGTGTCATTTTTCAAAGCTCCTTTGTAACTCAATATTGTCTATTCATTGTCTCTTCTTTCTCACATGACACGCTCACAAACTTTCTCCGCAAATTCACTCTGACTTCCAATGTGAGTCAATCCAAGTGCCGATCGTCTTTTTCTCTCGGAATTCCCCCAAATTATGCCCTCCATCGTGGGAGCATCTTGACTCAGCCAAGGGGGAGATAATATGACTTAAAACACCCTTCCAAACACTTCCAAATCCGCCTGACACTTCGAGAACATGACATTATTTCCCAAATTATAATGAATCTCTTAAGTTTCCATCCAATATTTCTACAAGAATCCACTTAAATCTGCTCTTTCTGGGCATTTTCTCCGAACATAACCTCAAAAATATAACAAAAAGATCTTCAAAAACTCCATTTGGAAGCTTTCTACATCGCAAAATTATCTTCTTTGATTTGCCAATGATCTTAAAATTGGAGATTCATGATCAAAACTGTTCAGAAAGTTGTCAAAATGACTATTTTTGAGGTTATGTTCAATCTGAGCACAATTTTCAGTGTTTCTAGGCATCAAAGGATAAAAAAAAAACACTGTCAATTGCTTTCAAATGCTTAATTTTGCCAAGGACTAGCAGAATTTATGTGCTAGAATGCGAATTATTCACTAAATCCGTCCTTGATTTGTTACATAACCTAGAAAAAGGGTTATTTTTGTTGTTTCTTCGTGAAAATCGAAGGAAATTCAGAGAATCTGGATGATTTCTAATTAGAAGAAGCATTTAGGAATGGAAAATTGTAGGTTTTTCAACACTTCCACTTCTTAAGTTCTTCTGCTGAGTTTGTACACCACTTCTGACTGTATTATCTCCCCCTTAAACGTTAAAAGATTCTGATTGGAAGCTTTCTAGATGATAAAATCTCTTTTTATGAGTTGGAATTGAACTTAAAATTGCTGATTCAGAGTCAAAATTGTCCAAAAAGCTTTCTAAATAAGCATTTTACAAGTTCAAATGACTATTTTTGAGGTTATGTTCGACTTCAATGCAATTTGCAGTGTTTTTTGGGCATCAAAGGTTCGGAATAGCAATGTTTATCGTATAAAAATACTCAATTCTGTCAGTGAATAACAATCTTGACGACTTCAGCATAAGAATTGACGTGCTAGAATGCGAAATATTCAATAAATTTGTCCGTGAAGCGTTGCATAACCTAGAAAAGGATTGTTTTTTCGTGCAATTCGAAAGGAATCCAAAAAATCAGGATGATTAGTCAGTAAAAGAAGCACGCAAGAAAGGAAGATTGTAAGTTTTCCAACACTTCCACTTCTTAAGTTCTTCTGCTGAGTTTGTACACCATTTCTGACTGTATTATCTCCCCCTTGGATTGCTGTGGACAAAACCGCAGAGGGCGTCTTGAGGGAGAAAGCATTTTGTCTTATGGTTGTCCATCTTCAGTCGTGAAATGAGGTGCGGTGGGAAAAAGTGGAGCATCTCGCGGGAATGGAAGCTCACCATCATCACAATCATCCATCAATGTGAAATATACAATTTAGTGCCTCACTTTGGGTTGTACAACAAATCCTCATTCATTTCACTGATGTTATCCGCCACAGGGGTGGAGATCACACCCCAAATATCTCCGCAAATATTTTCCATTTAATCGCCAACCACCATTACGCAAGAGGGTGGCGGCGGTGAAGGGATGAAAAACCACAAATCTATGCTGTAAATGCAAGTGTAGCTCCTTTTCAGTGTCATAATATGGTTGAAAATATAGCATATATTCCAGCGGATATTGAATTAAATTTATGGGGAAATTTTCGGTTTCCTCAATAAAAAAAAAGGAGGCTGCAAGTGAAGGAAAAGGGAAATGTATTATCCGTCATCCATATATACATGAGCAAAAGCGTAAACTCACAGCTCTAAAGATGCCTATCTATGATTGTAAAATTTTAGGGACACAAAAGCACCCTAACACAACAATTGATGTCATTTGTAGAGTATATCATCTATCCCTTTTTGGGGGCTTTTCTACTCTCGCGATTCATCCCCTTTGCGAATTACCCCGAAATATTTGATTATGAAGGGAAAAATTCCTTAATAATCAGTTTTTGCCTGATTCAGTGCTGCATTGTAGAAAATGCGGGGAATTAAATGTAAATTACAGATACTTTTTACATGAATAAAAGAAAACTTATATGACAATGAGCACCATTTTTATGGGAATAAACGGAAAGAAAATCCCAAATAAAGGTTATTTTCTCTTGTGTTCTATCCCAGCTTTTACATGTACTTTCAAAGCTCCAAAAGTTCTATCTAAAAGTTCAATTTCAATGCAAATACTGGATTTTCCGTTGTTCTGCTTTGGAGAACAACGTAACAACATTGTAAGATTCCTTAAGGAAACCTCAAGACAAAATCTATCATTCAAAAAAATCAGGCAAACTCAGGGTTTGTCCTGAAGGATTCCCGCTGAAGAAACCATTGAAAATCCATCGTTTTATGTCCTTTTCGTCTTTGTGGTAACTTAATTGCATATTTTCTTTCTGAATTCCTGCACAAAAACCATAGAAAATAAGTTTTAAATATTAAAATAAATTTTTTTTGTGATTTTCATTTTTATTTTAATTAAAATTATTTATTCCACCATTATTATTTGCTTATTAATATTAACAAAACAGAGAAAAAGTCACAAATCTGCCAAAAGGCGAAATTTGAACTTCTCAAAGGTCAATTTCGCCTTTGGGAAATACAATTGGAACTTCTTCATGCCTTTGAAGCTTGATCAGCTGATCGTAAATTTATGTGAAAAATTCAATATTATTAGCGTCCCTCACGCCAACTTTGCTGCCATCTGGCGTCGATATGTTGAGAAAATAATAAAATAGTCAAATTTTAATGAAATATCCAGAAAGTATTGAATTATAATTAGATTTATTTAAATATTTTGTATGAAAATGTTCAAATTTTGATTTTTGCTATGGAAAGTAATAATAAATAAATCAAATATTTAATTGAAATCATTAAGATTCCTCAAAAATCGCCTTGAAATACTTTGTTACAACATGAATGGAAATATTTCCCATATCATTATGGCAAATCTCCCGATTTTTCATAAAATACAGAAGAAATTTCCAAATAAACATGAAAAAATTTGGGATTGTCGTGGATATTTCCTTAATTATGATTCCCTTTCTTCGGTGTATTTTTATGATTTCTTCCTAAAAGGTTCGCATGGGATAAATTGCAGTATATTATTCTCCGTGTACAAGAATAATTCATCCAAAAGCCGCATTTCAGGTAACATTCGGTGAACGATAAGGATTTATTTACACGCGTTCATGTATTATTTCTCATTGAAGCGCAGGCCAAAATGCACGGCTTCTTTAACCTGTAAATCACATTGAGAAGCAGGATGTATTTAGCACAATGGAGCATTACACAGAGGATAAATCAGGAGATTCATTGGTATTCAGGGAGGCGAGGGCAAATCAAATGGGGCGTGTTCCGATGGCGCAGCAGAATGAGGTCAAAGTCAAAGCCTTTGCCCTCGAGTCACATCAATCGTGGAAATAATATTTGGCCCTCGTGGCGATTTTTTCTCATCCTTGCTCAAAGTAATTTCCTATTGCCAAGTCCTTTCGGCGGCCAAATATAATCCGGAGGGATATGGCGTCACTGCTGGGCTTTTTTGTTGCTGTTGTTGCTGTGGTGGATGAAGTATTTGAAAGGCCGGTGTATTCTAAGCCAGTGACCGGACACGTCAAACCCCCATAATCCTCACAATGCTCTGTCGCGTTGGAAATACAAAGTGACGCATTTATCCGCCTCATCCTAGAGCGCCTCGGCGCTGGAACTGAACCTTTTGCCGTATTCCATGTAGTGAAAGTCCTTCCGTCGCGTCTCAGCCGCACTCTTTATTACACCCCCAAGCCAAGGGGAGAGTCACTCGCAAGTTGAGACCACTAACTTTGTGATTATTCAATCATTTTTTCGATTATTTGCTTGATTATTACTCAAATTTTGATTATTTCATACAAAATTCCAATTATTTTTTTATTATTTTGCAATATTTCGTGGGAAAATAATATTTTTAAATTATTTTTTCTCAAAATTTGATTTTTTTGCAATTTTACTTGTGAAAATACAAACTTTTTTGATTATTTTACTCAAAATTGGGTTTTTGCAATTCACTTGGGAAAATAATAATTTTTAAAAAATTATTTTATTCAAAATTTATTTATTTTGAAATTTTACTTGGGAAAATAATAATTTTATAAATTATTTTATTCAAAATTTATTTATTTTGCGATTTTATTTGAAAAAAAACTTTTTTTTTATTATTGTATTGAAAACTTGATTATTTTGTATTTTTTCGGAAAAATAATTTTTTTTGATGATTTAATTCAGAATTTAATTATTTTTTTGAAATTTTACTTGAAAAAATAATAATTTTTAAAACTATTTTATTCCAAATTTGATTATTTTGCGATTTTATTTAAAAAAAAACTTTTTTTTTAATTATTGTGTTGAAAACTTGATTATTTTGTATTTTTTGATGATTTAATTCAGAATTTGATTATTTATTTGCAATTTTACTTGGAAAAATAATATTTTTTTTTAAGTCTTATTAAAAATTTGATTATTTTGCAATTTTACTTGGAAAAATAATAATTTTTCTTTTAAATCTTATTAAAAATTTGATTATTTTGCAATTTTATTTGGAAAAATAATAATTTTTCTTTTAAATCTTATTAAAAATTTGATTATTTTGCAATTTTACCTTGAGAAATAATAATTTTTCTGATTATTTAACTTAAATAATTGATTATTTGAGTAGAGAACGCAAGTTTGCTCAAAAATCGCCTTGTGACTTCCCTCTTGTCCCCAACATTTCGTCCTCGAGCACGAGAGGAAGATTCGGAATCCTGGAAATGGAACAAACTGTTTGCTTGGGTGGCCGAAATTGGCCTCCTTTGGAAGGAAGGAAGGAAGGTGAGGCGGCGTATTAAATAGTTAAGGTGGGTGTTGAAATAGTCGAAGGGAGTGAATGAATACAAAGGTACGCATTCGGGGGTGTTTGAAATGCCCTTTCAGCCCCTGTTCAGGTCCGTTCAATTGGTGGACTTGAAACGAGCAACAGCTCAGGAAGAAAAAAAGGAGTGTCACATCGTGAAACCACGTGATTTGGGCGTCCACGCAAACATTGAAAGCCAGAATGACAATATAAAACCCCATAATAGCCCATTTATTTGCTGAGGAAATGATGCTGAGGTTTCTCACACTTCATCCCCTTGTGCCCACGTATTAAATCACACAAATACCAACTGTCCTGGCTCTTAGCCTCGCATTGAAATTTTCATCCCCAGGATCTAATTGAAAGCCATTTCTCCGCCGCACTTCTCTGGCAAACAATAAAAGCCAATTAAATGCGGAGCGTGTGTGCAAAATTCCTGGGCGAAATTGCCCCCAATTTCAATTTGAATCCAACAACCTTGACATGGAGACATTTCGGGGTGAATTGTCCACTCTTGGTCTCTTCAAAGGACTTCCCAAAATGAGGAAAATTCACTGCAATTCACTGCAATCAGTGACTGAAGTGGACACAAACTCAATTTCCACCAAAGTGGACGATTTAGTCTTTCACGCAGCATATTTCCCCAGCATAGGAAAACAGTTTACAGCGGGAATTTTAGGAATTTATATAAGCAATTTGCATATTTTAAGGTAATATCTGGTGCGAAATCTCTATGTTCTTACGCTCCAATCAGCCCAAATATGATACGGTTAGGCTGTTGCCCTGAAACTTTAATTTAACTTTTGTATTCCAGAATACAAACTGGCAAATTTGCCTCTGGCAAATACATATTTATGTATATATGTTGTACCTTTTCCTTCTTTATCCTATATATTATCGCTTTGTCCGTAAATCACAATGGATTTTGCATGCTTTAATTTATTAACGACCATTGAATTTGGTTTATTTCGAAACAGTTTATTTTTTGCTATGTAAATTTAACAGATTTCGATATTCTCACGAATATACAATGATTCTTTTTTTCACATGAATTTGTTCCATCATTTGTTTGTGACGTAATTTGGTGGTCGTTGCAACTTAACATATTTCAAATATCATTTCGTAAAAGCTACGAATTTGCTATGCAACTTCACGCCTTTCATAGCTTACATTGGCGGCCGTCTGGCGGCGCTGGTGCAAAGTACAACTAAAATACATACGAGATGGCAAAGTGAAGCGAAGATGGAAGTTTATTTAATACAAATTTTTGCTGTTAAAACGCCATTTCTTTGTGTGTTTTCAGGGTAGAATTTACCAATTTGCGTCCAGTTTTTGCCATTTTCCTCCACGTTGAAGTTCCAAATGCTCTTATAAGGAGGTTGACTATATATGTAACCAACTCCTCCTGCCACCCCATCTCGCGGCGTCTCCTGTTTCTATCGACAACGCACTGCATCGCTCCGCGATCTCGATACGATTGACTTTCGCGCGCGTTTCTCCGCGTCACCCTCAGTGCTGCCTCTACCGTCAAATAATACTTACAGCGAGAATCTCATCAGGAGGAGAAGGCCGCCATGACAGTGGCATTCCCGCCAAAAGCTGCACCAGGGATACCAATTGGGCAGGACTTGGTGGTTTGTCGGTTGATAGAGGGAATTAGACTTACAACGTGTAAGTAAGGAAATATTTCCTTGGCAGTGGATTGAAGAATGTGTGGAAACACATAACCTCAACCAATATAACTGTACTAATTAATCTAAAAACGCCGTTAGAGCGTATTTACTTGATTTCTACGTGAATTTTCCGGTTTGTCTTATCGTCAGCATTTTGAATCATTTCAGAACTTTCGTAAATTTTACGAATTCATCACACTGACAGCTTATTTAATATGCTGTGAAATTAAAGTGCCAACGACCCTCTGATAAGAATATTTAATTACCATTTCCTCATGAGCTTGCATACAAATTGAAAAATCACTGCATTGCGTAATTGAGGCAGAAATTTGCATTCGTTTCTCATAGCATTATGAATCAATTCGCAAACTCACTCATCCGAGTGATAAATTGAGTTTCACAGCAAATGTGATATTGAATATACGCTGGTTGAAGACACATTACTGCTAATGACGCACTGCAAGATGACTTAATTTCAAGGAAGGAGAGATAATAAAGGTTAATATACTTTTTGTCATATTCAAGTTACCAAATATATATATATAAACAAATGTGAATGTTGTTATGGAGGAAAAACCAGACCCTCATTAAGGAAGTGGGAAAATATAAAGAGAGAAAATCTTGGATCACAAAAGATTGCCAATATCACTGTCCATTTGGAAGCCTCGACATCACTCTATATATAGTATATAATGTGCTTATGTATGTTTGTATGAAATTTTCCCGATACAAAAGTCGTTAATCGTTTTGGGGCGAGCTGGATTATTCGCCATCGCTGTCATCGGGATCGTCAATTACATCATCAAGCCTTGGTTGTATTTATTTGGCGCGAAGGAGCTGGAAGAAAAATTGCTGACACGATAAATCCTTTAGAGGATAAAATTACCACACATTTTCACTCCCCCAGAATTCACCTAATTATCATCAAAAAAAAATTGTTAGCAGCAATTTTGTCAATAGAATTTCACCAGTGAAAAGAGAGAAAACTATGAGTTTCATCGTTTTTGCATCGTTTTGGTCTGATGTAAATCGACGGATGCTTCGAAAACTGTTAAAAGTCAAAATCGCCATTTTTCAGCAGAGCGATTTCAAAATTTAGCGGTTAAACAGCTGCGAAATTTGCTAAATTTACTTCAAAATCCTCAAAAACGCCTTCAAATCGTCCGTTAAAGTGCAAATATTGCTCTGAATTTATTATTTTGTAAATATTTTAGTTGATTTCATTCAATTTTTTGGACTAAAATATGACAAAATTAATGGAAAACTGAAAATATTTCTTTCCAAAGTTGATTTTAAACAGTCTTTGAATCGATTTTATCCAAGCAAGTTCTAAAAAATCAACTTTTCATACTTTATTTGAGCTTTTCTTTAAAGTTTTCAAACGAAAAAAATTAAAAGATATAAGAAATATTTATTAAAAGTCTAAAAACATTTTTTGAATAATTCTGAAAAGACGTCTTATGCGTTTGACTGCAATTTTTGAGACATTTTTCTTCAAAAAAAAATTGAACGGCGAAAACAATGAAAATTCGACTTTTTATTCACAAAACGTGACCATTTTTTCCATTTGTGTTTTTCAGACAAATAAGTAATTTTTTCTATTGCCTTATAGGATAAAAATCTTAAAATTTTGTGTACAGAAAGGACAAATAAAGAGCTTTCCAAGGGTTGCTCAAGTGGGTGAAAAGTGGTTTCCATTCTTCAAATTTCCATTTCTTTCCATTCGATCTATTCCAATCCATTCCATCCATTCTTCGGAATATTCTTTCCCTTTGAGACTTATTTGAAATTGTGTCTGCGAAATCGTCTTAGAGAGAAAGATTTTTGCACAAATTCCAGCGAAAATCTTCCACATTAGAGAATTTAGGACAAGATTTTGAAGTGTCGCGGGTTCGATTCTCCTTCAATTCGTTTTTTCGCTACTTTTCTTGCCCTTTTCGAGCATTTTCCTTCATTTTATAGCTTTTTATCAGCAGTTTTTCCTCAATTTCTTCAAGAATTGTCTCTAAAAACGCAATTTGATGGCCGGAATTGCTTTTCTTTCACTAAATTTTTACTCCTGAATTCTTTTTAAAGCTTTAATCTTTATTTTGGGGGCTTGAAATTATTCTAAATGTTGTAAATGCTATAAAAACTTTGAAAGTTTTTAGGAAATCACAGAGAAATGTGTGAAAATGGAAGGAAAATGGCGCGAAAATGCGATTTTAGTAGAAAATCTTTTATTCTGACAGGAAAACGGAATATTTACAACAAATTCTGCGAATTCCTTCAGTTTTTTATGTTTTATTCTGTCAAGAATAAAGAAAAATCGACTTTTCATAGTTTTCCATTCACCCGTCGAAATAAGCCTGGGAAAGGGCGATGTTAAAGCCTAATCTCAGCCCAAACCAAGCAGGTTAAAACACGATGTTTTTCACTGGGGTACAAAAGCATTAGAATAAATAAGCATAATTTAATTTAATTACTTTCCAATCTTAATTACACAATTGAGCTGCTGCTGCTGGAATTTCGGCGGTGCTTAAGAGGGGACGAAATGGAATAAAATGAAGATAAGACAACTCCTTCGGCTGTCATTTGACTGAAACTTCTTAGGCCCTGAAGTGCTGATAGCGACGAAGGAAGTCATTTTATCAGCCAGAAATAATACAAGATCCAATCAATTAAGCGAAGTCGTTTGTTATTGCTTGCGTGTGGTTGAGATTTTCTGGATTTATGGCTTAAATGAAACTTGTGCAAAATGAGATTTTTCGCCAGACAGTAAACAATAAATATTCTAGTTATATACTAGAGATACAGCAGCTTGAGTATCATCTTCATTTCTCGCCCAATTCAACCATGTTCTTTAATTAGGGCAGCAAATAAATAAATTTCTTGGGTTAAATTGATGCCCAAAAGGCCTTCGACTAATTTCATTTCATACTCCATTTCCTCGTTCATTTCTTATTGAATTTTCCCGTGAAATATCTTCTATTTCTCCCATTTATCGTTGCGTTCTGTGAAGCAATTGAGAGGAAAAAAAAACTGAAGAAAGACACAACAAAATTTTTGCTCTTCTGGCAATCAATAGCAAAACGCCTAGAGAGTTTTGAGCACAATATTTGTCTGTCAACAGAACAAAAAGGCTTTCACAAAAGAAACTTGTCTTGCAGAGTGTGTTTTGTCGCAGACTAAAGAGCAAAAATCACACTGGCAAAGCTTCTGAAATGACTTTGGAGGATAATTTCTTTTGTATTATGTGTCGTAAAAAGTCAATAATCCGAATTTACGCTTGCTTGGACGTTAAAAGATAGTAAAAATTAGATAAAAAATGCATTAGTCAGAAAGATATTCGACGAATTGTTCAATTTTCTCCAATTATTCATGTTTTACAATACAAAAGTGAATGGAAATTGTGAAATATGAATCTAAAGCTAATGGAAATCAATTGAAATTCAATACTACAATTTCACATTTGAATTCACTAACAAATAGTTCATTATGTATAAAAAAAAATGTATTCTTTTTGTAATGTTTATGTGATTTTGATGTTTTTGCGGTAAATGAACATTTCACGTGCACTTCAATGCAAAAATGTTCATTTCACTTTAATTTACATTTAATTTGGAATAACTTATTTTAAAGTTCGATATAGATTTAACTTGAGCGTAGAAATTAAATTACAATTTCAATTAATTGGAGCGATTCTCAGTCACACAAGGAATGTTAAAATTGTGTTACATTGCTTTAACACACTTCTTTGCTATTCCAAGTCACAAATGTAAGGCTCAAAATGACGACACATGTGTTAAAACCATTTTCATTTGCCTGAATGTGTAATATTAACACAACTTTCAGAAGTTTTTTCATTGAATGTGTTAAAAAGCAGAATAACAGATCAAAAATCTGCAAATATCTTGCAAAAATGGATCAATCCGCAATTTTAACTCTCATTTTCAGGCTTAAACACGAAAGATATTTGCATTAAATTCTTTTTATCGTGGATTTACTAAATATTTATTTGAATTTTAGTAATTTAGGGAAATTTCACAATTTTTCCTCTTTTACACATTCTGTAATCGCTTAAAACTCTAAAATATTGTTTTAGCGAGAATATCAAAAGCTGTTTTTCCTTATTCACTTCGAATGTTGAACTTTTACATATTTAAACCTTAACATGTCTCTGTTTGACTGAGAATTGCTTCATTAATCAAGCGAAGTAAATATAGAGAAAAGTTTGCTAACCATCAAACATAACCTACAATAACAATGAATAGAAAAGTAATTCAATGAATTCATTCTATGCGAAATTGTTTTTGAACATCTTACATAAAACTTGCAAAACTATTTAAGCCAAAAAACTTTACGAAAAGTTCATAACTTAAATTTTTTTGTTCTCTTTCCGAGGCAAATAAAATGTAGAGTCAAAACTTTTCCACATTAGAATCTACAACAGACATTTAATATATTTGCTGTAGCATGAAGTAAACATATGTACACACATATAATTTCACAGAGTGATACAAACAGCAATAGGAAATAGATTTTATTAACCAAGGGGGAGATAATATGCCTTAAATTTGTACACCGCACTTCCAAACACTTCCGAATTTGTCTGACACTTTTAGAACTTGAAGTCTCTAAAGTTTCCATTTGATATTTCTGCAAGAATCGCAAGAAATGATTTTAAAAAGCATTTTTTATCATCTTTTTCAACCATAACCTCAAAAATATAACCAAGAGATCTTCAAAAACTTAGTTTGAAAGCTTTCCTGATCACAAAATCATGTCTTATGATTTGCTAACAATCTTAAAATTGCTGATTCTCAATCAAAATTGTCCAGAAAGTTGTCTAAATGTACTTTTTCCAAGTCCAAGTGACTATTTTTTAAGGTTATGTTCAATTTTAACACAATTTGCAGTGTTTCTTAGCATAAAAGGTTCAGAAAAGCACATTATAATAGCTTGCAAATGCTTAATTCTTCCAAGAATTAGCATAATTTATGTTTTGGGATGCGAAATATTCACTAAATCTGTTCTTGATTCGTTACATAACCTAGAAAAAAAGATTATAACGTTTGTTTTTGCGTGAAAATCGAAGGAAATTTAGAGAATCTAAATAATTTATCAGTAAAAGAAGCATGTTTTTCAACACTTCCACTTCTTAAGTACTTCTGCTCAGCTGTACACCACTTCTGACTGTATTATCTCCCCCTTGTTATTAACTAACGGCTAATATTTCTTTAAATTCTGACCAGTTTCGTGTTTTGCGACTGTGTGAAAAATGTACGACTTGACAAAAAAAAATTGCTGGTTTTCTGTCACCAAGATTATGTGATTATTAATAAGGATGAAAAATATTTTTCAGGCCATTAGCAATGATTTAAGAAAATGTTGGAGATTCCCATAAAACATTTCCTCTGTGAATTTACGCTTTAACCACCCACTTACCACCCTCAAAACCTGCCACATAATTTATTGCTGAGATAATTTTGTGAAAACACAAAATAAAATACATATTCGGTGTTCGCTGAGTTCACTGCTCTATCTCTATGTGTGATGGAGTAAAACTGCAAAAGAGACTAAAACCTTCCGGCAGTCTTTGCATAAAATATGATCAAGGGGCAGATATTATGTTCGGAAGTGGTGTACAGCTTTTAAGGAAGTGTTTAGGAATTGAAAGTGGACAAATATATCGAATAATTGCACTGCAAAAGCTTCTATTTCAGTAAATTGAGGCATTTTCTAAATAATTTTGCATAGAAAAAGAAATGAATTTTCTTGTATTTATAGGTTATGATGTTGAGTATTAAAAATAACCCTTGAAATCAACAAAATCGTATGTTTAAACTGGGAATATTTCTTTTTTTCCTGGCACAGTTGAGCATTTCTGCTCGAAAAACTTCAGATTGGTTAAATTTTAGAAGTAAAAAGACAGCTTGAAAGACAAACATAACCTCAAAAATGTAATTTTTGCCTAAATGAGTAATTTGTGCAGTTTGTACTTTATTATCCAGTCTAAACATTGTGATATTTCTTAAATTTACTCATTTTCACGTTCAAAAGGGATTTACATTAGTCCAAGAAGCTGATTTTCATAACCTCACAATTTCCAAAGACAAAACCATGAAATCAAATCATGAGACATTAAGACGCTTTTTGATGCATTTAGAAGTGTCTGGAAGTGTTAAAGATTGTGCGCCAGAGGCTAAGGAAGTGTCAGGAAGTGGCGAACAGATTTGAGTCCTTGTTTGAGGCATATTATCTCCCCCTTGAATATGAGGTTTTACGGCAACGCCAGAAATATTATTTAGTGCTTGTGAGAGCTTTCCGAAGTTCAGGAGTGTCTTCTGTGCTTTATTCTCCAAGTCACAGGCATCTTTGTGGCTCACCAGGAAAAAGGGGAAATGATGTGCGATACTTCGAAAGGTGGGAAAATGCTTGCAATTTTCCTCCGGTGTAACTATTTATGGGGTGGAATATTTGCATATGAAAGACGAAAATACTATCTACAAGTATACATATTATACAAATGGGGTTTTTGTACATCGGATTTCTTGTCGGAATTGCATAAATGCGATAAAAATTCAAATTTCTGCTCAAGGGGTTGCTAATATTGGGGATGCAGTGTCGATATTCGTGAATTTCTGGTTTATTTCGTGTGATTTTCACTTGATGTCTTCAATATTTAATTATAAAATTAATTGTACTCAATTTTTTGAAAGGACAAAAGGCGAATTTCCCAGCAGAAAAGCTTGCAAACATCAATAAGTAGTCAATATTGGTTAAATACTTAATCTTTAATCGGAAATTTAGGGTTTTACCTAATGTTTGACAAGAAAAACGTTCAGAACTTTCAAGAAATTCAAAAAATCCTAATGAAAATGTGTTAATTAATAACGCAATCAGCATTTCAAGCGTAGAAAAAACCGTTAAACATCTTTTAATCGTCCAATATTATTAAATTCTTCTTAAACTAAACTGAAAAATTCCTTTTTACAATCGCAAAAATATATTTTACCTTCAAAAATTTTTTTTCTAATTTTTGTATTAAACACAGAAAAAGATTTTTCGTTAATAATTTTTTTTAAGATCATCCTTAAGTCTTTTTAAGGACTTTGACAATTTAACTATATATTTTTTCTTACAACATTTTCCACATTTTTCTCTAAATCTCGCACAAAATTCTCAAATCTTTTATTTCGAGCATCTTTTTTTGTTTTCTAAGATCTCTAAATCCCGAAAAAAACCTTTGCAATGTTGAAAGATGCTTTGGCATTCAAAATCTATATTAGCCAACCCCTTGTTTCCCTTAGAAATCGCTGTCTTACATTTTTCCTCTGTCTTTTCCTCAGAGATGTTGAGGTAAATGGCAAAAAAGAACCTAGTATTAAAATCTCTGCTTTTTCCTCTCTCTCTCCGCCCAAATTTCCGAGACATTTCCACAGTTATGGTATTTTGGGTGGCAAATTTTATTTCAGGGTAATTTAAATAATATCCTCCTGAGTGTTTGGCGAAGAGCAACAATAAACATTTGCACACTCTCACCACGATTCTGACCTCCCCCTGAATCCACCCCCCACCGAAAAATCTGAGTATTTCTGGGAAAAGGCACGCATTCGGCTGTTTATTTTCGTGTTCGCGAATAATTTATATCCCAACCAATGTCGAAAGCTAATGGAAAATGTGTGGGCAATTATTGCTTATGAGTTCACTCGCGAATTATGCGCATGAATAGGAAAGTTAGATGAATTTGGGTGGCCCAGATTCCAGAATTCAATCACATTTCTGGTCAAGACACGTTTCTTGATTATGGGAATCTCTCAGTCAAAAAAAAAGAAGAAGCCAGAGAGCTCTCACGGAACACATTTCGCACCAAAGGCTCCAAATGGTGAAAGTCTTCACATTTTCCGGAAATTTATAGACAAACATCCACAGGGATTTGCACGCAAATCAATTGGTTTTCCTCTGTAGAGATTCAAACAACGTATTTCATGCATATCGTTTTACATTTTCCGAGAATCATGCGAGTCAAGAAGACTGAAAATGTAGTTTAAAAGAAGAAATTTTAAAGGCATCTAGAAGTTCCGAATGAATTTCCAGACTAGGAGAGATTAAACTGCTCCAAATATCTGTTAATCAAGGTATATTTAATTGTTTTTTTTAATTATATATAAATATTGGTTAACTTAAAGAACAATTAATGTCATAGAAAACAGTAAAAGAGTCACAAAAATTGCCAGAAAGCGCAGCGCTCTAACAAAAAGGTTGAATTTGCCTTTGGGAAGTACAATTGGAACTTCTACATGCCTTCCAATCTTGATCAACTGATCAACTAATGATGAAACCAGACTTTTTCTATGAGAAAACTTTCATTTTCCCACTCAAATTTCCTTTTCTCTCTACGAGAAGAGAGAAAGATAAAAATGCGATGTTATTAGCGTCCCTCACGCTATCTTTACTGCCCTCTGGCGGTGAAATGTGGAGGAAATGATCAAATCTTTGAATATATTCAAATTCTGATTAATTATTCAGAAAATAATTGAATATAAGTTCATCTATCGCTCGTTGCAACTTTACTTTCATAACATTCTAAATAAGCTGTCAAAAATTTGAATTTATCAAAAGGTGTTGCAAGATTACGATTCATATTATTTACTAATGTGAGGAATTTATATTTTACGTGATCTGAAATGTGTCAAATGTTGGCGACTAAAGTCAATTTTCTTCTGAAAAGATCAGAACAGCCAGAAAATTCACAGGAAAACCGAGGAAATAGACAGAAATTATGTCTTTAGGTTGATTAGCAAGAATTTATTGGATTTCTTTGGCCATTTCTGCACATTTCAGTGCACCAGATTGAGGTTATGTGCTTTCGGACGTTCTATGACATTTTCCAGGGAAAAAGCTCCCATTCGTACTTTACACTAGCGCCATCGGGCGGCCGCACATATAAGCTAAGCTATTGTAAAGTCACAACAGCAAATTAGTAGCTTTTACGAACTGAAATATGAATTCCGTAATGTTACAACGACGCGTAAGCAAACAAATACTAAGTCTTGTTACCTTTCTTGATATTTAGAAAGACATATTTTTGTTATATTCGCTTCTGCCTATTGTGATCCTAAGATGGGGTTTTAAAGGGCAAATATACATCTTAAAGACGACATGAATCCAATAGAAAGTCTTTCCGCGAATGGATTAAACTTCAGCTATTCAGATCACGTTGTTTGGCTCGGCAGTGTATTTCGAACAGGGAATTTATTGTTAACATCTCACTGTATCTTCAATGGGTCCAAGATTGTGGCCCAATTTCTTCATCTCCTCACATATTGTGTGTCAATTTGCATTCATTCGGTGGAGCAGTGCGGGTGAAAGAAAATATATTTCATTTCGATGCAAATCCTCGTCCTAATTCCGTGAATTATTCTCCATCAGTATATTATATACATCCATAAACAATACAATACAAATATTTTTTCTGAAAAAAATTGCGCGGGTTTTTTTCTTCATTTCTCCTATTGTTCTATTTCTGAATACTTTTGCATTTTATTGTGAGTCTGTAAATACAAAAACTAGACTCTCTTATTTACCTTCAAACACATAAATGAGATATTTATACTGAAAAGTATAGTGAAAAAAAAATATCTAATTGAAATTTACAACTGCGCAAGAAAATATTAATTTTTTCTCGGAAATTTGACGCTTCGAAACTTACAATATCCAGAAATCCGTGCACTTTTGTGTGAAGATCTCTAAAGAAAGTTTTCTGTGCATCAAATTACAGACTTCACTATAACTTCTCATTGTGCAACGAAGAGGAAGTGAAGCTACAACAATATGATATGTGTATTTATCAAGATGTTTATGCGGTGCTAAGACTTTCCATATTTGTTAACATTGAACTCTTGGAACTTGTGTAGCTGTTATGATTGAGATAAGAGGTTGCGGTGCACCTAATTACTTATATGTGTAGAATGTGATACAGAAAAGGGGTTTCGAAGCCGTGGAGATAATTAAAATGATGACTCAAGGGGCAAATCACAAGACGATTTTTGAGGAAACTCAGTGTTCTCTAATCAAAAAATCAATTATTTGAGTAAAATAATAAAAAAAAAGATTATTTTCCCAAGTAAAATTGAAAAATAATCAAATTATGATTTAAATAATAAAAAAAGATTATTTTCCCGAGTTAAATCACAAAGAAAAATCAAAATATTATCAAATACTGAATTAAATGGTCAAAAAATGAATATTTTCTGAAATAAAAATGAAAAATAATTTCAAAAAAATCTTATTTTCCCAAATAAAATGACAAAAAATCAAAATAACCCAATATTGAATGAAAAAAATAAAAAATGAATAATTTCTCATCATATTTTGAATAAAATAATCAAAAAAAAAAATCTAAACTAAAATTACATAAAAATCTCAATAATCAAATTCTGAATTAAATAATCAAAAAAAGGATTATTTTTCAAAGAAAAGTTGTGAAAGCAAACAAATTTTGAATGAAATAATGAAAAAATAAATATTTTCCAAAGTAAAATTGAAAAATAATCAAATTCTAAATAAAATATAAAAAAAGATTTTTTTTCAATCAATAATAATCAATGAATTAGAATATTCCTAATTTTCACAAATTATTCAATTATATTCAAAATTTGATTACATATATTCAGAAAATAATTAAAAATAATGAGAATCTTGTACGAAATAATAAATTTTAAATCAAATATTCAGGAAATAATAAAAAAAAATTCAAAAAATAATCAAATTCTTATCAAATATTCAGGAAATAATAAAAAAATAATCACAATCTTTTACGAAATAATCCAAATTTGACCTCAAATCACAAATAAATCGAAAAAAGATTGAATATTGAAATTTGCAACTGACTTTCCCCTTGTGATGACTGCTCAAGTCAGGAAGATACTTGAGAAAGATGAAAACACCATTTCTTGTCAGATGACTTCCTTGTCACTTCAGAAAATTCAATTTCCCGCCTCCGCATCATTTCCTCCGTTGCACGATTTAAACCCGCACTGACTGCAGTAATTCTTTATATCGAAATAATTCTTGCTTAATTTGTAAAATAAATTTAATTGTTCACATTATCATGTTATTTCCTCGGCGCTAGGAAAGGCGAGAAAACCTTCTCAAACATTTCCGTGGGAGAAATTCACTCCTTAACTTACGACACAGTCGCGTCGTCATCGCACATAAATTTATGCGCAAAAGACGAATCCTTCAGGTTGAGTGTATGCAAAATGTGCGAATATAATTAGGAACTCCGTGTGAGGGAATTTTGTTAAAAATTCGTTTCCTCATTTATTATTTATGTCTTCACTCAGAATTTCCCAAAAACTTTGTCACACAAAAACCGACGGGTGAATTGAAAACTATGAAAAGTTGATTTTTCATCATTTACATCTTATATATGTTCACATTTCCCCAAGAAATATGTCTTAAACTGCCAGTATTTCGCTAAAACACTTCTTTGATAAACATCTGAAATTCATATTTCCAGGATTTTCCTTAAATGTTTGTTCCAAAAAGTATTAAAATGATAAAATATGGCATATTTTTATTTTTCTCATACAGAACTTTGAAATTGATTTCTTGCAACTTATTTGGATAAAAAGTACTCAAAATCTATTTGAAATCGACTTTTGAACAACAATATTTTCTCTTTATCAAATAACTTTGCCTTATTTCAGTCAAAATTCCAATAAATACCAATAAAATCAACTGAAATATTCACAAAGTAATTATTAAAGAACAATAATTAACACTTTATCAAACCATTAGCGGCTGTTTGAGGTTAAATTCCGCAAATTTCGCAGCAAAATTAACGCTAAATATTCAATTCAATCTCTTAAAAAATTACGATTTTGGCTTTTTATCGTATTTGATTCACACGTTGATATGTTAATGAGGATATTATAATACCAATGGCCAAAAGAATTGGAAAAATCAAATACATTTAATTTTTATATTAAAGAATTTTACTGTAATTCACTCTATAACATAACATTTCTATCGCTTTAGCAAATTATGGGATAATGGAATGTTGCAAACGAGCGAAGCGTCAGGTTTCATTTTCCACTCTCGCTAATGAAAATCCCCTCAAATTACGAGTTTCCAGTTTAGTTGAAATACATGTAGTGTAGCTGGTTGTGTTTATTCTCACTGCTTCACCATTGGTCTGTCATCAAATATTGATAACACAAAAAAATCGAGCATGTGGCGATGGTTGGAAATGAGTTTTGGTTTTGACATTCTATCTCTAGTTTGAATGTTGCGCTGGAAAGTTTGGCGGAGGAGCTTTTTTGGACAGCACACAGCTGGAATATGTATGCATAGATACATATATAGCATTCTCTATGTAATGTAGTTTTAATGGAAAATAATTTTCCACCCATCACATCATCTGACTTAATGCCATCATGTATTGACTTTGACACTTTCGACGAGAACGTCCTTCCAGTTATTTCTGTCAAAGAATCACTGCCGAAATATTCATTGAGTGCTTCTGGGGCGCAACATGTCTATCAATTCATCCCCTACTTAATGTATACAATTGAGTGGATGTGAGTGTCAAGTTCAGAGGGCAGAAACTGTGCTCAGAAGTGGTGTACAACTTCAGGGGAAGTTATTAGGAAGTAAAAATGCTAAAAACAAATACAATATTCATTTCCTGCGGGCTTCTTTTACCGCCAAATTACTCCAATTATCTGAATTTCTTCTTATTTTCTTGCGTAGAAACAATCACAAAAATCCTTTTAGAGGTTATGTGACGAATCTATGACGTTTTTAGTGAATAATTCGCATTATAAGACATCAAATCATGTACTGAAGTCTGAAAGATCGCCAATTATTATCATAATTAAGCATTTGCATGCAATTAACATTGTTTTTCTGATCCTTTGAAGCCAAGAAGCACCCGAAAATTGTGGTAAGATTCAACATAACCTCAAAAATAATCATTTAGAAACCTTTCTAGACGATTTTGCCTCTGAATCAGCAATTTTGTATTCAATAGAAACTCATAAAAGATGATTTTGAGATCCAGAAAGCTTCCAAAAAAGGCTCTAAAGATCTTTTGGTTGTATTTTTAGGTTATGATTGGAAAGATACTTAAAAGACGCTTTAGAATGAATTCTTACAGAAACATTGAATCATAAATTCTTATGCTAAAGTCAGAAAGATCGACAGAAATTGGCAGAATTAAGTATTTTCATGCACTAAAATTGCTTTTCTCTACCTTTTAATGCCAAGAAACACTTCAAATTGTGCTAAGGAGCAACATAACCTCAAAAACAACCTCAAAAATAGTCATTTTGATATGGAAAAAGCTTATTTAGAAAACTCTCTGAACCATTTTGACTCCTAAATAGCGATTTTCACTTCATTGTTGAATGATTACAAATGATTTTGTGATCTTAAAACTTTCAAAACAATGTTTTTGAAAGTTTTTCTGTAATATTTTTAGGTTATGGTTGGAAAAATGCTCGAAAAAGTGCTTTTAAATGGATTCTTACAGAAATAATTGATAGAAACTTAACAGATTCATTGTAATTTGAGAATTTTTTTTTGTAAACAGCCTCAAAATTTCGTGTGATGGAAGTGGTGTACAGTTTTAAAGCACATTATCTTCCCCTTGGTCAAATTAACACAGTGAATGATATTAATTTACTTAAAAAAAATATCACATGAAATTCACTGTTAGACTCGAAAAAAGAACTTTTGAGCATTCAAAAACGTTCACATGACACACGATATTTTATTAAATGCTCGCACATAAACTACATATGTATGTGTACGCATAACGCATGTAATTTATGCTTGCCAGTGAAGCCTTTTCATTTTTTTTTCTTGACACATTTGATAAATGATTTTGCATATAAATAAAATATCTGCGTCTTCTCAGAAAAAAGGAAAAGTTGAATAGCAGAGAAAAAGGAAGTTTTGCTCCTCGAATATTACTGGGCAGAAATTGTAAAGAATTTTCTAAGGGAGATAATTAAAAAGTACACAATAAACAAATGCTCAAGACTTTTTGGGGGGGTGGAAAAAATTTAATTAATTTAATTTCGCCGCATATTGTAAAGCTCGCGTCTAATTGTAATTGAATTACTTTTTGCATGGAGGCTTCGGCGCTCGCTCCCTTTCACGGGGACTGTACAATTTTAGGGTCAGCCCCAAGTTTTGGATGTGAAAAGAGGGTGTGGGACACAAAAGGACCAAGTTTTCGCCACAGAATTTATCAGTGCCAGCGAGTGAATGTGGTCTTAGTAATTTCCTCCTGAGGCAAAGCCCCAAAAATAGTCATACATTGCGAAGACACACCTTGGAACTCGTGCTAAATTGATTATTCTTGAAGATGAAGGGTGGCTTCGTTGTATCCCTGACGCCAATGAGGGTGTGCTGAATATAGAGGGAAAAGGACTGTAATTGCTGGTCATCTCACACACGACCTTTCTGTGCTCCAACACCTCCGAGTCTCAACACAACACGTGTGTATTGTAAGCAGCGAAGGACATTAAATAGGAATTAGCTTCCCAGGGAGCATTATTAAATTAAATCCTCCCATTCAATTACACGTTTGCACATGTTAATGGAAAAGAAATATTCACTGTACATTATTTGCAATGATCTCACGCCAAAATGCCGAAACATTTTGAAAGCAATCAAAGAATTTACAACACGAAGCATATTTCGGAATTCCAATTGAAGTGCAGTTGAAACTGAAAATTATCACATGATTAATGCTGCGTAGCAATTTGTATTGATTGGACTTCCATTTATGATTTCACATGGAATATAACGTTCAGTGTGATGAAGTGACCAATAATATGTGTTTAAAATTGACGCAATTAGTTGAAATTCATGTATTTTGTTCAATTACAAAACCACCACATTTGCAATCGTCAACTATGTATTTTTATTTTCTACATCATATGATTTCGCACTGGACTTTTGAGCAATCTCAATGGTCTCAATCAATTATTTAAATACATGATTTTTACATTGTATAAATTGAAGAAAAAATACAAAATAACATAAAACTGAATATTTTCAGGAGAATATTAAAATAATTTTACCACAGATTATGAAAAATTCGTATTTCCACCTGATTAAGGAGGTTAAAATTATTCCAATTAAAAATTATTGCATTAATTGCTTAATTGTCTTAAAAAAACAACACAAAAAGTTCGCTTAGTTTGCAAGCTTAATAAAGCTATAGATTTTTGAGCAACTTGTGGAATTTTTTTGTGCTCTTTTCGGATAATAAAAGCCATTCTAGTAAGCCAATTCATGCTCATTATTTCTAAAATTGTGGGAATTGATCCATTATGTTAATTAATTGGTACGAAATTTCCTTTGTAACACAATTTTCCGGAAAACTAGTATTGATGTTGATCAATATGGACTAATTTGTACTTAAATTGTCAATTTTAACTATTTTTCCCCTAAAAATGTGTTAAAATTCGGCCATAATTCATTGTGGATAACTTTAAACTCATTTGATTTCACAATTGAAATTATTAAGCTGAGTATTTAATTTCATGGAATCCAAAGGAAGCCAAAAAGAACAGAAAAATTAGTCGAATATTTCAAAAAGGTTCTTAATAAATTATTGTGAAGGTATTTTACCCTTTTCGAGAACTGAATCGGCTGAATATATAGCGATAAAGCTCTCTGAATTCCCCAAAACTGACATACATAGAAAGTTCCAGTAAGTAAAGGTCTTAACTGGGTTACAGATGAACATATTTATTCTTTAATTTCCCAGAAAAAATTCATCACAAAAAATTAACTTTCCACAAAGTGAAGGAATTGAAGCAATGTCGAGTGAATTTTGTGTGTAAATTAACGATATATGCGCACATCAGCATACATAATTCAAAATGGCTCATGAAGGGGTGTGAAAAGATGATTATTTGTTTAATATGTTGTAGCCATTTAATGGAGTGACTGACATTTTTATTGAGTTGGGAATCTTCTGTCGGGGAAGCGAGAAAAATAAGTATCTTAAGGAAAAGCGGCTCCCTTTCAGTCAACAAATGATGCTAATTCACTGGCAAAGGCCAAAAATTCATGCTTTTCCGCCACCCTTCGCACAACCACTTGCTGGGGGAAGTGTATTACAGGGTGAAGTGATGTAGCATGAAATTGTACTAAATAATTCCCTTGATTGCCACGAATATTACTTGAGATACACGCAGAGAACACGTGCTAATGGAAAATACACACTAGGTGAATTCTCTGTGAGGAAGTTTGCTGTCATTATCGAGGGACGAATAGTCCTGGAAGCTTCCCGAATTCATAAGAGATTTCAGTGACAGAATTTTCAACACTTTCAGACACTTCTGAACGTGTTTAGAGGCATTTTTCATCCCTTTTCAGACTCCTTTAACTGTTTCTCACACTCAATTCAGACTTATCACAATTTGTTTTCATATTGTGAGGTTGATTTTTTCCTAGATAATGAGGTTAAATTGGTCACTTTAAAGCAAAACCCGCTTTAGAATTAAATAAAGAAACATTCTTCTGAGCTGAAATTTAATTTTTTGCGGTTATGGTTGACTTTTAAGCTTATTCACGAGCAATATGAAAGCTTTTTCAACACAAATCTAGCAAGAAAAAGAGAAATATCCTCCGAATCAACACAAATTGGGTGATTTTAGTGGGTTTTTAACTACCAGAATGTATTTTAAATCAATCATATAACCTAAAAAAGCAATAAAATTGATTTTTCCAAATAAAATAATTGAGAAAATGCTTCAATTTGTTGAAATAGAAGCTTTTGCAATGCAAAATATTCTATGAATTTTACCACAAAACTTTGATCCTCGGAGTAAAGTGAATAACATGAAATAATCGCTGAAGAAGTTCAGAATAAACAACACTTTGCTGAATATTCTTTACAGTTCTTCATTGAGTAAATTTCGTGAATGACTTGAAGGAAGAAAAATTCGCAACATGTGAAAAAATGTCACTTTTCCAGACTCTGTGCGTATATAAAAATGAAAAGGTCAATTTCATAATAAATGAAGCTTATATACTGGCAAGTGTAGCTTCTTGTTTCAGCTCACCCGCTGCTGATGGGGTGAGGATTTCCCGCCCTATATCTCTGGGGATCGTGGGGATTGACATTACCAATAAAGTTTTTCCCACTCTCGTCGCTATTCCCACTTCATGTCGGCGAATGCTTAAGCAAATGGGTGTGAGAGTGTTGAACACGATGACAAAGTGTAAAATAGATATTCTCTCCCTTTCTTATCATGACCCCTTTTCAACCTTCACAGCCAGAGATTGAGAGGAATTTCCTAAGGAGTTGAATTAATATTTCCACGGAGTGGCGCTCTTAATACTGCGACACATATATAATTTGAAATTGTCACACTAGAAATGCAAATTGCCATCTCTGGCGCAATCTTCCGCACATGCACTCCAACATGGGCTCCACGGCGCAAGAGGGGACGTTCGGCGAAATGAGACATCCCTCGGGGGATGCAATTATTCACTTCTTTGTTACACATTAGTTTTACCTTTTATCGCCCTCTTGGAAGTGGCACGAGAGAGCTTGAACCCATTCAGCCCAGCATTCAGATATTAAACATGGCATTTTCCGTTTGCTCGTTCAGACTTTCGAGAACAAGGATGATGACAAGTGCACAAGTACCAACAATCTGGCATAATTGCAGCACAAAGAGAAATTAATATTGTATTTTACGAACTTTTATACCGGCAGATATTTACGAAAGTTTTCTTTCAGCACACTTACGATATTTTAAATGCTCGAGTAATTAACACAATTAAGTTTGAAATCTAAATCTACTCAATTTAGATTTAGATCCGTGTTTATCAAAATTCTGCTTCAATTACTTCAATCAAGGGGGAGATAATACAGATGGGAGATTTGGTTAACATTTTAGATCTTCTGTTACTTATTTTACTCCCAGAAATTAATTTTTATCCAAGTTTACAAAGCTAAAGTCAAACATAACCTCAATATTTTACAAAACATCACCGATTTTGATATAAAACGATCCTAATCGATGACTCTTCATATTATTTCATTTAAATTTAATGATTATGATTAAGAAAAATACACAAAAGTGCAATTTAGTGGAAGAAAATCGAAAAAATATTGTATGAAAATGTGAATTTTACGTGTATTTTCAAGGTAATTAAACTAAAATTAAGTACAATATCACTGATTTTGATCTC
Source organism: Phlebotomus argentipes (assembly GCF_947086385.1). Classification (NCBI taxonomy): domain Eukaryota; kingdom Metazoa; phylum Arthropoda; class Insecta; order Diptera; family Psychodidae; genus Phlebotomus; species Phlebotomus argentipes. The sequence goes on from NW_026776174.1 coordinate 6,647,398, forward strand.
TTTTATCGTCTTATTCAAATAGTAATCTTTACGCAGAGTTTAAAAGATTTTGTCTTACGATTTGTGAATCAATTTTCTAGGTTTTCTAGCACTAAAAACGTTATTTTTATCATATATTAGTAAAATTGAGCATTTTCACTCAATGCAAATAGGGATTTTGAAAGCTAAGTGAGTTAAAATCGAACATAACCTCAAATTTTTAATACACAGCAGCGAATTTTGAGCTAAAAATGATTGTAATTAATAAAGCGATATCAGAAAGTGCGGATAAAAGGAAGAAAATCATCAAATTTTGCAGTCAGTTTCCAGCTAGTTTCTATGTTTAGTTGCTTTTGAAGTCTGAAGTCCCGAGAAGTGTTAAAGAAATACATATCTGAGCCATATTTTCTTCCCCTTGACTTCAATATAAGACTGAATTCTTTGGATCAACTCTATCAAATATTATAAACTTCTATAGATGTACTGAATTATTCGGACTCTTCTCATAAAAAACAATTTCTTCTTGCATAATTTATGACTTTTCTCCAATTTCTCCTCGTGTTTTGCCGCCAGTGTGTCGAAGAAGCAAGCGCAATAAGGTGTGGAAAAACGCACGAAGCGCGATAAGAAAATCCTTAATGCGAAAATACAGAAGACACAAGAGAAAAATCCCAGATAACATATTAGCCAATTTCCCAGTCTCTCACTTTGCACGAGTGGAAGTTTCGGGTCAAATTGGCAAAAGTGAAAATTTCAATATTTTACAGCTTTTCCCATATTCGACGGGTGAATGGAAAACTATGAAAAGTCGATTTATCATAGTTTTTGTCTTAATGTATTTTTGAAAAGCCTTTTATTTGTTCTTTCTGTACAAGAATTTTTTAAAATTTCTATCTTATAACAAAATAATATAAAATCTTATTTAGCTAAAAAGCACAAATGGAGAAAGATTATCATGTTTTCTGAATGAAAAGTTCAATATTCATTATTTACGCCGTTCAATTTTTCAAAGCTGAAAAGCCTTTTCAGAATTATCCTAAAATGTTTTTTACACTTTCAACGAATATTTCTTGAATTTTTTATTGTTTTTCACTTGAATACTTTAAAGAAAAATGTAAGTAAATTATGAAAAGTCGATTTTTTAGAACTAATTTCCGTAAAATCGACTTTCGAAAGTAATATTTTCAGATTTTCCATTAATTTTGCCATATTTTAGTCAATAATTTGAATAAAATCAACTAAAATATCTACAAAATAATAAATTCAGAGCAATATTTGCACTTTAACGGGCGATTTGAAGGCATTGTGAGTATTTTGAAGTAAATTTGGCAAATTTCACAGCTAAATTTTGAACTCGCTGTGCTGAAAAATTGCGATTTTGGCTTTTGATAGTTTTCGAGGTACCCGTCGATATGGAGAATCGCAAGTTTCTGCCGAATACAATCATTAATCTTTCTCTCATGACCTGAGTTGCGACATTCAGGAGGGATGTGATTATATGGAAGCTGTCTGCGAGAGATACACGAGAAGGAATTTTATCAATTTCATCCATCCTTGATTTGTCGGAGGGTTGGAAAAATTTTCAAACTCCAGCGACAGGGTGGAAAAAATACGACCATATATTGAGAATATATCTATTGGTGTATCTATTATCTCTTTCTGCTTCTTCAATTTTCTTTAATTTTGCAATAAACTCGCCCCAATTTGAATTTCAAAATCAAATTGTAGGAAAAGAAGGCGCAGCAGAAAGCTCTCGAGGAAATACTAAAAAAGAAGGCGTCCTTCATCTTAAATCAATCCTCTTGAAATTGAATATCATGCGCGCCTCCAAGACTTCAATTTCACATTGAATTCTTCAAACACTTTTATTGCCACAAATCTTGAAGCTCATCTCTGGCCAGAGAGAGAGAGAAAAACGATGAATTTATATCGATTCAGCATGTCTTAAAGTATAATTTCAAATTCAGATTGATTTATTGGCATTTTTCATTCCCACTTCATGAATCCTTTTGCATATTTTCCAACTGAACTCAAAACTTTAAAGCATTTCTCACTAAATTGCAGTGCTATAAATTACTGAAAACCTATTTTTGTAGTTTCATTTGCAGTGGAAATTTATCAGGATATGCATTTAATTGTCTTCATTGTCTGATATTTCACTGTCGATTAATTTCATTCGCTAAATGAGCTTCTCTCCAGGCGATTGTTTGGTTGTATTGGAATGAAAACCGGGGAAAAAATACATATATATTGAAATCGATATTCCTATGTTCGAAACATGAAACAATGACGTAAATCTATTCGAATTAATTTAAAAGGATTATAAATTTATTGAGCCGAAGTGACAAATTTCACGCTCAGATTGCTTTTATATCAATTATTCTTCTTGTTATATGAAATATTGGACTCATTGTTAAACAGCACATAAATGCCTGGGCATTTTGGGAACAAAGAACTGGAAGAAAAACTATATTTTTAGCTCATGGTTTTATCTTTCACAGCCCATCCAGTTCTGGGAGTGGCGCATAAGAATTTCACGAAGCACTTTAAGCTTTTCTTCCTCCGTACGTGACAACGGCTTTATCATTTCCATCTGATCAATGGTTCTACATTAGCGATATTTTCCGCAACGCCACACAGTGGAAACAACCCTGTGAGAATCACGTGGGATTCCTACAGAATCCTCTGCAGTGTTTCGCTGGACTTCTCCATCCAAACTCCTCTTTTCCTCCTTTTTTATAAAGAAATTTGCCGGAATTCTCTACGTAGAGCAGGATTTTTTGCAGAGAAATTCCTTGTAATGTTTTTAAGCAAATGCGTGAAAAAAATCAGAATATGTCCATTGAATTATTGTGGGTATTTGGGGTGAAAGCTGGTTAAATTTCATTAAACCAACACCTTTATAACTTCCACTGTAAAATCCTCATGCTCTTCTCTTCTCCTCGTCTCTCGTCTCCTTCACACCTCTTGTAGAATGCCAACATAGATGGAATTTACATTAAGGCAGTCTTGCTTTTTGTTTACATTACGCTGCTTCGTGAGCTGAATGTGGAGCGCTTCTAATGTTTCCAGCTGTGGTTCAATATACTCACCTCGCTAAACAAAAAATCATGGCCTTCTCTTCGTGAATGAGTGACCAGAGCACTCACATGTTGTCCTACTCTGTCCTTTAGCCGTTGCACTGTTTTTCACAGGCATTGAATGGAATAAACCACGCCACTCTCCGCCATTGTGGGTATTTTTTGTATCTGGTTTGTGTGAAAAACAGCGACAGTTTCACTCAATGTGGAAATGTTAGTTGTTGTCCGGTATATTTTCTGTTCCATTATAGAAATCCCTTATTATTGGCAGGACTTGACATTTCGACAAGGTCGAAGTGACTCACGATTTGAGACCATTAACTTTGTGAAAATTCAATTATTTCTTGATTATTTCCTGTTTTTTTCAAAATTTGATTATTTCATACAAATTTTATTCAAAATTTAATTTATTTTGCAATTTTTCTTGGGAATAAATTGTATTAAAGTATTTAAATATTTGATTGAGACCATTAAATTTCCTCAAAAATCGCCTTGTGATTTGCCTTTCTGGATTTCTAGATTTCGCGGCGAAATTATAGAGAAAAACCCTTTGAAACGCCAGTTAAACCAGTGACAAAATTTCAAATGATTTCTTTGTCGGAATCTTGCTGGATAATCAGTTGAAATTCCAGCAAGAACTTTTTGCTGGAATCCTGCAAGACGCCTCCGTTGTTTTTCCAGCCTGTCGGAAAAAGGGGGAAAAACCGTTGATATCGGATTTGTTTTTACTGGGCAATTTGCTCTTTTGAGGTGAAAAGTGCCATAAGACACACAGTAAGAAGCATTTTACATGCGAAGCGACAGAAGACAAGAAGTTATCGCAGAGGAATTTTCAACTTATATAAATTGGTGTAATTTTATTTTGTCGAAAACACCATGTATTGCCACTCGTCACGAGATGATGAACGTGAAAAGGGTTGATCTCAGAAATTGTACATAAGAAGGAGAGACTCGAAGACGGGCGTGAGACGCTGTTAGAGTTCATTGTTGCGTGAAACATCGAATTGCTGTTGTATTTTACTCCCAATTTTCGGGTTCTTCGGCGTGTTTTATTTTTCCTTGTTGGGATTGTTAGGGATGTAAAGTGAGTGTTTACAATTTTAGTATAAAGTTTTGCCGAATGATTGCGATGCTAAAAACCTGAGAAAGTATTTTTTAAGCAAATATATTTCAATAAAGAATTTCTTAATCAAGCATAACTTTGAAAGGATTCAGGAGTTTCAGGGGGTGGAAACAAGGGGCAAATCACAGGGTGATTTTTGAGGAAACTTAATGTTCTCTAATCAAATAATCAATTATTTGAGGAAAATAATAAAAAAAAATGATTATTTTCCGAAGTAGAATTACAAAATTATCAAAATTATCAAATTCAGAATTAAATTATTAAAAAAAATAATTATTTTCCCAAGTAAAATAATTTTGTTTTGTTTTGTCAAAACAAGTTTTTAATAAGATAATAAAAAATGATTTTTTCCAAGTATGATTCCAAAAAAAAACAAAATAATCGAATTCTGAAAAAATATTTAGAAAAAAAAGAATTTTTTCCCAAGTAAAATTGAAAAATAATCAAATTTGGAATAAGATAATAAAAAAAAATATTTTTTTCCCAAGTAAGATTATAAAAAAAATAATTATTTTCAATCAATGATTCAGAATATTCATAATATTCAATTATATTTAAATTTTGATAAAATATTCAGGAAAAAAACCAAAAAATAATTCAAATTTGTATGAAATAAACAATTTTTAATCAAATGTTCAGAAAATAATCGGATTTTTGTATAAAATAATTGATTTTTAATCAAATATTCAGAGAAAAAATTAAAAAAAGAATCAGAATATTGTATGAAAAAATCCAAATTTGAGTAATAATCACAAATAACCAAAAAAATGATTGAATAATCACAAAGTTAATGCTCTCAACTGGCGAGTGACTTTCCCCTTGGCGTGGAAATCTCATCTAGACTAGATTAAAAAGGGCTAGAGAAGACGAAACGCTCCTGAGAAATGAGACAAAAAGAGTTTCTTCACCCAAAATCACAAGCTTAGCCTCCGTCAGTTGCTCTGATAATTTTGAATTATGGCAAAATTTAATTATCAATTTCAAAGACACTCCTCAGCATAAAGGCCTAATACAGACTGTCTCACCGGCACAGCATGCTCCCAATTGCGCAATATACATATCTCACCAATTGCTTTGTCCCCAGAGCTTTATGAGTGGCTGCGTGGTGTGGCAAAAAGCCCCATCGCATGCAAAAAAGTAACATTTTCTGCTCTCCACCCCTGTCAGGAGATTTCTCAACTCCCCTGCGGAATTTATTACACTCGCGCGTATGTCTCTTCATGGTCGAGAACTCTGGGGCATGTGAGAACACAAAGAAGGTTGAATAAAATTTTCTATGAATTTCCTATGCCCATAAACAATTCCAATGTTGAGTGAAATATACAAAATACATACAAACATGTATTATTAAATCAGGCAAAAGAGAAAGAGTTCAAGGATCGATGGAAGAGATTTATATCTGGAATGCTAAACGCGATAGTGATGAGCTTTTGCTACTTGGCAAAAAGGGAAATATACATAAAGACTTGTCCAACTTCCCTGTAGCAATTTTTGAGGTTGTCTGTTGGGAGTTTTATTCAAATTTGAGAGGGTAAAATTATGTAAATTATTCTAATTTTGTTAGGAAAAAAAAATCTGCTGTCTATCCAAGTCACACGGTTGACCCAAAAGAGGTGTTTTTTTTTTCTTTTTGGCAAAAACACACCACGAATTTCTATACGGACCAAATGAAAGTGAAGCATCAGGAGCAAACATATTTGCATGAAGTCTCTGTATGTATATTTACACTTGGACTACGGGATTTTATGTGCACATGCATGATTATGTGTGACTTCAAAGGCTGTTGCTTTCGAGATCGTTTGGAAATTTTCCAAGGGGTTGCTAATAACGGAAATGCAGTTGTAATTATTAACAAAAATTCGTGGAATAATTGGAAAATAATTCTAGCAAAAATCCACAGGAAAAACACATGAATTTATTCCAGTTATTCCAGGAAAACCTGAATTAAGAATAACTCAATTTTACTCTCCGAAAATGTTTCGGACTGATTTTCTAACAAATTTTTTACACCCATTTCTAACTTATCAGTCTAATCTAGGCTATTTTTTACGTTTCAAGATGTTTAATCACTTAAAAATCTTAATTTTCTTAGTTTTAATTGTTTTAATTGTGAGGTTATGAATCCGATTTTTATTAAAATCCTTTTTGGCATAATTATTAATCCTTTGAAACGTAAAAATTTGCAAATATTCGAGGCTAAATTCACCATTTTCACGCACAAAGTGCGGAAAAACCTAAGCAAATTGACATTCTTCTTGGCTGAAAAGACATTTTTAAGGTTATGTTTGGACTTTTAAGTTTTCACAACACAAATTCTTAATTTTATACCAAGAAAACACGAAATATTCCCAACTTAAACACAGTTTAGATGATTTTAAGGGTTTTTTAACCATCAAAATCTGCTTGAAATCAATCTCATAACCTAGAAATGTAATAAAATTAGATTTTTCTACGCGAAATTATTTAGAAAATTCCTAAATTTCCTGCAATCTGAGCGACTTCGAATTTAAATTAAATTAAATTAAGTTCGAAAGTGTTATTCTTGACCAATTCTTCAGCCAAATAAGATCTATTCTGGAATAACGAGGAACAATAAGAATAAATTGAGAATACATGGAATCAACTCATCCTCAGAGCGTGAATTATTAACCCTTTGAAATTTGAGTATTTCTGTCAGAAATAGTGAGCAAACTATTGATTGCGTTTAAACTTCATTTTGCACTGCTTCCAAATGCAAAGAGAAAGTGATAAACAGTGAAAGTAAGAGTAAATTCAACTGAAAAGAAGAGAAAAAAACTTATTCATGTGTCTGTTAATTACCTGCGAGTGCCTTTTAACAAGACAATGTAAGAGTACATAAAACACGGTTTGAACATTTAACTTCGCTAATGAAAAATATTCAATGGCTTTCATGAAGTTTGTTTTTTTTCTTGTACTTCATTGAACATAAATCGTTATCTGTCAGAGAATTAATTTCAACTGAGATTTCAGCATGAATTGCCGAAGCTTTTTATTGCATCAAAGATCATTCGAATGGAACTAAATGTAAGAGTCATAAAACTCTTACTTAAGTGAAATTGAAAGGATTTTCTTTATTCTCAATAGACAATTAAAGAGAAATTGTTGACTTTCGCGGAACTGCATTAAATTCAAATAAAAGATATATTGATAATTGAGAGCAATTGTATAAATAAGACATTTGGTTGATGAGAATTACGCTGTGAAAGCTCATTTATTGGTCATAATTATGTTCTCCAACATGAGAAAGCAAAACTTGTCGAGGGAAAACTCTGTTTTCCGAAGACATTTAATATAATATGGCTACACACAGAGAAAAGAGGGGAAATACGTTGTAATATACACTAAGAAGTAATTAATATCATAACGCCAGTCGTAATAATCAAGCCAACTACGCGTTATAAATTTCCGTAGTTAATATCATAACTTGGCTTTTGGCCAAGCTTTCAACTACGCGTTGTAAATACCACAACGCGTCATGGATAAACGTTTTATCAAAGCGCCAAGATAAGCTTTTCTAGCCGCAGAAAATCAACTACGCGTTATAAATATCATTATGCGTTATGCCAGTTATTATATTTCATTCTTTATCGCGGAAAAATCACGTTATGACATTTAGAACGCCATTGCGCATAGTAAATAATTACTATAATTTCATATTTTATAACGCGTAGTTGATTTTCTAGGTCAAATGAGTGAAACGCTGTGAATGCCATAACGTGTAATGGAATTTATAACGCGTAGTTGATTATTCGGAGTCGAAGCTTTGAATTATGACTTTATTACGCCGTTTTATTATTCATGACGAGCGTAGTTGATTTTCTTTGGTCTGAAAAGAATTACGGCATAAAGACGTTATGATATTAACTACGGCGTAGCTGATTTCATGATATTTGGATGCTTACAACGTTATAATGCACCCATTATAGTATTTACTACGAGCGTAGTTGATTTCTCACAATTTTATTACGAATTCACGAAGCTTTTGAGAAACGTTACGATATACAAAACGCGTAGTTGATTTTTCGTAAACTTCGTAACATTTACAATGTATTACGCGTTATGACGACGTAGTTAATTGCATCAGAAGATATTTTTCGCTGAGTGCAATAAACGGCGATTTTTGTACCAAGTGGCGCACAAAAGATCGTTTTTGACCAACAAGGAGTGATCTAAAATTCCCACAATGTTTTACAAAGTTGTAGATAATTTCAATATCTATCATTTGAACTCAATTTGAGGAAAATCCATGAAAAATTGGACGAGATATGAGCACATATGTGCGATAAAATGGGGAAAAATAGAAGAAAATAGGCTCCAGGAGGAGAACCTGATGGTCTAGGGCGCCAAGTGAGGCATCGTTGGGAAGCTATTGATCCAAGGAATCTAAAAATTACCACATTTCATAAAAAGGGCAATTGAAAGTGTGATTTCTGTGCCCTAAGTGTAATTTATTCGACAAATCCCAAATGGAAGTATTCTCTATACTATTAATTATTCTGCAACACAAACAGACAATTGTACACTCAAATAATGTGGCAAATAAGCATTTGACTGATAATTTCTAACACAAAATGGGGTTCATTATCTAAAATGTGTGAAAGCATGTAACACATTAGGATTGTTTCCCTCCAGAGAATATGAGATTGCTCATAACGTTGTGTTAATAATGCTCATCAATATGAATGTTTCAGTCGTAATGAAAATCTCTTAGCCATGCAAATTATAATTATTTACATATTTAAACCTCTTCCGTCTAGTATTATATTGTTTGGCATTATTAATCCTGCGTGCCATGAAAGCATCGTCAATGGCAAACACAGGTGGAGTTTTGTTATTCGGTTAATCATAATTCTCTCACATACAAAATGTGAGCCCGAAAATTTTCAGTGCATAAAACATGCGATATAACCCTTGACATATTTTAAAATATAGCCATTTCCACATTCTCAGTAGGGGTGGTGAGAAAATAAGAGGAAAACCTTTTTTTCCTTGCCGCATGAAAAATCAATAAGTTTTTCATATAAAATATCCCCATATATGCTCTCATATCTATTCGGCTCACTTGACGCTGTAACACAGCTCAGTGAAAAAATATAACTTTTCGCATTTTCTCTCCTTCACACTTCTTCACACGTCTAATAAATAAAATACAGAATTTTTCCCTTTTTTCTCACTCATCTCCGGAAGTAGTTGCGAACGCTTAGAAATATGAAATGCTGCAATTGCTGAGGAAAAGTTGTTTTCTCGTTGCGTGATGGGAAAAGTAGATGTAAAAGGATATGCAAAGGCTCTAAATATCGTTCTTCTGCAGAATCTTCAAACACTTCAGACACTTCTGAACGTCTTTAGAGGCATTTTTTGTCGCTTTTTAGACTCCTTTCTGACTTATTATAATCTTATCTTGGTTTTTCCGTCTCAAGAAGTTAAACCTCTTTAAATGCTTATAATTCAGATTTTAACAATTGATCTTAATGTTCTAGGATTTGTTCAAGAACAATTCCATTCTTAATTTTGTAGTTTCGTCTTCAGGAAACACTTAGAAAAACTCTTGGAATAAATCTAATCCTATAAAAGCATGGAAATGAATAAAAATAGGAAATTACAGACTATTTCTCCCAGATAATTTAACATTTTTCTAGACTGAAATAATATTTTTTGAGAATATTATTGACTTTGAAGCTTTTCTCACCGAATATGAAACTTTTTTTCAAACAAAAATTCTCAATTATGCTGAGTAATATAGAAATATTCTTAGCTTAAAGACAAATTAGCTAATTTTTATGGTTTTTCAATCATTTAAACCTGTTTTAAATCAATCACATAACTTAGAAAAAGCAGTAAAATCGATTTTTCTCAACAAAATAATTTAGAAAATGCCACAATTTGTCAAAACAGAAGCTTTTGCAATGTAAATATACAAGATATTTTAACACTTCCATTATATTTGCTTCAAAGTAGCTTCAATTGATGAGAATTCTTCTGCAGACTTTTTTCTGTGAATTTCTATTTTTCTCCTATTAATGAACATGCAAATTTCATATAAAGTAAAGCCTTTAAAGAAGTTCACAAAGGAATCTGCTCATTCAACTTCTTCTGCACACATTCAAAGAGAGGAGGATTGGTGAGGGAGAAAGGGTGCTGTGACATCTCAGAATCCCTTCTGCAATCAGAAGACGTGCGTGTGTTGGCGGCTGCTTAAATTGACTTCCATATATACAGTGACTCCAAATTAAATAGAGCCACCAGAGGCTCTGTGACATATCAATGTGTCGCCAAGTAAATTTGAGGCGCCAAACGAATCTCTGACCATCAAATCCATGGCAGGTGGAGTTCAGTTTGGAAGCAATTCCTAATGAATCCTTAAAGCAAACATGGCGAAATTCGCCTAAAACAACTGAACAATTCGTTGAAAAAGTCACTCACGATCTTTTCCCGCGAAATCGAAGTTTTTTCACGGTCAATTTCCCTCCAAACTCCCTTTTTGGAGTAAGAGGTCCTTCTGGCTATCTCCCTGATTAAATGTCCTTTCTTGCGCAGCCGCAAAATCTTCCGTACAATAACTTGATATTCACTTAATCAGATTTTTGGTATCAAACAGTTCCAAAGTCGAGATAATAAATGAAAATCGACAGGACATTTATCCTGAAGACACCTCGGATTCATTAAAACCCCTTCTGAGAATCAAAAACACACATTCGTGGAGAAATTTCAAATGCTACTCAAGGTGGTTCTATTTAATTTGGAGGGTCGTTTATGCATAGGTTCAGGTTTAGTGGCACAAAGGGATTAAGGATTAGGCCGAATGTTTTCAAACTCGGCATGATAATTACTCATTAATGACGAAAGATTGGTGGAAAATTTCAGATGTCTAGCTTCACGTGAAAATTCGCAGCACATCGAAATGTCACAGAATCTCAAATGGTTCTATTCAATTTGGAGTCACTGTATATACGGTTGGATGTGGTAAACATTCAATATGGCACGTGACCACAGGGACACTTTTCAATTTCCGTTGTCACACCAGAACTTGCAGAATCAAAGGTAGAGAGAGTCAACAATTGGCCTAAAATGGAATCGCCAATGAGGAGATGACTCAGTGTGAATTACTTGGAACAGGAATTGAGCTGAGGAAGCAATTCAATTGAGCACAGATTTCCTGGAGGCTCTCGAGAATCTCAAACGGCCAGTGTTGAGGGTGGAGATTTCTCTTCTGAGCCTTTTCTGTGGACTTTTCTCCACCTCAAGTACACGTTGAATAAATATGGTGTGTTGTGATTGATCCTTATTGTTGATTCTCAATATCGGGAATCGACTTTATGTAGCAAAATATGACTCAAGTGCTCCTTATTTGCCTCCCTTCGTGCATCCCCAGAGAAATGACACATCTGGCGATTCTCATATATATTTATCCTCAAGATCATAGATAGAATCATATATAAACTCCTTTCGCTTCAACACATTCTCGATCATAAATAATAATTGTCCACAATTAAGACAAAGTTACGCAAATCCATGAAGTGTTTCTTATTGCTGAAGCTTTAGCTCTGCTTCACTTACAAATGCCTGTGGAATCACTCTTCATACAGCGTGTGTTTGTGCCAAGGGGGAGATAATATGTCTTCAATCTGTGCAATGTATTTGAAGTCATTTTTATACACTTCTTCAATTGTTTCCTACGTAAAATTCTGACTTATCACAAATCAAATCCGCAGGTTTTTCCGTCTCAAGAAGTTTAAGTTCTTCAAATGCTTTGATTTTGGATTGTTAAAATTGATCATAAAATCCCTCAAGATTGATTCCTGAACAGTTTTTGTCTTGATTTCCTAATTTTGTCTTCAGAAAATTGCATAGAAAAATTCTTAGCAAATTGTGAGGTTATGAAAACCGGAATTAAAAACATTTTCGAATTAAATTAAATCTTTTAAAACGCGAGGAAATGGAGTGAATTTAGGACAAATCAGAATGTTTTTACTGGATAATAAAGTATAAACGGCGAAAATAACTAAGAAAAGAGGCTAAAATGACATTTTTGAGGTTATGTTTCACTGTTTTTCACTTCCAAAATAAAACAAAACTCAATTCTGCTAAGAACAAGAGAATTTTTCCAGTTTCAACACATTTTTAGACAATTTTTAGGGTAATTTGAATATCAGAATCTGTTTAAATTTGCTTCAAAAAAAATTTTTCATAATATTGTGAGGTTATAAATGCGACTTTGAAATCTTTCTTTCCCTAATTTGAACCTTTTTACACCAGAAAATTAGTAAATATCGAGAAGAAAACAATGTTTAAGCAAGAAAATGACGTTAAATTTGCCACTTTTAAGCACAAACCGCGGAAAAAAGACAATTTTCGGGACTGAAACACAATTTTTGAGGTTATGATTGACTTTTGAGCTTTTTCTTACTCAATATGAAGTTATTTTAAACGGAAAAAGCTCAACTTTAGCAAGAAAAGGAGAAATAATCCCAGATTAATTACAATTTTCGTGATTTAGAGGTTTGTTCATCATCCGAATCTGTCTTAAATCAATCACATAACCTAGAAAAAGCAATAAAATTGATTTATCTGAGTAAAATGATGTAGAAAATGCCTCAATTTACTGAAATAGAAGGTTTTTCAGTGCAAATCTTCGCTATTTTACCACTTTCGTGAAGTTGTACACCACTTCCAACCACAATATCTGCCCCTTGGCTTGTGTGAGCAGCAGTTACCCAAAGGGGGGTCCATTAAGACAATGCCACCCTAGCCACACTTGCTCCGTGGCGATATCGACTGTGAGAAATTGTGCCATCCCTTGTGGGTTTACCGCCATTGTACAGAGACTTTGCCGTGACCCGCAATGACGTGGATACTGTAAATTTAACTTAATTAAATTAATGAGAACAAAGACTAAGAAAATAGAGGGATAATCGCTGAGATAGCGATAATAATCCATGTTCAGAGACGACAAATGAGCCCAGATTGGATGTAGAAAATAAGGATTGAATTAATGATTTTAAGACTGAGTTTTGCGAGCTTTTCATTAAATTATTTTTATGCTTTCATTTTATAAAACGATTTTTTTAAGCCATGAATCAAGGGAAAGTCACTCGCTATTTTAGTTCATAAACTTTGTGATTATTTGATTATTTTCTTGTATTTTTCATGATTTTTATTCAAATTTACAGTAATTTTTTTGATTATGTCATAGAATATTTAAATATTTGATTATTTTCTTCACACATTACCGCCAGATGGCAGCAGTTTGACCTTTAAAGACATGTAGAAGTTACGATCTGCGTTTTTAATCTTACTTTTAGGTGTTTTCATGATAATTTTGTTACTTTTTTCTGTTAAATATTCCAAATATTTCAATTTATCAGCTTTGCAAATTTAATTTTACCGGAATTATAGTGGTTTATATATTATTAAGAGGCATTTAAATTCCCAAATTAGTCCATTGGCCAAAACTGTGGAATGAAAAAAACATCAAAAAAGAGAAAATAGTTACAAAATTTACCAAAATCTGGATTTGAATACCACAAATGAGGCGTAAAATGCCAGCGCTTCAACCACAGAGGCTAATTTGCCTTTGGGAAATACAATTGGAACTTCTTCATGCCTTCCAAACTTGATCAGCTGATCAACTGATGATGAAATCGGGCTTTTTCTACCTTTTTATCGAAGAAAACCTGAGAAAACCTTTTTATCGCACTCAAATTTCTTTCACTTCTGGCCAGGATAACACCAGGAAGTCAAAAAGTGTTACAATGTTTGACAAGATAGAGAAAACTGTGTAAAATATGCGATATTATTAGCGTCCCCCACGCCGACTTTGCTGCCCTCTAGCGGCGATATGTGGAGAAAATAATCAAATAATGAAATTTGAATTAAATATTCAGAATATATTCAAATATAATTTGATTTATTGACATATTTTGCCCGAAAATATTCAATTTTGATTATTTTTATTCAAATTTTGATTACTCGATTTTCGGCTAGTGATTTTCCCCTTGCCATGAATGGAAATCTTTTTGTTCTATTGTAAATCTACCCTTCAAGTTAAGAGTCTGAAGCTCTTCATTCTTCGAGCTTGAGCAAGATGAACTGCATTATATTAAATTTATGTTGGAGAATCATGAATTATATGAATAACAAAGTGCATATTTGTTGTCAGCAATTTTTCAGAGGAAATCCTATGGAAATGCAAACAATTCTCTTATCTCACATTTGATTTATCCTTGGATTTATCATATTTTAGACACAATTTTGGGCTCATAAAGTACTTGAAAGCAGTGAAAAAATAAATACATATCAATCTTTCGGGATAATTGACATTGTTTCTACAAATGAGAGTCAATTTTGAAAAATGACTGCAATTCACTAGACAATTTTTCAGGCGAGAATTCTCTCATATTGGATATCCTTATAGGAAATACTTCCACCTGAGTGATTGATGAATGAGTTCAACTACCAAACTTTATTGATTTCCTTCCATCCCCTGCGAATCTTCTCTCTATTCATCACAATATTGTCCAGAAGTATAGAATAAATTCACACAAATTCATCGATATGAAGAATTTTTTACGAAATCCTTCGAGTTATGAATTAAACAATATGAATTCGACTCAATGAACGCAATTCGCAGAGTTTCTCTACCTTTTTTCTGTATCCTTTTGTTCCTCTTGCTGTTCATTTCAATATGATAGCTTCAGCGTGCAATAAAAAGGAGAGATAATATGCCTTGAATCTCTACACCATTTTCTGCCACTTCCGCAGTTTCTGTGCAGAATCTTCAACAGTTCAAACACTTCTGAATGCCTTCAAAGGTATTTTCAATCGCTTTTTAGACTCTGTTAAGCTCATCAAATTCTTAGATTTCATATTATAAGAATTGATTTCTTATGGATCTGGCGTAAGAAAAGCTTCTCAGACTAATTTTAATCCTTTCAAACTCATTTACAAAGTAAATATAGAGAATATCTCAATGTTTCTAATAGATAATGATGCTGAATTTGTCTGAAATGGAATTTTTGAGGTTATAATTGACTATAAAAACTGTTTTTTACCACTAAAATTAAACTAATCTGAAGATTGGACGTGAAATATTCCCAGATTTGACTTGAATTTGATAATTTTGAGGATTTTTCAGTCCCTAAATCCACTCAAAATTAATCACATAAGCTAGAAAAAGCAGTAAAATTGGTGTTTTTTTCAAGCAAAATATTATAGAAAATGCCTCAATTTGTTGAAACCAAGGGGGAAAAAAGGTCAAAAGTGGTGTTCAACTCAGCGGAAGTACTTAAGAAGTGGAAGTGTTCAAAAAACATTCAATACTCTTGTTTGGTGTGCTTCTTTCACTGCCAAATTATCCCGTTTCTTTCAATTTCCTTTGATTTTTGTCGTAGAAACAGTAATAAAACTTTTCTAGGTTATGTAACTAGTGAATAATTTGCTTTCTAGCACAGCAATTCTTACACTCAAGTCGGAGATATTGCTAGTTATTGGTAGAATAAAGCATTTTCACGACAATTATGAACCTTCAATATCTAAAAAGCACTGCAAATTGGTGGAAAGGTCAAGCATAACCTCAAAAATAATCAGTTAGTCTTGGAAAATGTTGAGTTAGAAACCTGTCTGGGTGATTTTTCAGCTCATTGGCATATCATAATGGATGATTTCCTGATCTAGAAAGACATTAAATGCAGTCTTTGAAGATCATTTAGTGATATTTTGAGGTTATGGTCGGAAAATACACCCAAAAAGCGTTTTTCCGTGAATTCTTGCAGAAATATCTTCTTACAAAAGTAAAATCAGACATTTGGAAGTGTCAGGAAGTGGTGTACAGACTTAACAGAAGTTTTTTCAATGCAAATATTCTATAGATTTTACCACTTTTAATTCCTAACACTTCCTCAAAGGCTGTACACCACTTCTGGCCACAATATCTGCGCCTTGTTGCAACCCAATTCGGAGGACATTTCATTGTGTTATCGCTTCATTGAGCACTCTGTTTTTTTCTTTCGATTGTTCTCGCACTCAACAAATCTGATTACAAACAATTGAGTGTCTGATGAATAAGAGCGAACATTTTTTTTTCTTTATGTGTTTGCAAACACAATCTTTTTACTGTTTCCGAGAGTGCGGAGATGAAATGAATAAAAGCCAGATGATTTCGACATTTTACAGTCAGCAAATAAAAATTTCTCAGCAAATAAAGCAGAAGAAATCGAAGTGAATTCTCAAAGAATTCCCATTTCGGGCGCGATGGAATTGTATCGAGAGAGTCTTTCACTCGTGCATGAGGAAGACACAGAAGACTGGGCGGAAAATGTGTATGACTGAAGGATTTTAGCATATGGAGAAGTTTACTTTCTGATTTCACTGCCTTTCATTCCCTCTTTCTCTCACAATCAGACCATTTGTTGTCGCTTTTTTCCACCCCCCAAAACCCCCCCCAAACCCCCGCCAAATATCTGCACATTCAAAAGTGTATTGCTCAGTGGAAAATCCATATCTGTGACGCTTTCCCTCGCGCGCGTCGTTGAGAAGTTTCGCAGCACGCAGAAACATGGTGATATATGGCGACGAGAGGCTCCTGTGAAACCACAACGACGACAAGGACTTTCTCAGGAGTCAGCAAAATACACATCCTCACTTTTCACACTGCTCAAGGAGAGATGAGAACATTTGGAGACACTCGTGCAAAGTGCTGCAAAATCCAATTCGTCTTGCTGAAGCAGTTGCGAAGCATTTCGCATCCCTTTCAAGTTATCGCCAAATTTGCCACGTTCTCACGACAAATGTTCACAGTTTGTTCTTTATTACTACACTCTGCCACTCATGCGACGACTAAATTGACATACAAATTTTTCTTCCCCAAAAATTACGCATAAATCCTTTTGGTAAATAAGAAAAAAAACTTCAATTTGGTAAATTATAAGCAGCAAAACTACTGACAAAATGTATTTTTAGAAAACTGACCAAAATCATTTGTTTACTGGCCAAACTGTAATTTAAATATTCGAATTTTTACTGGCCGAAATGGCTTATTTACCGACAAAACTGCATTTTTTACTGATAAAAATATTGCTATTTCTGACCAAATGTCCTTTTTGCTGACCAAAAACGAGTTTTTTAATGATCAAACTGTAAAAATGCTGATTTTGCGACAAATTTTACTGACTAAACTGCACTTTTTACTGATTAAACTGAATTCTAACTGTCTGAAAACTGTGAAAAATTTATTTTTCATAATCTACGTATTTTAGGCTATAACTTTTGTATGTGAACATACTAAAAAAAAATTGAAATTTGCGGTGTAAACTATGAAAAAGCAACTTCTCATAATTTACGCTGTTCATTTTTCCAAAGGAATACTTTCTAAAATTGCAATATTTTGCAAAAAATGCTTCTTTATTAACACTTTAATATCAGATTTGAAGGATTTTTTTCAAGTGTTTGTTTTTAAAAGACTTAAAATGAGAAATTATAGAAAATTATTTAATTTTTCCAACACAGAACTTTCAGAAAATTAATGAAAATTTTTAAAAATTGATTTCTTGCAACTTTCTTGGATTAAATGTATTCAAAATCCATTTAAAATCGACTTTTGAACACTTATATTTTTTGTTTATCAAATAACTTTGCCATATTTTAGTCAAAATTCCAATAAATACCAATAAAATCAACTGAAATATTCACAAAATAATTATTATTGAACTATAATTTACATATTTTCAAACCATTATCGAGTGTTTGAATTAAAATTCAGTGAGTTAAAAATAGCAATTTTGACTTTTCATAGTTTTCCATTCACTCGTCGTTATGCAAAGCAGGGAATAAACTTTTCTCCGAAAATCAGTGAAGCCTCAATAATTCATCAATTATTAGCTCTTGAAAAAGAAAGGGTGGAAAGCGAGATGGAAAGCTTCGTGAAAGGGCTCCAATAATATTAATTAGATGAAGAACGCAGATTGACGGCATTCTTTTCGTGATCCGTGTTGTAATATTTATGAATATGAGACATTTCCGGCATCGCATGTCTTAGCTTATTCACTCCCTTGTGTTGTGCTCCTCTTAAATAACTTCCCCCGCACAGACAAGGGTGTATTTGGGGGGAATTCATTGATTTTCACTGAAGGGGAGACGACGATAAATTGAGAGAAGTGTATGAGGAATACATGGCTGACCTTTTATTACCCGTTCTCCACATGAATCGCACACAGTGATTTGGATTTCAAAGAGGCGAAAGTACATAAGCGATTACATATAAGTGCACCGTCGGCACCATTCTGTCCGCTGCCATTTCCTCGTGGAATGGATTCTTCCGGGTAAGCGAAAAGATAATCAGACAATTTCATCTGCCTGCATTGGAGGTGGTTGAAAATCTTTGTCGGACTTTTTAGAAAATTCAGCTCAACTCTTATCAGAAATTTTCCCTATTAAGCATACTTGCGATAAATTCAATTTGCTGGCGAAAATGCACTCTGTTAAATTAAATAAGCTTGCAAGGTGTTATATAAGAAGCGTTGTTTGTTCATCACATTTGTCAGCAAGAAAATCATTTCTTGTCCAATATTCAACACATTTCGCATTATTCTACTGAATTCTTCCACTTTAGAAGGTATTTGCAAGCAAAATCAAGAGAAGATTATATGGTTAGAAGTGGTGTACACTTTTTCGGAAGTGATTGGTAAGTGTTGGTCAGTGAAAGTGTCCTGAAATTCAATTTAATTTCACAAATTTGTGAAATTTATCCCATTTTTCATGGATTTCAGCCTAATAAAAGATAATAAACACCAGAAAATATTTATTTTTTACCTCTCAATGCTTTTAAACACAAGAATCTTTAATGTCTCTACACAAAATGATTGTATTTTTGTCTATAACAAAGCCTGGTCTGTATTTCTAATAGGATGTAAGATAATTACTATTGACGAGCGGATTTAATGCTGCAGAGATTTTGATTCTGGCTTTTCCGGTTTTTCCGGACCAGGAAGCAAATCTTGCGTCAATGATTTATATTAAATTTTTATATTAATTTCAACTCTTTGAAGTGATTTCTCACATTCAATAGACAGCCAATAAAGGAATAAGAATATTTATTACACTGAAGGCTTTTTACAATTTACTACAGAGTTAAGTGTTCGAGTGGCGACTGCCGCCGTCATAACAGCCTCAGCGGGAAAAAACTTACGACAGAAAAGTCCTGCATCGTCGGCTGATCTGTTCCACAATACTTTACAAATATTATTACTGGGACTGAAACAACATAAAGAATCTCGAAGAGTGTGTTTAAGGCCTTAAGTCTGAGAGACTTTAAGTCGCTAACGGAGTTTGATGTTGAAATATAAACCGATGAAAAACCACGCAAGTTGAATCATATTAATCAAGAATACTTGTTTAGGAACAGAAACGATCAGCTTATGTCCTTTTCTTCGGATGATTGTGCACTAAAAAGGGTCGTAAAAATCCTTTTGTTATTTATTTTAGCGATTCGGATAGGATTTAAGGCTCTAATTTGATAAAATATTGCAAAGAAAATTGTATTGCAAAGGCAAAATTTCCAAAATTTTACTTGAACGTCATTGATCTCCACGATCTCATTGATTTCCATGCAAAATAAGCTTCTTGGAAGATTCTTAACACTGAAAAATAGATTTTCCTCCTCATAATCTACAAAAGATTATGTGAGTATAAGTTTTTTTTTGTGATCTTTTCTCATAAATGGAAGAAATAGGTGAATGATATTGAGATTTTTGTTGGACACTGCGGAAGTGTTGGAAACTTGAAAGTGTTTTAGACAAATTATCCTCCCCTTGAACAGAACAAGACGATAATGACTATATTAAGAAAACTTTCACTGATCTTTCATGCGAAATCTCTACAATTTCTCTTCATTTAATCGCACTCTTGCTGCCATTGTATAACAATTACGTGTATAGATAGAGTGTGTGTCTGCACATTTAATGCATCCAACAGTGTGTTGCCGTGAAGCCATCAAGTGAGAGTTCAAAATCCTGTGCGGTTGCACTTGTGATGAAAATTTATCTGTCCAATAGAACTCTGCCACATCACATATGTATGTCTCTGTATGGTGTAGAATTTGCGGCTGGGAAAATGTGGTCTCAACGGTCTCAAGCTATTGATTTTTCGATCAATCAAAAATTACTGAGAATTCGCCTCAAGGTGAAGTGTGTATTTATTGGCGAAAGGTGAATGTTTGAACTTGAACGCTCGAGGGAAAGCTCAAAGTTCTCCAACGCTGAAATTTGCTGTATATATTTTTAGGAACATCTGAAAAGTATTTATAATTATCCTGTTATTTTTATGTTAAATATACAATGTAACATGACTTGTACTGAAGAGTTTCTTTGAGTGATAATTAGTTGTGTCATTAGTCGAATGCCTTGCAATCTGTCTCTAAGCTCATCTTCATGTGGGGTTTTGATGTGGTTTTTCAATCCACTATTTGAGATCAATTAGCAGCTCTTGTGCGGCTTCCACAGCTGTGTGTTTGTTCAAGTTCAATGACGAATTAATGTAATAATTGGCACGTTTCATCGATCAAAGAAATCGCCAAAGAGAAGAGAAAATTACTCCGATGACTTTCGGTTGGAACATCATTTAATGTTATCGCTAAATGATTAAGACATGTGGCATCCTGAGCAGGCTGTGAAATTATTATTGATTGTTGTTAGCAAGTAAGGTAACTTATATCACATTATATTCAAGCATATATTATGAGAGAATGAGGAGAAAAACTTTAAGACAGAGCGCCACGAAATCTAACAGAAGCCTTAGAGTTATTTCCAATCTCTTATCAAGATTCTACGCATATTTTTCTTTTCATATACTTCATCACGTATTACAGTAGCGTAAATTAGATTAGGACATCTAAGGAATTTAGGTTAATTTTCCTGGAATGATTTTCTGGACATTATAATAGGAAAATGACTAAAAATCACACTTTCTAAAGAGCAAAATGCTATAATTTTCACAACTATACATAATTGTTCTTAAACAATCAACCTGACATGGAACAAGAGCGTTAAACAGCAGCAAAAACACACAAAAAGTATGTTGAAAAGTCCAAATCATGGCGCGTTTATGATGTAATTCGGAGATTTTCTTTCAAAATGGCAGCTGTCAAAAGTGGGTGGGGAAAAGTTACACATTTTATACTCAATATTGAGGAAATAGGGCTCTTGAATGAACATATTTGTAGTTTTTCGATGATTTTATATTGATATCCTTGACAAGCAATGAGAATTTCGCCAATAAAAATATATTTTGTAAAAAGTATTTTCCAACAACTTTTCCAAAAATCGGCGTATTTCCGGCGGGGAAACTACTTTTCCCCCCTTTCTATTCATCCTGTACCGTGGAAGCATCCTTGCACAAAGTTCTTTCTTATAATAAGCGTGAAAAAGGACTTATTTGCGTGCTTGAATTAATGTCTTGGTGAAATTTCAAGTGTTATTTATATTGTTGTGAAGTTCCCCCAAATGTCATCATCCGATCACTTTGTGAATCACAGCGCCACCTCGTAAAATTAATCCGAAGCGCGCCATATTCACAGGTCACTTTTTGAAGAATTTTTAATGGACTTTCGCGCAGGAATCCCGCAGGAAAGTCCACTGAAAATCCATCGTTTTGGGTCCTTTTCGACGTTGTGGGAACTTTAATGGATATTCCATTGGAAAAACCATTGAAAAGAGGCCTAAGAAGTTTCTTATACGGGCTTAATATGTGTGGAAAAACCATTGACTTCCCTGCAGGAATCCCCATTAAAAAATCGACGGATAACCGCGGAAAGGCTCCATACAAATTTGTGTATAAAAACCTGCTGGAATCCCACGAGGGTTTTCTGCAAAGGAATCCCGTGATTTTCCATCGTGGCTGTTTTTACTGGGTGTCTTCTAGACATTCGAAATTCAAGATTAAATATAATTATCTAAGTTAGTTTTGAGGTTATAACTTGGGTTATAACGTGGATTTAGAGCAAAATAGACATATTCTTCGCTGTTCTTATAAAACGATCATAAAATTCTGATTATTTTTTGACTTCCTGGTAAAATTACCCTTAATTTCTAAGGTGTCTTAAACTAATTTTCGCCACTGTATTCGCGCAACTTTCTACAAAATTAGATTAATTTATATTTCCAGCACAGTTTTTCAATATCTCGCTCATTATTAAAAGTTTGCTCTCTCCAATTAAATTTCAGGCAGCATCATCAGTCACCGGAGGAGTGCTTCTGTCAGCAGAAATTGGGACACTGAGCGCGAGAAGGGGAAAATTCCACCAAACACTGGTGGAAATTGTGCAGCGAACGAAGGCACAATGCAAATGTTAACCATCCTGTTGGCAAATTTTTTACTGAAACTTCAGTATGTAACATTTTGAGAAAGCGATATTTCGTATTAATTACTTCTTATAAATGAGAGAAAAAGTCTCAGCGGAGTTCTTGAGGAGTGACACAATTCCATTGCAACATAGCGCGGATATGTGAGCTCTTTGCCGACTCTACTGGATCGAAGATCGTGTAAATGAATTGAAAGTCAGACAAAAGTTAACATTTATAAAACCTTATAAAGTAAAGAAAAAAAAAACACACACAAGCCCAACCAATACTTGGAAAAAGAAACTAAGTAGAGAGAAAAAAACCTTAGTAATTAAATTGATGAAAGGAAAAGCTTATGCCAAAGAGTTAAGATATACCTGGATAGAAATATTAAGGAAAAAAAACAAAAATTTTCAAATTAAAACAAGAAAAACTTTTAATACAGACAAAAAGAAAAAAAAACCTTAAATTATATAAAGCACTAAATATAGAAGTTTTAGGTAAAGAAGAAAGGAAAACTAGCAGAAAATAACTCGGTTTGAGTGAAGCAAATTAGATTCGTGTTAACTCCATAAATTTGTTCAACATCAACCAGAGGAAAATCGTTAATTGATGCGCTTATGTAGAGTTTATATAAATTGTAGAAAATAATACAAAAAAGATAGAGAGAGAGAGGAAGGCGACATCGTAAAACCCGTGTATTAATAGCATTCGTGTAAACTGGGTGGTAGAAATTAACCCTATTGAAATGGATGTCAAAGGAAAATTTATATACGAGAGATTCGTTGTGAAGAAATATCAATTCAGAAGCTAACTAAATTTCTTCGAGACATAAGAAAAAAAAAGTACTAGATAAGAGAAAGATAAGAGAAGCAGAATGATGGAAAAAATGTGGTGTGTCAAAGTAGTCCTCATAATTCTATTGAAATTGGACAAGGCGTTTCTGCAGAAGCTCGCACCCGGCGAAAATCCCACCTATTACAACATCGGCGGTGTTTTGAGTAGTAACGCCAGTGAGACACACTTTGCGACAACAATTGCGGTAAGTCCTAAAATAACTCCTCAGCAACACACATTATAAGATACCTTTTCCTTTGATACGCGAATACAAATATCTCAACGTGCATACGAAATGCCCAAATAGATTTACCCGAAATTCCTACCACTGAGGCTAAATTAAATACTTTACCTGGATTACACATTGTGTATGATTTTAGTAAATTATTCGCCCAAAGCGCTGTTAACAAGGATTATCAAAGTCATCAGCCAACTTGCATGTGAACAGAGAATCTCTTTTGCTGGCTTACGTCAACTCTCGCCGTGCGAATCCTTTCGCTCACTTCACGGATTGCGATTATATACAGTGACGGCATTTGCAACAGGGATTTGCTAGAGATCTGATTTTTTCCAGGAATTTACCCTCACTAGTGACTAATTATCCCTCCAAGTTTCATGTCTTTAGCTCAAGAACTTAAGTCATTAAATGATCATTAACCGTGAACAAGCACAAAAGGCCCAGGATTTTAAAGAAGAACGAGTTTACAAACATTGCTAAAATGCCAAGAAATCGGTTTATAAAGAAGGTTTATTAGGCTTTTATGATATTGTGGTTCCTTAAGGACAAAAGTCCTGCAGATTTTCATATATTTTCGTGACTTTACTAAGCATAAAACATCTAAACAGTATTAAGAGATCCCTGAGAAGATTTCCTATGCAAGGTTGAAAGACTTGATTAGTAGATAAGAGACTTGAGGCAAGGGGGAGATAATACAGTCAGAAAATGGTGTACAACTCAGAAGAAGTAGTTAAAAAATGGAATTGTTGAAAAACATACAATTTTCCTTTCCTAAACTCTTCTTTTACCGACAAATCATCTAGATTCTTTGGATTTCCTTCGATTTTCACGAAGAAATAAGCAAAATAATCCTTTTTCTAGGTTATGTAACAAATCAGGAACAGATTTAGGGAATGATTTGCATTCTAACACATAAATTCTTCTAGTCCTTGCCAAAATAAAGCATTTGCAAGCAATTGACAGTGCTTTTTTATCCTTTGATGCCTAGAAACACTGAAAATTGTGCTAAGATTGAACATAACCTCAAAAATAGTCATTTTCTCTTGAAAAATGTCAGTTTAGACAACTTTCTAAGCAATTTTGACTGTGAATCAGCAATTTTAAGATAATTTGCAAATCATAAGAGATGATTTTGTAATCTAGAAAGCTTTCTAACGGAGTTTTTGAGGATCTTTTAGCGATATTTTGAGGTTATGATCAGAAAAGATGTTCAGAAACAGCGGTTTTAAGTCGATTTTTATAAAAATATCGAATGAAACCTCAAGAGATTCATTATAATTTGAGAAATAATGTAGAAACAGACTACAAATTTCAAGTTTTTAAGTGTTAAGCAAATTTGGAAGTGTTTGAAAGTGGTGTACAGGCTTAAGGCATACTATTTCCCCTTGATTTGATCAATTTAAAAAATTATCATCTGTGCCTTTTATCGAGATTTTCTCCTTTTCTATTCACTTTATAAAAATAAATCATTTCTACTGTGCTTGAGAACTTTTCAAAATCACACTTAAGAATTCAGTTAATTAAATATTGAAGTTTAATTTTAAAACTTTTCCTAACATACTCTTAGAGAAATATTTTCTCTCGCACATCTTGAAAGATTTCTTCCAGTCAAAAGTTTCTATATATTATAACTCACTTTTGACTTGAAAGTTCCCTTTTCAAGTCATTCTCTGGCTCAATGTGGGACGTGAAAAGAAAAGATTCTTCGTAGATTGTGGATGGAAGGAGAGGAAATCAATTATCTCACAATCACAGGGAGTTTGTAATCTAAGCGAAACTTGTGATAAGATTGTTAAATTGTAGATAAACTGGACAAAATATTGAATTGACATCATTGATTATGAATTTTTCATCTCTCTTTCTTAGTGAATATTTGTTTAAAAGGAAAGCGATAGTTTGAATTTTTATCCACGCAAGCGGGAAATCAGTCTGAACCACCCTACAATGACAATATCTTGTCATTGTTGGAGCTGTGCTGATATGTATCTGTGTGTGCCTTTTCATTGGGCAATATAAGTTGGGAAAACGTGGGAACAATCATCTGGAGTGTGCCATGCTTTTCTTCGGCTTTTTCACAACGACAACAGAGATAAGAGCGACAAAGGGCGCTGGCGATATTATACTTAAGTAAAATTCACGCAAGGTTTATCCACATTAATAAATTTCATATATAAGCAATACAATACATATTATACTATTTTCACAACAATCTTCTTCACTCACTTTTCCAGCTCGAAAGTGTGTCCTATTCTTTTTCTCGATTCCTCGCTTATTATGTACACATAATTTATTATTCGCAAGGTTTTCCTTTCAAATGCCAGTGAAAGAGAAAATTGGCTGAAATAACCTCCATCCTTGTCTCCTAAATGGTACTTTAAATATTTACCATTTCATTTATTTCCTCAAGACAAATCAATCAATCATCAAGTTCTTCAATTCATCTAAACTCACAATGATAAGAAATTTTAATCTTCTCGAGTTGCTCTCGTTGAAAGCACAGAGAGAGATTTCTTTCATGGAATATTCTCTAAACTATGCTGTATAAGAAGTCGTTGCAACTTTCATTTCATGACATATTTAATAAGCTTCCAGAGATGTGAATTCGTAAAACTGAAGAAAGTAGGGAATTTCAAACGTTGACACCTGAAGCCAATTCATATTTGAAGCCGGAAAATTCAGGTGAAAATCATAGTAAAAGACAATAATTATGTTTTTAGGTCAATTAGTACAGATTGATTGGACTTTTCGGGTCATTTGTGTGCATTCCAATACACAAAATTGAGGTTATGTGTAACTGATTGACTTCCCAGAGCATTTACAAGTACATAAAAGACAATAAAATTAGACAATTTCTTTACAAAAGCGATACGAGATCATCCTAACCTCACATTTTTACCTGAACTTTGTTACAAATCCTCTTTTTCCTTCCCCTTTGCTTAGTCCTTTTCTTCCCACAACAAGATCCTTATTCTTTACATGATGAATTTGCCACAATCACAGCAGAAACATCTTCCCGGACATTGTGGTCATCAGAATCCTTCGAGAATTCCATCTTAAACACTCCCAATATCAGAAATAGTCACAGATTTCATAATTATGCCCCCAAAAGTCATTCTTCGCATTGAAAATATCCCTCGGTAATGGTCGAAAACTCCTGGAAATTCCCTGATATTTATTTGGGAAGGGAGCACAGTAAATTCTGCTTCACTAACACTGAAGAACATATCCTTACTTCCACGTGGAGGAAAATGGGCAAAAACTGAGCGCAGGTTTGGTATATTTCATAAAAGGCTAAAGTTGCAACCCAAATTCGCAACTTTTATGAATCAAAATACGAAATCTGTAAAGTTGCAACCGAAATTCGTAACTTTTATTAATTAAAAATACAAAATCTGTAAATTTGCAACCAAAATTCGGTGCTTTTATGAATTAGAATACGAAATCTGTAAAATTACAACCAAAATTCGTAACTTTTATGAATCAAAATACAAAATCTGTAAAGATGCAACCGAAATTCGTAACTTTTATGAATTAAAAATACAAAATCTGTAAATTTGCAACCGAAATTCGGTGCTTTTATGAATTAGAATTCGAAATCTGTAAAATTACAACCAAAATTCGTAACTTTTATGAATTAAAATACAAAATCTGTAAAGATGCAACCGAAATTCGTAACTTTTATTAATTAAAAATACAAAATCTGTAAACTTGCAACCGAAATTCGTAACTTTTATTAATTAAAAATACAAAATCTGTAATGTTGCAACGATTCTACGTGAAATTCAACTCTTAATTCATGTTTTGCAACGTGAATCAAGACAAAAATTCTGAACTGATGCCAAAAAGTAATTGGAAGCTAATTCAACAACTAATCCCGCGCATTGATCTGGACTTCTTTCGCGCAAATCCCTTTCAAACAAATGCTCAATGTCTTCCTTAATTTGTGGCGAATGTGGTCAAAAGAAGCGTTTTCAGTTGAAGCATATTTGTGGAAAGTTGCCCGCCTCAAAATCACAATTCCATCCGTCAGAGCTCGGTGTGTTTCTGCTGGTGTATTTGAAGATGTCGTGCTTATACACGCAGCGCACATTGAATTCTATCATCCTCAGGGGGCTTCTTAGGAAATCACCCAACCACCTCCTCACGAGGTACATATATACGGAGAGTCTTAGCAAGCATGAATAATTTATGCTTATTTTATAAAAGATAGGCGTGGCATCAAAAGGAATTCCGAAGCTTTTCAATCTTAAAAAGTATGCTCAGAGTGTTTCTTCTTTCTTTTTTTTTTGGTTGTTGAAAAATGGCAAAAGACACACGATTATTCACGGACTGTTTTTTTTCCTTCTTCTTCTTTGCTCCTCACTGAGCTACGGCAAGGGTTAATCCGCTGACAGCATGGAAAGTTCGATGGGTTTCGTGCGAATCATAAATCCTGGGGCGTGTAAAAGAGCAGTGTAATTTCATCATTAAACATTGATTAGCAATTTCTGTGGAGTTTAATGATGAAATGTGGGTGAGAGGCCATCGTTTACGAGTTGAAATGCGGTAGTTAATCTGATCTTTATTGAGTGTCTTTTCCTGAAATAGGCCGCAGCTTCTCGCTTTCATTACTGTTTGGGTTTTGCGTCTCACCGCGAGAGTCGCGCGGGCCATTTTTGGGAAGCACCTTCGCCACCCACCCAAACCGCCCAACTTGGCACATCGCGCGTCTAAGGGAGATAGCGAGGGGGTGTCTAGGAAATAATTAGAAATTCAGTAGAAAATGAGCCGCCCGTGGGGATGCGGAGCAGCGATGGGAAAACAAGTGGAACGCAAGTTTTATCTGCAAACAGTAATGAGGAATTGTGGAGAATCCCTAAAGCCTCGCACGACACACCAAGGGATTAATCGAGATTAAGCAGAAGCGGGTGATGACACGGAGAAGAAGAAGAAAAAAAATAAACGCGACAGCGTAAGATATTCCGATATAACAGAAAATCACACCAAATTTCCATCCCTGATGAGAATAGAGGATTTCGTCTTTACTATCTTTTTTACTAAGTATTGATTTATCTTGCGTATGAAAAACATTTTTTAACATGTCAAATATTATTCATAGGCTTTTTTACCTCTTATATGTGATATATAATGTGGGAAAATTTATCTCTTTCCGTTTGATTTGTGGGGTTGTGATTTTCGGCGGAAAATCCACGCATCTCACTCTCCTTCTCTCTCTCTGATTCCACATTGAGTGTTATCCATCCTTAACCTTATCGAATACTTGAAATATTTTATGTAGTAGAAAATAAATGTCGTAAATTTAAGTAGGATATTTTATCGTCGCCATTATAAATTTCTGTAAACAGAAAAGTTATGCAAGAAGGAGTGAAAAAAATGAGTGGATTTTATCAAGTTCTTCAGTGGGAAATAATATTGAGTGAAAATCTACAGTCAAATGAACACAAGGAGCGATTCTCCGTCAAACAAGGAATGTTAAACATGTGTTATATTAGTTTAAAACATTCTTTGCCAGTTTGAGTCACAGATGTAAGACTTAAAGTAACGATTATGCGAAGAATTTCACCACTTGTGTTATTTACAATTCTGATTCACACATGTTAAATGTGTTAAAAAGCAGAATGACAGATTCAAATCTGCAAATATCTTGCAATGATGAATCAATCTGTGATTGTGGCTTGAATTTTCAGGCATAAACATGAAAGATATTTGCAATAAATTATTTTTATCACGAATTTATTGCTTATATATCGATGGGTGCCTCGAAAACTGTTAAAAGTCAAAATCGCCATTTTAAAACAGCTGCGAAATTTGCCAAAATTACTTCAAAACCCTCAAAACACCCTCAAATCGTCCGTTGAAGTGCAAATATTACTTTGAATTTATTATTTTGTAAATATTTTAGTTGATTTTATCGGTATTTATTGAAATTTCAAGTGAGAGAATTAAAAAAAATATAAGAAATATTCATTTAAAGTCATAAAAACCATTTGGGATGATTCTAAAAAGGCATTTCATGCGTTTGTCTGCAATTTTGGAGACATTTTTCATGGAAAAATTTGACGGCGTAAACAAATTCGATTTTTAATTAAGCAAAATATGACTTTTTCTATTTGTACTTTTAAGATAAATAAGATTTTTTTGTTATTTTCTTATAACATACAAATCTAAAAATCTTTGTACAGAAAGAATAAATAAAAAACGTTTCAAAAATACATTGAGAAGAAAACTATGATAAATCGACTTTTCATAGTTTTCCATTCACCCGTCGATATTGAAATTTTATTAATTGTGTTATGGTGTTAAACAGTAAAACACTGTTTTAGCGAGAATAGCAAGGACGGTTAAACTTTAACATGTTTGATGTTTAACATTCATGCATTTGACTGGGAATCGATTCAGAATTTAACTTCTTCTGTACATAAGAAACATAAACCTGGAATTCAACGTGTCTCTGATGTTTAAAGCAATTTTGGATGAGTGGTGAACGTAACGGGAATTTTATGCGAAATTTCTTTTGAACATTCGAGGTTGTTTTTCCGTGGTAATATTATTAGACTGGGTTTTCTACGAAATTCGCTTGAATTGAGATTGATGGCATTAAAATAAATTGGCTGCACACACAATATTATTGGCTCTTTTATGGTTTTTCTCACTGGGGCCGAGGCCGAGAAAAAAAAAATGTCTCACGGAGTGTGGGAGGAAAACCAGTCTGGAAAGTGGGGGAAAAGGAAGCGAGATGGGGTAGAAATGGAATCACGGAAGAATTGCGATGCCTATCAAGTGTGGAAAATGCCTCTAATCGTGTTTTGATATTTTTTTTCGATTCTCCTCCACACTTTCTGTGTAATATCTGTAAATATCGCTGACAGGAAGACGAAGTCGCAACCCCATTTCAGGGTGTTTTCTATGTAAAATTCATACATTATACATTCATAGCATCAACCAGTGGCTTCGAGTGGAAGCGGAAGTGATTTGAGAAAGTGATACTGTTAGTCAATGTCTGCAATATGATTTGCTCATCTTTCTTTCCTGCAAGATTGTTTCACTGTGATTTCCGCCAATGTCGAGAATGAATGCCGAAATCATACTGAAACTGCTGAATAATTGACTTACAAGGCGAATTCCTTTGAAATGCATATTGAATGTGAATCACTTTTGTCTGCCACCTTCTTGCGCAGTCAAGTGTTAAGCGGATTAAAATCATATTGAGAATTGATTGGGTGTCTTAAAGAACGTCTCATCGTCGGTCTTTCATCAAGGGGTGGAAGAGTTCTTCTGATTTTCTAGATAAAATTCAGAAGATTCGTGATTTATCTTCACTCTTACAGAAACTGGGATTTTCTTTCTTCCACTTCAATACTGTGTTAATACACAAATCCTCAAAAAGTGAGGAAAAATCATATCGACGGGTGAATCGAAAACTATGAAAATCCAAAAACGCAATTTCTCAGCAGAGCGAGTTAAAGAATTCGCTTCAATATCGCGGCAAAATTTACCAAATTTATCTTAAAAAGCCTTCAAATCGTCCGTTAAAGTGTAAATATTGCAAAGTATTTTTTTATTTTGTAAATATTTTAGTTGATTTTATCAGTATTTTTTGGAATTTTTGACTAAAATATGGTGAAATTAGTGGAAAATCTGAAAATTTTTATTTTTCAAAGTCTTTTTTTATTAGTCTTCGAGTCGATTTTATCGAAAATAGTACTAAAAATCAATTTTTCATACTTTCTTTTTGAACTTTTCCTTAATGTTTTCAAGTGAAAAAATTCAAAAGATATGAAAAATATTCATTTAAAGTCTAAAAAACATTTTCGTCAATAAAAACATAATTCGTCACTGATCTGAATTATACGCAAAATTATTGCTCTTTTTTTTATTAAAATTAGAAGAAGGCAAAAAATTCTGCCTAGAATTAATTATTTTGTACTGTAAAATAGGATTGAAAATTCGTAAATTCCCGGGAAATATTTCCAAATGGTTTTTTTTTAATCAAGATCATGATAAATAATATAATTTGAGGATGAATCGCATTGTTTGCATCCCGTTTTGAGCGTCATAATCACTCTGACGGGCTTCATTGCTGATTCTTATTGTCCAGAGACACGAAAACATTAGGAATTGACCATCGAAGTTTGTCCAGAAGACGTCTTTGAACTTCCTTGATATCTGAATCGCTTGTCCGAAGTCTAAAATGTGCTTTAAGTGGTTTTTACTTGCCAGAAAAGCTATGAAAATTGTCTTTTCTGGCCCAGAATCTTTTCAAAAATTTAGTATCTAAATGCGCCCCGACATTCTTGAAGCTTGACCATTGCTGAATGGCCAATCTGCCGTAGAAGTACGTCCAGAACCAGCTTAAATGCAAAGAATACACGTTCAGTTGGCCAATTTGCTTGTAGAATTAGACAGTAAATCTCAATATTCCATCATACAAATATCTTAGACCTTTAATTCTATCATTTAACAATGAATTATCTTTAATTATGTCCACAATTAGCAGATTTCCACGAGTTTTCACTGTTTGATAAAGAATTTCCGATGAATTTCAGCTCCTAAAATCGACGGATTCTTCTTAAACGCCCGTAAAATTCCTTGAAAAACAGAGAATCTCAACTCGAAAATATGGTAAAAATACACAATAGTTGAATTAAGAAAGATTTTCTGATCATCTATTCAGAAAAACTTCGTCACTTCCGGAAGGAGCTGAAAAGTGTAAAAGAAGAGAAATTGGGTTAATTTAACTGCTGGAAAATTTCATGGGCGAACCACCATGAAGAGGCATCAACACTTCGTCTTTTCCCACACAAAAACACCTCTCAAGTTATTAATAATAATGAAAGCTATAACAATTTGCATAGGAATTCCGGCTAAATCGTATTAATTTCCATCTTATTCCATAGTCAACTTCCACTTTTCGGTCCCCTTTCGTGTGCCCCCCGCGCAACTTCTGCTCCCAACGGGCAATTTTCCACCCCCACCCCCATAAGGTCAACGAAATTGTTGTCTTAATCAACATAAATTGCAGGGCGTTAATGAAGAATCTCGACTCTTTGCAGCATCTCAATTTTGATCAACAGTACGTTCCACGGGGAATTACGTACTATGATAAGACGGTGCGGATGGATAAGAATCCAATTAAGACAGCCCTGAACGTCTGCAAACACCTCATTTCACAGAGGGTGAGTATTTTTTCCCCACCAAAAACTATATTTCTCGCGTCGACTTGACGCCATTCTGTCGAATTTAAGTGCTTAAAGTGCTTGAAGATCGCGCAAGTGAAGATTTATGGAGCAAAAGGGTTGAAGAGCAGATGGGAAAAAAAGCTCTTGTGGTGGTGATTTTCCAAATGGCCTCTCATTGAAGCGCCTGCATTCATAGGTGTACGCCATGGTGGTGTCCCACGAGCAGAGTGGAGATCTATCACCGGCAGCTGTCAGCTACACGAGCGGCTTCTACCAAATCCCCGTCATTGGAATCTCATCTCGTGATGCAGCGTTTTCCGACAAAAATATTCACGTGTCATTTCTTCGCACCGTCCCACCGTACTACCACCAGGCGGACGTGTGGCTGGAGATGCTGAGCCACTTCGGCTACACAAAGGTCAGTCAATCAACTCATGCTTCTGTCCATCGCATGCATGCCAAGATTCCCTGTAATCCCACAATTAGAGATGCAAGATATGTTGAGGGGCTTTAGCCTCTTCCCAGAACACTGAATCCATCATATCTCACTCAAGTTTAATTGAGATATTTGCATTAACTTAAGCGTTCCGACTTCTGCGACGGTATTATGCTAAAACTGCTCTATTTTTCCGTGCCGTTTCACAATGTCAAAACGACTCTGTATTCCCGCTGGCATTTTTTTTTTTAACTTTATTTAAGCCTCTCATAGCTATTTATGTACGAATTTCTGTTATATTTGTGGAAATAAGGCGCATTTTTGGTCAAAAATGACAACTTCTATCAGTTATTTCTGCCATTTATTCACGCCAAGGGGCAGATATTATAGTCAGAAGTGGTGTACAGCTTTTGTGGAAGTGTTTGGAATTGGAAGTGATGAAATATTCACTATATTTGCACTAAAAAAGCTTCTGTTTTTAACAAATTCGGGCATTTTCTACATCATTTTACTCAGATAAATCGATTTTATTGCTTCTTTTCAGGTTATGTGATAGATTTAGAATTAATTCTGGAGGCTAAATAACCTTCATAATCATCTAAATTGTGATTTAACTTGAATTATTCCTTTTTTTTCATGCTAAAGTTGAGCTTTTTTCGTTTAAAATAACTTCATATTGAGTAAGAAAAAGCTCAAAAGTCAATCATAACCTCAAAAATTGTGTTTCAGTCCCGAAAATTGTCTTTTTTCCACGCTTTGTGCTTAAAAGTGGCAAATTTAACGTCATTTTCTTGTTTAAACATTGTTTTCAACTCGATATTTACTAATTTTCCGCTGTAAAAAGTTTCAAATTAGGGAAAGAAAGATTTCAAAGTCGCATTCATAACCTCACAATATCATGAAAAATTTTTTGAAGCAAATTCAAACTGATTCTGATATTCAAATTACCCTAAAAATTGTCTAAAAATGTGTTGAAACTGGAAAAATTCTCTTGTTCTTAGCAAAGTTGAGTTTTGTTAAATTTTAGAAGTAAAAAAACAGTCAAACATAACCTCAAAAATGTAATTTTAGCCTCTTTGCTTAGTTATTTTCGCATTTTATACTTTTTTATCCAGTAAAAACATTCTGATTTGTCCTAAATTCACTCCATTTCCTCGCGTTTGAGAAGATTTAATTTAATTCGAAAATGTTTTAATTCCGGTTTTCATAACCTCACAGTTTATTGAAAACTATGTGATATTCTTTGTGAACATATTTGCCAATTTATTGGGCATTCGCTCAATAATACCTGATTTTGTGACATTGCTTATTCAATAAATGTTAAGAGAAATATGATAAATATTGGTTTCTGCATAATTTATGACAATCCACTGACGAATATCATTGTATTATTTGAGGAAACAGTTGATTTCAGAGCGGAATTCCTGGAAGATTAACACCTTTCCTTAATAATCATTTTCCATTCCATTTAATAAGACACCAAAATTGCACTGTGCAACATTTAGAATGCGTTGATTCATGAAAAAATGT
The DNA here is from genome assembly GCF_947086385.1 of Phlebotomus argentipes. Classification (NCBI taxonomy): domain Eukaryota; kingdom Metazoa; phylum Arthropoda; class Insecta; order Diptera; family Psychodidae; genus Phlebotomus; species Phlebotomus argentipes. The sequence continues at coordinate 6,682,150 of NW_026776174.1, forward strand.
GTGAATTTCAACAATTCTGTATTTCTCCCGATGAAATAGGGCAGTTTTAGCATAAAACCGTCGCTTGTGGATTTAATCAGTTTTCTCAGAAGTCTTTCACAAGACATGCAAAGGCAAAACTGTGCTCCTTGCATATGAATGGCCTCAATAGAAGCCATCAAGAGGAACTAACAGAAGTAACATTTATTGGCTCATCCATTGGGAAACAGTGAAGACTGAATGTGACGTTAATTAGCTGCCTTTTATCGACACACAGAGTTCACAACACTTTCTTCTCGTAATTCCACAGCCTCACGAAGTTAAGCAAGAGGGCAAACATTTATCCATTTGGACGGGGTCACTCTTGATGGCAATATTTCTTGAAAATAAGGCCAGAGTTTGCGGAGATGGGGTGAATTTCTAGGAAGCAGAGAAATCCCAATAAACACCCTCGCTAGTCGTCTTTTGGGCCAGAAAGTACATGCCATTGCTGCGGAATGTTTGTGAAATGTTACATTAAAGGACCATGATTCTGCCAACTTTTCCCATTAAATACTACTCAAGATGTATTTACATTACATGCCGTGTACTTCAGCACGCAGAAATATACACCCTTTCCCCCTTGTATGTAAATAGCCTGAAATCGACTAGTTTAGAGGAAGGATTTTAGGCAAATTTCCCTTTTATAAACTCTCAAATTTTTTTGGAGAAATAGGGAAATGCAGAAATGATAATAATTTACAATTTTTATCACTTCTGCGCGATGCTAAACTTCCTTTTGCGGATCGCAAATAGGCCAACATTGTGCCTTGGAATGAAAAAAGGAAACACGCAAAACATCATTAACATCTCCATAATTTTCCTTCCGGATGCGCCATTTTCATGAGAATTTACAACTGAGGAGCATCTTTTCCCCACTTCCAGGTTATCATCATTCACAGTTCCGATACGGACGGAAGAGCGATTCTTGGGCGCTTTCAGACAACATCACAAACAAATTACGATGACATTGATGTCCGGGCGACTGTGGAGTCAATTGTGGAATTTGAGCCCAAGCTGGAGAGCTTCACGGAGCATCTTTTGGAGATGAAGACGGCGCAATCGAGAGTTTATCTGCTCTATGCCAAGTAACTATTCCTTTTTTTCTTCATTTCACCCACGTTATTTGGCGCCAAATGAATTCCAAGGGAGAAATGATAGTCAGAAATGGTGTACAATTGAGCGGAAGTCTTGAAAAGTGCTAAAAATCTACAATATTTCCTTTCTAAATCCTTCTTTTATTGACAGAATGTACCGCCTTTTTCGAGTTCTTTCAGTTTTCACGTAAAAACCAAGTCAATCACTCGCCAATTGAGACCACTAACTTTGCGATTATTGAATTTTTTTTTAAATTCTTGTGATTATTACTCAAATTTTGATTATTTCATACAAAATTCTGATTATTTTTTGATTATTTTCTAAATATTTGATTATAAATTGATTATTTCAGTCAGAATTTGAATGTTTTTCAATTTTACTTTAGAAAAGAATCTTTTTTTTAATAGTTTATTCAAAATTTGATTCTTTTTTAAATTGTATTTGTAATATTATTTGGAAAAATAATCTTTTTTTTTATTATTTAAATCATAATTTGATTGTTTTTCAATTTTAGTTGGGAAGAAATCATTTCTTTATTATTTAATTCTAAATTTGATTATAATTTTTTCATCTTTCATGGGAAAATAATTATATTTTTTATTATTTAGTTCAAAATTCGATATTTTTTCATTATTTTTTTTTGTAGAAAATAATAATTCTCTGATTATTTTACTCAAATAATTGATTATTTGATTAGAGAACATTAAGTTTCCTTCAGAAACCGCCTTGCGATTTGCTCCTTGGTAAAAAAAAAAGCCAAATTAATACTTTTTATAGGTTATGTAACGAATCCAGAACAGATTTAGAGAACAATTCGCAATTCTAGCAAATCAATTCTTATGCTGAAATCCGAGAAAAGCATTTTCCATGCAATAAACATTGCAAAAAACACTGAAAAATGTGTTGAAATCGAACATAAACTCAAAAGTTTTGATTTTAACGTGGAAAATGTTTATTTAGAAGACTTTCTGCATGATTTTGATGCTGAATCAGCAATTTTAGGGTCCGTGGAAAATCACAAGAGCCGATTTTGTGATCTGGAAAGCCTCGAAATGGAATTTTTGAAGATCTTTTAGTGATATTTTGAGGTTATGGTCGCGAAAGACGCCCAGAAAGAGCAGAAATATTGGATGGAAACTTGAGAGATTCATTATAATTTGGGAAATAATGTGGAAAAAGACTACAAATTTCAAGTTCTTGAGGTGTTAGGCAAATTTAAGTCATATTATCTCACCCTTGATGAATTCAAATGTCCTTACAAGACAATTACTTTAATGACTCAAGCATTATTTGAATTTATTGAATAGATTCTAGAAAAAAAGCACCAATTTAAAATAAATAATTTCAATGAAGAGAATTGTAGAAATAGTAAAAAAAAAGATGGAAAATCGCGACACTTGGAAACTTTTAAGAGTCATGAATAGTCATGGAAAGCCGGAAATTCATATTTTCTGCATACAAACAATCACTACACAATTCTGCATCATTTATTCAGAATAAAAAGAGAAAAAAACTCATCACACAAACTTCCGTCCAGAGCAAAAATACACACACTGAAGTTTTCTCAAATTCAACTGCAGCGTAATAAGTTTTCATTCCAGTGCTTTTCCGCAAAAAGGGGTGAAAAACATCAAAAACAGAAATGTGAATAAATTTTCGGGACTCTTTGAGCTCCACTTCTAGGCACCCTTTTCATGTGTCAAGGTGTCATTTGGCCATTCTCCAGCCAAGCAAAGTCGCTGCAAAGAACAATTTATCACAGATTTCATTACTCTCTCTCTCTCTCTCTGTCGCTCTGCAGCAAAGACGACGCTTCCATCATCTTTCGGGACGCCGCGGCGTTCAACATGACCGAAGCTGGGTACGTCTGGATAGTCACGGAGCACGCTCTCAATGCCAACAACACACCCTTCGGCGTCATAGGGTTGCAACTGGTTCACGCGCACAGCGAAAAGGAACACATTCGAGTAAGAGTTCAATGCAAAGTCGCACTTTGTGCAATTTCACACAGATATTTGCACATAAACTTACAAGTTTTAACAGTTTCGACTAACAAGGCGAATGCAATAAGGAAATCACACTGTTGGTTGCTCAAAAGGAAGAATTACGTGAGGCATTTACATGCCCTCAATACTTAAACTTCAGCATAAACAAAGCATTTCACTGTTTCTAAATTCATCGCAGCCTTTCCATACAAGATCGCAATGAAATTTCAGTGAAATGTTGTTGAGGAAATCTGCATTTAACACATCTGGTGTATTTCCCATAGTTCGTATTAAATATATTCAGGAAAACAATACATTTTTGAGCCTTGAAATAGATATTCTTGAAATTATTTTCCTAAAAAGGTCTTGAAATTAGCCTCAATCTATCTAATTTTGAGTCCTTTTCGGTATTCATATTAAAAATTTCAAGCTTTTCAATCGTCATAGATTTAATTTTTCTATTTTCATATATTTTTAATATCTTTCTCAGCATAATTTCAAGTCTGTTTCTGATATATAAATGCGAAAAAACGTTTTTTTTTAATGTATTTCAATTCTTCTCTTTTTTTGAAATCAAGAACGATTAGAATAAAGAATATTTTGACCTCATATTCTTCCTTATGTTCGATTTAAATTAAGTATTTTTCGTCATAGTAAAAAGATTTTGAAATATACTTAAAACAAAGCGAATAATGATGATCAAATGATACTAAATTTAAGTTTTATGATAATAAAATCAAGTCTGTATCAGAGAGAAAACACATTTAAAAGAGATTTCGCTTATTTTATTTCTAGATTTTTTTAATGCTTCTGAAGAAACTTTGTTAAAACTTTGTCCAGACTTAAAATAAAATGTTTTTTTTTTTATGTCTGAACTCTTAGACTAAAAAAGGAGAATTTTCTTGATAATTTCACAAATTTATCACGAATAAAACAAAGATTTTTCCAATAATCTTTTGTCCTAGGCAGAAAAAATACTGGTTTTAAGATTGAAACGGACTTAACTTGATACTGAAATTTAGAGTTTTTCCGTAGAATTAAGATTGAAATCAAGGAATCGTTTTCTAGACCGTACAAAGTCTAGTTTTAAGGAAGAATAAAGACTTGGATTTCTTCTTCTCCTTTGAGTCTTTTGCCGAAAATCTTCGTTAATCGGTGTTTTCAACCGGATATTTCTTGTATTTATGCCCAAAATCGATTAAATTTTACCACAAATTTTCTCTCAGTGAACACAGTTAAAGAGCATTTGTCTGTTTTCTACGCTCTATCTTTAAGGTGTATAAATACAAATGCACGCAGTGATATTATGTTACACAATCGGCAAATGGAATATCCTTGAAGGAATTCCTCCGGCTTCTAATGCGCCGTCTATTTCCGCCCTTTTGCAGGATAGCGTGTATGTTTTGGCGTCGGCGATCAAGGAGATGCGCCTGAATGAGACAATTACCGAAGCTCCGAAGGACTGCGATGACTCTGGGGCGCTTTGGGAGTCGGGCAAGAGAATCTTTCACTACCTCAAGACGAGAAACATCCGCGGCGAAACGGGTCAGGTGGCATTCGATGACAATGGCGACAGGATCTATGCTGAGTACGATGTCATCAACATTCGGGACCATCAGAAGAAGAAGGTCGTCGGGAGCTTCTATTACGATGCTGTAAGTGAATTTTCTCATGCCTCAAGACAGATTCCCAGTTGTGCAGCAGCAGTAAAAAGGGCTTCGGGGTTGACTGAACTTCTCCATTTGCAAAATGTGCATTGAGACGATGACGCTTCATAAATATTCTCAAGAGTTGAAGCAGACCATTTGAGAGATTGCTCGGAGAGAAAATTGTGTATTCAACTATAATAACCAAAGTGGAAAGCAGAGATTTCTATCTATATTTCAATTTTTTCCCGCTAAGCACATTTGCCCAACTCAAGACACATTCCTTAATTTCCTCGCAAATCTTCCGATTGCCCCAAAACGCGAACGAGAGACAATGGAATGGAGGGAAAAACTCACATAATCCGAAGAAAATTTCACCTGGATACATTTCGCCAGACTTCCAAACTGTATTCTTTCGTGCTGTGGAATTAGTGGGATTTATGTACTTTTTTTTTATATCGAAAAGAAATTCATCACCTTGAGTGTCCCTTTCTGTCAATTCGATGGTTTTATAAATTTATCCCTTGAGGATTAACACTCACTTTTCCATTTTATCTCGAGTGGACAGAGAAAAATTGCCAATGGAATTGATAAATAATGTAAATCCTTAATATTTTCACAGCGTCAATGCAAATTTCACTGTAATAAAGAATTAATAAATCATATTATATACACTTCATTATAATATCCTTAATTGCATTTACGTAAATCTGTCTCATAAATAATTTATGTTTATCGGCAATAATCGATTATATGCATTTTTCAACTGGCAAACTCTATTATTTATCATTTGAGTGTTATGAAGTGCGTTCTCGAATCAATTCGAACCAAGGGGCAGATATTGTGGCCGGAAGTGGTGTACAGCTTCTGAGGAAGTGTTAGGAAATGAAAATTTTTAAATAATTCGAAAATTTGCATTACAAAAGCTTCAAATTCAACCAATTGAAGCATTTTATCAATTATTTTACTCAGAAAAATCGATTTTATTATTTTTCTAGGTTATGTTATTGATTTAAAGCATATTTTGAGGGTTAAATAACCATCAAAATCATGAAATTTGTATTTTTTCAGGAAATAATTCCTTTTTTCTTGTCAGAGTTTAAGCATTTGTGCTCAAAAATCTTTAGCTTGCTGAAGAAAAAGCTTAAAAATCAATCATAACCTCAAAAATATAATTTCACTCTCGAAGAATGTAACTTTGCTTCGTTATTTACGTGTTTTGAGCTTTAAAGTGACAAATTCAGCCACATTATCTAGTAGAAATACTGAGATATTCGTCATATTTCCTCATTTCCAGGGTTTGAAAGGATTAAAATTAGTCCAAAAAGGATTTTTTAGTTCGGATTCATAACCTCACAATTTGGTCAGAAGTTTCCCAAGCATTTTTCAAAGGTGAAACTTTGAAAATGAAGACAGAAATTGTTCATGAATAAATCCTGGAACAATTAAATCATTTCTTACAATCTTAAATCTTAAGCATTTGAAGAGCTTAAACTTCTTCAGACGGAAGAACGATAAGAAACAGTTGAAGGAGTCTAAGAAGCGATGGTAAATGCCTTTAAAGGCATTTAGAAGTGTCTCTGAAGGGCTGAAGATTCTGCACAGCAACTGTGGATTTAAGGCATACTATCTCCCCCTTGATTTGAAAGATAAAAGTCGACTGTAAAGAATTTTGCATAAATCTCAATTAATGCATTTTCCTCATCCACTTTGCAGGACAAACTGAAAATGCGTCTTCGCATCAATGACAGTGGAATCTTGTGGCCTGGAAAGTTGCGCCGAAAGCCAGAAGGCATCATCATTCCCACCCACCTGAAGGTGCTCACAATAGAGGAGAAGCCTTTTGTGTACGTGCGCCGGCTCACTGAGGAGGAACTCTCGTGCGAGGACGAGGAGATTCCGTGTCCGCACTTCAACGCCAGCGACGGCACGGAGAATGAGTTCTGCTGCCGCGGCTACTGCATTGATCTGCTGCGTGCCTTGGCGCACCGCATCAACTTCACCTTCGACCTGGCCTTGTCGCCGGACGGCCAATTCGGCCACTACGTGCTGCGGAACATGAGCACGACGGGCGTGCAGGTGAAGAAGGAGTGGACGGGCTTGATTGGCGAGGTGGTGAATGAGCGAGCAGACATGATTGTGGCGCCGCTGACGATTAATCCCGAGCGTGCGGAATTCATTGAGTTCTCCAAGCCCTTCAAGTACCAGGGCATCACGATTCTGGAGAAGAAGCCCTCGCGCTCCAGCACGCTGGTGTCCTTCTTGCAGCCCTTCAGCAACACTCTGTGGATCCTCGTGATGGTGTCCGTGCACGTGGTGGCGCTGGTGCTCTATCTCCTGGATCGCTTCTCGCCCTTCGGCCGCTTCCGGCTCACCAACACGGACGGCACGGAGGAGGACGCTCTGAATCTCAGCTCTGCCATCTGGTTCGCGTGGGGCGTCCTGCTGAACAGCGGCATTGGCGAAGGCACGCCGCGGAGCTTCTCTGCTCGCGTCCTGGGCATGGTTTGGGCCGGTTTCGCCATGATCATCGTGGCCTCGTACACTGCCAACTTGGCGGCCTTCCTCGTTTTGGAGCGCCCCAAGACCAAATTGTCAGGCATCAACGACGCCCGCCTGCGAAACACCATGGAAAACCTCACGTGCGCCACCGTCAAAGGCTCGGCCGTCGACATGTACTTCAGACGTCAGGTATGAAATAAGGCTGGAATCACACCTTGAACACTTCCAGGACTTTCGCAGTGCTTAAAACATGAGATTTCCTTATTTTTCACCCTCTTTCCGAACTTTGTAGCTTTTTCCTAAAAATTATCTAAATTATCTAAAAGAATCTTTGAAGGAGGCTTGAAATTGATAATGTGCTGAAATTTGCTACTTTAGAGTAGAAAATCAATCAAACATTGCTTATAATAGATGATTTTGTATCCTGAAATAATATTTTGGAGGTTATGATCAATCTTAGCACGATTGACACAATATAACATTGAAAGCTAGCAATCTTCAATAGATTTCATTATTATTGTGCCAGTAAATTATAAATTACACCAGCTTAGACGCGAGAATGAATGATTTTTGAGGTTATTTAGTGGCAAATTTCTTTAAAATTCATAACATAACCTAGAAAGATGACAATAACAATTCTTTTTCTCCAATTTTTCCTTTTGGAAGTAACTTTTGAACGCTTTATATTAAAAATATTGAACCACTAAGCAAGCTGAACTTCACTTCTGACCACAATATCTCCCCCTTGTCATGTCGAGCAATTTTGACGAATAAAACTGATTTTGTGTGTTGATTTCAGGTGGAACTCTCCAACATGTATCGCACGATGGAGGCAAATAACTACGCCTCGGCCGAAATGGCCATTCAGGATGTGAAGGATGGCAAATTGATGGCTTTCATCTGGGATTCCTCGCGGCTGGAGTACGAAGCGGCCAAAGACTGCGAATTGGTCACCGCCGGAGAGTTGTTCGGACGCAGTGGCTACGGAATTGGTCTGCAGAAAGGCTCTCCGTGGACGGATCACGTGACCTTGGCGATCCTGGAGTTCCACGAGAGTGGCTTCATGGAGTCACTGGACAAGCTGTGGATCTTCCACGGGAATGCGCAGCAGTGCGAGCAGTTCGAGAAGACGCCCAACACGCTGGGACTGAAGAACATGGCGGGCGTGTTCATCCTCGTGGGAGCTGGAATTGTGGGTGGCATTGGGCTCATCATCATCGAGGTGATCTACAAGAAGCACCAGATAAAGAAGCAGAAACGCATGGAAATTGCCAGACACGCAGCCGACAAGTGGCGTGGAACTATTGAAGTGAGTGTCTTAAAAATCTCTCAGAAAATTCAATGTCAGCCATAGAAATTGATAAAGAATTCAAGCGTCTTGTCTTGGCCAAGGAGGAGATAATACAGTCTAAAAGTGTTGTACAAACTCAGCAGAAGTACTTAAGAAGTGGAATTATTGAAAAACTTACAATCTTCCTTTCCGGCGTGCTTCTTTTACTCACTAATCATTCTGATTCCGATTCGAAAAATCCTTTTCTAGGTTATGTTACGAATTACGGTCGAACTTAGTGAATATATTGCACTCTAGAACATCAATTCTTATACTAAAGTCACCAAGATTGCTTGTTATTGACATAATTGAGCATTTTCATGCGATAAACATGGCCTTTCTGTATCTTTGATGCCAAAAAAAACACTGAAAATGGTGTTGAAGTCCAACATAACCTCAAAAATACAGTTTTTGACGTGGAAAATGTCTATTTATTCCCCTTTCTACACGAATTTCACTCTAAATCAGCAATTTTGAGTTTAGTTACGATATTTATCATCTAGTACGCTCTTAATTGGAGTCTTTTAAGATCTCTTAGTGATGTTTTTGAGGTTATGATCGGAAAAGACACTGAAGAAAGCGGTTTCAAGTGAATTTTTACAGAAATATCACATGAAACCTTAAGATATTTAGTATAATTTGTGAATTATTGTGGAAACAGTCTAGAAATTTGAAGTGCTGGAAGTTGTGTACAGATTAAGAGCATATTATCCCCCCCTTGACTGATGCTAAAGTCTAAATTCATTCGTCTCTGAGGAGAAAATTACCACTAATCGATTCTTCAAATCCACAACAAACGATCATTTTTCACGATGTGACGCTTAAAATGACCCAAAAATTCTGTCCAGGAACCAAAAGATACATAGCAAGGCAAAGTTCACATATGTATATGCTTATCGACTGGAAAGGCGTAATTGCAAAATTAATTTAATTCTGCATAACTTTGGTTTCTCGTGTTGGACAAAAAGGAAAGTTTTAGCACTGAAATTTTACACTTTCCTCAACATAGTTTTGGAAACATGATGACGCTTTTGTACTCTTACACACGATTTACCAACACTTTATCATAGTAATTTAAATCACTTCGGATTTAGTTGAAAACTATTTAAATCTCACAGAACAATGAAGGCATTACACTTGGTCAATATCTTCCTGGTCTTCACTTCAGACAATATTATTGCATTTAATTTGCATTAAATTTCGAATGTTTGGCATGATATGTTATCATTTTGAAACACATTTAGCGACTAAATTCAATTTGTTAGCTGCAGGTAATTGAAAATATCATTTTAAATTGATTTTGAATTATAACTGGAGGAAGTTTCGTGCGATAAATTCTTCGGCTGGTGGGAAAAGGAAATTTCCTATGTGTCATTTCCTACTGGAAATTGCTAGATGTTGAAGTGCAGCTGCAAAGATATGTATGCATTATATACAATAATACAACACATTTTTGCACCTTTGTGCTACACAAGGGGGATATAATATGCTTCAAATTTGTACACAACTTGCGAAACACTTTCAAATTTGCCTGACACCTCAAGAACTTGAAATTTGTAGTCTTTTTCCACATTATTTCCCAAATTATAATGAATCTCTCAAGTTTCCATCCAATATTTCTGCTCTTTCTGGGCGTCTTTCTCGACCATAACCTCAAAATATCACTAAAAGATCTTCAAAAACTCCATTTCGAGGCTTTCCAGATCACAAAATCGGCTCTTGTGATTTTCCACGGACCCTAAAATTGCTGATTCAGCATCAAAATCATGCAGAAAGTCTTCTAAATAAACATTTTCTACGTTAAAATCAAAACTTTTGAGGTTATGTTCGATTTCAACACATTTTGCAGTGTTTTTTGCAATGTTTATTGCATGAAAATGCTTTTCTCGGATTTCAGCATAAGAATTGATATGCTAGAATTGCGAATTGTTCTCTAAATCTGTTCTGGATTCGTCACATAACCTATAAAAAGTATTAATTTGGCTGTTTTAGTGTGAAAACCAAAAGAAATCGAAAGAAACGGGACATTTTGACAATAAAAGAAGCATTCAGAAAAGAAATATTGTAGATTTTTGAACACTTTGACTTCAAAAAGACCTCCGCTGAGCTGTACACCACTTCTGACTATTATCTCCCCCTTGATTGATGCTGCAAAATGTGAAATCATAAGCGTTTTTCTGCATCTGCTTTCAATTCAATTTCCTCGTGAAAGGATTGTAAAGCCACGTATGAGTTTATTTGTTAAAGTTATTCCTTTCTATCGTTCTTCTGTGGATTTCTGTGAATTCCACGGTTTTAGCAAAATAACATTGTGCAGTGAATAATTCTGTATGAAATAATGAGTTGCTGAATCGTAAAATTTCTATTAATTATTTCACAAAAATTTTATAACTCTCAGCTTTTTCCGTCGCAGATGAGAAATGCGAATTTACTACATTGAAATTGTTAGTCTATAAAAATAATTAGCGGGGTTGGAAATACGGTTGCATTACGAGCGTCATTAACTTGGAGAAATATAATTAATTTCATGTCCGGCAATGCATCAAAAAGTTTAATTAAAATATTAAAGCAACTGTTGCGCAGTTTTTTTTTACCTAAAACCGTGAATGTTTTTATTGATTGTGGATGGTAAACAAACGTGTGCAAGGGATTGTTAATATTGGGGATGCAGTATTATTTTACTCAAAATGCACAGAATATTTTGAAGAGGAATTTCTCAGCTGAAAAGCTTATAAATACCAATGAAAAGACTGCATTGCTTAAATACTTAATCTTAAATCGGATATTTACGGTTTTACGTTAAAAACGTTTGTAAAACTGGAAAAACTCTCTAATTCTTGCAAAACCGAGAATCTGTATAAAAGCTAAAACCGTAAAAAGTCCTTTAAACGTTCAGTATTAATAAGTTCTTCCTAAAATTCACCATAAGTTCCTTTTTACAGCCACAAAATAAATTTTTCCTACAAAATCTTCTTCTATTTATTGTATTTAAAAGAGATTTAGATGTTTCTCTTTAAGTATTTGTCCTTAAGGCGCTCAGAATGAATTTCCTTTGCAATATTCTTATTCACGTTCGTGTAAAATAGAATTCCAAAGTGATCTTCAATATTCTCTTAATGCTTTTATTTATATCTTCACAGAAAAAAATAAGAAAAACATATTTTTCTCTCTCATTTATCACTCTTTTTTTTCTAAATTTCGCATAGAATTCTCGGGTTCATTAAGAAATGGTACAAAAGCGTTAAACGGTAGCTAAAAATATACAAAAGCAATTTAACAAGACCAAATCGAGACGTTCTATAATGTAACTGTCTTCAAGATATTCCAAACTCATGATTCAATGGATTATTCCCAGTCATTTTCATGATTATAACATGGATTTAGAGCAAAATTTGCAGTTCTAATTTAATTTTCACTGTCTTTTTCCACACATTTCTCTGCATTTTGCAATATCTCGGCTTCGAATTGAGATATCGCCATGATCTCAATGCCATTTGAAAGATGATTTAATTTTCATTATTTCTTGTCTTAATGAAATTGTCTCGGAAATTGAAAGAAATACCGAATTTTTAGTACCAAACGAAGCTTGCTCAAGTTGAAGAATGGATAAAATTCTTGCTAAAAATTAAACATCAAAAACCCAAGAAATACGCGAAATATGTTGCAATATCCCGTATTCTAGTCGGAAAAACGAGATTTTCTACTATACTCGTTTGGGAAACTACAAAATCGCATTTTCGCGCCATTTTTCTTCCTTTTTTACACATTTTCGCTCTCTATGTCTTCCTAATAACCTTCAAAGTTATTATATTTACAACATTTAGAATAGTTTCAAGCGCCAAAATAAAACATTTAAGCTCTAAAAAGGAATTTGGGAGTAAAAAGTTAGTGAAAGAAAAGCAATTCTGAGCATCAAATTGGATTATTACAAATAATTATTGATGAAATTGAGGTAAAAATACTGATATAAAGCTATAAAATGAAGGAAAATACACGAAAAAAGGCAAGAGAAGTGAAAAAGAGTTGTGAAAAAAAGCGAATTGAAGGAGAATCGAATCCGCGACTTCAAAATTTTGTGCTAAATTCTCTTATAATGAAGATTTGTGCTGGAAATTCAACATTTTTTTTTGTTAGACGATTTCGTAGACACAATTTCGAATTAATTTTAAAAGGAAAGAATATTTCGAAGAATACGTTGTAATGGATTTACGAATATAATGGAAATTTGTGGAATGGAAATCATTTTTCTCCCCACTTGAGTAATCCTTGGTACTAAAAGGAAAAATGGGCAAAATTTCATAGGTGTTCTAAGCTAATTTTGGGCTACTGTGTATTAACAACCCTCTGAATCTGTGTGTGTTTTTCTCTTCGACAGAAACGAAAAACCCTCCGAGCATCACTGGCGATGCAGCGTCAATACAACATTGGCCTTAACTCAACGCCGGGAACCATCAGTCTAGCCGTCGACAAGCATCCGCGCTATCCGCGCCTGGGTCCGCGCGGACCCGAGCGCGCCTGGCCCGGCGACTCGGACCTCGTGAGGAATCGCCGGCTGGAGGAGAAAGGTTTCAAGGCGCCACCCAAGTACTCACCCGCCTACACGTCTGACGTGTCCCACCTGGTCGTGTAACTCCATCAGCAGATTCTCCATCGGCGGGAAGCCCCAGACTTCGTCCTGTCCCCAAAGTCATCAAAGTACAAAAGGAACTTTGCTCTTGTTTCTCCCCCCACCCCCCCTCCTTCTGTGCCCCGCGCGCGCGAAGGATTCCATGCGGGGTAAATTCAATGTTTCACAGTCACTGACTCTCCCTCAAACTATCAATCGCATCAGTGTGGTATTGAGAAAAAGCAATATATTGTCACAATTTTCACAAAACAGCAGCGGCGGAAGATGGGCTTCCCCGGGTATTTAAGCATCCCATAAAGAAATCAAAATAGGAAGAAGGAAAAACCTGTAATATAGCAAAGAAAAAACCCTTTGAAACTCGTGTAAGAAAACACACAAATTCATTGAAAACTGCCAAAGATTTTCCGTAAAAAATTCATGTAGATAAATTATTTAGTGTGTGGAGAAAAGGGGGATTAATAAAACCAAAAGGAATTTGTATAAATAAAAATTGCAGCGTCAGAGAGAGAGAGATTTTCCATCCCCGCCAAAGTGGAAAGTCGCGATGATGAACATATAACACTACTTATAGAGAAAAATTTGATGTGAAGTGTGAAGAAATATTATGTATTAAAGAAAAAAAAAAACAAATTATACATATATTTTTTGAAAAAACTATTAATGGAAGGCCTATAAGTTAATTATTGATATAAATTTAATGCATATTTATTTACTAGTTACATAAAAATTGCGGTTGTAGATCGTTGAAAAAAGAGCCGTAATTTGTTTGAATTCAAATGAAATGTCATTGAATTTTAGTGTATTTTTGAGAGAAAAAAAATGCCATAAACCAAGGGTTACTCAAGTGGGTGAAAAATGGTTTCCATTCTTCAAATTTCCATTTCCATTCGATCTATTCCAGTTCATTCCATCCATTCTTCGGAATATTCTTTCCCTTTGAGACTTATTTGAAATTGTGTACGCGAAATCGTCTCAGAGAGAAAGATTTTTGCACAAATTCCATCGAAAATCTTCCACATTAGAGAATTTAGGACAAGATTTTGAAGTGTCGCGGATTCGATTCTCCTTCAATTCGTTTTTTTCGCTACTTTTCTTGCCTTTTTCCAGCATTTTCCTTCATTTTATAGCTTTTTATCAGCAGTTTTTCCTCAATTTCTTCAAAAATTGTCTCTAAAAACGCAATTTGATGGCCGGAATTGCTTTTCTTTCACTAAATTTTTACTCCTAAATTATTTTCAAAGCTTCAATCTTTATTTGGGGGCTTGAAATTATTTTAAATGTTGTAAATGCTATAAAAACTTTGAAAGTTTTTAGGAAATCATAGAGAAATGTGTGAAAATGGAAGGAAAATGGCGCGAAAATGCGATTTTAGTAGAAAAAAATCTTTTATTCTGACAGGAAAACGGAAAATTTACAACAAATTCTGCGAATTCCTTCAGTTTTTTATGTTTTATTCTGTCAAGAATTTCATCCATTCCTTGATATTCCTGCTGAAGTGTGGTTCGTCCATTCTTCACTTGCGCAATCCTTGCCATAAACAAATAGAAAATATATTATTAAAAAATTTATTTTTTCTTTAAATAAAACAATAACAGAAAATCATCTTACAGTTTTTTTTATGTATTGCATTTTACTACAAATTACAGAAAGAAAAACAGGTAGAAATGTCGTTTTTAATATTAAACAAGAGATGAAGAAGAAACATAAAAAATTACACAACATTTTTAACGTTGGTTTTTTTTCACTACGCAAAATGTAAATAAAGATAGAATTTACGCAAAAGTGTTTAACAAAACTACACTCAGAACAAATCTGTCGGTTGTACGGAATTTCCAAGAAGAAAAAATTCAAAAACTTGAAACATAAATATTTCTGTCATAGGAAAAAATTACTGAAATCAATATGCAAATAAACAAACAAAAAAACAACATAATTCTTCAACAAAAACACTGGAACAAAAGTCATGTTAACGAAAGGAATGAAATGATCGAAGGATGAATATTACCTAGACTTAAAAAAAAGAAAAACTCTCTAATGTACAATAAAGAAACACGTAATATTCATTAAGTGTTTAATAAAATGTGAAAAAGATTAACAAGAAAAAAAAACACCTATAAATAACAATAATAAAATTGAAAATTAATAGAAAAAAAACATTCTCGTTGTCTATTTTGAGACATCCACAATTTCGCATTGAGTAGCAAAAAGAAGAAGAAAAACAGCAGCCAAAGAGAACAATTTAAAACAAATAAAAAAACCCGGGAAGAAATAAATACAGACAAATTAATGGAGCAATTCTGAGTGAAACACAAAAATGTTAAGGTTTTAATATCGACGGGTGAAGAGAAAACGAGTTGATAGTGTTAAAATAACTCCAAATCATTCGTTAAACTGTTAATATTTACTTGATTTTCTTGAAAATTCCTAGTATTTTTGGACTGAAATTATGTCAAACTTAAGAGATAAATCAACTTTTTTTTATATTATTAATTAATTTTTCTTCAGAATTTTCATGTGGAAAAAATTAAAAGATATGACAAATATTTTATTTAATTCAAAATTTAAGAATATTATAGGAAAATCACAAGATGATTTTGGAGGACATTTAATTAAATTTTTAAATTTTTTCAAAAAAAATCAGAAAATGTTTGAATTTTGTATGAAATATTTGAAATTTCAATAAAAAATCACGAAATAATCAAGAAATCATTGAATAATCACAAAGTTTATGATCTCAACTTGGATCAAAAGTTATTCAAGCATGAGATGTAAAATATGAAAAATCGACTTTTCATCCGTTTTCTCTTTGTCCGTCGATATGTAAAAGTTTAACATTGGAAATGAATAAGGAAAAAAACAGCTTTTGATATTCTCGTTAACTCAGTATTTTAGATTTTGAAGCGATTTCACAATGTGTAAGAGAGGAAAAATTGTGAAATTTGCCTAAATTATTAAAATTCAAGTAAATATTTAGTAAATCCGTGATAAAAAGAATTTACTGCAAATATCTCTTAAGTTTAAGCCTGAAAATGAGAGTTAAAATTGCGGATTGATCCGATTTGGCAAGATATTTGCAGATTTCCGATCTGTTATTCTGCTTTTTAACACATTCAATGAAACAACTTCTGGAAGTTGTGTTAAAATGACACATTCAGGCGAATGAAAATTGTTTAATTTGTGGTAGAATTTTAACATAATCACCACAGAATAGCAAAAGTGTGTGTTAAACTAATGTAACACATTGTTTGTGTGACTGAGAATTGCTCCAGAAATTGACAGAAAGCGTGAAGCGTCAATGATTAAAGAAAAGAAGAGAAACATAGCCTTTTTTTTACTTGAGACATTTCGTAAAGTCTAAATAAAATGATGATAAAAGTCAGAATAGAGTCAAAAAAAGGAAATCAAATTTGCTTCAAGTTTTTTTTTGTACAACAACTGAGATTCTTTTGGGGGAAAGAAAAACAACGAAAAAAATAATAATAATTTAGCAGATTATTCTTGCTTTCTTCCTGATGTTCCCATGAAACTGAAGAAGGTGAAGAAGAAAAAGAGAAAAATTCCCACCTCAGTTGAGACAAGATGTTTTTAAAAAGTGAATATTTCGCTAAGAAGCTCAAAGAAGAAGAAAAATTAACCCATCACACTTCTCGAGACAAACACTCTACAGGAAGGGCTGAGAAAGCCCATTTCTCTCGTTTTTCCTCCTTTTTTTTTTGGTATTGGAGACAACAAGAATCTCGAGAAGTTAGTCTATATTTAAAGGAGAAATTCATATAAAAGAAACTCTTCCTCAAATTAACAAAAAAAAAAACAACATATACGTCTTAGTTTAAATAGCAGAGACAAATAACTAAATGTAACTTTAATGAAATATTACAAAAAAAAAATCTAACTAAACTTAAAAGTAAATACATTTAAAAATACGAAAAATAAATTAATAAAAAAAAAATTGATGCGGAGCCAGGAATGAAAAGCCCACAACCTTTAAAAGTAAATTTTAAAATAATAATTAAACTTATTGTTGATTCACATAAAGAGAAGATGAAGATGAAGAAGAAGAAAAAATTGTTATATTGTTATATTATTGAGGAATAACAGAGAAGAGAAAGAAAGTATTGTGAGAGACCTTCTATTTCCGTTTTTAAACGAAAGAAAAAGATTTTCATTGAAAAGGAGTCAAACAGAATTGAAATGCATAAACAAAAAAAAAACTATTGATGGAAATTATTCCATATAATGTATTGAAATTGACGAAGAATGTGTTAAAAAATCACTGAAGAATATATATTAAAATATATATTCCGAAGATAAACAGTCTTTCACTTCAACATCAGTATATATATATATTGACTTTATTCTCTCTTTTTCACTCTCCAGCCGAGAATTCATCTCTGACTTTACATGCTCGATAAATTCATTACAGTACATTTTCTAACTATTAAATAAAAAACAATTAATTCGCATGAATAAATACAACAGAATTACACTTTTTTTCTCTTTGCTTTCAATTTAGCCTTTGAGACGTTTTGTTTTCTTTTTTTCTCATAAAATGTTAACACGAAGACATTGAAATTGTTTGTTTGATCGAAAGAAACGCACTTTTCGATGCGTAAAAATTATTCTTTAGTGAATTATTCTCTTAAGGCCTTTCGACGAGTGAATTGAAAACGGAAGAAAAGTCCATTTTCATCAATTTCTTGTGGAAAATTGTCCCAAATTGCAGTTAATTCGCCTAAAATGATGTCTTTGATAAACATAATTCTAAATTTTCAGAAGTTTTCCTTAAACTTTCTTAGACTGTGAATGATTTTTGATCAAAATTCACTCAAAGACTGTTAAAAATGGACTTTGGAAACTAATATTTTCCATTTTTCCACACATTTTGCTACAAGGGGAAGATAATACGGCTAAACAGTGTACATCACTTCCGAAACACTTCTGCAACTCTTATGCAGAATCTTCAACACTTTCAGACACTTCTTAACGCCCTTAAAAATGCATTTCTGTCTTGATTTTCTTGTTTATTCATCAGAAAATGCTTGAAAAAAGATTCTGAATAAATTGTGAGGTTATGAATTTTGATCAAAAATATACTTCAAGTCTGGAAATGACTAAAAATGGCGAAAATCACAATATTTCCACTAAAAAATGAGGTTAAATTTGACACTTTAGATCACAAACCGCGAAAATAACTAAACAAAGAGAATTTTCTTGGAATTTTTTGAGGTTATGTTTGACTTTTAAGCTGTTTTCTAACCTAATCTTAAGTTTTTCGAACGCAAATACTTAATTTTGACAAGAAAAGAGAAAAATTCTCAGTTTTAATACAAATTAGATGATTTTGAGGCCTTTTTTTATCATATAACCTAAAAATGAAGCGAACAAATTGATTTTTCTAGGCACGATTATTTTTAGAAATGTCTCAATTTGTTTAAACGAAAGCTTTTGAAATGCAAATATTCTTGTACAGTAAAAACCGCGAAAATAACCAATGAAAAGAGACATTTTTCTGCATTTAAGTGATATTTTTGAGGTTATGGTTGATTTTAAAGCTTTTTCTCAATCAATATGAAGTTATTTCGCACAAAAATGCTCAAATCTGCCAAGAAAGAGAGAAATTTGATATTTTAATCTATTTTAATTTAATCACAAAACCTCAAAAAAGCGATAAAATTGATTTTTAAGCAAAATTAATTAAGAAAATGCCTCAATTTGGTTGAAATTGAAGCTTTTTCAGTGCAAATATTCTAATATATTTTGCCACTTTCACTTTCAAGCTGTACACCACTTCCGACCCACAATATCTCCCCCTTGTTTTGCTATGTTTTAATCAAAAAAAAATTTAATTTATACCAATAAAATCAACTGAAAACATTCACAAAATAATTATTACAGAGCAATATTAGCATTCTAGTGAACAATTCAAAGATGTTTTAAGGTAAATTTCGCAGCAATTTTAATGCTATATTTTCAATTTGTTCTCCCTGAAGAAGGACAATTTTGAATTTTCATAGTTTTTCAATTCACCCGTTGATTTAGACTCTCATTTTTAATTTCTTTAAGTTTTAAATCCGCGTGAATCACATTTGCTCAACGATGATCTACAAATTTGCTTGTTTTTTATATTATTTAGAATAGCCAAAAAGGAATGATTAATGCATTTGCCAAAGAGGAAAAATGTTTAGTGGTTTTTCGGTAGGATTAATCCCTTCAGCATGTCGAAGCTGTTGCCATCGGGATGAACGGATTCAGCCCTTTTGCCGTCTGTCTGCACCTTCAGGTAGCCAAAATCGTCAATTCCAATCACTTTGGCATTCCTGTGTTCGCCTTTGTCGTTGACAATCTCCACTTCGACGCCGCTGTGGAGCCAGAATTTGTAGTACAACTCATACAAGTAGTCCAATCCTGGCGATCCGTCTTGGACGGTGTTGAAGATTCGCTCAATCTCGTTGAACATCAGCGCCAGCATTCGTTCGTAGTGCAGCAGCGGCAGTTTTCCCTTCGTCTGCACGTTCTGCTCGCGAATCAGGTCATTGAGACAGAGCGTTGGATTGGAATTGTCCAGATTGAAGCCACAGCCAATGTTGCAGACGGCCGTCTGACCCTCGACGACGGATGTTGTGATGAGGCCGCCAATCTTCACCGTTCCATTGGCATAAATATCATTTGGCCACTTGAGGCGAATGTCCAGATCCTGCAACAATTCACATTCCTTTCACAAACAGTCTTTTCTTCCTCACGTTCTCCTGTCATAAGAGATTAATAACAGAGAAATTGAATTTTCATCATTCCATTTGATGGACTCGATTAGAATATCTTTTATTCTCGTCACTTCGTTGTTACCGAGAAGTGTGGAAAAGCCGATATCTGCATAGATCGCATATCATATATATTTACATACACATGTAATATATAGTATGAAAATCAAGTTCGAAGAATTACATGACATCCCAAACCGGCATGCCAGTTAATCCCACACAGAATTATCTTCACGTTCCGAATAGTTCGAGAAACGTCGTACGATTGTCCCATGTAAAAGGACTTGTCACAGATTTTTCCACTTGATGTGAATTTATTGAAATATTTATTCCAGTGTTTATAGCTTTTCTGTCTTCTAGAAGACAATAAACGCCCGAAAATATTCATTTATTATCTCTAAATGTCTTTTAACGCAAGATTCTTTTATTTCTTCGCACAAAATGAGCCATGAAAATACACTCAAACACTGGAATTCTGAATAGAAAATCTTCTTTCCTCAATTTTCCCTCAAAACAAGGCCTTGTTTATAGTTTTTAGGGGGATTTTAAGCACTGCAGAGATATTAATTCTCAGCATCTCAGTTTCCCCGGACTTAGAAAGCAAGTTCTGCGTCATATTTTCGAATTGATATTTTGAGATGTCAATTTCAGGCCATTTTTCGCATTCAAGTTGTTTAATTTAGCGACCCGGATAGGAATTGAAGCTCTAATTTTCTATTATCGAGGACAATTTGACGATATTTTAGATATTTTTTGGTGGTAAAACATTAATTTTCCAGCTTGTCATCGCATTTCTACTATGTAAATTTATAGGAAATTAATGTTGCCGAAATAAAAACTATTTCACACATTTTTCCAAGCATTTCTCTCACTCATCAATGTGCCTCTTTATGCCGCAATCGTTCAATTCTGCATTAAAATTGATGCAGCATTTATTTGACAGTTCGCCATACAAAACTGTCAAAGTAATCCTGCATCAATTTTAATGCAGGATTAAACGAGACGGCGTAAAGAGCCTCAAACTTATATGCACGATTTTAGCTTCAATCATCCTTTTGGCTGTTCCCGTTTCCTGTGACACGATCTACTGTTGATGTGTCACTATCCCAAAGTCGGTGCGATGAGTCCGCCCGTCCGCCGACGTGTCCGCAGACGCGAGAACAGACATGGTGGTTAAGACGCCGCGTCGCTTAGTGGGTGAGATAGAGCGCACAGAAGAGGCGCAGAGAGAGACTCGCAGAGTTCAATAATTCATCAACAGAGAACGGAAAGTGCTGGAAAAAGGTGTCTTGTGTGTTCTCTTGGGGCCCCCTGCAACTTCCTCCGCCCTCAGACGTGTGTGCCGTGCGAGTGGCGCGGTGAAATGGGGCGCGCTGAGTGAGAGGAGAAGTGCGTGCGTGCAGAAATCGGGGGAGAGTCTGTGATTGATTTTTCTTGTTGTCGTTTCTCTTCTCCCGCGGACAAAAGTGGAAAAAATGTGTGCTTTCATCCACAGCCGAAACTTTGGGGGCTAGAGCGACCCTCCGCGGGGGACAAGTGTGAAGTGCAAAGGGCGTTGGGGTAGACGGCGGGGCGGACCGTGGCCGCCAGCCATGTCGGACGACGGCGCGGACTCGGGCAATGAGAAGGACATCCGACGGGGCCTGTATGTCATCCAGAGCATGATTGACATCTCGGCGGACAGGCTGGAGGGCCTGCGGACGCAGTGCGCGACCAGCGCCGAGCTCACGCAGCAGGAGATCCGCTCGCTGGAGACGAAGCTCGTGAAGATGTTCACGGATCTGCTGCTGACCAAGGCCAAGCTGTCCGAGCGCCTGCCGCGCGGCCTGTCCGCCACGGGCGCCGAGCTGCACCAGTGGCTGCGCGTGGTGGGTGAGTATCCGGACGCGTGCTGGAGAAGCCGAGCAGCCCTCACACTCCCCCGTTTTCCCCTCTCCTCTCTGTCTCTCTCTCCGCAGGCCTCAGTCCGGACTCCCTGAACGTCGTGCTGCAGCGCGTGAGCACCCTGGAGACGCTGCTGGAGAAGAGTGAGCTGGAACTGCGTGCCATCCTCCACGACAATGCCAATGTACGCGATGAGGAGGTGCGTCGCTTCATCCGTGCCATGTACAACCTCAAGCAGTGCCGCCAGGCCATCACGTGCGGCTTCCCGGAGCCCAACGACCTCTTCTGGGACTCCTGGGACCGCCAGCACCAGTCGCATCGCTCCGGCACGTCGCCGCGCACCGCCAGATCCAACGCGCGCCTCAATCCGCAGCAGCAAGCGCGCCTGCAGACATCCAACAGCACTGTGCAGAGTCCCGTGGAGATCTCCCCGCCGGAGACCGCGTACTACGGCGCCACGTCGCCCGAGGAGAGCTCCACCACCGTGAGCACCTTCACACCCTCCCCGTCGCCGCCAAACTCCCCGTCGGTGCTGCTGAATAACAGCAAGAAGCGCGGCGCCTTCCCCACGACGCCGCCGGCGAAGAAGAAGCACACCATCAGCTTCCAGCCGGGCGTGAATTCCGTCAACGTGCAGAATGTCATCAACTCCAATCCCCTGCCCGCGTCCACTGCCGGCGACCAGACGCCGCTGCCCAAGTCAAAGAGCCACGAGTCCCAGCTCGTGGTCACAACCACCACCGACGGCGGCGCCGCCCAGCCCAACAGCACCGCCGCCACAGTCGCCAGCAAGCCGCGATCTCGCCTCCACACGGAGCCCGGCCCGGGCAATCACACGGGCGACATGAGCGCGGAGAACTGCTCGCCCGTGATGAACAACCTCACAGTGCCGCGCTCGCCACTCACGCCCGTGATGGTGAACCCCACTATGGGCCACGACATCCCGCACCACTTCACCAAGAACTTCAAGATGATGACGGTGACGTGCGACCTGTGCGGCAAGCCCATGTTCTTCGGGCTGAAGTGCAAGGAGTGCAAGTATCGCTGCCACAAGGACTGCGAGCAATCCGTGCCGCCGTCCTGTGGTCTGCCGCAGAAGCTCTTCAAGGCGATCAATCCGTCGCCCAACATGAACAGAACCGCCGGCGGTGTGCCGAGGCGCGGCCATCAGCAGCAGCACGCAGGATTACCATATCACGGGCCGGACTCCAGTTCCGCCGGCTCCAGCTGCAACAGCTCCAGCCCCTCCAGTCCGGCCCTCCTCAATCTCCCACCCCAGACGCCGAGCTCATCGAAGAACCAGTTCAGCTTTCCGGAAGTGCCACAGAACCATCACCATCACCATCAGCTGCATCACCACCAGAGGCTCAACAATGTGGGCGGCGATGGCGATCGCACGATGGGAACGAAGATCATCGTTCCCACCGCTCCGCTGCCCAGCTCTCCGCGTCCCACGCTGTCTGAGCTGGCGGACACGCACCAGAGCAACGACAGCGACAAGACCATCTCCCTGAGTGGCTCCACCAGCGCCAGCACCGATTCCGATCGCACGCCCATCCGCCTGGACTCCACGGAGGAGCGCGACTCTGGCCACTGGCCGCGACAGAACAGCCTGTCGCTGAAGGAGTGGGACATCCCGTACGACGACCTGCACCTGCTGGAGAAGATCGGCAAGGGGCGCTTTGGCACTGTGCATCGCGCACTGTGGCACGGAGATGTGGCTGTGAAGCTGTTGAAGGAGGACTATCTGGATGACGAGCGCACATTGGAGGCATTCAAGCTGGAGGTGGCGACATTCAAGAAGACCCGCCACGAGAATGTGGTGCTGTTCATGGGCGCGTGCATGAAGCCACCGCGTCTGGCCATCGTCACGAGTCTGTGCAAGGGCAACACGCTGTTCACGCACATCCACCTCCGGAAGGACAAGTTCAATCTGAACAAGACGACACTTGTGGCACAGCAAATATCTCAGGGAATGGGCTACTTGCACGCTCGTGGCATTGTGCACAAGGATCTCAAGACGAAGAACATCTTCCTGGAGAATGGCAAGGTGATCATCACGGACTTTGGCCTATTCAGCGCCACCAAGTTGCTGTACTGTGATCTGGGACTCGGCATTCCGACCGGATGGCTGTGCTATTTGGCACCCGAGCTCATACGTGGTCTGAAGCCCTTTCGGCCCACGGACGAGGATCTGCCCTTCTCCAAGGCCTCGGACGTCTTCGCCTTCGGCACTGTGTGGTATGAGCTGCTGTGCGGGGAGTTTCCCTTCAAGTCTCAACCGCCGGAGGCGATCATCTGGCAAGTGGGGCGCGGCATGAAGCAGACACTGGCCAATCTGCAGGCGTCGCGCGACGTCAAGGACATCCTCATGGTGTGCTGGTCATTTCAGGCGGACGATCGGAAAGACTTTGCCAATCTTCTCACACTCCTCGAGCGATTGCCAAAGAAACGCCTCGCACGCAGTCCCTCGCATCCTGTTCAATTATCCCGCTCGGCAGAGTCGGTGTTCTAAAAGGGGCTCACTTTGCCCCGCCATCTTTGCCGGGCAGCGGAAGCCGAGCAAACAGATCCGTACGGTAATTGCTATCGCACAATTGTGGCAAACTTATCTCTATATATAAATATGCATATTTAAATATTCAAGTCCCAATAAATGTGTAATTCATCAAAATCATCCGTTATCCCTCTCAGTTGGAGAATTAAAGATAGAGAGAAATTACCCAGCCAGCAAAGATGCTAAGATTGTTTAGCTTTCCTTCGTTGAGAACTAAGCAAATCGGTTACTGCACTAGCGAACGTAGCGGCGACAAGTTAAAGTACTGATGCGCACTTAAATCCATAGATGTCGCATCATGTAGAACCTTGCCATTTCAATAATACACTTCGTGGTTACAACACTCAAGTGAATTGTAATGTTAGCGCCAAAAAATAACCTCAAAAGTGAGAGATTTTCATGCTCTCAATGACATTTTTAATTGTCACGGGAGACCGAATGAAGGGAAGTCTATGTTCTTATCAGGAAAAAACAAAAAATTAGCACAATATTTGGTGAAAACAAGCAGAAAAATATTAAAGATTGATAATGGTGAAAACACAGAATTTGTCATCTGAAAATTGACAGAAATTATCTCTTTCTCAACCACGTGTATCGTGTATTTCCTTCCTGCTCGCGCAACATAGTCTACAGAATTTGTGTCTGCAGATCTGCAGACTATGTTGCGCGAGCAGGAAGGAAATACACGATACGCGTGGTTGAGAAAGAGACGATCTCAATCAATTTTCAGATGACAAATGCTGTGGTTTCACCATAGGAGCGATTACAAACTTGCTGATGATCCACGAATCAGCGCGAACTCGAATCAATCCTTCGTGGATGAGCTTTGAGTGTTTAAAGGACGGATCAGCGATAAATCGTGGCTGAACTGGCGCTAAACACACTCAGGAGTTATTCTTCTTTATCGACACTAGCGACAATTGATTTATTTATTTGTTTATTTTATCAAAAATCGTGAAATTTCCGTTGAAATTGCGAAAATTGATGATTCGCAGAAGAATTTAATGATTTTAATGGTGAAAACACAGCATTTGTAATTTGTAATTTGACCACGATCATCTCTTTCTTCCCCACGCGTATCGTGTATTTTCCTTCCTACTCGCACAGTGGCTGTCTCGACATGTCAGAGTCAGACGCTGACAGAGTAGGAAGGAAAATACACGATACGCGAGGGGAAGAAAGAGATGTTCGTGGACAAATTACAAATTACAAATGCTGGTGTTTTCACCATAATAATTCAGGAAATCATTCGCAAGAAATCCGCCATTTTGCGCCTTTTCTGAGTCGCGCAATGTTTCGGCGCATTTTCGTATGAGCGCGCTGCCGTCGTGAAGCCCTGAAAAATCGGCTGAACCTTCGATATATCGAGGGATTATTCGCGTTTTCTCCTGGCTAAGCGAACTGTCAGTCACTCGCGCTCTCGCTTATCCTCCCGTGGATAATCGCCTAGTTTGTAATCGCTCTAAGAAAATTGATGAAAAAGTTTTGTCCGCTACGATCGCTGACCGGTTTCAATAATTCAGCTAAAATTTTAGCACTTTTCAGCTAAATTAGCTGTTTTTTCAGCTTTTTTGCTCGCTGGATAAGTCGAAGATTCATTCAATTTGCCCAAAACCCCATTAGAAGTGATCGAAGAGCTTTTCATTTCTCCAATGATTGCTGATAAAATCCACCCAAAATGCGATATCAATAATGTACAGATTCTGTTTCTCTCCCACACAAACGAACAGGCCAAAATATTGAGGGAGTGAGAGAGATGCAAGTCTCTCCCTTTATCAAATATTGCAAGTAAGAGTACATTATATATATAAATTATATACAGGATATAAAAAAATTTATCAAATATATGAGAATTAAGATAAATCTATAAATAATTTTATATTAATTAATCGGAATATATTTAAAAAAAAAATAAAAAAAAACTACCTAAGATTTAGGGCTTGTGATTTTTGTCATTCTTTACGTGTAATTTTTAGCCAGAGAGAAAAGAGAAAAAAAAATAGTTGCTGTAAAATTTTCAAATTTTACAGTCTTCTATAATAATAAAAAACCACAGCAAAATTTCCCCTTTCCCTTTCTGTTTTTTTTTTCTTCTTTGGCATTAAATACTTTTTCATCAATTAATGATTAAATTGTACAATATATTATTGAAGACAGGCAATTATAAATATTAAATTAATTAAAACAAAAATGATCGACAATTAATTGAAATTAGCGCTTTGTCCCCAATTTTAAATATATAAAAAGAAATTCTTCTCATTGATCGGGAAAAATTGTTTCAAGCCGTTTTGAAGATGCATTTTGAGAAGGAAGAAAGAAAAATATGGACATAAGAGAAATTTGCCTCCACTTTCTATGCTCACACATTTCGTTCAAACATCTTAATTGATAGATTTAAAAGGAGAAAACAAAATTTAAACATAAGAAATTCACTAAAAAAAAAATTCTGTACATAAATTATATTGTCTCTTTTAATCTGAAAGAAGAAGAAAAAATTCCCTCGAGTAAAGAGAATTCAAAAAAAAAAGTGTTAAAATATTTTCAGGAATAATTAAATGAAGAAGATGAAAAGAAAAAAAACATCATTTGAGAATTTTAGGTAATAAAAATTGTCATGAAAGACTAGATTTTGCCAAAATTGCAGAAAATAAAGTTTAAAAAACAACACACAAAAGAGTGAAGAAAAAAAACCCACAGAATCATTAAAAGGAATTTATCTGGTTGGATTTAAGAGACAGAAAGGGTGAAGTTAAGAAGGAAGAAATGATTCCAAATGGCCTAAATGTGGTTCTTTTTTTTTCTCATTTTGTCTCTCTCCATCCAATGTTTGGACATTCAAAGAGCTCAGTGTGCAGAGATGTCTGGAATTGATTGGATTTATATACTTTTCTCAACACGTCACTGCACATTAATGTTAAAAACATTGACGGAGATTATAAAGATATTCAATAAAAATTAAACTTTGTAAATATAAATTAATATTAACCGAGAATACAATGTTAATATTTTAGAAATGAGTAAAATTGTGATTGTCCAATTCAACTGATACAATTTAAAAAAAAAAGAGAAAAATAAATAAGCAAAGCTGTTCAAAATTTAAGTCCAAACGCTCACTTCCACTCACCTGATATCCCTGGCCGAGTCCGTGGACGGCGCTGACCATCGCCGTGGCCACCAAGTGCTGCACCAGCGAGATCCTCCGGCCCAGACGGCTGGCCAGCGGCACGCACAGCTGCACGGTGAACATCAGGCATCCGTCCGGACTCAGCCACTGGTTGGCGCTCCTGCCCACGCCCTGCGTCTGATGGCGCGGAATCACCACCACGCCGTGGCCCAGGCGCAGGCCATCCACCACCGCCATGGAGCTCGTGATGATCGGCACGTAGATCACGAGCCTGCCAACGCTCTCCGTGCTCAGAGTCTGCAAACAAGGAGAATTATTTCAAAAATCAGCCTGAATCTAACCAACTTCGAGCTTTTCGATCGTCGTAAATTTAAGTTTTTGACCTTTTTTCCTCAAACGAAACTCACTTTTCACAAGTTTCCAAAGACTTTTTTCAATTTAACTAAAAAATTTTATTTTTTAAATGGTGGAAAACTATGAATAGTCAAAATTGCAATATTTAGGAGAACAATTTGAAAATTTAGCGTTATTTTTGCTGCGAAAATTGCCGAATTTTAGATCAAACAGTCGTTAATTGGTTGAAAAAAAAATGTTAATTATTGTCCTTTAATAATTATTTAGTGAATATTTCAATTGATTTTATTGCTATTTATTGGAATTTTGACTGAAATATGGCAAAGTTAGTTAAAAAACTGAAAATATAAGTGTTCAAAAGTCGATTTTCAATAGATTTTCGGTACATTTTCTCCAAACAAGTTGTAAGAAATCAATTTTTAATACTTTTAATTATTTTTTCAATGTTTTACATTGAAGAAATTAGAAAATCATGCCATATTTTCTCATGAAAAGTCTTAGGAACAAACATTTGAGGAAAATCATGGAAATCTGAAATTAGAATGTTTATCAAAGAAGCGTTTTGGTAAAAATTTAGTTAATTATAATCATAAAATCAAGTTGATTTCGGAGTAAAAACATATTAAGAAGGAATTTTTCTTATTTTTATTCCTATTTTTTGTGTTCTTTTGGAAAAACTTATTTTTCAATAAGGATTTTTTCAATGTTTTGTCCTAAGCAGAAAAATACTGGGTTTTTAAGACTGAAATGGACTTAATTTGATACTGAAATTAAGAGTTCGCCTAAGAATTGAGATTGAATTTAAGGAAAATAAGACTTTATCGTTTTCTAGCCCAAAAAGTCTAGTTTTATGGAAGAATAAAGACTTGAATTTATTCTTCTCTTTTGAGATCTTTCGGTAAAAATGAGACTAAAGTCGATGAAAAAAGTCATTATCGTTTTTTAACCCGAAATAAACCGGTTTTAAAGCAAAATCAGTTCTAAAAGGACTTAAATTTTTTCTTTGTCAATAAAATTTAAGTATTTGTGACACTTAATATCATGTTAAATAAGATAATTTCAAGTCAAATAATCTTGATTTTGAAATCAAGACCAAAATCTACAAAATTCTCGCCAAATTTATGTCTTAGATTAAACTCACGTCGAAATATTCCACGGTGGAGAAATCCTCTGGGCAGGAATGCACGAGAATTGGAAGAAGATTGCTGGTCGCCGGTGGGATTTGATCGGTTCTTTCGCAAAACTTTACAGTCAAATCGGCAATCTTGAGTGTTTTCTCCGCGGTCATTTGATCAGACAGATTCTTCAGCATCTCAATCTTGGCCTCATGGCGTCCCAGAAAGAAGCCATTGGTGAACTTTGCCACCTTCTGCACGGCGTCAGCGCGCCTCACGCGCATATTCAAGTGCGATCCAAGCAAATCCATCAAGATTTCCAGCCTGGCGTCATTGCTTTGCTTGAGAACTCTGAATTTACTGTCGTCATTCTCAAACTGCAGCGGATCAGCCTCGAGATGCACCTGGAAACAGATCAAATTCCAGCATAAGTTGAGCATCAATCTGCTTTTTTGCGTATCGACGGGTGCCTCGAAAACTATCAAAAGCCAAAATCGTCATTTTTCAGCACAGCGAGTTCAAAATTTAGCTGTGAAATTTGCCAAATTTACTTCAAAACCTTCAAAACACCCTCAAATCGTCCGGTAAAGTGCAAATATTGCTCTGTATTTATTATTTTGTAAATATTTTAGTTGATTTTATTGGTATTTATTGAAATTTTTGACTAAAATACGGCAAAATTATTGGAAAATCTGAAAATATTACTTTCCAAGATCGATTTTATCCAAACAAGTTCTGAAAAATCAACTTTTCAAACTTGATTTGAACTTTTCTTTAAAGTTTTCCGGTGAAAAAAATTCATTTAAAGTCTAAAAAACATTTTGGGATTAATTCTGAAAATCTACGAATATTTTCTGCAGCGTAAAAAAACTGAGAATTCGACTTTTTATTAAGAAAACATGACAATTTTTTTTTTAAATAAATAAGATTTTTCGTTATAGCCTTAAAGCGATTACAGACTTGCTGATGATCCACGGGAGGATAAGCGAGAGCGCGAGTGACTGACAGTTCGCTTAGCCAGGAGAAAACGCGAATAATCCCTCGATATATCGAAGGTTCAGCCGATTTTTCAGGGCTTCACGACGGCAGCGCGCTCGTGCGAAAATGCGCCGAAACATTGCGCGACTCAGAAAAGGCGCAAAATGGCGGATTTCTTGCGAATTGATTTCCTGGATTATTAAAATCATTAAATTCTTCTGCGAGTCATCAATTTTCGCAATTTTAACGTAAAATTTAACGCTTTTGAAGTATGCAAATCAACTGACAGCTGAACAAACCATCGCTGATCTGACCTTTACATACTACAGGATCATCCACGGAGGATTGATCCGAGTTCGCGCTGATTCGTGGATCATCAGCAAGTCTGTAATCGCTTTTGTAAGATAAAAAATCTAATAATTTTTGTACACGAAGAACAAATAAAATGCTTTTGAAAAATTCCATAAGACAGAAACTAGGATAAATCGACTTTTCATGGTTTTCGATTGACTCGTCGGTGTGATTTTTGCATACTTGAGAGAAAATGGCCTTTCCATCGCTGGCAGAATTGTGCGCCAGCACCAAACTAGGCGTCTGCCAGGTCTCTTCCGTGCCCAGCACCTGAACATCCACACTGTGCATCGTGCCGCTCCCGTCGGGAACTTCCACAGACCTTGGACACACTATGAGTCTGAGCGTGTGATTCGTTAAATGTTCATGTTTTCGTGTGTTTTGCGGATCAGCGAATGCCGAAGCGGAAGGCGTGAAGATGCACAAATTCAAACAGAAGACAGAAATGGACACACAGATGCAAAATGACCAGCCAGCGCACCACAACACAAAAGTGTTCACAATTTTGTGTGTATGAAAATAGAAAGAAAGTCAGTGATTGTTTGGAGAAGAAGAAAATTTGAGAAGTTTCTGTGTTTTTTCGAGCCAATTTGATCTTTTGCAAACACTGCGTGTGAAGAATTTTGATGTCAATTTCTTTTTGGTTCAGAATTTAACCACAATTAATACTCCAAAATCGAGGGTTGCTCAAGTTGGAGGAAAAAGGATTCCATTCCTTGAATATTTTCTTAAATAATTACAAAATATTTCCTCTATTCTTAATTTGTCTAGACAGAAAGACGAAGACAGAGAATTTAGCACTGAAATCATGAAGTCTCGGGTTCAATTCTCCTGCAATTCGCTTTTTTTCACTTTTCGAGTATTTTCCTTCACTTTATTGCTTTTTATCAACATTTTTTCCTCAATATTCGCTTAAAAAACGTTCTAACGCTTAAAATAATGTCAGAAATTGCTTATTTCTCAGAGAGCGACAAAGTTTTTTGCCTTAATATTCTTTTTAACGCTTTAATGTCCATCCTTGGGCTTGAAACTTCTCCGAAGAACTCTTTTTTCAAGCCTAAAATGTCATTTCTCACCATATTTTCCACAATACTCGTTTGGAAAGCTGCTAAGATTGTATTTTCGCGTCCTTTTCGTGATAAAAGCATGTTCTTTTATTCTTTTAATCAATGAAAATGCTTTAATTTTAACTTCGTAAAATTCCACTTTGTTAAACTCTCAAACAGGAAATTCACGCTGGAACTTTTACTATTTTTTCTATGCATTTTTCTTTTGAGATTTCCAAATCAGAACACTTTGTGAATTCCTTCTATTCTTTTATCCCAATTTAGCAATTCAAAATCAACGTGAAACTTACTTATATTTCCATGTATTCCTGGATATTCTTGATTATTCCGGTTGAAATGGAATTCTTTCATTCCTCACTTGAGCAATCCACGTCCAAAATGATAATTTTACAAACAAACATTAACATGACAGAAGAGACACAAAAACACACACTCAGAGGCTCAACAAACACTGAGAATTGTTACAGAAACTGCTAAAAATGTTTTGTGATTTCGCGTGTTGACGCTTCAATAAATCAATTTAATTTCACACAAATCAGATTCTTCAAAATCCTTACCTAAATGTGTGTATATTATGTATTTTTACATATGAATCATTCGAATGTAGTTTTGTCCCTGAATCTGAATTGGCATGAATTTTCCATGTTTTGCATTCATGTCCAAAAAGGACACTGAAATATTATCTAAACAGCAACATTTTGAATGCACACAAAAGTCTCTGAAGCTCAAACATTACTTTACAATGTTTCCAAAAAGGGGTTGTTAATAGAGATTTTGAATGCTTCTTTCGATTTGATTCGTTTCATAGCTTTGAAGTAACGGAAAAGTGGCTAATTCTGTGCGAAATTTAGAGAAAAAGTGGAAAATGAGGGAGAAAAAATATATTCAAAAGGCTAAAAGAACTTGAAGAGGAATTTCACGCGACTAAAGAGCAAATAATTGAAGAGAAAAATCTAAATTTGTGTCAAATACTAAAAAAAAGAGAAGATTTTGTGCGAAAAATGTATTTTTCCGGTATAAAAACGAATTTGTGGTAACGTTTAAGGACACTTTACGATTTTTCTCTACACATTTTCATCAGGATATTTAAAGATTCTCCTATGAGCAAAAATTTAGGAAGTTTTCCCACTTCCACAAATGTTTTTATCGTAAAATCTTGCGTAAAACCGTAAATATCCGATTAAAGATTAAGTATTTAATCAAAGCAGTCTTTTCATTGGTATTTTCAAGCCTTACAGCTGAGAAATTTGCTTTCAGCTCCTTGAAAATTGTGTACAATCATTTTATAATTAAATTTTGAAAAGATAACAAAGATAAAATATGTTTCTTTTGCGAGAACAACTGCGAAATCAATCTATGAAAAGAATCAAATAGGAATTCTTGCCAAGTGACACTTCATCCCCAACATTAGCAACCCCTTGTATGTTTCCCGCTCGTCACAAACAGCCAGGAGGAAAAGTGCAGAGAGAGAGACAGGGAACTCACGGTTTTGCGTTGAACGATGAGGCGCTGGGTTCGGACGCTGGAGCTGCGCCTTCGTCGCTGTCGTGTGAGAAGTTCTTCTTCACCGGCGACGGTTGGTAGCAGAAGATGTGATGGCACATCCTCACTTGACGCCACCGGCCGTAGGAGAATTGCACCAGCTCGTGCTCCCTCACCTCCGCCGTGCGATACGTGGGCAGCACGATGTGAATGAGATCGCTGCAGATGCAGAGAATCCTGCCGCCGCCCAGGAAGAAGTCCTGCAGCGGAGCAGCCACGCCGTCAATCACATTCCCACAGACCACCAGCAGCGACACATTGTCCATCCAGATGCGATTCTTCACTTGGCACACCGTGAGCGGGTAAATCGTGTACGTGTCCTCCTCCAGGACATCCTGCAGTGTGCCAATGACGTTGTCTCGCGTCACGAGTGAGTCTGAATACACGAGAATATTCGGTGGTTTGCTGATGACGGCAGAATTGCAGCCCTGCGATGCCTTCGTGCGCTTGAGAAGTGGCTTCTTGGCCACCGTTTCCTTCGTCTCAGCCACTACTGGCGGTGTGGCCAGTGGCGCTTCATCCACCTCCTCAATCTTCTTCATCGGACTAGTCTTGGGTGAGGTTCTCGGTGATACTTTGGACATATCTTTGGCCTTTGTGGAGCCGCTGCTCGTCGACTCCAGAGGCTCGAGTCTCATTCTGTTGGGCGATTTGAGGACTTGAATGCTTTCCGGTGGTTTTGTGGCTGGAATGAGATCTGGCTTCACAATGCCACTCTTTCCCTCCGTCCTGTTCTTGTTCAGCTCATACTCTGACGCTTGTTGTGCAAGAATCGCTAGGCCCCGGAGGCCTGACAAGTGCTTCTCCCACTGAATAGGCGACAAATTCCTCATGGCACGACTAATGAATTCCTTTTTTGCGTGATTCTGCACCAAATCAAACGGCTGAGGACACCCTTCGACACCCACAGCTGCGGAATGAAGGGGGAGAAAGAGAGGGTGGAGTTATTGAGATCAATATCTGATGGTTATTTTGGAAGGCTAGAAGAGAGAGAGAAATTTGGCAACTCACATTGAATGCGAGTTAGAGGCAAATTGTCGTTGATTACGAGGCAGGCTTGCATAAAAGAGGCCATAATTATTTCGGTAAATCGTCTCAAGTCGGATTTGAGGATCACGGCGATGTGTGAGTCCACTTTCCAGGCGATCGGCTCGCCATAGCCCTCGATCAGGAGCTGCAAACTGCTCTCGCTGCTCACGGGCAGTGTGTCCGTCTCCAGCAGGAGATACACTTGCGACTCCTCGTCCACCGCCAGGCCGTTGCTCTGGCAGGAGAAGGGCACCAGTGTGGGTGGCTTCGGGAAGGAAATCCACGGACTCAGATAGACAGTCTGCTTGGGGAACAGCGTGCATCCGCGCTGCGTGCCATTGTGCCACAGGACGTCTCTGATGCGCGCCTGAAGGCTGTTGGAGCACAGTTCCGAGGACACCGGAGTGTTGGTGACTTCTGCAAGAGATCGGATGAATTAGCCAGGCAAGCCAGGGTGGCCAGGACTCCTCAAATCCTCACCATTGAGATCTGTGGGCAAATTGTAAAACACCACACTCATTCCCTCCTTCAATTTGCTGGTGATCCGCAGGAACACGGACCTCAATCGCCACGACTGAACCCACGTTGCGGCCATGTAGTAAAATGTGAATAACATGCCTGGGCGGAGAATCCTGACCAAACACGGAGTCAATTCGTTTTTACTGCCCGCCCTCCTGAAGAAAGCACCCAATTTTAACCTCAACCAACAAGCAATTCTCCAATTTGATTCACAATATTCACACTTTTAACACCACTTGCGACATCAGGCACAGCAAATCGATAAAACACGCGGCAGATTAGCTTGTTTTGAGAGCCAGAAGAAGCCAAGAACTGCAATTTATCTGAACTTTTCAATCCTCTTCAACCCCATTCAACCCTTCTTCAGCGCAACCATAATTTTGACAATTTCCACACACACACACACACAAAACAACATTTTAGACGAATTGGGTTTGTGTCCACAATAATGGAAGATTCCTTCAAAATTCCTACGAATTTCGTCTTTTCAAATAAACCTCTTCTCGTCCTTTCTAGGTTCAATCTAAACAGCTTTCATAGGGTTTTTGAGGCAATCTCGATGGTTGCTCAAGCTGAAGAATGGACAAACCACACTTCAGTTGGAATTTCAAGGAATGGAGAGAATGGACGGGAATGACACGAATGGATGAAATTCTTGACAGAATTAAACATCAAAAGTCCAAAGAATACGCGGAATTTGTTGTAAATATTCCGTTTTCCAGTCGGAATACAAGATTTTCGCGTCATTTTCCTTCCATTTTCATACATTTTCACACTCTCTCTATGATTTTCTTAACAACCTTCAAAGTTTTTATAGCATTTACAACATTTAGAATAGTTTCAAGGCCCAGAAAAAACATTAAAAGCGGTTAAAAGGAATTTAGGAGTAAAAACTTTGTGAGATAAAAGCAATTTCGGGCGTCAGATGGCGTTATTAGAGATAATTCTTGAAGAAATTGAGGGAAAAATGCTGATATAAAGCGACAAAATGAAGGAAAATACAGGAAAAAAGAAAGAGAAGTGAAAAAAAGCGAAATTGCAGAAGAATCGAACCCGTGACTTCAATATCTTGTGCTAAATTCTCTTATAATGAAGATTTGTGCTGGAAATTCAACATTTTTTTCTTAGACGATTTCAAAAACACAATTTCGAATTAGTTTTGGAGGGAAAGAATATTTCTGAAGAACGGATTGGAATGGAAAGGAATGGATTTCGGAATATAACGGAAATTTGAGGAATGGAAATCAGTTTTCTCCCGCTTTTTTGAGACGCTTTGTCTCAAAAATTCACCCCCAATTATTGACGGCATTGTGAGATTTCTCTTGAAAAAGAAACTCCGCCCGGAAAAACGGAAAAACTCACGCACAGAGGATTATGACATAAGAAATACAGCACAGCGGAGTCAATTTCGAAAGAGAGAGAAGAATCTCCGAAAATACAGAGAAATCAGCTGTTTGTTTTGATGTTTTCTTCGTCTTCTGTGAGTCACTGTTGTCTTTTCTCTGGGAATTTTCACTGTGA
The DNA here is from genome assembly GCF_947086385.1 of Phlebotomus argentipes. NCBI lineage: Eukaryota > Metazoa > Arthropoda > Insecta > Diptera > Psychodidae > Phlebotomus > Phlebotomus argentipes. The sequence continues at coordinate 6,718,155 of NW_026776174.1, forward strand.
AAAGGACAGTTTTCCGACTGGGAAAGTTGGTTATTCCGTGCTTGCACAATGCATGAGGCTTATGCAGTGTCGCAACCGGCAAAAATAGGCGTGCAAATTGAGTGCATTGCCGGTTATGGTGAGTCGTTCGTTTGGACTTGTTGTGTTTTTATCGCTAAAACAAACCACCCTTCTTTCCCAGATAATTATGTGATTCTGGGCACAAAGCTCGGTCATCTGCTGATGTATCTGATCCAGCAGAATGACAGCGAGACAGAGATCAAGATGGATCTGCAGCTGTTGCAGTACGATAAGAACTTCAGCAAGAAGCCAATCACGCAAATCGAGGTGATTCCGGAATATCAGCTTCTCGTGAGTCTCACGGACAATCAGATCAATGTGAATGACATCAGCAGGACGAACTTCCCGCTGGTGTTCAGCGTGGTGAAGAGCAAGGGCGCGTCTGTGTTCTGTCTGAACTTCAAGAGAGTCAAATCGCTCACCGGCGAAACGACTCTGATTGTCCGGATGTGCGTGGCGGTGAAGAGGAAGCTGAAGTTCTGGTGTTGGCGGCACAATGACAATCAGTTCATTGAGTATGCGCCGGACATTGAGCTGAACGACATCCCCAAGTCCCTCTGCTGGTCCCTGGAGACGATCTGCGTGGGCTTCAAGACGGAATACGTGCTGTACACGCTGACGGACAAGGATCCGGACAAGAGAGATCTCTTTCCCACGAGCTCCTCGCGCACAGTCGATCCCTGCGTCACGATCATCGACGGCGATCGCTTCGCCCTGGCCAAGGATGAGTTCATCATTCCAGTGGATCCGCAGAATTTGATTCTGCAGGAGATGAACAAGACGAAGGGCTCCGTGAGGGCGGAGGACTTCGCTGGTGGCGAGGAGACACCCAAGGTGATAAAGTCCATCGCCTGGACAAGTCCTGTGCAGGCACTTGTCTGGGATGAACCTTTCGCCGTGGCTCTGCTCAACGACACCATCGAGATTCGCACTCTCGACTCCGGTTCCACCAAGGAGACTCTCGCCCAGTCCTTTCCGGACCTGCTCAGGGCACGATTGCTCATTCGCACCCAACGCGGCGTGATCTTCGTGGCGTCTCTCAGCCAGCTGTGGCGCATCAAGATGACGGACATCCCAAAGCAGAGGCACAATCTCCTCCAGCAGAAGAACTTCCAACTCGCTCTGCAGCTCACGGTGAGTTTATGCATTATTAACGTACAGATGTTCTCCTGCGGTTATACGAGAAGTCCCAGGAGCAGAATGAGACTTCTGCGAGTGATCTTGAGGTGCCCCACGAGATGGGGATCGACTTCCTCCCCTTTGCAAAAATTTCTCCATCCATTTTTTTTGTCCAACCAATTGTTCATCTTCTGATTACACTTGGATTTGTCTTATATGTTCACATGTTCAGTTCATTGATTCATAATTCATGAGACTTAAGCACTAAGCAAAGGGCGAAGAATTTGGGAATTCCATCCAATTAAAGATACCTTCAAAACTGAAAATGTTTATGGCAAGGATTATGTATGACATAATAAAATTTGGATTATCGTTGCCTCGACACTGCAAAGAGGGACTCTCAGGGACTAGGTAGCGCGCATGGAAAGAAATTATTTTCCGTCTCTGAGCCTCTTACGCGAGCGCAAGAAAAGAGATGCTTATATCTCAGCAATAATAAGGAAAATTATCAATATAAAATTAAAAACAATTAGAATAATTATTCTATTATCCATTTCCGATGCCATCGATGGCCATTTGATACTCTAATTGAAGTAAAATCTTAAAATTGAGACATTGAGCAATAGTGTTGACTCGATGTTCTCATGTCAACACGAGTTGATTGATTTTGAGCCAATTTTGACTCGCAAATTTCTCAAAATCACTCAATTTCCACTGATTCTGACTTTGACGAATTTCAAGACTCAAATCCGCAACGGTTTCACATCCACTACCGATGAGTATCCGTTTCTTGAAACCCTTACGTAGCGTGTGGAACCTCAACTGGCGCAATTATTTCCATGGCTTTCCAGGCTTCTATCAATGGTAGAACTAATATCTTTCGAGATGAGGGGGAATTAAGGCGTCGCAAGCTTGAGAAAATCCACACTGGAAGTGTTTGGCTCATAAGCGAAATCGCGAGCCATGCTAATGAACGGTTTATGACGCTTAAGTTCTCTGGCCACTTCGGGATGGTTGAGTTTTATCGTAAAGCGAGAGTTTTGTTAGACATTTGATTCTGTACAGATATTTAACACAGACTAACTCACGATGAGTCTTGGCAAATATTGACATTTTATGGCATTTGTGAATGGCTATTCAATGATTTATTGACAAAAATTCCACTTATGTATGCAAATAATCATTGATGAAAAGAAAAGAAAAAAAAACTAGAAATATACAAGGCTGACCACAGAATTCCGCTGTGTTTGTCTTCCAGAATATTTCACAAGAGAGCGAGGAGGACAAGAAGGAGAAGATTCATCAAATACAGACACTGTACGCGTTTGATTTGTTTGCCAACAAACGCTTCCGCGAGTCAATGAAAGAGTTCGCCAAACTGGAGACTGACCCGTGTGACGTCATCCGCCTCTTCCCCGACTTACTCCCACAGGAGAAAGACAAATCGCCGTGTGTGGCGGTCGGCGGAGCTGTGCTGCCCAAGTTGGAGGATCGCGATCTGGAGAATGGACTGCTGGCGCTGATTGATTATCTCACGGATGTGCGCTACAAGATCAAGAAGGAGCTGCAGAGTGCGTCAGCGGACACTGCGAAGCCCTTTGGCAAGATGTCAACGCCTCTGCTGTCCATCATCGACACCACAATGCTCAAGTGTTATCTCCAGACGAATGACTCTCTCGTGGCGCCTCTGCTGAGGCTGAATTACTGCCATTTGGAGGAGTCTGAGCGCACGCTGAAGAAGTATCAGAAGTATGGGGAGTTGATTATCCTGTATCAGACCAAAGGGCAGCACAAGAGAGCTCTGCAGCTCCTCCAGTCGCAAGCCGAAGTGCCGGGATCGAATCTCTACGGTCACGATCGCACAATTCAGTATCTTCAACACTTGGGCAGCGAACACAAAGCCTTGATCTTTGAGTTTTCTGGGTGGGTTCTTGAGAAATATCCCGAAGATGGACTGAAGATCTTCACGGAAGACATGGAGCAAGTGGAGAATCTTCCGCGAGCTGAAGTTCTGGATTATTTGCTGAAGAATCACAAGCAACTCGTTGTGCCCTATCTGGAGCATGTGATTCATGTGTGGAATGAGACAAAGCCAATCTTCCACAACATCCTCATTCAGCAGTATCGCGATGCTGTGAAGGAGCTGAAGCAGGACATGGAGATTGGCGATTCGTCGAGGGAGAAGGAGGCGTTGTTGGTGAATGTGAGAGCCAAATTGCTGGACTTCCTCAAGAAATCCACCAAATACAATCCCGAAACTGTCCTTGGAGACTTTCCCTATCAGGATCTGTTCGAGGAGCGCGCACTGATTCTCGGCAAGCTGGAGAAGCACGAGAAAGTCCTGGCGATCTACATTCAAATCCTCGGCGATGTGGACAAAGCCATTGAGTACTGCAATGAAGTGTTTTGTGGCAATGATTCCAGGAAAGATGAAATCTTCGTTCTCCTTATAAAGTGAGTAACATCAGCAGAATATCTTAAAGGTGTGATTTTGAGTCACTAACCATTATTCTTTTCGTGTGAGATTTGTGACAATGAGCCTAAAGAAGACCCACCGACGTGACCATAATGCTAACGATCGCTTTATTTGCTGCAGAACTCTTCTCACGCCCCCGACTTCTCCTCCGTACAGCGGAGTTTCTCTCCATCCCAAGTGTCTCAAGCCAGATATCGAGACTGTCTTGGAGATTCTCGAGAGAGATGCCAAGAAGGTGCAACCGCTGGCGATTCTTCAGGTAGATAAGATTACTATCAATCCAAGGGTTGCTCAAAGAATATCCAGGAATGGATGGAAATATAAGTCAAAATTCCATTGAATACGCAGAATGTGTGATGGAATGAATAACTATTTGTTGGGAGGCGTTTAAGCCTACCGCAAGGGGTTGATATTATGATCGGAAGTGGTGTACAGCTTGAAAGGAAGTGTTTAGAAGTGAAAGTGGCAAAATATATTAGAATATTTGCACTGAAAAAGCTTCCATTTCAACCAAATTGAGGCATTTTCCTAATTAATTTTGCTTTAAAATCAATTTTATCGCTTTTTTGAGGTTATGTTTAATCCCGAAACAGATTGAATTATCAAATTTTTCTGTTTCTTGCCAGATTTGTGCATTTTTGTGCGAAAAAACTTCATATTGATTGAGAAAAAGCCTAAAATTCAACCATAACCTCAAAAATATCACTTCAATGCAGAAAAATGTCTCTTTTCCTTGGTTATTTTCGTGATTTTTACTGTACAAGAATATTTGCACTGGAAAAGCTTCCGTTTTAACAAATTCAGGGATTTTTTTAAAAATTATTTTGCTTAGAAATATCAATTTAATCCCTTTTTATAGGTTATGTGATAAAAACACCCTCAAAATCATCTAATTTGCGATTAAACTAAAAAAAATTTCTCTTTTCTTGTCAAAATCAAGCATTTGCGTTCGAAAAAGACTCCAGATTAGGTTAGAAAACAGCTTTAAAGTCAACCATAACCTCAAAAATGTCTCAGAGAATGGAAAATCCCGGATTAGCTTTGTGATAAGTCACAATTGAGTGTGAAAAACAGTTGATGGAGTGGAAAAAGCGATGGAAAATGCATTTTTGAGGGCGTTCAGAAGTTTTGAAGATTCTGCAGAGGAATTGCGGAAGTGTTTGGAAGTGATGTACACTGTTTAGCCGTATTATCTTCCCCTTGGCCTACCGTTTTAGTCTATTGGTTAAATTGTGATAGGGAAAAAAAATGCCAAAACAAGAAAGTATATGAAAAAAACTTACCGAGAACGACGATTTGCGAAGGAAAAAGACGCGAAAACGCAATATTAACTGCTTTCTAAAGGAGTATTGTGGAAAACAAGGGGAAAAATTACATTTTAGGCTTTAAAAAGAATTCTTTGGGGAAGTTTCAAGCCCAATAATGCACATTCAGGCATTAAAAGGATATTAAGGACAAAACTTAGAGAGAGAAAGGCAATTCCGAACCTCAGATGGGGTTATTAGAGATAATTCTTGACAGATTGAGGGGAAAAATGCTGATATAAAGCGATAAAGTGGAGGAAAATACTCGAAAAAGGAAAGAAAAGTGTAAAAGAGTTGTGAAAAAAACGCAATTGGAAGAGAATTGAACCCGCGACACTCATTGAAGTCTTTTAGTCTGGACAATTTCGAAAACACAAGTTCGAATTACGAATGGAGGGAATATTTTGTGATTATTTCGAAGAATATTTCAGGGAATGAATGGAATTGAGCAACCTTCTCATTATTCCGTAGAAATTGATGTGAGATATCTTCAAATTTCGAATGCATTTTTCAGATTCTGCCCGACAATATATCACTGCTTCGTCTTAGAACATTCCTCGAGACGGCGCTTCAGCATCAGCTTGAGCAGAAGAGAAAAACTCAAGTTCTCCGAGGTTTGCTCTATGCTGAAAATCTCCAAATCCACGAAGATCGCATTCAGAATGAGTCCAACACAGTTCTCATCTCTGATTACAGCGTGTGTCCGAGTTGCAAGAAGAAATTCGGCAATCAGAGTGCATTTATTCGCTACCCAAATGGTGATATTGTTCACTATTCGTGCCAACAGAAGTGATTATGAAACATGCGTTGGCCTCACATCGCCCAGAAAGGTAACAATAATACACACATAAATTAATGAAAAAGAAATTTCTGCAATAGAACACGTCTTGGATACATTAATCGTTCATATTTGTTGGTTTTTTTTTCTTTTTGAGATACATTCTTATGAAAAAGTTACAAAGTCATATTTTAGCATTTAAACCATTCCTTATAAGAGTATCATCTATCACAAGATTTCCATTTTGGAATGAGTTTTATAATAAAAGCAAACTACACGCATTAGATAATAATAATGGAAGTTAAAAGCGATTACAGACTTGCTGATGATCCACGGGAGGATAAGCGAGAGCGCGAGTGACTGACAGTTCGCTTAGTCAGAGAAAACGCGAATAATCCCTCGATATATCGAAGGTTCAGCCGATTTTTCAGGGCTTCGCGACGGCAGCGCGCTCGTGCGAAAATGCGCCGAAACATTGCGCGACTCAGAAAAGGCGCAAAATGGCGGATTTCTTGCGAATTGATTTCCTGGATTATTAAATTCAATTAATTCTTCTGCGAATCATCAATTTTCGCAATTTTAACGTAAATTTTGACGCTTTTGAAGTATGCAAATCAACTGACAGCTGAACAAACCATCGCTGATCTGACCTTTACATACTACAGGATCATCCACGGAGGATTGATCCGAGTTCGCGCCGATTCGAGGATAAGCGGCAAGTCTGTAATCGCTTTAAGGGTGCAATTGAGGGGATTAATTCACGAAGTTTATTGCTCAATTTCATAGTTTACGTCAAACTAAATACTCATTAATCATTTATGGAAGCTTTTCCATGCTTTAAAAACTGGTACTTTTCGGGGTGAATAACTTAAAAAAAACACGAGGCAAGATTTATGCGAATGTACAGAAATGCGTGCGCTAAAATCTATCAAGGGAAATTGGCAATAAACTTCTTGGGTGGCTTTTGCAGTGCGGATGTTCAGTTGGCGTCATTGAGAATTCGCACGTAAGACGCGCGGAAGCCGAACTTTGGGAAGGCCAAGAAGGGGAACCACTTGATGATGAAGAGAGACGATGTGATGTTGTAGTTGAAGATCCATCGGAAGATGGTGCTTCCGTAGACCAGAGTTTCCAGGATGTAGATGATGAAGCCGACGATGAATCGACTCCACCAGGGCATTTTCTTGTACGTCGGACTCATGCCGTCGCTGTCGCTGTTCTCCGGCGCGCGATCGGGCGTGTTCTTGAGGCGCTGCATCTCCAGCGCCTGCTCCTCCTTGCCGTAGTAGTAGCCAGGCACGCCGGCGGCACGGTAGGTGAGATAGGTGAAGGCTGGGGTGGTGAGGAAGGGATTGAAGCACCACAGACCCTCGATCATGGACTGCACCATCTCGTGGAAGTGCGGCGGCTGATTCTTGAGGCAAGGCACGAGTATTTCCGCCACCATCAGTCGGAGTCGCGGCAAGGTTGTACTCAGAGAGTCTGTGCAGATGTTGAACTCATTGTCGATGCCCAGCATGTAGCCGACGACGCGCCACAGGTGAACGAGAGCCTCAAAGTTCTCCCCATTCTCACGGATGCCCATCATTTTGGGCTGAACCAGGACAAATCTGTGCAGATGTTGCACACAAAATCAGATTCATTCACGATTGCGATCGCGCTTAGAACTTACCCAAGGAAGCCGAATTGGGTCAATGCCATGTCCTTTTGCGTTATCGATCCGCTGTTGTGCTTTTCAGCGTATTTCGACGATTTGATGTGTTTCTTTCTCACAGCCGCAATTGATTTGTAGCATCTAGAAAGAATGTCCATAAAATGATGTTAATTGTGAAAATCACAAACATTTCTCAATAACCCAGCGAACACATTGATCTAAAATCTGCAGAGTCAAAAGTGCTCATAATCGAGCAGTTCCCATATAAAAAAAAGAGTTTAGTCCTTTGGACCCTTTTGAGCACAATTTGGCGCTATAAATTGCTCCACATTTGACTTTATTTCCTAAATATTTAGGCATTGCCACTGAGACAATCATCCAAAATGACGATTTCCTGCTAAAGAGGCAAGGAAAAATGGGGAAAATGCGTCTTTTCTGATCACTAGCGAGTGCGCACTTGAGACTTTGAGACAATTCGCGATAAAAGCAAAAAGCGGAGCAGGAATTCTAGACTATGTGGAAGCAGACACATAGACTCTTTGGGCCCTTAATGTCACCACATAGATATATACTCCCATCACTCAGGAAATAAGCAATTACTTGAGTATGCAATTAAAATTCCCTAAACTACTCCCCTAATTGGTATCCCTGGAGAAGTTGTGGCGGGAATGCCACTGTCATGGCGGTCTTCTCCTTCTGACGAGAATCTCGCTGTTAGCATTATTTGACGGTAGAGGCAGCACTGAGGGTGACGCGGAGAAACGCGCAAATCAGTTAGTCAGATCGCGATCGCTTTGACTGTAGGAGCAGGGGATGCAGCGAGAGGGGGTGGCAGAAGGAGTTAGCTACATAAATGCCAACCTCCCCCATGATATCGGAACTTCAAGTGCATTCATAAATTTAGTAAGATCTTGAACTATCGCCCTTTCATTACATTCAATAGTTAGCGTTTCTTTATGAAAAATCTCAAACCTTCGGCTTGAGTGCATAAGATAGTTGCACAAGAAGTGTTCCACCGTCTTTAAGTGCTCACCACAACCTCTACGGATGGGAAATATGACCACACCTGACTTTGAGAGATGTGAGTTCAACGAATGACCTGAATATAAACCGATGTCATCTCGCAATTATTAATTGATACAATGAAAATTGTCTTTCCCTTTGGATCTTCATTCACCAAACTCATTTGTGGCCAATAGAATAGCTCCAATTTCTACCATAAAAGTTGTCTTTGACCGCATTTATATGCACTTGCTTGCGGTTTTTAGGACTTCTAAACGATATTTGACAGTCTCTGCATCTCAGTTTGCACTCACTTTGACATTTCTACGACGCCATTACCCAGTTTCAGCTAACCACCGCTGCGATCGCGATAGTCGCTTAGGAGTTGTGCTGAAATGTGAGCATTCTGAAGCAGATTCACGGTGTTCGCTGGGAAAATTGAACTTACTTGGAATTTGCATCGGGATTTGCTGAATAGAAGTTGACTACGTGTAAAATGGTGGCTAAGTAACGTCTATAGGCTGTTTTTGGCGTTGATGATTGCTTCGTGCAAATGAGCACCTTGAGGATGGACTGAATGGCCAGAATGGACACTAAGCCGGTGAGATTCGAGATGAAGAAGCCGTAGATGTTGTCGAAATAGAACTTCCTCGCCCTGCAAATGGCAAAAAAACAATTAGCGTGTGAATGAATTTAACGGAGCATAATTTTCCCAGAGTCTGTTTTTTTTTGCGATGAGCAGCGAAATGGATCATCGCTGAGAAGTGTGAATTTCCATAGAATTTAACTGTATTCGGATTTTTCTGCTGCTTTGTACACAATTGCACACTGGCTTTATTGATATTTGCCGGCGAGATTCAGTCAAGTGATCGAACACAAGTAGAGCATATTTTACCATCTGAATAAATTGCCAATGAAAGTTATGGTTTAGGTGAAATTTCTCGCAAATCATCGTTATCATGGCGGATGCAATTTAATCAAAAATCTGAGGATTGCTCAAGTGAGGAATGAACAAATCATTCCAGCTGGAATAATAAAGAATATCCGGAATGGATTCATTAAGTTTTCCAATTTTAAATCTCGAAAGACATGCTGTGAAGCCAAAATTAAAGCATTTACATTATCATTTAAGGTAGAATATATAGAATATATTCATTATTCGCTCATAATAACATGCTTTTGTGAGCGTCGATTGCGTCTATCGACGTCTGACTGTTGATGTTTGTGACGTATAATTATTTATTGGGAGCTGTTTAAATCTTACGCATTAACGCATTGGTTAAATTGTGAATAGAAAAAAGTCCAAAACAAGATAATATGTGAAAAAACTTGCCGCAAGCTAGACTCGAACTCTTGAACACAAATGTGTAAAGGAAAAAGATGCGAAAATGCAATATCTACAGCTTTCCATACGAATTTTGTGTAAAACAAGGTGATAAATTACATTTTAGGCTTTAAAAAGAATTCTTAGGAGAACTTTTAGGTCGAAGATTAACATTAAAGCATTAAAAAGATTGTTAGAGGAAAAACTTAGTGAGAAAAAGGCAATTATATTTAGTGTTAGAAAGTGTTTTAGGCGAAGATTGAGGGGAAAAATGCTGGAAAATACTCGAAAAAGGAAAGAAAAGTGTAAAAGAGTTGTGAAAAAAACGCAATTGGAAGAGAATTGAACCCGCGACACTCATGGAAGTCTTTTAGTCTGGACAATTTCGAAAACACAAGTTCGAATTACGAATGGAGGGAATATTTTGTGATTATTTCGAAGAATATTTCAGGGAATGAATGGAATGAATTTTGAATCCACTTTTGCACAACTTGAGCCAACTCTTGTCAAAATCTATCATTTTTCTTCGGTTGATAAGAGAAAACTGTGAATTGGGAGCAAAATTGCATGGGAAAACCCGTGAAAAGATTCCAATTAAAGGCCAATCAATTAATATTTGATCTAACACAGATATTCAAAAAAAAAGAAAACTGTTAACTCGTGTTCAATTCTTAGAGAAATCTCTTTTCCATCAATCCAAAAAAAGCTCCATTGGAAGAGAGAGAGAGAGAGAAAGAGCTCTGCACGTGGGCCTTTTCGGGAATTCCCCAAAATAAAAGAAGAAGAAATGTATTCAAATTGCATCTTGCACGTTTTGGTTTCACATTTACGAAAGACACGAGCTGGCCGGCAACCTTTCTTCCTCTACCGCGATGACCTGACGCGCGCGGTTCAGCGATCAAATCGTCACCACTTGCGATCAAGCACAGAAGAAACTCTCGTGATTTCTTCTTAGACGACAATTATACGCTTTTTTGCGTACGACGCTTTGTGTTTTGTATACAAAGAAACACACTGTTGTGTGCTCGGCCAGAGGCAAAACAGCGTGAAGAAAAGTGCAGCGAAGAGCGATTTGAGAGTAATTGCGAATTTTGAGTTTACTGACCTCTCATACTTGACTTTATCGTAGAAGGAGGGCAATTTGATTTCATACGAATTCACATCGATGTCCACTTCTTTCTTCGCTCCATCCTTCAGAAGTCTGCTGAGGTACTGATGCGCGTCTGATTGGCTCTCAGATGCTGAAGAGGTGAAGAGAAATAAAAAGAATTTTGGGAAAGTTTAAAGCGTGTCAATTGAGTGGTTTTTTTTTGCTTCTCTCTCGAGAATTCACGTCCGTCTTGTGGGAAGTGTTTAAGTGGAAATTGTCACTGGCAAATGCATTTAGCAAGCAAATAATAATAATAATGCAGTTACTGTGCAGAAAACTATGTCCACAAGATCATTACAGTGTAGAGCTTGAGAGTTAAACGATGCAAAACATGTGCAAATTGCTTTGGGAATAAAGAAAGATCGCGATCTGTTTATTTGTCGCTAAAAATAGGCCAAATGAGCTTCTGTGCTTACGCACATTTCAATCCCTATCGGCGAGTTATATTGCAGATAGATTTGGAGGTGACTTTGAAATAAAATATGGAATTTTATTCTATTGTATATCTGCGCGCGCTCGCAGGAAATATTATCAAGTCAAATGAGTGCTTTTTTTCCGTGTATAAACTTTCAAGAGCACATATTGACTGTAACTGAACGTGTGAATAACTCGAAAGTGTGGAAAAATCATCTTGACGCTAATTAAATATTGCTCATTTTCACACACACACAAAAAACGCGTCGCGATTGTCAAAATATTCTCCAAAAAAAAAGATTTTTGCACTCGAAAAGTTGATTTTCGGCGCGTGACATGAAGTCAGAGGAGTTCGAAAAAAAGCGAGTGAAAAAGTGAAAGTACAAAAATCACTAAATACTGCCACATCTCTTGTCTTCTTTCCTCCTCACTCGATTCCAATATCTCCGAGATTTCACTCATTTTTTATTGTGCCCCTCAACACATCGCCCAAGTGACAAAAGTCCGGGGGAATCTTGAGAAACAACGGAGAAAGAGAAGCATTTTCTCGATCTCCAACTGAGCGTGCTGATAAAGTCTGATCTTGCGAGCAGAAAACAACACCAACCGTCACCAGGACTGTATCCATTGAGAAACGTCTGCATTGTGTGTCACTGTATTTTTGCACAGGGATTTTGTGGGTCACACAAGTGGCTCGAATGGTAAATCAATTTCGCGCGATCGGTTGTGCAAGCAAGAGGCGCACGCGATGTGCTTGAGAATGCGGCCGAGAGACAACTGAAAAAATACTCTCTGCAATCGCGCGAATGATCCGCCGCCGAGCCGCGATTAGAATGTGATCCGCGCGCGCGAGAGGTGCAGGTTGGCGGGAGTTGAGCAACGCAGTGGGTAAGGCCTCTCACTTGGTTTCCTCATCGTGGCCACTGACGAGAGCCGCGATCTCGCCGCGCCAGAGGCTGTTTTGGCCACTGATATTGCCATGCTTTCATTCCATTTCTTGCCTCGAGCCCACGAGCAGTGAATCAAGCGATCGAATCGATAGTTTTCTTGCACTATATTCTCATAGGACATCTTCTGACGAAGACACTCTAACTCAAGGGGGAGATATTAGGGTCAGAAGTGGTGTACAGTTGTGGAAGTATTTGGAAGTGAAAGTATTTCAATATTTTCAGAAGAAATTAACGCAATACTTGGAGAAAAAGAATTGTTTTCTACATCTTTCTAGGTTATGTGATGAATTTAAGACAAACTTTGTCACTAAATAACCTCAAAAATCATTAATTTTCGCGTCTAAACTGGTATAATTCACAATTTATTGGCACAATAGTAATGAAACTTGATGGAGATCACAAGTATTCAGGGTTAAAAAGTGTTAATCGCACTAAGATTGACCATAACCTCTAAAATATGGTTTCTTTACGAGCTGATTGATTGAATATCTACTCTAAAATAGCAAATTTGTGCTTATTGTTGGTGTAAATAAGAGTAATATTCCTCAGATTTGTATTTAAAAGACTCTAATAAGCTTATTTCACAGGATTCTTCTCGATATCTGAATGTTATTTCTAGGTTATGTTGCAAAGGGAATCGAAAACAGTGATTAAAAATTGAATCGTATCAAAATATCCACTGTAAACTTCAAATATTTCTTGAATATACGGTTTTTCTGTAAGTTTTCTGAGTTACACAAGTAAAAGATTGCGTTTTTTTTAGGTCAAAGACTCCTAAATTTGAGGTTATGATACTTTAGGTGGTTGAAAAAATCTATAAATGTTGGGTACCAGCCCATAAATGGCGTAAGAAACGCAACGAGAATGCCCATCTGGCATCCCTTCTTGGAAAATTCCACTCATTTCTGAGAAAGCCACCGAATAGTTAATACACTTATATTTAATCAAGCAATAAATATTGAATTAATAGTTATTAGTCACTGTGCCATCTCTCATCATCATCCTCCTCAACCCCTTCGTTATCTTCGGGATCTCAGGCTCTCGGCTACAAGGCTGGGATTGAGATTATCCTTGTTACAGGTGAGCCACAAGCCGTAACAATAAAGTACCGGAAAGGGAGAAGAAAATAAGGAGAACGCATGTTTTAAGCACTGTCAAAGCCGTATTTGACAGTATTATTTCCCCCTTGTTATAACTAAAAAAAATCCCTGGAAAGCAGTGGCTTTGAACTCATCTCCACTAATAGAACCTGAATTGAGGTGATTGAAGTGGCATTTTTGGTGTGGGTGCTAATGAAATAGACCTTGAAGGCTACTTAGAGAATCTGTGGTGTCATAGGGCCACGCAGCTTACCGCGTTCACAGCTCTTTCACCGAGCGCAACGCGAGAGTGGCGAGAGAAAATCTCTGTGCGTCGCGTTTGGCGCGCTCCGCGAGATCTGGCGGGAAGTCTTCGCGCCCGCGCGCGTGGGTGACGTGCTGGTGGCGAGATGGCGCGCGGGATGATGAGGAGGTGCAGCGGCCAGTTTGACACTTTGATAATTTTTTCACGGTGTGTGCGCGATTTGTGTATGGAAGTGTGCTCTGGGTGAAATATAAATGAACGCGTGAAAAATGTGCGGAAAATAAACAAAAGGACAGATGCAGTGTGGATCATGGACAATCTGTGCGGTGTCTGCTTCCAACAGTCCGAGGTAACGATGCATCTCCTTGGCGAGATATTGATTTTTTGCTCTCCCTTGTCCTTTTCCTTCCACGGACATGTTGGGCGCTTTTTTCTCTCCGTCTTCGGCTTGTTTTCTTTTCTCCTCTCTTCTACCCAAGCTTCGCCGATGTCTTCTTCTTTTTGCTCTCCTTGCGCTGCGCGCCGCGGGGTGGGGAGACAAAAATAATACAACACAGTGAGGCCGCAGAGAGTGAGAGAGAGTGAGAAGGAGAGGGAAAAAAGAGGCCCGAGACCCACAAAAAAAAAAACAACACTTCTTCTCTAGAAAGAAAAACGACGAAGAAGGAGCGCAATAATAATACAAACAAAAAAAAAGTGCTGTAAGAGCTTCGCTTTGTGATGTCTCTCTCGATACAGAAGTGCGCTGAAGAAAGACGGAGAGAATTGATTCTATCGACGATTCCTCCAGACATTTTCTCCGCGGCGTTAGATCACTGCCGAATCCCCCGGAAAAGCGGCATTTTCCTGTGATTTCTGTGCTTTTCTGTGCCTCTTGCAGCAATTGTTCCAAGTTCCGGGCTATCCCATTCCGTCGTGTCTTAAGTGTTCCGAGCAGTTGGCCGTGAAGGGGCTCCCGAGTGCTACGACGCAGCCGAGAAGCGTTCCACCAGGAATCTCACATCTCACACCCGCCGCGGCGCCCACAGCGCCACATCCGCCGCCAGACATGAGCGCAGTGACTGTGAGTGAGACTCCCGGATTTGCCCCCAAGATCCCCTCATGAACAATCTCTCTCTCTCTGGCCATTGCAGGAAATGCAGCAGTCGCAGATTCTCCACACGCCCAAAAAGCACGAAAATGTAAGTCGCCTATTTTGCCCTCTGCGGAATGCAATTGCAATTCTCTCTCGGCACAATGAAGCGCGCTTCTCGGCCTCTTTGCTGTTGCTGTTGGTGCATCTCTTTGCGCCATGGTTTCGCCAGCAAAAACGACAAACTAGAGAAGAAGCGCTGGAGAGATGAAATGCAGAGACGACGATAGAAATTCTTCCCTTCGCGAGGGAATATTTATAAACTCTCTCACTTTGTCTCGCTACATTAGTTGCTTGTGCATTTTGCTCTGGGCAGCGCGAAGCGGTCTCTGGCCGCAAAACAATGCTAATGACATTTTATATTTGTGCACATCGCGTTTGCCTGTTGAAGAGGGGAAATTTTGGCGGGAAAATGCATCTCATTTCGCGCAATTATAAATCTCACGAGAGGAGTTTCCCGGCGAGACGGAAAAGCTAAAAAATAAGCAGCAAATTCAGCTGAAAAGTGCTAAAGCGAAGTATTGAGCGATGGAAGAAACTCAAAAGCGTTACAAACACAGCAATTTCAAACAAATTAGCTAATTTTTTAACAATTTTCTTAGCAATTAATAGAAGATATTAATATAAAGATCCAAAATATTTGGGTAAGAATCTTTAGAATTGAGCCTGGGCAAAGCACCAAAAGTTATTCTCCATTTTTTCTGCTTTTACACAATGTGGAATCGCCAAAGGTTGCTCAAGTGGGTGAAAAGTGGTTTCCATTCTTCAAATTTCCATTCCTTTCCATTCGATCTATTCCAATCCATTCCATCCATTCTTCGGAATATTCTTTCCCTTTGAGACTTATTTGAAATTGTGTCTGCGAAATCGTCTTAGAGAGAAAGATTTTTGCACAAATTCCAGCGAAAATCTTCCACATTAGAGAATTTAGGACAAGATTTTGAAGTGTCGCGGCTTCGATTCTCCTTCAATTCGTTTTTTTCGCTACTTTTCTTGCCTTTTTCCAGCATTTTCCTTCATTTTATAGCTTTTTATCAGCAATTTTTCCTCAATTTCTTCAAGAATTGTCTCTAAAAACGCAATTTGATGGCCGGAAATGCTTTTCTTTCACTAAATTTTTATTCGTTAAATTCTTTTTAAAGCTTTAATCTTCATTTTGGGGGCTTGAAATTATTCCAAATGTTGTAAATGCTATAAAAACTTTGAAAGTTTTTAGGAAACCAAAGAGAAATGTGTGAAAATTGAAGGAAAATGGCGCGAAAATGCGATTTTAGTAAAAAAAACTTTTATTCTGACAGGAAAACGGAAAATTTACAACAAATTCTGCGAATTCCTTCAGTTTTTTATGTTTTTTTCTGTCAAGAATTTCATCCATTCCACTCTTTCCTCTTCATATTCTTAATATGATAAATGAAATTTACCTGCGCTTTTGTCCGCGAAAAACCGAGGAAAACACTGTTTTCCTGGCTAAGAACTTAGCAGAAAAAAGCAATGAAATTAGCTAAATAAATCTCAACTTTGAGATCTTAGCATTTTGTGCTCACTGAGTAATTAATTGAGGAAAAAACTGTTGTTTTCTTGCAGCTTCCGTTCGATTTGGAGCAGACAATTCAGAATATCGACGTGAGTCAATTGCATTTTGTGGAAATCGAAATGTGAAATTATTAATTGTCTTCTGACTTTGCAGAATGAACTGCTTTTCGGTGAAGAAGGCTCTTGTCCGCTGTGCAACAAGACGTTCGGGAGGAAATCCTCACTTCTCAATCACATAAGGAATCATTCAGCCGAGAAGAAATATGTGTGTTCATATTGCCAGAAAGGTGAGAAGTATTTCCTTGTCTCTTTTTTAGAACACATTGCAAAAAATGCGTGCTGTTTTTGCTTTTATTACACTTGAACAGCGCTTTCTTGTGTGGAAAGAAACCTGTTCTTCATCTTCAGCATCTAAACTAGAAGAAGACTCGCAAAGGCGGGACTTTTTGTTGCCTGTTTTTCTGTACTTAATTGCTGTTCAATAATTCTATGCACAGGATTCACTCAAGCTGCTAATTTGCGCAATCACGAGAGAATTCATACAAATGAGAGGCCATACGTTTGCATTGACTGTGGGAAAGCTTTCACTCAAGTGAGTGTCACAATTATTAGACTCTAGATAGATTGATTTTATGTTGTGATTGGGAAGAAATGCTGCAGCATAAAAGCGATTACAGACTTGCTGATGATCCACGGGAGGATAAGCGAGAGCGCGAGTGACTGACAGTTCGCTTAGCCAGGAGAAAACGCGAATAATCCCTCGATATATCGAAGGTTCAGCCGATTTTTCAGGGCTTCGCGACGGCAGCGCGCTCGTGCGAAAATGCGCCGAAACATTGCGCGACTCAGAAAAGGCGCAAAATGGCGGATTTCTTACAAATGATTTCCTGGATTATTATGGTGAAAACACCAGCATTTGTAATTTGTAATTTGTCCACGATCATCTCTTTCTTCCCCTCGCGTTTCGTGTATTTTCCTTCCTACTCTGTCAGCGTCTGACTCTGACATGTCGAGACAGCCACTGTGCGAGTAGGAAGAAAAATACACGATACGCGTGGGGAAGAAAGAGATGATCGTGGACAAATTACAAATTACAAATGCTGTGTTTTCACCATAAAATCATTAAATTCTTCTGCGAATCATCAATTTTCGCAATTTCAACGGAAATTTCACGATTTTTGATAAAATAAACAAATAAATAAATCAATTGTCGCTAGTGTCGACAAAGAAGAATAACTCCTGAGTGTGTTTAGCGCCAGTTCAGCCACGGCTTATCGCTGATCCGACCTTTAAACACTCAAAGCTCATCCACGAAGGATTGATCCGAGTTCGCGCCGATTCGTGGATCATCAGCAAGTCTGTAATCGCTTTAAGAAGATGTGTGAAATGATGACTATTTCGCATAGGTGACAAATCTGAACAACCACCGACGTCTTCACACTGGCGAGCGACCGTTTGTGTGCATTGAGCCTGATTGTGGGCGATCCTTCGCCCAAGTGACGAATCTCAACAATCACATGAAGACGCATCACAAGATTCAGCAATATGTGTGCAATCAGTGTCCCAGGCGATTCATCCAGGTGAGCCAGTTGAATCAGCATCTGGCTCTGCACACCGGCATACGTGGCTTCATGTGTCCACAGTGTCCGGAGAAGACGTTCAAGCAGCAATCCCACCTTCAGCAACACCTCCGGACGCACGGCATGGAATTTCCCTATGCTTGTGCGCGATGCGAGGAGAAATTTGTGCAATTTGTCCATCTGGAGCATCACATGAAGATGCACGAGGAGTTCCGATACAAGTGCACAATGTGCAGTTCGTCATTCAACCAGGAGCCGCTGCTGAAGAAGCACATTCAGCGTCACATCGATGGGCGATATTTGGCGTGTCCAGTTGACGGATGCAGCGAAGGTTTCACGGTCAAACATCACTTGACTCGACACATGCAAGCCCATCATTCCATGGCGCACCAACCGAAGCGAATATCTGTGAAGAGGTGAGATTTCAACAGACATTTTTCCCGCAAAATTGCATTGCGCACGATAAACTAGCATTTTCCAGAGAGATATATTGAGTTGATTCTCACTAAAACTGAGAAATGTTGAAATTCAGTGAAGAAAATGTTTAATATTCGAATTGAATAAGGAAAAACAGCCCTCTAATACCCGCTAAAGCAGTTTTTAAAACAGAATTGCTAAAATACGAGTTAATAATTAGTAAATTCGTAATAAAAGGAATTTATTGCGAATATTTTTCATGTTCGCACTGGGAAATTAGAGCCAGAATCACAGATTGATTAATCTATGCAAGACATTTCTGTAACGAAATCATACTAACGAGTCGTTGCAACGTTATTTTCATAATATTTTAAATAAGCTGTCAAAAGTATGATTATGAAAGTCGAAAAATTTACGTGAAAACCACGAAAATACCAAAAATAGAAACAATTATTGTGTTTTTATGTAAATAAACACATTTTTAAAGGATTTTAATTGCCATTTGGGCACATTTCCGGACGTCTTTCGATTCTTTTCAGGATAATTCAGTTGCATTTCGATAACATTTAAATTGGAAGTAATTTATGATTCTAATTGGAGAAAAATGGCCACAAAACTAGGCTCAAATTGGAATATTTTACCCTTAAAACTATTTTACACCAGCAATTTTAAAGTGTCCGGAAAGAAATTTTGGTTTTATAACTGAAATTTGTATTAAATAAACGTCTTCGCGTTCGTATTTCATTCGTGCTTTACACTAGCGCCGCCAAACGGCCCCCAATATAAGCTGTGAAAAGTGTAAAGTTGCAACGACCCGTAAAATTGCCTTGATTTATGGGAAATACAGAATTGTTGAAGGATTTTTTAATATTTGTCATGAATTTCTGATTGATTTGTTGTAGAAAATGCATTAATTTGGGTTAATATTTCGCATTTAGACGGTACAAATTGGTTTAACTCAAAGGGACAAATCACAAGGCGATTTTTGAGGAAACTTAATGTTTTCTAATAAAATGATTAAAAAAAAATGATTATTTTCCCAAGTAAAATTGAAAAATATTCAAATTCTAAATGAAATTCAATCAAAAAATAATTATTTTCCAAAGTAAAATTACAAAATTATAAGAAAAAAAATCAAATTTTGAATTGAATTAAAAAAAAAATATTTTTTTCCCAAGTAAAATTAAAAAAAAAATCAAATTTTGATTTAATAAAAAAATATTTATTTTCCCTAGTCAAAATTGAAAAATAAGCATATTCTTAATTAAATATAATCGAAAAATGATTATTTTTCCAAGTAAAATTACAAAATTATTAAAAAAAAAATTGAATAAAATAATAATATAAAAGACTATTTTTAATAAATGAATTAGAATATTCCGAATTTTAACAATCATTAAATTATATTCAAATTTTGATTAAATATTCAGAAAATAATCAAAAAATATTCAGGATTTTTGTGTAAAATTAATCACAAATATTCAAAAGAAATTATTCAATAATCACAATGTTAATGATCTCAACTGGCGAGTGATTGGCCGCTTGGGTTTAACACACATCTCTAACTTTCCCCAGTTTGAGTGGGAATTGATCCAAAAATCGGTTCTTTCTACTCTTCTTCTGCTTGATATGCTTGAGCTTTTGCGATGCTAAATTAGCAAAATGTGAATGAGAAAGAGTTGATGTTGAGACATTCAATGTTCTCGCCTCTCGTTCGAAGGCTGAAAATGTCGTCCTATTGTAGATCGGCAGCATCAGGGAAGCACAGTTGCTACTTTGAGAGCTGCGATGAGTCATTTGGCGACTCTGACACACTCAATGAGCACCTGAGGAGTGTCCATGGGCTGTCGATCGTGAAGAATGCGGTGAAGCGCAGCAAGATGGACCTCATGCTGCTGGAGCAGATGAAGAGCAAGAGTGCCATGAGCGATGCTGGCCAGAACTTTGTGCAGCACTTCGCCGCCATGGCGAGCGGATCGGCGGGCGATCAAGCTGGCAATAAGCGTGTGCTGTCCGTGTCGGAGATGCTAAGCATGTCTGAGGATGTGAGAAAACAGGTGGAGCGCAAGGCTCAATTGGAACTCGATATGCAGGTGATATAGTGAAGAAAAGTGAAAATATTTTACTGACGAAATGTCTTTTCTCTTCCCACGAAACAACTAAAAAAAACAAACAAATATCACTGATTTCGCATCAAATACAACCAATATTGATGATGAATTATGTGACGAAAAAATGATGTTTAGATTAAGTGCGAGACTCCTCAAATATCACCCACAAGATCTCAGCCTGTGACAAGCTTCCAGCCTTTCCACGCCGCGGCTTTTCCGCTCAATGGAGGAGCGACGATGGCGGGTGTTGTTGATAGTGTCAATGCAATGATGAAACTCGTGTGCCATTTCTGCTTCAATATCTTCAAGAGTCCACACTCACTCGCGAGGCACATCCAGAAATTTCACAATTGATCAAAAGATTGGAAGGACATTTATTGGGAGGCATTTCTATCCTGGGCGGAGGCAAAGAAAAAAGGATTTGTATATTTTGTTACAAAAAAAAAAGAAGGAAATTCCTGTCTTGCTGTTTGCATTATATCACATGTGTGGAGGAAAGAGAGAGAGAGAGAGAGAAAGGGAAGATCTTTCTCTCCGGAGACATGAAACATTACAAAGATATAAAAGATTCTTTTGGATCAATAAAGAGAATATTCTCAAATTGGCACAATTTATTCCCTTAGCCAAGACACACTTTTCTGTTCCCCCACAAAATCTCTATCAAAGTCGACGGGTGAATCGAAAACTATGAAAAGCCAAAAATACAATTTCTCAGCAAAGCATTTTCAAGATTTCGCTTCAATATCGCTGCAAAATTTACCAAATTTATCTTAAAAAGCCTTCAAATCGTCCGTTAAAGTGTAAATATTGCAAAGTATTTTTTATTTTCTAATATTTTAGTTTATTTTATCAGTATTTATTGGAATTTTTTACTAAAATATCGTGAAATTAATGGAAAATCTGAAATTTTTTATTTTTCAAAGTCTCTTTTTATTAGTCTTCGAGTCGATTTTATCGAAAATAGTACTAAAAAAATCAATTTTTCATACTTGACTTGAACTTTTCCCTAATTTTTTCAAGTGAAAAAATTTAAAAGATATGAAAAATATTCATTTAAAGTCTAAAAAACATTTTAGAATAGTTCTGAAAATCTACGAATATTTTCTGAAAAGGCGTTTTATGCATTTGACTGCAATTTTTGAGACATTTTTCTTATGGGAAAATTCTTCAGCGTAACAATGAAAATTTGACTTTTCATTCGCAAAACATGACAATTTTTTTTCATTTGTGCTTTTTAGATAAATAAGATTTTTTGTTATTTTCTCATAAGATACAAATCTCAAAATTTTTTATACAGAAAGAACAAATAAAAAGCTTTTCAAAAATACATAAGACGAAAACTATGATAAATCGACTTTTCATAGTTTTCGATTCACCCGTCGAAGTGTATTTCGCAGATCGTCGAGAAGAATGCTGAATTGCTGAATTGCTAATGTCGCAGATGCAGTTGTGAATATTTGCAAAATTGGTTTAGATTTTCTTTAAAGCAACACACGAAACCATAAAGAACTTGAATTCCGTGCAAATGCCTCAGAATTTCATGCCGACAAGGAAATGAAACCGAAAATCTTTAATTAGGAGCTGAATTAAGTGTCAATTCATCAATGTTTATCCCAAATTAATAATTATGATGAGCTTAGAATGTTTTTCCTGTGAAAAATGAGAGTTTTAATGTCGAATTTTAATTTAAAAAGCCTTTCTTTGGTTAATATTCATCATATTTCGGGCTGTTTTAAGTTCTTTGATTTGAACTTTAATATTACTTTTATTCCTAATTCGATATTCTGTTGTCTAGTAGAAATGGCTAGTAGAAATTCTGATTATTCTCTAATTGCAGATAGTTTCTAACTTGATCAGCTGAGAAAGCTGAACAGCTTTATTTTCGCGCTCAAATTCCTCTCTTTGTGCAAATGTTGTGAAAAGGAAAGAAAAAGGACGCAAAAATGCGATATTAATAGGCTTTCCAAGTGAGTAAAGTAGAAAACAAGGTGAAAAATAACATTTTAGGCTGTAGAAAGAGTTCTTAGGAGAAGTTTTAAGCCCAAGGATGAACTAATATCCATCCTAAGAAGCGTTAAAGAGAATGTTAAGAAAGGATTCTATTGGAAAAATGGATTAATTTAGGCATAGAAAAAATGATTTGATTGATATAAAGAAAGCCTTTTTCTGTACTCCTTTTCTTTCTCATTTATTTACGTCCTTTTTGAATCACGAAATATTTTATACGACGAATCGGAATCAATCTGGAGATTTCCGAATTAATTGCATCGCGATGCACGGAGATGCAGTCAAGATACAAGATGCTGTGGCAGTCAAAACCAACATTAACAACCTCTTGTTAAGAAAGGAATATTATCATTCATTTATCGCTTCTCACAATGGAATAAAACGTGTGAAATCTCTTCAATTCTTAACAGTGTTTAGCAAAGACACTTGCTTTCTAGCAGTTTTCTCGCTAAATCTTCTCTTCGGTGAAATCAGCTCCGGTTCGAGAGAGAGATAATAAGCGCGAAAAACGACTAAATGATCTATTGCATAAAGTGATGCATAATTTTAATGCAAAGCTATTTGTCGGCGAAGAGGGCAAATTTATGCTGTGCATGAGGAAATCGCATAGGGAAAAAACGAGAATGATGCGAATAACGGGTTTCTCGTGCACTTGAGCATTGATGTCCATTGTTTCTTCCTGGAGACCACCAGCAATTTGCTCAGGAAGCTGCGGCCGCGGATTCTCCGCCATTCTTTCTGCACATCGCGAAAAATACGTGATCATATTTTGTGCCATTTGTTGTTGCGTTTCGGTGAGCGAATGGCGCGCAATAAATTTGCACTGATTGTCTTTTTATCACTCTTCAAAAAAAGAAGAAGAAAAATTCATGCCGCGAATCTCGTTATTAATGTGGTTTCTTTCACCAGTGAGCAATTTTCTTTTAATTTCGCGTTATTTATGAGTGGCATTTCAGTGGTCTTAAGATATACTGCTGATTAAGAGGTTTGCAGTGTAATCTCTTCGGACAACAAGCAATGCGCTTCCAGGAAGAATTATAATGAGTCTTCCGAGAACAGGATATTTTACATTCTATCAGCAACAAAATAAAAAACTACATAAGATGCCAAGCTTACTATTACTTTTTAGTTTATTAGAAGCATTAGAAGTCATCAACACTTCGTTCTTCTATTTCGACGGATGATTCAATAGAGAATGCTAATATTGCTCTTTATTTGAATGATTTTGTGAATGTTTCAAGTGGTTTTGTTGGTATTTATTGAAATTTTTGACTAAAATATAGCAAGGTTAATAGAAAAACTTATAATATTATTTTTCAAAGTCAAATTTTTAATAGTTTTTGAGCACATTTTATTCAAATGATTTCTATAAAATCATCTTTTCATATTTTACATGAACTTTTCTTAAAAATCTTCTAGTAAAATAATTCTAAAACTCGAGAAATATTAATGAAAATTCATTGAAAGACTAAAATTATGTTAGGAACGTTTATTAAAGAGGCATTTTATGCGTTTCACTGCAATTTGAGATGATTTTCTCAGAAAAAATATTCGGAATACACGAATATTAGTCAACTTTTTATAGTTTAACGGCATAAAGCATGAAATTTTCTCCACTCAATCTTCTGAACAAAAAGAATTTCTTCTTCTGCTTATTAAAATACAAATTTCAAAATTTCCCGTCGTTTTGCTATTTAAAATTTAGAAGAAAATTACTTCAAAATGAAGGTTTACGTCCCAAAGTCTAGTCTAAAGTGTAATTCAAATTATTTATGACTATGCAAATAACAATTTTTCAGTCATGCAAAAGGCGTAAAGATATATTCTTTATGATACTACATAAAGAGAAAAAGTCATTTGCAGTTCATTGTGATCTCTCAATTAACTGGTAATGAGAAGAAAACATATTTTCTCTCGACTTTTGCATACAAGGAAGTACAAAAGCATCACTGCAAGTCTTGAGCCTTGAGAGCTTTTTTTCTGCTTCTCTCACTTCTGGGCATTTTGCACATATCGTTAAGACACTTGAAGAAAAGTGTGTGAGATTGCAGAGAATATGTATTTACAATTGCGAAATGACGACGTTTTCAATGGTGTTATTTGAATTTTTCGGTTGTTGTTCAATTGGGGGGAAAAATTGCATGGCGTCGAGCGTGAATAGTTGCGACTTGGCAGCGCTCAATAATGTGTTCTCTGGCCACACATTTACCTCCTTTTCAATGCCAACCGCACTGAAATTGTACCATTCTTCATGTGGCCATGAAGGTGCACGGCAATTGATCAGTTGATTTGCTCGCGAGAGGCGCAGCGAAGGAGACTCGCCAGATTCTTGGCGACAATGCGGTGGCGATGGAGATAGCGCGATGTGTGGGTGTCAATAAAATGGTACTCGCGCTGCGGATTGAGTTTCACGCTCAAGACGCTCGGGACGGAAAATGCGAGCAATTGTGATTGCAAGATGCTGGCGGACGGCAATTTTATGGCTGTCGGAAAATCCGTCTTGGGATTGGAGATAAGCAGAGAAAAGATCACTGCGGTCAATGCTGGTTAGACATTATGATGCGCTAACTGGGATTCTCAGGAGATCACGGCAGTTTGTGAGAGTTCAATCCATATTAAATTCCATTGATCAATGCATAATACGAACTTTACACAAAACCAAGATCACTAAAGTGTTCTCTAAGACACTCAAAGAAGCGAAGATTTAACTAGAAGCTTAGAATATTCCTTTTATGAGACCTCATTTTACCGCCACACTATCTTGATTCTTTGGATTTCCTTCGATTTTCCAGCAAAATCAATAGTAAAAGAATTTTTTCTAGGTTATGTAACGAATTACGGACAGATTTTAGATCAATTCTTACGCTCTAGTCCGAAAGATCACGAGTCTTTGGCAGAATTAAGCATTTGCAAGTAATTAAAAGTCCTTTTCTGAACCTTTGACGCCAAGAAAACCTAAAAAATATTCATGTGGAAATGAAAAATGCTCATTTGCAAATCTTTCTAATATTTTCGAATATTTTGTGATCTAGAATGCTTCAAAACGGAGTTTTTGAATATATCTTTGTAATATTTTTGAGGTTATGGTCGGAAAAGAGGCCCAAAATGTGTTTTTAAGTCGATTCTTACAGGAATTCTAAATGGAAACTTAAGAAATTCATTCAATTTGGAAACAGTCTTTCAAATTTAAGCTCTAGAACTTTTGGTGTACAGGTTTAAGGCATATTATCCCCCCCCCCCCCCCCCCCCTTGGTCCTAACCTTCATAGGTGTCCTAAGCTAATTTTCGCTACAGCATGTCCTGTGAAGCTCAAGAGTTTGGCAGGATTTCTCTAGTTGTGATTCCTCGAGAATCACCGGCGAAGAGTGGGAGATGAAATTAATGGAGCTGAAGTGCATTAATCGCGCTCGCAGGCTCTCGCTTGCCGAAGGCACACAATCATGATGCACTTCTCTGCACAATATTTGATTGATGTATATATTTATCGGGGAATTTTCGCTAAAGTGCACTCTATGGATTTCTCGAGTTGCGACTGGCGCAACATGTTGTCGTGTGTCTTGGCGGCGGGAATTGATAAATGGACGCTGAATAAATAAAACCGGTGACTATTTGTGAAACTCTCCACTGGCAATTATTATTTATTTAAATCCCACACTTTTGTGCAGAAGGTGAGATTTTGCTGGCAAAAGTACGCAGACAGATCATAAGATTGTTGTGCCGCGCACAATTGCATGCTGAGCACGAGATGGAGCAGAAATGGAAGCTCATGCGGACTCTGGCGAAGATGGAGATAATTTTGATTGTCACACGTGAGGAAAAGTGAGTTTCGCGGTGGTTTCCGCATTGTTCAATTGTCTTTCCTTCTCATTGTCACTCCTTGAGCTCGCCGGGAGGCTTTTGCTCAACTTTGTCCGCGAACGCGTCTCGCGCTCAGCATCGCGAGCGTGAGGAAGAGATTGTGGAAGAGATCATCCAACACGATCATGATCATTAGTGGCAGCATCATGAGCACGGCCGGAAGAATTACCAGCCGCAGCAGTAAGTCATTAACCATCAAATTTGGATTTGTATTCATCTTTCGTGCAGTTCATTGAACCAAATTTCCAATATCAATGGTGACGATTGTGTTGCTTCTTCAACTGTCTGTGATTTCAGGTAACTTACAGTCGGGCTCAGAGTGAATACACCAAGGGGGAGATAATATGGCCAATTAGTGTACACCACTTCCTGACACTTCCACAATTTCTCTGAAGAATCACAGACACTTTCAGGCACTTCAGCAGTGCTTAGAACATGCGTTTTCCTTATTTTCTTCTCCTTTTTTGGATCTTCATACATTTTTCCAAGAGCCTAAAGACTCATAACCTCAAATTTTGGAGTCTTTCTCACAAAAAGATGCCATTTTTTACTTGTATGATCTTGAAAACCTAGAGAGAAACAGAATATTTTGATGTGATTCAATCTTAAATCGCTATTTTGGATCCACTTTAGAATATAACCTAAAAATTATCTTCAGATATCCAAAAGAATCCTTGAAAGAATCCTTTTTGGAACGTTTTAAAGGCAAATTTGGGGAATATAAAACTATTTTAGAGTAGAAAATCAATCAAAAACTTCTTAAAATAGACTATTTTATATCTTAAAACAACACTTTAGAGGTTATGAACAATCTTAGCATTCTTAACACAGTTTAACACTGAAAACTTATGATCTTCATCAGATATCATTAGTATGTTAGCAGTAAATAGCAAATCATATCTGCTTAGGCACAAGAAGAGTTGATTTTAAAGGGTTTTTAGTGGCAAAGTTTGTCTTAAATTCATAACATAACCTGGAAAGATGTGAAAAAACAATTCTTTTTATCCCAAAAGTAACTTTTAAACACACCACATTGGAATTGGTCAAGCACTTCCACTTCCAAATACTTCCACAGAGCTGTACACCACTTCTGATCATAATATCTCCCCCTTGGGATAGAGAAAGAGTTCATTGGCAAGAAACGCAGTGACTTTTGGAGGGAATTTGGAAATCCTCCCAGGAATCATTGAGCTAATAATCATTTCTCGCAGCAGGAAATGATGGTGCTTCCGGTCAATTTGCGCTGAGAACCTCTGGCCAGGATTGTGAGTCGCGAGAAGCGTGAATTTCCCTGGCAATTCCACAAGAATCGGCCCTGCAAAGTGAAGATGAAGATGATGCTGCGGCATTCTGCCAGGCGGGCGAATGATCGCGGAGCAGAGCCAGAGGACGGACAATCTGCAGAGATAGGTGAGTGTTCTATGGCGGTGTTGTGGGCGAGGGGGCAGGTGGAAACCTGTTTGTAGAGATTCACGGAGGAGAGCAAGAGAGAGAGAGAGAGAGAGATTCTGCAATGGGACGCAAGAGAAATCCACTTCATAGAGATTGAGAGGCATTTTCTGTGTAAGAAATTGTGTGCGCTAGAAGCTAAGATTCATGGATTTTCAGAGGAGTTTGAAGGCACTTTGTCTTGTCTTTTCTCTCCACTAAATCTCTCGCTCTCGCGTGGTGTGTTTCTGACCATCTCGAGAAGCCAGAGGTAATTTGTGTGGAGCGCATTTTGCCATTTCTCTTGGCACAAGAGAGAGAGAGAATTTGCGGAGACTTTTCGGGTGGGATGACGGCCAAAATTGGCGTCTTCGTTGGCGTATTGCTTTTTAATGGCCGTGGCTGTATTCAACCACGCATTTTATCACCCACCAACACGCATCCGTGAGAGAACCGAGATCACTTTCTGTGCGCGCGCGCGCCAAAGATTCCGTGCTTTGGAAGAACAAAGCGCGCGAATTGTACGGTTCAAAAGGTTTCAGAGATGTTTTGTGAAAATTTCCGACAAACTTGAATTTTCAGAGACACAAATGACTAAAGGGGGAGATAATATGCCTTGAATCAACTCTTTATGATTTAATTTTCTAGTTTTTTTTTCAGAAAATATCTGGAAAAATTCTGACCAAATTGTGAGGTTATGAAAACGACTTAGAAACCCTTCTTGGACTAATTTTAATCTTTTCAGACGTGAAAATAAATAAATATAGTGAATATTTCATCAATTTGACGAGATAATTAGGTTGATTTTCCCACTTTAAAGCCAAAAACGCCTAAAAACCTAAGAAAATAGACATTTTTGTAGTTTGAAATGACATTTTTTAGGTTATGATTGACTTTTATGGTTTTTCTCAAACAATATCAAGTTTTGATAGAAAATGACCAACTTTACGCAAGAGAAAAAGAAATATTTCCAGATTGATCCTAAAATTGATGAATTTGATGGTAATTTAGGGGTAAGTGGGGCAGCTTCAGATTCAAAATGCTGTTCCAACTTTAGGATTTTTTCTTGAAAAATCGGCTGAATATATTGCAATTATCACAACGCTCAAATAAACTCTCGTCTATTGAGCTTCAGAAAATGCCTTTCATTGAGCATTAAAACTGATCCTTTTTCCTCTAAAGGAGATTAAAAATAATATTGTAAATTATCTGAAACTGCCCCGCACGGGGATGTTTCGGATTGCTCTGGGGCAGTTTCAGATTTTCACTTATATTTACCATAAATTCCATTGTGGAATTGTCGAATCGCGGGCAAATGATCACTTTGATATCTATTCTACACACTGAAACTGTTTAATTCCCTAAAAATCGCCTTTAAAGTAATATTTTCGCGACTTTTCTGGACCCTTGCACGGACTGTCAAAATGTCTGAGCGAAAAGCAAGTTGCCCGTCATTTTTCCTGTATCGCAACGCCACCATGCGTGAGTGGTGGCAACTTCAGTGCCACCACAAATCAAATCAGTGCAAATCAGTGTTTTTCGCGTGTATTTTCTCACTTTTCCACTAAGAAGTCGTTTAACGTGATGAAGCAATGCAGCACAGAACGGCACTTTGTGAAAAATCTTCAATATTTGCCACAAGAAAATTTCGACCGTGATGTTGCGTCAGACTGTCAGAGCGCGCTGTTGTCAGTCCGTGGCGATCCGAAGCTGCCCCGTGTGCAGTGTTTGTGCATTTTCCACCACCCACTGAAAAGGCCGTGCCAAGGAGGAAAAGTTCGGGCATATTTATGATCTCTACTTAATTCTCAAAAACCTTTGATTGTGTTTCACGCGAATTGTGGCTTTTTTAATGGAGAAAACACGCAATCAATTCGGCAGCAAAATTCTAGTTTGTGAGTGATTTTCATTTTTCACTTATTTTATCTAAACAGTCAAGGCTATCCTGTGCAAATTTTCGTCAATTGTAGTCCTTAAGGACTACAAACATTGTGTGAAGACCAGGAATTTATTCATGTGAAAATCACTGAGAAAATTAAGAAATCTGAAGCTGCCCCATTTACCCCTAATCACTAAAATCTGTCTTAAATCAATTACATAACCTAGAAAAAGCAATAAAATCGATTTTTGTAAGCATTATAACTTGGAAAATGCCTGAATTTGTTGAAAAAGGAGCTTTGACGGTGTAAATATTTGAAATATTTTGACACTTCTTTTCAAGCTGTACATTACTTCAGACTACAATATCTTCCCCTTGAACTGACTTGATTTTGAGTGAATGATTTTGTTATGAAGCAAAATAGAAATGCCGCTGATCCAATATGTGATGCAGTTGTTTTTGTTTTCCAAATATATGCTAGAAAGTCTGAATAGGAAAAAGCCTAGGCTTGAGTTTGTGAATTAATTCCAAAGATGCATAATGCAAAAAGTTTGCTTGAATTAACATTGCAAATGTTATTAGAAAACAATGCTAAAAACTTACCGAAAACCTTTCTTTCTTCAACACACCTTCGCAGCTCAAAATGTCACGACGACGACGAGGTGGTTTTATTTTGGCAAAAGCCAGCAAAAGCCATTAAAGACAAGTTTCAGGCACTGCGCGAGTGAATATAATTTGTGAGAATTTTATGCTGTGGTTCTGACTTCATCTCAATCTTCTCTCTCTCTCTCTCTCTCTTTCTTTCTTGGTAGAATGCGAGCGAAGAACGCGGAGACGAGACTGTCAATTCGTTTGTGGTCTGTTTGATGACTTCCACCAAATGTAATGATCGCCAGAGCGTTGAGAGAGAGGTAATCCAACAAATTCGTTTCACCTGAGCATGACGTCAGTCCGTGAGTGTTTCGCGGGCGCGAAATCAAATCCCGCGACTCAGTTGAGAGCAGCACGTCGATGTGGAAGCACGTTTGCGCCGCCGGTCGACATTCACAGTGAGCGTGAGAGGGTTTTCCGTGGGCTTTAAGTGTCTGTGGCTGGTTTCTTGGACTTGTCTTGGACTATCGCGCGCTTGTGGTGTTTTTTTCGTCAGTTCCAAACTGTGCTCCGCAGCCGAAATACGCGCGGTCGAAGGCTGAAATGTGAGTGGGATTTCGCATTTTTACATTGATCCGCGGCTTCACAATCTGTTAGCCAAATACCTGAAATTTTCATCTAAATTGAGAGAGAGAGAGAGAGAAAGAGTTGTTCGGAGTGCGATGAATTCACAATTACGCAAGTCTCATGTGCCATATAGTTAATTTTTCGTGTAGCTCATCTCTCTCTCTCTCTCTGTCGCTCTCTCTGTTCGTCTGCAGACCCGAAATGCTCCATCCTCTTCTCCATCTCACCTGTGTTCACGTTAATTAAAGTGTCTCTTGTGTGTAATCTTCTCTCATCTCCACAAGAGAGACACATTTTTTTCTGTCTTCTCATGCGTTTGTAACGATCAAAAAGGGCCTCAGAAAGAGCGGAAAGAGAGAGAAAATTTTTGTGAGCTCAAAGCATTTTTGTGAAATTTCCCATTAGAGAGAAATACCGATGAATTTCGTCTATTTCACCCACAGTGAGGCTGAAAGAAGCAATTTCTCAATTTCATTGTAGGTGTTGTTACTCGATGCGTTGCACACAGTGACGAGAAATTAGTTTCGAGAGGTGCTTTTATTTTTTCACGTGAATGTTTCTTGTGTGGTGAGACAACATCCTCGGCAAATATCATCACGGAGGAGTTTCCAAGACCCAAAAGAAAGAGTGAGAGAGAGATATTGAGGCAGTTTCGAGAGGCCAGCGATCAACGTACGGATTTCATTTGAGCTCATCAATGACACATTTGTAGGAGAACAGCTGTATTAAGGTGAGTTATATAATGACAAAACTTCTCTCCTTACTTTGTATTTTCTCATTCATTTTGTAATGTTTTTTCCTTGAAAATATTTGTGACACTCCCACGCCTGTCTTCCTGTTTATCGCCAATTGAAGTGCTTTTTCTACGTGAAAATACAATTTTTCTTTGCATTTCTCATATCGACGGGTGCAAAGAAAAGAAGCAAAAGCCAAAATCGACATTCTTCAGTTAGAGCAATTTGAAAACGCTTTGGAATTTCCCTTATTTTTCCCTTAAACTCAATTTTATCTCTCATTAAATTGATAATATTTGTCAATTCTAATTATTTTCGGTAACTTCCAGTTGATTTCATTGGTTTGTTATTGAAATATTAACTGAAAACCTGAGAATTGATAGAAAAACTCACGATATTAAGTACAAAAATGCGGTTTTTGATGGTTTTCTTTGTGCTTATTTCCTGAACAGTTTGTGAAAAGTGACTTTTTGCATTTTTCCTGTACATTTTAATCGTAACATACAAGTTTTTTTTAACTGAAATGATGAGATTTTTCTGCAAATAATGATTATGTGACTTACTTTTATCAAATAGACTTTACAATTTGACAGAATTTTCATGTAATTTCATTGATTTTATTAAAAAATTCAGTATTTTTCGCTAAATTTATTTCACATTTGATATTTTCAAGGATATTTTTCACCATACAAACTTATGTCCTTGATTATGCTAACAAATGTCCATCAATGTAAATGATTTAGAGTGGAATACAAGATGCAAAATAACTAAAAAAGCACAAGAAAAATATCAGTTTATATCAATTTCTGGATTAATTTTGCAAATAAATGAAATTTTAATATAAATATCAAGTAGATCCAAGGGTTATTCTAAGGGTTAAGTACTTTCGTGTATTTTCCTTCATTTTATCCTTTTTTAATTGGCATTTTCCCTCAATTTCTCCAAGAATTATCTCTAATAACCCAATCTGATGTTCGGAATTGCTTTTCTTTCAATAACTTTTTACTCCTAAATTCTTTTTAACGCTTTAATTTTTATTCTGGGGCTTGAAACTATTCTAAATGGTTGTGTATATGTGTGAAAATAGAAGGAAAATGGCGTGAAAATGTGATTTTAGTACAAAATCTTTTATTCCGACTGGAAAACGGAATATTTATAACAAATTCCGCGTATTCTTTGGGTTTTTGATGTTTAATTCTAACAAGAATTTTATCCATTCCTGCAATTCAGCTTGAGCAACCATCGAGTAGATCTAATATTTCTCCTCTAATTCTATCAAATATCGACCCTCAAAAGTCGACTTTTGATAGTTTTCAAGGAACCCGTCGATATTCACCGAACAAATTGAAAGCTCAGGGATGTTCAAAGAATTCTACAGACTCGCTATACAATTTGAAATCACGGAGAATTGTCTGCTGATCTTCAGTAGATAGATTTTGTAACAAATTTTTACTGAGTTTTCGAGTTTTCCCATAAATTTTTGTAAATTTTTGGCTGCCCTGCAAGTTGATGAACTCACCAAAAAGTTCCCCCACTTTGTGTCTCTCCGACTGATTCGCACTCAAGGCGACTCAAGGCGTTGTTCACAAAATCTTCCCCAATTAGCTTGAGAAACAGAATAAAGGCACAACAAAGTTGCATTTATGATCGTTTGAGAAGATTATGTGATTGAACGTAAATATTATTTGGGGTGCAATTCGTCAAATTATGATCGAATGAAAAGTGAAAGTTGCGCTTATACAATTTTCAGCTCGTGGGCCTTTTGAGCCAAAGCAGCAATTTTTACTGCAAGGTTACAACCATGTAATCTGGCGCGTTGTTTATGGCGGAGAGCCGCGCGAGAAAAGGCAAGTGAAAAAAGGCCATTGAAAGAATTCACGTACAAGCTTGAAAAGATCAACTTGAGATCATATTTGCCGAATATGCGTTTTAAATGTTGATCCCGCAATAGGGGTTTCGAAAACGAGATTTTCAGGATTTCCTTTCTCTCTCACTCTCCAATCTGCCTGCATGATTTTCCCCACTCAACAGTGGTTCTCTAATTAATTCAATACGACATGCGCCAGAGAGCTTTTTATGCATGAGGCACAATTATGTGACTTTTGCAATTTGATGGCGATCATTTGCGTAAAGCTCTCCTGCACACACTTCAATGTCCATCCCAAGGGGGAGATAGTATGTCTAGAAATCTGTACACAACTTCCAAACACTTCCAAATTCGTCCTGACACTTCTAGAACTCAAAGTTTTCAGACTGTTTCCACGTGAATTTTGTAATTATAATGAATCTCTTGAGTTTTCATTCGATATTTCTGCAAAAAATTCATTTCAAAACACATTTTTGAACATCTTTTCCAACCATAACCTCAAAATTTAACTAAGAGATCTTTTAAAACTCTGTTTGGAAGCTATTTTGATCACAAAATAGCCAAAATAGCCTACAAAATCCTATGATCTACCAATGAACTCAAAACTGCGGATTAAGACTCAGAATTAACATTTTTTAAAAGTCTAACTGACAATTTTTTAGGTTATGTTGGAGTTCAATGCAATTTGCAGTGTTTCTTGGCATCAAAGATTCAGAAAATGCTTAATTCTGCCAAAGACTTGCGATCTCTTTGACTTTAACATAAGAATTGATGTGCTAGAATGCGAATTTTTCACAAATCTGTCCGTGAATCGCTACATAACCTAGAAAAAAAGATTTCTATGATTTATTCTGTGTGAAAATCGAAAGAAATCCCAAGAATTGATATAATTTGTCAGTAAAATAACTTTTTCTCACTCCCTTTGGATTGTACACCATTTCTGACTGTATTATCTCCCCCTTGGTTCATCCAGTGGATTTCAATTTGTCGAGTCACTCAGGAGGAAATCTGGCGTGTCAGATTTCTCAGGAGGAATCACTTTCTGAGGAAACTCAGCCATTGATTGCACAAAGTTTTCCGCAGAATTTATATGACTCAATTAGCACGTTTAAGCTTAAACATCAAGCTCAGATATTTATCATGATTGGAGCTTTAAAAACTTCAGAGAGAGAGAAGGAAGCAATCGAATCTTGAGTGTCTGGAAATTGTGTGAATTGGATGTCGTATAAAATCTCTTTAAAAGATGTGTATAACCAATAATTCCCACGAGAAAGATGCATGGCTAAAAGCTGATTAACACATTTTGTTGAAAATATTCAAATTCTCTGCTCTTTTCGGTAGAAAATTGCCACACAAAATGCTTCAATGTGTTTGTCTTTTTCACCTGAATATCCCAAAAGATTTACGATTTCGCGGCAATTCAGGAGATGCAAATGAGATAAATTCCATTTGGCGGATATTGAAGTGCAAAATTCATTAATATTCCAATTCTGGGCTGCATTATTTGCCACCAAGGCAGTCGTCTTGCCCAAGCGACGAGACAATTGTGATGGAATTCTTTGTATCGATTATGTCGCAATCATGAAAATTCATCAGCAAAACGCCCTCACAAAACTGTTTCTGCTGATGAAATGGGCTTTTTAGATATTTGATCGATACCAAGTTCATCAGCATTCGCTGAGAAATACGCCCACTCTTGGCTAAAATGATCCTCAAGATTTTTGACCTAAGAAAAACTGTTAGAAATGCTCTGAATTCAACAGCGAAGATGGAAAGGATGAATAGCAAGATTATTCAAGGTTTGTCTAGAGTTTTTGCCGAAACTTGTGGGACATCCTTGACTGTACTAAATCTACTTTTGACTAAAGTGGAAATGATTGTTGGCAAATGGATTTTTTTTTGCGTGTGTTTCAAGCTTTGCTCAACAACGCGTCTAACGCTATCATATTTGGCGATCAGTATTGGCAATTATCATAGAAAATGCCACTCAAACTCTCAGTGCCTTTAGAGTATGTCAAGTGATGTCTAAAGTCCCAAAGAACCCTCTTGTGACTGGTTAAGAATTTTATGATAATAACTGTGCCTTTTAGCTTTGATCTTGAGTTGCGTTGGCACTTTGCACAAAGACATTTACAGAAAGGAACTCTCTTGACGCGCTGGTTGGAGTTTTCTTGAGCGAAGTTAAGCTGGTTTTATTTAAATAATCTCTTGGCTTTTTTGCTGTTTATCCACACCACACAAGAAATGCTTTAAATCGCCCACTCGAGTGCCTTGGAATACATTGTGTGGTGGTGGTAAGAAATATATAAGAAAAAAAAGAGATTTCTTGCGTGCGACAAGGCAGAGATTTTGCGATGGCGAATTGAAATATTGAGAGATTTCTGGATGGGAAAACAGAACTTAGTCAGATTGGAATTGAAACAGAGGCAAAAGGAGCGACAAACGAGACGGTATTTTGTGATATTTTAGCGATAACTCGTCAATTTATGGCTGTGGAGAGAATATAAAAGAAGAATCGAAAGTGGTCTCTGCAATCGTGCAGTCTTTGTCTCTCTAAAGTTGTAATTGAAATTTAATATTATTCAATATTGTTATGTCACCGCCACATATGATATTCGTGGTGTTTCTAGGTGCGAATTGAATCAATTTTAATTGAATTGTTGGCATTCGCGAAGAGGAGAAAGAGAGATGGAGCAATTTGAGAATGTCAACATCTGGAGAATCGCGGCTCCATTGTTAATTTGTGGGTTTCTCCTCTGTGGCGGAATTGGAATCTCCTGTGCGACGACACATTGTGGTCAAAGAGAGGCATCACGATGCCAATGGAGCGCGGTTCACAATGAGCAGTGTGAGATAAAAAGCCCTCCGCTGCCACCAATTAGTGGTCAATGGGGAAAAATTGCAGTGCTTCAGCATTTTCCACCATTCCGGAGACTCCCAACTCAGCCGCGCTCTGTGTCTCATTATGTGATGCGTCGCAATTTAATGGTTGTTGCAATGTCGCAGATATGTTGCTTCTTGTGTCCTTGGCGTCTGCCATTATCTATCCCAGCTTCTATCCACTAGTCTAAGTCTTTGCGTAATTCAACACTCCGCCAATTGCATATTCT
Source organism: Phlebotomus argentipes (assembly GCF_947086385.1). Taxonomy (NCBI): domain Eukaryota; kingdom Metazoa; phylum Arthropoda; class Insecta; order Diptera; family Psychodidae; genus Phlebotomus; species Phlebotomus argentipes. Next base: position 6,754,604 of record NW_026776174.1, read on the forward strand.
CCTCCGGGGACAGTTGATGCCCATTTTCTACAATCGGCGCACATCAATCACTTCTCATTCCGGCTGATGTCACTCGTCTTACATGCCTAAGACGTCGTGTTTGTCTTCTTTTTTCCCAACATTCTACTTCATGTGTCTCCCCATGACATTGTCCAGTACTATATTTTCTTGTATCAACAATTGTAGAACAACTGTTCTCAATTTAAAATGCATTTCTTGCATTATTCATCGTATTGGAGTTTTCGTGAAATTTTCAATTTCATACCTTTCAATGCAATGCAAAAAATCAAAGGGGGAAAACAATCGCGATTTCAGACCGTTAATTTTATGATGATTCAATAATTTTTTAGGTTTGTGTTTAAATTTTGATTATTTTCGCTACAAATTGCTGCCAGAGGGCAGCAGTTTTAAGGTATGAAGAAGTTCTGATGGTATTTCACAAACCAAACAGCTCATTTTGGGGGTTTTAACGCCTAAAAATAATCTGAAATACAATCGAAACTTCTACATGCATTTCAAACTTGATCATCTAATTAATCTGATGACGAAACTGGGCTTTTCTTACGCGTAAGGCTTCATTTTGGCACTTATAATTCCTCTTATTCTGACCAGGATCACGTTAGGATGTTAAAAAGTGCGAGAATTCCTGAGAAAACAGAGAAAATTATACGAAAAATACTATATTTCTAGCGTCCCCCACGCTAACTTAGCTGCCCTCTAGCGGCGATATTTGGAAAAAATAATCAAATATTCAAATATTTTCAAATTTCAATTAAATATTCAGAAAATATTTAAATATATTTTGATTTAAATTAAACATTTTGGCGAAAATATTCAAATTTTGATTCTTTTGCAATTTTATCTGGAAAACAGTCATTTTTTGCATCAAAAATCGCCTAGTGACTTTCGCCTTGCCGTGTATCTTTCCAAGGAGAGGAAGAAGCTCAATTCAATATATTGTTATGCGTCTCTCAGGGAAATATTTCCAACTTTGCATGGCAATCGTTACCCTAATTCGCAACCACTTCTCTCTGTATTTCACAAAGCGAGACAGGCGATTGTGAAATAATAAATATGAGAGGCCGCGGAGGTTGTCCGAGAATCACCAGAGTATCGATTGGAATCTGGCCGGTGGATGTATGGGAATGAAGAGTCTCCTTTTTGTTTAGGGGTAGGAAAAAGAAAACGGCGAAGATATTTGCATCAAGCGCAACAATGTGATTATTTTCTCATTAAGAACAGCATGTGCGTGCGTGCATGTGCGAAGCAAGAGCGCCATGACCACGAAAAGTCATCAATTATATCATTTTTCATAATTGTCGGTGTGATTTTTGCTCAATTAAAATTCAACAACTGTCAAGGATATACAGAATGTGGCCTCAAATAAAGTGTGTGTGTGCAAACAATAAGAGATTCTAATCCATAAATAGTCGGGGTGGAAGCATGCGTCTTAATGGTATTCTCATGGCCAGCGAGAGAGAATCTTCAGTTGAGTAACATCGCGGAGTTCTATCGAAAATAATATTTTTGTACAAACGATTCGCGCTTCTCAAGTGCTTTCTGTGTGCAGTGAGTGTGCAATTTTAATGAGTTTGCCTCAACTGTGTGAATGCAAATCGCACCCATGGAGAGACAATAAAAGGTGTCACTTGTGCAGAGGCGTTTTCTGTTTGGGGATTGGAGGGAAAATCTCTCTGAAAGCGACTCGAGATTAATTAACGCTGGAATGCATCGAAGAATGTGATTCTTGACCCGCTTCTGGCGCTGTCCTCTTGCGTGCCGCCGCAGAGGGCTTTCCTCACCACCTTTTCAGACCACAAAAGCGCCCATTGCGGAGTCAAAGATCACTGACTGACCACAGAAGATCTCCAGAGAGTACTTAATCAAGAATTCTCGTGTAGAACGTGAAATCTCTCACGAAAATATAGGCAATTTTTCATGTGATAAATGACCGTTGCGGTGAATTTCTTTATATCAAAATAAAACATTTGACTATCAATCGGAATGACTGAAGTGGAAAAACATCTATGAGGAATGTTGTCTATCTTGACAATGAAATAGATCCGTAAGCTTTATTTATTGATTAAATACAGTTATTAAAAAATTGTTTGATTCTACAATTCAATAAAAATTAATTGCTTCAAGCATTTAGCATGAGTCAATGATGATTGAGAGAACTCAATATAAATGAATAATTATTTGAAGTTGTTGTCAATAGATCAACTGGAGTTTATTTCAGGCTTAATACTGAAATCCTTCTTGCAAAAGTTTCCACGCTTTTCCGATTAAAATTAAAGGAAAAGACGCCATTTTCTTAAATACAATGCGATAATTATGTGAAACTTGTCGAGGGAAAACCTTGTTTTTCGGGCAGATAGAGAAGAATGATCGCTTTGGCATATATAGGGGAAATGTAGCCCCAGAACTGCTCTACACATAGGAAAAATAATCTGACATAAAAGTTTTTTCGTTTCCGAGATATTTAGTAAAATGTTACTGAAAAACCGACGATTTTTTACCGAGTGGCGCACAAAAGATCGTTTTTCACCGACAAGGAGTGATTTAAAATTCCCAGAATGTTTTACAAAGTTGTAGATAATTTCAATATCTATAATTTGAGCTTAATTTGGGGAAAATCCGTGGAAAATTGGGCGAGATATGAGCACATATGTGCGTCAAAGTGGGGGAAAATAGGCTCCAGGAGGAGAACCTGAGCGTCTAGGGCGCCAAGTGAGGCATCGTTGGAAAGCTGATGACCCAAGGAATCTTAAAAGGAACCACATTTCACAAAAAGTGCAGAAGAAAGTGTGATTTTTGTTCCCTTGTGTAATGAAAAAAGCCTTTTATAAGTTCTAAGCAATGTCTAAAATATGAAGATCACGAATAGGATTTAAGAGCAATTTGTTCTTTTGTGCATCATACAAATTACTCTGATTATCCGATGTTATTTGTCAACACTTGTGCTGAAAGGGGATTTTTTCTTTCACAGAATTTCTCGGTCTGAATTCACAATCGAGAGGCTTGGCATTTTCCTTTCGCAGAATTATGATGATATGTTGTCGGTTCGTCACACCAAAAGCCATGGAAAAGAGTGTTAGTTGAGTCATGTTTCCATGTGATTTATTCAAATGACTGTTGGTCGCTTGTGCAAAGATACCAAATGGCAATTTATGTTATGGCAAAAACCACTTGTAATACGTGAAAGATTGCCATTTGGTGCACAGTTTGAGGTAAAAGAAAATGATTTTGCGCGAATGAAAAATGGGAATTCCTCGAGTGGGAAAGGATTTTCACATATATATATATTATTGTCCACTGTGAGAGAGTGGAAAATATGCTTTTCGCTGTCTTTTGCACAAGTGTTTGTGCAAAAAGAAAAAACATATTGCCAGCGAGACCAGGCAAGATGCCTAAAATGGCAATAATCGCATCTATTGCAGTATTTCACGTTGCTTTTGGAATCTCTTTCAGCTGCAACAACAACCAACTGCTGCAGACAAAGAGAGTGTTGTGAGTGATTTTTCTCTTTCCATGGGCGGAATTGAATGTGCTTTGGACACTTCTTGTGATAAAGTTTGCCGCCAACGAGAAACTCTTTCTCTCTTGGCTGCTTAAATTTCCGCTCACTTACGCGATGATCAATATTGTGTGGCGAATTTCCCCCTCATTTGTTGCGACACAACATAAATCTCCAAAGTGTCGCAGAAGAAGCCAAGGCGCAGATATTATAATCGGAAATGGTGTACAGCTTTTAGGGAAGTGGCAAAATAATTTGAATATTTGCAGTGCCAAAACTTCTGTTTCAATAATTTCGGGTATTTTCTAAATTCTTTTACCTTAAAAAATCAATTTTATTACTTTTCTAGGTTATGTGATTGACTTAAAACAGCTTTTGCTCATTAAATAACCCTCAAAATCATCAAATTTATGTTTAGACTGCCAAGATTTCTCTTTTTCTTGGCAGAGTTGAGACTTTTTTGTTCAAAAAACTTTAAATTGGCCAAACTTAAGTAGAAATCAGCTTAAAAGTCAATCATAACCTCAAAAATATTATTTTAGTCTCAAAGAACGTCTGTTTTCTTAGGTGTTTCCGCGGTTTGCGCATTAAAATAGCAAATTTTAGTTAATTATCAAGTAGAAACATTGAGATATTCACTATATTTGCTCCTTTTCAGATTTGGAAGGATTAAAATTGGTCAAAAAATGATTTTTAAGCCGAATTCATAACCTCACAATTTAGTCAAAATTTTTCTTAACATTTTACAGAGACAAAACTAGAAAATGAAGACCGAAATTATTCATAAATAAATTCTGAGACATTAAGATCAATTCTTACGATCTGAAATCTAAGTATTTGACGAACTTAAACCACTTGAAATGGAGAAATGAATGTAATAAACTGTTGAACGACTTTAAATGCGATGGTAAATGCCTTTAAAGTCGTTCAGAAGTGTCTGAAGTGTTTGAGATTCCGCACAGAAACTGTGGAAGTGTCAGGAAGTGGTGTACAGATTTGAGGAATATTATTTCCCCATTGGAAAAAGCAATCCAATGGTGATAATTGTGAGTGTAAAAGGCGCTGCGGTGGAAGTGGAACTAGAAGAATATTTGTGTCCAGGTGCAATTTATCGGTGCTTGTCTGCACAAAGGAGGTGAAATAAGATCAGGGCAAAATAGAACGGCAATCACGAGATTATCGCGCTATCGAGTTATTGCACTCACAATCAAGCCTCTCTCTCTCTCAATAATCCATAAAATAAGCTCTCATGTTTAATATGAAAAATGAAACTTGTTTTTCTCGTTTTTCATGCCAACAGCCGAGCTTTTCTTGCAGCCAGATGGTGTGCAAAAGGTGATTTTATGTCGGAATATGGCATATAGAAAAAAGGCACAACAGAGTGACAATATTCACATTGAAAGACATCTCTTTCTCTCTATCGGAAGCCTAATGAGACACGACAGGATAAATGAGAGCCAATAAATTACCTGAGCACTTATCGCTTTAATGGCAAAATTCAATTTATCGAAAAAACACCCTGGAATACTAATGCGGCATCTCTATCAACAGCCTTGTTGGCGATTAAGGAGGAAAAAAGAGCCAAGGCGGATTCTCTATCGTCGCTGAGTTTGATTTGATGAAGTCACTAGAGCGCAAATTACACAGTCAAATCCAGTATAATTATGTATATATGTGAGTTTCTGGTGTTGGAACACTAGACAAGGCGAATTCGTAAGACAACATCTTCCACTTCCTGCAAGAAAAACGCACACACGAAGTCATCAATTGACTAACATTTCGACGGGTGAATCGAAAACTATGATGAGTTGATTCACTTTTTCCCAAGAAATCTGTCTTAAATTGCAGTATTTCGCAAAAACGCTTCTTTTATAGACATCTTAATTTCATTTAGCCAGGATTTTCATCAAAAGTTTGTTGATAAAAGACTTAAAATGAGGAAAATTTGGCATATTTTTAATTTCTATTAATACAGAACATGGAAAAAGATCAATGAAAAGTATTAAAAATTGGTTTCTTGCAACTTGTTTGGATAAAATGTATTAAATATCTATTTAAAATCAACTTTTGAACAGTAATATTTTCTGTTTATCTATTAAGTTTGCCATATTTCAATTAAAATTCGAATAAATTCCAATAAAATCAACTGAAACATTCAGAAAATAATTATTAGCGAATGTTTGAGTTCGAATTTGGCAAATTTCGCAGCGATATTAGTGCTTTTCATAGTTTTCTATTCACCCGTCGATTTGCTTTAGCTAGATTCGCAGTAAAGACGCTCCACGAATGACTCAATATTTTAAAGTGACTTTTTTCCAAGAGGTTTTTTTCTTAGAATAATTTCGTGTCTTTCATGTTGATTTTTCTAGTTGAGATGAGACAAAATTCATTGAATTTATCAAAAGATATTTCTGATGATAGTTGAAGATCTTTCTTTGTGAACACGCAAGAAATAATTAAGCAAATGTCACAATGGTGGAAAATATATGAATCTCTGACTGTAAATTCAAATCTTTTGTGTATTCAAGCGGGAGCAAACACGACAGAAAGCCCAATTGGCGATAAGTAGTGATTCTTGTCCCTGAGCATGTTCTTTGGTCAGAGATTTGTATCTTGGCTGCTGTAGAGTTGAGGTTGTTGGCCAATTGAGCCGTTTCTACGCGGATTAAATGGTCTCGTGGAGTGAAATTCAGACTTCTGCGAGAGTAAACACTTTAAATTCCAATCCCCTATGGATAATTTTATTCACAAATGACTGGGAGACAATTTTTGCGAGAAAAAAATCCTTCTCAATTGGTTTCTCAGTTTTAATGAGTTAGTAAATGTTTTCAACCACTTGTTTGCCATCTTCCACACCGCAATTTTGCGGAATCTCTGGCGTTCTGAGAGAGAGAGAGAAGAAGGAGGCAAAAATCAACAAGTATTTTCTTTCATATTAAATTGGATGAATCATTAATTTATGCACTTTAAGTTGTGGTGTTTATTTAGTGAATGAAATTACACAAGATCTTTCTGCGGAGGTGGAATTCAAGGCGCTGAAGTGAATATCTCTCGGGAATCTTTTGCAAATTCAACTCGTCTCATCACTTATTTTTTTCTTGCCACAATGTGAGTTTTTGCAATTGTGTGAAGATGAGGTTTTTTGACGAAATATCCTAAAAATAACTTCTCTTCTTCTCCAGTGTGTGTATATTTTTCGTGATGAACATGAGAAATGCTGGTCAAAAATTCACCTTACATCGCGAGTAACTTTATTTTTTCGTGCATGTTTGAATGTTCAGACATTCTGTGTGGGTATTTAAAATGGTAAAGAGTGCAATTGTGTTTACTCGAGAGCTTACCAGAAGAAAGTTCTATTCAATTGACCCAAATTTCTCTCAACTCTGCTTCATTAAATGCGAATTACGGTGTTTGATGCTCATTTGCGGAGATTCTTGCAATTCTGCTCTCATTCTGAGAGTTGTTATCAATGTCCAGGTTGGATTTATGAGCGCACAATTCAGTTTAATGCTGTTCAGCATGAACTTGAAGGATATCGAGTTTAAACAAGGGATTGCTTACACAGAAAAAGGCTTTTCTGTGGTCTTCTTTTTAAATAAACCGTCAAGAAATATTCTTTTCTTACCGCAATTTTCTACTAAACTTGTGCTGAAAATTTTTATTTCACTCAAAACCTTTTTCAATTTTCGCATTTGTGATCAAAACGGCCGCAAAATAATTTTTCCATGCCTGAATTTAATCATTTTCCTATAAAAACCCTTCCTAACATTCTTTGGGTTTTGAATCTTCTCCTAAGAATTCTTTTTAGATTCTAAAATTTTATTTTTCGCCTTATTTTCCACAATACTCGCTTGGAAAGCTACTAAAATTCGCATTTTCACATCCTTTTCCTTCCTTTTCCACACATTTGCACACTCTTTGACTTCCTGGCGTGATCCTGATCAGGAAAGAGAAGAATTTCTAAGTCTTTCTACCTAATCTAACTGGACGATTTCGAAAACATAATAACGAATTACGAATAAAGGGAATATTAGTTCAAATCAAGGAACGGAAAAGCCCGAAATATGTTGAATATTAACCCAAGGAAAGGCTTTTTAAAATTAAATTCATCTAATTTAGTATTAAATCCGATCAATCGCGAATATCGACAAATATTGTAAATAATTATAACTGCATCTCGGACATTAGCAATCCCTTGAGTTTAAAAATGCTATCAAATGCCTTAATCCTGAAGCTCTTCGCGCAAAGACTTGAGCGCAATTATCTCGCGTTACATAATTATGGGGCAGGGAAAAAGCCATTAGAAGTTATTGAGAGCGCTAGCGAAACCACGTGAATGTGCAGATCGGAAAGCATGCACTTGAAATATTGTACAAATTCCTGTGATTTCATATCTCGTTGGCCTGAACGTGCTCGCGGTTGAGGCTCAAGAGCAGCGCGCGGCGGGAAAGGTGAACAAGAGAATGAAGTCAGCGTGATGGAGAAGAGAAGAGGCCTTAAAGAGGCGACTTCAAGAAGAGTCCCAACTTGGACGGAGTGAAGTAAAGTAGCGGATTTTTTTGTTCAAATAATAGGCACCAAAGCGAGAGAAAATGCAAATGAAGATTGTGCGTGTAAATGGCGAGTTGAAGGTGGAAAATGTGCTGAAGGGAAAGAGCCAAGGGGCAAATCACAAGACGATTTTTGAGGAAACTTAATGTTTTCTAATAAAATGATCAATTATTTGACTAAAATAATCAAAAAAATATTATTTTCCCAAATAAAATCACAAAATAATCAAATTCTGAATTAAATCTAATTAAAAAATGGTTTTTTTTTTAAAGTTATATTTATTTTCCCAAGTCAAAATTGTAAAATAAACAAATTCTTAATTAAATCTAATAAAAAAATGATTATTTTTCCAAGTAAAATTACAATATAATTTAATTCTGAATGAAATAATAAAAAAAATGATTATTTTTCCAAGTAAAATTACAATATAATTAAATTCTGAATGAAATAATAAAAAAAATTGATTATTTTCCCAAGTAAAATTACAAAATTATTAAAAAAAATTTGAATAAAATAATAATAAAAAAGATTTTTTCAATAAATGAATTTGAATATTCCGAATATTAATAATTATTCAATTATATTCAAATTTTGATTAAATATTCAGAAAATAATTAAAAAAAATATTCAGGATTTTGTATGAAATAATCAAAATTTGAGTAATACTCACAAAGTCAAGGGCCTCAACTGGCGAGTGATTTGCCCCCTGGGAAAGAGCGTTTCACTCTGTCGTAGTACAACGAGTCCAGTATATCGTTTTTCCCATTGATGAAAAGGAGTGACGTGAATGGAATTGGACACGGTCCAGTATTTTAATGCATTTTGTATGTTTTTTCGCCCCTCCGCAACATACTCTTGTACTCATTGTCTAGCCATAGTATGGAAATGAGCATTTTCCCTTCTTCGCTGACGATGAATGAATTTCCATCAGCTGATGAGTAATTAAGAAACAACCATGATTAAATATATCCCGCACATTTTGCCGCGTCTTCCTTCCGTATTTGCATGTTTGCGCTTCTCAATCTCGCGCTCATGCTTTTCCACCTCGAAAATCCCATTGATTGAGTCACACGATGGCGATGAAGAGGCAAAAACTTATAATCACCACTTCCTCTCGTCTATTTTCAATAGCATCATAGTGAAGAAATGTGGAATTTGGTGAATTGTGTGACAAAAAGCCACATTCAACGGTTGAATCGAAAACTACGAAAGGTCAATTTATCATAGTTTTCCTCTTATGTGTTCCAAAATTTTGCTAATGGTATTTTATGAGACAATAGTAAAAAATCCTATTTATCTAAAAAGCAGAAATGGTAAAACTTGCCATGTTTTCTGAATAAAAAGCCGAATTCTCATTGTTTAACGCCGTATGAAAAATGTCTCAAAAATTGCAGTCAAACGCATAAAATGCATTTACAGAAAATAATTATAGATTTTGAGAAATATCTTAAAATGTTTTTTAGACTTTGAATGATTATTTCTCATATGTTTTAAATTTTTCACTTGAAAACTTCAAATAACAGTTCAAATCATATATGAAAAGTTGATTTTTTAGAACTTGTTTGGAAAAAATCGACTTTGGAAAGTAATATTTTCAGATTTTCTATTGATTTTGCCATATTTTAGTCAAAAATTATAATAAAATCAACTAAAATATTTACAAAATAATAAATACAGACCAATATTTGCACTTTAACGGACGATTTGAAGGTGTTTTGAGGGTTTTTGAAGTAAATTTGGCAAATTTCGCAGCAATATTGAGGCTAAATTTTGATCTCGCTTTGCTGACAAATAGCGATTTTGGTTTTTTATAGTTTTCTATTCACCCGTCGACATGAAAACTGTGCTGAAAAGCGCGCTAAATCAAACTCTACCATCAACAGTTGCACAGTTGAAGTTTTTACGGCGAGATGAGAGACGATAGGGCAATAGTTCCAACTATGAAAAATATCACATTTGAAATTGCAGCTGATGAGAGAAAAAGAATCCCCACAAACATTTCCGTTCTCATTGCTCTCGGCGCGTATTTTTTCCCATTCTTCTGGCTTTAGTGGACACTCTGGGGCTTGGCTGATGGAGTGAGATTCTAATCCGTGCCACATGAAGATAATTTCATGTTTTCATTCTTCTATTTTACAATTATAATGCAGAAACATCTGTTATAACTGTTCACTCAATTCGTTCAGGAGTCTCGTGGTGAAACAACACTTTTAGCTTCTTAATGTTTTATTGAATTTAATGCGAATGATGTTTTCAACAAGAAAAATCCAAAAGAGATTTCTGTCCAGGCGCGCGAGATTGAGCAATTCAAATCGCGCGGTGCTTCGCAATTCATCACTAATTGAATATACGTTCATTAAAATATAAAATTCCATAAATCACGCAAAAGTGAGCGATGGGCACGATTGTGTAAATATTGGTGTTGCCTTGTCTTCGGAATTGAGTTTAACATTCCATAAAACTCACCTCTAATTGAGACGAGTGTGGATTTATGAAACACGCTGCACAGATGGAATAATTGTAGTAAAAGTATTTCTGTTAATTCTCTGCACGTTTCACAATTAATTAGAGCATTTTATGAGCTTCTTTTTTTCTATTATTAAAATTAAATTATTCTAGTCATATTTTGGGGCTTTTATGCCATACAATTTTCCTCATAAAATGCACAAGAAAGTTACCGCAAGAAGATCTTTTAAATTGAAAGTACGGTTCTTGTGGACTTAACAGTTGTATTTATGAAATTTTACAGTGAAAATTTCTTTACAATTTTGCCTCTGTCTTTTGTCAGGTGAAAAGAACTGAAAAAAATAAGCAACTTGAATGCTTCCAGGTGAAATTATTCAAATCCATTAAACAATATATCTTCAACTGATAATTTATGGAACTTGATAAGCTTATTGCAGCACACTTTCCTTCTGGAATTTCTGTATATTTTTCCCACAATTTTACTGGCATCATGAATTCTCGCGAGTGTCAGAAATACGTTGTAAATTATATTTTTTTCGAAATTCCATTCGTGTTTCACTGCAAAAATCACAATAATTCCTCATATGTTCTCATCTTCTCATGGCGTTGGAAACAATATACCATCTTCTTGCCAACTGAAACACTGGAACGTAACAATAAAAATAGAGAAAATGCAACATCGACATTTTTCCCAGAGCAAGTGTAATTTTTTTTTGTTGTTTTCACGAGTCGCATTTGAATGGAAGAAATTCACTTTCTAAAAATTTCAATAAATGAGAATGACTAATATATAATTACGTTATGCAATTGATGTTTATAAGCATGTCGAGAGAGAGAGCGAGAGAGAAGAAAGTGGTGAATTAATTCTGTGACTCGCAGCGTACTTTTTATTACATCTTTTCGATTCAGCATTCAATCAAGGTGAAGATAGTATGCCTCAAATCTGTACACCACTTCCTGACACTTTCAAAATTGCTCTGCAGAATCTTCAACACTTCAGACACTTCTGAATGTTTTCGAAGGTACTTTCCATAGCTTTTTGAAGTTTTTCCTTCAGAAAATGCTTTAAAAAATTCTGACCGAATTGTGAGGTTATGAATTCGTCTTAAAACATCCTTCTTGGACTAATTTAGATCTTAATAAACCTGAATATGAGTAAATGTGAGTGAATATTTTGTTGATTTTGTCACTTTAATGCAAAAACCGCGGAAAAAACTAAATAAAGAAACATTTATTTAGACTGAAATTGGTGTTTTTGAGGTTATAATTGAATTTTAGCATTTTCTCAGTCAATATCAAGTGTTTTTCGATAGAAAATACTCAATTCTGTGGTGAAAAAGAGAAATCTTGGCAGCCTAATCACGAATTTGATGACTTTGAGGGTTATTAAATCGTCAGAAACTGTTTTAAATCAATCACATAACCTAGAAAAGCAATAAAAATTTGGTTTTTTTTAAGCAGAATGATATTTAAAATGCCTCAATGTGTTAGATTATCAATTTGAGTTTTTTTTACTTTATAGCACGAATCGTGAAAATAAATAAGTAAAACTCGTTCTTTTAGGCTAAAATTATATTTTTGAGGTTATGATTGACTTTTAAGCACTTTCTTACTATTGAAATCTAATCAATCCGCAGATTTTTGTGCACAAATACTCAACTTTACCAAGAAAAAGAGAAATATTCTCAGCATAAACACAAATTTGATAATTTTGAGGGTTATTTGAACACCAAAATCTGTTTTAAGTCAATCACATAACCTAAAAAAGCAATAAAATTTGTTTATCTAAGTAAAATTATATAGAAAATGCCTCAATTTGTTGAAATTGAAGCTTTTTCTATGCAAATAATCCAAATATTTTGCCACTTGCAATTCCTAAACACTTCCACAAAGCTGTACACCACTGCCGACCACAATATCTGCCCCTTGCATTCAATTAAATTCCCCTCCCACTATAATTCCATGTCCGCACACGGCGGAGACAATGCCGGATGATTTTCTCTCTCTCGTCTATGATTTCTAAATATGAAAAACCCTCTTTTGCCCATTTGCAGATGAATCGCTCTGTGGCAATTTACTGCATCCTCTTTGGCCTGAGCTGCAGCTGGATCACGACTTTGGCCCAGTCAAATTATGCATCGCATGCAAATAACGTGGAGTACCAGGGCGAAGGACTGCCCGAGGAAGCCACTCTGGACGGAAAGGTGAGTTCACTTCCGCATTGGACTCTTGTCGCACGAAGTCCGCGCGGGTCTTGATCTCTGCGCCTGGGCGAGAAGGCGGTCTTCTTGGCGATTGTAAATCTCCCGCGGGAATTGAGGAAGCGATCTGCTGATGGAAATCGCATCTTTTGTCCCTCACACATCGTGGGCAAAGTCAATTACGCGGGAGTAGGTGGAAAATTGATTAATAAAACATTCACCTCACTGACCAATAGAGCGCGGCAGAGATTAATAGGCGGCAATTAATTCACAGATCTCCACATGGAGGTGATTCTCTGTCGGAGTTCCTCTTCAGTGCTTAACAAACACACCGTAATATAAATCACTGGGCTTAATATGAGCAGAATCAATTGATTGGCTTTGATTGAATTTTGAACTTATAAAAGTGATTCCCGTGATTCCTCTAAAGCCATCAATTTATCATTCCTTTTCCACCATGCATTAATTCTCTCCTCAATCAACAGGTAACCAAATTGGACGATCTCAGCCCGATAATTTTCCTCAATCGAACCAAAGCTGCGCTCAACTGCGGCGCAGGATCAATGCAAGTGGATCTCAAGTTCAACGAGAAGTTTTACGGAATTGCGTATGCAGACTTCGATCGGAACAGCGCTTGTCAGATCCTTGGCAAAGGAGATCTCAGCTATAAGCTAGAACTGCCCCTCAAAGGATGTGGCACGAAGCAGGTGAGAGATTTATTGCAAGACTTCTTAATCACAGACACTTTCAGAACTTTGACAGTGTTTGAAACGTGACTAAAATCTTTCATAACCTCAAATTTAGGTTGTATTTGTCTTAAAAGACTCAATTTTTACTAATATGACTTTGAAAACTTACAGAGAAACAGTATTTAAGAAATATTTGAAGTTTCCACCAGATTAAATTGAATGATTGATGCATTTCGAAACATAACCTAAAAATTACCTTCAGATATTTAAAAGAATCTTTGAAATAAACTTAAATCCTGGATATATTAAGCAGATATAAATCAAAAATAAGCTGAAATTTGCTACTTGGAGTAGAAAATCCATCAGAAAGCTGTTAAAACAGACAATTTTCTGTCCTGAAACTATATTTTAGAGGTTATGTTCAATCTCAGCGTAATAAACACAGTTTAACATTTGATCAAAAACACTCAACTTTGCTAAGGATTTTTAATTATTCCAATTTGAGTGTAAAAATTGATGTTTCCTAATGTTATTTAGCCACTAAGCTTTGTTTAAAGTTAGTTACATAACCTAAAAAAGCAATGGGATTTTTCTTGAAGAAAATATTGCAAAATCCTCAAAGTATTGCGTTAATTTACTTTGAAAGTAGCTCTTAACCACCTAATGCTGGAAATATTCAAGAACTTCCACTTCTGAACACTTCTGCAGAACTGTACACCACTTCTGACCACAATATCTCCCCCTTGCTAACGGCAAATCATTGACTTTCTCTCTCAGGAACCGCAACGAGTGTTCACGAACAACATCGTTGTGAGATTTCATCCTGGTCTGGAGATGGACGGTGATGAGATTATAACAATTGTCTGCCGATATCCTCCGCCTGTGGCGCCAATTCCTGCAGGATTGCCTGCGCCAATGTAAGTTAATATCTATAATCAATCTCGTGAGCATAAGCATTAAGGGTTTACCTGGAAGTGATTATCAGTAAAAAGTCCAGCGTTTTATGGGCTAATCGTAAAATGTGAAGAAATGCTCTGAATACCAAGTAAATCGCGGAGTTTGTGTTTCATCTCGTGCAGCAGAGATTTTACTTTCAAATACACCACATAAAAGGGGGGCTTTTGGGCTCTTCGCCTCGTTTTTCGGCATGGCTGGCGATTAACTGATTCTCTGCGGCTCAAACTCCATTCTTTATGGGTTTTTGGGCATTTTTTTTTTTGAGAAAATGCATCCAGACAACATCATTTGGATTCATTTTATCGTCACTCTTCTTTTGCAGTTTCAACGACGTGGCGCCGGCTTCGATTATAGAGGCGCCGCTGAAGGGCATCCAGATTCTCCTGATCATATGCGCCATCATGTTCCTCACGCTGCTCCTCCTCGGCCTGGGCGTCTCGTACTACTGCCTCCGTCGACGGCCAGTCACTGTCGTGCGACGTCTGCCCATGTCGATGGGCAGCGGATCGGAGATCACGAAACTCAGCGGCAGCAGTCTGGGCAACATCAGCGCCTTTGAGGGCCTCAAGATCCCTCGCGCTCATGCGCCTCTGGCTGCAGTCCACAGTTCCTCAGGCAGCGACGGACCACTCATCTCTGACACCATTCCGTCCGACTATCCCAGCGAGAGTCACTCGGAGATTGAGGAGGTGGACACGCGATCACTGCCAGTCAGCTCCACGGGGAGCTTCGAGAACCGCGCCTTCGTGCAGGACAACTCCAGCATTTACAGCGAACACTATGGCCACACGCAGGAGTTCCAGGCGGCCAATGCCGTGGCGCAGGCGTCCATGGTGCCTCGCTTGCCGCTCGCCGTGAAGGAGTCCTCGCCCAAGTTCGACGTTCAGGTGCGCGTGAAGAGAGCGGCTCCACCGCCGCCGGCTTCGCTGTCCTCGGACACCGACAGCGTGGCCAACAGTCGCATTGAGCGCAACAACTTGTCCACGATTATGGAGAGTCACGAGGATCGCGACAGCATTCTCACCATTGATTCACTGCCTCAGGATGTGGCGCACAGTCAATTCACGTACGTGCCCGAGCTGCATCCCGCTCCTCGTCACGTGCAGGCGCCGCCGGTATTCTCGCGCATCGTGCGGAAGCAGCAGGAGATTGTGCAGCGCCAGGAGCGCCCGTGGCCAGAGGACATTGTGGATGCGCCGCCGTCAATCCCCGACACGCGCAGCATTGCGTCGCTGGGCACCGAGATGACAGACACTCACTCCATCGGCGAGATGATGGACTCATCTCACCTGTACCCCATCAGCAGTTACCGCTCCTCGGTGCACATGGAGAACACCGAGGCGTTGCCAGAGCCGCCAATCCACGTGATGCGCAAACCCGAGATTACCTCACACGTGGTGGACGATGTGTTCCTGCGCACCATCACGGAGAAGAAGACCATCGAGGACATCGAGCAGTACAAGCGGAAGGTGACTGAGTACGCATCGGCGAAGCCACTGCCCGATCCCACGTGGGATGTGACCATTCGCAAGTACGCCGAAGAGGGCAATCAGCCGCAGTGGGAGGACTTCTCTGACAGATCCTCCAGCATTTCCGGTGTGCCGCTGACGCCGCAAATGGAGCGCGCGCCGCCGGTGAATGTGCCGCCGATGCCGTACTTGGATGAGTCAGGAGAGAAGCTGCGCAGCCCCGAACTAGTCGGAAACATGAAGCCCATTGAATTGCCGCCGGAGGACAAGACTGTGCCGAATTGGGACGTCCTGATCCGCATCCTGGAGCCGGAGGTGACCGAAATTGACGATCGCACATCCACAGAGTCACCAGTGAGCTTCCTCACGCGCCAACTCAGCTACGAGGACAAGACCAAGTGGAAGGAGATCATCACGACGGAATCCACACTTCGCACAATGCTGACCGAGGCTGTGGTGAAGGAGGACTTTGAGCGCATCCGCAGTGACTCGCGCTACGAGAATCTCTTCGAGCCACAATCCTGGGACGTGATCATTCGCATCCTGGCGCCGCCCGAGGAGGACGTTGAGCTGCGCAATGCGAAGCGGTTCAAGAAGAAGGAGGCCTGGGACACCCGATCGCGGCGCAGCTCCCTTCCCACTCTGTACGAGTACGACAGCGATGGTGGGTCGTCCGTGAGGACCATCGGCCAGGATCCCAGCCAGCCGATCTCCATGCAGCTGCAGCAGCACCGCTCCAGGCGCACATCTCGCTCCTCGTCCACCTATCGCTCTGACAATGTGGACATGCGATCCATGTCCGAGATGACAGTGGACTTCGGCCGTCCGGACCACCTGGACAACACCTCCGACGCCAGCAGCCACTACCCCAATCGATACTACGAAGACGATCCCTACGATCGACGATCGCTGCAGCGCTCGCTCAGCCAACCTAGTCTCGCGCGCTCCGCCAGCGAATTCACCGAGCGCTGGGTGGCGCCCGACACCGGCTCCGACATGTCCTCGCCCGAGCAGACGCCCAAGTTCCGCCGCTCGCGACGACTTATGGTAAGTCTTGATCTTCACACGGAGAAATTATGTGGTCTTCTGACTTAAATTTGAGTCTTTTCCACCTTACTTAAAGATTTTGGAAGATACTCTCAAAACAAAGCGATTTCTTCATCGAATTGAAACTGTTTTTTTTAATGAATAAGACTAAAACTTCCCTTTAAATATTAATATTTTCTTTGTTTGTGAAGAAAATTGATTTTTTTTTTATTCTAAGACTGAAACGGACTTTAATTGATACTGAAATTTCGAATTTGTCTAAGATTTGGATCTAAAATCAAGGAATAGAAAGACTTAGGAGTCGTTGTAACTTTACAGATTTTGTATTTCACTTCGTAAAAGCTACAAATTTGAGTTCCAACTTTACACTTTCAATTCAAAATAAATTTTTGCTGTCAAAACGCCTTCAGAATGCTGGAAAAATCCTGCGGATTAGAATGTCCGAGAAGATGTTTTAATCAACAATCAAAACATAGTTTTTATGTAGTTGCAAATGCTTTGAGATGTCCGGAAACACATAAACTCAATCATGGTTCATAGAAATATGTCCAAAAAACCCAAGAAAAACCAATCTGTCTGTGCTAAATCTAAAATCATCATTATTGCATATTTTTCGGGTTTGTGGCAGGAATGCCACTGTCATGGCGGCCTTCTTCTTCCGACGAGAATCTCGCTGTTAGCATTATTTGACGGTAGAGACAGCACTGAGAGTGACGCGGATCTATTAATGTATTTAAATACATTAGATTACATTACATTAAAATCTAAGAGAAAGAAAAGAAATCCGAAAATACAGTCCATCACGAATAAAGATCAGATCGTAACAATCTTGTTTAAAATGTGATGAAATGAAAGTTGCAACGACCGCTTAATCGTTTTTCAACCCCAAAAAGGCTGGTTTAAAGGAGGAAAAAGATTCAGATAAGCTTTATTTAAGTCTTCTTCATCGTCACTAATCGGTTTTTGCTCTCTTCCAGACGACTTTCCAGCAGCTTCCGAGCGGCAGCGGAAGTGGTCAGCAAGGACACGTCGTGGCGCAGGCGCAATATGTGGAGCAGAGGACGAGCTACCAGGCGTCCGGTTCGACGGCTCCGCAGGATTGGTACGGCGACCAGGGCAGAATCTAGAAATGCCATCGTTCTGCGGAAGAAAATCAAGCATTGAACTTTACTTGTAGTATTAATACATTCTACGATGTGCCAACAAATACTTTTCTGTTAATTTGAATAATATTTTCCACGATATTATCGCAAGAAATCTAATCACGAAATATTGTATTTTTGACTCTGCAATTCAATCTTTTTATCTACTGCCGCAAAGGAAGGAGGCGAAAAGGACGCGTCGCGACAATTAATGTATTTTTTTCTTCTTCTTCGTAAAATAACAAATAATACTTTTAAAAGAATCATGTTAATTTTAATTAACTCACTCCTGTGATAGGAAATATTTAGTGTTTTGTGACTGTAGAATTTGAAGGAAAATTTTTACGAATTCTCACGAAGAATGAAAATCTCACGCCAATTATGCTGTACAGTTGAATTCAATGCAGTCACAATGAATTAGTGATTTTTTTTTTAATAATAATATATTAATTAATAATAATCTGTTCATGAAATGACGGAAAATGAAGAGACTAATTTCTTTTTCATGTTATTTTTCACTCATTTCACGTCTCTCAGTCGCGAGATGGGAAATAATTTGAAAAATGATGTCAAATTCCTTCTAATCTCCCAATTTTTTTTTTGTAATCTTGTACGTTTTTTTAGTGGTATTAATTGTACTGTCTTCGGATTGTATCATGTTTTCTTGAAAGGAAAAACTCAACCAGTAATAGCGATTTGATCCTAAAATTACAATTTAGGTGGAGGGACGCAAATGCAATTTAGAGAAATTTTCTCCGTCTCATCCTGAGACATGTTTTTTTTTTGATGTTGCAAATACTATTCCCATACTAAACATTCCATGCTCCTTAAGAGCGAGAAGAGTATATTTTTATCGTGAAACGAACGTTTGTAACTCACTAATTGATTAGATGATAAATTTTTTAGGAAGTAAAAATGGCAGAACATATTTCTTAGTGAAATAATCTCATTAATACTAGACAATAGAGGTGATTCATAACATTCCGTCCAGAGAAAGAAAGAGAGAGAGAAAGAGAGAGGAAAAGGATGTAACATTTGCGGTAATAAAAAACATTCTATTTACACCGAGATAATCAGCAAAATGTGTAAAGATATCAAATAAAAACGCTTCTATAATTAACATTCGATCACATTTTTCCTGGCTAAAGTGGCTTCTGGGTGATGGCTGTGGTCACCCACTGCCTGTTGAGCAGATGCTTTTCCCCATTCCACGTGAAATGCGTCGGCGGATGCGCTTCGCCGTCCAGGAAGTCGAAATTCCTGCTCAACTCGATGGCCAGCTTCGACCGGATCAGTCCAATGGCGCCGTACTTCTCGTCCGCCGGATGGTACACCCTGCCCGATGCCGGAGACATGAAGATCTTGTCCGGCTGAAAGGGCACCGTGAGCAGCTCCCCAATGTGGTTGCAGGAGAGCGTCTTGCCGTCATCCAGCACGTGAGTGTAGACAATCGGCAGATCGTCGCAGCGAATGAAATTCCTCTCCCGGCCACACGGAGACAAGTAGGGAAAGGTCTCGGCGTAGCGCGTGATGTCATTGAACTTGACACGCGTGAAGAAGAAGTGCAGGAACTTCTTGTCCTTGAAGCAGGACGTGAAGTTCTTCATCCGCGCATCGTCCAGATAGAGCTGCGGAGTGAATGTTGTGGAATTATGGCCACAAAATGCTAGTATATTTCCACACTTACGCGTCCTTCGTGGTCTATGAAGTAGAAGTATTCACGAATGCCCTTCTGCGGTGACTGTCCTTGCACGTAAGACGAGCATTTGCGGATTATTTGAGACCTCCGCGGAATCACTTGCCGAAACCACAACATCTCAAATGCTGTCAGTCGCGACAGCTGTCACTTTCTCAGCACTTGCAAGCCAGTTGGCAGAACTTATGGCGCACCCGGTGCAGCTGTGCCGGATTGTGTTTTTGTTGTTCTTCCGTGAAAAAGGGCAGATTTTTCCCTGAGAATAGAACACATAAGCTCAGAGAACATGTCTGAGATGTACGTGAAAGACGGAAATCTTACAACGACATCGGAAAACATCAAGTAAACACCGGAATTTTGCGATCGCTTGTCGTTTAGTGAATCTCATTCTTGGTTTCATTGTTGTTTCACAGCGAATTAATTGCCGGAAAAGGTGTTTGTCTGAATGCTGAGTCCCAGGAATACATCATCGAGTCTGATGATGAGGATGACCTGAGTGTGGAGTATTGGCAGAACTTCGAGGAGGCGACGGAGAAGTGGCGAAATGCGGACTTTGCCAGGAAGACATTCGCTGAACTTCGGGAAGAAATGACGGAAATTCGCCTGGGAATCTATAAGAAAGTCCTTCTGGAGGGATTCGGTGATCCCATTCCCGCGTCCGACGCCAGAGTGACCATCGCCTACTCGATCTTCCTGGAGCAAAAGCCAGTTCCGGTGGATTCTACGTTTCTCACGGGAAAGAATCTCTGCTTCGTCACGGGCGACAATTGTGGGCTTCTTGTGGGTCTGGAGGAGGCCGTGATGTCCATGAGGGTGCACGAGCAGGCACAGTTCATCATCCCCTACAGCTGTCTCTACGGCGAGTTCGGCTGCAGACCGCGAATCCCGCCCAAAGCGGACGGTCTTCTGCTGATTCGCGTGGTGAAGGTGGAGCCGATGTGCGCGGATTTGGCGGTGCAGGAGCACGAGCGGAAGGACTACAGTGGCGTGAAGAGGAGGGCGGAGGAGTTGAGGAACAGCGGCCGCATCGCCTTCAGCAGCAATCGCTACACTTCCGCCGCCCACGCTTTCATCGCCGCCGCTCGAATCCTCGAACGCGCGGACGCCGCGAACATGGCCGAGGATCAGGAGAGAAATCATCTCGTCGTGACGCTGCTGATCAACGCCGGCATGGCGTTCAATAAGCTGGCTCAGCCACGAAAAGCGTGCGTGCAATTCAACAGCGCTCAAACATACTTCCCAGACGTGCCTCAGGATCTCAAGGCGAAGCTGTTCCTCCACAAAGGACGCGCTCTGCATGCTTTGGGTGATTACAAGAGGGCCAAAAATTGCCTCCTCACAGCGCAACAACACTCAAATTCACCAACAATTGCCAACGCTTTGGCACTGCTTAAACATGATCAGGAGAAATATGATGAAGATGTCTCAATCATGATGCAAAAGGCCTTCAATCTCAAGAAACAAGTGGAGAAAAGTCAAGATATCGACGCCAAATAGAAACAACTTCCTCACTAATCGTGGTGCAAAGTGAGAACATTCCTAATTACGAAGTTTTTGGGCATTGCAAATCGTGACCAAAGCAAATTGCCATTACTTTAAGGACTAATCCCTTTCTAATCTAACGTGAATAGAAATTAACGCTCTTTTAGGCGTTGAATATTAGATAATAACGTACTTAAACACGATGAATTTCCTCAAACTTGCATTATTATGTTACATTGTGCTTCAAAAGCTGCATTTTGATGGGTGAATCGAAAACTAAGAGAAGTCAAAATCGCTATTTTTTAGCCAAATTTGGTAAATTTATCTGAAAATTCTCAATATTACTCTGTAATAATTATTTTCTGAATGTTTTCAGTTGCTTTTATAGGTATTTATTGAAATTTTTGACTGAAATATGGCAAAAGTTAATAGAAAAACTGAAAATATTACTTTCCAAAGTCGATTTTTAATCGTCTTTGAGTACATTTCAAGTTTTCTTAACTTTACATGTAATTTTTTCCAAAATTACACAAATATTATATTTATTCAAAGTCTAAGAATATTTTAGGAAAATCCTGAATATCTGGAGGTCGTTTTGAACGAATAACTGCAATTTTTGGGATAATTTTCTTAGAAAAAAAAATGTACGAAATGATCGATAAATAGTTGATTTTTCATAGTTTACGCCGCAAAGCATGAAATTTTCTCACATTTGTGCTTTTTGGATAATTAAATATCTTATTAATGTTTCATAAAATATAAATCCAAGTATGAATCTTGAATTTTAATACAAAAATATATAAGACGAAAACTGAAAAATCGTCTTTTTCGTAGTTTTCGATTCACCAAATGATTATTCTTGAAGTCAAGAGATGTTTTTTTGGCTCAGATTTGTACTGAATTTATTAGAAAATACAAAGATTTGTTAGAATTTCAATGGTTTCACAACTCAATCGGCGATATTCTCGTTGATCCAGTCAATGTACGCCGAGACGCGCGCATAAACTGTCGGGGCGCCAACTCGGCCGCAAGGGAAGATCGTCCAAGCGGCCACGCCGACCTGGATGAAGTCATCTCCGTCCCACTGGCCCAGCGGGCTTCCGGAGTCCGCACTGCAGGCCTGGAAGAGAGATTGGGACGTCAAGCAGCTGCCGAGGGAGTGATTACCGTGTGCAACTCACGGAAAGGCCGCCGGTCAGCGGTCCAGTGCAGATGTCGCCCTCGAGATTGAGCAAGTGCGACGATCCGAACTGCACCAGAGCGTCGTGGCACTGCGACATGGTGAGGATGGGCATGTCGGCGCGCTGGAGGATGTCCGGGAAGACAGCCGGCGGGTCTGACTGGATGTTGCCCCAGCCAGAGAAGACGCCAGTGCCCGTGGCGACGGTGTTGGGCTGCGGGAAGACGATGGGCTTCACCCAGTCGCTGAACACGAGCGCCTCCTCGAGATGCAGCACGCCAATGTCGTGCGGAGCCACAAGATTGCCGCCCGGATACAGTGGATGATTCACAAATCGATCCACGAAGATCTCCTGCTGATGCTCTCCGGGCTCCCGGAAGTCCCACGCGGCGGCAATCACACTCAGCCGCCCGCCCTGCTCCACCACCGTTCCCGTCACGCAATGGGCCGCCGTGAGAGCCCATCTCTCGTTGATCACCGAAGCGCCGCAGTTGTGTCTGCGGATCTCCAGGAAGTGCCATTGGAGAGAGAGCATGTGCGGAAACTCTCCCGCCGTGGCATCATCGCCGCCAATTATCCAGCCATCTGCAAGGACAAAGGACGTGATCGAAACAACTCGAAAAAATGCGATCAAGTCGATCAACCCTGTTTTAATAGAAACATTTCAAACCGCCATAACTCAGGTTCTATGGCAGTGACAAAGAAGTTCAACTACATTTTGGAAACGCCTCAAACTGGACTATCAAAGTACCTTAAAATTACTTTTAAAATAGAATAACTTTAAAAAAAAATTGAGTTTAAAATTTCAAAAATATTATCACAGACATTAGCGCCTCTACAGATGGTCAAATGAACTTCTATTGTTCTAAGTAGCTGTAGAGTTTTACAAGAGCTTTCAAACGAGCCCTAAATGATTAAAATCGGATAAATAGAACCAAAGTTAGAGCGTATTTAAAAATAAAACTTTAAACCGCCATAACTCCGGTTCTATTGCATCTACAAAAAACTATAACCTATTTTTAGAGACGTCCTGGCCTGGACTATAACATACTAAAATTTAAAGAAAATTTATGGTGCAATTGCTGAGATATAGGCGTTCAAAAGTTTTTCAATATGGCTGCATTTGTTATGACGTCCCAGACTAATGGTGAATATGGCCTACTGAAGGGCTTCGAGACACGTCTTTCGATGAAGATATTATCGAAATCGGTTGGTAAACAGCGGAGTTATGGGCCGGTAAAGGTGTGAACTTTGACCTCTTATATCTCCGTTCCCAATGAATAGGGCCCTAAAAGTAGGGTGTCGTTGGAAAGGTCTCGATCTTAGCTATATCATATTAGAATTTAAAGATAATGCATAAAAGTTTTTCCGAGTTATTCAATTTTGAAATTTCGAAAATTGTTTTTTGAGTTTAGCGCCCCTAGTGGTGGTCCTTCCAAGTTATGATGTTTAGGTGGGAGATGGGATTTTACGAGACCTTTCCAATGTACACAAAATCATTTCAATCGGTCAATTAGAAGAGGAGTTTTGGCCGTTTAAGGTCTCAAATTTGGACCCTAATATCTAGGGTCTGAAAGGACTTAGGTCCTTGAGTGGAGGTTCGTTGGAAAGGTCTTGAGGCCAGCTATAACATACTAAAATTTGGGCTCAATCCATACCATAGGGGCTGAGTAAATTGGGAAAATGTTTTTTTGGGGTGTTCAAAATGGCGGACAGATTTTTGATCTTTGGTGAAAACTGCATGTCGATATCTTTTACCGTTTAAGCGCTACAAGTTTATTTACGAGGGACCGACTGACGGACAGACGGACGGAAACCAAAGAAAATGACTCTATCTATCGTCAGATTTCGTCATTATTGACCCTTTCTGTTGTCATTTATTATATTTTACGAGTTTTTATATTCTTCGCGATTAAATCCAACTGAAATGTCGCAGAAATCAGCGGAGAATCACTTGAGATCCAATCACTCACTTGGCGCCGCCAAACAGCCGAGAAACACATTCACGAGTACCAGGAAAATCTTCATGGTTCACCAGAAACTGCTGCCAGACTTCTGATTGCGGGCTGTTTTAAAAGCGCGGTCCATTATCAGCAGTGGCACGAGGTGGGGAAACACCGAATGATTGAACATTCCGATAAGAATGATCCCGCGATTTGCCTCTCGATATGATTACTTTTCGCTCTTTTTCTCTGCCGACGATAACACTGGGCTGGACGGGAAGTTTTCCATTCAAGACTGGAAAGACCGCTGAAATTTGGAAAATCATCAGCATAATAAACTGATAAATGCTTAATTGTCTTGGATTTAATATTAATTTGCAATTTCTCTCATATCAAATTCATAACTGTGAAAGAGAATTTTTTCGCATTGCAATTTCTCTAGTAATTAAATTATACAAATGCTTATTAATTCATATTGCAATGAGTTTTCAATAAAGTGATGAAATATATTTAATTATTTGGATTTAAATGGTGAAATGAAGTGTTCTTTTTTTATTTACTTCAGGATAAAAACAGTTAATATTTTGTCATTATTTTGCATTATGAACGGAGGATTTTTCAAAAATTCATGTTGAACTAATTAAATTGCTATTGAGGCAATATTTTTAATAACACTATTAAACATTAAAGTGATTTTTATGCCATTGAAACAAGTCATTTTGCATGAAATGTTGATGAAATTTCATTTCGATGGATGTATCGAAAAGTAAGAATAATGAAAATCATCAGTTTTCAAGAAAGCGAATTGAAAATTTAGTGTAATTGACGCTTTGAAACCTTTGAAACTTACCAAAATTACCTAAATAATCTCCAAAATATCTTCTAATAATTGTTTTCTATATTTTTCAGTTGATTTTATTGGAATTTGTTGAAATTTTTCTTGCTTTAAACTCGATTTTTAACAGTTTTCGAGTACATTTTATAAAAAAAACCTTCTAGATAATCAAATTTCTTCAAAGTCTTCAAGTGAAAAAAAATTAAAAGATATTAAAATATATTAATTATTCAAAATTTAAGAATATTTTAGGAAAATTCTATAGTTTGAATTAATTTTCTTTGCAAAAATCTACATTAAAAACTATAAAAAGACATAGAAATTTTTTTCCAATCGTATTTTTTGGATAAATAAAATTTTTAACACTGTGCGATTAAATACAAATCTCAAAATTCTTTCAGTTGTAGAAAACAGATTAAAAACTCAGAGCCGAAAAATCGGTTTTTCCTAGTTTTCGCTTCATGCGTCGATTTTAAAATATCAATTCATCAAATGTCGTTCTGTTAGAAGAATTCTAATAAAATAAAACAAATCCAAATATCACTTAAAACCATAATTTTCCACCCCCAAAACCCGGTGGGGAAAAAAATCAATTGACTGAAGCGGAGAATAAAATACTTCGAAATTAAATGAAACTCTTTAAATTATTGCCACAGTTGCACATTATCGATAAATATTTAATTACTGTGCCAAACAATAAAACAATGAGAGTAATAATTTGTTTGCATCCCCATTAGAGAGATTATTTATGGGCATTGGCAAATCCACCATTATACAAATTGTCTGCGGATTATAGTGAATTTTATCAGCTGAGGGAGCTTTCTTATCAGAGGAAGATTAATGGGGTGAATTTGGACAATTGGCAAATGCCGATATGCATTTATTGATCATAATTCTGTGTTGCGCAATTATGCTTGCTGATGATCCATTATGCATTGTAGCAGATAGTCCACAGCCCAAGAACTCCCAAGCCAGACAGAAAGATAGAGAGAATTTGCGTGATTCACGTTCGCAGTCCAATTTTGAGGAATTATTGCACAGATGGGATTTATTTAGGGGTGAAATGAAGAGAAATTTTAGAAAATATTCCTTATTTCTTCTTGAGCATAGTCGAGACGACTCGATTGTTGAATTAAGAATATTTTGGGATGATTTTGGAAAATCTGAGAATTATCTCAGAATGTTCTAAAATTGACTCTCAGATTTTCTTAATTTTATCTTTAAATCATCTTCAAAATCTCTTAAATGGATCCAAAATTAAGCCAAGGTATCAAGGGGTTGCTAATATTGGGGATGCAGTGCCACTTTTGGCTCGAGATGCAAAATCAGCATCCAAAAAATACATTTCTTTCTTCATGAATCTTTGGTTCATTTTCAGTGAATCGCGATGCATTTATTTCGTGTAATTCTCATTTGATTCATTTCATCGCTGAGCAATTTCGTAGTTATTCTCGATAAAGAAATTAATATTTTATCTTGTTATCTCTTCAAAATGTTTTTATAAAATAATTGTGCACAATTTTTAAAGAGTCAAAAGCGAATTTCTTAGCTGAAAAGCTTACAAACACTCATAAATAGACTTTGTTATCTTAATACTTGATCTTTAATCGGATATTTACGGTTTTACTCAAGGTTTTGGGATAAAAACAAGTGTGAAACTGGAAAAACCTCCTGTTTTTTGCACAAAAGAAGATTTTTAATAATGTTGACGAAAATCTCTTGTCGAGGGTAGTAACAAACGTATAGTTTCCTTTAACTGTTAAATATTCCCTTAAAATTGACTTTAAATTCTCTTTTCTACCTTCAAAATACATTTTTTCTCACAGATTTATTTTTCTAAAATTGTTTTGATCTCCAAACTGGTTAAAAAATATTTCTATAAATATTTTCGGACCTAAAATTTGTCCCGGAGAGACAATTTGACACCTAAAATATATTTTTCTCCTTAATTTTCTTCTCTTTTCCTCTAAATTCCGCGCATATTTTCGATTCCGTCATTTTGGGCATATTTTCTAAGATGTCTCAATCTTGAACGGAACTTTCTTCGGAACGAATCGCGATGCAACGGAAACGCAAGATGTTGAGACGTTAAAAATCCATATTAGCAACCCCTCGCAAAGTATTGGAAATTCAACCCTTCTGTTTCTATAAACAACCCTGAAAAATTGTAAAAAGAGTGTTTCTAAAAACAAACTCACTTTTTTCTCAAATTAAGCGAATTACTTCTTAATTCTTCCTTTGTAAAGACAAAAAAAACCTTGGAAGTATTAATAATGGGTTATTTTTTACCAGATAAATTGTTAGAAAGTGATTCTTGTTCCTAAAATTTTCCTCTTTGCATTATTGCAAATTGCTCTGGCTTTTAATCGAAGTAAATAAATTAATTCCAATTAATTTTCTGTCAATGGGTCATAATACTTTATCGTGCCTGTTTCTATGCTGCTCGTTAATTTATCAGTGGATAATCTTTTGGGGCAAAATTGCTCGTTAAAAGACTAATCATTTCATCTTTGATTTGTTAACGAGTCCCGTCAATTGTGAGATTGTTTAAAAGCTTTATGTTATATTGGCAATTAAAATTTGAGCATCATTCAATTGATTGAGATGACTTAATTGTGTCTAAAGCAATTATTTAATCAAGATTTCTCCGTCCCTTTTTCAAACGCATGAGCCGCTTTTCATGGCCAAGAAAATGGTGTGAGAAAAAGGAAGCGATGGCGAAAGAAGCGACGAGGTAAAATTGATTGTCACAGTATAATTGATTTTGCTCCATTCTTTCCCTTTTTCTCCTTGAACATTTCGCCGGAAAAAAGCATCTTTTCCACTTACCAGATTTCCCTTCGCGCAAGACGAAAATACCGCCAGTCGAAGGAGGAATTGAGCATTTTTCCAGACCTCTTCTTACACCATTCTCAACTTTGGCTCTCTCGAGCAGCCTCTCTGGAAAACTTTAAATATGCTTCCAGTCACGGAGGTGGGAATATATGGCTTAGAGCATTATTAACATAAGAAAATTCATGTTCTCCCCTCCAGCCACTGAGTTTTGTCGTTTTTCTTCTTTGCCATTCTTTTGCCTGGCGTATTTTGTCCTCCAGACGGTGAATCGCTGTCGCAGTTGCTCGAGCGAAAAATATAACTTCCACCCCCACTGAAAATTGCGAGCGAATCTGATAAAGCAAATAATCAACTTTAGAATTAACCTTTAAAAAGTTGGACAATTTGGAGAGAATTAAAAGTCAAGGAAAAGCAGAGATAACGGAGAATATTTGGTGCCTTTGCGAGGCTTCTGATTTCCCTTTCTGCGACCATTCAGCCAATTTCCTCATGGGTTTGGAGGGGGGGGGAAAGACATAGTCTGACAAAGAGGTAAATTGAGCTCTTCTTCCGCTTAGTTTCACCATTTTTCACCGCGAAAAATTTTACAGCTTCTTCCATTAGGTAAATTTTTTATCGCTCCGCGAAAAACGAGAGCGAGAACCACTGGTGAAAATCACGGAGTGAAATCAAGCTATAAAACACCCCTTGAATTCAATCGTATTGAGAGGAGAAGAAAAACAAAGAAAATTCAATCTCGGAGTTTCCTTTCTACTCCAAAGGAGAAGCAAGAAGAAGAAAAAAAAATTAATTCATTTTATCGTGAAATTCAGTGAATTGTGCCTTTTTCCTTTCCTTCAGCATCACATTTCACCCCAATATTAGAATTGTTTCCCGAGAGTTCTCAAGGCATTCCATGGACAATCTTTCATTTGAATTCCTCTTACCCTGAGGTGGTGGCGAGGAAAAAACCCTGCGAGATCTCGGGTGGGTAAACTCAAAATTGACTTCTTCACTATACTCCATTTCCCTTATCACAAGAAGCTGAGGTAAATAATTCTTGTCGTATCTCGTGGCGCATTGAATCAACTTTGCTAGATTTAAAAGTTTTAAGCTCTTTCCACCAATCGTGAATTATCTCAAAAAATTCTCCCAACGCTTTCTGTTATCGAGTTAATTCACTGGAAGAAAAATTGCACAGAACTTCTGAAATAATTGTTCAAACATCTCTTTAAACACAATAATTTAACCCAAGGGGGAGATAATGTGGCTTCATCACTTCCTGACACTTCTGAACGTCTTGAAAAGCGTTTTTCATCGCTTTTTAGACTCTTTCAACACTCAATTCTGCCTTATCACAATACATAATGTAAGTTTTGCCTTCAGAAAATGCTTTGAAAAATTCTCACCAAATTGTGAGGTTATGAATTCGACTTAAAGCATCCTTTTTGGACTAATTTAGACCTTTATAAACATGGAGAAGAGTAAATATAGTGAATCTTTGAATATTTCTATTAGATAATGAGGTTAAATTTTGCACAATAAATATTCTTTTAGACTAAAATGAGATTTTTTGAGGTTATGGTTGACTTTAAAGCTTTTTCTCAATCAATATGAAGTTTTTTTGATCGAAAATTCTAAATTCTGAGGAGAAAAAGAGAAATAATCTCAGTTTAGGCATAAATTTGATTATTTTGAGGGTTAATTTAATACAAGAATCTGTCTTAAATCAATCACATAACCTTAAAAAGCCATAAGATTGATTTTTCTAGGGAAAATTAATTAAGAAATGCCTCAATTTATTGAAACAGAAGTTTTTGCAATTCAAATATTCCGAATTATTTGCCACTTCCAATTTCAAATACTTTTCTAAAAGCTGTACACCCCTTCCGACCACAATATCTGCCCCTTGATTTAACCTATTGAGAGATTTTCACTTGAATAACACATATTGAAGTGCATAGAGTAAATGGAAATTCTCTTGAAAACAATTTCAGTGCAATTAGTGATTTAGGAAATGCTTTGATCATTTAAATGCAATTAATTTATCAATACAACACTCATAAAATTTATATTATCGCATATTCATAGTGTTGTATAAAATAAATTTGAGAGTTTCAAACTATTTTCTGTACATGAATGCATTTATCTTGAATTTATTTTATTGGCACGTCAATTGTGTGCCACGTTTTATTCATAATCTACTCAATTATCAGATGAATAAACGGAAAAGGGGTTAAATTGTAGGGTGTGGTCTCGAATATAATGAAATCGCCGAGGGAAATTTAGGAAATTTTACACAATTGCCCCAAATGTATTTCAGGCATCAATTGAATTGAAGGAATTCTGCAGTGAGAAGGGAAAATTTGTAATTTGCGTGCCGAATGGAATTGGCAGGAAAGTGTGAGAGCGTCCAGGAAGTGACGGAGAGAAACTGAGAGCTGCAAAGAGTTTGAATAATGGTGTATTTCCTCTTGATGGAAAGTGTTAATTTATGATAACAATGATAGTATTATTGGTGTTAATTGTAGGAAAGAACATGCTATAGTTGAGTTAATCAAATAGTGGTGTACGTTATCCCCATTGCAATAAATCCTCGACTAGCCATTGTACACTTGGGCATACATGGGGGGTGGAATTGAGTACAATCACCCTCGATGTATACATGAACTTATGTAGGTGTGGTGTGAAAGTGATTCAATATGCGAAATTCAATTCAAATTTCCACATTTCACCTCATGTATTTCTGAATTAAACCTCAAATTTCAATACCGGAGATATTTCGCCTATGTACAAACACTGTAACATCAAAATTGTTACAGGTTCTTAGACAAATACTAAGACGAGAAAGCAATTTTCGTGATATAAAGGCCCGAATTCAGGTATTTACTAAACATGAGATGTAAAACTCAACGTACAACTGCCATTGGATTATAATTTTAATTAAAATGTGTTTTGCAGTTGCCAGTATAGTTATTAACATAAGACTAAAGAGAGTTTCAATTGATTCCACTCGCTCTTGTGTCATGCATCGAAAGGCTCTCTGTATATTTACAGATTTGCGAAAATTCAGCAATTCACTCAATGCATCGCCTCTTGTCTACCAATTTACCCATTTGAAGTGGAAATGCTTCCCTCGGGAGATAAAAGCCTTTCGCACTGACTTGGTAAATGTTCTCCACATTTGCCAGTATTGAACAGTGGATGCAAAATCAAACACAAAACATTCAACCCCATTGAACTCCCCAACGATTATGAGCCTCATCGGTAATCCATTTCCTCCGGCTGCATGTTTCATGCAAATTCATTTTAGGCACAATCAAGATAATTTTCTGCTCTCATTTATATGATGCAGTTCTGTTAAGAAGACTAGCAGAAGTGAACTTTCACTAATATATTACCAATAAAATAATTCACACAAACACTGAGAAAAATACACGGCTAATTTTGGCATATGAGATTCTTAGGTAAACGTCTGTATTACTTCTAAATCATAACATGTAGCGTAACGTATAGACATTGTCATGACATTGTAATGTAGTTGTCATGACCTCGTTATGTGGTTGTCATGACTTTACAATGACGTTGTCATGACATTGTTATATGGTTGTCATGACATTGTTATATGGTTGTCATGACATTGTTATATGGTTGTCATGACAACGTAATGTGGTTGTTATGACAACGTAATGTGGTTGTCATGACAACGTAATGTGGTTGCCATTACAACGTAATGTGGTTACCATTACAACGTTATGTAGTTGCCATGGCAACGTAATGTGGTTGTCATGGCAACGTAATTTGGTTGTCATGGCAACGTAATGTGGTTGTCATGGCAACGTAATGTAGTTGCCATGGCAACGTAATGTGGTTGTCATGACAACGTAATGTGGTTGTCATGGCAACGTAAAGTAGCTGCCATGGCAACGTAATTTGGTTGCCATGACAACGTAATTTGGTTGCCATGACAACGTTATGAGTTTGTAATGACAACGCAATATGGTTGTAATGACAACGTAATGTGGTTGCCATGACAACGTAATGTGGTTGTCATGACAACGTAATGTGGTTGTCATGGCAACGTAATTTGGTTGCCATGACAACGTAATGTGGTTATCATGACAACGTAATGTGGTTGTCATGGCAACGTAATTTGGTTGTCATGACAACGTAATGTGGTTGTCATGACAACGTAATGTGGTTGTCATGGCAACGTAAAGTAGCTGCCATGGCAACGTAATTTGGTTGCCATGACAACGTAATTTGGTTGCCATGACAACGTTATGAGTTTGTAATGACAACGCAATATGGTTGTAATGACAACGTAATGTGGTTGCCATGACAACGTAATGTGGTTGTCATGACAACGTAATGTGGTTGTCATGGCAACGTAATTTGGTTGCCATGACAACGTAATGTGGTTATCATGACAACGTAATGTGGTTGTCATGGCAACGTAATTTGGTTGTCATGACAACGTAATGTGGTTGTCATGACAACGTAATGTGGTTGTCATGGCAACGTAAAGTAGCTGCCATGGCAACGTAATTTGGTTGCCATGACAACGTAATTTGGTTGCCATGACAACGTTATGAGTTTGTAATGACAACGCAATATGGTTGTAATGACAACGTAATGTGGTTGCCATGGCAACGTTACGACATTATAATAATACTCATTACACCGTCATAACAATATCATGACAATATCATAACAACGTCATGATATGTAATAATGACCATTTAAAATTATAGGAAAGCTCTTGGAGCTTTGAGAACATGTGTAAAAAGCTCAGTTGAGATTTATTTCCGTAGAGAAAATTGCCATAATTTAGGGCGTTTTTGCCGCATCTTTCCATAATTATGATGAAAATTTCCATGCAGTTTTTTTTTCAGTGTATGTATAAATATTTAATACATGCATATTAGGGAGTAAATCAGGACAATTTGATACATTTCAGCGACTCAGCCACCGTATTATATATAGGACGAAGCAGTGATTATCAAGCGGACATAATTATAGCGTGTGAAGTCATCTTAATTCAATTCACAATGCAACACTTTGCATAATTGAATGGATCAATATTAATTGATACAAATTAATATATAATTTTGAATTATTGCGATCAATTCTGAGTACCAGAGCATTTAATTTCAGCAGCAATATTGAAATATTATGAATTTATCAAATTTGTTTAATAATTGATGTGAGCTTTTTCGCTATTTTATTGATACAAAAATATCATCAATTAATTTATTCATGCTCTTCATCCTCTCAAACACTTTCATAACCTTCGCATTTAATATCATATGACGGATGTATTATATTTATGCATAGGCGTGGGAAAAATAAAATGTGGCCGAAAAATATTTATATGTCACAGCTTGAAGCAATATGAGCTTGATTTCGAGGCAAAAAAATACCACATTTATGAGTAAATAGGTCAATAGTCAGTGCTAATAAAACTCCGAGATATTTTGATTTTTAATATTGCAATGTGGAAAAAAATGTATTCAACGAAATATTTTTCTTCTCTGTCAGTTTGGCATTCATTTGGCTGTCAATGAGAGGTGGAGTTTTTATCCTATTAGAGAAATTGATTATTCTATGGTAGATAATTTCCCGTATATCCCTATATCCATTGCGTATTCCACATTCAGAGCACAAACTGTGAAGTAAATATGTCAAAGCGTAATTCTTTCTCCGTATGTCGCACTCTCTGATTGCATAACTACTCATTTATGAGTATTTATTGGGGGAAAAAGGCAATGTCAGCTGAATGTGAAAGATGACCCGAGAGACGGAATAAATTGGTCGGATTTGGTGTGATCAGTTGATTAAAACAGATTATTGTTTTTCCACGTTTCGCCTAAAGCACAACTCCTCCGAAGTGGAAACTTGTGCAATTTGTGTGTTGGTTTGCTGCTATTTTAGGGGTTGTGTAACTCATCCGACGATATAATCGGAAACTAATTCCAAACACATGTAGTGCAGGAGAGAGTGGCAGGAAGTGGGTGGAACTCGGTGGGGGAGCAACAGTTTCTCGTTAAGAAAAGCATATTACGTAACGACGTTTGTATGTTGTATGAAACTGATATCAATCGCTACCACCTCAATTTCCCCACACCCTCGGCCACTCCACCCCTATGGCACACACTGTGATGCTAGGGCATGTCACTGGAGTGAAACTGCAGGACATGGTCGGTGGCAAGCGACACTGACCATCAGAAGAAAACTTTCCAAGACTTTAAGCTTGTGACGGGAAAATGTAATCGGATGAAAGACAATCTGACTTTTCACAGTATCACCAGCAATATTTCTCCGTTATTAATTAACTTTCTAATGAGATCCACTCCTGATAGAAATGATGTGTGTTGAGTAATTGAGATTCTCCGCCTTTTCATCATAATTCTGAAAGTTTCTGGGCTAAAAGTCATGTCAAGCAGTGGAAATATTGTCGTTTCCTGAAATCTAATGCAGACGAGAAGCCCTAGAGGATGCGAGAAGCACCATGGGCAGTGATTACATGCTGAAGAGGAACAAGGAACTGACTGGCAAAGGGCTCAATGCTTCTAGGCTCATTTCACACCAAGGAGGAGATAATATGCCCAAAATTTGTACACCACTTTCAAACACTTCCAAATTTGACTGACACTGTCAGAACATGAAATTTGTAGTCTGTTTCCACAATAATTCCCAAATTACAATGAATCTCTTGATGTTTCTATAAAAATTGACTTAAAACTACTGTTTTTGAACATCTTTTCTGATCATAACCTCAAAAATATAATTATGAGATCTTCAAAAACTCTGTTCGAAAGCTTTCCAGATCACAAAAACATCTCTTATGATTTGCCAATGATATTAAAATTGCTGATTCACAGTCAAAATTGTCCAGAAAGTTGACTAAATGGGCATTTTTCAAGAGAAAATGACTATTTTTGAGGTTATGTTCAATCTTAACACAATTTGCACTGTTTCTTGGCATCAAAGGATCAAAAAAGCACTCTTAATTGCTTGCAAATGATTAATTCTGCCAAAGACTAGCAGAATTTATGTGCTAGAATGCAAATTATTCTTTATTTCGTTACATAACCTAGAAAAAAGGATTATTATGTTTGTTTCTGTGTGAAAATCGAAGGAAATTCAGAGAATCTAGATGATTTATTGGGAAAAGAAGCACGTAGGAAAGAAATATTGTAGGTTTTTCAACACTTTCACTTCTCAAGTACTTCTTCTCAGTTTGTACACCACTTCTGACTGTATTATCTCCCCCTTGCTTCGCACGGCAATATCTGCATCATCATGGAGAAAGTGGCTCTAAAATTCCCGTAGTCCGCAATCCAATCACGTTTCACAGCTCCATGACCTCATCACGTGAAAAGACAACTTTATAATTGACTCATTTATCTTTTTCGGGAGGATGAGAGTCAATTTTATACGCCAATGAAGCTTCGCATTTCCACGTCATTCCACATCTTTATACTTCACATATCACTTGATTGATTATGAGCTGAATAAGATTTGCAGTTTGCAATCCGTGCAATCTATGCATAGTGCTCTTTATGAGCGCCATTCAAAGTGGAAGCAAACTCTACAATCGCATCAAGTCTAATCAAATCACAAGTGTAAATAAAAGCTTGAATAAGTCGAAAGGGGGTGAGATTGGGGTTGCACTTTGCCTTTCCGGCGAGAACAGAGATTTATTCGTCAATGTAGCGCCATGTGGCCAAAATACATTGGAATTTAATCAAAACATCGCAGACATACTTTTGAAATTCTCGTCAGTTTGATGTTGATGCTAAGCAAAATGTTCTCATACTCAAAGTCCTGCACTGCCAGCATAAATATTGATATATGCTGTGGCAACAGACATAACATTGAATTTAATAAATTCACGCTTTAGCAAATAAACATACGAAAAAGTGTGAAATTCTCATCAGGGAACAAATTAAGAAACTTCTCAATGCTTTCGGCGTACGTGAAAGAAATGACGGAATCTTTTTCCGCTGGTGAAGAAAAAGCTCTCAATATTGATTCCATATCTTGTGGGGTTGAAAAGTGAAAGATTGGATGTTTTTGTGGCGAAAAATGGTTTGCTCGAGTGTCGGACAAAAAGGCCGTCAGGAAGGCCAAACACGTCTCCAATAATAATCTCTCGGCGATGGTCAGTGTTGTGTGATGAAATTCACTTGGATTGGACTTGAAGATTGAGCCCTGAAGGTACATCGCGTTTATTTTCAGCTTTCCGCACTTTCCACCACACTTCTTCTGGACCAATTGACCGCCAGTGTGCAATAGATTCATCTCTCGTAGTGCAGATCTGTGCCCTGAAGGCTCTTCTGTCTGCTTTCTTACAGCTCCAATCACAGCGACCACAGCGATTGGGAGAAGCTTGAGGCAACACGAGGTTTTCTGCAGGTGGCTTGGAATTCATAAGATTGTTTAATCACTTCTTAAGGACACGTTCATGAGTGTGAAAACACGTCTGACGCGCTTATTCCTTTGAAATATATTCGATATTCGAAATTTTCAGTTAGATTCCTCCGTGTATCCCTGTCACAAGTCACAAGGATCAAGACAATCTTTCGGAAGCAAGGTTTACCAGATCATTTCACACACAATTTAACTCGGGATTTCGACCCAATCTCCAATGCGTCGAAGCTGCTCCTGGAGATATTTTTCTCCCCCCGAAGAATCTCCATTGTTGCCTCCAGTGGAGAAGTCGTTGGTGGCGAATGTAAGCTCCCAACGTGACTTCTTGAGGCGTTCGCTGAGCAAAGAAAGAAAGCCTCCAATTGACATGAGATCCGAACGTGTCTCATGAATATTTTATTGTGCATCTGTGTATATATTTGTGGGGGGGAAAAAACTATACGAAAATGCGGTGCTCCACATGATGAGCCTGAGTGTCAATTATCACATTGACATTCCATGCGTGAAGAGATGGGAAAATTGGATTCTATTAATTATCTCCTGACGCGTCATCCTCAATTGATGAATATTTTCTCAGAGCATTATTATCCTCATATGGTGTCACCATGCTTATGTGTTTTTCATACAAATGCACACATTTTCCTCACTCCGCACACATGTCGCGCTGACTCCTTCGCCACACTGTTCTGGCTGAGACAAAATGAGTCAATTAAAAGTTTTTCCTTAGGAAAATTTTCCAACTTTCCACCCATCCCCCTTCGGTGCCACCCCTGGAGCTCAAGTTCATTGGGGGATTTTGGTGGATTGCTGCAAAATATCGAAGGATTCAGATGTCTTCGGTTGTTTGTGAATTTATCACTGTCAAAACTTAATATCATCGCACAAGGAAGCGTATTGAAGCAGTAAATTCCTCTTCTACACCAGCATGTCAACCCAAGGCGGGTCGTGAGGGAGGTTGGGTTAAATCCACCCTGAGATCTTAATTAATGAAGATATGGTGAAAGAGAGAATTATTTCCCTGAAGATTTGTGAGAAATATTTGCCAGTTTTTCCGGTCACAGAATCCCAATTTTTTTTCTTCTTGCAATGTTGTACACTTGAGAGATTTGTTTTTTTTTGTTTGTTTGCGAAAAGGGTGAATATATTTTATCAAGGGGGAGATAAAATGCTCTTAATCTGTACACAACTTCCTAACACTTTCAGCACTTCAAATTTGCAGACTATTTCCACAATCATTCACAAAATTATGATAGAAATCCATTTAAAACATGCTTTTTCAGCATCTTTTCTGACCATAACCTCAAAAATGCCACTCAGAGATCTTAAAAGACTCCAATTGGAGACTTTCTAGATGATAACATTATCTTTTTAACTCAAAATAGCTGATTCACAGTCAAAATCGTGGAAAAGGTGGTCTAAGTAAACAGTTTTTCAAACCACAATACTCTTTTTTGAGGTTATGTTCGACTTTAATACAATTTGCAATGTTTATGCAATATTTTCCTTATGAAAAGAATTATTTCTTCTCGTAATTCTAAAGAAATCCAAAGAATCAGGATGATTAGACAGCAAAAGAAGCACTCAATTGTAAGTTTTTGGACACTTTCACTTCTTAAGTACTTTTGCTGAGCTGTACACCACTTTTAGACTATTTTATCTTCCCCTTGATTCATAACATAACCTAGAAAAATGATATGAACCATTCTTTTTCTCCAATTATTGTGTGTTTTTTTCATTTTAATAGTAACTTTTGAACACATTTTTAAAGGGAAATATTCAAGCAGTTCCACTTCCAAATACTTCCACTAAATTGTACACCACTTTTGACCATAATATCTCTCCCTTGTGTTTTATTTTACTTTCTTGAAAGAATTTTTCTTAATAAAAACTGTTGATTTGCATGGAATACTTGAGGCAGTTTTTTCCTCTATTTTCTCACACGTTCACTTTCGAGACTTTCGGAGAAACAAAAGTGGCTTCTCACCACGGCCTTCAAAGGGGGTGAAGAAAGGGTGGCACGCGAGCAGTGAATAAAATCGAAATAACAGATGGATGGGTGGAAAATAGGAAGGAGCAGATAAAATATCCTGATTAATGGTGTGATTTATCTGCCTTAAAAATTTTGTCTCACACACTCTTCGATGTTTTATTTGCACTTTCACCGAAATTACAGGGCAAAATTGAAAACATCTATTTACTTTTATGTGTGCTAAAGAATAGGGGAGTAAGGGACAATGATCCAACCAAAATTGAACTCTCCTCTTTGGCAATTCGAGATGCGAAGCTCTCCAGAATGTTGAGGATGTTATTTATGGAATTAGGGGGTGAACATCGTGGAGTGATCTGGAAAATTATCATAGAATTTGATTGTCAATTCTTCACCAGCAAAGAAGCAAAGAAAGGTGAAATGAAGAGCGTATGAGCAATCTTATTGCAGAAATTTGAGCTGCAAAGTCTCATATTTTGCAGCACATTCAATTTACCTTGTCTCGTTCGGGGAATTCCTAACTAATCTCCCCCTGTAGCATTATGTATGTACATAATTACTCGTGTTGTTCGCCCCTCGTCGGGGAAGAAATATGTGACGGATGTCGAGAAACTTCTTTGCTGCGATTTAGTTTGATGTTGTTCGCATTCGTAGGTGGAGAATGTGCGTCGAGAGTCTCCCCAAATTCCTATCTGTGGCCTCCCATCCAGACTGTGCTCTCAGAGCACATGTATCATGGGCATGAGGCGGTAAGATGTGGCATTTTTCGCTTGCACAAAATAGAACTGATGGTATTCCATAAATTTGTATTGCGCTGAAGGAAATAAATGAGAATGTGACACCACAGCGATATCCTCTTTCGCCCCTTTCCACCCTCGCTGTCACTCCGATTCGACACTATTCTGCACGATGAGCATGTGTGGGAATACAACAAGTACATATACTTCAAATAAAGCGCCCCCGATGGAGTCTATGCTGCCGTCTTGATTCACCCATTTAATTCTCAGAGCATCCAGAGAAAGTCTTATACATGAGAGTCAACAGAAAGAGGATCATTTGGAATTTTCGCTGGAGAAGGCAAAAAGAGAATTAAGAGAAGAGCCGCGAGAGTTTCCATTTTTAAACATTACATGCGTTAAAACGGGACGGGAAATTAACGCTCGGAAAATTTTCTTATTCCATCAAACAACAAGAATGAATTAATTCTTTGAACGCGCATTACTTTATATCTTCACAATTGTGAGCTGCTTTTTCCGTCTCTATTGAAAGATAAATCGATGAGAGTTGAGAGTCAAGCTCAACTTTGGCCCAAAGCGTGGACGAAGTTCAGGCGGAGAGAAGAGAGAGAGAAAAGGAGACACATAAGGACACGGAATTACAGTGATTTGAAGTGTTGTATGTTGGAATTGGAAGAGTCCCTTTTCCTCATTCTTCCTCATTTTTGCCATATCATCGCCTCTTCGCTGGCTCACAATGTATATTCACCCCTTTTTTCACACACGAACGACAGATAGAAATGGAATAGGAAAAATTGTGAGAGATATTTTATAATAAAAATCCTGCAAATTATATTTATCAAAGCAAATCCTTCAGGGTTTTTATTGAATCACAAACCCTAACATCAATGTCCAATAGTCGTCTTTCTGGAGAATTTCTCATTTTCGCCTCTTTTCTCACCCCCATTTTCCTCGTTGAGGCAAACCTGAATGGTGAAAATTCAGTCAGGTATTTGAATATCCTTTTCTTTCACTCTCTCTCTCTCTCTCTCTACCAGCATATTGAAAAAGTCTCTCGCATCGGAATTCAAGGAAAACTTCGTCCTCCGCATCTCACACTCCTTTCGTGAAGCATTTCTCTGAGGAATCAAATAATAGTGTTGATGTACTAAATGTTGAATTGTGAAAAAAGGGAGAGAAAATTCAGCACATAAGTTAAATAGTTTCTCAATGGATTCGCATCGGAGAAGTGTATTTTCTGGAGCAATTCTCAACTTCAACCTTTTTAGTGTTGAGTGCCATGCTTGGAATTTCACAGAATTTGGGTCACAAATCGCAGGGAAAAGTGTCAGAATGGACGGAGATTTTTTTTATTGCTCCGTCTGCGTCTGAATAGAGCCTCCCCCACAGAGTTAAATTCATTATTAATTCAGAGGTGTTTTTAGTGTGAAGTGCTTGAGGGTATTTTAAGGGTGCAATTTAATCATTCTGTCCTATTACTCTCAGAGATGTTTTATCACTTTTAATTTTCAGGTGTAGCGAATAAAAGGCGCCCCATGAAAAGATATTTCTCTTTTGTGATTTTACGATACATAAAGCATTCTTTAGGAGACAAATTTCTAATACGCCAAGGCATGGCGAGGGAGAGAGAGAGAGTCAATGAAAGTGTTTAGGTGTCATTTCTTGGGAAACCATTTCCTTCAATGACATTTTTGTCAAATCCCATGCCCACGCAAGGGGGAGATATTATGGTCAGAACTTCTCAGAAGTGGTGTACAACTCTGTTGAAGTCGATTTTTCAGCAAAATCAATAGTAAAAGAATTTTTTCTAGGTTATGTAACGAATTACGGACAGATTTTAGATCAATTCTTACGCTCTAGTCCGAAAGATCACCAGTCATTGGCAGAATTAAGCATTTGCAAGCAATAAAAAGTCCTTTTCTGAACCTTTGACGTCAAGAAACACTGCAAATTGTATTGAACTCGATCATAACCTCAAAAATAGTCATGCGGAATTAAAAAATGTTCATTTGGAAATCTTTCTGGATGATTTTGAGTTTGAATTAGCAATTTTAAGATCATTGGCAAATCATATTGAGAATATTTTGTGATCTAGAATGCTTCAAAACGGAGTTTTTGAAGATATCTTTGTAATATTTTTGAGGTTATGGTCGGAAAAGAGGCCCAAAATGCATTTTTAAGTCGATTCTTACAGAAATTTTGAATGGAAGCTTGAGAAATTCTTTGTAATTTGGAAACAGTCTATAAAATTAAAGCTCTAGAAGTGTCAGGCAAATTCGGAAGTGTTCGGAAATGGTGTATAGGTTTTTAGACATATTATATTTCTACTCTCAAATATCAAATTTCAGCTCAATCTCAATTTGTCTAGCCTTTAAAACGTTCCGAAAAAGTTTCTTTCAAGGATTCTTTCTGATATCTCAAGATAATTTTTAGGTTATGTTTCAGAGTGCATCCAAAAGAGCGAATAAAAATTATAAAACATCAAAATATTTACTGGAAACTTCAAATATTTCTAAAATACTGTTTCTCTCTAACTTTTTAAGATTATAAAAGTAAAAAAAGGCGTCTTTTTAGGGACAAAGATTCCCAAATTTGAGGTTATGACGAAGAAAAGGTGAAGAAAATAAGGAAAACGCATGTTTTAAGCAGTGCTGATGTTCTGGAATTGTTGATACAAATTGCTGAAAGTGTGAGGAAGTGGTGTACAGATTTCAACCGTATTGTCTCCCCCTTGTGTCCACACACTCATCCCAGAAGCTGTGCATGTATGAAGTTTTATGGAGCTTCCAACAAGGAGTGATTTATCTGTGGAACTTTCACCGCTCACAATGTAAGTCACAGTGATAATATAAAATTACCACCCCTTGAAGATGAGTAAAATTCACCATAAATTCAGTGAGTGGGTGGTTGGATTATTCTCTCCTTGCGATATGAATTGCAGATGCCTTTTTTTTCTCCGCCACAATCTGCCTCCTCATGCCTCCCCGTCGATACTCCTTCTGTTAACAATTTGTATTCATGAAACAATAAAAATTCAAATTTATCAATTATTTATGGTCCCATCAATGTGTAATGTGATTTTTCTCCCAATGATGTGCGCTGATGTGCGCGCTGGGTGGCGGTTTTTAATGGGGGTAAAAAAAAACGCCACCCAAAATGATGCAGCTGAAATTGTTTCCAATAAAGCAAATAAGATCAGGAGACCGTCATTGTTCATTTAATGGACTCATGCTTCGCAGATTTAAGCTGAATAATATCATTTTGATGATGTAGTATGATAAAGAAGAAACCGCGTGATCAATTTTGAGGTATTAAGTATAAAATTTTCTCTCAGAAACATTCTCAACAAGCGCACAAGCGAAAATCGTGGGAAAATGTGCAATTTCTAACATGGTATAAAAAAGCACGAAATGAGAAAGTGAAGTGAAATAATTAATATTTATACATGATACAATATGAAATTATGGCAAAGATGTGTTCATAATTCTATATAGAGTCACAAGTTTTCCACCCTTCGAGTACGACTGCTGAATGGGTGGCAGAGGCTCTTCCATA
The DNA here is from genome assembly GCF_947086385.1 of Phlebotomus argentipes. Taxonomy (NCBI): domain Eukaryota; kingdom Metazoa; phylum Arthropoda; class Insecta; order Diptera; family Psychodidae; genus Phlebotomus; species Phlebotomus argentipes. Next base: position 6,797,308 of record NW_026776174.1, read on the forward strand.
CAGAGCCTGTCCAATTCCAAATGCACAAGGCTTCCTCATTTGAGAATTCCCTCTTCGTGGAGATGCTCTAATGAAATTTCTATTGGGATTCCTTGACATCGCAGCTGCCTTTTTTGCACGCCCATCGTCACTTTTCCCCCCACTGCATTTGCATATAATTTCATTTTAAATTCAACCACTCATTTTCATCCACTTCCACACAATGGGCTAACAATATATGAAGAATTTATTAATGACATTGAAAAATGCCACCACATGAGTTCATTTAAATGCACCATTCTGCTGGCGGGCAAATTGATCAGATTAGTCTGCTCGGAGGGATCCTGAGGGATGCCACGAATATTCAGCGCAATTTGCTCCCAGGAAAAGGGGCTCACAACTCAATTTCATCCCAGACAGTTTCATGCTGTTTTGCGTGAGCTCCACGATTAAATGAATCCCAACGAGGGCTTTGCCGTGAACATCATTCATAAATTGTCGTCTTCCTTGTTAAGCAGGGACATTCACTGCTTCTGTCGGGAAAAGACAGTGTGTGAATTTTTAATGGAAGCTTGCTTGTGAAAAATGGGTTCTCTGTTGAATTTCCGCATGAATTTAGAGGAAAGAATCCATATTATAGATAAATATCTACTAGAAATAAAGAAAAAATACGCTTCTTTTGTGTTTGAAAATATTTCAGGTCGTTGCAACTCTACAGATTTTGTATTTCAGTTCGTAAAAGCTACGATAAAGCGTTGAAAGGTTCACTAAAGGGTTTATTTAATATGAATTTCAGCTGTAAAACACGAAGAATCGATTCATTAGGACGAAATTGTGCCAAGACATCTTCTTCTATGTGTTTAAATCATGGATAAACTGATGAAAGCCAATCAATTTCCTCGGGAAAGCTCGAAGGATGTCTGGAAACACATAACCTCAATCTAGTGTATTGAAATGTGCGCAAATGATAAGATAAATCCAATAAATTTTTGCTAATCAACCCAAAAACCATATTTGTTAATTTCCTTGCTTTTCACGTGTATTTTTCGGCTTTACTTGCCTTCATATTATTGGTAGCTTATTTAAATTGTTATGAAAATAAAGTTGCAACGAATCATATTTCACACGATTAAATCAGACAGCCACAGACCTCCAATCAATACGTATTACTCACTTTACAATATCACAATTTAGCCAGAAAAATAGCTGCGAAATTTGCCAAAACTTTACCGAAAAACCTTCCAATCGTTCATTGAAATGTTAATATTGCTCTGTAATTAATATTTTGTGAATGATTCAGTTAATTTTATTGGTATTAATTGGAATTTTTGACTGAAATATGGCAAAATTAATAGAAAAATTGGAATAATTACCTTATAAAATCAATTTAAAAAATATATTCGGGTATATTTTATTCAAACAAGTTCTTAAAAATCTCCTTTTCATACTTTACATGAACTTTTCTTCAAGGGTTTCAAGTAAAACAATTAAAAAACATGACAAATTTCTTTTTAGTACTCCAAAAATAAATCTTTGAAATCAGGATGTTTATCAAGAAAACATTTAATGCGTTTGACTGCATTTTAAATCAATTTTCTCAGGAAAAAAAACGTACGGCGTAAACAATGAAAAGTTGACTTTTCACAATTAACGCCATAAAACATATGAAAATTTTTAACATTCGTGTTTTTTTTAGACGGAGTAAAACAGATAAAGAGTTTTTCAACAACGTAAAATATGAAAAATCGACTTTTCATAGTTCTCAATTCACGCTTCGATTTCAAATAATTGCCCATATTATATATCCATCAGAATGCTACCTGCGAAGGATGTGTGGGAGAGACCAGATCCGAACAATCCGATTTCCTGCATCAGGTGAAAAGCAGTCAAATCGACGTACCTGAATATGTATGCAGACGTAATCCGCCTGTCAACTGCACACTTTTTCACTGAATATTCTCATGTGCGTCTGCGGAGTGATTTGCATTTGACATCGTGAGAGAGCCACGCAGTGATAAACTGAATTATTATGACTGGAATATGTCGTAGCATATTATCTCATCATAAGTCATTCGTACACTTGAAGAAGAAGTTGATTTCTTCTCACTTCACACGCTCTACATGTGGCTCAACAATATTCATAGTCATTTCCATCATTTTGAGATTTACGTCTCTGTTTTTTATCATCCAGAGGAAAATAAGCTTCCACGGCGCGAGTGAAAAGCTTTCGCTGCTCAAAGTAATGTGCAAAAGACATAGAGTAAAGTTAATTTTGACAACAAACCACTGCTTCTGGCATCAATGAAGAGTTTAACTCTATTATTGTGTGTTTGTTGCCTTCGGCACAGCTTTGAGATGGCGCGTTATCTTATTTTCGGCGGGAAGAAAGCGTAGGGAAATAAAAAGAGTGGTGAGTAATAAAATATTCAGGAAGCTGTGAATGCGAAATTCCATATTCCATACATCGCCATTCAATGACATCTCATATGAAGCTTTTCGTATTATGCGGCATCTATAAGAAAAGGCGGTGAATATATGAGCACATGGGTTGGAATGGGAAAGATGCTGTGGGAAAGTAGCGAAAGCGCCACTTCCTACTGTCTGCTCATCCGCAGACTTCGCGCGTTGTGTGGAAATAGTTGAATATTCACACAGTGCAATATACCAGTGAATTGAACCACATCACAAATAAATAAGATAGAGAAAAGAAACCTCCAAATGCGGAGAGCAACAGCAAGACGAGAATGTTCTCATGGAATTATTACAAACTGAATTTGGTCTTCGGGGCTCCTCGTGGTGTTTCATATGTTATGTGGCTTCAAGAAAAATATACCCAGAGACTTTTCTCACTCTCGAGCGTTGGCAAGAATTGGGTGGGAAAAAGGGTGAAATTTGTCTGTGCATTTTGCCGTGCGGGAGAGGAAAACTAGAGCATTTCGCTGACAACTTCTCTCTCCCTGTGCCGCAACATCATGATCTTATGCTCATATGCTCCTCTGGCTCCAACACAACATTTCATGAAATATATCTCGCAATTTCCAATTGGTTCAGCATCTCATATTCACGATGTTCTCCCCCAGGATGCGCTCTTTTCATCCCCTTCCGCCGCCCCATTTTTCTCCGTGCGCCCTCAATCACAGCCACAATAGTGGAATCCACTCGCTTCCCTTCACACCACACCCCCATTTTCCCCATGGATGCATACATATACCCGTCAATAATAAATGGAGAAACTCCTCATCTATATTACAATCAATCTCGCATTTTATTTAACAAAATTGCGTTTTTTTTCCTTTGATTTTCATCGGGAAGGCGTGGAAACTTTGCGAAAAGAAGTTCAGCATTATGTCTGAAATAAACTTGATCTTAATGACAACAACTCCAAAAATAACACAAACAATTCACGTTAAATAGCCAGTGAGCCGAAATATTGGCTTTTTTCCTCGTTTATTTGGAAATCTTATCCAAAGAAGTCCAAACTTAGTTTGCTAGCATGTTCGGATCGCGAAATTTGTCGAGGGAAAACCTCGTTTTTCAGGCAGATGGAGAAGAAATATTACTTTGGAATGTATGGGGGAAATGTAGCCCAAGAACTGCTCTACACATAGAAAAAATATTCTGACATAAAACTTTTTTCGGTTCGAAGATATTTAGTAAAATGTGGCCAACAACCGGCGAATGTTTTACCGAGTGGCGCACAAAAGATCGTTTTTCACAGACAAGGAGTGATTTAAAATTCCCACACTGTTTTACATAGTAGCAGATAATTTCAATGTCTATCATTTGAGCCTAATTTGGGGTAAATCCGTGGAAAATTGGGCGAGATATGAGCACATATGTGCGGCAAAATGGGGAAAAATGGAAAATAGTCTTCAGGAGGAGAACCTGGGCGTCTAGGGCGCCAAATGAGGCATCGTTGGACAGCTGATGACTTAAGGAATCTAAAAAAAACCAGGGCAGGCAAAAGTGTGATTTTTGTTAGTATCTATGAGTGAAGCTTTACGCTTGTCTGAAATTTCTGTATATAAAAATTAATTCCTCTTTTATTTATGATTGCAAATTGCTGAAATTAAGCAAAGAGAATAAGTTATGTTTTTTTGCATAAAACACAAGGAAATTCTCAAATTTCTGTTGGAAAATTTATACTGCTGGAAAAGTATATTTTCGGGTTGATGAATTGAAATGTGTAAAAGTTTTTAATACGATAAACTGTAGTATTTCTAGAGAAGTTATCTCTCAAATTATCTCTTCCACCAGAAGTTAAATTCCTTTGGAAAATTTTAGCAACAGTCGAAACTATATTGATGCAAAATAATTAAGTGAATTTTCATTAAATTCTCTGATCATCGAAACTCAACTCATCGCTTAATTCCCGCCTTTTGAAGCTGTTTCATCGCGATATTGGCTGATAATTGATTTTTCGACTTCGCTGCTCTTGAAGAACTTAATTGACGACAATGCCATGATATCAACTTTCACTGAACGCCCGGCTTGACGATTTTCGTGAAATCACAATAGTCATTCTCGAGTGGAAGTCCTCAGATCGTGTGCCATCGAGGAGAAGAGCTTTTAATTGGCATCAATGACACTGAGCTTTTTTTCTTCTGTACAGTCAGCGAACGCGCCGAAATGGTGTAAAAATGTTGTGGCGAAAGTCTTTTCGGGAATTAGAAGAATTGCCTGGTTTTTTTCTCACAGTCGTTTTTCTTCCCCGAATGGCCAAGATTTGCTAAGAGGACTTTCCCATTTTCACCCGGCGATGGTTTTTATTGCCTCTGCACCAGCACGAGTGGATAGTTGTCTGAACGTGATTTGATTTCCATAATATAAAATTCACAGCGCTGCCATAAAGGATACATTTTGTTTGGTCTCCTTTCCATCTTCATGTTCATCCTCGGCGTTGGTCTTTTTGTGTGTTTGAGAAAGTTGTCTGAACGCATAAAAATTCTGACGAGCTTCTTTTTTTTGCTGTGTGTGTGTTACCCTTTCCCTTTGCGCCCCCCCCCCCATTCTTGCCGTCCCAGAGCGCGACTTTCGGGAGGGAAAAACAGCACGAGGAAAAGCGCCCTTAGAGTTACTGTCATCCACGTCATCATCAAAAGATAAACAGCGTGGTGAAGTAAATTGATGTTGAGTATTAAATTATTTTACACGCCGCACTGTCAAATATTATTTCTTGCGTTGTTAAAATATTGACGCATTAAATAAACATGGAAATTAATAGACAGTCGCGAGGAGCGATTAATTACCATACATAAATTCAGCATCATTTTCAGTATGATGCTGAATTTCCAACGGGAAAAGCTCAACACCTCATCCGTGCTCACACAGTGCTTGAATGTATAATTATCACTGATTGTAATATGCCAACTGTGTCAAAAATCGAATTATTGTCCGATGCTGAGCGTGCATTGAAATAATTGACGGCCGTCCTTCGCCAACCCTGTTCATCCTGGGCGGAATCCCCGCGGGGGGAATCAGGAGGAAAACATAATTCACAAATTATCAGTAATTAAATTTGCTACTCATCTCCTTGATCTCTCACGCTTGATGGTGCTGTTGCTGAACAGCTTCCCCAACTGTGTTCTAGTACAACTTTTCCCCGATCCTGCGCACTTTTCACGCCATCGCCTCCACCAAAGGGCGCCACCTTATCTCGCTCTTCCCCTCGATTTTTTGGGAAATCGCCGTCAGCGTCCTGTGCCGAAAGGAGCGACTCACACGGCAGTTTGCGCTCATCCTTCGACGATTCAGCGTCTCCCATCGTCGTGTCTCAGACAGACTTTGGCCACTCCGGCAACGTGCCAACTTCTATCTTGTAGCGATTCTTGAATCACGCAAACTATTTCGCAGTGACTTTTTAGTGGGAAAAAAGTGGTGAAATCAGCGTGAATTAACAGTCTTTCTGACAAAGTGTCTACTTTTTCGCCCAAAGTGAGTGGATTTCTGTAAGAAAGTGAAACCGACAAGTTCTTAAAGAAAGTATGTAATCTTCGACGGTTAAATAAATGAGAAATTGAGTGCAATAAAAATATGTTAATGAGTGAGAGACGTTCTTAAAACTTCAAAATTCAAAATTTATTAAGAAATTTTTAAAAGCTCAACTGACAGTGAAATCTTATAAATAGGATAATTATCTCCATACAAGTAACATATAGGAAACATAATAAAATTGCATGTAACATAAAATTGAAAAAAGCATTGCAAAATACTAGAATTGAAGATTCTTCCGGCACTTTTTACGCTCATTTCCTAGAAATCACTATTTCTTTTTTTTAATGTATTATCTAAAAATGTAAAAGCAAGAATTTTCACTGTTTCTTGAATTTTCTTACCTTCAAAACTTGTTTGTTTAACATTAATTTGAACATTTATTTATTGAAGTCTTACGAAAAACACGAATTTGTTGTTTCTTCCAAATGTCCATGAAATGTGACAATATATAATTAAAATCGGCTCATGTATAATTAATTGTTCGCGCTCGCAAACAGCGGCGTAATTGTATGAAAGAGTGATAATACTTCTACATAACTGACAAGTTTCTACAATATTGACGCTGTGCTGAGTGGCGGTAGACGAAGTTCGCCGACTGTAGAAAGTGTGGGGATGTAAGAGAGACTGGTGAAGACTAGGAGTGGTTTTGCAAAATGGGATAATCGTGTTCTAAGGCAACACAGATATTGCCGCATTGAATTATGCAGAAAAAGTCTCACACCCGCCCAACCATGGAGCTTTTCACGGTAGCTGAAAGCTCGCTCTTCAGCCCTCAAGTGGGATTCTTCACTCCGTGCGCTGAAGAGTAATTAAAGGCAACTGGGAAGATGAATTTATCCTTTGTGGTGTATATTTTACCGCATCGCATCTATCTTACTAATATAACTTTTTCCCACGTCGCATTTTCTCTTCTCGCACAGCTTAATGCAAATGCATAAAGAAAAATAATAACGATTGAAGTTTCTCTACGCCAAGACTGTAATTTGCAATCACTCCCATGAATACAAACTATAAAATATAATTCTTGAAGTTCAACAAATATGTTCGTAAACATGAGAAATGAGAAATTGACTTCATTGGCATGTATAGAACGGAGAATTTTCCATTAAAGGACGCTTAGGAGCTTTCGGTACGTGATGATGAATATTTTGGTATAATTGGTGAATTTGTGCATGAAGTGTATCCAATGGTGCGGATGTTGGAGACAATTCTCACGAGAGCGAAAGATTCACCCAGATTACCAGTGAGGATTGATAAACATCCAATCCATTTCCCCCACAACCCTCATGACGCTGTCGCTTATCGCTCTTAATTAATCAAGCTAACCCAATTTTGTCCGCAATTTTTTCAACTGCAAATTTTTTAATTATTAAATTATAAGTTCATGAGTCACGTATAATCAACCATCCGGAGCCCCCAAAAATTCTACCCTCTGGTGTGCTTAATATGAAATATTAAGAAATTATCTCTCTGGCCTCCCAAGTTGAGTCGAATGGGAAAGAATTCAGGGGGTGAATTTACATAATTCATTAGAGCTGGAGCATGAATTTTTTGGGGGTATCTAATGCTGTGTTCCCTCCACTCTCTCTCTCAATTAAGACAATTAGAAGGTAATTAAACCCCTTGGCACTTCGCACTCAACGAAATCCACTGTGACTTGTGGATTTTTGCCCAGTCAGACACAAAGTATCCTCGCGCAACCTCATGCGGCGCTGAACAATGAGATAGAGTGAAGTGAATGGATAGAGGAGGACTGAGCCGGAGAGAAGTTATGCGGCGGCCGGCCAGGCGATCGCATATTCGTGAGCCGAGACAGTGGCCGTTGGGAGAGTGTTTGGCAGTGTGAAGCGGCGTCCAGGAGCGTCGCCATGAGGCGACGACGAGTGACGCTGCTTCTGCTTGAGTTGATCCTGGCGGTGGCCTTGGCCGCGGCCCGCGGCCCCCCGCCGCCCATCCTGCGGCCGCGCGAGGGCGACCCCTTCGACAGCCTGCCGAAGAGCTTCTGGCAGGAGTTCTCGTCGCCCTTCACGGACTCCCCGGACGGCGGCGACACGGACGACAGCGCGGAGTCGCTGGAGACCACCACGCGCGAGCCGCAGCCCTTCTTCGAGGAGCCCGCGGCCGCGGCCAACGTCACCACGCAGCTCGGCAGCCACGTGCATCTGCACTGCCGCGTGAACGACCTGCGGGAGAAAACGGTGAGAAGCGCCTCGCGCGCGCTGTCCAACAGCTGACAGACCATTGCTCCGCAGGTCTCGTGGGTGCGCCGGAAAGAGGACCAGCTGCAGCTCATCACCTTCGGCCGCCACACCTACAGCAGCGACTCGCGCTACCAGCTCGAGTACCTGGCGCCCAACGACTGGCAGCTCCTCATCCAGTTCGCCAACGAGCGCGACGAGGGCCACTACGAGTGCCAGGTGTCCTCGCACCCGCCGCTCGTCTTCCTCGTGCACCTCACCGTCGTGGGTAAGTGCCCGCCCCCAGCCCCAACCCTCGCCTCACCCCCGCTCTCCCTCTCGCAGTGCCGCGCGTCGAGATCGTGGACGAGCGCGGCGGCGCCGGCGCCGACAAGTTCTACAAGGCGGGCAGCACGATCGAGCTCAAGTGCGTGATCAGCAAGGTGCCGCAGCCCACGACCTACGTCACGTGGAAGCACGGCCAGCGGATGCTCAACTACGACACCAGCCGCGGCGGCATCAGGTACAATTCGCGCCCTTTCGCGCCTCGCCGCGAGCTCACTTTCTAACGGCCGCTTTTCCCGCAGCGTCAAGACTGACCTGAAGCCCGGCGGAGCTGTGAGCCGACTCTACATCGCCAACGCCAATCGATACGATTCCGGCAACTACACCTGCTCACTGGCCGACGTCGCCGCGACCACAGTCACCGTCCACGTGCTCAATGGTTAGTCAATTTCATGGAGTAATTCAAATAAATTCCGCTAAAATCGAATTTCGATAAAACTATCTGTCTGAAATAGTTTCACAAATGAAATGCAAAGTTAAGATACCGTATTAATGAATGATAATTAGATTTGCTTCAGTTTTATACGCACAAGTAAATGCTGTATAAATTTGAATTTAAATCACAATTTGAAATGCATACACAATATAATCAAATGTAGAAAATTTCACCCTCGAATAATGCATATTTCCGTGTGATTTCAATTTTGGGGGTGTTTCCAAACTAAAACCACCAAAACCATTTAATTAATCATAAATTCCGTAGCTTGGCTCTCACCTGTGCTCTGGCAACTTTCAGGTGAGAATCCCGCCGCAATGCAACATGGAGGATCTTCGAGATGGAATCCAATTGCTTGGGCAACAATCTTCTCCTCCGTCTCCCACTTCCTTGTCCATTGCCGGTGATCTTGGACGATCTCAGTGGTCACGTTAGCTTGTGCTCTGAATATTGGCAACATGAAATCAAATGCTGTAAGCACTGGATGGTAAATGAACCGCAAAATTGTAAGTGAAACATCCTACAAAATGCTGCAAAAGGATTTCTCATGAATTATTTCAAATTTACCTCCCACAATGAATAGCAAAGAGCAAGAAGCTTCTGGATATCTCATAAATTTTCTATGAGATATATATACACACATATATATATATTGGGAGTATGGAATTTTGGGGGGGGGGAGGTGAAAAAGAAGAGAAAACATGAGAAACTAATAACGAATATCAAACTTTTTTCACTTAAAAGACAATTTTTTCGTACCTTTTAGGTAGATTGAATTATGTAAGGTAGCAAAAAAAAAAGAGTGAGAATTTCCTATGTAAATAGAAAAGTAAATGGTGAAATTCTTTGGTCTGTGAGAGAGAGTAAAATCAAATATAATATGACAGATAAAAAATAACTCTATTTCAGAGCATTTCTTTATGTGGTAGAGCAGACAAAGTGTGACAAGTTTCATAGTGTGTTAAAGTCTAAGGAGAAAAGGAGGATGTTGAAAAGTAACTACATATATTCCCTCGACATATGATAGGTTAATTTGTATGTAAGACACATGAATAAATGACAAACTTGCATATTGAGGAAGAGGTAACACGAGGACATTTTCCATCATCCTTCTCGCCCCGTATTGCGTTGTGGGTGAGAATTTGCTGAATTTCTGCTGTCTTTCCGCCGGTTAAATGGGTTTTAATAACAATCACCACCCATTTGCCCTTGGTTGGAAAGTGATTGTTGAAAATGTTGAATGGTTTGGGTTGGGCTGAAGTGGAGATTTTTGCCAAATGTGGAGGCGTTTTTGTGGCTTTCTCTCTCTCTCTCTCCAACCAACGCCCCTCAATAACTCACACGATTCCCAAGTTGGCAGATTTGGGTTACAAGAATTCCTTCTGGGCTCATGTAAAATGTGGCGCCGGCTGCCAGAAACACTAATCAATGCATTAAAGTTTTATTTCTCAATTTCAACTCTCACGCCGTTCATCGAAAATCCTTTTCTCATTCTACTAAATGGCAGAGGAAATGGCATAATTTCCATCCGTGAATCCTCCTCGAGTGGGAGGCAAAATCAATTGGCAAATAGTCAGAAGGGAAATCGAGTGTTTGAGGCCAATTTCAGCGGCAATTAAGAGCATCGCCACGATATCGATTATCATATTTTGCGAAGAGATAAAATTAGTGTATAATGCTGGCCGTTCTCACTTTATTCGACTCTTCAAAAACACCAAGGGGAAGATAATGTGGTTGAAATCTGTACACTACTTTCTGACACTTCCACAATTCCTCTGCAAAATCCTTCACACTTCCAGAACATCAGCACGGCTTAAAACATGCGTTTTCCTTATTTTCTTCACCTTTTCTTCATCATAACCTCAAATTTGGGAATCTTTGTCCAAAAAAAGACGCTTTTTTTTACTTTTATGAGCTTGAAAACTCAGAGAGAAACAGTATTTTAGTAATATTTGAAGTTTCCAGTGAATATTTTGATGTTTTTTAATTTTTATTCGCTCTTTTGGATGCACTTTGAAACATAACCTAGAAATTATCTTAAAATATCGGATAGAATCCTTGAAAGAAACTTTCTCGGAACGTTTTAAAGGCTTCAAAAATCGACAATGAGCTGAAATTTGATATTTTGGAGTAAGAAATACACAATTTTGTATCCTGAAACAATATTTTAGAGGTTATGGTGAATCTAAGCATAATAAACACAGTTTTAACTTGAAAGCTTGTGATTTTCAACAGATTTCATTATAATTCTGTCGGAAAATGCAAATTCTACCAGTTTAGGCGCAAAAATGAATGATTTTGAAGGTAATTTAGTGGCAAAGTTTGTCTTAAATTCATAACATAACCTAGAAAGATGCTGAAAATAATTCTTTTTCTCCAATTACTGTGTTGATTCCTTTTGAAAGTGACTGGTATTTTCAATATTGAAAATGTTGAAACACTTCCAAATACTTCAACAGAGTCGCACGCCACTTCTGACCATCATTTCTCCCCTTTGAAAAACACACACGATGTTCAGTGACCTGATCGATGGCGCTAAGGGCTGATGCTGCTCAGCCACATGCATTAAATGTACTTTTCGGATTTTCCATCGGTCGTCCGTGAAAATTTGTGTAAACCGCAATGCAGCAGTATCTACAATGTTGAATATCAGCGATTTTGTTGCATTGATAAAATTGTTCATCACGTGGTCTCGCCGCCACACTGCATTATCATATTTCCACACCCTCCGTCGGATATCCATTCGCACACATTTTACATCCCCATGTGTGTAGATATATTCTGCCATGGTGCAAATTACTTAAATTTACACATTCATTAATGTGGAAAATGTGTCGACACCAGAGTTGCCGCCGCCCAAGATGAGAGATAGCGGCGCCTGGATTACTTTGGCGGCTCGCATAACGAATAAATTTATCCCGCTTCCTCCCGTCGCTTCCGAAAAGCCATTTTCACGCGTTTTTCACTCTCTCTCTCTGAATTCGTGGCTCGATTTTGGTGTTTCCCTTCAAATCAGACCAAACAGCACAACAGAGCAGAGCTTGCATAGGATCAAATCAAAGGAAATTATACGTTTATTTGAATCAAGCATATTCAAAAACCACCTGCAATATCAGCTGCTCTCTAAAGTCCCAGCCAAGGGGGAGATAATATGGCTAAAATCTTTACACCACATTTAAAATTTGAGGTTACAATTTTTCTTTTCCACTCAGCTTTCAGAATCGTGATTTGCAATGAGTCAATTCCTATTCTAAATTCTTTTTCGTACCAACGGAAAATCACAAAGCGATTATTGAGGAAACTTTATGTTCACAATCAAATATTTAATTATTTGAAAAAAATAATCAAAAAATGATTACTTTCCCAAGTAAAATGGCAAAATAATCAAATATTGAATAAAATAATCAAAAAATGATCAGAATTTGTATGAAATAAATGGTCTCAAAACCTAGTGACTTTTCCCTTGTTTTTGTACTTTATAATTCACATAACTTAGAAAATATATATCAAAATGAAGGACTGAATATTAATAGATTAACATTAAATAGAATAAAACGATAAAAGAGGCTAAAATTAGTGATATTTTATTAAAAAAATTTTTATTACCCTGCAAATTAACTGAAAAATGAGTGAAATCTAACTGACAACTTTAAAATTCAAGTTTTCACACAATATCTTATGATTTTCTTCCGCTAAAATGGCATTTTTGCGTTCTATTTTTATAATAATTTTTTTTAATTATGATTTAATATTTTTTAGAAATATCGATTAAAATCTTTTGAACTCCATTTTGCTACTGCTTAGTGAAAAATTGAGGTTATGTTTAACTTTAGCAATGCCTTTTAATACTCCAATTTCCCAGAATCACCACAAAGTTCTGTTAAATCAATCACAAAACCTGGAAAAATATGTAAAAATTGAAACAGTTTCACTTTCTAAATCTTCTACTGATTTGTACACCACTTCTGTGTCATATTATCTCCCCCTTGGCGCCAAGTGAAGAGTCAATACGAGAATTTATTATTATTCCTGTGAAGTGACGAACCGCAAAAAAGATTAGGCGACATAAAATTGGGCGTTAAAAAAGGATAATCAAATATATTAAGTCTATCCATTTAGCTAAGCATTTATTAATAATGTAATATTTCAGCTTCACCCACAAAAAGTTTGGTGAGTTAAAAGTAATTAACCCACATTAGCAAATGACTTGAGGTTAATGCTAGTGCGACGGGACTTTCTCTCACACAAGAGATAAGTTAAATGAATTTTTAATTGTCCTCATGAACTATCAGAAGGGCGACAATTTGGATATGAAATCGCTGCATTTGCGGAAAGAAGAAAGCGTGAAGGAAATATTGGAATTTCTCATGCTTTCGCTGAAGGGTGGAAGACAAATACCGGAGAGTCACCTTCTTGGCGAGAGTGTTCACATGAGTGGACAATGACGTGCTCGACAGCTGAACAATTTCAACAAGTTTCCTCTGGTCAGTGTCAGAGCACGAGACATAAGGTTGCAAAAGCGCCCCATTGAAAGTTACCCGACCGCCAAACAAGGGGTTGCGAAGGCAAGCTTGTCCCACCCATGAAGTCACTAAATAAATTGCAAGGGAAAATCGTATCGTTTTTCCAAAGCTTTGCCCAGCCATGAGATTGTCATAAAAGTTTGGATTTGATTTTATTGCGATGGGATACAAATGATAAAATTTGTCGCATCTCCATTGGATTTAACCCAAATATTTGTCTGAAGCTCTCTTCCCCACCCCCCCAATTGTGGCCCCCCCGCCCCCCACAGTGTCGTCTTTGAAGAGCCATTTCTGTCGTGAATGGGATTTTGGCCGTTAAATCAACTCGCCGCGAGCGATTGGGAGCATTTTCTGGGCAGCTGCATTTGTCGATTAATTTATCTCATGTTTATTCCAAGGCTTTGCGCTCTCGCTGCCTTTCCGCCTGAATATTTCATACCACGCCTGGGAAGGATGATTTTTTATTCATGTCTCTGTTTGCGAAAAAATATTGATGGCGAAATTAAATTTTCCTGCTTCATGGATCTCGGTCGTGTGAGCCGTTTTTTTTTGCTCCCCAAAACCAGCCTCACACTCTCCAGCACAGCAGCAGCATTCTAGAAAACAGAGATCTTCAATACCCGTGAAATTGGGAAACACCAAACCAATAGTGAAAAATCAACAGAAATCTCGGAGATTAAATTCACATGGGATGAGGATCTCATTCGAATATTGGCACCACGGCGAAGAGCGCGAAGAAGCTCTCTGTGTGGGGAAAATATTGCAAAAAGGTTTCATTTCAATGGAAAATAGTCGGGCGCCGGCAAAAACTCAGTGTAGAGTGAATATTTGTTAAGAGGATGAGAGCAGAAGTCCTCGGTTTCGTTTGTCTTTTCCAGAATTTCTCACTCCTTCGCATTCCTTTTGCCTCTTCACTCTGATTTCCACCTACACACTCAGCTCTGCCAGAGGTTCCGAAAATAAATTCACAAAGATATGAGATTAAGAACTGCTTCATTTCGTTTGTGTCACAAAGAGAACTGAATTTAGAGAAATTACAGAAATGTTCGCACATTTTATTTTCAATTCTCAGTTAATAACAATATGAGTTCATCTTGAATTCATCAAACAATCTCTCTGGCGATTGTTAAATTGAGCGGTCGTTGCAACTTTAAATTCATAACACTTTAAATACGCTGAAAAAGTTATTAATGTGACTCATAACATTTATGAAAGAAGTGAATTTATTTTCTGCGAGACATGAAACGTTTCAAACGTTGACATCTGACGCCAATTCATATTTTTCATCGCGTAGAGACAAGAAAAACCAGAAAATTCACATGAAAACTGAGAAAATTCAAAATAATTATGTTTTTAGATTGATTATTACAGTTTAATTGGATTTATCTGGTCATTTGTGCACATTTCATCATTTTAAACCGTTTTTTGCTTACACTGAAGAATATTTCCTTATTTCCATTTCGAGAAAAATGACAGAATTTGGCTAAAGTTGGAAAATTCTACCCTAAAAACACACAAAAATAGGTGTTCAAGAGTAATCACAAAGAAATGTCGTTTTGACAGCTGAAATTCGTATTAATTTGAACTCTCAACTTCGTCTTGTATCGTCATCTCGTTCGTATTTTATTCGTACTTTACACTAGCGCCGCCCAGCGGTCGTCAAAGTAAACTGTAACGAACGTAAAGGTGCAAATTCGTAACTTTTACGAACTAACATACGAAATCTGTAAAGTTGCAACAGCTGATTAGTCACCTTTTGTCCTTTGTTTCTCAAGTCTGTACAATTTTTGCTCAATTGCATAATATCGATAAGAGCATCTTGGAAATATTTCAGCTCTGCCGAAGATCTGAAGAGACGAATTGCGAAGAGGAGCAGTGAATTAATTACATGCATTAAACTTTTGTTTTCCCACCCAACCTTCCCAGTCATTTACATGGCTTTCCTTTTACCTTTCTCAGTTGTTAACCATTTTATGTACAATGTTGAAAAGTATTTGCTTTTCACTTAAAACACTGGACAAAGGCGCTCAACATCAAATGCAATACAAAAGCATTCCTTTTGTGATTTGTTGAATAAATTTTCCTTTTCGACTCCTTAACAATAAATTCAAACAAATAGAGAGCGAGAAAGTCAGGGCAAAACTTACTTAACAATATCAAACATTTAGTCATTATTTTGCACACTGACAGCTGCGGTTGCTGCAAAATTCTGCAGACAAACGCCAGAGTCTTTATTGTTTTCCACATACAGCAATTTTGTGTATTTCTGCATGCGCGATGATATGACAATCGCTTGATTGACAGCGTTGAGTGCAATGATTATGAAATTATGCTGAAAAATGAAGCATTCCATCAGTGACGTGTCATAAAAATGTTTTTTCCATGAACCGCCGATGATTGGAAAACGAGCAGAATGTATTTTTAATTCCACTTTCATATTTTATTCATTAAAATGGACAGTCAATTTTTCTCCACTTTTACCCAAACATTTTGCCCTGGACGCAGTTAATTTATTCACAAAAATTCTACTTTTCCGCACTTCATAGTACAAATTGTTCTTGTCCGGTGATAATGTAATTGGTAATTTTTACGCTATGTTATGATTGTAATTGCAACAAAAAAAAAAAGAATTCCCACCCATTTTGAGTGAATATAAATTGTGCTTTTGGCATTTCGAAATAATGATATGTAAATTTTCCATACTTTATGTCATGGGCAATTTTGTAAATTGTTCATGGTTTTTTTTTTCTTCTTTAGAGCAATCTTTAATTTAAGTGCTAAGTGTGTTCTACCCTCCAGAAGGTCATCTTCCCGATGTAAGCACTTTCCTCACTGTATCATGCAAATTTATCAAAAAAAAAAGAAGGAAAAAATTTGTGGGGAAACTTGAACAATTCCTTTGTCCATCCTTCTGGCCGGAAAGAGGCCTGAGATTTCTCTCAGTTGGCAGGAAATCGTGTCGGTCTGGTGAGAAAATAATGGACAGTTGGGGGTTGTATGGAAATTGGAACCTTTTTCTGGCGCTCGTTTGCAAAAATAAATATGGGAATAATGGCTTATTGTAGCCATTTTCACGCTACACGAAACAAAAGACAGCCGGATGAGGGGCAGTGAGGGTATTTGGGGTGCCCAGGGGGGGTGAATTCACATTAACACGCGGATGTGCGTTTTATGTGACTAGCAGCTGACACACTGTCTCTTTCGCACCCACGCGGATTGGTGGCCGGAACTGGCCGGAAATATTTATGAGACTCCTTTTGCCTGGCTCGCATCCCAGGAGCGGCAGAAAGCTGTGTCATAAGCAACTCCGACGGACACTGGCTGACCCCCCAAACCGCCCACTCTTCGCCCGAATCGACACGCCACATTTGCTGAGGGCAAACGAGGGAAAAATTTGCCAGAGCAAGAGAGAGAGAGAGCGAGAATCATCCCCAAAGTTCACCTTATTGCACGGCCCAGTGTCTCACTTGGGTTCCAAGAACAAAGAAATAAGGCAAACTGTGAAGACTTTTGCGCCATATTTACTCATGAGCAGGGACTACATTTTGGGAATGAGATGAGTTGCCAAACTATATTTACTCCGCCAATATTAAAGAGCGAACAGAGGATTGTGAAAATGAAAGCTGCTGAGCAAAAGTGTGGAGACTTCTTAGAGCCATCACACACTTGCTGCTGAGCCACGAGAGGTTAAGCGAGAGCACGAGTGTGAACGATTGACAGCTGCTTGAGTCATAAAACGCGACTGATCCCTCGATAAATCGAAGGTTTGCCCGATATTTATAGACTTTCCGACGGCCGAAAATTCGCTGAATCATTTCACAGCTCAAAACGGACAAAATGGTGGATCTCTTTGCGAAAGTTTTCGTGGGATCTTAAAATCAGTCAATTCTTCTGCGAATCTTCCATTTTTTCGCAATTTTATCGTAAAATTTCATGCTTTTTGATAAAATAAACAAATCAATTGACAACTGAGAGCGGCACACGAAGCAAAAGTGGCGCTAATGTCGACAAAGAAGAATAACTCTTGAGTGTATTTAGCGCCAGAATAGCAACAAATGATGACTGACCTTTACTCCAAGCTCATCCACGGAGGATTGATCCCAGTTTGCGTCCATTCGAGGGTAATCCGCAAGTCTGTAATCGCTATTATGGTTTTCGCATGCAAATGCGCCATTCTGACTGAAACGCCGTCATCCAATTTTTATCTAATCACACTTTGAGAAGACTTGAACCCATTTAGAGGCAAACTGTTTCCAGTCTGAGGCTGTTCTGCTTAATTGAAACTTACGAGAGTAATTGTAATTGCTTGCAATTAAATGGGTAATGAAGGACGCTGGAAACATATAAGTTACAGACCACAAAATTGTCGCCACACATTCATGTCGCAATAATTCCTCTCCTCAATCGCCAAGGCTGAGAAAGCAGGAAACATTGCTACAAAGTATCGCCCAAAGTTGCGTTTTTGAGTGATATTTGAGTATTTCCCTGAAATATTCATGCCAAACTATGGCTTCACGAAGATTGAGTGGAGCGAGGTTTAGTTAAACATTCTCGTTAAAAGTCATCAATTTCATATGAATACAGAGTGATCTTGCCTTCTTCCATCGTCTCTAATCACTTCTCTTCACAATCGATAGCACAAGATGTGGAGAGAGAGAGAGAAAGTTTTTCGCTAAAAGAGGAGGAAGTGAAAAAGGGAACTTTCTTCCGACTGCGCCACAGACACTCCAAGAGAAGCTTATGGGAATTGAAAAGACTTTGTAAAGTCAGGGCCAATGAAGCGAAGAATGTGATTGATGACAGAAAAACACTGACAAAAGCCACCAATAAAGCTGCTGATTAATTTCTTGTGTACTTTATCGTCTCTTTTCATCTCTTGAAAAATCTTTAAATAAAATTTTCTACCGGTTTTCCCCCCATCGCCTGATGGGCGCGACCCAAAGACGAAAAGAGTGCCTGCCCGAGTGGTGGAAAATCGGCAGGGCTTTAATCACGGGCGAAATGGGGGCGGAGGAGCAAGAAGGGGATGTAAAATACAACACCCTAAATGGGTATTGAATGTCATTAAGTGTGATTCTTCGATTTTGGGGGGACAGACAAGTGGGCTGCGCTGGGGATTCTGGACATCCCCAGGAAAAGAGGATCACAGTTAATGTGACGTGATCAATGGGGACAAAATTGGCCTGGAAACATCACAGACTTTCCCAATGCTGAAAATCAATGCGAGAAAGAGGTCATTATAGAGATTGTTACATGGCTATTAAATATAAGCTCTTAAGCTTCACGAAAACTTTTATTGTCTGACTGTCATTGTTGCCCAGGCAGCGCACACACACACACACATAAAACAACTGTTCTGCCATCCCACAGGAGCAAGGAAGAAGAAACAAGAAATTGTTGTGCAAGATAATCGGACGAGGAATCTTCCTTCCTGTGGCAATTTATTACTTCGTTTTATTTTATACACGCTGAACGCCACAATAAAGTTTAATTCTCTTCCGAGGAGAGCCAGAGCGGAGGAGTTCACTTCGCTGTGACACCGTGAGTGGCTTTTCATGGGTTTCCCACTCGACGGCGGCTGTTGTTCTTTCCAAAAGGGGGAGGCGGAAAACCCCCACCATCAAGAAGGTGTGAGTTGAGCTCCTCGTTGACCTTGTTGACACCGTCAATTTGTTAAACGCTCTCCCTCATTTTCCCCACACTTTTCCTCATCGAGTCGCAGCTCAATATGAATTACCCCAGCAATCACCATCTCATCACAATTTAATTCCACATTTTCAACGATGAGATCTTGTGCGAGGAAAAGTTTTATGTTTTCCACCCCAATACAATCGCCCGCCATCGGCCCACGAGGGTGGGTGGGTGGGGTTGATGAAAGAAGCTCCAGCAATCTACAGGATTATTGGAAATCACATTGATACACAAGAATTATTGTGTGACACTTTATGGCTCGATCTCGTTTGTTTTGCCACCAAAAAGGGAATACATTGTGTAATCACTGGATGGTTTCGAGTTTCTGCACAAGTCATTCGATACTCTTGCTTCCTTGATTTTTGTTTTGTCAATATTTGTGATTTTACACAAAACATTCCCAGTGATAAATGTAATAAATGAAGAGAGGAAATGTAAGAGATTTATTCGAGCAATTGTGGACATAAATTTGCGTCTCTATTGAAGGAACATTTTAACTTACAGGCTTGAAAACAAGGTGGAATTCTGTGCAAGGGGGAGATAATATGCCTTAAAACTGTTCCAAATTTGGCTGACTACGTTATTGTTTCTACGTTATTTCCCAAATTATATTGAATATTTTAAATTTTCATTCGATATTCCTTTAGGAAACCACTTAAAACCGCTTCTTTTGGGTAACTTTTCCCACCATAACCTCAAAATATCACTAAGAGTTCTTCAGAAACTCCATTAAAAAGCTTGCTAGATCACAAAATGATCTGCTTATGACTTGCCAATGAACTCAAAACGGCTGATTCAGGCTCAAAATTGTCCAAAGAGTTTTCTAAATGAACATTTTCTAGGTCTAAAAGTCAATTTGAGAGTTTATGTTTGAGCTCAATACAATTTCCAGTGTTTCTTGGCATCAAATGATCAGAAAAGCTATGGTTTTTGCATGCGAATGCTTAATTCTGGCTATAAATGAGGATTTCTCTGAATTGAGCATAATAATAAATGTGCTAGAATGCGAGTTCTATCTTTGATTCGTTACATAACCTGAAAAACGATTTTTATTATTGAATTTACGCAAATATCGAGGAATATCCAAAGAATTTGGATAATTTGTCAGTGAAATAAGATCTCCGGAAAGGAGATTTGTAAGCTTTTGAATACTTTTACTTCTTAAGTACTCCTTCTGAGCTGTACACCACTTCTGACTGTATTACCTCCGCCTTGATTTTGTGTATGAAAGGAACATTGTATGAATTCTGCTGATATTATCTGACATCCTTTGCCATTTCTCCACATTTAGCTGAAGCAGAGAAGTTGAATGTTTATGGTAAATATCTTGGGAATGTTTGTTTTTATCTCTCTTATAATTCTTTTTTTTTCGCAAAAAGAAGTTCTACAGTTGGTTTATTTGCCACACAATAAGAGTGTAAAGAATTCAAATTACAGCATTCTTCAACCTTTTCTATTTTGCAAAAGGTAATATAGGTTTATTTACTTTATGCGCTTGCATTATGTGCACGAAAGATCTGTGAAATATTTCAATTTTATTGCTCTGGCATTTTTCATGAAATGCTCACAAAATGCTTTTGTGTATTTACACTCGTAAATATTGCGAGTAATTTTGTAGTTACTTTTAAAGCACAGCAAACTAATTGCTTGCTTCTTTAAATGACTGTCTCGAGTGTGTGTGTGTGTTTCAGCGAGCAGTGAGCAAAGTCACGAACTTTCGCTCTAACTTTTATTGCGTCAATAAAAGAAGATCTGGGGTGAGCTTTCTTGTGTTCCCTTTTGACTTTTTCCCATCCACCAAAGATTTACACACAATTTACAATCAATATGAGAGTGGGGGGAAAGTGGCGATGGGGAGAAATATTGCAAAAGTGCGATGCTTTTTCACGATTCCCGCAGGAGATTGGAGAGGAAAGGAAAAATTGGAAAATTTACGCCACTGCAGAAGATCCAGGAACAGTGCTGAAATAGAAGAATGCCATCCATAGAATCGACGGTATGATGCCGCATACAAAGAATTGTGTGAATTTTGCCAGAATGCTCCAAATAGGAAAAGTCAATTCAAATTGAGAGTCACATACATATGCGCTTCATGCTTTTTATCGCATCAAATGATAGGAATTCTTGCCGAATTCACTGGCTGACTTGCTGGTGAAATTTAATAAATTTCAATAAACCTCCACCGAATAAATTTGATGGTGGAAATTATTTCCATAAAATGCTAACAAACAAAAAAAATCAAATCATCAACAAGTGCGGCTGTGTGGCTTTCAATCCCAGGGGCGAGATAATACACCTAAACAGTGTACACCACTTCCAAAACACTTCCGCAATTCCTCTGCAGAATCTTCAACACTTCTGAACGCCCTCAAAAATGCATTTTCCATCGCTTTTTCCACTCCATCTACTGTTTCTCACACTCAACTCTGACTTATCACAAATCAAACCCGGGTTTTTCCTTCTCAAGAGACTTAAGCTCTTCAAATGCTTAGATTTAAAATTGTAAAAAATGATTTTAATGTCCCAGAATTTATTCATAAACAATTTCTGTCTTCATTTTCTAATTTAATCTGCAGAAAATGCTTGAAAAAGAATTCTGAATAAATTGTGAGGTTATGAATTGTGCCTAAAAATATGCTTTAGGCCTGGAAATGAGTGTATATGACGAATATTGCAATGTTTTCACTAAGAAATGAGGTTGAATTTGCCATTTTAGAGCACAAACTGAATTTTCTTAGACATTTTTGACGTTATGGTTGACTTTTAAGATGTTTTCTAACCTAATCTGAAGTTTTTTCGAACGCAAATGTTCGATTCTGCTAAAAACGGGCAAAAATTGTCAGCCTTAACACAAATTAGACGATTTTGAGGTTTATTTTATCACCAGATTCTGTTTTAAATCAATCACATAACCTAAGAAAGGAATAAAATTAATTTTTAAGCAAAATTAATTAGGAAAATGCCTCAATTTGATGAAATGGAAGCTTTTGCAGTGCAAATATTTGATATATTTTGCCTTTTCTATTTCCAAAAGACTTCCTTTCAAGCTGTACACCACTTCCGACCACAATATCGATCCCTTGCTCGCAATCCTTGCGAGTGTAATTCAATACGAGGCTCAGAGTGGACATATTATATTGGTTTATCAAGTGGGGTTCAATAGAGTTCATTTATCACAGAAGCAAAGCAACATCCAATTACTGAGTAATTGAAATTACCACATCAATGGCGTAATGTTTTATTATTATTTTAATTGAAAAACGTTTGAAGAGCTGATAAAATTCAGTTTTTGAATTATCTCTGCCAAAATTGAATTTATATATTTTTACCCTGAGACACTTTGTGCAAAACGCATGTAAATAATTTCACACACTATAGATTTAAGTCCTCTAAATTGCACAATAAAGCGCATATTCTATTTTCCATGCGTATTTAGGCCCCTAAATGTTGGCGTTAGGAATACCAGCAGATATGCGAATAGCGTGCGGAGCTTTTTCATTTGCATAATCCGCATAATTAATTATTGACAATTTCGCGGCGCTCATATTCCGTATTATCGCCTCATCATCATGATGTTATGAACCTATAGACTTGTACATGAGCATGTATATTGAGTCCTCAGGGAAGTACTTAGCATTTTTCCGTATTTTTCTCAAGATTATTCATTATAATAAAGCCTAAAATGTGTGCCATGTAATGCCCAGAGGAGAATTTCGATGAAAATAATCCCCAAAATGCTTGTTTATATTCCCAAGATATCATTATCCATATGGAATTAATAAAACATCAAGCAAAAATGTTACAATATAAGCAATTTTTTTGCAGTCACAAATTAATTGAAATAAAACTGATAACACACTAAAATTTCATAGGAATTCATTTCAATGAAAATAAAATGGCAAATTCGGTTTTACAAATTAATTTAATTAATTAATTCGCGGAATAATTTTAGCAAAATGATTAATAAATTTAGACTGTTGACCAACGAATTTCAAATAAAATTTACATATATTCATCGCAGAGGTCATGCTGGATGAAAAGAAATCTATTTCAATTACAAATTGATGTTCGACATATGCATTTTCAACAGGTAAATTCGAGGTAAATGAATAGATAACAGCTCACTATATTATTAAAGGCGAAATTCACTCGCGATTTCCGACCATTTCCTTTGCGATTATTCAATCTTTTTTTTATTTTTCTACATATTTCTGCTAGAGGGCAGCAGTGTAAAGGCATGTATAAGTTCTGAAAGTATTTTCCAAACCAATTTTCCAACCGAGTCTGTTAACCATTAAATTGAAACTTCTTCATGCCTTTCAAACTTCATCTACTGATCAGACGATGATGAAATCGGGCCTTTTCACACGAAAAGCTTCATTCACATGCTCAAAATTCCTTCTATCCTGGCCAGGATCACGCCAGGAAGGCAAAAAATGTGAGAATGCGTGAAAAGAGAGAAAATTACGCGAAAAATACGATGTTTTGGCGTTCCCCACGCCAACTTTGCTGCCCTCTGACGGCGATATGTGGAGAAAATAATCAAACATTTAAATGTTAATTAAATGTTCGGAAAAATACTAAAATATAACTCGATTTATTGAAATATTTTGCCTAAAATGTTCAATTTTAGTAAGTTTACTTGGAAAATAAATATTCTTTTGATTTTTAAGAATCCTCAAAAATTGGTTGGTGATTTTCCCTTTGCAATTTTATATATGTTTGCGTCGATATTTCTCCGATATATCGCGGTGTTGAAAAGTGATGTAAAAGTTTTGGATGTCTTGATTGGATTTTTGGCTATTCTCTGCAAGATATTGACCAGTTTCGAACATCAATCAGCATTCATTGATAACAAGCGCATTGTCTTCGAGTACACACAATGTTATTTCTCTCTCAATGGACTGACGCATCTATCTTTGGATACTTTGATGGAGAATTACGTGGGAAGCCCATTGTTTGGGGACTATGTCATTCTCCAATTTACAACACGAGATACATCCTGTTTATCTGTGTTGCTGGCATTGCGGAGCGGACAAAAAGTCCGAATTGAGGGTGTATCAATCGATGATGGGCGGCAGCTTTCGGGGCTTTGCGACAATTTCGACCAAATGCACTGAATATCGCAATAGATTTTATATTGTGCACAATCTTTTTGTTCCCAATCACGCGATAGGGAAAACGTTGCTCAAACATAGAGAAAAAACCCAGATAAATGCAGCCTTTGTTGAGTTGAATTGAGAGTTTTGCAAACAGGAAAGTATATATGGAAAATTCGTATGCATGAGCAAATCGGAGTATTATTTGCAAATTTTCAAATCACAACAGAAGAATTTCTCTACAGATTTTTCCTTTTGGAGTTCAAAGAAGAGGAAAAAACACTGGAACATTTCTAAATCGTGCAAAGTTTAGTAAATGTTAATGCGTAAAATTTTCTTGCTTAGACAGAAACACAAATATGTCTTTGTCCTTTTGTGGAAAATCTATTCCTACGACCGTGAATAATATTTGCTAACATGTCAATGAAGAGGAATTTTCATTGTGATGAGAAAGCGGCTCTCGATTGAATCGAATTTGTGTCAGTCAGTGAAATAGAGATTCCGAATGTCTGACGAGGCGCCTTGTAGTGATTCTCCATATCCCTCCGTAGGCGTATCTCGATCCTTTTTCCACCCTCCATTTGTCCCCTTCAATTTTCTCTCATAAATCTCTGTAAAATTAATTCAAGAACGAACTAAGAAAGAAGACAGAGAAAAAATTCATTCCGGAGAGTGACATTTTAACATTTCCGCTTAAGCTCCGAGTCCAGGATGTGCCAAAGCACACGCTCAGTGGAGGAGATGGAAGGAAATGTGATGAGAAAATCCTTGATGAAATTGAAGATATTGGAGAAAACTTCTCTGTGTGTGTGTGTGTTGAGTTCAGAATCATGAAATTAGTATCGAGAATCACTTCATTGACACTCAATTCCTACCCTGATCATTCGTGGCTGTCGGACTCTCGGGGTGCGAGGAAGAAATCGGTGTAATTAATAGTTTCTTCCTCACCCACAAGGTGATTCGACTCAATTGGGTTTCTTCACTTTACTGCACAAGAGTCAACGATGTGGCAAAAAGGCACTTGACGTATTATTCCCCATTAGCAGCCAAGAAGTCTAGTCATTTAGCATGATTATCAGGAATAAGAGATTTCAAATTAAATTCAAACCACCGCTCGTTGCAACTTTAAGTTCATAGCATTTTAAATAAGCTGGCATTAATGTGAATTCAGTAAAAGGTGTTGCAAGATTACCTTTCATATTATTTACTAATGAGGGGAATTTGTCTTCTGTGAGTCCTGAAATGTTTCAAACGTTGGCATCTGACGTTAATTCATGTTTTTCGTCGCGTGAAGGCAAGTACAGCCGGAAAATTCACGTGAAAACCAAGGAAATATAGAAAATCGATGTTTATATGTAAATATACACATATTTATTGGATTTTCCTGACCATTCGTGCACATTTCAATGCACCAGATTGAGGTTATGTGTTGGTAATTCGTTTCCCAAACCATTTTCAAGTACATGAAAAGCTATGATTTTATTTCATTTATTGTTCACGCGTACATGTCGTGACACACACGCAAATAAGACTGTGCTAAAATGTCAGAACGAAGACATCTTTCGAAATTCGTATTAAATAAACTCCAAACTTTGCCTTGCAACACCTTCTCGTTCTTATTTCAGTCTTACTTTACACAAGAGCCGCCGGGCGGCTGCCAATATAAGCTATGGAAACTTAAAGTTGCAACACCAAATTAGTAAGTTTTACGGACTGAAATACGAAACCAGCAAAGTTACAACGAACGGACAGTCTTGATTTAAAATATAAGGAGTGCAATTATTCTTCAATCTTCACTTATTGAATTGCAACATTTAAGTGTGTCTTGCAGAAAAATGTGCAGCAAATGAAAAACGATATCGCGATGACTCGGTTTCTTCTTCAATGCACAATTTACACCTAAGTAAGTGAAAACACCATTTGCACTCAATCGCTTACGGGCTCCACAAATCATTGACAATGAAGCGATTCACCCCCTAATGTTTCTCACCCAACCCCCTTCGCAGATGCACACCGACGAATTTTCCACCCTCGCCGCCAGTTTCCCCCTTGCATTCCGGGGCAACTTGTTGAGTATATTGTTCTCTCTGCGGATCGATTTATAATTTAATGTTGCTATTGTTCGCTTCGTCTTCTTGCGCAAAACTGCAAGATGAAGTTCCCTTTGGATGCGCCACGCTGACGCGGACAAAGTGCTCCCGCGGGAACACCATTTGATATGTCAGAAGAAAAGTGTACCTATTTATCAATCTTTATCTCTGTGAAATGTGCGCTTCTCTCCGCGCAAAAATTCTTCACACATTTTTAAATCCCTCGCAACGTTTGGATGATAAATCATGGTAAAGATAATAAATGACGATGAGTGTCAAATGCGCTCGCACTGAGATTTATTCATGCGTCACACCAAATTCAATGAGCACAGAGATCATTGACTATTGAGATGATGGATTTCTCGCGCTGAGACAGAAATCAATCGTGCCAGCGATTCACATCCACTGCAAAACACCACAAATTGCGCTTTGCAACCGCTCGACTTCGACTCTGAATGCTGTTTGTTGCGACAACTCAGCAAAGGAACCAGCGTTTATACATACAGAACACGATAATTAATTCAGCATGCTTTAAATTGAAACGATTTAAGTGTTTGGTCCAAAATTACTTTAACTTTCCACTCCTTTTCCTTTTTTCTCAGAAAAAGTCGTAGCATTCTTCATGCACACAACCTTTATGTTGTCTAACAAGCAAAACAGATGCTTAATTATATAAAAGGCTTTCGAATACAAAAGCTTTCAGTTTGAATTCAAGAGGGAGACAGTGTGGGAGACTTCTGCAATATCTGGACAGAATCTTCAACACTTCAGAAACTTCTGAACGTCTTTGAAACCATTTTCATCACTTTTTAGACCCCTTCAACTGTTTCTGACAATTAAATCCAGGTTTTTTCCGTCTCTGGAAGTTTAAACTTGTCAAAGACTTTGATTCCATATTGGAAAAACTCATCTTAATGTTCTGGGATTTGTTTATGACAAATTTCTGTCTTTACTTACCAGTTTTGTCTTTGGAATATACTTGGAAAATTCGAGTAAAATTGAAACGTTATGAATCCGACTGAAAAATTCTTCTTGGATTAATTTAAACGCTTTCAAATTTGTAAAACAAAAAATAAAGCAAAAATCACAATATTTTCTAATAGACAATGAGGATAAATTTGCTTATGAATATGAAGATTTTTCGAACGCAAATGTTCAACGCTGCCAAGATCTGTGACTTTATGTGATAAGAAATATATTAAACTCGTTAAGAATATTATTGAGACTGTTGAAGGTTACTTTTTTCATTCTTAAAACGCAATTATTGTTGAAAATTTGCTGCAAAATAGTACAATTTTCTGGACTATTTTTTAGAATAAAAATGCGAAAAACGGACTTTTTTTGGCAAGAAATAATTATTTTTCGTCTTTAATATATTCTAGAGAGTTAAAGGCGATGAAATCATCTTTCCAAAATTTGTGCTACTTTTGACGATCGGATAAGAATTTTGGGAAATATGAGTAGATAAGTGGTAAAAAACAGTCGAAAATTACTCCTTTCCAAAACACAATTCTCTCGATGCGCGAAAAGCGGTAAAATCAGCCAAAAATAAATATTAAAATTATATATTTAATTTGTTAAACTGTCTTTAGATGCATTCTTTGCCGTGTAATAATGTAGAAAATCCGCCCAACACTGGCCAAGATGAAGAAAAATATTCCAATTAAACACAAATTTGATGATTTTGAGGGTTATTTAACAATCAGAATGTGTTTTGAAGGTTTTAAATCAATCACATAACCTAGAAAAGAAGAATATTTAACCACTTCCATAGAAGTTGTACACCACTTCCGATGATATTATCTGCCCCTTGTTGGGATATCTTTGAGTCTTCTACGCTAGTTTGTATTTGGAATAGATTCGGTTTTAATGCGATGCGACAATTGGAAGAGAAACGTCAACTTGAGGTCTCTCCAGTGTGATTTTTCAGCATGTGTAAATCCTCGAGGGGTGAAATGCGGAGTGTATTTATGGGGTGACATTGTGCGCGGCAGAACATGGGGCTGAGCAAATGTAGTCGTCGTCAGTGGAGTGTATTTATTGTAGTGCTAGAGGAAATAAATGGACCATTGCATCGGGTCTTTTGCAACCAATTCACCCAATTATGCTGACCAGGTGGTTTGAGAGCGGAAGATATGGGTAGGTTATGTTGCGCCTGCCGAAATCGTGGAGCCATTCCGATGCCACCCACACCGTGAATTCTGTTCTGATTCACTGAATGCCAATAATTTCCCATTTGTGAAGCACCATTTGCTGCCAGAGCCACTTGACTCGTGTGACACACCCTTGGGCGTCTCATTTGCCCCATTTCTGTTTCATCGCGTGGACTTCTTCGCAGCCCACAGATTGTGTGGGCTTTTCCTCCCTCTTGTCGCTGTTATTTCCTAATGGCGCGCCATCGCGAATTGCAAAGGTGTCATCAAAAATGCATGCATGGGACAGCTGGGGGTGCTGGCGTGTCACGCAGAATGAAAAACGATGGAGAAATCCAATTTCACCCCCTGCGGCGCACCAAATTGCACACCGCGGATCCCCAGCAATAAGTCAACCGTCACGTCGCACCAATTTTCGCACCAATTACTCAATTAACATTCCACGGGCGGGAGCTTACATCGAAAGGAGGTACCAACATCATTGATCCCTTAGACCCATGAATCACGGACCGCAAAGTGTGAGACAATTGCGAGAAATTGTCGCAATTTGCCATCACGTCGTCGCACGCCAAAATGTGTTCACCTAGATTGATCCATCGCACCGAATGCTTTCCTCCCACGGACATTTCACCACCCCCAGAACGCCGTCAAGCAAACACTCTGATCGCGTGAAAGCTTCTTACTAAACTGCCATAGAATTGGCTTTCCAATTTTTGCTGTGCTCTCTTCTGTGCTAAGAGTTTCACTTGCAGATTTGCATTCCACAAGGGGGAGATAATATGCCCTAAATCTGTACACAACTTCCAAAAACTTCCAAATTTGCCTGACACTTCTAGAACACGGAATTTGTAGTCTGTTTTCACATTAATTCCCAAATTATAATGAATCTCTTGAGGTTTCATTAGATATTTCTTTAAAATTCGACTTAAAACCGCTGTTTTTGGACATCTTTTCCGAACATAACCTCAAAATATCACTAAGAGAGCTTTTAGAACTTTATTTGAAAGATTTCTAACTTATCAAATCATATCTTATGACTACCCAATGATCCTTAAACTGCTGATTCACAGTCAAAATTGTCCAGAAAGTTGACTAAATGGGCATTTTTAAGAGAAAATGACTATTTTTGAGGTTATGTTTAATCTTAGAACAATTTCCAGTGTTTCTAGGCATCAAAGGGTCAAAAAGCACTGTTTATTGCTTGCAAATGCTTAATTCTGGCAAAGACTAGCAGAATTTATGTGCTGGAATGCGAATTATTCACTAAATCTGTCCTTAATTGCTTACATAACCTAGAAAAAAGGATTATTATGTTTGTTTCTGCGTGAAAATCTAAGGGGATCCAAGGGAATCGGGATGATTTATCGGAAAGAAGCACCGAGGAAAGGAATATTGTAGGTTTTTCAACACTTCCACTTCTTAAGTACTTCTGTTGAGCTGTACACCACTTTTAGACTGTATTATCTCTCCCTTGGCACTCCATCAAAACTTTTCCTCCAACGCCAAATTCACTTTGCACACGAATTGCACTTGAAATGTGTATCATAAACTTTTCATACCTTCAGCTTTTCTCACTTAAGTGATGCACAAATAGATATTTATATGCACTCCTGTACAATTAATTCATCTTCACAGGGTGGCGCAAGAGCCAAAAGACCTCGGAAAATGTGTGTAAGCAATATGAAAACATGCACTGCAACATGCTAAGGGTTGTGATAAACTTTGTGTAATTAATTTTAAATTTAATTTGTACTATAGCATGTTCATTTTGAAATCAAGCACAAGAATGTGAAAATGAGAAATCTATAGAGAAGAGAAGGAAGATTGAATTTCTCCTATATAGAAAACTTTATGTGACTTTTGACATGAAATTTCGAGCCAATTTCGGAAGTGAATTGAGAACATTGGAAAACACAAAGAGAATCCACGCTATGTATGTTTTTCTATAATGAAATACTTTTTGAACGGAAGTTCTCCAAAAATGTTCCAACGACAAAACTTGAGAGTTTCAAGTCATAATAAATAAATTCTGCCAAAAACGTGTGTGTGTGTATTCGAATGAACGCGCGTTTCCTCCGTTCTTTTCTGTGTTTACTCACGAAGTTGCGCTCCAATTGATTGTTTGGCGTTGTTTCTTCCTTTTTTCCCCCCCCCCCACCCCCGCCAAGACACGAGTGCCACAGTGTTTCAGTCCCACAAATGTCTCAATGTTGTTAATCTTAATGGTGTGTTGGGGAAAATATTTCGCTATTGTTGCCATTTGGGGCACCCATTTTGCCGCCCTTTTCACTGTGCTGTGCGATGCCACCGTGATATGACAGTGAATTGCTTCCGTCTGGCTGAGTGCTCCGAGTGGAGGTGACTCTTTTCCCTGGGATTTAATTAAGTCAATATGTTCCTTCCGGCGCTGGGGTCTCTGTCAGTGTGGCCAACCGCACGGCTCTCTCCTTTTGCAACATCTCCCACCCGCCGAGGCGGTGTCAGAGTGCGGTTGGAAGAAACTTTCTCCATATCACACACACTTTCATCACTCCCGGCGGGCTCGACCTGAAGCACTGCGAATCTTTCTCACTCGACAATGGGTGAGTGTAGAAAAATTTTCATATTTCCCAAGGGCCACATTCCCCCCCTTCCCGCCCGTGCTATATATTTGCATTTGGGCGCTGCTCATCGCCACCGAGCGCGAAGGTACACGCAATAAAACAAATGTTTGCCCTCCTGTCGAATGTCTCAACACGAAAACAATGTTCAGACATTTCTCACGCTCTCTTTTCACACCTCCGCAACCCCACAGGTGGAATGCCTTCCGTGCCACTGAGCAGTGAATTAAATGCTGCCGGCTGATCCTCAGTTGGGGTGACTTTGAGCCGTGTCGGCCCCGAATGGGAGGCTGAGGGGAGGGGGTGGGGGCGGGTGTGTGTGGCATTTTTTGCCTCACAAGTGCCAGAGAGATGGCTGCTGTAACTATGGGTAAATTGTTGAAAATGAAATACAGCAAGTCTCCTCCGCCATAAGCATCGTCCTGGGAGATTACTCCTTATCTCCCATACCATTTTCACTTTGCCATCGCTGAAAACCTTATTAAGGAAGTTTCTCTATATTCCACATGTTCCCTAATGGCGTCCTGCTCAACCCACTTGCTCTCTCTCTCCCTCCCTCCGCCGCACACCCACAAATGTATAGCACAAATAGCACAAAAGCAAACACTTTGTGCCGAGAAGTCGAGGAAAAGATTAGTAAAACTTTATCCAGATCATGATAGTGATGATTTATACGAGGTGTTTTCTTCCTCTGTGAGACAAAACATGAGAGAGAAAAAAAGCTCTCACCGAACTTTCGCATATTCACATTTTGATTTCATTCCTCACATTCCACATTCTGCCACTTTTCTCTATGAGAATGAGATTTTCCGTCATATTAAAAAGCCACTCTTCACATCCAGATTAGGGCTGAACTATAGTAATGGAACCGAGGGGAGATTGACTAGTCAATTTTTGTGGAATCTTACTAATCTCAATCAAATATTTAAATATTGATTTTTTAAAAATTGAAAGCAACATAAAAGAATCACAGGTTAAATCTTGCCTTTTGAAAATCGACCGGAACTTCTACGTGACATTAAAGTTTAAATTGCTGCCCTCTGGCGGCAATATGTGGAGAAAATTATCAAACATTGGAATGTATTTAAATTTTTTTATTAAATATTCAGAAAATAATCAAGAGATTCAAAGAAGCGAGTTGATTGGAAGATGCGAAGAAGGCAACTTTTGAGAGTGCTCGAGTGCGGTGGTGATTTACAACTTTTGACCATCTTTTGCCCAAGAAACCCACACACCTGAGGAAGGAGGAAAAATATATCTCCGAAACGTTGTGCTTGGATTGAAATGAGTTTAAGCTAATTGGCCTTTTCTCCGTACATCGTCGAACACCAGTTCTTGGCCGAAGAAAAAATCACATTCAAAGATTAATCTAATATTGGTCTGCTGACCCAGAATCTGGAAGGACACATTATGGCCCACGCAGATGATGTCGCCCTGCTGTACTCTCGCCGGACCCGGAAGGATGAGGGGAGGCAGACGGACAGGAATTTCCTGGCCAGTCAGACGCTGGCTCGAGCACAGTGGCAAGCTTTTGAGCTCAAAGACTGTCAGGATGAACTTCGTCGGGGCGCCTGACGATGACGAGGCTCTGGCCAGTCACTCTCCTTTTTGCTGGCGCGGAGCTGATGCCTGTCTCGATGACTGTGTGCGCAGGAACTGCGTATCCCAGTTCAGATACCTGGGAGTGACACTGGACGCTGGGCTGACTGGGCTGCGAGTTGTTCATCATGCCTTGGCTGAGTCTCGGATTGGATACAGACTCCTGGCGTGGGGAAACGCCCGCGACTACCGCCTGAATGCGGTTGAGAAGGCTCAAAAGATCCTGACAAGGGTGATTGGACTCTTCGTCACCTCCGCTGCAACAGGACGAAATGAACCACTTGCGTGGCTCCCAGACCTCTCTCCGAGGAGTACAGAAGGTCACTCAACTGCACTTGCGGAGGAATAAACAGCCCGGGTTCCGGAATTTCAGATTAGTTGGTGAGAGACAGCCAGGAAATATCATATTCGCCTTTTTCGGAAGAATAAACGTCGTGTCTTGAAGAAAAGTGATTTATTGGCGCCAATTTCCTCGCAACCTCAACATTTTCATCGTCAACCACATCTCAAGCCTTCAGCGCATCGGCCTGCGAAGGAGAATCTTGTCACTTCTAGACGGATTCACTTACAGCCCCCGCTTTGCTACTTGCTAAAGGCTTCTAGCAGGAAGCCGTGGTGAGAAAAGGAGAGTTTCTTGTAGCTGTTTTCAACCCCTTCCACAGGTAAAGACGCTTGCAGGAGTTGTGGTGAGAGAATCAGGGAATCTCTCAGTCCATTCTAAACTACGTATAGGCAATTCCCACAACACTTGCTCTGTTGGGATCGAGAATCTGCTTCGAGAGGAAGAAGAGTTAAGCAGCTCTACGGATCCGGCAAAAATTCAAGACGTCTGCAGGTCCATGTACAATGGATAACGCCGTCAATTTGGATGCCACCTACCAAACAGCACTGTGCTAGGTCACAAGTTAATAATCACATTGTAATGATTTGAAATCTCGAGTGACTTAGAATAGAACGAAACTCTCTATTTTGTGGTTCAAAGAGTGTAAAAACACGGACATATTCAATTACCTTCCAATTGAATTTTAGCGATATTGAAATAACAGTACTTATATTCAATTTTACTCGAATTTCAGTGGAAATATCCTTTTCATAACGACCATACTTATATGTTTGCATGTCTGAATGCTGATCCCAATTGATTCTAACCAGTGGCACACAGGCGGATGTATGTTGTTATGTACACTGGAAATCTTTAATCTCCAAATCCCCAATCCAGTTATTTTTATTTTGATTGCCATATAGACTTTCATTTTTGATTATTTCCCGCATCGATTGAGCTAGAGAGCTTTCAGCGAGAGTGGGAGAGATTCTGTGTATCGTCTCTGCTGGAATGCTTTTTGGGTTGAGTTTCAATTTTCAGATATTTCTTCTCATCTCAGGGCATCTTGCTCTCTCTCTCTCTCTCTCGCACCGATTCAATTAATGTTCAACTCTTTTTCTCACTCCTTAGCGGTGGAAACTCGATATCCAATTGGAAGGTAAATTGTGAAATATGTGGCATAGAAGTTGGGGAAAGTATCAAATGGAACATCAATAAATTTTTTTATCAATTGGCATTTCACCTCTCCGCTCCGCCAGATGCCATGGGAAATTGATAATATTATCTCACTGGGGAATTTTCAGCGGGGGAAAAACAATTTGAATTTTCTCTGCAAGCTTTCACAACGCTAATGATTAATGTCGTCAGTGGAAACATCTCCGTGTGTTGTTGTAAGCTCATGAAATTTTCAAGTATTCCATGGACGAAGCCACCCAAAAGAGAGATCACTCATTTTCACAACAAACAACCCATTCATCATTTAATGGGAGACTAGAGTTAGCCAACATGCTGCTCACTTTTACCTCAATTTCATTGATTAAACACCGCCGCATTTCACATGACAAACAATATTGTTTTAAGGCGAAAAGGATAAACTAATGAATATTGGGGGCTTTGCATGAGTTTTGTCGCTTCAAATAGTCTTAGCAAAGCATTGATTAATTTTTGAAAACCCATGAATTTTTAATTAAAACTCGTCTCTTTGAACGCTGTTCGAAATTATGTACAAAATCCAGAGTGTGTTATTAATTTCGGAGTTGGCTGGAACGACTGTAAATATATGGAATATCGTTTATACATTTCCCAAGGGGAAGATAATGTGGTTGAAATCTGTACACCACTTTCTGACACTTCCACAATTCCTCTGCAAAATCCTTCACACTTCCAGAACATCAGCACTGCTTAAAACATGCGTTTTCCTTATTTTCTTCACCTTTTCTTCATCATAACCTCAAATTTGGGAATCTTTGTCCCAAAAAGACGCCTTTTTTTACTTTTATGACCTTAAAAAGTTAGAGAAAATCAGTATTTTAGAAATATTTGAAGTTTCCCGTGGATATTATGATGTTTTCTAATTTTTATTCGCTCTTTTGGATGCACTTTGAAACATAACCTAGAAATTATCTTGAGATATCGAAAAGAATCCTTGAAAAAAAAACTTGTTCGGAATGTTTTAAAGGCTAGACAAATTGAGAATGAGCTGAAATTTGATATTTTGGAGTAAGAAATACACAATTTTGTATCCTGAAACAATATTTTAGAGGTTATGGTGAATCTGAGCATAATTAACACAGTTTTAGCTTGAAAGCTTGTGATTTTCAACAGATTTCATTATTAGCGCGGCAGCAAATGCAAATTCTACCAGCTTAAGTGCAAAAATGAATGATTTTGAAGGTAATTTAGTGGCAAAGTTTGTCTTAAATTCATAACATAACCTAGAAAGATGCTGAAAATAATTCTTTTTCTCCAATTACTGTGTTGATTCCTTTTGAAGTGACTGATATTTTCAATATTGAAACACTTCCAAATACTTTAACAGAGTCGTACACCACTTCTGACCATAATTTCTCCCCCTTGATGTTTCCTTTATAAATATTCTCGAATATGTGGAAGACATTTTAAGACCTCTCAAGCAACTTAACACTGCAAAAGCAGGAAAATGTGTTTCCACGAGCCCGACAGACGATCAATATGCACTTCACGTATAATTAACTGTCTTTATCAATACAGGATACAATTATTTATTGTCCCGTATTGGCCATTGACTGTTGTCTAATGCATTTCATCTAGATTGCCTGGAATAATCTTGTCATGTAATGGCGTGTTATTACAATTGGAGCATTCAGACGAAGACGAGAGTTAATTGGCAGATAAATAAGGAGAGGAAATGCTTCAGTTGACCCAACTGAACACCAAAAGCTGCTCTCACAGCAGAGCAAAACGTCACATCTTGTAGTATTTCAATTATATTTTCAGAATAAATTAATATTTTTCCACGCTTATCCAAATGAGATGCGCTGGAAAAACTCATGGGAAAAATAATTGAATATTGCATAGAATAAAAAAAATATGTGAAATTGCATGGCGACTTTCAGATATTTTTAAAATCCATAAGCTTGTTATGATGAACTGGTAATTAATAAAAAAAAAGGTCAATTAATATTAATTCAGCTGGTATGAAGTGTTCGAGGTCTGATAAAAATGAACTTATATTGCTATGTGAACATGGAAATATTGCTTTTTATTGTTTTCGACCCTCTTTATTTAAATTAATTGGATAAAACGCTATAAAACTTCAACGTAAATTTGAATTTTTCGTATAAAATTTGACGAAAAGTGTTAAACGAGTTTTAATATAATGAAACCCATTTTTAAATGCGTTTTTGAACATCTTTTCCGACCATAACCTAAAAAAATAACAAAGAGATCTTCAGAAACTCCATTTGGAAGCTTTCTAGATCACAAAATCATCTCTTTTCATTTATAAATGAACTCAAAATTACTGACTCAACGTCCAAATCCTACAGAAATGGTTCCTAAATGAACATTTTCCAAGTTCAAATGACTATTTTTGAGGTTATGTTCGAGTTCAATACAATTTAACAATGTTTCTTGGCATTAAAGGGTCAAAAAACACTTGGAATTGCTTGCAAATGTTTATTTCTGTCAATGATTAGCAATCTTGGCGATTTGAGGATAAGAATTGATGTGCTAGAATACTAATTATTCACTAAATCTCCCCGTGAATTATCACATAACCTAGAAAAAAGATTTTTATGATTGATTTTGCGTATAGATCGAAGGAAATCCAAGAAAATCGGGATGATTTGTCAGTAAAATAAGCACTCAGAATAGGAATATTGCAAGTTTCTGAACACTTCAACTTCTTAAGTACTTCTTCTAAGCTGTACACCACTTCTGGCCGTATTATCTCCCCCTTGGCTGAAACCGAACAGCTGTCAAGTCGCAAAATAGCCAATTGCGTCATTTTTTCGCTTATTATTAAATAGTGATTAAGGGACAGAACTGTGAAAAACACAATTCGCAATAGAATATTATGTGTGAACATATATTATAAATGTAGAATGATAACAGGTTGAGCTGAGAGGCGAATCGCAGTTCTCATTGACTAATCAGAACCAATATGGCCCTTTTTACTGGTGTTCTAGCACTGGCGAAAGTAATGAAGTGAGTTCCGTGGGAGGCCAATCTATGAGTAAATTATATGACTGCGCTATTATTACGATTCGCTCTCGCACTTTTACTAGAAAACCCTCCTTATTTCATGTTAATGGAGGTGGCATAAAATTTTCTCTCTCTTGTCTTTTACGTCATTTCTTCGCATAAATCCGATAACGAAGACCACGTCATGGAATTAGGGATGAAAACAGTCATAAATGCCAAACAATTCTCTTTCCTTCTTTTTTCCGCATTCTTTGGAAAATAAAATTAACTTTCTCTTCCACGGGTACTTTATTACATTGCGACGACTTCCAAAAGTCGTTAGGGATGCTTTTGGTGCGGAAAAAAAATCAATGGAGCAGGTTGAATTTAATTTTGAACTTGAAGACAAAAGAGAAACGCGTCGCAAAGATAAAAAACACCGCCCAAGATTTCATGATAGAAGCGGAAGAGATTTTTGTGCTAATACGCAGAGGAAAATCGCTCTTGATTCCATTCTTCACGCGAAGTTCACGCGATTACGTGAACCTGAGAAGGTGATTCTCCACAGGTGAAGTTCACGCTGTGACAGGGTTTTTTTTTCATAGGACTTCATACAGGATCCTGTATTGTTCTCCTGGCGCACCGACTTGTTTCACATCGTGTTCTCCGCAGCACCTGCGGTCAATCGCTGTACAGTCGTCAGGAGTCCTCTTTGTTGGGAATTAATGGCAATCCTGCATGCTCGACAATTGGCATAATGTCTGAAAGGAGGCGAAACTGTGCAGAGAACTCCTCTGTGCATCCCAAGGGAGAGATACTGTGGTCAGATGTGTTTAGAAACAAACACTTCAAAGTAACTTTAAGATGATTTTCACACTATATTCATCAATAAAAACTTTAAGTAAAATTAAGTGGCTGAATAACATTGAGAAACACTCAAAGAAACACCAATTTATGCATTCAGATTGCAATAATTCATATTCCTTAGCAAAGTTGAACGTTTCTGATCAAATATTAAACTGCTAAGATTGACCATAACCTCTAAAATATTGTTTCAGGACACAAAATTGTCTATTTTAACAGCTGCTTGAGTGATTTTCTACTCCAAAATAGCTAATTTCAAGTCATTATTGATGTGTAATAGATTAATATTCTCCGTATTTGGCTCTAAAACCTTTCAAATAGGTTTCTTTCAAGGATTCTTTTCGATATTTTAAGGTACTTTTTAGTTAGAAAGTTGAAATATTTCATAAATACCAAGTTAAATACTGTTTCTCTGTAAGTTTTCAGGGTCATACAAGGATGAAATTGAGTCTTTTCAAGACAAGGACACCAAAATTTGAGGTTATGACACTTTAGGAGGTTGGAAAAATCAATGAAGTTCCTAAAAAGGAGAAGAAAACAAGGAAAATGCATGTTTTAAGTACTCCTCAATTCTCCACGACAATTGTGGAAGTGATGGACACTGTTTAGCCTATTATCTCCCCCTTGGCGATGCCCAGCTGAACTCCAGGCATTATGCTTGAGAAAATTAATGGTGAGATTCCAGCAATTCCTGCACTTTCAAATGCACCATCTCTGCACTCTCTCACCGCCACTTTTGCCTCCGCTGCAGTTTTCTCACAACCCGCACTGCATCCCGATAATAATGAGGTGAATTGGGCAGAATGTGTGGTGCATTTTTGATAGCATACTTTCATTTTTATATGCTTAATCTGAGGCAAAACATGGACAGAGCATAGAGAATTGTATATAAAACTGTGGCACCGGAAATATGTACATATATAATATCTTGTGGTGCACATTAGAGCGGGTGAAATTTGTTCTGGGAATTCTTAATATCATTTGAAACACTTATTATGCATTTGGGAATTAAAATACAATTACACAGCATATTTTCCTCTTCTTCTTCCACTTCACGTTATCATTGTAGAGAGTTTGTAAGAATAGAAATTAAACAAATTTTATACAACTTAAATATTGTCCTTTAAATTTGACCGTAAAGCGTCGCATTTTCAACTGATAAGTATTGCGTAATCACATCAGGAATTCCTAAACTGTCGTGATTATGTACGAAACTCATTAATTTTTCACTTAGTTTATGTGAAGTGTGTGTGTTTTGCATTAAAACTAAATTAACATTTTGTTCTCCATCCCTTGGACAAGCACTTTATTTCATACTGAGAGTTTCATACAATGTTTCAGTTGGCATTTTGTGAAATTGAATAGAGCCGTCAGAAGAGTTGAAATGAACGTCGAATTGTTGCATTGCTAAGCGAGGACTTGAAGTAACACTCGTGAACCTTTAGTTAGACAGTTATTGAGTACAGAAAGAGGCGAATTGTGGGCAGAAGAAGTGAATGAGAAGTGAAAACGATGAAATTAAAAATCGATTTGGGGAGAAGAATATTTTGACGTACTGCGACTGACATTAGGAGAGCAATTAAAGTCAATGGAATTGTCATAACGAACACGCAAGTAAATGAAAGCTTCAATTGATGGGTGAGCTTGAGGCGAAGAGGAGCGAGCAATTCTTGGGCGCCACTCGTGGAATGCTGTGAATGTCACAGAGTCAAGTGGGCGGATGATAACCCAGAGAGACAGAGAGAGAGAGCGGAAGCGCTTCCGAAAAGGAGGTCACCAAGGATATTGTCTGCGTACTGACTTTCTCAGCTTTCAGCCCATGTATTCGGGATAGAAATGTGCGAGTGCAATTCACTTGTAGACACTTTAATTAAATATTTTTCCCGACAGAATGGAATTCCAATGACATCTCAAATATCCTTTCAGTGTCTCACACACTTTTTTTTTCCTCCATCGCTCTTCTCACCATTCCCATATATGCAGACCCACACGGACCTTTTCTGTGCTCAAAATTTTCCTCACACTTGCATTATACAGTAGCGAAAATTAGGTTAAGACACCTATGAAGGTTAGGCCAATTTTCCTTTTGGTGCTGAAAATCCGGTATTTCTCTCAATTTTCGAGACAATTTCATTAAGACAAGAAAGAATTAGAATTTAATGATCTTTCAAATTGCGTTGAGATTATGGCAATATCTCAATTCGCAGCCGAGATATTGCAAAATGCAGAGAAATGTGCGAAAAAGAACAGAGAAAATTAAGTTAAGAAATTGCTTATTTTGCTCTGAATCCTTGTTATAATCATAAAACTGTCTCAGATAATCACATTAAATCATGAGTTTGGAATGTTTAGAAGACATTTACATTATAGAACTTGATTTGGACTTGTTAAATTGCTCTTTGTATGTTTTC
This sequence comes from Phlebotomus argentipes, assembly GCF_947086385.1. Taxonomy (NCBI): domain Eukaryota; kingdom Metazoa; phylum Arthropoda; class Insecta; order Diptera; family Psychodidae; genus Phlebotomus; species Phlebotomus argentipes. Next base: position 6,837,755 of record NW_026776174.1, read on the forward strand.
AGCTATCATTTAACGCTTTTATACCATTTCTTCCGCTCAATCGCGGCCCAAATCCTGTTCATAAGTTTTCAATGAAGTTTAGAATAGGAGGTTAAGTTAATCGTTCAAGAACAATCATGTAGTCGTGAAAATTACAGCATTTTGCCCTTAAGAAAGTGTGATTTTTAGTCAATTTCTTATCGTCTAGAAAATCGGTAATTTCTTATCGATGCATGGCAGGAAAATGGTTCTAATTGCGTTTGCATGTCGTTTAGCATTCAAGGGTTCCAAAATGTGGTAAATGGTGCTTATGAAATGCCTCAAAATCTAGAACTGTAGCGATTATTGCACACAAAGATATTCCGAAAAACTAAAATTCACTAAACTAACAACCAATCAATGAAATACTGAAGACTTTGCTTCTTTGCGTGCCTTAGAGAACACTTTAGTGATCTTGGTTTTGTGTAAAGTTTGTTTTGTGCATCGTTGAGTGAAATTTCTGGACAATTTTGATGAATCAATGAAAATATGGAATTTTTAGCACCAAAAGTAAAAATGGCCTTAATTTCACAGGTGTGCTAACCTAATTTTCGCTACTGTATATCCAGAGCGAGCTAAAATGTGTTCCACGAAAGGTCTTTTAGTTTTGCCACCCAAATTTACGACCAACGCATAGCAACACACGAGACAACTCCAGAAATGTCTACGTATGTAAAATATCCAACGATAATAAGCAATCTCATTTACAGCTGGAAAAAAAATTCCCTTATTTCTTCTTGCGCTTTCTCTTCACTCTTGTTCTCGTGTTTAATTTTTTTTTCCTCCGCTTTTCCTCCTGCACAAGAAGAAACAAGAAAAACGAAGCGCTGCAGGCATTCGAAAGTTCCACACGCATATTTTGTGTCCCTTGTCAGGGGCTTTTCTCTCCCTTATATTGGAAAGTTCATTTGGGTGCTCGAATATGTGAGGGAAATTTGCCGAGCTGAAGGTAAATCTGAAAGAATTCCACCAAGTTTCCCGCCTTGGGCCAAATTCAATTGCAATTATTTACAAAAACATATAAACTTCTTCGACCAACTCTCTAATTTCACCCAATATTGCGTGGTTGATTTTTCTGCAAAAAGGACTCATTGGAGTGTTTTCTTGTGTTTTCAACCTTGGAAAATGCTTCACATTGTTTTGCTTGTAGAAAAATTAAAGCATATTTCATAGTCATCGGATATTATCCTCTCTTAATCTAATCTAATCTATGGAAAGCCGATTTTTTCTTACCTGTTCTGTTTCGACGGGTGAATAGAAAACTATGAAAAGCCAAAATCGCAATTTTTCACCACAGCGACTTGAAAAATTAGCTTCAATATTGCTGTGAAATTTTCCAAATTAACTTCAAAACACTCAAAACGCCTTCAAATCGTCCGTTAAAGTACAAATATTGCTCTGTATTTGTTATTTTGTAAATATTTTAATTGATTTTATTGATATTTATTGAAATTTTTGACTAAAATACGGCAAAATTAATAGAAAATCTGAAAGTATTACACTCCAAGATCGAATTTTATCCAAATAAGTTCTCAAAAATTAACTTTTCATACTTGATTTGAACATTTCTTTGAAGTTGTCAAGTGACAAAATTTAAAAAATATCAGAAATATTCGCTCAAAGTCTAAAAGACATTTTAGGATAATTCTGAAAATCTATAATTATTTTCTCAAAAAGTGTTTGATGCGTTTTCATTCCACTTTTCATTCAGAAAACATGACAATTTTTTCCATTTGTGCTTTTCAGATAAATAAGTATTCTTTACTATTGCCTTATAAGATACAAATCTCGAAATTTTTTACAGGAAGAACAGATAAAGAGCTTTTCAAGAATACATAAGACAAAAACTATCATAAATCGACTTTGCATAGTTTTCAATTCACTCTTCGAAATAAGCACTGAAGGCGTATTAATACAGATTGTTGCTGTAAATTACCTGTTATTTCTGGAGATGGAAAACACTTCTTACAATTGAAAACAATTCCGATTGCTTTTGTATTCTATTTCTGTTTCATCATCGAGAGACTCGTCAGAGTTACAAACACAGCAGCAATTTCCTGAGATGTTTTACATGGTAATTAAATTAGATTTAGAATGTTTTCTGTTTTCTCCTATATATATATTCCTAATTTGGCATCTTGACAACTGGGAAAAAAAGAGGAGAATTCAAAATCCTCGCTGATGACAATGGGAAAAGACGCAGAAGCTAACATGACGGGAAAATATTCCGTGGTAGAATTTGTCAGAGCGCACATTTTCTTGGCAAGCAGAAACATGGTTTTGTGTGTGTTCTAGTTGTGCTAGGCGAAACAAGGAGTAGCCGCAAATATGGTGGCGGCGTGAAGAAGTCCAGATGGAGAGGACAAGGGCGGAGAGGAGTGGAAAATGAGTGGAAGAAGAGAAATGAAAATGCCACAGAGAATGTCGGATGCGAAGGAGAGGAAATTTCACTGTTTGGCTGCGGCGGAGAATTTTGGGCAAGAGGAACCAGAAAAAAGTGGTTAGGAGTCCTTGTTGGTAATTGAACAGCCGCAATTCATTCCAGAACGCTGTTTCCGTTTTATTTTTATTCCACCGTCCGCCCCCTGTTGGCTCTTGTGTCTGATGAACTATCATTATCTCAAGTGGGGGGACGTGGGCGTCGGCCCAAAAGCGCTACCACATAAATTTTCCTCTGCGAAAAACGATTTACTCGTCCATCCCATTCGCTTCGAGTGGGAGAGGCGGGGGTGGACTCATATCGAGTGATTCACCCTTCAGAATTATCCACAGGAATTTACTGCACAACAGTCTCCAAATCACACAATTCCGGGGGCTGTGCAGAAAATCCCATCGCCGAGTCGAAGAAAGCGCGCCTCTTTGCGAAACTCTTTCTTCGCTTCTACGGATAGTTTTTCCCTCCCTCAGAACCAAGGGGTTTTGCTAATGTTGGAAAAATTCGTTGAATAAGTGGAATAATTGGAGAATAATTCTAACTGAAAACCCTCGTAAAAACACATGAATTCATTGCAGTTATTCCAGAAATAACCTAAATAAAGAATAACACAATTTTACACATTTTTCAGTCTAATCTAGGTTATTTTTACGTCTCAAGATGGTAAAACACTTAAAAATCTTAGATTTCTGTCTTCATTTTCTCAGTTTTATCTTTGGTAAATGCTAAGGAAACTTCTGACTGAAGAAAAAATCCTTTTTGGCATATTTTTAATACTTTCAAACGTGGAAATTTGTAAATATTTGAGGCTTAATTTGCCACTTTAAAGCACAAAGTGCGGAAAAACCTAAGCAAATAGACATTTTTCTAGGCTGAAATTACATTTTTAATGTCATTATTGGGCTTTTAAGTTGATTTATGACTATAATTTAATTAACCTGAAGTTTTTGCAACACAAATTCTTAATTTTGTGCCAAGAAAGAAAGAAATATTCACAATTTAAACACAGATTAGATGATTTTGAGCATCAGAATCTGCCCTTAATCAATCACATGATCTAGAAATGCAATAAAATTAGATTTTTCTACGCGAAATAATTGAGAAAATGCCTAAATTTGCTGCAGTCCGTTTTTTACAAGTTCGAAAGTGTTATTCCTGACCTATTCTTCTTTCTTATAACACTCAAAACCCAGATTGGCAAGCCCTTTGTGTAAAACTCTTTTGCTTCTGCGGGATAGTTTTTCCATCCCTCAAAGCGCAATTCTGCTTAATGTTTATTCAGAGAAAAAGACGCACAACACTCAAGACAAACTGCAACTCGTGATGATCGTGGGGAAAAGGGCGTGAGGCCCAAAATGGTGTGGCATTATGCGAAAATATATCATATTCCGCAATCTCATAGTTCATTCTCCACGGCTTACCATCGCCATACATATGTATAATACGATGTGAGCCTGAGAAAAAAAAGCTCACGCAGCATTTTCTCATGCCATATTTTTTCATCTCGACAGTATCAAAGTGTGCTAAATTTTTGGGTGGATTTGAAGGAAATTTTTGGCATAACTTTGTGGCACAACGAGAGAAACAAAACTATAGCAACTAAATTCAGATAAACGATCCGAATGGGATTTCAAACACTGCCGGCCGACGCACGACGCCCCAAATCTCGTATGTTTTCTCCCGCCGCACAGTGGAAAGTTCTCATGGTAAACTTCATACTCGCCACTTTGTTCGACTCTCCCTGCGAAGCAGTCACTCGGAATGTTGTTGATTCACCCAAGAACTTATGAAGCTCCGCTCCCCCGGGGGGAGAATGGTCGGTCCCAGCGGCCAGCTTCTGCTCAGATGATATTGGAAAGTTGCCCGAATTCGTCGGCGAAAAGAGGCGTCGACACAAAGACAATTCACTGCTGTTTGACTCTATCAACATTTAATTCTCCAAGATAATTCGAGATAGTACACACACTGTTAATTTACCTTTCAAACATCAACTTTACATTCCTCCGTATCACTAGTTTACGTATCTGATATTCCATCTCCTTTTTCTTCCCCCCACAAAGTTCCTTCATATCCACGCAATATTTAAAGTTCAAAGTCACTTTAAGCTTTGAGTTAAGCTGTCTCTTGAATTTGACGTGCACATCTCACCATACGGAGACTCTTGAGGACTTCATTCACTGATACAATGGTCTCTTGCTTCACTGCAAATAGGAATTTACACAATATTGCTCCCGCACAACCATAGCTGTCACCGATATACGAAAATCAGATTGGAAGCGAACGCGAAAACCATTGTCGAGACGAGCGGAGGCCAAGTTGTGGAACAGCCGTGTTGCATCGCGGCAGGATTCTCACCTGAGAACGAAATGAAAGCCACTCAAAAACTCCAAAAGAAGGCTCAGAAAACAGCTCATGCTCTTGAAGTAATCTATTGATGTTTTCCAGTGAATTTCCCACTGAAAAGGCAGAGAATTGGAATAGAGAGAAATTGACTAACCATTGAGCACGTGGACGGTGACTGTGGTCGCGGCGACGTCGGCCAGTGAGCAGGTGTAGTTGCCGGAATCGTATCGATTGGCGTTGGCGATGTAGAGTCGGCTCACAGCTCCGCCGGGCTTCAGGTCAGTCTTGACGCTGCGGGAAAAGCGGCCGTTAGAAAGTGAGCTCGCGGCGAGGCGCGAAAGGGCGCGAATTGTACCTGATGCCGCCGCGGCTGGTGTCGTAGTTGAGCATCCGCTGGCCGTGCTTCCACGTGACGTAGGTCGTGGGCTGCGGCACCTTGCTGATCACGCACTTGAGCTCGATCGTGCTGCCCGCCTTGTAGAACTTGTCGGCGCCGGCGCCGCCGCGCTCGTCCACGATCTCGACGCGCGGCACTGCGAGAGGGAGAGCGGGGGTGAGGCGAGGGTTGGGGCTGGGGGCGGGCACTTACCCACGACGGTGAGGTGCACGAGGAAGACGAGCGGCGGGTGCGAGGACACCTGGCACTCGTAGTGGCCCTCGTCGCGCTCGTTGGCGAACTGGATGAGGAGCTGCCAGTCGTTGGGCGCCAGGTACTCGAGCTGGTAGCGCGAGTCGCTGCTGTAGGTGTGGCGGCCGAAGGTGATGAGCTGCAGCTGGTCCTCTTTCCGGCGCACCCACGAGACCTGCGGAGCAATGGTCTGTCAGCTGTTGGACAGCGCGCGCGAAGCGCTTCTCACCGTTTTCTCCCGCAGGTCGTTCACGCGGCAGTGCAGATGCACGTGGCTGCCGAGCTGCGTGGTGACGTTGGCCGCGGCCGCGGGCTCCTCGAAGAAGGGCTGCGGCTCGCGCGTGGTGGTCTCCAGCGACTCCGCGCTGTCGTCCGTGTCGCCGCCGTCCGGGGAGTCCGTGAAGGGCGACGAGAACTCCTGCCAGAAGCTCTTCGGCAGGCTGTCGAAGGGGTCGCCCTCGCGCGGCCGCAGGATGGGCGGCGGGGGGCCGCGGGCCGCGGCCAAGGCCACCGCCAGGATCAACTCAAGCAGAAGCAGCGTCACTCGTCGTCGCCTCATGGCGACGCTCCTGAGCACCGCTTTGTTCTACAAAGCACCATGTGTGACCGACATTCTCCCCATTTTCCCACCCCCTCAGAATCGGTGCTTTTCCCGGCCAGAGACTTTCTCAGCTTTTCAAGCTACAAGCTCAGTTCATTGTTTATCGTCTGAGGAAAATCACTTAATGCCCTGGCTTCTCGCTCTATCTGCAAATGAATTTTCGACAATTCTACAAACCCAAAGTTTATTAGAATATTTCGTCACGTGTTCCTCAAAGTGACGTAAGGATTTAATATGTGTTGTGCGGAGAATTATTTGGAGTGTAATTGGAATTTCCTATACTAATCCATTCTGAGATATTTCACGCTTTTCTTCTGGCTCCGCCGAAAATCCGATGCAGAATGTCCGGGAAAACAGTGGGAAATACGTTGATTGGCGAAGAAGGTGGAGCGCTTGCGGTGGATTTAGTGACTGGCAGCCTGAAATAGTTTGTGTGTGTGTGCGGGGAAAGTTTGAAAGTGACCCGAATGGGGGTTTGGCATGGCTTAGGAGCTGCGGCTCTTTGACTAAAGCCAGATGAATAGGATTTCCCTTTCGATTGTGACACGCTTTTGGGTGTGGGATTCAATTAAAATTGGTCGAAGAAGTAAATTTATGCGTGCTCGCAGGGAGATGGACCGGAACAGAATCTGGCCGACAGGTGAGGAAGGGGCGCTACTCTTTTGTGCATCCAAGTGAAACGATAAAGCCGCTCACAGCGGTTATAGTATGACCTGGCACAGCTCAGCAAGGGTGAGATTTTCTCACTCCAAGAAAACTTCTCCGGCACACAGATAAACTCCGCTGGAAATTCATTTCAAAGTTTTCCCCATTTTACACTTGCCACCTCATCCAGAATCTCTTTTCAAACGCAGGTAATTCGAGCCGTTCGCCGGCATTGTATGTGCCCAACGGAGCGTCAATTCCAAAATATTCACACGTGTGTACGCAACTTTCACAAGAAAACCCATTTGCACGATGTTCAGAGATGAGAGCACATTATTCAGATTGCTGCCTTTTCAATTAATTCACGGACATCGAGTGAGTAAAGGCAAAGCCGTACTACAAATATTTCCACTAATTGCACGGCGGACACGCTGAAATATGCACAGAAAATGTCCTTCTAAATTGAATTGAAGCGCAGGAATCAAGTAATTTGCTGAGGAAATATTTTGCCTCACTTCCAAAGCAGTCTCGTCAAAGGGGTTGCTAATGTAGATTTTCAATAGATTCAATAGTTTCACAGCTGTGGAGAAAGGTTTGTTGGGGATCTTAAGGACTCGAGAATTCTGTGTGAAATTTAAAGAAAGTGTGGAAAATATTTGAAAAGGTTTGGAGATCATTTGGAGAAAGATCTAAGAAAAAAAAGGTATTTTGCAAGTGTAAAAACGAATTTGTGGTAAAGTTTAAGGTGAACTTATTAATATTGAACGGTTAAAGGGCACTTGATGTGATTTTTTTCAGTACTAGCAACTACAGATGACGTATTGATAGACACAGTTTCGTGAAGAATATTTAAAGATTCTCGTATGTGCAAAAGATTTAAGAAGTTTTCCCAATTTCGCACACGTTTTTATCGTAAAACCTTGCGTAAAACCGTTAATATCCGATTAAAGGTCAAGTATTAAAGTAATATTATCAATTCCTTTGTGTTCTCAAGCTTTTCAGCTGAGAAATTCGCTCTCCGCACTTTAAAAAATGCACTAAACAAATGTTAATGAAATAGTGTAAAAATATTTGTGTCTTTGTTCAGAACCATCGCAAAATCGCTGTAACTTCGAAAGGGATCAAGTGAGAATAAGGAAATATGTTTCTGGGGCATCTCAAGCCGAGTGACACTGCATCCCCAATATTAGCAACCCCTTGAGTCTCGTCATGAGTTGCTGACCAGCGCCAAGAGGCGGCACACTGTTCTGGGTGGTTGTCTTGCGTCGAGGGGTAATGCATTGTGAGAGGATTATCTCGTCATGGTTATTTCAGGAGGAAAAGAAGGGCGAAAGGGGCGCCCGGAAGTGAAGGGCGGAGGGAGAAATGAGGCACGTATAGTCATTTGTGGCTTCCATCTCATGAACATCGAGAGATTCCCCACGAAAGCTCCACTTCCTTGGCAGGAATAGTTTTCAAGTTGGCACGCCATTGCCAATAGGATGGCGAGAATTCTCTGCCATTTCCACCATCAAACATCCACTCGCACATGAGTCCCAAAAGCCAATTAGAAATTTGTCATAATGAACCTCAAAGCCACAGAATTATCATGTAAATTGAAAGCTTCGCAATATGCTTTTACACCCCCATCCGCCCAACGCAAAACCGCACACTCACTTTCCATTTTCCCCCCCAATTCATCTCCGTGTGTGCATAGTGTACATATGCACAAACGAAGGGAAAATTCCGATGTAAATTTTTAAACATATCACACAATCCAAAAAAATGTTTCCGCTCGAAAATTGCCTCGCGAGAGAGAGAGAGAGAGAGAGAGAGAGAGAGAGTTGATTTTCCCATAGCATTTTCACGAATAATTCCATCAAAGTTTTATGTGATTTTGCCAACATGAAAAACATTTTTAAATGCCTCCTCGGTTATTTTAGGATTCAAGTGCTTATTGGGCATAATTTTAATTGTGCAATTCGGTTCAGGCATTCAACTTTGCATCCACTTTTTTTGACAAAATTTACTCGCAAAGTGCAATTAAAAAGTAACAACATTCAGTGTTTCCGATTGATTTTCAGCACTTTTTAGAAATACTCTGTGTTTATTTACATCCGTAACGAATAGTGAAATTATTTCCATGATTTTACGCGCTGGAATTAAATCAAGGGGGAGATAGTACAGTCAGAAGTGGTGTACAGCTGAGCGGAAGTCTTGAAAAGTGAAAGTGTTCAGAAACTTGCATTATTCCGTTCATATGTTGTTATTTTACTGACAAATTATCACGATTCTTTGGATTTCTTTTGATTTTTACACAGAAGCAATCACAATCATTTATTTCTAGGTTATGTTACGAATTAAGAGCGGATTTAGTGAATAATTCGCATTCTAGCACAACAATTCTTATGTTCAAGTCCAAAAGATCGCTAGTCTTTGGCATAATTAAGCATTTGCATGCAATAAACATTTCTATTATAAATCTGAGTGTTGAGATCTATTATAACCTCAAAAATAGTCATTTGAATGTTAAAAATGTATATTTAGAAAACTTTCTGGACAATTTTGACGGTGAATCTCCAATTTTTAGATCATTAGCAAATCGAAAGAGATGATTTTGTAATCTAGAAAGCTTCCAAACAGAGTCTTTAAAGCTCTTTTATTGATATTCTTAGGTTATATTCGGAAAAGATGTTCAAGAAAGGGTTTTAAAATGGATTTTTTTTTCAGAAATATCGCATGGAAACTTAAGAGATACTTTAAATTTTGGGAATTGATGTGGAAACAGACTACAAACTTCAAGATCTGGAAGTGGTGTACAGATTAAGGGCACATAATCTCCCCCTTGAATGAAATTAGAAGTAAATCTATAGCGTAATTTCGAAAACAAAACACATAAATGCGCTTCAATTACCGCACTTTGCCACTAAACTCGGCGTTTCTTGTTCAAATTGTTGTTTATGACCTTTTTCGTGATACAGAAGGTCAACAAAGCCCATAGAAATTCAGTGGAAACACGGAAAATATCCGATTGTACATTATAATACAGCATCAATACAATGATTTACTCTAATCGATGATTGCAAAGATTGTAAAAGGCATTTTCACTGCGGAACACTGGAGAAGTTGCGCGGCAAAATAGTGGTAAAATGTCTTTATGAGACGTGCTTTTCGCTCCATAACGACCTGCTATTTTACATGATGGCGTTGCAGCGAAATTTGTAAAATTACAGACAAAGAGGCTTTGTTCCAGGCGCCGCTCATTCAGTGTTATAATACACAGTGAAATGCGAATCTCTTGAATGGGCGTGCGGATGAAATGGGGGTGAAAATGCGATACGACAGCTTGAGAATATTCCTCAGACATCACTTGGCGCGTCGCGTGGAGTTTCCCAAGGAATATCCAATCAAACTGTCTCCTGTCTCAGCGTGCATGTCGAAAGTGCAGAGATTTGAGGGAAAATGAATGTACTTTGGGTGACACGGGAGAAAGGAATGCTCACAGTTTTTCTTCTATTTTCCTTTCTTCTTTGCCAAGCCATATCGACGGGAAAATGCACGTCTATGTCAGAGAAAGATGTACTGTGTGTCATGCTGGCGAAGCTAATAAAATCTCATCGTGTTGTCGATGCATAGCAGAGGCAGATGAATACAATATAAGTGAGACAGTGAATGAAAGCCATCAATTTCAATAAAAATTGACTGACTTGAAGACAATATTGAGGCAAAAGACATGCATTGATATGCAATGTGAGAAGTGATAGATTTGCTGAACTGTCACTATGATCATGAGAATGGTAATAAAAATCCCTTCCATTCAGAGCTTGGAGTTGAAGAGAGAAAATTGCACGATTTCTTCGGGGGTCATTTTCTTCAAAGCTTCTCACCCAACTTTGTGATTCATGACGACGCTCAGAGCTTTCAGCAAACAAACCCCCCACTTTCTCACACCCCACAACTCATGATCTGCACAACACTTTCTCAGTTTAAGTATATATTTAAGTATATATGCGAAAGTGATGATTTCCCTTCTCGACTTTCACTTTTCGTGTTGACTTGCGAGGGCGGTGAAATTTCTTCCGACGAATTTACTACGTTCATTTTCCCCTCGATTGATTCTTAATTTCCACGGGTGTGTATTGTAATGATGACATTTCTTGGCGGAAGCCGGAAAGCTAGAGAAGCTTTAAGTAATCCCCATTAAGAAACGTGTCTCTGAAGACGTCAATTAAAACACTTTTGCAGAAGGAATTAACTTCACTCTCATGCTTTAACTTCGCTCGAATGGCCGTGGCAGTTTTATTAGACTTTCTCTATTCAAATACAATTTCCTGAGGTTTCAGCCAAGGGGGAGATAATACAGTCAGAAGTGGTGTACAGCTCAGCAGAAGTACTTAAGAAGTGGAAGTGTTGAAAAACCTACAAAATTCTAATCTTGAGCGCTTCTTTCAATGACGAATCATTCAGATTTTTTGAATTCCCTCCGATTTTCACGCAGAAACAAACGTAATAATCCTTTTTATAGGTTATGTAACCAATTAAGGACATTTTTAGTGAATAATTCGCATTCTAGCACAACAATTCTTTTATTCAGATCCAAAAAATCGTCGTATTAAGAATTTGCATGCAATAAATAGTGCTTTTTCAATCATTCGATGTTAAGAAACACTGCAAATTGTGATAAGATTGAACATAACCTCAAAAAGAGTGAGTTCAATTAGTAATCTTTCTGCATGATTTTGGCTCTACAACAGCAATTTTTAGTTCGTTGTCACCTTATAACAGATGATTTTGTGATCTAGAAAGCATCTAAACATAGTTTTGGAAGATCTTTTCGTTGTATTTTGAGGTTATGATCAGAAAAGATACCAAAAAAGCGTTTTTAAGTGGATTTTTGCAAAAATATCGAATGGAAACTTAAGAGATTATTTTTAATTTGGGAATTAGTGTGAAAACAGTCTAAAAACTTCAATTTCTAGAAGTGTCAGGCAAATTCGGAAGTGTTTCGAAGTGTTGTACAGATTTTAGGCATATTATCTCCCCCTTGGGTTTATGATTTACACGAGGAATGTGAAAAATCAAGTTTTAATTCCACTTTTGCTGCCCAATAAAAGTGATACGCAAATTCTCGTGTTCTATTTGTGGCGAAAGCATTGATGAACTGCATGAAAACTACATTTGCAGCAATCAATTTCCATTGCAATTTCCCACTAACAAGGAGAATATGAAAAGTGTTCCGCCTCTTGTGCACTATTTTGCCAAAGTGCCCGACGTTGTCGTCGGATCATTGAGCAGATATTTACGCAATTGCACGGTGATTTTGGGAGTACACCCAAACGGTGTCATATACAAAATTCCAGCAATTCCGATCTCCTTGCAGAACACACACAGAGTATGTCCATTTGGAAGGACAATTTAATGTTTCCAGGGATGGAGAGAAGTTCTCTTTCCCTCCACCCAATTGCTTCACATTTGAAAATAACTTCCTTCACTGGCGAGATGGAAGCATTTGTGGGATGTTGCATGACAATTACGAAGTGGAATTTTCTAAGAGCCATTTGCCATTCCAACACTGGCTATAGTGATGTCTTAAATGGCCTCATTTTGCTTATATGGAAATATCTCAGAGTGGGTCAGAGAGGAAGGGATGTTTTCCAATGTTCATCCAACTATTCTTCCACTTCTTTGCTCCATTTTCCCTACTTGACTTACCCTTGTGTGTGGCGGAAAATCTGCTGTCCTCGTGACCTTTGCCAATTCCACAGTATTTATTCCACAAATTACACTATGAATTCGCGTAATCCATCCAAAAACAACCCCCAAACTCACTTTTTTTTTACAACTGTGCGACGCAGTTGGGAAATGTGACGCCGCGATTCAGGCGGTGGGAAAAAGTGTATCGCGAGCTATGCGGGGATGCTGTCGGCCTCACCTCAGAGGGTTGCTGGGTAATTTGCAGAGGATGCGTCCAAAGGCGCGAGAGTTGAAGCTCCAACTGTCGACTCTTTGGGGTGTTTCATGTCACGAGGAAGGCATCCACTTCCCCAGTATTTCTCCACACGATTGCGCATAGAGTGGCAGAGTCATTCTCAAATATTCCTCGTTAGGGCTTGTTTTAATCAAGAGCCATAGAAGAGTCGGAGAGGAAACAAGGGAAAAACATTTTTCCACACACAACAACAAGGGCAAGGAGGAGACAGAAAAAAATACCCGTTAAACAGGGAATTTATGATCCACAAGAAGATTTTCTCATATCCGCGAGGGAAGAGCCTTTCCATTCATATTTTCCCTAAGTCCTCTGACGTGGCCTAATCAGTTTCCCACCCACCCGACAGAGCCCCTCGAGCCCCAGAGGAGTCTGAGTGTGTGGCAAGTGCTCGGGAAAAATAATACAGAAATCAAATCACGTTCAGAAATGTGTGTGTATCGCTTTAACTATCGCAAAAAAGACTTCCTTCCACCCACTCCCAGTTATATACACCCCCAGTTTATATTGGATTTCCCACAAAAGTCTCACCCATGCTGGAAAATCTATAAACTTCCCCCTTGTTAAGTAACCACAAAACGCTATACTTGATAGAAATAACAAGTAATTTGTGAATGTGAAAGTAGTTTTATGCACTAAACACCAATGGAAATTATCTCACAACATCGCATATTCAACATGTATAGTGTGGAATTTTCCCTGAGCGTGGAGAAAACTTTCACACTTTTCACGCGAAAGAAATTAAATCTACCTTCTCGCACTCCTTCTAGCCATTATATGTATATGAGATATTTGAAGTTTTCATCATGGCTTTAAGCCGTGTTATTCTTCGCCGGATGCAACTTTTCCCATTATCTCCAATTTGATTTACAAGAACAATTCTCATTTGCATGCACTCGCGCAATTCGACTATGAAAATATATTTAGCTAAGAGATGAGTAGTCAAATTTCCAGCATAATAATTAAACGACTTCTTAATGTGATCACAACCCCAAGTCAAGGAGGAAACTCGGCGACGAGGGAAAAAAACTGTGCAAAGGATAAAGACAGGAAAATTATGGGGTTTAGGATGGTCTTGAGGATGGCATAGGGAAAATATCTGAAAGCTTGAATACTTAAGAAGCGCCTCTAGTGAGACTTCATTATCCTCATAATGGAATTTCTCAATTAAAAATGCATTGTTCGATGTCAGAATAATTCATTTACTCATTCACGATACTAATTGCTTCTGAGTTAACATGAAAATTGCTCTCAACTCGAGTTGCACCAGAGTTTGTGTCTTTTTTTCCCACCCTCTCACAGCGTCGTCTTGTGTGTCATCTCTTGTTCGATGCTGCGCGAATACGCGCAATTTTTCTACACCCACTATCTCCAAGGGAGGAATAATATGGTGGGAAGTGGTGTACACTTTTTCAGAAGTGTCCTAAAATTCAATTTTATTTCACAAATTTGAGAAATTCATCCCGGTTTTCATGGTTTTCAGTCTCATAGAATAAAAGAAACGCGAAAATATTTATTTTTCACCTCTAAATGCTATTAAGGACAAGAAATCTCTAATTTCTCTGCGCAGAATTAAGTCTTCGAATGGCGACTGCCGCCGTCATAACAGCTTCGGCTGGAAAAAACGACAGAAAATTCCTGCATCGTCCGCTAATCTGTTCTCGAGGAGGATTTCTCTGATAAACTGCATTAATAGTGCCACTGCCCGGGAAAACTGATGAAAACCACGCAAGTTGTATCATATTAATCAAGAGCACTTTTTGCAGAAACTGAAACGAGCAACTAAAATCCTTTACTTCGGGTGGTTTTACATTAAAAAGGGTCGTAAATATTCTCTAATTGTTTCTTTTAGCGATCCAAAAATGATCTGAGGCTTTAATTTGACAAAATATTGGAAATATTGTAAAGAAATTTGTATTGCAAAGGCAAAATTTCCAAAATTTGACTTTAACAATTGTTGCAAACAAAATCTCATAGATTTCCATAGAAAATAGGCGCTTAGCAAGCTTCTTAATGCTTAAAAACAGATTTTCCTTCTCGTAATCTACGTAAGATTATGTAAGTAAAAGTCTCTTCTAATTTTTTTTTCTTATAAATGCAAGAAATGAAGGTAGTTTTGGAAGTGTTTGGAAGTAGTGTACACAATTTCAGACAATTTATCCCCCTCTTGACTATCTCTGCTCACAGAATGGCTCATGAGCGCCGAAAAGCATGACTGGAAACAAAAGTGTTCGCGAAGACATTCATTCTGGGGATTTTTCTGTACTTCATAACGCATTTTCTCACGGCATCATTGACGTGTGTATAGAAATAGAGCCGCCTGTGTAGGCGAATGAATCATAAAATATTCATGTCGCACATTTTAATCTTGCAGAAATTGTAATTCCCCCAGTGGATTTGCCGTCTCCACGTGTTCGGGGGCCCTCGACTGTTCTCCACCTTTTCCGCCGAGGCGCTTTTTCCTTGGCGAAAAAAGGGCGAAACGACGGCGATTGGTGGACACCCAATATTGGCTCGTGGAGAAAGTTTACTTTCCTCACTATCGCCTCAACTTGCAACACTTCCCATCTCATCTCTTCGCCTTTTCTCCCCGACGACAGGTCAACTCATTGGCATTTGGGGGCCATTGGGAGACGAAGAGTCTCTCCCATTGAGCCCGAGCGACCCCTTTCAATTGGCTCGCCGTGCCGCCGTCGTGAAAAGTCTCAAACCCATAAAACCCCAAGTCAAAGTCCATTGAAGACCTCCTTTTTTTCCCTTTTCTCTCTTACAATCTCTCTTCCCTCTCGAAGCTATTTGATGATGTTGCTCGCTGAAAGATGTTTTAATTCCCTCTCACTCCGGCCTAAATGGCGGGCGGATGCCTCTGCCCTCCTCTGCCACGACAAGAAGCAGCCTCACATGCCACACACGAGAGTGAGATAGCGAAGAAAGATGGCAAAATCCAATCTTTCCTTCCATCATCTTTCACTTTTTGTATGCCTTCTCGCGCGCGCAACAGAATGAAGACTTTTTTCTGCATGATGGATGAGGGTGGAAACATAATTAATTGTATATTTTTTCGAGCACCCCACCACCCACCGGCAAAAAGGGCCCAGAGAAGCTTTAAAAAGTAATATTCACGTATAATGTATAGAACAACAAAGAAAACTTTTTATCTGCCTTTATTAGCTACCCCAGACTCACCAAGTTAAATGAAATATTTACTCGGAACATCCCTTTCTGCTCTCACACTCCGCGCGTCGACATTTTCTTTTTTTTTTCGGGACAACCGAGGAATACTTCATCAGCAGGAAGATGAGTGAAGGACACGGTGTGAGTTGGAGAGACACTACGAGTGTTTTTGTTTGGTCCTTTCGCGATCTGAGACGCGATGATGAGGAAATTTGACAGCAAGAATTGCCCCAACAAGCCAAAAGGCACAAGACGCGGACCGAGAGAAATTCACAGGGTGGCAAATCAAATAAAAATAATTGATGAATGTCACTCATTTGTGTGGCGCACTTTTCCATCTTCAAAGCGCGGTAAAAAGTGTCGAAAACCCCTTCAAAGTTCCCAATTAAAAACTTTCCCGCCGCTAATGAGGTAATTTGAAAATTTCTCCACCGGATTTTCATTTTATTGCACACTCTTGATGAAATTACGAAGTTTTATTTTAAGGGATTAACTCTTACTTGCATTTTTCATGAGAAAAATGTCCTTTTGCAAAACAACACACTTTTATTACATTGTGTTTACCAGTGAATTATGCGGCGCGAGATGGAAAAAAGCGCCTGGAGTGAACAAATAAATAATAATATTACATTGTGTCTCACAGGAATGTTTGAAATCATGTCAAATTGCAATTAAACTTTTCTAAAATGTTCTTAGACGTTTAATAGATTTTTATTGCTATTTGTCATATATTTTTTTAAATCTTTTCACTCAAGAAATAAAAAAAAAATTATGTAAAAAAGAGAAATTGATTTTTTTCAACTATTTTATTAAAATGTGCTTGAAAACTAAAAAAAAGGAACAACTTTGGAAAATAATATTTTTGGTTCATCAATAAAATCAAATGAATCATTCTGAAAATAATTATTACACAGGAATATTAGCACATTAATTAATGATTTTTTGATGTTTTTTTCAAGCGAAATTTTCAATTTTCTCTTCTGACAAAGGACGATTTTGACTTTTCATAGCTTTCGATTCACCCATCGATTTTAAATACAAGAATGTTTATTTTATGCAGCAAAATATGAAAATGTTTCATATATTGTGCAGTTATTGGAAATTATACACAATAATTGTTTAAAATCTACAATTCGTTGGGACAAAACAGGATATTTTACACAGAGAATAATAATGAAAGCAAAATTTTACTGTGAATGCGCTGAACGTGGCGGAAATATCAAGTGGTCACTTGAACGAATGAGCGAAATGGATGGGAAAGTCATCAATTATTAATATTTTGCTAATTACTATTTTTGTTGCGCAGCGCGTGAGAGAATAAAATTGAGCACAATGTTGAATTGAGTGGAAAATCCGTTCTAAATTCAAAATTCAATTAATTCACTCAACTGTCAACATGCGAATGGAGCACTTGAGTTGGACGCGCGGTCATTAGGACAACCCGATTTTCAGCGAAATCCATTAAAACGGCTCAAGAGGATGGCCAGGGATGTGTGCATTATATGGGCCGGGCGCGGTATGTGTGTGTTGAGCAAACTTTCGACTGGACGTTGTTGATTTGACGACACGCCACAGCGTTGATTTTGCATCAACTCACCCCATCAGGGCGAAGGGTGAGGGGTGAAGGGCGTGGGCGACAGGGGAGAGTTATTTGCGCGCCACCCAGAGAAATTTATCATGTAATTTGCTGTCATCTCTTCACACGCACCAACAAAACACATCAATTGGAAATTGATTAACTCGCAAATCAGCCATTGAGCCCATGTGCCGGAAAGACAGCGACGCGAGGCGCAGAACACATGACAATATCTCGTTCCATTTGTCTGATTGAGGCTTTCACCTTGATTGCAATTTACATGATTTCCATGGCACAAGGCGTCTCAGAAGGAAATCATGTTTCTCCAAAGTTTCACCTCTTTCGCACTTTTTCCAATTCTTCATTACTCTTGAGCACTTCCAGGTGTGAATTTTCCATTTGTCAAATTAAAATGAAACGACTGAGAATCTCCCTTAGCAGAGAAATTTTCCCAAATGATGAGTTTGAATGTGGAATGGAGAGGAAAAACCCCTTGAGAATCTCTCTCCATCATTTGCAATCGAAGGAAAGTAATTTTGATTTTTTCTCTCCCTTCGCAACATCGCCAAATGCTATATATGTTTGCCAAATGCCAATGACGAAAGTGTGGGTGGATATTGGAAAAAAAGGAAGAAGAAGGGACAAAATAATACTTTGTCATGTTTGTCGCTATCAGATAAAGCTGAAATCATGTGGGACAATTTTGGAGAGTTTTCCTAATAAAATTCAGTTTTCAGTCTTCTTTACATATCATTTCTGTCTCTCTCTTTTTCAACTCCAAGTCAAAGACAGGCATTTTCACAAAAAAAAACTTCTATTCTTCTGACTTCTGAAATTTACATTTGCTTCTATTATGCAAATGTTACATTATACCGAACATTTTACAAAATGTAAAAGAACTTTTTCGAAAGAGTGAGTGACCTTGAAAAAGTTAAATGCAAATTGAGCTTCTGTATAAGAGTGAATGTTGTAAAATATGGAGCAAATCGCACTAAAGCTAAGGAATGTTAAACTTTACGCATGTAAAAGTTTAACACTGCATGTAAATATGAAAAAATACGCTTTGTAGCAAATTTGCAAGAGAAGCGCGAATAGAGCTGATGAGTGTAGATTTTATTCCATATAAAATATATTTTTGTTGAAACATTGTAAAATTTTTCTCTTTTAAATTGTGCAGAGCGGCCAGAAAGGGAACATCGTAAGTTGTCAGAGGCTCAATATTCTCGGGATTTGAAGCGTTTTATTGAGCAGACTGAGAATCAAGAGGAGATAGTCAATATCCTTGCACCCATTTTTGAAATCTTCACGAAATAATAAAAATAATAATGTTTATTCACCTCAAAGTGTGTGTGCGTCTGCCGCCGACTTCAGATCCGACCTCCGAAATTGACACTTTCGAATGCTCGGTCAGATGATCTTGAAGAGTTCAAAAAACTTCCAAGATGCTCTGATTATTACAGATAATGAGCACATTGTTCTTCATAGAAAAGATAGAGTTTTGGGCTTTAAATGAAATACATTTAAAAATGGTCAGATTGCCCTATCTTAACACACAAAGCGTATGCATGCCGTTTCTTCACGTTCAGGACCACTGGCCACTGAAATATGTCCTGGAACAAATCCTGAAAGCAGCAAACGCCCACGGAAGACACAGAAAAGGAAAATAGGAGCGCGAACGAACCACAGTCCGAAGAAAACTGCTGTTGCAAACATATTCGTTCTATTTATCTCTACTTTAACTAAACTAAACTCTCTAACACATCTTTAACATTCCCCAGTTTCAGTGGGAATTGATCCAATAATCAGAAACTTTATGTAAATGAGCGTAAAATTGTTTCGTTCAGCAATGTTATTGTAAGATAGAATGTGTGCTAAATAAATATTATTAAATGAGGATAATTGAGGAGAAAGTTGATTTTATCATTTGGAATTGATATATTTTTCCCACATAAATAAGCGACATTGAAATTGCGAGTGTTAAAATGAATAATTGATAAATCGTCACTATAACAGCGTGTTTTGTATTTCATTACTTGGCGATTAGAGGGAAAATTTATTAATTAGGCAGGATTAGGGGCGACCTCACTGCAATAGACATATAATATTAAGCAGATAGAGGGAGTATATATGTACGTTTATGCGGAGAATTTACCTTTTCCTTTTTCCCTCCTGCTTAGTATATGCTGTGTCGCTTTCCATGTACACTTAGGTATAATGTGTGTTTATGTAAACACACGCCACGAATCCATACATATGTGCTCGCAATATTCTTCGACTTTCAACATGTCACACGCCTCAGTGGCTGGCTACTCCAGAGAAGTCTTCCCCGGAAAGAAGTGTGGCTGGAAGAGAGTCTCCTCGCCACCCACTCGCCAGAATTTATATCGCCAGATCGACAGCATTCCGAGTGACTGAGCCGCCTCAATAGTGGATGTGAGAGAGCAAACAGCGAGAGAACAATTGGCAGCATATGAAGAAAAGTGTGTCAAGGCAGTGTGGGGCTTGAGGAAGTCACTGGAAGAGTGACAAACTCACCTCATCCCCATCCGAACTCTGTCTCCAAAGCACACAAGTTATCTTTTAACGAGCAAGTCTCGTAGGACGCCTTGAAAATTCGACGCCATTGTCCACTTGAGCAGAAAAAGTCAAAGGGAAAAAGCTCTCCAAGCTAGAGGAAGTTCAGCGTGGTGTCGGCAAAATTGCAGAGGAATGATGATTAATATTAAGAGGAGAGTGTACAGAATTAGGACACACAATTGGTAAAAATTGTGCGCTCTATGTGGCATATACAGTAGGGAAAATTAGGTTAGGACACCCATGAAATTTAGGCCAATTTTCCTTTATTTAAAAAGAAATGTGAGAAATGTGCGGAGGAAGAGAAAGACTTCTGAACGAGTGGATCCTCAGCGCAGTGCCTCGTTGATCCACCGGGAGTTGTTTGCAAGGCCAGAGGATGACGTCACAGTGCAGACGGTGAGGATCAGACTGCGACAAGCCGGTTTATTTGAGAGAAAACTCACGCATAAGCCGTTGATTAGCCCAAAGAATCGCAAGGCGCGTATTGAATTCACTCAAAAATATCAGCACTGGACAATTGATCTATGGAAACACGTATTCTGGACCGACGAAACAAAGATCAACTTAATGTCTTTAGACGGAATATCTTATGTGAAGCGCCCAAGAAACCAGAGACTTAATCCCAGATTTTTGCTCCCCATCGTGAAACATGGCGGTGGATCTCTCATACTCTGGGAAGGCTACGCCTGGCATGGAATGGGCCCGATCCACCATATCAAGAGGAAGATGAATGCAGATGTCTACGTTAAAATTCTCCAAGACGTCCTTCTCCCGTTCGCCGAAAAAAATATCTGCCCGTTGTCTGGAGCTTCCAGCAAGACAATGATCCATAACACACTTCGCGGAAGGCGAAGAATTGGATTGGTGAAAATCATTTCACCATTCTGGATTGACCTGTTCAATCTCCAGACCTCAACTCCATTGAAAAGCTGTGGTTTGTGGTCTAGTGGACGCTCCACGGCAGGAATACCATTAACAAAAAACTGAACACGCAAGGAGTTAGTACAACCTACGCGGGAATACTACAAAAGAAGATCAAAATGAGACAGCAACAACCGACAAGCAGAGGGAAGAAGAACAGCTGTGGATGAGGAGACACTCGATCAGTGCAGAAAGTGATGGCAAGAGTGTTGGACAAGGTAAAGAATACCTTTTCTAAAACCCATTTTTACAAATACTAACACTAAATAGCAATTACAGCCCTGAAAAAGGAGGCAAAGCACCTCCGAAACGTAGGATATTGAATAAAAACAAGTGAGATTGAAAAATTGGCCGTCTCGTGTTTTCACATCTTTAAACCATATTATCCGGCTGATTAATACCACAATGAATACCAGAAACGCGCCAGAAAAATTCCAGCAGTGCGAACAGGTCTGGAAGGACATGTCGATGCCGGCAAAATTGGAGGCAGTTATCAGGCAGCGTGGCTATCCGACAAAGTGTTGATGTCAAAATTGTGGTAAAAATACAAACAATTGGTGCAATTTCAAGGGGTGTCCTAACTAAATTTTCGTTACTGTACACACACACATTTTGTGTATAAGTCTGGACATTAAGTGTGTTTCTCTCTTTCGCTGCCAAGTAAATTTAGACACATTTCCTTAAATCAACAACTTCGGCATGATTTCTTGCCAATTTGCTGGATACATTTTATCAAGTGAATATTTCTGAAATATTCTCAGCTAAATTCTTTCCATCAATTGAAAATTTAAATGCTTCTACAAATTTTTCACTATTCTTTACCGTCAATTCTCGTGCATCCAATTCTGCAGTGACGAACAAAAAGCCATTTGAATGCACAGAGAGAATTTCCTAGGAATTAGTAAAAAATAAATGTCGGGAGTGATTCAATTTTTATTGCATGTTTGCCAAAGAGATTTCCTCCATCCACAAATCTCAATGCTTCCCAAGCCAGTTACTCGTCTAAATTTTCCTCACTTCTTCCCTTTTTCACCGGAGTAAATGGCAGAGAGTTGAGCGGATCTTTTTATTGCTTGGTAAAATTCATATTTTGAGATTTGTGTGTAAACTTCTCACATGACTTATGACTACTAAAGGATATTATTCGGGCAAAAGGAGGGATTATGCAGGAGAAAAGGGAGCTTCTCCCCGGCTATTCATACCAGAGGAAGTTCAAAAATCTCTCTAAATATCCTTCATTCTAGTATTCATTTGTATGCCACCGTGGATATTCTTCGAGGTCTGGGGACTCACGTCGACTTGAATAGAGAGCTTTTACATACAGAAATACTATGCGTTCATATATGTATATTTACTCTCTTGGCTAATATTTCCATTCGGGCAAAATTTCTCTCTTCCGGAAATCATGTCTGTTTCCTCACTTTCTTCGTCCAGCGAGATGAAGTCAGGCTTTATGACTGAAGTGCAAGAAAGACAGAAGAATTCTTTGCGTTTAACCTAATTTCCTACACTTTTTTCACTTTCTAATTTACACTTTCTAAGGAGTAAAATGCTGTAATTTTCACGTCTACATTATTGTTTTTGGGCGATTAACTTAACTTCCTATTCTACACTTCATAGAAATCCTGTGAACAGAATTTGGGCCGCGATTGTGCGTAAGAAATGGTACAAAAGCGTTAAAGTGTAACTAAAAACATACAAAAAACAATTTAACAAGTGCAAATCAAGACGTTCTATAATGGAAATGTCTTCTAAACATTCTAAACTCATGATTTAATGTGATTATTCGAGGCAGTTTTATGATTATAACAAGGATTCAGAGCAAAATAAGCAATTTCTTAACTTAATTTTCTCTGTCCTTTTTCGCACATTTCTCTGCATTTTGCAATATCTCGGCTGCGAATTGAGATATCGCCATGATTTCAACGCAATTTGAAAGATCATTAAATTCTAATTATTTCTTCTCTTAATGAAATTGTCTCGAAAATCGAAAGAAATATTGATTTTTTATCATCAAAAGGAAAATTGGCCTAAATTTCATAGGTGTCCTAACCTAATTTTGGCTACTGTAAGTGCAAATACTTAGTACTGCGGAAAGTGTTAATACTTTTCTTTAGACATATTTTTAAATTGACAGTTTGTCCCAACATTTCTATCCCTGCGCAATTACGAGACAGTGATAAAAGTTGGAGGAAATGATTTGGAACAAGTTCCTTTCCTTGTTGACTGTCATGAATGCAAGCAAATTGAGCAAAATTGCCATGGCAAGTTGAATGTCGTGCAAATATTTAACTTTACTGTTTTAATTTCCTTCAGCACATATTGATGCGAGCGCCTCAAGTTGGTTGATGCGGAACTGACGTTACGCTATGGTGTGTGAGACGCACTCAACATGGGAAATCTCATGATTTGCATTCGACTCACGAATGTTATTAAACTCAGCTCGGAAAACTGGGTGAGCATTATTTTACTCCTCGTGCCTTTGGCCTCCGCGGCCCCGCATCAATCCTATCTCTTTCCCTCTCTCTCTCTCTCTCTCTCTCTCTCTCCCTCTGCGGAATGGAGTCTTCCCCATGAATATAGTGTCGCCGCTCGCTGGCGGAGTGCATCTGGGGATGACGAGGGGGATCACAGGGAAAAATACTGTGACAGCGTGAAAATAGCCCTGATGCTCACCGTTGTCGGTGGCAACCAAAGCCCTGCTGTATGCAGAGGATGTATTTCACTGCACTCGCAAAATGGAATAAATCTCGAGCACAGCCACTGAATGCGCCCCGAAATATCACTGGCAGAATTTGAATTCCAAAGCTTCAGTTCATCCGAACCTCTCCAAACACGCGGGATTATAAATAACAGTGTTATCATATTTACTATCAAATTGAGGTACAAGTCAAGAATACTTCACAAAATGCCACACAAACTAGAAAGATAACATTGAAAGGAACATTGAACCATTAGAATGCTATTTATCACTAGATAAATAGATCATTAATCCTTGAATTCTACGTGCTAGAACGCATTCTCTTCAAGCTCTTAACGATTACGTGCGTATTCTGATCATTCCGATGCATTTCTGTGCTCGCTATGATGGCAATAAATATCCTGATCCTCTTTCTGGATGTCTTTTCGGTCTCTTGTCTGCTCGCTATCGAAGGTCTCTAAAGTCTTCATTAACACAGATATTATGGAATACATCGGGAAGATATTTTAGAAATTAGACAAATGAATTTAAAATCGACGATTTTCAAAATTCAGCATTCAGATCTTGTTATCAATAAAGTCCACTCTATTATACCAATAATTTCTTACACATTTAGAATTGATATCAACGAAGCGGGTCATTGAATCCATTCGCAAAATTTGTCAATATCACTCCTTCAGATGCTCTTAAAAACTCATTTTTGCAACACATTAAAACATTATTAGAAAAATACTATTTAATAAACTGTTACAGAAAGAGATTCACCCTCATAAAGACTTGTGCTATATTGAACAATTCTTAGTCTTAGACAATTCTTTGCCATCTTCCGCCAACCGTAACAGAATGTAGAAGGATTGAAGTAGATTATTATTACTGGACAAATCTTTTGAGAAATATGGCAAAGAGAGTGTTAAGAAAGAATCCGCAGAGAGAGAAAAGCAGCAAACATAAAAGTTTTAATGTAATCCATTCATCACCAAACGACATTTCCTATTCCTCAACTCTAGCCGCCAGAGATTTAGCATAGCAAGGAAGAAGAAAGCGTGTTTCCTCCATTGATGCTCTATCGAGGACCAAAGCGTGATGTCATAAAAAATTTACAGCGCCATCATTCTGGCGAATAGAATTTTTTATTTCTCGAGTGTGGATGAAAAATCAAATAAATTTCTGTTGGGCATTCTGCGGAATGTGTAAACCGCATCATTTGAGTATATTTAATCTGCGTTAAAAGTACAAAACCCTGCCAGTGTAAATAATGCGCGGCTTCGTTTGGGGGGAGGAAAAAAGCGAGTTCGTATGGATGAAAATGGGATTTCACTTCACACACACACACAAATCTCACAGCACGAAATCGGATTAGGGCGTTGTGAAGTGAATGCAGCCGAAAGGACCTGTGCCGAAAAAAAGTATGCACTCTCGCCACGACCTTTCGCTTCCCAGGGCATTTTAGTGAACTCGCGCGCGATTCATGTGGAATCTGTTGAGCGTGAGAAATCCACCCCAAAGGATTTGTGCCCTTGAGCATTCGTTTGGGAAATGCCGCGAGAAATGCGTCATGCCGACGCACTCAGAAGCCACAATGTCATCAGAAGGAAAGCGTGTGCGAGGCGAGGGAAAGGCGGGACATCAGAGCCCTCGAGGAGGGGTTGAGGAGGGTTTGGAAGAAAAAACTTTTCCATCTGAATGTAAATATTCGATTATCGTTTCGTCAATGGGTGAAACGACATTCGTGGGATAAATATTTGAAAATGGCTGAATTTATTTACCATTTCTCAGGCCTACCATTCATGGCACAGCATAAAGAGTCCCCGAGCAGCAAAAGAAACGCACGAGGCAGTCGATGGGCGATATTGGCTGAAGTGAAAGGCGGCCTCATGTGTTTGCCAAGGGATTCAATAAACTACAAGAATCGTAAAGTTACATCGTCCATTGAGAGACCCTGGAAACCCATTTAAATCTCCAATTTTAATCGATAATTAAATTGGCCAACAGTCCCCACTTCTTCCCCCATTTTCTATTTGTCAACCTTTTATTGTGCAAGGAAAGCCGAGAGGGTCATTTTCTTCTTGTAAATCATCTTAAAAGACGATTAATTATTTGCTTTTCCCGGCACTTTTTTCCCCCTTCCCAGTTCCGCACAAGTTGTAATAGTAAATAGAAACTCACAAAGCTTTTATCGCTCTTGTCGTTCTTCTCCTGGGCGAAAATACATAAATCCTTTTTCCTGTATAGAAGAAAATAAATAAGTACACACTGCGGTGGCAAATAAATTCTTCAAGCTCCTGTAATATTAAAATTGGATGAAGGATGCCTGAAGCGTTTGTGAGATGTGATTCTTGCGTTAACGCCATCAAATTGAGGTTGAATTGAATTGAGAAAATGGATGGGAATGAAAGGAAGTAAATCTCTTTACGCGAAAGAGATCTGGAGGATAACAGAAATGGCTCAGCTATAGATTAATTGGTGGTGATTTTCAAAATTGCGAATACGAGCATGTTAATGTCGCGCTTTTGAGCATTGAAAACAACAAAAATACGTAGAAATTTCACAAGAGCCAAGAATTCAATGAATTCTTTGGAACAACGGAGCTTCGGTGAAAAAGATTTTTCAGTCCCTTTTCAGTGCACTTTTCTAACCCTTTCTCCTCTGTATTCCTTCCACTCACAACACTCCTATCCGGGTTTAAAACTCTCTGTATGAACACACAACACTCTGAGAAGTAACGTTGTAAGAAACACGAATAAATAAACGATTTATAAAAAAAAATAATTAGAATAGTTATCAAGTGGCCGCGGAGGCTCTCCGCTAAATTATGACGGGTTAATGGATGAAATGACGCGGAAACGGCCGACTGATCTCTTCAGCACAGACAATTCAAACAAGCGTTTGAGATCGTCAAAGAACAACTGAAAACATCGGCGGAATTATCACAATAATTGTCGTAAGAATAAGAGGAAATTCAAACAACAGTGAGAGCGGTTATCGTTAAAGTATTATTATCGGGATGCTTCAAAGACGAATCAACGCCAAACTGGGACTAAATTAAAGAAGAAATAATGCAGATCCAAGATATTTGCCGTCTTTGCAAGTTGAAAATCATAAATTAAAGATAAATTTTTTAATTGATCTTCTCTTTTCAGTGGCGAACAAATGGAAGAAAGACAGCAACGAGAATATGAAACAAATCCCGATTATAACGACCAAAACTTTCACAAAACTAAAATAAATGTAAACTATTTGGCATGTGACTTAAATGAAATCGTCGAATAATAACTGACGAATTGAAATTGAATGTGAGAACTGTGTTATAATTGCCCAGTTCTGTGTCTGATTCGCGATGGTTAGGATTAAAGATTAGATTCTGTTGGATACCAGCCCATAGATGGCGTAAGAAACGCAACGGGAATGCCCATCTGGCATCCCTTCTTGGAAAATTCCACTCACTTCTGAGAAAGCCACCGAATAGTTAATACACTTATATTTAATCAAGCAATAAATATTGAATCAATAGTTATTAGTCACTGTGCCATCTCTCATCATCATCCTCCTCAACCCCTCGTTATCTTCGGGATCTCAGGCTCTCGGCTACAAGGCTGGGATTGAGATTATCCTTGTTACAGGTGAGCCACAAGCCGTAACAGATTCGTAGAATTTTTAAATTAGTGTGTAACTTCTTATCCGTCGCAGCCTTCTTAACCCATTGCCAGAACCGTCAGCGCAATTACCAGAACCATCGACATATGAAGCCTACGACGGCATACAAAGACGAGTAAAAACCACTGTGAGGAAAATTGTCTCTCTCTTGCGGACGCCACTGTGCCGCGGGAGAAGGAAGTTTAGATTTCCGAAGAGTGGCGGCAGCGCGATCGCAAACTGCAATAATGAAGATAGAAAACATCGCGCGCGTCCGCCATGATTGAGTTGGAAGAAGAAGAAGCGTCGGCAGAGTTGGAAGAAAAGTAAAAAGTTTAAAATAAATAAAAGTCAAGCAAAGTGTGGTGTTTTATCTATCAAATTATCACAGAAGTTTATCACAGAAGTGTTTAAGATATCACAGTGATCTATCACAGCAGTGTTTCAAAGACTAGAAGTGATCACAGCAAAAGTGGTCGCGTTCGGCCGGAGGAGAGAGAGCATTCGTCCGGTCACTTTTCGCCGGATGCTAATGCGATTGTTCTCTCATTCACAGGTACAGAGGAGCATTGCAAGCTGGGCTTTGTATGTCATTTATTAAAGAGGTCCTTCGTCTTTTCATTATCCAGGTGAATACTACCACAACCACCATGAAAAGAGCAGTAACAGCGAACACAATATCGCGACCGGTTAAATGAACTCAATGTGTAATGAGATAAGAAGAGAAATTATAAATTATAGTGACTGACGGCATATTTATGCTCAATTGTGTCACTGCATTCGATCAATGAGCACAAATGTCTTCATCCTTTGACAAGTTATTGTTTCACGGCGGCAAATTCTCAGTTTGCCGACCAAACTTAAGTGATTCTAAAATCACATTACCACCATATCATCACCATATCATCGCGAAGGCCGCTTTCGACAGGGTATCAGGAACATCGTGCTAATACCTCACATAATTCCCAGGTAAATCACTAACAAACTATCTTCACGCATAAATCTCAGGCTTGTGCGCAACGCGCGCGAGCAGAAGGACTTCTATAAGCGAGGAGATGCGCGCATTTACGCGCAAATTACGCACTCCAATTTTCCCCCATTTGCACGAAAAGTACTCAATCTAGTAGTGAGGTCAATTTTGTCGTTCATCTGTTCTATGTTTTTTTGTGAAGTGAATTAAGTTAGCAGGTGTTTAAGTGATTTGTGAAGAGCTAAGGACGCTGCAATTACACGCCAAGAATTCCAAGAAGCAAGCTGAATCATTAGATCAGATGAATCCATTCCATGGGACAGAGCGCAAGACACTTCCAGTGAAGCGTATGCTTCAGTTGGAACTTTCAACAGCAACCGCTTCTGGCTGCTCTAATTTGCCACTGAAAGGCCTAATTTTCCTCTGTACTCAAACCTTTTTGCAATCGGTGGTATTTGAACACACGACTGTCGCATCGAGAGTCAAGCGCGTTGACCACTGAGCCACAGCCGCTCTTGAGGACTGAAGATTGTCCGGAACACTGCTCAGACAGCCCAATGACATCTTCCGCCTCGATTCTCGGCACTTGTTTGAAGAAAACTGCGGGTGGACAAAGAGTGCTCAGCTCGCTTCGTATTCATTAAGTGACACTCACAAGGATGACAACTCAATTCACAACGATTGCTTCCATCTCGGAAAACTCGCCGGGAAGCAAATGCGTGACTGTGCGCTATGAGACTCTTTCACAATAGTTCCGCCACTTGATGAATCGACGCAGCGTCTCGCACCCACTTTGTCGCCTCCCCACGAGAATAATACCTCGAGAATATAATTTATCAGCCACTAATAAATGATGATGAAAATTCCATCTAGAGAGCTCCTGTTGAGCTTCTTGTGTATTTGTAATAAACTCTCCTTGTTTGCACACATTTAATATTGACAACACGAGTGAAATCTATTCCACTGTCGAACTGTCGACCTTCATTATTAAAACATTTTCCGGTGAAACAGTGGCAAAATCAATTATTTGGGTTGAATAGACGAAGGATTACCAATCGGATTGCTTATATGAAATACAATTAGTACAAAATAAATGCCTAAGAATGACACTCATGAGACATTCAACACAGAAACAGGAAAGCTATAATATCAAATAAAAAGCTCCCTGATAAAAGCTAAAGAGAAACTTAAAAGAACACGCAAAATGACTAATAGAAGACTACTGTAATTGTGCAAAACATTCATGAAATAAAAACATTAAGGAAATATGCATAACTGTAGGGAAAACTTGAGGGAAAATTACGTGAAGTGAGAAGTGAGTGAGGAAAAGACCGCGTTCCAATAACTTAATCACAATCGATGGCATTTAATCGAAACCCTGATAAATTATACTTCTATGAAATTATTTATATGGAATTTATATAATTTTGAATTTATTATTAAAACTGTTATATTTATAGTAAAAAGCATTGTTGAATTGAAAATATACGGCATGATATGTGAATCCGCCAATCGTGTCGGTTGAGATTCAATTCTCACCATCTCTCACCACATGTATATATTTCATCATTCTTCAAAAGAAGGACAGCGCCACTTCCGCTCCTTTCGGTCACTTTTTCGTGGACTACAAAACTGTGAAGATCTCTAGTGTCTCATCAGTGAAAAATTCATAAAAATACATTGAAATAAACTCCCAAATCTCTCCCTTTAACTAAATTGAATTAAACTAATAATAAGTGAAATTTATTTGAATCGAAGAAGAAGAGCATCGCCGTCAAGGACTCAAAAATTTGATCCCAACTCACCGAATACTGAATTACAGGTGAGGGTAAACTCCTCTTCAATATGAATAAAAGTGTTTAAATATCTTGAGATGGGGTTTTTGTTGAATAAATAATAATGTAATAAAAACCAAACATACAAAAAGTCGCCATTCTTACTTATCGAATAATCATGCCATGAAATGAATGAGGCTAAATTACAATAGATAAGTTAAACAGACATCAAACAATCAGAGAAATTGTAGCAAAGAAAGCGGAAACAAAGCAGAAAAAACCGCGACTGAGACTGCATTGAAAGGAAAAGTACAAAGAAATCAGAGGAATAAAAGTTTAAAGCAAGTGAATGAACATTCCCTATTCTTTCAATGCACACGAAATGGTAGATCTTTTTTCTATAGGTGTCTCTCTCGCTCTTGACGATTTATGCTCTAAATGCTCTGTGTGTTTAACTCATGATTATGTGTACGTGAGAGAGCGTCTTCATATCGAAAAATTAGCCTCCAATTATGATTAAACTATTAAGTAATCATCAAATGCTTCCCATTTATAATATTCCCTGTATTATGAGGAGTGTTGATTTGGACACAGAAATGGGAAAATATTGCCGCCTCGGGAGCCAAAGCAGTGGAAAACTCATGAAAATCTCGCAGAAATTCGTCACCACTCTGAATTATGCGCTAATAATGTTCTTTGATGATATTTAAGCTTGTCACAACTGGCAGAGGACAAAAATTCTGCCCAGGATGGGTAATTAATGGAATTGGGCGGTTGATAATACGCGGACGGAATTGTTAATTTGCGAGTGAACTGAATATTTGCAATATCCCGTTTGGTTATTTCGTAAGGCGCGTATTGTCATCAATACTTTTAATTGTCAGTTAGTCTGGTTTTTGATGTTTTCTTGTGTCTTGTGCTCTGAGATCTTGTGAAAACCCCGCAAATTATGTGGTCCGTTCATGAGAAATCTGCTAAAGATAGTGTTTTGTTCGATATTGAATTTATCATTAGTCTGAGCCAAAAGAGTTGAAAAGTTTTTTTCTGGAAATGTCACCAAGGTATTTTATTAAAATTATATGATTATTTCTACGTATTACAGATTTTCTTCTGATCGCAACATTTCTGAAAAATGAAGAGTTCTTTTGGGGTTTAAAAAGCACTCCAGGATTCCCAAAAGAAGCCAAGTATGGCAGCAAACCTGTTTTGTGCTCGGATTTTGAGGAAAATAATTCCAAAAGAACCAGATCAAAAGATTCTTGAAACCGGGAACTCTTCCACAGGTGATACATTTGTTACTTATAATACATTTATTTCACATAATCCATTTTCTCACCTACAACCAAAAATAGATAATTCGGATAATTGAAATTGAATTATTATGGTGAAAACACAGCTTTTGTCATTGGACAATTGTTTTAGTTCATCTCTTTCTTCCCCACGCGAATCGTGTATTTTCCTTCCTGCTCACGACATTTCTATGTCGAGTGTGTGCCTGCAGATTTTACGTTGGGCAACCCGCGCTGAATTTGAGTTTGACGTGTCTGACAATGCGCTTGCTGTCAAAGTGGTCAAAATAGACAAATTTCATATGGAAAATCGAGAAAATCGTCAATGAAATGAATTTATATTGTGGAAAAAACTCAAAAATTAATTGATTTCGTCCATAATGAGCCATAATTGTGGAGAAAATCGGATTGTGTGAAGGCGCCAAAAGTTGATCTGCAGACCAAATTTTAAAAGGGAATCTGACGGGACCGAGCCGAGATGGTATGAGCAAAATGCTGTGTTTTCACCATTAGATTGATAATTTGTTGTTATTTTCATTATTTCTTATCTTCATCTGAAAATAGATAAAAACAGCAGCGCAAATAATCTCATCTCACGCAAGAATTCCTCTTTTTCTCAATGAAACTGCATAGAATTTGTCTAACTGAAATGTTGTGTTTTCCCCGAATGAAACTCAAGCAAATTCAAAGTATGAAATCGTTTTGATAAATGAATATCTCAAGTCATTTCCTGCATGCAAAGAACCGTTTTCTAACTCTTCACACTTCCGTTCATCTTATCATAATTTGCAGATTTTAGTGCAACTGAAGGAGTGACATTTAACAGGATCAATTAATTTTCAGTGTGTCATCTTCCATTAAACTTTCAGCATCGGTTTTTCGCGCGGAGGAAAATTGTTTCGCTCTAATTCAATAAAATGAGAAACAATCTTTGGGGAGAAATTCATTCAGTGAGAACGTCGCGCCCAATTTGGCCAGAAACAGAAATAGAAATATTGAAAAATTAGACAATCACAGCGAATTGGTGATTGTAAATTGAATTACACGACTGTCACTGTCCTCACTTTGGCTATAAATCTGAAATTTATGTTCAAGCTCCGTTTTTTTTGCCCCGTCCAAAGGTATTCCGCTCGCCAGACAAGGCAAAATGGCTTCGGGAGGAGTTGTTAATAACTCTTGACGCGGTGCCATATTTTGCATTAGGACGAAATGTAAAATCCTACCTTCTGCTGTGCGGGATTTTCAATGTGAGCAAACAAATAAATTATGAAGAGCGCGTCCTCTCGAATTGTGCGATAGCGCTTCGGGGGAAAGAGGATTCGGTGTCGAGTCCACGTTGACAGCGAAAATAACTCCCTGGACGTCGGATGGGGAACCTGAAGTGGAACGCAGAGAGATGAATTATGGGCTCGAGCTGCTCTCGACGCGCCACTTTCGGGTCCCACCCACCGCCAAAGTTAATGGGAAAGCAACTTTGGACACCGTGAGTCGCCAAACGTTAATGTCCCACACCCAATTAGCTTCCGTGCCCAGAGGAAAAGCTCTCCCGTTTCGCCGAGCACAGCTTTCTAGATACAATCTCGTCTTCGGACTCTTTCTTTCTCTGGCGGGCGCGGAGAAAAATTACACCATGACTGGGCGAAGGAGCTCAAGAAGCCTCTCATAGCTCAGGATCTGGCATTTAATTAGAATACACATTGGGAAATAAGAGATTTTCCTGGAAAAAAAGGAAAATGTCACTGCGCCGTTGACAACGGTTGTTATTTTGATGGCGCACAATTTCTGGGGTCAACATCGGAATTGCGATCTTTGACCGGGAGTTTAATTTTTTAAACAGAAATAGAAAATGCAAAAACAAAGTGTGTGTTTTTCACCTCAAAATGTCGGGTAATTAAACCATTTGGGAAGTAAAGAAATACACAAGAGGGAGATATTGTGGTCAGAAGTGATGTACACCGCCAAGGAGCACCAAGGACATGTATTCGACCCAATTCTACGTCGCAGCTCCTGCAGCCGCGTCTTGTTTCACGCAGCCAATCAGGCGTGAAATCGGCGCCCACTTTCGAGGAACCGCGCCAAGACGGTGGTAATAAGACGGTGGAAAACATACCAAGAGCTGCAGCGAAAAGAAAGACTTCAGCCAGGACTTACCGGAAAATCTTGATAATGTCCAAATGTGATCCTCGACGAATTGCAACTTCAATTAATATCTGCTGAAAACTACAAATATTTCTAACATACTATTTTTCTATAAGTTTTTCAAGGTCTTACAAGTCAAAAATTGCGTCTTTTTAGAACAAAAACTCTTGAATTTGAGGTTATGATACTTTAGGCGGTTGGAAAAATGTGTAAGAGTCTGAAAAAGAATCTGTAAAAGTCCTAAAAGTGTCTGTTTAGCCTTTTTCACTCCCCTTGGAAACATATAATTGAGCTCCAAATCGAGGAGTTCCAGCCATTATTGGAAATATTCTTGCCGCCAATTGTCTTCAAAACAGTTTTTCTCAGAACTCCTGTGATTCCGAACTCAAGTTACACAGGCATAAGACGTTCCTTTGCCAATACCACGTGTCTGAATGTCTCTCTGTGAGATGGTGAAATTTGCCTTTGATGTCTCCACGGAGACTCCATATCGAGATGGCATCATAATGGCAATATCACGAATTTGCCATTTATTCCGTGAAAATGTTCCATGACGCATTTTTCATCCCCAGAGCGGGAGACTTTAATGTGAAATTAAATTATTCCTCGAATTCTCAACTCGTTGCGAGGGTGTTGCTTCAGCCTGTGAGGATCACCAAGGGCGCCATTTGGAGGCATTTCTCAGGCTGAAGCATCTCAAGAACGCGGAGAGTAATTTTCTCATTTCCATGTATGGTGAGCCAAACTCTATCTTTCATTCTTTCTCTCTCTCTCCCTTTCCACCCCCTTTGAACGTGTCAATGACATTGAAACACCCGTAATGAGAAAACGACCAATCTACGCCTCGTGCCTTAACGACCCTTTGCGGATGAGACTTCTTCTCCAACTGCAGCGGAAGTCTGCTCGCCGACTCAATTTGCACAATTTCCAATTATCGCCAATGGTGTGCAGTTGACGTGAATGTCTCTGTGGCGATTGGAAGAGTATTAGAGTCATTTCCTTTCCATTGTCTGGGTCGAATTTTTCAGCAAAAACCTCACTTTATTGTGGACGTTGAATGAATTTATTCACTCCCACCGCCAACAATTTCCACTTCATCAATTTGCGTTTTTCATCCCATTGCAAAAAGGGAAAAGCGCCACTCGATCAGCAGTCATTGAACTTCGCGCGACACCCTCGAGACTGCGTTGAATGATTTGAGAGACACGAGAAAGTGGCAGAAAACCACAATATCATGGGCAAATTCCCCGTTTCGGCTGGGATTTCCTACCATTTGTGGGTGTCAGTGGAAATCGCGAAAATGACACCCCCAAAAGTGAGTGAAATATTGGACAGAGCGAGGCAAATTGGAATTTTCTCAGACATTGCGCGACGGGCGGACGAACGAAGGGAAGCATTCCAAGAGGGATTTGAAAGTTTTCTTTCGCCAAACCCTTGGGAAGTCACCCCGCAAGGAGGCGCGCATTCCACGCGCGGGGGAGACTGTAACCGAGAGATTGAAACTTTCCCCGAGAAGCACATCTAATGAACATAAGAAATTGTAGACTGGGGAACTTGGCAAAATTATAAGCGATTCACTTTTTCACCCAGCTCACAACCGAAGAAAGTCCTAAGCAATTTTCACACCCTCTTTCTCTACGAATTATTAAGGATTGCGCCGTTCGAGGATAATTTTCAATTCATCGAAAAACGCCCCTTCTTCGGTGGTGCGTTGACAAAATTAGACAGATATTTCCGGATCCAATTTAGTGTTTGCGCAACATTTGCACAACCCCCACCGAAAAGGGTATGGATTTCATGTTCGCGGCACACAAGCTCTGATAACGCCGCGAACATCTAACGGAATTCAACGGGAAAAAGCTCCTCTGGGCATTTTACCCGCATAGATGAAAAACATGAAAAATATTACTGAAGCCGCCGCTCTAACTTTTCACACGCTCAATTGATTTTCATCAGAGGCTCCCCAAAGAGAAGCCACACCAGATATTTCTGTATCTTTGTTTCACTTTTATGGGATAATCTTGGGTTTATATAAAATTCCGCCATATATTTTTGTGACAGCTTTTATTCACCCCAAAGTCGAAATATGTATTTTTTGTTGAATGCCTCTTGGATAGAAGACAATCGTGCAACCGAATTTTCCACACCTGCTTTTTGCCTTGGAAATTTATTGTGCTCCAAAAGACACACACACACACACACACACACACACACACACACACACCTTTGGGATCCTTTTCTTCACTCAATGTTCCCGAAAAACCGTCACCGCTCAAAGGAGTTTCACGCAAAATGTATACTTTCGAGGGGAAATAAAAAGTCAGAGGACAAAGGCAGAATTTGAACTAAGAAAGTTAATGACACTCTTGCCAATATTTCATTGAAAAAACCAAGACGTTGCTCTGCTGAAACAATTTTATATACAGTGCGATGCACTAAAATCATTCGTATAATTTGTTAATTCAACGATCGCAACAATTTTAATAAAATTAAATGATTGTTTCCACGTATTACAGATTTCCTTCTGAAGTGATGAAGATAAATAAGAAGGAGTCCACCAGAAATAAATATCTACATTTGACCAATTATAAAAATCAATAAATTATATGGATTTAAACATAATTTATAGTTTTCAATAGAAAGAATCATTCTTTCTGCCTTCGCGCCTTTCTTTAACTCTTTCAAATTTTTATTATGCAAAGAGCTGTCGGTTAATAGTGGAAATAGCGCTCTTAATACCCACAGGAGGTCGAGTTGAATTTTTTCAACATCCACAGGATTTACAGGAGCACATTTAACATGTCAAATTTAGGGCGTTGAAATTTATATATATTTTTAAAACTGAAATACATGTTTTGTGTTCATTCTGTTTCTCAATATTCTGCCAATAAATTGATGAGCGCATTAAAGAAATGACAATATGACACAATTTTTCAATTAGAATTTAAATATATAAACTTTTGATAACTAAAGAGAATGCAAGTGAAAATTTCTCTTTATTCAGAATCATCATCAGAGTTCTTACATACATTGTCCGCGTCTGAAAACAGGCAACTGTATTTAAATTCCCGCCACCGCTTCGACGAGTTATTGTCAGCATCTCGTCGACCAATGACGAGATGCCAACACTGCAACGGGAGTGAAAAAAGACTCTCTTTGTCCAGCCACAAGCCACTCTGCCTCGGATTCTCAGCCCGTTCACATGGACGGGCGATTATAGTGAAATAAATAGTGAATTTGTTAAGTTTACATGTGGTTTTTTTCACTCCGGACGAGTCCCGTGCACGGCCACGGATACGCAGCCGAAATCCGCGAGATCGCGGTTGCTTCTGGCCGGATATTCTGGCCAAGGCGCTCAACACATCATTCTAACCTCCTTTTCTTCACATTAAAGGTAAATCAGCCTTTACAGACATCATCTTTTTTCGGCAGAGATTTGTCCACTGTCAGGTTCTCAAAGAAACAATAAGATTCTTGAATCTTTTTTGCTCAAAGGAGCGGGCAAAAAAGGTCGTGGAGCCGACACAGGTCATATCTGAGGACGAAGATGAAAACCAGGCAGGCCCATCAACTAAACAGCCGCGGTCCCAGAAATCGGCCACAAAGGAGCGAGCGAAAAAGGTCGTGGAGCCGACACAGGACATGTCTGAGGATGTTGCTGAAGCGCGCCCTACTCCAAAGAAGTCGAAAAGACAGTACGCTATAAGAAGATCAATCAAGATCACAGACTAAGTTTTTTTCTTTTCTTGCAGGAAGAACAAAGTTTAGGCAGCAGAAAATAGCCACACCGCTGCGCCACAATTTTTCTTATTTGTTTTCTTTTTCATCACTCATCTCCAATTCAGTCCCGGTGTTGGAACATCTAAGAAGGAATCATGGTTTGAACCCGTCACGCCGTCTTACGAGAGACTTACCGATAAAGAGCCCTAATCGATTGAGATTCATATGGGATCCAGGTATTCTAGAGGGCAGTAAAGCTGCTAGCACGTTTGCCAAAAATGGAGCTAGTAAATTGTCGCCTAGGGTCGAGACGCTGTACAGAGCAGACTTGAAGTAAGTGAAAAGTTTTGGTTTGTGAATGTTTTTGACAATAGAAGAGACCAAGTAACTCTCACTAGATTGAGGATAGATCATCATTTGAATTACTGTGTTGGATTACAAAGTAGTTTTTTTCCAAAGAGAGTAACGGTACGCTTACGAGTAGAGGATGTATGTGAAATGTATGCTGTATGTAAGTAACCGGTAAGCAACCGGCTTGTAAGGCTTCTGATAGTGGCGTATGACGATTTGCCCGGCAGCCACAAGTAAATGTTAGGTTAAGGTAATTTGCCCGATTAATGAATAAAGTGTCAGGATGGCATTAAATAACAACTACATTGAAATTTAAATTGAATTTCAACGAAGGAAATTTACAAAAGACACTCATGGATATTCGCTTGAAGCAAATGACCATCGGCAGACAGAGATTTTTCAGTAAATCCCTCACATTTGAGGCTTTTCATTTTCGTTCTGATGTATCCTTTTGTGTGTCAGTCCTCTTTAAGTTCCTTCTGATTTAATTGGATCATTAAAGTTTGTCGTTCTCATTCACTACACCTCCACTCAATGCTCAATGTGCGCTCCTGCCGCAGGACTCACGCTCAATATCCATTATAGGGGATAAAGGCTGAGAGCAAATGCAAGCTCGTTTGCGAAGAGCTGCCATGAAATTTTTCACGATGTAAAGTGGGCACTAGAATAATTGCAATTGAATTCGCTTCGTGAGAGAAGAATTGCACGATTTCGTGCTCTTTTTTTCGCTCTCGCACGAGTGCGTCCAACAAATCACTTTAATTAAATATTTTCTCTCACCTCCAACACACACACACACTTATTCGTTGCTCTTGTTTTCGCAACTTCTTTTCCACATTTTCCACCTTTTCCTTCACTCCCTTGATTGAGTGCGACGAGCAGCTTATAAAGTCTCCGTTGAGCTGCCAAAAACCGTCAACGTGGGAGAAATTCGAAAAATTTACAGTGCGGATTCCCAGAAGACTCTTTTTTCTCTCCCCTTTTCCACCCCCCCAACTCAATCGGGAGATTAATCTGCCCTCTTGGAAGTGCTCGGTTCTGCTTTTTAATTGATTTGATGGTCACACTGGGACGTTTGCCTCCTGCAGAAAATTCTGGGGGCGATATTGCCGTGTCCCTTTTTTTTATCATCATCAGCGACGGAGAGAAACTTTTCTCTAATACAAATTCATCCAATTTGCTCACAGAACGGCGGTTCAATTAAAAAGACACCCTCTCACGCCACTCGATTGATCCCCAAATCAACCACACTATTTGTTTCCTCTCTACTTTTCCCCCTGGCCAAGTGCGATAGAGTGGGAAGAGGACAATTGCGTCCAGTTCAGTGCACACGAGCGTATTTACACAGTCAAATGCCTCTATTTCCAGCCCCTCCGCCGCCACCCTCGCCAGTGACACGCGGGACACTTCCGGAAATTGCCTCCAGTGTGGGTGACGATGGGGCGCGCCTCGCAAGAGATTAATCTCCGTCATAACTCATACAAGTTTCACCCCGTGCCACATGCATTTTATGCCCAGGGTGAGGGTGAACGCGTGTCAAGTGTTCAGTGACGATAGTAAAAAGCTCCCGACTGCGTTGCTCTCGATAAAAGCTCCCAACCGTCAAGTGGATGATGAGGAGTGAAGTTGAAAAGAGAAAATTTCTTCCACTCTGATAAATTATTGTTTGGCAAATCCTTAAACTTTTCACTCTTCAAATGATGCGAACAGAAAAAAAACCCATTCTCGACACTATTTTCCAATTCAGCAGATAATTTTTCTTTTTTTCCGCTTCTCCCAATGTCCAACGAAGCCACGTGGAAACTCCATGTTTGATTGATTTGTGTTGAAATCTATGCTATATAATTCCTACGTCATCAACATCAAGAGCAATCCTTGCAAACTTCTCCCTGATTTTCACTGAATTTATGTACAAAAATAACCTCTTGTATCCCTAATTGAAACCACGCAGAATCGATTTGACCTGGAAATGAAGCGGGAAATCATAAAACTGAACCAAATTGTTGCTTGTATCTGTAATTCCCTTAAACTGACATTCTAAAATCCCAAACATTCTAGATGACAGAGTGTGTGTGTGAGAAATAAAAATTATTACTATAAATTATATAATTCTCTATTAAAGTAATACAATTTCGTTTTTAT
Source organism: Phlebotomus argentipes (assembly GCF_947086385.1). Lineage (NCBI taxonomy): Eukaryota > Metazoa > Arthropoda > Insecta > Diptera > Psychodidae > Phlebotomus > Phlebotomus argentipes. The sequence continues at coordinate 6,877,357 of NW_026776174.1, forward strand.
TATCAACAGGAAGCAGAGCTGACAAGAATTGTTTCCCAGAATTCCAAAGATTGGCTGCAATTTGTATTCGATGATGAATACACGAAAAAGACTTTTTCGCGGGATAAGAGCAAGATGAGGATCTATAAAATCCAATCGTGGTTTTCGCTATGGGTAAGTTTAAAGCAACGTAAAATGGAGAATGTTTGGAAATTGTTTTCTGTTCATTGCAGCTGCTGGAGGTGTGCGTCCTACCAACCTCTTTCTTAATGCGAAGGACCGTCTTCGGTCAAAGCAAAGGGGTAGCCGAACCAACCGCACCAACGAAAATATGGAGCCTCTTGTAGAGGAAAGGATCAGTCCTGATCCACCCAACATGGAGCGCAAGAGCGGTCGTCGTCGCAACAAAAAAAAAGACGCATTGGGAAATGCTTCAGGAGAAGAATAGCGCTGGCCCATCTCAAAGCAAACATAAGAAGTTGTAGGTGTATTGTAAAAGTAATAAAGATCTTCAGGTTACAACTTTTTTTCTCTCTTTACAGGAAGCACAAGGACTAAGGAGAGTACCGTGCCCCAGAACCGCGCGCGTATGCTACATTTACTACATGTACTTTATTACATTGTTTAATTTTTTTTCTTTATTTCTTAAGTTATATTTGAAATACGATAGATGAAGTTTTGTTTTTTACTATGGAATTATTTGAATTAAACTGAATCATATGAGAAATTTGTCTTCAGATCCCTTAATGTATGCCCCATTACTTCTCTCTCATGCTGAAGTGTTTAGTCCGTTGAACTTTTTAACCAAAAATGATAACCACTGGATTTTTGATGGGCAAGTCCACTGTTTGCCCAGCCTATGGAGATGAGGGATTTGGCCTTAGGTATTCCCGCAAGAATCCTGTGGTGCATCCGTTATGCTCCATGGCACAGTATGGAAAAACGATGGATAATCGATGGACAGCGGATTGTGTTTTTACTGGGTATTTAATTCGCTTTCAGTTACAATGGAGAAGCAAATGCGTCAGATGCGAGAAGAGTTGGCGGAGGAGTTGCGGAAGGAGTTGCGTGAGGAATTGCGAGAGGCATTTCGTGAGCAGAAGCTCGAGATCAAGGAAGTTCTTGATGGTGAGTTTATTTGTATGTGAGTTTAAAATTTAGAAAATTATTTTATGTTTAATTCGTAGGATTTGGAGACACATTGAACGCCATGAAAGAGTCCAATGCTGAGTTCTCGAGCAAGGTGAATCGGATTTTGCCGAACGTGCCCGTCATGACGGATAAATTTCCAATCACCAATGATGCTCAGCGAGAAATGATTGAGGATTTGCTGATGAATCATGACTCTGAAACTGTAAGTATATTTTTCAAAATATTTTTCTCACATTAAAACCAATAGTTTGATAAATTCATGAAAGGCCATCTAATAATTATCTGAAAGCAGCCAAGATTTTTATCTCTCTTTTTCTTTAGAATTTAAAACATATACGTTAAATTTTATTGTTACGAATACAATTGTAAAATAACTCTATCTATTTTTATGTATGTTTAGAAGTACGAACTGACAAATATTGTCAAAACACATCGTACCTCATGGCTCTGTAAAATCTTCGACATAGTCTACCTGACGGACATCTTTTCGAGGAATTCATCGAAGATATGCATCTACGACAATATGCTGGTCAAGTATGCTGTTGGTAAGTTTTTTTTTTAGCAATGTAGAAAAAGAATGTTTAAATATTCTTCTTTCATTCAGCTGCTAATGGAGGACACCCATCAAAGCAATTTGGCCTGGCAGCGGACACCATGCGCAAAAGGAGGCGAAACAAGAAAACCACTGGCAATATCGTAGATGACGTCTCATTTGAAGACGAAGACAACCGGACAGGCCCATCAACCAGCCAGACGCGGTTCCAGAAGTCGGCCACAAAGGAGCGAGCGAAAAAGGTCGTGCAGCCGACACAGGACATGTCTGAGGATGTTGCTGAAGCGCGCCCTTCTCCAAAGAAGTCGAAAAGGTAGTACGTTGTAAGAAGATCAATCAAGATCACAGACTAATTTTTTTCTTTTCTTGCAGGAAGAACAAAGTTTAGGCAGAAGAAAATAGCCACACCGCCGCGCCACAATTTTTCTTATTTGTTCTCTTTTTGATCAAAATAAATTATTTCTTTCTTTTTTTCTTTCGTAAATTCTTTTTTCTTTAAATATGTGACTGAAATATTTTCGGGAAGAGGGAATTCGGCTGCAGGATTCTTAGAGGAATCTTGCAGGAGGCTTCCGGCGTTTTTCCGTCATTTAAAATGAGGGTATTTGCATGGAGGATTCTTAAAAGAATCTTGCGGGATGCTGCCGGCATTTGTACGGCCTTTAAAGTGAAGGAATTTGAATTCGGGATTCTTCAAATCCAAATCCAAATCGATGCTTGCGAATTTAATCCAAATGCAATACTTCATAACAGGACGAATCCAGGACAGACAGCAAATCCAGCGTGATAAGGATGTGTGATGTTTTCAATATGTTGTAGTATTTTTCTCCATTGTGTTTTCCGCTCGGTTTATTCAAAGCACAAATTCGCACACACGAGAGAATGAAAAGGAGAAATAAACGAACGCCGCCCAGCGAAAGTAAATAGAAAAATCTCTGTAAAGAGATTAGTGGGGTGGGGGGTGGAGAAAGTGGCGCAACAAACGGACACGAACGGGAAAAGCTCAATCAGTTTCACGCAGTCAATTTGTAATGGACAAATAGGGACAAGTGAAACGTGGTGCGTATGAGTAAACTGTTAGGTTATCGATGAGGATCCAGAGCGGGGAATTCGCTGCGTTTTATGGACTTTCGCCATCTGCCATGGCGCGTTATCTCCACATCCACACATGTCCAGAGCCAAGTGGCTTTGGTATTTGCGAAATAATAAAATAAATGAGGGTTACACTTGTTTATAAATAGCCCTTGGTTTGGGAGATTGAGGTGTGCTTCCCTCGCACGCATTCCATTTCCTCCCCATGTGCTCACCTCCTTCCTGCCTCGTCCTCTTCCTCCTTCCCCCGGGAGAGGAGATCGAACGTGATTTGGGTGGCTGATTCGCCTCCGTGAGGCCGTGCGACTCATGGCGCCCCGAGAGCAGCATGTGCTCCTCGAGAAATTGTCGATTACAAATGATGAAGAAGCTGATTCGAAACTTACACGGATCCCACTTCTTGCCGGCGGTTGAGGAGCCAAATCACTGAATGATAGATGAAGGAGAGCTTGCTGTACTTGATCAAACTTTGCTCCTTCAGGAAGCCACGGATGAATTTTCACCAATTCCGAAACTCTTCATCATGCAAAATGGTTCTTCGCATTTCTTCTGACATCTTTGACAAGCTTCCCAGGAGAATATTGGAAAAATAACACAGAAATCCTCCACTGGAAAATCTTTTTTTTTTTTGGGAAAAATCCCCCCATCCTCTTATTTTCATTTACTTCCTCCGCTATAATAACACAGTGTGAAGAGGAAATTTTTTTCATAAATAAAGATGAACAGAGCGTAAAATATAATCATTGCGAGGGTCATTTATTTAAATAAGAAATAAAAGCAATACATTGACGTAAATTTGTGTGTTGGAATAAAAAGAAATATTAGCATTTCCTTAACCTACATTTTCATCACTTTTCCTTTCTCTCAATCACTTTTCTGTCATCGTAAATTCCCAAAGAATGCCCACTTTGCTCAATCATTCTCTCTTTCGCGCTCTTTCGCCCCACTAGAAAGTCATAAAACAAAGTGTAATCCTAAAGTGTTCCGACTCACCCCCATTGCAACCCTTGTAAGCTGTCATGCAGTGGAGAAAAACATGTCCACGATTGAGAATAAAACATTTCCCGAATATTCACACAATCAGAAAGTGTGGCGATGGGAAAAAATGCTAATTGCTTTCTAGAGAATTCACCGTATTGCAGTAAATTAATAATCACGTGTGCATTTTTGCTGTGATTATGAACACAATTTATCGGAATGCCAAATATTGACATCCCACTTTGCGATACATTAATTTAAACTCCCAAAAATGATTTCAAAATTCCTGCTCTTTTATTATTATCATCTACATATGTGAAATTCCACTGGGAATTTAATGAATCATTTGTGAGCAATGCAAATAATTACATCAATTCAACTCTGCGCACTTCAATATTTTGCAGCAACTTTTGCCATCGAGTTGAATTAATTGCACTTGCGAAGAGTTACACGGAAAGTTCTGCAACTTATCTTAATACAGCAAATCAAGGGGTAAACATGTGGCGCAATTCACAGAGAACGCAATCTTCGCAGTCTCAAGCATAATCCACAATCCTTAGTAGAAAATCTGAGGATAGTTTTAGAAGATCTGAGAATGATTGTAGAAAATATTGCTCAAATCTGTCACATTATTAAGGTATAAAAATCTATCTTCTCTTTCCTAAAATTTATCAACTTTTTACTAGAAATCTAACCTCTTTAAGTAATAAATTTGAATAATTAAATAATTATTATGAACTGCTATTTTCAGCGTGGCCTTGCACGCTCCTTGTTAGAGGAGAAAGCGCTGAGACTCGAGGAGAGATTCCTGGCCCTGGCAAGGAGTGTAAAGCTCTCAGTGTGTAGAGAAGTGCGGAAATGTGATTCGGCACTCCGTTGTTTACAGTGTCACTGAGTTCTACTTGTGTTGGGACAAATCTTCCCGCCAATATGAACTGCCAGAAACCTTCGTGACGGAAGTTGTGGCAGTGCCCAGGAAACGGGATCCTTCACTAAAGGAGGCGTTTAATTTGTTACGGGCGCATTTTGACTCGATAAATATGACACAGTCTGTGCGCCAAATGTTGCATCCCGAGTTTCTCGGATTGACAAAGTAAAATCACTTCTTGTTCAGTTGTCGAGAGTGAAACAGTGTCGTGAGTGGTGGTGTGAGGTGTCTTTTTTCGTTTCAGTAAGTCCAGTGTCGTCATATATAAATATTCCTTGGAAAACTGCGTGAGGACGAAGGAAGCGGACCTTCGGAGCGAAACCCCCAAATCCGCGGAGGAACAAATTAAGTCTAAGGAGGAGGCTGTGCAGGTGTAAAAATAAGGCGTAGTGTAGTCGTGGATGAAAAATACATTTGAGTAAATTAAGGGGAGCAAAGTGTTTGAGTGCATCGGCTGGAGTTGTGAAAAGCTGTGAGACGCCACGTTCTCGCGCCAAAGCGCAGTGGAGACCAGAGAGTGGAAAATTTCCAGCGATCAGCGGCCCACGAGAAGGATTTTTTTAATCCTTCTCCCCTGATACGCTAATAAGGCGATTTCCATCTCTCCCATAGGTAGGAGAACCTCGCGAAGCCCCAGAGAAGCGCTGAAGGGGCAAATATATGATCATTTCTTCATCTCTTCAAGGTGTGTGATTGATAGCAGGGCGTTGTGGAGAAGATTTAATTGCTGTTTGCTCTGCCGCTAAACTATTAAGGAATTTCCTTCTTGTAATTCAAGGTTGGTGACCACACTGAGTGATCGCGCCACCTAAGAGGCCTAAGAGATTGTCTCTTAACTTTCAAACGGAGCGCAATTCATCGACGGACTCTTGGGTGGAATTGCTCTCGGAGACGATCGGATGACACCATCGCCATTCAGCATCGCCTGAATGGCCCTTTAAAAGAGACTCCCGCTGAGTCATCGCTCTCTTGTCTGCCTCTATCAGTTATCGTCAGCTGTGTAATTTTTTCTGATTCTGATCACAGAATTTTTCGTCCTTCGACTGCGGATGAGGCGGTGGATTAATTCTGTGTCTTTCACAGGTGAGAAAGTGCATTCTGGGCATAAATTCTGGGCATTGAGGCTGGAGGAGAGTGCGTGGAGGTGCTGAGGATATTAAACCACTGCTCTGCCATTTATTTTAAGGTGAGAACGAGACATATTCAGGCTTTAAGTGATCGCGGAGCACGAAGAGTCTTCTAACAATTACTTCTCGTTCAATATTAAGGTGCGACACTGAGGAAAAGGACATCCAATCCCCGAAACGTCATGGAGGAAGAATAAATGAAATACGCACTTAAAGACCGTCTCCGTCAAATTCAGCAATTCATCTCTCCGGCCGAATCTTCACAATTAAATCCTCGTCTAATTCAAGGTATTTCCCCAAGCTGCAAAAACTTGTTTTTACAGATGAATCACAGGAATCACATGGGAAAATTAATGAAAAAAATCACTTATTTGTTTTAATGTCCACGGAAAAGTGCTTTTTAAATGTGCTCCGTAGAAAAGTGCAAGAACAGTCAAAGTACGGAGAGCACACTAACAGGATTCGCACTGCATATTGTCACATGCAATTGAAAGACGAAATCCAGAAATTTCCTCCAGAAGTGGTGGACATTTTTTTAAAAAGCAAAGGATTCGTATCCAAGTACGCATAATCAATAAAAATACAACCGAACTAAATAATAATTAGTTCAGACCAAAGAATAAAAAAAAAGCAAAAGAAAGTTTTGAGAGTATAAGACTTAGAAAATTAACACAATAAAAGGGTATGAATATTCAATTATAAAATAAGTTTCAATTCATTGATTCACTAATTGCACTGCATTTTTCTCCAACAGATCAATCAATCCAGAATAAATTGTGAATGGATGAAGAAGAAAATTCATCAAGCTTAGAGAGAGAGAGAGATGAGAAAAAGTGACACATAAATATCTGGCCGAAGTAGAATCACACTTTAGATAATTTTCAGAAAAATGCTTAGTCAAATACGAAGAAAATTTCAGGAAAAACTACCCGAAATGTAGCCGAATAACCAATAAATAATGATCAGAGTGTCGCTGAAGCTCAATCTTTGGGCATAATTACGCAATCTTGCAGGAAATTTTGCAAATTCCGGCAACATTGTTATGCCAAATTACAGCGAAACGGTGTTCATTCGGAGGAGGTGGAAAAAAAAGCATGATTGCCATTTTGCTCATCTCGTGGCAAAATTCGTCTTTGGAGTCATGTGCAAAAAGCAATCTGCAACACTTGTCATCATTTCTCATTTAGTGTATCAATTTGGGCATATATGAAACTCCTGCTGGAAGTTTTTGCCACACGGGCGAGAGGAGATGAAGCCTCCTTCGCCCTTCAACATCATTAATTCTATTCCAAGTGAAAATGATAAATGATCCCATCTCTAATGCATAAACTATTGCCTAACCCACTTGAGTGCCTTCGCATAATGTTGTCTAAGGCCACCCAATAAAAGCTCATTTTATGGGACATTAATTAGACGTGTGTGCTCCGTCCAAAGATCAATTTCATGTGAAATTTCCATTGACATTGTTTATCCTATTGGAGGGAATCCGCACAGATGCTGAGGGATAATCCGGAGGGATCTCCGCACTGAAAAGGGGTTAAATACCCCCCACAAAAGCGAGGCAGCTTTATAGCAAACGGAGCAAAATGAAATTCCTCAGGTGAGTTTTGGCCTCCGCCGCCGCCGCCCCTTCGGCAGCCCGTGAGCTTTTATGATCGATTTTATGTTTTAGTGCTGCGACGGCTCCGGACATCGTTGGCAATAAAAGTGAATCTCCCTCGGAGTCCATCCGGGCCACATGATTTCCTCCCCTTCACGCTCAGCCATTAGTATTCTATTCGTTTGCCATTTTCACGCACACATGAGGAAGAATGGCATAGAAAAATCCTCTCTCCACATAAGAAATCATCATCATCTTCCCATTACAAGAGGCGCCAATGCAAAGGAGCAACTTTGGGTTGGCAATAAGTTCCACAAGCGAAGGGTGATCCCAAAGTGAACAACTTTCATTCCGATTTTTTCTATTTCTTTCTTCTATCACTGACAATATTGCGGGAAAATTTCAATATATAAACGGTCAATTTTCCTAATAAAAACCATCCCAGATTATTATTGATTTAAATAATACACATTTCAGAGTGCAAATGTTGAATAATGCCAAAATATCCCCTTTTAGCTGTTCACATCCATGATAAACCCATTGTCTATATTGCACTTATCGATGAAATATGTATTTTCGAAATGTCCTGCTTCGGGGATCTTTCGAATCACCTCTTGCAACATCCATTTTCACGGCACAAATGCACAGGCAAGAAGGTCGAAGGGGTGAAGAACAGACAACTGATAAAAGTGGGGAGGAAAGGTTCATTTTGCGGGACCATCTGAGTATGACGGAAGATGGCAAAATGAATTTTAAATTGGTTGCCTTCGGAAGTGACGATGTTTCCCATTGTCACAAGTATCGAATATCCATTTGTGCGACTTTCAGCGACGCATTTTCGCTTCGTGTGCTTGAAAATATTGGGGAGGAAAAAGAAGCATTTAACAACACAACATGCCAGCAAACTTTCATTAAACGGATCTTCTTCAGCCACAGCAATTTATCACTTCCCGCCACTCGACATACATTACTTAAGTTCCCAGTAAAACTACTCGCCACCTTGCTTGTCCGAAAAATACCTCTACGCATGTGTACAGTGGCGCCAAATTGAATAGAACCACCTGAGCAGCGTTTGCATTCTTGCCACTGGAAACACTAGAAGCGCTCCACATCCGCCTCACAAAGCAACGCAATGTCAACAAGAGGCAAGACTGTCTAAATATGGTGCGGATTCACAAGTATTGACCGGCTTTTTCCCCAAAAAACCCACATTAAATCACATTTTGTAATTGCTTGCAGCACTTGAAGAAGGAGGAATAAAAGGAGTGAAAAGGAGTTTCCGTCGTACATCGTTGAACTCTTGCCGCTTAATTATGTTTTGGGTTCTTAATTAGGTTGAAATGAATCCGAGATGTCTTCCTGATAATGGGTGCAGAGGATGAGAGCCACCATGTTGGATCGTTGGAGTGTTACAGTGCAAATTGTAGTGAATTTCCTAATTGACCAGTTTCACCCCAATTTCTCGCATCCCTGAATATAAAATATGATAAGAATAATTTAAATAATTAGAAACAAACCTAAAAGTTCCAAAAAGTCCGAGACTTTTGGAATTATCCAGTCAAAAATAGTTGGAATTATCTTATGCTAATGGCAAGAAATTCCCTTTTTACGTGCATTTTCAGTGTGATATTTTGAACTTGTGTCACATTGCTATTTTCAGTCTATCTTGAGATGTGCTTTGCGAAGGTTTGCACTTAATAAGTCATTTCAAAATTGAGTTCAGAGAATCGTACGGAGGATTTTCAGCTGCGCAACAAAGGATCATTTTATCAGGGAAATAAACAGAAAGACTTCTTATTCAGGAAAGTATCGTGAACAACTTATTCGTCGAATTCTTTGATGTTTACTTCTAAGATTCCCTAAGAATTGTTTTCTAATCTCAGAAACAGATTTCAAGAGTCTGGCGCTAAGCGTAGCAATCGATTTGTGTGAGAGTTTTTAGGAGGATCTATTCAATTTGGAGCAACTGTATATAATGTGTACACAATGACTATATCACGCGCAAGACACTTTAAACTTTTTCACAAGATGATAGCCATTTGTCAGCGCTTCGAGGACATCCAAGGACACTTTATTACTCAACGTTATTCAGCAAATTTATTGTAATGAAATGTTCAAGTCGCCGGATTATTACACACGCGAAAGAACAGCACTTTATATATCTTCACATTGGCTTGCAGACTATTTTCACTGATGCAAATGCATAAATAATTGCAAAAATACATCATTCTTTGAGACATTCACAATGAAAAGCCTTTCTTTGTCATGGCCAAAGAGCTTGCATATCTCTCAATACTCAATGAACTGATTGTATCTGCAACAATAAAGCTTCTTCAGATGCATTTGACAATATGATCAAAACGAACTCGGCTTGCTTGCCGAGACTGAGAAATCCCGACAGAAAGCAAGATTGCAAATTGCGAACAATTCCGGGAGTCACTTTTAAACCATCACCAGTCGATGCTTCAGCTGAATCGAGCTGCTTTGGAGTGAATTTGTGCGCAAAGTGGGAAATACACGAGCACACAGGGAGGGAAAATGAAAAGAAACCCTCAAGAGTGATGCTGAGGAAGTACATAAGATACCTGTGTAGGTAAATTGTAATTTAATTGAAGAAACTTTCCACTGACAGAGAAAGCAAACTTGTGTCCGAGACGAGGAGCTTTTGATCTAGTATTCACATTCCGTCAACGACATTGCTCTGAACATCGTTCTGAGAGTTGAGCAGTGAAAAGAGTGCACGACTTGATGACGTTATATTGGTAATCAAAGTCGAGCCCTAACTTGACCTGCAAAGGAATAATTGGCGAAATTTCCTTTGCAGACTTATCAAAGCAACTTTCTAATAAATTCCGATAGTCGTCGAATAAATTAAAACTTATTCTCCTCATGACGAGTTTGCGACTCTCTATTTACATCCTTGTAAAGTCCTGTGAATACTATTAGAGCGGACATGATTCGATGATTCCACAACGGCGTGTTACATAATTTAAAACAGGAAGGAGTTGAAGGGAAAGTCATATCATGACAAGATATCATTTTTCACTCTCCTTTCTGCAAATCTTCTATTGCTGTTGCGCGATCTGAGGCAAAAGAGTGGCGAAAAATATTATTTCGACGGGTGAATCGAAGACTATCAAAAGTCGCTGCGCTTTAAACTGTGAAAAGTCGACTTTTGATTGATTTTGGTAAAATCCATCATGATTGGAAAGAAAAGCACGAATGGAAATGTGATTCGTTGGAGCAAAGTGAGAAAAGTATGCGTTTCCTCAGAAAATATAAAGAATATCCAAGAAAGTCGTCAATTCCTTGGATATTCTTCCGCCACAAGTGCGACAAACACCATGGCCGACAACCGATGCAAAGTTTAAGAATTTACTTCATTTTTGCAATGGAAATTGACAGCGCAGAAGATCGACAATTGTCGATCAGTGTCAATTCGCTCAAATCTTTCGTCAAATTTCATCCCACCAATGGGAATACGCCAACACCAGCGGAGAAGGCATGTTGGACAGCGGCCATGTCTTTTTTCTTCACTTGGTGGATGGACTTCAATAAAGAAACTTCTTGTGAATTTATGTCGCGGTCACTTTTCGCCAGATCTAACCCCTTCGTGCGTATTTAAAGGTAAATTGGCCCCTACAGAAATTTCATTCCGAAAGAATTTCATGGTTTTTACAAAACTCTGCTAGTGCAAAAATTACTCAGAACAGATGAAGATTGTAAGAATTCTGATGATTCTGAATAAAGAAAAATTTTCTTGGGTTACACAATGTTTTACAATGTTACAAAATGTAAAAAATAAATTGATTTTTACAAACTGTTTGAAAAAAAGTAAACGAAAACTGCCAAAAATCGACTTATTGTACCAAATATATTCAGTTCGTCTATCAATTCTTTGTATTTCAGTTAATATTTCAATAAATAACAGTGGAATAATCTGGGGAATATGAAAAACAATAGAATAGAGTAATATTATCGATTTAATGAAAGATAAGAGAGAGTTTAAGGGAAAATTAGTCAAACTTCAAATTGCTCTAGAGAAAAATGGCGATTTTGACTTTTAATAGCCTTCGAGGCACCCGTCGACTTGTGTGATTATTGGAAAAAGACAAATCAACCAAGTATCATATTCGCTAAAGGAATTTCCGTCAAAGTTTCTGTTTCGAAATTCCCACCCCGCTTCACCCCCACCCTTTCGCCTTGTCTGCGCTTCTTGTATTTTTTCATACTTAGAGTAACTCCTGAGCCAGCGGAGGAGCTTCTAAAACGTGGCAAGTCAACACAGGTCATAAATCATCGCTATATAAACAGCTTCACGGTTCCAACGCGGTGGCAATTTAACGAGGAGAAATGGCCAATGCGTGCCTCCCTCATGATAAACTTGAGACCGACGTGATGGGGCTTGTAGCCACTTATTAAGCCACCCCCGGCACCATCGCTAAGAAACAGGCTCCACTTAGCAAATTGTCATTTCCTCCGTTCTCACACGGCCGCCGAAAAGCCTCGCTCGAGTGTGCTCAAATCGCTGGCACAGATCAAGGATCAGGACAATCTTCCTGACACCCTTGTCTCACGGCAATCCCCCAAAATGGATAAAGACCTTTCTGGCACGAAACAATTTCGGAACAAGAGCAGCTCTTTGTCACTTCAACCGTCGCCAATTGTCCTCGACGCGGAGTTTAACGCTGCCTAAAGCACGAAATGCTCAAGTATTAAACTTGGCGTGAAACAGAGATTTACGATGAAATTAACTTACATCCAAGGGGGAGATATTATGGTCAGAAGTGGTGTACAACTTAAGGTGTTTGAATTTTTGCAGCAATTGGCAATCGTGCGCTGGTAGAATGAATGAATACTCTAGAGGAGATGATTTCGATCTTTACTATGAGACAATGTGTTCGGAATTCCCAATGTGAGAATTCCGCTTTTATATTAAGAGACTCCCTAAGAGTCTTCAAATTGCAGTTTCATCTCTGCAGTTGGCAGTCATGGAACTGCAATAATGATGAGTGTTGACGCAATCTCGCTGCGCAAATCGCGCCGAGTGTGCTTCATGATGCAGTGATAAGAAAAGCCAGCCGGTTTTTTAGTCCCGCTAGGACACAAAATTCAAGTTATTATCTCATGAACAATTTTGCTCTCTTTTCACTTTCTATCAAATCATCCGACTTGCCACATCTCTGAGAATATAAGGCAACTTTTTCACCATAAAAGTCATCATTATTTGCCATCTAAGTTAAAATAAAAATAGTTTTAAGTGAAGTGAGAGACTTTTTTTGCACCTCCGCCGCTGAGCCATCCCATCTTAGCCGTCGTCCATGCAGTGCCACCAGAGGGGAAGAAATTTTTGTCCTCCCAGCCAGATATGCTAAATTAGTGAATATCTGCAGGTTTGTGGCCACTCAATGAGAACAGTAGGAGAAATTGATGAGTTTGGGCAATAAAGGGCAGTATCCATCTCCCAGAGAACTTGTTATTTTGGCGACGAGTCATAAAAGTGCAGTGAAATGAGTTCTAAGTGGTGCCTGAGGCGATGAAGAATGCGTGGTTCTGCAACTATGCAGGAATCGAGGTGTATAAGACACTCAAGGCAGCGATTCATCTACAAGCGGTCAAGTCTGAGACGTATGAGCAGATTAAGATCACGGCATTTTATGACTATTCTTATGATTATTATGTTAAGGGTATTTTGATTGATTTTTGACTACATTTTGAGGACAATCTCTTGCCATTTTAGGATTTTAATTACTTTGGAACGCTTATGACATTTATGTTTTAATCCGACTAGCTAATAGTCTCGGTCAGAATAGAAAGAGCAGAAAATATAATAAGTCAGAGCAGAATAAAAAAGACAAAAAACAGTGAGAGTAAAGTCTCAAATCAAATCTTCACACATTAATCCGGCTGATTAATATCACAATAAAAATTTATTCGCAGGTTAGTCAACAGGCCTGAACATTGGTCCTTCGAGCCGGATACTCAGGCCAGTATGTACAAAACACCTCGCAGTGGCATTGCGCTTTGTCAGCGTCAGTTTCCCTGGTGATTTAACAGCAAAAGGATTCAGGTGAGTTTTTTTCTGTAATTTTATCCCTTAAAATTAGTGAAAATGGCGATAGAATGTCAGGAGCAGGTCGAAGGAAGAGGACGTTGATTGTTCTTCCTGGAGATTGCACGGAATTTATGAGTCCCACCGCTTTGAAGCCCAAAAAGCGTGTGGAGTCTTTGGCGTCGTCCTCAAGGATATCAGGGCTTCCGGGTGTTGATTTCGTCTGTGAGAAAGACCGAGCTCAGGACTTGGCGCCAGCCAAGACTCCGTGCCCCTTTTAAATATTGGTTATGAAGATGATACGAGGTTTCAATCTGATGCATCGGATGAGAAACTCTGTTCTGAGAACTCCGATGATGCTGAGAATTCAGACTCTGCTGATTCCCCGACAGTTCTCGAATGGTCAATGAAAGAGAGATTAACAGAGATTGTTTGTGAAGAAAATCTCACTAAAGTTACTACTCGTAAGATCTTAAAACTACTCCGTGATTTTGACCATACAGAAACTCTCCTGCAGACTCCGCGCGATGCTTTAAACTTACGGTCTGTACCAGATGACGGACAATATTTTCACTTTGGCATTAAAGAATTTTTTAAGAGATTAACAGTTCATTCACCAGTAAAGTCATATACTTTGACTTCAATAGACGTCAATGTTGATGGAATTCCTTCCTCCAGGAAGCGCTCGACCATTTGGGTTATTTCTGAATTTAGAAGATGTGGAAGTGACACTGTTTCGTCGTATTATCTCCCCCTTGGTGACATCCATTCAATCTCTCGAATAAAAATTAGACCAATGCACACTGGGGAATTCTCTTCACTCTTCCTTCTTTTTTTTGTTGATGACTTCCTCACTTTATCCCACCTCATAAAAAAGTACTTGAATTCCGAAAGAATCAATTTTACTCCACATCGTTAAGGTAGCTTTAATTATTTCCCAGGAGATAAATATAAATGTTCATGTTTGTGCCATCATGTTGGGGATGAAAGCTATCATGGCCATAAACATAAAGTGTAAGATAAATCAAAGATGGTCCACCACGTATCAATGAAAGGAAATTTATCCACGTGAATAGATAAATTTGCTAGCCATAAAGTATCACTTTGCTCCATCCTGTTTAGGGGATGAAGAACATTGAAGATGATTGCCAAACGGTCGTTATATTAAACTCACTCACACACCGGGATTTTCTCCTCTGTGTGTCCTTCGGCAGCGTTCGAAAGGATGTTACGCCACTCCTAATGAGATCACGTCGGACAGCGATATATAGTTTCCAGTGGTGAGGAGCTTTTCGGGTCGCTGATAGAGCGAAAGCTCAGCTAAGCACATATTTCCCATCTCCTTATTGCTCTCCATCCAACACTCTTCATCATTTTCATTTGAGCGTGTGATGCGCGCCGTTATAAATTTTCCATAACAATGCAATTTCATTAAGTCAAGATGATATGTTTGATATGAAAATGGAGCGAATTTCGCGACAAAAAAGTTGCAAGTCAAGAATCTGTCTTAAAATTCAAACTTTCCCAGTGTATTTTTCTCCAATTAGATATTTGAAAAGAAAAATTCTTGACAGACAGAGTCATAAGAAATATGAAAAATCGCTTATCAAGAATTTTCTGTTGGTTTTAGAATTGAGAAAAAAAGGGTTGAAATAAGTCGGAAAATTTCTCACAGAAAGAGATGGAACTTTTCTTTCATCCTTCCTGTGTCGGTTTTGCCTTATTTTTGTGTTTGGCTCTGCGATTGAAAAGTCACTTTACTTTTCTTCATTCCACCTCCTCCTCCTCCTCCCCTTGAAGCTTCCACACATCTTTGCGCCCCTCAAACTCCCGCGCGCTCAAGAAAGCCTCAGAAGCGTCTCAGAAGGAAGCCTGACAAAAAACGCTCCCGAGTGAGCGGAAATAATTTATTGTGAAGCGACGTGTGAGTTGAATGAAAAATCACTTAAGGGATTATTTATTTATTGTTGTAATTTTCTTTGGAGGGGAAAATTCACATGGCAAAAAGGTGGGTGAGAAAATATTGTTTTTAATAAAAACCAACCGAGAAAAGCAAATGCAATTAATTATCCCCTGATATATTTTGTGTGCTTTTAGTATAGAAAGCGTTTAAATTTCAAGTCAACGTTTAACGGTCTTTAATGTCACTTCACTTAAGTATTATCAAATAAATTTTACCATCTCTATTCTTTTTTTCTTCTTAATAAATACAGAAACAGAATGTGTTAATGAGTGCAATTTTCGTGCTTGCCAAAGTGTACTTGATATCAAAATGCGAATTCATCCGATTTTCCTATCGCGCGTCTGTAAATCTTTAGGACCACCTCGCTGAGTAATGCATAAACTATTGAATATTTCGCAAACGCATTAAAATAAATTATTATGGCGATTCATTTACGCCCGAGAGAGCTTTAATTTGCAAAAGCCACGGCACATGGTGTGCTTTCGAAATCTATTTTCAGGGGGGAAAAGTTGTGCGCCAGAGAATGGGACGCTTTTCAAAATTAAATCCAAACACAGAGGATGTGTGAGGGATGCTTTTGGATGTGAGAATTTATTGTGGCCTTTATTTGAAAATTTTCACATCCTATTAAATGAGGAACGCTCATAAATTTGCATAATTTTCCGTGATAAATTCTCGGGTGTCTGTTGTGAAATAAACACTACGCCGCACACTGTTTACGTTTTACACTCCAGCAATAGTGGAGAGATAATTTCTCACAAGGTGTTTGCATTGCAACCCTTTACAATTCACCTCGGAACTTGCTCAGTTTTGCCCAGGAATAAATTACCTCAGCCCACACACCGCCGACGACGACAGAAGCTCCTCGAGTCGAAGGATGCTGGGCTGCGTTGAGAAATGATCTTTTGATTGTCTCTCAATTTCTAATCAGTCACAAACACACGCATTCATGCGACTCAAAAGAAAAAACCCCCACACGAGATGGGGTGATTTATTCGTGGGGATGTTGGGCAAAGGGTGCAAAAACATGGGTACATTTTCACCCTGGGACAGTGTGTGTATGTGAAAATTCGCCGAGGAGTTCTCTGGGACTTTCCACGGACACCAGCAGCTTATGACAATAAGACTTTCCTCCTCCTCTGAGGTGATTTATTGTTGCAGTTAAGTTCACACATCGCCACCTCATGCGGAGGAGATCCCTCCCCCACCCATCGCCCCGCACCCTCTCAGTCACCTTCTGGCCGGGGAATTCAAACTTTTTGTCCAGTGTCGCACTCAGACATTTTCAAGCACGAAAACTTTCCACCAACGACTTCTCCTCTCGCAACTCCAACAAATTCCACTAAGACCAACATATATTAGAAAGCTCTTGTACTTTCTGCATTTTTTATAACAACACACTACATCTTCCATAACTGTGCTCAACATGCTTCATTTCTTGCATTTTCTCTCCACTTTAGAGCAACATTGTTAAGAAACAGTGGATTTGGCTCATTATCACTCGAGAAGAAGTTAAAAATCTCATTCAAATTTTAGGACTCTTGCAGAAGATCTCAGAGCCAGTAAGTTCTTGCCAAGCAACACAATTTGTAAAATAAACATTACAAAAAAAAGTTAGTTAGATTTGGTGTTATTTATGTTTATCCCCCCTCTATTGAACGAATCCTCAATGTACGAAAGACTGAAATAAACAGTGCCAGAGAAATTTCAATCTTTTACTACCGCTCCATCTTAGCCACAGGGATCACGTAAGGGAGAGTCACCTTCACGACCAGCCCCGTAAGAAACGTAACAATTGGTGTCAGAAGTGATAAATGTACCTGCTGTGACCTCATAAATGTAAATAATTGGAATATGGAAGGAGATCTCAGTGGATCTCAACTGCATGGGTCTTCCGTGTCGGAATTGGACTGAGTGGCGGAAGGTGTGGAATGCACTGACCGCAGAAGCGAGAAGGAAGATGCGGGAGCATCAAAATTATAGACAAGGAACCGGAGGCAGTCCCTTTAAGTCTCTGGACCTTGCGCCACTGCAGGAGACAGTAGCCCAACTCCTGAATCTGAAGAAGGTAGTCCATGGGCAAGCAACACCAAAATTCGGAGCCCAACTGGATTCTGAGGGCGATTCCCGGACACAATTTCCGGCTCAGTTTCTGCCGGAAACTTCGCTTCTGAAGTGTTCAATGTGAGAGGGCGCGCGGCCATCATTTCCTGTCACATGAGTATATAAGAGGCTGTGAATAAATGGGTGTCCTCTTGGCCCAGCAGATCTAAAAGCGACTGTTTCAATACATCACAGCTTCCAGATTCATCTGCCACAGTTAATTTGTGGAGCGCAAGACGAACTTTAGTTCGTGCTAGAAAACGAGCTCACAAACACCGAAGTCTTGGAGATTTTGCCAGAATCGCACATTTCCGACAGCCGGATCCGGTAGACGACGTCATTCAGGCGGTCCAGCACTTCGTAGGGACCCTCCTCCCAGTCCGACTGGAGCTTAGGACATCAATAAATGACGTCTGCGGTCGTAATAGTCCTTTGCGCTAGCCGAGGCGGACGCCAAATGTTCCCGGCCAACGTCGTGGATGGATCTCTTTTCACATAAAAGTTAGTGCAACTCTCTATTTCAAGAACTCAAGAGGATACAACAACTGATCTTGACTGTGCAATTCCTAAGCAACTCAAAAGTGTCTACTGATGAGAACAGCAGCAAGCATTCCTCCGATATCGACACAGTTTCCATACACCAACAAAATAAGGATAATTCAGCGAAGTTCACTGAGCAGAATTTCCTGACATTGGCACAAGATCATGCAATCTCGCGAACAAAAGCATTTATGTCCAACCAAAATACTTCCTTGGGTTCTGACCACTTCTGACTCAGGAGGCTTGGAAAGGCACACAATGCGCCGCAGCTCACAGAGCAGAAAAAATCATCTGCGAAGATTTGGCATGAGTTCATGAGAAATGCAATAAAGATTCACATACTGAGCATTCAGAGTGACTAAAAATCCTTATGTGCGGTATTTTGTTCAGATTTTCACTCGAAATGTGCAAATTTTGCTCACACTCTCCCACTCGAGGCTTTTTCTCCACTCCAGAGACTGACTATGTTAGGAATTCTCGAAAGCCCCAGTGAAATGCACAAAAGGAGGCAAAAAAAGTGTCTTTTCAGCTCTCTCTCTCTCTCTCGCTTTTTTTTCTCCTTCATTGACGATGCAATCGTCACAAGACAAACTGTGCATTGTGTATTGTGCAGCATATTTTACCATTCAGCAATTGGATTAACGATTTCAAATGTCGCGGATGGGAAATTTCCGGCAGGATAATTCAATTAGTGAGCAACGGAAAAATTCTCTGCACGTTTGAGAATGGGAAATGGTTGCGGAGCAAAATCAATTTACCACCTCACTCTGCACTAATTCCCCCTGTTGACTCTCCTCCCCGGGGGCTTTTTTGGCGAATCTTCGTGGCGATCCGAGTGGGAGTGTTGCTGCAGCAAAATTACAGGCATGGCCCGAGTCCAAGGCAAGGCGAGAGCGATGCTATATATGTTTTACGACACAGTCAGCATATGCTGCGCCGGAAAGACGAATGATGAGGGCAATATAAAAGAGCTTATCATCGATATCTCTCTCATTCGCTATCGTGCTTCTCCTCGAGACTCCGCATAATCTGCATCAAATGAAAAGCCACTCGCAGGGTTGGCGGAAAATGAGAAAACATAAATTTTCAATCGATTCCCAATTGCTTTCCCAGTGTTTTCCCATATAGTCGCAAAATTGATGTGTGCGCGCGAAAGGGTTGAAGATAAGGAGAGATTTTTATTGTTATTGTCTGCAGCTGCTAACAATGAAAAGAGACACACTGAGAGAGAAAGGAATATTCAGATATTTTGTCAGACATTCTCCAAATTCACTTTCTCGCAATATTACAATAAAATGGATATATCGCGAATTATGCATGCCACTCATGGAATATTCATGTTTTCAATACGCATTCATAAATTATTAAAGAGAGCGGAGAGTTTGCACTGATCGTTTGTGGAGAGTGCAGGCTAATTCAGTTGCTCTGTTATCAGTGTCACTGTTATTGCTGTCTATGTCGATAAAATGCTACCAAACGTCGCAGATTGCAAATTTTCCGGCAAAACCCGATGAAATGAAGCAGCTTTTCAGTAAAAACCTATCATAAAGCTTATTGACAACGCCAATGATTGACAGTGACATTCACGTCGGCAAATTGTCGATCACTTCGTTCAGTTTTATCCCACAAGTGAATTGAAGAACGGAAACTATCCAACGGCAGCCATCTTTTTTCACTTATCCGCACATTGTCAAAGGTGACACAGCATTAAATTTTTCTTCGTCAAATTAAAATGATTTTGTACATTATTGGCGATCATTTTCGCCAGATAATAACACTATCCTGGTCCTTCGAGCCGGATAGTCTGGCCAAGGTCTACAAAATACCTCCTTAACACTTATTATGAGTTATTTCTTTGATGTATATTTTAAAACTAAATCTCTTTTCTCTCTCTCTCTCACGATAGGCTTACAGAAGCTTCAAATGGATGACTATAAACTTTTGGAAGTTCTGGGCCAAGTAATTCCTGTGATGAATGGTATTCAGTCTTTGATGATAAGAATAATTCTGTTTTCATTATATTTTTCTATTATATTAATTTCAAGGGATTTTAAGGAAGGAGAAATAGCTGTCGGAGAAGCTAACATCACTGGAATTCTCACCAACGACATTATGGAAATTGTGAGGTCGAAAGATATCGAAAGCCGTTTTTTTTCCGATAAAGGATGACCACGATTTGCAAAAGGCTCTCGATGCTTGGAGCAAGGAAGAAACACGCATTCAGATGGTAAGCCTAATAAACATTAATATTTTAACATAATTATTTTAATTAATTGCATTCAGAGTTCATCAAGACAAGGAGATTCGCGAGATATTGAGAGGGAAATCTGGTCATTCGATCCGGATTGACTAATCCCCAAGAGTCTGACTGGAATATCGAGGCGTTTGGCGAATCCGTTGACAATTCTGGAAACTAAATTACACGACAAGATCGATCGTCCTTAAATTGTCACTGAGGATGTGTACAGTGCTCCTAAATAGAGGAGGAATTGAGAGGGGAAGTCGATTGCGAAAAAAAGGCGGCAGAAGAAAAGATTGCAGAAAGGGCAGGAAGTTGCAATTGCGATAGAGAAACAATTCATTCTGGTCAGAGATTCTTCTTTCCTACATTTATTTTCCCACCTCACACCCCATCAGTGGCAACCCCTTTCCACGTGAAGGGTTTATGTGAGAAGAACTCTCGGGGAAGCATACATAAATTGCAACGACGGAAGTTTTTGTGGCTGGCCCCAAATGTAATTTAATTCACGAAAAAATCCATTAATTTTCCAAATTGTGAGCCAATAATTTATTACCCATTCAGTACCCAAAGAGAGACACAAATACTTTTACTCTGTTAGTTGTATTGAAAGCTCCTAAATCACATTTTCCCTCTTGCCAAATTCACATCCTTCTTCGACATCTTTCTCTCTCTCTCTCTCTCTCGATGACCTCCTTTAGCCCCATCCAACGCGTCATTTCCCACCCACTCTGCTCAGATTTCACCCGCACGTGCACGGGGAAAAACGTTAAAGTGTGACGGTGAAAAAGCTCATCTCTCCTCCGGTCCGAGTGCTTTTTCTGCATTTTTCTCGTTAATTAATTCATCTTGAATTTTTAATATGAAATTGAGGGAAGCATCCGTTTTTTTTCTCTCCTTCTTCTCCCCCTCCAGTCTGGCCCGGAAGTGCTCTTCCGCGGGGAATTTTCTTACCACCGACATTCCAATTATGTGGTTTTCATGCAATTTTATTTTATGTGTAAGAAACCAACATAAAATTTCATTACACCCTAGTGCCACATTTTCCACTAGCTTTCCGCGCTCACGGGTCCATTTTCATAAGCTCCGCACACCACACGGAAGCGCGCCCACGAGTGGCCGGAGCCCAGGAAAAATGGGAAAGTAAAGTTTCTCTCCCCTCCGCCTCGAAATGGAAATAAAACAATCCCAAAATGAAATGAAATAAAACTAAAACTGTGCGAGAATATGGCGCGAAGGAGAGGAAAAACCACAACAAATTGCGCTCTTGCGAGTTTTCCCATGAAATTCAATCAAATATCTCGAAACTTCACGAGTAGGTCCAATATGCATTCGCAAACACTCATTTCACTACTGATGATAGAATCAAAATATTTCCCGTGCATCACAAGAGCCATTCTGCACACGCACGCATATTGTGTTATTGGCAATTTATCGACATTTACTGGATTTGGTTTAGTTTAATGAATTATCCGCTGATTATACGTGAAAAGTTCTATTTTATGAATATAGAAATTCAGTGTGCCACTTCAAATACATATATTCAATAGGCTTGAAAAGCACTTAGAGGGACTGAACAAAGCTCACTTCAATTGGGATTATATTTTATTGTAATTTTATATGAAGTTTATGGATGTTAAATGAATTTGCATACTATGTGTGTGTATATCATTAAAAACTTTAAATTGAGTTCTCACACTCGTGATTCTCTCATTTTAGTGTCGCATGAAAGCGAAGCAGAATAGAGGGAATAAAATAGAAAACAGTTTTTTATAACATGTCGCGCTGTAAACAGCATAAAACTGTAAATATGTTTAAAAAGTTGACATTTTGAGGAAACTATCTCACTAATGTTCAAAGTGCTCAGTCACCCCAACATGTGGCTAAACGCCTTCACACACAAACTACAAAAACTCACCATCAGTAACCCAAATGATGGATAATCAAGTAGGCTTTGAACCCAGAGTTAGTGAATACAGTGACTCGAAATTAAATAGGACCATCTGAGGCTCTGAGACATATCTGAAATTTCCCACCAATTTTCCCTCATTAATCTGTCAGGTCTTCCTCTCTCAGTGTGCCGAGATCGAGGAGTCGCATTCTCCACAATTCACTCTTTGTTGAGGGAATTGTCCTTTGGAACATGTTGCCGCGTGAGTGGAAGAGGGAGCTGATACTCCAAAGTACCGTCACAGCTCTTCGCATATAAGTTTGCACTTTAAACTTCTTTGTTATTTTTATATAACTTCTTGATTATCTGTTTGGTACATTTGTTTTGGGCTCTTAAAGAGTCCTAAACCCCAAGAACACCGTGACAACATTGAAAAGCAAGGCGGAGGAAGTGCAATGTTCTGGGATTGCTTTTCCTGGCATGGAATCGGTCCGATTCATCAGATCGAAGGCATCATGAAGAAAGAAGATTACATCAGGATACTGCAGAATAATATGATGCTGTCGTATGCTGAGGAGGAAATGCCGCTGAAATAGATTTCCCAACAGGACAACGATCCAAAGCATACCGCTAAAGCAAACCAGTGCTTGGTTCAAAACCAACAAAATTGTTATTCTGGACTGGCCATTCTGCTCTCCAGACCTAAATCCCATTGAAAACTTGTGGATGATCTTGAAAGGAAAGCTCTGAGGAAAAAAAATCACGAGCATTCCACATCTCACCACAGAAGTCAGCAGAGCTGCTTAGTGTAATGTCCGTTATAGCACGAGACGATACGGAAAGAAACGCTCTCTCTTTCTCTCGGCACCACCTGAACTCTTTACATGACACTCGGACACATCACTTAGAAGAAAATAGACTAGTTGTACTTTCAGAAACTGATCGAGAGCATTCCGCGAAAATTATTATATGTAATCAAGAATAGGTGTTACCCTACTAAATATTAATACTATTCTTATCATATTCAAGAATAAAAGCTTATAAAAATGTATTCAGTTTAGTTTTTTCTTCAGTCTACTGAGACGGTGCTATTTAACATCTCGCCACTGTACTTTATTAGAAAATGAAACGAATGGTTCAGAAAGGAAGTTTCTGGTTACACAAGAAATGTTGTACCTTTTCTCCAAAAACCTGCATCGAATGTGTAAAAATAACAAGACTGCGAATCTGAGACTCTCATCTTACACATTCCCACGAAATGTCAAGGAGTGTCCACAACTCATCGGCCCTTTTTGCCCAAAACCCCCTGACATAATCCACATCCTGTCTTATGGAGTCGGAGAGCGAAAATCAAACTAAATTCATAAGTGCCACTAATCTTCTTCATAATAAACAATAATAATGAACCCACAGGATAAAGTGGCAAGAATTGACATTAAAATTGATTCTCTTGAAAAAATAATTTCTATTGCATAGAAATAACAATTCACCTGCATAACTTGGATAATGTGAAGGGAAATATCTTTAAGAAAGCCTCAAATTTATGTGTATAAAGTAATAATATTGCCAAGGACGGTATTGATCAATTTAGCAATAAACTTCAAACAGACATTATTTGGAAATATAATCGACAATTCTTCGAAACTTTTCAAATTTACGGCGATAAATATGTATTCCCTCTGGTGGAATTCACTCCACTCAGAAGCAGTACAATAACCGTGTTAAATCCCTTTTCAATAAGCACTTCCCCGGAGAAGTTTGCGGAAATTGTGTAAATTTCCTCTTCTTCACAACCTCAGAATGCTCCAACCCCTCAGAGCCAAATTCCACAATATGAGCTGTGATTAATTCTGAAGAGAAACATTTATGCGATCGCGTGTTGGCAAATGATGGAAAAGTCAAATATGCTCAGCGTCCTTCGCTCCGAGGCAGAAACATAGAGATTCCACGGCTAAATTGGGGCGATAAAAGTGCCTTAAGATCACTTCTAAAATTCTCAAGTGGCTTTTGAGTGTCACTTGAGAGACTTTTCCACTTGGGGCCGGGATAGAAAAATGCGCTGAGGGAATTTCCTGGCGGCTGAAGTTTATGTGGAGCCACAAATATAAGTGGATTATTGATGTTTTCACTTTAAATATTTTCAATTGAATATGAAAGCACTCATCCATCATCGCACAGGGGAAAGCCACTAGCCGTTTTTAGCGAATCCAAATGGTCTCATTCAAACATTTCAAATAATATTGAACAAAGATATTCAAAAAATGAATATTCTCACAAGGAAAATTACGAAATATTCAAAAATTGCGTTTTCCTCAAGGGCATCAGGGCTTCCGAGTGATGATTTTGTTTTTCGGCGGGGCGCAATGGAGGAGTCAGCCTCTCTGCAAGCTACCTCAGATGAGGAAACTCAACTCAATGAATCTCCAGACACGGCGATAAGGCCTTCTTTTGCCCCTCCTTAAGGACACCAGGGCTTTCGGGTGTTGGTTTCGTCTGCGAGGAAGACTCAGCTCAGGACTTGGCGTCCAGCCAAGACTCCGTGCCATTATTTTTACAATAATTTTTTAAATATTTACTATTTTCTTTAATATAAACAATTTTTACCTCTTTTCCTACAGACTTACGCAAAGAAGTAAATGAATTAAGGGCTAAAATTGACAAGATGGAGAAGGAGAGTCGTCCTCGACTCCCTCGATTCCCGATACAAGATATGCAAAAGACTAAATGACATTGACTACAGCATATCTGGAGAACCCGAACATCACAACGAAGTTGGTAAGTCCTTTGCCACTTTATCACAGTACATATTAATTAGGCATTTTTGCGAAAAACAGCAGTTTGAGACGGTTTTCTTGGGAAAAGTGTACGGTGTAAATTATGAAAAGTTGATTTGTCATAGTTTACGTGGCTCAAGAAAATTTATAAATTTCTTGTTTTGTTATTGAGTCAGATTTTTTTTTTACTATTGCTTTTAGATCTGAGGCCGAATGGAAGCCAGGAGCTGTCGGACCAATTCAGACATCTGAAGGACTCCTTCAGAAATTCGAAGAATTCGAAGGAGAAGAAGACGGCAGCAGCAGACGCGGCCCAGATCCTGGCTGAGTCCTCCACGCAAGAAATCTTGCTTGACGACATGGAAGGGGTTTAGGAGGAAGTGGTTGTGGCGGATGGAGAAATACCTTCTCCAGATTATAAATAGAGAATTCATAAAGACAATATAGATTTTTATTTATTTTTCCGGCGGGTTGAAATCATTGACATATTCGAAGACGAACCGGGCTTGAGTGACGAGATTAAGTAATAGAGGGATAAGGAAGCAGTCATTGTACGACATAAACCTTTGGAATTAATGTGAAACCGTCAGAAATGACGATGCGAAAACAAGTAACGCTTTTGGTGCGTCTTTTGCAAATTCCAAGCCATCGATGCGGAAATTCATCACAACTCGAAAAGCAAATTAATATTGCGATTGTTTTTCGTATGTTTGAAAATGTTCTCTAATCAATTTAATGGTTTTCGTGTAATTATGCTGTCAATATATACATCTTTGTCGCATCATAACCGCCCATCAATTGTGAAAAACACTAATTAATCATCATTAGCGCTAATTTGTCGTGAAGAAGGGCAAAAAATGGTCTCTAAATATTCCGAATAATCCCCACTCGAGCTGACTGAAATATTTCCGTGGACTCTCGAGAGAGAAAATTGAAAATCTTTCTTAACTTTTTTCTCTCCCTCTGTCGCCTTAAAGCAGTCAAAAGAGAACATTAAACGCAATTTTCGCTGAGAAACCATAAATCCACCTAATATTAATTCCTTAGCTTTTCTTTTTGGCTCGCAAAGTGCTTCTCCGACTCCTTTCGACTCGCCCCTTCTGCTTCCATAAGCGTCTTTTGGGCCGTCGGCTGAGGGACGGGCGAATGTGGCCAAATGAAAAAAGTTCTCCGATGAATCTAATTGATTGAACTTTTTCTTCGAATGTTTCTTGCTTTTTTTTGTATTATTGGACCGACTTGTGCAATTACCATCGATGATATTATGAACTATTTTACGTCTAGAAGAAATGAATGAAGTATGCTGATGATGTCCACTGCTCTGGAACTGCACGGTCACACAGTCACAAGTTGTCATATGAATTTACATATGACATGTCACACACAACATCACACGCGTGTCGCTAGTGTCGACAAAGTGTTACGGGCGCATTTTGGACCAATAAATATGACACAGTCTGTGCGGATATAGAAGCGGCTAATCATCAATGATAGAAATGATACAAATGATTGCCGCTTGCATCCCGCATTTCTCCGATTGAAAAGTAAATCACTTCTTGTGTAGTCGTCTAGAGTGAAACAGTGTCGTGAGTGGTGTTGTGAGGTGTCTTTCTTTTTTCGTTCCAGTAAGTCGTCATATATAAATATTAATTGGAAAACTGCGTGAGATTTCAGGAAGAAATCCAATTCTGAAGGAGCAACAAAAGAAGAGTAACCTCTGAGTATGTTTAGCGCGCCAGTTCAGCCATGAATTATGGCTCAAGATGGAGAATATGAAGAGATTAGATAGAAACAAACTTATGACCGAAAACCCGCTTTTCATTCATTCAGTTTTATACTCTTGTATAAAAGTGCGTAATAAATTTCTGCACAGGTATTGAAAATCATTGGGTTTCGTCCAACCCAAGCAGAAGTCAATTTATTTTGAAGGGAAAAAGCGGAAAAGTATCGCGCAAAATATGCCAGTGGCCTTCAAAAATTGTGATTGTAGGCAGAATTTCTGTAATTCGACAGTTGAGTGGGAATTTACATCGAGTTTGCAAACAATTTGGCTGACAAGGGGAAGAAGTTCAGTGAACGCCAGACATTTTGTTTCTTCAGCTGCGCTTTGGCATCCCCTTTCGCATTCACAAGCAAAAGCACAGTCGACTGAGTTTTTTCCGCCCCCGCGAAGTCCGGGAGGAGACGAAGAAATTAAGTGCCTAATCTGTTGTTTGCGAGGACACACAGAATGCCTCTCGTCCTTCGCCCGCCAACACGCGCACCGCAAAGCTCCGCGGATCAGGCGAGAGAAACACGCGAAAGCGCATTAATCTTGTGCGACGGGAATTCGCGGTTAATGACGACGTAGGTTTGG
The DNA here is from genome assembly GCF_947086385.1 of Phlebotomus argentipes. Classification (NCBI taxonomy): domain Eukaryota; kingdom Metazoa; phylum Arthropoda; class Insecta; order Diptera; family Psychodidae; genus Phlebotomus; species Phlebotomus argentipes. The sequence goes on from NW_026776174.1 coordinate 6,904,684, forward strand.
GAGGCGCGAAAATGCCTAGGAAAGTAATTTGAAAGGAAGTGCGCTGTGGAATGGGCGCGCCAAGGATGATTTATTCAAATTGTGTGAAGATGTGACAATGTCTTTCAATTTCCACAGCTGCGGAATGTTAATTGGCCAACACATTCCCCGTCTCACCATTTTTCACCTTGACACACGATTAGGAGCCACTTTTGGGCGCTTCCTCTGTCCTTCGCCACCATCACACGCCACATGTGAAATATGACGAGACAATATAGTTTCACTTCGTGCACTCCTTGGACAAAATTGCCAACACATGACTCAACCTCATTGAGGTCATTGAGGACAGTGCGACTTCGTGGAGCAACTGATCGACTGAATCGTCGCTCCGCTGCCCACAGAAGAGCTTCTTCAGGTCGTTAATCCCTGTGGCACACGAGGCAGTTTGGCAGCTAATGGTGCAGCACAAATGAGAAGTTATTGCTCTGCTATTTGGGAGTAAACGCTGTACATTATCAAAATAGTTCCCTATTATGCACATATTTTGAGAACCGAAATTCCACAACTCTCAAATACATACACACATCGTTTTAATATTTCCCTGTTTGCAATTCAACTCAATCGAATTTTATATGCATGAAACGCAAGGACAAATAGCAAACCAAATAATATCCACTTTAGAGCCATTGCAGATCTACGGATAATCCACGGGATCGAATTGGCGCGAAATGGACCCAAAGTGAGTCTCATCAATATAAATTAAGGCGCTTGCACAGAATTGCTCTCTTATCATCAGATTATCACTGTTTTTGCATTAAGAGAGATTATTTGGTCACAAATGAAGTGAGAGTTAGTAAGAAATTGTTAAAGTTAATTGTCATAAGTATCAATCTAAACTTGGTGTAGGCATAAAAACAGAATTAGTCAAGCAAATCAAGTATTTTACCATCATCGAAAGGCGCTTTCGACCAGATAAAAGGAACTCGTGCTAATCACTCCCAATATTCCGGCTAATTACCAACGAAATAAAAAAAAAAATCAAGAAATTATAATAAATAACAAGTCCAAGTGATATAAATAGCCTCAATCGAAATTTAATTACAAGATTTTGATACTTCTTTTCCAGATATTCACGGGGATCTGTTAGGCGACATCTAGAAAAAAGCTAAGAAAAAGTTTTCCTCCGATTGACCAAGAATTTTGATGCACAAAAAAAATGCAAAAATGCACATGCTTCATAGCCACTTCCATACATTTCCGACGAACTGTGGCCTTCTCAGCGACGAGCACGGCGAGAGGTTTCACCAGAACCTTGCCGTCGCTGAGAAGAGGTATGCTGGTAAAAGCCATATTAATATGCTGGCAGATTATATTTGGAGTAGCCAAAAGTCAACGAGGAGATTAAATTGAATTTATTTAATTGAAATTTTACATCGACGGGTGCTGCGAAGACAGCATGTCATGAAGTAAAGTAAAGTAAGTAGAGTAATAATACTATATGTCGTTATTAAGACGCTCAAGATCTGTTTGTTTGAGACATTACGAACGACGTGAAGTAGAATACCACTCCTGGTCAGGAGTCTTCGACTTTGCGCCGGTGTTTTGCCGAATCCAGCGAACCTGAGCAAAACGATCCAGCGGGAGCAGATTTCGACCGTCAACGCAACAAGCTTGGCAGACCTCGTCATACCAGAGGAATATTAAGGTCAGTACAACAGGAGAACAGCGTCCTCAATTGGGATTCATAAAGTACCAATGCTTCTTGTGCCTGTGAAATTCCCTCAACACCGCGCAGCATTACAAACAAAAGCAATGGACAACGAGAACCGAGGCTGTCATTGGGAAGAACAACATTTGCAAACCAGCATTGATTAGCACCGACAAGATAATATTCCCACCGCTGCACATCAAATTGGGCCCGGTAAAGGTCGCGTTGGGCAACAAGGTAGCCACGGCTAAGTTTGTGGAGCACCAATCCATAAACTGTAGGCAATGTGGCGCCTTGCCCGAGACGTTGGGCCACATACTGGGTATCTGCACCCACACGAAAAGCAGAAGGATCAGGCGCCACGACGAAATATGTAACTTGGTTACTGATGAGGTCGCGCATAAAGATCCGGGAGCGGTCCTCAGAAAAGAGCAAACCTTTTCCCTCCCCGACGGCACCCGTCTCCGACCCGATCTGGTGGTAAAGAACCAGGAAGGGGACTATATAAGTGTATAAGTTGAAATAAATAGTTTTAAAGTTGTCACAATTGAAGTTATAACAGAAGAAGCGCAGCCGCCATCAGAAAATCGAAAAAAATTGACCTCCAGAGCCGAATAACCTACATCGATTTCTCCCTTTTTCAGGTACATTCACTCATAACAATCCTTTCGACGAATCCTTTTAGGTAAACCGCTACTTTTGTAAAGTGACCTATCAGGGTTGAAGCTAGCTAGATTGCTGAACTTCGTTCGGAAAACTGGCTGGCTTAATCATCCTTGCCTTGTATAGAAGCTGATATCTTGTATCGGGGATGCATAAAGGGCCCGTCAGATGGCCTTGGAGCAAGACTTCTTGCACCACCCCCTCTTCTAATCTAATCTAATGGGTGCGAAATTCGTGAAAAGTCCGTAGAATGTGCGAAGAGTGCGCGCATCTTATGCTATTCAGCATGAAAGTGCAAAGTTTACCGAGAAAAAACCCTGTTTTTCAGGTAGATTAGGGAAAAAATGTCGCATTCTTTTCTTTGAATTTCCTTTGATCTTTCAACCTTCAAAGTTGCTGCAAAAATCCTTGCTGCAATGCATCAAGAATTGAGTACAAATGAGATCTGCAGCTGTCATTACAGTTGATAATTTGAGTAGACAATTTCATCCCGCATCCTTCGTCCTGACACTCATAAATCCCACATCTGACACAACCATGGTCACACTCGGTGTCCGCGATTTATGGCCATTGTCATTTTTCACGGCGACAAGGAAAATCCCGGGCAAATTGAGCAGAAAAATATATTGCTAGCAATTCACAGAGGATTTTCACTCCTAATTTTCCCACGAAAAGTCAACTTACTCACACTTCCAATTATGCCACATATAAATTACAATATTTTCACATTAAAATATTCTCAATTGGGAATTTCGTGTTGCATTGAAAAGAAAAAGGTCAGTTGAAAAACACTTTTGCATCATTTTGTATAATAAAAATTTCATGATGGTAAATTGGCTCACTTCCTGGAAGTGTGTTCCTGATTCATGGAGAACTTGACGAAGGAAGGAGAATCAGGGATTCATATCACTGAAACGGAAATTACACCTATTTTTGGCTCTGCGTTTTCCCCCAGTGCTAAATGATGCATTTCATGGAGCTCATTTTCAACTGCAGCACCACAATTAATTACCATCGCTGCCACAAGCAGTGCGGAAGAGTTTTCGTCTTGCAAATGCGCCACCATAGAAACTTTGATACTTGCGAGTACTATTAATTGCCATTGTCGACGCCATTTGGTATCTGTGATCGATGCGTGGGTGACGCGAGATATGCCCGCGCCAAGAAGGAGGTCTCTGGGATCGATGAAGGGGCAATTTGGCCCACACTATTGAGACTTCCACTTCACAAGTTTGCGCCCCGAGAGAGTGGCAAAGATCATCAAGGAAGTATTTTGTTGTGCAATTCCGAAGCAATAAATGACAAGAAAGTCACACTGAGATTGGGTAGCGAGATGGGAAGTTTCAATATGGGAAGTGGGGAAAGTTTTCATGGTTGGGCAAGTTGTCGTCTCTCATGAATGAATTCATGTGGGTCCGATAACTTTCTATACTGTTGTGTGGCTGATGCACTTTCCCCGCCCATTTGTGGCAGAAATTATCGTTTTGTTGCACAAATTGATACATAAAACCACATTCAGCAGAAACTAACAAATTGAGCAAAACTTTCACAATGACTCCACACACACTGCTCCGCTCCCAAGTCAAACCTCACTAGCCACCCATCGATTATCTTTGATCCCTCTGTTGCATCCCCAGCGCCGGCCCCGAGCTCAGTCAGCCCCGAAAGCTCTCGTGAATGCTTGGCAAACATTTTATTCGCATCGCACACAATTATTTCCAGTGCGGATGTGAGGTAGAATCTGGGGATTGTTGAATTATACCCTTCAGCGAATGCATTATCGCTTTTACTACTCTCTCTCTCAAATATGTTGGGGAAGTAGTTGAAAATATTCACTCCAAGCTTATTAGACCACTTCACCGCTGCTCTCGCTTTAACCCATCCCAGCGAACACATTAACCTTTAAAATCTGCATGTTTTTCAGCTGCTTTAGTGCTGATGACTCAAAGTGCTCATAATCGAGCAGCTCGCGAAACTACAGAACTTTGACAACAAAACTGAGCAGATTTATCGTCTTTTTCATCACTTTCTGCCATTTTCTGCTCAATATTGAACAGATAAAAGCACCTTTCTCACCACATTCAAAGAGCATACCTTTAACTGTGTCTTACTGTTCTCTGCTTGGCATAAGAAACATGCGAATTGGCCGAGAAGAGAGCCCAGAGAGAGTTATGAAAAATGCGTTGATGATCAGAAAAGGTTTTCTGACGCCATCTTGAATTTTAGTCACTTCTAATTTTGTTATGTGTCAAGAAGACGCTTCAATAGGTTAAGACACAATCAGTCAATATTGGTGCAGTGTAGTTCGTGAATTGTTCCGTTATCATAAATTGCACAATGGAATCCAGTGGAAGCACAACACCAGACGGCGAGGAGTAGAGGAAGAAAGACCCAAGCCGAGACTCGCAAAGTAAGTCTTATCTGTAAGGATAAGACTGAGAACGACGAAGTTGAGCAACCTGCTCAACTTCTGGAAGATCATCGAAGGACGACTACCACACCCATAAAGGATACAGAGGCTACCCGCCAGTTTTCCTGGGACTATGTCGACTAGGAATAAAGCTTATCTATCTAAGGATAAGACTGACTACGAGCAGCTGGAATATGTGGTGGAGCAGATGGAGCTCCACCATAAGCTGTTTATGCGGATGAATCCAGGCAAGGCAAAGGCCTAGGCCAAACTGGCGGCACAGGTCAATTCGCTGAACAAGTCTGGCGGAAAAGAAAGGAAAATTTTTCCTCTGAGTGTAAAAAATTTACACCGTAGTGAACATATTCCACTAGGGCAGTAGTTGATTTAGCGAATGATATATTCGATCTTTTCTTCATTTCTGCTCACTCAAATTCTTCTGATATTCTGTGGCGTCACGAGTCTTAATCTCAAGATCCAGCTGCAGTCTTACTCCGGCCAAACAGTCACGACAGGAAATAGCTAATATAGAATGTAATGCACAGAAAAACACCACTAATTCACAAATCGTCGCTACGATCGTGAGTAATTCTCTCACCTTGATCTAAAGCAAGCGCTTTTGCGAGCACGTTTTTAAGCACGGTGAATTTCTCAGCTACGTGTGTTCGCCTTTTTCCCAAACCAATGAAGATTCCAATACCTCATGACCCTTGAAGACACTACAAGGAGATTTGGGTAATTTGCAGCAACTGTATAAACGTCTATGAGAAACATGATTTCCGCACAATTGCGCAAATCATGAGTGGTTACGTGTAATTTATAATCACTAGGCGTGTGGCGCATTCCCTCGCGAAAACGTCGAAAATTTCCCATCAGTGACATCATTGAAAATCGATATATATATTCTCCATTCGTGTGGAAATTCTCAAGAGCTTCTTATCGTTGAATGCCAAACGCGATGATTCCTCAGCGGGCCCTCCAAACGCCAAAAAGCAATTTAATAAAAGTGGGGGTCCCACACAGCCCGCCCCGAACAAATAAATTTGCTTCACTCATGTGTGTCCACAGAGATACACCGCCCCCCACCCCACGCCCCGCAACTCCTTCGCGCTGCCTGGAGAAACGAGGTCGACAGAGGTTCGGGACATGTTTATCTCAATAGCCGATAATTGCGTGTATCCATGTGACTGGCAATTAAATTCCTCACTCCGTGACTATTTCCTAAATGAGATTTATGCCACTTTAACCACAGGCTCGGCCGACCAAGTCCTCTCCTTAGGGATCACTCTAGATTGTATTGACATGCACTGAGGCGCTCCTCTCCTCCCCTTGCTCTCGGATATGTATTCACTGTATCTGGCCATGTATAATTCCCAATTTAAATTCACGCCATTTAACCGCGTTGCACTGAACGTGCCCAACGCGCTAAAATCACTCCCAAAAAGCAGGGCTCGTGTCCAAAAATCTCCCAAGGTCGCCATCAGAATGTGTGCGCGCTTTATGGATAAAACCGCGGATTTGCTGCACAGTATATTCATGTATCTTTGTTTGAATTTTAATGCTATTTATGTGCTTTATGACGTATTTTATTGCGTCATTTGCATAAATTATTGCACATAAAGTTGCCAAGTAAATAAATAAATATTTAATAGAGTTCATGGTGTGGCGCGAAAAAAATAAATAATAAATTTCACCAGAGAATTAGACTTAAGCACAATTTTCGCTTCCACCCCCCCCCAAAAAAACTCACTCTCTCCACACTCATGAGTCAGCCTACTGGATTTTTCCCGCTTTCCCACATCATTCTCCTTTAAAACACATTTATGTCCCATCTTTATTTTAAACACAATCTCGCCAGAAATGTGTTTTGCATTTTCTTGCCTTGAGATTTCAAAAATGCTGCAAGCTAAGACTTCATATGATAATATCCACATAAATAACACCATAGAAATCTTTTTAAACTCTCCCTCGCCTGGCTCTGAACACAATTCACAGAGTAATTTTGAAATGCATGTGCAAATAGAAAGGGAGTGAGCTTCAACAACTGATGCAGTTCCGCAAGTAAACCTCTCGCAGCGTCATTGATTTTAGAATTACTCCTGGGTAATGCACATTTTATGATAACAAATTCCCCTCCCGCCCACAGAGTGCAAATTGCCTCGAGCAGACCAAAATTGTCTCGGAGAAATTGATAATGTAATTAAGAAAGTTGACTGCGATGGAAGATATCCTCTTGGGGGTGTAATTGAGACAAAATATACATGGAAAGAAACTTTCTCTTCAACTCCTTTGCAGGCCTCTTTCCTTCACCACCACCACCACCTTATGTACTTCCACCGCAAGGGCCTCAAATTCACTTGCAATCACCCACAAATTATGCACGGCAGGAAAAGTCCAACCGATAGACAGATTTCAAATATACAGCAGCAGAATAGTTTATAAGACATGAAATTTATTCAAAAAACACTTCCTGTTTGTGAGAAATTCAAAGTTTTTTTTGCAGTCAGATGTTTGAGAACCTTTGAACGGTGGTAAACCGGCAGATAAGCGGGATGAGATCAAGAAAAATACAGCTGTTAAGGCAGAAATAGAATCCATGATATACAAATTACAGTCCACGAATACAAGTGATTTCCGTTAATATATTATAATCAAGAAAAATCCTCTAAATCATCGCGCCAAATCCGAACATTCTGGTCCTTCGAGCCGGATGAGGTCAGTACAATATCCACGCTATTGTGATTCGATGGAGTGCGCGTGTGAATAAGGAAAAACCTGTAAGAAACGCCTCGGATGAGAAGGGTCTGCTCCACAGGAAGCGACTGGAGAGATCAACGAAGGAGTTAGATGACGGATGAAGATCACCCAAAGGAAAGTACAGCGGTGCTAGAGAAAAGTATAGAGGTGCTAGAGGAAAGTTCAGAGCATCTGGTGGAAAGTACAAAGCACCTGGTGGCAACTTTAGAGGACACAAGGGACACTTCAGAGGTGCTGGTTGACACTTTAGATAATGGACGATGTTGGTAACTGGAGTATTCGGTAGATAGCGGAAAACCGCGAGCGCGGCTCGGCTCTTGTATATAAAGGAGTGTCGTCTAATATACGCTCTCCCTCGTCACTCAAACCCCAAGAGTTTCATTAGTGTTCGGTCTACTTCAGTAACCTATTTTTATGTTACTTTCTTTTAAATCTCACCAGTTGCAAGAAATGTAAATATTTCGATCTCTGACAAAATGTATTTTCTATCATTCCTTTGTAAATTGAGATGCTCAAATAAACAAGTAATAAGTAAGACGGCGATGGCTGCAAATGACGCTGTGATAAATGCATTTGCAAACAAATCTTGTAATGTAAATGTCCTAATAACATTTGCGCTCTTTTTTGAAACAGCTTTATAATTCCAACACCAAAAGAAAGGTAAGTAAATTCTAAATATTATTTTACTCTAAGTTTGACGTCTAACTTCAAAAAAAAAAAAAAAAAAAATTATCACAAAAAAAACGCGCAAAGAACGCTCACAAAAGCTTTGTACTTATGAGCAATTAATAAACATAATAATAATAATAAAAGTTTTTTTGAAAATATTTCATGTCTTAGTAATTTTTTCGCTACTGTAAATCTTAGAAAAGTAATTTCATTCCAATAAAAATTCTTCAAACTCTTATATAATGGCTGCAAAAATAAAGCAAACAATCTTTCGCATTCCTTACAAGGTGAGAGGCAAAAAAAAGTGGTTGATTGCTGCAAAAGTTTTCATCCGAGCAAAGCATAGTTTCACTCCCTTTCCGCTTCTCTCCATCGCTCTACTTAAATGTCGCAGGACTGAAACTTTTCAATGATGTTTTTGGGTGGTCCAAAATTCACATTGTTCCCCGTGGATAGTTGAAATTCATTTGGTTTTTCAATGTGGCTCAGCGCGCTTCCAAGCACGGCACACAAGAATAATCCCACCATGAGAACTTTTCACTATTCTCTTTGCACACCGCCATGAACAATTAAACCCTTTGTCACACAATCCCCCCACTTCTCTCTCTCTCTCTCTCCCTTCAGCGCCACTCTCCAACTTTGTATCAGATAATTGTCGGTGAACAAAAGCGCTGAGCCAGTGAATTTTGCACGCGATGCGCCCAAGAAGCCGCACCAGAGAGCCTCAGCGATATGCCGCCGCGCCTGGGAAGATGCTGCAAGAGCGAAAGCTCTCCTCGGCATCGCATCTTCCAGTGTCTGCCGGATTAAAGATTCAAAATAATTCGACGATAATGCGCTGTATGGTGCGCGTACTTTGCAATTGAAATTGGGACACACATTAAAATTCATGAGAAAGCCTAAAAGCTTCGACTTCATTGTTGGGTGAGAAAAGACCCCCGATAACCTAATATGAATTATTCCTCCTAAGCACTCCACAATGCAGCGTCGTCAAGAGCGAGTAAGAGTTGTGAAAACAACAGAATTGCTTCACTTCACATTAATTCCATGCATTATAATGTAGCCAAAAAGTGTCGCGAAGGGACAAAAGTGTCTGCAAAAAGGAGTGAATTAGTTCAAAAACATTTTCTCTGCACGTCGCAAGAGGAAAAAAAAAGTATTTTTCATCTTCTCAAAGTAGCAAAAGATTTGTTACGGGCGCAATTTTGTGCCCTAATAAATATTGCACTGACTGTGCCGAAGTGTGGAAGCAGCAGTCATCATATCACTGATGATTAGCTGATTCCATCACCAATCCAACCGAAATCAAACACTCAACTCTTCATCCACATTTCATTTGATGAAATGAGTATCCGGAAGCAGTGAAACCAATGGATTTCCGGACAAAAGGGGAAGAAATGTTATGGGTATGTTGATAAGTGCGTTGATTCTGCCGCTATTCTAACAAGGAATTTATTCCCTTATTTTACGGTAGGAGAGACGCTTGAGCCCTTGAAGAAGCGCAGAATTCCAGAAAGTATCCTCCTCCGCTTCAGCATGGCCTCAGTGACCGCCAAGTGGCTTCAGAACTCGGAATTGGACATGCTAGGGTCTCGAGAAATCGGGAGAAACTCCTCCCGATGTCGAAATCATCAAGACGAAATGGAATGAGAATTTAAAACTGATAATAGATTAATAAAAGACACCTAAAAACATCTTCAACCCGACTGACATTCATTCACAACACTCTCTCGACGTCTCAAGAAAGGAAACGCATGCAAAAATAGTACTTCCAAGTAATGCCATAATTTATTGTCCACTATATTCAGGGGATAATCCCACCCCATGAAATCACATATCAAAATTAAAGAGTGAAAGAAGTTCTTCAAGCTCCTCTTCGTGCCTTAAAGCTAATCGATGATCTTGAATTATTCATTGAGGGGGATAAAAAAGTGCGCTTCGACCGGAATCATCGTTACAGGTCAGTATGTTGAGTGATTCATCGCCTGAGCTCTTTATGGGTTTCGGTGGTGACGCGCCACGAGCGCAAAGAGGGTTAAGAAGAATAGAGGCTGAGATTCACCCACAATTCCCCGCGCGCGCTATCCACACAGTGTTCAGGCGCATTGTTCTGCCAAAGCACCGTGAAAGTGCATTTGGTGTAGTCAACACTAATCTCTTAATTAACATCTTTGCATTTGCATGAAGACAAGATGGGAAGGAAGGAAGGCAAAAGTTTGTGTTGCATTTGAATAATACGCCATGCCATGGAGAATCCTTTTTAGTTTACAATTTTGACAATTTACATGTGAAATATCTGAATAAGCCGTCGAGATGAGCTTTCGCCAGAAAAGCTCCGCCAACTGAAATCCTCCTCCCCTATATATATACACACACATTGCTGTATATCATGAATTTTCCCATTAGTCTCGTACATCCGCCGCCCTTCTCGTCCCCCTTTTTCCGCCCCCCTCAATGGGCACTTTATTGTGCCACGAGAATAGACTTTTTCGGGGCGACAGAGTGGGCGGAGCCGCCCGGTGTCAGAGATAGAGAGAAATGTGACAAAATAAGAGGGTACCGATGTCAATTTAAATTGAAAAATTACAAGTTAGATTCCGCAATTCGGTCACTCCGTTTGCGAGGCGGGCCAAAGTGCGGACGAATGCCTTGGCGAAATGGAAATTTATGCATTAGACGACTTAACTGTGGCGTAAACATTAATTATTTTATGTTGCGCATATGTTGCCCCAAATCCCAACATAATGAGCAGGTTGACACGTTAGCCGAAGTGAGCACTAAACAATCCACCCCAAACCCACTGAGGGGTGGATCTTGTTGTGCCACCGCTCAAAATTATGGAAATCTAGTTACAAGAGACTCACTTTATTTCGCCACCGAACCTCCCCTTCTCCCCCTCCCCCCGCCCTCACAGCACAAATTCACAAATTCTCGGGAGCTTTTGTGAATTTTCCGAGCTTGCAATTTTCTATATATGTGCATGTATATAGTGGAATAGGGCGACATTTATTTGAATTTATCGCTCTTTAAGGGTGAAGGCAGTGGCAAGAGAGCAAGACGATTGAGGAGACTCTGAATCTTCCACATCTTCCAAACCATGAGAAAATGGGAGTTATTCTCAAAACATTGTGAGACTTTTCCTCAGTCTGGAGTCCAACTTTACCCACTATGTGAGTACTGTGTAGTTAAGCGTAGTGAATAAAATACGTCTTAAGTAATCTCGCAAGTGTTTTCCTGGAGTGGCAAAGAGGAGGAAAGGACCGGATATTCCTCGGCCTATTCTCAACGTCTTCCCAGACAAATTGGGCAGTGGAGCAGCACAAGACACAGAATATTTTGTCCTTCGTCCGCGGATGAAGTGATATATTGATTCTGTGTATTTCTCAGGCGAGAGAGCTGTTTCCTGGGCATATTTCTGGGCAGAATGAGTGAAGGAGCGTGCTTGGAACAGACAATTTCGGACTTATCTGGTGGAATAAGCACGGGAGCAGATTCTAAGACTGTTTTTAATATAATATCAGGTGAGCTAGAGACATTTGTGGGCTTATTTCCTGGCGGAGGACATTAGGAATCGTGAGGTGATCTAACCATTGCTTTGTGTTCAGGAGAACTTAAAGTGGACTCCCTAGTCATGGTGCGCTCGCTTTCCCTATCGCAGAGTCGCACGCGACGTAACGGATGATCATACGCGATCAGGGAGAGCGTCCACGAGCGCACCATCACATGCAATTAATTTTGGCGCAATGCGGATTTGGGCAAGTATTGGCCTGAACAGCTGGTGACTCCCAAGTTCAAGATCAAGGTCACCAGCTCTCGTCAGTGGGCCACTTCAGTGCATCTGCACTTGTGCAATAATCTTTGGGCAGTGAAGAGGCCAATTTTTATATCGTGCAGTTTTTCAAGTCTTTGTTCGTCTTGTGAAGTTTTCGCGTAAGTTGAGTTAAGTTAAATGCATAAGTGTAGACTTTAAATGAGGCAGGCTGTGCAGGAGAGTAGTGCTAAGATTGTAGGAAGTGGAAAATATATTTAAGGAGCTTTAAGGGGAGCTGAAGTGCGTTTTTAGTGAGTGAATGAGAGGAAATCCAGAGTGGAAGTTTCCTAGCGTTCTGCGGGCCAGGAGAAGGATTTTTTGAATCCTTCTCGCCAGATACGCTAACAGGAAAATATTCCATCTCTCCCACAGGTGTGTAATTGGTGGCTGGTCTTTGTGGAGGAGTTTCGCGTGCTGTTTGCTCTGCCACTGAACTAAAAGGAATTCCCTTCTCATTTTAAAGGTAAAAGAGACTCTCAAGACACTGGAGAAGTGCTGAAGGGGCAAATAAGTAACCATTCCTTCTCATTATTCAAGGTTGGTGCCCACACTTTGTCTTTAAAGATGTGTTCATCACACCGAGATTCTGGCATAGAAAACATTCCCAAAAAATGGAACCTATCTAATGAATTGGGCTAAGAATGAATGCTAACAGTTCTAACGATAAATATCGCTGATTAAATATTCTAAAAGCAACAAGAAGAGAGAATATTGAATTCTTGATTGCATTTTCATCAGATAAAAAAGTAAAAAATTATCCTATTTACTCAATGTGTGCTTAAACATGGACATCGCAATTAAAAATGTAATCAATATTGAAGTGTTCAATAGTAGAGGGCGCGCGGCCGTCGTGTCCGGTCAGATAGTATATAAGAGGCGGGTAATAAATTGGTGGCGCTCTTGGCCCAGCAGATCTGAAACCAGTTGTTTCAATACACCACAAATATTAGCTTCAAAACGCAATTTCATGTCCCCAAGATCGTAGCAAGAATGCTAATTAACGATCTGATACCATTTATAAGGACACACACTGCGAGGACACCGTCTCTTGCCATCAAAGTGCTGACAGTGCTCTCATACTTAGCATCCGGGGATTATCAGAAGAGGATTGGAAGAGAATTTCCGCATTTAACGAGCCAAGTCTCGGTCAGTCGAATAATTGCAGAACTGGCTAAAATATTGGCTGAAAAGTTGCGAGAAAAATATATAATTTACACGCCAATGTGGAATAATTCCACAACGGTGGAGTTTGAGAATAAGTCCCAATGTGTTTTTTCTGCCTTCGCACCATCGAGAGAATGAATGAAAGTTTGGCAATTTCGCGGCAAACCACGCGAAAATCTTTCGGAAATTAGGAGAAAACTTTACAACAGGAAATATCATTGATTTCCACAGCTTTTCGCATGAGCTTTATGTGTTCTTAAGTACATAAGTATATATTTATATGTATTTTAAGAGTTTGTTAATAGAAGAAAGACATAATTGAAATTATGCAAAATTGACTGAAAAATCAAATTCCAATACTTTTATATCTCTCATTGTTATTGTTTTTCATTGAATTCGCAGAGACAAGTTGCTGAAGTATCTCTGGACGATGCTTGAAACAGACTCAAATGAATCGAAGTTTTCACTTTTAAGGAGCCCTCGAGCGAGGCAGATAGGACAAATTTGAATATTCTCTATTTTGTCTCTCGTAAAGTCAGTCAAGTGTAAAATTACACTTTTGCCCTTATCGTTCATGCACCAAAGTGGAACACACCACTGGAAACCGAAAAAAAATGATACAGGCAAAACCGAGATGAAGCAGCGAGAGGAAGAAAGTTGGAAAAGCAGCAGCAATAGAGAGATAGTAGAATCAATTTTCCCTAAACAAGTACTTAGGGGATATTTCAATTTCAACTAATTTTTCCTACATGTGCCGTCGTCTCATGCAGAGACAACACGACTCGGCTCTATTACTTTCAAAATAAAATTAATGACGGTCTCCACAGTATTTTCGCCTCTACGACAATATGAGTGGGTAAGGCACAAAAAAATATATATCTTTTTCCCTTCTGTACAACCAAAGAATACCGCAGCACAGAGACACTGAGAATACTCAAATAAGAGAGAAAAAGCTTTTGAGAGTGAGGAGAGGAAAAAACATTTAAGTACAATCGTCCATTCTCTTCACCAACTATAAACAAATCCCGACCCTCATTTATCTTTCAGCTTTTTTTCATCTCCTCTTTTTGCCGAGTGTGTGTTCCACTTTTGCAAGCCTCACAGAGCCTTTTTCCATACACTGCGAAGCATAGGAATTTCTGCGGGGATAGTCACGTAACATCGCTTAAAATAATAATAATTGAATAGAATTGAATTTATTTGTCCAATCTTCATGTTATCCTCCCATTCAGAGTTGTCTTTTAGGCAAAATTATAGATAAAATTCACACACAAATCCAGGAAAAACATCCTAAACAGTCAAATGAAGAGGAACCGGAGACAGTGGAGTGACGTTGCGGGATAGAGAAAAGTGGAAAAAGTTGTCATTCACGCGGTGAAAATTGTTTGTTTATATTGTGGCTTGCACAACACTTGACACACATCTCATTACGCCACTCGAGGACGCATTGAATCCAGGTGGAAGGGCAAATAAGTGGAGTTATCGAAACGTCTTCATCTCTTGAAGCAAATCTGTGAATTCTTCCCTCTCTATGCTTCATGTTGGTCCCCACACCCGATGACATCTCCATGTTCGAGAGCATTCTATCTCGCAGCAGCCACACATTTCAATGCTGGCTGAAGGGTTGGGCGACAACATAAAATGGAATTAACGTCTTTTTGAAAGACAAACCGCTTCTTGCATAAAATGTCGATGTAGAAGAATGTGTCAGCGCAAATGTCGCCTCTGTGGCAGATGCTTTCACGATGCAAAAATCTGATTTTATCTTCCGCTCTTTCCGAACCATCTTCTCTCTCGCCCCAGACCCACCCATATAGTTTGCCGCCCTCTGTCACTCTATTTTCCACATCATTGAATTTCCTTTCTGTCACCCGGTGGGTCGGAGGGAATCTCCGAGGCGCAAGTTTCGCAGTAACTTCATGCACACTTAGGAAAGCATCTGCCCAAAAGCTCACCCCGCCGGACACGCGGCAAGAGAGTGCGAAGGGGTGTAATTTCAATATTCCGAGGCGCACAGATTAAGGGTGAAATAGGGTTCACCTTCACGAACAACTCACCTCTGTGTTCGCCGCTACAGCAATTTTCCTTTCAATGGATATTAACGGCCAGGATTACCCCGGTGATGCGATGATGGAGGCAAGAGCGTGTAAAATATCTCCCTTGTGAACTAAACAATGAAACCACCCCGAGAGAGAGAGAGAGAGAGAGAGAGAGAGAGAGAGAGAAAGAGCAGCGAAGAGATCCTAGAGCCAGAATTTTGCTAACGACTTTGCCTTTCATCTTCACAAAGCCTGAGAAACAATTGCGCTTTTTATTCACTGCACTTGAATGACAAAGTGCAGCTAACTGCTTATGTACAAATATGCAGCATAAGAGATCCATTGTATTTTCTTTGTTCTAGAGCTTTAAAATTAGATATTTTCATCGTAAAGACGCATCGCAATGTCGTGTCGTCGTGCCAACACTAAAAAAAACCAGGTGTGTGAAGTTCCTAAACATTTTAATTATTTCTCAGGGTGCAATTGAAAAATCAGTGCTTCTTAGATAAACTCAAGAGATTTGAGCGTGATCAATTAACGAATTCAATTAATAAGGCAAGAGTTTCATTGAAGAGTAAATTTGAATAAACCGCAAGGAGGAGAGAAAGCTCCAGATCTATGAGAGACGTATTATGTAAAGGACATCTTGAAGGATATCGCTTAGCTTGTTTTCTTTGGTGAATTTGTAAGAGGATTGACCCTAAATTTTGTCATAATTAATAAATTGAAATTTAAAAGAATTTTAATTTGAATTTTACCAGCAGTTGAGCAATTAAGTTGGTAACAATTGAGTTTGCCACCATGTGGTGAAAAATTGTGACCTGATTAGTGGTGAATATCTCTTGAAACGTTCATTGTTCCAAAAACCATCGAAGGAGAAACTCTTGTGATAATAAGTACTTTTTATAAATTTATGACTTTGGGAAGGGGAGCATTTTTCCTCACGATAGAGTCTCAACAAAGTGACCGCGAGTGTGTTTTCCCTCCGCAACAACCGCCTCGATAATATTTTATCTATAATTTATTTATTCCTTCTTTCAGGCTACCAGTTCATCAGCTGCTGCGGCCAACCATCACACCAGTGCCAGAGACAGAATTATTGAAAAATTCTGCAATGTCTCCCAGAATCCTTCCTCGATATGGGAAGAAAACATCCGATTTCAGTCATGGAAGGACCTTGTGAATAAGCCACTTTGTGGTGAAGGATGCATGGGGATCAAACTTTTCAGTACTCATTGAAAACTAAGATTCACCAAACTTGAAAAAACATAAATCATAAAATGTTTCTGCCAAGAACTCGGGGCGCAGACCTGAAATCACAGAGGGAGAAGCGCTAAATTCGGCATTTGGCGACCATAAAGCTCATGTCATCGAAGGAGATATCTGGAACTATCAGCCTCCCAATAAAACATCGACGAATAAGAGGAATTCTCAGTTCAAATTCTGACATCAAATACTCAAAAATTATGTCAAAACCTAAGATAAAACCACACCATAAAGCAGCGCGGCTTTTGTTTGCTGCGCGCCATATTTGCTGGCAGTTTGAGCGGCGCTCAGTCACTTTCTCAAACTTAGTTCTTTGAATATTGAACTTTTCAGAGTTCAAAGAATCAGAAGATTTTTATCACGCCAATATTTTATTTAAAATTATTTTACTTTTCAATGGATAAAGTAGGGAATTTTTATTGTTTCTAATTTTAATGTTTGAAAAGTAACTAAATAAAGTAACTTAAGAGAAGAGAAGAGAAGAACAGGAATCGGAATAATAATCGAAAGGAACCTGAAATGGAACACATTGAACAAGTGTTTAATTGCGCCGATAATCTTATGTAAATTATTTTACATAGAAGTCGGATTTGATGGCCTAAACTGGATTTTTTGGCCATATTATTCAGTGGACAAGGTGGAGTTTTTTTTATTATTATTATTATTTTATTAGTAAACCAAAATTATTGTGTGAAATTATTATATAAATCCAGTGTATAATGAGAAAATTTTAGTGCAAAAAGTGAATAATTTGTGTTGAAGAATATAAAGAGTGAAAATTGTAATAAATTAACTCTCGACGAGCCAAATGGTCACCGATATTACTACGTGTGGAGAATATCGGCCTTGATGTACAACCGGGTGTCGATCAGTCGTGAAGGAAGAAGAAGAAATGTCATGGAGAAATGGAGAGAGAAAATTGGAGACATTGTAGACGGACGTGAAAAGTGAATTGGGAGTTAAAAAAGTGAAATAAATAGCTTAAAATAGACGTGTGTGGAGTTTTGGACAATTGGATATCACAGAGAGATATCAAAGATCAGTTCGCAGGACTAGAAGGGATCACAGAGAGGCTTTTTGTGCGAGAATTGCGTCAGACAAGGAGGTTGCCTTCGCCACGAGGGAAAGAGCTTTCATTTCGGTCATTTTTCGCCGAATGCTAAAGCTATCTTTCCTCTCGTTTCCAGGTAAAAAGGAGAATCGCCAGAAAGAGATCTGTGACAGATTTGCTAACAGTCTTGCGTTATTTTACACAGGTGAATAACCTCACACTACGATATGACCTGCGACAGGAGCCAAGATACAGCTTTGAAGTTAGGTTTGATAGGCAATCAAACACCACCTAGGCCATTACACTAAATAGATTGATAATGAGAAATCAATAGTAAATGACAGCGAAAATCCATTACACTCGACAAACACGTGTTAATAATCCGGTTAAACCTGAGCCACACGATTAAAGGCATTCGGTGTGGCTAAGTAAATGAGAAGCTCAAGTTAAAAGCTCAGTGATAATTTTGTAAGTGAATTAAGCGTACGAACAGTGTGCGTTGAGACGTGGAAATGGCGAAAATGTGTCAGTGGAAAAGTGAGTTTTCTGCAAATCAGCCCGAATGACTCAAATGCAATTGAGAGTGATGCTGATGCTTTTGAGTTCGCCGGTGTTGCGAACAGGGTGGTTTGTAAATAAAGTCTTAAGGCAATTATGTCACAGCCTCGACACTTTCTCTCGGTGGTAAGTCGTATGCTAGTTTTTGGGGTGTGAGAATATAATTCACAATTAACTGCCAACTGGGCGCACTAAACTGCCTTCTGCCGCTGTAAATGAAAATTAGTCCTGAAATTAATATGAAAGCGTCTCTCCAGCTCTTCATTATATTTAGTTTCGTGGAGAATTTTCACACATTTTGTGTTTTTGGCATTTGAGGATGGGAAATGTCGTGCTTAATTCAATTTGCACTCCAGACGAATATTGCCGCTTAAACGTGCGCTGAATGAGGAGAGAGATCTTCCATATGTATTCACGACAATTTCCTCCAACACTTGTCTTTCTTTCTCTGGCAATGAATTGACAGTGAAAGTCTTCAGACACAATCAATGGAAAATTTCTCTTATTCCCCACTTTAGAGATCCATTTATTCTTTTCCTCATAAATTCTCCGAATTGACCGCGTCTCGCCTAGCAAAAGTCACAAATGAAAATACTTCGAAGGGATGAACTTTCTTCAAATTTATTCCCACCAAACGTCTTGGCTTTATCCATGAGAATTTGAAGACGTGAAGCTTCAACATGACTCTTAATGCACTATTAATTGAATAAGTTTCCACACACACACACGCGCGCTGGAATGCAACTTTGTCACCCCTTTTCTCGGTTATAGAAAGGGGTGAAAGAGCTTAATTAAATGACAACAAGCCATTTAAAGCTTAAATCTCCATTACTTTATTATGTGCAGCATTTCCAACAGAGTTATAACACCACAAAACTTTCGCATCACCATCGCTTTCTGGTAAAACCCATCCTCGCTCATTTGAGGCTGCATGCAAAATGTACAGACACATGCAGGAAAACCCCTTCCAGCAATTGTACACTTAAACTTAATTGAGCTTGCAGCTTTTCTGCATCGCTCTCCAAGGATGCTCGCAAGACTTTTGACGACACAGCTGCTTGTGAAATAAAGAACTCCAGCGACCTTCAGCCGCAACAGAAGAAAATCAGGAGGAATTGATTACCGACGATTGGAACACCATTCAACAGTGTCCAAGGGGGGGCATGTTGGAGATGCAGTGTCACTTGGCCCGAGAAGCAGTCGAGGGGGAAAATAGTCAAAAAATGATTATTTTCCCAAGTAACTTTGCAAAATAATTAAAATTTGAATTAAATAATGAAAAAATGATTATTTTCTCCGGTATATGGCGCAAGGGGGCAGCACAGTTTGTTTACAAAGTTACGCCGCGAGCAGCTTTCCACAGCTCGTGCTCGAAAACGCGTATTTCTTGTATTTTAAGAAGAAAAAGGTCTGAAATGTGCATCGCGGAGAGATTCTGTGCATAGAATGTGTGTGTCTGTGTCGTTTGTGCTCAGTTTTTTCGCGTCCGACGAAAGAAAACTCGACATCTTCGAGTCACTTCACGCCCGGAACATTCTCGTATTGTCGCCGTGAAACTGCCGGAATTGATTGGGCTTCTTTGCCGATTAATCAGACACAATTCCCAACAGGACAGATCATTCTGGAAGCCCACCGGACAATGAAAATCCCAGGAAATTGCAGTGAAATCGCGTCAAAGTGAGTGAAAAGACATCCAGCGATTGTGCGAGATCTGTCGCACGTACGCCAATCTTCACACATGTGCCCACGTGGTCATCTTCGAGACACTCTCCGCCTCTTGGAAGCCACGGCGGACTCACCGAGTCCGCCTAAAACGCGCTCCAAAGGCGCCCAAGAAGAAGACGCCCGCGTTTGCCAACAAACTCCTGAAGTTGAGGATTTAGCGCACTCGGAAGGGATTTTTCGTTTGCTTTGCAAAATGTCACCGCGACGGAATGTTAAGTGTGAACAAGACAAATTCAGCGCTCGATCGAAAGTGAAAAAACATTCACACCAGAATTCTGCTGCAAAACATGCAGCCGCGAAATAATCCGATTGGATAAAAGTCATGTTAATTGATGAATTTCTCATTAAAAATTAAAATTAAGCCAAATTGAAGAATTCTCTGGCGAGACAAGATCTCGAAAAGAGAAAGCAATTGAATGAAAGACGCAAATTTGAGCGTTCTCTGGAGTCAATGAAGTGAGATTTTGACCTACTTAATCCCACATTGAACTTGAGGAAAGGACAATAAATTCCCGAAACGTCGTAAGAAGAAGAGAAAAGGAGTTTTGCTATAAAAGACCGTTTTCCGTTGTTTTTTTTTTCACATTCTCTGGCGAGACAAGATCCCGCAAAGAGAAAACAATTAAGCAACTAAGTAAGAAAGCAGTTCCGAAAAATTCTCAGTCATGCAGTAAAAAGCGAAAAGAGACGAAAAAAAAGGAATAATAATATCGAAAGAAGTGCGAAATTTCTCTCTGCAAGGATTTTTCAACACTTTCCCCCTCTGACATCTTCAGATTTTCAACTCCAAAATACGCCAAGAGGAGAGTTGTGAGAGGAAATGCTTAGTGTGACATTATATGTATTTTTTCCAGAGTCTCCAAGAATTCGCCAGAGGAAATTAACTTGAAATATTCCATGTGCAATTTTGGATGCACTTTCTGTGAATGCATTTGACAACTCTCAAGCAGATTTCTCACAAGTCCAACACTCGAGAGTGTATGAAGAATCCCTATGAAAATTCCATGTGTCTTTTGCAACGCATTTTTCACATTTCCCCGGGAAAAAGGCGAAACTTGACAAGAATTATAATATTTAAAGTCACTGCAAATCCACAAGTGCAGATGCTTTTGCTTTCCACCCTGTTTCTTCTCGACTGACGGAGAACACGACGTTCATAGGAATTTCTTCTCTACACCTGCACAATAATTTCTTGCCAAACAAGCACGTCTGCAACAGTTATCAGATGGGATTGTGGAAATATATTTGGCACAATTACAATATTCTGCATTTCTGTTTTCGAATGTTTCTCTAACTGATTTGCATGAGTGAATAAAAATACGTAAAAAGCGATTAATTAATCACTCTTAAAAATGCTAATAATTCACTTTTCGTGTTCAGTCAGTCCATTAGAATGTGTGTGTGTGTGTTGCTGAGTATTGTGCGTGGGGGTGAATGTTGATTTTGTTTCGGGTATTTTAACCCTCCTTTGATTTAATTTTAATTAATTTGTATGTCGTGACACCCCACAAAATGACAAAAACCATCTGCTCCATCTCATCATCCCACCCTCCCCTCAATTTTCTAACTGATAATAGGTAATTTCCCGTAAAAAATAATGTTGTCACGCGTCGTTGGCACAGGCGGTGGGTGGGAAAATAGCTCCGAGGATGGTGGCTTAAATAAACTCATGAGCGTGTGTGTTTGCCTCGAAAATTGACATGACGCCGAGGCTTTTGCTCAGAGGTTGAGTGAGAGGACATTAGGAGTCAACGTGTGACGCATGTTCCCCTAATGAAAATCATTTTCTTGATGAATTGGATCGCATTTTCTCCATCCACCTGGCCAAATTACAAATTCTTCACACGATTTCTCCCCCTGCCCGCCCCCAAGTGTTGAGGGGCAAAAGTTGGCAAACTTGTAAAATTTCATATTTTCCACCCCCACCCCAATCATCAAGCTCTGTGTCGCAAGTAACCTGTGATTTTCTATAGGTGATATCAATCAACA
The DNA here is from genome assembly GCF_947086385.1 of Phlebotomus argentipes. Taxonomy (NCBI): domain Eukaryota; kingdom Metazoa; phylum Arthropoda; class Insecta; order Diptera; family Psychodidae; genus Phlebotomus; species Phlebotomus argentipes. The sequence continues at coordinate 6,926,473 of NW_026776174.1, forward strand.
TCACGATGCCTATTTATAGGCATTTTTCAAGCAGCGCAAATGGAAGTTTTCTCGGAATTTCCTCAATAGATTTTGCAGTGTTGAATAAATTTATTTAGAAAGAGCAGCGGGAAATTTGGACGCTATTAATCACGATATAGCGAAAAAAAATGTTAATGTGCGCACGCTTTGCACTCAGAACTCCGAGAAAACCGGAAAAATTGCTCCATTCGAACTCTGTGTGATGTACTAGACGATATCCAGTGACACGTAATTGTAATAGGTGTAATTGTGGTGTAATTGTAATTGACGGAGTGTAAGAGTGTGTGAAAATAAGAATTATTATTATTATTATTACGTTTAGGTGTTCGAGTCGCCCTCGAATGATCAATAAAGTATTGTTACGGCAGATGAATTATTAATTTTTCATAATCACTCTAAAATTGATGAATTTACTCTCAGAATTTATCTCTTTCCTTGAACAAATTATTTTCGCGTGGAACTCTCCATTTGAATTACCCGTGAGAGGCGCGCGCAGCGAATTCACCACTTTTTATGCAGAAGTGCAGCAAACTTCACCTTATAAAGCTAGAATCGCACTTTAAAATATTATTGTCGCGCAGCTGATGGACAAAAGTCCCCTCATGTCAATGTCCCTCTGGAACGCCAATATACTAATAATAATTAAGCAATTAGTAATTAAATAAAACCCAATATAATTCTACACAGAACAAAATAAAGACAACAATGGCTAAAATGGTAAATTTGTACACTGTGGTTAAGAAAGCTTAACGATTTTGAATAACGTCTTGAAGTACAATTTCTTGGGAGAAGAATGCGATTTTAGACCTAAAAAGCTTGTAAATATGATCCTAATTACAATCACTTCAATCAATTGGGAAAAGGGTATCAAATGCTAAGAGAAGAATTCTCTATAAAGTCATGAATTTTGATTTCAATACGGCATTTTACGACACTCAAGAGACTAGTTTAATATTATTTACATCACAGAAACAAAGATACACAATCTTTAAGCCATTCGATATGCACAATCAAGTTCTTTTTTTATTACTTATTCACCGAACTTGGCTAGTCGCGACTGGTTTTGCATCATTGAACTCAGAGAGAAAAGCAATAAAACCTCATTTATCAAAAGTAGTGCCAAAGCACGAAAATATTCGGGTGAGTTGAAAGAGAGTGTAAGAGATTTCGATATATAAATAGATTGTCATCGAAACCACAGCGAAATATTTCAACGCAACCCCTTCTTTTCCCCAAGCGACGGCGGTTCAGTCAATTTTCCTGCATGTGTCTCAACACGCAATGGGGTTTCGTGGATCAGATGAAGTCGACTGGAATGAGGCACTATATTGGAATTTTTCCCTCCTCGTCGTACATGGCCGAAAAATTGCTGATTCACATGACATTCTCTCGACATTACTCCCTGAAGTAAACAAGATGTTCCTGATTCTCTCCTCCAATCGCGCCAGAGCAACAATTTCCATTGATCGCGTTTAGCGTGACGAGAAGGAACATGCGTCGGAATGATTTTAGTTGAAACGATGACACGAAATATTTCCCTCAACTTTCCTCAATCTCATATATTTACACCAACTACACACATTTCACACACTGCATTCGCGCTGCCAAATATCATTAATCATTCTTCTTTCGCATCATTAAAATAAAATAAAATTTAATTCGCAATACTTCAATAAAAGTGGCAAAGGGTTCGAGGATTCTTCCCAAATCGTGCTTTATCTCGGTGATTTTTACTTTTCTCCGCTCGATTTCACACGCGAAACAATCACCTTTCTCCATTCGCCCCCGTGAAGAAAGTGAAAATTTCAGTGAGAAAAGTTGAAAATATTTTCCCCATGTTTGCTTCTGACTAACTCAATTTTATGATGTTCTTTTATTACTCGCACTCAAGTGAACTCAATGTACTGTTTAAATATATTTTATGCAGAAACAACAACACTAAACACATCGTTACAACAAGTGTACACAAATTCATATTATTTTAATAACAAGAAGTATTGCAAACATGATTGCAAATAGTCTATTTAATAATTCTAAATAAGGAATATATAAGAAAATCAAACTGAGAAATTGAATGCAAGGAAATTAATAAGATCTGAAAGTATGTATCATTTTCAAAGATTGAAAAAACTCGTTAAAAAATCAAGTGTCTTTGACAAGAATTAGTGATATTTTATCTCAGAAAACTACTCAAATTCTACAACTATTAATTCTCTATCAACTCTGGATATTTGTGTTGTTGACTCGCCCACAATGTTCTGAAGTTAATTATATTTGACCATCGTAAATTGTTTGATGCACCCAAAATCTCTCTAGGCCTGCTTCTAAGCGAGAGGAAGAGCGCAACTATTCCCACGAGCGAATGTTTGCATGTGTGTTATGTCGACGATGCACTGCCAAATGGGGAAAAGAGCCATTCTTAACCCTCAAGCCGCGCATACAACTTTTGTAATTTACTTAGAAACTTCCTCTTCACTTTCCACATTCCAAAAACTGCACGAGAACAAAGAGAGAGAGAGAGAATATAGTTTGAAATTCATTGAATATGATTTGACTGGGCGAGATAGTGTTCAGAGTCCTGGATCGGATTGCTTCTGCACTTTCGGAGGAGCATTAAACTTATGGATCGCCTCAAATGAGTCTTGAATGAGTGGCAAAGAGTTGGAAAAATCTCACCAACTTTCCCAATGCAATTTTCAACTACTTCAAAATCATAAGAATCTCAATTAGATAATGAGATAAAACAAGGATAAGGAGCCAAACTGTCACAGAACTTCAACTCGCAACAATATTCTTCCATCTTCTTATATCATCTCTCCAAAGGTAAGACCAAAGGGGGAGATAATATGGCTAAACAGTGTACACCACTTCCTAACACTTCCACTATTTCCGTGGGAGAATCTCAAATACTTCCAGAACTCTGGCTGGCTTTATAAAACATGAGTTTTCCTTATTTTCTTCTCTTTTTCTGAACTTCATACATTTTTTTCAGACGCACAAAGTATCATAACCTCAAATTTTAGGAGTCCTTGTCTTAAAAAGATAAAATTTTTACTTGTATGACCTTGAAAACTTTTAGAGACACAGTATTTTAAAGTTTTTTATTCTTTAAAGTTTCCAGGAGATGTTTTGACATGATTCTATTTTTATTAGCCTTTTTGGACGTACTTTGAAACTTAACCTAAAAATAACTTTAAAATATCAAAGAAAAACTTGTAAGAAACTTATTTAAAAAGTTTTAAAGGCAAAAAATGAAATATTAACCTGTTATAAATAGACAATGAGCTGAAATTTCCTATATTTTAGAGTAGATAATCAATCAAATAGCTCTTAAAAAGAGACAATTTTATATCTTAAAACTATGTTTTAGAGGTTATGATCTATTTTAGCATAGAAAGCATCAGTTCAACATTGACAGCTTATAATCTTCATTGGATTTCATCATTATTGTGCCCAGTTTAGGCGCAGGAATGAATGATTTTGAAGGATATTTAGTGGCAAAGGCGCCGACGGCGGTCGACTCTGGATACCACATGAGATATTAAGATAAGATAAGATATTATATCACATAAGTGTAGAAATTTTTCTCTTTGATGTGGTTGCAAAAATGGACAGTGTCACTTCATCGTACAGTTTTTATTTGCGATTCGTGGGAACAATTCACTATTTATAATTTATTTTAGAGCATTTAGATATTTCCATTAATCAAAGAGTTTCACGTGAAACCCTTTATTCTGAAATTCCGCGACATCGTGAATTCCGATTCAGTACTTTTATGCCCTCAAAGAGCATAAAATATAGTTGCAATCATAAAATCACATGAAATGTGGATGTGAAAATGCGGAAAACCCTATAGAAAGAAATGCGCGGGATGATATTTTTACCCGCTTGAAGTTAACACTACTTATTCACCACTTTCACCACACTTTCTATTTTGTACCAGCCGTCGTGTTTCAGTGTAATTTTTCAGCAGGCTCTTGAATTACAAAAAATAATTTTCCCAGTTTTCCCATATCAAGTGGAAATCTCGTATAGCAAAAATGTTTTACGAATGACTAATTTCATTGCAACCAACATGGAAAAAGTAGGCTCAGCGACTCGATTTCTCGCAAATTATTATATTCTACATTGTAAATACCGCTTTGTGAATAAATAAATGAATTGAAGTTACTTCCACTGAACTTCTGGCCATAATATCTCCCCCTTGAGTATTCACAAAGCGTATTATGCAAAGAAAATCGTGTCATGCAGTAAAAAGGAGTAACGAGCATTTTTTTACTCTGTGAAAATGTAATAGGAATTTCATGGAAGTATTTCTTTGATTGCAACATTAAAAATGTAGCTAAATTCCCCAAAATCAGACACTTGGAACTGTCGGTGAAGAATTCCAAGAAAACACCCATTCGCTGTAAATGTGAAGTGAAACAAGGATGAGTGGAGGAGGTGAATTAAATAATCCTGAAGTTAATGGCACTTTTCGGACACAGAAGAATGTCTGTGGGAGACAATTTATAATTCTGGAAATTCTCTGTGTTTTATAGTATCAAGAAATAACATGCAGGGAAATTGATTTTTCATTTACAAACAGTGCAAATTGCTCCGCACGACCATCAGGACTCAATATCCTACTTTTCCTCCCACCTGACAGAGAATACCTTTACCGCAGAGTGCATTCAATAAAAATATTTATTACCGTGTTGTTTGATCTCATAAAGAAAAGTCTTATGAAACTTATACAAGCCAACTCTTGAGCCAAAGTTGCAAACTCAAGGGAAAAATGCAGAGAGAGCGGAATAAAAAAGAAGCAAACTTGTGTGTACTCCTCAACATGATAGAAACTCCTCACAAGAAAGTCGAGCATTAATTTGTTACAGGAGCAAAGAAGGCAACAATGTTGGCAAAATACAGAATTTTGGGGCTTCAGCTGACGAGGAAACAACAAGAAGAACGTAATGAATCGTAACTTTCAGGCATCAAACATCTGTTCATCCTGCAATGTTGATTGTGGTCAATTTCTCTCTCTTAACGATATATATATAAGATTTTATATATGTTTGTAAACTTCGTACGCTTTCGTTGCACAATTATACTCATTGCAATCATTGCATAGTGTTTGTGCTCTCCTCAATTAATTTTGGCGTGAGAGCGACCAATTATGCTTCGGTGGCATATAAGGAACAGATGTCATTTGTATGTTCAACTCACAAGTGAGGACGATATTTTGCAGCTGAGACAATAGGTGCATCATTTTGGTCATGTAATTCACTTCCGGCTGCACAGATTCACCTTTCCCACACTGATATCTCAAGTGTGCCATATTGCGCTCTCACAGTCATTTTGCCCGGATTAAACCTATGCAAAGCTCACAAGTTTCATCAGAAATATTTCATACCTTTCCACCCAACAACTTTCCCGTCCACCTCAATTTACACCCGGGAAAATAAATTGGCGACAGACAGAAGAGGCTTTCCAGGGGACAAGTGTGCAATAGATTGGCGCCATAAATTCAAAATTTGTATAAATTCTCTAGAAAGAGCGAATAGGTTTCTCCCCAGTGAAATATTTCGATTTGATGAATTTTGCCGCAGAGCAAAGCTTCTGGTCATGCCCCAGCTAGAGAACATGTCGCATGAATACTGAAAGGATGTGAATTATTGGTACTCTATGACCGAGCTCTCTCGCCACTGGTCGTCTCACACAAATTTCTCGACAACAAAATGCACAAGATGCGCTCAAGCAGAACAAAAAATCCCTCCCAGCTTTCATCTGCCAATTTATATCACTGTTTTCACCAAAGTCACACACTAGAAAAAGTCAACGCAGAGATTTTTATGCTTTCACATTATTCTGTCCTCTCATCTCGTCGTTTTCCATTGAAAACAAACACTTTTTTTTTTTTTTTGAATTCCATGCGAGCCAAAATCATCAGAGTCACACATGATCTGATATTGAGCCGATGTAGAACGAATGAACCCCCAATTGGGGGTGAACATTGTTGGATTGTAAAATGGTCTTCTTTTGAAAGAAAACATGCAAATAATGTATTCAGTACACTTGTGAGAGTGTGTTTCAGCAAAAATGTTAAATATTTTATGGCAAAAAGCAAACAAATTTAAACTTCCAATGCGATTTAACCGGAATTTCAACTCAAAGTGCATCTCAGAAATAAACCTTGTGCACAGTTAAATGCGAAGATTCCCAGGAATTGGACTCGCATGAGGTGAAAGATTATCCTTTTGGCTTCCTCAACACCCCCCTATGGAATTATGTTGCACGGCTTTAAATTACAAATTTTGTAATTTTTTTTTTTCAGAAAAACCAAATTTTTGTAAGCGTGGGCTAGTTCTGACTAGGTAATTAATTAATTAAAAAATAAATAAATTTTTTTTACGAAAAAAAACGGAAGCCACAAGAAATTATTCAGATTAATTATACAAACAATATCATATCACTGATAATTACCTTTGACATTCAATTCAAGAGACGATTTAAAGAAATTTATGTAACTGTTCGCGTAATTCCTGTAAAATTTACGTGTTTTGTCAAAGGCGAAAATTGAAAATTTCACCCCATGAAATGGCAAAACGAAAGGATTAAAAGTGCATAAAATTGTCCCATTGCTTTGAATTGGAATATGCGAGCGTGGTCGATAAATTGAATTTGCCATAGCAGAATGAAATGAGCAAAAGCTGCGCCGCACATTCAACCATGTCATTAATATTAGAAAAGCTTCCGAGCTCGCAATGTGGAATATCCATGGATGATTTGTGTCGTTGTCTATTCGATAATTATCGCTAAATATCGCGTATAAATTATTAAACATAGCTTGCAACGCTTTGTAGTAAAATTAAACTATACATAATTGAAATATATTTGCCAATATTTGTTCAGAGGTGCGAACGAGAGAAATTTATCATACTCAATATTGAGTTTCTTAAGCTTTGCTTAACGTTTTGATGCCTTCTAAGACGTCGCCTGAAGCGCAATATTGGAAGTTATCGAAAGAACTAAAAGAGCATCCAAATGGCCTTGCGAGGAATCTACTCATAATTAAGGCTGTTGTTGACGCATCTCGCTGCGCAAATCACTGCATAATGAAACACAAGTTTGAAGAATTAATCACTAAGATTTTTTTCTCACAAATTACTTAGCGATTCCAAAAATCAACCAAGAGATTGTTAATCAGTGATCCGACGCGAAAAAAATATGAATTTCTGCAAGAATTTCCCAAAATTAAATCTAATTAAGACTCTTTCATTTCATACTAAAGTAACATTTTCCTTAACGCAATTTCTCGTGTGTCTTGTGATGTCACAAGTCACAATTATTGCTTCACAGTGTAAGTTGGCCTGATATTTCTATAGCTCCAGACACAGACTGAGAGGTTCACACTCCTTGGCTGGATCTTACCTCAATTCGTGCCTTTCTTTTGCACAAACATCAGTATAATTACTTATTGTATTAAATACAGATCGCAAATAAATCGAAGATATAAAAAAAAATAACTTAATTGAGATTTCGACCGCTGATTAGCAAGAAAATGAGTAATTAGCGTTGTAGATAATGTTAGTTCTTGTAAATATTTTGTGACAATTGTTTCTCATTTTTCCTTTGATATAATATTTTTATATATTAATATTTTCAATCAATCTTAGGCTGTCTCCACTGTTTTGTGAATCGAAAGAGATATCACAGCATAAATGTGCAATTAATTTGCGACTCACGACTCAAAATCATCAACGTGAATCCAAGATTTTCTGGAAATGCCCATAACATATCCCTCAAGATCCTTTACTTATCCTGCCGTGCTTCTTGTATCTCTGAACAGTTAAGTCAGAGTAAATAAATTTATCCAAAGTATTGTGGGACAAATCAGTCAATGATGCAGGACTTTTCTGCCGTTTTGTCCCGCTGAGATTGTGATGAATGACAGCGACAGCCGCCACTCCAAGACTTATCTGTAGTCAATCTTATGTAAAGGCTCGAGTGTAAGAAATATTATTATTATTATTAACTCCAAGATATGGAACGACAGCAAAGTCAAGACTTTCATGGAAAAACTGCAGAGGAAATACACGAACGAATTTCATCTCCTTGGAGATTCTGGCTACGCGCTAAGGCCATGGATGATGACTTCCCATTAAAGATGCTGCAGATCAAAGTCAAATGGAAGCGCGCGTGCTGTTATTGAATGTGTCAATGGCATCCTCAAAAATCGCTTCCGATGCCTTCTGCATTCTCTGAATTACGATCCCGTGACGGTAAATAAAATCGTAAAAAACTTGCTGCATACTTCACAACATGTGCAGAGATGATGTCATAGAGTCTGATGATTCCAGTGATACCAAGGATTCAAATGCTGATGATACTAATTTTGAGATCAAAGACCCCAATTATGATCAACAAGAAGCTGGCGAACCCTTGCCGGAATTAAGCGAAAATCGTCAATTGGTGAAAGGTAGAATGAAACAGCGAAACATTGTAAGGAGCCACTTCACATGGAGTTCAACATAATATACTTTGACTGAATATTGCTTTATTTCCTGAGAAAATTGCACAGCGTCAACAGAGTCTCATTCATTTTCGACCAGCCTTCCACGGCAGCATTGCCAGCATATTGAACTCAAATGTAATCTAAACATCTACCCGCGAATGATTATAATTCATAGAAGAGTGCAGAAAATCGCCAAGAAAAGCCATATTTCTTCAAAAATTGTCATAATACGCTCTCGGGCATTGACAAAAAAGTGCATCCCGCTCTGTTGGAGATTCTGGATACATTTATTACAAGGCGTCGTGGGAATTTAGTGGGGGTCTTTCACGATCGCCCCCGCTTCTTCCACTGATACTTCGAGAATATCAGCCCTGAGGAAGTTCCCAACAATTATATAGAAACAAGCTTTCTAAAACCCGCTTTTATTCATTTCCATAAAAAAAATATTTTTACATCTTTTCAGTGCAAATAAAGGCAACTAAAAGCCGCGACAAAACAAGAAAAATGTGGAAAATATTTTCAGTTTGAGGTTAATGGCGAAAGCCCTTCGCTTGAGATTTTTACTGTGTAATTTTACCTTTGCTAAATTTGTTGCAGGAAGAAGAATGTGAGCATAAATTATTTAGATTGGTTGTTATGTAGTGTGGAATGAGAACATCGAAGAGAATGACCTAATTGAGTATTTTGAGATAAAAGTTCGTTTGTTGGCGTGGCCAGGAGTGGAAAAAGTTTGGGCTAAAGAAAAGTTTTTCAAGAACATTGAACAAAAGGCCACCAACACGTGCTTCAGAGCTGGAAATTCTCTCTTTTTGCACACAAAGCGTTAAGTTGTTCGTAAATTATCTCATTGTCTCGACCACGAGATTGAACAAGAGTGAGAAAATGTGTGTTGGTCCCAAGTGATTCGCTGTGGAAATAGGAAAAGCCGGAGCAGAAAAAGCAGCAGATTCTCCAACAATTGGTGGACTTTAACTTTGTCGTTTTCCCATAGAAAAACACAAGCCAGCCAACGACAAGTACAAGATGGAAGGACAGACACGAGAATTGCAAAATTAATAAAGGAACTTGAGCGTCTCTCTCTCTCGTAATGGAAGTTTCTTCACCAAATGTTTTGTGCTTAAACATCAATTCATCTGTTTCGCTCCATCTCATATTTGCCCATGGAGGTTCAGTGCGAAGACGCGCGCTCTTGGAGGATATTTAATGTGAACCGAGAAAACTTTCTCTGGTGTGAGTAGTGGAAATGTGAGTGTATAATTAATAGAGGAAACAATATTGTATTTAAATTTGTGGGTTAAAGTAACCCAATCATGCCTTGGCAAACTTCGATAGAAGAAACTCCGCTGATTCGATGCTGTGCATCACCTGAGAACCAACAACTCAAGCCATTCAACTCCAGGAACTTCAGCAAGAAGATTTCAGTGAGTTGCCCTTTTTCGAAATTGAAACTTTACCTCTAATTTGCTTGGCTTCATTCGGGTTTGCAAATTTCCAGCCAACAACCCTATATAACATGTTTGAGCGAGCATTCGCTGGAAATGGTGAAAAAGCAAATAAGAGGAAAGTCACTGTGACAGGAGCTGGTTCATTCAATAAATGAATGAGTGACGCGGCAAACAGGAACTTCCGCATGACGGGGAGTGAATATGAGTGACATTTTCCACTTCCATATTCCACGGTGCATGAAACAACGCAGGAAATATGCGATTGTCGCTCTGCTCACTTTCCATATATTTCGAAAAATAATGGACGCTGTTCGCCACGGGCGCAAACTAGGCGGGATGGAATAAAACAACCAAACCTGAAATTGGCTAGAGCTTTAAAGCTTTGTGCGCGGAACCACAAATTGACATTCAAACAGGCAATATTGAGATTAAACACCTGAATTTCATCATCAATAGAATACTATTGTGTGAAAAATGTATCCCTGAATTCCTATTAATGGGTTTTTTTTTGCACCAAAAAAAAAACACGACGCAATTATTCACTTGTGATGCAATCGATTATTCTTTTCCACAAATATCGCCGAAGATTATAAACTAGAAATATTTGCAGATCAGAGTCTAGGACAAATTCGCAAAGTACATGAACAAACGGTTACAAACGGTGCTCCAATTTAAATTCACTCCAACTCTTGTCATGAATGTCATGCAAGTTGATTTTTGTCGGGTCACAATTCAAAGTATTAATATAATGAATAAAGCAAAGCAGGCAATATTGAGTGGTTTTGAACTATTCTAGCGCAACGTTCAGAATACAAATCGCAATATACTGACAATTTTTCGAATATCTAATCATGCCACGATATAAACTACGCTATGGATTTGTGTAACACACTTTAATCGAAAGCTTCTATCTAACTCCAACGCAATCTTACCTCGTCACAGCCACAGCTTGAACACCCTCTACAACCCCTCCTAGTCGCCTGGGGATTTTAACTGACCTGCTTAATCATACATACTAGAGATTTGTATAGAAGCCACGAATTCTGTTTTCTTTTCTTCTTCGCAACATCAGTTTCGCTCTTAAGCTCAAAAACTAAAACCTAATGATGTAATTTTAGTCATTCAACTACTGACCCTTGTGAGTTCAATCGAAGCATTATTCCATAAACGACTCCGCTTCTTTTAAACTCCCGACAGATCAAGTAAAAGTCAATGAAATAGTAGAAATGCAGCATTGTTTTATATTTGTATACTTCTATGTTACTTGAGTTCAATCGAAGCATTATTCCGCGAACGGCTCCGCTTCTTTTAAACCTTCAATAGATTCAGTGGCATGATTGATTATTGAGAATATAACCTAGATGAGCTGTGCTTTATAAACACATTCTTTTCTATTGCTAGAATTCAATCGAAGCATTATTCCGCGAACGGCTCTGCTTCTTTCAAACTCCTCACCGGTCAAGTGACATAGGACACTTGTGTAGCAGTTCAGCTGGAATTATCGCACGAAATATTACCGCGACAGAGAAAGAAAATAGAGCCTCAAATTAAAGAAAAGCTCCACAAACCACTAATATTATAATTTTGCAATGTTTACAAACATAATTGCTTTCCTTTGCGATTTAAATGTCAAAAACATCACGGAAGAATGGTGCAAAGCCTCTTGTATTCTCATTGTTTTGACTTTTTCATATAAAAAAGCTTTGAATTACTTCTTTTTATAAAAAAAAAATACTTTGAAATTAAGTGACTAAATAGCTGGACATTTTACTACCACGCATTCGCAACAAATTGCTGAAACGGGAAAAGCGGGAGAAACTGGATACTGATCTGGCTTAAGCCAGATTTTATCGAGCAAAAACGTTTAACGGTTTTGATGATTGAAGAAATATTTGAACAAAAAAATTATAAATGATCTTGATCGCAAATAAGTCAATCAAATAAATAACTCACATTTTAACAAATTTTGCGAAGGATTGTGCAAATAATATCGTATAACTCCTGTTAAGTATGGAAGAAGACAATGCGCTTGCGAGCAACACCATCCACAAAATACATATGTCGAATACATATGCTACAATATGTTTCAGCGGTACGCAAACCGCGATCCGCCGCCACCGCACGACAGCAACGCATCACACCCAAAGCTCTGAGGACGTCGTCCACCACTTAAGTAAGTAAGTAAGGTACGCAAACCGAAAACCCGAACGCTGCATAAAGAAACTGAGCCTCCGCACAAAGAGCTTCTTCAGTAAATCCCATCTCTCGCTGCAACAAAACCTCATATTCCTTCACGGATTTGTGAAGGGATTGCCATCAAAAGCAATCTGCCATGAGGCTAGAATTGCTTCCAAGATGACATTAGCAGATTTCAACTCATTCTGCTATGAAGTTTTGCGAAACTCCGTATACGGGAATCTGATACCGATCAGAGGAGAAGGAAAGATTAAGGAAATCGATGAAAGCTGATTTGCGCGTCGCAAATACAACAGAGGACGTATGCAGAAGCATAAAAGTATACAGTGGCTGTTTGATGCTGTGCAGCGTCGAAATTCCACATCTGAACCTCTACGGATGTTCTTCCTTCCAGTACCGGTAAGATCTGCTTCAATTCTCATACCAATCATCCAGAGGATTATCCTCCAGCAGACAACAATCTACCAAGATTAATGGCGGACGTACAGTAACCTTCCTGGGCTAGGATATACCCATCGAACCGTCAACCATTCCAAAAACTTTGTTGACCCAGTGACAGGAACTCACACGAACACGGTTGAGTTCATGTGGATGCACGTAAAGACATTTCTACCTAAATACCACCGCAGAACGAAGGATAGGTATCTCGGCTATATAGCCAAATATGTATTCCATTACCAATGCCAAGTGTTGAAGCTGGACCCAAACAAGGTGTTACGGCAAAAATAGTAGGCAATGAAATGGAAATTTATGACCTAAATCACCGCGCCTAACCCAAATAAAAGGAGTTCTGCAAGCTTGTAGACATGGAAGATGTCGATTTCTTCAAATTGGAAAACGCAGACGTGGTGTTGCTCAATTTGGATGAAAAATCGATCCTAAATCCAATCAGATACAAATTATTACTCCAGATGAAGGTAAGAAATCAATATACCAAGATAATAAGACGCATAAATATTTATAGGAATTATGCTTGATGATGGTAAATGTCGTAACCTAGAAAAGGTTTCATATATGGCACATCAAACGTTAACAAAATCAATTCAAAGTGTCCGATTTCAAGATGGCGGAGATGATTTGCCTCAAAACGACGCTAAACAAGTCGAACAAAAGAAGATCCGCGATTAGCGAGGACATTAGAGAAATGTTCCATCGACAGAACATTAGACAAGAAGACATCAATCATCAGAGGATTCTCTATCGCGGAATGTCTCGAGATCAACTTCCGAATGAATATAAGGTTCAAGTAACTCCAGTTGGTCAGACCTCAATCGGTGGCAGTTTGGAAGTAGAAGTTTGGGAAGAACTCTGACTTTAAGTTGTTCAGACATTAATAGGCCAAAACTAATGTGGAATATTTTCTATACTACAATGAATTTCTCCCCCGAGGATATGATCAAGATAAACAAGTTTTAAACAGATCGTAATCTCCGTAAGAGTGTTCATAGCAATTCCAAGATACACTGTGATATCTGTAAGCAACAAGATAAGAAAGAACCAGATTTATGTCAAAGGACGGTGTATTACACCATTCACATAAATATGTTCAAGAAATATTAGATTTAGAACTTAATTTAAGTCTGCTTTATTAAAGCTTTGCATCACCAACGGTCGAAATCTTCATATAAGTTACTCGTAACCTTTGAGGTTTCACCAAAACCTTACTACCAGCATTTTCTTTATTATTCTTGTAGCCTTCGGCTAACTCTTGATTCAATGTCAGTTTTTGTTCAGAAGTACGCAGAGTTTTATGAAGAGCGCAGCTTAACATTTAAAGTACATTCGCTACTTCACTTGCATGACTATGAGAAGCAATATGGCTCACTTGATGAATTTTCAGCGTACAAATTTGAGAATTTCCTTTACAAGATAAAGAGGACAGTAAAGGGACACAATAATGTTCTTAGGCAATTAATAAATCGTAGAAAAATTGAATACAATATTTTTTTTGCGTCCGAATAATATCACTCCAAAAGATCCATTCTCAAATAAGATATATCTTCACGCTCCTCTCTTCATGGCTGCAATTTTGCGTACAAGTCCTGTAAACTTTCTAGTTACCAGTTTGAGACGAATGACAAAGATAAATAATGCGAAATTTTGCATCAAAGCGCAGTTAAGATAGAAATGTTTACCGAAGCAAATGGCGTGCCAAGATTAATTGAGAAACAATTGCAGAGCAAGAAAGAAGGCGAAGCACCTCCGAAACGTTGGTATTGAATAAAAGCGAGTGAAGTTAAAGAACAAGGCCGTTCCGCGTTTTACATCTTAAATCTATTATTCGGCTGATAAACATAATAATCATCATTTGCAAGTTAAGTTTCAGCCAGACTGCGGAACTTGTTAAACTACATAGAATACTATGCGTTAAGATAAAAGACAGGATATTAATATCTCAAATTGCCTGAGCATCGCTGAGATAGCCGAGAAGCGCAATTGTGACGCACTCGAAAAAGCAGCACGGGAATTCATAAGTTGACACTCTCTACAAGTGTACGTCCAGGAGTTCGTCCAGCTTTCAGCTGAACAGTTTGGAAAATTACAACACTTTGGGCACACTCTGGATGCGTGGCGAGATCGTGAGGTGGTCAAGAAGAAAGAGCATCGCAATCAGCTGAAGCCTTTCAGAATATGCAAAAGAATATGTATTACCAAGCCCGGCCGCGGACCAAATGTATAATAGAAATATCAAGAGTCAATAAAGGCCCTTTAGTTTCCCACCCGACGCACTGTATATCACTTGACCAGCATTAGTTAGCGCCGATAAGATATTATTTCCACCGCTTCATATCAAACTAAGGCTCAAGAACCAGTTCATAAAGGCGCTTCCAAAAGATTCTCCTGCAATGAAGCAACTGAAACGGCTTTTCCCACGGAAATCAAAGGAGAAAGTCGAGACGGGCGTGGTGTTCATGAGCCCAGAAGTACGAAAAGCACTGGCGTCACAGCGGAAGTTTAAAGAAAGCATGTCATCCACCCAAAAAACAGAGTCGGGACGAGTTTCCAGGAACTGGTCTCGATATTGGTCACCAGTTATCAAAAATTGGGGTGTCGCATGTCCCTTAAACTGCACAAATTGCTTGCGCATCTGAAAAAATTCTAACACCAAACCTCAGAGATTGTTCCGCGATGAACATGATGAGAGATTTCACCATGTTTCACCAAATAAAATATTGTTATCACTTAAAATAATAATAAGAAACTTGCTGTCCAAAAACTTGACCGTGGCCGTAAACTGCTAAAACGGGATAAAAGTTCAATTCATCTTGAAGCGTGCGCGCAGCTTATGCTCTGCAGCATGAAAACTGAAACTTTGTCAAGAGAAAATCCTGTTTTCCAAGCAGATAGAGAAGAAATAAAGAAAAAAGCGCCGAAAAAGTGTAAATTTGCGGCTTTTATGAATTCCATTAACAAACTGTCGTCGAAATCTAGAGTCCATTAAGAAATGGAAATAAAAAATTTCGACAAAAGAAAACAAAATGGCGGATGCGAAAAAATCATGGAAATGAAAAATTTTAGAAAAAAAACCCTCAGAAAAATGCCCAACTTACCTTTAATGCTGCTCATTTTGGAAGCTAAAACATGGGAAATTACAGAAATGCTATAATTTACGGAAAATTCTATCTTTTGGGGCGCAAAAAGAGGTAAAAAAAAGCTCAAAGGAAATGTTCAAAGTTTTGTAAAAATGCTATGTGAACAAATTCTGGAATTTAATGGTTTTTTTTGGGGCATATTTGATTCTTATTCAATCAATTTGTCTATAAATTTCCACTCACCTCGTCTTCTTGTCGCTCGGGGGCCGCGATGAGCGTCAGTGGAGCGTTTTTCCGGAAGCTCATGGCGACTCATGAGCCTTATTTCCTCGATTTTCGCACTATTTCCGCATGCGCTGCACTTTTGCGCACGCGCATTGCGTTTCACTGCATTTTATTTAACTTTTAAGCTCACTTGGGGGCCCTTTTGGGGGCTTTTCCGGCATCTTTCACGGGAAAAATGCGCTTCCGTCCGTCCCCTTCTAGAAGGAATGGTGAAAAAGAACAAATTCTTTTTTTCCACAGCCTTCTGTGAATTCACCACCGCCACCAGCGCCAGTGAGTACAAATTCAACTATAGCTGAAGAGTGGCGCATAACCTCAAAAAAGTGTTGTGTTTTGGTTTGTTTTCCTCATTTTTGAGAATTATTGGCCAAAAAGGAGTGATTTAATTATCTGTGGCATTTAATTGTAAGATCTCCATAACTGAGAAATGTTCCTTCATGACGAAAAGTCTCAAAAACACCCTCATTTTTCTTGAAAATCAATTTTAGTGCAGGATCCTTTAAAGATCAGCGTTGGAGGACATTGAAGAGCAGCTCCTGGAGGCGCGCGGGAAGGACTGGACTCCCGGAAAGGCCATCCAGAGGGAAAAAGCACAGGTGGAGAATCATTTAAATGCATCGCGTGAGGATAAATTCTACAGGAAACTCGTGAATTTCCTTCAATTCCGGCTTCTGTGTTGCTGGAATCCGAGTTCTTCGTGGCTTCAAATCCGCCTCCAGAGGCCGGAGAGTCATCCAGTCAACACCAGAATGAGGAACACAGGAAGAGTGGACCCAAGAACAAGGTCAGAAAGGTCACAAGTCTGAGAATAAGGTAAAATTTAAAGAATCTCTTGAGTGTGTTGCTAACTTTAGTGATTTCTTCAGTCAGGAAAAGCAGCAAAAGGCGCAGAAAGAAGTGAGAATCGTCAGGGAAGAAGGCGCAAGAGTGAATTGCAGGAAAATGCGGATGTCGAGGAGGACAATTTGCTGTTAGAAGAATCTGCAGTGCGATGAGAAAACGCCAATGTGACGAAAACTCCGCAGAATCGACAGAGAAAGTCACAGAAATGCCGTGAGTAGAAATATTCTTTCATGAATTTCCCCAAATTTGCCTGATTTGCAAAGTTAATTCGCCCTAAAGCTGGAATATTTTAAGAAAAGACGTGTTTATTTACAATTGTACTAACTTTTAATAGAAAATGCGTGATAAATTCCTTAATTTCCTTCTCAATTATCACTCTCTCTCGCGCTTTAAGCATGATAAGAGACGAATTTGGGCACTTTTTTAGCAATTTTCTCTTCGTCTGTCTCGCAATCGCTCATCTGCATGCGAAAACTGCATTAAAACCGTCAATTTCACGGCTCTTTCTGCGCTTTTCTCAATGAAAACCACTTGAATCTATTATCAATATTGCGCTTATTGAAATTTCTCTGACAATTTTCTCTTCAAAATGTTATTAAATCCGCTATTTGAGTTTATTGTCCAAAAATATCCAATAAATGGACAAAGAAGCAACGAAAGATGCCAAAATCACTCGCGATTTCAGACACAAATTTTGTGATTATTCAATAATTTGATTTTTCCTGATCTGTATTTAAATTTGGCATATTTCGTAGCAGTTTTTAAGATATGAAGTACTTCTGATGGCATTTCGCAAAGAAATCAGTTAATTTTGGAGGTTTAAAAGCCTCTAAATAATATGAAATACAATCGAAACTTGTACATGTATTTAGAACTTGATCATTTGATGATGAAACCGGGTTTTTTCTACGCGAAAGCTTCATTTTGTGCTCAAAATTCCTCTTCTTCTGACCAGAATCACGCCAGGAAGTCAAAAAGTGTGAGAATGTGATATTTTTAGCGTCCCTCATGCCAAATTTGCTGCCCTCTGGCGGTCATATGTGGAGAAAATATGAAAAAAACATTCAAATTTCAATAAAACATTCAGAAAATATTGAAATCTACTTTGATTTTATTAAATATTTTGGCAAAAATAGTCAAATTTTGATTATTTTTCAATAAATTAAATAAGATTCTCCCTTTAGCTCTTTTAAAGTGATTTCTGTCGCAGTAAATTGCATTTGACATTCTCAATTCAGCTTATTTCTCAGTAACAATTAATCACAAAGTAAATTGAGCAGAAAATGAGGTGGAAAAACAGTGCAAATGATTGATAAAGTTGTATTAAAGTGAGCATTATCTGTTTAAAGGAGCAATTTAGGATGGACAGGAAAGTTTTCTGTTTTCAATTGAACACTAAATTGACAATTGATAGTTTAAACTCGTTTGAAAACAGCGAAATGCGCGGAGAAACATAAGATGAAATGCAATTTAAAAGACAATTACTGAGGAATTATATCTCTGGGCATCAGAGGCTGTGGGAAAAGAGTGTGAAAATGGGAAATTTTCCACTGAAGAGTGCGCGGAAGGAGATTGTTGGTAGAAAATTGAAGAGGAAAAACATCCAATTCTTCAGGAAATTTACAACACAGTGAGTGGCTGTGAATTACTCTAACTGCGGAGCGCTTTTAATTTGTGTGCAATACAGCCAGCATGCAGAAATGCAATCTCTCAAAGGGAAAATATATAACGCTTACTTTGAGCGCATTTTGCATGGATTTCCTCCGATGCACGCTGTTTAGCGGAGCGCAATTCAACCTTCGTCAGTGTTTTTCTCAGCATCCCTCATCCATTTCTTCGCTCAACGCCAGCCACCAAGTGAAACTCATCCTGTTTTGTCAGAAAGGGATTTTCACTAGATAAAGGATTACGCTGTGGCGCTCAAGTTTTTCGTGGAATTGAAATTTAATTCGCAGTATTAACAGAGGCAAAAGTGAAAACGCGTGATCTATCAAAGATCTGCAATCAAGGGGGAGATAATATGGTCAGAAGAGGTGTACAAATCACAAAACATTGGTTTTCTGTTGATTATTTTACTCTCATAAATTTATTTTCTTAATTTTGACATATATTTTTCCATGTTATATGACTTATTTACGACTAAATGACAACTTAGAGTAGAAATTCTTGCGCTTAAACTGATTTTCTCAATAAAAATCATGGTTAACAAACATAACCTTGATTTTCTCGAAAGTTTTCAGTTGATTTTCAAGGCAAAAACAACTAAAATATGGCATAATAACACTGATTGTGACCTCCTTAATAAGATTTGTAAACCAATTCTTATCCAGTTCATCATTTTGACATATATTTTCGAGGTTATGTTATTTATTTACGGTTAAATGACATCAAAAGCAGAAATTCTTGCATCTAAACTGATTTTTTCAATGAAAATCATAATTTTTTAACCATTTTTTAAGCTGGGATGTGTTAATAAACATAACCTCAGTTTTCCACTAAATAGTAGCGATTTTCAATAAAGTTTTTAGTTGATTTTCAGGGTAAAAACAATGAAACACTGATTTTGACCTCTTTTATCTGTTTCTGAGAAATATTAACGAATTTACCATAAGATTTGTGAATCAAATCGTATTCAGTTCATCATTTTGACATATATTTTCGAGGTTATGTGAATTTTTAGAGGCGAAAAGGGGTTTATAAGAGATATTTTTGCGCTGTAAGTAGAATTAAGCATTTTTACTCATTGCAAAGTGTGATTCTGAAAGCTCAAAGGGGAAAGAACAGTGATAATATTAAACATAACCTCAATTTATCTCTGCAGAACACAAAATTCTAAGTCAGAAAGATTCCAATTAATGACTGAAAGCGAAAAGTGCGATTAAAATCAGAAATTCAACGAAAGAAAACCATCTGAAGAGTCTGAAAATCAGAGTTCTTAAACTGTTAGTTAGATTTCGGTTAGATTTCAGTCATTTTGTGGTCATTTTAGTCTTATAAGCAATGCAAGAAGTCTGAATGTACAGATTTTAGCTGTGTTATCTCGTCCTTGTCTGCAATCAGAGTGATTGCCAGCAACACGGAGATTGTTGGCATTACGCGTGAAACAAGGCTCGGCAGGAGCAGAGATAGGAAGTGCGGAGAAGAAATGGTTGGCAGTGCAATTAAGTCACCCCAAATTCCGTTTTCTCGTCATGCAGCGCCGCCATATGTAGAATGCAAACAACATGCGAATTTATGGAGCAGATTTCCGAATGCTGTGCCGCCAATGAGGCACGAAAGCACCGCAAGAAATCTCCACTCGCCATTGAATATGTCCGCCCGGTTGTTTTGCGGGAAAACAGCGTTAACAAAGAAATCCTCAATACTCGACGGGTGAATCGAAAACTATGAAAAGTCGATTTATCACAGTTTTTGTCTTATGTATTCTTGAAAAGCTCTTTATTTGTTCTTTCTGTACAAAAATTTTGAGATTTTTATCTTATGAGACAATAGTAAAAAAAAATACTTTATTTATCTAAAAAACACAAATGAAAAAAATTGTCATGTTTTCTGAAAGAAAAGACGAATTTTCATTTTTTATGCCGTACAAAAAATGTCTCAAAAATTGCGGTCAAACACACAAAATGCCTTTTCAGAAAATAATTATAGATTTTCAGAATTATCCTAAAATGTTTTTTTTAGACTTTGAATAAATATTTCTCATATCTTTTAAATTTTTTTCACTTGAAAACTTGAAAGAAAAGTTCAGGTCAAGTATTAAAAATTGATTTTTTAGAACTTGTTTGGATAAAATCAACTTTAGAAAGTAATATTTTCAGATTTTCTATAAATTTTGCCATATTTTAGTCTAAAATTTCAATAAATACCGATAAAATCAACTAAAATATTTACAAAATAATAAATTCAGAGCAATATTTGCACTTTAACGGACGATTTGAAGGCTTTTTGAGATAAATTTGGCAAATTTCGCAACAATATTGAAGCTATATTTTCTTTTGGCTCTTCTGAAAAATAGGGATTTTGGCTTTTCATAGTTTTCGACGCACCCGTCGATACGGGCAAACTGACATATTTCTACGTGGATAAGACAATGAAGCGCTGCTGCATCAAAGAAAGTTTCTGTGCGGCTGAAACGCAAGGCGTGACGGAAGCTTAATGAACTTAATTCTCTCCGCGTGGAAGCAACACAATAATAATAAAATTGTCTTTATCGCGCGCACTGCATGGCTGAAAGCTCGTGAGATGGGCGGTGGACAAATGAGGTTTTTGGGGAGGACAAAGGCGAGGAAGAGAAGCTTTTTTTACACCAGCCAGACTGCCTCTATCGCCGACCTTGTTGTGTGTCATGCAAAAGTGGAGCCACATTTTGAGCTGCGAGACGTGAAGAGCGCGCGGAGCGAGGAAAGTTTTGCGCATTCTGGTGCATATTCATTGGTCATTCTGCGGAGACCGTCAATGCGTGTGAATCACCCCGAAATTGCAGGCAAAAGTTGCTGAGAATTAAATTGTTCGGGGGGGGGGGGGAAATTAAAAGCGGACTAAACACCCAAAACATGACCCAAAACTTTATTCAATTAA
This sequence comes from Phlebotomus argentipes, assembly GCF_947086385.1. Taxonomy (NCBI): domain Eukaryota; kingdom Metazoa; phylum Arthropoda; class Insecta; order Diptera; family Psychodidae; genus Phlebotomus; species Phlebotomus argentipes. The sequence goes on from NW_026776174.1 coordinate 6,947,868, forward strand.
ATGCAGAGATGAAACTATTGTTTGCCCTAAATTAGTGTGATTCAGAAAGGACTCTTTTTGGTATCTCGCAAGCCACATCATCATTCAATCTCTTCCCCACTGCGAGAAGAGCCAACTTTTCCCAAAAAGGGGATGGAAAAAAAAGAGATCGCGGGGTTGAAAATACAGCGCACGTGGCGATGCAGCAATTTTGCATTTTATTTATGACTCGCAATACAAACACACACCAAATATTTACATTTAATTGAAATAATTTTATTCACTGACCCAAACACTGTGCCGAATATTTGCATATTTTCACCATACCTGAGCCCACTTTTCACTCCCTTCCGGAGTCACAAAGCTCGGCAGGAACTTTTGGCTATTATCGCGCACACGTTTTGCACTCTGTGCGCTTGATTTTTGCCCTGAAAGTTGGAGAAAAAAGTGTTTTAGTTAATGCAACACCGGATTTTGAATGGAATCTTTTTAAAGATTGACTTTTGAGAGTTGACAACTTGATGTTTTTCACCACGTCTGAAGATATTATATATTAAGTAAATCGACAAAGAATGAAAGAAATCAGTTTTATCTTAAATAAAAAGTCCATGTGTAGAAAATTAACACTAAGAAAACCCGAATTAGAGTAAAAATATTAGATCTTCTGAATATCGAGATAAAAGTGAATCGAAAACTATGAAATCTATCTGTTCTACTACTGAAAAAATGTGAAATTTGTAAAATTTTCGACTATTTATCGTTTACGCCGTACAATTTTTCTAAGAAAATTGCCTCAAATTGTAGTCAAACGTATAAAACGCATTCATTAAGATACAATATTAAATTTTTTAGATTTTACCTTAAATGTTTTTAAGACTTTGAATGAATATTTCTCATATCTTTTAATTTTTTCACATAAAAATATTTTTTAAAGTTCATTAAATGTTGGCTTCTGACAATTTGTTCACTCAAAACTGTTAAAAAAGCGACTTTGGGAAGAAATATTTTCAATTTATCTATTAACTTTGCCATATTTCAGACGAAATTTTCAATAAATAGGTATTCATTCAAAGATTCACACAAATTATTTGATGCACATTTGTTGGGCACAATTTTGTACTGTGAAAAATATCAAATATAAAGAAATAATGAAAATATTTGGTTAAATTTTTTTTTTTGATAAAAGTAACTCAAATAATTATTATAATTCGTAGAAAATATCTGAAGAAAAATGCGAAAAATTGCTTCTTACGAACTGTTAAGATAAAAAGCACAAAGAAACTATTAAAAACCGACTTTTTGCACTGAATATTTAATTAAAAATCATATTTTATATGCGTTTATGGGAAAATCAGGGAAATTTCAAAGCGATTTCAAATTTCAAACTTCAAATCGCTCAAAAATATCTTTCAGTAATTTAAAAATCACTGGGAAATTATTCATACATTTGTGTGCACTTAAATATTCATTACTTTTCTCACAAATAGAGTCGCAATTAATTAAAAAATTATTAAATATTTCATATAATGGCGCATCTTGACATTTGAGAATTTGGAGCTTCATCGTGTAAATTAGATAATTTGTCTTCTGAATGTTTACATTCAGCGAAACATAAAGCTAACGTAATGAAAAACTGACGCATTAAATTCAGGCCGAAACACTCCATATGAAACTTTGATGGAGAGTCGAAACTTTGCCATAAACCTCACGATTTGCAATGAAATGTGCAATAATGCGTGCAAAATCAGATGTGCTGCAAATTTAAGCTCCAAATTGGCGATTTAAGATTGTTTTCAGTGGCGAATGAGCATTAGAAAAGCATCGCAAGATAATCTCTATCTTATCGTGCATCAATAATTCTGTTAGACTTGCGAAAGATTTGTGAATAATTGGGTGAAAAGTGCGGGGAAATTTTCATAGTTTCACTCGACAGGTTGCAGCATTGTGTGGGCTCAGCAGAATTCACACATCCCCAACCCCTCGGGCTTTTGTGTTTTCAGGGTGAGGCTTATGTTTAATTACTCTGTGGGGCTTTCGCTCCGAGTTGAGGGATGAGTGGTGGCAATAAGATTTGCGGTCTGTGTACATTTTCATGTGACAATTGAGAAATTATGGTTTGCGCCTTTTCTACACTGTAAATTTAATGTTTCTTCCACCGCAAGCCAGCTTCGCTGTGGTTGAGCTCCGTGTTGGCGAAAGCTCCAGTGCCGCGCAAAATGCCATTATGACTTTTGTTTTATCTTCCACCCGAATTCACAGTGGTTGTTCTTTGTTGTCCGCAAAAACCAGCCGCTCTTGCATGATGGCAAACAAGAAGTTTTTGAAGGGGGAAAAGGTAGACACGAGAGATCATATTAGGGGCAAGGGTTGCTCAAGTGAAGAATGGACGAACCACACTTCAGCAGGAATATCAAGGAATGGAAAGGAATGGAAGGGAATGACAGGAATGGATGAAATTCTTGACAGAATGAAACATAAGAAACTGAAGAAATACGCAGAATGTGTTGTAAATATTCCGTTTTCCTGTCAGAATAAAAGATTTTGTACTAAACTCGCATTTTCGCGCCATTTTCCTTCCATTTTCACACATTTCTCTATGATTTCCTAAAAACTTTCAAACTGTTTATAGCATTTACAACATTTAGAATAATTTCAAGCCCCCAAATAAAGATTGAAACTTGAAAAAGAATTTAGGAGTAAAAATTTAGTGAAAGAAAAGCAATTTCGGCCATCAAATTGCGTTATTAGTGACAATTCTTGAAGAAATTGAGGAAAAATTGCTGATGAAAAGCTATAAAATGAAGGAAAATGCTGGAAAAAGGCAAGATAAGTAGCGAAAAAAAAACGAATTGAAGGAGAATCGAATCCGCGACACTTCAAAATCTTGTCCTAAATTCTCTAATGTGGAAGATTTTCGATGGAATTTGTGCAAAAATCTTTCTCTCTAAGACAATTTCGCGTACACAATTTCAAATAAGTCTTAAAGGGAAAGAATATTCCGAAGAATGGATTGGAATAGATCGAATGGAAAGAAATGGAAATTTGAAGAATGGAAACCACTTTTCACCCACTTGAGCAACCCTTGATTAGGGGCTGTTTTCCCTCTTTAATTTTCACAAGTTGAAGCCTTTTTTCCCCTGCTCGCCATTGAGATTGCTCTGAGAGTGGAGATTCTTGAGACAAGAGCGACAGCGTGTGACTAATTTATTGACTAAATGTGTGTTCGCGGCTTGGATTTTTGCGCGAATGACGAAATATCACCAGGCGAGATGACAAAACAGATAAATAAACACACGGTGCTCATTTAAATTAAATTTCTATCCCCCAGTATGTGCAGAGGAAATTTAATTAATTTCCATATTTGGGCGTTAGAGGAAAATTTTAGCAAATGTTTAAATTGCAAAGTTACTCATACATTTTCTCCGCACAGCGCATCACACGCGTGCTCGAGAGCTTCTCTGTGCTCATTCTATGGAGAATTATGGAAATCATTTTCCGCACTATCCACAAAACTCCATCACGCTGAGGCTTTCCTGCCGCCAGAATAGCATAGCTATTCTTTATTGTGGCAAACAAATAAATTAATTTACATTAATTTCTCAATGCTTCACACGGAAGGGAAAATCTTCCTCACAAAATCCACGCAAATGCAAATTCACACGAATGGAGCGAAGATGTTTTCCGACACTTCATTTATTCATCTTGTGTCATAAGCAAATGAATAACGGCCGTTGTGAGCCAAAATTTCAAAATATTGCACTCTCGAAACCCTTTTATTTCGTCCTACTTTGTATCTCGCACATTCTTATAATTCAAATCGCTGCTGCACTTCAAGAAAACGCTTCAGTTTGTTCACTGAGAGAAAAATCAAGCTAGAATTTAGTAAATTTTGGGCATTTATTCCAAGATTATTCAGGAATAATTGTAATTATTAATTAAAAATAACCTAAACATAGCTTTTTTCGAGGTGAAAAACGATTAAAACTTCTCATTTCTTAATTTTACTCCAAATTCGTAGGCAAAATCTTAATTCTAATATCAATTAAAGTCCGTTTAAGTCTTTAAATTGGCGTTTTTCCACTTTGGATCAAGATTTAAAAAAAATTAAATTCTTCTGCATGACAAAATTTTATTATTATGGAGAAAATTCTTGGTTTTTAATCTAAAAGTGAAGAAAAAACATTCTTTTTTTTTAAATCAATAAATCTAGGAACAAAAACAACTTTTCAATATGTTTTCACTCTGGATCTGACTTGATTTTATGACGATTATTGCTAAATTTTAGTCTTATTCAGTAAGAAAACTATTTTAGTTAATCGCTTTGTTGCAAGTATTTTTCAAAATTTTACTAGTATGACAAGAAAAGTATTAATTTAAGATGAAAATAAGGTTAAAAAAAATAAAATAATAAATTTATATACCGCAGAGGATTTGAAATTAGGCAATTTCGGGATAATTTCAAGGACTCTTTCAAAAATACTCATTTTTTGATTCACGAACATATTATTTCGTTGAGTGTGGATTCAAACTCAGTTTCATTAATCTACTTTTCTGACTCTTCCGGGATAAATATAGAAAAAAAATTACACGCATAAATATATGTGGAAACAATGATTTTCCAATGGTTTTTCTTGTATTCTCTGAGTGCATTGCTTTGACAGAGAGCGGAAAACGAGGAGAAAATTTATGGGAATTTATGAGTGTTGGCAAGAAAACACTCCCACATATGGATATAAACATGTAGCAAATATCGCAAGCATAAGTGGCGCTTTGTGCCAAGAAATGCCTAAGAAAAATGCTTAAAATCCACCAAAACTGGCAACAAAGTGATTCTTCACCTGAGCAAATTGTCTGTGGCAAAGCAGAAAAATTGAAATGTTTACAGAGAGAGAGAATGCAAGGAGAGAGTCAAAGGACTGCGAGCGCAGGATAATCTTCAAGTATTCGACGACAGGATGAAGAACGACTCTCGCGAAAATGAAAATTGCACCAATTACTCATTCTTCATGGCATTTCTGTCGAGCACTTTGAGCAATTTCTGCTGTATTAAATTCTTCTGAATATACGATGCAAGTGCTGTGAAAAATTTCACTTTGGCATTCAACCATCCTTAGGTTCCAGGAGTGCTCCTGCATTGGCAAAACTACCCTTCGACCGTGGGGAGGGAAGAAAGAAAAAAAAGCTCAGAAGAGGTAGAGAAAATTTACGTAAACTACACTGGGTAATTTACAACTTTAACTTTAACACAATATTTTTCTTTATGAATGTTTCTGTCTTGGCGCTTCATCTGGCAAGTTTTATGCTGGGACTTTCGAGGTCCACTTTTACACCTCATTTGCATACAATATCAATGATTTTTCTTACTCAAAACGACAGCACATGAAGCTCATTGCAGACCAAGTTTTGAGTGCCACAGCAATTTGCATCGCGATGCAATTTATTCGAGAACTTCCAGATTGATTCGATTCTTCGTAAAAAAAAAACATTTCGTGATTCAATAAGAACTTAAATGAGAGAGAAAAGAATTACAGAAAAAAATTTGCCGTAAAAAATCTGAGCTGAAAATTTTTATTCCCTTAAAACATTTCTCAATTTTCGCATTTGTGATTAAAACCCGCGCTTAATAATTTTTTTCACACCTAAATTTATCCATTTTCCTACAGAATCCTTCCTAACATTCTCTTTAACGCTTTAATGTTCATCTTTTGGTGTTGAATATTCTTCTAAGAACTCTTTTTAAAGCCCAAAATGTCATTTTTCACCTTGTTTTTTGCTATACTTGCTTGGGAAGCTGCTAATATCGTATTTTCTCATCCTTTTTCTTCCCCTTTCACAACATTTGCACCCTCATTGACTTCCTGGCGTGATCCTGATCAAGAAAGAGAGGAATTTCAGCGCGAAAATAAACTATTTGCACTTAGAGAATGTCATCAGAACTTCTTCTAGTCTTTCTAACTAATCCAAGTGAATGATTTTGGAAACATAATATCGAATTACGAATAAAAGGAATCTGAAAGTTCAAATCAAAGAACTTAAAACAGCCCGAAATATGTTGAATATTAACCAAGGAAAGGCTTTTTAAATTAAAATTCAACACTATAACTCTCATTTTTCACAGAAAAAAACATTCTAAGCTCATCATAATCACTAATTTGGGATAAATTTTTATGAATTGACGCATAATTTAACTCTTACATTTATATTTATACACTTTTCGTCTGTTGTCTTTGTCTGTTTCTTTAAAAATAAACATCTAAATCCAAGTCTAAATCACAATTAAATCCGACCATTCAGGAATATCGACAAATTTTGTTAATATTTACGACTGCATCTGCGATATTAGGAACCTTTTGATTACAGAACGAATTGGCAAAAGTTGAGAGTAAGATTTTTCCATTCTTAAATCAACATTAGACTAATATATGTGCCAGAAAGCATAAATACGTGAACTTTCTCTGCTCAAACACTCAAATTAGCAGAGTTCGTAAAGTTGCAATTTCAGTGTCGTTCGCACATAATTGTATTTATTCAAAACTCTACAATTACACTCATGCTGGGGGAACTCTTAATATTGCACCGCGGAACACATCTAATGAGCATAAGAGAGTCAATATGCTGTTGATGTTGAGCAGCAGCGAGACGATGGGGAAGTAATTTATGGCTCCATCATGGGCAAATGTGCAATTATATGTACACCAACAATCGTTTTTGTATTCAGAACGGAAATTCACTTCACGATATCATGCAGGACGAGAGGATGCGAGATAGGACATCGAGCTGTGATGTTTGGAATTTTCAAATTAATTCTCATGGAAGAATTTTCCCTATTAAATTTTAATTGAAATAGTCAATATAGAATTGTTCATTCATTTCACCCTGTGAAACACAACTTGAAGGCTAATTAGTTGGCACGACAAGCGCCATGCATTTCTCCACACAAACTCACACATACAGTAGCGAAAATTAGGTTAGGACACCTGTGAAATTTAGGCCATTTTTCCTAATGGTGCTAAAAATTCGGTATTTCTTTCAATTTTGAAAACAATTTCATTAAGACAAGAAATAATTAGAATTTAATGATCTTTCAAATGGCGTTGAGATCATGGCGATATCTCAATTCGCAGCCGAGATATTGCAAAATGCAGTGAAATGTGCGAAAAAGGACAGAGAAAATTAAGTTAAGACACTGCTTATTTTGCTCTAAATCCTTATTATAATCATAAAACTACCTCGGATAATCACATTAAATCATGAGTTTGGAATGTTTAGAAGACATTTACATTAGAGAACGCCTTGATTTGGACTTGTTAAATTGTTTTTTGTATGTTTTTAGCTAACGTTTAATGCTTTTCTTTACTTTTCTTCCATTTGTCCCGCACAATCGCGGCCCAAATCCTGTTCACAGGTTTTCTATGAAGTGTAGAATAGGAAGTTTAGTTAATCATCCAAGAACAATAATTTATCTGTGAAAATTACAGCATTTTGCCCTTTAGAAAAGTTTTAGTCAATTTCTTATTATTATGTCCAGAAAATCGATAATTTATTATCGATGCATGGCAAGAAAGTGACCTAAATTTCATCGGTGTCTTAACCTAATTTTCGCTACTGTATATACATATATAAGTGAAGATATTGGAAAATTTCCCAACCATTAAATTTCCCCCCAAGTGAAGCAATTGTTGCCCAAAGTGAGATGGCATCTGGGTGTGTAGTGGAGAATCGCATCCGTATTGCAATAAATCACGAGACTCAATTTCCTGAATCTCAAGCATCTGCTTGACATTCTATCACCCCATGTCTTGCGATGCTGATTAAGTCGATATGTGGGGTTTCACCAGCGATGCGGAGTCACACACTCACTGGATCCTTTTCCATTTTCACATGCTCACCATTTGCATGGCATTTCCATAAAATACCCATTTAATTTATTTCACTCACAGATAGAAGCTGAAAGACATGTCAAAAAAAACTATTTTCCACGTGACATTGAAAATCTTCGCTCCCCACATTTAAAATGTATGTATTTTGATCAGACATAGAGTGTGTAGCTTTGCTGATGGAATTGCCAAAGGATGTGGACATCCGAGGGGCAGAAAAGTGGTGAAATATTCTCAAAATTTGCACTGCAAAAGCTTCAGTTTTTAACAAATTTAGGCATTTTCCATCACATTTTGCTAAGAAAAATCAATTTATGGAGCAATTCTGAGCCACACACAAAATATAAAAATCGTGTTATATTGCTTTAACACACGCCTTTGCTATTCTGAGTCTCACATGTGTTAAACCAATTTGAATCGTAATCTGCAAATATCTTGCAAAGATGAATCAATCTGCAATTGCGGCTCTAATTTTCAAGCATGAACATGAATTATGTTCATAGTAAATTCTTTTTGTCACGGATTTACAAGTTATGAACTAGAATTTTATTAAATTTTGACAAATTTCACAATTTTTCTTCTCTTACACATTGTTGTGTCGTTTAAAACTCTAAAACATTGTTTTAGCGATAATAGCAAAGGCTGTTTTTCCTTATTTACTTCGAATGGTCAACTTTTACATGTTTGAAGTTTAATATAACTGTGTGTGACTCATAATTGCTCCATTAATTGCTTTTTCTAGGTTATGTGATCAATTTAAAACCGATTCTGGCGACTAAAAGGCATTAAAATTATCAAAAATGTGTCTTTAATCTGGGAATATTTCACCTTTTCTTTGTAGAATTCAGCATTTTTGTTCAAAAAAAACTGCATTTTGGTTAGGAAATAGATTAAAAGTCAATCATAACCTCAAAAGTGTCATTTCAGTCCAGAAAAATGTCTCTTTTCTGAGGTCTTTCCGCGATTTATGCTTTAAAAAGGCAAATTGATCGTCTTTATCTTGCAAAAACATTTTGATTTTCGCGATATTCGTCATATTTACTCATTTCATAACCTCACAATTCAAGAAAAGAGTAAGAAATCAAGTCAGAAATTGGTCGTGACCAAATTTGAAGATGAAATCTAAGCATTTGAAGAGCTTTAACTTCGTGAGGCGGAAAAAAGCTGTATTATATGGTGTTAAAATAGAAATGAGTGCAAGAAAGTGTTGAAAGAGTCTGAAGAATGCCTTTAAAGACGTTTAGAAGTGTCTGAAGCGTTTGAAAGGCTGCGTATTTGAGACATATTATCTGCCTCTTTGTGCACATCCTTCTTGACGAACTATCGTGTGAAAAGGACAGGATTTCTGGCCTCAGAGAGTGTCATTAATTGTGTGTTAGTTTTCCGATAGAAGCCACGATATTCAAGGATAAGAAGATTAGCCTTAACGTATTAATATCTCTATAATTAAAAAAGCTTAGATTCAAATTTGAAGTGATATGTTAGACAAGAACTAAACACGACAAAGTTAGCGAGACGCTGAATGTCAAACTATCCAATTTAGGAGAAGTTTCGTGAAGCGTTACATGAAGTTATGACCACCGTCATGTCAACCCGATCCGACTTATTGAATCAGGTGTAAAGTCTATGAGGAGTGCTTAGGAGCAAATTGCGGATGACTTGTGTGATACCTGAGCGGCACACGTGCAGAATCGTCCTTTGAGTCTCTCTCTCTCTCTCTCTCTCTCTCTCTCTCTCGTGTCTCCTGATCCGCACGGATATGAATTTCGCACAATGTATTAATTGAGAAATTTCCCATCAGCACACACACTCTCGTGACTTCGCCAGGCAGAAATGAACAAGTTGCTGGGGAGAAATATCACACGACAATGAGCCATTGTGTCTCCATCATGAAATTCGACTTCATTATGTTTAATCACCGGAAATGATTGCACTGCATTGAGGCTCGTGCATGTCACAAGAGCGTCTCTCAAGTGATCCTCCACACCAGATTAGTTTGCCATCAGTCTCGCTTGCGTGTGCATGTGTGCGTGCGTGTGTGTGTGCAAATGTGTGTGATGTGATTCAAGTTTGGGAGCGGAGAATTGGAGATTAAGTACAATTGACAGAGCCCCTTTGGCGGCCTCTATTGTGTACACAACACACCAAGGGGAGAGTCAGTCGCAAGTTGAGACCACTAACTTTGCGATTATACAATAATTCTCTTCTATTATTTGTGATTATTACTCGAATTTTTATTATTTCCTACAAAAAAAGGTTTATTTTTTGATTTTTTTCTGATATTTGATAAAAATTCATTTTTTTCATAGAAATTTCGGATTTTTTCATAATTATTTTCTGAATATTTAATCAAAATTTGAATATAATTGAATATTCTGATTCATTAATTGAAAATAATCTCTTTTTTTATTATAAAATACAGAATTTGATTATTTTATCATTTTAATTGAGAAAATAATGTCTTTATTTGATTATTTTGAAATTTTTCAATCGAAAATGATTTCTTTTTTATACCTACTTCAGAATTTGATTATTTTTCAATTTTACTTGAGAAAATAATAATTTTTTGATTATTGAATTCAAAATTTGATTATTTTTCAAAATCACCTGAGAAAATAATCATTTTTTCTTATTATTTTGTACAAAAGTTGAATATTTTGCAATTTTACTTTGGAAAATAATAATTTTTTGGTTATTTCATTCAAAATTTGATTATTCTGCAATTTTTCTTGGGAAATAATATATATTTTTATAATTAATTTATTCAAAATTTGATTTTTTTCAATTTTACTTTGGAAAATAAAAAATTTTTTTGATTATTTTTTTTTCAATTTTACTTGGGAAAATATTATTTTTTTGATTATTTTACTCAAATAATGGATTATTTGATAAGAGAACGTTGAGTTTCCTCAAAAAAGGCCTTTTGATTTGCCCCTTGATATACGCAAAGTCACTTACATGTGCTGTAATTATTCAGCCGGGTAATGTCAATCCCGACTCGTGCTCATTTTATCCATTATCACGAGGAGATAATTAAACACATTAATAAACACATCGCATGATCATGGGCAAACATTTCAGGGCGCAAATTGATTTTTCAAGTGGCCAGAAGACATCACGGTTCACGTGTTCAATAAATATGAAAGCTCAAATGGACGGAATGGTTTCCTGTCTCGAACCTCCTTCAGTTCACAAATAAGCTCTGCCAACATGCATGCCTTCACTGCTCAACTTATAATGGAATTTCACGAGGAATTACTTCTGAATCGAATCAATTTCAGAGTGCTGAAGCACATCAGAATATCTTAGTGAAACTAAGACGTGCAAATTTAAATAAAGATCTACAATGAATGCGAAAATGCGATGATAATATTTTAGTTTTCTTCTTAAATTACAGACTGAAGAATTGGCAATAAATTGCCATCCTTAATAAGAAGCAAAAAGTGTAAAAATCCTTTGAGTTTTCTATCTCGGTGAATTGATAATGATGAAAAAGGCATTTTCAACTTCTTTTTGTAACATATTAATTCTATAATTAGAATTAATATATTATTTCTCATATATTTTAATTTTTTCACTTGAAAACTTTAATAAGAACTTTATGAAAAGTTGATTTTCTACCATTTTTCTCGACTTCTATGGATAAAATATTCTAGAAAATTATTAAAACCGACTTTGGAAAGTTATATTTTCAGTTTATATATTAATTTAGTCTAATTTTAGCCAAAATTTCAACAAATAACGATTGAAGTCTATTGAAAAATTTACAAAATAATTGTTACTGATATTACAGAGCAATTTTAACACTTCTTTGAATGATTTAGAAGGTGTTTTGAGGTGAATTTGGCAAATTTCGCATCAATATTAACGCTAATTATTCAACTCAGTGTCTTAAAAAATGACAATTTTGATTTTCCATGGTTTTTAATTTATCCTCTGAGATTGATTTTCTCAACACTTGGAAATTTCCATCCACTGAAGCGGGAGAAAGTTGTGCATTTTTCAACGAGAAAAAAAATTGAAATATAATTTTAAAAGTGTCACCACAATATATCTTTTCATAGGAAAAGTTCATAATTACATTCCACATATCATCGTCTGCATTTTCCCTATAGAAATTGAATTTTCAGTTCGATATATAGTTGAAATTTGATAAACTTTGCAAACTTTTCCTTTTCCACGTTGCGTCACGCGATTCTACAGGTATAACATTGTGTGTGTGGCGCACGTTAAAGAGATTTCCTCAGTGGAGCTCATTTGTGTTGAAAATTTTCTTTTTGTGCAACAATAATGGCAAGACATGATAATATTTTAGGCGTGAATACGGGAAAGTGTAATAAAAACTTGCAAATGAGTTCATTGGCAGAGCTTTTGGACAATTTTACCTTGTTTTCTGTGGCACAATATGCGATGTTTTCCTTCCTTCTTTTTTTTGCGTCTCTGGGTGGAACAATATGGAAAATGTAAAGTGCGAAGAGAGACAAGACTTCACTAGATGTTGGAGAATTTTTAAATTTCTTTTGCTTTGCAAAAAGCGTTTTATGATGCTATTTTGGGAAATATTGGATGGAAATTGCATTTGTCGCAATGTTGGCGCGTGTTGGCGGAGCAGGAAAAGGAAGTCTCACTTGTCCTGCAGGAGAGTGAGACGTTTGCGCACTCCAATGTACGAATTCCCATCACACCTTTCCTTCAAGAGAATCTCCTCGAGTCTCGTTTAACCTTTTGCCCCCTTCGCTTTTGGCGGGTGGGAAAGCTTTAAGCGTGAACATTTCGTATGCAATGAGGTTATTTCTGCGAGGAGTGTTTTCTGTTTTGTTGTATATTTTCCCGTTTTCGGTGTTGTCGTCGTTTTTTCCACTCTCTCTCTCTCTCTTCGTCCTGGCAGAGTGCGCGGCCTGATAAGAATCTCCTCATTGTTATGGATAACAGGAACACACGGCGGCGTGGAGCATGGAGATTCCACGACTGCGAAATACCTCACAATTCGCGAAAGATATTCCAAGCAGTGTGTGTGTGTCTTGCTCTCCCTAAATTTGGATACCCCAAAAGGTGGGCCTGCATTTTATCTCTCCACTCTCAGCCATGGTGAAAGATATGAAAAAGACGTGAAAATTAAGGTGTTGCTCCCGAATACGTTATTTGCTTTTTCAAGCCTCTTTTCCGCCTGCTTTCAATTCCTTCTCATCTCGTCCCATTCCCACACGCCAAGTGGATCCATAAACACTCGTTTTACGCGCCCATCCACCGCATCTGGGCGGGTGAGAAGTGAGGCGCAAGCTGGAAAAATACCCACCCCCACACCCTAACACACCAAAATATCCAAATTCTCATATTGCAAATGGTGTTTGTTTCACCCAAACTGTCTTGGCGCTAACCGCACACACATCCACACACACACTTCCGAAAGCTCCCAAATGCGGCGAGGGCTTTACTTCATAATTTATAGCGTTTCACATATTTTTACGGCATGAGCTTTTCATTCAAAGGCGCCAAATTGCCATCATATTTGCTTATTGTGTGTTCAGGATCCTATCATGTGTCGAAGTATTTGCATAATATTGTGAGCGAAATGCCAATTCGTGCATGATTTTCCACCAGGAAAGCGCATCGATGGGTGAATCGAAAACTATGGAAAGTCAAATTGGACATTTTTTCAGGAATTCTTCTCAAAACATCTTCTAATTCGATTTTAGTGGCATTTATTGAAATTCTGACTAAAATTTGACTAAGACGTCGTTGCAACATTACAGATTTCGTATTTCAGTTTGTAAAAGCTACCAATTCGGCGTTGCAACTTTATGCTTTTCATAGGTTTATATTATTAGGTGCAAAATTTGTTCTTTGAGGTTGTTTTAAGGGCAGAATATTCCAACTGCCAAGAGTTTTTGTCGATGCTTTCAACGCTAAAAATGAATTAGTGAATCCCAGTGACAATACGTCTTTATCCGCGACTCTCCCTGATATTGGGCGTATTTCAGACGAAATTCTTGAAGGATTCTACTGACAAGAATATTCAGGAAACCAATTAGTTGCATTTGAAAGGGTCTAAGGATGTTCGGAAACACATAACCTCAATTTAGAGCATTGAAATGTGCACAAAAAGTCAAAAATTCCAATAAATAAGTATTTATCTAGATAAAAACATCAAATATTGTCTATTTCCTTGGTTTTCACGTGAACTTTCCTGCTTTTCTTGTCTTCACGCAACGGAAAATATGACTTAATAAATTCCCCACATTAGTAAATATTATGAATCGTAATCTTGCAACAGATAAACAGAAAATATTATGGTGCAAAGTTGATTGTAATTAGTCTGAAGAAATATGTTAAATGTTATTTTCATTAATATGTCTATAAACATTTTAGTATAATCCGGAAAATCTACAGTTACTCAGTAAAAACAGTCATGATGAAATCCACTGGATTGCTATTGGAAAATTCCGTATGTTCTGCGAGATTTTCTATGAAAAATCTATTAAAGTTCCACACCTCTTAAGCCCGTATAAGAGACTTCATAAGAGACTCAATTTCTAGGGATTTTTAGTGGATTTTACTGCGGGAATCCACCAGCAAAACTTTTTAAAGTTCGTTCAAGGACAAAAATGACGTAAAATGATGGATTTTCTATGAATTTCCTGCGGAAATCAAAGAGGCGAGAACTTTTCATGGTTTACGCAGCAAAATATGAACATTTATTTACATTACGAAACCAATTTCTTTTTTACTAATAAATCAGATCAAAACTATGAAAAATCGACTTTTCACAGTTTTCGAAGCACCCTTCGATGTGCATTCTTCGCGCTTTCTTTCCATCTGTCACGAGTGAAAGTGATCTGCTGGATGTTATCAAAACATGAGACAATGGAATACTTAATCCGTCTCGTTGAGAACACTTGTCAGATGTGTTTGAATGGTGAAAAGACGAGTTTGTAATTCATCTTTTATGCCACATTCGTGATTATCGCCGCTATTTTGGCGTGTTCGCGATCGAAGGGTGGCGGTTATTTATTCGGGCAGTCGTGGATGGGGTGGCAATTTGTAAATTACGACGTTTCCTCTCTTCATTATTATCCATCGACGCATGGAAGAGTGGCGGCAAAGAGAGAGAGGCCAGAATATCCCCATCAATTTACAACTTGTGCTACCACAGAATTCACTCTGCCGCATTCCTTCATTTATCCACCCAATTTTGCCGCCCAGCCCTTAAAAAACCACTCGGTCTTATTTACCGAAAGACGCAGCGAAGGCGGAAAGGAGAGAGAGAGAGAGAGAATGGGTGAGAAAGGCCAAAACCAAGGGGGAAATAATATGCCTTAAATCTGTACAACACTTCCAAATAAAGCCTAACACTTCTGGAACTTGAAGTTTTCTTACTGTTTCCACAATAATTTCCAAATTCCAAGGAATCTCTTAAGTTTTTCATCTGATATTTCTGTAAAAATCCATTTAAAAACACATTTTGAGACATCTTTACCGGCCATAATCTAAAAAAATGTTTCTAAAAGATCTTAAAACTGCGGATTTAGCGTCAGAATTGTCCAAAAAGTTTTCTAAATGAGAATTTTCCAAGTCTAAGATGCTTTTTTTAGGTTATGTTTGAATTCAATACAATTTTCAGTGTTTTTTGACATTAAAAATTCAGAATATCAATATTTTTCGCATGAAAATGCTTAATTCTGCTAATGTTTAGCAATCTTGGCGGCTTAAGCATAAGAATTATTCACTAAATCTGTCTTAAATTTGTAACATAACCTAGAAAATGATTGTTTCTTCGTGAAAATTCAAGGAAATCCAAAGAATTTGGGATAATTTTTCAGTTAAATAAGCATACGCAGGAAAGAAGGGAAGATTGTGAGTTTTTCAACACTTCCACTTCTTAAGTACTTCTGCTGAGTTTGTACACAACTTCTTGACTGTATTATCTCCCCCTTGGCTGAAACATTTTCTTTTCATTTTCTCGCATTTGTCACGCTGTTCCGTGGGATTTTCCCTCCGCTTTTTTTCCCGTGTCTGCCATCGGACCAATTTTCTGTGTCACCAAATGAGCACTTGTAATTATAGTGGCGCAAATAGGGGCGCTTTTGCAGCAGTAAAAAGTGGACAGGCAAGTGATGCTGTGCATACGTATTTGCTGATGATGGACGCGTTTCTCTTGAATATCACATAATCCGCTCAAAACGCCACTTAAGAGCCTCTTTTCTCACTCTTCATTATCCAAATTCTCCAGATCCGCCGTAATTGAAATGAAATCCCGGCGCACTTGAATTTGCCAGCAAAATCACACCGCAAATCATATAATTTCACAGCTCTGCGCAAACTAACAGACATGAAGACTCTCCTTAATTAATAACATGGGGAAAAGTGAGACAAAAGAATTTTTAATGGGCCACAAAAAAATGGCGCAAAGTGAGAAAGTTTTCTCGGCAAAAGCTCATGCGGTGGAATAACAAAGAAATTTAACATCCCTCGAATCTCATAAAAGACTCTCCACAGTGTACTTAATGAGTGAGAATAGTGGGAAGAATTTTCACTTGGGGAAAATACAAAAAGGCGCGCGGTCTTTTCACGGATATTCCAAGGAGTGGATGAGAGTTTCTTCCCGAGGAAATGTAAATTACCTCAAAATTTTCAGCCACTGTGTAAGAAGTGTATAAATCTTAATGAAGTGAAACTGGTTAAGGGGAAAGTTGGGAACAAAGGCTTTTCCATCGTTTCACCAGAGTGAAAGCATTGTAAAAATATTCGAATATTTCCAGCTTTTGTGATTATTGACGGACATAAAAAATCTGTTTGAGCAGAACTTGAGAGATTTGCAAGGAAAGTATTTTTACGATATTATTAATATTTCCATTGTGAACTTTTGTGCAAAAGAATTCTCAGTCAAGCTGACTTTTCAATATAAATGAAATTTCACATTTTATGCACAACAGAAAGGCAAACTGTGAAGCTGTAAAAAGTCAAAATGCTGACTTGTTTTGCACTTTGAATGCATCTTTTCTGCAATCCAGATGTAAATCTTTATTTTGCAGACATTTGCAGTCGATTTAAATTGTTTTTTTTTTTTTTCTACAGAAAATACATATGAATTATAGTTTATTGCAATATGTTGACTTTTTTGATATTGTTAAGCAATTTTGTGAGAAATTACAATTGAGTGTCAATTTTCCAAATCCTTTTTTCTGTACATTTGGACGAATTATTCGTTTTAAACGTTTTAAATTAATAAATGGATCAATTCCCAGTTAAATACAGAAATGTTAAACTTTAAATATGTAAACATGTTTATATTATCGCTAAAACAGTGTTTTAAATGAGTTTAAAGCGATTCCACATTGTGTAAGAGAAGAAAACTAGTGAAATTTGCCAAAATTTTTAAAATTATTAGTAAATCTGTGATAATAAGAATTTACTGTGAATATTATTCGTGCTTATACTTGAAAATTAGAGTAACAGTCATAGATTAATCCATTTGCAAAGCAAATTCCTTAATAATTTACTTGATTACCTGAAAAAATACACATAATTAAGAAAAGACAATATATTTCTTAAAATTTATCATATTTTCGTTAAAAAGACCATTATTGGTGTTTAAAATGATGATTTAAGAGGAAATTTCACTATAAAATCACCACTTATAGCACACACTTAAAGATTTAAAGCACCTCGGCGAGGTTCTTTAAATATTTTACCAATTCCAAGATAAATTTGTCTAAAAATCTTTATATCTTGACTTCAGAAAACCCAATTTCAAAATATCCTAAGTTGGTGTCTCGGATTTAAAGATTGTGAGGAAGTGACATTTTTATCTGGAATCTTGGCGTCAAAATACCAAATCGTCTCGGAATCTTGATCTTTGTGCCAGAATTCCGCACAATATTGTAAAATTAGATAGTAAAATAGCAATTGCCGTTAATCCTATGTTAGATGGTGACCAGACCAACTGGGATGAACTGGGAACAGTTCACCCCCACTCCGCAACTCTTCTTCCTCAGAGTTGCCCAGTATTGGCTCTCGCCAATCTCTCCCTCTCTTAATTTTGTCACTTGGATTTTTACATTTGAACTCTGTGCATCTACTTAAAATTAATTGAAATAAACGCAGTGAACTAAAGTCACCTCGTGAGTTTAACTGTGGAAACGGCGACGAGAAGGGATTAACCAGAATCTTCAACTTTACTTCTTATTAAAGGTTAGTCCGCGATATAACAATTCTGGCGACGAGAAGGGATTAACCAGAATCTTCAACTTTACTTCTTATTAAAGGTTAGTCCGCGATATAACAATTCTGGCAGACGGGATGGACGACGGACCCAAGCCACCGATCAGAGACCAGCAACCTGTGCCAGCCGACGCCGGCATGACTGATCTTCTGGCCAAGATGGTAGCGCTTTTGGAGGCAATGCAGACTCCCAAGACGTCCACTGAGGTTGCTGCAGAAGCCTTAGCACGCGGAATCACGCCGTTCACGCACGCTCCTGAGCAGAACCTTACGTTCGATGTCTGGTTCCAGCGCTACCGATCGACGTTCTTGGAGGACGGCAAGAATCTCACGGATGCGGGGCGAGTGAGGCTTCTCATCAGGCGTCTCGATGCCTCTTCTTATGAGAAATACTCCAGCAATCTTTTGCCGCGCAACCCATCAGATCTCACGTTCGACGAGAGTGTCAAGTGCCTCACCAAACTCTTCGGCAAAGGAGAGTCACTTTTCTGCACGCGCAGAAAGTGCCTGCAACTCGTGATGAGAGACTCCGACGATCTGACGACTCACGCAGGCATCGTCAATCGACACTGCGAGAATTTTCGGCTTACTGAGTGTACATCAGACCACTTTAAGGCGATCATCTTCGTGTTGAGTCTCCAAGGCGACAAATATGTTCTTGTCAGAGAACAGCTACTCACGAAACTTGAGACAGAGCCCTCGACGAACATCACGCTGGATTTTATGCTGGAAGAAGCTAAGCGCCTCCTCAACATAAAGAGCGACTCCAGAGCTGATGCGCCTCTGCCCACAGTGAGTAGCGTGCATAAAAACCCCTTGACTAGAGAGAGGCCGCCACGGCCCTGTTATCAGTGTGGCGCCATGCATTTTATTAGAGATTGCCCATTCTCTAATAAAAAGTGTACTGATTGCGACTCAATTGGTCATAAATCCGGCTATTGTCCACCTCAGACAAGCAATAAAAGTGGACAGAAATCCGGGAACAATGCGCAGAGTAAAAATGCAAAACGTCGCAATACTTCCAAGAAGAGTGGCAAATCAAATGCGCAGCCACGAACAAATGCTGTGTATTCTGCAAAAAGATTTGGGAGGCGATATCTTTCCGCTGGGATCAATGGGCAAATCATCGAGTTCCAATTGGATTGCGCAGCAGATTTGTCAATCATCTCTCGAACCACGTGGGAAGCTATTGGGAAGCCGCAGCTCTCCCCAGTTTCCATCGCTGTGAGAGACGCCCAAGCTAATCAGATTCCACTTGAGGGCGAACTTGAGTGCCGGATTAGCTTCCTGGGCAAAGAGATTAGCGGCCGGTGTCTCGTATCCAGCCACACCCGCACAAATCTCTTCGGCATCGAGTGGATAGAAGCTTTTGGACTCTGGGGCATTGCGCCAAATGCCTTCTGCAACGCTGTGGAGAAAGACCTGGACACTAGGCAGGCTGTTCAGGAGCTTCAGCGAGAATTTCCCACTGTCTTCAGCACAGAGATGGGCCTGTGCACAAAAGCATGTGCCACTATCCACCTCAAGAGCGATGCCACACCTGTCTTCCGCCCGAAGAGGCCAGTTGCCTTCCACGTGATGAGGACAATTGACGAGGAACTCGAACGTCTCCAGTCATCCGGAATCATATCACCGGTCGAGTTCTCATCTTGGGCAGCTCCAATTGTCGTGGCACGGAAGCCAAACGGCAAGATCCGAATCTGTGGGGATTATTCTACAGGACTCAACGAGGCAGTCGAGACGAATTGCTTCCCCATCCCGGATCCGGATAGCTTGTTCAGTAACTTCTCTGGCAAGCGATTCTTCAGCCACATTGATCTCTCCGACGCTTATCTGCAAATTCCCGTCGACGAAGAGTCTAGCAAGCTCCTCACAATCCACCCGCCTCGCGGATTGTTCCGCTTCAATCGACTCCCTCCTGGCATTCGTAGTGCTCCAGGAATTTTCGAGGAAATCGTCGAACGGATGCTCCAGGGAATCCCAGGTGTCATATCGTACTTTGATGACATCTGCGTGGCCAGCGCCAGCGCCGAGGAACATTTTTCCACACTTAGAGCTGTCTTCGCGCGCCTCCAGGAATACAATTTCCGAGTGAAGCTGGAAAAATGTAAGTTTTTCTCCTCTAACATCAAATTTCTCGGCGTAATTGCAGACGAAAAAGGCCTGAGCCCTGATCCTGGAAATATCGACGCTATCAAGGAGATGCCCGCGCCCAAGAATATTCACGAGCTTCGCAGTTTTCTTGGCGCCGTGCAGTTCTGGGGGAAATTCGTGCCGAACATGAGCGAAATTCGCGCCCCCATGGACCATCTCCTTAAGAAAGGCGTTCGATGGCGGTGGACGCGGGACTGTGCGAGTGCTTTTAGGCGTTTCAAGGAAATCTTGAGCTCCAACCTGCTCTTAACGCACTACGACCCGAATATGCCGATATTTGTTGCCTCCGATGCTTCTTCCCACGCAATTGGGTGTGTTGCGTATCATAAACTCCCGGATGGAAGTCTGAAGGCCTTCTATCATGCGTCCAGGAAGCTCACAGACACCGAATCTCGATACAGCCAGATCGAGAAAGAGGCTCTAGCGATCATCTTTGCAGTGAAGAAGTTCCACCGCTATATCTACGGGCGGAAATTCAACTTGATGACCGACCACAAGCCTCTTGTGTCCATCTTCGGCAGCAAAAACGGCATTCCTGTCCACACCGCAAATCGGCTGCAACGCTGGGCCCTCATCCTTCTCGGATACGACTTCGAGATTCAGTATATGCCCACGGACAAGTTTGGGCATGCTGATGTGCTCTCTCGACTCATCTCGGCGCAGAGGCGTGATCAGGATGATGAAGTAATCATCGCGCAGATCGAGTCAGAGGAGGCCCTGGACGATGCAGTCACTCGAGATGCAGCATCACAACTCCCGGTTGACTACATGATGATTAACCGCGCTTCTCAGACATCACGAACGCTCCAAGAAGTCGCAAAATACATCATCGGTGGATGGCCATCCACGGAGAAGGCCATAAAGTCCAGGGAAGTTGCGCAATATTATAAGATTCGTGATGCTCTCTCGTTAATAAAAGGTTGCGTATTTTACAGGGACAGACTGGTGATTCCTGAGGCATTCCGAGATAAAATCCTGAAGCAACTACACGGAGCTCACCCAGGCATGTCGCGCATGAAATCCTTGGCTCGAGGATATGTATTTTGGCCTGGCATTGACGGTCAAATTGAACAGCGTGTCCGGAACTGCCAGGAATGCGCCGCCGCCAGTAAATCCCCTGTAAAATCGCACCTTTCTTCATGGCCATTGGCGACAAGATTCTGGCAAAGAATCCATGTCGACTATGCCAAATATAAGACGGACTACTTTCTGCTCATCGTGGATGCCTTCTCAAAGTGGCCTGAGATCTTCAAGACATCAACGATGACCGCGAACGTGACCAAGGACAAACTGCGCGAGTGCTTCGCAAGACACGGCTTGCCGGAAACTCTTGTGAGCGACAACGGCACGCAGTTTACCAGCGAAACCTTCGGCGACTTCTGCAAGGAGCACGGCATTAACCATGTCCGCACGGCTCCCTACTGCCCTGCCAGTAACGGTCAAGCAGAGCGTTTTGTCGACACACTCAAACGGTCGCTGGAAAAGCAGAAAAACGTCCCTCTCGACACGGCCTTACAAAACTTCCTGGCGAACTATCGAGTGACGCCGAATGAGAATTCGCCGGAAGCAAAGTCCCCATACGAAGTGGTGTATGGTAAGAAGGGCCGCACAATCTTCGATCTTCTTAAGGAGCCTCAGCAGGAGCCAATCCGACGGAATGAGAAGATGGAAGAGGCTTACAACCGTCGTCATGGCACTCGAGCTCGCTCCTTTACGAGGGGGGAGGAGGTTTACGCCAAACTTTACGCTCAAGGTGGCGTAAAATTCAAATGGACATCTGGAGTAGTGATCGAGCGTCGAGGATCCGTTAACTACAACATCCGACTGGCCAATGGAACCCTTATTCGCTCTCACATCAATCAATTGAGACGTCGTCATTCCGGGGCGAATCAAACATCAGATTGTTTGCCACTGCCCACTACGTCTCGAGGATCTGGCCCTACTCCAGCCCCACTCCCGGCGCCGTCCACCCAATCGACGCCTGGCACACCAAACAGACCGATTACAATATCGCTGCCCTCCTCAACTGCCTCGGATCAACCATCACCGCCCGCACCATTGACACCAGACACGCCACCAGCTCCTGCTGCTCGTCCTGCGCCTGGAACACCTATTTATAGACGTCAGCGCAAGTCCATTGGAGTCCCAAGAAGGCTGGAGGATCTGTTTTAAGACGGCTCAGCGTCTTTTCCCTGGGGGGAGGTGTTAGATGGTGACCAGACCAACTGGGATGAACTGGGAACAGTTCACCCCCACTCCGCAACTCTTCTTCCTCAGAGTTGCCCAGTATTGGCTCTCGCCAATCTCTCCCTCTCTTAATTTTGTCACTTGGATTTTTACATTTGAACTCTGTGCATCTACTTAAAATTAATTGAAATAAACGCAGTGAACTAAAGTCACCTCGTGAGTTTAACTGTGGAAACGGCGACGAGAAGGGATTAACCAGAATCTTCAACTTTACTTCTTATTAAAGGTTAGTCCGCGATATAACATCCTATTAGAAATACGGACAACAATTGAGGAAAGTAGATTTTCTTTCCAGAACCACGAAAAATGGCGTAGAAAAACATCATTTATACAGATAAATTAAAGATTCTTGTGCTTCAAAGCATTTGGAGGTTAGAAATAAATATTTTCGGGTGTTTTTTTGTCCTCTGTGAGACTGAAAATCATGAAAAACTGGAAAAAATTTTAATCAAATCGATTGATATATCGAGGAATCGAGTTTTGACTGTGCTTAATCAATGTAACACATTTTTAACATTCCTTATTTGACTGGGAATCGCTCCAAATATCGTGTATTGCGACATTTCATGAAATTTGAGTATTTCACAGGAAACCTTCAGGAAATCTTCTAATATACGCTTTTCTGAGACTAATATTCTTTAAATCAAATGAACTCGTGTTACAATTGGCATAATTGAGGCTTTTTCAGGTGTTTCGGCGTCTCCACTTGCCGTGTGTCTCCGCTGAGCTTTGATAAGAGAAAAGAGAGCAGAGAGAGAGAGAGAGAGAGAGAGAGAGCGAGAGCACGTGAGATTTGACAGCGACTCTGTGTTTCTCGGCTCGCCCGCTTGGGGCGCCAAATTGCGAAATTGTTACATCATAAATTTGTTTTGGAGTCCAATTTTCACGGATTTTCGCCACAAAAATCCCACTTAATGTGATAAATTGCAAGACGAGTGGCCAGGAGACATCTTGTGCGTGCCCCAGTGAGTGAAAGTGTGCGGAAAAGCGGGTGGGAAGTGTGTGAAAAGGCTGCTCGAAGTTCGGGTGGAGAAATGTCAAATGATAAGAAGGTTAGAAGTGGCTCAAGAAGAAGAGAAATTTTCCTT
Source organism: Phlebotomus argentipes (assembly GCF_947086385.1). Classification (NCBI taxonomy): domain Eukaryota; kingdom Metazoa; phylum Arthropoda; class Insecta; order Diptera; family Psychodidae; genus Phlebotomus; species Phlebotomus argentipes. The sequence goes on from NW_026776174.1 coordinate 6,971,434, forward strand.
TGCATTTTTTCCTCTGTGTCTTGTTTGTTAATTTTAGCCAACATTTTGCGTCTCAATTGGCTCTTGAACACACTTTTCCTCGATTGGCTGTCAGTTTGTGTTCTAATTGGGGCTTGTTTTTCTTTCTTTTTATTTCGCAGTTCCTCCCAAGAGTTTCACTGAATCCTTTAGCAAGGCTCGCGCGAGTGTTTTGAGGGACTCTCGCTCAAGGCCACATTTTCTCGCACATCCTAAGATTCTTCACTGTATTTATTTTGCGTTTTACTTGGTTGAGATTTTCTTGTCCTCTGTTGATATCTTTTGCTTGGTGGGGCCAGAAAAAGGGCCGAAAAAGCGCGCACTTTTCCGGGAAGATTCTGTTGAGAAAGTGACTTTTGGGGGAAATAAGAAAGGAGGCAAGAGAAGTAAAGTTAATGGCTGCTTATTTGAATCGCACACTATCGATGGTGACGGGAAATGGATCCATCTCGTCCTTTGACACATCGTCACTGGCGGAAACGCGGGGCCTGCACAACACGGCCAACGACGTCTCCCCGTTGCAGATCTTCGTGCGCGCCAAGAAGAAGATCAACGACATCTTCGGCGAGATCGAGGAATATGTTGTGGAGACGACCAGATTTGTCGACAGTGGTGAGTTGAATTGCCTCCCAAATCGGCCCCGGAAGTCACTCTCTTCTGACGCTCCTTTTGGGGGTGCTCTTGCAGATCAGCCCGGGGAGCTGGACATGATCGACAAGTACGAGAAGGAGGCCTTCAGCAGCTACGTGCACAAGGTGGCCGGGATCCGCGAGGTGCTGGCGCGCGATCACATGAAGGTGGCCTTCTTCGGGCGCACGTCCAACGGCAAGAGTTCGGTGATCAACGCCATGCTGAGGGAGAAAGTCCTGCCCAGCGGCATCGGACACACCACGAACTGCTTCTGCCAAGTCGAGGGCGTCGATGGACACGAGGCGTATCTGGTGAAGGAAGGATCTGAGGAGAAACTGAACGTCGTGGTGAGTGAATCGCTCATTAAAGTGCTAATTTTACTGTGAAATAATTCAACAAGTGAATAGAAAACTCTGATAAGTCGATTTTTCATATATTTTTGAATAGCTTTTTGTCTAAAAAAAAATTTTGTTGCAGCGTCAACTATGAAAAATCTTACTTTTTCCCAAGAAAACTGTCTTAAACTGCAGTATTTTGCAAAATTGCTTCTCTGATAAACATTCTAATTTCAGATTACTGGAATTTTCATCAAATATTTATTCGTAAAAGACTTTAAATGGGAAAATATGGAATATTTTTAATTTTCTTCAATGCAGAAGTTTGACAAAATCAATGAAAAGTATTAAAAATTGATTTCTTACAAATCGTTTGGTTAAAATGTACTCAAAATTTATTACAAATTGACTTTTAGATACCAATATTGTCTGTTTATCTATTAAATTTGCCATATTTTAGTCAAAATTCCAATAAATATCAATAAAATCAACTGAAATATTCACAAAATAATTATTATAGGACAAAAATTAACATTTTATTAAAGTTTTAACGAGTGTTTGAGTTAAAATTCGGCAAATTACTTTATAATTTTTTGAATTTGCAGTTGATTTTATTGGTATTTATTGGAATTTTAACTAAAATATTACAATTTACTTGATAAACTGAAAATATTAGTATTCAAAAGTCGATTTTTAATAGATTTTGAGTACATTTTGTCCAAACAACCTCTGAAAAATCAACTTTTCATACTTTATATCACCTTTTCTTTAATGTTTTGAAGCGAAAAATTAAAAGATGTGACAAATATTATATTTATTCTGAAACTAAGAGCATTTCAGGGAAATCTCGAATGAATTTTTCTTCGTTTCACCCGGCGAAGTTGATTATAATGGCTTATTAATTGATTATATCTTCTCTTTCAGTCGGTTCAACAGTTGGCGAACGCCTTGAGCCAGGAGAAGCTGAACGAATCCTCGCTGATACGGATCTTCTGGCCACGCGAGCGTTGCAGTCTTTTGCGCGACGACGTGGTGTTCATGGATTCGCCTGGCGTTGACGTGTCGCCGAATCTGGACGATTGGATTGACAATCACTGTCTCAATGCCGATGTTTTCGTGCTTGTCCTCAACGCAGAATCCACAATGACGATTGCTGTATGTTTTCCTGTGCAATTTTCCCTTTTCACTGTCTCAAATTGTTGCCTGTTTTTCCTCTGCAGGAGAAATCCTTTTTCCACGAAGTCTCTCAGCGACTATCAAAGCCCAACATCTTCATTCTCAACAATCGATGGGACGCTTCGGCGAATGAGCCTGAATTTCAAGAATCTGTAAGTCTATTGAGTTGTCTTTAATTGAAATCTCACGTTTCACTCATTATCAGACGTTTTTAAGGGGTTAAAATTATAACTTTCTCAATATTGCCATGACTAATTTGCGTTTGAATTCATCAACAAACATGTAGAGATAAGATTTTGATTAAAAATCTCAAGTTACAGTTGAGATAAGGAGGAGAGAAAATAGAGACTTAAATGAGGTATTTTTGTATAATTCCTAATGTGAAAAAAAGCCAAAGGAATTCCTTGAAAAGGTGAGAAGAGTTGAATTTGCTTTCGACGGCACTTCTAGTGTTCTAAAGAGTTCTTTAGAGTCGAAGAGAGGCGAGGAATTGTGGCGATAATCACGCAAATGAGTTTATTTTGGCTTCTCGGTGTATTTATTTATTCTTTAGAGGCCTTAAAGACAGTTAAAGTTGGGTTTATTTGGGGGCTTTTTGTAAAATTGATTGGTGCGCTTGTCGCGATGCAGGTGAAGGCGCAGCACACGGAGCGATGCACGGACTTCCTGACCAAAGAGCTGAAGGTGTCGCTGCCGAAGGAGGCGGAGGAGAGGGTGTTCTTCGTGTCGGCCAGGGAGACGCTGCAGGCGCGCCTGAAGGAGGCTCAGGGGCAGCCGGCGCACTTGGGCGCCATTGCGGAGGGCTTTCAGAATCGCTACTTTGAGTTCCAGGACTTTGAGCGGAAGTTCGAGGAGTGCATCTCGAAGAGTGCCGTGAAGACGAAATTCGAGCAGCACAGTCGCGGCGGGAAGCAAATTGCCAAGGACATGATCTCGATGCTGGACAACATCTACGACAGGGCGTCTTGTCTGAAGAATCAGAAGTTTGAGCATCGGCGGCTGCTGATTGAGCGCATCAACAGCACGGATCAGCAGCTGGCGCAGGTGACGCGCGAGATGAAGTCCAAGATCCACACGATGGTGGAGGAGGTGGAGCAGAAGGTGTCGAAGGCGCTGAACGAGGAGATCTGGCGCCTCGGCGTGCTCGTGGACGAATTCCCGCTGCCCTTCCACACCGATCCGGTGGTGATGAGCATCTACAAGCGCGAGATGAATGGGCATGTGGAGCAGGGATTGGGCTCCAATCTGCGCGCCAGACTCTCCACCGCCATGGCGATGCAGATGGAGACGGCGCAGCGCGAGATGACGGAGAAGATGCACTCACTGCTGCCCAGTGATGTATTGAGTCAGAAGCTGACGACTTATGCTGTGCGCCAGCAGCCCTTCGAGATGTTCTACACGCTCAATTGCCAGAACTTGTGCGCCGACTTCCAGGAGGATCTGGAGTTTCGCTTCTCCTGGGGCGTCACGGCGATCCTGCAGAGGATCAATAATCGCGCCAAAGACAAGAAGAGCGGCGACAAGACGCACATGATTACGCGCCAGAGCAGCCAATCGAGTGTGCCGCCAATGTTGTCACCGGTTGCCGATCAGCCGGACGGGGCGAACTGCATTGTGCCTTACGGGGGCGCCAGCATCACTCCCGAGCAGCTTTCTCTCCTCTCCAACATGGCCGTGGCCACGATGGGCTCGCACGGCACAGTCGGCGGCATCATCGTGTCTGGGCTGCTCTTCAAGGCCATCGGCTGGCGCGTCCTCGTCGGCATTGGCGTCCTGTACGGCTGTGTGTATCTCTACGAGCGCCTGTCGTACACGAACTCGGCCAGGAAGCGGCGCTTCAAGAGCCAATATGTGAAGCACGCGACGAAGAAGCTGAAACTTATCGTCGATCTCACGTCCGCCAACTGCAGTCATCAAGTTCAGCAGTGAGTATCACTCAGTTCACCCACTCTAAATGGGGGCTTTAGTGGCGAGCGAGCGAGCGAAAGGTCTTTAAATTTCAATTTTCGAGAGCATTAAATGGCCACAATGTTTGCAGACAATAATAATAATAATAATAATGAATAATTTTGCAGCCTCTGCAAATTTGCTGTGTCGTTAAGAAGTCATGACTAAGCATTTATATGAGCTCTAATGACTTTGGCTGTGATTAATGTTGCTTCGCAGAGTGGATAATGCAAATAAATCGAGCAGCACGAAAGTCCGCTCTATTTGTAATCGCACAACATATGAAATATCGCAAAATCGACTAAAATAGCATCGGGGAGGCTAAATATGACGAAATGTGACGAAAAAAGGGGGGGTCATTTTTTGGTAAATGTGCTTGTAGCGCTTAAAAAGTCATGAAGTTTTCACCGACAAACTTTTGATGTCAAATTCAACCCCTCCGTCCGCCATTTTGAACACATTCAAAACACATTTTACTCATTTGTTCAGCCCCTATGACATGGATTGGGCTCAAATTCTGATATGTTATAGCTGGTCTCAAGACCTTTCCAACGAACCGCCACTTAAGGACCTATGTCCTTAAGGACCCTAGGTATAAGGGTTCAAATTTCGAAACTTTAAATAGCCATAACTCCGCTTCTAATTACACAATTTGAATAATTTAAAGCTCTTTGGAAAGTTCTCAGGAAATGATTTCTCTCATTTAATCATCATAAGTTGATAAAACTACCACTAGGGGCGCTAAAGTCGAAATAACGAATTTTAAAAACTTAAAATCGACTTTCTGGGTAAAAACGTTTAGCATTTTCTTTAAATTTTACTATGTTGTTGCTTAGATCAAGACCTTTTTGATGAGATTTCAGTATGTTGTAGTCCACGTCAGGACGTCTCTAACAATAAGTCATAACTTTTCACCGCTGCAAAAGGACCTGAATTATGACAGTTCAAAGTTTTGATTTTGAAATCGCTCAAACTCAAACTTAACTCTAACTCGGAAAGATTTAGCAAAACTCTACAACTATTAAAAAAAAAAGAGAGAAATTTGTTCGATTTCCGCTTAAGGCTATAAAGTCAAGATTAATGTTTGCAAAATTTAAAAATCAAGCATTTTGATAATCCGAAAAAAGGGTTAAACTCTTTCTATCACAGCCATAGAATCCGAGTTAATGTGGTAGATGATGATTTAATATGTCATGAGTTGTGGCGATTTGAAATTTAAGCGTTCACTTATCACGTCCTTTTGCCTTCTTTGCCAGGGAATTGACCAGCACGTTTGCCCGACTGTGTCGCACTGTTGACGCTGCGTCGTCTGACATGAACGAAGACTTGCGCTCCGTCGAGGCGCTCCTCAATCAACTGGAGGCGAATCAGAAGCAAATGAAGCTACTCCGCAATAAGGCCAATTACATCACGAATGAATTGGAAATCTTCGAGAACAACTACATCAAGTCCAACTGAGCGGCGGCGGCAAATCGATTGCGAGAGAGACTCAAATATGTTTAGGTAATCAATTTGGAAGCTTCTTTTACCGTCAAAAAAAAATAAGCACGAATGAAAAATTGTTAAATCCAGTCGAGAATGTGCGATAAATTGTAAAAAAGAACACTTTTATTGCAGAGAAGAGAAGATAATGTTCCAATTTTAGGCAGAATTCATGTGATTTCATGTCAAAAAAAACCTTGAATTTCTGCAGCAAAGCAGCTTAGAGATTGGACAGATTGGTTGAATTGATATTCAGATGATTAGAAATTGTAGATAAAATTCCCATGTTAGAATTGTATAAGAAAAAAATCTCTAAATTAAACGTATAATAGAAAATACACGCACAATTTGCATTGTGATTCATCGAAAAACGGCAGTCCTTCACACATATTTCGCAATATTTACCCCACTTAAATATTATTTCCTCTTCGGCCGAAACAGATAAATTTGTGAGGTAATTGAAAGCAGTTCCGATGAAGTGACAAAATCACCGCGCGCGCGTTCAGTGAAATGCCTTCGATTTATTGCATCACTCGACGAGAGACGCGAGCAAAAGCTCAACTTGGCGGCGGTGAACCTGAAGCGCCGAGAGTCGCAGTGTTTGAAAATGTATTAAGAGAGAGGCGTCAAAAGACAAATCAATCATGAGTCACAATCATGATTGACTGTTGATAGATTTGATCAAATATAGAAGCATAAAGTGTGAAATTCCATGTGCAAACATAGGAAAAATGGTTTCACACACCGACTTTTTGTCGCGCCGGCTGTGAAAAGTGTCCAAAAAATCCGCATGCGAATGGAATTCTTCAAGTCTGACGCCTTGACGTGACTCCAATATATTACGATAGTCAATTGAGCGATTGCAGCAGCGCGAAAAACTCTCCGTCGCTCACTGCCTTGGGTCAAGTTCTCGCAGACTTGATCGGGAAATGACTGGATTTTCGTCTTTCTGCGAATTTCCCTTCACTCTATCGCTCGTCTAAAGGCTTTAATGTATTTGCGTGCTTAGCAGGAAATTAAAGTATGTGGAATTTCTGCTTAATCTCTCCGAGTTTTGTGACTCAATTATGGAATTTTGATGGAAATCTGATAGAATCAATGATGATAACGAGGCCTGAAAGAACACATGAAGATGTCCAAAGCTAGAGAATGTGAAGGGATTCGAGCAACTTCAATTTGTCCTTCAATTAGAATATAAATTGCTGCATTATCATATCATAGTAGCATGAATAATGTGAGTAAATTTCTGCAAAGCTTTCGCCCAACTGTCTTCAAGTTTGTGCCACTAAAAGCCCACAGCAAGAATGAAAGGTGAGAAGCAAAAAGTGCTAAAAAATCATGCAAATATGGAAATAACAAGTCGTTGCAACTTTGATTTCATAACATTTTAAATAAACTGTTGAAAATATGAATTCATAAAAAGGCGTTGGAAGATTTGTGATTCAAAATATTTACAAAAGTAAAGAATTTTGATCTTTTAATTCATATATTTCGTCGCGTGCAGACAAGAAGAGCCGGAAAATTCACATGAAAAGCAATTAAATTGAGAGCAATAATGTTTTTAGGCTTGTTTTTGGGTTATTGACCACAAATTGGTTGGATTTTCGGGGTTTTTTGTGCACATTTCAGTGCAACAGATTGAGGGTATATTATTCCGGACATCTTTCGACCTGTTCAAGGAAATTTATTGACTTTCCAGAGCAAATTTTAGCAACAGAAAACATCTGTGCCTTAATTTCACAGCAAAAACATCTTCCTGGACATTCTGGTCAGCAGAATCCTTCGAGAATCTCGTATTAAATACGCTCAATGTCAGGGAGCGTCGCCTTTTGCCCTGTTGAATTCATTCTCCGCGTTGAAAACATCCTGGAAGCTTATTGATATTAGTTTGAAGAACATTTCCTTGCTTTCACGCGGAGGAAAATGGCCAGAAACTGGGCTCAAGTTGGAATATTCTGCCCTGCAACGCCTTCTCGTTTGCATTTAATATTGATTGCCGCCAAAGTTGCATCGTCAATTTGTAATTTTTACAATCTGAAGTACGAAAAAATGGGTAAAGTTGCAACGATCCTTGAGTTTGACTTATCGCTAATTGTGTGTGTGAGAAGAATTTGCGGCTCAGCCACTCAATCAATCGATCAATTACTGTGCGTTTGTTGTTTTACGGAATGAAATTAACCCATTCGGTCGCACGTGACTTATCATCGTGGGATTTCACTTAGATAGTAACAGTAAATTTTCCTCACTCTATCTCTGCATTATTGGTTGATAATTGAAATTGACTGGCAAATTGTCTTGGCGCGCTGACGAGGCACATTTTTGCAGCATATTCGTTGATTTATTTGGGCAATTAGCGCAGATAAAGCGCTATCATGGCCCAGTGTCTTGTGTGGGAGATTTGGCCACATGATTTGCCATTTGCCTAATCAATCTCCCCATTCCTCACCTCTGCTCGCACTTTCCTTTCCTCCACCATCAATCCTCCTGGGCGAAGAGAGAGTCTGAAGCTGCGGCGCGTGCAGAGAAGAAGCATTGAAAATTGATGTGTTATTTTCCTCCTTTTTGTCCCGCTTTTTGTGGGGTGAAATAAAAGGCACTCAAGTGACAATAAATAGGGAAGTTATACATTTAATATTCTTAAATTATATACACGTTACGTATAAGTTGTCAATTAATTCTTTGAACTCTTTTTTCTGTTACAATTGTTCCATTTATAAAAATTCACACGCAGATGCGAATTTCTAAGTAGTTTAAACGTTGGTTTTCTTGTTTTGTGATTCAAAAATGTGCCTAGCTTTTTCCTCCTTGTGCCTTTTTTTGTGTCGAAGCCTCTCGAGAGATTCACTCCTCATTCTGCAAGGAAAGCGGATGGGGTTTAGTGGGGGGTTTTGTATCGTGCGTGATGAGCAGGGAGACTCACGAGTAAGGGATACACGAACGTGGTGACGGCGTCTTTGGCGAGGGCGTTTCGGGAGACACAGGTGAAGCCGCCCATGTCGCTCCACTTGAGATTGGTGATGACGAGCTCTCCCGTGGGGAGCACCCGGTAGCGCGGCTCCTGGCCGCTGATGAGGCTGTCGTTGCCGTCGAGCCAGTAGATGTCGGGCCGCGGGCGGCCGATTGTGTTGCAGGGCAGCACGATGTCGGAGCCCATGAGCTCCAGCAGGACAGTGTAGTAGAGCACGATGCGGGGCTTCTGGGCGCCGCCGCCGGGGCTCAGCAGGGTGCTGATCATGTCCGACGTGAGGTTGTGCTTCGGCCGGCCGTGGTGCGGCGCCGCGACCACCGTGGTGGTGGCGAAGGCCGTCTGGCCGCCCGACCGACCCACGCAAGTGTACGTCCGCTCCGTGGGGGCGGCGTGCTCCAGCACGAGACGCGACCGGACACGTGCCAGCGCGCTGGGGCTCGCCTCCGACACCACGTTCGTCTCCATCTCGTTGAGCTGCAAGACAGAGAGAGAAGAGAGCTCGTTCAATTGCCTCTCGCTCACCAAACACGAGACGCGCCAACATCAGCAATTGATTTCAATTGGCAGTGAAGAGAGAAATCCCCAGAATTATTGACGTCAGAGGCCCCTTTTTTGCGCCCATGACCAGACAAAGAAAGGTCTTCTGAGCGTGTCTTCTGGGAAATCATTGACTTTTGCATGCGCGAACTATTTTCGGACCATTGGGAATCTATCTAATCTCTTCCCAGCGGAAGACACTATCACTCGTCTTCATTAATTAGCACTTTCCCAGAATGGAATCGTGTTGTTTTTTGGCAATTACAATATTGTTCTAACGAATCATTCCCTCCAAAATACTCTCTTCCCACCATTTTTTTTTCAGGAGTTTTTGACGCTCTTTTCCCAGAAAAGTCAGCGGGTGTGTGTGATATCATGAGACGCCCAAAAGCTGCCTTTTGGCACTTTCTCAAGGTTTCTAAACATGGAAAATTCCCATAACACCCAAACACATAGCGGATGTGCACGACCTGCTGAATTGGCAAGGTGTCCTCTTAACTTAAGAGACAATGGGGGAGATAATAAGATGCAAAAGTATTCCTTTCTTTCATGCTCTTCTCCTAACAATATTGTCCCCATTCTTTGGATCAAAAACCACCATATTAATCCTTTTTGTAGGTTATGTAACGAAGCAAGGACAAATTTAGTGAATAATTCACATTCTAGCGTATCTCTTAAGCTCAAATGGAGGAGATCGCCATCTTTTGGTGCCAAGAAACATTGATTTGGACTCGGAAATGTTTATTTAGAAAACTTTCTGGACGATTTTAAATCCATTGGAATATCACAAGAGACGATTTTGTGATCTGTAAAGTTTACAAACGGAGTCTTTTGAGGATCTTTTAGTGATATTTTGAGGTTATGGTGGGAAAACACCCCAAAAAATCGATTTAAATGAATTCTTACAGAAATATCGGATGGAAACTTAATACAACATAATCTTTTCCTTTAATTGGACTCCTTTGATGCCTAGAAATAGTGTAAATTGTGCTAAAATCGTACATAACCTCAAAAATAGTCATTTGGACTTGGAAAATGTTGCTTTTGTTAACTTTCTGGGCCATTTTGACTCTGAATCTGATGATTTTGGGGTCTAGAAGGCTTCTAAACTAAGTCTTTTGAAGATCTCTGAGTGATATTTTGAGGTTATGGTGGGAAAGGACACCCTTGGAAGGGCTGAGAAACAGTGTAGAGATTTGGGACATAATTGAGGCTCCCTCTTAAGCTGAGAGCTTGCGCCAGTACTCACCAGATTGAGCGGCGTGCTGCCTCGCACCCAGTGAATGGTCGGCGGCGGCGATCCTGCGACCTCGCACTCCAGCTCCACCGTGGCGCCGGGCTCATGGGTGACCCGCGCGGCCGGCGCCGCCGTCACCTTCACCCAATCCTGCGCCTCGACGAACTTGCCCGAGTCGCCGGACTGCAGTGAGTTGCTGGGCTCGCTGAGGCTCCGGCCATTGGCGAGGCCGCACACCAGAAAAATCCCAATCGCGAACAGGAGCGATGAACTCATTTCCTACGGATGGGAGATAATTTTTTCTGCTCATTCAATTGTCTTTGGAGTGAATTGTTGGGCCTGTGCGTTCACGCGAGATGTTTATACTCGGGCGCGCAGACCTTATCGTGTGACTTCTTGTTTTGCGAAAATTATTTAATAATATCAAGTGAAAGAAGATGCTCGTACGACGTGAGCATCACTTTTTGCCCGATTGTGTTTATAAATATTGAGCGGAGCGCTCCTCTTTCCGGCGGTCAGCTCCACGATGATAGTGGCTGACAGATGTTGTGTGATTGGCCCAGAGTGGAATCAAAAGAGGTCACACTGCCTGGACGTCATCTGGGCAGAGAGTGAGAGATTGTCTATTTTTGTTCCCGAATCTCCGCCTTTATCAGCCTTTTCTCTGAGGATTTTCATTGAGCAGAGCGCGGCGCAGCGGCGGCCGTGGATTGTGAATTGTGGATCTCTGTGGAGGCTTGTCTCTAAGGCGGCAACAGTCTCCGCACATTCACGGGGAAATGAACCCACGAGATTCTGCAGCAAGTATGGAAATTGGCAATTTACCGATCATGCGACATCTGTGATTGATTGAAACGGCCCCAGTTCCGCCGGACTCGCGCGCGCAAGACGCGTCTATCATGTCGTATCATCTCGCCGATGCGTGGGAATTCACGTGAGATTATCGTGAGAGCCCCACTTGCGGCTGCCCCGCAGCACGAATGGCGATCGGGACGTGCGGTGCTGAGGCCTCAGCATTGCCACATTGTATCACGTGTCGGCAAATTGACTAAAAATTGCCCTCAAGTATTTGTGCGCGATGAGCATTTCTGCCACACAAAATAATTCGCGAGACGGAATGCCGCGAGATCGATTAGCGCACTTTTGAAAGTGTTTCGCCTTTCATTCGATTCTCCGCGGGACCGGAAGTTCAAGTGCTAGATTTTTTCCTCCTCCTCTTCATCATCATCTTCTCCCAATTCCGCGAACGTTGCGCACATTTTGTGACGCGTAAGAAGAAGAAGTGTTTGGGGGAAAAAAGTTAGCAATTGCGACGCGACTGAAAATTCACACAAGTTCTTAAGTTAAGAGACTCACCATCACTCTCACAAGTTCAAGCGACAAGATTATCCCTTGAACACCCGATCAATGAGACAACTCCTTGGCAGATGGAACAACTGTTCCTCCTCTTCCTTGTCGCGTCCTTCTTTTCCTCCACCCGGCAAGTGCGCGCGTTGTGCAGAAACAGGGACGAAAGGCGGGACACGAGCGCGGATCCCAGGCGAAAAAGGGGTGTTATGTCACAAAATTCACACAGTTCCGACAATCGTCAAGTTCAACAGTGGCTCTAATGCAATTTCGCGTGCAGATTGAAGCAGTTTTTTGCATCAACATATGTCTTGTAGTCTTCAACTCGGCTCACTATTTCAAGTGATCCTTCCTTCGCTCCAATTCGAGACTTCTTTTCTCCCACTTGTATAATTTATCTTCCACTGCTGCACGCTATTTTTGCCACTCTCTCAGACTCCTCCAAATTCCTCCAAATCTCACCACCACCACTTAACTCACGAGCGCGCGATTCCTGATCAATCTCTCACTTGGCCAATCATTGGGCAACAGAAGTTACTTTTATTTCTCGAGCAATTATACACGGGATTTTTATGCAATAAAATGACTCTTGTAATCAAATTCAGCTCTATCACAAACTCTGACTCTGATACACTCTGGAGCGCTAAAGTGCAATTTAATTTGCAGACTGATTACTCTGCATAAGTGGAAAAATTCACGGAGGAAAAAAATTTGTAGACTTTTTCGCTACTTTGCACGTTTTTTTCGACGAATACTTTTCTTTTATTTTCTTCACCACAGCGCGACTGAATTCTCTCCTCTCACAACGAGACTGTGATGACGATTTAGCTGAGCGACGGTCAGAGACTAAGTGAATGAAACGGCTTCGATTTATTATTTATATTCGCCTCGCCATGGCACTGATAAAGATACAATAAGTGTTGATGTGTGATTTTCAATATTAATGGCGCGCAAATGTGTGTGCGTGACTGTCGAGAAAAATTCACGATAATTATAAGAGTATCACTTCTTTCACAGCTCTTATTTCTCTCACTCGCGCGACTCTCGTGTTCTTCTCTTTTCTGTCTCTCTGACTGTCTGAATCATGGCAAGAATTGCACGGGAACAGCACTTTGCCGGCCAAAAAAGCCTTGCTTTCGGTTGCAAAAATTGCACATTGCGCACGTGAAATTCCATCAAATTCCCACTTTTCCCTCAGCTTTCAAAGGACGCGAAGGAGTTGTGTGAAAATGGTAGAGTTTTTTCCTTTCAAATCTCCTCGCCTAAATTGTTGGCAGATAAATCTCGTGAAGTCTGCGTGATTGGCAGTATGGAAAATTTGTGGATCGTCAATGTCAAGGCTTTTTACTCACGAAAAGAATACACACTTGATATTTTTACTCTCCTTGCTGTCGTGCTTATCGTCACGACTCCAAAAACTGTCCCTCAACGTCGCGAGATACGCAGCAATATCTCTGGGACAATGGCACATCTGATTAGCTTCTGGGGCCTCAATTCAAAAACCCATTCAAATACAAACCACCGCATCAGAATTCCACATTTTGACTGGCGCAATCATATGGGGGAAAAAAGGGGTAAAACTTAAGAGACAAAGTGCTGAAAATGAGGTGCGAAGCGACGACAGTGCGACACAGAAAGAAGGAGTCTCAGCAACTCACATGGATGTCTTACATCAGCCAATTGTCGATGGTCTCGATCATGATCGCCGGGCATCATGAAATATTGACTGTGCTGAATTGATTTATTTATAAATTCAAATCCTATGCACATCTAATTTTGACTCTTGTCGAGACACTTGGAGAGATTGTCCGTGGCTGAATCTCAATTTCCTGGCTCACGGTACGAAATGTCGCGCGGGAGACAGATTGGATTTACAAGTCAATTGATGAGGAGGAATTTTTCTTAAACTCTCTGCCAAAATGAAATATTCATGCGAAGAACGGAAAGACGCCATTTCTCGATCCGATGTCTGGGGTGGAAAGTAGATCTCTCATTCCTCAAAGAATACTTCATCGCGTTGTGGCTTCAAAAAAAATCCCCCAAGGGGAAGATAATACGGCTAAACTGTGTACACCACTTTCAGAACCAATTTTCCAACTTTTTTGGGATCATAACCTCAAATTTAGGAGGAAAAGACGCCATTTTTAAAAGTATTTTTAAAATATTTGACGTTTCCAGCGGATATTTTTATGTCAATCAACTTTCAATCACTCTTTTAGATGCGCTTTGCAACATAACCTAAAAATTGTTTTGAGATATTGAAAAGAATAACTAAAAAAATCTTATTCGGAATCTTTTAAAGACATAGCTAATCGACAAAAAACTGCTATTTGCTATTTCAGAGCAGAAAATTAATCAAACAGCTCTTGAAATACACAAATTTTTATTATACAACAATATTTTAGAGGTTATGATCAATCTTAGTGCAATTAAAACTGTTTAACATTGAACGCTTCATCAGATAAGATTTCATTTACTATTACTGTGAAATTATATCAGCTTAGATGCAAGAATTAATGATTTTGAAGGTTATTTAGTGGCAAAATTTGTCTTAAATTAATCACATAACCTAGAAGGATGCAAAGTACAATTCTTTTTCTCCAAGTATCTCTCTAAATTCCTTTAGAAAGTGACTTTTCAACGTACCATATTGCAAACATTCACGCACTGCAACTTCCAAATACTTCCATTGAAATGTACACCACTTCTCACCACAATATCTCCCCCTTGAGAAAAACTACGCAATACTTAATCACTAAAAAGTGAGATGATTTTGCTTAACAAGTTTATCAGACTTGATCTACGGCTTCCATCGCCAAAACTCTGCCCCGTGATTGAGTGTCTGAATTGAATGTTTGGATGCTTGAAAAATTCAGTTCTGGCGGGTGTTGACCAGTGTGAAACCTGCTCGATTGATCGCGAGATGTTTAGTGAATCATGATTCGAGTAGCCTTACCTGACGTCGTGGCGACAAAGCTGATGAAACTCCTTAGGAACAAGAGTCTATTTTCGGGTGATCACTTTGACCGTCACCAGATGCTCAATTTTTTCTTTGTCCACCTCATCTCGCGTCCGTCTAGTCGCACTCCCTTTTGAGCAGCCCAAGAAAGACGCGCACAGAGAGGAGCGATTTTCTGACACTCTGCCAGGAGATATTGGCTTCGCAGTGTCTGGCTTGAATTGCGATCTCAAGTGATTTTTCATGCGCTTAAAATTCTATTGATGTGTCTCTCCCCGTGTCATTGAGACAGCACACAGATTCGCCGGGAGAGACTAAAAGGCACCAGTCGTGTCTTCAACTCAATCCGTCACGATTTTCGCTGAGGGACGCACAATTTTTGCGCGACTTTGCCAAGAGAGAGAGAGAATCACGCCCACGAGTTGCACACACTTCGACAATCTTCCACGTCACGTGAAGAGAAAAAGAACAGAATCCCAAACTCACCTTCGCTTCCACAGATGGACTTTTCGAGTGGATTGTGAGGAAACGGAGAAAAATCCCCACACGCAACTGAAGAGGCGGAAAAATGAAAGCAAAAAACGTGGAAAGTGCCGGAAAATGGTCTCGGGAAAGGTGTCTGTTGGGCAACTTGAGCACAACCACTGGCACTTGGCGTGGTGCGAGCTGGACACTGAGAAAAGAACTTCCTCCGCTGGTGGAAAGCTCGACTCCTTTTATACGCACGACGACGGCGATTCTCGCCCAGGAGTCGATTGGAATCGAGTCGATTGCTTGCTTCTGCAGATGCTGCGAATTATGGCCAGTCGGACGGCCGCTCACATTGTCCAATTGGCATCCCACATCGCGCGCGGGATCTATGTGTTCGTGGTAAGGGTAGGAGTCGCCCGCGAGACAGCAACTTTGCATCGCTTGCTCAGTCGCCCGGTGAAAAATCGTGGCGAATATTGAATGATGGAAATGTGCAGTCATTTGTCTTGCACTTTGTCACTTGACTTTTATCAAACTGTCTGTCCGTTGAACAGTTGCCGGAGAAAAAGTGTGAACAACCATGAAATACTTGGAAGACATTAAGCTGCTAATATTTAATAGTCGCGCGAGAGTTATGCGGAAATTTCACCTGATTCACAAAGCCAAGGGGGAGACACTATGATCAGAAGTGATGTACGGCTTCTGAGGATGTGTTAGGAATTGAAACAGCTTCTGTTTCAACAAATTTGAGCATTTTCTAAACAATTTTAATTAGAAAAATCAATTTTATCGATTTTTCTAGGTTATGTAATTGATTTAAAACCGATTCTGATGTTTAAAAAACTCTCACAATTATCAAATTTGTTTTTAATCTGGGAATAATTCACATTTTCTTAGTAGAATTGGACATTTACGTTCGATAAAACTTCATACTGGTTAGAAAACAGCTTTAAAGTCAATCATAACCTCAAAAATGTTCTTTTAGGCTAGAAAAATGTCACTTTTCTTAGTTATTTCCGTAGTATGTGCCTTAAAAAGACAAATTGAACTATATTTACTTATTTCTATGTTTGAAAGGATTAAAATTAGTCAAAGATAGATGTTTAAACCTGATTCATAACCTCACAATTTAAGACAAAACTAGAAAATCAAGATAGAAATTGTTCATGAACAAATCCTAATGTATTAAGATCAATTCATACAATCTGATATTTAAGCATTTGCTGAGCTTAAACTTGTTGAGACGAAAAAACCTGCATTAGATTGTAATTACAGTCAGAAATTAGTGTAAGAGACAGTTGAACATGCCTTTAAAGACGTTCCGAAGTGTATGAAATGTTTAAGATTCTGCACAGTGACTGTGGAAGTGTCAGAAAGTGGTGTACAGATTTAAAGCACAACATCTTTCCCTTGTTATAAACTAATGTCTTTAATTTATCATTCTACTGCCGTTACTATTATTGAGATTCGCCTATAACGTGAAATCGTGCAATGTTAAGACATCATCTATGGGATCTATAACTGAATGACACAATTTGTGACTCGCGACATAAATTGAGTCCATGTGAAGATTGTCACGATGCTCTGAGTGTGCCGATGAAATGGAAAATCCACACATAACTTGAGATGTCGCAATTCGCATTTGTCCCAAAGTGAAGTTTCTTTTTTTTTCTATATGGAAAAATTTAGCCACGCCACGGTTTTTCCGGTGCTTTTCGTGAGCTCATGCTGAGTGTCACGTAGGCTCCTCGCAGTCTGAGCGACTAGCAGCATCAATCAATGTCTCAATTATTAACGACATTCCAATGCATCAATTAACACTTCGTGGAATTCAAACTGCATCTCCTTCTCGCTCTCCCTTGTCAATTGCATGGGAGCAAATTGAGGCTTTTTTTCCATCTCCATGCGTCTCGTCGTTTATCAATTTTCTTATGTGTGACGATCTTTTTAGTCACTCTAGCAGATTTGCGTAACATTGGCAGGAAATTGCATTGGAAGTCTTCAGAAATTTTCCGCAGAAGCCAGAGGAAATTTTCCCTTCTGAGAATTTCATGAAGAATGATTTCTCTCGAGAATTTTGATCTGGAGTAAATTTCTGATACACAAAATATTAAAGCTGTCTTCAGCAAAATGAGCACAAAAGCTTTCTGGGAAACTTCCGCGCGATAATCCGAGCTCCCAGAAAACCCCCAAGCGTGTGATGAGCATCTCAATCGGGTCGCCGCAACGCGATTTCTGCCACCAGCACCCCAATTGAAGAGAATATTCGATTATTAAATTAATTATTGTGTTTGATTAGACTGTTTATGTCGCCACCCCCGCACGGCGTCCCACCCACGACGTATTGGACAAAAACACGCCACCCTCGCGCCAAATATGCGGACATCTCGCATTTATCCGGATGCCAAGGTGTGTAAAGGTCTGAAATTTGCGAAATTTGCGTGGTTGAGTTATTGGAAATGCGACGAAATTCACGCATAATCAATTCCAGTGCGAAGTCTGGAGGGAAATTTTCAGTTCCTGAAGGTATTTTTAGCTTGAAGGTCTTCTGAGTTTTTTGCTCTATCAATCTTCTATTTGTCTCGGGCTTTTCATCGTCCATGGAATGCACGCGAGTACAGATGATGAATTGGAAATAAGCTTTTTGACCTGTTTTCCTCATGTGAAGTCGTACAAAAATCTTCATTTCCTGCGTCGCTCCACTTCGCTTGTCTCCTCATTTAAGGACTCCCTGGCAAAAAAAATAAACTGAATCCGTAGAAAGTCAATCGAAATTAAACTACAGACTGATGAGAGTGAGTTAAAATCAATGGCGTATCTTTTGTAAGAAAGAAATTGTCGTTTTTTTCAAAAAGCTTTCAATTTGCATTAAAGTTATCGACAAACGAATTATCGATAATGAATTTTAACACAATTTTAGGGGAAAATAGTTACAATCGAGTATCTAAGGAGTAATCAGTGAATATCAGTCCTATTTCCCCCCTAAAATTGTGATAAAAGAGTAAATTTTAAGCATTATCTGTCGATAAGTGTCGGAAAAGTTCAATAACTTACCGACATTTCAACATTGTTGGATAAATTTCTTTAAATTCGGAATTTTCACTAGATAATATTATATGGCCAAAACATACAAAAAGAGTGTTTCTCAAAGTGCAAAGCCAGAGTTCCTGCCTGAATATTAGAAGAAAATTTGAAGTGTTCGAAGAACAACATCAGAAATGTGACTTAAACCAACTTAGGGCGTTAGCACACCTGTTTTTATTCTCGTTGAAAATGGAAATAGTCCATAATTTTACTATTTATTTCTTGAAATTAAAAAGATATTTTTTTTTCTATTTCAGACTTCTCTGTGAAGCAAATCATGCTAAAATAAAGAGTTTTTTTTTACGATTTTCAACACGATTGGGGTTGAGATCTTGAATTCGGTAAAACCAGGGGTGTTAACAAAGTAAAAACTGTAAAATTATCTAAAATATGATCGCATATATGTATAAATATGATATGTACAGTGCAAAATATCAAGTATTTTACGTTTCTTACCTTGTTAACAGACTGGAAACCTAAGATAAAGAAGGCAAATCAGAGAGTTTCCTCTCAAACATTCCTGGTGTGATAAGTGCCTTATAGTGCTGCAAAATGCAATTTCTGCTAAGTTAAGAGTCGCGGGGCTTTCGCGGCGTGGCAGAATCCGTTGGCGTTTGAAGTGCGCGAGCTTTGAGCACTTGACGAAACGTCGCTCGGTGTGAGCCTGAAAACGCTGCCACGATTCCACGGATGCTGTCACTTAAGCTCGCAACCATAACCTGCAAACCGTGTGCCCGTCGATGAGAGAGTGGAGAGGAAAGTGAGAGAAAAGACCTAGGATTGGGGGTGTTTTACTGACTTGGCCGCAATGTAAGTAACTGAGAATATCACTAAATATCCTTGCATGCTGCTGTAGGTGCAATTGGGGCGATTGCTGGCGCGCCAAGGGTGGCCATTTCATGGATTTTGCGTCACGATCGCGCTCTTGAGTTAATTGATTACGTAATTTAGTGAGAATTTTGAGAATTCCCCGACAATCCGGCCACTCTCTCTCTCTCTGATCCCTGTCCAGAGACCTGCCACAAGGATATCCCAGGACAGCCCGCGATTGGGGCGCCGCGAGAAGTGTGTCAAGGCGGGGACATTGGCGGCGGTGTTGCGCGTGAGCCCCAGAAATTACGCATTTTTTTCTCTGGCAGCCTTTTTGCGGCACACGATCTCGCCCCAGTGTCGCCTTGAAAATTCCATCGCGATCTTGTGCGTGTGATTTTCCCCACCCAAAAAACCGTGTGTGTTGCCACGGAAAGTTTTCTCTCGCTGGGAAACTTCCTTTGCGATCCCCGCCAACGAAATTGCAGAGCGTGTGCTCTCTCGGTGGCCTTTTCCGGGGCGCGCACGGGAATGGCGAGCAGGAGAGGCGCTGACGAGCGAGACAACCACGATGGCCAGAGCGGGACGGCGGCCCGGGTGTGAGGAGCGAGAAGGAATGAGGAGGCGAAGAGAGACGAGTGAAAAAAAATTCGTGGACTTTTCGTATAAACAGAAGAGCATAGCTGAGTTCACGTATGAATTTTTTATACACTGCCGATCTTCTTTTTTTCCTCTTCTCTTTTTCTCGAAATTCCTCACTCGAAAATGTTCCCAGGCATTCCGATGCGATAGTGAGTTTCATTCTGAAAGTTCGAGACACTCGATCTCACCGCGCTAAAGCTGTGTTTGTGCTTTTCTCCTTCACCTCTCCTCACCTCTCCACCTGTGTACCCGCGCGATCGTGGAACAGAACGCATCTCGCGCTGGCCGCGGTGGAACAAGAGGAAGAGATCACCGTAAGAGAAAGAAGGAATATTTTTGCCAAAATGCAAAAAGAGAGGAAAAAAGGCCACAAAAGAGGCGATCAAGCCAGGCCTGAGAAGTGTGTGTGTTTTGTACGGTGGAAAAAGACGCGAGAAAAAATATTGAGAAACAGTGATTAATTGCAAAAGTGAGAGATAATTAAATTCTCACTTGTGAGCCGCGCGAGAGGCCTGAAAAGATCTCTCTCTGCTCGGCAGTGGAAATCTTCTGAGAGGCGCTCGAAAAATAGTATATTGTGAAATTTTTCAATGTTCCAATATTGCTGCATTCCAGAGTCTCTCGATCAACTCCTTGCCTATTCTTCGAGTGGCATCGACCTCTTTCTTCCATGTTCTTTGCCCTTTTTTCCTCTTTCGCGCTCTCTTCGGCATTTCTTCAAATCATTTTCAATCACCTTAATGAATAAATTCAATGGATCTCATGGCGATATTGATGCTCAAGAGCACAGTTTTTTTTTTTCACTCCCTCTTCTTCAAACCCATCCACACACACATCATCTGGCCAGGCCATTTTCTCCACCAGCTCTGCATATGGCGACGAAATCAGGAAGGAAGTCCGTAATTGAGGTGCAAAGAGAGCGAGACAGAGAGAGCGGAAAAAAGGAAAATTGCAATTCCTGTTATTATTTTAATTTCATCCTCAAACAAAAAGAAATGCACACAAGATTACGCACACCGGTAAAACAGCCTCTTAATCATCTTCTTGCATGATGTGCACTTTGCAGCGCATTTTCCTGCAGATTTTCATAAAATTCTCCAACATCCCAGCGAACAAATTGACCGAAAAATCAGCATGTTTTCAGCTGATTTACTGCTGAGTCAAAGAAATTGAACAGTCACAAATATTAGCAGATAAAAGCACTTTTCTCAGCACATTCAATAAGCATCCCTTAAAACTACATCTTAGAGCGAATACAGACTTGCGGGTGATCCGACTGACAGCTGGTTGAGCCATAAAACGCAACTGATCCCTCGATATATCGAAGGTTCAACCGATATTTATAGACTTCTCGACGGCAGCACGCTCAGGCAAAAATTCGCCAAATCATTTGACAGCTCAAAACGGACAAAATGGATCTCTTGCGTATGATTTCGTGAGCAAATCTTACATTTTCGCAATTTTATTGTAAAATTTCACGCTTTTTGATAAAATAAACAAATCAATTGACAGCTGACGAAGCAAAATTGTCGCTAGTGTTGACAAAGAAGAATAATCCCTGAGTGTGTTTAGCGCCAGATCAACCACAAATTAGGACTGACCTTTACACACAGGGATGATCCCAGTTCCCGAAGATTCGAGAGTAACCTGCAAGTCTGTTATTGCTCTCCCAATTCTTTGAGTTACTTAAAGAAACATGTTGATTGTCATAAATTTCTTAACTCTCTTTGTATCATTTTCTCAGGTGTTGTGTTAGCGAACTATAATATTCGATTGTCATACATTTTATCATTGTGCGACATCTATGATCTTGATTGCTGTACGAATACTTTTATTACTCACCGCTACGATCGCAAGTAATTGTCTCACTTTGATCTAAAACAAGCGCTTTTGCAAGCAGATCTTTGAGCACGGTGAAAATCTCAGCAAAGTGTGTTCGCTGGGAAATTGAATATCAATTGTCGTTTTGGTGTGAGACTCGAGAGTCATCAAGATCGCATGGATGAAAAGTGATTTTCAGTATGTCGTAAAGTAAACAATGGCAGTGATCGTAAAATATGAAATGGTTTTTTGAAAAACTGATCGTGATCATTTATTAAGTGGTAGAAGCGAAATGCCGCAGTGGAAATATCGCAAGTTCACGACTTTTGGATGATTGTTTATCAAGTGTCAGTGATTTGGGGACTAAAAAAAAATACGAATTTCCTGTTTCTCATAACCATCTCGACGACAAAAATCAGTTTTATTCAGCATATTTGGGGCTTATCGTGGAAAAATTATGCTTTGAATGAGAGATTATGAATTTTTCTATGGAAAAACATCCATTTCTCAATGGGGAGAAAATAACATCTTATCACTATCGTGGAGCTTCTGGAATATATAGTACAGCGGAGAGAGAGAGGGAATGACTTTATTATGATGCAGATAAGCCCTTTTTTTCCTTCTTCTCTAAACTTATAACAATTTATTGTTGAATCACGAATGAAGTTGTGAAGACGCTCAGCACTGATATTGGTGGCTTTTATTAATGAATGAATGATATTTCTGCAAATTATTCTCCCCCATTGAAACTTGTTGAAGCATTCCTGAAGAGGCGTTGGGTGTTTTTGCCGGAAAAAAAGGAGTAACATTGAAGTACATCCACACCATATGTTCCCGATAAACTTCTCTGCCAATGATCGATTGCTTCTTTCCGCTTTATTAATTCTCTCTAGAGGTAAATTCAATTCCACGATATTTCCAGATTGTTTCTGGGGATTCACCAGACATTCTTCTATTCCCATTTTGTTCAGCCTCTCATTGGCTTCATTATATCACTCGCTGGTCTTCTTTCTTCTCCAATTGTACTGTAAATTCCACACACTGTGAATATCTGGGAAGACCGCAATTCTTGAGTGTCTTTTTTTCTTCGTTTCTAGCGAGGATTTTAAACTCTGTCGCGAGCGATCATAATTAACCATATTCAACTTATTGCTGTGCACCTTGAGAAGTTCATTGTCCAGATTTGACATTCTCTCAAGTGGTAAAAGGGACAAATTGAGAGGCTAAAGAAGCGCCTCTTTGAGATAAGATTTCATCACATAGCGATTATCATAATTTTCTCACCAGTTGAGAGCTTGTGATAAAGCTCTTGATTGCATATCGATTGTCTCTCGCAATACTCACGACTATGAAAATATCTTGAGCAATTGAATGAATCAAAGTTAATGGGTTTTGCCTCGATCATTCCACAAATTCCATCAGTCGATCGGGCCCAAGAATCGAGGGAGTTGGAAGACGAGAGCGAGCGAAATATGAGGCAAATTTGCAAGATCTCAAGTGTTTCTCAATATGAAATATAAAGATTTTATATTTCGACGGGTGAATCGTGAACGATGAAAAGTCAAAATTGCCATTTAAGTTTGCCTAATTCATCGCAAAACCCTAAGAACATCGTTGAAACTAATATTAAAGTGCTAAAATTAGTCTGTAAAATTTATTTTCGAAAATTTCCGTTGATTTCATCGATATTTTTTGGAATTTTTAACTCAAATATTACAAGTTAATCAATAAACTGAAAATATTAGTTTCCAAAGTCGATTTTTAATACTCTTCGAGATCATTTTATTCAAACATGCTCTGAAAAATCAAATTTTTCACAAAGTATTGAAGTGAAAAATTAAAAGATATATGAAAAATATTATATTTATTCAGAATCTAAGAAGATTTTAGGGTAATCTTGAATAAATTTATGTTTTCAAATAAATTTAAAAATAAAATACAAATTTCGTAATTTTTCCGTAGTAGAACAGATGAAGATCTTTTCAGAAATACATGAAAACTCGCCTCTTGATAGTTTTCGATTCACCCGTCGATTTGTCTGACGCGAAATCGGGGACAGAATTGTGATTTTTGGGGAATTTTCTCGGCAAACTTTCTTGTCTCTTTCGCTGCATGTGTAAAAAGTTGAACAATTGATGGGTTAGAGATTGGAGCGCCGAAAGGTGGTCGCCGGTCATTTACCATTGAAATTTCCTCATTATAAAATGAAATTCCGCGATTGTGTGGCGCGCATGTGTGCGGAGTGGAAGTGTTTTATTGGAATGATCGCGCTGTCGGTGGGTCAGGAGGAGCGGCGCCGCGAGGGGGCCAGCGGATGCGGGAGAGAGAGAGAGAGGGAGAGCGCGAGAGATTTCAATCAGCTGGACATGAGAGCGCGGCTCTCCTGGAAAGCCGCGCACTCTTTGGAGACGGGAAAAGTATGAATGAAGCTGCCGCGGCGATCGTGTCGGCTCGTCGCGGCAGAGCGAGAGCGCCGTGCCGACGGCGGGGCGCAGCGGCCGCGCGAGTGCGAGCAGGAGGGCCGCAGATGATGTCAGCCACGACGAGAGGCCGATGGCGTTAGACGAGCGATCGCGAGTGTATTTGTGGCATTCCAATGTTCCGACGGACAGCGAAATCAAGCGCGATCCGTCTTTGCGGGTTCAGTTATCGAGAAATTCCACAGTCACAATCTTCCAGAAATTCTACACTGTGGCCTCTCTCTCTGATCCGCAACCACATCTCTGGGCTGCTCGTGGAGAGAATCTCGGCATTTTGTGTGTCCAAAGTGTTTCTTCATCTCACTCAGTGTGCAGTGTGTGCTCTAGAATGTCCAGAAGCGACACTCTTATTTCCCCACCAACTCAGGCCCAGCAGATCTCTCAGTGTGGAAATCTCCTCAAGAGGTGCCAATTCCACGTCCTTGTCCGCAGGACAGATCATCAGCGATGGGGGGAAGAGGGGAAAGAAACCGGATGGGAAACTCCCGTGTCTCGCGGGGAGAGATTGTGTGGCGATCAGTGCATTTGAGGTGAGACCTTCTCTCACATCTCGTGATTACGTGTCAGTGGCTGTAAAAAAGCTTTGAGCTCAAAAAAGTCTCCTCCTATTTTTGCAGTTCTTTCCTCTCGCAAAATTTCACTTCTCGTGTCAAATTTCATTTGGGCCGAAAGTGGTTTTCATCGCCTTTGCGGGTGAATTTTCCGCAGGTTAACTCGGAAGGGCGTTCCAGAGTGTCGTCGACGAGGGTGAGAAAAGGCGATCATTTTGTCCCATTTTTCCCCTCCCCCCGCAAAATGTGAAAATATCACGACATCGAGTGAGGATGTGAAGAAGCGCGACGTGAGGAGAGCAAATCGTTACGAAAAGTGTGAAATTTTTCAATTAGTACATTAATATTGATTGGTGGAATGTGAAATAGGCAATTGATGATGTCGCAACTCGTGTGACCTCCAGTGACAGTTGGAATAGTTTAAATCTTGCAGCGCTGTGAGTGTGTTTGTGTGTGAATTTCTGATCCTACATTGAGGCTCTCTCGTCCGTCACACTTTGCCTTTTCAGCAAGTCTCTCTCTCTCTCAGGGAAAGAAAATCCAGTGCGAATTCCTCGCCAAAGTGTGTCTCTGATAGATTGTGTCCGCACTGTTATACGGCTGTGTGTCGAGGATGTTGTGGGGATTTAAAATTTAAATCCCCTTCTGCCCTCCGTATTTTCTCCCATGACTTTCGCGCACTCCCACGGAAGAAGACAGAGTTCACACAGCCCCAGAAAAATGGTTTTCTCTCGCGAGAGTAAGAGAGCCTCAATATCGCAAACAGTCAAATATTTGTCGAAGATGATGGAATGAGAGAGAAAAAACAAATTAGCGGAAGAGAAGAAGATAGAGAATGAGGCATTTTCGGGTCATTTGATGCCCACTATCGTCAAGCTCAAACAATTCTATTAATAAAAATATCACTGGTAGAGAGATACTCTCTTTTCTTGTAGCTCGTTTCACATTTGCCTTAGACTACTTTGCACCAAGGGGGAGACAATACAGTCAGAATTGATGTACACATCAGATGAAGTCCTTAAGAAGTTGAAGTGTTCAAAAACTTGCAGTATTTCTTTCCTGTGCGCTTCTTTTACTGACAAATCAGCCCGAATCCTTTGGATTTCCATCGATTTTCACACAGAAACAAACATAAAAATCTTTTTCTAGGTTATATAACAATTTACGGACTAGATTTAGTAAATAATTCCCAAATTATCGCTACTTATTAGCAGAATTAAGCATATACATCGAATAAACATTGGTATTCTGATCCTTTAATGCAAAGAAACACTACAAATTGTATTGAACTCAAACATAACCTCGAAAAGAGTAATGCAGACCACAAGAGTAATCTGGACAATTTTGACTCTGAATCGGCAATTTTTAGTCCATTGGCAAATCAAAACCAGATGATTTTGTGATCAAGAAAGCTTCCAAACGGAGTTTTTAGAGCTCTTTTAGTGATATTTTGAGATTATGATTGGAAAAGTTGTTCAGAAAAGCGTTTTAAAATGGATTTTTTGTCGAAATATCGCATGAAAACTTAATGTTTTAAAAGTGTCAGGCAATTTTGGAAGTGTTTGGAAGTGGTGTACAGATTTGAGGGCATATAATCTTCCCCTTGCTTTGCGCACGACCAAAGCGCCAAAACACGTGGTGGAAAATGTCTTGGGGCTGCTCTTCAGCGCGTCTATTCCAATAAATTCGGGACACGAGATGATGAATTGAGGAGAGAATGGAAATGAGACACTTTTCTGCACAGACAGAATAGCACAATTTCAGAATTGGAATTGGAATGTGTGTAAAAATTGAGTGACGAGGAAGTGAAAAGCGCCCATTTCAATAACTAATTAAATTTAATTAGAAATTAATGTGGTGGCGGCAAAATAGAAGGGATGGGAGTAGAAGACAAAATAATCACAGTGTGTGGATCTCGGTGAAATCCCATCGCGCGGAGTCAATTATGACAGTGTGTCTTGTTGTATTCCCGAGAGACTTTTCTCGCTCCTCCTCCTCCTCTTTGCCTCTCTCACTCTGTGTGGCTTCTTTTCGAAACAGAAGAAGCAGAAAAAAATAAAAATAATAATAAATAATAATATAATATGTAGAGCTGTGTGTAATTTATGAATGAAAAGTTCATTGAACTGGAGAGTGAGAAAGATATTCAGCGAGCCAACTTAAATTGCGTGTCTCTCACTCGGGCGCACTTTGTGTGGGTATATTTCTGACTTTTTCTCCGTGCGACAGACGCTCTTGTGAATGATGATGTTGGAGGAAGACGAAAAAACTCGTCCATTTGGACTTTTACCCATTTTATTTGATGTTTCTGCCTCCTCTCTCTGTGGTGGTTTGTCCTATTTGTCGGGCTGATTATTGTTATTGCCCGCGCTGCACGCGGGCAAGAAGGGGGAGGAGAGTGAGTGGGAACGGACGCACGGCCGCGAGTCTGGCGTGGAAGTGGCTATACTTCCCGGAATTGTTTTTTAGACTTGCCACAGAGAGCCAATCCGCGGGTCTCTTGTCCGTTCAAAGACCCACAAAAATGATCGAGTGAAGGGAGGAAGACGTGGAGGAGAGAGAGATTTCTAAAAGCCACTGGCTTTTTTCTGGCTCACAACCTCTCAATTACCACCTCATGTTTTGGGTCCGGGGCGTTTGTGCCGAAAAATTCGCACACGCTTCGGCGGATGTGGAGAGAAAAAGAGAGTTTTTTGGAAGTGTGGAAGAAGAAAAAACGTCTCTATGAATTTCATTGATTGGCGCGCGAGCTTCTTGTGCAGCTCGCGCGCGTTCCTCTATTTAGGTGGCCTGAGAAATGCCAGAGATTCTTTTGCCGAGACCGGTTTTCGATTTGGTTTTACTTATTTTAAAATACAGTGAGATCATTTTGAAAGCTGATTTCGAGCAAAATTGCACAGCGCGCACATGAAAATTCCGAAGGCGCACCAGAGAGTTCGATATATATTTGGTGGTATTTAGGACAAGTTGACAGTGAGTTTCACCGCGATGGCAGCACGCTGTGCTAAAGTCGATTCCTGAGCCGAGACACGCAGGCAGAGCTTTTCGCCACAACGGGTGAATGTCCAGACTAGAGAGGAATTTGAA
Organism: Phlebotomus argentipes; assembly: GCF_947086385.1. NCBI lineage: Eukaryota > Metazoa > Arthropoda > Insecta > Diptera > Psychodidae > Phlebotomus > Phlebotomus argentipes. The sequence goes on from NW_026776174.1 coordinate 6,999,016, forward strand.
GAATGAGAATTGAAAGAGCATTTTTTTTTCTCCAAACATTTGTAGTATATTTTTTGTAGTATTTTTTTTCCTTGAGATACAAATTACAGTACATTTATTCATTTGTTTTTTTTTTAATATTCTTGAAATATACTTTAATGGCTAGCAAATAATATATCATACGGGAAGTCAGAAAGTGTGAACTTCCTTGAGGTAGAGAAACAGAAAAAAAGTACAATTTCTTTGGAAGAATTAACATAAATACACATTCTTGGAAACTATCTTACTCATCTTTTTTATTTATTTTTGATTTCTTTCAGAAAATATTTTGATTATTCTCTCAATTTTTGTGAAATTCACTGAAAAATAGCACCCGACAGTGAATTTCAAATTTTTTGTGTCTTTTCCAGCATTTCTCTTAGCTTTTTTTCCATCAACAGAAAGATAATGGCATTATAATACTTATAATTCAATCAGTTTGAAATTTGTACGCACTAATATTGTTTATCAGTTAAGTTATCTTTGAGGTAGATCTGTCATTTTGTTGTGGCTTAATTGTTATTAAGAAAGAAAATGAAAAAACAATTCCTTTTCACAGTTTATATACAAATTGTTGAATATTTTCTTTTTCTTATTTATTTTGTAAAGAGACACTATCAATTGCATTATATCAATATTTAAATGGTAACTATGGCAATCTTGAGGTATTTCTTCCATTTTTTGGCGATTATTTTAAATTTTTGAAGACTATTTTTGACTATTTTTCAATTAAAAAAAAAATCAATACAATTTCACTCTGCTTCAAATGAAAACAATACTTAAAGTCACTTTAGATTTCCATTAGAAAAAAAGATTGGGTTATTTATTGAGGGGGGAGAAAAAAAGCAGTAAAATTGGCCAATCAGTGTAGGAATTTTCTTTGTTTTTAATAATATGTTTAGTCATTTTTTTCTTATCTTTTAAATATTTTTTTCCATACCGAATACATTTATTCCATTACATCTAATTTTTTTTTATCTTTTTAAGTTACTTTTCCACTAACTGCTAATTTTGATTTTGTGCCTCCGATATTTTTTTTCTTCTTCTTAATTTCATTTTTACTCTCTTACTACATTTTTTTTATAATAAGTAATGTCAAAATACAATATATTTTGTGGTTTATCATATTGTTTTTTCTTTTCATCTTCCTCTCTTATGTTTCATTCAAAAAAGTTTCAATTTTTGTTTGACAATAAATATAATAATTTTATCTCCTGCTTCTTAACAAATATTTCTTCTTTTTTTCCTTTCAAAGTTACTCATTATTTTCACGTTAAGTTAAGATAAAAAGATCAAATAAATTGTTTGATTTTCGATTCTCACTTTACTTTCTCTACATTTATTATAGAAATAATTGTATATTTATTAGTAAGAGTTGTAAAAAAGTTGGGAAAAATATTTCACTTTCCTACTTTTTTTCTTCTTTCTTTCTTTTAAAAAGTAATCAACTGAAAAAGGTTCTCAACAATTTGATTTTGCGCTCATTAGACTAGAAGTTTCATATAATTATATATATATAAGTTCTGATTTCTTCCTCGATTTTCTTTCCCCGAATTGCATTTGCCCCATTAAACTCCTGAAAAAAATCTGCCAGAAATGTTCGCTGAGCATTTTGTAAGGAATAATAGAGACTCCATATATATGCTGGTATTGTTTTATATACTTGTGTAATCGGAAAATCCCCTATTTTCGATTCTTGTTTTTCACCCAAACGCCGACGATATGAGTGAAAGTACTCAAAAATCCAATCACACTAATGAGAAAATGTTTTTTTTTGTGTCTTCTCCCCCCACCCCACCCGATCACTGGGCCATGGCAGGAAAATTGGAAAATTCGTTTCGATCACTTGGTAATGATAAGATTAATGTTTGAAACAATTTTTTCACGTTACACATTTTCCTCTTGGCGCACTCGCGCGCTTGTTATCTCGCCGGGCGAAACGCGCGCGTTTTCTGGCCCTTTTCCACCATCGTCTCCCCCTCTCCACGGCCCACCTGCCCGTCATTTGCAGTGTAGAGAAGAAAAAAAAATTAATATAAAATAGAAAATCGATATATTTGATTTAGTGTGCAACGCAAGCACACGAAAAAAATGGTGTGATAAAACGCCCCAAATTCTCTCTGGCGCTCTCGAGCCCAGAAAAACAAAAATTGGGGCCTTCGGGAAATCACCTTCTGACGTGGATGTAGTAATTAAATTTTGTGATTTCCAATTCCTCACTCGCCACCCTCAGACTGATTGTCCACCACGCTGTACAATACGTGGCGTTCTCAGTCACTTCTAATGTCTTCCCACCCACCAAAAAAAAAGCCGCGGCTGATGAGGCGCGGAGAGAGCGAGAGTCGGGAACAGCAGCGCAACCCCTCCAATGTGGAATTACGTGTGTCATGTTGTGTTATCGGTGTCGTTTATCAAAACTTTAATTCAATATTTAATTAGAAATGTTGGAAATGGACAAATACACGTGAATATTTTACCCGCTGAATTTCTTTCTTGCAATTGTGCCCCATTTCACGGCTCCTTTTGTTGTTTGTTTTTTCACTTCGACAGGGACAAAAATTTGGGTGGTTCAGCGTGGGTGGAATTTATAATAAATGGACTGTCATGAGGGATTTGAACTCATCAAGATACACTCAGTGTGACTTGTTTCGCGCCAAGAGACTCTCTAATGCCAATGCAAGGGGAAGATAAAATTGTCTTGAATCTGTACACCACTTTAGAATGCATTTCTAAGATGTTTATGTTCTTCAAATGCTTAGTTTTCAGATTGATAGAACAGATTTGTGCCCAATTTCGTATTCGGAAAATGCTTAGAAGGGTTTTTACCAAATTGTTAGGCTATGAATCCGGGTTAAAATATAATTTTGAACTAATTTTCAATTATTTAAACCTGAAAAGAATTAAATACAGTGAATATCACAATATTTCTATTAAATAATGAGGTAAATTTGCCTCTTTTAAGCACAAACCGCGGAAAAGAGTAAGAAAAGAGTCATTTTTCAAGATTGAAATGAAATTTTTGAGGTTATGTTTGACTTTCAAGCTCTTTCTCAACCAATATGAAGTTATTTTGAACAAATATTCTCAATTTTGACGAGAAAATATGAAATATTCACAGGTTAAACTCAAATTTGATGATTTTGAGAGTTATTGGAGCGTCAGAATCGGTTTTAAATCAATCACATAATCTAGAAAAATGGATAAAATTGTTTTTTCTAAGCAAAATTGCTTAGAAAATGCCTCAATTTGTTGAAACAGAAGCTGTTTCAATTCCTAACACATCCTCAGAAGTCGTAAACCATTTTCACTTTGAACAATATTTTTAAGACTGCAGTTAAGTCAAATCCTACTTTACTTCTCTGTGTGTCACAGGCTAATCCTGCCATCAACTGACAAGGATTCATTTTACCCCCAACATATCAAAACTTGTCAAAACATTACCAAAGTACACTTTACTTCCTTACTTAAAATATAATTAATAATTTTTAAATTGTATTTCGGAGGAAAAAAGCTGCTTCAAATTCATTAAATAAAATTAGTTTGAAAAAAATGGGAAAAATTGTTGCTTTCGTGCGTCAATGAGAGTGAATTAATCTGTTAAAATCCCATTAGTGAAATGCTTGACACATGTCAGCTTCACTTTCCCTCGTGCACGCGTTCAATGTGCTCATTTACCCCATTTTTGAAATTTCTCCTCCATCCACTGAAATTTATTGTGCCCGTTTACTGCCACGGACACACCTGGAAAGGATTCACAATGAAAGGATTTGGCAAAATGTGTTGAAATTTTGGGCGGATTTGAAGACGAGACACGAAAATGCTGGCGCACTCGCACTTTTCGGGAAAAGTCTCTCAGCGAGGCGCCGTGTTCTACACGGGTTAAATTTAAGGGGTGATTTTATGGCTTGTACAGCATGAAAAAAGTGTAATTTAGTGTTAACTCTTTTTCCCTGGTTTACAAAATAAAGCCAAAAAAACGGAGAAACGAGGAAAAAATGCAGGCGATTTGGCACGTGAAGGGCAGCTGTGCCTCAAAATGGTCAAAGGGTTCATGATTTCGACCCTTGTGAAATTTTTGGGTGATTGAAACTCAAAATTTTATACATTTTTTGCTTTTCCAAAATATCACCCTAAGCATTTTGTATGTGACAATATATAAACTTGGGGTGAAAAATATCTCTGTTATTTGTGGTGTTTTGAACAAACTTTCTTTGTAAATCCATTCCCTCGTCATTCATCCCCTTTTGTCCTGTTCTTTTCCCATTTAATCCTTTTTCTCGATGGATTTTTCATGATTGTATATTGGAAATATTGCGCAGATGATTTTCAAAATCACTTTTGCCACTCTTAACTTTTGCCACATGAGAAAACAAGTGATGTAAATTTTGGAAAAATTGCGTAGTTTTCTCTGAATCTCTGAAGAATTTAATTAATGGCACTTGGAAGAAAATCTATTTTGCGTCAAATTTCAACACTGGAAAACTGTAGTGACACAAGATCACAATCTTCCTTTTCCAACGTCACTCACACACGAATTTCAACCCCATTCTTCTGGCTCTTCTGCTTCTGCACGAGCGCGCGAGCGAGATGGAAGAAATTCCATACAACAAATAATCAACCCTCATCCCTCAATCAATTCATTCCTCTTCTCTATACGCAATTCCGACGCACACAGAGCAACGCCAGCAACCCCAAAAGATATTCACACACATAAAGTGTAATAAAAACTATAAGAAAAATTTTCTTTCATTATATTTTTCGGGCATTTTTCCTCTCGCACTCTCTCTCCCACCACATTTTTCTGTTGGGGGTTTTCTAATATTGATTTTCAATAACGCACAAAACTCTCCACACATGAGGGGATTTTTTCCTCTCACTTTCGCCAGAGGGTGGCTTTGGGTGGAACATAAATTTATATACACAATATAGAGCGAGAGAGTGCTGAGGAAAATGCGGAACGGAAATATAGAGAAAAGCCACCCACGCTAGCAATAGGAAGTCTATTGCAAACTTTAAAAAATTAGCACAACAGAGCAATATTGGGGTGGGTGGAAAAGGCGGGGAAATGGGAAAAGTCTGTGCGTGAAAATTAAATTTTTGACGGGGTCGCACGAACAAAAGAAGTTCCACCAAAATTCCATCATATTTAACATTTAATCTATTGTTATGCTGAAAGAATACAATAATTTCCAGAGGGTTTGTAAGAAGTATGCATGCTTAGGCTTCGACGTCTTAAGGAAACTATCCAGAAGAGTGAAATTCATTTCAGCAACATTGCAGAAAAAGGCTTTCAAATATGTGTTTTTTCCATGTTAAATCGCCTCATGTGGAAAGTAATTTAATAAATGATAGATATATACTGTTCTGAAGTTTCCGTAGGGAAAAACAAGGCTATAACATATCTTTTGATATTGTCTTTCCCTTCTGGCGGGTGCAACTGACCAAGGGGGAGATAATACAGTCAGAAGTGGTGTACAACTTATCTGAATATTTAGGAAGCGAAAGTGTTCAGAAGCCTAAAATATTCATTACTTTATTCGCTTCACTTACGGATAAAATATCCAGATTCTTTGGATTTCTTTTGATTATTACATAGAAACAACAATAATAATCCTTTTCTAGGTTATGAAACGAATCAAGGACGAATTCTAGCACATTAATCGGCAGAATTAGGTATTTTCATGCAAAAAAATTCGCTATTCTGAATCTTTGATGTCAAGAAACACTGAAAAATGTATTTAAATCCAACATAACCTAAAAAATATTGATTTGGACTCGGAAATGTTTATTTAGAAAACTTTCTTGGCGATTTGAAGTCCATTGGCAAATCACAAGAGACGATTTTGTGATCTAAAAGGCTTTCAAGCGGGATCTTTTGGAGATTTCTTAGTGATATTTTGAGGTTATGGTGAGAAAACACCCCAAAAAATTGATTTTAAATGAATTCTTATAGAAATATCGGATGGAAACTTAATACAACATAATCTTTTCCTTTAATTGGACTCCTTTGGTGCCTAGAAATAGTGGAAATTGTGCTAAGATCGTACATAACCTCAAAAATAGTCATTTGGACTTGGAAAATGTTGCTTTTGTTAACTTTCTGGATCATTTTGACTCTGAATCTGATGATGTTGTGATCTAGAAAACTTCTAAACTAAGTCTTTTGAAGATCTCTCAGTGATATTTTGAGGTTATGGTGGGAAAAAACACTCAAAACAAGGTGTTCTAAGTGTTATCTTACAGAAAAATCGGATGAGAACTTGAGAGATTTGTTATAATTTGAGAATTAGTGTGGAAATTGTCTAAAAATTTCAATTATCGGAAGTGTTGTACAAGATTAAGGCCGTATTATCTCTCCCTTGCAACTGACTTATGTTTCATATTTTGAAGAGATCTCATGGATTTCCTAATTCTTTAATATCCGAGCGAGAGAATTCGGCCAAATTGTGCAAAAAGGGAGGAGAAAAGACGAGGGAATTGTTCGGGCACGAGACATCCTTTTGGGGTGTTCATCCCTGTGAGTGTGTTTCGGCAGAAAGAGGAGACGAAATGTAGGACATAAATCGCTAGTCGTCAAGCAGCCTTCAAGGCTGTGCCGCAGGATGAGAAAAGTCAGCTCTCATCGAAGGCACTCGGGTGTGAATGAAGTGAAGAAATTTCCTTCCAATCAACCCAAACTTCTCCACTTTTTCAGTTCCAATTCAATCGAAAAGCAATATTTCATCGATTGAATTTTCTCACAGTAATTTTCTCGCAGTTGTACCCTGAATGATTTCATTTTAATTGCCACCTCGGAGTTCAATTGGTATAGAAGCTCACGAATAGAAGCGAGAAAACTTGAAGTGCAGGCATGAGTTTTTGACACGTCCACGGGAAAAGTTTACATGTCATGAAAGAGGGACAAAAAGGGTAAATTCAAATGAATGGAAATATATGAGAATTAAGTGGCAAATATTTCTCACAATTGTATCACAAGCGACTTTTTCTTTATATGATTCTCAAAAGATATATTAAAAAATTGTCTAAATCCTCAAGTCAGGATAAATTTCCAACCACGTTCAGTCGATTGTATAAAATGCGTAAATGTCATGATTTCACCCATCATTGGGTGAAAGTAGAGAAATTGAGGCATGTCGTGAAAATTTCCTCAGTAATTTTCTACCACATTATTTCCAGTTGAAATTCACCCACAATTCCCGCCCCCAAATTCATGTTTCCCCATCACAGCGCCTCACACCCTCCACCCCCGCCAAGAATCGAGGGAACGCGGGCCGGAAAACGGGGTGAAAAGTCAAAGTGTGTTCCTCCCTTGAATTTTCATTGAATTCGTGTGTTTGGTAGCTATATTTAAACGATAATAATAATTTTATATACCGAATGCTTACATTCTAATCCGTGATTTAATGTGTAAAATATCGATTATGTTTTCAAGCACACACAAACAATACACAATTTCTACGCCGCGTGAGCGTCAGAAAAAGAGATGGAGTTCAAAATTTCGTGGCTTGTTTGTGTGGAAATGAAACAAAAAAAAAGGAAAAGAAAAGTAAAATAGACATAATATTGCGCTGCCTTTTGCTTGCATAAAAGCCCAACATTTCTGGCACATTTTCCACTCTTCTTGTTGTACATTTCGGTCATCATTTGGGGGGGGAGGAAAATGGAATCGGGGGAAATTCTATCGAGTGACATTTTATAGTTCGTTTGGATTTTTTTGCTTTTGATCTCTTTAATAATTTCACCATAAATTTTTTTTTGTAGTAAAATATTGTTTCTCTATTGTTCCAAAAATTCACTTATTTTCATCATTCAGAGTATATTGTAATTAGTTCTTAAATGCAAATTTTCTTTTATACGTTTTCTTTATGCCATAATGAGTGGCTTAGAGTTAAAATAAACTCTAAAGACCACAATTTTGATTTTTATGCTCATTTCAAAGGTACTTCTGATAGTTTTTATTCATCTGCCTTGCTTCTCTTCCTCTTCCTTTGCACTTTTGCATTACGCTACAGTTTCAATACGTTTCAATTACAATACAACTAGTAGGATTTTTCACTTTTGTCTCCACTTACACATTAGCAATTAGGGTTTTAGTTGTCACTTAAATAGAAACATCGAATCTCCCTGATGTGATTGTTGTAATTTTTATGGCTATTCTCTGTTCACCATTTCATCTATTTTCTATTAAACTTCCTTCTTTCTTCATTGATTAATATGAATTTCTTGAAAATACTCAAATATTTTTTACACAATCAAATGCTTAAATACTTTTTTCTTCTTTTTAGGTTTCCTCTTAATAACTTGCCTTCTCATTAAATCTATTTTCTAAAAATTTATAATATGTTTTTTTGATGTAGTTTTACGCCCAGAAATCATTTATTTTTTTCATCATATTTTACTGCACTTGCGAGACTCTTTTGAACTTGATTTTCTGCTTCTTCTTCTTCGTCTTCTTCTTATGAAAATGACACTTTTGTCTCTCTTCCAGCGGTTTTTTTTCTTCTTTCTATGCCAAAAATTCCCATTCGCACTTTGAAATTCTCCATGAAAAAATGGCAAATTTTGGGTGCACCCCAAAATAAGGGTTGCTTTTTGCTGCTTTCTCGTCAGTTTTGACATTGTAAATCGTGACTTTTGTTATTCGTGGTAGACAAGAAGTAGAGAGGAAAAAAGACATTTAATTTTATTCGTCCCTTGTTTCAGAAATTGGAAGCGAAGGTAAATTATTCAATCGATATTTGGGGGTTGAGGTTTTTTATTATTGTTATTTCGAAAGTTTTCTGTCGGTATGGAAAGTGGTGTTTTTTTTCCTCCTGTTTTTTCTGTTCTCTTCACTTTTGTGAGCTCGAAAATTAATCAGAAGCGCGTGATCGCGGTGGAATATTAAAGTATTTTTACGCGTTCGATTGAATATTTAATGAATTGTTTACTAATTAACACCCATCAATTATTTCTCACCACGGGGAAAGTGTGATAAATGTCTCGGGGAAGAAATTTATGTCTTCAATTTACCTCCTTGAAAAGTTTTAGTGAAAGAGAAATTTTTACTACTTTCAAACACTTCTTTTTTTGCATTTCTCCCTGTTTATTTTGAATTTTTTTTTGTATAGCAAAAAGCCACGAAAACGCCGATTCTTTTGCTTTGGCAAAAACACAATGGCAAATTTTTGTCCTCACAAGTGAAAAAAGGGAGAGAGAGAAATAAAAGAATAGCATTGAAATTCATTTCATTTTGCTCCAAGTGGGTTTCGACATGGAAATTTTATATTATTTATTGAAGGATATGTAAATGGGCAAAATGAAACTATATCGTATATGGTGGATTTTTCCTCCCTTATGCTTTCCTCCAGCATGTGAGTTGTAATAAATGCGAAAGAGAGGAACTATAACAATAGATTTTTGGGGTGAATATTTCAAAAAATATGAAAAATCAGCATAAAATCGCTGCCAACTGCCTTTTTCACTCGCACACACAATTTTACATGTTTTTCTAACAGACGCGCACTACAAATATATGAATATATGAAGAGAGGAAGCCTGAAAGTCTCTCTCTCCCCTCGAACAGAAATTTCACTATCCTTTTGCCAATTGTCATTGTTCCCTTTTAGAATATCGTAAAATCCATCTGAATTTAAATACAAACGTCTCTCTTCACAGTCCTCGTGGCGTCTTTGGGAGTTGAAGAAAAAAAAACTCACTAAAAATTAATTTTTCTTTGAAATTGCGGCGCCACGACGACCCACTTTAAACATCCCCACAACTTTATTGACACTCGTTTGCAATGAAAAAGCCCCAAAAAATCATAAATATATTTATTGCATCTCCAAAAATTCCTTATCAACATTAATCTAAAAATATATCTCAAAACGAAGAGAGGAGAAAATGTCTGTGGAAAATCAATAAATGTTCTTGTCAAATTTGAGGCACAAGAGACAGAGAAAAAGAGGGGGAAAAGATATGAGAGTTCGATATGAAATGAATAAAGTCATTAGATATTCCAAAAATTTCATACATTTGAGAAGGATACGCCACTGAATCCCATTAAAAATGACCCTTCGACGCCGTATCTCAGCTGAAGGGGAGGGATTTTGTCCGAAACCATCGGCCGAAGACAGCATTTTTACATACAAGCTCACAATTAGGGCAATTTTTGGAAAGTAAAACAGGCGTCAGAGGAAGAAATTCAATAGAGAATGTCCCCCTTGAATTTTCAGAAAAATGAGGGATAAGAGAAATATTTCTCTGGAAAAAATATGCATAATGGTGATTTGATGAGTTTTTGTAATTCATTTAATCTTTTATGCTTCTCGCGCCGTTGATCGAAAATTCAAATTTTACTCGTAATTGTCACCAGCATTGTGTGCGAGAGCATTGAATGAAAGTAAAATTGCCACTGATTGGGTGAATTAGTGGAGAAATGGGAATTTTTTTCATAGTCACAAATGTCCGCTTGATTTTTTTTCTTCTTCTTCTTGGTCTCAATTCTGAGAATTTGACTAAAATAGACTTTTTTTGTTGTTTGGGTGTAATTTTCAAGACAATCCGCCTGACTGTCGTTTGTGTGAAATAATTCAATTTTCCTTTTTTTTCTTTGTAGTATTTTCGCCTTCAGAAGTTATTTCATCCTCACAAATCCGGGAGAACTTTGATGATTGTTTCGTATTTTGTAATTCTTCAACGCCTAAGTATTGTAATATGACCGCCAATGAAACATTATCAAAGTTATTTTTACCACATTTTTTTCTTCGTTTTTATCCTTTTTACGTCTTTCTGTTATTAATTTTTTTTTCCTCGAAACACTTCATATATCACCCGTTATTATTATAAATATATGAAATATTTAGTCAATGTCTTGTTAATTTTCAATTTCTTCTTCCGCACTTAAAAGAGAGAGAAAAAAAATAAGTTTTTACCAATTAAGTTAAAATTCATCATAACCATTCATTATTTTTTGTTAATCGCAATTGTTTCAATAGTGATTTAAAATAATTTTACATTTTACTTTTCCTCTCGTTTTCTTTTATCTCTTTTTAATAATAAAAAGTTAATTTCTTGTTCTTTTTCATCAGTAATTGCTAAAAGGCACACAGCAATATTTAAACATTTATAGCAATTACCGATTGGGCTTCAATTACCTTTTGATTTAGATGTTTTTTTTTCTTTCCTCTTGTATAATTCTATTCATCGTCTGTTGTTTTTTTTCTATGATTTTTCCTAAAGAATTAAAACTGAAAGCGAACAAATGTCAGAATTTGCTGCCTTGACAAAATTATTTTCTTCAAAATTTGTTTATATTTTCTTCAACTCTGGAGAATTCAGAGATTTTTGCCTCATTTAACCGGAAAAAAATTATTCTACAAAGAAATTTTAATATACTTCATAAGTATTTTTATTAGTTATTTTGTAGAGATGAAAAATGTCGGAAAAATCTTCGAAAAGGTAAACCATTTCCTTTGACTAGTGAGTGACTAGATTTTTGGAGATCACTTGAGTGCTCCTCAACTGAAAACCTGTTTCTTATCATATTTACATAAATTTACAATTATTATAATATATGTTCTGCTGTATTTTCTCCAAATCATCTTCATACATCAGTTTTTGGTTGTACTATAAAGCCCTGAGATTTTATTATGATCTTCCTTCTATTCTCCTATTTCATTCTCTAACGCGCTTTTCTGTAATTGGATTTATGAGAGGTATAAAAAATCTTGGTCTAGTTTCGGTATTCTTATTGCCATTTGCCACTCACCCACCAAAAAGATGTTCTGTATATTCGAAAAAAAATTAGCCTCTGAACAGAGCCAAAGAAAGGAGAATTCTATATAGATAAAATGACGTTTTTTTCGTTCAGAATTTCTCACTATTTTCCTCACAATGGCTACTCAAGACAAATGATCTCACGTCATTTCTTACATACGCACACATATCGAGAATAATATATTATGTCCTGTTTTTTTTTGGGGAAAAAAACGGATCTTTTTTTTCACTCCTGCAGCACAATTTAGCTTTATACCTCCATCTTGTTTTACCTTCAATTAGATTATTTATAGGAACTTTGTTAGAACATCACCAAGAATTATAATTTTATTCTTCTTCTTTAATAACTATAATTTATTATTTGACTCTATTTAATTTTCCTCAATTCTTTCTCATCATCTCTTCATCTTCTTCTTCTTTTTTTTAAAAAAATCTTTAATAAAACTACAATTATTATTTAACAAGATGTTCTCGATATAGTTTGATCTTCCACCTTTTATTTATCAGCTCCTTTTTGTGTAACTTTTTTTTCTTGAAATTCTTCTCTTCCTTTCACAGCGAACAAACCATCATCCGGATTTGTTCAGCTTTTCTTCTTTTACCTCATTTGTGTGATCTTAATATTCATGCAAATTGTTCTCTCATTCTTGTAACAAAAAAACTTTTACTCTCAGTCTTTCCGTTTATGTGTTAGGTTTTTATTTCTTAATCATTTTTACGTCTTGGTTTTTTTTTCCTCCTTTTCTTTTGTCGGAGATTTTCCTCTGTGAATCTCGTCACTCGTTGCAATGGAAAAATTTATCGTTTTTTTTCGTGTGATCGTTTTGCTTGATTTCTGAACGCGCAGCGGCGCCGTGGATTCGCAGGGGGTTGGGGAGGAGTCAGTGGGATCACAGGTGGGTGCTGAGGGATGCTGAAGAAGAGGGCAAGTCACGGAAGTGGGGGAGCCTCCTAGGCGGGCGTCAGCGAGAACGACACAGTGACTGAGGCGGAGATGCGCTCGCGAACGGGCAAAAAGACAACGGCCGGCACAAACCTGTTTATGTCCTTGGGCTCACTGGCCGCGGCGGCCTCCTCGAGGAGGAAGGACTGCATGATCATGGGCTCTGACTCCTGCGGCAGGGCGTAGATGGCCGGGCGCTGCGTGAGGTTGGCCATGTCGGTCAGCATGCTGTTAGACTCGGATTTGGTCATGGTGGGCGGAGCCGGAGCGGCGTCGCTGGAGGTGGCGGCCGGCGGCGGCGGCGGTGGCTGGAAATGGCGCGACATTGGGGCCTCCTTGGCCAGGGACACGGCCGCCTCGGACTGATTGCGGAGCGGCGCGGTGAGAGACGCCACGGCGGCGGGATTGATGAGGGTGTGCGAGCGCTCGTGGATGAAGAGGAATGCGTAGTAGGGCGTGGAGAAGGAGCAGAAGGAGCACTGGTACTCCTTCATGCGGCCACTGTTGGTCATGGCGGGCTCCTCGGCGACACTTGCGGCCACATTGGCGCCCGGCGGGGTCACGAACAGCCCCGACAGCGAGGACTTGAGAGCACTGGCTTCGGCAGCGAGTCCAAAGGCCCCATTGGGGATCTTGAGCGTTGGACTCTGCGCCTTCGCCAGATTTAGGCGCTGTTCAATGTCTCTGAGCTTGTCCGTTCCCGCCTTCCCGTGATCACTCATCAGATGCGCCCGAAGCCACTTAGAGCTGCGGAATCTCCGGCTGCACAGCGGACAGACCTCGGTGAAGTGGGAGAAGTAGCGATTACTGAGATCTGCCAAGTCGCCGGACTTCATGCTTCCTCCACTCTCCATCCCCCCGTAGCCGGATGATTCCTCCGTGGCCGCGGCCTGAGATGCAGCAGCAGCCTGATCGCCATTCTGGCGGGACTGAGGCAACGGCGCGCCCTCTTCCACGATGCCGTGCGTGTTGTGCTTGTGGACACGCAGAAAGTACTTGCTGCAGAGTTCCTTGTTGCAAATGTTGCAAATCACGCCACCGATCTGGGCGCCATTCTCAATCTCGATGCCGTGCATCCGCTGCATGTGTGTCTTCATGAAGTACTTGTTGCACAGCTCTTTGTTGCAAATCTCACAGTAGCTCGAAGTGGGGGTGATGGTGTAGGGCGGCCGGCGGTCGGCCTGGTGCGGCGCCGCCGGCATTTGGAGCACAGAACCAGTGGGACGCTCGGGAGTGACGAAGCCCTCGCGATTGGGCAGCGGAGGACTGGCCGAGGCGTTGTGAGCCTCAGCGATGTGTTGCTTCAGGGCGGCGACTGTGGGGAAATCCTTGTCGCACTGCTTGCAAGTCTCCCCGGAGACGTGGCTGGCAACAGTTGTCTGAGCTGGCGGCGCTGGCGTGGAACTGCGACTGGTTTTGATATTCTCCGTTGCGGCCGCCATGTTGCCGTGCTCTGAAATCATGTGAGCATGCAGCATGTACTGATTCTCCTGATCCTTGCCACACACTGAGCATTGCGTGGCTCGTTGGGCATTCAGGTCGTTCAGCTGGAGGATCATCGACTGCAGCTTCTGGAGATCCACACTGATGGCATCGGTGTCTCCTTGGGTCGTCATAGGGGATGTTGGTGTCCGTCTGGGTGACTTGGATTCACTCGCCTTCTCGCCGTCTTCGGACTTTGCACCTTCGCCCTTCGCGTCTTTTGGCGACTTGAGCGGCCTCTCGGCAATCTCGTTCAGCATCTTCTGTTGCAGTTGCTGCACCTGTCCGAAGTCCGCGCCCATGATGAGGTTCAGGGGACTCGTTTGAACGTAGTGCCACGGATTGCGCTCGCCCATGTTCTCTTTGGTCTCATCGGGTGGCATGAGGATGCCGTGTCGCTTCAACTTGTGTGTCCTCAGGAAATACTTGTTGCAATATTCCTTGCAGCAGAGCTCACAAAATGCTTCCGGATTAATCACGCCCAGACGCTTGAGTTTCTCCACACTGAAGTTGGCTTCGCGAGCCTGCTGACTGGAGGCCGGAGAGAGTTTCCTGGGCTGCGGCGTGAAATTGGCGTCTTCCTGTTCAATAGAGAAGTCCTGACGAAAATCATCTGGCAGACGAAATGTCTGCGAATCCCCATCAAACACTTCCTGCTCCACCTTCATGTCGTCCACCTCGTGGACCTTGCTCCTGTGGCGTCTCATGGCGAATATATTAGTGAACTTCTTGTAGCAAATGTCGCAGAAGACCGTCGGTTCTGGCGGCAGGAGACTCTGGGGGTTCTGCTGCTGCTGCTGCTGGAATACTTGAGCCATGCTCTGGTGCATGTGCTGCGTTTGGCGTTCGCCCGCTTGGCCCACTTCGCTTCCAGTGGGCACGGAGCTCTCGTAGATGCCGTGCTTGTTGGCCTTGTGCGTCTTGAGGAAGTATTTGTTGCAGAACTCCTTGTTGCACAGGTCACAGTACGCTTCGGGATTGAAGATGCGCAGCTGCGGCGCACTCGGACGCGGCATTGGCAGACCGTCGGCATTGGTGGTGAAGGACGCCACTGGCGGCACGCCCAGGAGCGGAAGGTAGCCGCCGGCCGTGAGCGCTGCAGCCGCCTCCGGGGGGAAAGGGAATGGAAGTCCTGCATTCGCCAGAGACGCCAGCCAGTCATCCTGTTTGGAAGCGTTTGTCGCCTCCACACGGCGATCATCGCCCTCCCAATCCGACGGCTCCTTCTTCACCCTGATGCTCGACATAATCTTCTCGCCAGCCTCTGGTGAGCTCCCGTGTTGGCCATCCTTGAAGGACACGATCTTGTGCTCGTGCATCAAATGTATCTTCAATTTCAATTCCGAACGGAACTTGGCGTCGCATTCTGTACAGTTGAGGATTGTCGGAGATCGATTGCCCTCCTCGTCGTCCTCGGAGACGTCTGTGCTGTGGAACTTCATCTCTGTCTCGACAAATGAGGCGAAGTTGATCTCATTGGCCGAGTGATCCTGGGGACTCTGGGAGTCCTGCATCTGCTGCAGGTGGCCAAAGAGGAGCGCCGCCTTCTGGACAACGTCCACGGACTTGTCCGCCAAGGAGTCCAGCATCATTTCCTCACCCACACCATTATTTGCACCCCCCGACTCACTATTGAGAGCTGAGATCCTGATCGGTGTCGACTGCTTCCGCCGCTTCTTCGACAGATCCGCCGCCGAAGATTCTCCCGCGCCGCTGCCGCCGCCGCCGCTGCCATTGTTTGCCGGCGCAGCTATCGTAGATCCTGCGAAAAACACATTCGTACTTTGTACACGGCCAGTGAAGAGAGATTCGGGCAAAGCGCGAGCAATTTGCAATACACCAAAAAATGTACGCGCAATTCAGTGGAAGACCACGCCTTGGCCAAGTGAATTTTTCAATGTTAATAATAGCTCTATGAAATTAATCTAAACTCCAAGTTGGCCCAACACGACTGTGTGTGTGTTTTGTCGTGAAGGTTTAATTAAAATATTCACTTATTCACCTGTGGTTGATGATGAGTTGCATGAATTCGGTGAATTATTCACAAATGAGGACGATGTTGACAAAGTTCTTTTGGTGGCTAATTTCTGTGACGTTGAGTTTGTACTGTTGGCTTGTGAAGAGTTTGAAATATCGCTGAGGGCTGTGTCTTCGCCACTTAAATCAGGTGGTGGAGTGGCGTAAACAGAAGCTGCCATCACGATCTGCGGCAAAAAGGCACAAAATTACTCTCAAACACCCTGCAAAGCTAAAGCGAGATTTAAGACGTTGCTTCATTCGGAATGCTTCAAATTTCAGTCAAATGATTCACAGTCTGCATCAAGGGGGCAGATATTATGGTCGGAAGTAGTGTACAATTTCACGGAAGTGGTAAAATATTTACAATATTTGCATTGCAAAAGCTTCTGTTTCAACAAATTTAGGAGTTACTCAATGAAATATGCCTAAAAAATCAAATTCATTGCTTTTTCTTAGGTTATATGATTTATTTGAAACAAATTCTGGTGATTAAGTAACCCTAAAAATCACCAGAATTTGTGTTAAGGCTGCAAATATTTCTCTTTTTCTCCGCAAATTTCAGCATTTTTTATTAAAAACAATCTTTATATTGATTAAGAAAAAGCTTAAAAGTCAATCATAACCTCAAAAAAAATCGAATTTCAGCCTAGAAAAGTATATCTTTGTCTAGTTATTTCCGTGGTTTTTCCTTTAAAGTGTTAAATTCAAGTTATTTAGTAAAAACAATTGAAGATATTCACAAAATTATTCTTTTCCAGGTAGGAAAGGATTTAAATTAGTCCTATAAGAATTTTCTAAGAAGAATTCATAACCTCACAATTTTATTAGATTGTGATAAGTTAGAAAAGAGTGTGAGAAACAGTTGAAGAAGGCGAAAAGT
This sequence comes from Phlebotomus argentipes, assembly GCF_947086385.1. NCBI lineage: Eukaryota > Metazoa > Arthropoda > Insecta > Diptera > Psychodidae > Phlebotomus > Phlebotomus argentipes. The sequence goes on from NW_026776174.1 coordinate 7,016,115, forward strand.
GTCTCTGAAGTGTTGAAGATTCTGCACAGAATCTGAGGAAATGTCAGGAAGTGGTGTACAGATTTGAGGCATATTATCCCCCCCTTGGTTTGCATGACAATTGACTTTAAATCGAAAACTATGAAAAGTCAAAATCGTCATTTTTTAAGTGAACGAATTGAAAATTTAGCTTTAATATTGCTTCAAAATTTGCCGAATTCAACTAAAAACCCTCAAAACAGTGTCGAATTGTTCTGAAAAATAATTTATAAGTTTATTTTATTGTTGTTTATGGGAATTTTTGACTGAAATATGACAAAGTTAAAAAAAAACTGAAAATTCCAAAGTCGATTTTTAATAGCATTTGAGAACATTTTCTTCAAACATGCTCTAAAAGATCAGATTTTCATACTGTTCATGAACTGTTCTTTAAGGCCTTCAAGTGAAAAAATTAAGAAATATGACAAATATTGTAAAGTTTAAGAACATTTTAGGAAAATTCCGAAAGAAATGTGAGCAATAAATGGTCGGTTTTTCACAGTTTTCGATTCACCGGTCGAAATTCACGATGAAACTTTATCAAACTCACCCACAATAAAAAATCTCACTTATTAATAAATGTCTTTTCTGTATTTTTGTGTATGAAATTCTCCGTCTTCGTTAAATTCTCTCTCACTTTCCAATATTTGCACTAACAATAATAGAAAATGCTCTCACTTCAGCTATCAAAAGCCAACTGATGGTTGAGATGGTTTTTTCGAAAAATCCTATACAAAATTTTGAAAGTGCAGCACAAATTTAGTGCTTCCCCCACCACGAAAAATCCTAATTTTTGGGAGAATAAAAGAGAAGTGAGTCACAAAAAGCACCCCTAACATTTTGTGACCCCGATTGACGATTTCCAATTTATTGGGATACTTTTTTTTTTGGTGTGTGCAGAAGAAGAGGGAAACACGAGTCACCCTTCGATTTGTCTCGCTCCTTTCGAAAAATTCAAATTTGCACCACTTGCCTTTATGGAATCAATGATGAAATTCAATATGCGTGACAGAACAACAGACAATTTGTTATTGAAGAATATGAATAATTTAGCTAAAAAATTGTCTCAATTGCCTCAAAATGTCACAATTTATGCACTGAAAATAACTCGTGAACTTGTTGAGTAAATTCAATTGAATTTTCATCGAATTACACGATTGGAAGCAACAAAGAAAACACAGAGAAAAGTTAGCAATCGCGAGAGAGTGACATCTTCTCCGGGGCCTTTTGGACGAAATTCACTCTAGCCCGGCCTTAATTATATTTTTGTTTTCCTCGTGCGTCTTCCACTTTCTCACTCCGTCCCCGAAAAAATCTATTTGCAATATCCGAAAGGAGATTCTAATGTAATTTCCTTGTGAAAAGTCCTGGCCACTGAAACATTGAGTGTAATTAAATTTTTCCTTTCTCCCCGGCCCCGAGTCGCCCACTCACGTTGCCAGCCACCCCGTGGGCCGCCCATGTGAGAGCTCACCCTCACCCGGAAGGGTGGGGGGCGAGGGTGGCAACACATGCGTGGTCTTGACATTGTTTCCAGCAGCCCCAACTGAAGATTTGTGCTCAATTTTCTTCTCTCTTCTCTTCGATATATTTCATACTCCAAGTTTTATATCCCCACACCAAAGCGGCCAGTTCTGGCCTGCGGAGAGAGGAAAAAAAGTTGCTTTTTCCACCACAATTCTCCCCCCTGGGTGCGGAAGGGGGGTGCGAGCGAGGGAAGTGGGCTGAGAAGAGGTCCAGGCAGGAAAAAAAAAGATGAGAAAATTCAGTCACTCGAAATGTTGGACACAAAAAATTCTCCTTCTGCAGACAAAATTTACCAACAGGCACATGCTCACTCATATCTCTGGCTTCAATTGAACTTTCACCCCTCCGCCCCCGTGCTGGCTCCCGAAAATTCTCGCAATTCAGCTCCCCATCCTGTCCAGGCAGGACTTCGATGGGTGAAATGACTAAAATCCACACACACACACACACGCGCGCCAGGACAAGCTCTCGTCCACCCTCTTCGGACCTGAGAGCTTTTTCTCCGACTCTGTCCACTCCGCCACCCACTCCAGCCCCACCCACCCATCCAGCCCACCCGGAGGACTGAAGACCGGGGCGAAAAAGCAAAAAGAGGCTGAGGAAAAAAGTTCGACACACACAAGAAAACTTCGCACACATGTAATTTTCTTCAAGTGTTGGTAAATTTTTATTTATTTTCCTTTCGCTCTTGTTCTTCTATCTCTTTTCACCTTCTCCACTTGCTTTTATCACACTCGTACATATTTGGTTCTGGATTTGAAAGATGTGAATTGTGGGATTCATAAAAGATGCAGAGTTAGAAAGTTTCAAAATGACCAAAGCCAATCTTTCAGGAAAATAGAAGAAAATTTTGCTTTATGCTTTCACACTCAGAGAAAAAATATGTTCTTGGATCAAAAACTGAGATTTCTTGAAATTAGCCTAAATCTACCAAATTTGGAGTCTTTTTCGGCATTTAAAATGTGAAGGAAGATTTCCAAAGACTTTTTAAAATTCCACCCTTTTTTTGAAATTAGTAACGAATAGAATTCAGGATACTTTGGCTTAATCCTCCACTTTATTTTCGACAAAATTAAACCTCTTTCGTGATACTAATGAATACATTGAAATTGCTTTTTACTTAGTAAGACTGAAAATTTGTATTTATAGTCATAAATTCAAGTTTATTCCGGAATGAAAACATATTAGGTAGAAATTATTCTTATTTTTGTTCCTAGATTAATTGACTTATGGAGAAAATCGATACATATTTTGTCCAAACTTGAAAAGAAGGTGTTTTTTTCTACATTTTTAGACTGAAAACAGGGAATTTTCTGCATAATTTCAAAAGTTTGTTGCGCACAAAAGTAGAAGATTTTTCGATGTTTTGTCCCAACGTAGAAAAATACTAATTTCAAGACTGATAAGGACTTGAATGAATGAAAAGCTTCAATCATTTTCTAATTCTAAAAAGAATCCCCATTAAATTCCATCTAATTTTCACTCTTTCTTGCGAGGAAAAGCCTTTCGTTTCAACTAATTAGCGAAACATTTCGCAAATTTTCCCCCAAATCGCCAATCCTAAAGGACGAGAAGAGAGAGAGAGAGTGGAATTTTCTCACACAGCAACAAACGAGGGAGACAAGGCAGAAAAAAGGAGCAGGGAAAGTGAGCGAAGGTGTGTGTGGCAAATAATGTCTTGTACCCAGAATCCCATTGAAATTGGTATTTTACTTCTATTGTGGTCAGAATTTCACTTTCACTCACTCTCCTGGAAATCATGGACGAGAAATGGGCGGACGAGAAAGTGAAAAATGAGAGGAAGTGCAGAGACAGGAATTTGTTCTCTTTCTTTTCTACCATTTTCCACCTTAGAAATTTTCACCACGCACTCCAAACAAAGTGGACTGTCTGCAAAGTGTTGAATTTCAGGGGGGCGGTGGGGGGGCAAAAGGGACGATATATATTGAAAGGAGCGCCATAAAATTCGGTGAAACTGACCAAGAGGAAAATTCGCAAAAGCCCTGGGAAACACGGTAATAATTTTCACAGAAAGCTCACATGATCTTCTCACCCACCCACGCTGACTGTCGTTTCGCAGGGCGAAATGATGGAATTTTTTAAGCACAAAGCTCTCCGCCACCAGGCGTCCCCATCGTCACGCGTGAATGTCCGAAGCTCATCAAATTGCACCCTTTCCGCCCCATAATTCTCCCATCAATTGCACACTTTCTTGCGACAGAAATACAGAAGAAAATTCAATGATTCTGCTAAGGAATTCTGCTCTAGATCTTCAATTAAAAAGGCAAATATAGGAAATAAATCCATCAGTTTTCATTCCCGTGCCGAAGTCAAAATCTCTTTCGCACACTCACGGCACTTTCTTGTGGTGAAGAAATCTCTTGTGCGAGTGCGACAGAGAGCAGAATGAATTGGGGATGTTTTTGGGAACTTAAGGATAGACAGAGAGGAATGTAAATGCCAATGATTCTCCTTGCTCTTTCCTCTCTGCCGCCCCTTGAAGAATGTGAAAAGAAATAAAATACAGCGAGTATGAGAAAGAAGAGGAAACGGAAGAAGGGAAAAGTTTGATTTTTCGCCGTGAGCAATATTATATGGGAGGAAAATTATTTCTTTGTGCGAAATTGCTTTTCAATATACATATGTAATATCAACTCGCACACAAACACACACTCTCACTCCAGTACATATATTGAAGTCTCTTCAGAACTCCACATAAAATTGTTTCACAGAACTTAACTGCCATCCTTTAAAAAATACCAAAAGTTTCTTATTTTGTTGAAAATCTGAAATTTTTTGCTCAAATTTGAATTTAGAGAATAACTCTTGTTCCAAACAAAATTCCTCTTGTGCCTATTTTCCCTTTTTTTATGTATGTTTAAGTGGGCAACTGAAAGAATTTTATGAGTAAAGCAATAAATCAGGGGGACTTAATAAAAAGACGCTACACTTTTTCCTCATGATAGATGTCCGCTTGTGACATTTCCATTTCCCTTCTGCAAAACCACCAACTTTGGGGGTTATGCTGAAATCTTTATGGTGAAATCTCTTGAGACACTAGTCAAGACTTCGTCATATTTCTCTCCCCGCGACACATTTCTTTATCTGCATTTGATTCACAGGCCGAGAAGAGTGAATCCAAGAAAATTGAAAGTCAAAAAATCAACAGAAAAATTGCAGTGAATTTCTGCGCTATGAAATTCTCTAATATCGCATGAAATTGTTATCTGTGATAAAATAGAATGACGTCCAAAGAGTGATTATGAACTGATTGAACCTCTTGACAACACTTTAATTATTCTAATGAAACTGTGTGGATGAATATTTGGCGAATTCGGCATGAAAACACTCGAGCAAATTGGCTGAAAGTCGAGTTTTGGCAGATTTTATAAAATCCAGAATTCACGGCAAGAACCGCAAGAACAGGATGGAAAGGAAGAGGCTTGAAGGTCATCGGGCCGATGGGAATTGCCAGCAATATTCCAACCGTGCCACCCCACATTGTGAGCTGGGCGTAATACATAATAAAAAGAGAGAAGAGCTTGCGGGTGGATTGCGTTGATATTTTCACAGGGAGTGCAAAATCAGTCAGATCTACTCACCTATTTGGTTAATTTGCTCTGTTCTTCTTCATCTCCACTCGCCGAGAGATATATGTGGCGAGCAGAGCCCACCCCCCGCCCCCGGAGGCCCTCTCGAGAGCAGAGAAAAAAATCACCCTCGGCCCACAATTCATCTCTCTGGGCATCAACTTTCCGTTTTCAGAACACGTCCAGATGTCAAGCGGGCGGAGAGGCGCACGCGGGGGAGAGTGGAAAAGAGGAAGGAAAATTTATCCACATTCCACCATCTCGAACACACGCACGAGCCACTCTTGCATTCAACAGCACCCCATAAAATGTGAGCGAGAGAAGAAGCCAGAAAGAGAAAATCAACCCCAAAACACAATTTCTCCTTCCGCCGCTCGCCGCCGCCCCCCATCGGAAAACCCACAGAGCAACAACGAGAGGCTAAAAGTTGTGAAAAATTTTCCCCGGAAAGTAAAATAAATAAATAAACTTTATTATTCTGGCCTTCCCTTCACCCTCTCTCTCTCTCGCTTCCCTTCTCAATTCCAACCTCCTCGGCCTCCAACTATTGATCGACGAAGGAGAAAATTGACAGTCAGTGGAAAACACACGACTTACATAGACACTTTTCACACAGGAGCACTGCCAACGGGATATTTTAATGGGTTTTCCCCAGGAAATGGTGTTGAGTAACTTAGTTTCCAGCTAAAAAACAGGAGACAATTTTTATCTCTTAATGTAGATTTCTGCAAATTACTCCCAGTGGTCGTTGCAACTTTACAGATTTCGTATTTCAATTCGTAAAAACTACGAATTCGCTATGCAATTTCACTATTTTATAGCTAATATTGGCGGCCGCTTGGTGGCGCTAGTGTAAAGTACAAATGAAATACGAACCAAATGACGAATTCCAGCTGTCAAAATGCCATTTCTTTGTGGTTTTAGGGTAGAATTTCCTACTTGCGCTTCGTTTTTGCCAATTTTCCTCCACGTGAAAGTCAGAACATATTCTTCGAATAACTGAACCAATTAGTTTCTATGGAAAGGATCAAAAAATGTCTGGAAACACATAACCTCAATCTGATGCTTAGAAATGTGCACATATGGCCAGATAAATTCAGTCAAACTGTGCTAATCAATCTAAAAACATCATTACAGCATATTTTCTCGGTTTTCACGTGAATTTTCCAGCTCTTCTTGTCTCCACGCGACTTAATATATGAATTGACAGATAACAAATTTGTAAAATAACAATTTTTGCGAATTCTTAACTATGACAGCTTATTTAAAATGTGATGAAATCAAAGTTGCAACGACTCCTGAATTTCCTATTTGAAATTCACATCCGCAGAACGTTTTGTTGGCGAGTTGAGGGAACAGAAGTTGTTCTTCAAAAATACTAACGAGCAAAAATCTGCGGTAATGGAAAAGTAAAAGGACGTCCCAGAGTGATTCTGCTCGTCATATTTCAAAGCAGCCAGAGTAACTAAAGTGACAAGAAGGGAGAAGGCCGAGAAGAATGTGTGGAAAAATTTAGCCTGTGGAGAAGTGTCCGAAAAATTGAGAGCTCCCCACAACGAAGGGTGGCCGCTGGGGTGGACACGAGAGGGAGATTTTTTTGTCATACATTGGGAGAAGCCCGAAGACGACGAGAGCTTCCCTGTGAGTCTGTGCGCGGGGAGGATGGGTGTGAGCTTCTTATATTAATGTTACGGAGAGCGAATTCGTCGTCCCTCTCGTGTGTGTCTCAACATATATTATTTTTATTTATATAAAAATATGTACAAGAAGGTACATATAAATTCATTCGAGGAGGAGTGAACACGAGAGGGCCGATTGAGGGTGGGATTGATTCGCAACTTTCCGGTCTCTTCCACGAAGATTCCTTCTTTCCTTTCGCCTTCACTTCCCCCCGCGCGCGCCGTGAGAGGGGAAAATTCAGTTGCTTTGACGATTTTCCACGACAGAATCGAAAAATATTTCACCAACACACGCCCAGACGTCCAAAATATCGAATGATGAGAGGCAAAAGGAAGACTCGCAGTTTGCTATAAAGCCATAAATAAAAATATTTTCGTCTTCTCGCTCGCTCGTACGGTCGTGAAAAACCACCCCCAAAATCCACAGCCCGCCAACGAGGGAATGCGGTAGGAAGAAAGTAAATCGCAGCTATAAAAAATCTATCAAACTTTGCAATAAAGACATATAAAGCCTCACTCTCTCTCATTTGCGGCCCCTGGAAAATTTTCTTTGTCATACTTTTTCACTCTTTACAAATTGAGTGAAACTTCAAAGTGTCACTCAATTGCTGAGGATTGTCGAAAGTAGATGAATTTCCCATCAAAAATATTGAGAAAGAGAGCTTCAATCGCTTTTTTCCCCAATTTTAAAGCGCATTCTTTACAAATTGTAGAACTTCAAGCTGAAAGAGGTCGTGAAAAGACGCACGAAAAGCAGAAACACTTGCCAAATGGTGTGAATTTTCTCTGACTTGAGGAATTACTGGAAATTTATTCTCTTAAAAATCGATGAAAGTACATGAGAAAGTGGAAGTATATTGAATTGCAATTTTCTCTGTCATGCCCACCCTCAAAATTGGGCATCGTTTTCACTTCCACCCTACAAATTTTCCGACTGTCTCGCTCGTGGGTAGAAAATAATAAAATTGCCATATCATCACAGGCCATCCTCGAAATTTGTACCATAAAGAACTCAATCGCGATCCGTTTATTGCTCACCGGACACTCTCCAAAACCCCCTGAGGGTTGGTCGCAACCCTCATTATTTGCTTTTTTCCAATACTACTCTGTATTGCTATCTCAAAAATCCCTCTTCGCTTTTATGATTCACTTCTTCCCTTCATTATTTTCCTACCCTGTCCCGGCCGAGCTGCTCTTCTCGCACTCTTTTTTTTTCTTCTTCTTTTCACCGCGCGCGCCAAAAAAAAGCCAATTCCGCCCCCGCGTCACAGGTAGGAATGGAAATGCCGGGAAAAGTTGCGTGATTAACTGCCCTTTTTTTTTGGGTGGGCTCAAAAAATATTTGAGAGCAAATAAAAATATTTCAATATTTATAATGATTTTATTATTGCAATTGAGAAAAAAAGTACTTTCGTGTTTGAAATATTTTAACGAAAATGCTACATTATTGCGCCACCACAGCGTGCAGAAGGTTTTTGTGGAGGAGGAAAAAAAGGTCAGAAAGGAGTTGAAATTTCATGATTTAAAGCGATCACTACTATTTGTGGGCAAATAAAAAGTGACGTGCTTGAATAAATTTCCGAGAAATGTGGAATCTATTAAGTAATTTCCTTCGAAATTCTCCAGAATAAAGGAGAACATATGAAAATTAAATTAGTCTAAATGATGAATAGAATTACCCTTGATTGGCTTTTCAGCCCAAATATAAGATATATAACCTTCAAAAATGGTTTGATAGATAACACTAGGGAACAAATTTCTGCTCTTTTATGAAATGTGGTTTTTTTAGATTCCATTTTCCCCTATTTCCCCCCACTTTGCCACACATATGTGCTCTTATCTCGCCCAATTTTCCACAGATTTCCCCCAAATTGAGCTCAAATGATAGATATTGAAATTATCTACAACTTTGTAAAACATTGTAGGATCTTTAGATCACTCCTTGTCGATGAAAAACAATTCCTTGTACACTACTCGGTTAAAAATTCGTCGGTTTTTTGAACACGTTTTACTAAATATCTCCAAAACGAAAAAAACTTCTATGCCAGATTATTTTTCTTATGTGTAGAGCACTTCTAGGGCCACATTTCCCTCATACAAGTCAAAGTGATATTTCTTCTCCATCTGCCTGAAAAGCAGGGTTATTATAATCCCATAATTCCAAAGTTATGTTTTCTTTGATATATGAAAGTAAGCAATTTTTTAAAAATGTATTCAAGGTATAAATCTTAATTTCACTGGAGTTGGAACAAAATAATTTTAGTATGTAAATTCACTACAGATTTTCATCAAAATCAGAAGAGAATTGAAAATAGCATGTGATAAAATAGGAATTAACTTCAAAACAAAATTTCTTGGTATGTGAAATTCGAATATCCAACTGTTCATGCCTAAAGGACGATAAAAATTATGAAGTAAAACATGCAAATTAACAGGAGTACAACATTGTACTTCAATACACAAGAAAGCACAAAACATTTTCAACAAATTACCCCAAAAACGCACACCGAAAATGTGAGGAAGAAAGAAAGAGAGAAAAAGGGGTGGATAATTTCACTCATTGAGTTCACTCAATAATTCAATTGATTAGAATGAAAATCAGTCAATATTTTACACTTTGGTTGAAACTTTTCCTCTCTGTGTTTAAACAGCAATTTTTGAAGCACGAGTCGAACGCGTTGCACGACATCATACATAATTATTAATGAAAAGGGGAAGAGAATCCACCCACTGCTCTCACACTTTCTCCAAAAGGGGGTTGGAGAACGAGGGTTGGTCGTCGATTTGGGCACTTTTAGGATTCAAATTAAAATTTTCATGCTCGAACACGTTGCGTGTAATATGAAATTTTATATTTTTATAGGAGGCCAACAAATTCTTTCCCTTTGGCGCTTTTAGTGGCATTTCACCCTCTTTTTTTTTCTTGGTCAATAAATGAGCGCACATAGTGATGTGGAAAAAGTGGGGAAAGTGTGCGAGTGGCTCAACTTGACAATCCCACCATTGCTGTTTTTCTCAAAGACTTCACAAATGCTCGATGGATCATCGAATGTCGTGTCCGTGTTTCAATACATATATTTTCTCTGCAACCGGTAATTTTTTCCCTTAATAAAACACCCTCAGTTTTGAGCATTGCCAGTGGAATTCAATCAAACACAATTTACCACAGAACATTTGAAGTTTCAGCGGTGATTTTGAAATGAAAAATATTAAATCAATTCCCACTAAAACTGCGGAGAATGTTAAAGATGTGTTAGAGTAGTTTAAAGATTTTGATTTTGACGATGTGTTAAACTAATTTTTACCACCTAAATGCGTAATATTAACCCAAAAGAATGTATTTTCTACAACAAAAACCAACAATTGATAAGTAAATGAGTTCAATTTATTGCCACAATTCATGACAAATTTTAAGATTTCTTCAACGATTCTGTATTTCCCATAAAATAAGCCATTTTTAATATGATCTCGTTGCTGAGTTTGTTTTAAATAATGTGTAAAAAGCATTGAAAATTGCAAAAACGAATCAATCTGTGATTGTGATTCTGATTTTCAGGCGAAAACATGAAAAATATTTAAAATAAATTTTTTTTATCACGGATTTACCAAATTTAAACTCGTATTTCGTAACATTCCTTAGTTTTAGTGAGAATCATTCCATATATCGATAGACTAATTAATAATTCTCAATAAATTCTCTAAAGGACTTTATAAAATCCTGAACGTAAAATGAGTTAAACAGAACAGATGAGAAAGTATTTGTGGAGAATTCGATATTTGCTCAAAATCTTCTATTTTTTGCCATATGGCGAATGATATTAACTCGAAATATTTTCGCGTTATCAGTTGATATTCATAAAATATTCCAGGTGTGAAATAATTCCAACAGTTCGTAAAAATATCGAATTTACACAAAGAGTGCATAAATCTGAGCAAATGATATGAAATTCTGCGGAAAAGTGTCGGAAACTTTTGAATATTTCGCACAATTTGGCATTTATCAAATGCTGGAAAACCCTCAAAACACACAAACAGAACAACAATTGGCGATATTGATGAGAGGTGAAATTATTGATTGTAGTTTGGAAAGTGGAAATTGAGGCGAATTCGGTGAATTGCATGATTTGTAGCGCGTTCAAATTGCGTGGCGATCGAGGGTGAGTTGGAAACCAACACAAGTGAATTTCACTCCCCCTAAAAATTCACTTTTAAAGGAAAATTCGATGATACTTCTGTCTCAGTCTCGCAGCCGCTCTCGCAGCATTTTCGCCTCACTCTCAGGACGTCTCACTCTGGGCACAGAAGGAGAAAAGCCGAGAGACTTTCCCCCATTCGTGAGTGCGTATTGAAAAAGTTGCAACTGTAGAGAAGAAGAAGAAAAGAAAAAAAATGCGGAGAGAGAAGAGAGAAAATTCTCGGCCAAAGTCCGGCCATTGGAAAATTCGAATCTCTTCGGATGATGAAGATGAAAGTGAAAGAGCGAGATAGTGTGTGTGTGAAGGACGAGCAATAGAGCCTCCTTTCCATTGCGCTATTTCACTCCTTTTCACTCGCATTGCCCTTCATTTTTCACTTTTCACTCTCCCTTTCGCACTTTTCCTCTCAACTTCACAGTGGAAAGTAGTGGAAAACCCCTCACGAGAGCCACCCCCGCTGCTGTATGTGTCAGAACCGAAAAATTTGCAGGGCCAGAGCGAGAGGGATGCTTTTTCCCCAAACACCCAGAGAGACACACAACTTCACTTTCGAGGGATAATGAAAAAATATTAAAAGAAAAATGTATTGATTTTTCTTCTTCGGAGGGAGGTGGTGAGAGATGGCAGGGGATTGTGAAATCAACCGACTCACACCCTCTCGACATGCGAGATTTCTCTCCACCATCTTTCTCTCTTCCCTGTGTACTTGTCTTCGGGACATTCGGATGAAGAGATGAATTTTCTCACTCGGAAAAAAGTGATGCTTCGCCTCCCATTCAAGTCCACCCCCCGCCAAAATTCTTGGCCACCCAAAACAGGTATTATTCTAGTAAGATTCTGTGCCTTCTGTGCCCTGTGAAAATTCAACAACCGCACATATTTTCCTTAAGGACTCAAAACTCTCCCCCAATCTTGGCAAATATCCACCAACTTGTGCCAAAATTCGAAGCATTCCGGGCGCTGGAGGGGCAGAAATATGGCTAACAGAAGTGAAAGAAGCTGCAAAAACTTACAGAACTTCACAAGATGTTCACCACCTTATCATACCGACACAAAACGCACGCTAGGGATGTAGCTGCTGCTACCTCGCGGACGCGACTTTTCTGACTGAACACTAAGGCTGCCGAGAGGTTGGCATGAGCCGAGTCTTCCCTCCTTCGGCCACCCTCGCACTCATCCACCCTCCGCAGCTCGAATCACTTTCACTTGCCACTGTGTATGTGACGCCGGCGTCTAGCCACAGCGGTTCTCCCTCTCGCACCCTCACTCGTGCCGTCCTTCTCTTACCGCTGCGCTCACGCACTCGCCGCACGTCCTTATCACTCCCGCACTCTGCGCCCGCTTGTTTACCTCGTCCTCAGAATGCACTCGCAGGAAGTCCGCAGCGGGCGAGAAGAAAGAGACTCCTTCTTGCCCTACTTCTTCAGTTTGTTAAGGAGCAGTGCTTCTCTTCGTTTTCAACACAAAATGCTAACATCTCAAAGTTGAGACCTTCAAAGCTAATATTTTCGCAAAGATCTTAGCAATTCGTGTAAGTATTAGCGATCCAAAGATGTCGCATCATGCAAAATCATACCTTTTTGATGCAGATTCGTCATGATTAGAATAGGGATCATATAATATGGAGATCAGTCGGGAAAATAAGGGTTGTCAGATTGAGAAAGGTGACGAAAAAAACCAAACGTGAGTGAAAAAAGCGGAGGAAAAAGTGAAAATGAGAGAGAAAAGCTGTAAGTTGTCTTGAGTAAGACAGAGTTAAAGAAAGATTTGAACTGCAGGATTAAGAAGGAAGGTAGGAATAGAAAGAAAAGGATTAGTAAGAGAATGACTAAGAAAGTCAAGTTAATTGTATAAATAGCGTCAAATAAGAGAAACCGGACGAAGGAAAGTCCATTGAAGTTGGACTTTTCGTTTCTTTGCTGAAATCTGACCAGAAAAAGCAAAGAATTCAGCAAAATATTAGACGACAAATGGCAGAAAACTTGATGATTGCTAAGAAATTAGCTAAGAAATGTAAAAATTGGCTCAACATTTTATTTTAATATTTTCTGTATTTGTAACACTATTGATTTTCTTCTATCGTCCGCTGCGATCGCTGACCGAGAGCTGCTAAAATATGAGCTCAGACATCTTAGCTTTTTTTAGCTTTTGTGGTTCACTGAGTTAATTGACCCGAGATGATCATTTACCTTGCTAACCTTAGAAAAGTGCTCTTTAAAACATGTCCAATGCGTCATGAAATACAATTCTACTAATTTTCTTGGAAAGAGAATAAAAAAATGTCTTCAACAGGAATTGTGTTTAGAATAATTCTTCTTATTCCTGAAATTTCCATCTTTATTTTTCGTCTTTTTACACATTTCAAAACTTAATTAATTTTACAACAACGCATAGTGTCGAAAAAGAGAGAAATATGTAAAATATGCTTTGAAATATGTGACCTTTCAATGCCGATCGCTTTGGAAAAGATGTCACGAAATCGCTGACTTGTTGACCTTGTAATGCACTCAAAACCCTTTTCAAATTAGTGTAAAAATACGTCTTTTCCACAGCAAAAATGTCCACCGTATAAGAAAGCGAAACAACCGATAGAATTGGCTCAAGAATCCTGCAAGATTTCTTGTGATTCTGCTGCAGTGAAAAATGGCCCGCGGCGCAAATGTTACTCAGTTGCGGCTCACCTTGACTCCCTTCATTGCCTGCAGTTGGCGCCACAGTCACTCCACTGTCACTTCGCCCGAAAGAGAGAGTTTCAGAAGAACTCCCGTCGTGATATTTCCCAGGGAATTGCGATTGCAATTAGTATATCTTATCAGGTGCTGATCAGCAGACGTCTCCAGTCTGCCCATCATTCTGCAGATAAGTGTCTTAGCTGTTGGTTGTCTTCTGGCCGTCAAGATGAGTCTTCGTCTGCCGCAAACACTGTCAATCATCTCCAGGTACGTCCGGAAGGTGCCTGTGAGATCCTCGACGTTCCCGCGGAGATCCTTGGACACCAGCGTCAAGGGACTCTCCACAGGACTGCCAAAGTTGGACAAGGAAGAGTGAGTATTTTGTGTCGCTGCGCTCGGAATTCCTTCACACAATTGTGTTTACGTAATCTCAACTTTTTCACTCTCCGTGATTGAATTTCTGCTGCTGTCTTTGGGCGCCTCCGTGGATCCGCCGGGCAGAATTGACGTGACATTCGTGAAGGCGAATGGGGAGCGGATAAAGACCAAGGCCAAAGTGGGGGACACTCTCCTGGACACTGTGGTGAACAACAGTATCGACCTGGAGGGATTCGGGGCGTGCGAGGGAACGCTCACTTGCTCCACGTGCCATCTGATCTTCAAGCAGAGCGACTTTGACGATCTGCCGGAGAAGCCCAGCGACGAGGAGCTGGACATGCTGGATCTGGCCTACGATCTCACGGACACGTCGCGCCTAGGCTGCCAAATCACCCTCAGCAAGGCCATGAATGGCCTCGAGGTGCAAGTTCCGGCCACAATCAACGACGCCCGGAAATAGCAGCGACTCCAGGATCTGCTGGACAGCAGAGTTGCCAGTAACAGGAATTCAATGAGCTATGAAGGATCAACATCCAGATCAACAGACTTACCTCTCTCAGCGACCAACTAATCCAATGGGAAGAAAACCACTGATTTTCCTCCCTCCGGAAGAAGATCAAGTGTTGAGTGCAAAAGAAAACTTTATTTTCAATCGTGTTAATTCACTTTATTTGACCATTCTTTTTGTTATCAGTGAATATAGAAAATACTTTTTATTACAAGAAAAAAAAATCACTTGCTTTGCATTCTGGCTGCTGTGCAGATTCGCCGACGATCCTCAGTTGTGTGGAAAAAGATCCTGCAAATATCAGCTTACCTTTGGCGCTGTGTTCCCTCCCAAACAAAAAAATAGTCTTGCTGTAACCTTGCCTAAATTGTGTTATCAATTCAAGGGTCGACTGATAAACTCATGATTTTTCATCTCTTCATACGTTCACTTTATGTGCTCAAAAGACTTTTTGTAAAATTATTACACATTCTTTTTCGAACGTGTAACAACAGAAGTGCACTTTTATTTATCAGCGATGGAAAAAAGCTGAAATTCATCCTATTTATCGATTTTCAAAATGTTTCCTTATCACAACAGAAATTTACTGATTTCATTATCACATTACTGCAAATCATAATGAAACAGCGAAAACCAACTTTTTTGTGCAGATTAATATAGAAAAAGTGTGTAATATTTTACTGAAAATGACTGAATAATTATTATCAACTTCAATCTCCGCTTTCCATTTGGGTTCGTCAAAATTGAAGCACATTTCAATCAAATAAAACCTCATAGAAAATTGCTCGTGCCTGAAATAATATCCATTTCTCCTCTGGTCACAAAAGTACAACAAGCAAAAGCACATAATATAGTGCTGAAGAAATTTGTTAACTTGTGATGCAAGTGAGCAAGAAAAATGCCTCAACTTGGTGAACGTACAAACAATCAATTATGTAATATGTTCTCCTCTCATTGAGATGAATGAGATATTTTCACCAATTGAAAAATTACTTCTTGGCTATACGCAAAAAAGCCCCAAAACGCCACCCACTCAATTGTGTGTGTGTAGAAAATGATCTCTAAATATGTTGCTGCTTGTGCGAATTCGTGACGTGAACATTTAATGCCATTTCGCTGCAGTGAATAAGCAATAATTGATGTTCAAGTGAGGAAAAACATTCAATTTCACATGTTGTTTCCAATGACGAAACGTCATCTTTTTACTCTTTTTATCAATCAACAAGTGCTTCGAAGATAACCATTTCTTCCTACTTATGAATTTCCCCATTCTTCCTAATTGCACCGCTTATGCAACAATTAAAAACATTGTGTGTATATTATTATGTGATTTACACAGTAATATTTTGATTTGAACTATTTAGTATTTCTTCATTTTTCCATACAATTTTTTTTTCACTTCTATATTATTCAATTGAAAAATGTTTCTTTTCAATGTTTATGGAAGGAGAATTTTTTTTTGTATCATTGCTAAGAATTAAAAGTAACTTTTCCCATTTCAACAAGCGAATCGAAAAGTATGAAAAGTCAAAATAGATATTTTTCACTCGCGATTTGAGATCATTAACTTTGTGATTATTCGGTCATTTCTTAAATTTTTAAAAATATTGATTTATATTATTTATTTTGATAATATTATTGGCTTACTAACTTTGGCAATAAATAGTGAACTCCTCAAAGGTCAATTTCGCCTTTGAGAAATAAAATCGTAACTACTTTATGACTTTTAAACGTAAAAAGCTGATGCAAAACTTGACTCTCGAGTTCAAATTTTTTTCTCTCCTGGCCAGGATCACGCCAGGAAGTCATAAAGTGTGAAAATATGTGAGAAACGAGAGAATATTATATGAAAAATGCGATATTTGGCGTCCCAGTTCAGTTGATTTCATCGATATTTATTGAAATTTTTGACTAAAATATGGCAAATTTATTAGAATTATTGAAAATATTAACTTCCAAAGTTGATTTTTAACAGTCTTCGAGTACATTTCAAATTTTCAAAGGTTCCACAGGTGGAAAAATTTTAAAAATAAGAAAAATATTATATTATTTAATTGCCAAAGAATATTTTAAGAAAATCTTGAAAATATACAATTAATTATGTTTATCAAAGAAGCATTTTATGCAGCATTTGACTGGAGTTTGAGACAATTTTCTTAGAAAAAAAGATACGAGAAATAGTCGACTTTTCATAATTAATTTACTCAGCAAAACATGAGAATATTTTCCATTTTAGTTATTTTTATAGAAAGAATTTTTTAATATTGCTCCATTAAACACAAATCTCAACAAATTTTATTGTTTTCAATTCAACCATATTGAAATCAACTTCAATAAACAATAAATTATAGTTAATTATTACTTCTTTTGCGTTGGATTTTCAGCAATCGTGATCAGATGCGAAAACCGCTGTCGAAAAGACGACGCAAAACATTCAGTGCTTTTGTATTTTTCATTCGAGAGCAGAAGAAGCAAAAGTTTTTCAATGACCCTCGATGGCGCGGCTTAAGGAAATCCTTTAAAAAAAATGATGTTATCTTTGCGACGAATTCAAGTAAGGAATAAGAAAAGATGCTGTAGAAGATCTCAAAGACAGAAATTCACTCTAAATTCTGTTGTGACGAACTGACTCTTCTTCAGATGGTTTCTATTCACCAAACCACACAACATTTCGGATCAGAGAGAGAGAGAGACAGGAGAGAGAGAGAAAGAGAGTCTGACAGTGAGAATTGCCAATTGTAAAGTTTTTAAAAATAATGCCTTCGACGCGCGCGCGAGAACTTTGCTCTGCTCAGCGCGATGGCATCAATCAAAACAACAACAAAAAAGTGGGGAAGATCTGTGAATTGAGAACAATCAAAGTGGCGTAAAAAGAGCCTCGCAAAGCATTTTTTAAAAGTTTCATTAAAAGAAAAGCCAGAAAGTGACTTTAAATTTAAATTTATTTGTCAATCTCTGTTGATTGAAGAGCGCCAAATGTCTTTGACGCTCTTCCTTTCTTATTTCTGTTGCATCTGCTTAATATTCAAATGGGCTAAATTAGTGACAATAAATTGAGATTAATTTACTCTTCGAACGATCATTCCTCTGGTTTGATTATTTCTTATATTTTGTATAGTTGTTTCATTTGTTTTCTTTTTTTCTCTTTTTAAGTAAGTTATGCTTAAAATATTTGTCAATCTTTACTCTGAAGAACTCAAGTTTTACAAGAACAAGAAAGTAGTTTCTTTCATCCATATTTATATGCATGCTTTTTTTGTCTTTCTAAAATTATTAATTGGATTTCGAACAGTGTTTTTAAAAGTCATTAAAACTCAAAATCCGAACATCCACAAATAGTAAAAAAAAAATCTACAAAGTTATCAATATCGTTAAGTTTGAGGAATAAAAACAAAAAAAAATGTCTTATTCCATTTCTATCTTTTTTCTTCTCTTTTTTTCAAACTTTAAGAGATATTTTTGCAAAGATTTTCTTTTCATTTTTTTTTACTCTTTATCATTATCAAAATCAAAAGACAAGAATTCTATTCAAATCTATCTTCGAGTCAGACAGGAATTTTCATTTATTTTCCTTTTTCATAATTCTTTACTCTTGTTTTCTCTTTTTTACTAATTAAATTTCACATAAATCTTAATGTATAATATTTTAAATATTCTCTTAAGGGGTTATTATATATTTTTTCTTCCTTTTAATGTTATTTAAATCCAGTAAAAGTTCCTTTTATTCACTTTCAAAAGATCGACACAAAAATTGTGTGTGTTTTTTTATGAACCTCGGCAAATTAATCTTTTATCAACTTTTTCTTGAGGTATAAAAACTTTTACTTGGTTTTTCAAAAGCAAAAAAAAAGATTTTTTCATGAGAAAATCTCAATTTATTTAATACAATTGGTAATAATTTTCATGTTTCAAAAATTGAAAGTCATTTTGAAAGAATTTACACACAAGTTATTTAAGTTTTAATATTTTTTCCACAAATATTCTGTGAGATTTCTCTCCATTTTGCAAACATTTGTAGCATATGAATTTGTTGAAAGACATGAATTTTTTTTATGTTGTAAACTACGTTCATTTAACATTACAAAGATAAGAAAAAGAGGCAAATTAATGTCTTACATAATTGCGGATTATTGTTAAATTTATCGGTCTTTTGTTCCTCCTTTTTTCGGGGGTTGATCCGATAAGAGAACTAAAAAAGTGAGAGAAAAAATCCTGTTCTCAGTGTGTCTCTCTCATGTTTCCACAGCTCATTCAAGCTCTCTCGGCTGTTCTTAATTCTTGGCTGTTTTCTTTTTTTGTTGCAAACTGTGTGATTTTATGCAAAACACACACACACAAGAGAGAGAGAGAGAGAGAGATGCATGGAAAAACTATTGAGTTTTTCACTCTGACTCTACTCGCCATTTGGCTTCGATTCAGCATCTGTGCCATTGGCATTGTCCGACTCGACCAATGTTTTCTCAACAATTTTCTCCTGCAAAAACAACAAACATTTGTTCATTTGTTGGTGGAAAAAAAAACTATTCCAACTCTATCAAAATTATTATTATTCTTATTATTATTTATCAAATTCTAGAGAGAGAGAAAAATCAATTCATATTCACTGGGCGTGGTTTTTATTTTATTTGATAATGGCAAAATAGAGGAAAGTTTAGAGTGTAAAACAGAAATATTCTCGACTTATAATGGCAAAATAACAGAGAATAACAGCAATAGGAAAGAAAATAAACTACATTTTCCTTCACTTTGGATTGCGAATTTCCATTGTGAGCATTTTAAGGATATACTTAAATTCGTCGTTGAACAACAACTCTTCCCCATGGATTTTCTCAGGTCAAAATAGTGGTGAATTTGGGCAGTGAATTTTTAGTGAATTTGAGAGAGGGTGAAAAAGAATTTATCTATCAGTCACGGTGATTCTCAGTTTTCTCTATCAATTTGTTTTCATTTATCACATAGAAAAGAACGACGAGTGAGTCGAAAACTATCAAAAGTCAAAATCGCAATTTTTCCGTAGAGCAAAAATAAAATTTAGCTTCAATATTGTTGCGAAATTTGTCAAATTTACCTCAAAACGCCTTCAAATCGTCCGTTAAAGTGCAAATATTGCTCTGTATTTTTTATTTTGTAAATACTTTAGTTGATTTTATTGATATTTAATGAAATTAAAAAAAAATATGGCAAAATTAATGGAAAATCTGAAAATATTACTCTTCAAAGTCGATTTTATCCAAACGAATTCTAAAAAAATCAACTTTTTCCTACAATTATTGATCTTTTCCTTAATGTTTTCAAGTGAAAAAATTTAATAAAATATGAGAAATATTCATTCAAAGTGTAAAAAACATTTTAGGATAATTCTGATCATCTATAATTATTTTCTTAAAGGCGTTTTGTGCATTTGATTGCAATTTTTGAGACATTTTTCTTTTCATTCGCAAAACATGACGATTTTTTTTCCATTTGTGCTTATTTAGATAAATAAGATTTTTTCTATTGTCTCATAAGATGGAAATCTCAAAATTTCTCTACATAAAGAACAGCTAAAGAGCTTTTCAAAAATTCACAAGACGCAAACTACGATAAATGGACTTTTCATCGTTTTCCATTCACCCGCCGAGAAACCCTTTCAAACAATGCGTCAAGTGTGCCTTGACAACGCCTTTGTGATCTTTTTCTCATACTTACGCATCCTGCGAAAGCGCGCGCGCGCGCGCCTCTGTGCGTCTGGCCAGAGAGAGCACAGAGACCGGGATTTGTGGGCTGCATTACTGTGTGGAACTCACCTGGCTGCTCTTGTTCTTGCTGTACTCCGCCTTGGCGGCATCGTAGAGCGCCACGAACTTGTCGCGCTCAGTCTTGAAACACGCGAACAACTCGTCATTGCGATTCCCCTTCAGCTGATTCTGCAGATCCTGCTTCTTCTGGTGCTGGTCGCGGATCTCCTGCGTCACCCACGGCTCCTCCAGCGGGTACTGATTCTGTGGCTGGTTGTTGGGCTTTTTCGTGATGCCGGGCTTCATCTTGCCCTTGGCTTTGGTTGGCTTGCGCTGCGTCTTCTGGTTGGCATTCTGCTGCCGCCGCATGCGATTGCCGCCCACGTTGCCGGCGTTGGGGCGGCCGCCGCCGCCCATCAGGGGGCGCGGCGGGCCCATGCCGCCGGGCATGGGTCGAGGCATTCCTGGCATGGGCGGCCACTGGCCCATTGGCGGCGGCATCGGCGGTCCGGGCCGCGGGCCGAAGCCCATGAAGCGCCCGTTCATGGGCGGCGGATGGAAGGGCGGCATGTTGGGGCCCATGGGGTGGGGGTGCATGCGGGGCGGCATGGGGCCGCCGCGGAAGGGCGGGCCCGGCGGCCCGGGACGCTGATTCATGCTGGGCGGCGTCGCTGGCGGCATGCGCGGCTGCTGATTGCCCCAGCCGCCGCCGCCCCCTCCGCCGCCCATGCTGCCGCCCCCGCCGCCCATCTGGCCGCCGCCCTGCGGACGCTGCAGCGGCATCTGCTGGCGCCGCCGCTGCGGCTGCTGATTCTGCCCCATCGGCCGCTGGTTCTGCTTGCGCTGCATCATTCCGCCCGAGACGCCGCCCAGCTTGCCCTGCACCTTCGACATGCCGCCCGGCTGGCCGCCGCCGCCCATCGGCGGCCGGATGGCGGGCTCGTTGAAGTCCATGTATCCGGGATTGTCCATCATTTGGTTGGCATTGTAGTTGCTAAACATGGCGACGCCACCCATGTTGGGTCGCATGACGCGCTTCTGCACGCCCTGCTTGAACTTCTGCACATTGTTCCTCTGCTTCTGCGGCGGCCGACGGCGCTGATTCTGGGCCTTTGCAGCTGCCATCGCGGACCTAAAGCACCTCTTAATGCAAGAAAAATGCCTGGAAAATTCCACACCACGCTCTGACTTTCAGAGAAAAAAAATGACAATAATGACACCAAAGCCCGGCTGAACAGTCGCCATGCCAAGTGCTTTCACAAACATGTCACAATATTATCACGGATTTTCCGAGAAACAGAACGGGAGTGAATTAAGCATCAAAGAAGTTCTCGTAAACTACAATTGTGTCTTTATCTTCATTGAAAGAGTGTGATGATTGTGCAAATACGGGAAAATATTCCCATCTTGATTTTAGTATATTTCCAATTGCGCCTATTCCTATGCAAAGCCTCGACGTGATATTGATTTGCAATGTGTTTGCTGGTGCTCGAATTTCAGTCACTCCGAAACAGCAATAATGCCCAAATAACCTACAAATTTACGTAAACACCAATGAAAACACACAGAGATTCGCGTATTTTTCAGTAAATTATGGATTATCAGTGTGGCTGTGAGAATAATTATCTCTTTGTGAATCCTCTGTGTCAATTAGAAACGTTGGATCAGTTGGAAGTAATCTTAGAGGCAATCATCAACGGAGAAAATGACAATGCTGAAGAATCTTTGGTAGTGCAGAAGAAAACAAACCAGATTCCGAGCTAATTCTTTTCTTATTCAGGCAACAATTCAGGCTCTTCTCAGTTCGATGACTTCTACTATTCCGGGGGATTTCATCTCTTCTCTCCCCATGGAAATTCCCAGTGATGCTGAGGAAATGCCGTATTGGATAGAGAATCCCTTTCTCAAAGACGCTTTCAAGGATCATCAGCTCACTGAGCAGATTTCCGGCTGTGAAAAATGCACAATCATCAACCCCAAAATCTCCGGCGCACTGAATTATGGCTTTTTCCTGCTGTGCACGCGACAGTACAAGGAAACTGAGCTCATCCGGAAGATCATTTATCTTCTGGCGCCTTTTAGAAAACGACACAAGGAAATTCCGCAGTTTTACAGCACAATCTGGAAGTTTGCATTCGAGAGAAAGCTCTCTTCGTCTCTGTACGAGGATCTCATGCTCTTTCACTCTCATCCCGTGGAGGAAATGCTCGATAATCTCATTGCCAGTCTTGAATTCGATGAATATGCTTTCGTGACGCTACATTTGGATCTGAAATATCAAGAATTGGCAGATTATTCGAAGAAATCCAAGAGAATCTTCAACTTTATCCTAGATTCCGTCGTTCAGAGGTTCTTAGTATCGAGAAAAGTGTTCTTCAGAGATTTCCTGACTCACTTCATTGAGTATCTGAAGAATCTAGTTCTTCCGACAAACTTTATCAATATGTTTAGAGATATTTTGTATCCTTTTGCAGCCTTTTTCGTATACAATTACAATAATAACAAACGCCTCGTGAGATATATTGAAGAAATGCGAATTAGTGATTACAAAATGTACGTGGCTCTTGGGCTGTCTTTTAAAAGATACCATTTCCTGACTGATGAATTAATAAAATAGATTTTAGGACTGGATTTAGTCTGGAATTCGTTACAGTTCAAATGCAATTCGTTGAACTCTTTTCTAGCAGTTCGTGACGTTTTCGCTGTTTGCGCTCCGGAAAACATGAGCAGCGCTTCCTCTGTGTTTTTGTGCGTTTTTCTGTGAAATACCACAATTTTCTTGTACATTTTTCTAGTGAAAAGCCCACAATGGCCCATCCTTCGGTCGATCTGGTGGAAGAGGACGCTGCGGATCTGCAATTTCCCAAAGGTAGGAAGTGGCAAAGGTTTTGGAGGTTAAGATTGTGTTTATGTTTTCCGCGTTTGCAGGTAATGTTTTCCCGGAATCCCTGTCCTTGACCACTTCTTCCTCCGTTCAGACGCTGTGCAATTACTGCTGCGTGAGTCTCTCTGAGCCATTTATTGAGTGTGTCGATTGTCGTGAGATGTTTTGCCTCTCGTGCTTCTCCAGCGGCGTTGAGACGCAATGTCACAGGAATTTTCACTCCTACACTTTCCGGCGGGATGATTTTCCCATCTTCCGCGAGTCCTCGTGGACGGGAAGAGAGGAAAAATTGCTCCTCGATACAATAATGAAGTGTGGATTTGGTAATTGGAGTGATGCAAGCAAATTTCTGGACAAATACTCGAGCATTGATTGTCGAAATCACTATTTTAACTTCTATGCCAAGGGATTTGTGGGCAAAATGAGTGGAATTGACGTGGATCCGTATGAGAGAAGGCATTGTCCCTATTGGGCCAGGAGGGAGAGTGCAAAATTGGTGAGATTCCTGCCAGAAGAGTTGCACACAAAAACCCTCGCCGGCTATTGTGCGACGCGAGGAGAATTCGCCGTTCCCTATGATCACACGGCGGAAAGAAGCCTGAATCTGATGGACACAGAACCGTGGACGAATGACGAGGACACAAAGTCTGTCGAAGAGCTCAATTGCGGCGTCTTTCGCGCATTCAACAATCGCTTGAGGTAGGAAAACAGGAATTGTGTGAAGAGTGCAAATTCTCAAGGATTCACTGACTTTTCAGGGAACGTCATCGAAGATATCGGATTATTAGGGATCACGGACTGCTGGACTTTGAATCTTCGGCATCTCAGATCAGAGACATTGAGGAAATCTTGTTTGCCAGAAAGTTTTCCATTGAAGAAGCGACGAATTCAATCAGATTCGGTGTCTTTATGCAATTGCTGTCGGCTGAGTCATTTGATCTGCTCGTGGCGGGTTTGAAGCACGCTCAAAACACCAAAATGTACCTCCATAGGCTGCACGAGTTGCGTCATCTCGGCATTACTTCTTTGCACGGTGGAAAACTCTACCACAAACTTCTGGCGGCGCGCGAAAAGCGGCGAAAGTCCGAAAAGACACACAAAGAGACGCTGGACAAGCTCATGTTCGCCCCTGGGCGAGACAGGAAGTACAATCCCATGCCAATGAACATAATCGGTCTGTCTGGCTATGAGAAGCTCTCAGAGGAGGAGAGAGAGTTTTGCAGCAATCTCAGACTCCAGCCGGATGTCTTTTTCACACACAGAGAGACTCTCGTGAGCGCCAATGCTGTGCTTGGATATTTGCCACTGTCCGAAGCGAGAAAACTCCTCAAGATTGACGTGAATAAGACGAGGAAACTCTATGATTATCTCGTGACAAAGGGTCTCATCGCGAAGCCACAGACATAATCAAAGAGAAAAATGTGAGAGAATCAACAGGAATACATTTACTTCTAACACTCTCTTTTCTCCGTTTTCTCCTTGCAGAGTTTGAGAATGCCGAAACACTGCTGATCAGCGAGGTGCACATGCTGTTGGACCATCGAAAGAAGCTCAACGAGTCGGCGGACGAAGAGCAGGAGTTCTCAGAAGTCTTCCTCAAGACCTACAGCTACACTGACATCTTTCGCAAGTTCAAGAACAAAGAGACCATCGCGGCCGTGCGCAGTTTACTGATGCAGAAGAAGCTGCACAAGTTCGAGCTGGCCGCTCTGGGGAATCTCTGTCCGGAGGCGCCGGAGGAGGCCAAGGCGCTGATTCCGTCGCTGGAGGGACGCTTCGAAGATGAGGAACTGCGACAGATTCTCGATGACATCGGCACGAAAAGGAGTTTGCAGTATTAGATGGTAATTCGCGCTCTTTTGCCTGGAATAAAGTGGAATTATTGCTAAGACAAAAATTGGATATTTACAAAATTTGTCGATATTCGCGAATGGTCGGATTTAATTGGAATTTTGACTTTTTTTTAAGACACAGACGAAGCCAGAATGAACTTGAATTCCGTGAAAATGCTTCAAAATTTCATGCCGACAAGGAAATGAAACCGAAAAGCGTTTAATTAAGAGTCAATTCATCAATATTTATCCCAAATTAGTGATTATAATGAGCTTAGAATGTTTTTCCTGTGAGAAATGAGAGTTATAATGTTGAATTTTCATTTAAAAAGCCTTTCCTGGGTTAATATTCAACATATTTCAGGCTATTCCGTTCTTTGATTTGAACTTTAATATTCCTTTTATTCTTAATTTGATATTCAGTTTTAGAAATCGTCAGTTAGATTAGTTAGAAAGGCTGTTAGAAGTTCTGATGATATTCTCTAAATGCAAATAGTTTATTTTCACGCTCAAATTCCTCTCTTTCCTGATCAGGATCATGCCAGGAAGTTAAAGAGTGTAAGAAGAGAAGGAAAGGAACGCGAAAATACGATATTAACAGCTTCCCAAGCGAATATTGTGGAAAACAAGGCGAAAACTGACGTTTTGGGCTTTTAAAGAAGTTCTTAGAGTTCTTAGAAGAAGATTCAAAAGCCAAGGATGAACATTAAAGCGTTAGAGAATGTTAGAAAAGATTCTATAGTAAAATGGATAAATTTCAGGGCTAAAAAAAATTATTTAGCGCGGGTTTTAGATCACAAATACGAAAATAAAGAAACGTTTTAAAGGACATAAAATTTTCAGCACAGGTTTAGTGGAAAATTGCGATGAGAAAAGAATATTTTTTGGCAGTTTATTAAAAACAAAAATGGCTGCAGAAAAGCCCTTTTCTGTACTCCTTTCATCTCTCATTTATTTCTTTTTATTTACGTCCTTATTGAATCAGGAATTTTTTTTACGATGAATCGAATCAATCTGGAGATTCCCAAATAAATTGCATCGCAATGCAGTCGAGATGCAAGATTCTGTGGCACTCAAAACCCACATTAGCAACTCCTTGAAGGTAATTTCCGTAATTTCAATGTATACTTTGATTGCATAGAAGTTTCTCTGCGCGCGCTGAATGAATGCCGCCAGATGGCTCTGCACGAGAGTTGACGTTTCCATTTCTATGGCGAGAGTGCAAATTTTTACTCCGTAAGAGAGACAGTCGGATTTTCCTGGCTTCAGAGTATTTTGTGATGTGAAAAGTAAACAACAATCTCAAGACGGTGTGCTTATTTGGCCAAGTGTGTGCCGAATTTGCTAAAACTCGTGTTTCTTATATGTCCTGTTAAAAGTGTGTTAAAGAAACTCTGTGTGAGTTTTTCCTGCAAATTTTCCAGCTTTTTCACATATTAAATTAATTATTGGTGTCTCTCTTGAGTAACTTCTTTTCCCCACTTCGACGCAAACACTTAAGTGATATGTCAGAAAGATAGTATTAACATCAAGAGATTTTACATGATTTTAGTGTGATCAAGAAGAAAAGCGACGAAATAAGCAATTTTCCACACATTATTGCACGAATCAAAGAGAGAAAACAATGGAGAACAGGAAGTTGGAACAAGGTAAGAAATTGATGCGGGAAAATGAAGCATTTCCAGTGAAAATTACAGTCGTGAGGCGAAACATCTTGACAAGCCAAATTTTCCCTGTACATTTTTCTGAACCTTGACCCACAAACTCAAATTTCTGTCCTCATAAATGCTAAAAGTGTTCAAGGCAAGGCTGACAGACACTATTTTGCACAATCTGGTCTAGTAACTTGGGTGTAAAACCGCCCATTTATAGACAAAGACTTGTACTTTGATTCCGGCTTTTTGCCACAGAATTTGCATGATCACTTATCGACCAAGAAAAAACAGTGTAGAAAGATTGATGGCAAAAGCCAGACAGCTCACGTTTTCATTGAGACAAAGAACTTCGCGGTGAATGATAAGAATTCCAAGACAAGGTGAAGAGATTCTCCTTGCTCTTGAAATACTTTCCACACTGCAGTGATTTTCCACATATTTCCCAGTGTGCAAATCAATACTAAATTGCCGCCAATTAAGAGCATTTTTGTGCCTTAATGTGGAGGGGAAAGAAAAAACTCCGAGAATGTCTCAAATCAGCTGATTTCCTGCGACGAGGTCAATGAAATTCACTCTACAATTCCCACCGTCTTTCCACCTTCATTTCCCACCTCGTGCATATCGGCGAAGGCACGACTCGATGAATCACTCGTGAAATGAACTTTTGCGTTGCGTCGCGATGACCGCAAAACCGTGAATTTTCCTGTAACAATTGCGCTAATTTCTTATCTGTGTGAATCTGTCACGGGATAATTTGTTGTGCAAGCAAAATTGTAGCGCAAAAATATTTATATTTTCACCCATTCAATTCGTGGAAAACACCCAAAACCAAACCATTCCAGTTATATTTGAAAAACACTCATGTTTGTCACATTTTCTACAATTCTCATCAAGGGGGAGATAATATGGCTGGCTGGTTAAAATCTGTACACATTTTCCTGTCTCTTCAGACTTCTTGGATTGTCTTTAAGACAATTCGATAGGAAATTCTCAATCAGAATTTGGATAGCTTAAAATTAGGCATTGTTAAGTGAAAATTTGAGGTTATGTTTGATTTTAACTCTCTTCGCTTTCAAAATCATGATTTGTATTGAGTGAAAATACACAAATTCACACTAATAAATTAAAATATTGTAGTTTAAAGTTCAATAATTGCTATTTTCAACTCTTTTCGTGTCTAATAAGTTACATAACCTAGAAAATATGTGTCAATATGAAGAATTTGTATGAAAAATCATTGATTTCTCAGAATTCTGTGAAAAGATTGGAATAAAACGATAAATGAGGCCAAAATCAGTGAAGCTTTACTTGATTTTTTACTTTTATTACCATGAAAATCAACAGAAAACTAACTGAAATCGACTAACCTAGAAAAATATATCAAAATTAGGACTTGGACAAAAATTAATAATAATTTCTGGGAGTAAAATAAATCAACAGAAAATCAAAGCTCAAATACTGAAAAGAATTGAAACACTTTCACTTCCTAAAACTTCTTCTGATCATGTACACCACTTCTGATCATATTATCTCCCCCTTGGCTCTGGTCACGAGAGATGAACGCAAAAGTTTTTCCAATATTCATCAAACCGAACATAAATTGAAGGCTTGAATTGAAGTTAATTTTGATGTTGTTCATTAATTGCACTCATTCGATGGAAATGAGCAATATGAGGAAATTGCACACTTTAATTTGCTCATACATTGGATCGAATACGGAAGTTTTCTTATCACAAACTTCTCTTTTATCTCCGCCACACTTGTGTGGAATTAAATGTCTCGCACAGTTTAGTGTTTACTTTACGCCAATTAGAAGAATATCAGAAATCTTCGGTTTTCTGTTTTGTATCCTTCACAATCTTTCTGTCTTTGTACATTTTGTGTGTGAAATTCTGCAAGAGAATGTGTGTTTTGCTGTGTGTAGATTGATATTTTGCCATATTTTGCTTCTCTGCAGATGAAACTGTGGCACCGGAAGACGACGAAGTGAGCAAACCTGTAATCCAAAGAAACACTTCTAGTGGCCTTAAGAAAAAGATGCCAAAAATTGGTGAGTAATCTTCCATGTGCATACGAATTTATGCCAATTAGGCGTTAAATATCCAAGATAACATCCACAATACAATAGAGTCAAGAACAAACCAATTTCCAACAACGCCTGAGCCGAGAGAGAGTCACTAAAATCTCGCCTCGCGCGTGTGTTTGTCGCGCCTTTCAATTGACCGTCAAGTGGCTGATGAAAAAAAAATATGGGAATGTTTTGAGATACACATTTTCATCATTTTCCATGAGCCGCAATAGTTGCAATAAAAGCCACCATGAAGTCGAGGCGCGAGAGAAATGAGAGTGACTGACGCACTTTTGCGGGTGACTCGCGCAAGTCTCAATTTGTTAAGTAATCAATATATTTTGAAGAGAGGCGAAAAACGCCACTCGTCAGTTTGCTGTGCGCATCTTAACACACTTGATCGCGAGCTTAAGACACCACAAGAGTGAAGTGAAGATTTTTCTACAGTGTTTCCGGGAAAGTCTCAAGCTAAAAAGGTTGATTCTCTGTTATAGACAAAAGCGCTTCAGTTTTTACTTTGTGCAAATCACACTTCAATCTTGCTCACCAGATGATTAATCCCTCTTGTTTCTCTCACAAACTTGGCCAACCATAAATCTTGCGCACTTTCAGTGACTCTTCTCGATGATTTTGAATGCCAATTTTTGTCCAAATTCACCAACAACGCAATGAAAAGGACGTGATAAGTGAACGCCAAAGCTAGCTTATAGGACAGCTGAGTGAAATTTTAAACTTTTATAACTCAGATTCAATTGCAGTGAGAAAAAAGTGTAACCACAATTTAGAAACGTGTCGATCTGAACTATTAAAGTGCCTAAAAATGACTTTTTAAATAGAATGACATTAGAACATAACTAATGATTCAAAAATTATTTGTTATCAATATTATTATTGACAACAGCGCTTCTAGCGATGGTCGGATGAACTTCTGTCGTTTTAATTAGTTGTAGAGTTTTGCAAGACCTTTCCAACGAGCCCAAAATGATTAAGATCGGATTAATAGAATCAAAGTTATAGCTATTTAAAATCAAAACTTTAAATCATTATAACTCCGGTTCTATTGCAGCTACAAAAAGTTATAAGCAATCTTTAGAGACGTCTTGATCTGGACTATAACATACTAAAATCCTATTAAAATTCACCTTCTAGTTGCCGAGATACAGGCGTTTAAAATTCAAACAATATGGCGTTATTTGTTATGACGTCACAGATAAAAGGTGAATGTGACCTACTAAGCTTTAATATTCTCTACGTTATTTAACCATGATTTTCAATTACATTGCGTATCATTAAAATGTGATTGAATTATTTTTCTGTCTAGTGATTTTTAGAAATGCGAAATAGATTAATTTTTTGCGTATTTTGTAATTGAAAAAGATTTTCTGGGTCAACAGGGAAAAAGCTCAATTGTTATCACACCTGAAGCTTCATTTTATCATTCTGCGCTTCCTTCGAGTGTAAAATTGTCAAGAATATCACAGATTAATCGTCTATAAATCAATTGTATTACGCAAAGATAATTTTGAGATTAATTTCCACCGTCACAAGTTTTTCCACGTGTCTATTCTGAGAGATGAGAAAACTCACCGAGGCAGTCAGATGATGCTTTCAAAAAGAGTCACAAAATGCATGTTTAGCCTTTTATCATTGCGATTGCCAAGAGCAACGCGCATGTTTCCATCGGAATTATGGTTTTGCATGTCGTGTGGGTGATGAAGAGGAAACTCGTGTGAATTTTTGGGTGGAAAGACGTTTGGCCAGAAGAACTCACACACACATAACTTATATTGAGCAAATAAATGAGTCCGATTAGCTGAGTGAACTCACTTCTCTCGTTTGTGTGTACAAAATGACAAAAGTCGATCAATATTTTTCAGCTGAAATCGCTGCTGAAGTAACTAGAAATCATAAGAAGACAATCAATGGAAGACTCTAGAGAAAGAAAATTATACTATTTTTGTCCAAGAGTTTGTTGAACGTTTTCATGATCATCAGTGGTAAAAAGTTCCGAGACTAAAAAGTGATCTCTAAATATATTTGAATTTCTTCGCAGTTACAATTTTGCCAGAGGAGGACGAAGAGAAGCATGAGAGGGAGAAAATGACCCAAGCTGCAATGGAAAATGCCGAGTACGAATTGGTGCCGCCGGACGGCGGCTGGGGATGGCTGGTTCTGGCCGGATCTATGCTCGTGAACATTCTCATTCCCGGCACAATTAAGAGCTTTGGAGTTCTCTTTGTGGAATTCCTCGAGACATTCAACGCCTCTCCCGCGACAGCCGCTTGGATTCCCGCGCTGTGCTACTTCCTCTACAGTTCACTAGGTGAGGAGCAAAGGATCCTCTCAAGGGGGAGATAATATGCCTTAAATCTGTACACAAACTTGAAATTCTCAGGCTGTTTGCGCACTAATTCTCAATTTATTATGATTTTCTTGCGTTTTTCCAAGGGGCAAATCACAAGGCGATTTTTGAGGAAACTTAATGTTCTCTAATCAAATAATCAATTATTTGAGTAAAGTAATAAAAAAAAAGATTATTTTCTCAAGGGAAATTATAAAATAATAAAAAAAATTCAAATTCTGAATAAGAAAAAACCAAAAAATGAATATTTTTCCAAGTAAAATTGCAAAAAAAATCAAAAAATAATCAAATCCTGAATATAACAATAAAAAAATGATTATTTTTCCAAGTAAAATTGCAAAAAAATCAAAAAATAATCCGAATTTGTATGAAATAATCCATTTTTTAATAAAATATTCTGAAAATAATCAGAATTTTGTATGAAATAATTAAAATTTAAATCACAAATAATTAGAATTTTGTATGAAATAATCAAAATTTGAGTATATTATTAAAAAAATGATTCAGTAATTCAGTAATGATTCAGTAGAAAAAGAATATTAAGGCTGTTTCTACTCTACTTCTACTGAAGTGGGATAATTTGCCCGTAAAAGAAGCACTTTGGAGAGGAATATTGCGAGTTTTTGAACACTTCCACTTCATTAAAACTTCTGTTGAGTTGTACACCACTTCTAGTTGTATTATCTCCCCCTTTGTTCCTTTAGGGAATTAAGAAAAACTACTGCTTGAAAGATCTACAAGGGATCTTTCAGTGATCGTCTTTGGGTTTTCCCGATATAAATTTATCTCACACCTTGACAAAGAATCGTATTGGGAAATGAAAATGTATTTTCGTGGGCAAGAGAGAAAGAAAAAATCCCCAAGGTTGAGAGCTTGATTGACTTGTCAAGTAAAAGAACGTGATCCAGTTCTGTTTTTCCTATTAATTACCACTTCGATAAGCTTCCATTATCTGCTATGGATGAGATTATCAGTCACTCAATTTGGTGGTTTTTTAGCGGAGAGGAACAAATGTGAGATTGGCTGAAATGTCTGTATTTTCTTTCCTTCTTTCAGGACCCGTTTCAAGCATTTTATCCGTGAAATATTCATACCGAACTGTGACGCTGATTGGTGGAACATTTGCAGCCGTAGGTAAAGAGCCAAAATAAGACATAGAATACTCTCTCGAGCGTGCACGCGAACAGAGTGCGACCCACAAATGAGATCTCAATGTCTATGTAAAAATGCCACCACGTGTGCTGTGGAGTGTGGAGAGAAATGTGACGATAAAATGGTTCAATTTGTTGTAGGAATGATTCTCACATTCTGGGCCTCATCTGTCACATATTTATACATTAGGTACGCCAGCAGTCAGGCAAGAGATTTTAGTCAAAAATGAATCATTTTCAATTATAGTTATGGGATTTTGGTGGGCACGGGCGCCGGATTGGCCTTTCCACCGACCGTCTACATTGTCACATCGTACTTTGTGCGCCTGCGAGGACTCGCCAATGGACTGTGCATCTCCGGCAGTGCCCTGGGATCCATCATCCTGCCGCCGGTGTTGAGATACTTGCTGGAGACCTTTGGATACAGGTTTTCATTAAACATGCCGGCATTGATGATTTCGCCACTTGCAAATCATCTCTGCACTCTTTGCACTGCGCTGTGTTGATCCTGTCTTGTCGCCCTAATGTGCATCTTGTCCTGTTGCAGAGGAGCCTGTCTCATCATGGGTGGCGTCACGCTAAACGTCTGGGTGGCGGCGATCTTTTATCAGCCCGTCGAGCAGCACATGAAGCGCGTGCCGAAAGCTCTGCCGCCGGTTGAGGAGCCGCAAAACGCGGATGAAGATATGGGAATCGTGCTGGATCTCACGGCCAACACATCTCCCGATGCCACTGATGGACGTGCCAAGTTCGCCATCGAGGATTCAGGGACGAAATCTCCGGAGAGCCAAACGCCGACGCCCACGCACGAGAATGGATTTGTCCGGAGCGCCAGCGCTGTTGTCGTGAGGAACTTCTCAAGGGGCAGCGGAATTGATGGAATGGTGAGAGAAGTGATCTGAAATTCCAATTATGTCTAACAATGTTGTAGATAATTTCAATATCTATCATTTGAGCCTGATTTGGGGAAAATCCGTGGGAGATTGAGCGAAAACCTCCTAATTTTTGTACAAAAGAGAATTTTTAATAATACTGAAGAAAATCTATAGTCGAAGGTTCCGTAAAATGTCCTTTAATCGTTTAAAATTCTTCGTAAACTGAACTTCAAATTCCTCTTTCTAAGGTATAAAATTCTTATGATCTCCAAACTGGTTTAAATAGTTCTTTTAACGTTTTAAAATCTATCTTCAGACGTAATATTTGTCCCGAAAAGATAATTTAACACCTAAAATATATTTTCCTCCTCCATTTTCCACTCTTTTTCTCTAAATCCTGCACAGAATTCTCACCTCAGTAATTTGGGGCATATTTTCTAAGATGTAATTGAATTTTTTGGTGTTTTGCAGGCCGACAGGAGTCGCAAGGTGAGCGTTCCTGTTAAGGATGCCTTTCGCAATCAAACATACGCCAACAATCTCACGGATCTGAGCTCAACTCCATCGCTGGCCGCCATGCCGGAGTCCCGAATGTCCGGCGCGAGGCTGAGTCAGCGATTTATGAATCACAGAGTGACTTCGAGTGGTCGACTGGCCAAGAGATCGCCATCCACGAGTTCCTTTCAGTACGTCAGCACGCCATATCACGGCAGCACGCTGTCCATTCATCCTGCGGAATTTGCATCGCATCTCTCCATCAAGTCCATCACGAATTCCCTCAATCCCGTGTCGTCGTGCTCGCGGATCAAGAAGGAGGGCAAGGAGAGGAACGACGACGATGAGGAGGAGGAGGAGAGAAAGAAGAAGGAGAAGAAGAAGTTCTTCGACTTGAGTCTCCTCAGCGATCCAACATATCTCGTGATTCTCATCTCAAACTCCACCAACGCCATCGGCTACACGAACTTCATCATCCTCCTGCCGGCGTACGCGATCTCGATGGGCTTCGACAAGAGTCTGGCGGCGTACTTGCTGTCGATTGTCTCGCTGCTGGACTTGGTGGGGCGCATTGGGGGCTCCGCCCTGTCAGACACGGAACTCATACCGAAGACGTGGTACTTCATCGGCGGACTCGCCATCTCGGGCGTGTCTCTGTCGCTGCTGCCGCTCGCCACCACGTATCCCTTCATCAGCATCTGCTGCGCGTGCTTCGGCCTCGCCTCGGGCGTCTACGTGGGCATCACGGCGGTGATTATGGCGGACATGCTGGGCCAGGAGCGTCTCACGTCCACCTACGGCATCAGTCTGTTCGTCAACGGCATCCTGCAGCTCGTGGGACCGCCGATTTGTGGGCTGTGGATTGAGCAGGTGACGTCGTACGAGTCCCTCTTCACCACGCTCGGCTTCATTCTGCTCGGCGGAGCCGCTCTCTGGGGCTTCATGCCCATGATCAGGCGCAACAAGGCCAGAGCCGAGCGCAAGGCGGCCGCGGCGGGAGGAGCTGAGACGGAGAAGAGCCTCCTGGCATGAAGAGCAATCGAGGATGAAGACAACCGATTCAGGATCATTGATACTTAAGAGGAAAGAAAGTGTGTGAATAAATTAGATCAATCTATTTCTACACTTATAGAATTTTAGCAAAGAAAAAAAATATAGCAAAGAAGAGAGTATATTTGTATAAAATGAAAAATTTTTAAAAGAGAAAAAGAAGAGAAAGAGAATTTTAATGTGTAGAATTTTTGAAGTATTTCTTTTTCAAACTTATCCGCACACAAATCTCTCTTGTGAGAAGGAAAAATCTGTATTATTTTCTTATTATTTCATCATATTATTATTATTTTTTGTTTGCACAGACAAAAGGAGACTTCATAGCCACCGATTATATAAAATATATTATAGCAATTCAGTATCAGAGGGACTTTTAGGCAGAATTCTTATTAAGTTTCCCTTTACATGCGTTGGCAAATGAAATAACAATATTCTATATTAATTCCATTTTAATTACAACTAAGGAAATTGTGTAAAAGTTATTTTTGTGGTAATTTATGTAGACAGAATAATTTTGAATGATAATGATTTGAAAATTACATTTTCTCTAAGTGGTTTTTCTTCAATTTGGCGGTTGAGAAGTGAAAAGACGTGATAATCCAGCGAACACAAAGTGCTAAGTCTCAAAAGTTCTCAGGAATCTCTAACCCTCGAGAAGTTCGTCGTAGTTGGAAATCCTCATGAATTCGCCGACAATTTCTCCCACTTCGACAGCAGAACGCCCACGTTCTCAGTCAGCGAGGCGTCTTCCGGGCAGCGAGACATGTAGAATGGCTTGATCTGAGGTGGGAAGCAACACAGCATGATGGGCTCGTTGATGGCGTCGGTAATCTTGCGCTCAAGCGCTTCTGGGATGTTCTCACCGTGTTCAAAGAACGTCCCGTCGTCCTTAGTCACATTGTTCTTGCGCAGCCACTTGAAGGCATCGCTGTAGTTCATCCTGCGAAAGGGTCTCTTAGGCGGTAGGAAGCCCGGATTGAGCTTCTCCACAAGATGTCCGTACGCGACCTTCAGCACGCGCTCCACCACATCACAGACGAGATCCTCCAGTCTATCCAACAGATCGTCGGACGTGATGAAGGGACACTCGCCCTCAATGTGACTGTACTCAGCCAAGTGGCGGCGCGTCCTGTTCTGCTCCGCCCGGAAGCTCTCCGCGATGCAGTACACGTCCCCGAGCGAGGGCATGCACGTCTCTAAGTTCAGCTGAGAATAAGCCTGCTCACCGAAGAAGTCTCCAGCTTGTGTTTGCACGATCATTGGAGGATTCACTTCCGTTTATCCACGATCAGCATAGTGACTGCGGAAAGCCTGGATCAGGATCTTCGATGTGTTCTCGCTGCGAATCATGATGTGCCTGTTATCCAGCTGCACATCTTGGTGCGCTTCTTCATTGAGAATCGTGTCCGCCCCGCCGGCAAGAGCTAATCCTACCAATTCCCAGTAATCCACATGCAACTCGTGGCCTCGACGGGCAGTTTTACTCGTAGTGTGATCAACATAAGACCTTTAACCCATCCGTGAGACGACGAAAATGAAATGACTGTTCAAATTTCTTAATGAAGTCAATATTTTCTAAAATTCTGTATCAAATCATCTGTATGATAAAATCTTTATATTCAAGAAAAATTCAAAGGATTCAAGTTTCAAGTTCATTTGATTATTTACCGCTTCCTTATTATTTCCAACTCCAATCCTTCCCCCATAATTTCGAAATCCCTCACAATCTTTTCCGTATGCAATTGAATTTGTCCATCTGACTTTGTTGTGTGTCCATTCAGAGTTGATATTCGAAAATCCGTTCTGTCTCCAATGTTGGGCTTCCAAAACACTCCAATCACGTCTTCCTTCAAGGGATTGGCAAAGAATAGCGCCACTGAACCAAATGCAGAGCGCAAATCCTCCAAGAACCGCTTCGCAGGACTGAATTCCACAGGAAGTCTCTTCTTCTGCATCTCTTTTGTTGCATTTTGTGCCTCAAAATTCACATTTCCAGCGTCAATTTTGATCACGACATCGAAGGAGTCAAATTGATGCTGCCGGAAGAGCTGCAAATAGATCAATGTTAGTGTTTATGCATGCTATTTATTACAAGTTTCTCTTCAGCAGACCTTTTCAACTTCCAACACACCCGAAACGAGATCATTTTCCACACTGTCCAGCATTTGCTTCGCCAGCAATGAAACTCTCACGAGAACCTGCAGAATTGGGGCGGATTTGCTCCAAATGCTGTGTTTGCTGCTGTCGAAGGAAGTCACAATTGTCAGTGGTGGAAAATTGTCTCGGGACGACAGGAAGTTGCCTTCCATTTTGGAGATCTCTTCCTGACTCAGAGATTCATTGAAATTGACAATTATCATCTCACTCTGCCAATTTGTGTAGGCAATCAAGTGTAGAAATCGCAGGAATCCCACTTGTGGCTGAAATGCAGGCAAAAAGGCGCCACCTTTAGTGAACAGCGACGCCACAAGGAGTTCTGTGCACTCATCTGGCCAGAGGTGTTGATCAAAGAGTTGCCAATAGAGCCACCTCTTTGCCAGGCAAACAGTCGGTCCGAAGGAATTGAATTGTTGATGGATTCTGTAAGAACAATCAATCAATATGCATATCATTTCATCTCTCTAAACAACTTCACTTACCCATTGAGAGCACTTGAGAGGCGTGGCAAGATGAAGAGCTCCTTCTCGAACTGAACACTTTCCGGTGAATCTCTCTGCTTACTGATTCCATTGATCAGCACTTGCTTTCGCAACATGAGCTCCTTTGTGTGCGCCAACTTGAAGCGGAAGATGAAGCCTTCTTTGAGAATTTCTATAGCATTTCCAGACACTCTGCTGAATTTCACACCACTCTTTGTCAACTTCTTAGCCAATTCCAGGTAAAAGGCTTGCTTCAGTTTCCCAATCGCATCGACATCGTCTGGCCACTTTCCACTCACGCTCAGCTGAAGGACACCGTCGTAAATTTGCTTGCCGTAGAAGATTTTCCACCCCTCATGACTGACACAGTAGCCATTTGGGAAGTTCTCAATGGGATCACAATACCGGAAGACAGCAGATGTTCCCTGAACACCTGTAATTTCCAACGGAAGATCCTCGAGACTTCGCAGAATTTTGCCCAACGCATCAAACTCCTGAATAACATGCAGAGACATCATTTCTGTGTCATATCCATCACGATATTTGCCACCTTTGGACGATTCACTTGCCGGAATCTCGCAATTCAGTTGATTTCCCACATAAGTGCAGAATTTTCCGACACTCTCTTCACTCACTTCCAAATGGTGAGACAGCAAATGCCTCACAATGTCTCGGCAAATCATTCTCTTGCGCGTGAGACTGCTCGATGACGGTGCCCAGACGCAGGCTTCAGTTATTGAGCCATCCTTGAATCGTCGAAGTTGAGACTTTTCGCCCCAAAAACTGCGGAACTCCAGTGCCTCAGGTTCATTGGCTTGAGGTCCTTTCACCACCACGTCCAGCGCTTCCTTGGGATTCACAATCAATCCAATCGAGAGCGTTGCAGAGTTATTCACCGGCTGAGGATCTTCATTGGCACTCCATTTGGCTTCCTTCAACGCAAGAGGACACAGGGATATGACTCTGTTCGAGAGTCCCTTCCTGACGATCTCTAATATCATTTTGAGAAGTCTAGGATACCAAAATGTGCAATAATCCAGAATATCCGCATGTGAGGAGCTCCTCTGCAAAGCCTCTTTCACAGCCTCGTCAACTGTAATGTTCAGGATTTGATCATACTGAAGGAATGATGGAATTGTCGACATGAAGAGACACTGAAATCTATTCACTGATGAATTATCCAGGATATTCAGTGCAATTTTTGCCTCCAATTTCACCCTCTTGTACACATCCTGTGACATGTTGTAGCACAAATTGAGAAATCCACTTGAATCTGTCATCACAACGTCGAAGAATTTGTGAAATTCATCCATTTTCGGCTGATTTTGTCCCTCATCTTCCTTCACCAGCAAGCAAAGTCCCTTTCCCAGCTCATTCCACTCACTGTTGGCCAGAAATGTCCACACGATTCGCACTAATTGATAACTACTCACATTTTGGGTCATCTTTCGCGACTGGATCAGATATGCGACAAGGATTGTGGCGAGATATCCCGAAAAACCACAATATCCTCTATCTAATTGCCGCTGCTTCAGCCAAATTTTCAGCAAAATCACACCATCGCGAATATTTTGCCTGTCTCCGAGAGCCGATGCGATGTACTTTTCATTCCTGAGCAGCAGAAAATCCTCCAAAATCGACGAATTGTAGTGAGGAGTTGGACATTGATCGGTCTGGACGTTTTCTGGCATTCCTTTGATTATATTTGGTCTCACATTGTTCCTCTGCGGAATGAATCTCGTCAGTTTGTACGTGTTCACTTCGCAGCTCAGGCGAATGGCAAAAGTAACGTGTTTGTTCTTGCCAGGATTTGACAGCAAAAGTATTGGTTTCAGAGGATCTCCTCGAGAATACATAAATTCTCGCACTGTTGCCAATTCTGGACATTCATCCTGGAGATGCTTAAGGATGTAGCATAAGTAGAGACCTCTCTTTCGATGATAAATCATGTTGAGATTATCATCAGCCTTGTAAAACTCTTTTGGAACTTCAATACAAACATCCACATTAAAGTGATTGCCCAAGATTGTCCCCAGACTTTGAGATCCTACAATCTGTGCTGGCTTTTTGGGTGCCACAAACTGGAAGGCGCCCTTTGTTTCTTCCAGAAATGATGTGTCCAGTGAGAGTTTAATATTTCCCCGCCAAGAAGCATCACTCAAGCTATGTTTTTCCTTTCCGGATGGCAATTTCTTAAGCAATGCATTGAATTTCAACACCCAATCCTCAATATAGGACTTGTGCTTGTTCTGTAGTATCTTCACCTCCTTCAGCATCTCCTCAGTTTGCATCTTGAAGAGATTTGAGTGGTAGAGATTGCCAACTTCCTTGAGTTCATTGATTTCAGCCACAGAAAATGTTTTATGCTCCAATTTTGCATACTTCGGCCTGGAGGATCCTTTGGCAGTGGGTCGGGAGAGCTCAGGATCAAGATCTCCATCACTGTCGCTGTTCTCAAGCATCTCCAAGTCATTCCCGGAATCTGAGTCAGACTCAGAAACTGTGACTTCCTGCAGGAAGTAGAAGAGAACCAAAGGGAATTTCATGAAGGAATTCATAATCGGTGTTCCTATATTACCTTCAAACTCACGAAATTCTTCCTTTTCATCGTGAAACGCCGTAAAGCAGGAAAAAATCACACCGCAAAATAAACCAAGAACATAAACTCAGAAATCCACGTGCGATTGAAGTGACAGAACAGGCTTTCCACCGCTTGCTGCAGAGGTCGCTGCTGGCGGTGAGTAGGAATTTGTAAATTGGCGCGTCGATTTTACACAATTTTCCCGCGTCGTGTCACGCAGTCGTGCAATTCCCTCAGTCAGTTCTGTGAGACCGGTTGAGGCGAATAGACATCCAATCTCACCAGTAGCATCATCTCCTCTGTGACCGTGAATCATTCTTCAAGCTGCTGAACACAAATTTGGCTTCGGTGACCCCGGTGAACTCCATTTAGTGTACCTCTTTATTAAGTATGTGCGAGAGTTCAATTATGAAATTTGTAAATTGTTTGTTGTTAGTCGCTAAGAATTACGCTATTGTGATTATATTGTCTTATCACAGATGAGTGATTGTTGAATATTTTAGGAAAAGCATCACAGCTATAGTGAAAATATTCGTCTCAAGAGAAAAATCAAATGTGCTCCACCCACTGCAAGTGAGTGCTTAATCGTCAATTTTCTCATTCTTGAGCGAGAAAATATCTTTCAATTCGCTTGTTTTCATCTATCTTCAATCATTTCACAAATGGGCAATTGATACATAAATCAAATGAACAATAGTGGAGAAATTTTTGCCAATTTAAATCACATCACTCTTCTCAATGTGTATCTATTTACCTCGACACCACTTGTTGGAGACCTTGAAGATTAGCCATCAATACGGAAATATTCGATATTTAATTAATTAATCTGAATGTAGGGAATTCACTGGCGACGCAATAAAACACAGAAACCTAGATTTCATCGGGCCAACATCCAAGAAGCATTTCAGTTGTTATGTCCGTGAATTGATGACGAGACACGCGCGTTTGATATCATCTTCTTTCAGTTCATTTATCACCTCGTGGATTCTCGTGGGTGGATTAAAGTTGAGTATGAGAAAAGAGGTAGCGAGATACAGAGGGCAGATGTTCGCATTCACCAAATTAAATGGCATTTTCACTGCGATTTTCGCCTTATTTTCACCGCTGCTCTCCTTCTTCTCTCTTCTCATCACCTCAAAACCTCTTCTTTTATTTTTTTTATTTTTCTTTTGCTCACAGAAATCCCAGTTGGTGGAAGCGCCGAACTGCGCTGGAGAAGGCACTGATTCTGATCAGTATTGTTGCCGTAATAGCGATATTGGCATTAATAATTGCTCTCGTGGCTTTGGCACTAGTCACAGTAGTAGACAGCAGACGTGAAAGTACGTATGGAAATTTAATTCTCAACCAAAAATCTATTTAAACAACACATTAAATTACAATTTTAGCAGAGCAAAACATATTGACAGTCCTATAAGACGTAGAAAGAGAATCTCTAGAGAAAAATATCATTGTTCAGTGATGATCAAATGCCTCGATGATACCCCGAAAAGAGATCAAATGACAATTGTCTGTTTAGTGATTCTGAAATGAACGTCTGTAAACTCACAGAGACAATATTATATCGCATGCGTGATAAATTCTGATCTTTGGATGAACTTCAAAATTTCGTTTCAATTATTTCATTTATAAGACGAAAGTGGTGCTTGATTGTACATTTAATTCTAGTTATATTAGCCAAAGTCTGTTGTGGTGCATATGTGTGAGAACTGCTCGAACCAATTGTAATGTGATCGGTGTGATAGATGTATGCAAGTCCCTCACTGTGTGATGGGATAAAGATCGTGGCTTGGTCTTGACAAGACACGTAGCGCCGCGAAATGTCGGACTTCATTTGTGTTCTTCTTATCTTCTCCCTCATGAATTTAAATAATATTCCGCGTCTCTGTTTAGATTCCATAGAAAAAACCACCGCAACACTAGAGGGTAGTCCAGGAAAGAATCAAGATGTTTGCTTAACACCCGGTTGCATTCACGCGGGTGAGAGATTAATTTTATATCTATCTTCAGTGTGTTTGCAGAACTCTGTGGATTACAATGAATATTGTATAATTATATAATATTTCAATAGCTTCGCGTGTTCTGGTCGCCATGGACCCGGAAATTGAGCCTTGCGATGACTTCTACACGTTCGCCTGCGGAACTTTCCTAAAAGAAACCAATATTCCGGATGAGAAGGTGTCAGTGAACACCTTCATGATTACTTTGGATCGAGTCAAGGAGCAGTTAAGGACGCTTGTGAGCGAAGAATCAGCGTCAAATGAGGCCAAGCCATTCCGGTTGGCGAAAGATTTCTTCAAAGCCTGCATGAACAAAAGTGTGTTTAATCATCTATGTCTATAAAACATTACCTGATAGATTGACCCACAAATTCACTCTCCAACTCCCACCTTTGCAGCTCTGATCGAAGAAAGAGGCCTGAAGCCACTAAAGACGATTATGGACGATTTAGGCGGCTGGCCAGTGGATCGCGGCGATGCCTGGGATGAGAAATCCTGGTCATGGGTGGAAGCTGTGAAGAAGTTCCGCAAATACGGATACAGCGTGAACTACATTTTGGTCTTTCTTGTGGGAATCGATCTGAAGAAATCAACCCAGAGGATTATTATTGTAAATGTCACAATCTCACTTTCGATGGTGAGGAGGAAATTAATTGCTTTCTCTCCCCACATTTCAGTTGGACCAATCTGCTCTGGGAATAAGTCGCGAATACCTGATTAAGGGACTGGATGATAAGATTGTTCAGGCCTATTACAGCTACATGGTGGATCTGGCGGTGATTTATGGC
This sequence comes from Phlebotomus argentipes, assembly GCF_947086385.1. Classification (NCBI taxonomy): domain Eukaryota; kingdom Metazoa; phylum Arthropoda; class Insecta; order Diptera; family Psychodidae; genus Phlebotomus; species Phlebotomus argentipes. Next base: position 7,058,780 of record NW_026776174.1, read on the forward strand.
GCGGAAAGATCACGAGCGGAGAAGGAATTGAACGAGTCACTGGCGTTTGAAATTAAATTAGCTAATGTACACTAAATCAGAGAATTTGCATGTTTGACAATGTCGTAATGAGAATTCTTCACACGTTTGCAGATATCATTGCCGAATGAGAAGAGACGCAATGCAACAACACTCTACAATCCAATGACTATTGCGGAAGTTCAGAAGGCGTACAACTATATTGATTGGCTGGATTACATCAATGCCATCCTTCCGGAAAGTCTGAAGGTCGCGGAGAAGGAGACGATTATCATCAGCGTCCCCAGCTTCTTCAAGGACTTGGAAGCGGTTCTCAAAGAGACGCCAAAGAGGTAATGACTTTGCCCAAATCCAAACACCATCAACAAGATAGATAAGGGATTATCGGGAAACTCAATTGACATTAGCAAATAGAATTTCCATCGCAGAGTAATATTATTTTAGGAAAGCTCAGTTATCGTGTTTCCACAAAAGCGCGCATAAAATGTTACTCTTTCTGTATTTACTTACACATATAAAATCAATGATCTTAATTCTTTTTATTGAATTTTACACACAACATGCGTAAATATTTATACTCAATTGATTAAATAAAATTATATTGTATTCCTTGGTCCACGATTACAGTGAGTGCTTGATCAGTGTACACATCATACTATTTTAGCAACAAGCTGTCTTGATAAATGTGTTGTATGTGTTCGATATTGTATCGATGACATCGCAGATGAATGGATTGAAGATGTGAATCGATATGTACAAATTCCATATTGTAGCAGATCAAGATCGTGGCCAGGTCTTCTTTTCTAAGACACGTGTTGCCACAAAATGTCGGGCTTTGTTTTAACTCTCGATATAAAAATGTATGAGAAGACAGAAAGAAAACATGGTAAGGAGGCGTAAGCCAGAGCATTGGCAGTGCCGAACGACAAGAAATTCGTGCTCTCAGTGTTGTTAGTGCCACGGATGAACGCCTTACACTAAACGGTCACTGAGCCTCTTCAAATTTATTTTGAATACAGAATATCGTTCTCTTCCTCAGGACCATCGCCAATTACATGATGGGGCGAAATTTTGCCATCTCAGCCTTCTTCCTCACAGAAGAAGTGCGCAAGAGGCAACTCGAATTCACCATGGCCGTGAGCGGTAAGCAGCAGCGGGGCCCAAGATGGCAGGAGTGCGTGGATGCGACGGCTGGCAGGTGAGATTTAGTCAATGGTGGTGCAATTTCTCTCACCTGTGGATTGAGCGTCTATATTAAAAACGTTGTGCTAAATCGCACTCTCAATTTCTGACCTACTGCAGCTTCTCGATTGCTTTGGGTGCTTTGTATGTTCGCAAGCACTTCCGAGAGGACGCCAAGAAAACCGCCTTGGAGATGGTCAACGGCATTCGCTCGGAGTTCCAGAAAATCCTCACCACGGTGCCATGGATGGACGATAAGACAAGGAAGGCGGCATTGGCCAAGGCCAAGGCTATGACCACCCACATTGGGTACCCTGATGAGATTATGGACAACAGCAAATTGGAGGAGTGCTACAAGGATCTGAAGATTGATTCTTCGAAATTCTTAGAATCAGTGCTGGCCGTCACTGTCTTCGGAACGGATTACGCCTTCAACAAGTTGAGGCAGCCCGTGAATAAGACCGACTGGTTGACCCGTGCTAGTCCTGCCATCGTCAACGCCTTATACTTAGCTCTCGAGAATAGTATTCGTATGTTAATCACACATTAATTTTGGTGATCCGCTGAGAATTCACGCATTTCTTTTTCATTTCTGCAGAATTCCCAGCAGGAATCCTCCAGGGTCAATTCTTCTCGGCCGATCGTCCTCGCTACATGAATTATGGTGCTATTGGATTTCTGATTGGCCACGAAATCACTCACGGCTTCGACGACCAGGGACGTCAGTTTGACCTGGACGGAAACCTCGTGGACTGGTGGGAGCCCGACACCAAGAAGGCATACTTGGAGAAGGCGTCCTGCATCATTGACCAGTACGGCAACTACACCGAGCCTTCCACAACACTGCAGGTGAGTTTCTGGCGCGCACAATTGAGGGACGTGATAAGAGTGAAAGTGTGACTGAACCTTATTGTTGCAGCTCAATGGAATCAACACACAAGGGGAGAACATTGCGGACAATGGCGGTGTCAAAGAGTCATATCTGGCCTATCAGAAGTGGGTCGAGAAGAACGGACCGGAACTCAAGCTTCCTGGACTCGATTACACACCACAGCAGATGTTCTGGATCTCTGCAGCTCAGACTTGGTGTGAGGTGTATCGTCCAGAATGGATGAAGATCGTAATCATTACGAACGCCCACTCTCCTGGTAGATTCCGCGTCAACGGTCCACTGAGCAATTTACGAGCCTTTGCGAAAGACTTTAATTGCCCAGAAGGATCTCCAATGAATCCCACCCACAAGTGTGAAGTGTGGTGAATGAATTTGTAATAATTATTACAATCATAAAAATTTTATTCTACCTCGTGCAAGCGGGTGACTGAGGTCATAATTAATACACAATGACTTAAAAAACTTCTCCTTTAGCCCTATTTTCTTTATTCTGACCAAGACTGTGCTTTATCCTAGCTTTATCGTAAAAAAAGAGCAACAAGAAAAATCACGCGGCAAAATAAACCATATAACATAACCTCAGAAATTCACGTGCGTATGAAGTGACAGATAAGACTTTCCACCGCCGACTACAGAGGTCACCGGTGGCGATGTGTGGGGAATTTGTAAAATTGGTGGGATATAGCTGTATTTAACCGTTACTGGTCGTATTCTGGAGATTTATTTATTAATTCGTGTTTATAAATTATTTCACGGGAAAAATAGCTGAAAGTAGAAATATAAAGTATGTCACATGACTTCCTAATAGAATGCACTGGCGTGTTTGACGAAAAACTTTCCTTTTGCTGCAATTAGAAAGTCTGGAAGTTGTGTCTGGAAATGCACAGCACTTGAGCATCTCAGAATTAGCAATAATCACTCTTTTTCTGCAAATTTCTTAAGTAATCATTAGTGTTTGAATGTCATCTTCATCAAATATTACTAAAATATGTGTTTTTAGTTCAGTGTAAGAATTTATTCTAAAATAATCTGTGCATAAAATCTCATCGGAGAGAAATTGCATTGCATATATTGTATGTATGGTTGGATAAAACACCCTCTCTCATATCTGCATGAATACATATAATGCTTAACCACTATAGTGGTTAATATCCCATATCCTTTAAATGTTGTTATTTTTCTGTCTGCGTGATAAATTTTGTTGATTGAACTTGAAAGAATTTATGTTTGTTTTCTTCAGCTAGAGGGTAAAGGATCGTGATCAAAATCTTGAGAATGCGAAAAAATAAAAAAAAAACGCCTCGAGACTCTTCGCATTAATAATTATATAGTGTTTTTGGCCAATTTTCAATGTGTCTTTTTGCCACTAAAGCCTTTTTTTCTCTCACTCTCCATACTGCTGTGTGTTTACCTTTTAAACGATTTCGAAAATGAAGAGAAAAACATTTTGTATAGGTATGCGGGGCGTACAATAATTCATTTAGAGCCATGTTGACGGCGGAATATACGAACGTTGAATCGCAAGTGTGACGCGACGCGGGAAATTTATATAAAACCGCCAATGCATGGAAGAAGTCAGTCAGTTCAGTGAGACCGGTTGAGTCGAATGGACTTCCCATCTCATCAGTAGCATCATCTCTTCTTGTGACTCATTTTCTTCAAGTTTGCTGAACACAAGTTTGGTTTTGGTGACTCTCATTTAGTGTACTTAAGTATGTACAAGAGTACAATTCCGAAATTTGAAAATTGTTTGCTTTATTGTTAGTCAGTAGGAATTACGCTATATTGTGATTATTATTGTCATAGATGAGTGATTGTTGAATATTTTAGGAAAAGAGCATCACAGCGATAGTGAAAATATTCGTCTCGAGAGGAACATCAAATAAAAATATACAAGTCATGGAACAATTTTGAGAATTAATGTTCAAAGCAACTTCAAGTGATTAATAGTGATTTTATACCTTCTTTTTCTGTGTTAGACTATTTTTTTGGTTGTTATCCAGTTTTTCACTGTCATTTTATTTTTTTGTTTCTCCACTGAAATCATAAATAATAGTTATTCTCGCAAGGGGACAATTACAATTGATAATTCTTCACGTGTGCTGTCATGACAAGTGCAATGCAGACTGTAATCAAGTGAGTATGCAAAGCATCAGGCTTCATCGCATTAACTTCATCTCTCTTGTCTGTCTTGAAATTGATTTCTATGATTGCGATGCGGTGGAAAAAAAAATTGTTGCTATCTTTGTTGGGGAGTGAAGAAAAAGTCGTCTCGTCATGGATTTATTTTTATTTCATGAGGAAATGATAGAGAAATCCTCCTGCGAAGCGATTATTAATAACGCACAGCGACTGAAAGATGATTTTTTGAATGGAAATTAAGCACCTGCCCAGCATTACTTTATCATTAGAAACTTTCTTCTGCTCCACCCTCTCTGCCAGTGAGTGCCTAATCTTCAATTTTCTCATATTTCACCGAGAAAATATCTTTCAATTTTTGCTTGTTATTCATCTCTCTTCAATCATATCGAAAATAATGGACAATTGCTATTTGAACAAGAGTGGAGAAATTTATGCAAATTTAAATCACATCACATCCAACTCTTCTCATTGTATATCTACTCACCTTGACACCGCTTCAGACCACATTGACTATATATGCTGGGGAATATTATTAATTGTTGTACGTTTAGAGTTTTTTTTTGCATTTTATAGCCCATGAAAATGAAACTTGCTTAATCATTTGCCAACTCTCAATCATAGTCAAGAGCTTGTGATGCCCGAGATTGCACAAAAAATATAAGTCTTACTTCAATATAGTGATTCTTCTAAACATATTATGTCTGCGTGGTTAGAATTCTTTTCACAGCATGGCCTATACCAACTGTTCCACATCGCCGACGCCGCAATTTGATCACATTCTGTAACGCACTTTACAATTCATAAAAGAGTAAATAGTGCAAATAGCTGAAAGGGGAGAAAAATGTCGTTTAGCTTTAAGTGTCTTTTAACGCTTGCAATTAATTATGAACCAATTGTACGGAAAACAATTTGTTTGTGTTTTTTTCTCTCTCTTTACTGCTTACGAAGAGAAAAACTTCACAATCTGTGACTGTTCACTAGTAATCTCAATCAAGAATCTAGTTTAAAGTATTTACAAATTGCTCAATTCTTCAGACATGTTTTCAGAGACACTCTGTAAGATCACTTAGAAGATTGATGCTAAATCAATCATTTTTATGCGCGGAAAAAATTCAAGGTATTTAGAGTTTCAACTTCCCACTCCCACTTTTGTTCTCTCATCTCTCCGGAACGGCGTATTCGCGCTCTTCACCGCGCTCTCTCTCCCTCTCTCTCTCTCTCCTCACTTGGGTTGGACTTTTGGGTATACATAGAATTAATTAGACGGTGAAACGGTAAAAAGTTGATGTTGCTGCGAAAAAAGGTGGAGAGCATTTTGGGTGTGCGCGAAAAACACTTAAAGTTTATTGTCAATATGGCATCAGGAAATTTGCATGGACGTTGTATAAAAATCAGCGGGTCAGTGTTGAAAGAATAACATAAAATCATGGATATTATAGTGTATAAAGAAATTTTTGTAAAATTATGCAATCAATGCCAATGCCAAGCAATTTTCCTTCGTATTTATGAACCACACACGTTCACAAATTGTGGTGTTTGGGGGGGAAAAAGAGAACCTCAAACCACCTTTTTTTCTTCTTATTCCTTAATGGGCTTCACAAAATATACAACGCGCAGTGTGGAAAAATATTGCAAACTTTTTAGTTACTGCTGGAAGACGAATTTTTGGTGCAAAAAGAGGGAAACAGATTTTATTATAACTTATATTGGTTGTCGATTTTTATCAATCGAGTTTCTTTTTTTTATTCGAAGGCAAATGACACTGTAACACTTAATTTTTTCACCTGATTGGAATATTTAATTAATTTCACCTCGAGAGAATTCACAAGCCACACAAGCACACACATTTTGTATGTACTTTATTCACACCACGAGTGCAATATTTATCTCGAATTATCGTACCTGTTTTTTTTTTCGAAGTATTAATGCCCAGTGAATTGTATTGTTAACAAGAGTCGTGGGCACTTTTGCTGCGCATTTTTGCAAATAAAGTCGGAACGTTGGTTGAAAATTTCACATAGTGTCTTTGGAATTTTACAAAAAACACGATAAGTAAAAGCTTTTTTGTGTTTAATGTGACTTTGGGATTCGCAGTGTATTTAGCTTTTTCTCATCCTTCCACAATGGAAGGGTGATTAATAGTTAAAAAAAAGTATATCAATAATCTTCCTCAAGGTGTTAGTTGTAGAATTATTATTTGCATACACTGGTTATTCCGGACGTTTTATCAGGAAAATCCAGATACTCGAACAATTAAGCTATTACATAAACCCTTTAAGTGAACGGGTTTTCAAGAAAACACTGCTCATTCATGCATTAAATCGATATTGGATCAATTTCAATTGATTGATCATTCAATAAGGCATGCCTTTTATATACTAAAATGTCCTTAAAGTATTTGGCGTCTTAAATAATGCGCAATATGTGTGTTGAGAGTAGCATTATGATAACAGATCAATAACCGGCCGGCTAGACTGGAAATAACACATGTTTTCGTGACTAGAGATACCTTGTAGCTCTGCTCAACACATCCATTCCAGGCTTAGTTTGATGACATTTGCCTTTTTCTGGGTAACACTACCGAAGAGCTGAAACACAAGTAATCCCTATTCTAACTGCCAGCATTTGGAGAGCATTACCAATTCAAGGTTGTTCCTCTGCACGAGTAGTAAACACGAAGGCATCGCTGTGTGTATACAGTGGCGAAAGAGAGGATTTTCTATGTACAAATAATGCCATTAGGTTCTTATGTGAGAAAACAGAGAGAGAGAGAGAGAGAAAATTGAGAGAAAGCAGAGAGATAGTCGGGGATGCTTTGCAATTTCTCTACGATATCCATGGCTTATCACACATTCTCAGCAGTGCGGGAGAAAATAGTCGCAGATTTCGTTTATGACAAAACTTTTTTATTGCTTCACTCTCTCAAGTGGCATCCTCTTTATTTATCGCCATTGTCACCAATATCTGTAGCTTCAACTTCTAATGCCTTTCTCCACTGCCAATCTACTTCACGTGGTGTTTCCTCGGCAATTTTCTCTTCTTTTTGTGGCACTGCGAGAGGCAAAGATATCCAAATGTGTGTCCTTCGTGGGTGATTCAGTGTCGCTCTCCATGTATACTGTTAAAAGTAAATGTTTGACTTTACGAACAAGTTGGAGGAAAATTGCCTAATTGGTATCATTCTGGAGAGCGAGAGGATGTGTGCGCGGCACTTTCACGTGAAAATTTACTTTTCAATATCAAACATCTGGGCTGGTAAATGCTATTAAGCTGCCTGATGCCTTTTTTCCACTCTTCAAATATTCTTATCACGCTCGCGGGCTTTCAGTACAGATTGTGTTCAGTGATAAAGGTTATTCCGTGCGCTTGTGTGCGAAGGAAACAGACTGGGTGCTTTATTGCAAATATTATTTACTGGGCGCAATCAAGTTCTGTGGCAAAATTTTCACAGTTGACGTCGAGAGATGCTCCTGTGAGTTTAGTTGTGCTCGATAATTCCGTGGTGTAGAGTCGCAAATAGTGGAAAATTGTTCTCATTTCTCCCAATTTGTTCGCATGGTGCAACATTGCATTGTGCTGTCTGTAGGTCAAATAATCGCACTCAAAGACACTCTCTGTCGGTGGGGAAGAAAGAGTGTGAATAAAATCGGACAGTTTATTAATCTCTCGTTTGTGCGTAGAGCGAAATCAATTTTGGCTGATAAATTAAGAAAGTGTGACCACACAGAGGAAGGGCATTTATCAAACGGAAAGCGAGAGAGAGAGAGAGAGAGAGAGAGAGAGAGAGAGTGATTGCAATTGAAAATTTGTCAATGTGATGGACAAATCGAATTTCCGCGAATTCATGTAACTTTCCCAAGTTGACTCCAAAATAAATGCACGAGACAAAAATTGTGTGTAAGGTCTCGAAATTATATTGTTAGCAGTTGAGTGAAATAACAATACGTGACACACTTTAAATGTTTTGTCATATTTTATTTCTTTTTCACCATTTTCTCTCACCAAACAATTATGTTTTTTAATTTGCTATTTGCATTGGACACACCTCGTTATGCACATGGGCAATATTTCAGGAAGGTGCACAAAAAAAGTGCTTGCTTGAGGAAATATTTCTTCACTTTTCCGTTTAATTGGCTATTATCGCCACCCAAATTGGCCAATATTGCTTCCGACTCGTGCTGATAGTGATGAAAACGCCACAAATACTAATCAATCACAATTACCCAGTGACGAATTGGATTAATTTCAGTGTGACGTGATAAAAGATTTAGCGAAGCTCTTCTATTGCCCATAAATATTTTTGAGCTTTAAATAAAGCGCGTCGAGAGTGGGGAATTAATCAAATGTGAAGCGTAATTCGACCAGAAATGGACATAATCAAATTCCCATTCGCAGTTGATTCTCGTTTTTTTTCGCGGTGTACCAACTAATATGAATACACGACACATGTCGCGGGGATTGGCGGTGGTTTTTTTTTCATCTACACAATATTGCCAATTTACACATTGTAATCAGCGATAAAAAGATTTTCACATAAAAGGTCAGAAACCACTAAGTGATGTGTGCGTGTGCACGTTTTCTCATGATTTCATCTCTTTTCAATCTCTTAAGCAAAAAATTTACCATTCTATTATTGCCACACAAGCAATTAATAATATTGAAGAGCAGAGGGGGGCTTATGTACAATATTATGAGGGTTTTTATGATTTTCATTCGTCTCTTAGATTGTTTTTGCGTCAATAGATTCTATAGTGTGTGTGTGTGGTTTGTACATAGTGAGTGGTGAAAAAAGTTTGGCTATTTAATGACTAATAAAATCGTGTGGATTTTATTGATTTACACTTGCGATCCTTGTAAGAAAAGTTGATAAATAAAACTAGAAATTTCTTATGAAAACACCCTGTAAATAGCATCTGGGCAATAATATCGAGTATGAATTCGTGCATAAATATCGCGTGACTGTAATAAAAATTTTGTGGCACTTGGAAGTCATTATTTCTTTTTACTCAATGAAAAGTTGCAAGTGGCTGTGATTTCTTCCTTCATAGATTGCATAGATTCGCGAGGAAAACTGTGAATATTATTGTGTACAAGAAGAATGTCTCCAACGCACGTCAGTGCTTTTCATACATCATCAATAGACAATGAAGTCTCAATCCGGTATCAAGCTTTGGGAAAGTAAGTTGCAATGTGACATGAAAATCATGCCCTTTAATTGGGAATTTAAGGGAAAGAAAACCAAACACATGTTTCAGCTTGTCCTACAATCAAAACTATTAATATGATTTACCTAATTTCTCTTCGCAATGAGATCTGCGGGGAATTTACCACCTCTTTATCTCTTCAAAACATTCTTAAACCCTAAATCACACTCCGAATGTGTAATCTTTGTTGGTCTTCAGAGCTTTGATCCCGGACAGTGTGTCAAAATATAAATTATTTCAAGGAAAATTTCCTGATTCAATTTACAAGTTAAGGTTGAACTCGTTGAGCTATTAATCTTCGCGGTGAGTTGAAAAAAAATACGTGAGATATAAATCTCATGTATATTTCTTTCACTTTGTTGGTGAATTGTGGGCAACATTAACCATTTCGTATTTACTCCACAAATTTAATGCGGAACATTAAAAAAATCAAACAAATTGATGCTTATCCTCTTGATTTTTTTTCTTCATTCATCTCACTGATTGCTCGCTATGTGGAAGTAACATATATTCGTGCAGATAAAAAACATCTGACGATAATTGCATCACAATTATGCCTGAGGTAAAAATACTGGAAGGAAATTGTAAATTTTGTAATTTGCCATTTCTTTATTTGTGACTTTTTGGGCTGAGTTTTGAGCGGCTTCTTTCAGGTGTTTAGAATGTAAAGAGAGAGAGTGTGGTGAATTATGTTGGACAGCTTGTAGATTAGCCATCAATATGGAAATATTTGAGATTTCCAGCACAGATTGATGAATTAATCTGAATGTAGGGAATTCACTGGCGACGCAATAAAACACAGAAACCTAGATTTCATCGGGCCAACATCCAAGAAGCATTTCAGTTGTTATGTCCGTGAATTGATGACGAGACACGCGCGTTTGATATCATCTTCTTTCAGTTCATTTATCACCTCGTGGATTCTCGTGGGTGGATTAAAGTTGAGTATGAGAAAAGAGGTAGCGAGATACAGAGGGCAGATGTTCGCATTCACCAAATTAAATGGCATTTTCACTGCGATTTTCGCCTTATTTTCACCGCTGCTCTTCTTCTTCTCTCTTCTCATCACCTCAAAACCTCCTCTCAATTTCTCTATTTTCATTCTCAGAAGTAATTTGCATAAAGATATAAGAAAAAAAGTATGTATAACAATTGTTCATATCCAGTGAAACACAAGTCTTCAACGTCTTCACTTAATGCATTTCGTGAGTGGCACGAGATGGAGTGTTTGAATGGTGGATTAAAAGAGCAAAATGCTCAGAGATAATTCAAACGCATTGTGTAATACACATAACTCAAATACGCACTCAATTGAGATTATTGTAATTATGTTCCGCTGTAGAAATTGAATTTAATTAATTTTCTCTATACGATTTACAGAAATCCCAGTTGGTGGAGGCGCCGAACTGCGTTGGAGAGGGCACTGACTTTGATCAGTGTTGTTGCCGGGATCGCGATATTGGCATTAATAATCGCCCTCGTGTCTTTGGCTCTAGCAGACAGCAGACGTGAAAGTACGTATGGAAATTTTATTCTCACCCAAAAAATCTATTTGACAGCGAAAAGGAGGCTTCACATCGCCTCAATCACTGTCTTCATTGTCTTCCAATCACCATCTTAATTTGCTGCATTAATTTCGACGTGAGTTTTTGGCTTTGTCTCGTGTTGCGACAGAATCACAAACAACACATTAAATTACAATTTTTGCCAAAAAGCAAAAACATATTGACAGATAGGACTATAAGGCGTAGAAAGAGAATCTCTAGAGAGAAAAATATTATTCGGGAAGAAAGATTGGACTTTGGCAACATCATCGTTCAGTGACCATTCACCTGCGAGTGAATGTTTTCTTTGCCCGAGGCGACTGTCTTTTTTTCTGTCCAATAAACTCAAAAAAGGTTGCAAAAATTTTACCCAAAGCAGGTTCTTTGGCTCTGAAGTCCATTCTTTGCGCGCAAACTTAACACCAGAGAGCACATCTTGGACGAAGAAAGGTGAACAACACTCTATGGTGGATATTTGGGTATATATTGATATACGCGAAGTGAATACTCAATCTCACATTCCCCGAGCTCTGAAAATTATTACACTTTGCAGAAGAAGCTTTTCGCAAATTCCTCAGCAATTCAGCTTTGCACGGGGCCCGTAAAACATTTCGCAAAGGCACCTCTCTCTCTGTCTCTCTCTGTCTTAATATTATTTCAAGCAATTAACACTGAAACGCATTGATGATACCCTCAGAAGAGATCAAACTACAATTATCGCTTTGGTGATTCTGAAATGAACGTCTGTAAACTCACAGCGATGATATCATATGGCGTGCGTGATAAATTCTCATCCTTGGATGAACTTGAAAATTGTTTCTCTCTCTCTTCTCCCTTGTGTATATTGACTAATTCAACTAATAATTATTGATCTCCGCCTCGATTAAATTTACTTTCTTCCTCGAGGAAATTCAAGTGGGGACAATGAGGCAAGCAGTGTCTCGTGAAAATAATTAGCATTTCAGCTTGATTTTTGCCAACAATTTGTTAGATATTGCTAGTAAATAAGCGAGAAGACGTTGAAATATGTCTTGAGCATCAGATAAAATATTCAAAGGCCACGATGAAGCCATTGCCAAAGAGAATAGATGATTAATTGATCATCTCTGTCTAGATGCCATAGAAAAAACCACCGCAGAAGCACTAGAGGGTAATCCAGGAATGCTCGAGGATGAACACAAGCAGTCTCCCAACCATGTCAGCCACAAGAATCAAGAAGATGTTTGCTTAACACCCGGTTGCATTCACACGGGTGAGAGATTAATTTTTTTACCTATCTTCAGTGTGCTTGTTTGTGTGTGTTCTGTTGAGTTTTGGTATCGCTATCAAGGTTGCAGAACACAGAGGATTACAATGGATATTGTATAACTATATAATATTTCAATAGCTTCGCGTGTTCTGGACGCCATGGACCCGGAAATTGAACCATGCGATGACTTCTACACGTTCGCCTGCGGAACTTTCCTGAAGGAAACCAATATTCCGGATGAGAAGGTGTCAGTGAACACTTTCTCGACCATCGGCGATCGTCTTCAGGAGCAGTTGAGGACGCTTGTGAGCGAAGAATCAGCGTCAAATGAGGCCAAGCCGTTCCGGTTGGCGAAAGATTTCTTCAAAGCCTGCATGAACAAAAGTGTGTTTAATCATCTATCTCTATAAAACATTACCTGAGAGATTGACCCACAAATTCACTCTCCAACTCCCACCTTTGCAGCTCTGATCGAAGAAAGAGGCCTGAAGCCACTTGAAGGTATTATGGATGCCCTGGGCGGATGGCCAGCGGTTCGTGGCGATACCTGGGATGAGAAATCCTGGTCATGGGTGGAAGCTGTAAAGAAGTTCCGCAAGTACGGATACAGTGTGGACTACATTCTGGACTTTAGTGTGGGAATCGATCTGAAGAAATCGACCCAGAGGACAATTGATGTAATTCTCGCAATCTCACTCTCGCTGCTGAGGAGGAAATTAATTGCTTTCTCTCCCCACATTTCAGTTGGATCAATCTGCTCTGGGATTAAGTCGCGAATACCTGATTAAGGGACTGGATGATAAGATTGTTCAGGCCTATTACAGCTACATGGTGGATCTGGCGGTGATTTATGGCGCGGAAAGATCACGAGCGGAGAAGGAATTGAACGAGTCACTGGCGTTTGAAATTAAATTAGCTAATGTACACTAAATCAGAGAATTTGCATGTTTGACGATGTCGTAATATTAATTCTTCACACGTTTGCAGATATCATTGCCGAATGAGAAGAGACGCAATGCAACAACACTCTACAATCCAATGACTATTGCGGAAGTTCAGAAGGCGTACAACTATATTGATTGGCTGGATTACATCAATGCCATCCTTCCGGAAAGTCTGAAGGTCGCGGAGAAGGAGACGATTATCATCAGCGTCCCCAGTTTCTTCAAGGACTTGGAAGCGGTTCTCAAAGAGACGCCAAAGAGGTAATGACTTTGCCCAAATCCAAACACCATCAACAAGATAGATAAGGGATTATCGGGAAACTCAATTGACATTAGCAAATAGAATTTCCATCGCAGAGTAATATTATTTTAGGAAAGCTCAGTTATAGTGTTTCCACAAAAGCGCGCATAAAATGTTACTCTTTCTGTATTTACTTACACATATAAAATCAATGATCTTAATTCTTTTTATTGAATGGGTCTCTAAATACCGTGAAATTTACAACATTGTTATTTACATTTACAAATGGAATTTCTCGCACGCACATGCGTAAATATTTATACTCAATTGATTAAATGAAATTTATTGTGAATACCGAACATCGTTCTCTTCCTCAGGACTATCGCCAATTACATGATGTGGCGAGTTTCGGCCTTCTCGTCCTTCTTCCTCACAGAAGAACTGCGCAAGAGGCAACTCGTGTACAGCACGGCCATCAGCGGCAAACAGGAGCAGGAGCCGAGGTGGAAGGAGTGCGTGGACATGACGAGTGGCAGGTGAGATTCAATTAAAGGTGGTGCAATCTTGTCTCACCTGTGGATTGAGCGTATATATTGAAGGAGTTGGCTAAAAATGTCCTTTAGATTGCCCTTGTGACCCCTATGAAAGCCTATCCAGATGAACATGGGTTAGCCTATTTCTCTCTTTCCAACACTTTCCAGGGAAGATGATGACGATGATATTGAGACTGGGTACGGATGTGTAATTATAATTTGGATTGTAGTCTAGTGAGGAGTCAAATTGTATTTATTTTGTAAAGTGGAAAAAAAGAACAAATTGGACAAGGAATTAGATGGCTAAAATGCATTCTTGTGTACGTGTGCTTAGCCTTGTTATTAGCTTTTGCTGGCAAATGTATAATATATTGGCTTATCATTGGTATGCCATCAGTTAATGAATGCTGTCTTTGGTGCTTTAATTAGAACAGAACTTTCTGGCTGCACTCTCTTGAGACAATGATGTGTGCATATTAGAAAAGTAGCATGATAAGACACTTTCATAGATGCGAAGGTGATGGAGATATTCTCTCACGAAGTTCTTCTCATTGTATTACCATTTTACATCGATGTTGTGAATTATTTTGTGTGTGGAAAACGTTGTGCTAAATTGCACTCTCAATTTCTGACCTTCTGCAGCCTCCCGATTTCCGTGGGTGCTTTGTATGTTCGCAAGCACTTCCGAGAGGACGCCAAGAAAACCGCCTTGGAGATGGTCAACGGCATTCGCTCGGAGTTCCAGAAAATCCTCACCACGGTGCCATGGATGGACGACAAGACAAGGAAGGCGGCATTGGCAAAGGCCAAGGCTATGACCACCCACATTGGGTACCCTGATGAGATTATGGACAACAGCAAATTGGAAGAGTACTACAAGGATCTGAAAATTGATCCGGCGAAGTACTTGGAATCCGTGCTGGCCATGAATGTCTTCGGAACGGACTATGCCTTCAACAAGCTGAGGCAGCCCGTGAACAAGACCGACTGGGTGACTCATGCTCGTCCTGCCATCGTCAATGCTTTCTACTCATCCATCGAGAATAGTATTCGTATGTTAATCACACATTAATTTTGGTGATCCGCTGAGAATTCACGCATTTCTTTTTCGTTTCTGCAGAATTCCCAGCAGGAATCCTCCAGGGTCAATTCTTCTCGGCCGATCGTCCTCGCTACATGAATTATGGTGCTATTGGATTCGTGATTGGCCACGAAATCACTCACGGCTTCGACGATCAGGGACGTCAGTTTGACCTGGACGGCAATCTCGTGGACTGGTGGGAGCCCGACACCAAGAAGGCGTACTTGGAGAAGGCGTCCTGCATCATTGACCAGTACGGCAACTACACCGAGCCTTCCACAACACTGCAGGTGAGTTTCTGGCGCGCACAATTGAGGGACGTGATAAGAGTGAAAGTGTGACTGAACCTTATTGTTGCAGCTCAATGGAATCAACACACAAGGGGAGAACATTGCGGACAATGGAGGCATCAAGGAGTCATATCTGGCCTATCAGAAGTGGGTCGAGAAGAACGGACCGGAACTCAAGCTTCCCGGACTCGATTACACACCACAGCAGATGTTCTGGATCTCTGCAGCTCAGACTTGGTGTTCCGTGTATCGCCCAGAGTCGATGAAGATGAGAATCACCACGGGCGTCCACTCTCCCGCCCAATTCCGCGTCCTCGGACCACTGAGCAATATGCGAGACTTCGCGAAAGACTTCAGTTGCCCAGACGGATCTCCAATGAATCCCACCCACAAGTGTGAAGTGTGGTGAATAAATTCCTAATTAATACAAGATGATATATAAATTATTTTTATTACTTTGTATTCCTTTGCTCTGAGAACAAAAAATGCATCATTATGTAATATTGTACTTAAGGCACAGAGTTTAACAGCCTATTAAAACCTTCCAATGTAAAATGGGTATTTCTTTTTTAGAGAAATGACACTCTATGTGCAGAAATTAATGTTATATCGATGGATGAATTGTGTAATTTCGGTGTATAATGCCAATTTAGTGAACTTTTATATAGGTAAGACCAATCAATAAATTGCCATGAAAAAATATTTTTCACAATTCGCCTCATTTGATCCATCTAATGTGATAGTAAACCTATAATAAATTAAAGTATTATTATTTCTATTAGAATGTCGTTGCGAAATACTAGATTTGAAATAGTTTCTGTGTCGCTCACTTGGGGCGCTTACTTCAGCCAGCTCATTTCTCCGCTTGTGGCGCTGGTGTCACTCATCGATTTTCTAATCGAAATCTGTGTGAAAATTTGTTGACTCGCAAATTTTTCTTGAGAGTGAATTTCTCGAATTTCTGTCAATTTCCGCAGCTCCATTGATTATCCGTGTACTTATTCCATATTTCCCCACTCTGACATTGGCTGTGGTGACTGACGCAGACTGTTCTCCTCAATCATTCTTGTAGATTCCACGAGATCTGTTCGACGCACTCCTTGTTGGTGAGAAGAAGCCTGTCCGGAAGAAGAAAATCGTCACATCATCACACTCGGAATATCTCTTGGATAGCAGACATCGCCTGGCGGCGCGGAAGCATCTTATATGACTTTTGAAAGATCCAGAGGTGAGCAAATCTGGGAGGAAAGGTGCAACTTTCACTCCTAACCCAACTATATGAGCGAAGAGAGAGAAATTTATTTTTAATCTCCCGTGTCTTTCCGAGCCACGTGGGTTATTTTTCTCCGCACGAGTGTTCTGTACCTCAAGTTTAGATTAGAATTTGCACAGGGGCTCTAGTGGCGGCCCGAGCAATGGTTTGTTATTAGGCGCGCGAGAAAGTGAGAGTGGTCCCCAAAAGTGGGCCTGTGTCAGCAAAGGACCTTCAGACAATTCCAGTGGAGCAACGAAATCCAGTTTGGCTCAGTTGCATAACCTGTTTCTATGTAGTTTTTCACACATTCTGGACGTTCCGTCTTCTCCGTTGCTCAAGCATAATGCTGAAGAATTCGTGGACAGCCAGTAGATATCAGTGGTGGCTATCAGAGAGTGAGAAATTGCGGTGAAACAGGCAGATATTGCACTGCATATGGGAATAGTCGCAGGGAAATTGATTAGAGAGGCAGAAACCTCACTTTATCAGTACAAACCATGCCACATAACATACATAAGTGATAAGGAATTGAATAAGGCAACAATAGAGTTGACCTGCTATCGGACTGTTTATTGCTCCTATTTTTCTATTTCTCCACTTTTATTTATTGAAATCGATACTATTAGACAATGCCTCATTGCGATGATGAACTTCTGGGTAAACTCAGCGCGATCATCTCAAAATACCTCACGAAACACATTTCAGAATGTCCAATTGACATTAAAATGATATCAATTGATAAATTCTTAATCTTAATCCATCGATTCAAAGTTCTCTCTTGTTGAAATGTGTTTTTCTTTCATTCCACAAAGCAATAACAATTTCTAAAGCGTTGATATATTATTTCTTTTGCTAAATTCTGAAATATTCAGCTGTACTTTTTTCTAGATCTTTATTAAGTTATTGAAGACACCTGTAAAAGATCAGAACTTATTAATTGCATTGCAAAATGCATGAAAGGTGTTACAATTCCTCTAACATAATGGCCGAAGCGTGTGCCGGGTTTGTTTGAAATATGGCAAACCTAAAAATAAAACATTTATCATAGCGATAATGCCATGATGTGTTGGAATTTAGGTGGCAAATTCGCGTGTAAATCGATTTTGGATGTATTTCTGTCCAGAGAAGTAAATGGCGGATGTTAAATATAAATATTGTTGAGATTTCTGATGAGTAATCTCGTGTTGGGGGTGTTGATGGGCTTCGGTGAATGAATTGAGGGTGAGTTTGTGCCATTGCCCAGATCCATGCTCTCGTGCTGGTGAATCGCACAGACTAGAATATGTCGGAAAATGCTTTGCGCACGCGTTGACCCCCTGCGAAGCTCCTTCTTGCTTGCTCATCAGTCTTCCTCGCTCATTTTCATGGTGATTTTTTGATGTAGGGAAGGAATTTCTGTCAGAGGAAACATTTGCTGAAATCATTTGTGTTTGCTGGTGAAAGTTCACCGTGTTCTCTTGGCAAAGTATAAAGAAAAGTGTGCTCCTCAATGACTTTCCTGAATGTGCAAAATGAATTTAACACTAGCACAAGGGTGAAAAACTCTGTCCGGGGCTCGAAAAGTGAGCGTGTCAGCACGTCGAAGCAATGGAAATGAGGGATGAAAATGTGTTTGATGTGGAAGGAGCTATAGGAAAAGCTTTCCGGGCTCCACAGTAGCTTCCAGCTGCTGCAGTGCAGTTCATTGAGTACCTCTGAGCCTCAACGACGTATTCTGTGCCACTTTGTATCGACAGCGCCGAAGAGAGATTTCAGCTATTTTCCCTGGGCAAAAGAAAAAAAAGCCATATTAAATTGAAATATTGATAGAAATCTTGGAAAAATCGTGGCTACAAGAGAGTTGGTGTGAAAAATAGAAGGGAGAGAGAGTGCAGAATTGGTGTATAAAGTCGACTTTTAATGCGAAATTCTCTCAAGCACGAGATTCACGATTTAATACATTCGTGAAGTGAAAACTCATTTTATTGATTTGTGTCTTTTCCGAGGCTTTTCGATTCCTCCAGCCATTGTGCAGTCGTGTCTGTGGTAGTCTTTACACAACAGTTGGAAAGAAGTGTTTCTATTCGTGACTGTATGTGGAATTAATTTGTGTTTTTTCCACTAAAATTCTAATCACTTGCTTTTGGGTGGAGAAAAAAGAGAGAGAATATAATTGCAGAGACGCGTAGAAGAGCATAAAATAATATCTGATAGTCTGTGAAAAGAAGAGGGTTGTTAAGAGAGCACAAAGAATATATAGTGAAAAGCAAACATTTTCTCAGAACATTGAGCAAGATTTTCCAAGGGGTTGTGTGCATTTTGTGTGAAGCGAGAGAGAGAGAAGATATCGGCCGCAGAAGCTGTGTTGCAGAGAGCGAGGAAAAAATTAATTAATAGTTATTTGTGTGATAATAAAATCGCGAAACGTTACACTGAGGTCGACAGAGAAACGTAATTTAGCGCTCCATCTTATGGTGGGCGCTCTATTGCCGGAAGCACCCGGCATTTTCTGCGGTGAGTCTCTTTTTCTGCAAAATGATCCATTTCTTTTGTGACCTCCACATGCCCACTAACCGACCATGCGTAAAAGAGCCATATATAATAATCCATAAATTTTACAATTTCATATATATATTTTTTTATGGACTTTTGGGGTGTGCATTTGTGGGGGATTATGATGTTATTCAAGGGTCTGTTGGAGAAGTGCAGATTCTGTCTCAAGAGCATTATTTATAGCCTGAAAATCTCTTGTTTTTCGGGGTTTCAAATAAATATCTTTCAATATTGAAGATTCTGAAGGTCAGAGGTCAGAATTCACTCAAAGGATTCACATGCTAATGGCCCAATTGAAGCTTTCAACAGAGGAAATATAAATCATATCTGAGTGGTAATTGCGAGAACATCCGCACAATCATGAGCAAAAAGCACCTCGCGAACAGCGCATTTACACCCCATTTTTATTATTAGCATTTTACTGTGATTAACAGTCATTTTTTCCTTGCAATTTGTGTGGTGAAATTGACCATTTCGTCCTGTTTCGAATGATGAATGAGTCACATTAAAGTTATTTAATGAGACACAATACAATGTTCCGAAGAGGCTTTTGTCTCTTCTTCGTTCCTTGCAGTGGTTGTGAGAGGATATTTTAGAGACTTCCCCATCTTGGTTGGAAATTTCTTTTTGGTCATTGATTTTTCCATTTCCTCTTAGTTTTATCTTGAGTATACATTTTTCTTTTTCTTCTTCTTCATATGAAGTAATTGATGATGTGAGGAATTTGGGTGGATAAAATGCCGCCCATCAGCAATTTTTCTCTCTATGATTCTCTCTCGTGTGCTCTCAGTTACACTTCCCGGGAGAGAATATAGTGTACAAGTGAGTCTGGAGGGAATACTCTCCCTCATATCCTCACGTATGCGTGGTTTTCAGTCTTTAATTTTTGTCAATTCCTCTCTATTTCTCCTCATTGTGTGAACCCTTCTGAGGATTCTACAGAACATGTTCCTTCACATAGACATCGAGGGAGAGAGAGAAGAGGGGTTGTTCGATTGGGTGGGGAATGTGAAAGAGGCAGACAGAGTGCAAAGTATATATGTATTTGACGGGTGAAATCCTGTGCAAGTTAGCAATTTTATTTCCTACAACAATCCTATGTACTTCCAAAACTATGTACACCCTTCTAAATGAGTTCTATGTGGGTGCAAGTGTCGAAGGTGGACGTCTATGTGTATGCAGTGAAGTGATTGTGGGACGAGAGGGTGAGGGAAAACGATGGAAATGATAGGAGAGAGAGCTTGGGAAATGCTAATAAATTTGTTATGAAGAAAAAAAGAAGTAAAATGTAATGTCATATGGGTCATATACAGTATCTAGCAGTGGAATTTGCTCACAGTTAGGTTACTGGGCGATTCCCATGGGGTGGAATGGGTGGAATATAGTGTGATGAGGCTCGATATTTATATAAAGCATGAACTGTATGGTGGAGAAACATGTAAAATATGTACACGAACAGTGGATGATGATTTCGATGATAGTAAGAAATATTCATGTTCAGACCGAGTCCGTTTTGATATAAAATATAAAACACTTTTCCACTCGATAAAATTACTTTGGGATTCCTTCATGTGACCATTCAAAATTCAACACTTGATGCGTTCACAATGTGAGAGTCTCGATAATCACTGTTGGGGCAAATGGTATTAGAATGATTAAAAATGAATAATTGTGTGACATTTCTGTGGTAGTTGAGAGTATATAAGAGCGGCCCAATTCTGATATTCGTGAGATGATGAAATCAATACTTTTGTACAACAACAAGGTTGTAATAAGACCCAGAGAATCTTCTCAATTAATCATGAATCCGCATCTAAATATTTTGTGTAATGGATGAAAATACTTTGACTTAATTAGTAACTTCGTGGACAACATTAAAAGCTGTTTTTTTTCCACTAATAGTGGAATAATTCATGTGAATTCTCCAATTTATTTGTTATAATAATTTGAATAATCTTCAAATATCTTGTAATTATTCAGCTTTAATCCTAAACAAAAAGCATCAGCAGTAATTTCTCCATTCGTTCTCTCTTATCTCATATTCTATTATGAAATATAGTGTCTTAAATGACTGGTAAATTATCACGATACTGTTTGTTTTCTTATGGATGAATTTTATCCAAATGAATTCTTCTCTGAGTTGCACGATTTTCTTTATGTTGTTGCTGAGTGTGAATAATACTAATTTGCGCCTTTATCGTTCACAGAAACATCAGAACTAAAAGGGACACCTCCATCTCCCCCCATCACAAGAAATCATCGTGGCAGATCGTGCATGATTTCTCATAGGCGGTGTTTAAGTCATAGGTATTGGGCATTGCTTTATGCCTGTGCTGTTTGCCTGTGTTGTGACATGGAATTTTGATATTCACTGTATTTTATTTCAGGACTTCAAAATTTTCCAGCAATAGACATCGAAAATTGCAACCATTCAGAGAAACGTGAGACGTCTGAAGGAGGGAAAAAAAAGTCTCAGTAAAATACCACACACAAAAATCAATAGCACTTTTGCGCGCACTTTGAATGCGTAACATTTTATTTACAAGGGAAAAAACATAATAATTATCCAGGAAAGAGAGAGAGACAGACAGAACAGAAGCGAGTGAGTGCGAAGAAGAAGAAGAAAAGAAAGGAAAAAATCAAGGATTCAGAATTGAACTTTGGCAACAGGAATACACATTTGACAATATCTGAGTTGGTTGAGCAGGAAATTAAGAGTACTGAAGTGAGAAGAAGAGAAGTTTCTGGCGGAGAAGAGAGAGAGAGAGAGTGGCAAATTTGTTGACCAAAACATCCTCTCTTTTAACCTTTTCTTTTTTTAATTTTCTGGCTTCATTCCTTTCTGTGTTCACACCTTCGATATCCGATCGCTAGCGTGAAGGACAATTCCTCCTATCATATATGCATATATCATTAGTAAAGTTGTCAAATCGTCGAGATTTGCTGAAATATCCCCACTTCAATTCTGGCGTAGGATTGATTTGTTTGGCCACGCGCATGCAGTGAGAATTTTCAAGGGTATAGTACCCTCAAAATAGTATGTGTGAGAGACATTGACTCAATCGTCTTCTGGAAGATAACTGCGAACGCTGATGCATTCAGTTGATTGTCCCAATTGAAGACTGGGTCAGAGAGAAAAACTACCAGGAATTTCCACAAAGAAAATATCACACATTGCGAGGAAGTTGTCAAAGCCTGAGCTAAAAAAAGTCTGCGAAAGTTGATCACACTTGCTGTCGGAAAAAAATCTTGAATTGTATTTGAAGGTGAGAGATTGAAGAATTTAACTTTGCATTTTTCTTACTAATGTTGTTTTTTTTGTGGCTTTTTCTTTGTAGTCGCTGAAATTTTTGCTGCAATTGAGTGTGTTGTTTGAGCATCGAAAATGGGTACCGTAAATGTGAATCGCAATGTGACGGATGTCTTCTATCGCTACAAGATGCCGCGCATCAATGCAAAGGTGGAGGGAAAGGGAAATGGCATAAAGACGGTGATTGTGAATATGGCTGAGGTGGCAAAGGCACTGGGACGTCCGGCAACGTATCCGACCAAATACTTTGGATGTGAGTTGGGTGCGCAGACGCAGTATGATCACAAGAATGAGCGCTTCATTGTCAATGGGTCTCATGATGCGGCCAAGCTGCAAGATTTACTGGATGGTTTCATTCGGAAGTACGTGCTGTGTCCCGAGTGTGATAATCCTGAGACGGAATTGCTGGTGTCCACGAAGAAGGGGACAATATCGCAGGGATGCAAGGCATGTGGCTATCATGGGGCGCTCGAGGTGAATCACAAAGTGAACACGTACATCTTGAAGAATCCACCCAACATGGATCCGTCGGCTCAGGGCTCCTCGCTCACGGAGGGGAAGCGCAGCAAGCGCTCCAAGAAGGCCGTGGAGAATGGCAGTGACGCCGCCAATGCGTCCTCCAACGCTGGTGGTGTGTCTGGAGATGCGGACGCTTCCAATGCGAGTGGCGGACACATTGGTGGGGAGACGGCTGAGCATGGTGAGGAGGATGACAACACTTGGACGGCCGATGTGTCCGAGGAGGCCGTGAGGGCGCGCATGCAGGATCTCACTGATGGTGCCAAGTGCATGACAATATCCGATGACACGGAGAAGAGTGAGCGCGAGCGTCTGGATATCTTCTATGAGTTTGTGAAGAAGCGTCGCGATGCTGGTGAGCTGGACAGTGTTCAGGTGCACAAGGATTTGGTGGCGGAGGCGGATCGTCTGGATATACTGCAGAAGGCGCCATTGGTGTTGGCGGAGCTTCTCTTCTCGGCCAATATCATCGCTGAGGTGCGCAAGAATCGCAATCTTCTGCTTCGCTTTACCCACAAAAATCTCAAGGCGCAGCGCTACTTGATGGGTGGCATTGAGCAGATTATCTCTCTCCATGCGGCCAATTTGATGAGCAAGGTTGCAGGAATTCTCAAGGTATGGAATTTTGCACAGAGAGAGAGAGAGAGAGATGAATGTGGGAACTTTATGGTGTTTTTCTTTTGGCTTTTTAACAGCTCTTCTATGACAATGACATCCTGGACGAGAAGACCATCCTGGAGTGGGCATCGAAGGTGAGCAAGAAGTATGTGTCGAAGGAGGTGTCAACGCAGATACACGAGAAGGCGCAGCCGCTTATCAAATGGCTCCAGGAGGCCGAGGAGGAGGAATCTTCGGAGGAGGACGACTCGGATGTGGAGATTGAGTATGATGATCGGGCCAAGGCGGAATTGCGCAAGGAGGCGCCAGCAGCAAAGGCGACCGCGAAGAAGGTTGATGATGATGATGGCGATGAGATTGATATCGATGAGATCTAATTGGGAGAAAAAAAAACAGAGAAGAGGGCAATTTCAATATAAAAACATATTTCAATTTGCAGGCTGAAGAAGATTGATGCTTATACGAAAAAAAAAACACTTTTATTTTCAACATATTACCCCCTACTATTACACAAAAGTTTTTTAATTATTCGCCTATTATATGGAAAATTGTCAGTAAAATTTATTGGGGAAAGGCGATTGTGGGATAGAATTGTAAAGGATGTGAGGATGTGTTCATTTGGCATGACTCTGGCACTCTTTTCTCTGAAGGCGGGAGGAGAAATTAATCATTGCAGTGAGAGAAACAGTTGAAAGAGGAGCTTTTGCTGTTTACAGCAGCAATAAAGATAACAGATTTTACTACAAATGAAAAGAGAGATATAGAATTATTACAATAGAATATGCAAGATAAGGCTTTTTCAACTTTCATACCATATTCAACACATTTATTGAAGAACAAGTTTGGAGAAAAATTGGTGGTGAAGGAATATATGAATTTGTGAAAGCCAAAAGGAAAGGTCATCGCGACACACATCCTTCAGAGAGTGTTGAGAGAAGGGAAGAGTGAGAGAGAATTGAATGGAAAATTGCTATTATTAGAAGGTGAAAAGGAAGGACATGAGAGAAGAGAGAGAGACAAATTGTAAGAAGAGACAATTTTCATAGTTTATTTTCCCTTCATTCTTAATGTCCAAATAAAATACAATTTAAAAAGCAAATGCTTGTTGTGAGAGCGCCGATGGGAATTGGATTCGCTCCGGGAGGAATCACATGATGATGATGAGAGTCCCAGTGTTGGAGAGCAAACAATAATAAAATACCATTGCGAATCCGATGGTCAGTCGGAGAGTTATTCCACCTCGCGCGGTGCACATTATAATGTGTTGTTGAAATTGCTCCGTGGCTTCGTGATGAAGGTCTCCGCTGGGGAGCACGTGAAGGAAAATCTGTAAAGTGGAGTTGCGCCAAGTGCTGGAAAGTGCGTGTGGGATCTGTCGAAAGAGCACCGACGGCGTCAGCCTCAGTCATCTGCGGAGTCTCCACTGAGGCACACACCACCTCTGGTCCCTGTTCTGTGCAGTGAGTGTGAAAGGATTACCTTCCAGGTCTCCTCCAAGGTCTCTCCGCTTTTCTCCTTGGCATTGCGGCGACAATGTATGAGCAGGACAGTGTCGAATGTGGGTCTCTCAATTGATATTATCCCGCCTCTAGAGTGCGCGCCCGTTGGACGCTTTGCTGGCCATGCTTAGAAAGTTTAGAGACGCAAGAGAGCTTCTCATCCGCCACACGCTAAGGCATTTTCTTTCAACCCATTCACGGCGATTGGACAGAGCGGCTGGAGTGAAAATCCTTGACCCTTTTCGCCATTGAAGAATACATTATTGTTATTTTCTTGGCACACCACACGTGATATTTGTCCGCTGCAGTGGCTGTCAGAGTGGCTCTGGTCGTTTTTGCTCTCGCCAGAGCTTCTGGAAACGTGATGCTTAATTTATTTCTTGCGGAAGACTTGTGATACAGAAAAAAAATGGGAAAGATGTGAGACAATACAATATCTCACGGGAGATTGACGAATTGGCTGACGAGGCTTTGTTTTCGAGCTTCTCGCGCGATACGCACACACATTTAGCGTCTGAATTGCTATCAGATTGGAGGATAGACGAGATAAGAGGCTTAGAAGTATGTACGATTGACAACGATACAGTTCAGGTATTTTATTGCAGAAAACACGAGCAAATGCTTTTATTGCCAACGACAAGTCATTTTGTGCTTCAGTGTATGGCGGGAGTCGCGCTTTTCCACACTTAAAACCCTTTCTCTCTCTCTCTCTTCTCCTCCAAGCGGAGCTCTTCCTTCCGATCCGAGGCATGGCCGGCGAACCTGAGCGCGATCCCGGCACATCGACGCAGGTCCAGGGACCAAGATACTATCTCAAGAGCGCCACCAACGGTCGCGGTGGTCTCAATGTGTACGTGAGCAATCGACGGAGTAGTTTCTGTGAGCAGCAGCGCGATGGTCAGAACTCCTTCAGCTTCCGCGACTTCCTCAAGTCCAAACTCTTCGTGAGCATCCTCATCGTGGGCGCCGTCTTCATCACACTCATCTGCATTGGGCTGGTGGTGATGTACGAGCGAGACGGTAAAGTCACACAAACCATCGATGTGTGGCGAGACAAATTAACTCCAGGTAAATTGCTCCTTATTGTCTGCGCCTCGAGGCACAAATTTGAGGGAAAATTGAGAGTATGCGTGTAAAGTTTGCAATCACCAAGAAGACGTGAAGAAATTTTTCTCTCCGAGCGATTAATGTTGAGATACAAATTATAGCTTGACTTATGAATAATTTATTAGCATTTAACCGATGTCTTTCGGAGGGCAATTTAATTTTATTTTGCCTTTAACTTCCATCTGTATTAATGATTTAATTGACTTTTTTATTACTCACAGCTGACACAGTCCTTACACAGTGTTGGCAAGGGAAATAATACCATCGGGAAAATTGGAAAAGTATATTATTGCATTAGGCGTGCTTAATTATCGCCAAAGGTCAATCAGAAGTTCAAATGGCAAATGTAATTTCATTAATGAACAGCAAAATGGACGCAAGTCAATCAAATCGACGAATAGCAAATTTCCTTGTGATTTCCAGAGCAACTGGTGTGGTTCGAATCCGGCCTGGATGAGCTGAAGAACGCCCTCACAATTCAGTCCAATACGAAGAGGGCGAAAAATGTCATTCTCTTCGTGGGAGACGGCATGGGTCCTGTCTCCACGACGGCAGGACGAATATTCAAGCATGGCGAGGGCGGCAGACTCTCCTGGGAGAGTTTTCCCCACATGGGGCTCCTAAAGGTGTGTACAATTCAGCCAATGTCGCGCCAATTCAGTGTCAATTTGTGTGGTTTTTCCAGACATACGCCACGGACAAGCAGGTTCCAGATTCATCCTCCACGGCAACGGCTCTTTTCGGCGGCGTGAAAGCCAACTACAACACGAACGGAGTGGATTCTGGAGTGCCTTTCGCCGATTGCCAGGCATCGCTTAACAAATCCCACCACGTGGAATCCATTCTTCACTGGGCTCAGAAGGCGGGCAAGGGAACGGGCTTCGTCACGACTACACGCGTCACTCACGCCACCCCGGCCAGCCTGTACGCCAATGTGGCGGATCGTGCGTGGGAGTGCGACGCCACAGTGCCACAAGACGCCAAGCGTCTCGGGTGTCTGGACATCGCGCGTCAGCTGGTGGAGGAAGATCCCGGACAGAAGCTGAATGTGATCATGGGCGGTGGCAGACAGTGTCTTGTGTCTGGCGTTGAGGGAAGCGCAGCTGATCCGCTGGACACGTGGTCGTGCAACTCCGTTGACGGTCGGGATTTAATTGAGAAGTGGAGGAATGATAAAATCGAGAAGGAGCACTCCCACGTCGTGCTGCAGAATAATTCCGATCTGGCCAACTTTGACGAATCCAGTGAATATGTGCTGGGAATTTTTGCCAATGGCCATTTGAAGTATGAGGATGAGAGGGACAAGGGCGAGGCAGGAATGCCTTCGCTGGAGAACATGACGGCTGCAGCTCTGAGAGTGCTGCGGAGGCACCAGAACGGCTTCTTCCTGGTCGTTGAGGGAGGAATGATCGATCAGGCTCACCACAGAGGATGGGCCAAGAGAGCACTCACAGAGCTGGCGATGATGGACGACGCTGTGGCGGCCACACTGAAGATCATGGCACGGGAACTGGACGAGACTCTAATCATCGTGACAGCCGATCATGCCCACACTCTCTCACTCAACGGGTATCCCGAGAAGGGAAGCAGTGTCTTCGGAGTGGCACAGAACTCCAGGGCGGACAACATTCCTTATACAACACTCACCTACGCCACCGGTGGCCCGGATGGCTTCCAGGTGGATGTGGACGGCGAGGGAAAGGCGCGCCGAAGAGATCCCACTCTGCAGGACACTGAGGGATTCACGTACGTCCAGCAAGTGGGCATCTTGACGGATGAGAACACGCACGGAGGAGTTGATGTTGCCGTCCACGCGATGGGCCCCATGGCTCATCTCTTCCACTGTGTCCATGAGAACTCCTACGTGGCCCACGTGATTTCCTACGCCGCGCGCATTGGGCGATTCCGTGATAGCTCTGCAGCAGGTGCTTTCTTCAATCTCCTTGGATTGTCCTAAATATGCTGTACGAACAATTAATAGGTGAAATATAAATTCTGCGCGTTTGCTGGGTGATAGTCACCCGCTTTGACTATATCACTGTACTTCAGTTTTCCATGCAGATCCTGATCTGAGAAGAGATCAGCATTTTTCAGCCAAATTCTGGTGATTTTGTGAAATGCGAGCCATTTAAACACCCTTTAAACATGAAGAGTTCACTTGTAGATGGCTCTCGTGTCGGGAAAAGGGTGAGATGTAAATCAAGAATTAACCTCAAAAACCGCGAGGATTTCGTCTTCTCGGGGTGTTTTCCTGCGTTTTCACCAAATTCTCCGTGTCTTGCCGAATAAAGTAATCTCATATAAGTAGTTTGAAGTCTATTTAGTTGATATAGTGTCACGCAGATAGCGTGAATGTGGTAAAAAGCAGTATTTTCCAGAAATCTCCGTCCTCCGTGAAACAGAGTTTTCCGGGAGCACAGCTCGCTGTTGTGTGACGAGAACAAGTACACGAAGGCGAAAATCAATTGCTGTGATGGCTCACTCGATTATCTGATAAGCACTTGTTGTTTTCTGGAATCTCACAGAGTGTTTCTGCCTGAGCCCGCTGACGGCTGTCTACCGAGCGCAGTACCAGTCGTATGGGCGAGAGTTTTCGGTCACGCGTACTCAAATGCTCCAAGTTTTCTGACCCTTTTTTTTACCACCAAAAGAGTCACTGAAAATTCCGTGTTGCACTCCCGTGCTGAGGACATTTGGGGCCAGAAAGTGCCGAACGTGTGTAGTGGCGTGTAAGTGAAGTGGCAAGGACGCTTTTGGTGGACGTTGCGAAGAGGCAAAATGAGGATTTTCATCTCCTTGGCCTGCTCGATTGGATCGATGGGCATCGCCTGGGGCAGCCTGCTGTCGCTCAACATCTCTGACAGGATCTCACTGCAGCGCGGAGTCTTCCTCTCATCCCTGGGCTTCGTGTACTTTGTCTCCCTCACGGACTTCTTCAATCGATTCCTGCTGGAGACAACAAAGGGTCTCCAATGGCGCAAAAAGTACCACCTCATGGTCTCCGACGTGATGGACATCACGAACAAGTGAGTCTCCCCATGGCAATAGTGCTCTCTCGGGCGCACTTGACATAGCCGGGAAGTCCATAAGGCGCGTCACTCTCACCGCCGCGAATGTCGGGAGAAAAATTCTGCCAGTTACGCAATTCATTTTATAATAATAATACCACTCTAGAGTGTAATAATGACCCAGTTCCGTGCTTCTGATAATTACGACACTCTCACAAACGTGCGCTGTCTACTTGCGATGCTGGACTTGGTCTTCGTCCACATTTCCGAAGCGGCACGTCCATAGATTTCTAATAATAATAATAATAATAATAATAATACTGCTGTATAGCACGGACATGCTAATTCTCCGCCACCCGCGCACGGAGTCGCCAACGAGAGTGAGGAAAGCCAAAGGTCAACACTTCAATTCACACACTCGTGCAGTGCCCAAATCAACTCCACACATTTTGGACTCTTTTGGCTCAAGAATCGATACATTGTTCAAAGGCAGTTTCACTTTTGGGCTCAAATGCTCGTAACAAGCGTGGAATTCGTGATTTTCTTCTCGCCTTTTTCGTTCACGCGGTGCCTCTGTCGTAAATAGCTGTGGCATGGCATCTAATTGAGGTGATCAGACGGCCTCATGATTGACAAGAGTTACCAATCTGGAATTTCTTCTTGTGCTGTGCTGAGAATATTAGCCGAAAACATTGGGTTTTGCAAGCAATAATGAGCAATTTGTACAGTAGCTCGAAACTGTGATATCTTGTCTTGCAATGTCATCAAAATTCTCTTGATCATTTCCATTATAAAAGACTCAAGCTGCATTAAACTTGAGTTTTTCTTTATCTGAGATTGATCGGATGGTATTTAATTACAACTACATTCTATCATGTTCATGATCTTCGACAGAGAAAGACTCACATCTCTGTTCAGTGTGTATTTCAATCGTGTTTCTTTCTATTATTCTCCTATTGTGTTAGACTTTCTGTCCTGTGTTTTGGAAAGTCTATCTGGTCATTTATTAATTAGAACCACTCTATGAAAGAGAAACAAACAACAACACTATTCATTTGGAAGAAGAGTGAAAAAAAGGCATCTGCGTTGTGAAACGCTTCAATGGCCTCTATGCGCTCGAGAGAAATGGCGAAAAACAGTGAAAAAATGAGTGATCCAAGTCCATTTCACACTTTGTGTGTTTGTGTTTATTTGATTAGCATTCTAATGCGATTATTCTGTGTGTATTTGCAGACTCGTGTCGGCGGTGCAAGCGAGCTTATCCTGTCTGGCTGGCTTTCTCGTGTGCAAATCCTCGTGCAACCGATCATTTCTGCACGCGTCACACTTCGCTTCGGAGGCGTACGCGTGGTTCGGAGCGGCGTACTTCTTCTATGATCTGTGGAGTATGTACAAAGTGCACATCCACAAGGTGCTGGACAAGCTGAAGATGGTGAAGGATCAGGCGAGTGTGAGCGTGAAGAATGGCAATGGGCATCAGATGTTCGAGGGCAGGCGGAATGGGGGAAATGGCGTGTGTGATGGCGAAAAGGAGGGATATCGCAAGAAGGAGATCCGCGATGACTATGGCAATGAGATAACACTGGAGGAGAGACCGTCCTTCTGGCGCTACATCTCCCGGCAGCCACTCATGGTGGGTCATCACATCTTCATAGGGTCGTTTGGCCTGTGCGTCATTGCGTACCTGAGAGGTGGTCTGGGCGATTGCATATTCAGCTTCATCTTCCTGATGGAGGCCTCCACGCCGTTCGTCTCGCTCAGGAGCATCCTGAGCACAATGGGGCTGAAGTTGAGCAATCTGTACTTGATCAATGGCGTGCTGATGCTCGTGACATTCTTTGTCTTTCGCATCCTCATGCTCCCGTTTGTCTTCTATTGGTACAGCCAAACGGTGAATTTGCCCTTCATACGAGCCATTGCGTCGCTGCCGCGCGGCTGCAAGATCAGTATTTGCATTTTATTCTTGCCACAGATTTACTGGTTCTATCTGATTTTGCGTGGGGCTCTGAAGGTGTTCTTCCCGAAAAAGTCGCCCAGTGTGACGACAAAGAGACAGCCAAATTCCACAAAACCCACAATAAATGTGATCTCAGATGATGAAGATGCTGATCAGGGTGTGAAGAGGCGTTCAGAACGCCACATGAGTCTGGACAATGGCAAATCAACACAATCCCTGACACTGATGTAAAAAGTTTTGGATATCTTTTTCTCCTAAAAATTTCTTCTCTCGCCACCAATATTTTTTTCCTAATCAGCGAGAGGCATTTTTCTATTTAAAAAATGAAAGGAAGGTTTTGTCTGCTCTTTTTACGACAGTTTTTTCTTTGTGTGAAGATACCAAAATTCATTTTGTAACTACATGTATAGATGTGTAAAGACGACAGTAAAATTTCAGACATATTTATGTGGTGTAGTGAGATAAGGATGTAATATTATTTGTGGCAGATAATACAGAAAATACTGTGTAGATTTACTGAGAGGATGGAAGAATCATTGTAATAGTCGTCACGGAACTAGTCACACTGTAATAATTGTAAGCAAGAAAAAAAATTAATTAAGCATGAGAGAAAGAGAGAGAGAAATGAGAAAAACAATGTTACAAAAAGGAAATTCCTCCCATCCGATTCTGAAGACACTTTCGTTTGTCCTCTCCATAGAATAAGCAAACTCTCTGCAGTGACCATTCTTTTTATCTCTCCACCCATTTTCTCCCTCCGACCCCTTTTTGATACATCAGAATTTATCTAAGAGACACATTCCAATACGTCGTGTTAGATACACAGTGAAATTTGAGAGAAAGAGGCAAATAAACAGATAAGGGGAAAAATCTATACCAACTATCGACATTGTCTGTGTGCAGAACGAATTTGTTAAATGTGCTTTATGTGAAATATAACCAATTTACATTTTTGTGCAGAGAACTTGATGATGATGATGATGATGAAAATGTAGGAGATTAAATATACAATTTGATATTTGCTTACATAACATATTTTTATATGATTATTGAATGTATAGGACCTTCTTGTTTTCTCAAAAAAAAAATATTTGTATTGAAAATCCAGATTGAAGAAAAAAAATGTGGAGGAGAAAAGAAGGTCGAAAAATTTTTGTGGTAAGACTAGAGCAGAGTTTTGTCTTTTGGACATTTTCTACCCGTTTTTTTTTCGGTGCGTGTGTGGCGTGCAAAAGTTTAGGGACACCGATTTGGAGTATAAATATTCCTCACACACAATAATAACCAAAAGGGAGTAAAGTGTGCGCATTTAGAGAGTATTTTCTTGGCAATGTAGACGAAAGCAGATAGTTTTTATTACAATGCTGCAGCTTCACAACATCTCATCACTCAAATCATATTCGTTGGGTGAATAGAAAACTATGAAAAGTCGATTTATCATAATTTTCGTCTTCATGTATTTTTGAAAAGCTTCTTATTTGTTCTTCCTGTGTAAAAATTCTGAGATTTGTTAGCAAAAAAAATCAAATTGTCATGTTTTCTGAATGAAAAGTCGAATTATTAATTGTTTACGCTGTACGATTTTTCCTAGAAAAATGTCTCAAAAATTACAGTAAAACGCATAAAACGACTTTTCAGAAAATAATTATAGATTTTCAGAATTATCCTAAAATGTTTTTTAGACTTTGAATGAATATTTATCATATCTTTTAAATTGTTTCACTTGAAAACTGTAAGGAAAAGTTCAAGTGAAGTATGAAAAGTTGAGTTTTTAGAACTTGTTTGGATAAAATCGTCTTTGGAAAGGAATATTTTCAGATTTTCCATAAATTTTGTCATATTTTAGTCAAAAATTCCAATAAAATCTACTAAAATATTTACAAAATAATAAAAACAGAGCAATTTTTGCACTTTAACGGACGATTTGAATGTCTTTTTAAGGGTTTTGAAGTAAATTTGGCAAATTTCGCAGCTGTATTAACGCTAAATTTTAAACTAGTTCTGCTGAAAAATGACGAGCTTGACTTTTGTATAGTTTTCGAGGCACCCGTCGATATGTTCTGACACTTTTGCAGTCCGCTTTAGAAGACTGTTTTGTAGAAGAATGGAGAATAAAATGTGTAAATTGTAAATGTAAATCATCAAATTGCTGTCCCAGTTTCTGCCTTCAGCTTTTCCGTGGCCACAGAGTCACATTTGTGTGTAGGGAATGGAGATTTGACGGGCACAACTCTGCAGATCGATGCGCACATGATAAGACGAGAGCAAGAGAGCGAGAGAGAGTGAGAGGGATGAAGCCAAAGTCGCGAGTAGATGATAAGGAAAAAATGTGAGAAACATTGTGTAGAAATATTGTTATTATATGTGTATTAAATAGGAAAATCATGCAACACAGCAATGATCAAGTGGCTTTTGAGTGCGCGCAGAGAGATTGAAAGATGACTTGCTTTGTGTACTCATTTGTTTGCCTTTTTATTTTTTAACTAATGTACATTTACATTTTGATTAGTTCTTTATTTCAAATAGTGTCTGTGTCATATTTTTTCTTCTTCTCATTTAATGCCTTCCATCATCATTTTAATAATATATAAATTTTTCCGAATATACACAAAAAATAATTCATATATTCTAATTCTTTTTCATCTCTCATCTTCTTTTTTTTCTTCTTCATTTTATAAATATCTCTGTCACATTATATACATAATTTTTCTATGACTTCCTCATAGATCGTGTTGTCATCTTCCTTTCCCCCACACAGTAATAAATTCTGCAAATTGTATATTTGATAATAAAAATTACACAAAATCACTCTCAATGCGAATGAAACAAAGTTCTAAATCCTGTCTTTTTATCAATTTTTGTATCCGCCTCTATTCTCTTTCTTTTCTCCCTCTCCTTTGTTTTCTCTTCTTCTTTTGTTTACGTGAGCAATTAATTTGTTATATTCGTCGTTTTAATAATCTCTTATAAATACATCTTCTCTATTTTCTCTTCAAAATCTTAATCATCACTCGTTTAAAATGGAAATATTCACATTCAAAAATATAACACGTGACATTCACCAAGAAAATTATATGAATGCTGTTCCTATTTTTCACACCTTTCAACATTCTTTTTCTTTTCTTTTTTTTTGTATGGAATCATCTAAATACAATCTTTAATATACGCTATTTAAATTTATATTCCTCAGTCTGAATTAAGAATATTTTCTTTATGAATATTAGAAAAAAGAAAAATTCTCCCATGTTCGTGTTGAGAAAAAACTCACTATAATATTCCGCTATGTATTTAGTTTTTAAAACTTCTAAAACACACCTAATGTTGAGACTTCTATGTCAAATATTTTCTGTCTCTGACAATTTCATCTTATTATGTTTTTTTTTCTTTAGTTTTCATGCTCTATTCTTAGTGAGTTTATAATGGGAAATTGCTTGCTGTTATTCAAAAATTCACTACCACGAATTCTCTACTATTTGCTCTCTTTTTTCCACACTATTCAGTTTAATTTTTTTATTTTTTTCTTCATCTTCTTCTTCTTATTATCATTGAATTTGAGCAACGAGAAAAGTAATAAAAAGTCTATTTTTATGTTTTACTTATTCACTTGGGAAAAGTATAAAATTCCATCAAGAAAATAACGACAAATATTCACTATTTTTACCATATTTTATGAAACTTCTTCTCCAACTTCTTCTCTTCCTTTCTGTCATAAGAAATATTGAATATTAATGTTCACCTTTTTTTATTTAAACACTTTTAAAATTTTCTTTTAGAAAAAAATATTTAGAACATTTTATGTTTATCTTTCTCATCATGCACAATCAATTTACTTCTCTACACTTCGCTTTCTTTTTCCTATCGCTGTCATTTTTCTGCCTAAAAAAATTCCACAAAGTCAATTACTACAGTGTCCTTTTCCTCCTTGCACATCTTGTCTTGCTACTTCTCCCTGCCGCTCAGCACTCCTTCATGCTCCTCCACTGACGTCTCTAATCATACACAGCGCGACAATCGGCAGGATCGGCAGAGATTCTGTGCTGTGGCAATCCTGCTTCGTGTCGCGCTCATCCTCTATTTCTGCTCCGTCAAACAGACAGCGTCACCGTGACCTTCTCCACTCGCATCCTCTTGCTCCTCCGGGATCAGTTGTGCAGCCACGACGCCGGCACCCACTGAGGCTCGCGCTCCAGCGAATTGATCTCCGTGAGGAGCTGATGATAGGCCCTTTCCGTCTCGTTGTTGATGATGATCATGTCGAATAAGTGACCCCATCGCGCTTCCATGTCTCTCGCCGTGGCGATAATCTCCTTCAGTTCCTCCTCCTGCACAGACAACACCGATATATAGCCACACACCATCGGCAAAAGCTGCCCTTCCGGACGGAAATACACTCACCTTGAATGGCTCTCCATTCCTAATTTTCTTCTGACGCAACTTCTCTAAGCTCGGCGGTGCCACCAGAACGACGTATGGCTTCAAATCCGACGCCCTGAGCAGTTTTAGACTCTGTGGATGGAGATTCAGCACGCAAATCTTCCCACTTCCCACCACAGCTCGTATGGCTTCAAGAGATGTCCCTGGAAATCGCACACACAATTAGTTCGCACACGCCCTCGTGGCACAGAAAAACATCCTCCACTCACCATAATACGCCTTCTCGTACTCTCCATGCTCCACGAACTTCCTCGCCAGGATGTCAGCTTCAAACTGTGCCCGCGAAATGAAGTGGTAATCCTGTCCGGGAACTTCACCATCTCGTCGAGGTCGTGAGGTATCTGTGGAGCAGAGATTCAGGCATTATTCTCAACCTGTCAGAGCCAAACACTCTGCAAGGAAACTCACGTGGAACTGCAGCGGCAAATCGATCGGAATCCGCCATGAGTCGCTGTCGAAGTTCGTGTCGTCCAATATTGGGCGGTCCGATGAGGACAATTGGCCTCTTGTGAGACGCTCGCGGATAGTATAAAGCAACTTCTTCATACGTGAGTATTTCCTCAGGGTCTGGCTCGTCGTGTGTCGTCGTTGCGTAGAGAGGATATCTGCGAAATACAGCACAAGATTAGAAAATAAAACATAAAAATAATATATTTGACTTACCCAGCTTCGCTGCTGGCTTTCTTTTTCTTCTTCCTCCCTTTCCTGGCACACAGCAGAGTCGCGCCCTTTGTCTGCTCCTTGTTCCTCCCACGTTGTCCCGCCTCGCCGGCAATTGCCAGCTTCATCGATTCCCGCTGGTGCTGGAATGACTGACTGGGAATGAGACCAGCCAGAGTCTGATCCTCCTCACCCTCGCGATACGCTTGCCACCAGTTGGGATCATCCCGCGAGATCACGTGCAGGACATCGCCCTTCTGGAAGCTGATGCCCAACTCGCGGCACGGAATGTACAGATCGTCCTCGGGATCGTAGTCAAAGTGGGACCTCACGTGGAGCACAGGCGGATCCCTGCCGCCGCCGCCCGGCGGAGGACTCCCGGCGGGCACGATGAGGAAGGTGAGGGTGCCCGTCATGGCGCCGAGGAGAGCGCACACGTCATTCACACTCTTCCCGCGCATCTCGATGCCATTCACATCGAGAATCTCGTCGCCCTCGTGCAGCAAGCCCGACTTCTCCGCCGCCCCGCCGCGCACAATTCTCCCAATCACCACGGCCTCGCCCTCATTGCGAATGGTGGCGCCCAGAGGCTCAGAAGACTTCTCAATCCGAATGATCCGTATGTGATCCTGCGTCCCGTCTCGCAGACTCCCCACGGGCGTGGCAATGGGTTCGCGCTGCTTCATGGTCAAGTTGTTGTTCACGGCATTGGCCGACAGCGGTGGCACAACAGGTGGCTTCACGGGCACCGGTGTTGACACCGGTGTCGCCAGGAGTGACGACGTGCAGCTCCTGTCCGTTGTCGTGGCGACGCGGTCGTGCGCCTGAAACAGTCCCTCCATCTCGTACGACGACAGAATGCCACACAGCTCAATGGCAGCCGGCGAATTTGACTGCGCCAGCGATTCCATGCAATCCTTGGCCAAGGACTGCACATTGCTCGTGACGGGATTTGCCACGCGCGGCCGTCGGCGCTGCAGGACTGCGGTTCGTGTGGCCAGAGAGCGCGCCACACCAGGACCCAGCAGAAGGCTCTGCGCCGCCGTCACTCTGCCCGCCAGCGATGCCAATCCGTACTTGTTCAGGTGACTCTGCAGGCGCTGCAGGGCACTCACCAGCTCGCCGTAGCCTGAAATTGAATGGGAAACCCAATTAAAATGATGCACCGCAGATTGGCAATATTTTTCAATTCTGCAAATTAATAGTCCATTTAGCAAAAGCATTAACATTCTGTGTGCTTCCTTGAAAAATTATTCTACTGGAATTACGTTTCCGTGAAATTGCCTCGACCTTACCACTCTTCATTCTCTTCCTCTCTCTCTCTTCCTGCTCTACAATTGTACTGATTTTTCCATTCCAGCAGGAAAAAGCTTCAACATTGGTCAACAAAACCCATCAACGCTTTTGTTGCTGCGTATTGTTAATACAAAGCATATAATTCTCAATAGAGAAGAGTTGGCAAAAAAAATGTACAAGCGGAAATTGAGATGAATTAATAAACGGAAGCGACGTTTCACAGTCAACAATTCTGCCCAATCGAAATTTTCTGTAGCACAGCAAAGTGATCTGATTTCTTACCTATGATTCTCTCCACCTCCTCATCCTCCAGATAGGCTTCATTCTCCACGCCAATGGGATTAATGACCATCGGTCCATCCTGGAGCGCTTGGAGCTTCCGTGAGCCCCGCAAACTCGCCCGCAGGAATTCATTCTGCTGCGCTATCCTTTCCTCCTCCTCGCGACGTCGCCTGAGTTGCTCCTGCAAAAAGACACGCGGTGGATGTTAGAGAAAATTGCCACTTTTCTTCAGCATTTCATCAATTTGCCTGATAGTGATTTTGCCGATGGAAAGATTCATACATTTTCCCACACTTTCACACACTTTACTATCGAAATCCAATTTGCAAGACACCTTAATCTAAACCCACTCGATTTACACTCGCATTCCTAATTTATCCGTGGCATGAAAAAGCAATCGCACACACACTTTCGTTTCTTATCAGTGCGAGTTTCACTGGTAAAATGAGAAATATTTTTGCCATGAGCAAATTACAACCACATTCGAAGACAGTGGAGCTAAAGTGACTTCTATAGAGACTCGCCGTTGGGTGGCCAAGACTGAAAATTCCCTGAGAATTATTGCTAATTTTATTTTACATGATGTCACACTGAGAGAAGCACTTAAAATCCGATATTTTCCAGTAAAACTCAAACACTACAACTCCTCAACATTATTGGTAATTTCACTCTTTCCGCAATTTTTGCATGCAGACTTTTAACGTGGTTAGAAAGGTGACATAATCACATCAGAATTCACTTGAAGACGTCCGACTGTGGGCATATTTTACGCGTTTAACATTAAAGCTCAATGTCGAATGAAATTGAGAAAGTTTAAACGCCTCAAATACATCCTAATCCACTTCTTCACTGTGCACCTCACTGCCTTTTCAGCTTCCACTCCTTTTCACCACCACCACTCGCCCCCTGAGCACAGCGAGGAGGAAAAGGGCTCTCAATGGAAAACCTCTTTTCAGTGCGACACCCAGTCAGTGAAGAGATACGTGAAAAATCTCACTGCCGCCTCAATACCATTTCAGATGCTAATAAACGTGCGGTGTGAATTGATTTCCAACAAAAACTGATTGTTGTGCGACCACACATGAATTTTCATTTTACTTCTTGGTGTTTTGTGAGCACACCACTTTGCTCTGGCCACATAAAATGTTTCCCCTCTTTGCTGCTCTTCCACTGTATGTGTTCACATGACTTTTCTTTCATACAATCGAAAAATATAATATAATTTTATCGTTCGCCAGCAGAATATTATTATGTACAACTGGAAAGGAAGCTCAAAGTGTGTGTTCACACTGCAAAATTCTATTACACCTGATCAGGAGGTGCAATTGGCAGAACTAGAATCTAATTGAATTCACCAATTTTCGAATAAATTTCAATTTTATGAAATTTCAATTGAATCTCTTAAAATTGTCTAACATTTTATCTGCATATTCATCCACATTAAATTGCGTAACTTTTCACAAAAGCTATTAGTAAATATAGAACTCGCTAAATTGACGTAATATAAAGTTTGGCAAATGAAATTCATTTGGAGCATCTTAGCAGCACTTTTCGCCACATGACTCTGAAAAGTTCTCTTTCCTTTTTATGAGGATTCTTCTCCCTGATACACTTGGCACTTAATCGTCATTGCAGGTGCACATATTAAAATGAAAACAGAAACTTTTAAGCACGAGATAAAAGATAAATAGTAAAATTGCTCTTCGCGGATATTTGAGCTGAGAATGAAATAAAGAAACTTCACCAACAGTTCAGATCAATGTTTGAAGCAATGCTATAGCATTAAAAACATAATTAAATTACTACTTTTTTCCCTCTGATATCTCTTCACATGTCGTATTGATAGATTTATTTTTATGCCATGTTATGTATTCACTTCTCATTCACTCATTACTCACTCTTTTTCCAAACCCATTTATATACTTTGCCTGCTTTTTTCATTCACCCTCTCTCGAAAAAAAATACACCTGAGCGATTTTATGCATTTTGCCCATCGCACTCATAAGCACTCAACTTGGTAAATAAATACTGACCATTTCACTTGCAGAGCATAAAAAAAATACAACACAACAATATTCTTTCACTTCCTCTCGACAGGAAGCAATCGTGAAATAATAATAAATATACAGTGCGCCAGAGTGAATTGAAACTTCAAACTTTCATGAATGAACTTACATATATGAAACAAGTGATTTTCCTGCCCTATTCACAATAAACACACTCACACGGTGAGAAGCAGAGAGTTTAGTTCTATTTTTCCTCAGGGGGAATCCAGAGAATTGAATTCCACTGAGAGAAAATAGTGGAAATTTCATAGAGTGTATTATCTACCTGGAATTTCTTAATGCTATCCAATTGCTCGGGTGTTGGTTCGACAATTTGTGCTATTTGACCCGGCGTCTGCTGCTGCAGTGTTATCTTGCGATCGGGCACTTGCGGAGCCGGCGCCCGATTCACCAGGCGGCCGTCCTTCTCGATTCTCAGATGATCACGAGGCGGTGGAATAGGTTTGGCCGATCCATTCAACTGTGTGTGGAATACAAGAGAGAAGGGTAACAGAGGGTGTGTGAGGGGAGCCTTCGCGGGATGCCCCGACGCGTGGTTCCGCAAGTACAAATTATTGCAATAGAGAGTTACTTTGCACCTATCATAGCTGAGTGCACCTTTCATCTTCATATTCATTGACTCATTTCGCTCATTTCTCGTGATTTTTTCTCTGTTTTGCTTTTCAAAACTTATAATTCAGCGAAACATGAATAACCAAAAAATGTGTGTGTGAAAATGAATATGAAGGGAGCGGGGGTTAGTGTGTGAAGCTGGAGAGAAATAATACTACAAATTAATAAAAATCTCTACACATTTTGATTCGAATGAAAGCAAAATTTCACAGGAGAAGCAACAAATCAGCAATTACTACACGTGCAATGAAATCAACAGCTAATTTGTGGATCTATAAGTTAATTGGTATGTTTTCTAACTAAATCCAGTTCGGAAGAATATAGCGTCGTCCGAGGGCGATGAATGATGTTAGTTTTGGTGAGTGAAAAGGATGAAGAAGAAGAGAGAACCAGTGAGGACCAATTAGCCAGAGGAAATGAATAGAAAATGAGTGATGATGGAGATGAAAATCTACCTCGTTATTTCTCGTCGAAGGCACCTGTGGCTGTGGCATTTGCTTATCCCCCTGCCCCTTTAGCTGTGCGGTATCTTTGTGCTTAGCCACCTCCTTGACAATTTGTGGCTTTGGCGGCGGATACCGTGGCGGTGCCTTAATAATCTCCACAAAACTGTCTGGGACATCCACGGGCAACTCTCTGTGCGGCCCCAAATCATACTCCGGCGGCCCCAAATCGCCCGACGACGAGCTCCTTGTGCTGAGTGAGCCTCTCGACTTTGTGCGATAGCTCATCGAGTCGAATCCAATGGATTCGCACGTGGAGCTCAGCGAGGAAGGACTCTTGCTCGAGCTCTTCTTCACCGTGTCTTGCGATGTTGTG
Source organism: Phlebotomus argentipes (assembly GCF_947086385.1). Classification (NCBI taxonomy): domain Eukaryota; kingdom Metazoa; phylum Arthropoda; class Insecta; order Diptera; family Psychodidae; genus Phlebotomus; species Phlebotomus argentipes. The sequence goes on from NW_026776174.1 coordinate 7,100,074, forward strand.
TCGTCAATGGACGGTGAGCCCTTCTGGTGATGATGATTGATGCTATTGAGAGGCTCCAGCTCCAAGGAGACTCCGCCACAGCCATTCGACTGGTGGCTGGACGATTTGGTGCCACCCGAGGACACTTGAGTCTGTGGCATCGCCATATTCCCATGATTTACCTGAATCGGTGGACGAGGTGGCGGATATCGCGGTGGTGTCTTATTACGAGCGATAAATGAATCCGGAACATCCACGGCCATCTCCCTATGTGGACCTGAAAGTCAACAAGACAGAGAAGACATCCATTAGATAGGCCAAGAAAAGAAGAAGATGTGACACAATTTTAAATAAAATATTTTCCTTTCCCACACCCCAAAAAAAGCATATCATCTCATATATTGAAGGAATGTGTTTCGCTTCAAGCCTTCAAGTGGCATTCATCCATCGAGCAATTTAGCACTGTGCTCTGAGTATATGGACATAACGAGGAGAAAATACGAAAAATGAAAACAGCACAGAATGAAAAGGGAGAAGAAAAAAGTTTCTCAATTCGTCTCATCTTGTGAAAAATACTTCACATATTTTCAAGTGCCTCTTTCTCCTTTCCCACTCAGGCGCCTTCTTCCCTCTTACATGTCTCTCAAATACACGACACTGTAATTACCCAGAGGGATGGTTTAAAAGACGATGTTTTACACTATATGCAACATCTCTCGAGTATGGCCGAAGGTACTTTCCCGCCCCAAGGAACTTAAATACACTTTTCCACCCTTTCATCACTATCTCTGCCCCCTCCAAACACAGTCTACAGAGGCCCAAAGGATGACACTTTTCAATTTCTCACCATTATCCTGATTTACAGACAGCATCGTTAACATTTCCAAGTCACAAGGTTGCTGGTGGTGATGATCTTTCATAGAGTCCTCGCCGCCCACAACAACAATACTGGATCCGGATCGGCGTCTTGGCCTGCGAATGAGGACAAGAAAAAAGATGAGTGATTTATTTCAAATGTAATAATGGCGACAAGAAAAAAAAGACACACTCAGACAGAGAGAGAGAGAGTTGAAAACAATAATGTCGACAAAATGAAAAAGGGGTTCAGTTCGAATATATTTTCGCGAACATCACAATTCTTCCAGTCACACTCCTTAGTTTCATGCCTGCCAACGCTCCATCATCATCACACTATTTTGAGGGCGTTTATTTGCACACTCGCATCTTCTCCCACTCTTTTCTCTCTTTCTCTCTCTGTGTAATGTATTCTTATCCGACTGCTCAAAACAGATCTTGGCAGAATGGTAATGTTTTTTCATAAAAGCCTAAGCCTGGCTATAAAGGCAATTGTGCCTTTAAAAGCTCAAGAATAGGAGACAATAGTTTTTCACATTTTCCGCAATCGGGTGTACAAGATTTTTTAATATTTTCCTCTCTTCCTTCATCTTCTCCTTCGTCCATAGCTCTTTCTGAATCGTCTTGCATAAATACTGTTTCTTTTTTTCTCAGTAAACACACTCGAAGAAAGGCAAAAAAGATCTTTCAATATCCATAGAAATGAGATTATAAGAGAAAAGGACAAAGAAGAGATACAGAAAGAAAAGGGGAATAAAACAACACTAAACTCCTGAAAACCAAGGAGACAGAAAGCAAAACAGAGCTTATTGAAATACAGTTTTAGGATTTCTGCATGTTCTATGAAATAATATGCTTTTTGATAAAAATACATCCATGAAGAAAAAGTAAATAAGCTGAGAGTGAAAGAGAATTTTACTAAATGCCACCAAGTATTGTGCAATTTATATGGAATGGAAAATATGAAGAATTTTTTCATGATAAAAATGAGTGTTCATGGAGAGAATTTACACTGGATGAGATCTCCAATTTCAGACAGAATGTGAACGTTTAAATGCAATCGCATTTATGCTTGTGCTTGAAAGTCGAAAGTTCCTCATATTCTTATATTTATGTATTAACAAATTGCGTATTTGGCATTGCGAATTGTACGAAATATTTGCGTAAAAGTACAAAACAATAACGCAGAATGCAAACTACAAAATTCTAAGTTTGAGAGGTGTTAAGAAATTTTACGCTCCAGACCATGAGTCATAAAAGAAACTGGTTTTACATTACAAACTATATGATTTCTTTGCACTAGAATTCCACGATCGTCACATTTTATGCCACTTCTTGCAAGATGAAATCGTCAACATCGAGCCGAGAGAACACCATTAAAATTACTCAGTCCCCTTTTTCTTTACCAATTTCTTCTGTGCTCATTTTCGAGTCCTTCATGCACAGAAAACTATTCGCAAACACACCTCTTTTCATACATCATCATATATTCACGTTTTCACCACTCGCCTCTCTTTTATTATTATATATTTCTCTGTGCTCTTTCGTCTGGCAACTGTCACGCCAGTCCCTTTTTTCTCCACTTTATCCACCCTTCTTGGTCTCCACCCAGAGAGAAATCCGCGAAATCGCTAAGATGACAGCAAAATCAGAGGGAAAACATTGTCAAGTTATGTAGTTCAGCAGCAAAATCAATCTTATTCTCCGATAACAGTGTCGCAGTTTGATAACACTTTTTTTCCACTGATAAATCTGTTTGTTTTGTCTCGAAATGTGAAAAGTGGGAGTATTTTCTTAATTACCGTTTCATCATAAATTCATCCTCAATCCACTGTCGCCATCGAATACCAATAATCCCATGCTTGTGTTGATTCCAATTCTCCGTGATGTATTTCATGTTTGGGGCTCTGTGCACAGGAATTTCACAACACAGTCTTCACAAGGGGGAGAGAAAAAAAAACACACACACGACACAAGTTGATCGCTCACAGGAAATGTGTTTAGAAAATTCCCATCGTATTAGTCAAAGGCCGAAGAAAGTCTGTCAATTGACTGATGGAAAAAAAGAAGAAAGCAAGTACGAAGAAGCACTATTTCACTTTTCGCCATGCAAGAGGGGCGTCGGTGCCTTCACCTGCAATTTACTCTTTTTCTCCCTTTCCGCCAACGATTACATGGTTCATTGCACCTGAGAGGAGACTCCTATTGGCACGCCAAGTCGATAATTTTCTCCGTTTGTATTGGGACAGAAGGACTTTAGCAATCACTTGAAGAATTCCAAGAATTGTATTGTTGAACAAAAATACACACACTATAATATAGATTATTTTTTGTATATTCTGTGATATCAACCAAAAGCTCACGCATGCACGACGGCGTGACTTCGAGGACGGCTCTTTGGCGACTGAAGAAATGTAATGTCTTCTCCTTTTTGCCACGGAAGGAATTTTCTATCCACTATCGCCGTGTACACTTTGTTTAGTGTGTTTTCGTTGCCGCATTTGCAAGAAGACACCCCACCATCGTATTTCTCACTTGATACCCACAATACACTCTCAGGCCGTGTGGATGAGCGCAACAGGGAGAGGAATACTCAAGTGAGACGTCCATTCGGCATGGGGAAAAGGGCCCCTTTTTCGACTATAAAACATAATCTTCAAAGGTAAGGCAACACAGAGACCCACATAGGCCAAGAGGGAGTGTCTGTGCCTGAAGACTCATGCACCGTCTTCAATGTCCCCTTGCCTCGCTCGCACTGTGACCGCAGAACAAGACGGGAAAAAGGAAAGACCAAATATGCTTTTTTATGCTGCACGTCAAATGAACACACATTTGTTATTTCACCTCCCAAGGAAAATACCTCAGATAAATTTCTCAGGAAATGACACTCCGCAAAAGTAGGCACAGAAATACCATACATCATGCATTGTCTCGGCCAACGGGGGTGAGACGACAAGAGAGCGAGAGAGCGAAAAAAGTGCTGAAGATGGCCAGAAAAAACTATTCCGGGAAACATCACACGATAAACGATGTACAGAGCTCAGCATATAGAACAATTGATATTGTATTACAATCATAATTCCACTCCATTCCACACATTCTGCATCACATCAAATATTTAGCATCTCGAAAAGGCAAAATATGTAAAATCACTCAATATCCGTTCATCAAGAGTCTCTGAAACGTAAAAAAGATATACACACCCATAATAGAACTATTTTGAAGAAATTTACAATTTAAATCAATCCCGCTTGAATATTCTATTGGTTGATTTTTCTCGCATTCCACACAAAATATCAATAATAATATTTCTCTCTGCTGTTCTTTTTGTTATTTTGCTAATAAAAACCCAGAGAAAACTTGTGTGAATTGTTTTCAACATCATAAGCTAAATGTTTTGAAATGTGAAACATATGAAAATTCCAGGGTATTTAAAGTGCTTATGTCGCAACGTACTAATTGTGAGACCATGAGCTTCAGTTTACATTTCTATAAAGCCACAGAGTTCCGTAGAAAAAAGAGACTTCTAATCGTTTGCCGAGAAGAAGAGCATGTCTAAGGCGTATTGAATGCCACACAGATATTCTTCCATAAGTTATGGGATAAATTCCAATTCTTCGAGATCATTTTTAAGGCCTTCATGCCAAGATAATTCTATTTAATTTTCTATACCCCAAAATATCCTCTCTTTTTTTTCTTTATGAATCGAATGCATTCATAAATCGTCACCACCAATTCTCTCTCGCACGCACACAACAGTATTCACTTTCTACAGAATGCACCTCTCCTCTGTATATGGTTGAGTACCTGGTATGCCTGAGAAATGAATCTCAAACTACCTGTGCAACACCTAAAAATAGCCATGCCTTCACTTGTTCTCTCTCAACAATTTCCACTGCACGCCACATGCTTGAATGAAGTGAATCGAGAGGGGAATGCGGAGAGTCCAGAGGAGAATCATTCATTTATGTAGTGGTACAAGTGGTGTCAGTGGTGCAGAACGAGGATGAGAAATTTTTTGACGACCATAAACATTGTAAGAGGAGAATCAAAGCCTCTATATTCTGATGGATATACAGAAGAAGAAAAAAACACACAATCGTGGAACATAACCATCGAGGCACTTTGCGCCCTTCCCAAACGAATCTCACTTGGAATATTAAGTGATATTGTGATGCTAAAAGGAGGATATTTGAACAGGACGTTTGTACAAGAATTGCTTGAAATTGACATTAATCTCATGAGTGAAGATTCATTTGAAAATCCACCTCTGTAACTCTATCACATTAATTATGATGTGTTACATTGTAAGAGATGTCTTGACATGACCCTGGAGATATTTTGGTTTTTATTTCCCTGCTTCAAGTTAAACTCATCATTGCTTGACAGAGAGTTTCCAGAAGAGGTTCAAATTGTGGGAATATACGCTAAAATATCACGTATTGTGTACAATAGTTGGAATTCTTTGTGAAAATCACTCACGAATTTCATAAAAACTCATCAATGAGAATTATAGTTTTATAGGTAAAGGCTTTAAAATCCGACAATCTGATTCATTTTTACAGCCTCATTTAAAGATTCCTGCAGAAAAGGAAACTAAACGCTGATTTAGGAGAAAAGTAGGTGAAATTAAATGTAATTCCAAGGTAAAACTAACCTTCGTGAGCGAGAAATAATTTGATATCAGATATTCCTCGTTCTAAAAACCTGAGATTCGTGAATTCAAATGAGAGAAATTATAGAAAGATCGATATAAACACGGCCACACTGAATATGTTGTGGCAATAAAATATCAACTTTAAGCACACACACGCACTCTCTCGAGCATTCCCAAATATAGTCTCTCTTGCATGAAATTAGGGGGAAAAAATCCTAAAGAAGCAAATAAAATCTGGGCTCTGTGAACTTACCGACTATCGAGACGAAGACTTTGATCGCCAAGAAGTACCTCTGTGCCACCAATTAATGGCAGCTCTCCCTTTGATATGCTAGTGGTCTCGAGGAACTCGTTTAGCGGCTCAGAATCTCCCTCCGAAAGTGTGCCTAGCTGTAAAATTTGCAACGAGGCGGAATTAGCAATAGAATTGGCAATATTGTCTCACATGGCGGACTCACCTCACGCCTTGGTCCGTAGCCGTTGGCTAGAATTTCACTAGTACTACTTCCATAATAATTATTAAAGGTTGTGTTTCCAGCACCACAATTATTGCTATTATTGTTATTAAGTGTTATATTAGGATTATTATTTATGAATTGTTGATTGTTCGTTGAAGTCGTCACTTGTTGCTGCTGCTGCACATTACTTGTCAATGCTGATGGCGGCTGAACACCAATCTGGCTGCTCGTGTGATTCGCTGGATGATGATTAATTTGCGCAGTGGTTTCAATGGAAATGCCACCACCTCCACACGTCACCTTTCCGCCAATCGATGGTTGATTATTGTTCAATGGTGGCGGTTGATTTGGCAATATGTTGTTGGTCCCAGTTATGCAATTGGCAACGGTTGTCACTGTCGTCGTTGTGGTGCCAGTCACGTGATTGCCAGTGAATGAAGTCACATAAATGGGAGATGCCTCCTTCAAGAAGCTCAAATCATGCGCCACGGCTCCCTTTGTCTGCTGATTTAGCTGCACGAGAAGAGGTGAATTAATTGACATCACCTACTCAAGTGTTAATTGATTGAATATAATCGCTGAAACTACGACGATATTCTCACCATTGTAGTTTCAACAGCGATTCCTCAACTATTCACAGATTTTATAAATTCACATGAAAATCAAGGTTGATCAAATCAAGCCCTAAACAGCGCAAAAAGGTTATTGGCCGTTACCAGAAGTTGGAGAAAATTCAAAGTAAATTTTAAGAAACTACTGCAGGATTTTTAAGATGTTGATGTGTCATGTTGACGCCAAGTTCAAGAAAGTAATTCAAGAGCGACAGCATCTCATATTCTCAAAACTCAATATGCACAGGGTCAAGATAATCGCACAAAAAGCATTTGCCACACATTCCCAAGAAGTATCAACTTACAGAAAACTCGTTTCCCGATTGTATTGGTTTGCTTGCCATTATTGCACTTTTATGATTACTTAACAAATAATGTCTAAGAAAAATCCACCGTCAGGTCACGCCCATCCACCCATTATTCTGAGTTAACATTTCTGTCGGAATTTTCTTCTAAAGAATTTCGTCATTTCCCCTCCTCACGCTTAAATCCTCTCTCTCTTCTCTTACTCTCTTTGGAGATTGTTTGTCGCCGAAATCTTCCCTCAATATATATTCAAATAAAGGCAAATTCTCTCAAATTACCTGAGGTGTGAAGAATCACTTTGAGTTTTGTTATTCAAATTTCTGTTTCTTTCCTTGCAATAATCACCAATTAAATTCACAATGAAAGAAATTGTCCTGCATCGAATAATCCAATTATATTTCCATCTTGAATTTTAATACAGCGAATTATAGTGTACTTTAGTTACTTGCAAATGCAATAGATAGAAATAATTCTTATTAAAAGAAAAACCATGACATGACAATAATTATAAGGTTAAAATGGATTTAAATGCACTGTCATATTCCTATTAGATTACGAAACAGTACAGGAAATCCCTGCTTTTAAGCTACCAGTTACAAAACCACAGAAGAATTATAATAGTTACCAATACTTTGTGTACTCTTAAACGATGAAAAAAAAGACAAGTAAAATCGGTAAAATTGAAGTCATTTAGAGTCTGATTCACATGATTTTTGAGTAATCATTTTTCTGAAGAAATATCTAAAGAGTAAATCACATAAACACCCATTTTTCACATTAAAATCTCTTTATGTATTTGCGCAAACAATCTCTCTCTCTCGCTTTGCCACGGAGTAAGAGTGATGGAAAAATACGGAGAGATTTCAGGGCAGCACAATGTTTCAAATGATGGTTAAGAGAGCGAAAACTTCATATTCATAAAAATTTCATATGCAACTTTATCCATCAATAACATTCTTTGGCGCCGAAAAACTTTACTCACATCAAACGGAATTCACATTAATTGATACTTGATTTCAATCGATTTATCTGTACACAATTCGTGATGAAATATCAATGACACTCATGCACACTTCTTAGCCACTCACCTTAATTGATAGCTGTGACATGTCAACAGGAGTGATCCTCTTGAGGGCTGACAATCGCTGCAGACGCTCCCTGGCCTGTTGTTCCACAGCAATGACGAAGGCATCTTGAACGGCATTGCCAAGTTCACCGGCTGGAAGGAGGCGAAGAAAGCCATTATTCACAAATCACCCAGGAAAATTCCAACCCAACCGCGGTTGAATTGTGGAGAAAAATATGTAGTTTTGGCAGAATTTCCAGAGTTACAACAGAAATGTCCTTCTCAAAAGGACTCGCAGAAAAACAAACTAAATTGCTCAAAATGCTTCACTAAAAAAGGAAGAAGAAAAAATTACATCACGATATCTTGAGGAAACAGCATTTCAATTAGCGGTTCTCCAGACTGTTGTGCTCTTATTTGAAGCATTTCATTCACACACCTATCAGCTTAGCATCATTTCTCCATCGTAGAGAAAAGTCCAAGAACACTCTTCTCGCCAGATATGAGAAGTGCATTGACCCACCGTGCGCTCCATTTCAGCCATCACTTGGAGAACACGGGCAAATAGAGATGCAAAAGTGCTGAGAAACACACTTTCAGACACCCTCTTTCACATCTGCGATCGTATTGATGATTATAGAGAAGCCACGACATAATATTCATTCGAAGGCACACAAAAAAAACTCCTTCTGTGCATTATGTTTTGTTCTCTAAATTCTTTCCGGATGAAACTATGGAACTGGAAAAAAGCGCATCTCAGCTGTTTTGCTGTTATATTGCAGAATTTACTTTATTAAAGTGGACGATAAATAGATGAAAACCCTCGAAATATAATATAAAAGATATAAAATCATATCCAGCTGTTCTAAAATGAGTCATTTCCACCTGAGAATAATATAAGACGCTACTAAACAATCTACTATTCATCATAAATTGAAGATTACAGCGAATATTTGCACAGATTGCATTTATGGTGAATAAATCGTTTTTTCCACAAGCTTTTCGGTTTGGTCATTATGCAATTTCTCATGGGAAATGCATTTATATGGAAAATGTCTTCTATTTATACACATTATTATACAACATCTACATATAACACATGTCTTAAAAAACTGGCACGCACTTTTTAACCCATATAAATTGCTTCCTCAAAAAGCTCAACTCATCCGAATTGACGGCATTTTGTGTGTAAAATCTATGATACGTAAAACAAATAAACAATAAATGCATTAATATCACCACAGTATGTGTGTATGAGAAAAGTAATCAGGAAGAGGAGAATTAATTGTTTTCGTTTCATCAGTGCAAAAGTTTATGCAGCAAAACAGAGGAATTTGTCAACAACTCCGGCAAAGCATGTGCAAAAACACTCGCACAACATTTCTGCATTGCTCGGGTTAACAGCAATGTTTTCAATTTATTTTGTATATTGAACAATCTCAAAAATGTTGTGAGATTCGATTTTCACGGACGGAAGGAAACAATTTTGAACGCTTCGCCCTTTTTCCGATATCGCGTGACCTTCCCCAGAAAAATATTGACTTCAACCAAAACACAGCCTTGATTTTCCGGTAAACCACAAAGTGTTGTGAATTCTTGACTAATCACATTGACGATAATAACCAAAAGCGGCACACAAAATTATTGGCACTGGTGTGAATTTCAATACGAGAGTGTAAGAAAGAGTAAAAGAAATTAGTGGAATTATTCCGTGTAAATGCTTTCAATTACTAATAAAGTGATTTCAAGGCAATCTTTCACTAACTGTTCTCTTCTATTATATTGTGTCTTCTTTTGAGCATCTCTTTACAATAATATTCATTATGCTATGTGATCTGGAAATTTACAATTTCCTGTTATTTTTTCCCACATATCAAAGTGATCTTCAACATTATTACCCATTGTGGAACTCGTGTCTCTCCCCTTTGAGACATTTCAACACCGCACATGAATCGCAGAAAAATTGCAAGACAGGCAAAAAGACATGCATTAATAATTGATAGATTTTCAAATTTATCATCATCCCACTGCCGTTTTCCATCTGCCTATTTTACTTTACAGCCACGTTTTCAATCGTAGCATCATAAATCTTTTGCATCAATGTGTTGGTACATGATTAACATGTGAAATTGTATTCTATTGTCTGATTATAATTGCACCATTATGTACATTTTTTTGCATATTGAGAATCAAGTTTTTTCCAATCCTAATAACCCTATATATATACCTGATACTCATACACCATGATCTTGTATTTCAGCAAGAAAGTAACCCACGAAACACTTCTCTTCTCTTCTCCTCTTCCTTCCTTCCTTCCTCGGCGCAAAGTGAACATTATGTTTAATTTTTGTGGACTCTTTCTCTGACAATGCATAAAAAAAAGTTCCGTCCGATCTTTCACTCACATTTTGTGGATCAAAAACACATTTCTCATTAGGTTTGGCGAAAATAGCAAAAAAAAATTACCCGCATTGGATGACAAAATCTCTTGGAATTTCCCCTCCTTCTTCACTGTCACACAGTGTTAAACGTTTTCTCCCTCATAAAGTGAATTATATGACGAAAAAGAGGAGGGAAGAGAGAAAAAAAAAGTTTATTGAGAGGAAAAATGGGTTTGTTTTAATTAAATGTAGCGTATTTTCTCTTTTTTTCACTCTTCTCGTCTGATAAATTGAAATTGGATCATGTCACAATATTTACTATTAGTCACCACCAAGGGGAAGATATTGTGGTCAGAAGTGGTGTACAACTCATAAGAAATATTTTGGAAGTGGAAGTGTTGCAGTAGCTTAATTGTGATGCTTTCAAAAGTCACTTTCAAAAGGAACAAATGCAATAATTGGAGAAAAAGAATTGTTTTTTGCACCTTTCTAGGTTATGTTATGAATTTAAGACAAACTTTGTCACTCAATAACCTCAAAAATCACTAAAAAATGATGAAATCTGTTGAAGATCACAAGATTCTCAATGTTAAACCTGGTTAATTATGCAAAGACTGATCATAATCTCCAAAACATTATTTCGGGATACAAAATTGTCTATTTTTATAGCTGTTTGATTGATTCTCTATTCTAAAATATAAAATTTCAACTCATTTTCGATTAATAACAGATTCATATTTCCCAATGTTGCTTTTAAAAGCTTGTCGTCTGAAGGTGATTTTTAGGTTATGTTCCAAAGTGCAAATAAAAGATTGATTGGAATTTGAATCACATCAAATTGTCCACTAAAAACTTCAATTTATTTTTGAAATACTGTTTCTCTGTAAGTTTTCAAGGCAAAAAACATAAAATCGCGTCTTTTTAAGCCAAAGACCCCTTAATTTGGCGGTTAAAAAAATCTATGAAGTTCAGGAAAACGCATATTTTTAGTGCTGCTGCAGTTCTGGAAGTGTCTGTGATTCTGCACAGAAATTGTGGAAGTGTCAGGAAGTGGTGTACAGATTTTAGCCGTATTATCTCCCCCTCGGTCATCACAATAGTTTGTTCACTTAACTATTTTGTGCACATTTAACTGGCGCTCCTGCGTTCAAAGTTCCTCTCAAAAATCATTGGAATCAGGAAATACGAAGAGTGAAAGAAAACTTTAATCATCATATTATGCAAGCATTAGATTAAATAGCTAAAGAAAAATGGAGTGTCACAATAATTCCCCACATTAGCAGGCAATGACTTTTACCTCGCAAGACTTATGCGGGATGTTCTTTTAGCCGCTAAACTCTTCAATCCTTGTCTTCTGCCGTTATTTTATACTGGGTCAAATTCACGTTTAGAAGCTGAAATTCTTGTTGCATATTTGATTGGTTTTTTTTTCGACACAAATTCTAGGCAAATTTCAGTTAATCACATAAATTATATTTCTAATTATTGTTTCCACATTATTTCCAATACACTCAACCAACAATAATCACGACAGAGACTAGGTCACTTTTAGTTATTTTCACTTTGTGAAAACAACACTCTTTTCGCATCGGTTTGTATCATTTATACTTTAAAATTTTTCCATCTCCAATTTGCTCTATATCAGTCAGTGTTGTAGCATTTTTTTAATACACAGAGGAGAGAAAGAGCGCAAAAAAGGTGGAATAAAAACATAGTGGAGTAAAATCAGTTTGATCTCTCGTGTTTTTTATTCATTCTTCTCTCATTCACATAAATTTCAACCTATTTTGCCATCAAGCAAGAAGAATTGTCAAGTGTATTGCGGAAATGACGATGAATAAAACTGTTTGAAATAATAAACTTCAAATGAGTATTTCCCTCCACTTTCAATGCATTCATTCATTACAATCATCGAAAATTACAGAGGCACACCTCGCATTTGTGCGAATCACAGAACAAGTGTCAATAGAATTCTAGAAGAGTATTTATCATAACTTCATGTTTTACACGTTCAAAGTCATCTGAAGCTTAAAGTTTTGGATTTGTCAATATTCACTGTCAAATTTGTGGGATTGTAAAATACCTTGAGAGTTAAACTCCTTGGAATTTGATCCATAAATAAATATTGATCCATAAATTACCGAAAAAATGCTCTAAATGTATTCCAATTCTTCCAGATTCATTGATTACCTACATCGAATATTCATAGTCTTTAGATTTGTCACGCGCAACCAGTTAATGACTCAGGTGAACTATTGGGCACGTTTTGTAATTTAGAATGGGTTGCATTTCAGCCAAATTGTTTCATTTTCACATTCTGTGTGGACAAGGCGCAATAATCATTTCTCAAATGGTAATTTGCTGGATCAGCGAGAAGAAAAAAGTATTGAGCACACCTTTCCAATCATTTGCCACGGAAAAATCACGTCTTTTTTAACTCATTCTCATCCAAACTGGGAGAATCAAGCAACTCTATATATTGTTGGAAGAAAAGAGTCACATTGAATCGGATTTTGAGTCTTTTTCCACACAACTTTTCAACACAAAATATACCTCACAACATCACAAGACTTCTCAACATTGGCAAGAGAGCACAGAATCCATTTTGATTCCACGTATGAGGTTTTTTCTCGTCGTATTTTATATACTGCCTCTTCGTGTTGTCTTATTTGTAAAAACCTGAAAGGAAGAGTATCTCTCTCTGTCTCGAGAAGGCGATGTCTCATTGGAATGTAAGTTGAGAAGGTAGAGAGATGTAGTATGGTGATGGATTCAAGGGAGTTGAAATCTTTCTGTCAACATCTCGATTTTACCCATTAAACTGCACATACCCTCAGAACTATTTGGCGGAATATCCTATCGTTCCAGTTATCCAATGTGAGGCTTATAATATATCCCTTTGTATCTCTCCTGTGCACTTGTGGAAATTCACTCGAATTTCCACTCACTATTCATTTATTAGCACACTCGCACTGCGCTCTTAATCACATAATCGCACACCGATTCACTGCTGGAAGGGCTTCGTGATGAGTTTGTGAAACTCACGGCAAAAGGTTAATCCAAATCCTCCAACACCACCAATTCAAATGGTCAATTTCTCGAACATCGAATAATCCGTTCCACTGTCCACTCGCTACTAAAGAGCTTCCACAATCATTTTGTAGGCCACTCCAAGTATTTCTGAACTTTTTCTCTTCATCTCACACACACACGGCTAATGGCAGTCTCTCAACTCGCGGTGTGTTGTTAAAATATTTACATACATATATGGAAAAACTTGTTCCACAACTCTTTTATTGTATTTGCCATTTATTAGCAGAGATTCATTGGAAAATTCACAGCTTTTGTATTCACCGCGAAACATTGAAATTGCCCCGGAAGATTCTGCTGCACTGTTTGTATGTAAGATTTTAATGAAAATCTGTGAATTTCATCAAATTTAACTAAAAATGCATTTTCCTATAATTTGCGTGATATTCCAAATGCTTCTTTTTGCCATTAAAGTTATCGACAATGAAATTAAACTAAGTTTTCATACAATATTGGAGGGAAAATAGTTAAAATCAACTGTCTAAAGACTCCATTCAGTTCATTTTTCCCTATAAATCTATTAAAAATAAGAAACTGCACGTAATTCATTTTAAAATACCTGAAATATCATTTCAAACCACAGTTTTAGCAGAAAAATAAGACTGGGAAGGAATAAATAAATCAGTTTGTCAATTTTAAATATTTTCCTCTAAAACTGCATGAAAACTTTATCATAATTTCTTGTCGGTAACTTAAAAGTTAGTGAAATATGACGCTTCCAGTAATTTCTTACAATTTCTCAGTAATATTTACCCCTCAAAAGTGATTCAGAAGGTGCATAATGAAGTGTATTTGGACATGTAATTTTATATGAAATATTAAATTTCAATCTGAACCATATAAAAAGTTTATATTCCAAGTTTACTTGTGGAGAAATCACAACTCCCACAGTTCGAGTGGTGCAAAAGGTTTATCGCGCTTCTCTCTCTCGCTCTCTTCGCAATCAACACAGGTAAGACTGAGGTATTTTGTGTGGAAAAATGAGAGAGGCTGATGTGGTGGCCAACTCTGGCGTGGAAAACACGTACATTTTGCCCATACACAATCAAGTGGAGCTCTCGTCTACATGGAAGAGTCATAAATGAGAAAAATTTCTGACTCCAATACTCTTCCCACTCTACATTTCCACTGTGATTCTCTCAGAATTCACAGCTATTATATTTATACTGGAAATGTAGCTTCACGAAGCATGTTTTTGAGTGGAGAGCTTTTGGGATGACTCAATGTCTAACAATCACCATAATCGAATGTGAAACATTAGCATGCAATCGTTGACGTTGCATTTTTGACCCTCCTCAGTTCACCAGCAATCGCATTTAGTGCCATTCCCTATCGTAAGCTAATGAAGAATCATCACTCCCATAAGCTCGAGCGGGACAGAAGGCTTGTCACGCATTTTATTTTTCAACAATCACATGCTCTTTTAGGTGAGTTCACCTGAGAGATTTCAAGGGGAGTAAACCCATCGACGATGTGTGAGTCCCCATGGTTCTTTCAATGTATTGAAAACGAGCGAAAAAGAACACGACACACCGCTGTATAATCAATTATTAATTGTATACAGTATAATACCGGGTGGTGGAATCAAGAATGTACCTGATACAATTCCTTCCCCTGCTTCTGGCTAAATACAACACTGCCACACACTCTTCATTCGCTCTGCCACGTTCTCCACCGAAGCCACATTACAGCCAAATACCAGACGTTTTGATAAATAAATAAAACATCAGAGAAATTTGTGTCAATTGCAAAATAAAGAAATAAAAAAAGTTAGATTGATTGGATGTAATTTCATCTCTCGCCCTTATTCTCATCGGCTCAATAATGATGTGTATTTTAATATTTGAAAAAAAAACTTTAGTGGCAACTTTCTTATCATTATTTCCCCACGACCTTTCGCATCTTCGATGTGCCTTATTTCACTCCATTGAATTGCCACCTTTCTCCTGGGTTCCAATGTGTAAAACACTTGAATGAACTGATTGAACCGTCGAGAGATCAGCTGTTATATATCTTCACAAGTTTAGTAGACGAATTTCAGCTTTGTTTTTGCATCGGTAGAAAAAATATGTTGTAAAATCTCTATCAACTATGAATCATCGAGACTAGAATGTGTTCACTGGAAAATTATCGTTGTCCTCATATGTAAACACGAAGGGTGTGTTTTATTAAACAATATACAATACAACGCATATGACTCAATATAGAATTTCAACCGATTTCATCAGTTTGTTCTGTATGAAAACCAGCATATAAACTTGCAATATTTTTATCCCACTCAAAGGGACATGAAAGACTCATGATTGATCGCAATATCTGTGTAAAGCTCGACACTCGAGGAGTGTAAAGTGACCCGAAAAAGCCACTAAAATGATGGAAACGAGAATTTATCAAGAACCACATTCCAACGAAGACAGGGATGCCGATATGCAGTGTGAAAATTCAGCGATGTATCGCGATTTCGTGGTGGAAAAGAGAGACAGCGAGCAAGCAGTGAAAGAGCAAAAGATTAACGGGATTTTAGAGATTAGTCTCATCTTTGGGCGCGTGGAACTTAAGGCCTTCTATTGCTTTGATACAGAATCCACTACTGGATCACGCAAGACGATTGCCAAAGGATAGAAATACGGTCACAATGCTTGCGACACACAAAAATTTCTCTTTCTTGCCCCTTTTAAGCACCATCCATTTGCCTTTTTTTTGTACTCTGCGACCCACCCAACATCCCCCAACGCCCTCCTCGCAGCCTCCCCATTCCGTGCATCTCAGCACAGAGTTCGCTGTGTGTGTGTGTGAGTGTGGCACATACAGTGGAAAAACACTAAATTCAACATCAAATATGGGAATTAATTCAGTGGCA
This sequence comes from Phlebotomus argentipes, assembly GCF_947086385.1. Lineage (NCBI taxonomy): Eukaryota > Metazoa > Arthropoda > Insecta > Diptera > Psychodidae > Phlebotomus > Phlebotomus argentipes. The sequence goes on from NW_026776174.1 coordinate 7,116,337, forward strand.
ATTTCCTCCACAGCTTCCCTTGCTTTTTTGCCAACATGTATGAATAGATAGAGGGGATATCGCCAGCATTAGCTGACTGAGAGGGTGGCAGGGCGGTGGGAAGCGAGGAGGCCTGGTGCGGATGGATAAGTGAGGAGAAAATAAGGAGCGAGATATTGCCAAATCCTCCGGAAATTCAACCAGATTGGGCTGCTCTAAATGCGAGAGAGTAAAATCACTTACCCAGTCGAGAATCACTCCTTCTCTTCACTCGTAACTTTATCATACAAGACTGGATGCACTGCATTTCATAGAAACAAGAGTAAGGATAGTGAGGAAAATTAAATTGGGAGTGAATTTTGGAGATAGAAAGCTGAAATTGCATTTACCTCGTGAATGTGTCGAATGACCTCCGATCGCGGGAGATCCTCCAACTTCCTCTCGTTGATATCCAAAATCTCGTCCGCCACCTCCAGATTGTCCTTGTCGGCGGGCGATCCGTACAATTTGATTTTTCCATCTCGGCCCTCCACCAAGATGATAACGTACCCATTGAGCTCCACCACTTGCTGCAACGACAATTCCCACGCCCAGCACGCATCAGTACGCATTTTTTTTTGTTTTAGGGAAAATCCCAGGGCAACAGAGGCGACATGAAAGGGTGTGAATGGCGAGAAAAATGGGTCCACCATTGGCACTCACCTTTCCCGTCGATGAGGATGACGATGTCGGAACCAGAGCCTGGCGAGGTTGCATTTTCGACGCGATGCTGGAGTCGCAAGGCGATTAAAGCACACCACTCTGCGGGGCGCAAAGGACTAGAGAGACGCCAGACACCACGGCATCCGGGCCGTCAATGATAGGCGCTCACTGATGCTCAGCCGCGGTGGCCATATTTTCGTGAAAATCCCATTCACAGACATTTTTCGTCACATCCTCGCATCACCTGACTATTTTCCTCACTATCTCAACTACCTCGGCGTGTATTATCACCTCAGCACTATTCTACCGACCTCAATCAGTGCCCACGGGACGGTTGTACACCACTTTTCTTCCTCAGCCGCACATGAGAAATGTCCTACTTATCCGCGATATCGAACTCGAGATGTTTGCAGAGAGAAATCAATACTCTCTGGTCCATATACGAGTACTGATACTGGATGCTGGCGAAGGACTTCCAATCCCATTAGGGCGGTTTTCATACACGGCTGCCACCCGCGCATTCCAGTACGCTTTTCCATGCCGAAACACGGGCCATGGATCAAGCTCAAGTGCACCCAAGTGCTGTGCCATCGACAGCCCTGCTTTCCCCAGGAACTTTTCCCCCTTTTTTCCCTTGACTGCCTGACTTGCTGAGCAAATTGCTGACACTGAGAGCGACTGCGCGCTGGAAAATCCCCTCTTCTGTGTGGCGAGAAGTGCCTGAAATTTGAAAGATTGCCCAAAAATCAGAAAGAAAATGTGTGTTTATCTTTCAATAAATACACAACTTAAATATTAATTACTCTCAATCTTTCAATGAATCAATTTGCAATCAACGATGAATGATTAAAAAATAACTTCACCGATTTCTCTGCATAACGAGCTGAGGCAGGAAAACTCTTGCGGGTGGAAAATTTGAGAATTCACGAATTCACGTGTATTTCGCACACATCCTGTCCCTTTAAATTTCACCGTTAGAGCCTTTAAAGTTTAAATCCCAGCAAGATGACTTTTCCGCGTCACAACAAAACACATAACCTCAGAGTTTGTAAGCTGCCGTGTGTTTTCTCCTTTGTCGCGGAAAATCGAGATATTTACTTAAAGTCTGTGACTTATTGTGTTTAATCCGGCAAGAACTACATGAATTCTCCCTTTGCAGATGGAAGTGCCCGAAAATATGCAGGATTACATAGTAAATCCACACCTGGAGCTGCTGGAAAGCATGCCTCTGGAACACTTACCTCGCCAATCAAATCCGCAGGAGGTTTTCGACGTTTCCGAGCCCTTGGTGGGCACGACACTGAGGGCCAAACGATGTCCTGTCACCGGACAGGTGATTGACTTCGAGGAGGTGGAGATCCTGGAGCCAGACAGTCGACCAGACAATTCCATGTCCTTCCAGCGAGCTCCGGACGCTAGTGGTAAGAGATCAGTGCGCGGTTCCTCCACAAACTATCCCTTCTTGCCTGGTGGATTTGACGATGTGCCTGATGAAGAATTCCCAGACGAGGGAGATCAGTTGCTCACTCTGGCGCCCGGTTTTGAGCATGGAATCTCCAGTAGTGCTGAAGAAATTGAGGAAGCACTTGAAAATCTGAAGATTGAAGAGATCGATTATCACAAATTGATCCAGAACAACCCTATTTATGACTTGTGGCCAGAGAAGAGCCCTAAAGTGAGTGAGAAGGAGAAGATCAAGCGCCCCAAAGTGTTGAAAGTCAGCGACACGAAGGCCATCAAGACAATTGAAACGAAATGGGCTGTTATGGTGGACACAGATCAAGCAATTCCGCCTGCATCAGCTGAACCAGCTCGCATTTTTCCTTTCAAACTGGACAACTTCCAGAAACACGCCATCCACCAACTCGAGGATCACAATCATGTCTTTGTGGCGGCTCACACTTCAGCGGGAAAGACAGCCGTGGCGGAATATGCAATCGCATTGAGTCTCAAGCACCACACGAAGGCGATCTACACGTCACCAATCAAGGCACTGTCCAACCAGAAGTACAGGGACTTCAAGAAGATATTCAAGGATGTGGGACTCATTACTGGAGACGTACAAATAGACTCTGACGCTTCGTGTCTCATCATGACGACAGAAATCCTGCGATCGATGCTCTACTGCGGGAGTGAAATTGCTCGAGATCTCGAGTATGTGATCTTCGACGAGGTGCACTACATCACGGATGTGGATCGAGGACATGTGTGGGAGGAAGTGCTGATTCTCCTCCCAGCGAATGTGACTATAGTCATGCTTAGCGCCACAGTTCCCAACACACTCGAGTTCGCCTCGTGGGTGGGACAGACGAAGAAGAAGAAGGTGTACGTCGTGAGCACCCTGAAGCGCCCCATTCCCCTCAAGCACTACCTCTACGTGCCGTTCGTGACGAAGAACAAGGAGGAGATCCATCTGATTCTGGATGAGAACAATCGCTTTCTCAACAAAGGCCACTCGGACGCTGTGACGCTCAAGGAGGCGACATCAGCCAAAATTGGTCGCAATCTGTCGCGGAATCAGGAGAAGACCATGTGGGAGAAGCTCGTGGCGTATCTGCGAAAGACTGACAAAATGCCAGTGGTGGCATTCACTCTCTCCAGGAATAGATGCGACATGAATGCCGAAGCTATGCGTGGCTGTGATTTGTGCACAAATAAGGAGAAGAGCATCATCAACAGCTTCTTCCAGAAGTGCCTGCAGCTGCTCAAGCCGCCAGACAGGACGTTGCCGCAGGTGAAGAACCTGCAGTACTACCTTGAGAGAGGCTACGGAGTTCACCACTCGGGAATTTTGCCCTTTCTGAAGGAAGTCGTAGAGATGCTGTTCCAGTGTGGCCTCGTGAAGCTCCTCTTCGCTACGGAAACCTTCGCAATGGGCGTCAATATGCCCGCCAGGACGGTGATTTTCGATTCTAATCGCAAGTTTGACGGCACCGAAATGCGATATCTGCATCCGGCTGAGTATACGCAGATGGCAGGTCGTGCCGGACGTCGAGGACTGGATCAGAATGGCACGGTGATTCTCATCTGCAAGACCGAAAAGATTCCCGACATTCCGGTGCTGCAGGGAATGATGCAGGGGAAGCCAATGCGCCTGGAATCGCAGTTCAAGCTTACCTACGCCATGATCCTCAATCTTCTGCGCGTGGAGAGGGTGTCAGTGGTGGACATGATGTCCCACAGTTATCGTGAATTTCACTCGCAGCAGAAACTCCCGGAGAATCAGCTGAAGCTGCAAAAGGTGCAGGAGGAATTCACATCTCTAGAGCCACTGGGTGAGAATATGAATTCCCTGTGTGAGCTCTATGATGTGGCCACCAGTTACTTCTTCTTCCTGGATCAAGTCAATGCTGAGGTACACAAGCAGCCGGATGTGAAGAAGAAGCTTCAACCAGGGAGACTTTTAGTCATCACGAAGGGAAACTTCTGCAACAATCTGGCTGCAATTATCACAGTCACTGAGGTCCAGCGGAAGGAGGTGGAACTGAAGGTGGCCGTGCTTGGAGACCAGCTAATGTCTGATGAGGATGAGAAGGAAGATTTCTGGTATCGCATCCTTTCCCTCGCAACCGCTGAGAAGATTCATGTGCCGGACAATGTGACAACCTTCACCTTGCTCACTGTGAAATTGAGGCACATCGTGAAGATTGTGAACAGCATGGTGAAGATCCAGGCCGATACCATCCTCAATAGCTGGCATCGACGACAGCAGGAGCGCTTCAAGAACGATCCACTCGGTCCGAGTGCCTTGAAACTCATTGCCGACTTGAATCAGTTCCTCGAGGGAGACGGCAAAATTGACTACGTCAATCTCTATGAGACCATCCCACTGGCTGTGATTGATGACATGAAGGAACTCACCCTTCAGCGCAAGAGACTCACCAGTGTGCTCTCGTGCACACGAGTCAGCAATTTTCGCGAGCAATTCCGCCGTGTTTTCGAACGGAAGACGCTGGAGAAGCGTCTGCAGCATCTCAAGTACATCACTTCGAAAGACAATATGGCTCTGTATCCGGACTATTGCAACAAGTTGGAAGTTTTGCATGAGATGCGATACATTGATAAGCACAATAATATCACCATGAAGGGTCGTGTGGCGTGTGAAATGGGATCCAATGAGCTCATTCTCACGGAAATCATCTTTCGCAACATTATTTCCAATCTGGAGCCAGCAGAAATTGCCGCTCTGCTCTCTGGGCTGGTGTTTCAAGCCAAAACCGAAGCCAATCCCAATCTCACTCCGATTCTGAAGAAGGGAATTGCAGAGATTGAGGCCATCAATGATGAGATCTTCCATTTGGAGCAGAAACATCGTGTGTCAACATCGCTGGAGGCTCAAGCGAAGCCCAAGCTCAACTTTGGTCTCGTGGAGGTGGTGTATGAATGGGGGAGAAACAAGCCTTTCGCGGATATCAAGGAGCTCACGGATGTTCAGGAGGGAATCATTGTGCGATGCATTCAGCAACTTCACGAAATCCTCCTCAACATCAAAGACGCCTCGAGAGTATTTGGTGATCCTGTGCTGCACACAAAGATGGAAGATGTCTCCAATGCCATCAAGAGAGACATTGTCTTCGCCGCCAGTCTCTACACGCAAAAGGATGCCGGGATAATTTCATGAGCATGCAAATTGTCGTTGGGAGGAGAAATAAATTTAAAATTCCGCGCAATTTCACATAACCTCAATTTTTCTGAATTGCTCCGAATCGCAGATATCGCGAATGTTGATGTTTTGTTCTCTGCAAGTTTTGTCCCAATTTGGCTGGCATTAATCATGAAGATACTGTGTGATGTGGTTGTGCACAATCGCCAGCGATCCAGTGCATCGTACAAGAGTGCTAAATCAACGCTGGCTCTGGGCTTTCATCCGCCAGGTGGGAAGCCTGACAGCATCCTCTTTGTCATCCTGTTCACGGCCAAGAGTAAGTCCGGGACGCGGTATCAGATCACAGACAATGTGAAGCAAGTGTTCACGAGATTTGTGGAGGATGGGAAGTTCACGATATCGCTGAAGAATCCAGAGATAGACATTCAAGTGCGCAGCAAAGACACTGTGTTGCTGAAGAACTTCCTTCGGTGCATGAATGTGGCCCTCAAGGGCGATGACCAGAATCGAGAGAAGCTGAGACTGAGTACACTGAGTGTCACGCCTGTGACCAGCAATTTGCGCCCCGTGACAAAACTCACCATCGCCAAGAGGTCCGATTATCCCGTGAAAGGTCTGCCCAAGACACTGATTCATCTGGAGGTAAAAGCCCAATTGAGGTGAAGATTGCGGAGGATTTTCAATGATTTTCCCTCCTTTTCAGGTGATTGGTCTGAACAAATCTCGTGTAGATTCACAAATATTGTACCTGAAGAACTTGACGCATCTCAATCTCAGTGACAATGCCATCTCAAAGATGCCAAAGGCACTGGGAGAACTGCATTTGATCACTCTCAACATGTCCGGAAACGTGTTGGGCAGCGAGATTGGTGGCTGTGATTGGAGGTGGCTGGAGGGATCGGGAGTTTCAAGATCCCTGGTCACTCTGGATCTCTCAAACAACTACGTGAGCACTGCAATTGAACGCTATAATCACTGAAAGTCTAAAGATTCTCCCTTCTTTGCAGCTGAAGAACTTCCCCTTCAATCTCACCAAGTTGCAGAGACTGAATGATCTGAATTTGGACTTCAACAGTATCAAAAAGATCCCTTTTGCCATCCAGAGCATGAAGACTCTGAAATCCTTCAGTATAGAAAGAAATGAACTGGAATCTTTGCCATGTGCCTTGGAAAATTTGTGCTTCGACGATATAAATGTGTCACACAATAATTTCCCAGACAACACTGATGATATTCCACAACATGAATTTGTGTTCAAGCAATCCATCAGCCTTCTTGAGATCTCTGCTCGTGCCGTTCGCAGATTCAAGTAAGGACACTTCGTGTCAGGCATCATTGATGTGAATTACAGTATCCTTTTCTACTCTACAGCGTTCCGTATGCTCACCCATCGTCCCATCCAAATATCCAATGGAACACCGTTCCGTGGATTGTGGCGAATCTCCTGGATTACACTCCGCTGTGCACTTGTGGGAATCTCTGCTTCAGCGCCAAGATCTACGAGAAATGCTCTGCCATTCAGCTGCGCTACAAATGCATCACTTCGAATGCTGCCGGAGTCATTCTGGCGGACGGTGTCTTCTGCAGTCGCCGGTGCTTCGAGAGACGATTGGTGAATTGATTCAAAACACTTGTTAACTCCATTTACTCATAAAGCAAGTTTTTCAATAAAAATTTCCCTCAGTCAACAATCCGTGACTATGTGGAAATGACTGGCTTGAATTTATCATAGAACTTTGGTATCAATTGCGCCGACGAGTACTTGTCGAATGAGAACATTTCGAAGAACTTGCTCCGCTGCCGGTGGAAGAGTTCAGGATTCTTGCACCAATTGTACAGCATCTTGATCAGTTGATTTGATGTGTTGTAGAGATTCTCCTTTGGATAGATTTCCGGGTAGACTAGTTTATTCGGGGCAATTGGCATACAACCGCAGTACGTGGCCTCCAGCCTGTGAAGGATCACGAAGATCAGTGAAAATCTCCCAAGAAATGCAAAATAATCACAAGAACTCACATGGAAACTCCGTAGAATTCGTGGCCAGCTGTGGAGATGACTATGTCACTGGCGAGGAGAGCCTTAAAGTACTGCTCGCGGTCCAAGTGGCCAAAGTGAACGAGTTTCCCGCCCAACTTCGACTGGATGTCCTCGAAGCAGTCCGGAATGGTCTGGAAAGTTTCACCAAGAATCGATGCTCTGAAGTTCACCTGGCGCTTATTGAGTTCTATCAGCGTCTCCGTGAGCAGTTGGGGATTTTTATCGTGCTCCCACCGATGTGGCCACACCAGGTGCAGAATCCCCTCCTCATTCGGGCATCTTTCCCGCGGCATCCAATGAAATTTCACAGGAAAGTAGATCACTTCGCATTTTGGCTCGATCTTCTCGCGAATCGCCTTGAGCTTCAAGTCAGGTTGAATCTTGAGAACAGGATTGATGTTGTCGAGGAATGATGATCGATTGAAGAAGGAATTAAAGACAATATCATCGGCCGCCAAGCTGAAAAAGCCCAAGAAATCGGGTGTTAAGATAGAAATCTCCTGTCTTTTCTTCACTTTTCTACTCTACCATGACATGATTTGGTTTAATCCATATTGGCAGTCACGCTCCTTAATCTCCCGGATGGGATAGACTAATTGGTTCTCGTGGAAATACACGATCTTCTTGCACTTCACCAGATCCGGTCGGATGCCCAGAAATTCCGCCAGATTCAGCACAGAACTGTGGAAAAGGACGCAGTTGAGTAGATATCGCAAACACCACACCTGGAACACTCACCAAGTGAAGAGAATCCTGTAGTCATGGTCCAGAGGGATGATCTGAGAGAAGTAGAGAGCACTTGTTCTGGCTCTCCAGTGCCACTTCTTTGCCGGCAGTGTGAAGAGATTGTACTCAGCCGGATTGATGCCCTCGAATATTGTGTCCAGCAGTTGCTTGTGTGATCCGCCGTAGAAGGGCTCGATCACCAAGATCCTCGCCGACTGCATTGGACCCGGGAGCGTTCGCCGGAAGCACAAAATGTCACTCCGGCTCTTCAGTCTATTTAAACTTCATCACACCCCTGTCCTGCCTCTGTCGTAGGACAATAAGCGACAAAATTCCGATACACAACACTTGCACTCTCGTCTACACGCCGCCAGATGTGGCCACTATCTATGGAGTTGCGTTTGCAATTCTCTCTGCACCAAAATGACTCCAAAATAATGATTTTCATTCATCACCATTGCGACGAATTTGCGTAAATCGTGCGAAAACAGAGCAAACAGAAGTGGATAACGGGGAACCACTAGCGCCCTGAGGTTCCCACACTCTGTCCACGGGCAGCGAATTATGAATGAATCCCACAATCCAATTGGCCATAATTTGCCGGAGATTTATTGAGGCCGGGAAGTGATTTGGCAGTTAAGTCGCCACTCTAATCTTATCACGTCTGCAGACAAAACAGCAAATTACGGGTTAAATAGAGTGGAAGAAACTCACCTTTTCCCTGGAGTTCAAGGTTCCTTGCACTCGGCCGCCCTTTGCATGGCAAAATCACCTGCATGTCATGCCGGCCAGATTCCTCCGATTCTAAAAATACAGCCACCACGCCGCCTGTACTGCGTGTGGGAGGGAGATGATGATAAATTGCATAATTTTCGAGCACTATTGCCACACATTTCATCAATAGTCGGACGTTTTTTTTTGCCTCCTCCGCCTCGATTCGGCATAATTGAGAGCGCCACACAGAAGCAGATGCTAATTGGCGACGAGGGGCGCAGAGCGTGTGTGTGTGTGTGTGAGACAAAAAGCAGTGAGGCTGCCCCCTCGTGGCTGACGTGAGAAATCGTTAGTCGTTTCAGGTTTTTCAGTGGAAAAGTTGGTGCGTCTATTCTTTTGACTATTTCTGAGGTAATCTGTGCCGGGTTTTGTGAGCAAGGTGCCAGGAGATCTCCCTATGCATCCGCCGAGACGTGGTACAGCGTGATTTTGTGCAATTGAGGACTCTTGGTGAGTGATTTTCACTGTTTTCTTGCGCTCCAAAATTTTCATGGTCCCCCACAAGCAGTCCCACATTTTCCTTGCCCCATTCAGCCCCTCGTGCTGTTGCCCTGGTGGCGAGAGAAGGTGGCCAGAGTTGATGTGATTTCGCCTATAATGTCTCCTACGACAATGTATCATGTTTGAAATCGCTGAATTACTGCCATTTCGATGTACATAGCGGAGTAAATGAGCGAATGTAATGGCCGCCGCCATCATGCCACAGTGTCAGATTGAGGTAAATAAGCGCCACACAGTGGCGCGCTGGTGTGTGTGTTGTGTTGTGTTGTGTGAGATAGCTGAAACTTCCGAGGGAGGTGTTTTTGTTCTTCGAACTCGCGATGATTTCCCCATAAAACGGCACTACCGCAAGCCATGGATTCTCGACTTTGATGTCCTCTCCACACACATAATCAAATTTGCAAACATTCAGCCCTTTGCAGAGTCTCCCGGCCTTGCGTGCGCCTTTTTTTCTCTGTATTTCAGTCCACTGCGGGAGGCATGTTGCAAATGTGAAGGGACGTGAAGAAAAAAATTGTGGGTGATATTGCCGAGGTATTTTATTTTTAAGGCACCCCATGTACACTGATATCGGGGGTTGTTTGCCAATATTTCATGTGTATTTTATTACGTAAACACTGAAATTGTCATCCCCTATTTTTTCCTCCTTCTCTCTTGCATCTTGTTTCTGTTTCACCGTTTTTTCTTCTCTCTGTCCAAAACGTCTAAAGAAGGGTGGAAACATTGCTCAATTTTCGGGCGTCAACATGGCCTAAGAAAATCACGAAAGTTACACCCAAAATCAATGCTTTCTTTGCGACTTTTCCAAAATTTATATTCGGCTAAAATCTCTTTTAGAAATATAATATTTGATAGGACATAAATAATTGATATTTTCGTTTTTACTTCCAATTATACAATTACAGTGTAGAGATTTTAAATAGCGCCCCCCGCGGCTCTGAGACATATCTGTGTGTCGCGAATTTCCACGTAAAGCTAGATGTCTGAAATTTTCCACCAATCTTCCTTCATTAATAACTAATGATCATGCCAAGTTTGAAGACATTCGGTCTAATCCTTAATCACTTTGTGATATCAAAACCGAGCCAAAGCAGAAAACAACCTGAGATTTCAAATAGCGTCGTCTCAGCAATCTTTGATTTTTTGTCCGACACATTTGTTTTGGGTTCTTAAAGTGGTTCAAATTAATCCGAGGTGTCTTCAGGATAATTATCCTGTGCATTTTCAATTTTTAACTGGACTTTATACGTGTTTGATATCAAAATTTGATTAAATGAATATCAAATTTTTTTCATTTTGCAAGTTTCTCACTTCCAACTCTCTTCTTTCTTTCTCTTCTTCATCTCTTTTATTTATTTATTTATTTACTCCTCTGTTTGACTCCAACTTGGTCTTCAGACTCTTCATGTGGTTTATTTTTAGAATTGGGATTCTTTTATTTTATCTCTTTTCCACGTTTCTTCGGGTATTAATATTAGAAGATCGTTGTCACTCAATTCTTGTCCACACATAATGGAAGAATGAACGTTTTTTTTAATGGTATTTGGGACTTTCCGGGTATTAAGGTGGTATTTTAATTTAATATTCCAGAGTGTGTTGCATTATTTGTGTCATTTTCGCATAATAGCAAATTACAGAGTCTCTAAAAAGTGAACATAACATAATGTGCAAAATAGTTTCACACAAGCTCTCAACCCCTCCCAGGTGGCTTCTTTCTATCATGCACACTTTATATTTTCCCGTTTGGTGGCGTTTCCTTTTCTCTCTCTCTCGCACATGCACGGGTTGTGTTTTGAAAGGAAATAATGAGCATTTTCTCCGCACGAGCATTCCATGTTTTCGTCATTCCAGTATAGTTAGCTTGGGGATTGATATCGGGTCGTACATATTCAGGGAATGTACATCAAAGTTTATATATTATGTACAATTTTCAGACATGTACATTCAATTGTATTTACCACTTTTCATCAAGTAAATAGAATGTGCGACTTTCAGTGGGGAAGACAGAGAGTGTGTGTGGGCAAAAAGCAGGAATGGGTGGATTTTTTTTTTGTTTCTACCATTTTTCACTCAACATGATTTTTTTTATGTGCACACAAAATACTCCAACCATTTTTTAATGTCCGAGGACGAGAATTTCTGTTGTTATATCTCTGGGAGAAGTAAATGAAAATTCATATCAGAATTAATTCCGTTTATTCTTTACTGAATGCTTTGCGAGAGTTTTATTAATAAAAATAGAGATTTTTTACTGTACAACAAAAAGCTATGGGGAGATATATCATATCAAGTATGCTTTGTACGTGTAAATATAATTTATTAACATGTAATATTTGTATCCTTTGAGAGAGGGTAGATGGAAGAGACGAGCTTCAAAAATAGAGAGGGAATCACTGTATCTTAATGTAACACGGCGGAGTGGAGGAAGTGCGGGAACAAGGATGGGCGGAAGAATCAAGGATAAAGTGAGGGAGACCTTATGTAGACACGTACATTATGTACTGAAACTCCAAACCACCTTTTCTACACTGATGCTTTTCCACCATGTACAATATCAAATATTTACCCCTTTCTCTCCCGGACATGAGAATTTGTATCTCGTCTTCCATCTTACTTCGCTCCCAACTCAATACCCGAGGTTAGACTCATGCTTATTCTGAAATTCGTATTATGTGTGTGTACAAAAGACGAGGGCTGGATTCCTAGGAAGAAGAAGGATATTATGTAAGTTTTCCATGGCAGTGCTTAATTGAAACGACTTGTCTATTGAATTTTCGCAATTTGCTTTTTCTGCCAATTTTCCTACATTTTCTTCTCTTCTCTATTCAACTCTGAATATCAAGCTCTAATGCCTTCATATTAATTTCTTCATCATTATAAGTGGGAGAGACATCAATTTCCGCCTTCCATTTATGTTAATTTACGGAGTTTCTTTTTTTTTATTCGCCAGAATTTTCCACTTTATTTTGGAAGAAATAATAAGTTCTGTTCTCAAGACAGTGAGACATGTTAAATACACATGGGAATTCTTTAAAAAAAAATCCTCATCAATTGGTTTGATGGAGAGGTTTGAAAGACACTAGAGAAACGAACTTCTGCTGAGTCATTTGTAGGTGAACTCATTTTAATTTTGACGTAAACACAATTTGAAATACTTTATTATATACAAAACTATTTCAATAATTCATCGTGTGCTCAAGTGTTTATTCAAATGTTTTCAAATTGTATAAACTGTATTGCGAACTGAAAGCAAGTTGTGAAAGAGAAATATTGTAAGAAGAACAAATTAAGAATAATATACGCATAATTTAAATATCAATAATAATCATGTGTATAAATTGTATAATTCTAAAGTTATTGCGACCTTCTGACCTACCCCAGTTTTGTATTATATTTGAATGATTTTTTTTTCCCCGTATCTTTATCCTGGCGCAGAGAGAGGTTTTGTGAAAACATATTATGGGTTAGGCTGTGCGCTGGTGAAGCAGGGGTTCTGACTTCGAGAGGGCACTCAAAGGCAATCCTGTGTATGTTTGGAGGGTACATATTTTATGATGCGACGGCAGAGAGCACGATAGATATCTGTGGAGTTTGTTGAGATGTGGACACATGCAGAAATTTGCAGACGCTATGACTATTTTCTCTCTCAAATGGAGGAGACAAAGGCGAGTGACAGAGATGGGAATTACAATGAATATGGTGTGTGATGATGGTGTGTGATATAAAGAAGTTTACATAAATTTTCCGCAGGGATATCGCAGCACAGGTTCTTCCTTCCCTCTATGCGCTGCTGTCTGTCACCCCTTTTCCATAGCCATAAATCGACTTTCACGCTCAAATGTCTTTGGGGGTGTGAAATTTTTCTGTGGAAAAAACCGAAAATAGCGTGTTGAAGTTGGCAGAAAAGAGAGGGTATGAAAAAAAAGTAGCAATTTCCCTGTGAAGCTGGCATTTATCGGATATGGTATGTGTGTGTATCTATTGAAGGAGGTGGAGGAGGACTCGAAAAAGGGGGAGGAAGGTGAATGGTGAGAGAGAGAGAGAGTATATGACGCCATTTTAATTAATGTGTACTTGCAATACAATTCCATATAACGTGAGCGCAGTTACTTTTGCGATAAAGAGCGAGAAGAGTACTTAAATAGCAAAGTATATGCGCACATGTTTGTATGTAATGTACAAGAAAGTTTTGTGAACTAAATTAAAACACGGTTCCACTCTTGCAACTCGCGTGTATTTCCCTCCTCCTCCTCTTGGGGTACATAGACGAAAATGTTTTTGGTGTGTGGAAAAATTTCTTGTATATTTAATTCCTCATCATATCTGCGACGTCGTGAACTCAATATTCTATAATTAATTTTCTTATCTCTGAAAATTATTAAGTCATGTAAGTTTTGCTACTCCTCCTCTTCTCTCTCTCTCCTTCTCCCTCTCCCTCTTACTACCCTCTCGGGGAGAGATATTGTTGTTCAAATAAAACTGGTTCATGTGAGAGAGGAAGTTTGTGATGATTGTGTGTTGTGTGCGATATGCAGGGTATGAATTTGAATAGGAGTCTTTGGGTGTGTGTTGTTATGAGTATCTGAGATTAGGAAAATAGGGAAAAAACAACTGCTTCAAGTTATGATGTATTTAAGTTTACCGAGAAAATGTTTGACTAGCGAATGGAGATTATAAACTGATGTGGCAAATGATTTGGATGATAAGAAAATGTGCTCAAAGTTGCCTGAATATTTGCTATTGACGCATGCACTTGGCATTATTTGGAATTTACGACATCTTTGGAGGGGCGATCTTCTCTGAAGAATGATGCTCGAATGATGAGTGAATAAATAAAGAATATTATGCGTGTAGTTGTGCTTGAGAGAAAGGCAACAAAAAGCCCTTTTTTAGACAGAAGAATCATCTTAAAAAACAGAGAGAGAGAGAGAGACAGAAAGCAAAATAAAGCATATGTTATAGAATATCACTGTGATCTCATGCAGAGAGATGTTAAGGAAGGAATCTCTTTTCTATCCTCGTCACTTTTATTTTCAGTGTAGCATTGGATTTTTTTGTGTCTAGCCTGATTTATATAAAAAAAACCAATTTCTTGTCAAAAGAATGTATGTGTGGTTAAAATAGTGACTCATTTTCTTGATTTTTTCTTTTATTCTTCTTCTTTCCTGTGGTATTTGAAGAAGGAACAAAAAGTGGAATAAGAAGCAGTTGAGTGCTATTTGTGCTGTATCCTCTTGAATTTCTCGCCTTTTTCGATGTATCTTGACCCAACATTGAGGTGAAGAATTGGTTAAACGTTTTGTTAACCAAGATTTGAGGTTTTAACGTGACTTTTTTGGCCTTGACTATTTGAATGGTGTTTTCTATCCAAAGCACAGTCATTTATCTAAAGCAAGAGAGCGAGATATCATGGCTCATTGTCTCAAGTAACATTATTAATAAATTGCTCTATGTACTGTTTCATGCATATTTTATTAGTTTCTTTGGAATTCATCTTCTCCAAGGGCCGCACTGTCAAAGGTTAAATTGCCATAGTTTAGATTAAGCGTCCGTGCATATCCGCAAGTTGTGATTTGCTGATTCACCAAATTGTTAAATCTATATTTACATAAGTTTATTTTCTCGTGCTATTTCTCTATGTTTTGCACAAATCTCTCTGTGTCTGTTTTTTTTTTATTCACGCGAATTGACAAATTGTGTTGAAAATTGATTTGTCATGAAATTCTGAGAAGTCGTGAAACCTCGTGGGTTTGGCGTTGAATAGATTTGATTGTGTAGCTGTAGATTATTGGCATGTTGAGCGACGTAATTTTAATATATGTATATTTATACTGTATCGTCAATTAACACGACTCGTGTATATGTGTTCATCTATAATTAAATAAATAAACTCTTAGAACATGTTTTGAGCATACAAATGTGAATTGCAATGAATATATGATGATAGAGGAGAAGAATAATAAAAAAAAAATTTGCGTCTCAACTTAGAAAGTAAGCATAAGATGTGGAGAATAAATATTGTGATATACTGTGAGAAAGGAATTGATGTAATTTAGGTTTAATATAGGAGAGAAAATCAAAGTGCCGGAGAGATAGATAAACGTGTAAAACGGGGGAAAAGGGAGAGAGCGAGAGAGAGGAAAAGTTAAAGCATTACAATTTATCGCATGACAGTACGATATGTCATAATTGATACATAATGTAATATAAATGTGCCTCACACTAATTTTCCGTCTCTCCTTCTCCCAATATAGACGCGAATGCACAAGTGTAAAGGAATGAGAAATAAAGAGAGGTGGTTTAGACATTCGCGGCCATTAAACATCTACCCACTCTTTCTCAATTAACATCAAAAACATGATAACATATAATCCCAGTATATAATGTAATATTATAAAATGGCAGAGAAGTGTGGGGTGTTGTGTGCGCGGGTGGGGTGAAATGAGATGAAGTTATGTACATAAAATTACTTCACTCTGTTGAATTCTGTGAATGTGAAGAGTAAATAATTCCTATGTGCAACTACATATCTACACTTGATGTTGCCAAGACGTTGAGTGCCAATACACCAAAATTTATAATTCAAATACCTCTGAAGCGCTGAGAAATCATAGTGCACTATCATAATGTTGGGAAAATGTAAGCCAATATAGCGTACATCAATTAATATGAGATACTAAAATGCTTGTTATCTCACTCACTAAAGCGCATTCACTTCGTGAGAGCGCTTTGTGTGTCTGGAAAATCCAGGTGTACTTTTTCTGCCAAGGCAACTTACGAATATACACATTTTTCCTGAAATTCTTTTCTTGCCCTCCCTTGTCGACATATAAAAATTGTTTTATTTATCTTTCCTCTCTTGGGTGAGGGAAAAATACTTTTTCTCGCCTTTCTGACTGCACTCTCTGTTTTAGAGACGGGGAAGACAGGGAAGTACAGGGAATTTGTGTGAAGTCTTATGTGTTTGGGGAAAATAAACATGTTGGTCCCGCTTCATCTCTCCATAAATGCCAAGTGTACTCTTGCTCGCTCTCAAGTATTTTGTCTATATCTCTTTTCAGTCTCTGTTGGGATGCGAAAAGAGGCAAAATATATAAGGACAAACAACAGTGTACATTTGGCAATAGCTGAAAACATACATATAACCCGAATCTCATCATCTCATCTACTCTCTAAAAGCGCCTATTCATGGTATATAACATAAAATGGTAAATATATAACGCTATATTCCCTCAGCTATGTTTGCATGTACAATCACAGAGCATATATCGTGTGTTGTGTGCTTCGGTCCCACTTTGGCGTTTTGGTATTAAACAGTTTTGCGGTGAAAAG
Organism: Phlebotomus argentipes; assembly: GCF_947086385.1. Taxonomy (NCBI): domain Eukaryota; kingdom Metazoa; phylum Arthropoda; class Insecta; order Diptera; family Psychodidae; genus Phlebotomus; species Phlebotomus argentipes. The sequence goes on from NW_026776174.1 coordinate 7,132,994, forward strand.
TGTTGAAGAGAAGAGAAACCATGTGGGTTGAATTATGTATTCTATCCGCGTAAGTGTGAGTGAATGTTGTTTCTTTTATGTTTCCTTTTTTTGCTTGTTGGCCCGACATTTGCTCTTGGAAGACATTTCAACTAACTCAAACGTGTTGCAAAGAAAGCAATATAGTTGAGATTAATGCCATAGGAAGAATTTATTGGGCAAAATGTCATTCATTAGCACACATTTCTTCTTAGAACCTCATTTTGAACATTTATAATGGTTAAATTTGATCATAAAACTAAGAGTAACTATGAAAAACTATGAATAGTAATATTTTGTTCTTATCGGGTTTTTTCTTTTCAAAGAACATGATGAAATTATGATTGTCTCAAATTATGTTTGTTTTCATACAATCAGTTGAAAAAGGCGTTTTCTTTTCACCTTTGCTAGCGAAATGGTTTTAAATTACCGATTAAAAATCGTCTGTGAATCATCCCTTGTCGAATTTGCTATTCCAACAGCGGGTGATTCAATCGACAAATTCTATATACTTGATGTATATTTGTGAATACATATATACTTCACGTATTTTCCATTCCTTGCTATATTGTATCTGCTACTAAGCATATAAAATGCTGTCTTTATATAGCAAAGGCATTTTTTTTTCTCTATCGCCTTCTCAGTCTCTTCCATATGGGTAAGATGGATAGAAATGAAAATTGGCATTTCTTATGTTTTTCTTCTTCTCTTCATGTGCCTTTTTTCTGCTCTGCGCCGAGCGAATGTTGCAGAAGAAGGAGAAAAAAACACGCAACAGAGAAACAAGAATACACTAAGTTCAATATCATATTAAATTCAATGGGCTTGAGCGAAAGAAAGAGAGAAAGAGAGTCATAATTGAGAACGATATTCTCAGCATTTCATTTTTTTTCTTTCTACGCTTCCACCTCTATTATAAATTGATGGTGTGCCTTTTTTGTGGGTTCTTTGAACGTGAGCGCGTGTGTGTTAATGCGATGAAAATAAATTCATGTAATTTTCTTTATTAAAAATCAAATGAAACAAGAAAAAACACACCATCTTGATACACACTTGTGGACGAAATTGTGACAAATATTGTGGACAAAATCGATAGTTTGTGATTGAGCAGAAAAGCAGGAAGAAAGGTATAATAATAATTTGTCTAAATCATAATTCTTGCGGAATATCATTAAAAAGCCTTTAGCTTGAGGATATAAGATTGAGATTCAGCTAAAATATTGCTGACAGGAATGCCAAGTATATCAAGAGATTTATATTACGACGGATGAATAGAAAACTATGAAAAGTCGATTTCTCATAGTTTTCGTCTTCATGTATTTTTGAAAAGCCTTTTATTTGTTCTTTCTGTACAAAAATTTTGAGATGATTTTGAAATGTCTTAAAAATTGCAGTAAAACGTATAAAACGCCTCTTCAGAAAATAATTATAGATGTTCAGAATTATCCTAAAATGTTTATTAGACTTTGAATGCATATTTTTCATATCTTTTAAATTTTTTCGCTTGAAAACATGAAGAAAAAGTTCTAGTAAAGTATGCAAAGTTGATTTTGTGTATAAAATAGACTAAAAAACCATTAAAAATCGACTTTGAAATGTAATGTTTTCAGATTTTCTATTATTTTGCCACATTTTAGTCAAAAATTTTAAGAAATACCAATAAAACATTTACAAATTACAAATACAGAGCAATATTTTCACTTCAACGAACAATTTGAAGGTGTTTTAGGGATTTTGAAGTCTATTTGAGAAATTCCACAGCTGTATTAACGCTAAATTTTAAACTCGTTCTGCTGAAAAATGGCAATTTTGACTTTTGAGAGTTTTCGAGGCACCCGTCGATTTAGCACTGACAGCAATTTGGCTTGAATTTAAAATGACTGGTGCATATTTCTTCGTTGGTCTGGAAAATCCTAGTTTGAGAATTCATCCTCGCGCCAGATTTGGTTTGATTACACAAACCTTCGTGCATGTTTACAATAAATCTGTGGTATTCGGTGTTTCGCTTCTTATGCTGGAGCCACACACACACAATGGGCAAAATAATGTAAGAGAGGGTCGACAAGAGGGGAAATAAGTGAATTTAGTGTTTCAAATAAGGGGGAAGAGATGATGAAGAAAGAGATTCATTTTGATAATATCTGTTAGTACTGGATTTTTTTGTTCCCCGATTTCCTTAATTTGTTCTACTCTACATTCATCTTCGCTCCCCCAATCTACTCCTTATCTACTTTTTTTTCTCTACTCCCATCTCTTACGCAATGTGTCTCCATCTCACTCTCGAACTAATAGGTCTGAAAGGTCTTTTAGAGGTCATTCGTTCAAACTCACAGAAAGGCACGATACAGCCGTAATGTGAGAGTGAGAGAGTGTCATGTATGATGTGTTACCATTTAAATAAAAACGACACGCACAAGAGCATGACAGAGGAGGAAACAGGTGTGAAAAAGAGAGAATTGAGTGTGAGTGAGAGAGGGACAGAATGTAAACACGATAAAGAATATTATGAGATAATAATGTATTTGAGAAGTATCATGATATGAGGGGAAGTGTCGCATTCTCTTGCTCACTCTTCACCCTTGCTTATCAGTCAGTCTCACAAGTATTTTATTACTTGAAACACTATTATCAATTTTGCAGTGGAACATTTACAAAATAACGACAATGTGTCATGTATTTATCTCAATTGACACTCTTTATATACAAAGGCTCTTTATGTGTGCATATTCTCAGTGTTGTGTGACGTCGTGAGTATGTGTTTATAAGAGAAGAGGGAAATATCTTTATCCTAAATTCATATTATTATTATATGGTATGTATTCTGTGGCTATAATAATAATACACTTTCAATGCTTCAATATAAAAGCTAAATTAAGGAATTATCACAATATTTTGTACGAGCTCAGAGGCAATAAGTGTGGGAAGAAGAGAAGAAGGAGGCTTTGGAAATGATTCAATTGTTTACGTATCAACGATAAAAAGTGCTTTGTATCTGTCGACAAGAGAGGGGATATTTTCGTTGAAACACTCCAAAATTGCGCGTATTATGTAATATTCTTTGTTATACTTGGAATTCCGCGCAGAATTTTAGGTAGATGAGGCCATTTAGTGTGAGAGATATTTTGCTATGCTTTGCAATTGTAAAGCCAGCGAACTTTGCGGGTGGAGGAGAGTTGGGAAGAAGGTATTTCTATTACTATACAAGAGTGGCAAAGCAGGAAGAAGAAGGTGAGGGGATGTGATACACAAAAGAAGACCTTTTTTAGCTGGCGTTGTGTGCTTCTTTCAGATGGATGTGTGTGGTGTTGTATGTGATGATTTGTGTATATAAATGGCAGGTGAAAAGGGATGAGAAAGAGAGAATATCGAACTCATCCGAGATATTTTTGTATCTTTTTTTCCCTCTTTATGTTACGCTCATTCTCCCTTCATTATTATTTATTTTTCCGTGATGTATTGATAGGAATTTTCCTAAGTAGATCTAAAAGAAATACAATATGAATTCAAAGGGAGGCGCAGAATATATTAGCAAAATAAGGTGGAAAATATTTAAGATACAAAAATGATGTAAAATGAAAAGAAGCTAATGATAATAATCGCATTCAGTACACTCGAAAATTTAGGGTTGTTCACCAAAGATCGGTCTAAATTTTCTTGTCTACACAACATCAATCATGCAGGTTTCATGTGAGTTCTTGTTAAGCGGAAATCGACTAATTGGAACACATTCAGGGTTGGAATGGAGTAAAAAGCGCCCATTAGTATTTAGGGCGTGAGATATAGTAATTCCAGAAATTTGAAAGCTTAACTCTACTCTGAAGCTTGTTTTTGTGTATATATTGTTAAATTTGTTAGAGGAAAATAGGTACACAAACCCTCCTTGAGGGCATGCTCTGAGATTACATACAATGATGTTGAATCTACTTGTACTGCTGCACATCTATAGTTACTACATAGTCGTTATCATCAGCTTAATAGTATTGCGCAATATCTATGTCGTTCTTCCTGTTCTGTTCATGTGCTGCTGCGGCACATAGAAAAGAAAAGAAAAACATGAAGGTGTACTCTTGAAATCCATAATAGAGCTTGCAAAATGGTAAAATTTTCGCCATACGGAGAGGAAAGATAGTGTGTATATACATACATATATAGCTCGAGTTTCCCATCTTGTGTGTTTGGCATTTTGTTGAAAGTTTTGCGGGAGAGCAAGTGAGATGGGTGTCCACGGGCGCAAGAGAGGGTGGGTGGGGTTTGGGGTGGAAAAAAGGCAGACGGAATTGAATGCATTTTTAGCAGCAGAATATGGCGCTGTGTGTCGTAGTGTTAGTGCCAGATGTCTCTTGTCATATAATAAATGGAGAGAAAGGTATATATATATAAATAATTGTGAATTCCTGGTCCAATGTGTGATTATATACATAGTTTAGTGGCACTTCAATATTCATTTTTAGTCTATATAATGTCGGACCAGAGTGATGCTCATATGTATAAACATTGCCGGGGATGTTGTGTGTAGACTAAAAGTAACATGTAATAATTTATTTGTATGCGAGGAGAACATGTCAGAGAGTGAGAGACAGAGAGCAATAAGGTAAACAGTATGCGGCAAGGTCATTCCCCCTTCATCGATTTAGTTGGGTGTTTTCTGGGTGCTTTTGGTACTTGTGTAACTGCTGGTGTTGCTTTCGCGCCTTTTGCAACTGTACACACACATCTCTCTTTGCTTCTTCTGGACACTTACCATTGACTTTTTCAGAAGTAGCTGTGATTGCTCAGCCACAATTTGGCCACTCTCAAGTGGATAAACGTGAGGTTCTTCTTCTTTTTTCATCGTTGCTGTGTGCCATCCAATGACATTTATTTGCCTATTTTGTGCCACTTTTTGGTTATATGTCTCTCTGTCTCTGTTGTGTCTTGTGGCACCTTTCCGAAATTTCCCCCCCTTATTCATATGGTTGCCTCTCAAGATGCGCAAACGGTTAGGGGTCATCCCGCTCGATTTCCTCCTTTTTAACACACAAATGTCAACCCGGCCAGAGCCACAAATGCTGCAAGAGGGAAAGAGATGGCGAGTGATTTGAAAATCAGTGTTGGAAAGTGTATAGTTTAATTTTACAATTTACTTGTGGAATTTTGAGTGTGAAAGAACGAGAGAGAGAGGGTGTTTTGTGATAATATTGTGCGCATAAGTGAAGAGAATGTTTTCACCTTCTGTTCTGATTCTGCACACTATTCTCCTCTCATTCTCCATCTCTGTCTCACACTGTGATTTTATCTCAATCCACTTTATTATATGTAGATGACTGGCTGGCAGAGCGAATCGGATGGTGTAAGTGGTGTGAAGGAGTGACAGAGAGGGGTGGAATAAGTGCAAGAATTAAAGCGGGGTCAGGTGGAGTGAGAGATAAGAGGTCTTTTATATAAAATCAAGCCATGTACACATTGTATTTGGAGACGTTGGTGTGAAAAACCGAGGGAGTTGGATTCACTTCTCTCTTTCTCTCTCCTTCTTCCTCTGTGTGTCATCACCCAATGTGTTGGGAATGGTGTGGATGGAAGAGGGAAGAGAGTGTTTATATATGGTTGAAGTAGAAGCTCTTTGTTTCACTCTCGTGAGTCTCCCAATTTTCTTTTTATTGTTCTTCCTCGTTGATTACAAAGACTCGACAGAGAGACGTGTTGTTTTTCTCTTCTTCCCTCTCTTTGAATATTGTGGAAAAACTCTGGGAAGAAATTCCAATGTGAGTGTTGTTTTTTTTCTTCTCTTCTCCCGATTGTTAATGTGTAGTGTCTTGACATTGCTGCAAAACGGATGGAATTGTTGTAAGGGGGAAAATATGATGAGGCACATTCTGTTTACTGTTGATTTCTTTGTGTTGTGAGAAATCAAATATTTGTGACTACAATTATCATATTGATAATTTGTATGTGACTTTGAGTGTGAAAAGAATAGAGTGAGCGCGATTATACAAATTTATCATCATTTTTCACCATTCAGTGCGACAAAGTTGGAGAAACATGTGCTCGTGAGAGGTTTTTTTTCATGTGTTTGAAGTATAATCGTAGGATTAGATATATTTCAATAGTGATTAAATTGTTTCGTATCTCTTGATATCCAGAAGATTAAGGGATAAATTATCATGACATTTACGGCATTGTAGAGATATTTCACTTGTGTTGAGCAACAGATTTTGTCATAGTTTTAAATCCCGTGGAATGTCTTGTAATTCATTTTCTTTAACCTCTTCTTTCTTGGTAGACAATTTCAAAGTGAGTGCTTTGAAATTTTCTATAATATTCTGTACCTCCTAATTTACTTAGCTGAACATCCCAGATGACAAAAAACTTACCGAGCTGTGTCTTAACTGGTCGTTTTTTTTATTTATAAATGCACAAAATACTGTGAAACAATTTATGTACATATTTGAGACTTATGTATGTATTTCTTTTCTCTATTTTCAGCTACGTCTACAATCCATGGAAGAGCATCAAAATTTAACATAAAATCTACAGTTCTCGAGTGTTTAGTTTTTTTTATTCTCCTCGCTTTTCTGTTCATCCAAGAGAGAGAGAGAAAGAGGGGCGAGCAGAGGAGGACAGCGAAAGAGCCGAGTAGTGTGGTGAAGAGTGACCTCGATTTAAAAACAGATACTATATGTACATAAATTGCAATACATAGAAGAGCCTCGATATATTTGTGATTTGAAGTCAGAAGCAGAATTAGTGCAAATAATCAGTGTGTAATAACTAAGAAAAACAATAGGCGAGAGAAAGAAGACACACTTTGGCTGTTTGTGATTTCTGTTCGTTTTCGTTGTGCCGCGCGAGTGTGAGAAAAGAGGAGGAGGAGGAGGAGACGGTGAAAGAAGTTGCGGGAAAATTGATACAAGAATAAACAATTACATATTGTTGGGATATGACGCAATGGGTGACAGCGATTCCGGTGTATCTTCAGTGAGTTCCGGTCGAACAACATCATCATCGTTGTGTGGTGATGATCGATCAACATCGGGCTCACGCAGTTCAGCTGCATCTCTGTCACTGTCTGAAGTTTCATCGCCAACACCATCGTCATCGTCATCCTCATCGTCCAGTTCGCAGCAGCATCAGGTGAGTAGATATGGCTTTGATTGCTCTCTCCCATTGCTGGTAGCCAAAGAGGAAATTGTGCAACAAATTTCTCTCTTGTTCTTGTCCTTTCGCTCGTTGTTTCCGGCGAGCCTAGGAGCCAGTGAAAGTTTGGCGTGATCCCCTAACTGTTGATGGTGGTCCACAGGTGCGACATGTCCAGTCAGTTCAGCACCACTCGCTAATGATGACGCCAGCTGGACACTCCTTCCAGCCGCTGCCATCACACGTGTCGCTACTTTTGCCACCACCTATCTATCCGCCTGAAATGTGGGGAAAGCAAGCGACTCCGGGAGGTCAGCGCTTCGAAGATAGCAGACTGACTAGGTGAGTTTCCTTTCGCATTTTCACTCAATCTTGTTAACATTGCTTTTTGGGCCATCTTTCCCGAGACTTCACTTGGCAAATTTCATGTCTAACTCAATTACAACGTACTATCACATGATGTGAAGCAATGTAATTTTGTAGTTTGAAATATGTGTATTTACCAACAACAAGGGACTGTGTGTTATTATTGAATTTATTAACTGTTTGCGGAAGAAGCAGTTCCACTTTCCTTCAACTAATTCGATTGGTTTCCCTAATTAGCCAGAAACACAATGGAAATTTCCCATCAATGCGTGGTACAAAGAGACAAAACGGAATAAATTACATTGACAAACTCATTTGCATGTCAATCTCAAGTCTCATGGCATGACAGGAATTCTTCGTTGGGAATAATACAGTAAAATGCATCAATTCCCAATGCTATTTATAGATCTCTTTTTTTTATCTTATCACCTTGTCTTCACTCAAAGACCTACATTATTAGTTTTGGGCTATATAGAGATAATGGTGAGAGTGATAAGACAAAGTTGTTATTTGTCTTCAATATTACAGTTTCCTGCTTATCTGGCTATTTTTTTCTCTCTCTCTTCTAAATCATAGCGTGTGTTTAAACGTGAAGTCAGTGATTAATCTATATTTATCTCGTTACAAAAAACTGTGTTGAATATCAAATACTCCAATGGAAATGGAAGACTTAGTAATTATTTACGGTCAGAGTGTGATTGTGATGATTAAAAATCAAACTCCGACGCCTGTTTCTTGGCTAATGACAGACTGCATGTCAAACATATGTGTGTGAATATTTGGTGTTTAATTTCGAGTTACACAGAAATTGCATCAAACACTGGTTCATATTGCTTGAATCTTCTCTAGTTACCAAATATATATTCAGTGCGAAATTCTACTCTTATCTCTGGTCATCTCAATTCACAAGTTATACCATTACTAAATCATATCTTGTGTGTGTGTGGAAAATTAAACTTTTCGATTTGCATTAGCATATTTTCCCGTGGAAGTAATTTGATGTCAATCAATCGGGGATTGGAGAGAAGTTGGGTTGAAAGCGATTGAGGTGAAACAAAGGAATAATTTCCATATTCTCTCTCTTTACTCATTCGCCAGTATACCTTTTGTGCCACTTTGACCGTTTTCAATGTCAATGTATTATTATCCATTGTGCAATTCTTCATTAGAACAAGAATGCTTGCGCAGCACTTTTGTGATTGTTCCAAAAAACTTAATGGTGGAATAATGATAATTATTATTACAATGTAAGTCTTGAGATTCTCCAAAAAATTAAGAATATCGCTTCCCTTGCTAATATTAAAGGTTACTTTGACACGCCTATGTTTGTCCAACTTTTAAAACAATGGAAAATATATATTTTTTATCTTAGTTAAATATTTTGTAATAGATTTCACATAATGTCTGTCTGTTCTCAATTCGCATTAAGCGACTATTTGATATTACCAGTGTGGCATTGGCCATTCTTTTTCTTGCCACAATTCCTCAACACACTAATTGCAAATTTACATTAATAGATTTATTGTTGTTGTATTGAATAAAAATATTTTCTCAAGTGGAGGAGAAATTGTATGGAAAGTCAAATCAGTTGGTAATCTTTTATATACAATCGAAAGAAGTGAATTGTGTAGTTTAACAAGAAAATATACATTGTACAAGAAGAGTTCAGTGCCATTCTAAATTTGAAAAGAAGTACATGGGATATGATGATATGGAGAGAGGGATAGAGTGAGTGAGAGAGAGAGAGCGGTTGGTGGCGTGAAGAAGAAGAAAAGAAAAATTTTTGTGGAAGACAATGGTAACAATAATATGGAAATGTAGTTTTGTGCTGTCTGAACATGCATATATTGGACGATATATTTTTAGTTATATGTTGAGAGGTGGAGAGGAGAGAATGTGAATAAATATGATACCAAGAAGAGTAAGTACATTTCTGTACAATGGGATATTATGTATTTGGTAGAATAAATACATAAATATACGGATGTTCACCGAATGAGTATGTAATGTAAGTAAGAAAGAAGAAGCAGCACGAGACGAGGCGAAGTGAAGTTATGTGAAGAAAAAGGAATGAAAGGAGACTCATGAGAATTATAAGTTTAGTTCCATGAATTGCTATAATACATGTGATATGTATATAGTGGACAAGATAGAGTGTGTGAGAGAGAGAGAGAGGGTTATGTATTAATATAAAACCGGTTCATATGGATGCAGAGCATCCTCGTGTAGAGTTTTCTTGGTTGCGAGGAGAACAAATGGTATCTCTCTGAAATTGGCTTGGAGATGGGTTCAAAGAGAGGAGTCTGAGAAAAGAGGGCGAGGCACAGTGTGGGGGTCTAAGAACAGCCAGCTATGGTATGTACATATACATATATGTGTGCATGTGAAATGTACATTTCCTACATATTGTACATTATTTTTATGTACATAAATCAGAGACATGCTATTTTACTCGTTTCTCGTATTTCTCACTTCTCCCTCTCTGTCTCCCTCTATTACTTTTTGTACGATGTGAAGAAACGTTTTTTTTTTCACATATATATATACGTATCTCTGCTTGCTACATATATACATATTTCTGGATGGCAGCGCAAAGCGGAAAGTGGAGAAATACTGTTAGAGCGCAAAACTTGATTGTTGAAAATAACGAGTAATCGTTTAGTATAAAGCCCACTTAGAGACTGCGCGAAAACTTTTACAGGTCTGACTTGTACAGAAATAAAATAAAAAATAGAAGAAGATGCTAGACAAAGCCATGAAGAATATGACCAAGGCGAGATTATTCGACACGTGCAGGAGAAGAGATGATGATATCGCGCAGGAGGGCTTTAAAAGCCACACGGATAAGCGAAGCAAATGTTAGAAAAAAAATAATAAATTAATGTGGAATGGAAATTTTATTTTTCCATGGCAAGAAAAAAGGTCAGGATAAGCATTTATTTACGCTTGTTTTTCAGCATGACCTCGAATGGGAAGATCAAGAGGAGAGAGAGAGAGAGAAAAAAAAGTCAATTAGGCACCTCAAGAGCGAAATCAATGTGTGTTTTTTTATTGCCACCAAATTCTTATGATTGATTGAACAATTTCTTTGCATAAGCAACCAAAACATAACAATTGCATACCAAAGTGGGGTGTGGGTTTGGTGAATTTGAGACGGAAACCGGCAAAATTTCAATTATATACATAGAATGGGTGTTTTTACGCATGGTTAAGTTTGCGTGTCGGGGCCATAAATCCGCACATACAGAGAGAAATAATAAGAAAAGTGGAATACTTTTGTATCACTTTCTAATAGTGAAGCGTCATCGAAAAATCAATCCTATCATTTGCTGTGAACGCAGATGGTGTGAAAGAGAGAGAGAGAAAGATCAGACGAAATATATTTATCGATAACGGTGAAACGTGTGAAAATCATTGTACCATATATAGATATATATATATATAGATGTACCCTTGAAATGCTTGAGAAATGACCAATGAATTACCTTTTCACTCATTGGAAGCGGCAAATTACATGAGTAAACACTTTTTTCTCCACGTAGGTGACCTCTTGTTTCTCGTTCGTGTGTCATTGGATTACATAAAATTGAGAAAAGATGTTAAAGGCATTAACATAATGAAGAGAATGGTGACTTTTGACTCCTTTTCCAAATTCGCCCATTCCGCCCATATTCTTTCTCAAGTAATCATCTTTCTCTCTGTCTCTATTGGGAATAAAAACCAGTTTGTTCGAGAAACACATAGAGAAGTGAGCGAAAATCCACGAAGCACTCAAGAAATTCACTGACTAGATAAACAGGTCGGAAGCACATTAGGTAATTAACATCATATTATGCAGTGTATTTCTTATGAGGCGGGCTTGAGATTAACATAGGAGGGAGTTTTGTCTGAAAGGTTCTCATTACTTGATCTCACGCCTATATTGTCTACCTTATGGAGGCTTGCTAATATGATCTAAATGCATATCGACGGGTGAATCGAAAACTATGAAAAGTCGATTTATCATAGTTTTCGTCTTCGTGTATTTTTGAAAAGCCTTTTATTTGTTCTTTTTGTACAAAAATTTTGAGATTTCTATCTTACTAGACAATAACGAAAAATTTTATGTATGTAAAAAGCACAAATGGGAAAAAATTGTCATGTTTTCTGAATGAAAAGTTTATAATTGTTTACTCTGTACAATTTTTCAATGAAAAATGTCTCAAAAATTGCAGTCAAACGCATAAAACGCTAAAATGTTTTTTTTTAGATTTTGAATGAATATTTCTTACATCTTTTAATTTTTTTTTACTTGAAAACTTTAAAGAAAAGTTCAAGTAAAGTGTGAAAATGTTGTTTTTTTGGGAACTTCTTTTTTACCCTCCTCTACCTTCAGGTACTTTAGAACTTGTTTGGATAAAATCGATTCAAATACTGTTTAAAATCGACTTTTGAAAGTAATATTTTCAGATTTTTCAATAATTTTGCCATATTATTGTGGAAAATTTGAATAAAATCAACTAAAATATTTAAAAAATAATAAAAAACGAGCAATATTTGCACTTTAACAGACGATTTGAAGGCGTTTTGAAGTAAATTTGGCAAATTTCTTAGCTGTTTTAACGCAAAATTTTGAAATCGCTCTGCTTTCCTTAAAAATAACGATTTTGACTTTTAACTGTTTTCGAGGCACCCGTCTATATCTTTTCTAATGAACTCCTGAATAATGTGATGCAGTGTGAATAGAGAGACTCTAGTTAGATCATGAGTGAATTTTCTACTTTTCCCTCTGTGCAGTTTTGTCCTCTAGGCTTAAAACAAGACAGAGCGAGTGAGTTTTTAATCGTTTGTCATAATCACCGATTATCCAAACATCCAGTATAACCGAAAGCATGTTAGGTTGATTGAAGTAGCTTTGATTTTTCCAGTGATTAAGCTGCGAATTCTCGAAGTATCACAGCTCATGAAGAGGGGAAAAAAACATGGTACACGGACCTTGGCTTGGTTCCATATACTATGTCAATTTATTAACATTATCTCTCTCTCTCTCTCTCCCTGCCTCTCTGTCTTGTTTCTCGGACACCATTCGGCATACATTTAATTTATTATGTCATATTATGTACACTAAAATTTTGCACGATTAAAATTCACTGACATTTGTGAGTCGCGCTGGGTTTTTTTCCTCAGCCATCTTCCATTCTCCTATTATACATTATGTGTCGGTGTGTGCATTTATTTCTCTCCTTGTTACACTATTAATTTCATGAAAGTACGGTTAATATGATAGTCAGACAACAGACTGCGATGCTCATGTGTTGATGGTTGCTTTCATGTATAATAGTTTTTCATGTTAATAATCCCAAGAAGGAAAGAGAGATGGAGATAAACGAGTTATTTTCCCTTGCTTGTTTCTTTTGTGTTTGCATTCACTGGTAAAGAAGTGTATTTAAGTATATAAATAATAACCATAATAGCAATGTGGGGACATAATATATTCAATGCTCTGCAATGTGTGTCGGAGGCGATTTTTTGCCTTATTTCTTCTTCGTCGTCGTCGTCGTCGTACTTTTATGTAGATGTTGTGTTGTGTTGTGTTACTGCTGCTTGGAGACTGGCCAAACCGGTTATGTCGTCTTGGCAACTTATAATTATATATAACTGGACCTTAAATATGGCGAGTTGATCGCAACACAATATCGCTCGCTTAAGACGACGAAGAGGAATGAAGTGAAAAGAGCAAATAATCAATTATCCGTGTAAAGATTCTACTTGTTTTCTGTCATCTTTTTATTTTATCGTCAGTTATTTCCTCCCATGCAATATTTTTCAGTCCAACATAATTTTTATTGGTTACTTTTGATAGTTGAGAAAATTATCTAATTGGTAAAAATGGAAAAATTTCATAATTTCTTCTTAGAGATTTTTAGCTTCATAAAAATATATTCCACTTTTTGCTGACAAAATCAATAGCTTTCTTGCGAGCCACTGAGTTGAGAGCTATTTTGAGAGGACAGAATTTCTGGAAATAGCCAGAAAAATATCAATAGGTTTCATCTGACAAGTGAATATTTTGTCTGTTTCATTTCATATTCATATTAGTTTATATACATTTGTATATTTAATTAGGAGAAACATTAGATCACTGATTCATTATTTGATGAAGGAGAATATGTAATTCTGTGGTTTCACAGTGAAAAAGTTGTGTGAAACAATTTGAAATGCAATTATTCATGGAATTTCTATTTACTGTTGTGTTTGCATTTTGGCAGACTATAGAATTCATACAAGTTTAAATTCATTTACATGATAAACTTCTGGACTTGAGTTTGATATTGCAAAAGGGAATGTTTATGCCGTGGCTTTTATGAAAGTTTCATTTGTAGTGATTCTCATGCTTAATTAAAAAATAAGCAAGACAGAGAGAGAAAAAAATCACCTTTAACAAGGTTAATGAATCATTTGTATGTGATAAAATTATAAAATGGAGAGAGAGAAACAGTGAGTAAATGGATATAAAATAAAAATGCCAATATTCAAGGAAAATTGGTGGGAATTTTTTGTTACCTCATATAATATTCCGTTGTTGATATCATGTTGGCAGTATGTGCATTATGTATACGTGCAGAAAAAAAAATGCGAGAAAGAAGCAAAACTCGTTTATGGTATAAAATAATAATGATGAAAAAGTCATATGAAGAGATAAATATAAATGTAAAAAAAATTGAGGAATTGCATAGCCTTGATGATATTTCAAATAGTATTTTCTCAGTTATCTTGGTATACATTCAAATTAATCTTCCAAGAGTGGATTTAATATTCATTCTGTCGGTATAACACATAAATTACCAAGTAGTTATCTGCTTACGCGCACACCTAGTCGACAACCTGAAATAATGTACAAAATATTTATGTATTCAATCATTGTACCTCATCTGTATATAAAAGCAAAGCAGTCATGGCTTTCCTCACACTATATACTCTACTGTATTTATTTAACATCATATTCACCCATCCATTTATTCAGCACATTCTTATATTTCCACTCCACATTATCATCATTATATTATTTTATATGCATATACGCAGTATGAGAAGCTTAATGTCTTCTCATCTCGCTCACTCACACGGAAAATCCATCTCTCTCTCTCTTCTGCATCTTGTATATCTCAAGATATCTGCCTTTTTTTATGGCATGTGTACAAATGTGGCAATTGACACAAAGAAGAAATTTTCGTTAAAGGCAAAAGACTCGATCGTGTTTTCAACTCACGACCAATTCTGTTGAATGATGAGGAGTGAGAAGGGGAGAAAGAGAGCGAGAGAGAGAGAGAAAGAGTGAATATACTGAGAAGTTTTGCTACTACTTTTACCTCAATTCCAACTCTTCTCATAAATTTGTTCATATTACATTTAGTTTTAGCATTTTCCCTGTTCCTTTTACCGCATTCTCAAAGTTCACTCGTTGCAAATATATTTACACAAAAGCCATAGAATAACCGTTGCTGCGCTTCTCAAGTACGTTATCACCAAATAAATGATGTAATACACAAGTTAATATGGGAATATTATATGTTGTGTATTTCGATTTTTATTTAATAATGCATTCATTTTGGCTCTTTTATTGGTTATTAACTCCTTTGGAGATTCGAAGTGAAACTCCTGGAAAAGTTTGAGCCTTTTGGCAGTATAACGATGCGAATAATGAGAGTAAATCAAATGTTTAGGAGTTTCCTAAACCCATTCATGGTAGACTGAACATTTATGTAAATTTATGCCTGAACTTTATGACAATACAAATGAATTCGAAATTATAATTACAATTTCATATGCAATATGCTAGTTGTGTACACCATCTCTTGTATAGTTTTGGCGGAAATCATGAAAATGTGTGGTGTGTGTTTCTTTCTGAATTTTGAGACATATGCTTCCGTAGATTCTAACGTATAGTTTTACTTTTAACACCCCAAGGAATGTGTGATATATTAATGTTCTCTTTGATAAACAGGGAATTGAGAAATGAAAATTCTATAATTTCTCAAAGGCAATCTGTTTAGTGTTGATTCTATGTGCAATGATTTTGTTGGCAATTTCCTTCTCCTCAAATTCATGTCTTGATTTGTTCCATCTTTCACTTTGAAAGTCTCTGTTTGGGGTAAATAAAATAAAATGAAATACAATAAAATGGGTGAGGAGAGTTTCATCGATACGGTAAAGTGTTATGGATGAGCAAGAGAAAGTATTGGCGAGACAATGTTGATATGTTGTGCGAATCTTGTGAAAGATATCTTCACGCAATGTGGCAGAAAACTACATTTCACATGGAAGTAGTCTGGGAGAAAAAAGGCTGATGTTTTTTTTGAAATGCAGACTCTGCGAATTCGCTTGTTTTGAAGTGTAATTTACTATTTTACGAGGCATTAAATGCACATTTTAATTGTGTACACTTTGCATAATATTTGAAGGGTGTTGCAAGAATTGAATATGCCCCATAAATTGTGACGTGAACAAAAAGTGTCGTGCACTTCAAGTATTCGTGGATGTAATTCGAGTGGAGTCCTACCGCGGTAGCATGGGCACATTGAAAATATGTACGTAGATATAATAAGTGCGCTATAATTGAGATTAATACTATGAAATGTTCCACATTTATGTGCATAAATTTTATCAGTAGGATTATATATAGTGTGTGTGTGTCTCTTTATTGCGCGCGATGGCCGATTCTGGGACTGGATGGAGTGTGTGTGTGTGGAAATGGAAGAGAGAGAAGAGGATAGGGACATAATCAAATATTTATTGTACATCACATGTATGTAGATATATTATGTACATGCATGACACACGGCTATTCTGCACATGCGCTCAATAGACCCACAATTAGAGGACTTTAAGTGCACCTCCTTATGTACTATAGTTTTACTTCTCACTCTGGCCATAGCGAATCTGTATGAGATTTCCTTCGTTCCTTTCTATTTTTCCCACTCACTATATCCTATGGCCTTTCTGCGTTCCTTCACAATATACATGTTATTTCAAAATGTGTATTATAGCAAAGGAGAATGTAAGAAGAATAAAGAAGAAAAAAAACACAACACAACACACCACTTGGGGGATTTGAACGTTGGAAAATATAGACAAGAAATTAATGCCAAGAAGTGGTGGGCATGAGGTTGGCAAGAGGGGGAGGGAAGAGGGAGAAGGGTGAGTGAGATGGAGCGATATGGAATGGGTGGCAAAAAAAAGGGAAGAAGACCAAAACGGAAAATGTTATTCGGTTTGGAATTTGTACATAACAATGCGCACATATGTATGCGTGAAAAGATAGGTTTGTTGTATTTAACAGTGAACTCCGCCAGAGAGAGAGTCATGGGGAAAATATCTATGAAAAATGAAGTTATACAATATATATATATGCACGAGCGCAGAGAGCGAATGAAAGAGACGGTGAATATATAATAGCAGATAGATTATTAATCGATCACCGATTTTTCCTCTCTACACACATGTCTCTTGCTCTTTTCCACCTCTAATCGCCTGCATTTTGCCTCTCAATCTATGCTTTCTACCATAAATAATGTGTTTTATTCACTTGTTCTTGTTCTTCCTGTATATGTGTGCTCTCCCTCAAAGATGAATATGAAACAGTTGCTTTGCAAAACATATAACACAATGTATGGTAAATATATATATATATGTATATTTAAAATATTATCATGAGGGGATTTTTTTATTTCGCCAGAACAGCACTCTCAAGTTCTTCTTGTACATCTGAGAGAGAGAGAGAACAAAAGAGAGGTGAAAGAAATAGAATGAGCTCTTCTAGTTTTTCTTTTGTGTTTTATTAATTTCTGTGCCAGAGTGTAAAGAAGAAAAAGAAGAAAAACAAAGGAGAAAAAGAAATTTAACATTTTTAATTCCATTAATTTCATTTTATTTCATACGCTCTGCAATGTGAGCTCTATATATATGTGCATAGTGGTGTTTATTGTGCAAAAAGAAAAACTGTAGTGTATGTAATAACATAAAATATTCACATGCGAAAACGGTCATGAAATAAAAGAACAGTGAGAATGAAGAAAAAAAGAGACGTTGAGAGGAAAATACAGTTAATTTTATATTTATTAGGTATTTTGGGAATTATCATGAGATATTAGCATTTTATTGTTGTCTCTTGACTTTGATATAAATCTCTTTTCAGAAAGTTGGTCAGAAGCACTTTCCCGTTTTGATTTTAAAATTCTGCACTTGAGAGTTGAAAATTGGGGTATAATAGCGGTGGATGAAATTGAAAATGGCAGTGATTTCATCAGCCAGAGACTGTAAAAAAAACCATAATAGAGTTATTGGGAATTGGATTTTTGAGCAGAAATTGAGGGAAATTCGATGGTTAGGAGATTTTGACGCATTGATTGAAATTGGGAATTTTTATCATTAATCACAAAGTGAAGGTGAAGCTCTGAAACTAGTTTATGTGCATCTATCGCTATTCGTCAAGTTCACTCAATTGTACTCAATCTAAGTGGTGTTCATTGAATGGACGATTTGTTCTTGAAAGGGTTTGCAGAATAGATATTTTTTCCAATCATATGAATATTGATTGAAAAATGCAAATATTTTGCTGTATATTCGAAAGAGAAAGAGAGGGAGATAAATAAATTTATACATAAAGTGGCGTATAAATAATACTTTTCAATGACATGACGAAGAATGGGAACGTGTTTACAATTTTAATAATATTGTGACATCATTCGGTCATATTTAAATAGTAATGCAAACATTTAATGACACAAGTTTATGGGATGTTTTTTTTTGCTATTGTTGTTGTTGCCATATTTTTCGGCTATTGAGGTTTCTTATTGTTTGTCTCAAAAATTTATCTTCTCTGCTAAATCTTATTTTTCCTAGTAAAAGAAGAAAAAAAAGTGGAAAGAGAATGTGATTTCTCGTGTTATATATCGTTTTATACATATAGTGTAGAGATGAGAAATGGTATCCTGAGTTTATCTTTTTTTGTTTTTCAAAATAAATTTGCATTTTCCTACTTAAAAACATGTATTTGGCTACTGGCCAGATATTTTAAAAATAAATTCTGTCTTTCTCCTTCTTCTGTGTGCTTCCGAGAAGTTTCTCTTCCCAATTATTTCATGGAAAATGTACAATTTTGTTTATTTCCTTCTGTGATGCTTGTGTATTTGAGTCTTTTCTATATGTTTAATTTTTTTTCTCTCTTCCAACATGAAAAATGTATGAAGAGATATGATTATGAAATGTAATTGTTTTCTCTTCGTACTTTTCTCCGTGGCCTCTATGTGTGATGTGAGTTGAGTAGTCATAGTGGTGTAACGTATGACTATATTATGAATTGAAATCAACTCACTTGTATGCCTTCGTGTGTGGAAAACGATGTGACGAGAGAGAGAGAGAGAGAGAAGAGAGATGTGTGTGAGAGTGAGATGTGGCAAGAAAAAGAAATTTCGCCCCTCTTGCTCTCTTCCTCATTCAATTGGTATGACTGAAAATGCTGGCAACAATATGTATAGAATGTGTATAATGTGGAGATTGGTAGTGTATAAGTCCTCCTTATGTATTATAAATGTACTTTATTTCGCCTTTATATAATCACACACTATCCCTTTTTTACAGTATCATACTCGACTGCTTTAGCACACAAACCGTAATATATGACTATTTCATTTCACTCTGGTCGGTTTCATAGAATTTCAACAGTCGGTCGCGAACCGTTGAAGGTGAAACGCAAGAACGTTTTGTAAATAGGTGTGTTGAAAAGAGGCACATCTTTTGGGAAAAGAAGAAAAAATCCAGTGAATTAAGGGCAAAATTAAATAATAATTTGGTGCATTAGAGAAAGATTTCCCCACGTATGAATCCCATTTTGTGGATTTTTTCTATAAATTTCATGTGAATTGAGAAAAGAGACAGAGAGAGAGAGAGAGAGAGTGAATAGATTTTCCCTGAGTGTTCATTGGCTTTGTGAGTGAATCATACAATTTTTGTATGTTGAACCCTCTTTTCCCCCATTTTTCCAACAACCCCAATGGGGATTACTAGGTGTAGCTGAAGTAATATTGTGTGTTAATTAGACGTAAATTAATTGCATCCTAAGTACGTAACTTTTAAGCATTTTCGATTAATGAGTAAAGTGAATTTTCGTACGTAGTCACGATAGGAGTAATAAAAATTTCTCTTAAAAGATTCTTGTGAGAAGATTGACTCGGACAAGACTGTGTCAGTGCATTTGATTCTATCGACAAGATATCTAAAATATATTCAATTGCTACCAGACTGTTAGTGTGAAGACAATGAGTGGTGTGGCCCATTAAAAATGCTAATTGACGTCGATTGCGCGCTAATGAGGATTAAAAACTGTTCCTAAACACCTTGAGAGAAGCTTTTGAATCCATCTGTGAAGAATTGTTGGCTTAGATTTCATTCAATTGATCACGGTAAAGTGATTTTTTTTGCACCTTTTTCTCTCCAATGTGTTTGTGAAGTTGTGAGAAGCACGACGCTAAAGTAGATTTTATTCAATTAATGGAATAAAAGAAAAAAAAACTTATGAAGCCAACATTGTAACTCTGAGAGTTGACGTCATCTCAATACTTAAAAAGTGATTTGTGTGTTCTTTTGAAGTTGATGTATATAAATAGATGGTGAAGAAATAAAAGTACTTGCTCATTTTGTTTGAGTAATTAACAGAGAGATTGAAAGAGAACTTGGTAGAAATTACCTTAAATTTACTGTGAAGGACATTATAAATTGAATATTCGGTATAAAAAAAAAGCAGAGAATTCATATACAAGTCGTGGCTGAAGGACGTGAGGAAAGAAGTAGAGAGGAGTTATGTGAATAGAAAATAATAATCATTCCCTTTATGTGTGGCGTGCATTAGTGCATTTGACAATGGAATAAAGAGAGGAGAATTAGTGGTGGAATCACACGAAAACGGCAATCGGCAGAGGGAAGGAGAGAGAAAGAAAGAGAGAGAGAATAAGTTGGGAAAAGTGTGAGTGTGGATAAATTACAGATGAGAATCATTATACTGACGTCACTGGTGACATTCAAAATGCCTGCAAAGAGTGTAGAATGAAATATCACATTCCCTATTCAGCCTGGTATGTGTTAAGATTCACTTTGACTATAATAATAATAATAATAATAATAAATTTTTCATCTTTATGTGGCCTTTCTTGCAAAACACAATTTTGATAAATTTGAGGCCGCGGCCATATTGAGACTTTTTCTTCTGTGTGCAGAAGGAAAAATTATGAAGAAATGTATATTTTCCACTCTTTTCCCATGAAGTGCGTATTTGCTATGTTGCATAAGACTTAACGTGGAGGGGAAAGAAATGAGTGGAAAATTCAATATTTTCCATAATTTTTCGCACTGCATGTCGCTGAGTGTGACCGCGACCTTATGTTGATTTACTCCAAGGATGCAGACAGAGAGACGGAATGTTGTATTGTGAAAGTATTCAATTGTCAACCTATTTCTTTCTGTGAAATATGGAAAATCCATTATATCAATGATTCATTCATATGCATAAATGCGTTCTAGGGTTTGATTTCACAATTTGTACATGAAGAAAAAAGCGTCATTTGAACTTTTGTGTGCATTTTGACAAAATGGTTGACTTGAATTGCACATTTTGTGAAAGAAAAGGGAGAGAAAACAAATAAAAGGAGAGAGAAATGAGCATAAATAGAAAAAAAAGAGAAGTAAATCACATAAATAAGTGGAGAAAAACTCGTTAGTTGTAAATACTTCATAACACAACATATGTATATTGTGGAAATGAAGGAGAAACTACATCGTGAAGTATCTTCTCTTGCTATTTAACCATGTTGGTCACACTGTAATATTTAATTGCCTAACATGACATCCAGTGCAATCAAACGAGTTTAAGTGGATCTGGGCAAAAACTTGATCTACGAAACTCGATATTGTGTGACCAGTTTAGGTACTGAAATGACTGAAATATTCTTTCTGGAATTGTGGTTGGAAAAATGCGAAAAATTAAATGGATTGAATTCAAAATTTAATACTATTTGTGTGTTGAATGGATTGCAATTGTGAAAAATTGACAAAATTCACCTATGAATCGATTAATATAAAATCAATCGACTTGCAATGTTTTGCATTCCACTGAATAATGACTTTGTATCACATTGAATGCATTTATTTACTACTTCTCATACAATATTATTATACAGTTCCAAACTCAAAACCGCAATGTTTTTTTTCTCTCCTAAAATTGCCTTATGCGTATAAACATATTGTGTGTGTTATTTACTGCAATATTCTGTTTACTAATCCTTGTAAATTCACAATGGCGATGACTAAATTGAAATATACTTGAGGAATATATAAGGAAAACGTGGTAATCTGGTGTTTGTAATTAAATTTTGATAAGAATTTTGAAAATGGCATTTGACCTATATTGTACGTCATTTAAAAATAGCGAACCTCCACCACAAAAATGGAAACCTACTTTGAAGTTGATGTTGAGTGATATCCATTAGATAAGAAATATATGTAACAAACACATCTCGCTGAAGTAAATAATGTTACAATATGTGTGAAATATCAGCGAAATTTTTCTTATAGCATTGAAAAACAGTTAGGGGTAAGTGGGGCAGCTTCAGATTCGAAATGCTGTTCCAACTTTAGGATTTTTTCTTGAAAAATCGGCTGAATATATTGAAATAATCACAACGCTCAAATAAACTCTCGTCTATTGAGCTTCAGAAAATGCCTTTCATTGGGGATTAAAACTGATGGTTTTTCCTCTAAAGGAGACTAAAAAGAATATTGTAATTAATCTGAAACTGCCCCGCACGGGGATGTTTCGGATTGCTCTGGGGCAGTTTCAGATTTTCACTTATATTTACCATAAATTCCATTGTGGAATTGTAGAATCGCGGGCAAATGATCACTTTGATATCTATTCTACACACTGAAACTGTTTATTTCGCTAAAAATCGCCTTTAAAGTAATATTTTCGCGACTTTTCTGGACCCTTGCACGCACTGTCAAAATGTCTGAGCGAAAAGCAAGTTGCCCGTCATTTTTCCTGTGTCGCAACGCCACCATGCGTGAGTGGTGGCAACTTGACGCGCCGTGAAAGTTCCGCGCAAAATGTTTCGCGATTGATGATTGATTTTCGCGTGTATTTTCTCACTTTTCCACTAAGAAGTCGTTTAACGTGATGAAGCAATGCAGCACAGAACGGCACTTTGTGAAAAATCTTCAATATTTGCCACAAGAAAATTTCGACCGTGGTGTTGCGTCAGACTGTCAGAGCGCGCTGTTGTCAGTCCGTGGCGATCCGAAACTGCCCCGTGTGCAGTGTTTGTGCATTTTCCACCACCCACTGAAAAGGCCGTGATCAGGAGGAAAAGTTCGGGCATATTTAGAATCTCTACTTAATTCTCAAGAACCTTTGATTGTGTTTCACGCGAATTGTGGCTTTTTTAATGGAGAAAACACGCAATCAATTCGGCAGCAAAATTCTAGTTTGTGAGTGATTTTCAATTTTCACTTATTTTTTCTAAACAGTCAAGGCAAATCCTGTGCAAATTTTCGTCAATTGTAGTCCTTAAGGACTACAAACATTGTGTGAAGACCAGGAATTTATTCATGTAAAAATCTCTGAGAAAATTAAGAAATCTGAAGCTGCCCCAATCTGAAGCTGCCCCATTTACCCCTACAAATTCAGGGTTTCAAACAATTATTTAATATTGAGTGCAAAGCCCACAGAATGTGTCGAATTACATATTTGTGGTAACATTGAAAATATTATTATTAATTGTTGTGAAGAATTGTAATAGCTGAACAAGAGAGAATTTATGTCAGACGCCGGAAAAGCTCAAGTGAAAGTTCATTGAAAATTTAAGTCGTAACCAACGATGGCACATTCATCGATGAGTTGTGCACTCAAGTGTTAAAATGTGAATTGCGCCACGAATAGAGAAAAGGAGAAATATGTAAAATGTAAGAACCTATAAATAACAAGTTTCCAAGTAAGATATACATATATATTTGTAGATATACTCATACCAAAATATCTACTTTATTTACTGACTCTTTTTTTTCTATTTCTCTACACAATTGAGTGTTTTTGTGATGTTTTCTCGGGGCTTTTTTTCTGGGTCTCTGAGCTCCACTGTGAAATACCTCGTTCCCTTTTAAATACATAAAGAGGCATGAAAAACATTTGTTATGTAGAGACGAAAGAGGTAGAAAAAAAATGTATACCGTGAGTCATAAATAAACATTTTCAAATGAAAGTATTATTCTGGTGAGTGACTTGGCGGAGAGACAAAAAGGACAGGGGAAGAATCAACACACAAGAGGAAGAATTTGGATGATAAGAAGGATGGACAGGAGGGGAAAATTACTACAAGCCATATTATAATTCAATTCTCTATATATATATTTTATCTTTCTTCATTTCTTGTGCGAAATCGTGCCAGTTAAGCATTAGTGTGTGAGTTATTTTGGTCTGACGAGAAGAAACATGTGAATAGAGAGAGAAAAAAAGAGGTGGAGAATGTGATTTGTGCATTTTGGTCGTTAATTTGTGTGTATGATCCATTTAAGTTAGAGGTCGATGACTTAACATGCATGAAATTTAGAACGATCTAAATTAATTAAACTTGAGAATTGAAAATAAACTCTTGTACGGTCTGCCGGACGGGAGAATTCAGGGGAAAATCAATAAATCTATAAATAAGTTGGGCATGTGTTTTAAATTTGGACTGATTAGAGACTACAATTTATGGGTATAGAGAAAATACGCAAATAAGCAAACTGTAATTGACCAAAGGAAGAACGTTGTGAAAAGGAAAATTCAATTTTTCCCCTCAAATAATGTCACTCTATTAATTGGGAATTTATTTTAATCACAGAATCAGAAAGGAACTGAAAAGCTTTATTTCTCTGTTCCATAATATTTTATAGAGCTTTATCACGTTATTGAATTTCAAGGGCATTTGCATGGAATTATTTTTGAGTCACAAACAAGAGTAAAAAAAAGAATAATACGCAAAGTGTGAGAAACACATGGAATTCCATAAAGTGTGAGAAGCACAAGAAAAAAAAATACGACACATTTTGTGTTATCAGGGTAACAGGAAATATTTGCAATTATTCCACGACATAAAATGAGAATATCAACTGAAAGTGCTAATGAAATAATCTTACAACAATACTGTCTGATTAGCAGTTTAATTCTTTGAGACTTGACTCCATTTCACTTGGCACAACAATCTAGTGAGAGAGAGACGCGTCACAAAGATTGTGTTTGTTTGTGCCTTTTTTTCTATGCGATTGTGAATGTATCATATCTCAAGAGGCTCATGACAGAAAAAAAGAGGCTAATTTATTACGTTGCAAAATCTTGTGTATGGAAACACGAGTCGGCATTTATCGCACTGCGGTCTTGATAACGTTTGCAAAAAATGTGCTGAGATGATAAAATGTCACACGAATTGTGGGTCTTATGTGTGAAAATCATCAATATATAAAGCACATGTTTTGAGAAACAAGAACTAAACAGCAAGATGCTTATGTGAAATCTATTTCGAAGATAATAAGCATTATATATATGTGGCTAGTTTTTCCTATTTCCAATTCGACGGGTGAATCCAAAACTATGGAAAGTCGTTTTTTGATAATTGACGTCTTATGTGTTTTTGGATTAATCTTAAAGTCTTCTATCACGTGTGAAAATATTACATTGGGTTCATCGGCAAAAATGAAAGAAATAAGATTTTACTTAAAAAACAAGAAATCCAGAAATGACCAGAAATCCATCGTGAGTGTCTTTCGGTTTATAGACGGAAGATGAAAGTGTGAAACAAGATGGGCAGGAAAAATGTTAAAAAGTTGATTTTTACGAATTGTTTGGAAAGAAAAAGAACACGAAGACTATCAAAAATCGACTTATTGTACCAAATTTCTCCAATTCGTCTATCAACTTTCCGTATTTTAGTTAATATTTCAACAAATAACAGTGGAATAATCTGGGAAATATTACATAAAAATAGAATAGAGCAATATTATCAATTTACTGGAAGATAACGGGGAGTTTATGTAAAAAATTAGTAAAATTTCAAAGCAATATTTTCTTTTAAACTTCAAATCGCTCTACTGAAAAATGGCGAATTTGACTTTTGATAGTCTTCAAGGCACCCGTCAAATTGACTTTTTTCTCTTTATTATATACGGTTGAAGAGATATTTCTGTCTTTTTTTCTGTACACTAAACGGAATAACCAAAAAGATATAGCTTAAATTTGACTAGAAGTTTGTATACAAACATTTTAGTAAATACTAGCAAATGAGAATAGAAATTTTTTACATAACTCTATGTGTCAGATATTTACATATAATTACAATTCTGAGCATTCCACTAAAATAGTAACCGTGAGGCGTGAATATATACCGTAACATATTATAAGTATTATACAGCACATAAGCAATACATAATGTAATAGACGTTCGTGCCGCACATGGTGGTGAAGCATTGTTGTTGATATATAAAAATGCCAAGTATACGGCACAATAAAATGCTTCTACTTTTATAAATAATTGCTAATATAATGTGCTTAAGTGCGTATACATATTTTGCTCTCTGTGATCAAGTGAACCGCACTCAATATTTTCACTCCTCTCACTCACTTTATAATCTTTTACAGTGACTTAGGCTAAAAATATGTGTACAATATGTTAAGTCACGCTCATATACCATATATTATATGTTCATAATGTGTATGTGTTAATAATCATGAGATGAATAATCAAAAATATGTGTATTTTCTTACTCATGGAAAATGTACGAAGAGAAAAATAGTAATCTTTATGTTGTCCACACTATAGAAGAATGAAGTAAGAGCATAAAGTACCGGCGCTGTAAAGTGCAATGTTGTGTCTAAGAATGTGCATATAATATTTGACTTTTCGAGCCAAACTCTACATGAGTTTTGCAGTATGTGGTGAAATTAATTTATAATAATCAATACAGTACAAAGTCATGTACAGGGAACAACATTTTATGTGATGTTCAGGTTTAAATTAACATTTGCGGCAATAATTTCTCTTCACAATTTCAGTAAAAGAGATTTTTTTGAATGTGTATTTTGCACATGGCATGTGTTGGCAGTCGTTGTCTTTCATTCCAAATGTTGCATGTCGATTGAAAATAATGCATTGTATATAAAATGTTCACTCTCATTTAGTGTCAAGTACATAATAAAAGATTAATGCGTACATAATGGAATAATTGAGGAATCACAAGCGTGATCGCTATTCACAACACACATTCAATTCGTTTTGGGAATAAAATAAATACTTTATATGTCTAAAAGACTAAAGATCTTTCTGATTTTTTTGCCTCATCTCACTCTGTCACATTTTCGAGGTTCTATTTTTCCATACAGATGAAATAAATCAGAAGACAGTTCAAGATCTCACATAAATGGTATATATTAATTCAATTGAAATGATGTTTTATACATTTGATCACATGCTTTTTATATAAGAAGAAATGCTAAGAATTCATTGAGAAGTCTTTTGTATAGTTGTCAACACGCAGTGCAGATTGAAATGCCTTTAAAACTCTGCCAAAATGAAATCCTCTTGATCTCTCATTCTTTGTGGAATTTATATTTATGGGAAATTCGCAAAAAAACACACATAGACAGAACGAAAGTAAAAACACTTATTCGTCAGTGGATTGTAGAGATATGAGAGGAGAAAATGTTGGCTCCAATCCAAATGGACACATAATATGCTTATGTATATTTTAATAGCAGAGAAAAGTCATATTATACAAATACAATGGCAAAATGCAATTTCACAGTATGTTCTTGACAGAAATGGCTCTCCTTTAGACACACACGCACAGGATGTCATACATTTCTGAGATAGTAAACATCATACTTATTTATGATATGAGAATTAAATTCCCACATCCGTGTTTGGTGTAAATGAAGTCAAACTAATTGGGGAATCTCTTTTTGTCTGTCTGATTTGCAGGGAGAGGCGAGATATTGAATATCGCGGAAGTGAGAAACACAAGGAGATCGAACGCGAGAGGATGGATCGTCAAGTGCAGCATCAGCAGCAACAGTCACACGAGCGTCAGGACAAGCAGTCGTGCACGACGGCCGAACAGGCGGTGAGCAAACACTTTGAGGAATCTCTTCGTAATGTTAAAGATAAGGTAAATATTTGGTATCAGCATTTTATGTTAAATAGGCAAGTAGTTGTGACTTTGCATCTTGTTGCGAGACTTCTTGTGTAAGTTTGAGAATGCGACATCAGAAAGTAAAAGAATTCATTCACTTGTATATTCGACGGGTGAATCGAAAACTATGAAAAGCCAAAATCGCAATTTTTCAGCACAGCAAGTTCAAAATTTATCGTTATTACAGCTGCGAAATTTTCCAAATTTACTTCAAAACCCTCAAAACACCTTCAAATCGTCCGTTAAAGTGCAAATATTGCTCTGTATTAATTATTTTGTAAATATTTTATTGATATTTATTGAAATTTTGGCTAAAATATGGTAAAATTAATAGAAAATCGGAAAATATTACTTTCTAAAGTTGATTTCAAGTATAAAAAATTAAAAGATATGATAAATATTCAATCAAAGTCTAAAAAACATTTTAAGATAATTCTGAAAATCTAAAATTATTTCCTGAAAAGATATTTTATACGTTTCACTGCAATTTTTGAGACATTTTTCATGGAAAAAATTGTACAGCGTAAACAATGAATAATTCGACTTTTCATTCAGAAAACATGACAATTTTTTTCCATTTGTGCTTTTTAGATAAATAAGATTTTATACAAATCTCAAAAGTTTTATACAGAAAGAGCAAATAAAAAGCTTTTCAAAAATACATGAAGACGAAAACTATGATAAATCGACTTTTCATAGTTTTCTATTCATCCGTCGATATGAAAATTTGAGCGATATTCTTCCTTGAGTAACAAGAGTTGCTGTAGATGAGAAGAAAAAAAAGGCTGTTAAAGACGAGCAGTCAAAATCTGTACAAATTATGCCGGCGGCTTAGTGTTGTGGCTTAATTGTTTCTGTATTTATTTATGCAAATGCTGGGACATCTCCTATTAACCGTCTCCGTGTGTGTTTGCTCTGATCAGAAGAGTGAAGAATTTCAACTATTTGTGTGTTTAGAATAAAATAAAACTATTCCATGCCTCGGGAGGTACACAGAGTACATATTTTCTCGCTTTTTACCCACAATAATACTCGTTGAGCTACAAATTCTCGGAATTGATGTTTAAATTTTCTGTCCGCTGAATCACTAGCACGTTTATTTTCTGTAGTATTTCACTATTAACCTTGAAGACGTTTTTTTTTTCAATATGTAAATGAGTTGTTTTCCACTGTGATACAATTTTTTCTTCTTCCTTAGACTACATTGTGTATTAAATGTTTGAAAAAGCATAATAATTTGGGGAAATATAAATCCTCATATTTTATTAATCATTTCGATGAAACTGAGTATAATAAAATTGATGATGATTAAATAAAGGAATAAAAGAAAACGTATTTAGTCTGTTTAACCTTTAAATATGTTATGAGGTAAATGATCGATAATTTCTGGGTATATACAAATATTTCATTAAAGTTTCATCTAATTTCTGTATATATTTCTCCCATAAAATATGCATGAACAATTGAGTTGAAATTCTTCTGCACTTAGTGGCACGTGAGAAGTGCAAACACAAGTGCGTTAAGATGAGATGTCTGGCAGGTAGATGAAATTGCCTCGGGAGGCGCATTATGTGTATCCACAAGTGATGTGATGAAATTGCCATTACGAGAAAAGAGGTAATCCCTGAGCAATATGTATTGTCTCTTTTGCAGCATATGCACTCGGCATGGACGCTCAACACACTCCCGCCACAGAATCCAGTTCCACACTTGTCCCACATCAGTATACCTGCGCACATAGTGCCCTCGGTGAGTGGCATCCAGACGTCGGTTGTGGATGGCAGTGTTAGTGTAGTGACGGGAAACTCGGGCGGCGGCGTCGTTTCTGGGGGAGGAAGTGGCAGTAGTGATCCAAATCAGGAGGACAAGCGCCGGCGAATGGCGGAACATGAGCGAATTGTGGCAGCGGTGGCGGATCGGGATAGTCGTGAGCGCGAAAGGGAGAGAGAGCGTGAGAAGGAGCTAGAGCGCCTACGGCAGCAGGAGCAACAGAGGGCATACTACATGCAATCTGGGGTAAGTTTATACACTCAAGCCCTTCTTGCCCTCTGTGGTGCACTTTATTGTGCAATATTCATTACACGAAGGGTGTCTTTTTTCTTTGTGTGTTTGCCAAAGTGCGTCAGCCAAAGGAGATCAAAAAGGAACAAGTTGAATAATACCTGTGTTATCATTAAGGAAATTACTTTTGTTCTCTCTGTGATAGAATTATAGACTTCTTCTCTCCCTTTTTGTTAAGGAGACAGACAATTCACACACATTGAGAACTTTTCCTTATTGATGTTACAGGTTCAGCGAGCACAGACGAAAAGTGCGACTGACTATCATCGGGGAATTTCGATTGCACCACCGCCCAAAGTGAGACGCGATGATGAGAAGGCAAGTCCCATGAAGGATCTCAATACACATCAGCCATTTACATTGTACAGTGGTTTTACCGGTTATCCTCCGTCGGCATTTCAAAAGGATATTAAGGTGAGTTGCAATGGCTGTTTGTCAGTGATTGGATGATGTGAATAGCGAGTCAATAATTGAATTTGTGGCAACTTTGCGTCATTTGTCAAGTTAGATTTTGCATTGTAAATGGATTATCGTGATATTTGAATTGAAGGGTGTTGAATTCTGCGAATTTAGTCGTCTCTGAAATCAAATGACAGCAATTAAAAAGAAGAGTTATTAAGGATATTATTAGATTTCACGGATTTCACTCTAAATCACGATGAGTAATGAAATATTTTACAAAACTATGACTAAACATTTTTGCATTTGAACTTGAAGTGTTTGAGCTTGTTGTGTGTTTTGAGAAGCAATATATATTTTCAATATTATTTTCTATATAAAATACATTCAATTAATATAAACACACATCGTGTATTTTCTTTCATGCTGTTGTGTGTTGTGAAGAAATCGTGCTGACATGTTTTTCTCTCATACATTTTTTATTTGACTTGAATTGCAATCACGATGAAAATGTGGAAGAAATTAATTGGATAAATAAGCAAAGTTTTGCTATTAATGGCTTTAAAAGAAAATTAATGAATAAATCAGGGATGTAAGAAAGTGAAAAAAAACAACAATTTTCAATTTATTAGCTCTTACACAAATTGGCTTAAAAATTTGCAGTCCAGACCTTATCACGTTTTTCTTTTTTTCTATAATGAAATAAAGCTGCCTTGAGATAGCCTTTTTATGCTTCGTGTTTTCTTTTTTCCTTCGGTGAAATGTAATTCGCTAAAGTATGTTTTTCAATAAATGCTAAAGTTTGAATTCTTGGAAAATGGATGGTGTATTTTGTAACCATAGTGAAATGGTATATTATGCTGTTGAGCAGAAGCGATAAGATAATGTTTAATGCAATTTCATTCGCTATATATATATATATATACAAAAGTTGATGTCGTTTTTTTAAAATATGTCGAGAAATATGAGACAGTTTCGGCTGATAATGTGTGGGTTTGCAAAATAGAGAGAGAGAAATAAAAAAAAATTGGTTTTATATGTTTAAAGCCGACGACTGTATTCTGTAACAAATCTCTGTCGTTATGCGTGTATAATGAGTATGCCTTGAATGGGAGAAGCAATGTAATACGATCGTTGTGGAGTATGTGAAGTATTTTTTGCTCTATAAATGATTCAATGCCATTTCTTTCATAAATCGTAATAATTAATGTGATTTTTTTCTCCGTCTCTCTTTCTCGGGCACTCACTCACTGCGCGCGCTGTGTTATATGGCTTTGTGGGATATGACGACGCTTGGTTATTGTGTAGACAAAACAAGAAATGTCTCTGCCAGCACCACCACCTCTGATGTCTGATGTGAAACATTCGACGGGTGTTATTGTGAAGCACGACACGAATGCAATAAAGCAGTCGTCGATGCAAGTTGTGCACACACCTAAGCAGCAGCAGCAGCAGCAGGCTCACTACAAGACTGTTTCTGGTGGTGTTCCAGTGTCTGCCGGTGCAACGCCACATATAATGTACGACTATCGTGTGGCGCAGCAGCATGGAGCTCCTCATGATAGGTACAAGCAGCAGACGGTGTCAGTGATGGCATCACCCCAGTCAACGTTTGGACATGCGGTGTCTGTAACGAAGCAGCCTCAGCAGCAGCAGCAGCAGCAGCAGCAATCGCAGTCGCCGCAAGTGCAACAAGTTCAACAGCCACCACCTCAAGTGCAGCAACCGCAATCGCAGCAGCATGTTCATGTGCAGAGTAAGTCGAAGGTGTCATCCCCGGCGCCGTCGCACATCTACGGGAAGCCCAGTGGGGCTGGGATTGTGAGTGGAATTCCCGTGTGCCGACCGCAGGAATCGTCTGTGCACGTGGTGTCGAAAGCATCGTCGCCTAGTCCATTCCATGCTCACATCTACGGCCCACCGACGGTTCCACCGCCGCCGGCACACTCGTCCCGCTCCATTCTCTACGACGGACGAATGTTCACTGCGGCTCCTGCTGTGAAGCAGTCCATGCCGCTCTCAATGCACGGCACATCTCCACCGACGGCGGCGGCAGCGCCGCTCCCCATCTCCAGGTCACCTGGAGTGATGCTACCTGTGATTGCGCAACAGCACGCGAATAGTGTTCAAGTGGCCGCGTCCAACTCCTTCCAGACACAACCGCTGGATCTCGGTGTGTCAGACAGGAATCGCGATGACAGCAAGACGTCGCCGAAGCGAAAGGGCGCGCCCACGGGCAGTCCGATGCAGTGCGAAGTGAAGAAGAAGAGGACTGAAATGGTGCCACAACCGCTTCCAGTGAAGCATCACTCGGTGCAGCAGCACTATCTGCAGCAGGTGCCACTTCAGCAAATGCCACCGTCACACTATCTCCTGCCGCAGCAGCAGCAGCAGCAGCAGCAGCAGCAGCAGAACATGCCACTGGCACTGAATGTGAATGCCCAGCAGCCGCCGACGATGACGCCACCCATGTCTGTGAGTCCGATGGATCAGAGGGTGGCGTCGCCTCTGGTCACTGCCAGCACGACAGTTCCTTACGTGGAGGCGCCGAAAGTGCCAAAACAGCCAATGCTCCCTGATGGGATCAATCCCACTGTCACCATCATGACGACGGAGGTGGCGAATAATGTGAAGAGCCCGAGTGTCACGGTGGCGGCGACATACAAAGTCAACTCTGTGGTCACGTCGGTGCGAGTGAACTCGGCCGATGGCTCAAGCCGTACGGCACTCAGTGATAACTCTAGTCCGGCACCCAGTCCGGAATTGCGAAGTTCTCCAGCGACTCCAGCCAAAATTGTCACTGAGCCGGAGAAATCATCTAGTCCTGGTGAGTTTTGTTGTTTGTAGTCTGTGGCAATATAGTCTTCAGTTCTCACACACACTTCTCTTGTCACTCCTGCAGCCCCCAAACCCAACGCACCGCGGCATTTGAAGAAGGCATGGCTTCAGCGCCACACAGGAGAAGACTTGGAGGATAGCACGGGCATAACTGGCGGTGGAAGCTGTGTAAAGCTACCACTGACACTCAATACCACCCCAATTAGCAATAGTGAGCAATCGACCACTAATAGCCATAGTACAACAGTGGCTTCCACGAATTCCACAACGCACTCGACAGTGCATTCTATTCATAATGTCGGTACTATGGCTATAAATAGTATCAACAAAACCAAAACTCTAGGTATGTTTGTAACAAATACGATCTGCATTCGATTGGGGGGTGTTTTTTCTGTTTGTTTGTTCATAATGGTGTTGTTGATTTTGCAGTTACTGGAGGTAAAACAAATCAACATCCAAAAAAGAGTGCAGTCAGCAATCAAAATAACATCAGTCGAGACAATGGACACAATTCAGATTCCAACCAGAAAGAGGATAGTTCCAGTTCAGATCAGGTAAAGAATATGTTTGTATTACATGTGTTAACAGACAGTGAATTGTCTGGATGTGAATCCATGTTTAATCCCCAAGAAAAAAAGAATTTATTGGGACTTTTTGTCATATGATTTATTGGATATACATTTCCGAGAATTGATGTATCAGAGAGAGAGAGAGAGACTGATATCCGTGTCTATATATAGAGAGAATTTAATGACCATGTGTACATAATATGTGCTTTGCTGCCTCCCCCGCAGGAACGTCCTCCGAAGAGTCCTCCAAAGCGAAAACCCATTAAGGTGAAGCGACGGAAGGGTGGCGCGCGAAGGCATGCGGATGAGAGCAAAAAGAAGAGGGTGAGTAATTAATAGTCACTGCAGGTTCACAATGATGCTCAAATTCAGAGGAATAATTAAGTAATTTCTCCTTTCGGTGTTTCGAATGCACGAGCAGCAGGCGAGCGAAAGTGATAAGGACAGTGAAAGTGATAAGGAGAGCATATCTGATAAGGATAGCGATAGCACGAGTGCGTCATTGGGGAAGAAGACAAATGGCAGTGCAGCAGCAAATTCGGCAATTGTGAAGGAGCCACGAAAGCGCGGTCGACGGCCAAAGAATGCAAAAGATGAAGCAAGGTAATGACAATATTTGTGTTTGATATATATATTTTTATTCTTTACTTCATATTATTATTTATAAGATGATAAGATATGAGATTTGTGCTACTTTTCTTTTCTTCTGTTTCATTTCGATTACACTCTGTTGTTTTTTTTTTTACAAATGTTTTGGTTCTTTTTGAATTTGATTGTAAAGAAAGAGAAAAAGATTGATGAAGATTCATGCGTAAAAATTTGCATTAATGAATTAGCTTTAATGTTGGGGTCTGTGATCGATTAATTGAAACTTACGACAGTACTAAAAAAAAGCAAAAAGACGAGACGAATCCACTGAGGGACCCATTCTGTAAGCCACCCATATCGCAGCTGAAGAAGACGGGAGAGTCATTTCTGCAGGACGGTCCGTGCTTCGAAGTGGCGCCCAAATTGGCCAAATGTCGAGAATGTCGCTGGACACCAAATCAACGATCCAAGAATACACCAAACATATTTTGTCGCTTCTATGCTTTTCGTCGCTTGAGGTGAGTTGGGAAAATGTTGTTGCTTCTCACGCTTGAGGAATTTGATTTTCATAATATCCAATTTGATTTTAAAAATAGATACACAAAGAATGGTCAATTGGCTATTGCCGGCTTCTCGGATCCCTACAAAGATCCGAAGGAGGAGGACTTGAAGCTGTGGATTCCCGATGCCGACAGTCCACCTTCTGTGCTGGACTTGCAAGGAGCACGATTTCTGCTCGCCTACGTTGCTGACCAATTCTGCGATCTGGTGCATCAGGAGAAGGAAGCAATGGCTGAGCATATGGCAGACGGTGAGTTCGCATTCATTGCCTATCATTTGACAATTCAATGGTTCAATTGTGTGAATATTATCAAATGAATTCTCATGTTTACGCTGGACTTTGTGATTAAAAAAATAATATATGGCTAAGAGATAGAATTCGATATTGTTCAACAAAAAGTCTAGTTGAAGGGGTGTTTTTTTACGTATGGCATTGAATTTCATAAAAGCTATTTTGCCCCGTGGTGAAAATATTGAATTTTGGAATAATGACAATGCAACGGAACAGGATTACATAAAAGGGGATGCAGAGAAGAAAAAAAAACAACAAACATTGTCATATGTGCAAAATGTTGTCTGATGAAATAATACTTGCCAATTAACATTTAATATTTGGTGATAAAGAGTGAAAGACTACAGATATTCTGCAGCTATATATTGTAGTCATAATTAGTGGATTAACTTTTCTGCACAGCGCGCAATATGCTAAATGAATTTCCCCAAATTTATATGGCAATAATTTCACGTGGAATTTGATTTTTATTTAATGGATTATAAAGTTCAACACTAATATCAGACAACAAAGACTATTTGATAATGTATTTTGAACATTAAATTAATGATTTTACCCCCATTTGAATTCACAGACAAAACCATCGCATGGAAGCGTGTTGTTCAGGGCGTCCGGGAGATGTGTGATGTGTGTGAGACTACACTGTTCAATTTCCACTGGGCTTGCAACAAGTGTGGCTTCGTTGTCTGCATTGATTGCTACAAGGTAAGGAATATACATTCTTATGGCTATTATTCTTTGTCTGTAGATTTTTCTTAACTCTCTAATCTCTTTTGGGTGTTTTGCATTTGCAGGGCCGAAAGCATGGATCTGACAAGACTTGGGGTGAAATTGGTGGCAAGGATCGTGATGACTTTTCGTGGTTGCTGTGCACAAATAAGGCCATTCATGAGCAGGAGAAGTTGATGCTGACACAGATAATAGCTGGTGATTCCCTTCAAGTGCTCACGCGTCAAATGCACGAGGTGAGATCAATGTGGAATATTCCGTCATTCTGTGGCTGCACACTGATGGTGGAGCAACACTCGAAGGCGACAAATGGTGTGTGCAAGGAGTACATAAAGCGTCTCCTGAAGAACGATGTGAATGGCATAAAGAAGGAGGTGAAAATTGAGGGCACTTTTTCGAATGGTTCCATCAAGCAGGAGGACAATAATTCATCAGCACTGTCGTGGTTGGCGGAAGTGGCATTGCAGAATGAGGTGAAGAAGAATGGTGCCAAGGATGGTGGGGAGAAGCGTGAGAATCCCAATGACTCAGATTCAGACGATCCATCGCATTCGACCCTGAGAGAGTTGCTCATTCGGCCATCGGGTAAATTGAATGGCAGTCGAACGAGTTCGCCGGTTGGGAAGCCGACAAAAGATGTCCTGACGGAGAATCTCGATACGGCCATTGCGGATGCACTCACTGACCAGCGAGATCCGTTGATGGAGCAATTCCAGAATGCACACTATGTCTCTGGCAAGGACCGGAAAGTGTTCAACAACGTGCCGATTCGCATCATGACAATGGTGGAGTCCAAGTCAATGTATCCCGATGTGCCGCACAGTTGGCTCTGTGATGGCAAACTCTTGCGCCTGATGGATCCCGCGGCGCCGAACAACATTAAGATATTCCAGGAGCAATGGCGACGTGCTCA
This sequence comes from Phlebotomus argentipes, assembly GCF_947086385.1. Classification (NCBI taxonomy): domain Eukaryota; kingdom Metazoa; phylum Arthropoda; class Insecta; order Diptera; family Psychodidae; genus Phlebotomus; species Phlebotomus argentipes. Next base: position 7,169,688 of record NW_026776174.1, read on the forward strand.
GCCTGTTCTGGTGTCTGACGTGGCCAAGAGACTCACACCGGATCTTTGGCTGCCAGAGTCATTTTCGCGTGACTTTGGTGACGAGAAGAATGATCTGGTGAATTGTCTGAATGGGAAATTGGTGGCGAATCAGCAGATGAGGAAATTCTGGGATGGCTTTGAGTACATTAACAAGCGTCTCAAGACTGAAAAGGGACAACCGATGCTGCTGAAGCTGAAGGATTGGCCACCGGGTGAGGATTTTGCTGAAATGCTACCGAGCAGATTTGCTGATCTCATGAAGGCGCTGCCACTGGCCGAATACACACAGCGCAATGGGCGTCTCAATTTGGCTGGTCATCTGCCAGATTGCTTTGTGCGTCCGGATTTGGGGCCCAAAATGTACAATGCCTACGGATCGGCACTGTATCCGTCCAAGGGCACGACAAATCTCCACTTGGACATCTCGGATGCGGTGAATTTGATGATGTACGTTGGCATACCGAAGGACACGGACGAGGAGGAGACGATCAAGGCGGCGTTTCGTGCCATCGATGAGGCGGGATGTGATATCCTGACGAAGCGCCGTGTGCGCGACAAGGGTGAACTGCCGGGCGCTCTGTGGCACATCTATGCGCCGCGAGATGCTGACAAGATACGCGACTTGCTGAATAAGATCACGCTGGAGAAGGGCTACTGTCTCGAGCCCCATCATGATCCCATTCACGATCAGGCGTGGTATCTTGACGGGCCGCTGCGGGAGAGGCTGTACAAGGAGTACGGCGTGGAGGGATATCCGATTGCCCAGTGTCTGGGCGATGCGGTGTTCATTCCCGCCGGGGCGCCGCATCAGGTGCGCAATTTGCACAATTGCATCAAGGTGGCGCAGGACTTTGTGTCGCCGGAAAATGTGACAAAGTGCTTCGATCTCACACAAGAATTTCGCAATCTCACTGACACACACTCAAATCATGAAGACAAGCTGCAGATCAAGAATATCATTTACCATGCGGTGAAGGATGCCATTGGGTGTCTCTCGTACGCTCTCAATCAGCGTGTCACGGAGAGTCAGGCGTTTGAAATCAAGAAGGAGGTGCCGATCAAGAAGGAGATCAAGGAGGAGGCTGAGGATCGTTTGGCCAATTGAAACTAGGACGTGGGGGGAAAAGGTGTGTGAACTCTGAGTCTATTTATATATAATATGAAGTGAAGGAAGAGATGGAATAGCAGCTGAAGAAGTGAGAAGAAAAGGAAGTTAATTCACAAAATTGTTTGTGAATCAATTCGTCTGGATGCTTTGTGATATTAATTAATAGTAAAAAAAAGAAAGAGAAAAGAAAACTACAATGTAATTATGATAGAGATGAGATCGTGACTACGTAATTTATTGTATATACATACATATATATAATGATATTTTTAAATACAATTCATATATTTTTCTCCTGTTAATTATTATTTGTGAGAAAAAGAAGAGAGAAAAAAAACGTATAAATTCAATTGGTTCCAATGCAATTTTTTTTTAATTTGCAAATTGCAATTTTCATTTAATCTCTATGATAACAAAAAAAAGGTATATTTATGAAAAGAAGAAAAAAATCGAGATGATAAAGGAAAAACAAAGAGAGCAACTAATGTTTAAATTATATGAACTCAAAGCCAAAAATATCAATCTTATATTGATATCCCCAAATGAATATAGAGAGAGAGAGAGAAGAGATAAGAAAAACATTGTGCTGGATTTGAGTGGAAAGACTTAATGAAAGAAAGAAGGAAAGAAAAAATATTTGTGAAAGGAGAAAAGAAGGATTTTCAGGAGTTACATTTTGAAGTCAGAGCAGAAAAAAAGAGAAACACTTAAAGATGCATTTCTATGGAATAAATGTATTAATAGGAAATATACATAAAAAAAAATATGGATAATGATAAACAGAAACCAGAAATGATGATGATAAAAAATAGTACCTATTTCTTGTAAATGTAATGAGAAATCACGATGGAAAGAAGAAGGAAAAAAGTCACATTTGTAGAAGGAAAATAAACAAACACGACTATTTCGACCATTTATTACTTAACTTCAATTCATAAATAACAAGATTAATAATCAAATTCAACTATATGCTCTGATTGCCTTGCATCATAATCACTATGATTAACTTCTTTCTACTCTAAACGCCGGTGGGCGGGGGGTTGGGGAGGGGGTGAAAATCTGTGTAGTTGAAAGAAAATAAGGGAGAATTTTTTGAATTTGATTAGGCGAAAAAAAGTTGCGAAAGAAACACACACACAAAAAAGATGATCTCATACAAGCAAAATGATGTAGAATTGTAGTGAGTATTGTAAGTAAGTTTATTTTTGTGAATGAAGAGAAAGAAGTAAAAACAAATGCTAACAGACTTAGTCGGAGAGGGAGAAAAAAATAGAGGAAAAATAAATGAATTTCTCGTTCATTGGAAAATATGTGACAGAAAGAGAGGAGAAAGAGAAAAATAGTGATTTAATAAATAAAACACACGATAAGACTTCATGTTTCTTGGTTATAACGCCAAAATTTATTGCAAATAAAAAACTTCCTTTTGTGTACAAGAGGAGAAACTCCAATAGTGAATTAATTAGAAATGTACTGAGAAATGAATCTAGTTTGTAGGAAGAAAAAAGAAAATTGTGTGCGCGCGATTTTTTCAATGAGCGGGAAATGGATGAGATTTTCTTTCTGAATTTTATTTAAAAAAAAAATATTGTTTTTGAAAAACCATTGCAAACGACAATTCATACTGAAAATATCAACAAGTAAATTATTTCTAATACACTTAAGGAAGAAAAAAAGAAGAAGAAAAAACTGTATGTAAGTTAAAGGACGCGAGAGAGAAAACAAGAACATTTCATGGATATGAAAAAGTAAATGGAAAAACAACGAAAATACAGAGAAATTGTGGATGTGTGAAAGAGAGAAAGAAGTGAAAACAAGTAATTTCTTCACAAAATACCCGCCGACCAGTTGTTGTAATTTCTAATCACGTTCGTAGCGAAGAAGATGATAATTTTCACAAAATGCCAATAGTTTTTCTTTTATCTCAATAATATTTCCCTAAATTCATTCATTGAAATCATATCAATTTGCCCCATTCGTTTCGTGGTGAAATATCATCAGTTGAGAGATCAAATTTGTTATTGTTTTATTTTTTGTTCTTTGTCAAAATGATTATGTTGAATTCTTGGAGAAAAACAGTAATTTTTCTTTGCCCTTTTGTTCTAATTTTTTTTTCATTCATAAAATGAACCACTTGCAAACCAATCAAATAGAATTTATCAAATCCACGTGTGTGATATTGAGAATTGTGTTACAATTCGCAGATGCTGAGACATTTCATTTTGCCAGATGTAGTTGCAATATAAAGAAAAGAAAAGAAGAAAACAGTTTTTATTTCTCTCGTCCTGAGTAAATAAATAATTATAAATGGAAAAGAAGAGATATATAAGAGCATTTTTGTATAAAAGAAGAAAAGAAATGATTAAAAAAAAAACATTGAACTGAACCGAGAAATTAGAAGGTAGAAGAAAAAAAATGGAATTCTCATGATTGATAACAAAATGATGATAAAACATTTACTAGAAACAAAAAAAATATATAGTCGCTCAAGTGCATTTTGGCGAAGGAGAAGAATTTCCTTTCGCCTCTGCAGGAGGGCTTTTAATAAAGTAAAAAAAAGTATTGGGAGAAAGTGCGAGCAAAATGTCGTGTTTTGAGAAGGAAAACAGAATCCTTGAGACGCAACAATTTGTCTCTGCGCAATGATCCTATGAGATAAGAAGCAAACTATTTAAAATATACAATGAAGTCGTACATTTTTCTCGTGTATTATGAATATGAAAGAGAGAAAAAAGGAACATTTACTGTGGATTTGATGAATTTAGAGGAGAGAAATTACAGAAAAATCATCAAAATCACAGTAGATTTCCTTTAAACGAAACATTAAATAAAAATGCAAATCACATTCTTCAGGATAAATTTTGTGAAAAGGGAAGAAAAGTGTAATAAATGAAACCCAGAAACATGTCAACATGAGATCAAATATTGTAGTCGCGTATGAATTATCATCTAATGATGTAATATTGGAAGTCTTAAAGATTTGATATCCTTTGCCAGATCAAATGATAACACGAGATTTTGGTGAAAAAAAAAAAACAGAATATAAGAAACAAGAACCTTTGGTGAACGAGAGAAGACTGTGAGAGGAAATTGTGTGCGCATTGACTAAAATGGCTTCATTACGAATATTCATTTTTGTACTGTGTATATGTAATAAGGATATACTTGAATTAAATATAAGTGAAATGTTTATATTAACCTTTTTAGCTTTTCTTTCGCCACCCAAAATCAAATGTTTTTGCAGCAAAAGTGCTCCACCCGGTTGATGTTCAAAAGCTTCTACTGGACTTTGCAGTGTCCGCCGCAGCGAGCGCTGAGCGCGCAATATATGTCAAAAAAGTCGAGGTAAAAACTTCACACAGTCGAATCCAGAGTGCAAAAGTAAATAATTGTGTTATTTGAAATACGTGTGCAATTACACCAAATGGTTGAGTTGTAGATCGGATTAGCGCCCGTCTCTCGCGATGAATACCCTCAAGGCGCCGTCTCTGCAGTCTCTGGAGTCGGATCGAGGATCGAGTGATAGTCTCCTGGCGGAGTCCCTCGACTTTGACATCGAAGAGGTGAGCGCGGGGATCTTTTTTCTTCTCAATTTTCACCAAATGTCTGGGGCTTTTGGGGGCGTTTAGTGCACGCAGAGACGCACAATGAGTGTCAGTGGAGTGTGAAAGATGACCAAAATGTTCCTCACCAGTGATCTCGGTGCAGCAATCAAAACAAACCTCTCTCATATCACACTATCTCCCACTCCCACGTCTCATATCAGCGGCCAATGATAGCGGAGACTTATCGCGATATCTCCGCTGATTCATCTTCATTTTTCCCCTTTTTTCCCAACACAGCTGGACGATGCGGAGTACTCCCTGCCAGCTGTGGAGACAATGCCGACGCTGGAGAGTGTTCTGAACGATCTGGACTTCGACGATGGATCCACCTCGGATCTGGGCATTCCCGTCACTCCGTCGCCCTCAATTTGCATCTCTATGGACGAGCAGCCACGCATCGGCTCCCTGTTGCGTCACGTCGTGCTGCAGGGCGTGACGACGCAAGTCTCCTCAGCAGCTGTAAGTCAAGAATCCCGCAGGCAATCCAGAATTCTCTCACTGTGAGCCATTTTCCTCGCCCTTTGCAGGACCGTGTGGGAGCCGGTTTGGCATCTTCAGTGGCTGTCCAGGACATGATTGCCGTCGGCACGTCTCACGGCCACGTTCTGGCCTTCGACATCAATCAGACTCTCCGCTGGTGCTGCCGGGATCACACTGCCCAGGGCGCTGTGTCGTCTCTGGCCTTCAACGACACCTCCACTCGACTCCTCGCCGGCTACGCTCGCGGACACGTGGTGATGATCGACACAGCCTCGGGAGACACCATTCGCTCCCTGCCCGACGTCATCACGCCAAACGCAGGCGTCCTGCACCTCAAGTGGATCGGCAAGGGTGCTCTGTGCTCCGACTCCGGCGGCTCCGTGTGGTCCTTCAACTTCACGCGCCGCCTGGGCATCCGCGGATGCGACTCGCGCTGCCTGTTCAGCGGCGCCCGCGGCGAGGTGTGCGCAGTGGAGCCACTGGTGGTGAATGAGCTCGATCATCCGCTGAAGACCTTCACAATAGTCGCCCTGGCCACGCTGTCCAAGTTCTTCGTGGTCACCATTCGTCCAAGACTGAAGATCATCAAATTCCAGCCGCTGGCCGGCCCGCCAGACTGCCTGCCACTGTTGGCGTGGCAAATGGTGCTCATCCAGGCGGCGGACGCCTCGAGGACAGTCGATCCCGTGCTGGCGGCGGCGCGTGGCAACCAGCTGTTTTTCCACCAGGTCACTGTGTCCTCAGGACGCGTGTCTCTGCTGTTCCTGCGCCACATCACACTCTCCTACAGCCTCCTGTCGCTGCACTGGCTGGGACCCAAGTCCATCGCCGTGGTGGATCGCTCGGAAGTGCTGCATTTGATGGACGTGCGAACGAGCAAAGAGCTGGATTGCCTGGACATGGTCTCGGCGGGCTTGGTGTACAACTCGGCGCAGTTCAAAGCACTGGCGACGGGAGGAAATGTCTCTCCGGCTCTCGCCCTGGCCGGCTCAATGGCGTGCTACAACTCCGTCGTGAGCCGTGGCAATTTGCTGTACATCCTGGGCGCACGGAGTCTGCAAGCGGTCAGCATCAGAGCGTGGGTGGACAGAATATCACATCTGGTGGCGAATCAGAAGTGGGCAGAAGCCATTGATCTCTCCATTGAGGGCTACAGATCACTCCGCGAGCGCCCCAGGCGTCAGGCAGTGACGAAGAAGCGCATTCTGCAGCTCATGGAGGAATACATCGCGGGCACAAGTCGCAATCCGGAACACTGCCTGGACGCCGTGATGAAGTGTCTGATAGAGATTGGCGAGACTGACCTGCTGTGGGAGGAGTTGTGGGATCGCCTGGTGAATCACGACTACTTCCTCAGTCTTCTCACTGAGCACGTGGAGAGCGGAGAGATCCAGAGAGTGTCTCCGTGCGTGGCTCAGAGCCTCTGCGACTACTGGCTCAGCATCTCCACGCAGCGATTGGAGGAGCTGATTCTGCGCCTGGACTGGCAGTGCCTGGACCTCCATCAAGTATTAACCATTGCGAAGAGGGAGAAGCTGTACCGGGCGCAGATGCATCTCAATACCAAAGCCCTCGGCGACTACACCGTGTCACTGACTGAACTCATTCCGCTCGTGAGCAGTGCGAATCCCACTCTGGGCAACTATCTGCTCGTGTACGTGTCCAGCTGTCTGGCGGGAAGATACTATCCCAGTGGCGACATCGATCCATCCATGGTGCTCACGGTGAAGCACGAGGTTCTTCGCTGTCTCACCACAATCCACTCAAATGGCGCAGATGACTCAGAGCTGCCCTATCCCTATCTCCGGACACTCCTGAACTTCGACGTGCGCGAGACACTGAACGTCATCTCACTGGCGTTCCAGGAGAAGGAGTTCTCCGGAGAACTTGGCGCCTCACATCGCCAGAGAATCGTCAACATCCTCTTGGAGATTGTGTCGCCTGAGCACTCGACATCGCTGGAGATTGGCTGTCTGTATCACTTCATCTCGCAGCAGATCGCCTCTCACAGTCTGCCCGAGGATGAGGCGATGCTGGAGAGTGTGGTGAACTACCTGCGAATGCGCCAGAGTGAGAACTCACGGCTGCACTTTGAGCGCGAGCAGGCGTGGCTGGAGCTCCTCAATGCCAACTGCCTGAATCACATTCCACTCCACGAGATGATGCGAATGGCTGAGCAGAGCCATTGCTATCGCGTCATGGAGTATCTCTACGAGCAGACGCAGAGATTCGACGACATCCTGCAGTGCTACTTGCAGGATTCGGTCAGGCACGAGGAGATGTTCACGTACATCCGGAGATTTGCCGGTGTGCCCAATAGGAAGATCCACCATCAGATTTACACCCACTTTCCGCAACTGCTGGACATCAATGCCGAGGAGATTGTGCGCGTTGTGGTGGACAGTTTCGGATCCACGGTGAATTCGCTGATAAAGCTGGTGAATGGGAACAAGAGGCAAGTGTACGTGTTCCTGGACAATCTCCTGAAAAACGGATGGCCACTTGAGACGGAGGATTGTGAGCACTTTATCGCTCTGCTGTGTCAATTCAATCCCGAGAATGTGAACGCCTTTCTGCTTTCCCACGACAAATACCGTCTCGATGTGGTGCTGGAGCTGGTCAAGGGTCATCAGCTCAATGAGGCGTGCATGCTGATCCACGAGAAGCAGGGTGACTTCCAGTCGGCCTTCAACATTGCGCTGGAATTGCTGAAAGAGGCGCCCGAGAGTGTCGCCGAGTCGTCAGCCATGCAAGTGTCAGCGCTCTGTTCGCGCGCCTCTGAAGTGCTGCCGGAGAACGAGAGGGAGGATTTGTGGTTCTGTCTGCTGCGCGTCATTCTCACGCGGGCAGATCTCACGTCCATCACCAAGAACATCCTCCATGCGGCCGGAAACTACGTGGATCTGTCCAAATTGGTCCAATTGGTGCTCACATCTGGCACAAAGACGGGCAATTTTGGCGACATCAAGCACTTACTGCTGGGCATGCTGTCCAATTCCCAGTACGAGACCATCCTGCTGCAGACGACTGCCCGCGTGCTGGGCACAGACCTCCACAATCTGCTGGCCAAGGAGAAGCGCCTCGCCAGCCGTGGTCTCGCCGTGAAGTCCATCAAGTGTGTCTCCTGTCGCCTGAGACTGCGAAGTCAGAATCACGATTCCGTGGTGATCTTCGGGAGCTGTGGCCATGCTGTGCACGAGGAGTGCCTGGTGGCCGTCAAGACGGACAACAGAGACGCCCTCCAGTGCCCTCGGTGCGGCTTGGCCGTGGCCAGAAGCGACATGATGCACACGGCGACGCCACAGCTGGACATGCCACCAAATTCACCACTCAATGGCCATTCGCACTCATCCGCGGTGCTGCAATTGAGCGCTCCGCCGCGGATAGGCTTGCGAAAGAACAGTTTCTAGACATGCACCAGTTATTTTCAAATGTTTCATTTAGGTAAAATAAAATATTTGTTGACAATCTGATCTATTGGATAAAATCTCTTCATCTCGGAATCAATCCGCAGGTTTTATTATTATTATTATCGTTTGCAAATGGGAAGAAATACCATAAATTTAGGTCATATACATACGCTTAGTTGTTATTTTGAGGCTTGGACCACTCGGCATTGAGAATGAGATGATCATAGCCGTGCCCATTGAGATGTTCAATGGCACTGGCGGCGTCCCGGCGCGATTTGAAGTGGACATACGCGAATCCCTTGCACAGTCCGGTATTCTGGAAGACAAATCACACGACATTAGCGCCCCATTGAGCAGTTTAAGGCCAACTGCGGAGCCTCACCTTGTCCCTGGCCAAGTACATTTTGTTGTGCGGCCCAAACTTCTTCACCAACTCCTCCAGATCGGACTCCACCATGGACTCGGACAAGTTGGAGATGCGAATAGCTGTGGTGTCGTCGCGGCCGCGCATTGTCAGCCCCTTCTGGTTGTCCTTCATGAACGGCGGCACATATTTGCCCGTCTTGGAGCCGGTGGGCTCCTGACCGGTGCTCGTCGGCTGCTTGGCGTCCATCAGCTTGCCCGTGTCCATCAGCGTGCCCTTGAACGGACAATTCACCGACCAATGCTCGCCGTTGCAGATACGACACTTGGCAATGCTCTTCAGCGGATCCAGCATGTTGTCGGCAGACTTCTCCTCCTCCTTGTTCGTGATGAACTGCATGTACGTGTCCTCACCCACCATCGTCGTGTGCGGATTGGGGCCAGGCTTGTCCTTGGCGGAGTCCCCAAACTTGGTCAGCGTCTTCCTCTTGGCCACACTGCGTGGCACAACTTGCTTGCTGATCTTGTACGTGCGCACAACTTTGCACTTCTTGTCGTCATCATTGAACTTGTACTCCGTCACGACTTTATTGCCATTCTCAAACACCTCAGACGGCGGCGGCAGTGATCCGGACTCCAATTCCACCTCATCGGCCCACGATGACTTTATTTCCTCGAAACCAGGCATCTTTTCGTGGATTTTCCTGCATTGGAAACGTCAGCATTAGATTGAGGTTAAGAGAAACAGACACATATTTTCTTGCCACTTCCACACATTTCCCAGGCATATTTGTGCCCAGATTTAACTTAAACGAGCAGACAAATATCCCTGAACTATTATTTCATCAATATTGAGACGGGAAATTGCAGAAATACCTTGATTTTAGGCGAAAATAGGAGAGAAAACTCCTTAGTCGACAGCGCAGCAAAACGTGAAAGAAACTACTAGTGCTGCCACTGTTTGCGCTTTCTACCACTCGGAGACTTCTTGTTTTGGAGACTTTTCCAAATCTGCCCGCCGGCCGTGGAGAAAACATGATTCTTATAGGATTTTTTTTCGTCAAAATAAAATGCAATTTCAGAGCAAGCAACATTCATATTGCAAAAATTTCCTTAGAAAAGTGCGAAATGTTTAATCTCAGCGAATTAGGACAAGAAGAAAACCGTCCGATTTTAGAGTTATAGTGGTTGTGTTATTTCCCGTAAAGCAACAAGAAATTGTTTATTTGAAGACCTTCCCCTGGTTGAATTTGCGGCCAGCCTTGTCGGCGCCCGCCCACGAGAAGTATTGCGCCACCAGATCCTTGGTCTCGCCAGCTGCGGGATCCAATTTCTTCCAGGCATAGCAATCATAGTCGATCTGCCAGTCTGGGCTGAGCTCGAAGGCCAAATCCTGGCCGCGCCACACCCACACGCCGGAAATCGTGCTGTTGCCATCCTCGCCGAACAGGCACACGGACGCGAAGGCTTGCTTGCGCATCTTGTCGAGGCGCTGGAACATGCCGGTGATCAGATTGCAGCTCATGAACACCTTCGTCAGTTCCTCGTTGTATTTGTATTCGCCGAACCAGATGGAGTAATTCTCGGAATCGAACTTCTCCCAGAAGTAGGGAATGGACTTGGCCTCGTCCTCATTGGAGTAGAAGCGCTTGAAGTCGTCCATGTTGAAGGTGCCCTTGGGCATGTTGTCGAAGGGATCCTTGGACTTGGGCTCCTCGAGCAGAGCCTGCTCGGCGGCGTCCAACTCCTCGGGCGCCTCCTTCTCCTCCTTCTTCGGCTGCTCCTTCTTCTTCTCCTGCTTCGGCTTCTCCTGCTTCTTCTTCTGGCCCTCCTCCTTCTCCTCACCACCGCCCGTCTTCGCCACGAACTGCGCATACTTCTGTGGATCGAACTCCAGTGGCTTCGAGCAGAGCTCAAACTTGGTCAGCACTGTCTTCACCTGCGGCTGATTGAGGACCGTGTTGAACCACCGCGTGAGACTCACGTAGCGAGCCCTCTCGCTGGCGTCCAGCACGTTCTCGAACAGATGGAGCAGCGTGCAGAAGACACAGATGTCAGCCAGGGAGATTCGGTCGCCCACCAAGAATGTCACATTGGTCAACTTGGTGTTCAGGACCCCCAGCGCAGTGGCGGCATCCTGCTTGGCACGTTCGACGACTTTCTTCTGGAACGGCATGATGCCCAGAAGGGGAAAGACCCAAGCACAGGAGGCCGGGAGCAGTTCATTGTCGGCAAAGTTCACCCATTGCCACACCTCAGCCTGCTGCAGCTCAGTTTTTCCGCGGAGCTCCGCGTTGGCGAGGTAGAATGCGATGGCATTGCTCTCAGTCAAATACTGCCCATCAGCAGTCTCATAGGCAGGCACCTGTGGAGCGACCAGGGAAGCTCAGAACACTCCAATTCGAATTGCATTCCAAAACTCACCTTTCCGAGCGGAAATTTGCGCAGGAAATCCTGGCTTTTGTTTGTCTCGCCGAACACAAACTCACTGTCGGAGGCAACCTTCACCTTCGCCCCAGAGAACTGAGCCGCGATGAGTGCCTTGTAAGCACGGAAGTTGCCTGGGTACGTGTACAAAGTCTGAAATGAGCAAGAATGCATGATTAATCCCAGGGAAAAAGGAGTGTTTGATGCGGCGACGGACGTCAAGTGAGGTTATATTTTTCCTCAAGCCATTTCCACGGGAAATAGTGGAAAAACACTTGATAGAAATACATAAATCCACGCAGCAGAGTGTGAACAAGTTGAGAGGTATGCAAATAGTTGTGCATTTGCGACTTTTGTGGATTTTTTCACGAAAAAACCGAGATTCGTGGCACTCACCATGATTTCCTAGCAGAAAGAGAAAGCAGGAAGCGGTGTTGCCCGATGAGTCAGCCGAATCGGTACGTGAAACGGGTCAAACCGCAGCCAACCGATTGGGGGTGTCAAATTTTTCCCCGGTGCGAAGAAAGATAAAATTGTGTAAAAATTGGCAAAAATCTTGAGAAAAAGCGGACTAAAGAGTGTAAATTACAGAAAAGACTAGTGCTAGTGCTAATTGGTAAGCGAAGTTGTGTCGGAACAGTTGTGCAAGTTGGTGAAAAACAGGCGTGAAAAATTGACGTGTGATTTGTATTGTTTTTTTACTAAAAAAATATTCGTCGATTTTGTATTAATTATGTCACTGGATCTAGTAATGTACGTATCTGGAATATTATATAACCATCCATGTTGATTGTTCTTGCATTGGATTCCCCTGGGAATTGAGACTGATGGGGGAGAAAAGCGAGACATTCCAGAGAGTCTGACAGGCCATGTTGTCAATGCGTTTTTCGCGTTTAGAGGATTCTCCATCGGTGGGAAGCCTCGGGGAGCACTACGCACCCTCAACTGTGACCTTGTTGGGGCCCCACACGTGCGGCGCTGGCGAGGCGCACGCGAGGAGGAGTGTGTTTGTCAACACGGTGCATCGATATTATTGCCTTGTCTGGCCGATTTCCTCATATATTTATCGGACAATGTGGAAGTCTTCCGGGCATGACTTGTTTACCCGCAAGCACTCTCTTTCCGGACAAACGTGAGCCGCTCACGGTGGACGACCGGGGCGCCCAAAGCGCACAATAAGTTTTGCGAAAAGCGCACAGAGACCGCAACACAGTTGGATGGGATTTTATTTTTACTCAGACCAATCAATCGGAACCTCCCACGTAGTAACAGAATGAGGAGATTATAATAATTATAAATGTACATAATATAAAATATAAGATAAACGCAAACATCTCCACACGGTTTCTGTCCATTTGTGTGCCGAGTAGATTTTCTGGTGTGTAGCTTCTTATCAATCATTTATCACATGGCCAAAAAACTGTGGTGAATCACAACACTGGCGATTATTAGACAGCGAACGCGATCAGGAATTCAGGATTCCCAAAAGAAGTCGAGGACAGAGTGAGAAAATACCTGTTTTGCGAGCAAACTAAATTCATTAATTCATGCTCTTTCTTAGTCGAAGCAGCAGCATAAATTTATTCACATTAACTTCTCGTTGGATCTTAAGCGCGATATTGAAGCTTTCCAATTGGATTGGAGGGAATTCATTGAGAATATATTTATGGTTCACCTATAAAGTAATGAGAGTGATATCAGTTTCACAACTGTATTTATGACTTTGTCACATTGAGGAGCTGCAAAGCGGGGGGAGAGGAGTTTTTCTATCATCTCTGGCTGAGAAATTGGCTGAAGTCAGGCTGCGATAGTGATCTATAATCGTGGGGCGATATTTCTGCGAATGTGCTTGAGGAGGTGTAGAAGAATTGGGGCGCTAAATGAGTGGCACCACACACTGAATCACACTTTTTACGTCCCTCCGTGGCAGTGAGATGATAATTATTTGGTCGTGCTACAAATATAGAATCTGATAAGGCCAAAACCTGTTGATTATTCTCAATATCTGGAGAATTTGATGAGCCTGACGCAATTTGACAAGGGGGGGAAACACGAGACACGGTGAGCAAGTTGCAAACGCCATCAGTATCGATTCCCAGTAGAACATTTAACTGTAAAAATCTCAGTAAACATCTCAAGTCGGAATTGACAAGTGTGTAAATTGAATTGATTTGTCTTTCCAGGTTTCCAAAAGATGGTTTTGGTAATACCTGAAACCGATGAAGAGGAGGAAAAACTTCCGATACATGCAAAGAGAATCAAGTCAAAGGCACAACTTGGCGACATATCGGGATTCATCGCTAATGTGCGAGAGCGTCTGCTGAAGGACAGTAATAGTAAATCGCTGTTGAGGATAAAAGTCCATCATTGTCACCGGAATTGTGTTCACAATAAGAGAAACTCCTCTATATGCACCTGTGATTTGCATTTGAGCGCACCTGAGGAGTTGACAGAGAACAACGAGGATTCTCAGGATATTTTCTGTACTGAGAAATGCATTTCGTGGCGCCCAAAGCATAAATCCTCCTGTTGCATCTACAAAGAATACTATGAAGATGACACATGTCTGTGTAGTCAGAAACTCCAAGTGAATCCTTTTCACCAGTCAATACGGAACATTAGCAATTCCTCGATCATTGATCGTCCTCAGAAGTTGGCTGAAAAGAGTGTTTGTGAAGTTGTGAAAGAGAATTTGACTGTTGTCATCGACACATTGGGTGAAAGTGAGAAGGATCGACGCGTGAGGAGAAGTATTTCGTCGGGATTGTGTGAGAACGTGTACAAGAGGAAGTTGATTGAAGTGGACTTTGAGTTTCACCACCAGCTTGATTGGGTGGAGAAACGACCAAGGACCACACGCAGAAGACCGACGATATTGAGGGACGGTGTTCGGTTGCGGAAGCGACGACATTGCGAGAATCAGGAGATCAAGAGTCGCGCGGTGTGTGATGAGAATTTCAACAGTATCGAAGTGATTGAGGTAGTGCCGAAGAAGCGCAATCGCACACAGCGTAAGGTTCTGCAGACATTTGATAACTTCTACGATCAGGAAATGTCGATATCCGACTATAAGCGGCAAATCCGCACGGATGCCATTGCTGAGGTGGCCGGTGGCTATGTGAAGACATCCACCAGTGACGATATGAGCAGCACAAATGCACCAAATCACTTCCTCCACACAAATAGCTCATCGATGGCGACGCTAAGCAATATTGGCAACAGCTGCTATCTGAATTCCGTCATCTACACGCTGAGATTTGCTCCACTCTTCCTTCACAATCTTCACCATTTGGTTAGTGATTTGAATCAGCTGAATCAGCGACTCGGCTTCCGGTACAAGAGCTCCTCGCTGGGGCGCAATGTTGGCGGTCTGCAGGGATCCAGCGGACGGAGTTTGAGTAGCAAAGACTTGGCGTCGCTCAGCATCAATTCCAATTCATCTGAAGTGTCCAAATCCAATAGACAGGTGAGAATGAAAAACATCAGTTTTGCTCATCCCCACTTTATAGCCTGAATGTATGCAGATTTGGGGCGTGTGTGCACTTGACTTTGGAGCCCATTCATTTATGTACTTCTTGCACAGCAATCGTGTGATCGGTTGTGGTTGGTTCGAGCACGTGATTGTTGGTGTTGAAAGTGTCTCAAGCACACGAAAGTGCAATTTTGAAAGGTGACTCCAAAAGTGGCTCAAGCACGGCACACGACTCGATCATTGAGGAAAAGGCGATCAACTGGGGGTGTAGCTCAGATGGTAGAGCGCTCGCTTAGCATGTGAGAGGTACCGGGATCGATACCCGGCATCTCCAATTCCCTTTTTTCTTCAATCTCTCTTCACACAATGTTTGCAAGATTATTATTCTCTGTATTTTGCACAGTAGCCAACATGTATTTCTTTACATTGAATTTGCTGCTTCTATTTTTTAATCACCGAATTGATCCATTCGTAGTGTGATGATATTCTTTCATAGGCATCGGGATAATTGTCGTGACATACTGTTGATGCACCCTGTTAATTAGAATGAAAATATTAAATATAATTCGTGAAATTCCATCGACTGATATCTTACATAAATAAGAATGCCAATAAGTGAATTATTGTAGACTAGAGGACTGCCTGAATCCCCTGAACATGGTATTCCTGTAATACCAATCGCGCACATTTGATCATTATTGACTCTAAGAACACTTTCACACGTCTTTTGATCCACTGTAGTTAGTTTTGCGTGAAATAGTTTCCCGTATTCGTCTTCATCGTGCTTAAATGGAGATAAATATGATTTAATTACTGAATTTGATATTCTCTAATTCGATTGATTTGATATTTACTTTGCTTTTTCCAAATCCAGCCAAATCAACGTTCAATTTATCTTTAATTACCGATTGATTAAGTGGTAATTTGTTGATCAATTTAGAGAAAGTCAATCGCTTTTTTAAAACAATGATAGCAATATCAAAACTGAGTTGTTTGTACTTTGGATGGGTTATAAATTCCTTGATTTGATACATCTGACCACCAATTGCGGTATCAATTGATCCTGCCACAATGTAGGCGGAGCTGGTTTTACAATGGGCAGCGGTTAGTACCCAATATTCACCAATAATTACGCCAGAACAGAGATTATTATCGGACTTAACGGCGACAACGTAGGGAAATTGACCAAGTTCTGTGGGTAATCCATCAATAACGTATGGCTGGACAAGTGGTGGGCGATTTTTAAAGATCAATTTCCTCTCTGAAATGAATTTCAGAAAAATATTAAGTAAAAATTGAGACAAATGTATGAAATTTGTCTCTCATAAACCATAAGAAATTACCTGATAGAGCAACAGTGAAAATGCAAGATAGAATCAGAATGAAATTCATTTTAGAACCAAACACTACTGATTGTGTTGCATAAAATCAGTGAAAGACTGTCTTTTATACTAAAAAATTGGTTGAAGAAATATTTCAGTGGCATATTTAGAATGTTTAGTGTTTGTGATATGAAAAGAATTTGTCTGTATAATAAAATTTCATTGATTTAAGGAGAATAAGAAAATGTAATCGTGTCTTTTGGATAGTGACAAAAGGCAGTGTTTTGTACACTTGTAGAATTTTACGTCAATCTTTGAGAATGTTCAAGAAACCTGTGAAGAATATCGCATGATTCACAATCTATCAGCATTCCAATAAAGCTACACAATCATGATTAATGCTGCTGAAGCAAAGTTGTTGCAGAATCTAAAAAGAAAACTATCTCTGCAGTACATCTAATTATTTGTTAATAGACCCTTACATTGGGATTTAGATCTATTGTGGGTGGATTTGCAATGAAATGTTAATAACATAATTGTTTTCTCTATATCAGATTGTTACAGAGAAACTCCATGAATTATTTCATAATCTCCATCGCAATGAATTAATCGACGCTGACCCCTTTCATCCAGTGCACTTTCTCAATGCAATTCAAGATGTGAGTTCAACATTTGAGGGGAATCAGCAGCAAGATGCGCACGAGCTTCTAATGTGTATTCTAGACAGTATTCGAGAAACTTGTCAGTCATTAACGAAAATAATATCGGATTGTCCGGACATTGTACTGAATGGGTAAGTTTCAATAAGTTCTTCTTGCAAAATTGTTATTAACATTTCCGCGAAATGTTTTCTTGTTTTGTTTTCTTCGCCTTCAGTTGTGGAAGTGTTCCGGAGCAAATTGAAACGACGCCACCACAATCGACAACGATCAATTCAACGCAGACATTTAAGGCGCTTCTCAATAATTTAACGAGAAAATCAAAACGAAAAGATGATAAGTCGAAATTGATTAAACCACCTGAATCACCGTCCAGGGACAATTTGATAAATGACGCCCTGGATTCGACGAATGCGAAGAACAAAGGCAAAGTGTCGGATGAGGAGAGTCAGGAACAGAGAGAGAAGTTGGATGAGAAAATCAAGATGATGGGATTGGATTTCTTCTGTGAGGATTTCGAAGGTATCACCGTGTCCACGACAAAGTGTTTAACGTGTGAAACGGAGACGGAGCAAAAGGAGACAATGATTGACATTTCGGTGCCAATATCAGGGCAGGAGACCATGGAGACAATGGAGAATCCTCAGCTCTTCTTTCAAGTGAGTTGAAAACACGCCTCTGAAGTTTTCTTAGTGAGAAAAATATGTTTTTCTTCATGGTTTTTATTTCTCTCTCTTGTGCAGAACTCATGCATCACCAAAGAGTACTTTCGAGGTGAGAACAAGTATCGATGTGAGAAGTGTTTTGGCTATACAGAGGCAATACGATCGATATCCTTCGAGGTGTTGCCACGATTGCTGGTCATTCAGTTGAAACGCTTCTCTGGCGGAATGGAGAAAATCAACAGCTACATTCCCACACCATTCACGCTGCAGTGCTTCTGCCGGAAGTGCTATGCACTGGCGGAGAGCAAGAAGATTCACGTGTACAAGCTGTACAGTGTGATAACTCATGTTGGTGCTACACTCTCTGCGGGTCACTACATCACCTACACGTGCTCACTGGACACCTACAGTGAGTATGTGAATTGTGACAAGGAGAAGAGGCGACTCATGCAGAGTCAACAGGAGCAGCATCAGCAGGCTGCTGCGGCGGCGGGTGTGGAGAAGAGCAATGGTGGACTGAGTAGTTTGGAGAAGATGGTGATGAAGAAGAAGAATTCGTGGCTGAGGAAGACGGATAACAGGAGCAAAGCGTCCAGTAGTACTGATTTGGCTAAGAACCTCAAGGCAATGAATGGGAATAGTGTTGTGGCGACGGCAAATTCCATCACGCCCAATGGGGCGGCCGAAGGGGGCGCCACCACATGTCCGGGCCTCAATTGCTGTGGCATTCATGCGAAGGGAAATGTGCTGGTGAACAGCAATGGCAACAACAACTACAACAATGGATCGCTGGAGTTCAGCAACAGCACGGCGCTGAGTGATCAACAGGCGAGCAGTGCATCGGCTCTTGAGGCTGTGCCGGAGGTGAATGTGAATGGGGCGGTGAGACCGACGAGTTTGGGGCCTCCGGGTGGTTTGGGCAGTAGTGCGAGTGGCTTCCAGGAACCCATTTGGTTCATGTGTGATGATGACAAGATAAAATCGATGCCTCAGCAGGAATTCAAGGAACTCTTATCGCCCAATCGAAAAGTCATGATAACACCGTATCTTCTCTTCTATGCACGAAATGATATTAAGTAAGATGAGCCGCAAGTGGCCAAAAAGCATGTCGATAAACTTACGAGAAAGGAAAAAAAGGGGACATTTAGCCTATAGAAGGGTGTCTACTTTTGTAAATAGGTTCTCATTGTGATCTTGAAATTGAGCAAAATTATAAAACAAAATAAATAAAAATGGGAAGGTAAGAAATTGATGATGATGATGATGATATAAAATACTTAAAAAAAGAATTCTTAATGAGGAAGAAATGATGAAGTGTGTGTGCTTCAAAATGCAAGAAGATGTTCTAGTAATTTAAAGTGGATAAAATGTTGTAAAATATGAAAAAAAGAGTAAAACTGTACATTAATAGATATTAGTGGATCTTATAACGTAATAGAAATTGCATAATTTATGCGTTTATTGCGATATTTTTTCTTTCTGTTCTTCTGTAAAGTAGATTTGGACCAACAAGAATTCTTAACAAATACTACTGAGGACGCAGTGTTTTTCTTTTCTTTTTCTTTTAAGAAAATTGAAGAGATGCAACAAATGCCGGTTAAAAAGGGAAGGAGAATATAATGTGACATTACACTGCAGTATAATACACACCGCTTCGACTGTAGATTAATAGAAGAAGAAAGATGAAGAAGTACATAATACTTTGTATAGAGCTAAACATTTACGAACTAATTTTTATATATCTTTAGCATTGTGAAAACTAAGAGGAAGTATACATATATTGAGATGGTCATAATGTGTAAGAATTTGAAGAAAAAAGAAGATGATAAAGAAACCCCAGATGAATTGGTAAAGACAATTAAAAAAAAAGATGAAAATACCACTAAATTTCTCTCTTCCAGTCTCTGAACATGTATCGCATACATATATGGTTTTTGTTGAATTTAAAAATTTTACAGTATAAAGAAGCAAAATATATATATTTTAGAAGACGTCAGAGAAAAGTCTAATTCTATTTAATGGAAGGAATAAACGTGAAAAAAAGTAAACGACTAAAGATAATAATTCAATATTAAAGAGAAGCAGAAGAAGAAGATGAAAAGAGATGAGAAATGTGTCTATGTTACTAGATGATGAGACAAGGTTTAATTCTAAAAAAAAAGAAAAATAAACAATTTTTAAATGAACGAAGCAAGCAAACCATTATTAAGCGAATAAATTAAAAAAAATATATCATATCATGTATATTTTTTGAAAAAAATAATACTTTGTGTATTGGAGGAATATTAAATTCAGCTCCCAACGAATTTAATCGTTTCGCCGCACTTGAGCAAATGAATGGGTGTAAAGAATTCTTTTCTTTGAGAAGAATTGCAAATTATAGCGACTGTTTGGTTGAGAAGATCAATATTATTTTCCAAAATAAAAACTAATAATTCTCAAAATTTCCATGTATTTTTTCACTTTCCTCACAAGACTGCCCACAATGTTGGGCCTCTTATTCAATTTACTTGACCTCGAGCTCCGTGAATTCCTTCAGGACACGCGAGATGCTCTTGTAGTTCTTGTGCTGCCACTGAGTGTTGATCTCAACAGTTTCCAGCGCCTGCTTTACGCCCTGCGTCGCCTTGTCCAGCTGCTTTGCGTGCGCCTTCACGAAGCTGCTCAGCTGCAGAAAGTGCAAAAGATCGGGAATTAGAGGCATTTTGTCCCAGTGAAAAGAGGGGAAAAAGAGTAACTCACTTCAGCCAACTCCTTCTCGGTGGTCATTTCCTTCGCCAGCGGTCGGACAAATCGATCCAATCTCGTTGTGTCCGAGCCCAGACTGGAAGAACAACAGAATGAGGAAGGAAAAATGAGCAAAAGTAGGAATTAAATCGTGACAGAAGATACTCACTAGGCGTAGATCTTGTCGAAGTTCTCGTAGAAGTATCCCTTGGCCAGATGGTAGCCGACCTCGGTGTGGGCGATGCTGCTGAAGACGGCGGGCATGTCCTGCTTCCTCACGCCAGTCTCCTCCTGGCACGACCACTCGAGATAGCGCGACAGAATCCACACATCGCGACTGCACGCCAGAGAGCTGAGGATCATGTTCTTCTCCGTGCCCACGTTGCTCTTGAGATATCGCTCCCAGAGGAAGTTCCACTCCTGCTCCGTGCCCATGCGAATGGCATTGCAGTAGACAACTGGACGCATGTCGATGGGGATGTGATTCTTGAAGTCGGGCTCCTCTTCGTGCATCCACTTCTTGAAGAGCATCACAGATTCTTCACGACAATCGGCCACGTCGAAGCGACAAGCCCAGCTGGTGATGAGGATCTTGTGCTTGACCGCGTCCAGACGATCGGACGCCTTCTTGTCACTCATAATGCCACCCATGAGCTTGTACATGGGCGTCAGCACCTTCCGCATGTACATCTTGAAGAAGCCATACTGTGGCGTGCGCTTCAGCATGCGATTCACCGCCGCCAAGTTCTCCAGGGCAGTCTTCCATGGGATATACTCACGCTCCTGCTTCAGATATTCCACAATGCGCAGAGCAATGGAGTACTCCTGATCGCCACTCCAGGCCAGATCCAGGGCGTCATCGATCAACTGAGCACGATTGAGGGTGTGAATGTCTGTGAACTTCTCACTGGTGAGATGATCAATGAGCAGATCCCAGTTCTTCTTGTCGTACTTCACCTTGTACAGCCCGGAGAGCTGAACGTTGAAGATGACCCAGTACTCTGGCGGCGGCATCTCCTTGATCACCTTGGGCAGGGGCTTGTAGTCGTCCTCACACTTGAGCCAGTGTCTCGCTTCTGTGGCATTGAAGTCCATCTCCTTCTTCGTGGTGTAGCTCAGCGGCACCCACCAGCAAGTCTCCAGGAACTCCTTCTCGCGCTTCGCGTCCAGCAAGTAGCGCACCTGCGTGATCTTCGCCACGCCCTTCTCATAGTCCCGATCAACGGTGATGACGGGGAAGCCCGTCTGGAGGGTCCACGAGTCCATGATCTTCTTCACGCTGAACTCCTCTGGCAGGGCCTTGATCTTGTGCGCCTCGTAGGTCAGACTGTCCCAGAGATCGTCCTGCTCTGCGTTGTTGTACTTGTGCTTCTTGAGATAGTGACGCACGCCATTGCGGAAAGCCTCATCGCCCAGGAATTTGTGCATCATGCGCAGAATTGTGGAGCCCTTCTTGTACGAGATGGCATCGAAGATCTGCGATATTTCGCCAGGATGGCCAATGGGCACAGACACGGGGTGACTAGACTTGAGGGCGTCGAAGATGAAGACTGTCTGGATGTTGTCGCGACTCTCCTCCTCGAAGGAGTTCCACTCCGGATGCAGATGGTCCACGCCGAGGCTGGCGATGTACGTGGCGAAGCCCTCGTTCAGCCACAAATCCGTCCACCACTTCATGGTGACGAGATTGCCGAACCACTGATGCGCCAGCTCGTGGGCGATCACGCTGGCCACGCGATGCTGGCTGCTGGCCGACGAGATGTTGGGCTGGAAGAGCAGGGCAGTCTCGCGGTACGTGACCAGGCCGAAGTTCTCCATGGCTCCGGCCCCGAAGTCAGGAATCGCGATCATGTCCACCTTGGGCAGGGGGAATTTGATGTCGAAGTAGTCCTCGTAGAACTTGAGCACCTTCGGACCGACGTACTTGGCATAGTCCACCTGGTCGATGGCGTCGGGACGTGCCCAGATCTTGAACACCACGTCGTCCACCATCTTGACGTAGGACTCCTTGTAGTGGAAGTCGTTGATGCTGTAGGCCACGAGGTACGTGGACATGGGCACGGACTCCTGGAAGTGGTCCCACACCCAGTGACTCTTCCCATCAAATGGCTCCGACCACTTGAGCGGCATGTTGCTCAGCGCCGTGAACTTCTTGTCGTGCGCCAGACTAATTTCGAAGCGTGCCTTCATGTTGGGCTCATCGAAGCATGGGAACGCCTGTCTCGCGTGGGTTGGCTCGAATTGGGTGATGGACAGCCAGCGCTTCTCCTTCGTCTTCTTGTCCAAGTAGCTGCTCTTGTAGTAGCCAACCAAGTCACTGTTCAGCTCCGACTCGTACGGGACGTACAGCTCATACACGCGCCCCTTTTCCAGCGTCACCTCCGGATGGATCACCAGGAAGTCATTCTCCGGAATCAATTCAGCCTTGAGAATCTTGATCTTCGTCTTCTTCGGACTGTTGTCCTCGCACTGCAGCAACTTGATCTCACCGAAGCGAATCTTCAGCTTCTTTGAGTGCAGCTTAATCACCGGCACATCTGGCTTGATCGGCATTATCTATACAATCAGAGAGATTAGCATTTAGGTTCAACGAAGTGATCCAGGGTCACACTTCTAATCGAACATATCAATCCATACTTTTACTCAATTCTCTTATTATTCGCGCCTTACGTCACGATCAGATCGATGTTAAATCAATTTTACATGCTCGATTTCATTCCGAGTAATGAAATGCTAAAACTCTTGTGAACTTTCTGGAGGTTTAGCCAGCCGATAGTGCGACTGCAGAGCGAACAATCAAGTTGAATAACATTTGGCCTAGAAATGTGCTCAATGTTCATTGATATTATCATATGAGTTTTTCGCAATTATTTTTCGTCATGCATGTTTCAAATTACAATTCAAACGATTCACACCAAATAAATCAATCAATATTATTTTTAGAATAAAGTGTGTGAAATACTTCACGACAATTGAGCCAATATTAACGACGCATAACGCATTTTTCAATACACTTATTGACGCATGATAGAGCTTTTAATTTCTAATATCATTCGTTGTTTCTTGTGGGGAAAATGCTCTTGTTTTCAATAAAAAGATCACTGAAAATGTCGATTGGTTGATTTGTCTTCATATTTCACAAAATCCATCTTTACTGGTTCATGATTTGAGCGCCTTATTCCACTTTCTTCTTTTTCCTTTGAACTTATCGACACGGATTCCATGTAATTTCCTCTTTAAAAAACACACTTTTAGAGGAAAAATAGTTAAAATCGACAGTTTAAGGGATAATTGGCCTAGATCAGTCATATTTTTCCTTTAAAATTGTGTTAAAGAGAGGAAATTGCACGCAATCCGTATCGATAAGTGTCGATTAGTGTGATAACTCCCTGATATTTTGAACGTGAATCTGTATGAACTCTGATTTCAACCACACGTTGTATTCTCTGCATATTATTATTCAATCTACAATATATAAAAAGCGGCAAAATATTGGGAAATAAGCATCTATGGACTTGTGTTTGTTTTCTTCTTTCCAAAAGCACATCAAACCAGTTCAGCGTTGCTTACACATCTGAACGACAATTTTCGGGCTGGCGTGGCGCGCTCCTCCCGAGAATGTCAATGCGAATGACCTCAGGATGAGATGTGATGTGGATATAATTGATGGATTTTCCTTACCTTGATCCACACTTTTCCGGTGAAGCGAAATCCTTCGTCGTCGTTCATGTGTGTCACAACCGTGAGCCTGTACTTCTCAGGAACAATGTCACCCGGCAGGCGGTAAGGCATCTCCTCCTTGATGTCAATCTTCATGGCAGTGATGAAGATGACGAGTGACAGGAGCACAAGGAGAGACCTCACGTGAGACATGATTAGCCAGTCAGCTGTGAAATTGGAAAAGCAAGTGATAAGACGCGGAGGAAAATGTGCGCCAAATCCAATCACACGCATTTTCAAAGGGGTTGCCAAGTTCACCAACAGAGAGACACCTTTTGTGTCCTCTCGCCAATTTCACCAATTGCTCCACTCCACACAACTATGACGACTGCAAAAATATCCACCTTGACATGCATTGACTGTCCCACAGCTAACGAAAAAAAAAACACCATCTCATGTTGGAGGACTTTTCCACTGAACTTCGTGCAGCTCTTTGATATCAAACATTGTGAAGAATGCAATGTCTTACTTAACCCACGGAGCATGTTTTCAGGATATTACATGCATTTCTAATAATACTCATCAAATTTCCAGCGAAATTAGAGTGAAAAGGCCTGCATTTCTTTCATAGATAGATTATCTACTCGACACCAGTACATTTGGGTCATGAAAGCATTTACAACTATTGTAAATAATTTCACGATTGCCAAAGATTATTACATAAATGCACATTATATGAGGAATAATAATAAATAACTGGCGCCAAGGAATACACGATTCCAGTTTCATGCCAATCGTCACACGCGACACAAACTTTTGCCGCCAAAAACTGTACTTTTGCGGCGAGTGTAAAATGCTAAACGATGCAAATTGCTCATGATTGATTGATGATTTTGCCTCCATAGTTAATCACACTCTTTGAACTCCCTGTCGATGAACGTGTGCAATGAAGTGTGATGTGGAAAGGTGCAAATTGGCTGAGATTCTCCTGGTCACAATCACTCACATTTCTCCTGCTTCTATTTCACTGGAAACACCCACAAATCCTGGGCAAAACACTTTTCACTCCTGCACTGAAGCCAGAGAGAGAGAGAGAACTCCGCAAAACACCTCGATAGACTCTGGTCGAAGTCTGACCGCCGTGGCGGCTTTTATAGAGTCTCCGATCCCCACTCGAGTGGCCACCTTGCCCGTTAAAACTCGTATATCTGATTCTCATTCTGAGCTCTTTCTCTCCTACTCTCTCCGCCGCCACCGCCGCCGCCCTTTCTCCCGCCGGGTGAGTCGCGTGGCAGCCAGAACTTCTACAAGTCGACGACTCCGCAGCGTCTGTGCGTAGGAGAACCGGGAGCCGCGAGTAGACACTCAGGTTTGATGAACTTCTGCATGTCTTCCACGCAAGACGCATCCACTCTTGGCTCCCCGGGGAGACCACGCATCGCCTGATGCACTGTTGCGCAAGAGTTCTGAGGAACTTTTTAAGGTCAAGGCTGCTTCCAGAGCTCGTGATATACGAATTAATGTGTGCATGAGACACACAGTGAAGTAGAGAGAACTTATTTTCATGATTTTGTGGAATATGATCGCGCGCTCTTATTCATTTCCAGGAATCACGGCGATTTTTCATGACAAGCTTTCTCCCTCTTCTCTTTGCCATAATGCTGACTAAAGAAACTCATCCAGACTTTCGAGGGCAACGCAGTTTACTAAATCTGAGTGTTTATCTCGGTTTTGAAATCGAATAGATGTTCAATATATTAATTTTCATAATCAAAAAGTGATTGCGAAGAGTGGAAAAAATAACACGACACAAGTATTTATTTGTAAAGTGCGTTTTCCAACTCGATTCCTAATTAGATTTGGGCTCTTGTTCATGTTTCATATGCACACAGCAAGAGTTTACTTAATTAGTAATCAATTGCAGTAATAATAGTTTACTGTTTAGTATCAGAAATGCTCCTCGGGAGAAAATTCTTTATGAACACACAATAAATTGAAAAGCAGAAAAGTGAAAGAATTCAGTGAATGATTAGAGCACGCAATTCTCAATGATCTGATGTGTTTTTAATCACACACAGAGAATTAATTTCTTTCCATGAATCACTGTTGTATAAAAATGATAGTAAGTGAATCCAAAAAATGCTGTAGAAATGATGGATTTCTGTAACCTCCACAGAGTTCAATCTACAATTGTGTTCTTAAATGATTTTTGTGGTTACTCAGCAGAAAGAACATAAATAAGGTGGGGAAAGGGAAAGTGTTCAGCAAATTGACAAGCATGTATTCATGTTTATCATTGTTCTGATGACTTAACAACAAAATACTCAAATATTACCCAACAATAAAGGCTGTGCAGCGTGAACAAGTACAGGAACACATGTTGAGAAAGGTAGAAATGCTCTAAAACAACTTGAAATTTTGCTTTACGAACTAGAGAAACTCAATAGAACAACACTGTCGAATTGGGAGTGACTCTTGTGCGTCGACGCAGGTTGAGATTGATCAGAAAATCACTGGTTTAACAAAGTTCTCGTTATGTTAACACACAGTGAAAATCAAGGTGAACAAAATGGTCATTCTAATGCTGAATCTGATGAGCAATTAAGCACTTTTTGCCGTGAATATTTATGCTTTGAACGTACAAATATTTCTTCACTCAAGTGTCTATAATTTCCGTGAATCAGATCAAATTGGAGATTTTTCCACGCGTCTCCCAGCATAATTGTTTAGGCTGCCGAACTCTTGAACTTCACAGCTTCGCTGAAGGTGTTCAGGTGTTGCAATGTCTTCAGCTGAAGCATAGAATTGTTGTTCACTCTCAATGCGACCATTGAGCTGCGAGGAGAGTGATTTATGGAATATTTTCGGGTTGGGCTTTTGGAGAATATATCTGTGAGGAAAATCGCTAACGGTTTCTGTAAGCAAGATCATGTAAAAAATCACACTCTTTTGACTCTCTGCTCACTCTCGAAATACATTAGCCAGTGAGAAATGTGGATTGCGATATGATGAGTCGATGGTGTGCTTTTAATTGGAATAATTATTGGGCGTTTCGGCGAGTTGTGGAGAAGTTTTTCGATTCTATTTCGCAGTAAATGGTACAGGGTTGATGAGTGCAATCGGAATGATGGTGAATTCTACGTAGAGATTCCGAGCATGTGACCTAGAGGAGTGTAAAAAATTACAATTGAATGGATTTTGAGAGTGTTTGAATTAATAAAATGTGTGCGAAGTGGCATCGTATTGACCTTTCCCTAGAAAATTGCACATTTTCCCAATCATTCTATGCCATCAAATGAAATTTTATTGTCTTGAATACAATTCACAGAGTGTCTGACTGGCATGAAATATTGTGCTCAACTTTGGCAGAAAAATGACTAATTATTCCAATTTAGAGGTGTGTGATAACTTGTGAACACGGATGATTGGTGATGAAGTGCAATTAAAAATGTTCATTTGGGGTAACAAACGATCGCATGCAAGCGGAAAATCCGTTACACATGTCGATAAGAGATTTCGATAAATCAAAAAACTTCCCGCCAACACGGATATAACCCCACTTTTCCCGCTCGTGCTGTCACCATGCAGAGTATTTTCATATGTAATTAGCGTGCGTTGGACCTGCGAGGCCTTTCTAAAAACCGCATTTTTGCATCAAATAGCGTCACGATGACGATAAATTCGACATGATTCGCACAGTAGCCGTGTCATTGGTCACAGTGGTATTTGAGTATAGCTAAATTCTCGAGGTAATAATGAGTATAATGGATTTTCTCTTGAGGTACTTTTCTCCCTGTACTTTTTTGCATGCAATTTTCCTAACACATCAATCTATTGCACAATGATTTCCCGGCCACTCAACCACTGATGTGTGTCTCCCCTTGCAGCTGGCCGCTCTTGATACTGCAGCTTCTGAAGATGATTCGTCGCCTATTTGCGACATTCATTGAACAGCCCGTGCAGGGTCAGGCGGCGGAAGTTCTGCCCTCGCCAGCACCGCTGCCCGGGCGACAGTTCTCCAATCCGCGTCTGCAGAGCCTCTCCTGGCTCCACGCCGCCGCCCCGTGCTTCCCTGTCCGCGGCGACTGCATCACGGTGATCCACGACCCGAGAGTATTCTACGAGACCGTCCTGTCCAAGTGCGCCTCCGCCAAGCGACGCATCATCCTCGCGAGTCTGTACTTGGGCATCGGGCAGCTGGAAACGAAGCTGATCTCTGTGCTGCGCGAGAATCTGCGTGAGAACAAAAAGCTGGAGGTGGACTTTCTTCTGGACTTCACGCGTGGCACGCGCGGAAAAGTGAGCTCGAGAACCACGATAATGCCACTGATTGAGGAGAGTGACAATGTGAGCTTGTCCCTCTATCACACTCCCGCTCTGCGTGGCATCACCAAGAAGCTCGCCCCGCCGCGGTGGAATGAACTCCTTGGGCTGCAGCACATGAAGGTGTACTTGTTCGATAACTCCGTCATCATCAGCGGAGCGAATCTGTCCACTGACTACTTCACGAATCGCCAGGATCGCTACATCATGATCGAGAACAAGTCTCTGGCGGACTTCTATGCGGGACTTGTGGGCAAGGTGCAGGAGTTCAGTGTGCAGGTGTCGAAGGACGCACAATTGCAGCTGAATCCATCCTGGATTCACTGGCCATACGAGGGCAGCCAGAATGACTTCGTGCAGGAGGCGCGCAATAGGATCTTCTCATACTTCAGCGAGGTTGTCGAACGACAAAAGAATTCTGTTGACTCGGAGTCAGGTAATGGCATACATTTTATCGCTAACAGAGTATCGCAGGGTCAAGTTGGGCAGACATTCAACCCTGATAGCTCGAGAGACGGAGCGTCGCAGTTCGCTAAAACAGTGCCAAAATGCATTTCCACTGTATTGATTTTCTTAAGGGATGACTCACACTGCTCACAAGGCTCACAATATATATGTGAATGAATAGTGAAAAAAATAGTCATAATACATGAGCGACATGAGCATTAATAATACATTTACAACGAATGCAGGCGATAAAATGAACACGCGAAAGAAGTTGCTAAACTCTGCAATAATTGCATAATTCTTCGATCTTCGCTGCAAACAACAAGCAAAATGCACTGCTTCACTCTGTTTCGGCAATGGAGAAAAGTGAAAATGAATTAATGATTGAATTTTGTGTATTTATAGATTTCTTTTTTGTATGAAAAATTCTCACTCATTTAAAATGCGATTAAGATCTCTATATTGCTTTCCAAAATCATGTCACACTTTTGAAGATTGAGGCAATGAAATTGAGCTTGTTGCTTTTAATGTTTCACAAATAAGTACATTCTTGATCAAAGTTGTTCTCTATTTGTGGTTAATTTTGAAGAAAAATATATGTTTCCATCGTGCTCTTAACTTTCAAACAGGTTCATTGAGACCATATTCAGAGTTCTTGTCTTGATTTGTGACTCTTGTTCTCCCTCTCCAGATGCAGACACGTGGATCTTCCCTGTGATTGAGATGGGTCAGCTTGGGATTCATCACGATAGCGTAGTGACGAAGGCTATATTCCAAAATTCTCAGTGCGGATCTCGCATCCGGATGGCCACTGGATACTTCAATCTCACCCAAGAGTACATGAACAGCATCACGGATTGCCAGGCTGAGTGTGCAATCCTGATGGCTCATCCAAATGTGAGTCCATTCGATAAAAAGTGGCGATTTTCGGGGGACTTAAGCGAGTGCTTCTTGCAGGCAAACGGTTTTAAGGGCGCCAAAGGACCCGCCGGAGGAATCCCAGACGCTTACACGCTCATCGCGAGGCAATTCCACGAGAAACTGACGCGAGCGCAGCAAGACCACCGCGTGAGTCTCTTCGAGTATCAACTGCCCGGATGGACGTATCACGCCAAGGGACTGTGGTACTACTTGCCCGACTCCAGCCTGCCCGCGATGACACTCATTGGCTCCTCCAACTTCGGCGAGCGCTCCGTGAATCGTGACCTGGAGACGCAAGTGTGCATCGTGACGGAAAACGTGGAGCTGCAGAAGCGCCTCGAGGACGAGTGCAATAATCTCTATCGCCTGGGCACGGCGGCTGAGTCAGAGATCACACGGCGGAATATCCCGAGGTGGGTGAGAGCCGTTGTGTCCGTGTTCAAGAACTTCTTCTAATTCAACCCGTGGCCGGTGTTTTCCATGCCAATATAGTCAATAAATTTACGGCAGTAGAAAGAAATAAAATGGAGTTATTTCACAATATCTCATATGTTTATTCATAAGAGATGAGATTTCATTATACAAAAAGATGGGGAGGGTACTTAAATGTATTCTTAAAATGCTCACAGTGTGGACACAAGTGTGAGAAAGAAATAAATTATGGTCACGTCAAAGAGGTAAATCCAGTAAATTTCACTTTGCCTTTTTTTCTTCTTTAAATCTACCCATAAATTTGTCTTTTTTTGTCATTTCAATCATTTCAACTCACGTTTTTTTCTCTTTTTTACCTTTCTAACAATAATTTCTAAATTTTTTACGATATCGAATTTAATAACAAGTTATAATTTTGACAGGAGAAATAAAATTCTAACTCTTATAGAAACTTATAGAAAAAAATCATACATTGTAAATCCAAAAAAAAATTGCTTCTTATACGATTTGAATAGATTTTTGCTCCTTATCTTATTACTCGAGAAATATGAGGGAGGAAAAAGCCTTAAGTGTTTTATTACCAATAAATGATATTATTCCGAGGAGATCTCACTCTCTCTCTCTAAACTCTTGGACACCGCGCAACGTCACACAGTCACAGGAGATTTGATCGGGAAAAGAAAACCTACATGACGAAGACCTTCTCGATTTTTGGCTGACAAAATGTCTGATTTGTGATGGGACACACAATTATGCCATTCTCTTTTGTGATGTGTGGCAAAGCCTGCAAGAAGGAGAAGAAGACTCAGATGAAGTATTGGCTAAAGAGTTGTGTAAATAAGAGAAATTAAGGAACAGAAGATGAGTTAAAACGCTCTTTGTTTGAGCAAGAATAAAGTGTGTTGAAAAGTTGATATTTTTATCGATCTCTTAGGGGCTATTTTTGCTCACCTGCTGTCCGAAAATCTGTCCATTGGGCAGCATCATGGGCAAGTTGTGCTCATTGAGTGGCTTTCCCGTCACACGGCAAATGAGGCGGCTTTGGGCACAGTGAGAATATGGCAAATTCTCTGCGATCTCGTTGAAGTTCTCCTGGCACACGGGACAGCTGATGTTCTTTGAGCCAATGGAGTAACACTGCGGCGTCTTGAGCGCGGACAGGCCCGCCTGGACGGCCACACTGAGCACTGACTGCGTGGCCAGCTGGAAGAGGCGATAGTTCTCCATGCGGAAATTGAGCACGAGGTCGTTCCATCGCTGCGGGTCGAAGAGCGATTTGTAGGGTTCGATTTCGGTGGTGACGGGAAAGGCCAGGAGGCCCATGCACTGTCGGATCTCCCTCAGCTGCTCCATGCCAAAGTCCGGAAAGTACTTCCGCGCGTGCTTCACGGCGTCCAACCGCCTGTCCTGGCGCACCAGCTCCACGAACTCCTGCAGGCGCAGCTGGAACTCAATGTTGGAGCTGATCTTGCGCAACTTGGACTTGTTGTCATTGCACCACACCATGCACTTGGTGGTCTTGTGATTTGCCAAGTCCTGCTCCACTTCGCGCGACGTCTGGAAGATGTCGAGATTGGTGAGGTCGCGGATTCCACTGCGAATGGCCAGTCGCTCGGCGGACTCGTAGTAGCCAAGGCGAAGGAAGTGCTCCACAATCATGCGATCCAGGCGCGTCTTCTTCCACTGATTCGTGGCCGCCATCTGGACCTCCACGTCGGGATTCGCCACGACATTCTGCTTGAGGTGCTCCAGGCGACGCTTGCACACATAGCCCGCGGCGATCTCCTCCGAAATGCTCTCCTCAGCCTTCCGCTTCAGCACTTGCAGGCGCTCCACCACACCACCGAGCAGGCGGGATATCTCCCCAGCGGATCCACTCGCCAGGCCCTTCTCCAACTCCGAAGCCACGTTCTGTATCTGGCTCAGCTCTTTGTCCAGTGTCTTCTGGGCAATTCGGAACTTCTTGTTGAGTATCTCGTACGGAACCTGAGGGCGGGGCGGACGGGTGAGACGACATTATTGTGAGAGAGAAAGGAAAACTCCACAATTCAGATGTAAAAATAGAAATTCCACTGCACAATCATAGCCAGAAAATCGGTGGAGCGATTGTTTTTTTGACGAAATGGCAGCAAGTGACCTCGCTCGGGAAAAGTGCCCTCAAATCCACCAAAAGCGGATTTGTAGCTGGATATTCACACTCACCTTAAGTGTTGGATGCTCCATGGCTTTCACCTCGGACATCATGGGTCGATTCAAGAGGAGTACAGTGAGAAAATCTCAATCAATTGGCGAGTCTCCTTTATCTTCTTGCACAGAAAAATTCTTGCGACGCAAAACACTGCCCCTGACAGCTGATTTCGATGAGCACTACAATTTTCGGAGTGCAATCGATGAGTTTCGACGACGACGGAGCAAAATCCGCGAAAGAGAGCTGCAATACGGCCAGCATTCGCTGCACAATTTGAATTTCCTATTATTTTGAGCAATCGCTCGCGCCCGCAGTGTGGATTTCGCTGGAAGCTGGGAAAAATTGGCCGTTTTCCGAAGGCACGGTGTGGGCGTTATTCCGCTTCCTCTCGCATCGGGCAGCCCGCGCGGTGGGCATTTTCGGAGCGCGCGGCTGGCAACCCTAGGCATGGCCGCTCGCGAGTTGTGGGGTTGTCAAATTGTTCGGCGTCATCGTCTTGTCAAGCCACCATTTTGGATTACGCTTCTTCTGGTGCAAGAAAAGCTGCAAATCCACAGGAATTACGGCGATATTGAGTGAAAAAGTGCGTTGTATTTGTTTGTGAATCGATTCTGTTGCCTCCTGAGTAGTGATTTGTGGTGGAATTGTGGTTGAAGCGGCTGAAAGTTGTGTGGTGTATTTTGTGCGCCTCCATTTCCCAAGAGGAGCAGCAAAGTCTTCTGGCGTTTCCTCGCCGCATCGGCCGCCCGCTGGATCACCGTGCAAGCCACCGTTTCGGCGTGAGGACATTTTCGCGGCATCGACAGTAGTGTTGGCGGTCCAGTGCTGAACGCCGGACCATCCCTTGGGAGAGCACCACCGCTGGCCAGGACTGGAGCGCGTCTCTGCGTGAGTGTGTGTGTGAGTGAGTGTGGAGTATCGGGTGGCGGAGGAGAGGAGAACAGAGGAGACGCGCCATTCCGCACTTGGCAGAGACACACGCGTGGAGCCATATTTTCCCTCAGCCGCACTTCATTGATCGGCCAGTTTGACGAATTAGCGGCAATTGCAATTATTTTTCGTGAAGGTAAGTGAACCGCACACCATGCTCATATTTTCCCATCGCAACTCCGCGCATAGCCATCAATTTAGCGAGACTTCTTACCTTTCCTTCGCGCCGCGAAAGCTGGCGGAGAGAGAGGCGGCGAAAGAGTCCAGCGAGCACAGTGTTGCGTCTCTCTCGCTCGCACTCGCCTTGGCCTGCCTGCCCCCCACCCTCCCCCCTCGATGTGACCAAAGAAGTGATTCAAGTGAGCATCGTGGCGTAATTTCTCTTGCCAGCACACGATGTTGAGCCGCGCGGAGAGAAAAATCGTCTCCTCCTATCCCTCCTGTCTCTTTAATATATTCATCATCAACTCCCGGAAAGCCATTGTTGCATGCTGCTCGAGACGCGCGGTGGCAGGAAGCGGGGCCGTGGAAAGACACGAGCGAGCAAGAATGCCCGAGTGAGAGGGAGAGGACGAGAAAGAGTGTGAAAATGTGGTTGTGAGTCACGAATGAAAGGCAAGGAGAATTGGATGAGGAGGGTTAGGAGAAAGAGCGAAATATGCCGGTCGAATGAATTGAATGCCGCGCACTTTTCGTGTCTCTCTCTCTCAGTTTCTACATTTTTCCTCTCCTCTCTGCGCGCCTTGTTTCTTTATTTGTTGTGTTCCGAAGGGGATGACTTTTCAGTCTCGGGTGTCGTCTATTTCAGCCGGGGCACTCCTTCAATTACACATGCATCTGTGCGGGTCGCGGGGTGAGGGCGCCGCCGCCGCCGTCCTAGATTTTTTGGGCCGGCTCGAGGAGAGCCGAGAATGGCGGTTTGGGAGAAGTAACCTTGAATTATTGATAAGGTTGTGATGGTTACACTCCCGGTAAACAGGGTGCAGGTAGCAAAATACAAGGATTAGAGGTCACGGAGGTCATTCTGCCTATTTCTGCCTTCATTCATGACCACTTCCCATGCTCTATTACATTTTTTCCGACACCCGTGAGTGAGCTTTTTGGGTCTCTCTCACTATCGAAATCTCGCAAAAGTTGCCTCTCAAACTTGACAAACCAAACCGTTAATTGACTAAAAACATCTTAAGGAGTTTCGTAACACCATCGGACAAGCACAACAATGAGTGAGTGACGATAAGTAGGGAATGGAGCATTGGGAGGCAGACAAAAAAATTAATACAATGAATGTGGTGTGGAAGTTTAGAGAGCGAGAGATAGACATGAAAATTGTCTTGAAATTTGCTGTGCAGAGTGTTTTTAGTGTTTAAGTCCGAGTCTTAGAGACAATGTATAAATTCACAGTGCGATCACGCAAGGTGGGCGCGCGCTGTGTTTGTTGTGATTTGGGCCTGGGAAATGAGAGAGACAAATGGGGAAGAAGAAGAAGAAGCGACAGAGAGGCGATTGATATTGGCGCGCACGAGGAGGAAAAAGGTCGGTGGGAAATTGTCGCAATGTTGCGCCGCGGCACATTACTCGATGACACTTGTAATTTCCAAGAGAGAGTGTGTTGTGATCGAAGCTAAAAAGCGTCCGCGCGCGCCTATCGCGGCTGCTTGCATGATTTTCATCCGCCACTCTGCACTTTGTTCTCACATTGGGTTCTGTGGACGAATTAGTGCTAATCGCAAATTCACTTGTTCACAGCTACAACATTACTCTTATCGCACATTATCATTATCGTACCATATAAAGTATTATGTACATTTTCACATGTGTACACTTTTGACGACCAAGGATAGATGAGAAACTGTATGGATGGATGGATGAGAAAGGTGGCGGCATGGGCGGTGTGCGCGCGATGGGGAGTATAGAAATTTTATATCTCTATCACGCCAATGTCACTATCTCTGTTGTTCTCCTCTCTAACTTGAAGAATGTTGATGTTCGTAAGAAATTTCCGTATCATTTTGTGTTTAACTTCTCAATATAGCCGTTTTTTTTGCTCATTTTATTTGTTTTCCGTGATAAGGCGCCTTGTGTGTGATATCATGAGTTTAAAATTGTAACATAATTTTTCCACTCTATCGACAGAGTTTATCATTTTCAATAAATCATATGGGTTGATATTTTTAGCTTATATGTAATTTCATCTATTGAGTCTCCTCGGCAAAATGTATCAACTGTAAAAGTGCTGATCTGACGTATGAAGAAAGTGTTGAGTAATGGAAATTGGACTTTCTTTTCACTCCGTTTAGTGTTGCAAATTCAACAGTATATTTCTTATTCAACTTGGGAAACTGAAATTTTTGCTGACCCAATTTCGATGTGTGTGGTTTTCACCATATATATATTGTGTGGAAGTTGGCTGTGTTATCTACACAGAGAGAGAGAGAGAGAGAGTGGTGGAAGGAATTTGTAACTCAATCGAATTTACCAATTTTTTCCCCTTATCACAGTTTCTTGGAATAAATTTTCTGCAGATGGTCGTCAATTGAGGACTCCATTGGGAGTGTGTAATGTTGAAGTCTTTATATGAATTTTGAGAGATTTTCTTCACTTTGTCCCATTGTGTGTGTGTGTCTCATTGTGATAGCGATCAATACAATGTGTATAAGTGTTCAATATGCTCAATTGAAAATCGATGTGCAAGCAAAGCAATGACGAGTTTTCTTTCCCTCACAATCTTCACTTCCTGCAATGAGATGTGTTATCACATGAGTTTTGAGAAAGAGAGTGAAAGAGAGTCAAAAAATGTAGAATTTCCTTTGAGATTAGTTGAAATTCGGAATGTGTTGAATTGTAAAATATTTTCCAGACCCTTTTTTCCGTCAACAGCTTGAGTTGCTGCTCATTGAATTGAAGTCCCATGCTTTGGAGATATTTATTGGTCGCTTGGGGTTTTCCTGAAACTCTCATGTGGTTTAATTGGAATGATATTTATCTGAGAGTTGTGCACAGAGACATTGTAATTGGATGAAATGGGCGATGAAGAAGTAGAGAGACAGAGAGAGTGAGAGAGAGAGAGAGAAAAGGATGTGAAGAGAAAGAGGGATGGAGGAGAAGATTATTTAGAAATACTCTTTACTATATGTGGGCCATGTTAAACATGAAGAAAAGACACAATTGCTGATGTGAAATGAAAGAGGAAGAGCACTATTTCGCCTTTGTCTGTGTCGTGTGTTCTCCATTGTTGTGAGAAACATTTTTCATTTGTCAATTTATATACAATTTGGTCTTATCAGTGGAAATGGGCTTATATTTGATGTGTAGAGAATCCGAGAGAGATTCGTCATGAAGTGTGTATGCAAGTATGTATTTAATGTGCATTTCAATGCTTTTTTCCATCTCAACTGTCTCTTTAGGCGGAAAAATGGTGAAGGAAGAGATAGTGTTAAGATGTTGTGTACATAACCTTTATATATGTTACATACACTGCGTAATCTACAAATCCCATTTCTTCTTCTGCATATTGCCATACTCTTGTGCGGCACTAAAATTTCGATGTCAGAATGTGTGAGACGCAGGAAAAAGTGCTCATGGGCAGAAGCGGAGGAAAAAAAAGAGGCACAAGTGTGACGTGTTTTATTGCTCTGATCGACCATTATCCACTCGCCACACATTGAACAGTGTTTTGAACTCTCTTTCTGACCTTTTCGAAAATCTCTTTATGATCCTTTAACTGCTTCATTATGTCTGTGTTTCCCGAAGCGAGGTAATTTTCACACTTTCCCGCAATCGCTTCATTATTATCAATTGATAACGGTGTATATTTGTTGCTCTGAATTGAATAATAATA
This sequence comes from Phlebotomus argentipes, assembly GCF_947086385.1. Lineage (NCBI taxonomy): Eukaryota > Metazoa > Arthropoda > Insecta > Diptera > Psychodidae > Phlebotomus > Phlebotomus argentipes. The sequence goes on from NW_026776174.1 coordinate 7,206,686, forward strand.
ATAATAATAAGAAATTATTGCTGAATTTGTCAAGATCTTGAGTCTCGCCGCTTCCCACGTGTTCTTGTTCATTTACAAACGCTCTGACACACGATGAAGTGCCACAGATTTCTGCCCCAGTTTGTTTTTGTCATCAATATGATAAGCATATTTTATTATTTTCACAAAGTCAGCGGGAAATTTATGCTTGTGCAATCACTGCTTGAGCATATGATTCTCTCTGTATTATTTCAATAAATTCCCTCCAACATCGTTTTTTTTTTTTTGTTGTTGCTATAATAGTTAATTTGTGTGTGAGAGAAAAAGATTGAATGGCATTTATTGAAATTTGTAGATTGTGTGCTTTTGCTGTGTGTAAGATTGATGAAAGAAAAAAAATAAGAAAATTACATGCAAAAAATTTTGAAGAGACGCAAAGCGAGTTTCTTGTCGGTTTTTTTTTTTGTTCTTCTGTTCAGTGCTTCTCCTCTCGGTCTCATTTTCTTTTCTCTTCTGGCTTATTGATATTTTATTTAGAGACAAAAAAGGAGACAGAAAAATAATGTAAAATAACACATACACAATAAACAATCTAGGGAAAAAGAAAGAGAGAGAGGGAGAGATCATACAACAAAGAGAAGAATACTATTGAGCATTCGTCAGTTGGATAAAGTGGGTAGATGATGACAAAAGGGGGAATGGGAAGGGAGGAGGATGCGAAGGAGGATGAGGAGAAGTCGATGGCTCGTTGGTGGGGTGCAAGGATGTGTGAGAAGGGGGGGAAAAAGGAAAAGAAAATGATTGTTGAGAGATGAAGAGAAAAAAACTCGTTTTTCTCTATAGTCTTCTTCCCTCGTCGCTCGCTTATACAGAAAAAAAGAGAGGGAAAGAAGGAAGAAAAAAAACTGACGATATTCCTTCACTCTAAATATCTACCTATGCTATACGGTATGTAGATATTTATGTGTTCATTTCATTTCATTACTCTCCCGTGTGGCTGTTTCTCTCGAGTGTTGCCGTTTGTATTGTTGCTGTGTGTTGTTGCTGCCGCTAAGGTTGCGGATTAGCGCGACTGCGCAATGCTTATTCTGTGGAGCAGCAGCACAGCAACAATTCGGAGAGCGAAGGAGACAACGTATAAAATAAAATATTATAAGAGAGTGGAAATATCTACATGTATACATTCGCGGCCATATAGATGAATAGAGGAGAAGAGAGAGAGATAAAGCGACCAATATGCTATATGAATGCAATGTAGTCAAGTATTTGCAATGTTAACCTGAAGTGTGTAGATCTCAAATGCTCCATGGAAGTATATTTATGCAGTGCACTCCACATATATATATATATACATACATATGAGGTGAGATAGATGGGGAGATATATGTTATGTAGATATTTCAATATGTATAAAAGTCGGTGGATGTGGGATTTTTTCTTCATCTTCTTTTCACTCTGCTTCTTCGCTTCTCCGCATTCTTTTGCACAACATTCAAAATGCAATGGACAATGTGTGGACATGGCGATACAGTCGTCGATCAGACACTGCCTCGAGTCTTCTTTTTTGGCTCCTGTGTCCACATATTAGCTCTATATATATATATATATAGCCACAATTTTTACATATCGATTGCTCTGCTCTCTCGCATATAATTCATCGTTTTGTTGTGTCTCTCTGGATGTCTCGAAATGCTGTCGAAATGTAAATTCCACCAGTCTAAATATTCACCACAAGCATAATCGATGATTTTTATTGATGAGAGTCTACTTGAGGCGCCTTTGAGGGATATTTGCATTAATTGACGTGAATTTACATAGTTATATGGGTGAGGCGGACAAAAGTCGATGTTCAGATTTGGATATATTATCACACATTTGATATTAGAATTGGATCATATTATAAACGTGGCCACTTTGCCGAGAGAGAGATAATCTATGAATGCCGGTTTCAGAAACCATTGACATTGCTGTGAAAGGTGATAATCTGTTATTATGGCGTATGGTAATTTGATTTGATGTGGAGTTCACTTTGTTAACAACACTGCTGAGAGAGAGATACTTAAGCTCAAGAGCAGAGACTGATATAATTCTACACAATGAAAAAAAAAAGTGTGTGTTTTTCTGTGTAAAATGAATTTTCGATTTTGCATTTGAACAATAGATTTTTTGTTCACCAAAAATACTTTGATGCTTGAATTGGGGAATAAAGCTGTGCAAACAGAAATTTTTAATGTCAGTTGAAGTGGTAGAAATAAAGTAATATTTAGCATGTAATGTAATGATAGAACGTATAGCGTAATCGGATGGTACCTAATTATAATAATATTTATGATTAAGAACCTTGACCAGTATTCATTTTACCTTCGACACTCGCGGCGTGCATTGCCTCTGAAATGAAGAGAAGGAGCGCGCAGATAAAAAGAGTTGAACTCTCTTTTGTTGCGAATTCGCAATCCACCATAATATAGCAACTTACATATATATACAGCACTTGCAAAAGAAGTGGATAGATGTGAGAAGTGGAATAGATGTGAAGCGCTCTGCGGCTTGTATCAACCGCTCATGTTTCTTCGTTCTACCTTTTCAAGCTTTTGAATATCGAATTGTGTTGTTATGTTGTATGAGTTCATGGATTTGTGAGCGCCATTTATAATGTTCCTCACATTTTTTTTTCTCCTCTCCTTCGCACATTACATTTGCAGTGTCTCGGCGTATAATTGCGGCGGTGTACGCAGAGATTGTGGCGATACTGTAGGTGCCGTTGAGAGTGTTTTTTTTACTGGATTTTTCTCCTATTTATTGTATATCTCTGTTGTTTTTTTTCTCTCTCTCTCTCTCTGGAGAGTTTGCTGAGGTAAAGATTGGTGGTGACGAGCAAAGAGATGCGTGCGTGAGAGTGGTGAAATTGTGAGGGAGAGAGACTGAAAGTAGATAAAAATATTTTTTTATTATATTTCAACACACATTGAAATACATATTGGTATAAGAAGCGCGCCATGAAGTGAACAATTTAATGTGAAATGCGATAACTGGATGGAGTCGTGGTCGCGTAATCGCGGGACAGGTTTTCATTTTCAGTTTCACTCGACGACGATGTTTTGTGTACATTATTTAATATGTTAAAATGTACTTTTTATCATACGCAAAGACTGGAGTATGAAATTGAGATAGAAATGAGATCGCGACAGAGAGAGAGAGAGAGGGAGAGGGAGTGAGAGAGTGAGACAGGGCGGTTGGTATAAAAATATTTGATATGTGGCATAAGTATATGCTGTGCAAGGACATATAGAGTGATACGGTTTTCGAATTGAAATCTTGATTCATATATTTATTGATATTGATTTGGTTCCATTGATTGCCTTCGATGGATGACTGGAGGAGAAAAAAAAGCACACATGTTCATGCTTATGATCGGTTGCGGATGTGTGAATGTATGTATGTTGTCAGGGATGTTTGCAAATTGGATGTTGGTCTATTTCCATACCCAAAATGTATACTATAAATTTTCTATATATTGAATATAACACTTGAGAAAAATAGGAATATTATTCTCTTCTTAAATCTATTGAATTTGTATCAATGTATGAGTGGAAATTGTGTGTCGGCAATTCTTCTTGCGCTGCAATCTTCTCGTTTCTTATTCATCTTCCTTGCTGATTATGCAAAATGTCAGTATTATCAATCTGTGCTTCAAACCTAACTATATGCAATGTACTATATATGACATAAAATCGCAACAATGTATCACGATTACTGTATAAACTGCGATCGCACATATGTCATCTCTTTCGTGCTCTTCAGATCTGCATTCACTGAATAATTACAATTTAAATGTTGTATTGCATTGGCATTGATGATTTTGTGATTTCGCAATGAAGTGAAGAAATATGCATTACATCGGTTTTAGTCACACTTTGACGAAGAAATGATGAAGTATTTGAGAATTGAACTTCACTGAGAACGCTGATTTGGAGAGAAGTACAGTCTTTCTCCATGATTGACTTTTCTCTCTCTTCCCTTTTGAGAGGCAATCCGTGTGTTTTGTGGTGTGCTTGGTGGGAAGTGAGCAAAAATGTAATGAGTTTGGAAGTTAATACAATTTCTTATTCGAATTCGATGTATCACGTAATGAACCATGTACAAAATAGCCTCAACTAACACTTATTTATGACTCTCTCCTTACCTCTGTACACACCTAAAAATATACATGCACGTAAACACGATTTTGAGAATAACATTTGAATTGTGCGTGAAGATACAGGAGAAGTTGTTTACCATAGGAATATTTTGCGCTGTTTTCCTCAGTTGATGAATAAATAATTTGCCAAAACTTTTGGTACTTGTGCGTCGATGAAGGCAATCTGACTGGGGTGGAGGAGTGTGAGGGGAGGAGAGGGATATTGCGAGTGAACATACACCATACATATATTTTTTTTGTCGATCGGTGACTCTTATACACACTTTTTTTTTGTGTGGACGACATGTGATGACGCTTCAACTGAAAGCGGCAGAAATTTTGCAATACAGAAACCAAATCGCGCACTCAAAGTAAATAAAGTCCAATCATGTTTTATAAGTGATTGTTTTGCGACGTGATACTTATGTTTTTAGTATTTATTTATCTTCATGACGAATTCAATTAAGTGAAATATTCAGAAATTGTGCCTTCAATGTATGATTTTTTTGAGCAATAATGGAAAATTGAGTAAGACAAATTTTATAGTAATTTATTGATGAATTAAAAGGTTTAAAGGAATTCCGTAATGCTTTAGGTGGTGTAAAATCGAGTGATTTGTGGATTAATAACATTGGGTGGTTCCATAAATGCCTCCATGTTGTGATTATGCGTTGTGAAATTATGCTTGAAGGTATGAAATTTCATTTAAAATTTCTATGATGTGAAAATGAGTGTGTGTGTGTGACGGGAGATTGTGTACTTCACATCTATCTTATTAGGTGCGTGTTATTCAATTATTGGGACTTTTCCACTTTTCTCGGCCCTTTTTTCCCAATCCGTGCCTTCCAACGTATTGTGCCCGATCTTCCCTGTCCGAGACTTTATGCCTTCACCTTGCGCCGTGTCTGTCTTGCACCGATGATTGCATTAAAATTACTTCTTTTCTCTCTCTGTTGTAATTCCTTTTCTCACTGTCTCTCTTTTCATTTGCTTAATTTTCACCATGTTTCAAGTGTTGGCTGTGTTTGTGCATATTAATGCAAAATGTCTTTCATGTAAAACTTTTTTTTTTCTTCTTCAAGTATTTATTTGTGATTATGGTCGAGGGGTTTGTATGCAAATAGTAATGCAGTTTATCTTCAATTGACCTCAGACTTGCAATTATACAACAAAGTATGTCGTTTTTTTTTCACTGAATGTTCACTGGACAAAATGGGTTTCTTTTTGTGTCAATGAGTTGGAAAAGGAGGGAAAAAAGGCGTGTGAAAACAATGTAAGATGGAAGCAAAGACACACAAGATATGCAATTCTTTTTACCTTAATGTGATAAAATACGATTAATTTGGGTGTAATTTCATGTCATGGAGAAATCAGAGTAAGATTTCCTATTTTTTTTCTGCATGTTTGGTTAAAGAAAACGAGCAACACAAAAGTGGGTGTAATCACAAACACACAAAACAAAAAATCAATCGGTAAACTCTTTTGCATTCTAATTTTAGAGTTTATATTGCAATTGAGTGAAAACTTGGAGGAACGAGAAGTGTAAGAGAGAGAGAGAGAGAGAGAGAGAGAGAGAGAGAGAAATGGGTAGAGATAATAGATGTAATCACATGCGTGTCTGTTTCACTCTAAATTAAAAATAGATAAGTGAAAAGAAGTGTTTAATACACGATTTAATAGATATGAGGAATATATTTCTCAACGCGATATCTACACAAATACACACAGAAGAATATGAAGAAACGTTAGAGCAAAACCTTTTGATCGACACGAAAATTGCTTGTGGAGGGATTCAATGAGTGAGTGAGTGGAAAAAATGCGATAAAATAAACAGATTCTAATTCTATTGGGTCGTTTACACACTCGAAACATGGATTAATACTGGTGTTAATTATAAAAATACATATTTATAAATGTGGTGGAGATGCGAGATTCTCCACCGTTGGCGATTTTTACAGCATCCGAAAGCTTGAATGTGTTTCAAGTAATCTCCTCAGAAAAGATTTCATCTTCATCATCATCGCTTTGTTATTCAGCTTTTTTTTCTACTTCTTCGTCATCTTCATCGCTTCATGGCTGTGATGTGCGACTATCAGCGCTCTTAGTTTATTTATTTTTGGATAACGACTTGTAAAAAGTGTCTTAATACATTGTGGTTGTTCATTCGTTCGTTTTTTTCTTCACAAGAAAGAGAGAGAGAAGCTAAGGTCGAATTTGGATTTTTGTGTAAATAGTAAGGATTTTCTTCTATCATAAGAGCGTGTGTGGCAATTTTTTTCGTTCATATTTTGCCACATAATTATGTATTTTAGTGAATTTACTATGATTTGGGACCTTTTCTTCACACACTTGTTGGGCTTTTTGGATTGTGTTTCAAAAGTGAATCATGAATACGAATATAAAATATGATTACTGTTTATGGGCATGCAAAATTGTTTTGTGATTTGTGTGTTTGGCTATGAAGCCAGAGAAAGGGAGAAAGAGAGAGAGAGGGTAAGAAAGATGGAAGGCAGAGAGAATGATAAAAGTAAAACAGTAAAATTAAGTGGTATAAAAAGTGGAGGAAATTGACTGGGAATCATAAAATAAAAATACCATCATTCTGTAACTAACTTAACATAATGGTGAAGTTGAATAGAGAGAGAGAGAATGGAATGACGAGAAGGAAAAGTGCATGGCATGCAACATTCTATTTGCCTCCTCAACAAATCGTATTATGGTGTGTTGTTAGACATATAACTGAAAATCTGCTGTGTGTATTCCAGTGGAGAGTTTTCACTGTCAGCAATTCGCAAAAAGTCAGCTATCATTTCCAGCATTGTCAGCAAATCGTTTAAATGGGTCTAATAAAATACCATACATTTACACTTTAGCCGCTTTACCATATTCATTTTCCCACACACACGCACACTTTGGCTGTTTTTTTCCGTCTGCTGTCGTTTTGGGCGATGAGGAAGGGAATGAAGAAATCTTCAACTTTCGCATTACATTCATATTAATGGTACTTCTTGACCGTGTAGATTTTGTTGACTGAAAGTTATTTAGTTGAAAATCAGAATATTCATTTGACTGCAGCATATCAAAATGTGTTGTATTTTTATAAACATGTTTAATGCCACAAAATAATCTCTAAATTCGTCTTTCACTCATTTTCTTTAAGTAAATGTAATAGAATAGTCATTGTGAATATTTATGATAGGTCAAGCGCATGAATAGTGCTTTAAAATTGACCTATTTAAGAACAATTTATCTTATTAAACCCGAGAGATTGTAAAGAAATGTTTGAAAATTCAACAAATAATTGCACTGATTTTGGTTGTATGTAAACCAAAATTGACTACAATAGCGTATATAGACATGTTCTATTGGTTGATTTCACCAATCAGTGGTTTAGCGTGTCCGAAATGTCGTTTCAATCGCCAGTTAATCGCTACGTTCGCGCTCAACACGAGCATACTCACTGAATACGGAATTTTCTCACATTAGAGCATACGACGAGAGAGAGAGAGAGTAGTTACAGAAAAAAGCCAAGCACAATAAAAAAAACTGTGTGCACGCTCGACAACAACAACAACAACAAAATATTACGGCAAAATCGTAAGGAATAAGAGTTTATTTTGCTCTCATTCAATTAATTATTGGGTAATTCATTGTTCTCGTCCAACTCGCGACTGAATAAAAGTGGGCTTGTGTGCTATATTTGGAGTCTGGATCGCTTAGTTAAAAATACAATTGGAAATTATAATTATATTTTTAAACTATGGGCCAATTTTTTTGTCGATTAAATTTTTATGTCAAAAAAATGTCATGCAAAATTGTAGTTTTCATCGTTGAAAATTAATTCTCTGCTTAATGATTTATATGGAAGCCAATGTTGACTGTGTTGATGTATGTATATTGGAAAAAATTAATGAGGAAATATGCAACATATTTTGTAAATATAATATTTGTGGTGTCATGTTGTAAATCAATGTGTGGGAAATGTTGCTCTTTGCGACATAATGTATTGACATTATTGAGTTTAATTTTTCCGTGATACGAAATGGCGCTGAACTGAGGAAGAAAATTCCTATTATTGGCGAATATAGTGTGTTTGTGTGTGTGTGTGAGAGAGAAAGCGAAAGAGCACAAGAAAAAAAACGAAGGAAGCAATGACTGAGAAAAATTCTTAGCATAAATCTATTTTTAGACTGTCTGAAAAAAATTTCTTTTCGCAATAATAAAGAGAAGAAAAATTCTTTGCGATTTATATGAGTGTCTATGATGTTCAAAAGTATAACATTTCTTCATTAGAGTTTGTTATGTGTATTAATAGAAACAAAACGTTTTCATCTATATATTTTATATGCGCAGATTTCAATTCTCAAACATGAGTGTGCAAAAATAAATTGTTGGCTATTTCACCAAGTTTATAAATGCCCGCCGTTGGTGTAACATTGCCGGAGTCTCTGTGTGAAAGCTTCGAAATAATATTACAAAGATGTTGTGTGTGGCCAAAGAGAGTGAAATTTATATTTGGATTAATATTTCAATTGGAATGCTTTTAACCGTTTGCTCTCCAAGAAGTCAGTGAATTTCTCTTCTTCTTCTCTATATATGTTAAATACACTCTGGATTGTTTGTAATTGATTGATGATTTTTTTCGGGCAAAAATCTTCACATTGTGGAAAGTGTAGCTGCATTTTGCAGTATTTCTTGTCTTTCTCTTTTCTTCAGATCTTAGTGATTATGTTTTAACTTGCTCAAACCACTCATATCGACAATACTTTCTCTTTCAATTGTTGGTTATCTTTGCTTAAACGACGCACACTTTGTCTCTTGAGGAGAGAGACATTAAATAGGGAAAAATTTCCCAAGTAATTTGAGGCTTTCTTGACAAGTTTGCAGAGATTTGAAGAGAAGTGATTATTAAGCAATTAAATACAAATGGCGATAAACAAAATACGCGAGACTGATACAAAATGGTTTACATAATTATTTTTCTCAAGTGTTACTCTTCGTCTGTGATGCGAGACCGTGTGTGAGATTTGTGACTTTATAATACAGTTGTGACAATTTCTGAAATCGAAGTCAGAATGAGACTGTGAAAAAGTATGTAGAAGAAAATGTAAAAACTTGGTTGTATGTTGTAAGACAAGACGAAGTTGGAAATCTCTTTATGCGACCAAAGCAATTATATTTCCAAATCAGCGAACCGAAAAATTGTCAAAAATTTTCCCATTAGAAAAAGAAGTAAATGAAAAAGAGCGAGAGAGAGAGAAGAGAAGAATGACGCTTTGTGATTCCGCTGAATGCTCGATCTGGCGATGAGATATATTTCTCGTGTGCATGCAATGCTAAACGTTTATTAAAAATTTTTATGGTTTGTGTCACTTTCTGCGAAATTGAATCTAGACATTCTTATTGTTATTGTTGTGCAAATTCATCGATTTTGTGTTAAAAGTGTGACCTTGAGAGTATTGTTTAAAGTCTACAAAGTGAATCGATATCGCAGTTTGATGATTAGACGCGATTCCTTCTGTAAACATTGAATATGCTTAAGTTTGGAAAAGGAAGTTGTATCAGTAATTTATATATTTTATCTGTCTACAGATTGATATCTTGGGAGGGAAATGGAATAGAATTGAATGAATATAACTGGTGAAAAATACTGAGAAACACTTGAATTTGCACGTTAACAATTTCTGTGTAAAATGCTTGAATGGAAGTCATCAGCATATTGCTTGTTATTATTAGGTAATTCATCTTGGTTGCAATTGAGTTGAAATTGTAGCTTAAAATAGTTGAAACATGTCAGATTCTTCACTATCGCTATTAACATGTTTTCACACCCAATGAGAGAAGAAGTACATATCTATTTAGAAGACAGATTCCTTTTCCTTCCTTCTTCTCTCGTATGTAATTGTGTGTGTGTGTGTATGATTGGTATATTAAAAATAAATCATTTCTAGGCCATTTCCGTTGAAACCAGTATCATAAGTTCGTCTTTATTATATTGATTCTTATTGAATCGTTTGCGAAATGCGTAATGTGGAATCTCTTATGCTTCAATGCTGCTCACATGAGTACAATTCACATACGCCGCGCAACACTATATAACCAATCATATACTCGGCAATTGGCAATACATTTCTCCAATCTCTGAAAACATCCGCTTATAGTGTTTCGTGTGCGAGTTGTACTTCGACTATTGTGTAGTGTCGAATTGTCAAACTGTCTCAAATTCAATCGAACATTGCGAGGTATTATTATATAAAGTAAATTGCGCAACTCATTGAAACATATCAATAATAGCAATGTTTAGTTTTAGAATTATGCTTTCGTGCGCGCTCCTGTGGGATTTTATAGCTTCACAGTTTCCGTCTCACTCTGACATTGGCTCATTATTGGTGGATGATCACTTACTTTAGACGTGGCAAGGTGTTGGCAGTACTCATATATTAATGTATTTATACACAATACACACATACAATACATGATTTGAGTGAAATAAAACCAGTTTTAGTCTTTGCCGCGTGCATTATTAATTGTCAATGTGTTTTGAGCGGGAAATTTGGCATAAAATCTCAGAAAGGAGGAGGAGAACTGATGAAGAGGCATAATTTCACAGTAAATTGAGTTACTTCCTAGCATCAAATGATAATATTTGATATTTCAATACTAATTTTGTCTCTTCTCCATTTTACAAATGCCACAAAATCATGTTGTATTTCAATGCAACGTGACCTCAATAATGCAATGAGAGTTGATTTTATGCGAAATTGAGAATTTCCACAGATTTTTTACTCGACACTCTGACTACATACATAACTCTATATCCAGTGCAGACATTGGATTCCATTGAATGCAAGAGATACTGTGAGTTCACTGCGGTGTGTGTAGTATTTATTTATAGAATTTCATATGAACAATTGAGGAGAAAGGGAATGAACAACTATGCCATTAATGGTAAATTGTCTTGACATTCAATGAAATGGATGAAGAGAAGAGAAATTAATCAGTGTGCTCAATTTTTTGGCATCACATTTATTTATCCATATTGTGTATTATGAATGAATTCATTGAGTTGTGACTGGTGTTTTGTGCAAAAAAGTGAGATGCGAAAAGGACAAGCGAGGGACGCGATTTGTCCGGCGAAGAAGAAGAAAGAGAAGGCAAGTGTGTGAAGTGAGAGGTGTGTGGAAGTCTTTTGGAATTGAAATCATGACGTTGAATTTCTTAGTGTCAAAAGCAATCAATTGACGTCTCTCTCGCTCTCTCTCGCTCTCTCTCTGTCTCTCTCTCTTTCTCAATTTGGTAGAAATCTTTATGTTACTTTCACTATAATCGCAAAGTCGATGAGATAATGTCGGAGTATTATGACGATGTGTGTTGCTTTATTCTTCACTATTACTTCTCAAAACATCGCAGCGAATCGCGCACTGTTGTATTTTTTTTTCTTTAGCGTCATGTGAATTTTAAGGGGCGCCTCAAGTCTCATTGTGTATTGAATGAAGTGAGCTGTAATTGCAGTGAGTGTGAATGTTGAAATTCTTTAATACCGCAACTGTCTTATAGCCAGTAATTGGCATGTCTCATCGAATTTTCTCTTTGCTTTCCAGTCACTTTGACTCATTGTGGGGCGATTTTGTTCATCTAGTCGATAAAGTGCAGAGTAGAAAAAAAATTTATATGTAATGCTGATTTCCCCGCGTGACGCCTCAATTGACCTTGAATTCAATTGGACTTAATTATCAACGTAACACGTTTTAATCTTTAAACAGTGAAAACATCATACACACAGACATATTTATTGGAGAAAAATATATTTCATGCTGCCTTGCGATGTTTCTTTTTTTCCCCATTGTTTTGTGTCTAAATTTAACATATTTTGCCGAAAAAAAAATATTGTAGGAGATATTTTTTTTCCACAGTGAAATTTAAATTAATTACAGTGACATTCTCTGGGCAAATGATTAATGAGAAATTAATTTTATTATCTACAAAATGCTATTATAAACTCTTGATGATTATAAACGTTTTATACTTCTCCTATTTCACATATACACACTTTCTTATTGTTTTTTTCTTTCTATTTTTCCTATCTTTGCAGAAGAGAGATACCAAGGAGCGAAATGATATTGCTGTTGCTAAAGGTGAGTTTCATTTGCCAAAATGAATGATATTTTCTCTTTTTTTTCTTCTTCGTCTCTTCAACCGCATATATCAATTGGATTCCCGAGTTTCTTTTGTATGGCAAAAGCCCATAAAGCAGTACAATTATTACAGTGTCGCATAAGCAAAAACGAGTCTTTCAGTTCAATTCATGTTGACATTTAATGCTCAAGTTGATCTCGATTTTGCAATAGAAGTGAAAGGCATTTGTAATAATTCACTAATAATCACTGTGAATTTACTTTTAACAGAGATCAATATTTGGCGGTCGAGTGCTTGTCTATTCTCATTTATTTACAAGTCCCGATAATGGCAAAATCTCTTTTAACGCATGATCCACTTCAACATGATGACGATGACGAATGTTGTGTTTATCTACATGCATTATACATTTGAATACTTAAATACATATATGGAAAATTTCCCATTGCATATTTGCTGATAGAGAGAGAGAATTTCAAGTCAATAAATGGTAATTTATATTATGCACATATCTATATATGATACAATTTATTGAGCATATTGGGAGTGGGGAGGGGAAAAGTGTCTATGGGAAAATTTTCATTTAACGAATATGACACGAGATTGGTAACTGTTGTGTATATAAGTAATTATTGATATGTCGCTGAGCTTCTGCATGCAATCTATACAGGCGCTTATGTTTAGGTGAAAATCAATACATGACGCTGCATCATGGCACGATTGAATTATGTTTTCCATTTTGAGCCTTACTTGTGGAATTTGTATTGCACAATTGCAATAATAATAATAATTATTATTATTATCACAATCGTGTGCGCCATATCGATAGGGGTTGATATTGAAATGGAGTGTCAGCGGTTGAATTGTAGTAAATAATGAGTGACGATAGAGAAGCATTGGAAGCTTGAGATGAACATTCATTCATTTGGTTAATTTACCATTTTCTCAGAACGGCAAAATCCCATTTCCTTGTTGAGTGTGTGAATAGAACAGTGCAGACAGGGCTAAAGGTAGAAAGATAAATTCTCATTCACACATTTACGCGTGCATTTTATTGATGACTTTTGTGTCTCACTCTCTCTGTGTATGAAATGCAAAATCGCAAATAGTGAACTGACAATTGTGAATATTGTAATTTCTCTGAGTGTGTATGAGCATCACAAAATGCAGTTTAATTACACAGCAGTAACAGTATTCAATTTATTGCGTGCTTATTCTTGTGCATTCCAATGTTTTATGTCAGGAACGGAAACAGTATTTTCTATCTCTCTTTTCAATGATTATGTGAGAATAAAAATTTTTCTATTCTGACACATTCTAAAATATAGTGATTGTATTTTATATCATACATTTTTTTCTCTGTCTGAATAAGCAATTCTTCAATCTCCATGTTGGCTTTTTTGTTGTCTGCAAACAACTCACAATTCCACAGAGAAATACTTGCATTCATTACTATAAGTTTGATGATAGTGTGTGGTAATCAATGACAGTGCTAAAAAATATGCTAATAATGCCTTGATTTAGTTTTATTCCTATTAGATTGGAGAAAATGTGTATCTTGTCAAACGTGAAATGCATTTTGTATAACTATAATCCCTCACAAATAATACGCCAAGTAAATTCGTGAACAATGGAAAATGTAGTATATACGAATGAAAACAATTATTTCTCCCCAAACTCAAATGCTATTTGTGCACCCCATTCATTTACTCTAACCCGGCAAAATGTTCGAACTATACATCCAATCTCTCGTGCTCCTCTCAACCCCACGCCGCCAACTGTTCCTGGGGTGGAGTTCGATGGGGTCAAGCGCAAAGGACGGAGCGCGCGCAAAATTGTATAATGTACAAATGAGAGTGAAAGAGGGATGTTTCCGTGTGGAATGACACAGAGGCATCTCTGAGGGTTGCGGAGGGTGGAGTGGCGCGCTTGGTAGATTGGGTAGCATTTGTTTTTGTGTATAAATACATGTTAATTGATATGGTCGATATAATTTTTGGATATGTGTCTCTTGCTGCTGCTGCTGAGTTGGGTGTAAAATTAAATACAATTGAAATCCTCGCTTCCATTGGCAGTGGAAAATGAAATTTTCATTGTGGTTGAAAATGGAATTGTAGTTTCTCGTGCAATGAGATGATGAATGTGTGTTGGAGATTCAAGGGAGGGAGTGTGGATTTCAGGGAGATTGTGAATATATTTGGGTAAAACTTGTTTCATAATTCGATATACAGACAAGGGCTTTATTGGTGTTTTCTGGAGTGAAGCCGACGACCATGTTATATTGAAAAGTGAACAAATATTGATATAAATTTATCTACCATTGCAAATGTTCGTGAAAAGACGTATTTTACATTTTCTCATATTATTATTATTATTATTATTATTATTATTATTGCTTATAAATGTAAACAAATCCGGGAGATGATATGACGATGCGGTGAAATTTTGTGCTATGTTTTTCATGTATTTATAGAGGTTTGGTGCGCTTTGTTTCCGGATACAGCATGAAAGTGCTAAAGGGAGAGGGATATATGGATGTGGGATGAAAGAGGTAGAGATATTCTATGGATTTATGACGATTGTGCGCCGTAAATTTTCGTGAAAATGATAGAAAATATAATACTGTACATTTTGGGTTGATTTCATACATAATATGTATAATACATGTAATATTGTGTGCAAAAGTTTTTCTCTTTTTCACCCTCACGCTGCGCGCGATTTGTGATAAAGAATAAGTGTTGTATCATGTGCAGAGAGAAAAAAAGGGTTGAATTAGCAGCAGAGGGTGTGAGTGTAAGAGGGATGAATATTTTTGCCGAATGCCGATGAAATTATGAAAGAGGGTTGTAAGACATTCGTTTTTTTTTTTCCTCACACTGTGAGACTTTTATGCTTGCATCCCAATGTACACAATAATAAGTAATATAAAGTTAAGTGCAAAAGTTTTCCGACTTGCGGAGTGGTGTTTAGAAATTATTCCTCCCCTTTGCGCGCCGTTGCCTCGTGTGCACACAGACATTTTGTAGATGTATATGTATATATGACGGTGAAACAATAATTTATGGTAATTACTCTTTGAGAAAAAGTTTATGCAAGCACTTTTGCTGACTTTTTCGCGGCAGTGTCAAGGGTGAGAGTGAGAGAGTGGGAGAACGTGTGGTGAGATGCGCAAAGTTGTGAGTGGGTGTGGAAAATCTGAGAAATAGTTTCAAAAGCGAAGCCATAACTTGGTATTCGTTACGTACGTTATATGCAATTGCAAGCGTGTATGTCATTTCCTGCGGGTAGTTGAATAATAGTAGTTTGTACGAGATAAAATGGATGAAATTATTCTTTAATTACACTCTTAAGTAAACTTTTTATCATTTCGTCCCAAAATATATCAAAGAATAATGAACTTTTCACGAGTATCAAGAGTCAGAGAGAGAAAGGAAACTTTGAGTTCTCAAAGTGTGTGTGTTCAGGAAACATATAGAAAGCATATAATTATAGGTCATGGTCCTTGATAAGGATGCACATATTGAAATCATGATTACACAATACACAAGTCTATCATAAGTCTACGGGATTAATAGATTTGCATAGAATGTCGTCTGAAAGCATGCATAGATATTTGAGAGAGGGTGAAGTGAATCCTCACGTAAGCAAATTACCAGCAGTTGGGAAAGTCACCAAAATAATTATTCAATAAATATCTAAATGTGATTTACATTTGTACATTATTTGTGCTGTCTGGGGTTCCAGAACATGGGTATGTGGATTTGAAACATACACATTTCTGTGGAGCCGAACATGCGACATCATATGAGAGAGAATTACACATGGTGAAGAGCGAAGTGAAATCACATTGAGAGAGGGGCAGATGCAAGGTATATACATATATACAGGCTTATGGATATGCATACTTGTACATATATTACAGGGGTGTAAATATGTAGGTATGTATGTACGTATTAATGTACGAGGATCTTGTTTATGCGGATTGAGAGGGGATTAGACGAAGACCAGAAGGAGCTGCACGGGACAGATAGGGAAGGGTGGAAAGTGATGTTAAATGTGTAAGATGAGAGATGGCTTAGCTACTAGAGAATGGGATGCCAAAGCTCTGTGAGCGGCAGAGACAGTAATCATGATTACCACAAAACTCAATGTGTGCTGTGTATATGTAGAAATTTATATTGAGAAATTCCACAAATTAAATTTGAAATCTCTGATTTTCTATGTCAAATTAGATAGGAAAGTGCTTTTCTTAAAGTGTGCAACTTGCACTGAAAATTGAATTGTGGGGAAATTGGAAAATTGCGGCTATTTTCTTCTGTCGACACGTGGTAATAATATTGCTTAATGATGATGCGACAAGAGAGAGAGAGAGAGACTTATTGAGTGAATGTGTGTATACAATGTAATGAGGGTGGACTATCTGTCGGGCGTTTTGAGTGCCTATTTTATATCTACAAGAAAAGTTATAAAAAAAAAACTTTTTTGTTGAAAGAACATTAGAGACACTGCGGCATTGTCTTCTTTTCTTATATGGAAGAAAAGAGTTGTTATGGAAGAAAGTTGAGTCGTTACATTTTTTTTTCTTTTACATGATTGTGTAATTTGTAATATTTATTATTTCATCTCAACGACATTATTCTTCATTCTTTTTCTTCACCAGCAATTAACATTGCAATTATCACATTTACGAGACAAAATTTGTGACTTTTAATAATTTGTTTAAAAAACTTTTGTATTGTGAAGAACACACGAAAGTTTTTTTTCTGATTGTTCAGAAGTTGGTTTATATCAAAATATTCTGTCGTTATTCATCGCTTTTCTCTCAATTAGTGACTCCTAAGCAATGATTTTTCCAGAGTTTTTAATCTTCTCCTGGAATATGAGGAACTTTTACTGAATTTAATGATTTTATTTAAATTCTAAAGAGCTTTTGTTGTGTTTTTTTTCGCATTTCAATGAATTCTATGAAATATTACTCGAGTGAATATGAAACATGAAAATTTTCTGAAGAATGTAAAGTGAACAAAAAAAGATCTCCAGTGGATGATGTAAAAGACACAAGATATCCAGCATTCGTCCCATTTTTCCACCTACACTCGACATTGTTCTTCCAATATACATATATTTCTTCATAAAGCATCTCATTTTATACTCTTTTTTTCCATCTCTTCGCAATTTATCTACCTATAGTTGAGTTGCTATGGAGATTGTATTGGACACAGTGTGAATATAATAAACTCCACAATTCTGGCAAGAGGTGAAATGGAGAGAAAAGGGCAATCGAGGTGATTGGAAAGTGAGTGAATGATAATCAAAGTGTTAATATTCACACTTTAATGGAAATTATTGTTAAATTTTCTATAAAATTCAAGTTAAAGACACAATATTTCTTTAATATATCATATTACATGTCTTTCGTGGTTCAAATGGAAATTGATACGTGATATCTGTGCTTCATTATCAATCTTTTGTCCTGAAATACATTGTGAAATGCATTTATTTGCACTGAAGGCTGCACATATCTTCAATTCGTAGTCATTAAGCATTCATAGGATTTCCCATTCGTTTCACCCTCGTTTGTGCTCTTGTTGCATTTTAGGGTAAACATAATTTAAATAGCGGAAGGAGAGATTAGAAAAGTTGACAACAATTCCCCTGAAATTTCCCTAATTCCCGTTCCTCATGTAGGCAGAAAATCACATGTATAACTGTGTCCTGGGTGAGAAGGAGGAGGTGGAAAAGGCAGGTGGAGTGGGTGCAAAGAGGAAAAGTGGGATGGCATAAATTAATAAAGTTGTGGAAAACAGGAGCAAGGGTGAATGATGGTGAGCGAGAATGTCGGGGATGATGCAGAAAATATAGCGACTGGCAAGCTCATTCTCTGTCTATAAAGTTTTGGGTTGGCGTATTGTTTGTGGGTGGCACTTTTAAATGGGTTGAATGAGAGCAACTTTTGTCCAGGAACAAATGTGAACTTCCACCCTTTCTCTCTCTCTCTCTTTCCTTCTCTTGCTCGCGCGCAAAGCAAATATGAATGGTTGGGTGTCTGATGGAAAGTAGGTACATTACATGTATTTTGAGCAGTTTATGTGTGTGCATACATTAGCGTCGATGCGCGCAGTCAGTCAACATTTATTATGTTGGAATTGGGATAAAGTTTTCAGTTGTACGAATAGTATGAAAATTTCTCAGTATTCACTAGGTAAACTGTTTTCCCACTGAAAGTGCCACCGTGAATGTATATTGTGATTTTTTCCGCAATCTATTCACTTTACTGTAGAGAATTACGATGTGATAATGAAATTGTTCTATATCACATCCGAATTCATGCATTAAAGCATAATTTTTTTTTTTAATTAATTGTGGTTTTTAATGTGACTTAATATCATCAGATCAATTAATCCTATTACTCTTTGTTATTACACTTTTTTCCTCTCTCTCTCAACTGTGTGGCGTATAAAATACACTCGACATTTTTTTTCCTCCACCTACTAACGTGTGTCTCTTCGCACCCTTGCATTACACACGCTATAATTTACGCTCAAATATCGCTTTCATCGGAAACATGCGACAAAGGGAGAAAATGTAGAGGTAAAAGTACTCTGTCCATGCTCGCATGTGTACAACTTTTCATAGCGAAGTTCATTCAATATTAATAATAGAATAATGTTTGAGGTATCTTATGTTGGTCTACATATAACACTTAACTTAGCGCGCTTAATTGGTTTTTTTTTTTCTTTGGAAAAGTACTGAGATTCTTTTTCTTTAATTTTTGCCACTACTGAAGGAATTCAGAGAGATTTAAAGTGGCGAAAGGAGAAGATTAAAACAGTGTCATAAATAAATGTTTCACCTATTGATGAGAGAAGTGTTGTGGGATATTACGACGATGTGATGGCAAGGAGCCATTCCTCAAGGAAAACTTATTTAATGTGATTTATGTACAATAATTGCTTAATTAAACTTTCAGTAATGTAATATTAGTCTGCTGTGAAATTAATGCTATCGTGGAAAACTTTTTAAACGTCGATATCTTCATCCATTCACCCTGAGTTCGTAGTCACTCACTCAATTTTCACCCAGTTGTGTGGGGGTTGGTGAGAAGAGTGCTACCACCACCCACAATCGGACTGGTTCTCACCACTCTTTCTCAACTGTGTTCTTATACTCATCTCCTGTTTGGTGTACATAAAGGAAGGGGAGAGGAAGGGGATCCAGAATACGCTCTTGTACATAACATACTCAAAGGAGAGTTGGAACAACTTTCCAACAAAGTTACGAGATTTGGGTTATGGATCAAGTTTATATGGAGTTTGTTGGAAAACTTTGTTCAACTTTAAATTGTTATTTATTAATTAAATATTGATTCAATGTGGATAATATATGTATGTATGCTTTAGCCAAACTACCTTATAATAAAATGTTCTTGTATGTACGCATATTTGTTTGGGGAGGGAGGGAGGGAGGGAGGGGGTTGGAAATTGTTGAGAATAATATGGAAAGCTGTGTGAACATTATATGCAAATAGATGAGACAGAATTTAATAATAAGAAGATTGCAATATTCAAATATTTCTAACTACTAGAAAATTATTTCAACTATAGTTGATGGAGATTTTTAGAATGTTGCAAAGTTTAAGGCAAAACTAATGCTTGGTTGATGATGAGTAGATGATGCAAATCAATACCTGATATTTGGCATTACTTTTCGAACATCGCTTGAGTTCACTTGCTGGGATTTGTGTTCTCTTTTGGACGCCGCCACTTAAAAGTTTGGAATTTTCGTCATTCTTGTAAAAAAGTTTCTATGTCTCACTCACTGTCTGTTGCATCCGCCACCGTGAAAGCGCAGATGTTGAACTCTTGAGGGGTGGGTTGGGGAGAGAGAGAGAGAGGCTGTGTATGGATATTATGTAGTATGAATGATAGTTACAAAATTGCTGTATAGAATACAGCGAAGAATATTACTTATACGGTGAAAGGGAGGGTGATATGGCATGCGATGGGAAAGTTTGAAAGAAAAAGCTCACTTTGAAAAGTTTTGTACCGAAAAAAGAAAAAAATTGTTTGAGAAAAGTTTTCTGAAACAATCTTCTTTCTTTCCTCTTTTCTTCCTTCATACAACTTTTGGCTTTATATGTATGTAATGTTATGTAGAAAATTCATCTTGCCACCTCTCCTTTCACTCTTTGTTGAGAGAGAGTCTTGTTGAGAGATTATAGTATTCTTTTTTTTTCTTTCCCCTCCTCGAAAAATATATAAATCTCCGTCAGGGAATTATGTTTTTGGAGTGTGGGAGAACCATTGGTGGATTTTTAATTAACCGAAACTGCCATTCACAATGCAAATTATCCCTAGAATGAGATTCTGTCTCTTGAATTGCTTGCTGTTTTGGCTATATTTGAAAATTTACAACTTTCTTGTATTCTGCAAAACTTGAGATATAATTGACGGAAAGTTATTTTACAATGTAATCGGAGTTTTCACTTGTGGGGAAGAACATTCTCTACAATTAGCATGTAATGGAGTTTAGTTTCAGTTTGAATTAGAATATATTGCTGGGGAAAGTGGTGAAATTTCCAGATACATTTCTACCAAGTATTTACATAATTTTTAGGGGTTGTGAAACATTGTGAATAAAAACCAATCAATTTTTTTCCCCCAAAAGAAGTGGATAATAATTAAAGAGAATGTCAGGTTACATTTCGGTGGTTTAGAACTTTTTCTAACCTCTTTTATTATTATTTTTATTTAGAAAGTATATTTGTGTGGTATTTTTTTGGGTGTTGGAAGACCGAAAAAGTACACGAAGGGGAAAATTTCATTAAAAAGTCGAAAACCTAAAAAACATTTTCATATTCCACGCGGATTTTATATACGTATACAGATAACAATTTCATTAATTATAACTGCGAAAACTTTCTGTTATTAAAAGTTTTTGGGCTACCCGTTCTTCTGTCTCTCCACGACGCTTTTGACGTTGGCACCTTCCACCCCCTCACAATTCTGGCTGACAGAGAGAGGGCGAATTTGTCTCTTTCTGCGCCTCGCTGTGCTTTCACGCTTGGTCTCTGGAGCTCCACGGCAGGGCGAAGTGTGTGGTGTTGTACTCCACTTTGGCTTCCAACACACAGATATACATATATATTTATATATAGTACAAAATATTCTACACAATTCCGTATAAACATTCGACGGTGAATTTGTGTGGTTGACTGGTGTATGATTGTGCAGAGAGTTTCTTGTGCGACGCTGGCTGGGTTTGGGGGTTGTGTGTTAGTGGGTGGCTTTTTCAATGTAGCTGCCTCTTGCCCATATAGTGAAAATTTAGCTGATAGAATGAGAAATGCGAGGAGGATGATGAAATCGACCGTTTCCCGGAATACTCCCTTACACAACACACAGTGGCAAACTTCCATCACCCACTCTCGCTCCCCCATCCCCGTCGCCACCCCCCAAAACATTAAATGCCAAGAGTTTTCTCTGTGTGCACTGTGTGTGTGTGTTGGGGGCTTTTGGGAGTGAAACTAAAGTTTTTGGAACATCAGCTCCATCATAAATAATTATTAAATTAAACTGAACTTTTTGACAACGACAGAATAATAATAATTTTAAACTCATACATAAGTCGAATTATGGTACTAAAATAATAATACTCATCCCGAGAGATGAGAGTGAAATCTTGGTGGGTGGCAATTGAGTGTGAAATTCAATGAGTGAGACATTGAAGGAATTGAATGTAAAATTCGCCTATCGATCTCCACAAAATACACGCGAATGGGATAAAAGAAAGGGAAAGAAAAAATTTGTAGCAAATGATGGATAAGGTGAAAATATGTATGGTGACTGGGAGAGAAACAATGAAGGGAATTAGACAAAAGGGAGGAAATTATGGGGTGACTAACAAACTTTCCATGAACTTTGTGTCCCTTCTCTCAGCTAAGCGCTTTTGGTTTATAGCGTGGCTTTTTTTCGGTATTTCTTCTGTCTCTCTCTCTCACACATTGTGTAAATTTTCATACAAGAGATTTGTGGTTGATGAGAGAAGGTGAAATTGCTATTGAACGCATACAGCATGGGCAATTTTGATTAATATTGCAAAAATACTGTATAGAAATACACTAAAATATTAATTTGCAAACGGCATCGAAAAGAGAATGAATGAAACACGTTCATATGTACATCTGTATAACGATGCGTATATTTTGCGCATAAAACACTGCGTGTTTTCTGTAATTGCGCGATGCGATGGTAACAGATAGAATAATATTCTTAATGTGATGAGTAAAAATATATACTATATGGAGGCAGATTCTATTGGGGGATGAATTTGTATGGAGTTTTTGTATAAAACAACAGCTTGTAATGCAGACAATTTAATTTTTGCGCTAATTCAATTACACAATCGCAATTAATTGTCCGTTTGTACATCATTGTTTCCACTGTGCGTCTCATTTTGCTATGACAGTGCCATTAAATTCACTTCAATAAAATGTTCAATGTCTGTTTCTTGGCTATTCATACTATGAGAGTGTCTATCCATTTGGAGAAAGGACGACATTTTCAGACAGAGAGAGAGAGAGAGTAAAAAGATCATTCTTAGCGAGAGGAAGTTTGTATAGAAAAGTATTGTTGTAGCAGAAAATTCACGAGTGCTTTAAACTTATTCGAATATTTGTCTGAAATGTTATTCTATCTCTACATATTTTAATTGCATATTTCACAGTAATTAATATGTGTTGTTAATGAGGGTAAAATGTTCAAAATCATTGTCTTTATATGTAATTTAGAATGATATTTAAAACCAATTAAATAAATGAAGCTAATGTTAAATCAACAAAACCAACTATTGTATTGATAACAATCACTACTAGATAGTATTTAAATATTTTAACCACTGATTTTATGGTTTGCGATTGACTAATAAACTAGTAATAATAGCATTTAAAATATTTATAACATATTTCACGAGAAAATATGTACATTATGCATAGCATATTCCATAATCGTCTGCTCTTTAGTTGACTGCACAGCGGTGTTCCCCGGAATGATATGGCCCGCGTGTGTATTGGAGAAATATAATATTACATCGAGTTACATTCATATTGCACATTCGTATACATTTATCGGGGTGGCCGTGAGGGTGTGGGGGAGACAGAAGCGATTCGCCGGCGATGAGATTTTGCGGGGTCGGACGAAAGGAGACGCTGTGTTGTGTGGGGTTGAGGAGGATTTCGTTTGTATCATGCGGATGTTTATTGGGTGGACATCAACCTTCGTCCTTCCCTTCGCTTTTTGCTTCTCACTGTGCATGAATGTGTATGTTATATATGGAGTATATGTACATAGTGTATTCCATTGAAAGCAATAATAATAGATGGCGATTCGATATCTAGGTGTAACGTCATGGAGAATATAAATGGATCGATTGGGTTAATGCATGGAAAAGGGCTGCGTTGGAGGGCCGAAGAGAGATGAAGAGGCTTAGTATTGTGATGGTATATCTGTTTATGTTTTTTTTTGCGCTTTATGAACACATTTTAATAGATTTAACGATGTGATGCTGGTGATTATATTATAAATTGAATGTGTGAAGATAGAATTACTTTGATTTGCTTGGAGAAAAATGAAATGAAATGAATTTTATGTTTATGACCATGTTTTGTTTAGTCAAACATCCAAATTCAAAGGGTGAAATATTCTAAGAAATATTGATTTCTTTTAAGTTTCTATTTGAGTGTATCTTGAAGGGTTCTTAAGAACAACTGTTTATGTTAAATAGCAATCAAAACTGTGTGTATGTGTGTTAAGGATATGTTCCTTCATCCGTCTAAATATTCTAATGAAATTTCCGTTTGTTTTCCTTTTGCGTATGTTGTGCTGTAAAACATTTGAGTTTTTCCACCCTACTGGATTTTCTCATTCGTATATTTTGTGTATCTTGTTACTTCATGTGGGCTCCCCTATTCAGTTCCAGGCAAAATATGTGATGTATATTTGTATGTACATGTATGTGAACAAGGGAGGATTCATATTTTAAGTTTCTTTTTTTGCAATGTAACATAGCAGCCGCATATTTTGTCTATTCTCCGGAAATTTTCCTCTCTTCACCCTCTTCACAGAAAGACAGAGAGAGAGAGAGAGAGAATGGAAAGATGTGAATAAGAGGAGGAAAAGTTTCTCAAGTATAAATACATATAACTTTGTAATATACGACTCAGACGATGGATATTCTTTTCTATCTTCTCGTTTTTTTTTCCTATCTTTCTTTCTTTTTTTTGTTCCTTCTCTTCATAATGCGCAATGAAATTTATTTGGAAAAGATATAACCTTTCTTGACTTGTACAACTCCCACACCTTTTCCACTGTCCCTTCTTTGGCGTGCATTTTTTGCTCATTCAATTTGTGTGTGTTCAAAAGTGTGTATAAATTCATAATATAGAATATTTGTATTTTTGAGTGGAATTTGTGTGAAATGATTTTAGGGGTTGGCACACGCTTAGGGTATTTTCATCCCTCATACCTTGTTGATGTGCTGCAAAATGTGTGTTGTATTCGACACAGAAGTCTTCGTCCGTCTTTAGTATATGTCTGTTTTGTTGCTCCTGTTGCCGCACTCACTGTCTTGCGGGGAGGGAGAAAGCTCTGGGCTGTGTGTGGGTGGGAGGGTGCTAAAAGTTTGATTTGAGGATCCATATAGTCTGTTGTGTGTCGTGTGGATAACGTGTATAGCCGATTAAACAGATAGAATACAACCAAGAGAAAATCCCCCAGCCAAGGAGAACAATTTGGTGGCGAAGGAAAGTGAGAGAGAAGTGTGGGTTGACTCCCTCGAAAAGTGATTAAAATTGAAATTGAACTTACTCTCTCTCCTTCTCTGTTTGTTCCTCATTCTTTCAATTTGGGGCGTGTGCGTGGGGAGTTGAAGGAATGTTTTGGTATCTAGTGTGATGTTGGGAAGTCAGAGAAACTTTACAATTCACCGGGATATGGATGCTTGGCAGGAGAGAAGAAAGGAAAGGAAAGGGAAGTAAGAGTGCGGAAAATTGTTCTACATCAATGAGATGGATTTAGATTAGACAACTGTTTTCATCTCCTTCAGTGACTTTTTCATATGATATTAGTACTTCTATTGGTAATATTTTCTGCACAAATTCTCTTTTGGCATAGTTGTGTGGAAGTTTTCCTACAAAAAAATTCATCTATAATTAAATTAACTTCTCTCGAAGACAATTAAATAGTAAATAGATCCTACATATTTGCCTGCATGTGTAATGTTAGATAGGATTATTTCTATACATAGTGTGGCATTCTTGGGCTGTCTTTACCATTTCCCCCCTCACACTCTGTGCAAAATTCAACAGGGAGAAAAGTTCAAGTTCGATTTTCCATTACTAGTTGTGATTAATTGGATTTCAACTTGTTTCTCCACTTTGTTGTTCGCTTTGGTATTAAGTGAGTAAAAGAAGCGAAATGGGGTCGATGGCGGATGGGGTGAAGTGAGTTTTGGCGGGCGTCACGGAGAGGGAGAGGGAGAGAGATATGCGTGGAAGTGCTTGGAAATCATAAAATTGATGAGAATACGTGAATTGTGCACAAGACATTACCAGTGAATAGAGATGATGAAATGCAACTTTTTGCTCTACCTGCGCTGTGAAGCTATGAGCGCTTCTGCTGCATTCGACATAGTTGAAAGTTTTCAAGTGAATGAGCTTTGAAGAGAGAGAGGAGTGTGTGAATCGATGTATTAAGTTTAATTTAGTTTTGTAGTGTGAATTTTAGATGAAAGTTATGCATGGAGTTCATCAAAATTACTGTTCGTGTGCAATGTACTTATGCGAAGCTGCAATGTGTGCTGAAATTATCAAAGCAAGTGTTTCTGTACATACACGACAGCATAAATTCATGCATTTCAAAATTCTATAACTATTTACTATTTGTTTGTTGAACATATATTAACTTTATCATATTTAGAAGATAAAGAAGAAAATTATCCTTCCATGTTTATTTGCTAAATGTTGAGAGTTTTAAAGTGACTTTCCAGCGCACACTATTCAAATATGTGCTGGTTATATTTTAGTGAAATCCATGTAACGCAGAGATGTACACATTTGTGGGTGAAAGTTTATCCGCCCGTCGTGTTTTTCCGAGGGAATCAGTGGGAAATGGGCGAAAAGTGCCATGTCCTCTCTCTCTTTTCATTCGCAGCAAAGCCTTGTGGCTCATGGTTGAAAACTCAAGTGACGCCTTTTCACTCTGATACAGAGAAATTTTCGTTTGACTATCAAACATTTATATGAATATGTATGTGCACATGAGTATGAACGCGCTCGCGTGTGTGTGTGTGTGTGTATCTTAAGGGTGGGTGCACAAAGTTTTCCGAGAAACTATCTCTGGCATGTTATACGTATGTTGAAAATTGCTACATATATAGAATATTTTGTCGCTTGCTCGCTCGCCCATTGTGTGCTGAGGAGGAGAAGGAGGAGGAGGAGTGTGGATGGGCGGAAATGGGGAGAGATTCTATATGAAAATCTGAAACTTAAAGTACATAAATATATAGGGAAAATTTTGCAACACAAGAAGAGTGTGAGAAAAAGAAAGGAGAAGGAGACACGATCTGCTGCGCTCCTTGAAGTAGCTGCTGCTCTCTGGATTTGCCCCGAGAGAAAGTTTTATATGTGAAAATTGTGTAAGTTACTATTTGAGTAAAAGATGATATCTTCTCCTTGAACTTTGGACTTCCGATTTAAACTAAACAAGGCTACTTAAATGAATGCACTTGGCATGAAGAGGAAAAGTTTAGACTTAACACGCAGACACACAGAGACACAATTTTGGGAAATTTTCCTTCTATTTCCATTGCACTGTATTTTCTACTTAATTTATAAGCCAAAGAATATGGCTATAAATGGATTCATCTTCTCTCCATCGCCTCAAAGTGTACTAAAATGGGTTTCTTTCTATAAAATTACAAGTCACGCTAGTCATATAAAATTGTCTGTAATGTATTAAAGATGGAAGCTTCATGAATTTTCTCTGTGCTTTAACTTTTGTGATGATATTTTGTGCGAATTCTTAAACATGACAAACTGCGACAATAGAATGATGCTGTAAAAATTTCATTCTTTCTCTAAATGCTTGACTAAAGATAGAAAAAAAACATTCGATGAAGGGTAAATAGGTGAATTCGATAAGAAATAATACTCACGTAAAGCTATAAGTACAGAAAACGGGATAGACGGAAAAGGGATGGCACAAGGAGGAGAAGGAGATATTGAGCGAGATGAGAAAGTCTTGTTAACCTTCTCAATATACTTTTGCCGGGTTTTTATCTTCATGGTATAATACTTGTGATGCTCGGCAGCGATAAATGTGAATCAAAATGTTTAGTGAGTGTGCGAGGGAGTGAATGTGGAGAGGGGTTGAGGGTGGTTTGGGAAGTGTTGGAGTTAGTTAAAAGGGAGTTTCAAGGTAGAAACAACTAGTTTTCCCGACTGTTAGCTACTGAACCGACATTCTTCCACCCACTTCAGCATCTATTATCATCCTCTCTCTCAGGAATACTCGAGAGGGTGGTGGTGTGCATTTAATAAATATCTGTCGTCAAAGTTTTCTTGGCAGTTTGTTATTAAAAGTTCAGGTTGAATTTTCCTCTCTTTTATGAACAATCATATATTGTTTATGCCAATATAAATATATATATATAAGTGTGTATGGGAAAGTTTTCTCTTGTTTTCCCCACTTATAAGCTCCACCTCCCAATCTTTAGACGTTTATATATTTGACTTTGCACGTCGAATATGTGCAAAATGGATGGTGCTTGACTGTTTTTGGGGAGCATGTAATACATGTAAGTGTACATATAGAGTACAAATTATTTCACGTTATGTATTACCTTGATTTTCATTTAGATGCCGTGAAGGCGACGAATGATGAGACGCGATGGGGAGAAAGGCTGCTGTGTGTGTGGGAATGTTGTGAGGGTGACAATCAGACATAAAATAACGTATGACAAAAGGGATGAAAGAAAAGTCTTGCCATTTCAACTATACTTTCTTCACATTACATGTAATTCCATCAAAATGTATCTGCGAGTCTCTAGTTGTGACAGTGGTGAACATGTTTTGTTGGGAATGGAGATAAAGTATGAAATGCTGAGACTTTGGAGGTGAATTTATGATATGGTTTGAAACATTACATTATGGTTGGGAAGATGCGTAAAAGTTTGTCATAGAAAAGACTGCGAGATGTAAAGGTGACGCGCTGTATATTGTGTCGATGGTAGTTGTTGTCAAAGTAGCTTTTCAACTTATCTCATTAACTTATTCATAAGGGCATGAGTGAGTGAAAGAAATTTCTCCGTGCGCACACAGCACAAAACCTATATTACATATCCATAAATAGCATTGTGTATACATTGAGTGTGAGTTGTTTTGTTTATATTGCGATGTACAGAAGGTGAATTCAGTCTTCTAGGATGAAATCAAAAACCCTCCGGAATGAATTGCATGTCGTTTGAAATTACAGGAGCACAAGTTCCATAAGTGATATACACATCAAGGAAAATGAATATTATTACCACATATGCGATTACCACACATGTCTGAATGGCTGGAGAATTTGGACAATTTTCTTGACATAATAGTCGTTTTAATTTATATTTCCTGCCTTGAATGATAAGAAGAGATAATTAAATTCAATCTCATTCCCCAAAGTTTTTGGAAAATGCATAGGCGAGTTAAGATTGAGTGAAGAGAGGATTCCACTTTTCATCATCGATACACTCTCCGACGAAGTGATGTGTTTTATTATTGTTTTCCATACTTTTGCAAGGGCTGAAACTTTGTGAAAAGTCGTCCTGTGTGGAAAGGGGAAAAGTTTACAATTCGATATTATACAATTTTAGATGATATATAGATATATATCATGTTGTGTATACAATTTCATTCGCATGGCATTTTCTCCGAGTCAATGGAGTTCATTCGCTGTCTTGTTCACACTTTTCAATTGCCAACAGTGAGAGTGAAGAGGATAGGAAAAAGTTCTGGAAGCTTTTTGCAGACGATGGCCACCGTCGGAGTGCGCACGGAAAACTTATTCAGTGAACTTTGTATACTGGGAAACATTTACTCATGGACATGCTTATATCGATTCCATATTGCTACTCTGTGTCGCTGTGTGTGTGTGTGTTTGAGTGTGTGCCCGAAGTTCACACAAAAACAGGAAAGTTGAGGGAAGGAATGAGTTGATACAAGTTTTTGGGGTTGGCGAGAGAAAAACTTTTATACTGTTCTGAGTTATACTTTGCCGGCTGCGCTCGAGAGAGTGGGCAAGAGGGTGAAAATTCTCCGGGTGCTCTTGCTTGTCTCATTTTGCTATAACTATATACACATGCACAGACATATATATAATATATGGGGATGAAAACATAATAATAGAACTTCAACTCTTGTGCAGTGTGTGTAGTACAGGAATTTATAATAATACTCTTGTGCATTTTCCAACACCTAATTTCAGGATTATTTTCATATATTTCAATTTGAAATACCAAAAAACATTGAGTGTTGTTTCTGTGCTGATTGATTTAAGCTAATTTAAATTGACATGGTACGAAATTTCTCAGTTGGTTCTGGTCAATAGATGAAGATGGAGATAAATAATGTGTCTTATAATGTCAATTGCTTAAAACTGAGAAATGTCCTCTTCTGAATGTGACCTCTTTCGATTGAATTTTGATTTGTTACCCTCCCAAACTCTTGCGATTCTTGCAATATTCTCTCTTGACGTTCCATTTAATCTGGTATTTGGTATTCAAGCTGGAATGTGATGAATTAGCAGTCGCATAAGTGGATGACTAAGGGGACGTAATACAGAGAGAGAGAGATGGCTGGACTACACTGAAATGTAAAGAGATTATGAATTTTAGTCGCTTTGATATAATAATAAATATAATAATAATGCTCAGCAAACTCAGAGAATCCGAAGTGGCTTTAATTTAGAACATTGAGTGCAATATTTCCAGCATTTTAACATGATTATGGTGAGGTTTAAGTGGGATCTAATCATTCTTTACCATCTAAGTTTGCTGATTTCTCATCAGGAACACAGATTTGCAGAAATATTCTTAGTCCTTTTGACTTGTCACTCCTTTCATAAGCTCATGTTGTTGACCATTTCGTGTCCTTCACGGGTGTCAGGGAGAATGATAAGAGACAGTGTGTGCAATGAGGAAGGGATGGAGTGGAGGCATTAGATATTACACTATGAACAGTGTTATGTTGTGTGTGGAATGAGAATTGACTAATGTTGTGCCATTGTTAATTCATTGCACCTTGAGAATGTGCATAGAATGGAAGCGAGCGATGTCAGGAAATGTAATCATATTGAGTTAATCAGGTAATTAAAAGGCTTTATCCATCAAGTCATATGAATATAATTTCCGATTTGATTTATTACACTCGACTTCGTCGAGCACACGGCAATCGGTGAAATTGAAAATGGTCAATTATTTAATGCTGTCTTATCACTTTCGACATATTGATGTGTGAGTCCAAAAGTGACTTTCATTTAATGCATATTTAATTCTTGGCTTAGCACCACTGGGGAAATGAATGTGGCGCAGGACTATTTCAGTGATGGTTTGGAGTCAGAGAGAGAGAGAGTGTCGAGAAAGAAGGCCAGCCAGCCAGCATAGTGTGTTTTGAGGGTGGAAGAGGAGGAGGAAGAAGAAAAAGAAGAAGAGTGGTTAGAGGGAAAAGGAATGGGGCATCAAAAGCGATAAAATTAGACTGTTGTGGGCGGATCGAAAGCCATAAAGTTGAAGGAAAGTCATCTTAAGCGAGAGAGACAACAGTAACATGAAAGAGGACAAAGTAATTTGCCAGCATTTGTCCTTAAAATTGACAAGAAATAGTAGATGGAGGGAAATTTGAGAAGTTTTTTCTTCTCTCTCTCACTCTCTATCTCTCTCTCTCTCTCTCTCTGTGTCTTGCTCCATTTCTCATACTCAGAGGATAGGAAAATCTTTCCTTACCCAAACTTTCTTTTGCGGCGGGGGGTAAAGTTCAATTTAAGAAAATTGTGAAACCGGGGGAGAATCTTTAAAGGAGATACAACACTTGTAGTGCCATCTACTCGAGACAGATGGTGATAATATTGGGATTTTCACTTATGTCTTCAACTTCTCTGCATGTTAGGATACACACTCCAATCATATATCGATGTGACTCTAGGGTGTGTGCACCCCCAAGCCAGTCAGCCAATGTGGCAGAGGGATTGTGATATTGCGGAGAAAAGTTTTGTTCTTGGAGAGACAGTCTGAAAAGTGTGTGAGTGTGTGTGTGTGTGTTTGGGTGAAATAATCCACCCAGTTTTTGACTCTTCAAGTGTTGTGTGTGAATTCCACTTTTTGGACTTTTCTCTTCTTGATGATAACATATGTTACGCTGAATGTGACCCGAAGATGGTGTGGGATTGCCAAGGAGGTGGAAAGAGGAAGTGGGACAGAATCAGAATCATTTTAAATTGAAGTCTCTCAAGACGACGAGTACCTGATGGTGTCGTCACATGAGAAGACATGTTTTCTTTTTGACATAATATGAGGAAATTGGCAGAGAATAGTAAATCACGTGGAAAGAAGTTTTTACTTTTTTATTATTGCAATAGTAATGAAATTTATGTGCTTTGGTTTCTTTTACGAGGATGTATTTAATTTGAGAACTGTATCAAGCGATTAAATATCCTCTATTTCGCTGCCTCATCCTGTTTTAAATAGCCATAAACGAAAGCTCGCCGGAAGAGCTTGTTAAGTTATAACAGAGCCATAGTCAGCATTCACATTGCCGCTGAAATGATAGAGAATGAGCTTTCTGGGGGTGGGAAATGTGTGTGGGATTGAAAATTACTGAAGAGGAGAGAGTAAGAGAGAGAGAGAGAGCGAGGGTGAGAGTTGAAAACAAGAGAGTGCGCAAGGGGGCTGAAGGTGGGGAATGGCGAGAAGGGATTATTATTGGTGGTGTGAGAAGTTGGGAAACAGTGGGTGATGAGGGGACGCAAAAGTTTTCAACTTTCTCCTCCTTTTCCATCACCTCGTCCTCCAGGACTCTCGTGTTATGAGTGTGTCTGTGTGTGTGTGTGTGCTTGTGTTTAGTTGTACAATGAGTTATATAACTGAGTTTTCAGAGACTAAGTTGTTGCAAAGTTGTGTGGCTATGAAGCCTTGAAGCACACTTTCTGTATTGAAACATCATTGAACTTTCCGTAGTGTTATGTTTTGTCGTAGGACTTTTCCCATCCGCCAGTTTGTTCAAGTTTATTTCTAGTCTTTTTGAAACAGTTTTTTTCTCTCGCTTTCCGCATTCCTTTTTATCTCTGGCACTTCACTAAAATATAATAATAATAATAATAATAATAATAATTTGAAAAGTATGAGGTTGATTAATTTTGTGTGGTATTTAATATTTTAGACATCACACTAATTAGGGGGTTTTTTTGCAACTGAAAATTGTATTTAGAGTAAGACAAATGGCAAAATTGCCATAATAAAATTAAACTCGTGTTGGTATTTTGGATGTTCTTTGCAAATGGATTAAACTTTTTGAATGCAAACGAGAGAAAGTGAGAGGCAAAATATATGAGATGCAGTACTATTATTTGAAACTTAAGAGACTCTATCCAATTGAGACTATTCTAAAGAAGTTAAGAAATAAATTGACAGAGATGAATAAAAGAAAATAATAATAATTGTGTCTGTTTTTTTCTTTTCTTTTCTTGCAGACACAAAAAGCAGCAGAATGAGGGGTACAGCTCGTCGGAAATAACCCCTCCTAGTTGATGATAATCCAACAGTTGTAAAATTGCAGAAAGTTTGCAATCTTAAAGTTGGGGGAATTCAAATCAGTCAAATTTGTGAAGTGGTTTTGATTCCTGACTTTGTTGTGTCTGTCGTCATTGCACCACAATTCCTTGGCACAGACACACAGGAGAGCATCATAAAGGGAAGCGTGAGGAGATCGTGAAGTAAAGGAGAGTGACTTGTGTGTTTGTTCATTCGCAGAAGGAGTGAGTGACGAAGGGAGGTAAAGTTGAGAAAACTCTCCCTTAAAGTGTGTTTATTTTGTGACTGTGAAATACTTTTTTTCCATCCCCTATTTTTCCACTCATCCGCAAACATCTAAGTTGTTCTGACTGTGTGTGTTTGTGTGCGGTTAAGCAGACGCGACCCTCAAGGATAAGTTGGGAAGAGGGAAGAGATTAACTATATAAATGTGAATTTGTATGACAATCAACAATAGGCATAGTGTAATTTATTATTGCTCGAGAAAGTGTGGAGAAGAGAAAACAGCTGTTTTTACGTAAAATCCAACAAACTGCTTCACACACACATAAGATAAGATCCTTTTGGTAGTGATGGAGAAACAAATGATGTTGCCAAAACGTCCACGAATTGATGTTCGTGGTCCAATTGCTAATGGACCGATGCAGCCCAGACCTCTCGTGGCTCTACTGGATGGTAGAGATTGCTCCATTGAAATGCCAATTCTCAAGGATGTGGCCACTGTCGCATTTTGCGATGCACAGAGCACAACGGAAATACATGAAAAGGTAAGAGATTACATTTCTCGATTTGCTTTCACTATTTTTGCTGATTTCCTAATGTTGCTGTTGAATTTGCAGGTGTTGAATGAGGCCGTGGGTGCTCTCATGTGGCACACAATCATCCTGACAAAGGAGGATTTGGAAAAGTTCAAAGCACTCCGGATTATTGTGCGCATCGGAAGCGGTGTGGACAATATTGACGTGAAGGCGGCCGGTGAATTGGGGATTGCTGTGTGCAATGTTCCCGGTTATGGTGTTGAAGAAGTGGCAGACACGACACTCTGTCTCATATTGAATCTGTACCGAAGAACGTATTGGCTGGCAAATATGGTGCGAGAGGGTAAAAAGTTCACTGGACCAGAACAAGTTAGGGAAGCTGCCACGGTGTGTATATTTTCCATTCATAAAAGAAGCAACTTCTTCTTCTTATCTACAACTATCTGTGATAAGTGTCTCTTGGCAATCCTATGAGTGATCTTATGTGTGTGTTTGTGTGTTTGTTTTTTGCAGGGATGCGCTAGGATCAGAGGAGATACACTGGGCATTGTTGGTCTGGGCAGAATTGGCAGTGCAGTGGCTTTACGTGCAAAAGGATTTGGCTTCAATGTCATTTTCTATGATCCATATCTTCCCGATGGCATTGAGAAGTCACTTGGCTTGACCCGAGTTTACACCCTGCAAGACTTACTTTTCCAATCGGATTGTGTCTCACTCCATTGCACATTGAACGAGCACAATCACCATTTAATCAATGAATTCACCATCAAACAGGTTCGTTTATCAATTTTCCCCAATTGCAGTAATTAATCACACAAAGCGTGCGTTTGTGTGTGTCGCGTAATTGGATGAAAGGTTATGAGGGGGTTATGAAATGAAATTTCTCGTGTTGCAGATGAGGCCAGGTGCATTTTTGGTGAATACAGCACGAGGTGGTCTGGTGGATGATGAGGCGCTAGCGTCAGCCCTCAAACAAGGCAGAATCCGAGCAGCTGCACTTGATGTGCACGAAAATGAGCCATATAACGTATTCCAGGTCTGAACATTATGGACAATAATATCTATATACACAT
The DNA here is from genome assembly GCF_947086385.1 of Phlebotomus argentipes. NCBI lineage: Eukaryota > Metazoa > Arthropoda > Insecta > Diptera > Psychodidae > Phlebotomus > Phlebotomus argentipes. The sequence continues at coordinate 7,241,647 of NW_026776174.1, forward strand.
TAAATGCACATCTTTTGCCACTCTTTTCTAGATTTTTTTCTCTTGCAATTTGTCTATGTGAATATCTAATTGTGAACAATTGTTTTGCAGGGTGTTCTCAAAGACGCTCCAAATATACTTTGTACGCCACATGCCGCCTTTTACAGTGAAGCTTCCGCATCTGAACTCAGAGAGATGGCAGCCACGGAAATTAGGAGAGCAATAGTGGGCAATATTCCAGAGTGTCTTCGGAACTGTGTGAACAAGGAGTATTTTATGAGGGCCCCATCGGCCGCCGCAGGCTACACTGAAGGTAGAAATCGAAGGCATACATAGTCATAAGTCCTCTTCTCCATATAGTGTTGATTTTTATTGTCACGGTGGAATCAATTAGAGAGAACGTTGACAATTGGCGTGAGGAATGAGGCGTGTAGAATGCCAGCAAAATTATGAATTTCTTTTTTTTCAATTAGGACATTGTAATTCTTGTAGGTTTTGATGTCTGAAATAAGTTTATTTTTTCAGCGTAGAGTTTTTTAGTTCTTTTCTTTTCCACACTTCTTCAACGTCTTTGGAAACTCCATTTTTATTTGGGGTTTCTCAATGTAAACTCTAATTAATTCCACCAAGGATTTAAATGTATAACAAGTTTTTCCCCCTAATAATTTACTTTCTTTCTCATTTTCTTAAAATTGTGGTTGTTTTTTTTTGCGAAAACTCTTTGAGAAAAATAGCAGGAAAAGTGTCGATTATTTGCTCCCCACGATTGACATGAGAAACAGTGCTGGGTTTATTACGCTAATATAAAAGAGAAAAACCATCGAATTGAATTCAAGAAGAGAAGAAGAAAACAATGAGAAAGAAATTATTAGTTTTTAGTAATATTTTTTTGTTTTTTGTATAAAACAAATGAAAAAAAAGAAAAGAAATGAGAGAGATACGAAAGAGAATAAGTTGTTCCATTGTTGTTTTGATACGTACAAATTGCAAGGAAAGGAGAAGAAGAAATTCAAGGAATCTAAAAAAAAAGAATTATTTAATGAATTAAAATTCTTGTGTACAATCTGCAAAAGGAGAAAAGAAAAGAGTACGAATTATGAGATGATAAAATTCATGATTTTTTGTGTCTTTCTTTCTTTTTTTTAAATGAAATCAATCCACCACACGTTCATACATTACACTTTATTCTTATTAGTACGTATAATATTTTATTTGTAATATTAATTTTTAAATTCAAGTCTTGTTGAAGTCAAACTTACTTTTTTTCTAGTTATTTCTACTTCAAAAAAAAAAAAAAGAAAATGAATTTTTTTCCCCCCATGAATTGAATGAAAGGAGAAAAAAAGGCAAAATGTCATTCAGCTTTTGCGATTGAATAATATTAATTTCTTTTTTCCACAATTAAATGATCTTCAATGAAATTGATGCATTTGCATCTTGATAAAAATGATTTAAATGAAGCAGAAGAAGAAAATATTGTAGAGGACGTTAAATGTCCCACAAATCCAGTAAGGAAGAAAAAAGGATGCTTATAGAGAGAGCAAGACGAAGTGAAAGTTGGGAGTATATTATGTTGAGAGAGGAAGTAGTAATGATAATGAAAAATGTTCTTTTAAGACCGTGACGAATGCTTAAATATTTGCAGAGATGATAATGAGGATGAGAGAACATTGCACAGAGTGTTAAAAGAATGTTTTCCATTTGTTTTTCTGTTTAATCACATTACACAAGTAATTTTTAGTTGCAGTACGAAATGTAGAATTTTCACATTGATCAGATTGATTGATTGGTTTTGTTTTGTCATAAAAATTATGTAATTACTTTTTAAGGTGAAAGTAAACACTGGTATAATCTTTTTGTTCTGATCATTTCAAATTATCTGATTTTGAGTATTGTTATTGTAAATCAACTCTCCTCAAGATTAATGAAATGATAGAAGAAGAGTGATGGTTTTTTCTAAAAACACAAAAGGAATCTTTAGATTGAGTATTTTGCATTCTTTTGAAAAGTTCCATTGCAAAAAAAATATTCACCCAGAAAGAAAAAAAAACAGACAGAAAATGCTCAAAAGAAAAAGATGAAAATAATAATGAATAAAAAGGAAAGGAAATAATTTTTATGACAATTTTGTGAGCTCGTTGTGTTAATTATTTACATACCAAAAAAAAAGAATTAGACAGATTTAGCTTTGACCTTAACTTTATCCCAGTTTGATTTACAAAATGAACAAAAAAATTGATTTATCTAAGAAAACATGTGATCACAACTTAAAGTGAAATTATAAATATAATAACACAATAGACATCACTAAATTGATTTCATCATCCGCGTTTATTTTCGCCTTAAAGTATTATGTATTTTTTAAAAATGAAAAGAAATAAGGGTTAATAAGATGAAGTAAAATCCTCCAATAGACTTATTTACACATTTGATTTATATATATTTGATTTAATTGATAAAAATGAAGAAAAAAAAACAAGATGAATGAAATGAGAAATGTTTTAATTCTTAAAATTTTTCGTTCATTTGCAAAAGAGGGTAAAGAAAAAAAAGATGAGAAAAAAATATAGATGAAAAAAAATACTAATTGTAACCTGTATTAATTTTTGTACAAAACAAAAAATTAATCATAGAGAAAAATAAAATTTTAATATAAAAGAAATGTTGCTAAACATGAAATGGATGATTACAACTGTTTGAATTGTTAAATTAATTACTGTGAATTCCGTTTTTTTTTTGTTTTTTGCTGAGGCGGTCTCAAGACATTTGTTTATGGTTCCTTTTCATGTCTCAACACTTTTTGCAATTCAAATTGTCTCTATTGTTTTCAAATTAGTTTGATCTCGTGTCTCTGCCTTTATTGCGACTTTTTTCTTTCCGTTTTTATTTGTCGTTATTGTCAATTCGCATAGATGATGGAATCACTTTAGGGAAGCACAAAAGATTGTATTTTTTCTGTTTTTTTTGGATAAAATTGAGTTGTACAAAAACATATGATGGATTACCACAGAAGAAGAAACAAACAAACAAAAAAGATGAATTGGAAAATTAAATTAGAAGTAAAATCTGTGATATTTCTTGAAGTGAAAAAAAAATAGCGCACTAACGAGCTCACAGTGTGTAAGTAAATGATGAATAAAATTATTATCTAGATTTAAGGTAAGAAAGGGATTGATAGAGAAGAAGTTAAGGAAATATTTTCTTGCAATGTCTATTTATTGATTGTGATAATAATTCTTGTTGTGTGATGTGGAGAAAATTGTTTGTTGTTTTTGCAAGAGAATATTTTTTTTCGCAATTTGTGGCTCTGGCCGTGGCCAAAAGAGTGCCGCCGGACGGCCAGGGCTGTAGATGTGGGACCGAGATGAGTGGCTGGAATGATAAGAAGATGAGAAGTAAGTCCAGCTATTCACTGCCATTTCTCTCCGTTAGGCATCAATGGTGGATACTACTCGGGCGGTCTGCAGCAGGCTCACAGTACAACGCCACACGAGACGCCCCACAGCGCCGGACCTCATGCTCCACCAACTGTACCTCCGCCCCAGACGGTGCCGCCGCCGCCACCAGTAGCTGCGGTCACGGCGGCTCCCCCAGCAGGAATCCAGCACGGACTTGTGAGCAAATCGGTGAGTGTCGACGTCTTGGCTCTCTCCAGCCACTGGCGCTAAACTCCTTCTTCGTCTCTCCACAGCCACTGAGCGCTCCGGATCCCAGCAATCATCATGCCACGAAGCCGGAGCCTTCAGAGGTCCATTAGCTCATTCCTCCGTGAATGCTGAGTGACAACAACAGTTGGAACATTGATGATGGTAATGAAAATTGGGATTGAGAAAAGGAAGATTAATAAGGTATGTTTGCCAGTGTCGATGGGTGAATTGAAAGCTATGAAAAAGAAATTCTTATCCAAACAAGTTCAAATGTTAGAAATTTCATGTCTTGTGGCGTAGAGTATGAAAAGTCGTCTATTTATCGCTTACGTTGTACATTTTTTCTAAGAAAATTGTCGAGATCTTTTTCTTGACTATTAAAAAAAGACTTTAGAATGTAATATTTCCAATTTATCTATTAATTTTGCCATATTTCAGTTAAAAATTCTTATAAATACCAATAAAAAAGGGAAACATTCACAAAATATTTATTACAGAGCAATATTAGCACTTTAATGAACGATTTGAAGGTGTTTTGAGGGAAATTTTGGCAAGTTTCAAAGCGATATCAATGCTTTCTTTAAAGACTTTCCATAGTTTTCGATTCACTCATCAGTGTGAGAATAAATGAGCTGTATTTTGACCGATTCTTTAATTTTCTCTATTCGCACACAGTGTTTCGTCCACCACCTCTACATTGTAGGAATAATTATTGAGAATAATTAAAAAAAAGAGAAGAAAATGGAACGTGAGGAGACGAATAAAAATGGGTGAAAGTGGATTACCGGAGAGGAGAAAAAGAGTGTCTGTGAAGGCAAAAATTTGACATGTTGATCGTGCGCACGCGGATTGGAGATCAAGTGGAGATCAGCATATTTTACTTTTTACTTCTTTTGATGCAACGCAACCCGTAAGCAGCCAGAATTATAATCCATTTTGCAAAAATGATCAATATTGACGATCTATACGATAATTAATAGTTTAGATGTGGCAAATTGAGGATGTCTTCAAAGAGGATGACTTTCCTCAATTGGATTATGTTGATGTTTTGAATGATTTTCAGTACATATTTTTTATATATATATTTTTCTTCTTTTTTTTGAATTTACTACTCTAGAGATTGTAAGAAAGAAGTAAAGAAGGAAGAAAGAAAGAAAAAAAGTGAAGGAGAAAAAAAACTATACACTTAGCGTAGAAAATAACATTGAATAAGTAAGAGATAATTTTAGTTGTAATTGAGATTTAAAGCGAGTAAATAGTGCATAAAAAAAGGGAAAGGATAAAGGAGAAAATATTAAAAAATACAGAATTGTGGGTTGAAGTTTAGAGCGCGCGGAGTTGAGAGGAAAATTTTTACGGAATTGACGATGTGAAAATGGGAAGGAATTTTTTGAGTAAATGCTATATTCTTCCGTCGGGGGGAAAATGATAGAAAATTGTGTATTTAGATTAAATAATATAAATGAAAAAAAGAAGAAAGAAAAGAATGAACGGCGATGAAAAAGTAGATGCACTGTGGTAATTGGTGAGATTCTTTTTAATTATCACAATGGTAATTTTCGTAAGATAAGTGAAAAGAAGGAGAAAATCTGTCGTTAATACATATAATTATTATACATAAAAATATATATATAAAAAATAATATTACATCTATGGTGAAAAATCCTTATTATTGAGAGGAGATGAAAGTGAGAAGAAAACGAGAAAAAAAAGTAATTTTAGCACCTTTCAAATATTTGATGTAATAATTTAAAGATGAAGAAGGAAAAAATGAAGCATTTCACAAAACCTGAAGGTAAAAGAGTAAAACAAAAAAACGAGAGTGTCGCGGTGGAAAAGAACAAATTTAATTTTACTGAAAAAGAGTCTTGTAAATATTACAATTTGACAAAGTCCTTCCCCCTTTTAGGCTACAAAAAATCTGCATAAAGTAATTTTTAGTGACGATTTGTAATGCCTAAAAAACTTTCTCTTGTTTAAAAAAAAAAACTAAAACCTCCCCTAACAATTTATAATTGGTCCAAGAAAAGAGCATCACAAAATAATTTTAAACTGCTGTATTAAATGTTTCCGCATTAATTTTTTTTGTTATTGACAAAAAAAGAAGATTAAACAAATAAAAAAAAACAACAAAACTACGATGATAGTTGCAAAATATGAGAAAAAAAATAAAAATTACTATATAAAAATCTATTTGTACAAAAATTCTAATGCTAAAATTAGTATTAAAGTAGTAAATATTTAGAGAACCATTCCTGAATTTCCAAAAAAAAATTTTATTTCACAACCACACATAAATTTCCTTCCTTTCTTTTTTTTACCACAAAATTTGCAACCCCCCCAGAATTTGTAGCGATCATTTTGATAAACCCCTTTTTGTCTATTCGGTATCAGACGAAAGAAATAAAAAAGAAACGTTGAATTCTATTAAATTTGATTCTAACAAAACAGTCCATTTTCCTTACCCCAAAACAGAAGTAGAACACGATGAAAAAGAAAATGTGAAAATAAGAAATTAGAAAATTCATAAACGAAGAAATAGAGATATTACATTTTTAAGAGATACGAAATAACAAGGAAATATGTTAATTAGTAGATTTTATGTTAATTTAGAAATTGTTTTATAAGGTCATATAATTAATAAAAGTAAATGAGAGTTAATTGACTACACAAATTACATAAAAAAAGAAGAAGAAAAAAAATGAGATGAAGAGAAGTGAAAATGAAATTAAACAATTTTTTAGAAACGAATAGAAATGAACAAGAACTTTCACACACACACACACACAAAATTAAGAAAAGAAAAGAAATTTTTGGAGCCAATACGGAGAAAATGATGAAGAAATTTGAATCACTATAGTATTGTTAGTAATAAACGTAAATTAAAAAAGGAAGTGAAGAAAAATTAAAAAAAAAATACATTTGACATGAAATTGTGAATTGAAGAAGGATAAATGGAAATTTATAGGAAATTTTCATAAGTCATAGTAGGCGAATGAGAGAGGATCATAAAATTTCTATATTAATCTTATTATTTTTTTTATTATACTGACTTTTGTGACAGGAAAAACAACAACAACCAGTTCTTAGGTTTTATATATACCATTCTTATTTTCAAATTTGTTTACTTCTTTTTACTTAAGAATAATGAATTTTTTCTTTTTTTTTACAATGAGATGAGAATCACAATGATGATAATGATGATGATGATGATGAAGAGAAGAAAAAAAAGTGGAGATGAAAATGGAACAAAAAATTAAGGAAAAAGAGCAGAATAAGTAAATGAAATTAAGGAAATATTAAATAATAAAGAATCAAATATTTTTTCGCTATTTTTTAGTCTATATAAATATAATAAATTAAAATTACATATATCCATTACTGATTGGTATAAAAAGTATGAAATTAAATATATGAGAAATATATAAACATTTAATATAAATAAAAATAACAATAAATAAGGCATTTTCCAAGATCAGTTTTTTATTCACTTCCCCATCTTTTCCACCTTCCCAACTCTGACACAATCACTCTGTGGATTCCGTACAACGTGCATTAATGCTGACTAGAGAGAGACTGGATTAGATACTGTTGAACATTTATGTAAAATTTCATGCACTCGCGAGCGCGAAAACTACAACATGTCGCGTCGCCTACGTCGTTGTGATGTTCTGAGAGGAAAAAATCGCCGATTGGCCTCAGTAGATGTTGAGGCAGTTGCTTGTCCGATAGTAGCTGGACAGGTCGCCGGCTTTTGCCCTCTGCTCGTCCTCGTGGTACGTCGTCGGCGGAGCGACCGTGGACGACAGGATGGCCGATGTGGCACTGAGGGACGTCTGGGATCCAATGCTGATGGCGCCCACGATGTGCCTCTGTCATGTTATGAGGCTGCCGTTCGTGCCGTGGACGCGCATGTGGCGATTCAAGTTCCCCGATTGAGAGAATCTGTGTGTGTGGGTGAGAAAAGTGTGAGTCATTTTTCCCCTGCAATTTCACATCTCCCTCTGACGCGCATTTCCCGTACCTCAGCAGGCATAGTTTGCACTGGTACGGCTTCTCTCCGCTGTGAATGCGAAGGTGCTTTGTGAGGGTGGAACTGTCGGAAAATGCCTTCTTGCAGGCGCGGCATCTGAAAAGCAGCAAAGAATTCTTGAGAATCACAATTGGAAAAAAATCTAAATTAATTAGATCTACGCCATTTGGTCTCGTTAAAATTAATTTTTATCATGTATAAAAAGTCTTCATTCCTCGGAAAAGCACAGTCAATAATTCAATGAACGAAGGAAATTGTAAAATTGTTGCTTTAGAATCCCAAAGTATTCTCTGCTTCAAAATCCTATTCAACATTCTAAGGGGGAAATAATATACCTTAAAGCTGTACATCACTTCTGAACACTTCCAACATTTCAAATTTTTAGAGTGTTTCGACGCTAATTCTCATATTATAATAAATCCTTTAAGTTTCATTCTATATTTCTGTAAGAATCCACTTAAAACCGTCTTTTGGGGTATCTTTTCCGACCATAACCTCAAAATATCACTAAGAGATTTTCAAAAACTCTGTTTAAAAGTTTTTTAGATCACTAAATTATCTCTTATGATTTCCTAATGAACTCAAAATCTCTGACTCTTCTGAGTGGATGAATCTTAAACACTTCCTTATAACTCCCTTTGAGCTGTACACCACTTGTAACTGTATTATTTCCCCTTTGCACATTTCTCAAATTCTGTGAAAATAATTTTAATGAAGATATCAACATGCAATTTCAAAAATGTTCTTCAATTGACTCTTGAAAAAGCGCAAAATTTCCAGAATGTCCTAAAATTCAACCTCCATTTTTCACGTTATTTGCCCTTTATTTAATTGTGTTAAATCACCTGTAGGGTCTTTCTCCCGAGTGAGTTCTCATGTGAGTGGTGACGCTGGAGCTCTGGGAGAATCTGCGATCGCAAATGGGACAGCGGAAGGGCTTCTGGCCCGTGTGGGTGCGCACGTGGGCAGTCAGGTTGGCTGCCTGTGAGAAGCTCTTGTTGCAATCCGGACACCTGAAAATGTGCCTATGTCGTATGAATACAGGGTCAATTTCACCGAGCACCGCGCGCCGTCCGGGATTACCTGTAGGGCCGCTCGCCGGAGTGTGTCCTGAGGTGCGTCTTGAGTGTGCTTGGTCTGGCGTAGGTCTTCCCACACAGCCGACACAGATTGGGCTTGGCGTCCGGCAGGCTGTCGCCGCTGTCCTCCTCGTCGTACCCGATGCCCAGGGAGCGCACCTGTCGCAGCTTCGTCACGCCGCACATCGGGTTGGGCTTCTGGACGGGCGAGTAGGCGCCGGCGGCGTAGCACGATGGGCGCTGCGGCGGTTGTGCTGGAGCCTCGAGAGAGGTCATTGTCTGCGCCGACGGCCCCGTGGGCGGCGGCCGGAAGTCGGCGGTGAAGGAGTACGTGGTGCCGGCGGGATAGTGGCTGGGACTCAGGAGGGGCGGATAGAGGACGTTCACGGCGGACGCTGACGACTGCGGCGGCCACTGAGAGCACGCCGAGGCGTCGCTTCCGTATCCGTGCATTGTCATGTTCATGCTGACGTTGACACTCATGCTGGGATACATGGCGGGCGCGTGCTGGAAAGTCAAACACTCTGCGGATCACGAGAGAGCCACTTATCCTCGCGGGTCGAGGGAATACTCACGGCGGACTCGTAGTAGCCGCTGGAGCCGTAGTTGGCCGCCGCCGACGTGGGCGTCTGCACGGGCGGATGGACAGTGTAGGAGAGCGACGCCTGCGGAGGTCCGAAGCTCTGGGACATGGATTGATGCGGCTGCGGCTCGGGGCTGGGCTTCAGGACGGCGTGCTTGAGGGACAGCAGCACATCGGCCATGTCGTGCGTCGGACGCTCATTTCGGCTGAAAGGCAGTTAAGCTGGCAATCAGTGCTTCGCCACGGAGGCAGAGAGAGAAGGATTTGTACCTGTAGGAAGCGCCGCAGGGGGAAAACGGGAAGAGACTGGGCAAGGGATCCAACTCGAGAGGCGGAAGGCCTGGAAATGATCCCATATCTTCACTCCAGTAGCTTCCAGACGATCCTTGATGGTGAGAGTTGGTATTTGGCGGTAAACTAAAATAATGATAGCGAATAAAAACCGACCAATTGAATCCGTGATTTAATTACTTCTCTTACAAGATATTTATTAAATTCAATGCATTTTCATTGTAACTTTTTGACCGAAAATAGGGAAATATGGTTTATTTATTCACAAGTTACGTTCTTTCAAAAGTTATTAAGCTAACAATCAGCACAAACACGACATTCTTTTTAAGGGAATCAACACACTTTTGGTAAGTTATTGAACTTATCGACAGATATCGATACGAAATGCCTGAAATTACATTTTTTAAACACAAGTTTAGTACAAATATAAGACTGATATGGATTAATTAGTCCTTAGATTATTTTTCCCTTAAATTTCTGTTAAAACCTGGTTAAAATTCATTGTCGTTAACTTTAAAGCTAGTGCGATATGATGTTAAGAATTCTTGGAAACCGAACTGTTGTGCTTTATTTATTTGCATTTCTACTGCTTTAAAATGTCGCCCAAATGTATCATTTTCCCAGGAAACTGAAAGAAAACTACAAATCCTCTGAGAACAAGATAGAAATGTTTTGCATTTCACGTCTAGAGAAGCATTACTCTTTCATTTACCTTCCTTGTTTCTTCTAACAGCATCAAACTGTACGGTTTTTAATCTCAAAACACAATTCTTATTCTAATTGTATAATAAAATTGTCTCACCGCCGAAATAGTGAGTTATGAATTACACTTTCTCTTTTCTCATATTAAAATCACCCGCAAGAAAAGCCACGCTTGTTTGGGGGAATAATGAGATTAATGATACCTGAGAATGGTGTTGTGGTCGAGACAACTTCCGCAATCGAAATCCGATCCTCTGGCGTCTTCGTGGAGCTCAGCAATGGACAGCGTCGAGACCTGGCACTGGCAGCTCGAGCAGCCGATGCAGGATGCCGACGGACACTCCTTGAATTGGGATGAAGAGGAAATTGTACCACAGAGAAAATTCACCCACTGTTCACGCACGAGAGGAAGTCGCGAGATGTGCTGTCGGCCGCAGACTCACCTGAGGACTATCGAGCGGCAGCCCGAACAGGGGGTTGTTGGGAACATATCCCGTTTCCGGCTCAATAGGGATCCCATCTCCACACGTGATGTACATGGCTCCACCCTCTTGATTCGCAATGGGATCTGTGGAGAGCAGAGGTGAGATTTCAACTGATTTTCCCTCCCTCGCGCCTGACCTTCCCCCGCGCAACTGCCCCGCATTGCAGGGGTGAGTGGGCATCACTCTGGGGAGAATTATGCGCGAGAAGTCAAAGAGCGACAGAGGCTCGATGGCCGGCGCCATTTTGGAACTCCAGGGAAAAATCCCACTCCGACGGATGCATAGCAACCAATCTGTGAGGTACAATTCACAAATGGGAACCGCCTTTTTGGGCAGACTCCGCGCCTATCGCCGCACAAAGCCATTATTTTCCCAACAGACTGAATTTTATAGCTCACAACTTTTCAAACAATCCATATTATTTTGTTTTTATTCGCATTAATTGTTCTTCTCTCAAAACACACTCCAGCGGTGAATTCAAAACGGCAAACAAATTATTATAAGTGTTCACCGGGGAAAATAGGAAAATTGAAAGAAGCCTCTTAGCATCTTTCTATACGTTGTGGAATATTATAAACAGGAATAAACACTAATAACTATAGTATTTCACCAACTAAATATCAGGGTAGGAAAGAGGCTTCTTAATAATTTATGTTTTAATGTTGTTTTACTGTTTGAAATATTTTAAAGATGAAAAAAAGTGAAGAAATTGAATAAAATCGGTCCAGAATAATGAATTAAAGTCACAAATTTAAAGAGATTTTTTACTGGTCAGGAAGTCATCCTGGTTTTCCCGTTCTTATCTAATTAATTTACGATAACATAAAATTTTTTAATGTAAGTTTAATCATCTTCTTAGAGACTTCTTAGAAGATTGAAAAAACCCCGGAAAATCCTCGTGAATATTCACTCTTTGCCAGTTCATAGCTAATAAATCATTGAAACTTGCATCAAAAGAATCCCGCTCAAGTTAATATTGTAATTAAAACTCACCCAGTTCGATACTAATCCTTAATGTTTGAATTATTAGGTTTTAATGGTTAATCAATGATGTATAAATTTCACTATTTTCTTACTAAATATTCGTTGTTTTGTGTCACTTTTTCACTACACACTGACTCACGATCCTGAATCATAAGCACTCTGTCGTTGATCTGCACAGGATGGACTGGGATAAGGGCTCATATTCCTCAGACAAATCCATTGTCGCTAATTCACTGATAATCCGTCCGTGTTAAGCACGTCAATGGCCACAGCTCTTATCACTTCGCGACGGAGGAGATGCCTGGCAGCGAGGAGGAAGTCCCAGATTCTCTGAGTTGTGCGACGCGGGAACTGGTGGGTTCCATTGACGAGCTGATAAAAGTGTCTCTGGCTGGGTGTCGCGTGAAGAACTGACAGTGGCATTATGTGTGGCTCCGAGCGACCCGATGTGTGACTGCGTTGAGAAGTGGTGGGTCGGTTATTGGCTTAATTCCCTTCTCCCTAGCACACAAGACAAACCCACTCACCCGCGCGATGGAAAAATTCTCTGCACCGAGCCGCAGTGCGTGGAAGCCTTCCTCGTCCTCCTCGCCGCCGCGCGCCCAGGAGCGAGACTCTCGGGAGGCATATTCATTGAACTCGTCTCCGAGTGGGAAATCATGAGACTTGGCAGAGAAGCGCCAACATCTGGCTTGTCACTGCCGCGGGTCAGTTTCTGGTGAGGACAACTCTTGCTGACTCTCTTGCTGCTTCTTGTGGCCAACGGAGTCAAGCAACTGTGAGAGATGATCGCCGACCACCCAGACGATAAAGTATCGCATTTCCAATCGACTGTGGAGGAGAATCTCCTCCCGAGTCGGGATGATCGCTTTTGGGTCTCGGCAAGGCGCGCTCACTCAATTGATTTCCCACCACCTCACGAAGGAAAGTCCAACGCATTCGCGTCCGGTGAGCGAATGGGGAGGAAAGTAATTCGATCCATTCACATCCGCTCATCGCTACTTTCCTTGCGTGTTTCGTCACGTCTTTCACCGGGCCCGAGAACAGTGGTCAAGGGAATGCCTGAAAACATGTGGTTCAGCCCGAGAAAAGGCCTAAAAAATTTTATATATAAACTCACACTTTTGTATTCAGTCGCAAGGTGAAAAGGAAGGATAGAAAAGCGCAAAAAATTGTCTGGTTTAGAAGTTTGGAAGGACTTGTAGTCAACTTATGCTCAAGTTTCTGTACTAAGATAAATGCAAAGTAATAAATAAATCAGGATAAACCTCATTTGATCACACATACAATTATCAGTATTAATAAAATGCATTTTCTTTACAGTATTATTATCACTACCATGATTGATTCTTTGATATTTCATCTTTGTGTCTCGAATTCATTAACAAAAGACTTTTCCGCAAATTTTCAATCTCACAGATTAATCTTACTTTAGTAAAACTTGTGACTGATGCTGTTCACGCGCACCACTGAAATAGATACTTTCGGAAGATCTAATCGCGGTGGGAATTACAAATAGAACATTGTACATGCCTTACTCACCAGCGTAGATAATTATCCGTCCCAGCAGATGAGCAAAGATTGCGGTATTTGGCCAAGAGACCGATGAGAAAGAGGCGAGACTGGAGATTTCAGTGAAAAAATGTAATTCAACCCCGACATTGGATCCCGCGTGATTTTCTTTTTCTAATGAGGCGAAAAGGTATTTCGCCTGAGGTTTCAGCGCGATTGTTAGTCAGCCGAGGAAGTCAATGGTCTTGGAGATGATATCCTCGATGGAGATTAATTTTGCCACATATCAAGCCACAAAGTGAGGGATGATGGCTCGATTGTGCGTCTCTACCCTCTTGCACGGGACAATTTCCCAGCGAAATGTGATTTAATTGGCGAATTAGAGGGTGTATTTTGGGAGGGCGGAAGAGATTCAATCACACTGTTGATTTTTCAGCTTAAGCACCAGAGAAACACAATTTGAATCACCGCGGAAGCTGCAAGACTGCAAAGATTGATTCAAATGTGGATTTAACACCTGTATTTGCTGATTGGATTCTAAATCAGACGCATGTCTAAACAATTTGTGCATTCTTTGGTGAAGAAATAAATTAACTAATTGGGATTTGAAAGGGGTCTCAAGCGCAAAGTGTGTAGAGGAGAAGAAATTTGTGGAGTGTCTCAAATTCTCATTATAAATATTATATTTTCCTAATAAATTCCAACATAATTATATTTTGCTTTCACTCCACTTACCGAAAAGGACGCGACAAATGTGACAAAATAAATACATGCTGAAAAATATCGAATGGCGGAGGGAAGCCATTGAAAGCCCAACCATTCGATTTTGTCACCGAAGGGGTGAGTTTGGGTGCCATGATAACAACTGTCGAAGCCCCACAAGGCCTAGCAACCCCCACAATTATTGATTTCGAGGCGGTGTTACGTCGTGTCGTCATAAAGTAACATTTTCGTCACATCAAATCTCAATTATCATTAAGAAAAATTACAAATATTCCGTATGCAATATCTTATTGTGAGTGATTTGCGCAAGAGAAAGACAACATCACACTCTTTGTGGGCATCAATTTGGAAAAATTAAATCACAATCACTTTCGAGCAAGTTTTCGAGGGAAGAGAGATTAACTGGAGTTCATGTACTTCAAGAGGCAATTTTCTGCTCTTTTCACTGCTCGAGCAGCCCTTGCACGTGACCAGTTGTGCCTATTCCAGTGATTATGGACAGCTTTTGGGATCATCTTCAGATTCCCACTGTGAAATTCAATACATTTGCAACACTCAGTTGAAAACCCAAGGGTTTTTCATCAAAGAAATCAATGCGGTCAGACAAAATATGCACAATATTTTTGTACCAGAAAATTGTAACTCGTCTTGTGTATTTCATCATGTACAAATTCACAGATACAATTTGATGAGCTCATCGCTGACGGCAGAAGGCGTGAGAACACCCAGATCCGTGAAGAGAAGAGTTATGTAGGCCGGTGGCGTGTAGTCGACCTGAGGATGGGTTTTAGCCAGGTCACCGCCAAGAGATTTCCGCGGATATTTGTATTCGTTGGGCAAATCCCGCTGGTTCAGCGGATACAAGCGGGAGAATTTGAAGCTCTCGGCGAGAACGTAGAATGGCTTCTTCATTTCCTTGGCACACAGAGCCATAGTCAGCGTGCCTATCCTGTTGATAATCCCCCCACTTTCCACCACTCCCTCAGCGCCCACCAGCACCATGTCCACATTCTCCATCACATATCCGATGGCTGAGTCGAGGATGAGGGTGCACTCAATGCCAGATTTCTCCAGATCCGCCTTCATGCGCTCGCCAGCATTGTCGGTGGAGCTCTTGGTGATGAAGACGTGGAAGCGCTTGTTGGACTGCGCCGCCACGGTGATTGCTTCCAGAACAACCCGCGATCGGGAGTGCGTCAGCACTCGGCATCCGTCCTGGAGGAAGAGTGAAGCCTGCTTTGCGATTATTTGTCGGGCTTCCAGGAGCTTCTGCAGGAACATATTGCCTCGGTGCAGCATGATGGTCTTGCACTCCTCCATGGTGATGTCGTCAATCTTAGCCAGTGTGATGAAACGCGAGAAAAGCTCGCATCCGGAAATGACTGCCGTGAGCGGTTGCTCTGTCTGTCGCATGGTCTCTATGGCAGTCTTTATGGTGGTGTGAAGCTCCTGGACAGTATCAACTGAAAATAGAGTAGTGCATGAGCTCTGGGTCTCCCAGGGAAGATTAACAGAGAGTCTCACATGGTGTCTTCTCCAGGACCATCAGCAAAGTTTTGATAGCCGCTATTCCAGCTGACAGATTCTTGTCTTTCTCCATCTCCTGCACAAAGTATCCCGCAACATCTGGCAGTAGAACAAATCTCAATTACCACAAAACTCGCTGTATGTACAAAAAAGTGATATTTACCAAAAGATCCCGAATTTCCCTTCATGTTTACTGTATGAAAATTGTCCGCACTCGAAGTCGTCAGCAAAGTCCGCACGTCATGTGAGGTTAGATCGAAGCAGCTTTCGGAGCTTTTTGTTGTAGTTTCGGAGAGGCAACCTGAAAATTATTGCAGTGTTCTTAGCACTTTCGGAGTGGTACAGTGAGTGTGATTTGCAATTACAAGTGTCGTCTGTGATTTTGTGGATTATTTGGACCATTTGAGTCGACAATTGCCTACTAGGTATGTAGAATTATGCAAAGAAGAAGCCTGAGAAGAGTTTTCAGGTGAAATTCCCAGTGAAAGTGAGCAGGAAGTCGGTGAATAGTGGATTTTTCTGTGGCAGCCTTGAATCGAGATTCACTTTTGGGGTTTTCCTCCAATAAACTCATGTCCGCCATTTTATGCCAGTGTCTCTCAGAGGCTAACAAAATGTTTTACATAATTCCCACTTATTGACGAGGAATATCACGACGGGCAGTGTGCGAGGGGGCTTGGGGGCGCTCGGGGGAGACTTTTGTGGTGTGTGGCGCACATCCGGGAGCTTCTGGCGGTGGTGTAATGGGGAAAACACAAAGTCATCATGGAGACGAAAAAAGGTGGTGATTAGCAGTGAATTCCTCTGTAGAGAGCTCACTTCCGGATGGGTGGCGATCCCACGGTTGTGTGTGGTCGTGGCTCAACTGGCGAGGGAGTCTCCAGTGGGCAGTCTTTGGGAGTGACACTGGGGAATGATGGAAAAAGTGATGAATGTTATGAAGTTCCCACGAATAAAAATCGATTGTGAAATGTGCCAGAAACAGCTACCCAGCATGTGTAATAAATTGCTGTCTGTCGCTGGCTGATTCGATAGAATATTCCCGTGCATTCGTCGGGCAGTGTTTGTAAGGAGTATTGGCAATTGCGTCAGGCTGGGGCTCTGTGGGCTTGGGGGGGAAAAGCAGGAAAACAACATGATTGTGTGGCTGACGTCTTTCCACCCAAAGTAGACTCTCTTCTCCCCGTCAGGCATTTCCGTCCTAATGCCTCTCATTTCTCTTCCACAGACAACTGCCATCTGGGTAGACTGTGTTCCGCAGATCAATAGGAGCGAATCGGATAAATCGCTTTGCCTCAATCGGTGAAGAACGAGACTGGAATGGTGAGTGAGAGAATTGTTTGTTGCATCTCCACCTTCTTGACGTAGAAGGAATGTCTGTGGTTAAATGTGAATGCTGCGTAGAAGCAGCTGCAGATCACTGTTTCTCCAGTGGTGTGGCTGTGGCCTTACCCCGTCTGTCCCTCGCCGCGGCCACGAGGAGGGCACAGCACTCCCGCGGGCCAGAGCAGGAGCGACAGAGACGTGCGAGACGGAGAAAGGGCGTCTCACGTCTCAGCCTGACACAATATCCATTAAGAATGGGTTTGTGAGGAGAGAAGAGCCACTCTGGAAATTCCAATACTGTGTGTGCTGTTGTGCTGTGCTGTGTAGAGAGGAGAGTTTATGTGTGTACGTTAAATTTCGATTAGTCGCCATGGAGAGTTGGCCTTTCAACGCCACTGCCATCCTCATTCGTCAGCAATTAGGTGATTTTGTCATCTGAGAAAATGCTGTGTGCTTCGATCACCCGCCACCCAATATCCTGAATGTGTGATGCGGGGAGAAAGACGCCCACCACCCGCGCCCTCAATGACAATGTCTGGCGCTTTTCCTCGTCAGAGTTTCACATTGTCGCTTCGGCACACACATAACTCCCTCCTTTGTCCAGCCAGTGCTCAAGGTGATTTTTCGACACTGAGGAGGACAGATGAAAATGGAAATTGCAGCGAAGAAAACACAGCCGGTGGTGACCTTAATTTGGTGCATAAGAAATTATGGATGTAGCAAGTGAATGTTGTTTCAATATTGAAATGAAAGTGATATTGAGAAATGAGTGTGAGAGAGAGAGAGGAAAAATGAAAGAATCGCAGTGATGATGAAACGTGGCAATTTTCATGTGACACATATTGGGTTGGTTTGTATATTTGTGTCCTCTAAAAGAAATTGGCACATTTCTTGTTGTGTACACACATATTGGAATGACGAGGGTCTCTCCTTTGCTGGTGCTTTTGGTATGTTCACTTAACAGAGTAGTTGTATTTTGTCTCGCGCGCATAATGGTGGGGGCTCTCTTTAATCACATTTCCCAATTATTTAATCACTTAATTTCGTCATTTTGCAAACAAAAATCCACACACTTGTGAAGAATGTCTCGTTTTCATCCAGTGTACATGAGCGAAGCGGGGAAAAATTCATGTTCGCGCGTTGAAATGCTGTAGAAACTCTGTGTTGACGTAGTTTTTCTCAGCTCTTGTCGCTGAGATAATGGAATGAGAGAAGGAAGGGTGTGTGTATGTATATTAATTTCTTTAGTATTTCCAATTGAATTTGACTGGACAAAAGACGATGACGTGCCCATTTGAAATTCGCCAATACTCTGTGTTGTCTCAGAGGAAATGGTTTCGCTTGAGATAAAACTTCAAGACAAAAAAAAGAAAAGAGTAACTGGTGAATTTCACAATAAAATAGGAGGGCAAGAAAAACACGATATTCGACTCTTCTACTGATTTCTCAATTTGTTTACTTGTCGACTTGTGGGTTTTCCAGGAAGTGTTTTGCCAACAAGATCTGACCGAATGATTTTTTGGCATAACGTATAGGAGGAGATAATAATATTGAGTATATGTACGGAGCGTCGCACAAGTTCGCACACCTCTCTTGTGTCTTCCGAGAAGACTCATCTTTCTCCCTAACACAATATATATATTATATATCCAAAATAACGAATCGAGCGCGCACGGATCCATCTGATGAGAGGCAATTCTAGCGACCACAAGGTCAGTGGCCTTCGGGCAAAATAATCACAATGAACGAAATGGGCGAGGAGTGAGGCGAGATGGAAGAAAACCATCAACCGCCAGTGCAAAGAACGCAATTTATATTTATACTGTTCTTGTGTATTTATACGATTTGGGTATTAAACACATATAAAGTGAGCCAGTACAAAATGGGAATGAGTGTCATCGACTGCGTCTTTCCTGCTCACCGCTATATTGGCTTTTTTTCCTGGTCATACATTGAGACTCTGTCCTACAACACTCCATTAGGAAGATTCTCAAGTGTGCTTGAACTTCACTTGCGAACTCTGAGGAATTGTCTGGAAAACACACACCTTAGTTGTAATAATATGAAGATGATTTTGCAGAAGTTGAATGCTTTAGATTTTGCCAAAGTTAAGACTATTGCGTCTTGTGATTAAATTCTATATTTTAAAGAGAAATTTTCATATTATCTCTTCTAGCCATATCCTTATCAATTACAAGTGAAAAAAGTGCAAATCGCTTGCCAAGTTGACTTTAAAGAGAATTTTGTCCTTGAATAATTGTTTTAATTTAAGCAAGAAAAGAAGTCAGTTAATCGCCAGACATTTTCTGTGATTGTGTTGAAATTTATAGAAGTGACTTTAATAGAAAGACTCTGTGTATAAAGAGTGTTTTTGGTTTTCGCTGTATATTCTTCGAAGAATCTTCGAAGAAGGCATTATGGTCTTGAGAGATGCCTACAATCTTTGTCTGTTTAAGAAGCGCGCTTCTTTCTCGTGTTCGCTTTTATAGAGACAGAGACGAAATTAATTTGAAATCGACTCACTTTTTTCCCCTCTTTTTGCAAGTCTTCGTTTTTATATTGGCAATTATTGCTATACTATAATTTTGTAGTTATTTCAAATGATTTTTTTCTTCTTCTCTCTCTCTCACTGCGGGAGTGTACGTGTCTTTTTCATATCTCGTGGGTATATGAAAGTTGAAAAATGATTATGAGGAGAGACCTCCACTTGACTTGGTTTTTTCGCTCGTCTCTACATAATGTACGCGCGCGTACGTACAAATGACGAAAAACCATACACTCTGCATGGGTGAGAAGATAAAAGGTGAATTGACCAAGAAGAAGATAGTGTGTGGTATATATATATGGAATACAATGAATAAAATGATCACATAGAAGTGAATATATGTGTAAAAGTTGAAAATGGCAAAATGGAAGACGCAAAAGAGTGAAGGAGACTACTAAAAAGAATCCGCAAAGTCGCGAATTACAATTGGAATGCTTTTATAGACGCCAAGGTCGTGTGTATATTGGTATTTTCTCGATTTTCGTTTCATTCGCTATTCTACATACATTTCGTACATAATTATACACACCATGTCTCCATCTTTATACTATACATATTATGTACCTAATCTGTTTTGTCGTGCTTTATTATTTTTCTAATCTCTCTCCTCAACTCACACTTTATCTATACAAAAAAACGTCCGCAAATATCTACAATATATGTAGTGTCAAATGATTTAAATTTTATTCAATTAAAAAATCTCGCAAAGAATAAACTTTATGATTCCAATTGAATATACATTCATACATAATCTAACCATGTGCTTTCAAGAGTGAGGAATGGAATATTATCTATATATTGAATATGAAATGCTCAACGTGATAACATTGACCTTCACAGAATCATGCACATTCTTTGTCTCATTGAGTTCAACTTTGTCAGTCTAACACGAGTCAAAAATAAAAAAAATTGTGATGTTTTGAAAATCTTCAGAATGACAGAATTACATATGCAAACGTCGTTGGTTTTTTTTTAACTGTTTTTATTACGTGCATAACTTTTTCCTGGTATTCTTAAAGTTGGTTAATTCTTCAAGGCCTGAATTCCTGAAAAAGTAGAATATTTCTTACACTGAATTCTAATTTAGAAGTCTTGAATTCTAACACACTTAATAATCAATGGCGACTTTCTAGTTTTCGTGAATATTAATTTAAACACACGGATTTGAAATGAAACTTGATTTTGTCGAAGTATGAAATCAGTATAACAATCAAATAAAAGTTTTAATGTGCGTTAAAACTTCCTAGTAAGTGAGTCTTAAAAGAATGAATATAGCGAAATAATTAGCAGTTTGATGGCAGAGATTAGGACGTTGACAATTCAAGGTAAATCGTCTTTCTTAAATTTCCCTCGGCAAAAAAAAATTCTGTAAAATTACTGCGAATGTGTATTTTTTTTTCTTAAAAGCAAAGACAAATTATTATTCAGGGAAATGAGGAAGAAATACAATTACGAGAGGCGAATTCAAAAATAGCTGCAAATAGGCAGGCGCTCATCGGATTTGGATGTGTTGATGTATGTATTTTTACTCTACAGCTTAAACAAAGATCTGAACAAGAGAATGAGGATATTGCTTTTGGGCGTTATGAAGAAGGTGCTGATTAGCAATCACGAGGGTTAATTGAATATTTATGTGTGTATGTTTAATAGCAATGTTTAGAAAAGTGGGCTAATTTGCCCCCAAAAATTTCTTTGTCAACTTCTTTTCCGCTTTCTTTGTAAGACATCAATACGCATTTAGTAATAATTATTAATAGTTACGAAGAATCATTAGGATTATCTACGTGTCGACTGTTGGATCAGCTGTTTAGATCATGAGTCGAATGCGTTCATTTTGGCACCAGAAGACAAAAATGTTTTTTGGACAAAGTGAAATTTAGACAAAGAATTTTGAACATTTTTCATTGTCTTTTTTAGGCTCTGAAAACAAAGTGTGTGAATTTCCTTGAAAGAATACCATTTTTTAATGCCAACTAAAGCATTCTGTGTCAATATTATGCACATGCCTAACATTTCTTGTTAGTGCTGGTTTGCTTTTTGTTTAAAGAAATTCATAGCATAAAATAGGGAATATAATTTTTCCACATAAATACATACTTTGTGTGTCTGATTTACAACGTTCTATCTGCCTTTGGCTTTGTGTTTCTTTGCTATCGAACGCAATATTCTTTGTTTCACTTCAATTAATTTTTTGTTCTTTCTACTTTATAGGAGAGAAACGGACAAATGTATACATGTGAATTCTTTGTAGTCTCTAGCGATACAGATTTTGACATGATGACTTTAAAATTTATTTTAATATCAAAGAGCAAAGAGTCTGAAATTTGACAAACATACTTTGTAGCATTTAAAGCAATGTATTTATACACTATTACGCTTCTCATACTTATTTACTGTGTTATTTAATATAAAGAAGAAGAAAATTGAAAGCAACAACTATTGAGGTTTTGTTCAAATGTTGCAGAACAACATAGAATAAAGGAAAACGTTGAGGGAAAAATATATTTAAAATGAGCATTTTTTTGTATGACTAACATTGTGTGTCTGATGAATATTTAGTTTCTACAAAAGGATAAACTCACGAGAAAACTCACAAACACACACATACATTCTGTATTTGTACAATTTACTTAAAAATTTACAATTCTTTGTACCATTATTCAATTTGTATCTGAACACTTTATCCACCTGAAAATTCCCCCATGGAATACATTGGTTGTGTGGTTAAATTTATGTGGTGTACACCTGCGATCTCTCGTTACCCACTTGTTTTCATTTGACTTCACTGTGTACGCATTTTACTTAGAATATTTCTCAACATTTTCTATAAACTTTTTATGTTACTTTATACTAAAAAATGTGTCCAATATAAAGAAAAAACACTTGAGGTCCTTCTCAGCATACATGAAACTTTACATAGAGGCAAAAAGGAAATTAAAAGAATATTCTGCAAATGTGAATTTTTTCGTATATAAAACGTGTATGTTTACTGGGTTGTTATCAGAAAATTATGCGCACTTGGAAATAGTCTGTGAAATTGACAAACAAACTGAAAATTCTAGTTCTTTTTCGCAACAAACAGTATCTATACAAGCATTTTAGCGCAGTAGTATTATTTTGTCAAAAAAAAAGAAACGTACATATGATTGCATATTTGTTTGAATTTGCCTGACTGATGAGAGAGAAATACGCCTGTAGCACCATATTTAGCAGTAAATTTCTGTTGCTTAGTGATACGAATGGGAAGTAGGAAGGTTATTGACTGTCTCCAAATGTCACAAAGGATGGTAATTCCGTAATAGCTTCCGTATTGTTGACGTCAAATATGACCTTCACAAGCAGCCAAAAAATCTGTATATTTCAGAATTCTTTCCAATATCTTTCGAAGGTTGATTTTCTACCATAACAAAATGTACCCTAAAATGTTGGTGTATAAGGAGCTATCCTTTTACCCTTAATCCTCTTCGTGAGGCATTTGCGTTTTAATCTGAGAATTATTATCCAATTTCTTTTGTTGGAATAATTTTTCCTAATTGAAGTATATTTTTTGCCATTGAATTCATGATTAATATGATTTACAAACAATTATTTGCTCAATGTATTTTTGTGAGTGTCATTAATTCACTCTAAGATTGAATTTATTGCTTGTGTTGAGCGTTCTTTAGTGGAGAATCACAACACCCATAAGCTCGAAGAAGGCAGTAGGCTTATCACATGTTTTATATGTTTATCACCATTATCGTCATCATCTCATGATTCTCACTTTTGAATGCGTCGCAAAGAGAGATGAAGAGGGGAAAGGAAACGAGAGAGCGAATGAAAGAAAGACATTCGCAGCAAATATTGGAGTTTCAGAGATGTATATATATATATATATGGTATACAGGCATAAACTGTATAAACAAATTTTGTGCCGTTGTCATGCCATTAACTTAAGGCAGTCCAGTCCAGTCCAGTTCAATATACCTAGAAATGCGCCATGTCTATAGAATGTTGAGTATAAATTGGAGGATTTGGATGGAAGTATAGCGTCTGCGATGTTTTTGGTATCGTATGAGTGTGTGTTATGTGTGTGTGTGATGAGAGGATTTTTATATAGCATTTTAATTCACTTTATTTCATTATGTGCGACTTCTATGTACTGTAGAGCAAAATACAAATGTGTATATCTTGACTTTTGAACAGAGAGAGAAATGCACACATGGACAAGAATTGTTGATACATAAAGAGGATTTCCCCTCTTGGCGTGAATATTGGTGTGTGTGTGTGTAGTGTAAGTGCGCTTGAAGAAATGGGAAATCAGCATTGTCACGCCAGCAACTGTGGCAGTGGCGTGCTCATACAAAGAGCGCCTATACACACAGGAAAGCTGGTTGGGAACAATTCAGGCCAGAGAATGAAGTCAGTCTAAATTGAGAGCTTGTCGAGTGCAGAACTTGAAGAAGATAAATTCTCATATTTTACTGTGTAGTCTATTTTTTCACATATATATATCAAAGAAGAGAATTTCACAGCAAAGAAAAGATAATTGCGTAACTTCCTTTTTGAAAATTATATTTTCTGCGTATATTAATTGCTAATATTTTACCTGTTGTTCAGACACATAAGACTCCATCCACGTGAGTGAAGTTTTTTTTTGTGTAGTGAAATAGAAGAATATTTTATCTCAAGAGAAGGCGAGGAGATAAATACGAAAAGGAGGCAAATTGTGTAAAAATCATCGTCAATAGATGGACTTTAAGAGGCCAGTTAAAAGTCCACGAAAAGAGTTAGTCCACGACGCAAAAGTGCCTGACTTTTGAAGAAAGAGGAACAATAATGTGGCAGTGGAGTTGTGATAATATAACAGTGTTTGAATGATAAGTGTAATATCATCACTTTGACTTGAGGTGAACAAATGGAACTTCTGCTATACATCGCAGTAGAAATCCTCGAAAGTCCGAAGAGTTAACGAAGGCCTTTTAAACGGTAAAAATATCCGAAAAGTATTAGTATTTTTTTTTGTATGAATAATGAAGGAAAAAGAATAGGTTATGGGGGTGTTTTATGTAGAAGGAGAAAAAGAGAAGAATAAAAATCCATTTCACTGCATAGTAATAAGCCAAGATCGACAATTTGGTTGTGTGTTTCAGAGAAACAATTTGACGTGTGCAAGTAGGAAGTGATGTATGTTTGTCACATACAGTTTTAACAATAGAACAAAACAACTGTGATTAAAATTTATCATTGGAATTTATCAGTTTGCCAACAATTTCGTCTTTCATTGGACCCAGTAAGTTTCGTAATTTTTTTCTTTCATTGTGAGATAATAGATTTTTTGAATCTCGTGATGTTCAGTGTGCAAAATTTTAATGAAAAAAAAAGTGAGAAAGAAAAGTGATATGAATTTAAGAATCCACTTTCTCATGCTCTTTATCATATTGGAAGTATTCTCCACCAACACGTTCATTACAATATCGCGAAGGAGAGAATACGCCACAAAAAATTGATATGATAACATATGTACAAATGTGTGTTGAATGGGTATGAAAATTGTGTCGTGTTGATTGAATTTAGCATTGGATGGACAATCATTCGACAACTGAATGATTCATATTTTTATCTCAATAAGCTCCATTCTCGTGTATTGAAGTTTGCAATATATATACATATATATATATATATATAAAGATATGGGGTGACAAAGGAGGTGAAAACTTTATTGGCTGATTTCTGGTTGTTGTTTGTTCCGAAAATAACAAGGAATTGCGAGAGAAAAAAAACAAACAATTAATACTTTTTAGACGAGATAACGATCAATTTTCATGTTTCACTCTTGGGCTTTGTCTAGTGCGCGGTGCTTGAGGAAATTAATAATGAAGAATTGAAATTTAAAATACAAATAGAATATTTTCCGGTATACTTTTGCGAGTTGAGTATATGTATATGGATATTTCTGTGTGTATCACTTGAATCACGAGATTCTCTTTGTATAATAAATTTTGCAATTTCTTAAGATTTCTTGATCACCTTGTAGAGTTGAAATCTTGTGTGAAACTGCGAGTTTCTCAAGTAAGCAACATTATTTTATAGAGCTTATCGTTTCTATATTTTACAAATTTTACCTTTATTATTTCTCATACTTTGAAATTTTTTTTTAAATAAAGCAGTCAAATGGATTAAATACATTACAATGATGACGCAATTTTTACCGCAAATTTGCCAAAAATTATGATGTCACAGTCGCTCTTGAATCATCAAGCGCGGAGATACAGTCAGTCGTTCCTGCTGTAGCTATGGAAACTACGCTTTTTTTTGCTCTTTGCACGCACAAATGGCAAATATGGATGTATTTATGTATTTATAAGTATTTATTTTCCTATGTATATAACTGTGTACATTTTCCGTAGTTTTGTTGTTCACACCTCTTGTGTTATTTATTCAATTTTCTATTCCACGTGTCGCATTTGAATGTCTTATTCCCATTTATTTATTGTAATTTAGGACATCTATTGTGGGCGTTAAATAATAATATTGTGCAAAATGATATAAATAATATTTTTCGTTGTTTGTGTCAATATAATTCTCATGGAAAAACTTGTAAGAAATTGAGTTATCTTAGAAAGAGGTTTTAATTAATTTTTCGTGAATGCAAAAAGAATTTTAATTTTTTCATATTAAATGGAATTTATTATTGGTTGATTTTAATTTATGTTGCAATGTTGCAGTGATATTGGAATTTACTGTTGACTTTAAATACACCGCAGATCAAATAGGCGATGGGCATAAATGTGCGTGTGATATCTTAGAAAAATTCCACAACTCGTCTAGTAATAACCGGAATATCTTTTCTTGTTTCATATAAAGTCATAGCCTGATATTAATGTCTCTTGCTAACGACTAAAACATTGAATGCATTCCGTTAATTAGAAACGAAAGTTCAGAATAAATTTATTTAAGTAAATTTTATCAGAGACGAAGTGTGGAATCTCTGATGGTGATTCTTACACAGACAGAGAGTGAACAGTCAGTCCATCTTGAGTCTAATTATACATATGATAGAATAATGTTGATCAGTCAGTGCGGGAAAAAGTACATATCATGGGAGGTGAAAAGGCGTGCATGTAAAATATGAAATTGTTTCATGCAGTGCAGAAGTGAGAAGGGTTCAACGTTGGTCTTTCTTGGGGGTCTTTTGGCTGAATATATCATATTCTTGGGTGATGTTTTCGTTATTTGCTCCCTGCGTCGCGCTTTCTGTTATACTTGTCGCAGTTCAAACGAGTGTATCAATTTTGTCCATGGGAAATGTAGGATATAAACGTGGTGTATATAAAACAAATTATATGTTTTATGTACGCGCATGTATATGTTTAGGCACAGCTGTCATAAAACAGGAGTCAGCCGGTGCGCAGTGAAGTGATGATGCTAGAGAAGTTCTGCTGGGGCACTGGATGATGATTCTCCTCTATTTTTCCTCCTTACATTTCCCTCTCTTTCAATCTCCCTCATTTCCAATATATTTTTCTTTGTGGTGACGTAGTTGAATGACCTTTGTCTTCACGCACAGTGCTATTGTTGTTACACATGGGTGGAGTGTGCTGAAGGAGCATGTATTAGGGTTTCTGATGGGTTTTTCTTTATAATTTTCTGTACATCATATGTGTCTTAACAAAGTGCAATTCACTATATATGCTATCGCGCATTTTCTTGATGCCTTATAGAGAAGAAGGAATGTTTGAGATGTGCTGGCGCAAAAGACTCTTTCTCACACAAAATGCACATAAAGACTTTTTCGAGATACATTTCCCATTTTTTTATTATTATTATTTTAAAGAAAATCCACAATTTGTTTATTTTTACGCGAAAACTGTGATGGAAAGACGATTAATTATATCTTTTATTTCTTCCCTTGGCTGTTACGGGCGAATCTGCTAGTCAGAATATAGCATGGCTCAATAAAAGTCATTGTGTACATACGCAGAATATGGCTTTTTAGGGTTAGTAACCGCATTTGAGGAGGGAAATATCGTACATAAGCACGTAGAACATAAAAGGGGACAAAAACGGAGAGAGAAAGTAAATGTACGGGATGAGTTGTTGGGTATGGCGCATCAGACATGAACGCATAAAGTTGGGCTTTTGCAATTTTGTTGACTGATTTTTTCTTTATGTTTTGCATTATCATAAAAATTTTTTATTTTAGTACATAAGACACATTATTGAAAATGTAGAACAGAAAAATTTAATTACTTCCTGTGGTTAATAGACTGACACACATATATTTTGTCGTGGTGCTGAAAAGGCGGTGGCCTTAATAAATGGTTTTGTGACATAGAAAAAAATCAATATTGAGCATTGACTTTGAGAATTCATTGAGGATATAACCCAATATTTGATGAATTTAAAAAATTTCCCATAGGAATACATAAGTATATTACATTTCAAAAGCTACACTTTGCTACGATTTTTATTAAAAGATTGCGATGTACAAAGCATAACTTATATTTCAGAATCCTTCACACATCGTTTGAGTACGATTCGTACCATTTATTTTTCACTTTTCTTCCGTAGTTCCGTAAATTTTTTTTCTTTCTTTATGGTATATGATGTGAAATGAGAAATAATATCGTGAAAAATGCCACGCAATAAAGTACACATAATTCCTCAATTAACCATTGAAAATGAATCAATTAAAAAAAGAGGTAATTTTAGCGCGATTAGTGTTGCATTTGCTAATTATTAAAAAAAAATCCACCAAACTCAATATATTCATAATTCACTGATAAGCTTTTGTATTTCATAATCTGTATTATACTGAAAATTCCGTGTGAAAAATTACAGTATGTGGTTGATAGTGGAGAGAACCACTGAGGTATGGAACAAAGAGGTTTGTCTCTCCCCATGTAACTCTGTTTATAGGGTGTGTATTGTGTAAATTCTATAGTCTGTACAAAATACAGAAATTAATATATACCATATTTTATTCACTGTTTGTATCTTGCTGGAAAAATTTGAATTCCCACTTGGAAACTCTCTCATATGTGGGCATTATATAAAAATGAAATTGTATACGTTCACTTTCAATGTTTTCTCTTCGTTTTCATAAGTGCAATCTTCAAGAGATAATAAAATTCCATCTGTCTTACATATTTGTGAGTTTCAGTCTATATGTAATACAATGTATACCACTCATATGTATGTACATACAATGCAGTATGAACAATATATTATGATGAGAGTAAAGTGAATTGGGGACTAATTAACATTAAAATTGTAATTGTGTTTCGGTCATTCATGACATGTGATAATTTAATCGGTAATAAGAGTATATATTTCCATCACATTTGGGAGATGCTAGAGTATTTTTTTTACGAATGAAATTGTTGTTAAATTTTATGTCAATGTCGAACTTTCATTTCTTGAGACATATATATGCATATCTATTAAATACATAGAGAAGAAAAAAATTTGTTGCAATAAGCATGTTTGCCTTGATATTGCAATAAAGGTGTTGTATTGTAAAAACAAGCTATTAAAAATATCTGATTCTTTTTATCCCATTAATGCTGACAATTTGCAATGATATCTTCTCTGCTGAGGGGTTGGCCTAGACTTTTTGTTGTTATAAAACTTTAGCTGAATGGTTTGTGGTTGGCAAAGGGTGAATAAGAAGAACACAGGTTTTGACAGTGGATAATTATGTATTGCGTGTAGTTGTTTACTAGAAATTGAGACTCTGTGGCCTTTCTTCTTATCCATGGTCACTTACGTTGACAATACTTGATAGATAATACTATGGCTTGTGTGTTGCTTCAACCACATTTATAGACATATTGCACAGAAAATTTCCGGTTTTCGCAAAGACAAAACAATATTCTTACTTATTTGTGATGGTAAATAAATGTGTGTTCATTGTGTAGTTCTATAGCAAGAAAAAAAAACCATTAGATTCCAAATTATAATGAAATTAATGTGTAATTTCCATAACAAATACAGTATATATTGACCTAATAATAAAAAGAGGTGGTTTAGATGTTTTTTTTGTAAGATGCAAAACATCGTCAATTATCTTTAGCAATTCATCTAATGGGGATCAACGCGAAACAATATTTTATTTTCAATTTCCTGTGTATTTACGGAATAAGTGAAATTATAGTTGATTTTATGTACTTAATATGTACATTTGCTGCATACAAACAAACATGCATATAAGTGGGTTTAATGAGTTAGTTATAGGTATAGCATTAGTACGTTTAATAGCGCAATACACAACTGAACATAAAACCAGTAAAAACTTGGTCATACTTCATTTCTACCAAGAACATACAATGAAATTATGCAGTTTCAAGCACCGTAAATTGAAAGTGAAAGTTGAGGTATAGCGAACAATTTGAATTCACAGAAATGAGAACTTGTAATCAACAGTTTTTTTTATTCATTCTCTCTCTAAAGTCTCTAAAAATCAAATTTCAATTGCTGCATTTGCATATACTGAGATGAGTTTGTTCAGAATTATCGTGTATGCACATAACCTACAGAATAATATAAACAAAGTTAGCAGCTGTGGAATGGCTGATGACTAAGTAAGCTAAGGTCACTCTTTTGAATAGAGATAATATGCATACAAATATATATATATATGTATGTATGTAGGTACATTTGATGACCGCGTCGTGATTGCCGTGGGATATACGGGAATTACTTACATAAGTGCTAGAGGAAATGCAAGCACTTTAACCCAAACAAAAGTTATGTACATATTCTTATTGGTAACGCATAGATATTGAGCAGAATTTTCCAAGAATATGCGCATAAAAATGAACTTAGAAATGCACATTGTTTCTATTCAATATTTAAATCAGGTGACATTTGTTCATTCACCACATTATTATTAATTATTTTTTTTACCAATATTTTGATGAACAATGCTCTAAAAAGTAATGTTGTCTTGACATGAATTTGACTGTATAAATATATTTGATGTAACCTGCTGAGCACAAGTACGACGAGTGGATGCTGAGGAGAAGAAGGAAGCCTTATAAGAAAGGCAAGATCGAAGACAAAGTATGGTGGATGACTCGACGGTGTAACATACACAGAAGTATATATTATATGTGTGGATATTGGGATGGGGAGGGTCAAAGTACTCATAGCCAAAGTCTCTTCACTCTATATTTTGTGGTCGTAAGTTCGGAAGATGGAAAATATGGCAGGCAGAACTAATCTTTCAAGATAAACCGCATGTGTAGCTTCTTATGTGTGAAGAAAATCTTCCCTCAGTTGTGTTGGTTTAGGAAGATTATTTGATAAATTCCTAAGATGACTCAACTTTGAGGGTAGAGAATAACTCAACTCATTCGTCGTCACTTAATTGATTTGTCGATTGGAAGAGGGTTTGTCAATCTCACTCTGTTCACAGTAGTTTGATTGTTGTATAAAAGAAAGAAAAAATTTCGTTTTCTGATTTCTCTCAGCGATGTGTGAAATATTATAAGGTGATTACACAAAAAGGTCTGTGAGCATTATTACATGTTGTTTTGTTGAATTTTAAGATGAGAGTAATATGAATTGAAAACATATAAGAGATCTTAATCAATTTGCTAAACTATAATAGTTTATATTTTTGTGAATTTCCTGATTTCCTTTTCACCTTTGGAATGTATATTTTTTTGGTGGCAAAAAAATGTGTGTTTTCAATTTCTAAATTGCTCTTTTTCAACAACACAACATCAACAACATTGTGTGACGTATTAATTTCTGCGTTATGCGTTTTTCTCTGTTTAGTTTTCTTTTTTCTCTGTGTGATGTTTGGCGAAAAAATCAAATCAGATTATTGCGTTTTAGTTGAAGTCATGCGAGAGTGAAATATAACTTCTTACCAAGGAATTTCCGGCAATTTCACCTTCATCTTGAATTGGAGTAAAGTTCCGTTTCAAGAGAGATGCGTAATATGTATTTCGGAGAACAACGAGAGATACAATATTGGTGTTTATGGACAATACTCTCTCATACATTTGGCGTTGTTGTTTTTTTCGGAGGAATACTTTCCACTTGTAAAGTAGGTCGTGCAAATTTTTCGAGAGCTTTAATTGAGCATATGTATATAATATAGTGAATGTTTTGCAATTACAAATAAATATCCTTTATGTGACACATTTTTCCAAGTGGTTGTTCTAACAGAAATTCTATTGTCTTCTTGTGGGAAAAAATACATAACAGAGACTGTAGAGGTACAACTGCACGCATTGTAGCAGATGGTCTGAAGAACGGCAAACCCAACCACCCACATTCCATCTAAGTGTGTTCAGACGGCAATTGTATACAGACACAATTGCTTATGTGCACATAGAATGTCCATATGTACGTTACATATGTGAATATGAAATCCCCGTTAATTTATTTAACTGGCACTGCGCATGGCTCCATTTTTCCGATTCTCCTGAGATTAATATTGGTTGCGCTGTGCACGTGTATTGAGTTAAATATGTAAGTGAGTGAGCGTTGGATTCCTTCCCACTCCTCACAATCACTCATCGTGCTCGTGACGCTGATGATGACGTTGAATTGCGACTGCTGACGACCATCATCACGCGCGCGAGCCACGGAAAGTGTTGTGTTGTGTGTACCATTGAGTCGTGCCTGTGGCCAAGAGATGATAAATTCTCATCTGCTTTGCAACACTCTCTAATGCTTCTTCCCACTGTGGAGGGTCTTTTACTGCCAAAATGCTATAGAATATAATCGAGAAGACTGTTTCCAATCGCAAGACGACAAAATGTCACGAAGTGCGACGGTGGAAGGTCTTGTGATGGAAGAACCTTGTGATTGTGAGCAAATGGAATTTCCGCCCTCTTCTCTTCCTCAAAATTCGGGATGAATGTATCATATGTGCTGTACATAATACGTTTACATGCTCTGCTATGCTCTCTGGGCGACAGAGAAGGAACAATCGTTTGAAAACAGGAGACCACATTTTTAATTGTGACTTGTATTACTGGGAAATTGATCTGAATGTTTTCTGTGAGAACATAATACACGAGTGAATGGCGCATTTCACTGGAAATCCTTCATCAGACTGTGTTGTGTGTGTGCGTTTGTGTTATGGTTAAAGCTTTTGCAAATAATAGAAGTGACTAATAGAAATGAATGAGAGTCTCTCTACCTCACTTAATTCCTAGAGTCTCGCAGTTGAGGATTTGATATAATACAAAGACAACAAGGAAACCGAGACTTTTTCGCAGTTTTCTCCATGTTGGCTTTTATTAGAACGCCACAATGACGAATTTTGTTGTTCCGTTCCGCACACACAGCAAAAAGAAAGAAAAACCCAATGTGTGGATGGACTTTATCTATGACTCACTCTATTTTCGGGAATCCAAACACATAAAGGCAAATATCTCACAAAGATTCCTGGGAGAAAAGTCGCATTTTTTAGTGTGATGCAATAAAAGAAACTTCAGTAGAATGATATCATTTATTCTTTTGAAAATATTTGAATATACATTTATCTATTAATTCTAGATTACAGTGACATGTTTCAATTAATGAGAAGAGAGTGTCATGGTTACTCATTTAGATTTCTGTGCCAAATAGCAAGCGAAACATTGCGGATATAAAAAAATATGCAATTATATATATAGAGTGTGTGTATATGTAAGAAGATAATTTTGAAAATTAATAAAACTGACACTGTAAATAATTGCATGTTCCAATTACTTACTAAAATTTCCTGTCTGTTGTAGATTTTCTAACATTCAAGAAATATTCTTCAATGAATTAGGGTTTATTTAAATTCTGAGTGAATTCTAAATTAATAATCCGTAAAGCTTTGTGAATGTTTTAAATTTTCATATCGATTGTAGCGAATGGATGGATATGTTCAAGGCGTAGAAATGAAAACTGACTTTGTCTTGTGTGACTGTTGAGAGAGTGATACATTTGTACATAATACATGTGCCAGAGAACTATCGTATTGAGCAAATACTTTTTCAACTGAGTACGTGTGGGAATTTAAAGTGATTGTACAATAGATTCCACAAGCGATTCTTTAGCATCTTCTTATATCACTCTGCATAATTAATCGAATATCATTAGTTTATTTCATATAAAAGAGGTGGATGATGATGATGTGTTATAAAAGAAATAATATAAATATGTCTCTTCGGATATCTAAGAAAACACTCTTTGCGATTGAAAATATATCGTGAAATTGCAAAATTAGTATGTTGGCATTGATAAGGTAGTTTTATTTTTATAAAAAGACGTCTATGAGTCTATCAGCCGTTGAGAGTTGGCAGTTGTGCATCTGAAAAGAATGTACACTTGTGCTGGCTGTGTAGGTGTTGTGCACAGAGCGCGCATTGGCTCCTCTAGGGTTGATAAATGTAATGTTTCGAAATGGGATTTTATATGCCTACAAATGGTTTTGCAACTGAATTCTAAAATTCTTTCTTCTCCTCCTTTTCAGATCTATCCTCATTTTCGGTCTTGACATCGGGTGACACCGCCAAGCAATTGGTTGGAGTGTGAATGCAATAGGAGGAAAATTACGGAAAAATCAACACTCGCCTAAGGACATTCATCAATCCAAACAAGTCAAGAGTGTGTAAGGGAGAGATTGATAGGAGAATCAGCACAAATCCGCAGTCATCAAGTTTACACAGTGGATTAAGAATCCATTCTAAAAGTAAGAGAAACACACAAAAGATACATTGTATTAGCAATTAGTATAAACAAATAGTGTGTATTAGTTGTTTAACTATTTAGCAATGTCTATAGAATTGAATGGTTTGAATTTTCCTCATTGCAAGGAAGACTGAAAGCTAATACAAGAGAGAGAGAATATATGTAGAAAAGTTTAAAAGACAATTTCTGTTTAGAGACTATTAAATATTATTTCTAATTATTATTATTATGTTTTCTCTTTGCAGTATTAAAAAAGTCTCAGTGTATGTGTTATTAGAATAATTGAGAAAGATTTCAAAGAGGAGAAGTGTAATACTGACACAGTGTGTAAGAAAAAGAAGAAAAAATTTGTGATTATATCGAGTGGAAACATTTTCTTCTGTGTCAAGTTTGAGCCACGCAGCTGAGATTATCAAGACTCAAGCGCGACGTCTTTTTCCAAACCAATTAAAACTCCGCAAAGTTTAGCGATAATTCAATAGAGGAGGAAAATCATGGAACGTGAGTCAAATCCAATGCAGCCTATGTGCAGATCCGGATGCGGATTCTACGGAAATCCCGCTACAGATGGTCTCTGTTCTGTTTGCTACAAGGTAAGTGACATTGTTGTGTGTGAAACACAGGAAGGAAGAGTGTGTATGTGAAATTAATTCGTTTTGTCATCAGGATTCGCTGAGAAAAAAGCAGCAACCACCTGTCAGCAGTACTTCTGTTCCTGCTTCAACTAACCCCTCTGGTGGATCCAGTAACGTTGGCACAGTTACAGTTGTATCACAACCGCAGACACAGAATTTCACTAGCGCGGTTACAGTCACCAGCACAGCACAGCCAACAGTGCAGAGTTTGCAACAGCACAATGAAATTAAAGATGTAAGTAGTTAAAATGCTGGAAGAGAAGAAGAAGTAAGAAAAAAACAGTCTTACAATGCAAAGCTGGTTTTTCAGCCTGATGAAATATTCGTGAGACTTTCTTTTTGGACACGAACACACTTTTTCGCAGGCTTGGATGAATCCATAAATTATTTTTAGATATTACTATGATGGTATTTGGCATTATTATAAAAATTTGCAATATTATTCCTTCATTCAGCATTCTTTTATGTTATTTTTTTTCTTCCTATAGTTCCCATTGAAACTTTGGGTGTTTTCGTAAAATGTTTTGCCATATACAGTAGCGAAAAAAGTTTTAAGACATCAAATTGGCATGGCAAGGGCATAATATGCAACATTATGAATTGCTTGGATGCTGGAGAATATCTAAACGCAATTAGGATCATTTTCCTGCAATGCATCAATAGGAAATTACTGATTTTCTGAACCCTATTATGAGAAATATGTCTAAAAATCGCACTTTTTAATAGCAAACTTCTGTAATTTTCACAACTACACAAGTGTTCTTGAACGATCAACTTGGGCTCTTATTTTACAGTTTATTAAAATCTGTGGACAGTTTTTGGGCCGCGATTGCGCTTAAGAAATTAAGAAATTGTGCAAAAGCGTTAAACAGTAGCGAAAAGCATACAAAATGCAAATTATCAAGTCTAAGTCAAGGCGGTCTATGATGTAGATGTCTTCTAGATATTCCAAACTCATGATTTAATGTAATTATGATTAAAACACGGATTTAGAGCAAATTATGCAGTGTCTTAATAACATTTTCGCTGTCCTTATACGTGCATTTCTCTGCATTTTGCAATATCTCGGCCCCGAATTGAGATATCCCCATGATTTCTACGCCATTTGAAAGATCATAAAATCCTTAACATTTTTTGTCTTAAGGTAAATGTCCGAAAAATTGAAAAAAAATATCGAAAAAAACTGTTATGTCTTAAAGCTTTTTTCGCTACTGTATGTCGTTGTGCTTTGAAAGCGAATTGACAGCGTCACTTGTCGTCGTGCAATTAATGAGATTGTTGTTCCACTTTTTTTTGCAGAAATTGACCAGCGATGATACATCTTCCACTACAAATGCAGGCCCTTCTGCCACGGGCAACGAGCAGGAAGACGACAAGGAGGATAAGGAGTCAAAGAAGAAGAAGAATCGTTGTGCCGTCTGCCGCAAAAAGGTTGGATTAACAGGTAAGATGGAGAATTGTGTGGAATGATATGTGGTATTATTATTATTATCATCATTGAAAATGGGAACTAATAAATTATTCTTTTTTCGCATCTCTTTTGCCGCTGCCGCAAATGAAATAGGTTTTGAATGCCGTTGTGGCGGCCTGTACTGCGCCATCCATAGATATAGTGATAAACACGACTGTACATTTGATTATCGAGAACACGGAGCTCAAGAAATTAGGCGCAATAATCCCGTCGTAGTTGGTGAAAAAATTCAAAAAATTTGAACTCTCGTGCCATCATTTCAATGTAATAATCAATCTATAATATAAAAGAAAAAACCTATTAATAATTAAAATTAAAAAAAAATAATTGATTAAGTAAGGAAACTGAGAGAGAGAGAGAGAGCGAAAGAGAGGGAACGTTTTGAGAAAAATGAAGAAAAAAAAAACATTACATATGCATATATTAAATCTTAACTATTAATTCAAATAAATATTCAAAAAGCTGCAAAAACGCGGAATGGCAAAATGTTTTTTTCTTTTTTTTAATTTGTTCGATGTATAAAACAGAATTATTACATTAAAAAAAAGAAACACTTAGAGAAGAGACATGTTTGGAAAAAAAATACAATTTAGGAATGAAATTCTCATTAGATATGTTTAGTTTTCTTTTGTAGGAATTAATTTGTTTTTTTTTTTTTCTTTTCTTTATAATAAAAAAAAACATACAAGCCAAAATTGTTAGTAATGCATGAATTCATTAACTGAAGACCCTTATTAAATTTATAAAAAAAATGACCTCTGCAACAGGAAAGAACTTGAGTAACATGAACCAAACTTACACTATTTTGTTTTTTTATTTTTCATTTACATAACATTATTACACTACAATTTCCAGCGATAGGAAATCTTTTTTTTTACACTGTGTACAGATTTACAATGTTCTAACAAAGGTACAGCTAATTAAAAGAAAAAGGAAGTGAACATAAGACGGTGAATAATCCACACACAAAAAAAAACATCAAACTAATCAGAATTTGACTTGCATATAGTAATAGACAAAAAAAATTATTTATATATATAAACATTTATATATTATAACTTGAATGAAATATACAGGAAGAGGATATATAAAGTAAGTCGTATCGAGGAAAAAATTTGATGGATTATTGGTCTAAAGATACAAGATAAAAAGATAAATGTTTTATATTAAAATATAAGTTTGATTAAAGTAAAAAAAAGGAAGAAGAAAGAAGAAATGGAACAAAGAAAAACAAAACGTGAGAGGACTTTGAGTGACGAATATTAACACTGTAGTGAAGTACATGTACAACGCTGGCAAGAGTTCTTTATAAAAAAAAAACAGAGCAAACATAATGGTTAATTATGAAGGTGAAGAAAAGTTGCAAATTGCAAAGGAAAATATGAAATCTTGTGTGTGAAGAAAAAGGAAATGAAAAGAGTATAAAAGCCTCGAACACCACACATTATTACAAATTTGTGTGTATGGATTTTGCGTGTAAATGTTTATTATTCTTTGTGAAGTTAGTAATTCTCGTTTTTTTTTCTTTCTTCATATATCATTTTTTTGGGAATACAAATTCACAGTGACTGGCCATAATTAGAGTCACAAGAAATGTTTACACTTAACTATTTGAGACACACACACACAATTCACTAGGAGGATAAAGAAAAACAATGTTTAAATCACAATTTTTTCATTTCTTAATGCCGAAAACAATGAAGAAGCAATTGATAATGCTGAAATAATGAAGTTGACTAAGTAAAAGATGTTAAAATCACTTACATTCAATAGGAAATTCAACAAATTCTTTTTTTTCTAACTGATTCTTAAGGTGAATTCACAAAATTCTACATATTGACAATGTTTGAAGGAGGAAATCAATGCGAATAGATACACTTTTTTCTTTTTTAGTGAGGGATCCTTGTTTATGAATTATATTCAAGATTTATATTAGACATTTACGTTTGTTATTAATTACACATTACATGCAAATAAAGAGAAAAAAAAATCATACACAATTAATCAAGTATTGATTCCCTTTTTGTATAGTTTAGAGAAACAAGAAAATAAAAATATATATATATATAGATTTTGACGTGGAAAAATCTCAATGAAATGAAAAGGAAACAAGTTTATATGGTGTAATTTAGTGCTTTTTAACATTTTCGTTTGTTTGTTGTTAATGCTATTCGTTCCAATTCAGTGACATAAAAAATACACAAGAGAGAGAGAAAAAAATCTATTCAATGAGTATAGAAGAGAGAGAGAGAGAGAGAGAGAGAAAAAATCACTTTCACCTGCTTTAAAGAGAAGATGATTGAAGAAATGAAAACATCATAAGAATTTTCACGATAAAAATGCGTGCAATTGATTTTTATTTTTAATAAAAAAAAAATAAAAGAAAAACTACAAAAAAAATCACACAACAATTTACTTTTTATTTTGCTACTTGTACTGCATATTGTAGTAATTGCAACTTAAATAATAATTGAACTGATAAAGTAACGAGTAAAGAGAAATATTTAAAGATAAAAGAAACATGAGAGAAATGGTTTTCTTAAGGAACTTAAGTCGTAAAAAAGGATTAATACAAAAAAAAAGTATAATTATTGTGTGAGTGATAAAAGTGCGAAGTTGGCGCGTTTTCTTCTTTTTTTTTGATGAGATGGTAAAATATTTTCGAGAGAAAGGATAAGAAAATGTGGAGTGAAGTGGAAAATAATTCAATAGAATAAAAAATTATTTGTATTTTGGAAATTTGCATAAATTCTCTATAAACTTCAGAAGTCTTTCAAGAAAAAAAAAACAAATGGAAAACTGCAATTTTAGTGAAAAATGAGGGAAAATTTAACAACTAATATTTTCTTCATGGTTTTGTGCGGGAAAACAAAGAAAAAATTCAATACATTTTTGCTGCCAGATGCAAATTATTGAGAAGAAATGTAGCTGACAATTTCCTTCAATAGTAGTTAAATAAGTATAAGAGAATAAAGAAAGTTGAAATATATGAAAGAGAATCTATTTTGTACACTGTATATCTGTTCCATGTGGATATTTTTTAAATCCTTTTCCCACGCCATTGTATACATAATAAATTCTAATAAGAGAATGAAAGGAAAGAAAAAAATTAAGGAAATGTATTGAATTTTGGACGGCAAAAACTGACAAAATGAAGAAACTATTAAGTGTTGAAAAAGAGTCAAAAAGCGCGCGCATCAAATAGGACGGTTTTAACAAAACACTCACAACTTCTTACATGTTCCACCGTATTTACACAAGTTTTGCAAATAATTGTGAAAGAATGTAAAAAAAAAAATTAAGTCATGCCGAATGACACAAAACACAATCTTCTCTTGCAGTGTGGTTCATCATTTAATAATTTTTCACTATCAATTTTTTCATAACGAAATACTGATTAAAGGTCGAATTTTGGGGAAAACATAAGGAGAGATAAAAAAAAACTAGTGCTTGACTTTAGATAGATCTTTTGTCGTTTTTTTCTTTGTCTGCTTTAACACGTATATTTACTACAAAAGTTATTATTCAAACGAGAAAATAAACAAAAAAAAAGAATTAATGTAAAGAGGTAAACAAGAAGAAAAAAAAAATGCAAAGTCGTAAACTTAATGAAAAAAAAGGAGATCATAACATTCAGCATGAAGAACAAGTTAATCAATAAAAGGATGGAAAAAAAGTGTAAATATTTAGTAGGAAAATTTTCATTTTATTAGTTTGTTAGTTTATATGGAAGAAAGATTATGGAAAGTGAGAGAAAAAATGGAACTATACATAAAATTAATTATATGCAAAATAATTTCGTTTGGTTCTTCAACAATTTAATTACAAAAACTGAAAAAAATAAAGTATCGTACTAGAAATATAAAAATGTCTTTTATTAACATTATCCAATTTTATTTGTATGTTCAGAGAAGGTAAGTTCTTTTTCACCTTTTCATGGGCAAAATTTGGCAATTTAGCCAATTAGTGATGAAGTGTTGGTCGCGAATGCAGTGTTGCTGAGCCAATACCCCCGAAAACAGCCCCCGAAACGTCGTAAAGGAATAATAAAATTGCTTGAGTCTTGAAATTCATCCCGAAAAAATTAACGTATTTATCCGGTTTATCCCCCTTTTGAGCTGTTGTTCAATTCCTCTCTTGATCTCTGTACTCTGGATGACCAGATATCTCTCAAAATGTACTCCAGATCCCAGAAGATGCTCTTAATAGTCAGCAACGGCTCAAGGATTGTGGCATTCAAAGTGCGCTTGATTGTTTCTTGAAGGAATTACGAGTGATTTCCAGTCAATGAAGTGATCTGGACAGAGCCAGAGCCAATGATCATCTTTATCTCTGATTGCACCAAAAGTCTCTCCATTTTTGCAAATTAAAAAACTAACGATCTTCAGTATCGCTATCATTTATTTCCTTTTATCGTCTACAATTGTTTCAACATCTCATTGATTTCTGCTGTAAATTAGTGGATATTAAATGTGGCGCGAAGATGACTTACTCTGTTCCATTACTGTTGCACATTTCGACTTCCTCGCCAGTCCCATTTGTGCAATTATTCTCAACCACATCTTCAGACGCCGCCTTGGTGCTCTCCGTCACTTCGGCATTGTCTGGCTCCTCATCCGCTGCCATTTCGACATCCTCCGCCTGAGGACGCGGAGATTCCTGCCTCTCCGCCAAGTCCAGCTGCAATTGACTCAGTTCGTCCTGCAGCTGAGCATAGCGCGCCTGAAGGACCTTCTCGCGCTCCGTCTGACGCGCCACGTCATCCGTGAGAGAGTCCAAACGCCGCGGAATGGCATTATCCTCCTGCTCGGCCAGGAATTTGAAGGTCGACAGCGCCAAATAGTTTTGCTCTATCTGCTGGAAAGTGTCTTGAAGCTGCTTGATCAGCGCCTGTGCGCGCGCTTGATAACCTCCGGTGAGAATCTTCAGTTTCTTCTCAATTTTGCCACATCGATTCGCCTCCTTAGCCATATGCTTCCTGTTCTGCTCCAATTTGTACTCCGCCGACTCGAGCCTGTCCTTCTTGCTGGCCAAGCTGGCGCGCGTGTAGCGATTCTGACTGGGCAGGAAGAGCACCTGGCTCAGACACTCCTCCCACACTTGAGTGTAGCTCTCCAGCGCCAAATCCCCGTGTGCCATGCCACTCTTCACCACCTGCATCTCCTGCTGCAGCAGATTCTTCGCCATCTGCAGATCCTCCTCCGTGAACGTCTCATAGGGATGCTGCTCCAGGTAAGCCAAGTGCTGGGCCGCCACATTGGGCTTCTTGGGCATCTGTGCCGCCTGAGGCTGCGTCGACGCGATGGGATCTCTGAAGGCGTCGTAGTGCATCATAGTCACCATCTCGTGCTTAATCAACTCCTCAGCGCGCTGCAAATCACTGAGACCTTGCATGTCAGCCGGAGGGCGCAGGATCGACATGTTGACGTCCAGTGGGCGCGGCAGATCGCGCTGAACCACCTGTTAAAGATAGAAAAAACGCAAAAAGGGTTAATCAGCCAGCAAATGAAGAAAATTCACGTCAAACTCACTTGAGATCTCAGAGCCATCTCCCTCTCACGCTCCCTCTTCGCATCAGCCACCTTCTTCGCATCCACATCCGCTTGATCCTCAACCATGTCATGCGCCTGCGAAGGCTCCTCCTCGGCCATGTCTTCGTCGGGCACCACAATCTCGTAGTCATTGCGCGGGACAGGAAGCGATGACAGGCCATCGCGCAGCTTCTGCTTCAGCTGCTTTTGGTAGTTCTTCACCGCAACCGGCGTGTCGCCAACACTGAGAGCTTCCTCGTCGTTGATATTCAATTTGTCCCGCACGAAAGCCGGCGTCACGGCGTTGCCAGCAGCGGGAACCACAGCTGATCCCGGCGTCTGGAAGCCGGGCGTGCCGGGAGCGTCTGAGCGCGAGGATCTGAAGGGCGTGGCGAGGACTGTATTCGGCGTGGCGACCGATGAACTCTGTGGCAAAGCTCCGGCGAAGTCGGAGGCGTGCAGGGGCGTATTGGTGCCGCCCTTGAGTGGCGTGTCAACGTGCGTGAGTGCCATCAGAGTTTGAGCTTCCTGCATAATCTTATCCGTTGCCGGAGCGGGCGTGCGCGGAGTCGCAGACACCGATGGCGTTATGCTGTAGTCTGAAAGAAGAGCTTCTGTCGTGTCCGAT
This sequence comes from Phlebotomus argentipes, assembly GCF_947086385.1. NCBI lineage: Eukaryota > Metazoa > Arthropoda > Insecta > Diptera > Psychodidae > Phlebotomus > Phlebotomus argentipes. The sequence continues at coordinate 7,283,995 of NW_026776174.1, forward strand.
CCACCGTCTGATGCCAATTCCTTGGCCATTTCACTCGCCCTGCCCAACTTCACCACCTGTTCCAACTCCAAGTCCGATATCTGAGGCTCGGGCAGCACGAGCTTTGATCTCTTCTTCGCTGGCTCCTGATTCAACAGCATCGCCATCGGAATATCATTCTCCTTACGCTGCTTCAGCTTCTGCTTGTCCTTCTTGCGCTCGCGCTCCTCCTTCTCAGTTCTCAGCTCGCCGTCCAGCTGCTGCTGGCGCATCTTGTTGAAATCAAACTCCACCGTCGCCACCGTTTCCTCAGAAGTGTCATAGAATCCTGGCATAGGACGCTTCTCAAATGGTATATCAGTGTTGTAGTCAATGCCCTTTCGGCGTCGGCGATTGTTTCCGCTCCCAATGCCAGCTGCGCGCAATTCTCTGCGCTTCTGCAGAGCCGCCAGCCTTCGAGCCTCCTCCAACTGTTTCTCGCGGGCTTTGCGCTTCGCTTTCTTGCCTTGGGTGTTGGCTAAGCGAGCTCTCGCCTCAGACAGCATCTCCAGCTCGTCCTCATCCATGTCTTTAGGGTCCGGCCGAGCGGGTTTCGTCTCCGGATTGGGATCTATTTCCCCGGGTTTCAGCTTCCGCGGATCATCCGCTGTGTCATCTCCATCTTCCTTCCGCTGTGCCTGATCCAGCAAATACTCATACCGCTCCAGACACTGAGCCGCCGTCCTGCCGATGATTGGGGCAATTGTGCGCCACTGCGTGGGCATCAGCTTTGCGAGGTGCAGCAGCTTCTCATCCTCTTCCCTGGACCATTCAGTCTTCTTAATGCTCGGATCGAGCCACTCATACCAGCGCGCCTTGCACTGCTTCGCAGACTTCCTGTGCAGCAGCGATGCAATCCGCGACCACTGGTTTTTCCCATACTTCATAACAGCCGCTTTGAGGATTTCATCCTGAAATTTTTTGGAAAAATGCACAATTTTGAGGTTAGGAAAAACATTTTTAATTCACGCCATGTAAAGGCTTTTCGATGCTTTTCTGCAATATTTCTCACCTCTGTGTTCCTCCACACACCACCCTTTATCATTATACGTGGCATTTTGGCCGTTTATCAGTGTATTTCGCGACGTTTGACGATTTAAGGGAGGATGCAAAATCCTGTGTTGCTTGTTTTCCTCGAGATGACTGGTGACATATTCACCAGAACCTAACGAAACCGGCTGACGTTGTTCAGCATTAAACACATTGCAAATTGTGATTGTGTAATGCATGACTAATATAATAATAAAATGCTTTTTATTGCGGATCCATTTGTACAAGCGTCATAAGTTCTCTTCCGTGGGAAGTTTTAAAATATTAATTAGCCGAGTTCACCTAATTTGTATTCATTTCCTTCATTTTCATACATGTGAATTACAAAAATAGGAAAAATATCGACCAGATCGATTAAAAAATCATAATTTTTCTGGAAAATCGAAACATTTTATACACTTTCCTTTTTTTGCTACAAGATGTTCTGGTCTATATGTATTGCGGTGTTTCCACTCTGATGATTTTTCGACAATTCTCAATGTTTCCCGCTTGAATTTCCATGTACAATTTGAGCATTCTCACGTGATTCGCCACAATAGGATGATTGCAGGACATCAAGACGTTCTTGGCCACTTCCGGGGCATCACCCTTCATCACCAGAGCCACAGCCAGATTGTACGTGATTATTGACTGAGCCGCATCCAGGCTGTTCACGTTCCAGTCTGGCGAAGCCTGCGTCTCGAAATCCTCTCCGCAGAGTTCATTGAGGAATTTCGGGTCCAGATAGCTGATGGCATCTGCCACTCTGTTCAGCATAATGAGCGACTCTGCGCAGTAGAGATGGCCCAGCATCTTGAGAGTGTCCGGCAGATTGGCTACCGTCAGCAATTCCTGGCCGTACTTCAGCGAGAGTGTGTAATCGCCGAGAGTGAGGAGAACGTAGGAAAATGCGGCTAGAATTGAACATCTCAATTGATCGAATGCACTGTCTTTGAGTGGCTTCGAAGGATGTGTGGCAATTCCCTCGGTCTTCTTATCCCACTGCATATTCAAGTCTGCCCCCGATGCGCTGTCGCCGTGCGAACTTCTCTGCGCCATAAAATGCTCCACCAAAGTGTAGGCATTTCTCAGACAGAGATCAGCAAATTCCAAATTTGGACTGGGAATTGCAAAAAGGCAGCTTTCCCTGTGAAAAGGATTCAATAATAACAGTCAAATTGCACACTTTTGTCTACGGATAAAAATAAACTTACGACGCACGCTTCGGCGGAGTTGGTTGAAGAATGTACTTCCTATGACTTCCCGATCCCACAACAGACGCCACCAGGTTCTTGTTCTCATTCTGCTTCATCTCCTGCCTGTGCAGCATGATGCACGCCTCAGCGATCCTCAGCCACAGACGAGGATTGTTGTGATGATTGTTTAAGGGCACAATGAGACACTCAAAAGCTTCTTTGGGCCGCTGCAAGTGCAGAAGAGCCACGCCCAGGTTGTAAAGGATCTGAGTCTGTTTCGAGCTGCCGATTGCATGCAAGGGGAGATTCTTAGAGAAATTCTGGGTCATCTCCTCATTGGCATTCTTGTCGAAATTCAGGGCGTGCTGGAAGAATCGCACTGCCATGGCATAGTGGCGAACGGCAAAGTGAATCAGGCCCATGTCATTGGCAATTATAGTGTTCTGATCCTCTCCATTGGCGGTGAGAGTGAAGGGTTCATTGGTGAACTTCTTGGACAGCTCTCGAGCAGCCATTTGGAAATCATTGCCAAGATAGTATTGATGTCCCTTTGCTATCGAGAACTCCGAGGTGTCTTCAGATGGAAAGGCTGTCGATTTACCGTTCGCCAAGTTCACTCGAATAGTGCACAATTTTAGCATTTCACGGAAATCCTCGAGATTCTTGTCCTTCTCTTTCACCGTCTGCGCGATCTCTTCACTGACAACTGTCGCAATCTCAACGTCATCACTAATTACAGCTTCACGGGAAATTCCCAGTCGATTCTCAAGCTGCTCGAGCAATGCCTTCGCCTTTTGTGGCTGATTGGTGTCCAGCAGCATGGTGAGCGTGAGGAGATATGCTCTCTGGATGAAGTTCTCATCCAAGTGATTGGCGTGATTTAGGACATCCAGCACCGCGGTCATTATTTTGAGCGCCTGCTGTGGCTGACGGAAGTGATGGAGGAACAGTGCCTGATTGTAGAAAGCGGCACACATCTTCACGTCCTTTATCTCAAATCCCACAGGGAACTCCGTGTGAGCGGTGAGCTGCTGCAGGCTCTTCCGGAACTGATCATGCTTCTGCAAGTTGCTCAAGTAATACTCCACAACAGCCTTATTGTGGGAAATTTTTGGTGATACACCAATAGACGCCTCCAGTTTGTTAAGATTTTTGAGAGAACCAGCATAATCTCGCCTGAAATGCAAGAAAAACAGCAAGTTTAACATTTTGTTAATGTCAAAAATAGCAAAATATTGAGTGCATCTTCAAGAGTTTGTCTTACTTGACAAATTCCTCGAATGACAACTTTATCAACGCACGATCCTCATCTCTATAGCTTATGGATGATCCATCACCTGCTTCCTCGCTCATTTTCTTTGTATATTTCGAGAAAATCGCCTCAAAAGTGCAGAAAAATCTTCACGCCGATCAAAACAAATACACCAGCGCCGCCAGTGGTGGTTCCGAGAAAAACTGAACGAAGCGTCAATTATGCGTCAACGGCTTTCTCACATCAGGCAACCCTCGAAGAAGCGCATACTGACGCCAAAGCGGTTTTGTTTCCCAAGAGTTTATGTGTTTTCTTTTGACAATTTTATTGAAGCAATAGCGGAAATGCAGTTTGAGTTTATTATTCCAAGTACGCCTGGCGATCTGAGGGACATTGACGCGCCCAATAATGGATATTACGTGAAGGAAGTGCACCAAGCGGCTCAAATTCCAGGACTCCTCAAAAGTATGTGACAGTTGAAATTTTGTTTTGCTCAATGCGCGGAATATCTGATGAAATTCTTCCTACTTGGCCATTGCAGGAGCAAAAGCGGCATCCCAAAATCAAATATTATACATATTTGACCACTTCGACACCTTCTTCTCAGTGGTGGAGAAAGCATCATCAGTTCCTCCGCACACTGCAATGTATGCATTCGATTTGCTCTTCGCAACAACAGATCAATTGGGAAAATCCCTGGCCTCCAAGTTGGAGCAGAGCTCACTGGAGGTGAAGGACAGGGATTCGCTGCGCAATGCCACAAAGATGATATTGTATCTCGATACAGCACTGATGAAGGCCCTGGATGAGATTTATCAGAACAATTGTGCGTCCGCGGACAAGAAGAAAGCCCGGACAATTGACACCAACGCCGATTTGAGTGGTTGGATAGAGAAGAGGTCAAACAGCCTGATTCAGCTGTACAATATGCTCCAATTGCCACTGGAGAAGCTGTGGGAGAAGACAATAGTTGAGGAAGCCTTCGTCACGATGACCTGCGATGTGGCGTACATGACGCTGGAGCTGGAATTTATCAAGTCCGACAGCGCAATGGATGTTGTCTTTCAAATCCTTGGAACAGCCATCAAGAGGTACAATCACGCCCTCCACTTCCCCGTGAGGATCCTGTCGATCCTTCGCTCCTGCGAGCCGGCCGCGTGCACGATTGCCGACGGAGTGTGTCTGCTGGAGGAGGAATTCGGAATAAACACACTGTGTGCCATGCTGATGAATGACCTGCTGGAGACGCTGTCCAATGACATTGAGGATGCCAAGACTGTGAAGCACTCGACTTTGTTCCTTACCAGACTTGCGGAAACAGCGCCCAATATCATTACACCTCAAATAATAGCACATACAGACAAGTTTTTGGAACTGGACGCCTATCAGTTGCGCATTTGCGTTCTTCAGATCATTGGCGATATAATTTGCAATCAATTGACGTCAGAGGATCTGTCTGATGAGATGAAGGAGGTGCGCGAAGAGTTCCTAGACTACCTTTATGATCATGGAGCGGATATAAACTCCTATGTGCGCTCAAAGGTGATTCAGATTTGGACGCATCTCAAGCAAAATTTGGCCATTCCGCTTGTGTGGCAGAATAAAGTTCTGCGGCTGGCAGTGCAGCGTCTTGAGGACAAGAGTGCCTTCGTGAGGAAGTATGCGGTGATCCTTATTACATCATTCATTGAGCGAAATCCATTCGCAGGAAAGCTCTCTATGGAGGAGGTGAAGCAGGAAGTGGCGGTGCAAGAGCAGAAGCTTCAGGACTTGCGTGAGAAGATGCTTCAGAATGAGCGCTCGTGGAATGACACAGCGGATGATATTGCCTCCATCGTGAGGGATTATGTGACACACATGAGCAGCAATGGAAACAGTGATCACTCCACTCCACCGAGTCTCTCGCAGGAGAATCTGAAGGATCTCGTGATGGGGTACTTTGAGAAGAAGGAGTATCTAAGCGCTGTGAGGCTGATTTATGCCACTGATATGGAAGTTTCCAGCTCAGAGGTCAATAATATGCAGTTGAATGAGAAGTGCGTTTACTATTTGGCTCTCATGAAGTCATACTACTTCATCTGGCTGAATCACGAGGCACTCCAGAGTGAGTATGATCATCAGCAGCAGACAGTTCAATTTCATGTGGACTGTATTGACTTTATGGACATCATCGAGGGTGCTTTGCCCAAGATTGGGGATTTGCTGTTGTCCAAAACCAACGGCGATGTGTGTGAGGCCATCAATTTCTTCACCCTTGGCTATCAATTCCGTGTGAAAGGATGTCTGGAGGGAATGCACAAGATGCTGTCAGTGATTTGGTCGAAGGACAAGGAGAAGAAGGATGCTGTGAGTGCGGCTTTCAAGAAAATCCTCTTCACCACAGATCAGAAGGGAAGACAACATGCAGCGAAAGCAGTGAAGAATCTGTGTGACTTCATTGGTGATATATCCATTGGACGATATATCTCACTGGAACTCCTCATCAATGATTGGGTGGCCAATAATGACATTGATCACGAAATCATCCAAATGCTCTTTGAAAGATTCACCATGAAGCTCACCAACACGACGGAGAAGGAAGCCAATGAGGCACTGCAATTGCTCGTTGTAATCTCACGGTGAGTTTAGAATATATATATAAACCAATTGAATTGTTAAAGCTAATGATGAGTAATTTAAACTTTAATGATGTGTTTCTTCTCTGTTTTCTTAGCACGAAACCTTTGGTGGCAATGGCAAATATGGGAGTCATCGAGAGTATTATGTTCAGCGAGAGGGGATTGAGTGATCCTGACTTGTATGCACATTGTCTGGACTTCCTGCTGAATCTCAATGTTGGAAAGAATAGTGAGAAACGCTTTGCGAAGGACAGTGAAATCACGGGAAAAATCGTTGAATCACTGCATTCGTTCTTCTTCACGGTGGAAGTGGAGAATTTCGATGAGATTGCCGTGAAGACGACGGACTTCATCTACGCCATGGTTCAGTCACCGGATGCTGTGTGTGAAGATATGTTATCGGCAATTCTCAGGAGATGCAATGAGATTGCGAGTGAGTGTGCAGATGAGGTGGAAAATGTTCGTCTGTCGCAGAATAGTAAGACGACACAAATGACTCTGTCACATCACTTGATCAATCGTTTCATCTATGTTTTGGGCATGGTTGGGATGAAGGAGTTGATTTTCCTGGACACGTACGTGTACACGAATATAAAGTATCGACAGGAGTTGAAGAATATGAAGAAGAATACCAATGGACGTGCCCAGAAGACAATCTCATCGCCTTCGCTCAATACATCAGCGAGTAGTGCGTTGAAGAAGACAAATGAAACGGAGGAAGAGAATCTCGTGGGAGCGTCAGCTGAGAATACCACAGCGGAAGTGATCAATTACATTTGCGAGGAGGTCCTGTTGCTGAAGGAGCAGAGTATTTTGAGGAAGTTCATTCCTGGCTTGAACTACATCTGTCGCAATCCCGCCATGTACAACAACGAAGAGTTCCAACGGACCATAATCATGACCATGATTCGCCTTATGTGTGTCTCGTCGAAATTCTGTGAGCCCAATATGGATCTTCTGATGAACATCTTAATGGGCACAAAGAGTTCACATATCAAAAGCAATATCATCGTTGGCTTTGCCGATTTTACCTTTCGATCACCCAATCAAACTGAACCGTGGAGTGGACAATTCTTCAGCACACTGCACGATAGTGATCTCCTTGTGCGTCTGACAACGGTGAAGATGCTCTCCTATCTCATTACAAACGAGATGTTGCGCGTGAAGAGCCAAATATCTGACTTGGCTCTGCGTCTTGTGGATGATAATAGTGAGATACAAACGACTTGTGAGGAGTTCTTCAAGGAGATCTCATCCAAACCGACACTTCTCTACAACGTAATGCCCGATATTATATCACGACTTGGTGATCCGTCGTTGAATCTCGAGGAAGACAAGTACAGGACAGTAATGAGGTAAGAAAGACATTTGCAGACTTTTCTGTGATCTTGAATATGGAGCTTAATTCTGTTCTCTCTCTCTCTCTCTCTCTCTCTCATTAATAGATTCATTTTGAAGCTGATTCGCAAGGATAAACAAATTGAAAATCTGATAGATAAGCTGTGCTTGAGATTTGGTATGACTTCCACAACGAGACAATCTCGTGATATCGCCTTCTGTCTATCGCTTCTGTCTTACAATGAGAAGTCAATTAAGAAGCTGATTGAGCACGTGAATTGCTTCAAGAAAGACATCTTCGATGACGACGTGTATGATTGCCTGAAGAGTATAATAACAAATACGGGGAAATTGGCCAAGCAGGCGCTGAAGGATTGCGTGAAGGAGTTGGAGTACAAATTGGAGAAGTGTCGCAATTCCGATCCGAATGAGGCGAGTGAAAATGTGGAGGAGAATGCTGAACAGAGACGATCGCAGCAGAAGGAGCAGCAAGTGGGCAGGAGGAAGGCGCGCAGGAGAGTGCAGGGGAGGCAGAAGAAGCGAGCAGGTCGATTTGGTGGCGGCACAGATGATGACGACGATGATGATGATGATTTTGAGAGTGACAATGAGAACAAAGTGCCCACCAAGACGCAACCGAAGAGAACAGTGACGCGAAATACATCACGAGTCGTGCAGTCAGACAATAGTAGCAGTTCAGAAGAGGATGTGCCGGAGAAGAGAACCGTTGGGCGGAGGAGGACTAAGAAACTAAGGAATTAGGGGGAGGAGAGTTTTTCTTTGAGTTTTAGTGCAAATCTGATGTGTAAATATGTAGGAATCTTTTCTGTACTTTCTGATTAAACCTTTTTCGACTTCTTCGATAATTCCAACTTACGAGCCGAGGTCTTTTTGATGCATTCGCTGCTGTGGATGGAATGCAAGTTCACCAGGACGCCCTTGTCGGTGTGCAGGCGCGCTTGGCAGGGAAGATTGACGTTGGAGCAGCGCCAGTACATGCGAGGGCCGTGTTTGGCGTGGCGGTAGAAGGTGTGACCCTTGTAGACCGCCTTGATTCCAGAATTGCCCTCAGCGTCGTGATTGTGAGGCGATCCGTTGCTGTGCACATTTCCGGATTTGTCCACGTTGATGGTGGCGGGACAGCCGTTGGTTTTCTTCCGCGAGCAGCGATAATACGTGACACCGTTCTTCACCACGCCAGACTTGTGGAAGAAGAATCCATCACAAGACAGCGCTTTGCTCTTGATTCTTATGTATCTGACGCGATCGGCGCGTTTCTTATTCTTAGATCCTGTGGAGAGAGAGAGAAAAAGGAAGAAGATCTTTATATCCGCGCGCACTTTGTAACTTTATCATCTCTACAATGTCATATTTCATCTCAATTATTCCATAAATTGTATTTCAAAGTTATTGTTTTTACAACATTTCATGAATCACAAAGCAATTATTGTAAGCATTATTGCGATAAGGGTGATAAGTAAATTCGATATGATGGCCTTTTAGTCTCCGATCTGCATGTAGTGCAATTGTTGAATCCACTTGCCAAAGTACAGATTATCTGGGAAAGAGGAAATAGAGAAAAAATCAGTGTTAGTCGAAATTGTGTTTTTTTTTTCAGGCACTTCTTATCATTGAAGGGGCGTCAGAAATTGACGAAATGCGGGGAAAAGAACATGACATCTTTTTTTTTTGATTGAAACATTTTTATTTATCTTTCCAAGAAATATTTCATTTGAAACAGATATTACATACACTCTAATGATAATGAATTTATTTTACAACACAATGTTATTCACCTGCCGATATCTTTAACTAATAAACTCGTTTCATTTTCACCAATTTCATCAAAAAAAAATTTATATTTTCCACCAATAATGTCAAAGAAATGAATATTGCCTACAAAAGTGTTGCTTTCTGTTCACATTGTGGCCATCAAGACAGAAATAGGTAGAAATTTTTCTTTTTTTTGTATTATTTGCGTTCACCAAATTACTCTATAATACAATATTGTCTAAAAGAAGAAAAAAAAAGAAAACCTTTACTCTTCGCCTTTACTGTCTATTGAGAAATTAATTGTATAACTTTCTTATGAATTATTATCCCAAAAAAGGTGCTTTAAAATTATTTCTTTTACTCCCATAATCATAACATATTTCTGTTCTTTCTCTCTCTCTCTCTCTCTCATTCCATTGATATTTTATATTTATGTAAATGTAGGAGATTGCAGATAAGACTTTTTGCGTTTAGTGACAAATTTCTCTTTTTCATTTTTTCCATTTATCCAAAAATAGAATCTTTTTCACGAAGTTTCCTCTCCCACTCATCTATCTATCTGTGTCGCGCTGTATCTCCTTTACATCATAATCCTATTTCTCCTAATTATCATTATATTGCATGTAAAAACACGTTTGACAAAAGAAAAAAAAAGTAAGAAGTAAAGAAAAAGATCTTATCTTAAAAAACAAAGGGATTCCATATAATCTTCCCCTTTTTTTCCTCTGTTCTGTAAAAAAGAAAAAAATTATACAATCCCATCTGAAATTTAAGATTTACTTCCGCCGTTTCATTTTTTTTCACAACGTACAAAAACAATATTTTAGACGTATCCTTGTGAAGTATTTCTATCTCTCTCTCTTCCTCCTTTTACATGCTGTCCAGTGTGTGTGTGTGTATTTATTTTATGTATTCCTAATCTTTCCTGGGACGTAGTTTTTGTCAATGGTTGGCTCCTGGAGGAACATGTGGAGACACCTCTCATTCTGTGCCAATGGATGACCAGCAATTTTATTTATAAAGATCTCCAGTCCTTTTCGTCGCTCCTCAATGAAGTTCTCGTCGAAAAGGCCATCGTCTCCCCGAAAAGGCATTTGGCGTTTCCACGCTTTGCCAGGCAACGGCGGTACAACAATCTGGCAACAGAGAGTGAGAGAGAATTTGAAATTAATAATAATCATAAATTATGGGGGAGTTTCCTTGTGGGCCACACTTCTGTTACCTTGCTATCTCTCTCCAGTTCGTTTCTGAGCCATTCAAAATCACTGTATCGTCGTCTCACGCTGGACTCCTTCACTTTGAAAACAGGTAAATTTGTCTGCAAAGGAGAAAAAAAAATGGGGGTAAATCTCAACTTTATGTGCACAATTTATTGCTTCGCAATGTGAGTTTAGGGACAGAGAATGTGCAGTGTTATGAAATTAATTTCAAACCCAAACATTAACCATCCCAGCGAGCGTAAAAGCAGCAAATTTAGCTGAAAAATGCTAAGCTGTGACTGAGCTAAAATTTTAGCCGAAGTATTGAAATGAAATCGATCAGCGATCGCAGTGGACGATGGAGGAAACTCAACAGCATTAGGTCTTACACACATGGGCCAATGCTAAAGGACACTTAGGCAGTTTAAGGCCACAATTAGTGTTTTTAATGCTGTGATTGCGATTACGACCGGACTAAATCCTCCTAATATCATAGCGAACTGGATTATTGCTAATTTTAACGAATATTCAAAGACACTGGATATTTTTATGCCATAAAAGTGTTATTTAAGTGCTTTGAACACCGCTCGGAGCCAAACAGCCACAACAACCAATGAAGGGACTTTTCCATCGTTTTGTCCTGGAGGTTGGTCACCAGTACTAAAACGGCGATGGCCGCAAATGAGGCTATGATAAATGTATACACTGTGAGGTTTTAATAAATGAAATGTAATGTAATAAAGCAATTTCAAGGAAAATATGAAGTCAATTTCTTTTTCTTTCAGTTAGCTAATTTTTCATAAATTTTCTTTGCAATTTTCTGAATTTTCACACTGTTTTTCGCTAAATTTTTAACTTTGTAAATTAAAATTTCGGTCTCTCTCTCTGTAAATCTCTCAATTTTGAGAGTATTTTCATGCCATTATTTATACAATTAACTTGAGTGTTGTTTTTACAAAGTATATTATTGAAATAACGTGGTTTTACATGATGCGACATCTATGCATTTAAGTGCGCATCAGTACTTTCACTGATCTCCGCTACGTTTGCTATTTCATCAGCCGAATGGCTAAGTTCTTAGCGAAAGAAAGCCAAACAATTAGCTTTTCAAATCTTAACGTTGAGATCTTAGCATTTTGTTGTGCTCGTTGGGATAGTAAAGCTCTATGACGACAGTTTTTGCGGTTTTTTCTTACACACAACAGTCGATGTTTGTCGTTTTATATTTAACATTTCATTCTTCTGCCAGAAAACTCACATTTTTCCAGCTTGCAATGATAAATGATGAATATTCGCAGTTCTAATAATTGTAATTACACACACACAAATTGAGAATAATTAAAAGCAAATCATGTAAACAAATCGTGTGAAAAGTGTGTCAAATGTTTGGTTCATCTTTTCTCCCCTGTTGTAAAAGAGATGTTGCGGTGAAAGAAAAATGCATCATCTCAACACTTTGTGCCGAGCCAGAGATGATTGTTTTCAATCTTACAGACACTGGAAGACAAGAAGAGCACTTTGCCAGAGGCCTGACAATGGGAGTTGTGAATTGGGAGGATTTGTTGGTCAAAAATACCAATTACAGTTGATTTTATTCATCGGTAATTGCCTGAGATGGCAGATTTGTCGCGAGAATTTTCCCCCAAATAAAATAAAACACTGGAAGTGCGCGACTGATAAGGAGAAGAGCAGAAGAAAAGTCTCTCGCTTTGGGGCTTTTGGTAATCGAGTGACATTGACCTTGGTCGTGTCGTCGCCTGAAACCATTTCATTATTCAATTAGCAGCAGTGACGTTCTGGGTGAGAAACACCGGATTCTAATCTAATATTTGCCCAAGGGACGTCACGAGGGGAAATGCACCGAGATAAGACTCGCGCCGCACTTGAAGCGGCTCGAGATAGTGTGGCTTGTGGCGGATGCTCAATTGGCAAGGAGGATGGGATGAGCGGAGTGCGTGAATCCCATTCATGGAGACAAGCCGCGCGCACACAATCTGGCTCCTCTCTCCTCCGGCACACACTATTCTCTCCTCATCCAGCATTGGGCGATATTGTGCAATTGTGTTTGCCCATTTATCTCATTGCCCGGACAAGTCAAATGCGGCGCGCGCTGGAGATTTTTCTCAAATGACTAACTTTCTATGTTGCCCCTTCTCGTGTGACCGCTGCACTTTTCTGCATCATCTGTAGAAAGTGCTTTATGTGTGACTCCGCATGGGCATTGGGGAGCAAGAGCGGCGATGTTGTGTGTGGCAAAAGAAGCGGAACAAAGGATGAATTACGTAAAAAAAAGAGTGATACAGACAGAGAGAGAGAGAGAGCCAATAAAGGAGCCCCAGCATTACTCACCCTCATGCGAACCTCGTAGTCTGTGTATCTCTTCTTGCCCGCCGTCATGGACGTCATGGGATTGACGACGTCTATCTCGAGGAAATTGGCTGGCACGGCGTACGCATCGTCCAGGGTCTGCTTCTTCACATTCAATCTTCTCGTCGCCTCTGAGGTCCCGTCCTCCACCATCATTGTTTCTCCGCAACTTTCAACGCCGTCCGACCACAAGTACCCCAACTTGCTTCCCAAGCACTCTCTCCACAGGTCACTAAGGAATCCTGGCGCAGCACACCGCACGGCCGAAGATGAACCACTTGCTGCTGATATTAGCGTGAGTTTTTCCGCAAAATACCACCAATGGAATTTTCTTGCGATGCGCTCTGACGTTTCACACTTTTGACGCCCCCCGATTCGTTCAGTTTCGTCCAGCACGCCGCCTGACGAAGGTGTGTGGAACATGTGGAACCGGTAAATTGAATGCGTGGTTTGCGCGCCAAATATCTCTATTTCACGGGAGGGAAGAGTTTGCCGCGCTTTGGAAATGCAATAAAATCACAAGATTGCAGAAGATACTGATATTCCAGCAATGTTTGATCTTTATTTTCAACTATTTGTATTAATTTTCGTCAGACTCTTCGAACTTCAAGTGGTATGTTTCCTGCCGCACACTATCCCTGAACAGCGATGTCACCAATTCCGGTGTGCACTTGATGATGTTGGGGTAGCCTTTCTTCTTTCTCTTGTGATTGTGCTGCGTGTTAATTGGGGAGACGCACATTGACCTATTGAAACGCACCCTCGCTCGGCACTTGGTGTAGTTCTTCGTCGAGCATACCCACTTGATGGTGTTGTTGGCTAAATAGGACTTTGTGTAGCAATAACCGTCGTAAATCAACTTCACGGAATTTCGCTGTCCAATCGTAAAGAGAGCAATATGTGACGAGGCTGAAAGAAAAAGCAGAGAAAAGCATTAGTATTTTTATGTATGAATTTAAGAGGATGATACAATTTTGAAAGATAAAAGAGACAACGCAAAATTCAATGATTTCTGACTGTGGAGAAATCGTATATTTTACATTTTCAGCAAATAAAATCTTAAATGTGAACTCAAAGTGAGGCGAAAGAAGTTTGTAAGTATTCAATGAAGTCGATCGAAGCACGGCTCGCAGAACCAGCGTCCGCCTGGGCATTTTGGACAGAATGTCACGATCTTCGGGAGGGTTTTCTTGTAGTTCTCAAAATCACCCTTCCTCAGGATGCACTCCACGCAGAAACCCTTCACGCGGGTGCGCTTGATGATGCACAGTGCATGTCCATTTGGCAGCTTCTTGATAATCTGATCTTCAGGGATTTGCTTCTCCTCTTCAATTGGCTCCTGTTGCTTCATCTGTGCGCTTGTCATTGAGCATCTCTTCACGATCACCACTGGTGGCTTTTCCACCATTGAAGATGATTCATACGATTCAATTTCTTCGCCTACAATTAATAGAAAAAGAAAAATATGTTGCAGTTAGAAAATAGTCACAAAATTGATCTCAATTTATCGAGAATTCACTGAAAAAAATCAAATTAATAATTCTTCTTAAATCAAACATTGCTTATTTCTCTACTTTTCTGCTCTTTTAATTCATCTAATTGTGTGTGTAGAAAAGATAAATCATGCATTTATTAATTCTTTTCTCTGAATGCTGCGAACAAACAAGAAGACAAATTTATTCTTGTTGCTCATTCCATACAATGACATTCACGGTTTTCTGCTTCGTCGCCGTGTGATTATGATGATCGCGCATCACATAAAGTGTCTTCCCTACTGCCTTGAGGGCCGCCTTGCAATTCAACTGATTGTACTTTGTGCATCGCCAGTAAATCACTTTCTCCTGTCCCTTCACCATTGCCTTCGTGTACAGGTAGTCTTTGTACACGAGCATTCCTCTCACGTTGTACGAGTACTCAGATGGTGGAATAGCATCGGAAATAACACCGCTTCTTGCCGCTCTTGGCTTGTGTTGCGTCAAGTATTGCGAAACCACTCGCTCTATCTTTATGGCGCCCAAAGCAGCACTCCTCGAGGAGCCTAAAATACATAAGAGAACAGAGTGAGTATAGAGATAAAAACACAGGATAGAATAGACTGAAAGGCATCTGATTTTGGGGGAATATTTAATTGATTTCGTGTGGGAATTTGATGAGTGTATTTTTATGTAAGATATCTACATATTCGATACAATCTTAATTATCCGCGTGTGCTTGCAAATCACTCTTCATCGCACTGGTTTTGGCTTCCTGAAGCTTCTGCTTCCTCTCATCATACAGCGCTTTCAGTGATCCCTTCTTGCGTCTCTCAGTGAGGATCTTGTGATTGTGATGACTGTCCACAATCTCCAATTGCTTCCCATTGCGACGAGTTCGTAATCTCGCGCGACACCTGTTGAAAAACCGATAATCTCAGTCTATATTTCTGTGTCAATAGAAGTCTTTTAGTCCTTACGCAAGTGGCTTGAATTGTACACAGCGCCAGTAAATTGTGTCTCCTCGGCTGCGATGTCGCGTGAAAGGATATCCATCGAGGCACAGTTGAAAGCTCCCTTTAATACTGCTCACATACTCAATTGGGCATTCTGTTGCCTCTACAAAATAAGGAAAAAAATATGTGTTAGTCGAAATTTTTCACAAACATTCCATTCCTAAAATACACCAATATTTTCTTTTCCCCCACAATTGAACAATTGAACATTTTTCGTACATTTTATTCCAACTCACAATAAAGTTGATTTCTCTGAGTCAAATTACATTGAATCTTAAAAAATAGTGTGTTAATGAGAAAACAAATAAACCCAACACCAACGATTTTATCATGCTAATCATGGAGGTTAGTATGGAGATAAAAGTATAATTAGAGACAAATTCTAGCGTGATGATCTGCTGGCATCCTTGTTCAGTATTTTCGGCTTCACTTTCGGTGCAACAGCAGTCATTTCCACAGTTTCAGGCACATAATCATCCGTGTCCGCGAGCGCTTTCTCATCGTGATTGTGCTCACCGTTCAGCACATACACGCGATTGTCCTTTGTTATTATCTTGGCCGCACAGTCGGTCTGATTGAAGAAGAGACAGCGCCAATTGCACGTGGGTCGGCGTGAGAAGTGAAAGGCAAAGTGATGACCCTCGAAGGCCACTTTCATCCCACCAAACTTGGCGCTCACCAATTCCATTGGATACGACGGACCCTCTAAAATCTTCGCCACATCCACTTTGGCTGATGACTTCTTTGCGGTCACGTTAGTGCGCTTGGAGCGTCTCTTGGGCAGACTTTTCTCTGAAACAATCACACAAAAGCTCATTAGTATGGGGAAATAAGATGCAAAAAAAAAAACATTGAATTTGAACTAAGAAAGAAAAAAAACATCGTAGAACATATAAAACAAATGAAAGGGAAAAAGTTGCTGCTTTATTTCGAAAAGAATGAAAGGAAAAAAACACGTTAAACTCTTTCACGAACTTATAAGATGGTCTCGTAGCGTCCCTCATCGGGATCGTCTTTGAACTTTTTCAGCATCCTCTTGGTCGGCTCGTGATTGTGCTCTGCCTTTGTGATCGTTATCCGATAGTAATCATTCTTATCGTCCGTCAGGGTGGTCATGAGACGCGCACGACAAGGACCTCTGGTCACCGACTTATACCTGCACGTCCAGTAAGTCGTCTTGAGCGATGTGTTATTCTTAGAGAAGGTATATCCGTCGAACACGAGCAATTTGTGTCCTCGCTGTCCGCGAACAAATTCCAAACTTTGGTTCCATAGAATGTGCGATCCTACGCCGTACTCCTGACTATATTGGTAGACTTCATCTAGAAGAGACAGGGGAAATTATGTATTTTTAATAGAGAAATAGTAACAAATAAATGCATAAGACATTTAGATCATATAAACCACAATAAAGACACAGAGAAATATCGTTGTATCGCAAAATCTTCATCTTCACTATATTTGTTTTTTATTGATGTCTCACTGATTTCTGCTGAAAACGTTTAGATCATCAGGCATAGTGCAAGTGATTGGGATTCTCAATAGAATGGGTATGATGGCTGTTTCTCGTGATCAACTCCGTCTCATCATAGTCAGTTATAATGCGTGCTCGACATCCGCGACTGCGTTGCTTCGAACACACCCAGTATTTGCGATTCTTAATGGATTTTGTACAAATGTAAGTAAAACCCTCGTACAGAATCTTGGGCGTTCCTCTCTGCCCAACAACATACGTGAAGAGAGGTAGTTTTTTCGATTGCCACGTATCTGCAAGTAAACAATTTACAAATATTAGTAAGAGAAAAAAAAAAACATAGATTTTGCATAGCAAACCACTATAAATTAATATAAAGTGAAGAAACACAATTTTGTTTGTTTGTTTGTTTGGGAAATGTTCAACTCTTTTATGTGCAATTACAGATTGTTGGAAAAAGCAAGGAGGCAAATTCACTTTATTCCTTCTTTATATCTTCATTGATACAGTGTTGTTGCGGATTCGCATGGGTCGAGTGTGAGAGTGGCAAGAATTGGTGATCTTCACCATTTCCACTCCGTTGTACACTTTTGTCACGGCGCGCGCCTTGCATTTGAACTTCTGGAAGTGGGCACATCGCCAATTGATTGAGTCATGCGACAGGCGATCTTTCACAAACTGATGCCCATACAGCACTAGACAACGGAATCCACGCTGAGTTCTATCAAACATGGCAACATCCACAAATCCTGCAAGTATGAACAACACAAATATTAGTATGATTTACAATCAGTGGCAAAGTAATCACTAGAGAATCACTCTAAACTACATCCTAAATAAGTTTGTTTTATAGATTTCTGTTTTATTAATTTATTATACAATCAGGACTTCACTACTAATCATCCTCCTCCTCGTCGTCTCCCTTGAAATCACTGCAATCCGGCTCATGTGTGTGATTGTCATTTCTCATGTAGATCTTATTGCTGTCTGTGTACGTGACAACTTTGGCTGGACACACTTTGGAGCGCATCATAGAGCACCGCCAGTATGTGCACTTGTAATTGCCTTTATTCCGCACGAAAGAATAGCCATCGACCACCAACTTTGGGCAATTTCGCTGGCCAGACACAAAAGTGAGATGCTTCACAAATTTGAATTTCTTAATTGAATCTGAAATAAGAAAATAAATCACGTTAGAGATGGATTTGAAAGGAGAGAAGAAAACAATCTCCAAATCTGCACAGGAAATACTGTCTGAGAAAAGGGATTATAATGTTAAAATTCAACTGCAGTTTTATTTTGAAGATTACACTCTACCGAAATATATTTTCTTCTCATTTGTAATTTAGATAAAGAATCGTAAAAATTATCATCTCTCTGTTCGTGTAAGTCAATCTACACGTCATTCACATAGAATCCATCTCTATTGTTCATAATTTGTGGATCTGGTTCGTGATTGTGAACCTGATTCTTTAGAATAATCTCACGATAGTTGGCAGACGTGATAACACGGGCTTTGCACTTGTGATAGCGATTCCTTGAGCACAGCCAATAGGTTCTCTCGTCGTTGCCATTGTTCCTGAAGTACGAGTAGCCCTTGAGGATTAACCTGGGACGTCCTTTCATGCTGCGCGCAAAGTGGATTTCCTCAGTGTCAGCTTTCGGGTCAAATTTGAAGTCTAAGTTAGGGAAAGAGAACAAGAAAAGAAAGTAATGTTAGTATGTAGACAAATCAAAGTGCAATAAATGGGATTTACATTATATCGAGAAAGATTGCACCACTATAAACACATATATTTATTTAAGTCTTTTTTATGGAGTGACTGATTGATCAAAGAAAAAACATTAAAAATAACGATTCCTCCAAAATAAAAAGTTTCAGACACACGATGATCCTTGTTTCATTCTTTTTCTTTACTTGAAAAAATAGTGCTGCTCTTTCTTATCTTAATTGAGCATTAATTGTTCAACCTAAAAGAAATTATGAGCACAATTTTATCACAAATATCTTTTATGCTTCCTTTGGATTCAAGTGTATTTTGCCATTTATTTGTCAGTCTCGCTTTTGAAGGCGTCAAATCTAAAAAGAAAAATATCGAATTAGAAAGAAAAGCACAGAAAATAATACAATAAATACATATTTCAACCCAAAACCCACTCTTAAGTGTTGAATTATAAATCAGTTTATTTACTTTCGGACACAAATAAATTGATAAATTTGTCGAAACTGAATTTCACAAGTGAAATAATTGTTGGAAAACCCAAAAAGAACGAACAGTGGACTAAAATGTCTTAAGATATTCATATTTGAGTTGTCCTGGAAACATGGGATCGTGAGTGTGAATAGGAACAGCCACTCTGATCTTGTTATTCTTCGTCACAATTCTTGCTTTGCACTTCTGCCGATAGTATTGTGAGCACTTCCAACTGCGCGAAAGATGTCCTGGTTGCAATTTATCATTTGGTGTGTATGTATTTCCGTCGTAAAGTATCAAATTCGTCCCGCGCTTTGATGGTACATATATTATAGCTGATTTATCATCTGCAATATAAAGAAAAAATGAGGCATGTTAGTGAAGAAAATATTCAGCAATCACCGTAAATCATCAGCTAAAGTCGGATAGATTTCTAAGCTACAGTGTGAATTCTCTTGCCATCTCTTATTTTATTGTAGTACAATTTCGTGTGCTTTATAAATTTATTTCTCTGGGGGATGATTGTGTGTTATACGAGACAATTTTGCCACTTCCACGCCCTGTAATATTTTCGTAATTGCGCGAGCTTTGCAACCATTCTTGCGGAATTGACTGCATCGCCAATTGATGGAGTCCAGAAATTTCTTATCTCTCACATAGCGATATTTATTGGCGATCAGCACACGAGATCCTCGCTGAGAAAATCCAAAGACGGCACGATTATAAGGACCTGCAAGGATAAGACAGAAAATGTTAGTTGAATGATAAAACATCTTAACAACTAAAAATTCAACTCATAAATAAAAATCAGAAGTAGTTCTATTCAAATTCTTTTTCTATACTTGCATTTATCTATTTCTAACATTAGTCTGTGTCTGAGGTTACATGAAAAAATGTTTTTAACGTTGCGAGAATATTGTTGCTTGTCCATTATTACAGCATCATGTTAAAAGAGAACAATTATTTTTCTCAAGAATCTGTCTTAAGGTTAAGAATATCGCGCCATCTTCTCTTATATCTATCCAAATCTACACCATATCTGTAAGATTATTTGGCCAAAAAAAGTTCGCATTAGTTCACTTTCAATCCTGTGCACATCCTTAATTTTCTCTATGTCGTCAATTTCTTCTCCTGGTCCTTCACAGGAATGCACTGCATGTCCTTTCGCATCTCTGGCTCATGTGTGTGATACGGTCCAGATATTCTAATTGATGGCGCATCAACATTCTTCGAAGTCACAACAGTTGCCCGACATTGATACTTCACATAGCGCGAACATCGCCAGAAAACGTGTTTGGAACTCTCACGATTGGACACATATTTGTAGCCATCGTGAACTAACATATCACGTCCTCGCTGTGTCTTAACATAGTACAGAAATGTGGAGAAATCTGTGTCTGAAAAGAGAAGAATAAGATGGACAATGTTAGCAAAAATGTTCATTACAAATTTCATATTCTTATCTACAAGGCAATATTCTATGAATAATGCTCGCTTGTGAACTAATTTGAGCAAAAGTTTCTTTTATTTAATGAAAAATTCATTCATTTTGTGAATCCGTCGGTGAATTTAAATGCCCAAGTCAGGCTGAATCTTTTTGGTCTTTGACAATTTCAGGAATTTTCCGTGATTATGTGAGGAGCACTTGGTAATTTGGCGCGTGTTGTTGTCAACGATGGTGTGCAGACGACTGCGGCACTTGTACTTTGTCGTATACTCGACACATCTCCAGTATGTCTTGTTGCCTTTCGTCACCTTCTCCGGCAAGTAGCAATATCCATTGTACTCCAAGTGGATCTTTCCCTTCTGACTGCGTATGAACACTATGTCTGAATCGGGATCGAAATCTGAAAAAAGAAAAGCAAACACATGTTAGAGAAAATAATATAGGAAAAGAAAATGCTTATGGAGAAATTATTTACAATTGTTTATAACACACAATGAGCGATAAATTGGAAAAGACAATCAATACACTTTTATTAGGTTTCTTCTTCTTCAGTTAAAGGCAAAATGAGGAGCAGCTTTGTGTCAACACAACTAGTATTTAGTGGTGGTGCTCGCATATTCAAATTCATCTATTCGCTCCCGCTTCAGCGGAGCATGTTTGTGCAATCTGCGAATGTAGACGAAGGTTGAGGGTTCTGTCTTCAGCATGAGCACTCGAGCAGGACACTTCAGCTTCTTCGATGCCATGTAACTGCAACGCCACAGAGTTTTCTCCGGTGAATCCGTCATCACTAAGTATTTTATCCCATTCACAACTATCGCTGGTCGACCTCGTGAGGATTTAGTGAAAACCACATCAAGATCACCTGAGGAAATACAAGAAGAATTTGTATTAGCAAAAAAGATAAGCATTGTGGAATCTTAATAAGATAACTATTTTGTAGGAAGAAAATAATAAACGCAAATTTTAGATGAATATATTTTGTATCATGAAAAGTTTCTTTAGAAATTGAAGTCATTTGAAGCCATTCGCCTCATAACATATTTCCCACTGTGGAATGATTGTGATCGTACATCAGTTTTCCATTCTTCGACATTTCATTTACAATAATAACAGACGGACACTTGTACTTGTAGTATTGACTACACTTCCAGTACTGCTTCGGTCCTCGCTTGCGATTGCGAAAGAATCGAATGCCATTGCACATCAGCAAGAGGCGTCCCTTGTGCTTCGACGGCACGTATTCTATTTTGATATCTAAAAGAAATGATAAAAAAAATGAAGTGATATTAGAAAAAAAAGTGTGTAGAAACAAGAGGAAAAGTCAAAATGTTGTTTTTTTTTTGCTTTCTCTCTAAACCTACAGAGTAAAAAGAACGACATGGTAATTTACGTGAAATTTCAGTTCAGAATGATTACTTTAATTATATTTTTGCGTGATTGTGATATTTGATAAAGGAATATTTGTCATCGCGAATATCATATATTCCACGGGCTCGGCATCCTTTGCGGAAAGACGCGCACTTGTAATAAATTTTGTTGGAACTTCTGGAACTGATCACATAACGATATCCGTGTCCAATCAGTGGATTCCCATGGAAAGATCTGGCCGAGTAAATATCTGCAAGATATGAAAGAATTCAATTAGAATAATTAAACAATATTGTGCACAAGAGAGAAAACAACAATGCTGAGAACCAAAAAAAAATGTGCAATAGAAGGATAATTTCACTGTCATCATACAGCGTATTCTTTTCTTTTATTAAACGCTCACAACTGAGACCTTCTGTCTTATACTATTTTTTGCCTTATACTATAGTTCTCTCTCAATTAGACGTTGGAAATTATAATCGGATGATTGTGAATGTTCTTCAATCGACACACTTCAGAATCATGCACTTTAGTTATGGCTCTGGCTTTGCAGCCAGTGTGCCACTTTGTACACTTCCAGTAGATCTTATTGCCATGACAATTGTTGCGAATATAGCGATGCCCCTCGTGAATGAGCAAATGATTGCCTCTGCCAGACTCTTGGTATGTTATTTTGTATGCCACCGTCTCCATCGTGGTGTCCTTCTTGCCCGTCTTCCTCCGATTCTTCCACTTCTCATAATCCATTCCCGCCATCTTCATATCGATAAATTCGACATCTAAAAAATATACAAAGGAAGAAAAAACAATGTTAGTTAGGGGGAAAATATAGTCTAAATTCACAGCAACATCAATTGAAATTACTTTAATAAAAATATTGTTCAATTCGGGCGCTTTTATTTTCGCATTTTTCTTTCTTCTTTTAATGTAATTGTACCAAGCAATAACTATTAGTAATTATAGTGGATTGACACGAGAGTCCGAAGGTTTTTTAAAGTGGTTTAGATTGTGAGTCTTTTGATTTCATGATTTATCAACTACACAACATAACGATCTCTCTCTCTAGTGCTCCATCTTTGCCTTGTAAACAGGCACATGATTGTGGAATTTGGTTCTTGAAATCAGGATCTCCTCTCCTTGATTCTTAATCGTAACTGCTCTTGCACGACACAGTGAACTTCCCTGAAAAAGAGAGAAGAAAAACAGCAAGATGTGTTAGTGAAAATGCCGAAAGTCCTGTGAATATCGATTGTACCTTTCGTGAGCAGATCCAGTAAGTTTTATTTTTCGAGACACGATTCTTCACAAAGGTAAAATCATCTAATATGAGTAGAGTTGATCCTCGTTGGCCAGTGACAAAGCTGACAGGATGACGATCCTCTTCATTTAGGATTATGTGAAGTTCTTTTCCATCTGCAAAACATCAAAGATTGATTAGAACAATACAAGAAGTGTGTGTGTGAGAAATCAAAAGGCATTTAAGAAATACATGACAAAACACAATGTGGCTGAAAGATTGATAGGCAAATCTTTATTTTTTTTTACATAATCAAGATATTTGGATATATCTCTTTCTAGAATGGACTGTGGTTGTGCGTACTGCATCGAATGATGGCTGATTGAATGCCATTTTCGTATACAGTCACAACGCGCGCCTTGCATTTGCACATTGCAGCCCTGGCGCAGGACCAATATG
Source organism: Phlebotomus argentipes (assembly GCF_947086385.1). NCBI lineage: Eukaryota > Metazoa > Arthropoda > Insecta > Diptera > Psychodidae > Phlebotomus > Phlebotomus argentipes. The sequence goes on from NW_026776174.1 coordinate 7,307,456, forward strand.
TTTTAAGGCCGGACACTTTGTTCTTCGTGAAACTGTAATCGCCAATCTTTAGTTTCCTACTGCCGCGAAAGCCGGTGATAAATGACAAACTTGTGTTTTCTGAAAGTAAATCAAGAAAATGTCGTATTAGCTATAAAAAGAAAATAGTTAAGAAACACTTTTGGACACACAGAAAGTCGTGATGGAGAGTAAATTTGATATGATGAGCAGAATGTGAACAGAATTGGGATAGAATTTTATTATAACATCTTTACACGAGGTGTTACAGAAAGTATTACGAGTGAAGAACTCTGATCTGTTTCAAACTCCCATACTTTCGGGGCTCGGTGATAACAGCATGATTATGCTGTGGATTCAGCACGTCAACTCGATCGTTCTTTGTGCGAATTCTAGCGCGACACTTGAACACCGAATATTGCGTGCATCGCCAATAAGTTATGTCTCCACGGAATACATGACGATTGAATACATAGTTGTTATGTACTAATTGTTTTGAGCCGTACTTGCTGGTCAAGTAAGATGCTGACACATTTCCTAGAACAATACGAAAAAAAATATCAACTGTTAATAGTGAAAATATACAAAAATTCTCTTGTAATTTACATACAGATGAAAAATGTAGTGCATGAAAACCAAGTGTTATTTATTATTTTTATGATTTTTTTTTAAGGAAAAAAAAGTACAATATTGACTTTTTTATTTGACTTAAAATTTGTATGTTGATCGAAGATGTCGAACTAATCATGCTGATCGTCGAATGATTTGTCTCAGCAACAGTAATCTAAAAGGAGAAATGAAATTTCTGTGTTAGTGAGAATACAATTTAGCAAGTAATTAGCACATACTTTCTCACTCGTCCTTGGCAGACTTCTCGCAGAGATCATTGTGGGTAGTCAATACCTTTATTGAGCCGCCTTTCAGATCATTGAGCATCACTTGGCCGTCACAGCTGGTGTTGGCGCATCTCCAGTAGCTCCTGAATGCTCTTCCCATGTATTTCTTGTACATTTTCGAGTGCAACTCCATCAAGTCATCCTTAATTACGGCGTCTTTGTATTTGATACCGATCCGCTTCTGTGCTTTGCTACCTGCAATATTATAGGTCAAAAATTAGTTAGACAGCAAATCAATACAATTATGTCTTTTTGCGTGCATTTGCAGAATAAAGAAAAAGGAGAATATTTCAAGTTTCTATGGTCTTTTATTCTCCAACATTTTCCAGCTTATTTCGTAGTAGATTTCGTGCATTCTTCCCTTTCAGACCCATTCCATAAGCCAATCTTCTCATTGGCTTGTGGCAATGGACAGAATTGGTCACAATAACTTCGGAGTTCTTGGCGACTATCAATCGCGCTTTGCATTTTAATAATTTTGAATGTGAACATCGCCAATAGGCGCGATCATTGAGTTCGTGATTTTTTGTGAAAACATGATCTTCGAAGAGTATTTGTAGTCTTCCTTGGGACGACATTACATACTCGTACGTTGGAGAATTCGAAAAACCTAAAAAGACACAAAGTAATTGATTAATATTTTTTTAAAAAACCTGCTCAACTCGATTAATTGCGTAAAAGTATTCTTTGCACAAAAAAAATAGTTAGAAAGAGCATTTATTCTATAATTTTTCCACTTTAATTTGCACAAGTTTCTTTTTCATTGCCCTTTTCTTGTTCCTTTTCGAAGGAATCTTCGGGCGTTTCTTCTGTGGTCTTATTGGATGATTGTGAATTCCATTTTTGACAATTATTTTATTATCCGCTGTTAATATTAATCGGGCTTTGCACTGACGATCATTGCATCCAAAGTAAATGCGGCCCTTGTATCGCGTTCCCTTTCGAAACAAATAGTCTTGATAAATAATCGCAAGATTGCCGTTCACTGATGTCGTGTACTTGAATGACAAAGACGAGAGTGGATCTGAAAAGAGTCAAATATAGTTTATTTTTAGAAGATTAGCAGAAAAATATGATTCTTTTGTAGAAGTTTTGATGATTTTGAGAATTGAATACTGATGATTATTCTATTTCTTTAATACGTGTAATTTCAAAAAATACAATTAAATCATAATTCAAGTCTTTTCAAAAGAAATAAAGAGAATATTTTACAATTAAATGACATCTTTCTTCAGTGACATATTGTTGATTTTCGTCTTCAGATAGGTCAACACGGACTGCTCATTCATATCCATGCTGCTGCGCTTGCACACTTGAACGATGTGAACTGAAAAGAGATGAATTCAAGTGTTAGAGGAGAGTTTTCATTGAGAAATGCACACAGCTTCCCGCAAAAAAACGTACTTATGAGTGATTTCAGCTTAACCGGATCGAGTTGAGAGAGATTAATGGTGTACTTCTCTTTGCACGCCAACAGAGCTTCCCGCCCAAAGAGCAAATCGGCCAGTCGAGATGTGTAAACGTGAGGCTTATTCGTGAAAATAGTAATAAGATCCTTCTTCGAAACATACACTGAGCTGCCACTGTGCAGAGGAATGAGATCGAGTCCTGGAATGATAGGAAATATTGGATATTCTATTACACATTTGCATTTGCCTTTTTTTTTTGCATGAAAATGCAAAGTCTTTCTGGCCATCATGCCTGAAGTTGAGTAACATAGTGCCGTCTCTTATGTACTATCAAGTTTATTCAAATCTCTTCGTATTGTTTAAACCACTTAGAAAGAACTTAAATTGTCGTTATGATTGTTCCATCAATGTCCAATTCCACTCTCTTCTTTGTCGTCCTCTTCTTCCTCTTAATTATATCAGCATGCGTGTGGAGTTTGTTGATTGGCGTCACAAGATCACCAATAGTGTAAATGCGGGCTCGACATTTCTTATTCCACCATTGATTGCAGCGCCAGATCCTCTTCTCAATTCCATTCGAGAGTTGAACATATTTGTCAAAAATGAACGGTTGGCCCATATAAATCACTTGGTCTTTGCCACGCATTGTGCGTTCATAAATGGCAGCAGCACAACCTGCAAGAATAACGCAAATTATAGTTAGTGCTTGACGAATTCATGTGACAATCTTACAAGCTAGACACATCTAAACATCATCATCGTTTTCTTTCTTTCTTTTTTCCTCTAAAATTCTCCCAAGAGACAGTTGCAGACTTTTTTCAAATATGTATAAACATTATCTTTTATTGCAAAGCTGTACAGAAGTTATTTTGTCATTTCTACTCCTATGTGGTACAGTGTCTTCTTCAGCAGTTTATTCGTCGGCGGCGAATGATCGTGGTCAGCAATTTTCCTGTACAGAATTGCATCATCTAAGCTTGTCATAAGTCTCACTGAGCACTTGTGAAGATATCGTCCTGCACAGGACCAGTATTTGCGATTTCCGCGACTTCTCTCGTAATTGAATATATATCCAGAATACACTAATTGTGGATAGCCTTTGTTGCTCAGCACATACTGGAGATCGTCTGAAAGGAATAATTATCCCAATTAGCATTAATGGACAGCATTCACACGCGAATTGTCATTACTCGCTATTAGTCAATTGAAATCCATGGTAGGAAAATGAATTTTATTTCTTCAATGGCTTCAGATTGCTGTCGGTGAGGACTTTTGCATGATTATGCTGACGCTTTCCAAGCTTTATAGCTCCATCCTGTCTGGTGACACAGCGAGCATTGCAGGAAGTCGTCTGATTCTCCTTGTCACTCGAGCAGATCCAGTTTGTGGATGTCTTGAAGGAGGCCTCCTTGCGATAAGTGTAGCCACGATAGGTCAACAATTGTCTGCCTTTGTTGTTCTTCGTGAAGACCAATTGAGCATTCGGTATCCACACTGCAACAGGTGGCGAGCCTGAAAGCATAATCACAATAGTGGTCAGTTAATCACACTCACAATCAGAGCTTGAGGATTTTTGTGTACTTTTGCGAGAGATTCAATTAAATTCAATGTGCTGCAGTTTGATGCATTTTATTATCCATCCATCCCATCAGTATTTGATGGTGGTTCATGATTGTGTGGTATCTTTCCAATTTTTATCCCACCCAATTGATTGGTAATCACCCGTGCAGAGCATGAAATCCATTTCCCTGTTCGTGTGCACTTCTTGGCCGCTCTTGAGCATATCCAATTGATGGTATGGGAAAAGACAGCCTTCTTTCTGTACAAGTAACCATAGAGATAGAGATTCTTTCCATGTTTTCTATTTGGCACAAGTTTGTATTCCCCGTAAATCCAATCTGCAAGAAAAGACAAAAGTGATAAGAATGCAGAGTTTTCATTTCACAATCCAAGAACACACTCTCAATGTTGTCTTGAAAAAAGACCATGTCTCTGTTTTCTCTTATGTAATTTATTCTGTCTCACATACGGAGAAGGGAGAATAGATTAAGGATTCATGAGGGGATCGAAGATTTTCTTGTCCGCACTCTTCATTTTGCGGCCACACTTGATCTTTTCCGTCTCCGGCGGATGTGTGTGCATTCCAATACACCATGGCGGTCGGCCAGGCTTGAGAATTGTTCGACTACGGCAATTGAACTTTGTGCATCCGATGCATCTCCAGTAGTGACCGCGATTGTGGCGATACAGGTAATCTCCAATGATTAGCAATGGATGACCGCGCTGGCTGTAGATGAAATCCAGACCTTAAAGTAGTAAAGAGATCATCAATTGATTAGTGCATTCTCACCCCGTGAAGCACCACAATCTATATGTTGAGAGGTGTTTATGGAAGAGAAAGAAAATTGGTGTGTAACGTCTTGCTGCTCTCATGTGTATTTATTGCACACGATACAGAAAAAGAGTCTCTCTAAACATTTCCACCATAGTCATTTGGCATGTGATCGTGCGATTGCTTCTTTATGATCTTTCCCATTTTCATATTTACTCGCCCACGGCAATTCCCCTTAACGCATCTCCAGTAGGCAATCCCCTTGTTGGACGATCGCTCCAGACGCAGGCGATATCCGCTCATGCACAGAATGGGCCTTCCGCGCTGACTCCGTGTGAATTGCAGTGGTTCTTTTTCACCAGAACTCGCTGATACCTCGATGATTTCTAGAGAGAGACAGTACCCTCAATCAATACACAAAAGAGAAGGAGTTAGTCTATGGTGAATCTCATCTCTAGATTGAAAAATGTGACTTCATACCAACTCTATATCATGTATTTTATCATTAATCAAAAACCGCCTCATCTTCTCTCAACTCTTGGTTACAATAAATTTCTTGATATCGGGATCCGTGAGGGATTTGTACTCCACAACAGCCTTCTTCAGTCGCTTGAGGTCCGGCACGTGATTGTGGCGTGTCTCCTTAACAATACGATTGCCATCGCATATCATTCTTGCATTGCAGTGATCTGTCTTATAGTGCAAGCAGAGCCAATAGCTCTTGTGATTGTGAAATCTCTCGCATCGATAGACGTAGTTGTGACGCGATAGGAGAGCAGCATTTCTCTGACTGCGAATGAACATAAAAAGCACCCTGTCTTCATCATCCAAAACTGAAAGCAGAGAACACACAAACATCACCATCAACCCAACAAGTCTCTAAAAAGAAGTATCTTTTGGATAAGTGTGAGAAAAATAACACTTCATTTGCGATGCAGGCTAAAAGTATTCAATTTTCAAATTTATTTGATCTATCAGAATAAAAAGAGAGAGATATTCTTGCTCCCAAAACGACAGACTTTAACACTATTTTTGTTATTGTCTTATCTAAAACAGCGAATCGCACTTCTCCATCAGTGATTCTCGCTTCTTTATCTTCTGAATCTTCTCCGTGTGCGGCAAGTGATTGTGCGGTCCTCCGGTGAGGGCTTGAACTTTTCCATCTTTAATCACACACCTCGCTCGACACCTCTCTTCGATAACTCTCTTTGAATAATTGTGACACCTCCAGTAGGACTTGCCCTTGTGCGTATTACTGTGACAATTGTAAATATAATCATCAATTACTAAACACGATGTTGACCAAGGAGTTTTGATGAAGTTTAGTGGGCCAACTGAAAACACAAATACAAGAAATCTGTGTTAGTATTAACAGTATTCCAGCACTTGGTCGAGGCAAAGTATTCCTGGCAGGTGGGAAGGCAGAAAAGACCAAGATCGGTGTGTAAATACCTACAACATGTATTTTAATCTTACAGACATTCATCTCTCTCACTATCTTATAAAGTCTTTGCTGGCGGAGGATGATTGTGGTAACCGCAGCGTTTCTGCAGAATTCCATGGCGTGTGATGCATCTCACTTCGCAGGGCACCTTCTTCCTGGCACTCGAGTTCGAGCACCGCCAGTAGATTGTCCCCGTCTTCTCAACACTCTTATTGTACAGAAATGTGAAACCATTGAGCTCCAAACACGGGCGACCCATTGATGTCTGCCTGAAGTGGATCGACGAATTCTCTTCCTCCGCCTCCATACTGAACACTATCACTTCTTCAGCCCTCTTCACTCCTGCGCGCGGTTTCACAAGTATTCCAACGTCATGGTGGTGTGTTGTGAGATGGGAAAAGCAAAAGTATCATCTTTTAGTTCTTCATCTGCATCTTGAAACATCATTTATTGCTAATCTACACTGTCATGTTATGGAAAACAGGTGTAAACTCATTGATTGAATTCTCTGCACAACTCATTACAGTGTTGCATTGGGAAAGAACTTGTAAAACTTCTGCTCAACATAGTTGTCCACAATTGAGTCCCTCTCGTGATTGTGCAAACCCACGAGTGACTTGAGTCGTCCATCCACCGTGACAACCCGCACACGACACTGCATATCCCTGATCTTTGCTCTACGTCGAATGCATTCCCAGTAGCAGACGGTTTTGTTGTGGCTGGACTGATTCAACGTGAACAAGTATCCATCGATTTTGAGACGCACGCGTCCCTTTTCATTGTGAACTACTTGGACCTCTGGTAATTGGGACATTTTGAAGTAGTCCTTACGATCTAAAAGCAATCCATACGAAAGTATCATGAGTATGGGAATGTCTGCAGTTTATCGGTCATTAGAGTAATTCAAAAAATATTCATGTAAAATTTCATTTTACTTCATTATTATATAGAATTCAATTTATATACAATTTCCTCCGTGTCTCTCTCTCTCCTTCATTACAAAGTCATCATCATCATATATATCTATGCATATACTTCATTATAGCGATAAATGTTTAGAATGTCAATTATACGTTTCGATATAATTGAATTTAGAGCACTGAGAGATGATCAATTTTGATTATTATATTCCCAATTCACTGATATACTTCATGATTGTGAGCTTAGCCTTAATAGCCTGGGTCACTCGCAGAAGATCAGGCTCATGATTATGCTTCACTGAAAGAAAGTAAAGGATTGCATATAGTCATCAGCTCCTGCAACATATGCCTTTGTGATCAATATTGGTTGAGCAACTAACCGTGTTTGTTTGTGAAATAGAGATAATCGCCCACACTCTTCATTCTCCCTCTACATTTACTGTTACGATTGTGAATGCATTCCCAGTAAATCACATCTTTGTTTCGTCCTTGTCGCCGCAGATTGGACCGATAGACATAGTTATCATGCACCAGGTGGATTCCCCCTTTTCGACTTATGATGAACAACTGATGTTCGCCAAAATTCACTGCACAGTCAAGGGAGAAAAGATATCTTATGTTTAACTTCCTCAGAATCTAGTTGTAAAACAAAACATAAAACTATGTGCATGTAAAATAACAAAAAGATTACACATTCTTCATGTCAGTTTATTGGCTTCATCCTCTCTCGTACATTCCTCACGTGATTCACTGTCTTCCTCTCTACGTGTCCGACATCAGTTCCAGCCGAATGCTCTCCTTACTACTAATACTACTGATCATCTCATCTATCTTCTCCTCTGTCTCCGCAGAGATCTCAATAAAATCACCCATGTCATCTTCAAAGCTATACAAAGGGCGGTTCGATATGCGATTCCAGTGGGGCTCATGGCAGTGACTCCGGCGGGATGTTACCAGCTGGCTGCCCTTTGTTATACAAATGGCCCGACATCGCGTTTTTGAGACATCTGTGCATCGCCACGTGGTAAAGCCATTGGCTTGTGTGAGTTTCTTGTTGTAAATGTAACCATCGAAGACAAGTTGGGCATTTTTCTTTTGGCTCCGTATGAACTGTACTTTGCCTAAGAAAAAGTAAATATATGTTTCCCATCTCAGTATAAATCACACTCTCAAAAAGTCGCAAAGCAATTAAAGGCTTATTAGTTATACTCTTAGTTACATCATTAATTACAATTCAATAGAGATGAGACTAGATTTTGTTCCTTTTATTTAGAAAAATATCTAGAAGAATATTACATTGGAAGTATTTTTCTCTCTCTGTGCACAAGAAGTTCAACACGAACCTCTCCGCCAACCGTCTGCACACTCATTGGTTCATACCTGAACTTGACGAAAGCTCTTATCCACAGCACTCTCGCATGTGGAACTTATTACCGGTTCCTCGCGTCCCAATCACCGCCATAGCAAAGACACCTACCATCACCCAACACCGAACGGCATAGTAAATCTCACCACCATATTTTACCGTTAATCCACACAACGAAGCACCACTTTCAAACACTACCGGATACACATTTTACCGCATCGTGAAAATTTTTATCCAATGTAAAATAAACTGTAGCAAAATATAGTGATACTCATCATACCCACCGTGCATGTCCATTTACCAACAATCCGTTCCAATTGGATTCATTATTTGAGTTCAAGTTGTCAATCTTCTCTGCCAGCTGGATTTCTTATCAGAAGAAAGTGTGGATTGAAGACATTCACAGATCGATCAATAGTTCTTCTGTCCTCAGACTTATTGTACAACAACACGAGAAATTTCTGTTGAAAAAACATATTGTTTAACTTTTTTGTATATACTATTTAAAATTTGTTTTACTTACTGCTTCAAGCGTCTCTGTTTTGTTGATTTCTCAGGTTTCACACATTTGATTTCTTATAATAAAATCACCACTAAATTGTATTTGAAACACACTCTTCACTTTTATCACTTTTTTTCTTGACTAATTTGGTGTAAAATTAAAATACGAATAACCAAAAAAACGTATCGAGCGTAATGTTTGTTTGTTGCGATTATGAGAATTCGTTTTGCATCAAGTATTATTTCATTCAAGGTATAACTAAAATTTCTCTTTCAGACTCAAAATTGAATTGACTAATTAAATAAAATTGAATTTCATTGTAAATAGTGCACCAAAAACACAAATATAAAGCAAACTAAGATATTTGGCAAGAAATTTTGAGAAAAATAAATTTGGAAAATCCATAAAATTTGATACTAGTCTTTAAATAATCATTCAATATCTAAATTAATTGTTCGAATTTTCAATATTTCTCATATTTTGAGCTAAATTTGCGTATCGAATCATTTATATCTTAATTACTAGCATGTTTTATGGAATAATTTTCTTATTATATACATATTGAGAAACTAATTTCGTAGGCTGGCACTGTGCAGAGTTTAATTTCTTCTTTCAAATTCAAAATCTTTGTTCCACTGTTCAATAAATAAACTACTGTATTGATTGGTGTATAAAATTATCTTTCCAAGTGTAAATTCATATTTTGTAAGTTGTTAAAATAAATGCATGAAATGATTTTCTTTGACCACCAATTAATACAGCATGTTAACATTTGTTATCACCTACCTGCATAATCAAAGTGACATTCAAAGTTTATAAAATGTGTGTGTGTGTTTGGAATGAAAATAATCTTGCTATCGCGCACGTTAGCATGTAACATCAATGATCCCGCGACTTGTATTGTTAAAATATTTACCAAAAATAGTGTAATATTTGTATCACTAGCGCAAATGCAATGGAACAAAGACTCTGCCACAGACCTCAGAGATGTGAAAATTGAAAAGGATCCAAGCAAAAGTGCCTACAGCCACTTCGTTTCTCTCTTGTCGCACTGAATATTGACACTAACCTTGGGCTTCAGCAACAGATTGATCCCCTTCGGCGTACGATTCTCCAAATCCAGATACATTTGCCTTGGCGTTTGACTCGTCGTTCTCCGTGAAGTAGGATTCGTCATATTTCATGTCGCCGTACGTGTCCTCCTCCACATAGGTCGCCTCGCCTTCCTGCTCAATATCCTCAGCCGTGTCCTCAGCATATTCTTCAACGGGTTCCGCTTTGGCCGACAGCGTTTCAGTGATTGGCAAATCAATGAACTCCGCGTCTGACTTCTCCGAGATGCGTGTCGTTGCCGATGTGTCTGCCGCTTGTTCAACAGTCTCAATGGTCTCAATCTTCGACCTCTTGCTCGACGGTATTGACTGCAGGGCGATGGTTTGGCGCGGAGCTGAGCGCTTTTGTGTGTGCACCTGAATCATCTGCCTCTCATCGGCACTGTCTTCAGACTCCATTTTGTACGTTGTTCGTGTCACGGTGCGCTGCTGTGTGCGGACCCGTGAAGGTGATGATGCGGATGAATGTGATGGTGTGGCGACTTTGGTGGGCGAACTCGGCGGTGGGGCTGTGTCACCCTGCAAACCATACAAGAAAATGCAAAACCGTCAGTTCACATTTCTCAGAGACACAAGATGCCAAAAACTTACAGAATCAGTGAGTCCTTTAATCTGCAGCGCTTCTGCTGTACTAATAAATGCTGGCAACGCCTCCTGCTTCACATTCACCTCTCCGCAGTACATGAACTGAATGAGTTCCTTCAGCGCGGAATGGGTGACGTCTTTGAGGAATACTGCAATGCAAAGGGAGGAAAAAAATAAACACCCGTGAAAATTTCCCTTTCACACCACACAATTTTTCTCATATATATCATTCTCAGAACTCACCAAATGCGTGCTGATTGGCGGGCATGTTGGTGAACATCTTGCGAAAGTAGGGTGAGCACACAGACAGCACAAGTCGATGCGCTTTAACGAGTTGGCCCTCAGCCGCTAGCGTCACGTCGACGAGATCTCCATTCACGAGCGACTCATGAAAGCCCGCCGAGAGATTTGTGTTGAAATTGTTCCAACACAGAGAGAATAGTTCTTCGTCCGCCATCTTGTAGGCGAATCAACGCTTCACTGTTAGGGAGAGAAAAAAAATTACATAATCTCCATTTAGCGGGAAAAACTACACAACGAGGCAATTTTACAATTATTACACGTAAAAGATGAAAAATACACATTTTATTCCCCTTTCGATGCGTTGTGCCCACACACCAATGAAGCCACTTCCCCTTGACTGTGTGCGTGCTAAATCGAGAGAAAAAAAGCCCACAAAACCAGCCTCAAACTGAAAATCAATATAGTGACGCAGGCGTCAACCAAGCCAAGCCATCTTTCGCGCGAATGGCGTTCAATTCTTCAATGCCTCGCTTTGTGAACAGCGAGGTGGGAAAATGCTTAAGCGCCCCCAAAAAAAAAGCCCCCGCAAAATGCTCCATGGCATCGCGTAAACAATAATATTTGGGAAATATTATTCAATCGCGCCATTTTTCGATTATGGCAAAGTCGCAGAAAAATTATTCCACTTTTTCGAGAAGAGCAGAGACGCCCCATAAATGTACCGTTTCGAAATTTCAACAATGGCGTCCCAGAAATTCCACTCCTATTTTCCTCAATTTCTCACTAAATAATATATCTAGCGAAATGGAAATTTCACCAAAGTGCGCCACATACCTTTGGTCAATCAATAAAAGTTGTTTTATCGCACTGATCACTTGCTAAAATACACCTTTTTTCACTCAAACGCGGAGCGTACACGCAACACGTCTAAACACTCGAGCCACTTTATCCAGAATGACGAAGCCAAGCGAAGGCAACTGTGGCGAACTACAATACTCGCGTGTACATAAAGCTTCCGCTCAAAGAAGATCGACGCTGATTGGCTGAACGCTCAACGGTCTATTTATTCGACGCTTGGCGCGTTTTTCCTCAATTTGAACTATTAATTCTCCACAGCAATGGAAATTCTTCTCGGAAATACATGATTTCCCTAGGGAAGAACAGGAAAAGCCGGGTTATGAAAATACTATGTGCTTTCTTGAAGATCTTCCAGGTGGACTCAAGATATAGCGAAGAGAATATGACGAAAACCCTGGCGAAAGATTGCAGTATTTTTGACAGTCCGGAAGAATGATAACTGCAGGAATCTTCAAATCACTGAAAAGCACAATTTTCCTCTCCTTCCGCAGAGGGATGGCTTTCACAGAGGCCAAGATACGAGTGGAGGATGTGAATATAAACTATGTGAGAGTCGGAAGTGGTGATAAGGCTGTTCTTTTGATGCCCGGTGCTTTGGGATCTGCCCGGACAGATTTCGGTCCGCAAATCGACCAACTTCCCAGTCTTCTGCCCAATTACACAATCATCGGATGGGATCCTCCAGGCTATGGGAAGTCAGTTCCACCGAGAAGACTGTTCACGGTGGATTTCTTCCACAATGACGCAAAATATGCCCACAAACTGATGGAGAAATTGGCCTTTCCCACCTACTCGATCCTTGGATGGAGCGACGGAGGAATTACCGGCCTCATCCAGGCTGCAAAACACCCGGGAGCTGTGGAAAATCTCGTGATATGGGGCTCAAATGCATACGTGGACCCAAAGGAGGTCCAAATCTATGAAAGTGAGTAGATTTTAAACATTTAATGGGTGAATTCAGCAAGAAAATCCTCATTTGCAGGCATTCGTGATGTCAGCAAATGGTCAGAAAGGATGAGAAAGCCAATGGAAGAAGTGTACGGCAAACAGGAATTTCCCAAACTCTGGAGCGAATGGATTGATACCCTTCTCACGATATACAAGGAAAAGGACGGAAACCTCTGCAAGGAACTCTTGAAAGACATTCACTGTCCAACGCTGATCCTCCACGGCGAAAAAGATCCAATGATTGTGCCTGAACATGTGCCGTTTTTGATGGACAAGATCAAAGGGGCTCGTCTACGCAGCTTCCCAGACGGCAAACATAACATCCACCTTCGTTATGCCCAGGAATTCAACCAGGAAGTGGCCAATTTCCTCATCAAATCGCCAAAATTGTAATTTGTTGACATTTTCCGAAATAATCGGAGTGTCTATATACAAACCGACCCGGCTGTGCGGTGAATGTTTTTTACCATTTTTCAAAATCAAACTTACGCTCAATGAAAGCATATGAGATTTTTCTTCACGTTTTTATTTTTCCCACACAGTTAAATAAAATACATAATAAATGCCTTTATTACGAATGGTTTTCTTTCTCACTGACGTATTTGCTTTTTGGGCAGAAATTCCGGAGAGCTCGTCCAGCCGGGTTATTTACTTAACGTCACCGCGAATCGACATCAAATCGCGTTTTTCGTGCTGTTCTTCAGAAATTGTGCTTCTTTCCCTTTTTCCGTGCAAATATCTCGTGGAAAATGCCATCAATAGAAGCGGAAAGTGCCCCTGGCACTGGTGATGCACCAAGAGATGAGAACAGAACGCTCTCAGGACCGATAATCGGAATAATCTATCCTCCGCCAGAGGTTAGAAGTATCCTTTTTGCCAACAAAAACATTTCCAAACGTTTTCACTTTCAGCAATTTCTTTAGCACAGTGATTTCCTTAATGACATGACAAAGATATCGTTGATAAGACTGCCAGCTTCGTGGCGAGAAATGGACCTGAGTTCGAGGCTCGCATCCGGCAGAATGAGATCGGAAATCCCAAGTTCAATTTCCTGAATGCAGGCGATCCCTATCACGCCTACTATCAGCACAAGGTGGTGGAGTTCAGGGATGGGAAGACCAGCGATGCCGCCGCCCATCTGCCGGCGGGGATTCAGAAGCTCTCTGTGAGCTCATCGGCGCACCAGAAGCAGCAGGAGCTGCTGAAGCAAGTGGCTGAGCAGCAGTTTGTGCCCAAAGATCCGCCGTCGGAGTTTGAGTTCATCGCTGATCCGCCGTCCATCTCGGCCCTGGATCTGGACATCGTGAAGCTGACAGCGCAGTTTGTGGCCCGAAATGGGCGGCAATTCCTCACGAATCTCATGAATCGCGAGCAGAGGAACTACCAATTCGACTTTCTCCGGCCGCAGCATTCACTCTTCCAGTACTTCACGAAGCTCCTGGAGCAGTACACGAAGATCCTGATTCCGCCGAAGGATCTGATGAACAAGCTGAAGAACGAGGCAGCGCCGGGAAAGAGCAGCATGAGTGTGGTGCTGGAGAGCGCCAAGTATCGGGCGAACTGGATTAAGTATCAGGAGGCGCAGCGCAGGCGCGAGGAGGAGAAGGTGGAGCGCGAGAGGGTGGCTTATGCCCAGATCGATTGGCATGATTTCGTGGTGGTGGAGATTGTCGACTATCAACCCTACGAGACGGGCAACTTCCCGCCGCCAACGACGCCTGACGAAGTGGGAGCGCGTGTGCTGATGGAGGAGAGAATTCACGAGGACAACGACATAGAGATGCAGATCGAATCGGACGATGAGTCCAGTGCCCCGTCGTCAGGCGTGAAGCTGTCCACAATGGAGGATCGCACGAGCATCAAGTACACCTCGTCGAAGGACAACAATCAAGTGCAGGACATGGATGAGGCGTCTAGTGATGAGGATGAGCGCGGAGGATCCAAGGCGCAGCCGTCAGTGGCTGCTCCTCTGCCGCCCACGCATGACAAGGTGGTGGTGAAGAAGTACGATCCCAAGCAAGTGCACAGCGTGGCGAAGCCCAATCCTGTGTCGGATGACTTCCTAATATCGCCAATTACGGGCGAGAAGATTCCGGCTTCGAAGGTGGCTGAGCACATGCGCATTGGATTGCTGGATCCGCGCTGGGTTGAGCAGAGAGACAAGCACACGGTGGAGAAGCTGACACAGGACAATGTGTACGCAGCGGGAACAGCCATAGAGGCGAGTCTGAAGCAGTTGGCTGAGCGTCGTACGGATATTTTCGGTATTGGCGATGAGGAGACGATGATTGGTAAGAAATTGGGCGAGGAGGAGACCAAGAAGGACGACCGTGTGACCTGGGATGGCCACACGTCCAGCGTTGAGGCAGCCACGAGGGCGGCTCGAGCTAATATCACCCTGGAGGATCAGATTCATCAGATCCACAAAGTCAAGGGACTGCTGCCGGATGAGGAGAAGGAGAAAATCGGGCCGAAGCCTGTGACTTCGTCTGGCAACATGGGTTCCAAAGGGCAGCACGGCATGTCATCTCAGTCCTCGGCGTCGCAGCCGACAATTGTGGTGCCACCGAAGCCACCGGTGATGTCTCACCAGGCGCCGCCGCTGCAACATCCCCATCCCAATCCCGTTCCTGTCATGATGATGCCAATGCGTCCGCCGCCAATGATGCGTAAGTGTTCTGTTCGTCTCTCAATTCACTGTATCTGATCTTATTGTTCGCCTTCCAGCGTCTCCCTTCCAAGTGGGCTTCTTGCCTCAGATGGGGCCACCGCAGAATGCTCCAATGCCCGGTCCGCCACTCATGGAGGCGCCACAACAGCCGCCGCCAATGCAGCAGCCACCGGATGATGAGCCGCCGAGCAAGAAGTCCCGCACGGAGGATCACCTCGTGCCCGAGGCGCAGTTCCTGGCTCGGCACAAGGGCCCCGTCACTATCCAAGTGCAGGTGCCAAACATGTCGGAGAAGCCCGAGTGGCGGCTCAACGGACAAACGGTGTCGGTCACGCTGTCGCTCACAGACACTATCACGGCGCTCAAGAGCAAATTGCTGGATGAGACTGGAATGCCGGCGGCCAAGCAGAAGATCTCGTACGAGGGGATGTTCTTCAAGGACTCCAATTCGGTGGCGTACTACAATCTGCTGAGCGGGGCGACGGTTCACTTGGCTCTGAAGGAGCGCGGCGGCAGGAAGAAGTAGATCAAGAAGTAGACACTGTAATTTGGCATTTTATTGGCAATTAAATTCGAGACTTCAATCATGGATGTAAGCCCAAGATCATCTTCAGAGATTCAACGTTGGAGAGGCTGCGAGGCGGAATGTGACGCCGCGATGCGAAATATTTCAACGCAATACTCCAAAGATTCTGAAAGCGCACTTCGCAGAAGCGCCGCAAGGGGCACTGCAGTAGTCATTGTGTCAAAATAATAATTGGAGGCTGCTTTTGTTTGCCAAGTGGTTGGAAAAAGTGGCAAAATGCGTCGAATTTTCATAACATAGGCGGAAAATTGTGTGTGAAAGTGCAAAGATGAGTTCTCTGAAGGTAATTGTGGCCGTCCGCGTGCGTCCCTTCAATCAAAGGTGAGAATCTGTGAGGGTACAGTTACGCTACTATGACGTCATTTTTCGTATCACTGAACTTCCTCCCCCTCTCGAGAGAGGAAGAAATTTCCATTGTAGATATCCAAGAATAATCTCGCTTCACGCACTGTGATCTCGAGTGTCTTGTTGTCGAGCGGAGGAGGCCCTCTCACTCGTGATTTACCGCTTGTGCATGTCTCTTGCAGGGAGCTCGACATGGGGGCCAGCTCGATTGTCCATATGGACGGGAAAAAGACGCGGCTGGCGAAGCCGCGGATGCCCGGATCCAATGGGGCGGCGCTGTGCAGGGATGCCCTGTCAAAGGACAACTTCAACGAGTTCACGTTCGACTACTCGTACTGGTCCTTTGACCACCACGATGACCACTACGTCTCACAAGAAGAGGTGTACGAAGATTTGGGCACTGATGTAATTAACTGCGCATTTCAAGGTACATTAACTCAACAGAGAATTGTTACCCAACAGAGATTGCTGAAATGCTTTTCATGATTTCTTGCAGGCTACAATGCGTGTGTTTTTGCGTACGGCCAGACGGGAAGTGGCAAGACCTTCACAATGATGGGAAATGCAGACAATCTGGGCCTCATCCCGAGGATCTGCAAGTCCCTGTTTGCCAGAATGAAGGTGGGCCAGGAGGCGGGCACGGGCTACAAGACACACGTGAGTTATCTTGAGATTTACAATGAGCGAGTGAAGGATCTGCTGGGATCGAACTCATCCACTCATGGTTTGCGTGTGCGTGAGCACAAGACCACCGGGCCGTATGTGGAGAATCTCTCGCAGCATCCCGTGAGTGATTATGAGGAGATTAAGGAGTGCATAACCAAAGGCAACATCCTCCGCACGACAGCCAGCACCAATATGAATGACACGAGCAGCAGAAGTCATGCGATCTTCACCATCACCTTCGTTCAAGCGGGCTTCACTGATGACATGCCCAGCGAAACGGTGTCGAAGATACACTTGGTGGATCTGGCGGGCAGTGAGCGAGCGAATGCTACGGGTGCCACTGGACAGAGACTGAAAGAGGGGGCGCACATTAACAAATCCCTGGTCACGCTGGGCAGTGTGATATCCGCACTGGCGGAGCAAACTAATCCCACGAACAACAAGCGCATCCTCTACATTCCCTATCGAGATTCAGTCCTCACGTGGCTCCTGAAGGACTCTCTGGGTGGGAATAGTAAGACCATAATGATTGCCGCTATTTCACCCGCCGATTGCAATTATGGCGAGACACTGAGCACTCTCAGGTACGCCAACAGGGCTAAGAACATCATTAACAAGCCCACTGTCAACATTGATCCCAATGTGAAGCTGATCAGGGAGTTGCGAGAGGAGATTATGAAGTTGAGAGCCATGCTGACGGTGGACAATGTGGAGGAGTTGACGTCGAAGGTGCTGGAGGATCTGCAGAAGAAGGAGGCGCAGGAGAAAGTCCTCACGGAGGAGTGGACAGAGAAGTGGCGAGAAGCTCAGACAATTTTGCGGGAGCAAAAGTCTCTGGGATTGCGAAAGTCTGGCTATGGTGTGATTCTGGACTCAGAGATGCCGCATTTGATTGGCATTCATGATGACATCAGTACAGGTGTGACGCTGTATAGTTTGAAAGAGGGCGAAACGAGCATTGGCACAGATGAGAATGACAATCCGCAGGATATTGTGCTGTCCGGTGTGGGAATTCAACCTGAACATTGTCGCATAATTCTCTCTGATGGCATTGCGACAATATGGCCAAAGTTGCCGGCACAGTGTTGGCTCAATGCTAATCTCATTGAAGAGCCCACGAGAATTTCACAGGGAGACATTCTCCTCTTGGGCCGCACGAATATGTTTCGGTACAATAATCCCGCAGAGGCGGCGAAGCTGCGAATGGACTTGAACAGATCACGCCTGGATCTTTCACGTCTCTCCCTCATAGCGGCGTCCAGGGAGAATCTCAACACCAGCTTCATGAGTGACGATGAGTCACCGTTTAGGCGTGAGAAGGTGTATTGTCCGCAAGAGATGGTGTGTCGAGAGGATGTGGAGGTGCAGGAGGAGAATCGCAAGATACTGGAGACAATAGGGAGTGCTCTGAAGCAATTGAATGCTGAGCGGAGTCAAATGCATCATCAGCATCGGATGAAGGTGGCCAAGTTGTCGCGAGAACTGAATGAGTTGGTGCAGCAGAAGAAGAGCCAAGAGGCAATCTTCCTATGCAGAGAACAAGAGTTAAATGCTCGTCGAGAGATGCTTTTGTGGGAGAAGAGCAATGAAGAGGTTCAGGTGAGTCATTAACACCCATTTTATACAAACATGTTAACTGCTTCTTTATCCCCTAAAGTGCTTTATTCATTTCTCTTTATGCTAATTTATGTTTTTATTTTTATTCCTTGTGGTTTTTCTTTGTTGAAAATATAGATGGAAATTATGATTAGGCAAAAGTGCGCATTGCAGGCGCAGCTCGATTTGAAAAAGCGAGACTTTTTCGAATATGTAGCCAGAGAATTGCAAGAGCTGTCTGATTGTGGTAAATTAGATGAGGTATTTATTATTTTTATTTTTACCCACTGACACATTCACAATTATACTTTGCTTTTTGTACAAAAAATTTATGATTGTGTGTTTCTTTTCTTTGAGGGCAGTAGAGACTCATCGTGTTTCTTTCTCTCTCTCTCTTTGCAGCATGACATTAAGATTTTAGAGGACAATCCTCTGCCGGAGGACGCTAGCAATCTACTTTTGAATGCAACACGGAATTTAGACAATTCTGCGGCGCAATTCCTCAAAGAAACTGTGAAAAGAAACGTGAGTTGAAGTATATTTTTTCTATCATCTCTATTTCTGTACAAATGTTACTTTATTTGCTGTTGTTGTTGTTGTTGTGATGGAGAGAACATGAATTCTTTACTTTTGCATGTCAGGGGCACATTTTGTCTTTTTTCTGATGATCGTGAAAGTGAACATGAGAGAAGAGAGAGAAAGAAAGTTTTGTGCATATCGAAGTTGTAGTAAATTTATAGCAATTAAAGCCCGTGAAAAAAAAAGATCTTATGGCTGATAGTGAATTTACACCAAAAGATTTCTTTCCTTTTTACGCTTGAAAAATGTTCAATGGTAAAAACTTGCTTACAAAATGATGAGTTCAGGGAATGATAGCGTCCAAGAGAGGTCAATATTGTTGTATAAATTCTTATACAATCTGTCAGAAATTGCGGCGCAACTTGAGATAGAGAGAGAATGTGTGTTTGTAGATCACACAATAAAATATCATTTATCGATTTATTAAGAGTAAGATTGCTTTAGGTAATATTAGCAATGATATGTGAAAATTCACTGCTTTAATAAACTGTATAAAATTGTAATTTTCACAAGTTTCTAAATGATAAAATTGCACAATATAGTGTGAGATGGAGAATAAATTTATCAAGATGACACAATTTAAGAGCAAAAAAAAACAGTGTTGCAATTTAATGAAATGTTAAATCTTTGCAGAAAGACGAGATTGACAAAATGGAAAAAGCTTTAATGGAGAAAGACCAAATTCAATGTGAAAGTGATAAGAAAATGAAGATATTAGATGGAAAGCTGACTGACTTAGATGCTGAGAATCAGGAACTCTTACTCGAAAGATCTCATATTGATATTGATGCTCTCAATTTGAAGAAACAGAGGTGAAATTGTTGTCTTGTTGCCAAATTGAATGGTTTGTCTAATGATTTTTATCTTAATGTTTGCAGCATGTCACTTAACTTGAAGAAGACTACAGATGCTGATGCCCAGACTGATATGCTCAATGTTCCGGAGGAGCTGAAGACACTGGACACATCGGAGACATATCACACAGCCACGTCAAATTGCTCGATTCCGTCGCAGCTCCTCTTCACGCCGGAGCCAGAATCCAATCCTTGCGAGCCATGTTCTCGACATGGGATCATGAGTGACAGTGGAGTGAGTGTTGAGACGAATAAGACGCATGACAAGTCACCCAAGGAGATCATCATGAAGCAGTGCGAAGAGGATCAATTGTCGTGTCTCTCGTGTGAGAATTCTAATGGTTCAGACACGGGAATTCAGTTGCAGAAGTTGCGAGAACAAATTGCCTCGCAGAAGGCGCACATCATGAAAACTCTGGAGGCGGATTGTAGTGACAAGCGTGAGCTGGATGAGCTTATATTTCATCTGCAAGAGCTTCAGAAGCAGAAGCAATGTCTCAAGACAGAATTGGAGTCATCGATTCAGCAGACAGAAGAGCACAATGATTTGCCAGAGAGTCTCAATGGCAGTGACGATTGTGCAAATTCGTCAAATATTGCTCCGATGGGATTGTATGAGAATTCACTGTATGGCGCAAATACAATTGGCCAGTCGCTCTCGTCGATTGAAACGGCGTATCAGCAGCAGCAGGAGAGCGAGAATCAAGTCAGTATCCCAAGTTTCATCATGCGTGGAGCTGGCAAGCAGACTCACTACGAATATGAGGTGAAAGTGTGTCTGCCAGACGGCCGATGGACACTCTTGCGACGCTACAGTCGCTTCCGAGAGCTGCACAACAGCATGAAGAATCTCTATGGGGAGAAGGTGAAGGATATTCCCTTTCCGCGACGCGAATTGTTCGGCTCGAAGAGTGAGAATGTGGCCAAATCACGAAGGCGATACTTGGAGGCATACTTGCGACGACTCCTCGTGGTGTGCGCGAAGATTCCTCAATGTCCAATCTACGAGGGTGTCGGCGGATGTGGCGTTACCAAGCAGAGTCTCGTGGAGTTTTCCGCCTTCTTCAAGAAGGGACTCTTCGAGTCTGGCAAACACGGCACTGGCTGATGGGCTGAGATGTCATTGCGACTAACGATACCCCGCGAAATTACTTCCTTATCTCTATTCATAATTATTATTGCGCATTTTATCATTTTATCCCTCACATTTATCACACTATCAAGTATTATTTTTGAATACGAATTTATCTTAGCGTGTATCTCTGCAATATTTTCATACGTTCTTTTTCCGTAGTGAGAGAGAGAGAGAGAAGGAAAACTTTTTTTTTATACATCAACTGTGATTGTCCTTAAATGAAAATATTTACCGTGTTAAAGAGTGGAAAAGAAGAATATTTAAAATTTTGTCCTAAACATTCTCTATAAATATTGTATCTAGAATTATAATTATAATTGATATCTAATAGTTATTTAATATATGCTGACGATTTAATGATTTTCATCAAAAAAATACACAAAAAAGAAAGATCCATGAAATCCAGAAAACTTAAGCAGTTGTTAGTGAAGAAAATCCTTGAAAAAATGACAAAACTTTAATAGCGCGTTCTGCTCTGATATTTTTAAGTGCTGATAAGAGATTGTTTAAAATCACAATTTAATGACGCGGAGCTCCTTAAGCTACAAATGTTGAGAAATGTTGTTTTCCCATCGTTTCCAGTCTTGTAACATTTTCCAAAGTAGATTGTGCACCAATATTTTACTCAATTGAAACATAGAAAACTTAACACAGAGAGCGAAGATAAAAGGAGGAAAAAGTGCCTAAAAATTGTAAAATTCTGGGTGAAAAGAAAGTGTTTTATTCGTAAATTGTAGATAGAAAATTGTTTGACAATAAAATCTGTGTGACGAATTCACTTCACGATGTCTTCTTGCTTGGATGTTTCAAGGATTGACCTGAGCAAAGAAGCCACCTTTGCTTCCTGACACTTTGCCTGAGCGATGAAGAGGTCCAGATCTTTGGGAGTCACAGAACTGCCGCCGGATTTGTAGACGAAGCAAATGTCGGAGTTGCAGGAAGTCACTGTGGCGACACTGCTGGCCAGTTCCTCCTCCTCAGCAGTGGGATCGGTCACGACGGTGCCGTCGTCGAACACCATGGAAGTCGTCGAGATGGGCAGCGATCGCACATTCAGCTTCCGCCGGTTTTCATTCTCAACTTTGTACGTCTTTGAGTTTCTGTCATACACAACCGTCGGCAGGGTGCACGTGTGAAGCGCCCCCATGACAGCCAGAGTGGCAGCATCCAGCAGTGCCCCGTCATAGTTGAAGCAGGAAACGTCGCAATACAGAACCCACGCCAATTTCTCCCTCTCAACGCACAAATCCTTCAAGTCGACACACTTGGAGTTCACCAAAATGTCCATGAGGTTTTTGCTAAACACCTGAGCCTCATCCGTGGGCGGTCCCGGACGATATTTTGGCGAGCAGAGTGGCGTGAGTTCCACATTGGGCACCAGGTAGCCGGAATCGGGCTCCGCAGGACGAGGCACTGCCAATTCTGCCTTAATTCCGCACACCACAGTTGTCTCTCCATACTTCACTATAGCCGAGCCATCGGCTGTGCCAATTGAGTCGACATTCACAGATATTGGACGGTATTCCAGGAACTTCCGGCCATCCGGACGAACGTTTTGGCTCAAGTGATCGCGATAGTATTTCACGGGGTGAACAAGTCTAGAAAAACAAGTCAAATCAATCAACCCACAGCGAAATGTGATGCCAGATATTCTCAGGACTCACTTGTACAGAGATTGTGACTCCATATCGCTTGGAAAATACTGAAAACACCGAGGAAAACACTCAGTCCTTCACAGGTGTTTTTGTTTACACTCAAAACTGAGGTTATGAATGGAGTTGTCAAGCGGCACACGTGATTATTCCGGAAGATTTCCGGCACGTGAAACTCCACGCGAGAGTGTTTTTTTCTCGGTAAAAACTGGGTGAAAACCCAAAGAAAACAGTGAAATAATGCAGCAAAGCACGGCAGAGGTGGCGAGACTGCCACAGAAGCGCTACTATAGACAGAGGGCACACTCGAATCCCCATTCTGACCATACATTCGATTAGTGAGTAACATGTGTTTACATTTCCCACGGAATGTTGTCATTTTGCAATAGAAAACAAGTTCAGTTGCATGCGAAAATTAATTAAACTTGACCAGAAATCAATGCCAATTGCATGGGAAATCCATTGACTGCTTTTTTTTCCATGCAGTCCATATCATCCTGATGACATGGTGTGGCGGAGTTTGTATCCAAACATTGGGGATCAACAAGTGGAGTTTCTGGACATTGGATGCGGCTACGGAGGCTTCCTGAGTGTGTATCTGATATCTGTGAAGCACAATCATGTTCACAAGACTTATTCTATTTCTCATCCTCTGCGTCAGTTGAGCTGGGAAGGACATATCCAGAGAAATTCGCCTTGGGAGTGGAGATAAGAGTGAAAGTGTCGGACTACGTGATGGACAAGATAAAAGCACTGCGAGCAAATGAACAGGGATCTTATCAGAACATCGCCTGTATCCGCACAAATGCCATGAAGTACTTGCCCAACTACTTCCACAAGGGTCAATTGACGAAGATGTTCTTTCTCTATCCGGATCCGCACTTCAAGAAGGCCAAGCACAAGTGGCGGATCATCAATTCATCGCTGTTGACGGAGTACAGCTACTTTCTGCGCAGCGGAGGGATGATCTACACAATAACCGACGTGGAAGATCTGCACCAATGGATGGTGAAGCACATAACTGATCATCCCAACTTCCAAAGGATTCCTCTTGAGCAATTGGTGAGATTGAATAGGGTAGAATAGAGTTTTTAGCTCAATTTTGATTGTTTCTTTCATCTTTCCTTCCCAGGTTGATGATCCACTGGTGGAGAAACTGTACGAGACAAGCGAGGAGGGCATGAAGGTGTCGCGGAACAAAGGAAGCAAATATGTGGCAATTTTTCGACGACTTTGAAGAGATTCTCCAGACTCAATTGACATTATACGCTGAATTTTGTATTCTTATAACAAGGAAATAAGACACAGAAAACGATTCAGTGAGATTTATGCTTAATTATACCAGACAGATTACTCTGCAATCGTTCACGCAAGTTTTCACAGTGTTTATGGTAAGGAAAAAAGTCAATTTGCATTTGATATTCTTCATAAACAACAACATTCCTTGCGCGAACTCGTTTGAGTGCTAATCAAGATTGTCACTTTCATCATATGTTGTTGCAATTTTTTCCTCATCCACACAAACATTTGTTCTGATGACACAACGTGTGCAGATGATTCTGAGGAAAAGTACTAAAAATCTCTCATAAAAATTGCAAAAAGTCTCCTTAAAGTGTCATTGGCTGCCGAAATAAACAATTAGTTTGTCAACAAGAACACATTATAATATATTTCCCTAGAATAGAATGAAATGGAGGAAAAATAGAGAAGACAGTAAATTTCTTTAGTTGGTGTGTAGAAAAATATTTTAATTTAAATTCACATAATCCATGTTTCAACACACAACAATGGAGAATTGCAAGCTTGTTTATTTACCAATGCAGACACCACAAAATAGCCACTCTTCATTCGTGCATAATAAGTCTTACTTCTTTCAAAACTATTTATGAATTTATCACGTTGAGGTGAGATTGCATTTTGCGCACTTGAGAAATATTTATAGTAAAAAATATTTTTCAGCTTGATTAGTCTTAAACTGGTTGCATATCAATGAAAATTTTGACGTCACTTTTCTATAGTTCCGTCTTAAATCGTCTTTTATTTCTTGATATTCAACATAAAATCGTTAGAAGCAATTTTATAGTAAGAGAGGTTTAATTGCTACACTTGCCGAAAAAAGTACACGGGTTTTTAAGATGAACTTCGTGGGCAACACGTGTAAGGTACATTTCAGGTTTTCATAGGCAAATCATTGACTTGAGACGTCGACAAAGGCAAATTTTGTATTTTCTGCAATTCACAAATTATATTGTGTGTGTCTGGATCAAAGGTTGATTTCACTTAAAAACGTAATAAAGGACAAGGTCAGTGTATGCCAACATCTTTTTTCTCTACTTCCATACTTAAATTCATTCACTTTGGCCAAATATACAAGAAAACTTCATGCTCGAGCGTTTGTCGTCTTTAATGAGTGGTCTTCAATCGTCTGTAATTTGCAGTAAAAACAAAATGGCATGTGTGAATGCAAAAGAGACAAGAAACTGTGGCGTTATGTGAGTATTACAGCATTTTTGCAGTGCGCCGAGAGAGTGAGATTATCCCCGAAACACAGAATGCTTGTTGTCCATAAAGAAACATTGGAGAGCAACTCTGTGGCCACTTGAGCAGCAACAGTCGTGCAGTGTGGATCGACACATTTGTGCCCCCGAAAAGAGACCAAAAAACCCTGAGAGAAAAGTGACGAGACAGAGCGGAAGGTGAATTGGACGAAAGTAAAAGTGTTTGCGAGTGAAATTGGAGTGGGTTTGAAATGAAGGTAAAAGTGTTTTCTTTCCAAAAAGTGAATTTATATATATCCACGAAAGTGTTGACACACTTTCACCGTCGCGGTGCAACTCAGAAAGAGGGTCTCAAAGAGCTCTTGCCATCAGTGTGTTAATGGGCCAACCAGAAATCGAAAGTATGTGCTCTCAACTCTTCAGCATCGCAATCATCGCAATGATTATGTGAGCGCGCGCAAATTGCACTCGCGTCCCAGACACTGATGTCATGTCGCGCGTCCTGACGAGCAAATTATGCAATTCGCATCTCGACAGGTGAATCGAAAACTATGAAAAGTCGATTTATCACGAGGGTTGTTCAAGTGAAGAATCCACTTCAGCAGGAATATCAAGGAATGGATTAAATTCTTGATAAAATTAACATCAAAAACCGAAGGAATATGCGGAATATGTTGTAAATATCCTGTATTCCATAAACAATAAAGCGTTTAAAAAGAATTTAGGAGTAAAAACTTAGTGAGATAAAAGCAATTTTGATATAAAAAGAAATTGAGGGAAAAATGACGACTATAAAGGGATAAAATGAAGGAAAATAGAGGAAAAAGGCAAGAGAAGTGAAAAAGTGTTGTGAAAAAAAGCGATTTGAAGGAGAATTGAACCCGCGACACTTCATGATCTTGTGCTAAATTCTCTTATAGCTTTTTATTTGCTCTTTCTGTACAGAAAATTTTAAATTTTTATCTTATGAGACAATAGTAAAATATCATATTGCAAAGTCGAATATTCATTGTTTACGCTCTACAATTTTTCCATGAAAAATGTCTAAAAACTGCAGTGAAACACATAAAACGCCTTTTCAGTAAATAATTATAAATGTTCAGAATTATCCTTAAATGTTTTTTAGACTTTGAATGGATATTTCTAATGTATTTTAAATTTTATTCACTTGAAAACATTAAGGAAAATTTCAAGTGAAGTATGAAAAGTTTATTTTTTGGAACTAATTTCGATAAATTTGACTCGAAGACTATGAAAAATCGACTTTGGAAAGTAATATTTTCAAATTTTCCTTTAATTTCTCCATATTTTAATCAAAAAAATTCAATAAATACCAATGAAATCAACTCAAATATTCACAAAATAATAAATACAGAGCAATATTTGCACTTTAACGGATCATTTGAAGGCGTTTTGAGGGTTTTGAAGTAAATTTGGCAAATTTCGCAGCTTTTTTAACGCTGAATTTTGAACACGCGAGTCTGAAAAATGGCGATTTTGACTTTTCACAGTTTTCGAGGCACCCGTCGATCTTAAAAAGTGTGTTCAAAAGGCAGCTGAAGAGGAGGAGAGAGAAGAAAAAGCCGTGCTCAATTTGCCCATTGCGGACTGAGAAACCGAGAAATATTGCAATTGATTTATGTCGCGCCTTCGATGGCATTATGCAATTTTGACTCTTTTATGCACTTCTTTGTGCTAAGGGAGTGATTACCTAAAGTGGATGACTTGTGCTCACTGGTGGCTTATTTGCAATTTAATAATAATGTCCAAGATATTGGGACATCGCAGCTCTGGCGATCTTGCAAAATTGCATTCTTATGGTTATGAATATCGTCGGCATCGTTGATTTTACCGCCCATTCTCACATTGATGGAGTGATTTGTGAGGAATTAGACATTAGAAATTGCCACGAACAGGTTTTTTTTCCTGAACAGCATTGCTACTGTCAGATTCCTTGGATATTAGCGATGAAGCGATTTGGTAATTTCACACACAAAAACACTACTCAAACTTCTAAGGCGCCTTCGAGACCACTTGTGAGATGGTTTATGACAGATTACAAAGCGTTTTGATTACAAAAAATCATGGAAAAAATTACCTTGAACCCATTCGGCATTTCTGAGCATAAAGAATCGAAATTCCGCTTATGTTTAATACAAGAAGAACCAACCTAAAATAATCTACAATTTTTTCGCACATTTCTTCTGCACACTGAGAGAAAAATCGGGCTAGAATTTAATCAATGTTCATCTTTATTTTAAATGGTGTTTAAAATTATTCACAATAATTCAAGTCATTTTCATTCTTAAAACTAGCCTTTTTGGGCCAGAAAACTATTAAAACTTTTCATTCCTTGACTTTTGACCCAATTCGTAGGGAAGCTCTAAATTTCTGTATCAATTCAAATCCGTTTCAGTGTTAAAACCAGTATTTTTCCGCTTGAGACAAAACATTGGATAATTCCTTATTTTTATTCGCGACAAAGTTTTAAAATTATCAAGAAAATTCCTTGATTTTAGTCTAAGATTCATGCTAATTTCATGTTCATTTTTCATACTCATTTCAAGAACACTCGTTTCTTGGTGCAAGAATGTTTTTTTTCTGAGTGTCTTTGTGTTCTTGAGTGGATGAGAAAAAACAATTGTTCATCCATAAATTGAACCAGTTCCTGCCAATTGTCATTAATCAATCATCATATTTGGAAGCAATGGAAGAAATCTTCTCTCCTATCCTTGCTCCTATCTCTAATCTGTCGCCTATATTTCTGCCTGCAGGAGGTGCAGAAGGGAATAACAGCCGCGGACGATTACGTCTTCCAGCTGGATGACGATCTGAAGGATTGCGCTGAGCGCGAACTCCGCGAAACCAGTGCCGTGCGCAAGGCGGCAATTGAGGCGATCAGGCAGTGGTTGGCACAGCATCCGAAAATCCTCGCGACGCGCCTCGACGCCAACTTCATCCTGCGCTTCCTGCGGAACAAGAAGTTCAGCGTTCCCATCACGCAAGAGTGCATCGAGAGATATTTGCTGCTCCGCAAGATTCGCAATGGCGAAATGTTCATGAATCTGGACATGAAATCGCCAGCCGTGGCCGATTTGCTGGATTTGGGGTAAAAAGAGAATTTTATTGCTTGCTTGTGATGCTGATAAAACACATTTTTCTCTGCTTTTAGATACATTTTTGCTCTGCCAGATCGAGATCATCTGGGACGCAGAGTAATAATGCACCGACCGGGAGTGTTTAATATGCAGAAGCACAAGAACTACGATATGCTCAAAGTGCATGCTCTCACGTATGAGACTCTGCTTGAGGATGAGGAGAATCAAATTCGAGGTTTTGTCTATGTTGTCGATGCGGCGAAGATTGGTCTGCAACACTTGACGCTCTTCACACCCCAGGAAGCTGTCAGGATTGCCAAAAATGCAGGTAAATTGATTCAGAGTCAAAAAAATTGAAGGGAAAAAGGCGAAAAAAAATTGCGCAGCCGGCAGGATTCGAACCTGCGCTCGCAGAGCGAATCTGATTTCGAGTCAGACGCCTTAACCACTCGGCCACGACTGCGAACACATGGCCTGTGTCAAAGTTTTGCCGTATCATTGCGTCATCTCCCCATCGCGCGATATTCAAACCGCAACGGACGCGATTCACACTCGAAATCAATAAATTATTGGACTTTTTTTTGCACTTGCAGAGAGAACCGTCCCAATGCGCCACAAGAGGCTGATAGCATTCAACATCAATTCGAGCCTGAAGTTCGCCGTGGACTTTGGCATATCTCTCGTGAGTGAGAAATTCAAGAAGCGCGTCATTCTGTGCACAAATCTCGAGAGAGCCAATCGATATATTGACAGCAGTCTCCTCCCGGCTGAATACGGAGGAAACATGCCGATGGCAGAGATGATAAGTGAGTGGAAAGGCTTCAAAAACATTTATGTACTTTTCTTCTTTACTATTTCCTTTGCTTCACATTGCAGAGCTGTTCAAGAAGGAGCTGGAGGACAAGCAGCCAACCATCCTGCACAACGACAATATGAATCTGAGATTGGACATGTATCCGCCGGAAGCTCTCGAGGGATCTCTGGGTGCGATAAATCGAGCGTGTGGCGCTCAGAAAGACTCCGTCGGATCGACTTTCCACGGTTTGCAGGGTAGTTTCCGTAAGTTAGAGGTGGATTGAGTAACAAGAGAGACTTACTTGTTGCTGCGCTCTTCATATTTCCTTGTATTCTCATTTTATCCGTCCATTATTAAAGTAAATCTTGCCACACATTCAATGCTTGCATTCCACGTGAAAAGGCTCAAGTGTGCGGAAGTCCCTCCAGGTGGGCGGAAGGCAGTTGTGCAGGTGAAGTCCGCATTTCTTGCACGGGTCTGAGAAGAGAGTGATGTAGCTGTGAATCCACGTCATGAAGCTGCGCACGGCGAGCTCCGGAAGCGTCGGAGAGTAGAAGTGGAGCATTGCTGAGTGTGTGTGGTCGCGGACTTGCTGGAACACTCTGTGCCTGGACTCCGTCCAAAGGTCGTCCACGTCGTCCAGAGCTTCCTCGAATCCCTTCACGATCACCCACTCGATCATGAGGCCTTTGAACACGACGGCGGCCTTCAGGACTCTGCTGAGACTTATCTGGAGAGGACAAGCATGCGTGAGTTCTATCCGCAGATCGCACGAGGAGGCAAACTTACATGCAGGATCACATTTGTGGCGAAAGGCCTCCAGATTTTGAGGGTCATGTCGTTGAAGTTCCTGTCGATGGCCGTGAGCGCTTGGTCCACTTGCTGCGGCAGCACATTGTGGCTGGACGTGAGGGGACGCCGTCTCTTTGTGGAATTGGTGGAGTAGGATCTCTTCAGAGCGTTGTGGCTCAGCAGATTAGCTGCCAAGTTGCTGTGCTCCCGAATCTTGTCGATCCACTTGTAGCTGTTCACCAGTTGGGAATACAGAGCCTGGCGATCCTGAGTGGTTTCCTGGGAGAGGAAGGAAGAGTTGCCTAAGTTGAAGGGTCCAGCTGGTGGTGTGAGCACATTGATAGCTGCCTCGACATCCCTGCAAATGGGAAGAGCCAGAGAAGATTAGAAATATGTTTTGGGAAATCTCTGGGCGACAATCTAACCTCAAATTCATCGTCACGGCATTCAGTAAATCCTGCAATTCCAGCAAGTACTTGGCATCTCTTCCTTCCACCCCATGTTCAGCCCTCACTCCGCCACCCAGGGACTCAAAGATTTCGCCCACACTCGAGCGTAATTCCTTGATAGACGACAAAGCGGTGAACAATTGTTCAGTCATTTTGGCAAAATCAACAATACTGCGTAATGCTTGAGAAATCTTCCAGAGTGCGCTGCTGCGAGGGAAATTTTTCAGACCGCGAACGAAAATAATGGCGGGAATAAACGTTCCATTTCACGCTACTTTATTATTAGAATCTATTTTCTTACACTTCTCCAAACAATACTCATAGCCAATAAACGTGGCGACATTCACTGGAACTGCTCTCACAAGAAGCATGCAACTGCCGCGGAAAAGAGATCGCCAACCGCTCTTCTGCAAAATGAGGGGCAAATGATGATTTTGAGGGGAAAATCTTGCACTTGATCAATGGAAACTCACTTCCACAGTCACGGAGATGCAGTGGATCATGTTCTTGTAGACGTTAGGATTCGGCTCGGCCTGCATGATTGTCTTGATCACGTCGAATGGGATGACAAAGATCCAGGATAAAACTCCAGCAATTGATCCTGATATCGTCGTGAGAGTGAGTTCAAGATTGCTGTTGACACTCACGTCCTTCATTTCCGCATTCCTCCGCCTCTGCTCTTGGACGTACGGCACACATCCCAGGATCTTGAGGATTTGTTCATAAGCTAGCATATAAATTCCGTAAGGGAATATATCACTGTCTTTCAATAGGATTTCACTGCATTCGGCGACAGAGACTGCAAATCTTACCGACAGATCATTGGCGTGAGTCCTCTGTACAGTCCCAGGAATCCCTCAGTCTTCAGGATGTTGCTCAGGCACTCCCACGATCCTCGAGTCGTGCACGATCGCGTCTGCAGTCTGATCTTCACCAGCTCAATTGGATTCGCCACGAAGGCTTGCAGGAATCCACCGACTGAGCCTGCAATGAAGATGTGCTGCGGCTGAAGCTTCTTTCGCTTGTCCTCATCCGGAACATTGTGCTGGAGATTCCTCAGGGTGTTGCCGTAGATGCCGAAGAGCATGGAATTGAGCAGGCCCGTCGTGAGGACGGGAAAAGTCATTCCCCGATAGAAACCCTTCAGCTGAGTGGGAATTCTTCTGGTTAGAAGTTGTCCAACGGCTGGATTTCACTGCAAATCTTACCCCATTATTCATAACTATGATTTTGTAAATTGCCGTTCCAACACGACAATTTGACGCCTGTTGCCAACACTTTATCGTGTCTAGAGGATAACCCACGAGCATTCCACATGTTCCTGGAGATTTAAAGTCGAAACTTTCCATTAACAGACTGAGAGGTTGATTTAAAACACTATGAGCAATATTTTCATCACAAAGAAAGTAACAACAGAGAAATCTTCAAGTAAATTCTAAAAATATTTCACACGGTCACATATTATTATTACATCGTTGAACTTTTTGATTTTACATCTTATTCTATGAGTAATCTTAGACTTTTCTGATGCAAAGAAAAGCTTACAAACCGCCAAAACATCCAGCAAGGAAGTCACAATACACTAATTTCATTGAGGAAAATTCCAATGGAAATCAACTGAAGCTGTTCACAGTCGCGAAAATGTGCGCTCGGCAGAAGAACGATTTAGACACTGAGGCGATGATGCTGTGGAGATGAGGAAAACCGAAGAATCACGTGCTCTTTACACGTTGTGGCGAAATGGAACTATAATTAGAACTCTATAATAAATTGGGATCAATGTCAAGAATTTTTCCTATCAAGATGTGCAATGACAATTATTTTGGCGCATCGTTCATTGATAAATTCACCTCAACATCAGTGTGTTGGATTATAAATTTTAATGAATTTCATAATTTCTCTGAAAATTATATCATCTCAAGCTGAACAAATTCATTGGCGCCCAAGAGCTTTGTTGGCGGCGATCAAGAGTGGGAAGGCTTGCTTGTTGCAATCGCCATGGAAGTCATCCGTGTCTATCGTCCAGATCATCACGCCAGCCAATCCTTCACTCTTTGCGTACTGAGTCTGCAAGAAAGCACAAATTACTTCATCAACTCCACCTGATAATTCTGTCAATCAGTTTAGCAATTGAATTGAGTTGAAATGCAGCAAAAATTCATTTTTCTGCATTCATGCAGAAGTCGTTCGACGCAACTTGTTGAACAGAAGATATTTTTAGTAATAAATTCAGCGAATTATCATATTTAAATCCATTCACGTGGTTCTGCTTCCGTAATGAGATGCACTTTACTGAAAAGTCCATATTTGCTGAACAATTACTTCATTATTTCTTATCTTTCTTGCGTAATTTCTCACTAAACTCGATTATGTTGCATGAATGAAGTGGGGAAGAAAAAAATAATATTATAACATTTCCAATAACTGAGAAAATAGAGCAAATATTTTAAATTTATTGGGTTATAAAATAGCTTAGAGACTTTATAAAATACTCACCTTAGACGTCACAGTTTCTGCGTCATCGTAACTGACCCATTGATCGTCCTTGTAGGAATATTTGACGGCATTGTTCTTCAGATGAACTGTTGTCCACTGATCTTGGCTCATGGATTCGCAGATTTCATTGTAGCCCAGAAATCCTGCTTCCTGCAAGTACGGCCCAGCCTTTCCCGGGCCCTCAACATTCGCCCCAATGCCATGCTTCGATTTGTCTGCCAGCGTGTAGGATTTTCCGTAGGCAGGAATGCCCAGGACGAGTTGCTTCTTATCGCAGCCATTTCGCGTGTAGAACTGAACGGCATCGTGAACGGTGGGTCTGCTTGATGATTCTGACGATTCACGCTTCAGAGGTGAGTGAGTGCTCGTCTTGTTTGCCTCGTTCATGTCGTATCCCATGATCATGACGAGGTCAAGGTGTTTGCACACTTCCTCAACATCGTAAGCCTCTTCTATGATGCCAACTGGGGCGGCTAAGGCGGCAGTCAGAAGGCGCTTTCGCGGCTTCAGACGCTCTTTCAGCATCGCGAGCAACTTAGCGAAGTTCTCCTTATCAGCCGGAATGCCGCCACGATGCCCTGGATATTCCCAGTCAATGTCAAGCCCGTCAAAGTTGAACTGCACGAGATATCGCATGACGCGACTCACAAAGAACTCTCGCGACTCCTCAGTCTCCACCATCAGAGAGTACTTCTCCGATCCCTCATTCCACCCTCCGATGGCCAGCAGTGTCTTCACGCACGGATACTTCTCCTTCAGCCCAGTGAAGCTCTTGTATCCGCCGTTCGTGATGTCATTCGCGTAGTCCAGCGTATCCATGATTCCGTCCAGATTCAGTCCGGCGAAAGTGTACACAAGATGAGTGCAGTACTTGGGATCGATGTACTCTATGCGAAATGTGGCTGGCGATCGTCTGTACACCGCCCAGCTGGAGTAGTAGCAAACGACAACATTTCTCTCTGCAAAAGTACATCGTCAAATATTGATGGTTGTCTTCGGAGTTTCGTGAATTCTTCACTTGTTACCTGTTGGACAGTTTTCTGCCCAGGAAAAGCCTGTCAGAATGGACAAAGAGACGAGCAAAATGCCCAACATTTCACTCTCAGAGAACAGCACTCTTGGAGCCACGAAGAGGGTCAACTGAAGACATTTTTCTTGGCTTCTTTCGCCCAAAGCGCGCTAATGGTGTCCAATATCTCAAGATCGCTCTATCTTATCACTTCCTTTTACAACTTTTTCCCCATTCTCGATAACCATTTGGATAGATTCTGCAGCGCAGAACGCCAATATATACACTCAAAGGCATTTTATCACAATTGTATGCCAAATGAGAATAGATTGATTTTAGCAAATGACTGCGAAGAGTGTAATTTGAAAAGTCACACAAGAGTGATATTTGCACAGGGAGTAGTTAATATGCCTATTGTTCATATATTTAGTTGATTCAGTGATAAATGCAAAGGAGAGACTCTCGTGGACATCGACACTGTTTGCAAACAATATGCAAATATTGAACTTGAGTTTCTTAATTCAATTTAACAGAATACATATTGTGTAAGTGTTTCAACTTCTCGCGTTTTCTACAACAGAACTCTCTCTCTCTCGCTCTCGCATAGGCGTGAAAAAGTTATTTTTTTGTGCATTTCATCAAGCAAATGCGATAAAATGCAGAGATTTTGAAATGAAAACCGACGCAGGCGTTTTTATCACGTTGCTTTGCATACACCAAGGGGGAGATAATATGCCTCAAATCTGGTACACCATTTCCTCTGCAGAATCTTCAACACTTCCAGACACTTCTGAACGTGTTTAAATGCATTTTTCATCGCTTTTTAGACTCATTCAACTACTTCTCACACACAATTCTAAATTTTATCACAATCTAACCTAAGTTTTGCCTTCAGAAAATGCTTTGAAATATTCTGACCAAATTGTTAGGTTAGAAATTGGGCCTAAAAATCCTTTTTAGACTAATTTATATCTTTTCAATCCTGGAAATGAGTAGATAATGACATTTAATTTATCGCGTTAAAGCAAAAACCGCGAAAATAACCGAAGAAAAATTTTTCTAGACTCAAATTGGATTTTTTGAGGTTATGATTGACTTTAAAGCTTTTTCTCAGATCAAAAAACTCAATTCTGTGTATTTTCTGAGAAATAATCTCAGCTTAAGCACAAATTTGATGATTTTGAGGGTTATTAAATCGACAAAATTTGTTTTAAATCAATCACATAACCTAGAAAAGCAACAAAAATTTGTTTATCCCTGTAAAATTATATAGAAAATGTCTCAATTTGTTGAAACTGAAGATTTTGCAGTGCAAATATACCCAATATTTTATCACTTCCACAAAGCTGTACATCACTTCCGACCATAATATCTGCCCCTTGGTATACACTGTAAGAAATTTGGATGGGAAAATATGCTACAATTTTCATCGCATTTTACACACTTTGCCCAAAGATGACGATTGTGTGTTACAACATTGATTTTGAAGAGGAGAAATTTTCTTTTCCAATGAACAGCAATCTTGTGTGTAAACATAAATCGTTAACTTTGCTGCACACAATCAAGATATCATAGTAACAAAATGTTACTTCATTAAGATTGTATCAAATTGCGTGATTCTCTGCATTTCCGCTCAAATTCTTGGTCTTTTCTTTGTGCACAGTATTAATACGAATGCAGTAAATTTGCCAATCTCGCCCGCGTCAAAGTCCATATTGTTGTGAATATTAATAATACCGGCTTATCTTATCGCACGACGTAAAATTTCCTTCGACAGCCCCCAAATATTTGCGGCTGCGATGAGTAGTGAGGAGAAAATCTCATTCATCCGAACACAATCTATGGAGTGATAGTGTAAAAATATGATGTTTGCACACTGCGGCTCTATTTACAAAACAATTATTCCCTCCTAATGATGAATACCAATGAAGGTGGTCGCATGTTCGCTCAGCAGCATAAGATTCAGTCTTCGAGTAGCAATTTGCGCCACGAGACGTACGAGCAGCTCGCAGTGTCTTTTTTCGCTGGATTTTGGGTGAACACAGAGCAGTAAAAGTGAAATTTTTTAACGAGAAAACATTTCTTTCTGCGAGAATAAAAAAGTGAAAGACTCGAGAGACTCTATAAACGTGCCATTGGAAATTTATATTGCACCTCAGCGGCAACAAGATGGATATATTAGCATCAATTTTGTCCACTTTCGCCAAATTTGTCCTTCGCAATGTGGATGAGTAAGTTGAATTTTCCCTCCTTTGGAGCAATTCTAGATTACAGAATTATATACAAATCGAAGGACGTCGATCGATTTGTCCGCAGAGCAGAGAATATCATATGGAAATTGAGGCGTGAGGTCAATGGTCACGTAAACAAGCGATCAAATATTGTTTATCTTCGCAGACACTCTTATAGAAGAACAAAAAAACACGCATAATAATATGACGTCTATTATGGGGCTTCCGATCAAACCACATTATCACTCTCATTAATGCAATATCATAAATAATCAAGTGGGGTTGAACTCGAATAAATACATACTGAACTTCAGACTTCGCTCTCATTCGGCAACTTGCACGAGTTATGTATAAAGATAATTATGCAATTTTTCAGCTGACCCACGATTCATTGAACTCCATTTACATTTCCATCCGTGGAAGTCAGCAATGTTTCTGTGTTTTTGTGCCTTTCGCGAGTGCGGCTAAAAGGGAATTTGAAAGCTTTGCAAATTTGCTGATCTTGAACTACTTAAGACAGATTTGAAGTGTAAGATGGAAATCAATCATAATTGAGTGTTAGGATTTTTATATGTAGAAAACAATGACATAATAAATAAATATATATTTGGAAATCAAATCAATTTTCTAATTCAACTTCTGTAGATCAACGAATGAATCGAAAACTAAGGAAAAATCGATTTTTCATAGTTAAAACTTTATTTATTTTTGAAAAGCTTTTTGTCTGTCATCAAGTCTGTTATAGAACTAAAAAAAAATATTGAGATTTGTATTTTATAGAACAATAGTAAGATATTTTATTTATCTAAATAATTCGAATGTAAAAAAATGTCAAATTTTGCATTGGAAACTATGAAAAGCCGATTATTTATTGTTTATTCTGTGCATTATTTCCTTCAAATATTCTTAGACTTTGAATTAATATATTATTTGTCGTATTTTTTAATTTTTTCACCTGCGAACTTTG
Organism: Phlebotomus argentipes; assembly: GCF_947086385.1. Taxonomy (NCBI): domain Eukaryota; kingdom Metazoa; phylum Arthropoda; class Insecta; order Diptera; family Psychodidae; genus Phlebotomus; species Phlebotomus argentipes. The sequence goes on from NW_026776174.1 coordinate 7,344,488, forward strand.
TAGAAAAGATCATGTAAAGCAAGAAAAATCAATTTTTTTAAATTTGTTTAGGGATAAAAAGTACTGGAAGACTATTAAAAATCGATTTTTGAAAGTAATATTTTCAGTTTTTCAATTAATTTTGCTATATTTCAGTTAATAATTCAAGTAAATATCATTAAAATCAACCGTAAAAATTCAGCAAATAATAATTACAGAGCAATATTACTTTAATGAACTAAATTTGAGCTAAATTTTCAACTCTCTCTAGTGAAAAATAACAATTTTGACTTTCCTTAATATAATTTTCAATTCACAAAATATCACTCAAGAGAAGATCACAAGATTCCAATGAAAACTAACGATTAAATGATTATTTATTGTTTGTTTATAGAAATTGTATTTCAAGAAACTCTTTCTGTGAGATCATAAATACCAAAGATAAGAAAATACTCACATGTTTTGCAATTTTCATCTCAATTGTATTTCCTGAAAATCTTGCGTACAAATTCAAATTAATGTTTACGTTTTAATTTGTCAGACAACGCGATTAACATAATAACATTCACACATGATGAGAGAATTTGCTGGCATATTTTGTTTGCATGTTCAAATTTATTACATTTTGTAAAGCCGCAAAAAGAGGGAAAAAAACATCATTGATCCATGCGAAATTCCATGCTATTTTTTGATATTATATAAAGCCGCCACTGAGGATAATAAAAGAATAAAGTTTAAGCGAATTATGATGGCAATTTATATGAAGTAAAAATTTTCGCATGCAATATTTGAAGCTTCTTTGAGTGTGAAATTCACAGTGCTGTAAAACATCATCTTTCGCGATGTCAGCGTGGAAAATCATGTTATGATCTGAAGCGCACATGTGCGAAATAATCATGAATCTCAAGACACTTTTCAACTCATTCTTTGTGGCATTTGGAAGATCGATTTGTTTGGCGCTCAAGAGTACCTTGACTCACATTTGCATCTTTTTTGTCTGTTGCTCTCGAAATCGCAATCAATCGCGAATTGCCATTGAGCCAGAAAAATATAATACACCCAAAACATAATTCGAGAGTAATAGAGATCCTCATGATCAAGTCCATGGACAAAATTCACTTCACTTTTCTCAGCTTTTTGAGCCTCTCTTTTTGCCCACCTTTTTTTGAGTGGTGAACTGTGAAGGTTGTGAGGAGATTCAGCAAAACTTGTCTTGAGAAATTGTATTTTGAGTCCAAAAATGCCTTTTGGACTGTTGGAAAAGATAAAAACGCTAAACATGTTGATAGTGCATGAATGATTCTCCTCTGAAAACTATGGTTTTATTATGCCAGTATTATAAAATACCGGTTGTGGCGCTTATATACTGATCGCACACATTCATAAATATTACATTGATATGGAGTGGAAATCGCCACTGATCGAGAGTATTTGGTTCCAACAATGAAATCAGTGTTAAGTTACTATTCAATCAAAGTACATGTCTGCTTAGCAAACAATAGTCTTTCTTCAAGCTGTTCGCGAGACTTTGAGGTATAATTATTACACTGAAGTTGTGTGCTTTCCGCGGTGGTTTATCAATTTAAACTGCTTATAAATTACAATAAAATTACAATAAAATTGTAATTTATTTTCTCTCTCTGTGTGGGATGTATTTTTGTCCAGTGAAACTGTTAAAGAGAGGCGGACGATTTCAAATATCCAAAATCATGTCGTGTCGGAGAGACGAAGAAAAGTGTGTAGAAATTTTCTCCATGCGCAGTTTCAAGTGTCGCGCGAGACAAAAAAAAAGAAGTCTCAAAATATATATCTGTAAATGGTACTCACGAAATTTCGTCTGTCCTCTTCGCCTGTGACTTTTTTCTTATGTTTATTGCATATTATGCGGTCTCTTCGGCGACGTTTGTTGCTTCGCTCGCGAGAAATCACGCTAATTTCTCATGCAGCGCGTCTTCCTGACAATCACTTAACACACAATTCCCAAATACGGTATTTTGATTATGACTTTGCTTCACTTTTTCCGCATAGAACCATGAGTTGGATCATCCGCAGATTGCTGCGAGGGGCAATGATTGTCATCAGCTGGTTCGTCATTCCGTACAGTTGGATCAAGACGTTCGGCACTAAGCGGCAGAAACTTCCACCGATGTCGAATAGCCTATTAGAAATACCTGCAGTTGACCTGGCGCAAATGATCCGCACGCGGCAGGTGAGTTGATTATCTTGCATAATTTATCTTCTTCTCCACAATGGATTTCTCACATGGAATTACCCGCTCTGTTCCCAGATTAAGAGTGAGCACGTGGTGAAGGCATATGTCGATCGATGCAAGCAAGTCAATCCGCTGCTCAATGCAATTGTGGAGGAGCGCTTTGAATCTGCTCTGCAGGAGGCGAAGGCTGTGGATGAATTCCTGGCCAGCACCACCAAAGCCGTGGAGGACATTGAGAGAGACACGCCACTGCTGGGCGTTCCAGTGTCGGTCAAGGAGAGCATCGGCCTCCGTGGGATGTCCAATCAAGCGGGTCTCCGCTTCGAGAAGCACCGCAGAGCCAAGGAGGATGCACCCAGTGTGGCTCAGGTGCGAAAGAGCGGTGCCATCTTCCTCCTGGTCAGCAATACACCCGAGCTGTGCATGATGTGGGAGACATTCAACAACATCACGGGTCAGACGAACAATCCCCACGACTTGAGACGCACTCCGGGCGGTTCCAGTGGCGGCGAAGCGAGTCTTCTCGGCGCTGGTGCAACCTTGCTCAGTCTGACCTCAGATATTGGGGGCTCAGCGCGTCTGCCCGCGATGTACACGGGGGTTTTCGGGCACAAACCCACACCTTTCGTCGTCTCACCATACGGCCATGTGCCCACGAGTGGAGATCCTCGCTGGGGAGAGTACTTCACGGTTGCCCCAATGACCAGATATGCAGTGGATCTTCCGCTGCTCCTCAAGTGCATGAGAGATCCCGAGGGACCGGCAGTGGATGTGGACCAGAGTGTCGATGTCAAGACCATTAACTACTTCTACATGGACAACGACGGACCCTCTGGACTCACGCGTCCACTCACATCCGACATGCAAAGAGCAATTCTTCAGGTGGCTCGACACTTCAATGCCCAAAAGGTTGACATTGATCTCTTCAAGTGGTCATTCGACATCTCCGTGTCCCAATTGCTGCGCATTAAGGACATCGAGACAATATACAATCACTCCTGGGAGGATGAGAAGAACAAGAAGCTGTCCACGGAGTGGCTCAAGTACCTCTTTGGCTGCTCTAATCACATCTTCAGTTCAGTTCTTATTGGACTGCTGCAGAAGTTCATCCAGAGTCTGCCACAGCGGCGTCACGATCAGTTTGAGGGCATCGCCAAGGAGCTGAAGAGTCAACTGGTGCACTTGTTGGGCACAAATGGAGTCTTCATCTATCCCTCCTTCCCAACCAGTGCCCATCAGCACTATCGCATCTTCCACAAGCTCCTCGACACCAGCTACATGATGGTCTTCAACACTCTCGGCCTGCCAGTGACCAACGTGATGGTGGGCATGGACAAGGACAACCTCCCGATCGGCGTGCAGATTGTGGCCAGTCCGCAGCAGGATCATCTCTGTCTCGCCGTGGCCAGGGAGCTGGAGAGTGCCTTCGGCGGCTGGAGGAAACCGCCACAGGCCAGCTAGATCATTCTCAGTGCTGTGCATTGACAACAGCGATTAATAGGTAGATTTATACAGAATTTTTACTGACCTTTGTGAATATGCGGTGTTTGAGGACAACAAAAAAATACCTCCAGTATTTAAAGTAATAAATTTTTATTGAAATTAAACACATCGACTTACGGATTGACGGTTGAATAGATAGCGTATGACTACAGTTACGGGGGAAAATCCACACATGATGGAACTGTGATCAAGATAGAATTGTGTCGTCCAAATCTTCTTCTTTACCAACTGGCTGCAGGGCCACCTTGCGCAGCACTTTGGTCACCACCTCACTCAGGGACTCCCTGGCGCCCACCTCCAGCAGTGACATGCACTTCTGATGCGTCTCCTCACCCGTCCTCAGGCGCAGCATGGCGATCAGTGCGATCTCCGAGTTGGACTTCACATAGCCATTCTTCTCCTTGGTGCCATTCACCAGCATTGGGATGACTGGACGCAGGAATTCCGGCGGCGTGTTCTCAGCGGGCACCACCTTGGCCAGGTAGTTGCACGTGTTGGCCAGCAGTTGCTTCACCTCGTTGCTGTTGTGGTTCATGGCGCGCACGAATGGTCCCATGAGCGCTGGCGGCAGACTCTTTCCCGCGTTCATGCAGTGCTGCAGCAAATATCCGGCCGATCGCACGGCATTGCACGCCACTGGTGTCTTGTCCGACGTGATGCAATTCACAATCACCTTGCATATCTTAGCTTCATACTTTGGCACATACACCACATCCGGTGCCTCCTTCAGCACCACAAACAGCGCCGAGGTGCGTCCATGCCTCAGCACCCAATCCTCAGAGTGATCCTCGTTCAGCACATGACCCACGAGAGCATCATCCAGTTGCTCTGGCGACAGCCACTTGCACAGGGCGCCCAGACAGCCACCCACAGCACTGCGCGACACATCCTCGGGGAAGTTCAGCATCGACACCAGCGTTCCGTAAACCTGCTTCCTCAGTGGCTCGGTCATCTTATCGCCCGCCGGCGAGGTGATTCCGCGCAAAGCCTGCAACATGGTCTCCCTCACGGCGGAGTCGTCGTTGCCCTTGATGCCAGTGTGCATCTCCGTGAACAGAGGATCGGCTCTGGTGTGAATCATGACAAGTTGCGCCAGCGCTTGGCCAGCCTTGATGCGCACCATTCGATTGGGATCGTGTAGAGCCTTGAGGAACGTCGTTTGCAATTGCGGCAGGAATTGCTTCAGCATTACACCCACTTTCCTCAGCAGAATGGCCAGTGTTTCCAGCACGGACGCCTTCACGCCAGCATTGAAGCGATCACCTAAGATACGAATCAGAGGACCCGTGATGTGCACCACCGATGGCTGCAGGGACGTCGCCGATGTCAGTGAGATCACCTCACCAAGTCCCTGAGCGGCGTTCTCCTTCTCCTCGGGCAACCCATTGAGAATGGCCTCGCGGAACACGGGCAGAAGGGGCGTGATGCCCTTCGGGAGACAGAATCCTGGTAACTCCTCCCCTTTGAGATCACTCGCAGCAAAGCGAACAGCCTGTCTCACGTCCGACACATGAGCTATCTGCTGGGCCGAATCCAGTGTCTTCGTGACAGCATTGAGAGCCTCCCAGGATCTCTGCAGCACATCCCTGTCCGTGTCGGCCAGAAGCTGCATCAGACCTCGCAGCAACTGCGGCACATACTGACTGTAGTCTCCCGGGGAGTGGGTACAGAACGCGCACAGGAGCGTGGCAGCTGCTCTCCTCACGTCCGCCTGATTGGACTTGGTGGACAGCATGAGAGTGTCCATGACAGTTCGCACGCCGACTTCGTCGCTCACGGAGAGAATTACGGCCTGACAGTACTCCAGCTCCTGTGTCTCGTGCGACTGGCCCTGGGCCGAAGACAGGGCCGTGAGGAGTGCTGGCAGTATTTTTGGCAAAAACTTGGTAAGCGCTTCGCCCGCAACCGAGGCCAGAATCGACAGAGCCTTCGTGTTGACCGGAGTTGCCGTGAGCTGTGGCACCAAATACGGCAGCACCACGCGAGATTTTATCGCCATCACCTGTCGCAGGCCATCCAGAGTGCACTCCACGACCACAGGATCCGGATCACTCAGTCCGTTCAGCATTGATGGCAGGATGTCGTCGAGAGCACGATTTCCCACTGTTGTGTGCAGCGAATCGAATGTTTTGGCTGCTGACATTCGAACTTCCACGACAGGATCGCTGAGAGCGCGTCTCACCGTCGGCACGAGACTGTTCACGAACGTGAGCACCATGTCCTTGGACGTGGAAGCCATAATCTCAGACAGACCAATGCACACACCCTGACGCTGATCAGCTTGCTCAGAATTCAATCCACGCTCCAAAATCGGAATGATCTCCGGAAGGACGCGTTCGCCAAGCTTCCGCACGAGATCCCCAAGAGTCCTGGCGGCCACTTGACGCTTATCAAAACTCGTACTCGCCAGACATCCCAGCAGGAGGCCAAACAGCGTCGGCAGGATCTCACGGAGTGTGCGCGGCGTGTTGGTCACGACCACCTTCCACACGTGCAGGGCAGCTTGTCTCACCATCAGAGACACATCGCTGCGTCCCATGTACAATCCTGCCAGCACACGATTACGCCTCTCAGCGCCCAGAGATCGGATGATGGCAGTGTGAGACTGCTCTGTGCCGAAGTTATCGTCCTCACTGGCAGTCTCCGTGGTCATTTTGCCAGATACACCGGAAATGCGATACAGCAAGTCGCCCAGGAGTTGAACTGAACTGAAGCGAATGCGCCAGTTGTCATCGAACAGACCCTTCTCCAGTTCCGGCAGCAGGAGCGCTATTGCAGACTCCGCGTACATGTTGACAATCCTCTGGCCAGCCTTCAGCGCTGTCTCTCGCACATACTCATTCTCATCGGCCAAAGCCTTGAGGATCGGATTGATGATCTGTCCAATGTACGGCGTGAACTCATTGGGGAAGGCGGCGGGCATGTAGATGAACATCATGATGTAGCCATCCTTGACGTGAGGCGCAATATCATTGCGTTCGGCTGTGCTTATAATCTCAGGCATGAGTTTGTGCAATTTCTCAACTCCCAGCCCACCAACGACCTCCGAGAGACCTTGAGCGGCTCCCGATCGATCCACGCTGCTGCTCTCGGACGTGAGTGTTTGCATGAGCCACGGAAGTAGATCCTCAAAGGATGATTCACCCATTCCTCGCACCATTGCGCCCAGAGCACGAGCCGAAACTGCTCGGACTTCTGGCACAGGATCCAGCAGAGACATCTTCAAGCCCGGAATAATGTTGGGCAGATACGGCGTGAGATCCTTCTGGTCTGTCAGTGAGTACATGTTTCCAATAATCTTCGCTGCCATCTTCCTCGTCTCCGGAGATCTCATGATAAACGCTCGCTGGACAACAGGCATAATGAGAGCCAGTGACGGAGCATCGATGAAGTGGACGAACTTCGTTTCCAACAGACTCTGAAGACATGCAGAAGTCTTATTGGCCGGATCTTCAAGTGCGCGCAGAAGAACGGGGACAATTGCCTGAATCTCCGGATTCTTGATAACTGATCCAATCACACGAAGAGCATCTGCGCCGGCTTCTTGCACCTTCGAATGGGAATCACTCAACACTTCAATTAGCTTCGGCACAATGCTTGGGAGACACGATGAGAGCTGCTTTGGGGCACAATATGCCATGGCGCCCAACAATTCCACCGAAGCCGTCTTTGTGCGCCACGAATCCTCATCGAGAGCATTAAGGAGGGCGGGAAGGACGAGTTTAACACCGTACGCTGACAATTTTCCCATCACAACCTTGGCAGTGTCATCAGCAGACTGACGAACATACTGGGACGAGTCGCCGAAGCACTGGAGCAGGAATGGGAGCACGTGAACGATGTAGGGCTCAAAGAGTCGCCCCAGAGTCTTGCACAGCATCTCAAAGGCAAACAGAGCACCTTCGCGCGACTTGTAGTTCTTCTTGTCCTGAATGTAGTTTGTCAATTTGGTCATAATGTCCAATTGCTTCAGCGATATGATGCCCAATCCCTTCACAATGCCCGCAATGCCATAAGCTGCTCCTCTCCTTTCGCCATACTTGTCGGACTTTATCAGCTGATGCAGGAGCTTCTTGATCATCTGCTGCGCCTCATCCTTCACCGACGGAATCAAGTATGGCAGACAACTGGCCACAGCCTCCTGGACAGTCTCTGATGGTGTGGCGAGAGCCGCCAGAAGCCGCTTCACAATCGGCTGAATGCGTTCATCGTTGACTTCCAAGTGACGAGCCAGAGATCCCATCAGAATCACGACAGCTTGACGAATGTTGTCGTAGCGACTAGAATTGGGCGCTTTGTCCAGAAACTCCTCAAACACCGGCAAAAGCCGAGCAATTGTGTCCTTTCCATGCTTATCAACAATGGCCAAACTCGCGGCCAACATCTCCTTGTGCACCATTTCATCGCGATCGCCCAATCCTTTCGACACCATGAATTGAATGGTGGAAAACACTTGCTTCTCATCGAAGAACTGTGATATTTCTGTCAATGCAAATGCAACGCCTCGACGTGGTCGCCATTGATCAATTGCCGGTTCAATTTCACGATCAAATTGATCGAGTTTTGGCGGAATCATGGCCAATTTGTCATTATAGATGCTGAGAAGTTGATCGAGAATCTTCTGCAGTGGTGAACTGTCCTCCATGAGGATTGAGACCAAACAACTCGCAGTTGCCTTTTGAATGCACGATTCTGGATGAATGACATCACTCATGAGATTCATTGTCATGTCATTCGGCAGAATAAAGCTCGAGTCTGTCCACAAATTCTCCGCCAACTCGCGATTATCATCACTAATATCATGCTTCGCTATCCACAATCTGCAGATGAGATGACGATGAAGATCGGAATCATTTTTGAAAGATGGAAAGGTTTTCACGAGAATCAGAAGTGCTCGCAATGCAACATCTCGAATTGACTCCAAATTACTCTCGATCGCTTGCAAAAGAAGCTCCAATTCAGCCTTCGTCGGCAGTGCACAGTACTCGCGACCACTTGTGGCTTCGGCGACATCCAGCAGAGCCGCCACAGCTTGAGTCTGCACGCGTCCGCGATTGCTGCTGATTATGCCGAGCAAGAGTCGCAGCATTTCCAGTCGCGGCAAGTATTTGGGATGACGATAATCCGTGGAAGCACCGCGATCCGTCATTCCACGTGTCTGCGCGTGATGACTAATGATTTGAATGCCGCACAGCAATAGATTCTCATCCTTGGACACTGGCGTCATGTTCATGCACTTCTTGAGGAACTCAAAGGCATAGCAAAACGCTGGGCCAGTCAGTATTCCCTTTTCCACATCCTCCTCTTCGGCCTCTCCATTTGCAGTCTCATTCGACACCCTGTCGGCGGTGAACGCAAAGAGATCCATCAAGACATTCGTCACACTGTCCGTCACCGGCTCAGTCAGCCACTCCGCCGGCAGATCACAGTGAGGCTCGTAGAGACGAATTGTCGTTATTGCCAAAGTGTCCCGCAAGTTTTGCTGTGAATCCTGAAAGCATGACATCCGCAGGCTATTGTACAGCTTGATGAGGAGCGGAGCCGCCAGAGGATTCTTCAGCTGTGCCAAGACAATCGGCAGCAGACAGCTGAAGTGTGTTGCCAATTGCTCGGGATTTCCGCGAGAAACACTCTCAATCATCGATATCAACTTCAGCAATTTCTCATTGACATCCGCCAATCGAGCTCTGATTGCATTCTCCTTATCAGTTTGATTCTTTATGGCCTCCTTCTGCTTCGGCGTCAACTGAACAGGCTTCGCCTTACCCTCCTTCCGCCTCTTCTCCTCAATCTCCCGCCTCAGCTGCAGCTCCTCCATCTGCTCCTTGTAGCTGTACACTTTGTTCTCCCGCTTCATGCCCGACACTTGGTAGATGTCGTCCGCATTCGGGATCACGCTCTTGTCGTACAACTCCCCTTCGGGCGTGAGGAATGTAAAGTACTCATCATCCGTCACATTGGACATGGCCTCGCTGCCCAGCTGCGACGAAACGAGCTCCATGACGTGTGGCAAGAGAATGTCAGGATTAACGCGACTGACGGTGGACACAGAGTTCTCGTACATCGACGTTATGCAGTAATTCGTGAGGAGAATCTCGAAGATCTTTCCACTGTGAAGATTTATAAGGGTTTTCGGGTCAACACCAATTGCCTTGAGGATGGATTCCCACAGATTGCTCTTAGCGCTGATCAGAGCCGAATGGTGGCAGCAAAGAAGGGAATTCAGAGCTATTTTCTCAGCGTCAATTGGCTGCAAATCTGCCAAAAAATCAGAGATTTAGCTTCAAGGAGTGATTTGAGGTGAAATTTGTGAGGGAAATTACCTTCAATTGTGCACAGAGTCTCAATGGTGTCAATAAAAGCTGTCACTGGAACACTTCCATCCTCTCCAGCGTCAGATTCCTGGTGAATTTTCGCATTTTCCATGTAATTCGTCAGCTTGGCCAGGAACTCAATCGTGAAGATCACTCCATTCTCACTGGTGGCAATCTTCCTGGTGAGCGATTGACAGTAGATCCTCACGTTTGGCGATGAGACAGTCATGCAGTACACAGCGGCCTTGTACAACACCTCCGGATTGCCCTTGAGGCGATCAAAGTGGCAGAGAAGGAGTCTCTCAATCAGCAGCATCACGTGCTTGAGTGTGTCTCCCGGAACGCTGGAGATGAATCGCTCAGCCACAAACACTTGCTTGTTCAAATCCAGTATGATGCTCCAGAATACTGATAACTTCGCCAACGCCTCGTCGTCCAGCTGCTCCTCCAACAACAGAATCAGACAACTGGCACACAATCCCTCAGTGACTGTGGGAATCTGCGTGGGATTCTGGGCGGCTTTCTCCACTGTCTTCAGCAGAAAGGGCACCAAATCCTTGCCATTCGTCAGCGTGCCACCCTGAAGGCACGCCAGAAGCCAATCCATGTAGCTGATGCGGACATTCTGCGTGGCCGATTTGCCTTCGATGCCCTTCCGGAACAGTGGAATTATCTTGTCGGGCAGTTGTCCCTCGAAGTTACTCGCCCAGAGACTGAACATCTCCAGTGAGTGACAGAGAATCTTCTCGTGCGTCTCTGACTCGAGAATTCTGATGAAGTTCTCCATCACCACACTGAGAATGGCGTCCATGGATTCGGGCAGAAGACTGTTGAAGCTCAAATTTCCCACACCCTGAAATCAAAATGCACACATTTTCATTTTCATTTGTGAATTTCACAATTCAACGCAAATTGACTCACCTGAAGCACATTTATGCGATACTCAACGACCGTTATCTTGCCATCTGAGCCATTCCACACGCCGAAAATGTGCTTCAGCAGCTTCTCAATCGTCTCCGCGTTCTCACACTTCTCCGAGAGGTACTTGAGGGAATCCGCCGCCTCCTGGCGCGTCACGTCGTTCTTGGAGTAGAGATTTTGAATGAGAGTCTTTCCCATGTCCATGGCAAAGTCACTCATGTCCACATCCACTTCCTTCACAATCGCCCCCACGCCTTGCAGGATGATCTCCGGACTGCGCAGCATGGCGCGCTGAAGGGCGGGCAGAATGAGTGTCTGGAACTCCTCCTTCGTGATGGACTGCAGAATGGTCTGGCAGAGGGTGAAGTAGTGGACATTTGGCTTGGTTTTCACACTGATCAAGCCCTTGATAAAGTGCTCCAACACCTTCGCCTTGTGCCTGGTCAGGAGATCCTCCTCTGGTCGGTTGCTCTCGCAGAAGCAAATCGCAGCGGCGATCAGGAGGATGACATTCGGGGCTGCTTCCATCTTCGCTAGAAGCTCAAAATACTCCACCACGAGATCATCGCGCTGCCAGCACGTCTCGAACAGCTCGTAGGCTTTCTGGGACAATTTGGGATTGCCCACGGACAGTGCCAGCTGATAGAGCTGCGACTGATGCTCCACGAGCTTCGGGAACTCCTTCTGGGTGACGTCAGAGTCGACATTTCGGTGGATTGCGAGGAGATTTGACCAGGTGAGCGCAATTACGGCGGCTTGCGATGCCTTGATTGCCGGCGCCGCCGCCAGATCCTTCGTCAGGAGCGTCTTGAAGACCCCATTGAAGTGCTCCAGTGTCCAGTCATTGTGCTGCTGCACCAGGGCGACAATCAAGCTCCGGATGAGCGCCTGAGACGGCGGATCACGATACTTGGTCAGCGTTGTGCCAATCACTCGGCAAATTCCCTTCACCACAGTCGTATTTATGCCTGGAGAGAGAGAGAGAGAGATTAGGTTATGTTGTGAAATAGCAGAAATATGCACAAAAGCAGCCACAAAATCGCCACTTTCACCGCAGATAAGCCACACTGCACAGCCACAGAGGACGACGCAGCCAAGGATTCCACTCACCCGGATTGGAAAGGATTGTGATTACGTTGTCAATCAGGGGCTTTCTTTCCTCCACGCCAACATTTATCACGCGGTTGGGGAGATCTTTCAGCGCCTTCGCGAGCTGCAATTCAACAGATATTCACGCAGATTAGCACAATGCCACGCATTTGGCATCATCACCGGCTTACAAACCTCGGAATCTGCCATGATTTGGTGAAGAAAAACTTTCCGCAAAAATTCCTCACACTCTCTCACTCTCCAACATCTTTTCACCAACTGCGCGATTCTCCGCGATTTTCTGCTACGCGGCGCTGCTGTTGCCAAGATCAAATTGTAACGGACGCAAACATGTGATTCCAACTCTCAATTCTTTAACGAGAGTTTTTCTTCTTTTCTCTGGGGCAAGAAAACACAATATGTTTAATCTCAATTATTACGACTTGTTTATTTTATCGGCGTTTGAATTCCTCTTATTTTTCCTTTACTAAGTATTTTAGATTTCTTCGGTGTCTTTCTTTTTCTTCTTCATTTCATCTTTTTTCTTCTTTCTTCATTTTTTTACTATATTTTAATAGGATATTTTTCATTTTTCTTTTCATATTTTCTTAGAAAAATGTTATTCAAAAATTTTTTTTGTTGTTGTTGTTTAATATAAATCATACAGTTTTCTGTAGTATTTCTTTTTTTTCGAAAAAACAGCGTTCATAAAATTACTTTTGAACAATGAGAGAGAAAAAAAAACTTAAAAATATATTTTTTGTATGAAAATCACAAATGAATTTTCATTTACAAAGTGGACATATATAATTTCATTTTGTTTTTCTTTTTAAATTAATTGCAAATGAAACACAAAGTAAAGCAAAATGATAATCCGTAAGTATTGAGAAGTTATACAATATAACGCAAGAGAAATTTTTAAATTACAACTCTATGAAAAAAAAATTCTTCAAGGAAAATTTCTTAGAAACCTAGTTAAAAATGTACATAATTACCATTCATCAGCTTATGTGATTCTTAAAGATTAATCTTTTTGAAAGCTCCAAGCAAATTCAGAAAACACATCAACGACGCCACGAACGATCCTCCGATTCGGCGTCCTCCTCCGACTCCGCATCCTCAATCCTCAGCTCCACAGTCTCCAAGTCAGATGTCTCGATGGCATCGGCATTCACCGCAATTGCGTCCACCTTCTGCACGTCCAACTCCACCTTCTTCGGCGACCAGCTCACCTGCAAGGAGAGGAAAATCAAAGGATTGTGAGACTCTCTCTCTCTCTCTCTGGGCAATCTTGTGAGCCTTGTAAGGCACAGAAAGGACGCGTACCTGCAGTTGCTTTTCCTTGAACACACGACCGCGCGTCATGGCCTGTTCGGCATGCAGACGAGTGGCGAAGGAGATTGTCAGCAGAGGGATACTCACGTCCAATTCATTCTTTGTGATCTCACCAAAGTGCTGCAGGAATAATGCAAAAGAAGGTTACACAAATGGTAAATAAATTGATCAAGAGATCTCTCGAGGTGTGGTTTCATATTGGGAATTCAGCTTCAAACACGCGACTTTCTAATGTAGCCAAAATCGAAATGTTAATTGACTTTACCTTGAAATGCCCCAGAATAGCATCGCTGTCTTCAGCCTGGAAGCCCGTGATGTACAATGTGGTCGGACGTCGATCAACACTGGTTGATCCAGGCGGAGCGGGTCTCACGCGTGGCGCTCTGACAGGAAAGTGTGTCCTTATCGGCGCCACACGATACGTCCTCTGCATCTCAAGCAACTTCTTCTGAATGGCCGTGGTATCCTGACCCTCTTGCTGCTGCGTAATCAACTCCAGCTCCACATCCAGCAATTCCTTCTGCTGCTGCTCCTTCGACTTCCTGCCCGGCGGCACATTTTGCGTCTGACTGGCAATCTTGGCCTGCTCTGCCGCAATCTCCTCGCGCAACTTCTCAATCTTGTCCTGCATATCCTTCACAGACTCCATCATGCGCGGCCGCTGCGGATCATTGCTGTCCGCGCGGTCCAGCACATCCAACGCCAGGCGCATCTGCTTCAGCAACTCTTGCAGCAATTCGTGCTTTCTCTTGTGCAAACCATGCGCCAGCTGCACAGCCGCCTTCACTTTCTCTTCCTGCTTCTTGCGCATCAACTCCACCGTGTTGCGCGTGAGGCGATTCGTCTTGAGACGCAGCTGAGCCGCCGTGGCGACCGCATTCGCCGCACTCGTCACCACACCCGCCGTCTGCGCCGTCACCGTTGTCACCGTGTTCACGCCCGCCGACGTCGAGGCCATGGGCAAGCCCGTGGGCACAGCATTCTGACTAGGATCCGCGGCGGGCACCGGATTGGCGGGCAGATTGTTAACCTGATACTGATTGGGCGGGAATGGCTTGCGCTGACCTTGCAGCATGTGCTGCTGCTCCTCCTTGCCATGCTGATCCGGACCACTGTTGTTGCCCGGCACGTGCCAGAACACCTTGATGAAGCGATTGTTGAGCACCGCCTCGGTGCTCCTGTACGCCACGTTGGCCTCAAAGTGCTCCGAGAAGGTCACGATGGCCGCCTCGGGGTCGCCATCGTAGGATATCTGGATGTTGACGATCTTGCCGAACTTCGAGAAGTGATTGTTCAAGTGGGCAATGGAGTTCAGACCCCTTGGCACTTTCCGGATCTCCAGGGAGCAGTTGGTCTTCGGTCCGCCGCCGCCACCGCCGCCCGACATGCCGCCACCCATGCGCGGTCCCAGCCGACTGCCGATGGGCTTCCTCTTGGCCGGACCCTCGGCAATGGCCACGGTGTCCTCGGGCTCGAAGCGGCGCTTCACCTGCGCCGATATGTCGCCACCGGGCCCATTGGCGTCGACAACAGGTACGGAGATCAGCTCTCGCTGCAGTGGAGTCGTCACCGATGGGTTCAGGGGGAATGCAAAGCCGGCGCCCGGGCGGAAGTTGGCTCCTGGAATTCGGGGATATGTTCCACCGCCGGCGGGGCCGCCGCGATGGGGCCCACCGCCCGATCGGGGCCCCATATATCCACCGCCTCGTGTCCACATGTCCGGCGCATCGGGATTGTACTCGCTGCTCACGCCGCGCATGTGAGAGCCGGTCGACTGAGCAATGATCAGGGGATTGTTGATGTCCTCCAGCACCACGGGATCCACGCCGTGATCCC
This sequence comes from Phlebotomus argentipes, assembly GCF_947086385.1. NCBI lineage: Eukaryota > Metazoa > Arthropoda > Insecta > Diptera > Psychodidae > Phlebotomus > Phlebotomus argentipes. The sequence continues at coordinate 7,359,677 of NW_026776174.1, forward strand.
AGGGACACGTCTCGCCGCGCATACAGTAGCCCTTCTCGTCGAAGTCACGGCATCGCTGGCGCTTCCCTCCGGCACTCACGCCGCGCATCTCCACGTCGGCCGAGGCGTTGGGCGACATCGATCGGGACATCTTCCTGGGCGTCGGCGACCGACTCCGCGACTGCGAGTGGCTGCGATTGCGCAGGCGCCCGTACGGCTTCGGGGATCTCTCTCTGCGATCGTAGCGGCGCGCCATGGGAGACTTCCGATACTGCCGGCCGCCCTTCTCCCTCTCCGCCAGACGCCGATCGCGCGATCGCGACTTCCTGTTGCGCTCGAAGGAGCGCGAGCGCGACCTGGAGCGCGATCGCATGGAGGCACGTCGGCGGCGGGAGTCTTTGTTGGCCAGAGGCGGCGGCACAGCCTCCTTCGCGGCCACAACCTCCGCCGATGGCACAAACTTCAGCTCGCTCACTCCCGATGGTGTCGACATATTTCCGTCAGATACAGATGAAATTTGTACTGGAGATATATCACTCTCGCTCGTTATCTCTCCAATCTCTTTGGCCTTATTCTGTGATATTGAGAAGGAAAGCAAGGAGAACAATTAGTTCCTCACACAATTCTGCACTATTACGGATGGACAAGTGACCTATATTTGAGACACTTGAAGCGGACTTACATCCAGTGGTGGGGTGCACTCTCGGGCGCCTTTGACCGCCTTCCCCGGGTCCATGGCTGTGGGCGGCGCGGGCAGAGCTTGCGGTGTCGGGATCGCGGGAGCAGCCGTCGCTCCTGGGGTTTGTGCCTTCACATACTCTTCCGATTTGATCACGGCGACTAGCTTGTCTAAGAATGGCTTCGTCTCTGAAAATAGAACCGCCGCCTTGGTCAGTCTCGCCGCCACGGGAGGGCGTCTGGCGCTCCGGGAGGGCGCCAAGGTCGCCCGGAGGGTAAAACTACTCACCAGCACCGAGGAACACGTCCAGCTGTTCCAACATGCACTGTGTCAGCTCCCGGATGGGCTTGTCCTTCTTCAGCAGCGCCAAGACGTAGCGCGCCAGGGCGGACGGATCAGCATCACATCTGAAATGACAACCCATTTAACATGCTTGCGGGCGAAAACGTTTGTCGGCCAGAAGGGGGCGATTGGGAGTGAGAGGCTGGGCCTCCCCAAGTGAGTGAGAGAGGTCTATTTATAGCCACGCGATAGCGCATCCGGAGAGGAATTGAGCCATTTCCTCCACGGCTGGCCACCGAGGGCACTGGCTGTGGGCACAACGGCGCGCTTTGGTGGGCCCTGCGTGACTCTTTGCCCACTTTTTCAGTCACTCTCGCGCTGCCATTGCCGTCGCACTAATTATGGAAATGTCGCGCTTGGGATACTCACAGTGGCTCCAGTACACCAGTCAACCAACTCTTGAGCGCCTCAGGATTGTTCACGTGCATCCTAATGCCTTCACAATCTACTAGACTTTTCAGAAATCCTCAGAAGAACACTTTTTCCCAGCCTCTGCAAAATTTTCTTCACAATTCCAAGATGGTGTCACGTTGTCATTCAGTCGATGAGTTCATGACAACACCGAATGGCATCATCGATGATATATCGAAGAAATCGATATCGATTCGAGCAGTTTCGAAAAGTAACTGCTGCCTGCGTTAAAATCTTTCAGCGTGAGATGATAGAAATTGGAAAATCATGAAAATAATGCAGGGAAATGAAAAACTTCCATTGATTTCTCAATTTATAATTACATTAGTATATCCTGTTGTTACACAAAATACTCATGGTGTGTACATCATTCCAATAAACTAATTCACATGTCCTTCGATTTCGCAAGCTCCTCATTCATTATTTCTTTTTTCAAGTCCATTAAAGTTACATGCAATTTTTTGGGGTTTGAAGAGTGAATTGTAGTATATAATTGTGAAAAAATACTCTTCCCTCGCGAATCCAGTTGGATTTGCAAGTGGAACTTTGACATTTATTTGTCTACTAACAATTTTTTTTTCCCATTCTCTTGCACAGGTGAATACAAAAATATCTCTCTATTGATTTCTACAAATACTATAATTCTTCTCTCATTCTCTCTCCAGTTGCCATTCCGCACAAATAACTCGACTTATTTTTGAGGATTTTGTACTATTCTAGGAATAACCATGCAAGAACTCTTTTTTCCTATAGAATTTTTCTGAATATTACGCTTTGCAAGGAGGATTTTTTTTTGGTAGTAACATTATTATTTTCTGTTTGTTTCGGGGGACACTGTTGAAGTTATGATGCACTGCCTAAACTTAACTCCTCATCTGCTCAATGCTCAGGACACAATTACACTAAATTATGTTATAGTTTCAAGCGCAGTCACTCACATGGCGCCGTTGATCACTTACAAAAATAATATACTTGGTACATAATCGTAATTAGTATTTAAAGCATCTGTATACACAATACAAGTATTTTTATAACTTAAACGTTAAAATAAGTAAGATTTATATCGCAAAAGAAACGCACAATTAGAGATTCTGTCACTTAACTCGAAATGAAGATGTAATTTGATGGATACAAAATCTTTAAAAAATTGCAATTACAACCAGTGGGAAAGTTGATTATCTTTCCCGGTCTCAATCAGAGTCAAATTGTTCGTCTCCCCTTCACTTCCCATCGAAGCTGGTGGCTTTTAACTTTGCCCTTGCATTCACATATTCTGGATTAATGCGTCCTGTGTCCTCGTCTTCGGTCACGGAGGTGGCATTCTGAAGAGTCTCCAGCCGCTGAGCTCGCTGCATTATCACACGGCCCAGCTCACCGCCCAATCCCGTCGTCTCCTGCAGCTTGCTCTGCTGCTGCTGCACCGCCACGAACTGGCGCTCCTTCTGCTTGTCCAGCACTCGCTGCAGCTCCGACTTCTGGTTCAGCACGCTTCGTCCTCTGGAGACACGAACGAGAGATTGTTTAAGGAGTTGTTACGCTTTAACAGCATTGAACCGAACAACAAGACTTTACTACAGATTTACTAAGTCGTATGGGATTTAATTCCTTAAAAGAGCACCGAAACTTTCCTTAGGAAGTCAGGACACTACGTTGGTAAACTTATCGACAGTTATCGATACAAAACGCCGGACTTTTCTCTTTTTAAATACAATTTTAGGGGAAAAATAGGACGGATGTGGTCCAATATAGATTAATCAATCCTTAAATTGTCTACTTTAATTATTTTCTCCCCAAAATTGTGTTAAAACTTGGTTAAAATTTAAATATCGATAATTTTAAAGTAGTGTTATTGACGCTTAGTTGCTGAAATTTTAACAGCTTTATTCTGCTTTAGGGGCAAATCACAGGTCGATTTTTGAGGAATCTTAATGAACACATTCAAATGCTCAATTATTGATTGGGAAAAATCAAAGAATCAAAATTTGAATTAGAAAAATATCAGAAAAATTATGATTTTTTAGGTAAAATTGCAAAACAATCAAAAATTTGAATATTTTCGGGTCAAATACTTAATTACATCAAATCATATTAAAATATTTTCTTGATATTTCATTAAAATTTTAGTATTTTATTGTTTTCTCCACATATCGCCGCCAGAGGGCAGCAAAGTTGGCGTGAGGGCCGCCAAAATATCGCATTTCTCTAATATTTTTCTCTCTCTTCTGACACTTTTTCACACTTTATGACTTCCTAGCGTGATCCTGGCTAGGAGAGAAAGAGATTTCAATTAAGGGAAGTTTTTGTGCTCTTTTAAGGCATTAAAGCCCATTCTAGTGAGCCAATTCGTGCTCTAGATTAGTATACAAGTCATAGAAATACGACTTTGAAACACTGTTCTCAAATGTTGTTGCTCAAAAATCTTGTGCTCAGTTTAATGCTAGTAAATGTAGTTGAAATATAACACTAATTGAACGGCAAAGACTCACATTTTCTGATTGAAGAGCAATTCTCTGTGCAAATTCTGCCGATCCGTGGATTCTAAGCACGGATTCACGAGTTTCTTTGGCACGATGAGACCCTGGGAGTCTGTAATGACTCCGGATGGCGAATGAAGTGGCGGCATCATTTTCTCATAGAAAATCTCCTGCCCTTCACTACTGATATGTTCAGTGGAAGAAGCTGTTCGCTGCGAATACTGTTTATCCACCAAATATCTGGGAAGATTCTCTGCAAAGACATTTAAAGAAGAACAACGGCAAAGATGAGTATCGCGGTGAAAAGAACTTCATCTGCTGTGTGTGTCTCAAATGCTATGAACATTACTGGATTCAAACATCTTTATTGTGTCGCGCAAACACTGAGATTTTTCCATAATTTCCACAGTGGCATGAAATTGGGCAAAATTAAGTTAGAACACTCGTGAACACCATAATAGGGCAATTTTTCATAATTCTTTTTTCACAAGTGGAAACGCTCTATATGATTGAAAAGTTGGTCAGGCACTGCTGGAAATTGCGCAAGTGCTCAACTCAGGGTCTTCTCTTTTTCATGTCAGCGGGGAATCAATTAGGTCTAAAAATAAGTGATTTTCTTCAAATATTCAAAACTTATATGAATTTCTCAGGTGAACAAAATTCATTTCTCAAGGGTTTTTACTTTTGCTTTTGCTTCTTTTTTGAGAGAAGAGAATCAATGAGTTGTTTTCCCCGAAACTTGTGTGTATTAAATCATCATAATCTCATAAACAAGATATTTTCGGAGAAATGTACATGAATTTGTTGTTAGCGGTGGAGTTTTTACCATATAAAATTTTAATTGATGCTTTTAAAATGCTAATTTGAGCATACATTTTTCACCGCGAATGGGGATTAAAATAGGAATTTAATTATATTTTGATTTATGCTTGATTTTACAATAACAAGTTTGATTTTATTGCTAAATTAATTAATATTTGTGGGTAGGAAAGAAAGAATACTTTGACGAATTACTTTAATACAATCATTCCACTAATGAATTCAAATTGAAATACTTTGTAAGATCAACTCTGGAAAAAGATGATGAAGTATTTTAACAGAAGCGCCCAAGAGTTTCACTTTCCTTTGATATGCACATTTTTCACATCAAATCCGCAGTTATAGTAAAATATTGAATAGTGTGATGTAATTAACGTCTCACATCATTTTCTAATTACATCATGATGAATTATAAAGCATTTTCTAATAGCATCATTCATCACATTGAGAATATCTTCGTGAATTATTGCGGACAAAGAGACATTTAATAGCGCTTTACCAGAAAAAACTCAGATATGATGAATTTCGCTTCATGCGCTCGTAAACAAGTTGAGTAATGATTTTGGAGAAAAAGAAACAATTTTCTTAGCATTCAGCTAAGTTTATTAATTTATGTCCAGAGTAAAACATTCTTTGCGTACTCCAGAAAACGCCAACAAACGCTTCCATTGAAGAAGTTGATTTTCACAGAGAGAAAGAGTGGAAAATACAGGAAATTTAAGAAAGAAGTGTACATAATAAATATTTTGAAGTGTGTTTTTTTATTCCAAGCTGAGCGTCTGTGACACAGAATCAAAAGCATATTGTTTAACATTCCGTCTGAACGACGAAAAAGTAAATAATATTGAGCAAAGGCAAATGTAATGGTTGTTTGATATTAAACTGAAAAGTTATACCATGAAAATGCCATCAAGTAAGAATGTAATCTCTTTTTTTCCACTTAATTTACACGTTGCACCGCGAAATCCGCTCATCCGTGTTGTTTTATTCATTATGTAATTGCTTTCTTTAACACTATGCAATTAGCGTTTTGCAAATGTGTGAAAAATGTGCGCGCAAAGTCAGTGACAAAAATAAAAAGACGCGATCAACAGTGGGAAGGCGAGGAGCAAAAAATGCTCCAATTGATAGTTGCGTAAATGTGGTTCTATGAATACCGCGAATAAATACATAATTTGCTTTTCAATCTCTCCACAAAACCACACACGGAAAGCATTGGAGGTGTAAAGGTGAGCGTTCTGCATAGATTTCATCGGCATTGTCACCGTAATTGCACTGGGATTTTGTCCAATAATTCAATTAGCGTCTGCCACACAAGATGTGCAGGAAATGAAGGCAAAATTTTCACGCTTTGCCATTTGATCGGCATAATTTGAAAGAGTGGAGGAAAACTATTTTTAATTTGGCACCAATTTGGTTCGACAAAGCTCCTTTCCGTGTTTCTACACGATGTGAATGAAGATTATTACGATTAATAACGTTGAATATTGGAGCAATTCCCACTTAAACGAGGGATGTTAAAAGTGTGTTATATTAGTTTAAAATAATCTTTGCTTTTCTGAGTCTCACGTGGAAGGTTTAAAATGGAGATTGTGTAAGAATTTTCTCCGCTGCTGTTAAAAACTTCACCGAATGTGTTAAAAAATTCACTACTTGTGTTATTTTCTATTCTGGCTCACACGTATTAAACCATTTTTATCGCTTGAATGTGTTATTTAAACCGTGTTTCAGAGGTTGTTTGAATAAATGTGTCAAAAGCAGAGTGACAGATCAGAAGCTGCAGAATATCCATGAAAATCTTGCAAAGATGGATCAATTTTCGATTGTGGCTGCAATTTTCAAGCATGAACATGAAAGATATTTGCAATAAATTATTTTTATCACGCTTTTATTACTTATATTCCTGAATTTCAATAGTTTTGGACAAATTTCATCGTTTTTCTTCCATTCTTAACACTGTTTTAGCGGGAACAGCAAGAAATGTTTTTCCTTATTCATTTCGAATGTTAAACCTTTACATATTTGATGTTTAACATTCTTCAGTTTGAATGGGAATCGCTCCATAAATATAAAGCCATTACACATCATCAAACATCAATAAGATGATCATGTTTTGTTGTGAAATTGAGAGTTAAATTGGCGATAATCATGAAGTATAGTTTCATAAATCATAACGTAAAATATTTGCTATAATATTTTCAGCACAAAGCTTTGTGCATTTGAAACAATAGTTGGTAAAACTTTGAATTATGGTATTTGGCTTCTCTTGTGAACATATTTTTTGTTGAAAAGTTAGAGATTTTTCTTGATAACCTCGTGATTATCCATTGTCTTTGCACATTACAATTGGTAGTAGAGAGTGTTAAGCAATACCTCAAGTTCAGGTAATGCGAATTAAGTAGAAATGATGCCTGAAAGCTTCTTTGAATATTAGTTGAAATAGAAATAACTCACCTAAAGTGTGTAACATATAAATCTTCCCAAAGACGCTGTTCGTCTTTTCACCTCGTTCCAATCTCAAGTGATGCTTCTTTAAGGCCTTCGCTACAGTGCAAATTGCTCAGTCTCCTGAAAGTACAAGAGAGAAAGATGATTGGTGAAGTCAATGGTTTTATTGAAAACACTTTGTCGCAATTTAATTATAATTAATTTCACTTTCTAAGACTCTCGCATATGAAATTCGATTGCTGAAGGAACTGTTAAAACCGGAAAGAGACATTTGGCATGGGAAGATTGCACATGCGATGCGTTTTTTGTTGGTATATATTGAAGTTGGATGAGATGTGGAAAAAAAAGAGAAGACTTTGCAATGGAAATTTCTTGTGGATGAAAACTTAAGCAGCGTTAGATTGCCAACATGTGCAAAAGCCACATATTCACTTTTCATCTTATGCATTTTTTACACGCTTGCGCGTGTGTGTGTGTGAATGTTTTCAAACAAATGGTGGAAAGTCTATCAAATTGGAAAATTACAGTGCCGGAGAATCTGCCATTTCGAAAAAAGACCATCACTTTGAATCTCGATGCACACTTCTTGCGCGGAGATTTAATACTCGGCGCACATTTCTGAAATGTTTATATCTTTGGCCATTTTATTTTCATTTCCCATGCAATGAGGTGGAATATGTGAACGAACGCAAGTCAATATTGATGAAATTATGAAGGAATTCTCTATTATTTATAGAACATCGCCAGCAATTCAATGAGCAACACGTGAATTCAAATGCTGCAGGTCAGGTTTCGCTGAGAAGAAACCTTCGCCGCGGAGAATTTTTTCTCTGTTCTTTTCGACGGCAAGGGGGAGATAATACAGTCAGAAGTGGTGTATAGTTCAGTTGGAAGCATTATAGGAAGTAGAAGTGTTGGAAAACCCACATTATTCCCTCCCTGATTACTTCTTTTGCTGACAAATTGCCCCTTTTCTTCGGATTTCCTTCGAATCTTTTTCTAGGTTATGTAACGAATCAAGAACAGATTCTAGCACGACACTTCTTATGTTTAAGTCGAAGAAATCTCCAATCATTAGCAAAATTAGGTATTTGCATGCAATGAACATTGCTTTCTTTTATCCTTTGATGCAAAGAAACACTGAAAATCGTGCCATGATCGGACATAACCTCAAAAATTTGATTGTGAGCTAGAATTCAGGACTATTTTGGCGCTGAATCAGCAATTTTAAGACAATTAGTAAATCATAAGAGCTAATTTTATGATCTAGAAAGCTTTCAATCTGAGTTTTTGCAGATTTCTTTGTGATATTTTTGAGGTTATGGTCGAAAATGACGCCCAACAAGCGGTTTTAGTGGATTTTTATGGAAATATCGGATGGAAAGTTAAAAGATAATAATTAATTGCGTGTTCTGGAAGTGTTTGAAAGTATTGTACAGATTTAAGACATATTATCTCCCCCTTGTTTCGGGGTTAATCATCACTACAAAAATAATGTCTGCACAATTTCTGGCCTTTCTTCGGCAGTTTCCATTGGATTTGTAAAGTGGAGATAAAGCAGTTTTAGAGTCATCGCACTTGAAAAACACCGTCCATAGCGAGGATATCGGAAATTGTGATGTCTTAATGCTACAAAAATGCCCATCTGGTGGTTTTTGCTGAAACTGCTCGATGGTTATATAAAAATTATTCGGAATTTTCCTTTATTGTCTCACCACATGAGTCAATTTCGTCTCTAATATCGTCTTATTGCGTGTATAGGAAGAATATGAAGGAGTGCGGTATTTTTGGCAAATGCGCAAAAACTTATGCTTAATAATAGATTATCACGAGTGGAAAATCTAATTGCCAGCCTTTGTGGAGGCACTCGAAATCTTTTGCTGTATTTCCGAGTGACGGATGTTTGTGTGTGTTGTGGAAAATGTTATGGTGTGAAATTACGCAGAGAGGAAAGCTTGATGGGCAAAAATTCAAAGATCCAAATCACAAAAGCGCCTCGAATGAGCAAGAAAATTACACCCAAATAACTATAAATGTTTATGCCTCAATTATGATCACGTACGAATGGCGAATTTGTTTTTTTTATAAACTAATGATTTCCATGCTCATTGTTTCTCGTTCAATTTTACAGCCATTGAGGAAAATTTAAATACAATCATAAATTCACGCAACAATCGCTGGGTTGACACAGTGCCGGCGCGCGATTGCACAGAAAATCCACGTGCAACCTTCAGTGTTTATTGAACAGAAGCTCTTTTTCCCCTGCAAATGCGCGCTCTTCATTAGAATAAATGCTCACACAGCACAACGCACGCCACACAGATCAGGCTCCATCACATCCAGAGATACCTTGCAAACAGCAGGGCGATTGTGTGCTGGAATTATAGAATGAAGAATTAACTTGTGCGCTTCCCGCCTTTTTATGGGTCTCCGCGCGCATCAGCTGGACTTGTCAAGATGAGCAATTCAATTCCGCGATGTGCCAACAACACATCGACACCGCCACAATTCGCGGATTACATTTCAATCTAATGGAAAATTATGACCAACATATATTCCCCCGTTTCATTATGCAATACAAAAGGAGGCATTCAACAAGTGCCAAGATAGAACGGCGGATTAAAATGTGCAATTCATTCCTTCGCCAGCTGAGGATGTGCACTTCTTTGCAGGGGCGCAAAGAGAGTGTAAATCCAGACAAGATGCGCAATTGTCGCTCATAAATTATACTCTCTCACTTGGCTCATATGGAGAATGCGAGAAAAAAGCACAAGAGACATTTCACAACTTTTCCCATCACATCTAAGCTAGAGCCTAATGAGAAGAAAATGCGATAAGAAAATCATTTTCTCATCCAATTCACTGTGAATTTTCATACTTAATGCATTGCTAATATTAAGCCCAGATGATGTTTTACGAAATTCTTATATATTCCAGCTCGTAAAAAAACGACTGAATTTTTCCACACTCGTAACGATATTGTAACAGTTTGATTGTAAAATTGTGTTCAAAAGTAAATACACCCAACTTTTCAAACCGATGATGATCTAATGAAATAGATATTTTCTATCTATCAATTTACTATCTTGCGATATGTTATCTCTTATTTGTATAATGATTAAATAAAGCATTTTTTTCATACATTCTGATCTTGATATGATGAAATATTGGTTTCATTATTATTAGAGATATACAAAGGGAAGATAATACAGCCAGAAGTGGTGTACAGCTTAGCAGAAGTCTTAGGAAGTGGAAGGGTTCAGAAACCTTACAATATTCCTTCCCTGAGTGTTTCTTTTACCGCCAATTTGTCCTGATTCTTTGGATTCATTTTGACAATAATAATCCTTTTTATAGGTTATGTAACGAATCTAGAACAAATTTAGTGAATAATTCGCATCCTTGTAAGTCAATTCTTAGGCTAAAGTCACAGTGATTCTTAGTCATTGGCAGAATTAAGAATTTTCATGTAATAAACATTGATATTCTGACTCTTTAATGCCAAGAAACTCTGCAAATTGTGTTAAGGTCGAACATAACCTCAAAAAGAATCATTTAGACTTGGAAAATAGTTATTTAGACAACTATCTGTGCGATATTGACTTTAAATCAGCATTTTTAGGTTCATTGACAGATCTTAACAGATGATTTTGTGATCTAGAAAGCATCCAAGCGGAGTATTTTGAAGATTTCTCAGTGATATTTTGAGGTTATGTTCAGAAAAGATACCAGAAAATACGATTGTAAGTGAAATTTTTGCAGAATTTATGTGAAAACTGTCTAAAAACTTCAAGTGCTGAGAAGTATTCAGAAGATGTTGTACGGATTTCAGGCATATTATCTTCCCCTTGGAGTGTATGCTTAAATTCTCCATCGAATTCTCCTTTCGATTAATGATATCAATCACTTTCTAAATAAATGTACACCGTCACTACTTTTATTTCACTAATCTAAATATGCAAATGCAATTCAAGTCAGGGAGGCAAATGAGCTTCACCATTTCCATCGGCTCTGATATGCTTCCATTCTGTGACCAAAAATGCCAATGCAATCGCTCTTGAAGCGAAGGTGGAAGAGAAAGCAATTTACTTGCAATATAAGGCACATTGTGGAAATCTACAACATGAAAGTTGCCTCCTATCCGTGCAGTAAGAATGATGTCGTTCAATCCTTGTTCAATTTAAATGTCCAATATAGACACACGATGAGCGTTATTTCGAAGTAATCTATAAACTAAATGATGTTGAGGTTCATCGAACGTTTGGTGAAAACGTAAATATTTAAGTAACGATGATAAACAAATGAAATGTAATTCACATTGTGAAGAATTCTATGTGTGAAATGGCCAATTGTCCGACGACAGAGAGAGGGAGGGAGAAAGTGTTTGCTAGAAATGGGGAGGAATCTATGTAATTTGGTGATGGCCCTAATATAGGGTCAGGAGATCCCCTGGGAATCTCAAATGACTTAATGACGACCACTTTAAAATAATCAAAAGCCCTCCATTCCACATTGTAATTCTCATGGCGACTAATGGAGAGAGAGAGAGAGTTCCATCGCAATCCAGAAATGCGCCTCATTTTTCATATATGGATTACAATTATGCGATCCGGCAGTGGAATTAATTTATGTGCGCCCCTTCTGAAGTCAACCGGATGCAGCACTTGTAGCATTTTCCAATTTCTTCCTATAATTTTCCCCGCACTAAATGAAATTTTATCGGATGCAACATCTCACAATTCAATTTTGTCATCACATCATCCATCAGGCTCTGCTCCTGATTTCCAGGACTATCGCAACAGCTCTATATCGTCATCTATCTATGTGAATCCAATCACTTAAGCCACGCTTGAGAAAATTCCACATTTCCACAAACTGCACGAAGACGAACAAATCGAGAGGAAAATGTAATTTGGCTTGATCACATTTTCCATAGATTACATTTTAGCACCCGAAAACGTCGTTACACAACAACCGGAAATTTATAATTTGCCACTATTATGAATTTTTAATTTGACTCGCTGACGACAAAAAAAACGCGGCTCTCAACCTGGCACATATTACGTCTATTCCGAAGTGAGTTTCGGAAAAGAATGGCTCAAAATCCGTCACTTTCCACCGCGAGATTTTGTACATAGTGCAATTGTTGAATTGTCTGGCGATTGTTCGTCTCCATTTCGGTGTCTCGTCAAGAAATCCACTTCCCCCAATGCAAATCACACTGATTTGCATACGACTTTCAATGTTGAGATATTCTTAATCGCCAGCGAGATGAGGTTTATTATGTAAAGAGAAAAATTTATTTACCGGAGAAATAACGCATTATAAGTTTCGATAATTACGTTACTTTGGTATGTAACGCATTTGCAATGCGAGAAATCACAAGAATACTTCAGATGATGATATAATAACAATTTCTTTTTGCCAATTCAGAGGAGAAAATCTCATCTTATTTGCCTGCTTCAGACGGCTTTGGCAACTGTTAAATTAAACTCTGGTGGAGGTTAATTCCCTTTCGCAATGCACAGACAGAAACACAGACAAGAGTTTTCTGTTAATTGTCTAAGGACAAAGGCACTGAAGACTTGAGAATGTGCTGATCTATGAAAAACACCCGCATTCTTTCAAATGCTATCAATGGGATCAATAAATCGGAAGCGATAAAGTATATTTGCTTATAAATTCCATCATGATTGAAAGGGTTGAAGCGATTCTTTTGTGCGTCGAACGACACTTCCTTTAATGGTAAAGTTAGACTTATCTTTCGTCAGACGCACAAAGAGCCATGGAGAGACCTGACCTACCCCTATAATTTCACATAATCATTGCCTTGTTATCATTGCGGATAATTTTCCACTCGAATTTTTTTTTGAGCAATTTTTCCCACTCTATCCAATGCAAATCTTAAGCATTATCATGGGATTTCCTCTAAAAGCCACACACACTAGACATTTCTGCTGATCATAACAATAAATAGCGAAGAAAAGTGAATAATCAGGTATATATTCCGGAGGGAGAGAGTGAAATAAATGGCCGTACAGAGTGTAATACAAAATAAATTATTAACCTAATTATACATTGTTGTTTTGTGTACAAGGCAAACCTTATTGCACTTCATATACTGTGTGTTTTGTATTGACGATTGAGTGTTTTGAGCTTGCGATAATATGAGAAGGATGTATACAATTAAATGCAATCTGATGCACATGTTGGATTGAGGGAAAAATGTTGATCTTTTTTCACTTTCCGATTTCGTCAACTATGAAATTTTCTCGCGCGAGTGTTAGAGAATATCACGTGAAGTGGCAAAAGAAAAGTAACATATAGTAATCGGCTTTTGAATTGCTTTCTGCAGTGTTAAGAGTACAATATAAAATGCTCTTTTTGCCCTAAGATTAAGAGTATAAGTATCATGAATATATAGTTTGTGTTTCTGTCTCGAGAAAACCTGTCGCCTTTGTGCTAGACAACTCTAGACACAGAAAAAAGTACAAATACCTCACGATATATAAGACGCCACGGGCGATAAGATACGAATAAATCTCTAAATACACACGAGATAAACTCAACTCTCCGCCTTCTAATCAATTTACCAAAGAAATTTCCACGAAATGTGTGAAAAGTTCCAATGTAAAAGTCTTGGGCAATAAATGGAGTGAGAGGCAAAGGCAGGGAATTTGATCTTTTTGCTGCTGCACTAATGATTTCACGAGGAAAACTTTGTATGCGGCATTATATGCAGTGGAGAGTGCGAAAATTTCACTGTAAAAGTGAATAAAAATCCGTAGTGATAAAAAGAAACAAGGAAGACAAGAAGGTCTATCGCTATTTTCACTTTTATCACTCACCTCATGAGCCCGTAAAAGTTGTAGAATCTGTTCTATGGGTGTAATTCGCGGCGTGAGTAAATATTTGAGGAGTTATTTGTCCCTGAAAGAATGCGCAACAATCGGATTGGCGCACAAGTGGCTGCTGGAGAGGAGTATTTGAGAAGAGCCACCACACTGTGAGATGATAAATAAATTCCAAGAGGCGATTGTGAGCTCTTCAGCTGGCTACTCAAGTGCTGCTGTGACACTGTTTAGAACATTTATCAAGATGAATAAACAACACTGATGAAATTCACTCCACTGAATGCTCCACTGCGGAGACACGAGCTAAGACAACCATCCGACACGAAATTGCGTTCAGCACTGTCGCGAGCGTGGCTTCGAAGTGGCTCCGAAGCCGACGAAACTTCACTTGCTTCGCGGACAAGAGAATTCTCCTCTCGCGAGTCTCGCGCGTCTCACAGTGGGGCGACGGATTGGGATGTTGTGGAAGCGCTGGTTTATTCTTCTTATCACAATTTCCAGCAGAAGAATGCCACGTATTGTTCTACAATCCTCATTCTCGTTCCTGTTTAGGTTCAGAGGTGTTCGGCAGGAATAAGTACAGTTGAGCGCACAATGGCTAAGAAGATGCGCACACGAGATTTCTCTGTATCAAACTACATATAATTGTAGCTGATGAATAAAGCAGAACAACGCTGTTAGGGGAGAAGGAGGGTCAATTTGGACATTAGCATAGATATTATCAAGGATATTATGGAATGACTTGGGAAGATATTTCAGAAATGAGCCAAATTATTCGTCAAGGGGTAGAAACTATTAGGAAGTGGCAATATAGGGGTAAGTGGGGCAGCTTCAGATTCAAAATGCTGTTCCAACTTTAGGATTTTTTCTTGAAAAATCGGCTGAATATATTGAAATGATCACAACGCTCAAATAAACTCTCGTCTATTGAGCTTCAGAAAATGCCTTTCATTGGGCATTAAAACTGATCCTTTTTCCTCTAAAGGAGAATGAAAATAATATTGTAATTTATCTGAAACTGCCCCACACGGGGATGTTTCGGATTGCTCTGGGGCAGTTTCAGATTTTCACTTATATTTACCATAAATTCCATTGTGGAATTGTCGAATCGCGGACAAATGATCACTTTGGTTTCTAATCTACACACTGAAACTGTTTGATTCCCTAAAAATCGCCTTTAAAGTAATATTTTCGCGACTTTTCTGGACCCTTGCACGCACTGTCAAAATATCTGAGCGAAAAGCAAGTTGCCCGTCATTTTTCCTGTATCGCAACGCCACCATGCGTGAGTGGTGGCAACTTCAGTGCCACCACAAATCAAATCAGTGCAAATCAGTGATTTTCGCGTGTATTTTCTCACTTTTCCACTAAGAAGTCGTTTAACGTGATGAAGCAATGCAGCACAGAACGGCACTTTGTGAAAAATCTTCAATATTTGCCACAAGAATATTTCGACCGTGATGTTGCGTCAGACTGTCAGAGCGCGCTGTTGTCAGTCCGTGGCGATCCGAAACTGCCCCGTGTGCAGTGTTTGTGCATTTTCCACCACCCACTGAAAAGGCCGTGCCAAGGAGGAAAAGTTCGGGCACATTTAGAATCTCTACTTAACTCTCAATAACCTTTGATTGTGTTTCACGCGAATTGTGGCTTTTTTAATGGAGAAAACACGCAATCAATTCGGCAGCAAAATTCTAGTTTGTGAGTGATTTTCAATTTTCACTTATTTTATCTAAACAGTTAAGGCAATCCTGTGCAAATTTTCGTCAATTGTAGTCCTTAAGGACTACAAACATTGTGTGAAGACCAGGAATTTATTCATGTGAAAATCTCTGAGAAAATTAAGAAATCTGAAACTGCCCCAATCTGAAGCTGCCCCATTTACCCCTATATAGAATGTTTTTAGGTTATGTGATTGATTTTAACAGATTTTGGTGATAAAATAACACTCAAAATCATCTAATTTGTGTTTAAACTGTGGATTTTTCTCTTTTCTCGACATAATTGAGCTTTTGCGTTTGAAAAAACTCCAGATTAGTTAGGAAACAGCTTTAAAGTCAACCATAACCTTAAAAATATCTAAAAGAATTCTCTTTGCTTAGTTATTTTGGCATATTTACTTATTTTCAAGCTTGAAGTATTTTATAAGTCGGATTCAACACATCACAATGACTAAACCAGAAAATCAAGACGGAAATTATTATACTAAATTACTATTATAAATTATAATACTTGCAAGAATTGAAGAAAAGAATTATTTTTGCTAAAATGTCTGTGCTAAGTTACAGAAACCAATGAAGATCCTTAAGTTTCTTCTCCATTGACCATGAAATAATATCCTTCAGTAATTTAAAGGCTTTCTTTATCATTTCTTTTGGATTTTACTCTAAGAATTACTTAAGAATTGCAGTCCAAATGCGTTCTCCGAAATGACCCCACAGTGGGGCAGTTTTGTGCAAAATGTTGTGATATGAATAAATTCTTCTGTGGAAAACCTTTGCATAAAATGAATAGAATTTCTACTAGATGAAATGAAGAGAATTCCAAGGAAATGGTATCAAAACTTGCAGATTCTCATCTTCTCTGTACGAAATATGGCAGCGTTTGTTAGAAGCATTTCGCACATCACTGTAAATGTCTAATTCTTTCGGTTTACTGTGCTTTGCTAATTAAATATCAATTGAATCAATTGCGCATTTCGAGAGATTTTCTCCTGCTGCCACAATCTCAAAGTGCCCTTTTCGTACATTTGCACGAAGTGCTCACATTTTCCGAAGACACGCTAAATTGTGCAGATTTATGAGGTGAAAAAAAGATTTTAACACGGATTTGAGAACAAATGAGGTTACAATTAGTTCCTCGGTAGTCAAGACAACATGGGCACCTTTTACCGACTTCCAATTATAAGTTATACAAGCTGGTGATTACACTCCATCGAGCCCGACCATTTCTTTATCAAATTTGAAATGGTAATAAATGCTTACGGAGATTTAGCGCTATATGCAAAGTTTCCTGGCTGTCTTTCACCTTTTCGTTCTGCAATTGCTCCGTGACACCGAATTTCGCTATGCCTTTTATCGCTGTGTTATCTCAAGTAAACAGAGATATAAATTTGCAGTTGTATCCACACGGCAATAAAACTGGCCAGCGCAACGTTCGCGGTACAATCTGAGAAATGTGTCTCCAAAATCTTTGTGCGCCTGAGCGACGAGTGAAATCGCAAAGAGTGTTTCTCCAAATGCCTCAACACTGGCTTTTCCACCTGAGTCTCTTTTTCTTCCGAATTAAAATGAAACATTTAACTTCTGGTTTTTTCAAAACACACATTACACAGTATATGACCCTGTGCTGTAAATGCTGCGTGTGTGTCATAAAAGAAATGTAAAGACACACACCAATTTGTTACCGCACACAAATCTCAAATAAGTATCAATGCTCGTGAAACTGTCTGGACTGGAGTAATAATAAAAAGGTTAATAACACTCTCCGGTCACATTGGATCTCTTTTCTTCCTTGTTTTCATGCCAATTTTGAGAATTTGCGCTTTTGCGTGGAATCTCTTACAACACTTTCTTGGCCCTCGCCTTCCTTCTTTTTCCCTCCCCAATTCTGCCCAAATTGCCGCTGCGCCACAGTGTGGGTTTTGTGCACAAGAGGCGAATATTGTTTTTAAATTAATACATATTCACTTGCAAAGAGTGTATGTGATATAACAGAAATAAAATCGAACTTTCAGAACCGGTTCATGACTCTCTTCTGGGTTGCTGGTAATCTCCTTTGGGTCTCTCGCGTGGCTTTGAATTTGAGAGACGCGCGAAGACGGGAGAAGAAGCCATCAGGTTGTGTTGGAGGCGCACCAAAACGCACGCCGAGCTGCGGATTGTGCGGTGTTGCGAGAAGAGAGATGCCACAGAGAGTTTAGCATTTAGCGAATGTTCAGGCATTTATTGACCTCATCTGAAAAGGCATCCAACTTGGAGCTGGGCATGGAGAGATGGACAGTGAACTTGGCAGAGATTCACCTTCAGCATATCGCCAGGTGTTTGAGACTTTTATTGTGTTTGAAATTCCTCTTCGTCGCGATTATCTCCTCTCTCGCTCCACCCTAAGTCATCTTTAACTGTTTCCAAAGGTTCCCCAGTGAAATTCTCCTCTCCTTCTGTCCACGATTTGCCCATATCATGTGATCATTGTGTGGAATGCGAGGAGAAGACACACCGAAAAACTCAGATCCATCCTCATTCATCAGCAGAAATTCTGCCTAATCCCAAGTATTTATCAAGAGAATGCTAGGAATTCTTTTCTTGTCACAGACAATAAGAACAGTTCACAGAAACGTGGAATATTCCCAATGACATTTCAATGACGGTTCCCACAGATTTGTCCAACAAAAGTGAATTAACCCACATATTCCCGATTCTTTCTATTGTAAAGCGATGATTTCTCAAGGGGGAGATATCAATGGTTAGAAGTGGTGTACAGATAAATAGAAGTGCTTAACTATTTCCAATATTGTGTATTAAAAAGTTACTTTCAAAAGGACTTATTATAATACTGGAATGAAAAGAATTGTTCTTTTCATCTTTCTAGGTTATGTTATGAATTTAAGACACACTTTTCCACTAAATAACCTTTAAAATCACTCATTATGCCCCTAAGATATTATAATTTGTTATTTACTGTTACAATAAATAATAAAATCTGATGAAAATTACAATCTTTCACTGTTAAACTATGTTTATTACGCTAAAATTAATCATAACCTCTTAAATATTGTTTCATGGACTTTTTGATCAATTCTTTGCTCTAAAAGAGTAAATTTTCCCAGAGTTGCTTTTAAAACGTTCCGAATAAGTTTCTTTCAAGGATTCTTTTCGATAACTCAAGGTAATTTTTAGGTTATGTGCCAAAGTGCAATTTCAATTTTCAAAATATCCACTAGAAACTTCAAATATTTCTATAAAATACTGTTTCTCTGTAAGATTTTAAGGTTTACAAGTACAAATTGTGTCTTTTTTGGGATGAAGACTCTTAAATTTGAGGTTATGATACTTTAGATGTCTGAAATGCATGTTTCCATATT
This sequence comes from Phlebotomus argentipes, assembly GCF_947086385.1. Lineage (NCBI taxonomy): Eukaryota > Metazoa > Arthropoda > Insecta > Diptera > Psychodidae > Phlebotomus > Phlebotomus argentipes. Next base: position 7,378,763 of record NW_026776174.1, read on the forward strand.
CATATGCATATTATTTCCCCCTTGTGATTATATTGTTTGGAATGTCGTAGAAGTATTTCTAATAAATCCCATTTTGAACTGAACCAGCACAAGTTAGTAGCGATTGTCATTTTATTTACAAGGTGTCCTTTTGCGTAGACAATGGCTAAAAATATGTTTTAATTACTTTGATTATTTATTGTCATTAATGCCACAATAAACTAATAAATCATTCACCAACGACACATTGAAATCTGTGCGGAGGAAATAACAGATCACATGAATTAGTTCTGTTTTTGCCTCTTTTATTGCTGGCTGGTGCTTTTGATTGGTATAAACAAAAATGAAAAACACCCACGACGACGAAATGCATCAAAATCACGTTCAAATGCAAAGTCGTGAGATCACTTTCCTCTCCCGTAGAATACAACTAACCACATTTGCATGTTGAAGAAATCATAGACAATTCTACGAGAAAGACGTGCTTTCTCATGATGACTTGAAAGCTACATTTCAAATTATCTCAAAATTCAATAAATTACAACATTTCTGCTTCCATGAAGCGCTTCGAGACTGTCTACATATGCATTAAATAATTTTCATGTGTGATTTTTATTCGGGGTGTAATTTTCCCAAAACAAATTACACCTAAAAATAAACTCTAATTTGTCTCTTCAGTGTGGATGAAGAAAGTGCACAATTTGGCCAATTTTATATGATTTTTGAAGATGATTCCGCCACTTGGGATTTAATCTTATGAGACACATTAAAGACGCACAGAAAAGTGAAAAGCGTCAATTTTAAGGAATCTTACACTCACATTTTGTACATTCGATGTGCATTTCTGTAATCACGCGCCACTCATATAAGAAGAATTGAGTGACGCGGAGAAAAAATGCCACATGAAATTGAACATAATATTGCCAGAGAGAAAGTGCCCCATTCTCTGCACTTGCCTCATTGGGCTCATTGTTCAACGCGGATTTCGCTTCGGAGGCACTTTGGCGACTCAAAGTTCACTTCCACTGTGATAATGAGAGCACTCCTTATCGCGCCAGCGATTGCGATCTGCGATGGCAGGAAACTTATTGACACATGAATCTAACAAGGTGATTCGAGTGTGGCCCCAAATGAGGTACACAGATTTCAGGTATGATTGGAGCGTTTCAAGGGGAAGATAATATGACTAAAATCTGTACAAATTGTATGAAAAATCCCTTCAGACTTCAGGGATTGTTTAAAATAAGATTGAAATTCACTGAAAACTAACTGAAATTCGACTGTCGGGTTGATAAAATTAATTTTCAGTCTGTTTTCTGGAGTTTCCACACAATATTTGATCATTTTCTGCTTTAATTTGCATTTTTCACACTCTTTTCTATTCCTTTTTTTATCTTTGACAAATCACATAACCTAGAAAATATATGTCAAAAATTAGAATTGCATAAGAAGCGATTCATTAATCATATAAAAAAAATCTCTAACACTCGTCTCTCTTCGACAAACTCTTTGAAGAACGTTTAAAAAGACGAAAATCAGTGATATAGTGCCAAATTTTAGTTTTATTATCATGAAAATCAACTGAAAACTCACTAAAATCTAACTGAAAACATTAAAATTCACGTTTACATGACTTTCTTCTGCTAAAATTGCACTTTTGCGTTGTTTTCATTAAGATTGAAGGTTCTTCAAAGATGTTAAGATATTGAAAAGTTGAGGTTATGCTTGACTTTAATATTGTTTCTTTATATTCCAACTTCCAAAATCACGATTTTCATTGAGTAAAAACACTAAATTCTGTTAAAAAGCGAAAATTCCTTCAGTTTAAGCAGGAGGATTTCTAGTTGAGGATGTTATTTAAGTTTAAATCAGTTACATAACCTAAAAAATGTCAAATTTAAGATTTGGTTTAAAATTAATTACTAAGAGTAAAATAATCAATAGAAAATCAATGTTGTTAGCCAAATATTGCACAAATTGAAGCACTTTTACTTCCTAAAACTTCTATTGATTTGTACACCATACTTCTGACCATATTATCTCCCCCTTGGTGCGTTTGTGATAAAATCGAAACTTCACACTTGTTAACATGTAGGAACAAGGGTTTTACACACTAGAATTAAGTAAACACAGAAGTAAGACAGGTGAAACAGTTCATCAGAAAGTCTCGATGGAATATTTCAGTCAAAGCATAAGATATTGCTCTTGTAATGTCCTTTATGTGTATTAAAATCACTTATAGTTATGGCATTTTTCACTGCGGCATTTCAATCATAAAGAGCTCGTCGTACATATTAAAATGTTCTTGAGGCAAAATGATTGGAAAACCTTTGTTTTGGTCTGCAAATCACACTTTCAAATAAGTGCCACATGAAAAGCAAATATGCTTCTCTAATATGAATTGCAGACGTGTGAATATTTCCGCCCAGATAAAATAAGGCATGCCATATTGCGTAAAGCACCCGCGAAAGCAATATTCATCTTTATATATGCATTGTAATTTATGCTGAAAATCAGCAGTGCAGCAAAATGTTGAGAAAAACTGCTCGTGATTTTGGAATTTGCTCAAGGTTCTCTCACTATTTCAAGTTCTAGACACGACCTTCGCCTTGTCTGAGCCATTCCGTGAGCATGGAGGAGCATCGAGACACTCGCGGATGCTGGCGCTGCTGCATTCCTCAAGAGAGTTTCGGAGAGCAGCTCTGGAGGTCATTTGTCGACACAAGTGAGGTTGATAACCAGAGAATGGGGCTGTATTGCCTAATCTCCTCCGTGGCCTTATCGCGGAAATGTCGTTACGCGCCCTTCCGCGGCCTCAGCAAGGGATGCTATTTCTGGGTTTTTACGCGCGACACGCTATTTCTGGCCACACAATTGTACAATGTGGCTGACGCAGTTTCAATGCCTTCGACCTTGACAGCTCGCAAGGGTTGCTCGTGACGTCACTGAGTCGCGACAAAGGACTGAAACACTCCTCAAGGATATCTCTGGGAATTTTCACCGCGACCACGGGCGTCAAGGTGTTGCTTTCTTGACTGTTTCGGGTGCATTTTGATTGATTGTCGGGTGGGAAATCAATAAGAACGATCTTGGAATTGTGGAAGAGGAATATAAATATGGGGGAAAAACTCACCTTATTCCCTCTTCCCTATTCCGATCCTTTCGCACTCACTCGCGCTTTCACAGAATCGCATACAGCCTTGTATGACTTTGCTAAGTAGTTTTATATCACACTTTTCTGATGTTTCTGAGCAATTTCAATTGATTTATCACAATTCCCATTGGTTTCTTGTGTATATGTTCACCCAAAATAAAAACACACACTGAAAGTGGGGGTCAGACGTCACACTCTGGTGGCGAGAATATATTCACCTCTGTGTGGATTTTAGGGTTGACAATCGTTATATTTTCGGAAAAGTTCAGCAGAATGAGCTGAATATTGTGCGGAGAACACGAAAATAAATTTTATTGTTTTTTTCAAAATAAGTTTTGAGCGCCAGAGTGAAGAATTTTGGTCGTTTGCCAGTACAAAAATACGGAGTTTTTATGTAGAAATTAAAGTAACAGTCTTTGGTTTACTGCTCATTAGAATATATATGATTAATTATGATTATTGTGAACTGTACGCCAGAGATGAAGCATAATGCAACTTCAATAAGCAGGTTTTCATGAAATTTTGGAGCCTGAAGTGGGATTGGTTTAGTGGTGAATATTTGCCGTCCGAACAGGTGTTTCGTTAAGTTACATATCGCGTGGTTTGTGTACAATCTTTGTCAAGGGAAGTGTACGTGCTTTCGTTCAGCTGAAAGCAACAACTGCCAGAGGGAGCTGCTGTAGTGCAGAGGATTGACGAAGTGGGTTTTGAGCGGGAGATTCAAAACAGTGCCACGGATTTGTGTGTGTCTGACTTCCAGGCAAAACAGTTAAGTTGAGTTTCAGAATAGGCACACGGAGTGTCCAAAAGCAGCGACTCACCTCATCATTATTCAATGGGTTGCCAATGAAGACATGAATTTTCCCCAAGCATATATTGAGTCGCACGGCAATTTCTGCACCTAAAGCAGAGAAACTCTCAATTGACATCGTCATCCCATTATTGAATGGCACACCGATAAATTTTCCGCGCAGTAGTCATGCGGCAAAAAGTGCATCATCCATTCGAATGTGGCCTGTCTTCAGTTCCACAATCCGTGGCTAAAAACTAATTGGCTTCACTCGCTGGACTACCGGCACTTGCGCTGCTGCTCCTCTCATTGTGCGGGAAGATGATGTCTCTCTTTCTCCCGGTAGCTCCGGAGGACGCGCGCCGCAGGGGCGCAGGAGGCATTTTCCATGAATGCTCAATGTACACCGTTTTACCTGCTAAATGTCAATTAGTGGTTATTTATTAGTATTATAATGCACGAAGGCGGCCAAAGCACGAGCTTTCAGCCTCTTCGGGGGCTCGCAGCGACCAATACAGGGCCGGCGTGCCCCAACACAGCCACACAGGCCCACAGAGATGAGGCGCAGCATGAGGAAGTGCCGGGGATTCGGCCTGGCTGGGCAGCTCCGCGAAGGGGAGCTCCTCGATGGCGCAATACGGAATCGCAGAGATCCTTTATGGCTCACTCCGAGAGGCACTAATTGAGTAATAAAACTGACAGACGGTTAATTAAGAGGTTGCGGGGATGGTCTTCGTCTCGCACTGTGGCTCCCTGTTCGTCGTTCCCAACGCCTATAATGACCATGTGATTGTTTCGTCGCTCTCCTTCCATTTTCTCACTCTTTCACGTGTGCTGTCTTTGGACTCCTTGCGAAATTTGCCGAAAACACAGCCACATCGCGCTCAGGCAAATAAAACTATGAAATTTGAATTAGCATATATGTATGCCGAGATTGGGAATTATAACCCAGTCATGGTGCGGTGATTTGAAAGCGTACATAAGAAGCCATACTTACCTGCCAATTACTTCATCCATCTTCAGATGAATTTCAGCAATCAGGATGCTCGTTTTCCACACTCATTAGGCAGGAGAGTTGAAGAAACTCGCGGGCAACAAAGCAAGCTTAGAATTTTAATTGCAAACTTCTCTGTCGCAGCTTTATTGGGGATTTTTTTCCTCTTCAATTTGGGCAATGAAATTGTTTATATTGCTTGTCTAATGCGGAGAACAGGTTTTGCAAAAAAAACAGTAAAATACCAAAAACAAATACATTAAGTTCTGTTAATTTTTGACTTCATAAAAAGCTCACGTGCAAATGATGAAAAAAGTTAGAACCATTGTCTTAATCCTAATTGAATTTTTTTCTGTTAACTCTTTAGGGGTCAAGGGGGAGATAATACAGTCAGAAGTAGTGTACAGCTCAGAAGAAGTACTAAAGAAGTGAAACTGTTGAAAAATCTGACAATATTCCTATTCTGAGTGCTTATTTTGCTGAAAAATTATGCCAATTCTACGGATTTCCTTTGATTTTCACGTAAAATCGACCATAAAAATCTTTTTTCTAGGTTATGTAACGAATCACGGAAAGATTTAGTGAATAATTCGCATTCTTGCACATCAATTCTTATGTTCAAGTCAAAGAAATCGCTATTAAACAGCAATAAACAGGTTTTTCTTTAGCTGTGATGCCAAGAAACAGCGCATTTTGTCTTGAACTCAAACATAACCTGAAAAATAATTATTTAAACTTGAAAAATGTTCTTTTCGAAAACTTTTGTGGACCATTTTGACTCTTAATCAGCTGTTTTGAGTTCATTGGCAAATAATAATCAGATCATTTTGTGATCTAGAAAGCTTTAAAACAGAGTTTTTGAAGATTTCTTGGTGATATATTGAGGTTATGGTCAGAAAACATGTTCAAAAATGCGTTTTTAAGTCGATTCTTGCAAAAATATCGAAGGGAAACTTAAGTGATTTATTATAATTTGGGAATTCATGTGGAAACAGTTTATAAACTTCCAGTTCTAGAAGTGTCAGGCAAATTTGGAAGTGTTTAGAAGTAGATTGAAAGCATATTATCTCCCCCTCGTTTGGGGTATTTTCCCGAAAATTACTTCTGTGGATTTTAATACTGTGTTTCTTGCTTCTGAACATGGCACAAGATGAAACCTATTGAATTAAGATGCCGACAGAGTAATTTTGTGGCAATGTAAATTACTGCTATTGATTGAATTTCAAAGGCGATGGCGAATCAACATCTGCGCGATGAATTGTAAATAATTTCGAGATAAAATAATTGGCTACCAATTGTCGTTTTCCGGGGGGAAGTCATTTCTTGTGCCAACTACCGAGCGACTTAGCGTGAAAAATGGGAATCTCGAGATTGTGACACCACTTGTCTCAACTAATTTGATTTCCCCCTTTGGCAAATAATTCTATATTTATAAAATGCAGTAACTCAATTCTGTGAGATTCTATCGATTCTCACATTCACCGTGTTGGCGACAGTGTGAATGATTTATTTGTCTCTCCGCCAGCATCCATTCCTTCAGGTCCCCAAGACGGTGCAGATTATGGAACGTACAAGTAAATAATGGTGTATTATTGCAATTTGCACGGCGTTTCTCCTCTTCATCAGCAGCAGCAACTGGGAGACGCTCTTTAATGCATTCGCGCGATGCACATGAAGAATGCGCTGGTGTCGTCTCTAATCCAACAAACGGCGGCTCTCCCCCTCCCACTCTTGTTCGCGGGGGGATTGTGATTTACACAGAAATCGACACGTGGTCATAATAATGAAAATCATAAAGCGTTTTGTGGTTTAATTGCCTCCGCGAGTGTGTCTTCGGGGCGCAAATGCGAAATAATGCATTGTGCCACTGCATTCGTGCTAAATTAACAGCATTTTTATATGGCTGTTCCAATAACAGACCGTGTCTCAAAGTGCCAGGATCGTAAAATGCAAAATTAAATTAAGTTGTAGTGGTGAAAATAAAAGGAAATATTTCACACTACTCAAAAGGGGGCGCGCAATGCAAAATATATATTTTTACTCGTGCATCCAATTCATCCTCTCGCATCAAGAGTTTATTGCATTTCGACGGGTGAATTGAAAACTATGAAAAGTCAATTTATCATAGTTTTCGTCTTCATGTATTTTTGAAAAGCTCTTTATCTGTTCTTCCTGTAGAAAAATTTTGAGATTTCTATCTTATGAAGAAATAGTAAAAAATCTTATTTATCTAAAAAGCACAAATGGGAAAAAATTGCCATGTTTTACGAATTAAAAGTCGAATATTTATTGTTTACGCTGAACAATTTTTCCAAGAAAAATGTCTCAAAAATTGAAGAAAATTGAAAACGCATAAAACGCCGTTTCAGAAAATAATTATAAATTTTCAGAATTATTCTAAAATGGTTTTTAGACTTTTAATTAATAATTCTCATATCTTTTCATTTTTTTCACTTGAAAACCTTAACGAAAAGTTCAAAAAAGTGTAAAAATTTGATTTTTTCGAACTTATTTGGATACAATTGACTCTAAGATTATTAAAAATTGACTTTGGAAAGTTATATTTTCAGATTTTCTATTAATTTTGCCATATTTTACTCAAAAATTTCAATAAATACTAATGAAATCAACTAAAATATTTACAAAATAATAAATACAGAGCAATATTTGCATTTTAACGGACGATTTGAAGACGTTTTGATGTAAATTTGGCAAATTTCGCAGCGATATTGAAGCGTAATTTTGAACTTACTTTGCTGAAAAATTGCGTTTTTGACTTTTCATAGTTTTCGACTCACCCGTCGATTTGTGAGTGGCTAAATAGAATATTTGCGTACACTCCTTTTGGACACGCTCTTTCCACCCTTGGATTCCCTTTTTCGATGGCAATTACTCACGACAATAAAGTCTCCATCGCTGGGAATTGTTCCCGGGGAATTCATGTGGTATTTCCTTCTTCCATCATCCCTGTTATATATAAATTAATGACCCACGGTGAGGAGGAATTTCACGCACAAGAATGGGCATTAAGAGCAGAAGATCGTCCACTTACTCTTAGTTGGAAAGAGCTGAATATATAAAATTGCGTGCAGTAAGTCAAAGTCAATAAAAGTCAAAATGTGGAAAACGAAGTAATTTGTAACGAGATTACCAATTTGCAGTATAAATGTTGGGTGTTGATTTTTATTGCGCTAAACCACATATAAACATATTGCAGCGAAAATTACACCTCACACACTCCAAAATATCATCACCCAGATTGATAAGCCGCACTGGGTATTAATGAAGGAAAAGCATGACAATAAGTTCCTCAAATGCGATTTGGTAAACAATTCTTCCGAAATTCAATTCACTATTAAGTGGAAATTTATTAGAAAGCGATTCGTTGACTGTGAATTAATTTGCAATATTACACTTTTCACCTCTTCTAATAGTTCCCATTTTGGCTCTAAAACACTCTCTGATGCCAATACGAATTGTGACCTCTGAGTTCACACTATTTTCCACAGAATATATTCCACACTAGATTGAAGAACTCACATTTTGTGTATCATTTGATGAAATAAATATAATTTGTGCAAATTAATTGAAGGGTCGTTGCAAGATTGCGATTCATAACTTATAAGAATGTGGAGAAATTATTTTCCACGAAACAATAAACGTTACAAGACAAGTTTTTATATTTCAAAAATTCACATGAAAACCGGAAAAATATGCTGCAATTAAGTTTTTAGGTTGATTAGCACAGATTGATGGGATTTTCTTGGGTTTTTTGTACCTCAAATGTGGCTCAGAATAGCGCCAAATGTAGCTTTTTGATCCTCGAATTGAACACTTTGACTTTTCTGACGAAGAAACACAGTTTTCTGGACTCTTCAGACGTATTTCGCGCAATTTCTAACTGTTTGCTTACATTTTGTACGCGGGGAATGAGGTTATGTCAAAATTTCGCCACATACAAGAATTTTTCGTCGCTGCATAAGACAAGAAAACTATGTTTTCTTGTCTATTCTGATCAGCCAAAACCTTTAAATATTTAATCGACAACAGAACCATTTTCAGTGACAGAGAAATAGCATTTTGACAGCAGAAATCCGTCTTGAATTAAAAGCGTAAAATTGCAACTCAAATTCATAGCTTTTATGAATTGAAACACAAAACCTTTAACGTTGCAACGATCTATAATATTGTCTGTTTCCTTTAAGGCTGATTCTCTCCTCTATTTTCTAATCTGCACCCAAGTCTGTATCCGTTTATCCTGTCTAGACTGGATTCAACTCTGCCCTTCAGCGACATCGCCGAGCGCCAATTCATTGTGAAAAGCGGTGAAGCGCGAAACAATCGATAGACATCCTGTGGATTTGTGTTGAACGACAGTTAAATGAACTCGCACGCCACTAAATAATGAGGCATAATGAGACCATAATTGTGACTTGATTTAATTATTAAAAGCCATAAATAGTGCGCAGAGGTAGAAAATGTTCCGCCACTAAATAGGATAATTTCCAATAGAAATTTCACTGAATTGTCGCACAAGCGAGAAAATCCATTCTGAATCGGTGCCATTATTGGGGGTCGCTGTGCCTCAAAATTGACGCTTTATTGTATGTCACTCGGAGCGATGAATTCGTTGGAAAAGTGCAACAATGAGACTGTGATAAATAGCTTTTTAGTTGCAAGTAATGATCTCCTACTTGTGTCTGTGCTGATGATCCAATGAAGGGGTTCATTGAGGCGATGAGTGGGATCATTCATTGCGAACTGAGAGGAGCTCCTTGAGATCATTTTCTCGTCTGCAATTCAACAGCCGATGTCCGAAAAAGGAACAAAATGAGCCGCTCATGGCATCATTTGTCACTTGTGTGAGCTTTCAATGGATCTCACTGGGCTCTTTTCATGCACCTCAACATAGGATCTCTCTTAATAATATTCTTGTGAAAATGTGCAATATCATCGTATGTTTTGATAAATTCAATATTCAGAAGTTTCTGGCCGCCCAGAGAAAGTGGCATGTCTCTCTGAGGTCTTTGTACCCAATGATGGTGATTGTAAATGACTTAATTTTGTCTATTTTGGACACCTTTTTCAGAGATTGGAAGTTCACTTAAAAGTGATTTCACAAAAGAAACTCAACAATTGTCACAACGTGAAATGAAGTTATTTATGTTCTCATTAATAATAATCACCATTTCAGGGTGAAAATCAATTCATTCACAGTTCAATCCTAAGACATCCTCAAAGGGCTCTCGATGATGAATAATAGGAAGCAAATATCTCAATGGGCGCTTACTTGTACATAGGAAATATAGAGAGAGTCAATAAAATTTACCTTTCCCATGAAACCTCTTCGCTCTTCCTCTCAATGACGACCTAAACACATTTCTCCAGCTGCCTTGTGCCGAAGAAATGATCCTTGGAACACTTGTACAATATAAATTAATATCAATATTCTCCTTTGTCACGAAACATTTCTGTCGTATCGTTTCGTGGCTTTCACAAATTCAAGATTCAACATCTTTTTAACACCTGGTGTGGTTGAAAATAATTGTAATAACCGATCTCATGACTCGCTGACACTTGAAATTGCTTAAGACATTTCCTCAATCTTAAGAAGTGTCCCAAAAATTAAATTGCTGGTAACGCTTTTGCTTAAATATTATGTATTCATCATCATCAAGGGGCAGATATTCTGGTCGGAAGTGGTGTAGAGTTTTTGAGGAAGTGTTAAAAACTGGAAATAATAAAATATTAGGAATAATTGCATTGAAAATGCTCTTATTTTCAATGAATAGAGATATTTTGTTAATTATTTTGCTTAGAAAAATCTATTTTACTGTTTTTCTAGGTTATGCAATTAATTTAAGACAGATTCTGATGATTAAATAACATCAAAATCATCAAATTTGTGTTTAAACAATGAATATTTCTTTTTGTGTTCAAAAAAACTTCAAATTAGTTCAATTTTACTAGTCGGAAAGAGCTTTAAACACAATCATAACCTCAAAAATATCATTAAAGTACAGAAAAGTGTCTTTTCGCTCGGTTATTTTCGCAGTTTATGGTTAAAATCGCAAAATCAACCTCAATATCTAGTAGAAATATTGTGATATTCGCTTTCTTTACTCTTTTTCAGATTTAAAAGGATTAAAATTAGTCAAAGAAGGATTTTTAGGTCGGATTCCTAACCTCACAATTTGGTCAGAATTTTTCTAGGCATTTTTGTATGATAAAACTAGTAAATCAAGTCAAAATTCAGATCCCACAATCTGAAATCTAAACATTTGTAGATCTTAAACCTCTTGAGACGAAAAACATTCTTAAGAGTTCTTGGCGCTTTTTCTTCGCCGACTCTCATGCTCGCTAGTTGGCGCTCGCGTCGCTGTCTCTAATGACGTTTAACAGTCGCTGAACAGTTGCAAGAATCTGAAAAATGTCCTTTAGAAATGTTCAGGAGTGTCTGAAGTGATGAAGATTCTGCACAGCGACTGTGAAAGTGTCTCAAAGTGGTGAAGAACATATCATCTCCTCCTTGCCAAGAAAGAAGAAACGACTAATGGTGTGGATTAACGAATTCGGTTAATTGTCCATATTGTGAGTAATGGGATGATTGTGATTTTTACGTATGAAAATTCAATGATTGCATGCCATTGTTTTTACACGATTTACATAATATCTGAGAGGTTGTCGACGCGTCCACGTGAGGTTGAAACCTTTGTCCTCTTTGGCCCGTGAATATGCGGCGGCAAATGAGGAAAGTCAAAACTACTTTTAATGCACAAAGTCAATCGCACTCCGAAGGGCCTTCCTGGCCATTTGTGCACACACATTGTAGAGTCAAATAACATGCGGCAAATTCAACAACGACTGAAGTCTGTCCCGAAGTCATCACTTCATTTGTCATTTTCCTAATGATATCATATCTTGTCAACTCCGTGAGGAAACAGCGTTCTGAGTGAGATCCTTTTTTTTATTTACAACACACTTCGTCCCTCGATGAGCCCCAGAGTGATGGACTTTCCCACACTTTCATTGAAGATGGAATCAATTCTGGAAGAACATATTGGAATCCATAAACAAGTTATAAAAATTTGGAGAAAAGAAACTGATTTATATGAATGCTCTCTGGCCAGTGAATGTGATTCCAGACCCTTGATATGAAGATATATGAAAGGGAATCTTTTCATTCATAGACTTTCTACATTTCTGTGTGTAAAAAGATCCTCGCAGTCAATTGACCAACAATCGCCGTGAATACTTCTGCTCTCTTATGATTTAATTTCGTCCTTTGACTCCTTCTCATTCATCCACGAAGTCTCCATTCAGTCTCACTACAAAACGCCGACACTCAGTGAATTGCCAGAGAGTGTGGGAGAGCCTTCGAGTGCCTTGAAAAAAGAGTCCCTTTCAAGGGACGACACAATGGAAAATCAATAAATCTTGCTGACCACCAAATTGGCGAACAGAAATGGCAATTTTTGATGAGGACAAGTTGTGAAAATTACTTAAGTCTCCGAGGAGAATATTGAGGGGGGTGCAAAAAATATACGAAAAGAGAGTGGCTTTGTGAGAAATTTGTACATTTTGACCAAAAAGCGTCCTCAGAAGAATTTGATTGTGGTCAGAATTCCTTTGAGCGATGCTGAAATTGATCCCACGAGATGCCACAAAGAGCCTTTAAGTCCCTTCTTCTCTAGCTTTTCGGAATTTAATTTATTGTGCAATGTGTGCCGAATTAATCGGCTCTCCTGTGCGTCAACGTGCAGAAGAAAGTCATAATAATTTCTGGGTGAGTGGCTTGAAAGGCTGACCAATGTCTCAACGTGTAATTATGTTCGCTTCTTTTCAATGAATATAATGTTCAATTAACATTCCGGCATTTTCTGCGGATGCCCACAAAAAGGCACCCTTGGCAAGTGTGTGTGTGTTTGTGTAGGAATATTTTGCGCAATTTCGCAGGATGATAATTAAATGTAGAAGTCATCGAGAATCAGAAATTTTAATTATTTCTCTGGCTCCATCATTTGAATTCCGGTCAGCCATTGCCTTTCATTGACGCCCCACATTTTCGCCCTTTTCGCCTCTTTTGTTGGGCATTTTTGCCACACATTACTTTATTGGGACATTCCTCGAGAACCCTTCAGAATTTTCAAGAAGCCACCGCGCACTTCCCACAAACGACGACTGCTGGCCAGTTTCATTTTCACTGTCTTTGCAGGCTTGACAAGTCACTCTCTGTGCATTTGAGCAGCTTTTGGCGGAAGGTGCGATGGACTCTACAATATTTCCACTCTGGCACATCTTCTATATACAATTTCCATCTCACGTGTCCGCAAGACTTCTGCGTGAGGAATACAAAGTTGCCTCTCTGGTGGCTTGATCGCGAATGATCCGCGAAGGATTTCTCACTGTGTCAGACATGAATGTTTTGGAGCCCATACTTCAATGGTTTTTCGTCGCATTTTTTCCGTAATTTGTCATTTTCTTTAATTGGGCACCAAACGGTTTATCAAAAATGGCGCGACTCAGCGAAGCCGAATGAGCAAAATCAGGAATTTTAACAAGCTGTTGCGGACTTTTTGCCAATGAACGTCTGACGCGCGCGAGCATTTTGGCTCTTGAGTGGCTCTCCTGGGCGATCTGTGTTACTTGGCCGTGGATCGTGGGCACGGAACACGCACTTCTTAGAAATTGCTTGCCAATTTGAGACAGGACGACACACAAACTCGTACAGTATCTCAAAATGTATACTTGTTTGTTCACGGTGGAAATTAATTGCACATTTATTGTTTGTCTGTGGTACGGAAATTGTTGCCTTTAATTGCATCCACGCAAGAGAGGGAGACAACACACAGGTTCCACTCTATATAATTAAACCGCAGGTACGCGGGAAAAATGCAGACAAGGCGAAGACAGAGAGAGGGAGATACGCGCGATTCAGTGAGAGAAAAAATGGCGAAAAGTGTATACATATGATGGGGATTGGATGGAGTTTTGTTACAGTTACTCAGTGCAGAGGAAAGGAATATACATATATAAGCATAAAATGAATTATTTATCAGTGAAAAAGAAAAAAAAACTACGTGAAAATTGCCAAGCTTTGCCCACAACATCTTTAACAAAAACCTCTCTGAGAAATTTCCCCGCATTTTTATGCGCGCTTCACTCGGTCGGCAAAAAGAAGTATTTAGTTTGTGTCTCACAAGCATCATCAAGTCCGGAACTAATTTGCCAATTAATTTCTACACATACCATAAAAGAAGTAAACTACGCCGGAGTGCAAGAAGAAGGAGTCCAATGGGAGCGAGCATCAATTAACATTTCTTTTGATAAAAATTGAAACGTGTTTCGCGCCAAAATGTAACTCTCAACGAGATGCACTAATTACATTCTTGTTTATTGCATTGCATTTTATAAAGTCACCATTCGCGCAGCGATTACGTGTGCTTCGGCAATTCAACATTTTACTCAACATTTTGCCGCTCTGATGGGGGAAAAAAACTGGTTCCCAATTCCCTAATTTGGTGACAAGATGTCCCCTTTTTGCCCTTGCCATGTTGCTGTTTTTGCATCTTGCGCACATAGACTTTTCAAATTATCAAATGCCAGCATAATTATCCTTTGAAAATCCCTGGTTTTTGCTTATTGTTTGTGAAATTTGCCTTTCCTTTCAAAGTTTTTCCTGGTTTTTAGCCTAGTTTTGCAATTAGGTGGCCATTTGTAACCCTTTCTATCGAGGGGCGAACAACTGAGTGAATATTGCGATTATTTGACGAATTAATGGGAATTTCATGAATATTAGTATCAATTATGTAGAGTTGTTTATGAATTTTCCAAAGGAGAAAGTCACTCGCGATTTTAGACCATTAAATTTGTGATTATTCAATTATTCTATGAATTTTCGTGGTTTTAGTTGAGTTTAATTATTTTCTTCTTATATTGCCGCTAGAGGGCAGTAGTTTAAACGCATGTAGAAGTTCTGATTGTATTTCCCAAACCAAAACGACCAAAACGACTAAATCAAATCCATTCTATAATTTTAACAGGACAAATATGGAGTGTTTAAAGAAGTAAAAACAATGAATTAAATTATTTACAACATATGAAATGATTTTTTATTATATTCACATATTATTATACTCATAAAATCTGCTACAAGCTGAATTCGAACACTTTTAATATTTGAATATATTAAAATTTTGATGAAATATTCAGATTATATTTAAATATAATTTGATTTATTGAAATAATTTATTGAAAATAAGAAATTTTTTGATTTTTTTGCGAATGTTCTTGAAAAATATTCATTTTTTGGATTATTTTTCATACAAATACTATGATTTGTACCTTTATTAACGACTGAAAATTGATGAAATAGTGTGAATATTCCCGGAAATGTTACAGTTATGTGGGAAAAACTCAATTATTTCATGTTTTTTAGGTCAATTGTTCGCCCCTTGACTTCAATTCCTGATACATATTTTTGCAATAACATTCGCAAGTGCTTCATATTGCGAAGGACGTTGGATATCAGACATGAGGATTGAAGAATTCCGTGTCAGAATATTGCGAAATCTTCACTTTTGCCGATGGAAGCTTATCGACTCGATGAATTTGCATTAATAAGTCCTGAGCATGAGCCAATCGTGAGCAAATGGGATCCAGATTGAGCAGACATATTGCGAGTCCTCTGGCAATGGCGATGCCTCAATGCCGAAGTGCTCCTCGGGATGAATTATCATAATTTTGTATTGTGGCTGAAGGCAGAGCTGGAGGGAAATCCACGAGATCAACTTCATCAGTCCAGGGGAGATGGAAGACAATGGGCTTTTCAGAAGCGCGCTCAATGAAGGGAGCTCGCGAAACAGTCTTAACATTTATAATAATTGGACGTCGACGGGGATGTCAAGACCATCATTGGCCTTTATTAACTGTCAATTAAAATGAATTTTTATTGCATTTATTGCCCTTCATTTGAAATTTAATCGTGGATGTCACCATGCTCAGTCCACGGGACAAATAGTATTCACGAGACGCGTCAATCCAATTGGATCTTTCTTTCTTTCTCCCCATCTCAATCGCTCTCTCTCTCTCTCCCGCGGCCTTCTCAAGTGTCTAGGGGAGAGAGAGGGACTCTTTAGGAGCACATTATGTGATGTACAAGAAGATACTTAGTCTCTCAGCGCGACTCTCAATATGCATTGAATCATATATAGTAGATTTATTCTTTGCATTATTCATGCTCTCTGGTCCTGTAGTGCTGCATAAAATGTCACATTTCACCAATTACGCCACAGCCATTCCATCCTTGTATAAAATTTGAATGGTTGTCAATTTGCTGGAAAAAATCAAATTTATACAAAAATCAATCTCTGATTATCGTGAGAAGCTCAAGCGAAAGCCCTAATTGGATGGTATTTTCATAATTGTCCGTCTTTCGGCGATCTTTTGAAATGCACTTTGCTTCTTTTAAGTAAAGGGCATCTGAAGAAAGTGACACATTCTGCGGGACATTGTCTTCCTTATAGGATTATAAGGAAGAATCACTTTATTGTACTATCTTTAAAATTGCTGTGATTTCGGCAAATATTCCAATAATATTGATTAAAATACGTATTTTTGGAAGCTTCTTTGCAGATAAAGAGTTAGTTGGGCATTTTTGTGTAACACAATTGGTACAGTTCTAGGATTTCTAACCTAAAAAAGGCTTGACAATATGTGAACGCTTTCAGAACCATTTTTCTGCCATACATCAATAGGAAATGACTGGATTTTCTAGACATTATAATAAGAAATTGAATAAAAATCACACTTTCTGAAGAGCAAAATGCTGTAATTTTCTCGACTTCTTGATTGTCCTTGAACGATAAACTTGGACTTCTATTTTACACTTAAAAAAAATCCTTTGAACAGGATTTGAGCCGCGGTTGTGCAGAAGAAGTGAAGAAATGGAAGAAAAGCGTTAAACGGTAGCTGAAAACACACAAAAAGCAAGTTAAAAAGTCCAAATCAAGGCTCGTTTATAATACAAATGTCTTCTAGACATTCGAAACTCATGATTTTATGTGGTTATCCCGTCTTGTATTACTGTTATTGGATGGATTTAGAGCAAAAAAGACGGTTTTCTAATAGAATTTTCGCTGTTCTTATGCGCATTTCTCTCTGCATTTTCCGATATTTCGGCTCCAAATTGAGATATCGCTATGATTTCAATACCATTTGAAAGATCATAAAATTTTGAACATTTTTTGTCTTCAGTTAAATGTCCTGAAAATTGACAGAAATGTCGAATTGGCCTAAATTAATTCTCGCAACTGTACATATTTCTCCTGCTCCGATTGCAGCTGTAAATAGTTGCAAAATGATATATAAAATACAATATTTCACCTTCCAACAATTGTCGGATCACACATTTCAGAGTATAATAATTTCTATTGTGGCGCGGCCTGGGGAGGAAGATGGAAAACAACTTCTGTAACTGGAAGCGAAGGTACGTCAACCCACTCATTTGGTCTCCTCCCTGACAATTCGAATTTCAAACTGTCACCATGACTGTGAACTGCATTATGATAGTTTTGCCATTATATTAATTTTGTATTATATGTTTCGCCTTTTGTATGTCACACATTTAGCACTGTGAATTTCCCCGCACAATGCACTATATTATGTAGATATGTGAAAAGTTGCCTTCATCGTGCAATTGTGTGGGAATACCCGGAATGCTGTGCAGAGAGAAGTTGTCTCCCTTCTCAATGGAGTATCATTTGAAAATTCATTTAATTAATTTATAAAAGGGCGCACATGAAGATGCTTTCGAGTCAAAAGGTAACAATTGCTCGGCTGTTTGTGACATAAAACACACTTTGCAGGTACAATTGAGAGTTGTTTGAGGCACATAACTGAGCAGTAACAACTTTTCAAAACTCAATTTCTCAAGTTTGCCAATAAACTGAATGCTATTTTCGAATTTTGAGACACTTTGTCTATGCGAATTGTACAGGGAATGATGGAAAAAGTACGACTATGTGTGAGACATGCACAAGACACATTGTGTGTTTTTATGGCGAATATCGCTACAAGACAAAATTGCTTCTTCATCGTGGAATTAATTGAAACAAATGTGTAGAAAAATGGGGATTATGAGGAAAAATTTTAATTGGCTTCTGGCTCTTGAGTGAATTCACAAAATGTTATGCGAATGTGTATTAACAATTAGCGATTTTTATTGGTGCACCTAATGCCATACATCAAGCCTCTGCAGGCCTGATGGCTGCGGCATCGCGAAACTAGTTCGCGAGAGTGCGATGTGAAATTCATAAAGGCATGCAAGTTGCGCATCGATAGCGAGAAGCGCAGTATTTTGTATCAATAATCGTCGCACGTCCAAAACATGTTTTCTGACTAACGAGCCAATTAAATACACGAGACACGTCGAATCTTAAGAGATAATATGAATGGCTCAGTGAAGATCATTTCAACTCTGATGGTGTGTTCATGGCGCGGACTCAATGTGCAAACTGCTCGAAATTGATGGAGTCGCCTTCCGTCAACGCTTGGGGCCCCTTTTTGCCTTCCGCATGCTGCCCATGGTGTTCCCCATCGATCTATCACCTCACCTTGTGCTCATCACGAGATACTATCGCGGCCAGTTCGCGATTTGTAATCACTGATAGGCTGAATATAGGAGAGATGCGAGTCGCGATGCATCCTTTTCACGCCCTCTCCATAAAAGTATGCGGAGAAAAATCCCGGCTGATTGTAAAATTCGATATTACCAATGCAAAACACGGATGAATCGACATACCTTCACCTTTTACAATATCCACCGTGTTATTGCTCTGATTGGAAAAATTTCATGACTTTTTTCACCGCGATCGTCACTTAAACTGTTATTCCTTAACAGCGAATAAAGTTGGATGAATATGGCGAAGCTTTGAAACTTATCGCACTCCAAATCGAATGGCAATTGCTTCAAATGGAAAATGACACCCTATTCGGAGTATATTAGATTATCAATTAACACACAACTATGTAAATTCACTGCGGAAAATGGAGTACGAGAGAAGACATGAAATCTCTCCTTCATCAATTGCATTCATGATTAATTAAATTATTGCTTATATACGCGTTTCTGGTCAATTCTTGATATGGCTTTAGTTGAAAATACTGTACAATTTGAGGAATTTCCGTTCAGTGAACTCTTTTGAGGAAGCCAAAATGGAACTTTAGAGGTCGTTGCAACTTTATTTTCATGACATCTTAAAGATTACGATTCATAACACTTACGAAAGGGAGGAATTTATCTTCTTAGAGATCTGAAACGTTTCAAGCGTAGTTGTCTGAAGTCAATTCATATATTTCGTCGCGAGAAGACAGGAAAAACCGAAGGAAAACCGAGGAAATAAGCAGTAATGCTGTTTTTAGGTTGATTAGGACAGATTAGCTTGATTTTTCTGATAATTTGTGCATTTTTTAACGAATCCAGATTGAGGTTATGTGTTTCCGGACGTTCTTTAACCCTTTCCAAGGAATTAATTGGTTTTTCAGAGGATTTGCTACTCTTTGCATTGAAAATATTCCTCGTTAATCACTGAAAACTTCTAGAATTCCCTTGAGATCAGTTTGTGAAGAGAAAAACCTTTGAAAATGTGCAGAAAATAGGTAGAAATTAGAATATTCTGCCTTAAAAACACCCTTTGAAACGCGGCTCAACGGAAGCCGCAAAGAAATGTCGGTTCGACCGCAGAAATTAGTATTAAATAAACTATGAAAAGCGTAATGTTGCAACCCAGATTTGTAGCTTTCATTAAACGAAATAACAAAATCTGTAAAGTTGCAACGACCCCTTAATTATCAAACAAATATAATACTTTCGGTGGCTGTTCTCGGTGTCAATAAAATTATCCTGATCACGAGGCAATCCCGCGAGAGACGATTTGAGAAAAGGGGGAAAAAAGAAAGATTGAGCAAAAAGCGTGGTCACAAATTTTTCCATATGGTAGCAAAATCTTCTGTTCTGCGCCTTCAGAATTGGAAATAAAATTAATTGGCCGGTGGAACATCCCAACATTCGGACATTCCGATTTACCAAACATGTCTAATTGGCAGAGAATATATAGTATGGTTTTATAACAATGCCACAGCGACGGTGGAAGACCCAAATGTCTCGCTGCCCTGCTCGGGGCAGCGCTGTGGGCGCACTCTGGGGCCACTTGGATGGGTGTCCGGAGGAAGGCGGAGTCCCTGCATCGCCGAACGCTGGGGATTTTATTCTCCAGTTCTGTCACGTAAGCGTATTTAACCTGAGTCAATTCGCTACCGAAATCTTATAGATAAAAATCTGTAAAAGAGACTTATTTTTCCTCACATGGGAGCTTTATTATATGTGAGTATCGGTCGAGAAGGTGCACAATTTAGTGCCGTCAATATGTCTAAAGTGAATTTATTTAGACACACACTTGGAGGCTGGTTTTTTGCGCGAACGTCTTTTGGAGGTTTTTAGCACAGCTCACAAGTTTAATTACACACAAACACACACATTTCACTTAGCCATCAAATTCATTTTCACTAATAGGCGAGATAATATGCAAAAATTACAAAGTGCCAGAGAACACGGGTGATTAATAGCAACACTGAATGATCGCTTATGTACCGCTGAGTTGATTTATTGGGCGATTGGTTAATGTAAATTGCTGACCACTTGATTTCGTCGTCCTCTGGGGAGGTGAGTCAATAAATCTATGGATTGGCAAGTGATTTGAGCGAATTGCAAGGGCAAGTCGGATGGCTGAGGTGCTTTATGCGCCCGCGAGAGTCGCCTGGGCTGCAACAATACACCTTACGGTCAGCAATTTATTTATTTACTCGCTCCTGGGCTCTCGCGCTTGATTCCCGAGAAGCCTCTCATGGGCAGAGATAACAGAGCCGATAAGGTGACTCGTTTCTCGCGCATTCGCGGCACAAAGAGCGAGAGAGAGAGACTCCAAAACAGTAGCTTAAAGCTGTTTGCTGGCATTTTGTTCTTCCTTCCAATGAATCGACTCCCAATTAACATTCCAATTCTTTTTGGCAAAACTCCCAGCCACTCTTGAGCCGGGCAAACTCATACAATTCATATTATACAAGCGCGTCTTTCGCTCGGGAATGAGTGTTGGATATTGCAAATTGTCAGACTCCTCTATAGTCTCTCCGCATCTCCGTCTGAGATGGTATTCGTTTGAATAACTGTCGTATAACCAAATCGATTGTGAATTTATTATTCAGAAATTAATTGACTCTATTTTATGTGACAGCCACACGAGATTCATATCTAAAAGAGATATCAAGTAGTGGATATTTTAGAGAATTCAAATAGTTATTATAATAAATCACAGCTTCCACTCGGAGTTATCGCAGAAACAGCCAGATAATGATAGACGCTATCTGAAAAATTTACTTTGCTATTCATTTTATGATTCTGCGTTTCACCAGAATTTGCACTATTGATCGTTCGCCAGATTGCTTCACAAGAGAGACTTTGGTGAGGCAGCATTTGTCGAAATGTTTCGCGATAGTGGGTCATCAAGGGGGAGATAATGCAGTCGGAAGTGGTGTACAACTCAGCGGAAGTCTTGGAAAGTGAAAGTGTTGAAATACTTGCAATATTCCTTTCTTCAGCGCTTCCTTTACTGTCAAATAAGTCTGATTCTTTGTATTCCTTTTGATTTTTTGCGTACAATTAATCAAAATTATCCTTTTCTAGGTTATGTAACGCATCAAGTACAGATTTAGTGAATCATTCGCATTTTTTCACATCAATTTTAATGCTTATGGTGAAAACACAGCATTTGTAATTTGTAATTTGTCCACGATCATCTCTTTCTTCCCCTCGCGTTTCGTGTATTTTCCTTCCTACTCGCACAGTGGCTGTCTCGACATGTCAGAGTCAGACGCTGACAAAGTAGGAAGGAAAATACACGAAACGCGAGGGGAAGAAAGAGATGATCGCGGACAAATTACAAATTACAAATGCTGTGTTTTCACCATTAGGTTGCAATTAATATTACTATTTTGAACTTTTGGTGCCAAGAAACACTGTAAATTGTGTTATGGTCGAACATAACCTCAAAAAGAGTCGTTTAGACTTGAAATATGTTTATTTTGAAAACTTTCAGCACGAGTTTGACTCTGAATCAGCAATTTTGAGTTCATTGGCAAATGATATGAGATGATTTTGTAAACTAGATTGTTTCCAAGACTAGTTTTGAAGATTTCTTAGTGATATTTTGAGGTTATGGCCGGAAAAGACGCCCAGAAGAAGCGGTTTTAAGTGGATTCTTAAAGGGATATTAAATACAAACTAATTAGTGTGGAAATAGTTTAAGAAAATTCAATTTCTGCAGTTTTAAGTCATATTTGGAAGTGTTTAAAAGTGGTGTACATTTCTAAGACATATTACCTTCCCTTTGTGGGTCAGAATTCTGACTCATTAGTTACTAACTAGATGCTTTTCAAGAACTATAAAATTATATTAGAAAACTCACAGAATTTTGGGTATTTAAGATTCAAACGAGCCTCATTTGAGGTCAGAATTGTCTCTTATGGATATTATGCACTCACGGTGAAGAAAGAGTGTTCTATCTTGAGTAAACAATCTGAATTTTGTCGCCTGCAATCAAATCAACTCCGCTGATAGACTCCGTTCCCAATAATCACTTAATACAGAAGTGGCGTGGAAGCCCATGTGCTCTGAAGATTTCCGATCCTGCGTCGTGAAGTGCCTAAAATATTCTCTGGCCGTGGCCTATTAGGGGCTTTTCTTCTCAGTGGTTTTTGTTGAAAATTTATTGTCCCAATTAGCCACGATAAATTCAAATATATATTTTATCATCGGCGAGAGGCCAGTTTCACTGCTACTGTTCCCTTTTTCTCCACCATCATCTCATCTCTTTTTGCTCCATCCTTTCTCAACTCCCCATTATTCTTAGTATTTTTTCGGGATGGCCTTTTTTGTGCTTGGCGTGGACTGTGTGCGATGGCAGTTAACAGAATATCAAACACCAAATTAAATTCATTCACTTCTCAAGTTGACTTTTTTTTTCCTTCTGGCAGATCCAAACTTGTCCTCTTTCTTTTGTTCACCATCTGAGATTTCCAATTCTGTCCACACTGTTCAATTAAATAGCAGACACACTTCAGCTCCTCTTCCTCTTTGGGCTCTGCTCTCTCTCTCTCTCTGTGCTTGGGAAAAATAATGTCAGACAAAATCGAGCGAGGATCGCCAATCGTGATTGAAATCCATCCATCTAACGCGTACCGGATATCATCGATTCCCAAGAACAATCCCATTATTTTCAACATGTTGGAAACATTAATCTGCCGCAGCCGCTTCAGGATCCAAACTTCTAGTGACGGCAATAAACGCAATTTATACACACCATTGCGTTGAAATTTATTCAATGACGATCCGTTACATACATTTAATTGTGGAATAAATAAAGCATGCGAAAAGATCCCCGATTCATTCGTCTTCTCTGCTTCTCTGCCACTTGAATATATTGAGCATTCAAAATAAGAACTTAATCTCAGAATCATTCCCTTTTTGCCAGGCAATACGGAACAGAGGCATCGCGAGTGTCTGCGCAGATCGGTCTTTGTCTCTCTCTCTGGGCTGATGGTCAAACGGCGAAGATCGATCGACAATAGGGGAAGATCAATTGCACAAGGAGCATGTTAAGGTGCACGCAAAGGAGCTGCCAAGTGGCGGTGAAGGCCGCAGGAGTGAGAGAGAGAGAGAGAGAGAGAGATGCTGCGGGATTTGAAGTGAACGACAGATTTCAAACGATTTAATGGGAAGCAAATGCAGTAATTGGTCAAGACGATGGAATAATAATTTCGTTTTTTCTACCGTGAGCAGAATAATAAACGACAACAAATCGATTCACGACTCCAGAAAGCGCTCAAGAGAGGGCAAAAAAGGCTAATCCTCTCCCAGTATGACAGTTGGCGGGCAATTATAGGCCGATAAAACGGTGAGCTGCCATGTAATTGTTTAATTAATTTGCGCTTCTCCTGCGCAATTATACTCCCAATGATTGCATTTTCTATATGTACAATCAAACGAGACCAGCGAGACACTTTTCAGTCTGCTTTTCTCCCCGCAGAAAGGCGGTCAATGATGTGCTTGAAAGGTGATAATGAATCATATTTCCAATAAGGAATTATATTCGCTTGAGCTTCTTCTCTTACACGCAATTCGACCTTGCAAGATGCAAATTGATCGCGCGCAGAAATTTGATTAATGAACTTAAAGATCGCAAAAACCCGAAGAGGCTTTGCAGGACTTCTCAGCGGCACACGACAGTCCATTTAGTTCTAATTATTTATAGCTCAATAAATAATTTGCCAAAGAAGCAGAAGTGAGATTTGAGTATTAATAAATTATGTTTACTAATTTAGAAGGTGTGTTTTGACACTATAATTCATCAGTGACAGAGAATTGATTGCCAATTGCACCTGAATATGCATCGGAACACCTTTTCTTCTTTCTACACAAGATAATGTGAGAGAACAAAAAGATTGTGAACTTTTGCATTCAAATATCGAAACATATTAATTAGTGGTGAATTTTATCTTATGAAACAATCTTCAAGAAATAATTTGAGTGCGTTTTTATTGGAAATTTGACTGGACAGAAAGAAAAACTAAGGAGAAATTTGCTAAATTTTGTAAGAAAAACGTTGAAATAGTGTGGAAAAATTACAAGCATGCTTGTAAAAAAGGCATTTGTGTTCCTTATTCTTTGTAATCCTTCTGACGGAGTTACAAATGCTGACAATTTCTTGTCACATTTTTCATAACAATATTACTGAAAAAATCAAATACTTACAGTGGTGATATTTTAAATAGCGCCATGTGGAGAAATTCCATGTAGAGCTAGAGATCTGAAATTTTCCATAAATCTTCTCTCATTATTAAGTAATAACCATGCCAAGTTTGAAGACATTTGGTTTTATCCTTAATCAGTTTCGGAGGCTAAAACCGAGCCAAAACAGAAAACAAGCCGAGAGTTTAAATAGCGTCGTCTCAGTAACCTTTGATTATTTGTCTGTTATATTTGTTTTGGGTCCTTAAAGTGCTTTAAATCAACCCAGAGATGCCTTCAGGATAATAATTCTGTAGATTTCCATTTTATATTTGGACTTTATACATGTTCGTTATCAAAATTCGATTATGTATGTGAATATTACGCGACTTCAGAGGATCGTACGGAGGATTTTCAGTTGCGCAAGAAAGGATATTTAATCAGGGAAATAACCAGAAGGACCTCTTCTTCCAGCAAGAGAGTTTGGAGCGCGATTGAGCGCGAAAAGGAGGTCAATTTCGCGGAAAAAGTGTCGCGGATAAAATCGCGAATACCTTTTTCAACGAATTTTTCAGTTGTTTTAGGCGAATTCCGTCGTGTTTCCTTCTAAGATCCATTAAGAATTATTCCCAAAGGTCTCTCTAATCTCTAATAAAACCGTGAGAAACTACTTTCATGAGTTTGGACTAAAAGCAAGAGAGCGGAACAACATTTGCGAGTTTTATTTCGTAAAAATATTTGAATTTTGTGATTAATAAACTTTGTCACTATTTCTACTATTTTTTTCTTTCTGTGTAGTATTTTAGTTAAACTATTTTCCGTGACAAGTTCTTAGCTGTCGCTCAGTTGAGACCATGAATAAGAAGTCAGACTTTTATTTCCTTACTTCCCTGATGTCTTATTTATAAATGTTTTATGGTTCGCCCATAAAACTGGGAGTTATGCTTATATTTTTAAAACTAAAACCGAAAGAGCATTTAAGAGGAACTGGCAATGCCATCCAGTGCCTTTGGGGTGTAATTTGCATTTTCTCCACTCTTTTTATGCATGAGCGTTGGTTTCTGTTGCGAGTCATCTTTAAAATATCATTTGAATATGAAATAATATATTTTCGCTTGATGGCAATACTTTTCACTTTGACTCGCGCTGCCATTTAGGAATGATCAGCGGTCTTTGGAGAAATGACAATTGTCTGAAGACTTTTCTTATGGACACGTAATGAAGTGTTGTTGTCGAATTGTCGAAAAGAGAGAGAAGGAGAGAAAAGCTGAATACGAATATTGGATCAATATGGCATTTAGGTATGTGAGAATGAAATTCCATCAACAATTTAGCGCTCGGTGTCATTTTTAATGAAGCAACAAACGTCTTGAGCAATCAATCAATCCTGGTTAATTGATTTATATCACTCTCTCCCTCTTCGCTGGGCTCTTATATAGAACACATACACTTTCCATGGAGGAGGGCGATGTTGAATAAAATAGATGCCAAGTGGTTAAATCATTAATATTCCTGACATTCGGGAATTTCGAATGGAATTTTAGCTCTCTGGTGTTTGAACGAAAAATTAATAATTTTTTTTAAATTGTCGTTCATGCGACTGACATGAAAAATCACGTATAAAAATCATGTTGTGACTCAGGATGTCACTGAGATGTTTAAGGTGGAGTGAAAAACTATATTCCTACTCATGAGGCACCAGAATGTTCAAATTTAATTAAAATTCATTCAAAGCTCGTTAAGCGGGAGCGTTAATTTATGATATTTAAAATGATTGCTAAACGCCTCATTAAAACGTGTTACTCCCTTTTTCTCTCCCAAAAGTTTTTGAGAGACGAAATAGTGTTATTGCCTTTCTTCGTCTTTTTCGGGCGGCCCAAGAAGGGGAATTTCGCCGCCGCTTCACACTCGCGCGGGGCGTCTTGTCGTGCCCCGTGGCCAGGAGGGCCGCATTCGACTCTGTCGATAGGTGATCAGATTATATTTTGTAAAGAGTTTGATGCCAATTAGAAATCTTCTAACTAATGAGCCACTGTTTCTTGCTACTAAGTCGAGATCTCTGCTCTCGCGCTGCTTCTTTTTCACCAATTCCCCAAACTGCATCTCCTTCTAGCGCGCCCACTTAATTGGTCTCTATTTCTCTTCTCCTCTGACATTCTCCGTGTAAATCTATTTCATCCTCCCAAGGTGCTCCATCACTTACCTGTGGTGGTACGAATCCAAGGGGGAGATAGTGCGATCGGAAAGTGTGGAAGAAAATGCAATTATTCGGATTTATTGTGGATTCTTAGTGATTAAACAAGGGAATTAGAGAACTTTTTAAGATTTCTTGGATCATGAGCTTCCTAATGATGCCTCACTTGGCCCCCTAGGCCTTCAGGTTCTCCTCCTGGAGTCTATTTTCTTGTATTCTCTCTCACTTTGCTGCACATATGTGCTCATATCTCGCCCAATTTTCTACGGATTTTCCCCAAATCGGGCTCAAACGATAGATATTGAAATTATCTACTACTTTGTAAAATATTGTAAGGATTTTAGACCACTCCTTGTTGATCAAAAATGATCTTTTTGACACATTTTTCCAGGTTATGCGACTGGGTTTATGACAAAATAACACCTCAAAGGAGGTATTCTTGGACTGAAAACGGTTTTATTTAATACATTGATAGAATTTTGCTTATAAACTTCATGAAAACCACCAAAAATCAGACCAAAATCAAACATAACCTCTAATTTTTGATTTTGAGGTAGAAAGATCCTAAATGAGCGACATTTTAAAAGATTATAGTAAAAAAAGAGTTCTCAGAAGGAGAAGAATCATAAAAATTTTTCTGAAAATATCAAATATAAAGGTTAGAGAGTTTATCAGTTAGATTTCAGTTAGATTTCAGTTGATTTGTAGTCAATTGTCAGGGTGATAAAGCAAAAATTAGCATCAGAATAGGCAGAATACCGTAGATTAATCATATTATTCAAATCAGACTCTTCTGGGGAAGTTTTGAGGATTTTTCATAGAAATCGTGGAAGTGTTCAGATGTTAGCCATATTATCTCCCCCTTGGAATGCACTGATGAATCTCGCAGCGTCTCTTTCTCACTCTCGCTCGCGATTACTCTGGAAAGCAACCCTGCAAGCGTCAAAGGCAGTGCTTGATAGAGACAGAGCATTTTATTAGCTGAAATAAATCTGATCTTTTTGTAAAATATATTGTGCTACTGAAATGTTTTGTTTCCCATCATGTTTCCTAATGTAAATGGTTCTATTTTCCATTCCCCCAACATGCCACATTGTGCGCCAGAGTGGGAGAGAATGGACCTGATGATCACGAAAAGGTGCATCTTCTGAGCATTCCTCGATGGTGTTTCTGGGCAGGGAAATCATCCCGGCGAGATGGCATTTTAATAGACTGGAATGAAGTGAATTTCAAATTTATGAGAACCAATTATTTTCATTTAATTATGTGTTCCGCTTGTGCGATGACAACCAAAATGATTATTGTCATTAGATTATAAGGCATGCGAGGAGAGATTATTGGATGCTTTGGATCGAAGGCGTGGGATGATATTTTCCTTCTGCTCTCTCGGAGGAATGAGAGAAAAAAAAGACCACAAGAAAACAATGGAATTTGAATTTATATTGGGTGTTTATTAAGAATCTCGTGGACGCGGAAAAGCCTCTGCTCTGCCATAATTGGTAAACTTTGCCTCTATTGCAACAATTCAATTGAATTCCATTCATTGACATAAAAGCCTTGGCAACTTTCAGAATCCGCGCTTCTCTATTTATTATTAACACTTTCCGTATCTGTAATTTTATCTTACTTGCGATTTGTCAGTCACTGTAATTTAAGACTTGTGCTTATTGAATCGTTAAAATCAAATGTTTACTGTGTCACTGAGACTATTCTTTGTGTATATTCTATTAAAATTCTCACGTTTATGATGACAACATGGCTTTTTGACACAGACTTTTCCTATAAAATACCCAATTTATGATTAGGAAAAATTGCAAACAAGTTTCTTTTGCATACAAAGAGCTTCAAAATTCTTCTATAAAAATAAAATGTAACACATTTTGCCTTAAATTTCAATTAAATACCCTTCAATTTAAAATTAGTCAGCGACAAATTTTCTCCAAATTGGGCATCTGTGTAATTTTAATTCACCTCGAAATTATATACATGATCAATTTAATTGTTTGTTTTCAGCTGAAGAAACGTTAAGTATTCCAGTTTTTCAGCTGATTTTTTTCTCTCTCGCATTTTAAAATAATCTTCTGCAGTCTTAAATAAAGTTATTCGCTGTGGCGCATAAAGAGAAACTATAAAATATGCAAATGAATTTTTGTGCTGAACTTTTCGGTGCGGTTTCATTTGTCACATAGTCAAATGAAAGACTAATTAGATAAGTATATGTTTTTCATATTATCTCTCCACATATATTTTAATATGTAGAAGATTAGGGTTATTTGTATATATGAAAATGTGTAAAATTATTATTTAATTTCGTTACTCGAAATTTGACACCTACCTAATCAGCTGGAATATCTGCTGGTGGTAAATTTGTACGAGTCACACTTTAATAGTTTCAATTCACGCCATCAACAGCTCGCGAATTGCGTCACGACTCATGTGGAACGAGTCGTACTTCATAACTGAGTGAGTGATGAATGCCTGTGTTTTGTTAATTATCCGGAAAAACCTAATAATGCCACACATTTATTAATATATATATGGAATATCTGGTGGAGGAGAGTGAAAATAGCTTTTCCTTCGCCTTTTCTCACTCGCGCACTTTGCATTGCCACAAGAGCTGAGAGGAGAACGTGGTCTTGAAAACAGCGCGAAATTCAATAAATTATGCTTGTCAACTCTTTATGCACATTACATTAATTATACAATCACGAAACATGTTTTAAACACTTAATTAAATTGAAATTGAAGCATTCCCAATGCTAGTAGTCCATTAAAAGTATACTTTCTTGCCAGGAACGGAGTCGCTGCAATTTCTGCTGTCGACCGCGTTTTTTTTTTGCTGGCATAGCTGAAAAAAGTTATCTTTTTGTAATGGCACTTGTTTTCATAATTCTCAATTCCCGCAAGAAGAGCGCATCTCGCCAATGGAGATAGTCATTAGCTTATATGAACATTTATGTTGGAAAGCAGGACTCTTGTGCAGAAAACGGGTCGATAAAAATGGAGGACTGTGAGGTCTATTAAACGATTTGAATTGTGATATCCGCTAAGGTGAGCCGAGTACAAAATGATAATCGTCTCCACTTTGCACACATGAGCACATATTGTATGGCGCAATTGAGTCTGAAATCTCGCCAAGATCTCACCGACGAGGAGAATATTGTGGAAGCAACACCCAAGAGGGTAAATGCTGAGCCACAGGCACTGCGAGAGCACTTAGGCATCGACTCAGAGATACAGAATTGGCGAGAATTGCCTCAAATCCAGGGGAGGAAAATATGCCCCAAAAACTGTACACCATTTTCCTCATACTAATTCGCAAATTATAATAAACTCCTAATGTTTCCATTCGATATTCCTTTAAGAATCCACTTAAAAACGCATTTCTAGACGTCTTTTCTGAACATAACCTCAAAATAACACTAAAAGATCTTCAAAAGACTCAGTTTGAAAGCTTTCTAGATCACAAAATCATCTGTTTGATTTGCTAATGAACTCTTAATAGCTGATTCCGTGTCAAAATCGTACAGAAAATTATCTAAAAACCCAATTTTCATGTCAAAATCGATACTTTTGAGGTTATGTTGGATTTTAACACAGTTTGCAGTGTCTCTAGGCTTCAAAGCGTCAGAATAGCAATGTTTATTGCAACATGAGCATAAAAATTCATGAGCAAGAATGAAAATGATTCACAAAATCTGTCCTTGATTCGTTACATAACCTCAAAAATGCTTATTTTGATTGATTCTACATGAAAATCAAGAAAATATCCAAAGAATCAGGACAATTTGGCAGTAAAAGAAGCAGTTAGGAAAGGAATTTTGTAAGATTTTCAACACTTCCACTTCTTATAATTCCTCCGCTTAGCTGTACACCACTTTTGACTGTATTTTCTCTCCCTTGCTTCAATTTCACAGTTTTGAAATGGAATAAATTTGTTCGAAAATTTGGGAGGGGTTGAATTTTCCAATCTTTCTCATATTAATAATGTTAGAATTGAGGCACGAGAAGTCATTTCTGATTTAGCAAGTTTATTACTGGTTTCGTGTGATCTGGTGAGTTTGACTTTTGCTGCACAACAGCGAATGTGCACTTATTGAGGAATAAATGTCCAATTTAGCAGTGCGCAGCTCTGTTCCAAAACAAGACTACATCTACGACAATACAGAAAAGCCATCAGGCACACACACCAGCGAGAGCTAAGAGGCATTAAGCAATTACAAATTAAGTTAATTGCAAACAGTTTGCTCGTTAATGAGAAATATTTTAATTTAAGGAGATCGTGACATAATTGTTTATCACATTCGAGTTTAAAGTCATTGGTATTCTTGTTATTGTGAACAAGTTGGTGAAATGCTTGGCGGGAGTCGGTTGTCTCCATGCGATTGCGCTCGCGGATACTGGAAAAAGAGGCAGCAGAACAGAAGGCAGCAACGGTAGCGCGATCGGGTGAGATTGCGCCGAAGAAAAGACTTCTAGCGAGCCATTCTGTGAGGTGAATCACAAGAAATTAATTGAATGAGAGTTTCTTATTCAAATTAGTCTCTGACTCTTGTGTTATATCTCAAGTTTCTACCCAGAATATCACTTTTTTCCTCCTTCTTCTTCACAGAATGCCAATAATCATTATCATTCCTTTTTTTTCTGGCTATTACTGCTGATGGACACACGAAAATCACGATGATGCCATGTGCTCAATTTACAGTATTTGTTTCTCTTTGTCACACACACAAATATGGTAATTTTTGTTCACGAAATTTATTGAATGAAAAGTCATTGACACGTTATTTATAATTTCCATTGGAGGGGAAAATTGCCAAAAAAGAGAGACAATTATCTTTGGCCATCTTGTATATTCTGAATCTTTATGGGGTTTATTTTATTTGGACATCGCGGCATTTTACTGCGCTCTGGGCTTCACATGGCAAAATTGCACCTCCAAATGAAACTTGGCTGGACTGAAAATTATCAAATTGTGTGGATCTGTCAGCTACTGTTTTCACTAATTAATGACAACCATATAATACACACTTATACAAAATGCTCCTCGCCACTGTTCCGATGCTTTGCAGACACCGTACAAAGATTATTTTATTGGCCTACACAAAAGGCAGAAGGCACACATATAGCAAGGCTGTCGGCTATATTGACTGAAGATGCTTAAGTGCACCCACTCTCCTTGGCATTTTCTCACCGAGACGCTCGCGGATGCGCCTGTGAGGGATTTTAATTGGTCATATATGCAATTTATATGCGGTACAATGAAATTGCTTATTCCTTTTCACTTAATTCATATTAATTTGTCTCCATATAGACCCAAGAAATACACCTACTCAAATCCACCAGTCTTTAAGGACTCCAATTGACAGAGAAATGCCCGATTATTTGTTGTATCTCAAATCACTGACTTGTTTCTCAATAAATTGAAGATGTTTTTGAAGGTATTTGTAGAGTTTTTTTTTACACATAATTACAAGCCAGTGCGATATTGTTGTATGGGAGAAAAAGTGGTTTAATTAAATACACACCCTTCTGGTGGACACATGCAAAGGAGCGGATAAAACGTGATGAAGGAAGGACAATATCGGTGGAGAGGGAGAAAAAGACGAGAAACATAGCAAAAATGACTCAATTTCCACGTAATCCAGAATCAATGGGAAGAGTGTGTGTGGAGCTACCGTTTCAATAGAATTTTAATTAAGAAAAAAGAAGTCGCCCTCGGTGGAAAAAGGGGGAATAAATAACCAAATAAACAACACACACGCTCGAAGAGGATAAGAGGAGCTTTTGTATCCAATATGTGGATATACACATTGGCCTAACAGGTAGAATGTAAACTGAATTGATTGGATAGTTATTATATGGAAGTACAAAAGGGTTGACTAAATGGTTTCTTGGAACGAGAGGCTCAAAACGAGGGCTGCAAGAATTTATTGCACGTTGGTGTCAACAGGACATGTGCTTTGTTCCTCTTATTTATTTCATCCTAAAAATACAGTATTTCAGCGCTGCTTTTTCCGCACTCATCGTCTTCGACGGCACTCCACTTGGGGAAGGTGAGAGTGAGGTGGGATTCAGAAAAAAATTGGCCGAGGTGAAGGAGAGAAGGAGAAAAAAGTCTCATCCACCGCGGTGATTAATTGGTTGTTCTGCGTATTCAAATGCATACCAATATAATTACCCAATGGACATTATGGAGGGCAAAAAGTGTGGTTATAAAGTAAATTGGACACTGAAGTTGCACAAACTCTGCGGCTCTCATGTTGGAGGAGAAAGAAGTACCGTGAAATCCGTCCGTATAAATTCGACCCAAGGGGGAGATAATACAGTCAGAAGTGGTGTACAGATCAACAGAAGTATTATAGGAAGTGGAAGTGCTCAAAAACTTACAATATTTCTTTCCTTGACGCTTCTTTTACTGCCGAATAATCCCGATTCTTTAGATTCTTTTTGATTTTTGGGCGGGAAACAATCAAAATAAACCTTTTTATAGGTTATGTAACGAAGAAAGGACAGATTGAGTGAATAATTTGCATTCTTGGAAATCAATTCTTATGCTAAAGTCAGATAAATCGCTAATAATTGGCAGAATTAGACATTTTCATGCTGTAAATATTCCAATTCAGAATTTTTGATACCAAGAATCACTTCAAATTGTCTTAAAGTCAAACATAACCTCACAAATCTTGATTTGGACCAGTAAAATGGTTATTTATACAATTTTCTGTGCGATTTTGACTCCGAATCAGCAATTTTTAGTTCATTGATAGATCTTCAGATGATTTTGTGATCTAGAAAGCTTCCAAGCGGAGTATTTTGAAGATATCTTGGTGATATTTTGAGGTTATGTTCGAATAGTTGACCTAAAGAGCGTTTTTAAGTGGATTCTTGTAGAAACATCAATCGGAAACTCAAGAGATTGACTAAAATTTGTGAATTAGTGTGAAAACAGTAACAATTTCATGAGTTGCGGTATTGATGTACAGATTTAAGGCACACTATCTTCCCCTTGATTCAACCCACAACCGAACAGCGTCCGTCACCAGTTGCTCTCAGGGAATTTCAAGACTTTCCAGCCATTTTTTCACCACACAAATATATTTCACTTATAAAACGTGTACCAAACAGTGAAAAAGATCTAATCTCGCAGCGTGGTTCATTAAATTGTAGTGACAGATGTCGATCGTCTGTCGCGTTGGCTGATATGTACGTATCAATCAGTATATGATTGTGTATGTATGTATGCTGATGCTTTTGTACAGGTTCTTGGCTAAACCTAAGCGCTTTCCACGGACTGTTAGGTGGCTTTTCTTGCGCGGTGTGCGTGGCAAAAGGTTGGGAGGAGATGGATCATGTCGCGGGCCTATGAGTTATTTGTATCTCCACCCGTTCCTGATCGCCGTGTCTATGAGATCTCTTATGCGCGTTTAGCAATTACGAGACTCTATCTGACAGTTGAGATTTATTGTTTTATGCTCTCGAGAATGAGTTAATTTGATACATGAAAAGATCTCCAACAGAAAAATTATCTCATCCTCCTCACAATCTCTCCATCTCGCCCTCCGCAGAGAGCGACTGCCAGAGAGGCAAAATGGAATAAATGGAAATTAAAAATTAATTGAGACGTACTGAAGAATCAACACTTCAATTAATTTGACCAAACATTGCTTTATGGTGAACAGATTTCTTCTTTTATTGCCACGCACAGCGTCACTAGAGTCAATCCCCCCGTCGAAAGTGGCCAGTGTAGCATAATCGCGATTCAGCATGTGAGACTCCATCGTCGGATTCACACACACTTTACGATCCGCCAATTTATGCTCGTGTACCTGAAGAGTGACGCCTACTGGAAAGGTGGAGCAACGATCACGCTTTATGCGCCAATTTCTCACTAAACTCCTCAATGGGCACGGAATGCTGTCTCGGCACATGGAGGAGACGCAGCTAATGCGAGAGCGCTTCAGCTATAATCAAATATTTTCTAATCTATCCACACTAATAAGTCATAGATTAAAATGAGCGACGGCTGAATTGATGACGATATAAAAAGTCAACTATTCATGGTTTACGCAGAACATTTTTAACCATATTTGATTCTAGATTTCCCCTTAAATTCTCTGAAACTTTGAATAAATATAATATTTGTCATATCTTTTGATTTTTTTGCTGGAAAACTCTGCAGAAAAATTCATGTAAAGTAATAAAAGTTGATTCTTTAGAATCTGTTTGGATAAAATGTACAGAAATTCTATTAAAAATAGACTTTTGAACGTGATATTTTCAGTTCTTCTACTAACTTTGCCATATTTCAGTTGAAATATTCCAAAAATTACTAATAAAATCAAACTAGAAAATTACAAGACGATTTTTGAGGAATCTTAATGGTCTTAATAAAATATTTGAATATTGATTTTCACTTTAAAATAATCAGAAATTGGATAAAATTGATCACAAGATTATTTTGCTAGTAAAATTGCAAAATAATAAAAATTTTAGTGCTTTTGACAAAATATTAGAAAAAAATTAAATATGTCTGAATATTTTCAGAATATTAATTAAAAACTAAAATTTTAAATGTCAAAAAATAAGGAAATACAATCGAAACTCCGACGTGCATTTAAAATTTAAATTACTGCCCTCTGGCGGCAATATGTGGTGAAAATAATCAAATATTAAATATTTTTGGGCATAAATTGTGAAAAAAGATTACAAAGTTAATAGTGTGAATCGCGAGAGACTTTCTTTACGGTGTTTTGAGGTGGAAAAATGACGATTTTGGACTTTTCCTTGCAAGTAATAAGCTAAATATAATATTTTAACTAGAATAAACTGAATAATTTTCCTACAGGTTTGGACTGTGACTAAATAACAACTTCTGCAGAGCTGCAAATTTTGATTGACAGGCATAAGAGTGTGACGACATGCTTTTTCACAGAGTTTCAGCAATTAAGGATATCTACGCCACATCAGCGAATCAGTAATAGAGAATTTAATGTTCATGTTGCGGCTCATTTTCATATGTAGAATGTCAGATGCTCGGGCAGAGGCTTTTCTGGGTGATTGTCAGGAAGGCACACACACACGACATGGAGCGTTTCTTGTGGGGCTCGTTGAGAAAATTGAGACATTCTGTTGCCAGTGAATAATTACGGTGAACGAGTATTTGAGTGTGTGGTGCAAAGGCGTTGGTTTCTTTATTTATATGTTACTGCGAGTAAATTGTTGTATAAAGAAATTGTGGGGAGGCAGCGGCACACACGGTGAATTTATTGCTGTGAATAGTAAGCATACACACAAACTATTCACCTTCCATGGCGAGTGAATTCCACGATTGGCTGATGGATTATGTGCACCACACGGCGAGAGTTGGAGGCATGCATTTGATTGAGTTCTGGCGCTCATTATTAATTCTGTCTCGTTATCCGTGTGACGGATGTGTGAAAAGGTGGCCATAAGAAATTGACTTCCATGTCATGCAGATGATTTACATTTTACAATGGGATCCAGGAGAGGATCATTCTTGCCGGAGGTGCAAAATACTTTGTG
Source organism: Phlebotomus argentipes (assembly GCF_947086385.1). Lineage (NCBI taxonomy): Eukaryota > Metazoa > Arthropoda > Insecta > Diptera > Psychodidae > Phlebotomus > Phlebotomus argentipes. The sequence continues at coordinate 7,415,260 of NW_026776174.1, forward strand.
CGATATTTTGATTGAATAATGTGACGCTGTCTCAACTCAATGCTGAACTCGTGCAGTGGAAAAGGCGCGCGAGAGACAATAAAGCAATACATCATACTTCACTTTAATTAACAGCTTTTTAGTAAATTTCGCAAATACTGCGGCGAATCTGCACATGAGAATGTCTCTCTATAGATGAAATCTCGCCAGAGAAATGTTGACGATGAGGAGGAGTTTTTGCGAATAGCTCAAAGAGACAAGTGGAATTTGACCAACACATTTCCATTTAACTTAAAGTTTGCAACAATGCAAAACCCCCTCAAGAGTAATCCTATTAGCATCTTGTAATCTCATCCACATCATACTTATTCCTCGCACGCTCCCAAATTGGATTAGGCTGAGCTCTTCTCCGCATAAGTCACATTTTCACAGAAAGACAGACAACAAGGCATTACCGACACTGCTTAATTGTTTTTCCAGTGTTGACAAAATATGATAATGCATTCGGGATTTGCATTTTCTCCCTGCAGAAAGGAATGTGTTTCTTTTTTTCAATAGGGGAAAGCTCCCTCTTTTGCCACAGTTTCCTGAAAACAAGGCGATTTTGAGAAATCCTAATGGTCTTAATCAAATACTCAATTGTTAATTAATACTTTGTGTGGAAGGGATTTAAAAACTCAAAATTTAAACAGAAAAAACTGATTTCTGCAATTTCACTTGGGTAAAATTGCAAAACATTGAAATTTTGAATATTTTCTGGTAAAATATTTAAATAAATCAAATTATATTTAAATATTTAATGGATATTTCATGAAAATTGAGACATTTTATTATTTTCTCTACATATCGTCGCCAGATGGCGGTAATGTTGGCGTGGGGGACGCCAAAATATCGCATTTTTCCCTTTTTTCTCTTTTTTTCATGCATTTCCACACTTAATGACTTCCTGGTTTGATCCTGGACAGGAGTAAATAAAATTTGAGCGCGAGAGTGAAGTTTTTGAAGTTTGTTAAGCTTGAAAGACATGAAGAAATTCCGATTGTATTTCCCATAAACGAAATTGCTTGAATTATTGAATAATCACAAAGTTATTCGTATCAACAACTGAACAGGATTTTAATTAATTATAAATCAAAATCTTCGTATTTTAATTCAATAATCAAATTAACAGATGGAATGAGTTGTAAATTAAACTTGATTCCAATTTAGGAATCCTTCCCCTACGCGTAATGAAAGTGTCATATGTTAGTTTACACCTTGTGTAAAAATTAAAAGCCTTTCCTGGCAAGGATCTATGTGTGTGTGAGTACAAATGCTTGTTTTCCGACACTTGCTAATCAAAGTGTCACTGCAAGTTGCAATGAAGCAGATTTACTTGAAAATTTCACACCTTTAATTTATGATTTCTGACGTTTTCATACTCAAATAGATACAGAAAACGTTTCTAGTGGGAGAAAATGCAGAAGTGCACAAATGAATAGGAAGTGAGGAAATAAAAATGGAAATTCAAATGAATATTTTTCAATTTGCATGAGCGTGACAGAGAGTGTATTTTGTATGGCGATATTGTTTACACAGTACATTTGCTTGGCTGTATTTTATCATGTGCCACCCGCACAGCAGCATATTTGTACATGATTGGTGCTCTCGCCACTTCTCTGGCTGATGAATATTTTTTGAATTTTCAGCCATCGAGACGCGTCGATCGTTCAATTTCTGCCACCTTCCTCTGGACACGAGATGTGGGGTGAAATCCGCGGCTGCCGAAGTTCGTGTGTGGACACAAAAAAAGGCCAACGTCCGCGTCACAATGCAATTTTTAATTAAATCCCGATGGATTTGGTATTAACAGGAAATTACTATCGACTGCGATTTGTGTGACTTTTTCTGCATTCATAATTTCTTCCATGATAAATCACAACACAGTCCACCCACATGCCATTTATGATTTCACACGAAATGCATATGATGTCAGATCCAAGAGAATACGAAAAGAAGAAAATATGGAAATCGGCAAGGCTTATGTCATCTGCTGCTGTAACTTTACTTCGAGAGAGAGAGAGAGAAGAAGAGGTGGAGAAGATGACTTCCGCGAAAATCAGCAAATACACATAGCAGAAGAATTAATTGATCTTCAGAAGGAAAAGCTTCTGGACATTTTACCCAGTAGAAATGCAATTCTTTCACCGTTTTAGAGCTCAACAGATTCTCTGTAGGGTTTTTTAAGGAAAATTCACCAAACTCCGAAGCCACATTCTGCAGGATCTCTTTGGGATCCTCAAGTCACCATTCGAAGACTTGTCTGTGAATATTCTCAAGGGGCAATTTACAAGGCAATTTTTGAGAATACTTAACGTTCTCTAGTTAAATAATCAATTATTTGAGTAAAAGAATAAAAAAAGATTGTCTTCCCAAGTAAAATTACAAAATAATCAAATTCTGGGTTAAATAATAAAAAGAAATTATTTTTCCCAGGTGAATTTAAAAAATAAATCAAAATTATTAATTTACGAATTTAATAATCAAAAAATAATTATTTTCCCAAGTAAAATTACAAAATAATCAAATTCTGGGTTAAATAATCGAAAAAATGAATATTTTCAATCACAATAATTCAATTATATTCAAATTTGAGTAATAATCACAAAGAATAAAAAAAGGATTTATAATCACAAAGTTAATGGTCTCAACTTGCGACTGATTGTCTCCTTGGAAAATTCTATTTTATTCTAAAATTCATTTTCCTCATTAGAAATCCAGGTAGAAATCCTTATAAAACAGACGTCTTCAATCAAATACACATAAAATATGAGCTATTTTATGAAAAGTCATGGAAACAGAGTAATTAGCTGTCGTGTGATTTCCTAAGTGAATAATTAGCCTGTGAGGAATAAATATTTATTGACCGCACACTTGAGATAACGTCAAATGGCATCAGTTGCGTAATCAAGACGACATTGATTCTCTTCTTTTGATACATTTAGCAAATCTAACTGTTGTAATGTGGTCTATTCTCTGCATCTTAACCCCAAATAATACAAATGACGCAACATTCTTATCTTAAATGCCATGTAATGACTTCATTCTCATGACACTTAAGCCACATTATCGCGCCATTACGGACTTCATAAAAAAAATGCTCTGCGAGCACTAAATGGTGCGAAAACAGTATAACTTCTTTTATAATAAACCTAATCACAATATTTATTTTTGTTCATCTTATCTGCGCGACGCAATGATAGGAGGCTTAATGGAAATCGTGTTGTTTCAAGGGTGAGTATATAATTGAGCGAAAATCGCAGCTTCGTGAGCCTTTTTGGTGTTGCAATGCGAGCAATGTGGAGATTATGTTGTGTGCATATTAAATTAAATTAATAGGTTTCTGCGACTGGCCTGGAAACAATTATAATATCGACCTGTTCCTCAATCTGATGCTCAATCAGCAACATAGAAACATTCTTCGTCTGCGAGTGAATTCAGCAATTCCTCAGGAGTTCCTTCTGCTGATGAACTTCTGGGATAGACTTTAATAAATATGTACATATAGTGGAGTGAAATACAAAATTGCTTGTGACTTCAGAGGTAAATTGTGACTTTATTATTCGCGATATGTCTCCAAATCACGATTTACAAGTGAAACATGGCTCTCATGGAGTTTGGAGCAAGACGCTAAAAATTTCAACATTTATTTATTTTCTTTCATGCCAAATTGTGTCTATTCTGTCGACATAATTCATAATATGAGCCCAGGAGACAAAGCCCAGTTTTCTTAAGGCTGGGGGGAAACAATGTTGGAACTTACCACACTTACGTAATAAGGCATCGTGTGGATATTTGCAAATTAAGACGTCTTGTTCGCATACACACTTCTTTTGCGCTCCGCCAACGAACATGAGTAGCTTTTGGAAGAAAGTTATATTATTCTGACTATATCGTTCTGATTTTTTGCCGCACGACTTTTCCTCTTTTTTCACTCTCTTTCGCCCAGTGCAGAAAAGAGCCCAGAGCAGCTCAATGGTCGATTCAATGTGCTCAACAATAAATAATATTAAAAGCACACAGAGGGGACAAAAATCAATGATAATTGCCATAAATCGCGATTGTAAACAAAACGTGATATCATATTATGAATTTCATACGAATTTTCACGTATTATAGACCTTTATCTCCTTCTCTTGCTCAAGTTCCTTCCACTCTTCGGTTTCACACATATTCACAAAGTGCCTCGCAAGGCAGCCAAGAAGGGCTCTTGTGCGCTTTGCTGAAGCGAAAAACCTGTGAATCGTGAGTCAGATTTGTTCCAAACAATACCTCTTTGGGACACTATTGAAATGTTTAGAGTTTGTCAAGTCAGTGAATATGCGCAAATCTTCGCCATCCGCCGATATCTTCTGTGCATTTATTGAGTTAATTTAGTGCACAGCAGAAAAATTGATAGGAAATGTGCGAAAAAGAAAATATGAGTCGTAAAATGATTTGTGTCGCACGCCCCGAAATGCACAAACTCCATATTTTATGCATATATTGCCATTGTGAGAATATTGGGTGAATGGCTAGTTTGGAAAATACATTACGAAAGTGCTATTTATGCAACAATATTACCTGATAATTTTGGTTTGAATTCCGGAGCTTTTCGAACAATAGTCAACCGCGTTTTTGAGGTTGAATAAAAATATCATTTTCCTGCTTTGTTTCACTGATCATGATTTTTTTCCAATGAATAATAATAATAATAATAATAATTTTGGGGAGATTCAGATTTCAGGCTTGTGAATTGATTCAATTGCAAATCGACGAACGCGTTTTATCTGGCTTTTCACGCATTTCACACATTTCTAGTCAGTAAACCACAGAAAGTGATTAAGATAAGAAATCCCAAGGGGGAGATAATATGCCATTAATCTGATCACCACAGTTTCTGTGCAGAATCTTCAACACTTCAGACATTTCTAAACGTCTCAAGAGGCATTTTTCATCGCTTCTTTGACTATTTCTAATTTATCACAATCTAATCTAGGTTTTTTATATCTTTATCTTTATCTGACGAAATTGTGAGGTTATGAATTCGGAAAAAATAAGTTTTGGCATAATTTTAGTTCTCCAATTAAAATCTGGGAATTTGTAAATATTTGAGGTTCAATTTGGCACTTTACAGCGCGGAAATAACGTAGCAAAGAGACATTTTTCTAGACTGAAATGACATTTTTGAGGTTATGATTGCCTTTTTTAAGCTGTTTTCTACAGTATTTTGACCAATGTGAAGTTTTTTCTCAAGAAAAAGAGAAATATTTTCAGATTAAACACAAATTTGATGATTTTCGATGTTTTTGATCGACAAAATTTGTCTTAAATCAATAACATAACCTAGAAAAGCAATAAAATTGATTTTTCTAAGCAAAATAACTGGGAAAATGCATTAATTGGTTGCAAAAAATTCTTTTGGAGTTAAAATTTTGGAAATATTTTATCATTTCTTAATCCCAACACTTACTTAAAAGGTGGAAACCACTTCCGATCATATTATCTGCCCCTTGAGAGTTCCTAATTCACTAAAATCTAACGACGTTACTTTCAGTACATAAAAACTGAGCAAGAGGTTGCTAATATTGGGAGATGCCGAATACGGAAATTATTGTGCATGATCTTTAAAGAATTTCTCAGCTAAAAAGCTTTCAAACACCAATGAATGGACAACATTGCTTAAATACTTAATCTTTTATCGGATATTTCAGGTTTTACGCAAGGTTTTACGTTAAAATCGTGTATGGAAAACTGGAAAAACTTCCTAAGTTTTTCAAGAACCTTGATAAATTAAATACGCCATCTGTAGTCGAGAGTAGGGAAACCCCGTAAATTATCCTTTAACCCTTCAATATTTTAATAAGTTCTCCTTGAACTTAACCTTACATTTCTTTTTTCACCCACAAAATAAATTTTTCTGAATAAAATCTTCTAATTAATCTTAATTTTCTCTCTAAAATCCTTTTCCACGTTCTTTTATAACTCATTGAATGATCTCCAAACTAGTCCTAATATATTTTCTCCTTCATTTTCCACTGTTTCTCTAAAACACGCACGGAATTTGAGATCAAAATCTTAGCTGAGGCACTCAAAATCCACATTGGCAACCCCTCGAGGGCCACTCAGTCTGTCCTGAATGCAAAGTGTTGGTGTGTCGCCCGCGTCAGACCACTATTCCTCATATTCACGCTATTGTATTTGAGCTGAATTGTGTGATTCATTGCGAATAGCTATGGAAAATTATATGGATTTTGACCGCTCATTCTCTGTGGCTGAAGAGTTGCTCATTCCACCTCTGCTTCGCCTCCAATGACCATTTCCAGAGATCGCCAGTCGCGTAGCCATTAACACTCAATAATGGAATTAAATTGACTGATTGTTGCTTCGAGATTATTTATGAATCTCGAAAATTTAGTCCCATAAACATGATCTTAATGATGCTTTATGGTCTTTTAATTTGACGATTCTGTTCATTTCTCCCTGGCATTCACACTGGATCAGAATACAAATATGTATATATGTGTGTATAAATCTTACTCCTCAGAAGACGGTGAATCTGAAAAATTTTTTGATTTCAATGCGCTATATGACTAATATATTGCGCACATAAAGGAGGCCTCCCAAATGTGTTGGCGGCAACTTATGGATTTCATGCTGTTTCCTTCTTGTCTGGGCATCAATTCACCTCTTGTGGTTTTTTTGTCCACCGCATCTCGTTATTAATAATTTTATTTTTGTTGCTTAATTTAGAATTATACACACGGAGTATTCAATCTGTAAATGGACGTGAGGTTAGAGAGTTGAATGTGTGGGGTTGATTTTCGTCCCCCCTCCCCCCGGGAAAGCATTGTAGGATTTTTGAGAAGGAGAACAGAATTTGTAATACCGTTTGCACGGGAATTTCCTGGCGCATTCTTTTAAGGCATTATGCAAATGCCAGAGAAAGAGAGAGAAAAAGTCGCGAGAGCGTTTTGCTTATGACAAATGAAATATTCCAGCATGTGCAATTATTTGAGAATTTATTAATTTTCAACTATTGCGAGGTGGTGGATGAGCAAAAAGCATACATTTTCGCCAGTTAGCCCTATTCAGCAACACCTTGGACAATATTTCATGTTTTCTCTGCGGACAAAACGAGCGAGAATTCGTTTTGAATGGATGAATTTATGAGCCGCCCGATACAATGGTTCCTAATCACATGAAGCATAGTGTTGGACAAGGGGAGATAATACAGTCAGAAGTGGTGTACAGTTAAGTTGGAAGTATTTGGAAGTGGAAGTGCTTGAATATCATCAATATGATGCATTCAAAAATGACTTTCAATAGAAATTAACGCAATAATTGGCGAAAAAAAATTGTTATTTGTTTTTTTTCTAGGTTATGTTATGAATTTAAGACAAACTTTACCACTAAATAACCTCCAAAATCACTCATTCTTACGCCTAAGCTGGTTAATTAAGAATTCACTAGCACACAATAATAAAGAAATTTGATGAAGACTACAAGATTTCAATGCTAAACTGTGTTAATTACGCTAAGATTGACACATAACCTCTAAAATACTGTTTCAGGATACGAAATTGACTATTTCAAGAGCTGTTTGATTGATATTCTACTCTAAAATAGCAAATTTCCGCTCATTATTGATTTACAACACATTAATATTTGCCAGATTTGTCTCTTAAAGATTCCAAATAAGTTTCTTTCAAGGATTCTTTCACATATCTGAAGGTAATTTCTAGGTTATGTTCTTTGATTTCTATGAAATCACAATAAAAACTTTCACTGGAAACTTCAAATATGTCTAAATTACTGTTTCTCTGGAAAGTTTTCAGGGTAATAAAAGTAAAAATTATGTATTTTTTGAGACAAAGAGTGCTAAATTTGAGGTTATTATGCTTTAGATGATTGGAAAAATCTTTTAAGGGCCTAAAAAGGGGAAGAAAGTAAAGAAAACGCATTTTTATGCACTGCTGAGGTTCTGGAAGTGTCTGTGATTCTTCAGAGAAATTGTGAAAGTGGTGTACAGCTTTTAGCCATATTATCCACCCCTTGGTGTTGGAAGGTGTGCGTTTTTTTCTGGATTCAGCCTCTCGAGCACTCATAAAGTCAGATTAGCTCGGTGTGTTATTGAATTAAAATCAAAATAATATAGTGAGGAGGCATTTTCAGCTCTAGCCGAAGCGCGCTCATTGTTGGCTTTTGGAATTGTTGGCGCGCGTGTGACAGGCATTCATGATGGCAAAATAGTGGGAGGCAAAGAGGTGGAGATGATGGGCGGCTATTAACTCCAAACCTACCTGAATAAACTACTTGTGTTTACAATGAAACTCTAAATTAGAGATGAGTGCTTTCAATTAGCGATTGTCGCGAAAATCATCATCTCGCACTTGAGTTGTCTCTGAGGCCGATCTTTTGAGACTCCAACGCGCGATATTTGTATGAAAGTTTTAGCAGGTAATAAAAGATGTGCATTTCTGCCATATCTCAAACCTTCAGGATGTATTGGAGAATTTTTCATAAAAATGCAGTTATAATTAGCAAAGCATAAAATTTTGCGTATATATAGAAAATTTTTAGGAATAATCGTAAAAATTTTTATCGTCGAAAACAACGTACAAATTGCTCAAGGCGGTCCTCAAAACTGCTCTTTTTTTCTCCCTCTCTCTCTCAAGATGAAATAGTTGATTTCCTTTTTTTCCTGCTCCTTCCATCATCCGCGCATATTCCATCATTATCGCAATATTTCTCATCTTCACATGGAGCATATTAGCCTGAGTGTGTAATGTATTTATTGATGATGATATGGGATGTGGCAGTTAAAGCCACGTTTTATGGCTTTCTTGTTAGCTTTTGCAATCGTAAAAATTAAAAACGGAATATATTCGTAGTATTTATAAAGCAATTTTCTCGTGTATAATATCTTCATTATCCGCTCAGCTCTTTCGATGAGAAGAAGAAAAAAAAAAGACGGAACAGAGGTGGCTTTATTATCACTTATTCCTGTGCTATTTTCACACAAACACAATCAATTTCCAGATTAACCTGTCTCACATTATATCGTAATTATTAGTTGTATGATTCCATTCCTAATTGTCAATGTTCCTATTCGCAATACAATAATCCATTCTGGCCAATCTTATTGGCAAAATTCCTTAGCGCGCCTCGAAGAAGTGCAGCGGAAAAAGACACTGGCAAAGAAGGGCGCATTTCTCTCTTGAGAAGTAATAAAATGAATTTGCAATTTATAAAAAATTATCCACTTTAGCGTCTTCATTTTAATGGCTCGATGAAAGAGAAATGCTGAAGTGATCACATAACTGTTTCTTCGCGTGTTCCGTGCAGAAGTTTACGTTCTAAAATGAGCATAATTGCGTGAAATATCCTCTGACGAGGCCTCCAAAGTGATAAAAACTAATAGCAAATGGCTTCCATATGTCTTGCAATGAGAGTCAATCCTTTTCTCAACACTCGTCAATTACTCATAGTGGAAAATGTTGCCACATTGTGAGTACATTCATAAAGTTGCACTAATTATCTGAATTTCAAACCTATTGAACATTAATCTGGATTGGAGCTGCAGTGATGTGGTTGTAGAAATTAAATGATTTGGCACAAATCGCACTTCATTAGCCATAGTGAGATTTCCAAGCGATTTGCTTAATTGTATTCAAACGGTTTCAAGCACGGGGTTGCGCAAGTACATATTCAGAGGGGTGGAGTGACTATTGCAAGGGGGATAATATGGATAAAATGTGTACATCCACTTTCGCAGAACCCTTTTCATCAGTAAAACGATTAACTAGATTAGAATTAGCGATATTCTGTCAAATATGCGGATAATTTTGATTTACCGACTGAAAATCGACTGAAAACTAACCGAAATCTAACTCACAACTCTCTAATTGAGCTTTTCAGGCAGTGTTTTATGGTTTTTCTTCCTTCAAATTGAAGTATTGGATTTGATTTTTGATCTAAAACAAAAATACATTTCTATGGAAATAATCAAGGGGGAGAATATACGCCTTAAATCGTTGAAACACTTCATGACACTTCTAGAATGTGAAGTTCTTAGACTGTTTTCACACAAATTCGCAAATTTCAATAAATCTCTCAAGTTTCCATTCGATATTTCTGCAAGAATCTATTAAAAAACACCTTTTTGAACATCATTTCCGAACATAACCTAAAAATATCACTAAGAGATTTTCAAAGCTTTCTGAATTACAAAATTATCTGGTTATGATTTTCCAATGACCGGAAAACGGCTGATTTAGAGACCAAAATCGACGAAAAAGGTTTCCAAATGATAATTTTTCATGTTCAAATCAATACTTTTGAGGTTATGTTTGACTTTAAGATAATTTGAAGTGATTCTTGGTATCAAAAATTCAGAATTAGAATATTTATTGCATGAAAATGATTAATTCTGCAAATGACAGTCGATCTATTCGAATTTAGTATTAGGATTGATGTGATAGAATCCGAATTATTCACTAAATCTGTCCTTAATTCGTTACATAACCTAGAAAACAAGATTTTTATGATTGAATCTATCTAAAAATCAAAAGAATCTGAAGAATCGTGATAATTTGTCTGTAAAAGAAGCACTCAGGAAAGGAATATTGCAAGTTTCTGAACACTTCCACTTCTTCAGTACTTCCGCTGAGTTGTACACCACTTCTAATTGTTCTCTCCCCCTTGGAATATTCGATTATTGCGTCATTCGATAATGCTGAAAAAAAATGTGTGATTTGTGTAATAAAGGTTATTAGCATAAGTAGGAAAATTTTATGAAAACATCGTGATATATTGCTTCATTTTCTCTATGCACGTATGCTTGCATGCAAGGATTTCAGATGGAAGCATGTGTGAGGTCAAAATACAGGAAAGTGATACGGTCCATTGGAAAATTCTCTCATAAATTTCCAATAGAATAGATGGCAATTTCCATAACCCGCCCATTTTCAGCCATTTTCCATGGGCTTCCAGAGAAATTGAATACTTGAAAAATTGAAATTGGATTTGATTAGGATTTATGACTTTTCCTGAAACACTATCCGCAGATCATTGATGGCAATTTTGCTGCAACATCAAACTTAACACATTTCGAGGCAATAAAATGTAACCAAATTGCCTAATAAGGGTCGCCTCGGATTCCCGTGTGTGCATTTTGCAGCGTGAAGAGCTAAATGACAGAGGAAGATCTCCTAATTATTGTGAAATCAGGATACACTCTGGGCCGTATTAAAGCATTTCAATTCACTCCGATAGAATGGGGAAAAAAAGTCGTTTCGAATTTCAAAAGGCACATTTAACATCCGAATTCCCAACAACCCAAATATTTTTTCGACAGACATCATGAATAGCTCCTCTGCCATAACTACACAACATTATGAACTTAAATCCATTTCGAATTCATTGTTCATTGCTCTTTTATTAAGTATCCTTTTATGCTACTCGCTTATGAAGTCAAAATGGCAGGGGTTGCAACACAGAAAATATATAAAAATAATTCTCATCCTTTGTCGCCCCTTTTCGAGGGTTACAAACTTGCCGATGAATTTTCTACGTGTGATTTATTGTTATTTAACTTTCAATTATACTTATAAATTGTACAAATTCTGCTTTTAACAAGGACTGCATCACTTATTGTGCTTCACTGAAGTCATTTATAAATTGCGAGTATTTGTACATGAATTTCCTTATGTACAACCTGGGTGTTTTTTTCTCTTGATTCCGTGGATTTTATAGGCAATTTTCTAAACTATGATGTCAAATGGATAATTTATTAAGGAAAAATTCAATGATTTCTAGGTTAAAATAAATAGTTTTCATAGATTTTTGAGTTTTCCAGTATTTTATTCTTTTGAAAAATCTTCTCTGATAAATTGCCCTGAATTAAATTAACGCAATCTCTTGATACACAAAGAACAAGTTGGAGATAAGTTGACTAAAGCTTGAAACTTTCGAGCAAGCTTGACAAATTTCTTGATTTCATTTGCATATATCGCAAAGAAAGCCTCACTTTTTTCCACTTCAAAGCTGTTACATATTTATATATAGAAATGAAGATTTATTGGAAAAATTTAATTCATTCAAGAATTTTATTGAAATCTAAGGTAAGTATGTAAGAATGCCATTCAAAATCTGCCGTAATGGGAATTCAGTGAATTCATCAATTTGTAAAAGGGAATCAAAATAATACAAGCTGAAGATACAATAAATATTTCAGATGATAAAAAAATGCGAGATGAATTGGAGAAAAGTGTGTGAGATGTGGAGAATTAAGTTTATTCGAAGAAGCGCGCTCTTTTCAGGATAATTGTCAAAGGAATCTCTCGTTTATTTTTCTCTCATCGTGATTTATTAAGCACAAATGAATTAAGCCTGATTGATTTATTGTTACCCTCTGAAAGGCCGTTTTTTCTGCCGCACTCTTTAGCACTTGGTTTTTTTCCACAAACACTTACAACGGCCATTGACGATCGAGAGACGCTTCAGCTGGAATACATATGAGAATAATTGGGAGACTTATTCATTTGAGATTAGAGTAAATATCAGAGAGAATGCACATGTAAATCACACAAATAAGACTCTCCAAGTGCTGTGATTATTGAAATTTAACGACCGCCACAGCATATATATGTATGTTTGCCGCGGGATTCGTGATGCGGACAAATAATGCGCTGACCGCTGAGCACTGAGAAGCGAGAAAATTAAAACATGTATTGACAAGTGAAGGTCTGATATCATGTGAGCTTTATCAGCAGCGAGGTTAATTATATTTAATTTTGTAAACGACTATTTAATCCCAATTAACATTTCAGAGCGATGTAATTAACCCATTGGAGTGGATAAGAGCATTTCAATTTTGCCTCTTATCGCCCAAGTCAAGCTCTCTATTCCAAATACAAGAAAATATTGCCGCAGCACGAGCGATAATAAATTGAAAATTGAGCAGCAAAATGCTTCCACAAGTCGCTGGATTTGTAGTTTCGTCAGAATCTTATCACACCCAGTATTAGGATTGACCTATTCGTGTCACTTATAATTGCTCTGTTTTGACAAGAAAATTTACTCTCTCAGATAAACCATACCTAAATGGAACTAACCCAGTGACACATGTCTCTTGACGTAACACTTTCCTCCATGCATTTGCCACACAATCACCCAAATTGTCATGGGATAAATCCACTAATTTATTCTTCATTATATCTTCTCTTCATCTCTTGTGCTGCGCCGACAAATTTCATATTACTTCATTTTTGGAACAATTAGTGAAAATGGTGTTAAGTGAGAAATTTGGAACGATTACTTAACGAATCGTAAACTGATTTGAAATAAAGCTGCGCTGCAATTGATTTAAACAAGGGGAAAATGATGTGTCTGAAATCTGTACACCATTTCCTGACATGAATAGCATGAATCCTTCCCAGGACTTCAGACTTTATGGATTGTTTATAACAAGACTAAATCAACAAATGACTGGAATATAACTAAAATCTGACTTAAAACTAACCTGAAACTAACTGAAATCTAACTGAAAACTTTAAAACCAACGTTTTATTACGATATTTTATGATTTTCTTACCATTAAATTGTACTTTAGCGTATTTTTCCGGATCATAATTCCTTAATTAAGACTAAAATTTCTTTTCTTCTTTAATTCATTATTCAAAATCGCTACAGTTTGTTTTAAGAAATTGAGATTAAATTTCATTACAGCATTGTTTCCTAAAAAAGCAATTTTCATAGAGTAAAAATGCGCAATTCTTCCATTAAAGTGAAAATACTTTCAATTTATGCGCAAAATTTTTTACTTTAAGATGTTATTTAGTTTCAAATCAGTCACATAACCTAGAAAAATATTGCATAAATTGATCTGTACACCATTTCTGACCATATTATCTCTCCCTTGCATGGAAATATGATCATATATGATCAAATTTTTCGCGACACAATCAGGAACAATTCTCACATTATTTGTTAAATTCTTGGGTTAAATTGATAAGAAATGAGAAATGTTTACTGGCAAAATTATGAAGTGTATATAATTAATTAATTATCCATGACATTGTGTTTCAGAGGTTATCAATTTCATTATTCAGATTAACGTTAAAACATCCAATAGCCACAATGTCGAGGCGAGGAATTTTATAGAGTGAATGGAAAAGCAAATTGCGACGAATAATTTCCATCAATAATTTATTACATTTTAAATCATTGGACCTTATCATGTTCCATGGAAATCAACAGTGGTTTTAGTCTGGAAGCTAATGACGATGAGTTTAAATTATATGAATTTCCCAAGGCTTAATTTAGTGTCACTTAAAAATTAGGCACTTTTCCATAATATTGAATTGTATAGGCATCTGTTTATACTCGAATGAATAGTATAATCGGTGCTAATTACAGAAAATTTTGCGTTAATTAACTTTTACTTTGAAATGGCTTCAAATGGTAAAAGCCATTTATCAAAATTGTGGGAAACTTTTGTTGTTCTGCTTTCTGGTAAAAGGAGACTCGAAAATGGGCAATTTCCTTGTAGCATTTTAACGTCCCAGGCAAGAAGGAAGAAACACTCCGAAATCGTTTCCAAAGTGTCCTTAATTTTGATTAATTGTTCTCACTCTGAAAGATGCTCATTTTTGGTGAAAAGAATGACCGAAGGAGAGAGGAATAAATATACACACATTTGACGATATTTGCAGGAATCATTATCGTCACTTTTTCGCCCACAATCTTCTCCTTTCCCTCCTGCATTTCTTCACCATGGCTTCTTTGACGGAAAGTTGGAAATGTTAAAGGCGGGCTGATTAAACACTACACTTGAGGAGCATCTGTTTTGACCACAAATAAATCATCGCCAAAATTCTGCCTCTTCTTCTATTACTCTAATTTTACATGAGCCTGTGTCGGCTTCCTTAAGGATTTTCCAATGTCTTGACACCAATTTCCCCTTGTCACTGGTGGCAAGAGGAGGTTTTTTTCTTCCCGAAGGATCCTCACATTCAGTGGTAATGAAGTCGAACGAAATGGGCTCGGCCCATGCCAGACGATTGTTGGAACCACCCTTGGCGCCAAAGACTTTTTTTCCGCATCTTCTTCTGCACTTCAAGATGCGAAATTCACTTCATTAACTCCACAACCTCCTCAAGTGATTAAAGAATGATAATTATTGTTAATTGTAAATTGCACAAACTCCTTCCAATTTGCTGTTTATTCAAGCAATCGAATAAGATTTCGCGCGCAAATGATTTCTTGGCTGCCTTCCTTGAGGAGGACAAGCTGAGGAAGACAATGAAGCGAGGCCAATTGCCATGAATAGGCCACGCACTGGGTGTCGGGAGACAAGAAGACGTCTTTCGGAGTCTGAGAGCTGATGGCTGAAGAATTTGCGGTATGGCACACTTTTGCGCAACAGCCAACAAAACAAGGAGCATAATGTGGGGCTTTTTTTCCGCATAACAACCTTCTTATTCAGCACAAAATGCACATTTAATTTTATGAGCGCCTCAATATGCACAGCTTCAAGAGTGGATATTGTGTGCTTGAAAATAGTCTCCCACTGTGGCAATATCTGGGCTCAAAGAAGACTTTTATGTATTGCCTATTCTTTTGAGTAATTTCTCTGAAGAGCACTGCAAGGTGTTTGCCATCGCTCGTTTCCTTGCTGGCGAAATTCCAGTAAACAACAAGAGGTGTTGGTGAAAATCAGCTTCAGTCATCTTATTAGACGCGCTTTTATTACTTTCGCTTTGGTCGAGAAAGGAGCATAAATTGAAGGATTAATTCAAAGGATTTGAAATATTTGACTGAAAAGAAATGTTTTAATAACAAATACAATAATAAGCTTGGAAACAAGATTGAAACTGTGTTATATTAGTTAAAATTTCTCAAAATTTTTATAATCCAATTGTTTGATTAAAGCACAATTTAGTGTTTAAGGTATGTATAATTACCTTAAAACAGCAAACATTCTAGCAGTTCGAGTCATTTTATTGATTAATTCAAGTAAAATTCCGATTTAATGCATAGATTATTGGTGTCAGAATTGGGATTAGAATTCAATATGATGAAAATTCACGAATGAAAAATTTCCTCACTTATTCTGTTATTTTAAATCGCATTTTAGAGGTGGTTTTAATGAATGTGTCAAAAAGCTGCAGAATATCCATGAATATCTTGCAAAGATGGATCAATCTGCAATTGTGGCTTTAATTTTCAAGCATAAACATGAAAGATATTTGCATTAATTTCTTTTTATCGCGAATTTACTACTTTTATTCTTGAATTTCAGTGATTTTGACAAGAGCTGTTTCTCCTTATTCATTTCGATTGTTAAACATTCTTCAGTTTGAATGGAAATCTTTCCCTTCAATAATTGCTCTCGTTGCGTATCAGATAATTATCACAAACGGTGAGCATCTTTGATCCTATCAATAAATATTTGTACAGAATATCAAGGCGAAGTTTCGTCACTTGCAGTGGAAACGTGCGGCTGTGTTTCGGAAATGAGAATAAAAGCGCCAATGGAGTTTTCTTGAGATGGCAAGTGTTGGGTGTTAGAAGACTCGGCGTGGTTTCTTTGGCCGACGCATTATGTGTTGTTGTGTAAAGGAATTAACGTTTAGACAATCAATTAGCGCCATAAAACAATTACGCAGTTCTGAGAGTCCGACAAACGGGCCACACAAGACGACTGCACTCAAGAGATTTCATCTCCCATCTACAAAATATAAATGGCTGGATTTTTTTTTTAATAAAAATTAGCTTTTTGGTGTTTTTGTCATGGTGAAGAGGCTGTTAAAGGGAAATCTCACGGACATTTCTCACCAAATGACTGTGGCTCAGCCTCTCTGTGGTTGTTGTGAAATTCCTCTTGGTAATGTGCAATTTTCTTGTAAGAAAGTGGCTGTTTTTTCTCTCCCCCTTTGTCTCAAGTCCAGACGAAATGCAATCACAAGTTGAGTGACAATCGGATATGTTGTATAAACGCATGTTGTCACACAATTAGCGGTCTTTAATTATAGCTGAGACGTCAATTATCGAAGATCTGTTAATCACCTTCGCACCATTCACTTCACTGTGATTCAATCCCATTTGAACGGTGAACATTTTGCGTGAGAAAATTGTGCAAAAGCCACATAATTTGTGTCGCGATAATTACGAATTGCAGGAGTGTTCAATTAAAATTATTGACACCCTATAAAGCCTTTTATTCCATTTAACGTATCGCGTTAGCAAGATATTGGACTTTTATTACTCCACCATGTCTTTGCCATGAGTCTCATCATTATTTTCTAATAAATTATATGCCATCCTGTGCAGCGGACAGTATGATAAGTACGAGCAGAAAAACATGGACTTTCACGAGTGCATTTCACAGACGTTTTTTCCCTTTTTTCCAATTTCCTAGGTGAGCCATTCTCAGCTCCTCCGGAGACTGGTTTGAGGGCACATGAAAAGAAGCACATTTTTCTCCAAGTGGCAACTTTTTTTGGCACAGGCAGATGGTGGCAGTAAATAAAAATGCACACATCATTTGTACATTGTTGATGGTTTTCATGGCACGTTGTCCCTCATGTAGCAAAGTGTCATATAAATAAGTTGGAATATATTTGGCACCATGGTGAATGGGACGAGAATGAGTCCTCTCAGGAGAGTGACTTTTGTGTGTCGCTCCAGAAGACCGCAAATTTCTTCAAAACTGAATTGTGACCCGGGAGAAAAGGGCACATTGTTCCCTTAATTCACTTAAGAGCGTCTAAAGAGTCTCTCGCCGTGCTGTATTGCGCCTAATAGAGCCAGAGGCTTCAAGTGGCTCCTGGGGTGATATATCTGCCTCGAATTGCACCTTTATTGCTATTAAATGGTCCTCTCTTGCAGGCTCTGCTGTATGTGCGGATAATTGTGGATGACGAGGGACCATCATTTGCTTCGCAGGGCCACAATTTTCCATCATCACAGAAAAGTATCATGCGGAAAGAGATAAATGCCTATATAACGAAGAGATGACGACAAAGAGGGGGAAAAGTGGCTTTTTGCCGTTTGATTTTTATTCAAAATCCCAAATCTAAACATTCGGCAGCTCTCGTCCTCGCAGCTTAATACCTTTTTAATGTTTATTCATCCCTCTCTCCTCGGGAAAAATATATCATATTGACTCACACTCTACGGAGGGTTGCGAGGCCATGAGATATAGTGGTTCGTAATGAAATGAATATATGCATCATTTCTAGATAAAATCTTGATCCACGACATTGCTCTATCAGATCATTTTAATCGTAATCTTCTGCTAACGAGGTGTTTGTTATATGAAATGACGATTTACAAAAGGGATTCCATACTTTTGAGTAGGGTGAATTTTTCAGACATGCAGAAATCACCATTATTCGCCCAGAAAAAGATTCTACCTTGATAAATTTCCCTCTTCAGCCCAACAAGGAGGAGACAATATGCCATTAATCTGTACACCACAGTTTCTGTGCAGAATCTTCAACTCTTCAGACACTTCTGAGTGACTTTGAAGGCGTTTTCCGAACTGATTTCTGTCTTAATTTTCTTGTTTTATCTTGGGAAATTGCTTAGAAAAATTCTGGCCAAATTGTGAGGTTAGAAATTTGGCTAAAAAAAATTCTTTTTAGGCTAATTTCAATACTTTCAAACCAATCACAATGTTTCTACTGGCTAATGAGATTGAATTTACAACTTTTAAGAGCAAATTGCAGAAATAACTAAGGACAAAGACAATTTTCTAGACTGAAATGAGGTATTTTGAGGTTATGATTGACTTTCAAACTATTTTTTACCCAATTTCAAGTTGTTATTCAACAGAAATGCACAAATCTGCTTAGAAAAACACAAATATTCCCGGATTAAATACAAATTTGATGATTTTAGGGGTCATTTAATCGCTAGAATCTGTCTTAAATCAATAACATAACCTAGAAAAGTAATGAAATTGATTTTTGTAGGCAAAACAATGTAGAAAATGCCTCAATTTCTTAAAACAGAAGCTTTTGTGAAGCAAATATTTTACTACATTAATTCCTAACACTTTTGTTATAGCTGTACACCACTTCCGCCCATTATGTCTGCCCCTTGGAGTCAGGAGAAATTTGCCTTGTGCTACAATCCAATTTGTAAGGTATTGAGAAAATGCAGACGACGAGCGGTCGAGCGAGATTTTCTCATCATCAATTACTCGTTCATGTACAATTGCAACTGGTTCATGCTATTCCGATTCAATTAAACATAATAATTTCACATGAGCCAATTGGAGTTGGGAGTCGCTATATAGAGTCATGGGCGAGGGGGGAGAGATAAGAAAATTAGGTCCCAATAGCAATTGCTGGACAATTCAACGAGCCATGTGTAGCTTTGGGTTTTGTGTGAGAAAATTTCTTGTAAATTTGCCATAGATCTTCGCCGGGCGATAAGGCCGAGCCAGCAATCTCCTCTTTTGGTACCCTGATGGGAGAGTCGTTTTCTGCCATTATATGCACATGTAAGCGTGTATTTGGATGGCTGAGACGATTTGCTGGCTATTGTCTGAGATGATGGCAATGATTGTTGCCAATAAACCGAATAAGGCAATTTTATTGTCAAAAATTTGATCGATCACACTGGCAGATAGGAGAATTAGACTTAACGTAAATTGACAGATTGCAGATTCTGGAGAAGAGAAGGAGCTTATAGGGGTTGCTGTGACGCACCCTGCGCAGTCACTCGACGCACACGGAGCGCGCGAGATGACTCTGCAAGCAGCCAAAGAGCGATTGCCATGGGAGGAAAAGGGATTAATTCTCCTCATTAACCGATCCCAATTATTGAGCATGCGAGCATGAGTCGTGCAGGAGTCTCGCAGAACGACACAAATCCCCTTATCATTTCGCTGTTGTGAGCAAAACTTCACTCGACCACTCGCATCATCCATTCCGGGGGGACTGAAAATCATAAATGGCACAAATTTCTCAATTTCCGCTGGGGTGAAAAGTTATCCCAGAGTTGTGGCGATGGAAGGCTTTGGAAGATGTTCCTTTTTGAGTGAAATCAACCCCGGCTGTAATATACAGGCATAATATTTCTACAACAATGGATGAGATGTGGCAAATGTGTTAAATTTGAAGATATAATCAACCCTTAAATTAAAATTCATTACCCCCTTTGTCCGTGTAATCGGGCCAATAGATCTTATTTGGCGTTGGATAGGCGTCCGTTGCTGTGTGACACCCTCCCATTCAATTTTCGAGGGTGGATTCCCAGGGCTGCTGATAGTTGATAATGAGGGGTTGTTTGATCTCACAAGTCCCCCGAGAGACCGACCTATTAATGTCGGAGGCCGAAAGTGAGGCATTTAGGAAGAAAATACGCTTATTTTGTTAACACATAAAAGCGAGAGATAATTTGGGATAAATGTTGTTCTTCACAACTCGCCTCTTGACACTTTTTTTTCTTTCTTTCCTATCCCGAAATGCACATATTTATATATAGCCTGGCACTCCTCATTACTTCCCTAATCGCATTTAATAAATATTAATTTATTTTAATTCCATTCACTCGAAGTGAGATTAAATTGCTGGCCAGATAAGCATCTTCATCAGTACATTGGGGTCTATTTATTGTGGAGTTTCAGTCATTAGTATGAGTGGCGGAGGAAAGAAGTGAATCTATGTGCTTAATTGTTTGGCAGCCAATGGAAGAGTGTGTGCCTTATGCTTCCCTATGGATGGGAATGATCTTGGGCTGTGCAGGAGCCTGCCTGTCTTGGCATCGCGGCCAGGAGCACTGCGGCTCTGAAATATATAGCTCGGCAGACAGGACGTCCCCAAGTTATTGGCAATTACACATCCTCTAAATCTGAATGCAGCAAATGCCTCGTGCAGGGCAGCGTGGGGTGGGCTGATGGTGTACAGGACTCGTCGGCTGTCGTCGCTCGTGCACTGGAGCACCGAGGGGAGCCACGGAGGAGAACGGCTCGCGTTGGATTGGCGGGCGTCCAATTGGGTGGGCGGGGCGAGCGCTCGGCAGTCGCCGCCTCGTGTCAAAGTAACCCCAGGCAACAGTCGCGCGACGAACGAGAAGCAACGATAGCGGAGTGTAGGGGACCCGGCAGCGCTTGCCACTGCTCAGCTTTAGTTCGCTGAAAGCCGTGAAGTTGTTTGGACGCAGCGCAGCGATCGTGGTCGTGTCTTAATCACCAGCCCAGATCTCTGACTGCAGTTTTGTGAGATTGTCGCCGCCAGTGTCGGAATACCAGGAACACTATAAATAAATAATGGTATTTTGGTTGCTCTCCTGAGGGCTGTTCTGTTCTCAATTTCGCACCGCCAATCATCGCCAACGCAATTGTCTAAAAAGCAAGGACAAGGACTTTGTGTGATTTGACTGCTTGACGGCAGTTAATCGATTTGTCTGTGTAATCAACATCTGTTCCGCTACCGTAAAACCTGGCATAAGTGCATAAAACGCGAGCTTTATGGGCAAAGTCGATAAAATGCGAGAGCACGAGTGAATTGCGATCCGATTGAGTTGTCGTGATTTGAGAGAGAGACTCGATGGGCTAATGTGTATGCAATTGTTGTACAGT
Source organism: Phlebotomus argentipes (assembly GCF_947086385.1). Lineage (NCBI taxonomy): Eukaryota > Metazoa > Arthropoda > Insecta > Diptera > Psychodidae > Phlebotomus > Phlebotomus argentipes. The sequence goes on from NW_026776174.1 coordinate 7,436,855, forward strand.
TGGCAGTATTTGGGCGATTGACTGTTAAATGTGTCTTTAGTAAATAGCAATTATCGAGGAATTCTGGCGAAATTCATGATAAAATCATCAGGAATGACAGTGACTCCGCTACGCACGGCTATGACAAGCCCGACGGTTCCTCCGCAACAGAAGTCCAGTTCACGTGTCAGTAACTTCAGTGTGGCCTCGCTGCTGGCCGACACGAGGCCAAAGAGTCCCTCCGACGTGGAGATCGTCTCCGCCACCAATCTCAGCAGTCGGCGGCCGGCGTCCCCGCGTGAGTCGCAATCGCAGGATGGCGCGGCGACGGACGGCCTGGCCAAGAGCGAACGAATCTACTCCCCCGCGCACAGCTCCGCCGCCGACTCGGACGTGGAGTACGACTCCAATCAGGAAGATTCAATTGTCGATATTGAAGATGTGAACAACGAGACCAGTTCAATACCCGGTGTGGAGAAGTCCCAATCACTGCTTCCGTCACCCACGCTCTCCGGACATGTGCCGATTAGGCCGACACCGTTCAGTGCATTAGCGGCGGCGGCGGCCGCATGGGGCGGCATGGGGGGCGCAGTGCCTTGGCCATCGGCCAGACAAATACCACCGTTCGGCCCACCGGGCATGTTTCCCGGCCAGAGCTTCCCAGGAGGACCCGTCACTGGTGAGTGTCCCACCCACTCTCTCTCTCTCTCTCCCCTCGGCCACTTCCTGTCATCAGGCGAACCCCAAATGGCCGGGCAAGCATTTTCCTATTAAGTCAAATTAAATTAAATGATTGTCAATTATGGCCTCACAGCCGGGCCACGGTAATTCACTCTTGGGCCACCACTGACCGATGAAAAGGTCCAAAACAACTTCCCAGCGGGAGAACATTCAAATACATGCATCTTCCATAAATCTCGCCCGTTTTACCATTTTCTTGCCGTTGCGGCCCCGAAAATTCTCTTCGTCGCACACATAATGAACTTGTGCCTCAAATGCAATCTCACTAAGTCTGTCCATCCTTTGCGTGAAATGTGTGTGTTTGTGCGCGAGTTTTCAATGCAAATTTCACCAAGAACTTCAATGATGGTTTGGCTGTTGCTGCAATTTTATTGCATTGCCGTCGAAGAAATATAACTTGGCTGGTGGATTTCATGGCGAGTGTGTGTGTGTCGGAGCCTTTATGACTTCATTTGCGTACAGGCTTTTTTTTTAGCGTGATTTCACATAGATATTTATTGCCGTAAATTCTCTGTTAAATTGTATGTTTGTAGTACAAAACAAATTCAATTCAATGGACTCACACCATCTCTCTCTCTCTCTCTCTCTCGGCAATTTTCATATATTATGTGGTCTAATACACATTTTCCAGTGAAGAGAGTCTAACAAGATAATTCCACTGACACGATACAAAAGTGTGAATTGTGTGTTTTGAAGAATCTGGGGCTGTTGCTTCTGAGGATTGCGTGCTTTGATGGAATGCTGAAGCATTTCCTGGTGACAAATCTGCCCTTCCTGTGCCCGGAGATTCCCCAAAATTCAAATGACGCCGTAATGGGGCCTCGGCAAGTGGTGGTGGTGTGTTTGGGACAAGATAGAAACAATGGTTGGAATATCTCTGATCGGATTTGTATACAAAAGTCTCTCCCTTCGTCCATGCAAAACATTTCATTCCCACTGAGAGCCATTGAATAGAATTTCGGAATTCTCGCACTTGAGCCTCTCTCGCCGGGTGAATCTTGCCGTGTCTGGAGCGGCTGTCTGGAGGCCTAGGTATGCCAAAGTGACTATCATAGATGGTGTGAGGTGGGCAAACAATAGGTTATCTTCTCAACCTCCCTCAGTCCAAAGCGCATATATATAAAACTCCTTCAAATCAATAGTGAAACAAACACAGATGTTATTTGTTTTGCGCCCGCGTTTCGTGGATTTCAGGAATTTCAGATTCGTGTTGTTTTCTAGAATTTTTATTGTCCCTCCCTATTGTGGCATGATATTGAAAAATTTTTCCACAGTCGAATATATTCTAGGAATTTATAATTAGGCCCGTGACAAATGGGTGTCTGGCTGGGCTGAGATTGTCTGGGTCTAATAAAATCAGACTGTTTCATCGATTTTTCTCAATTTTCGACTACACATTATGCGCCTGCACACAGTTTTATGTCGCGCTATAGCGATGAATTTGGTAATTTAAGGCATGACATTTTCTCTTATATTGCACACACACAGTGTTTTTGCCTCCATTGAGGTGAATTGCCGCATCGCGAAAACACATGTCTGCGACTAATTGCATTGAGATTAGTGCGTGTGGCTGATGAATATTTGTGCAAATCACACTTTAATTCGGATGGATGTATTTTTAAATTAATGTGGCATCATCTTTGAGGGTCTGTCTCCATGATATCGCGTGGAAGACAACCTCAAGGGGCAGATATTATGCTCAGAAGTGGTGTACAGCTTCCAAGGAAGTGTTAGGAATAATTGTAGTAAAATATTTTGAATATTTGCATCACAAAAGCTTCTGATTCAATGAATTTGGGGCATTTTCTGCATTATTTCGCCTAGAAAAATCAATTTTATCACTTTTCTAGGTTATGTTGATGATTTTTAAAGAATTTCTGGTTATTAAATAACCTTCAAAATTATCAAATTTGTATGGAATCTGAGAATATTGTGTTTCTTCTTGGTAGAGTTGAGTTTTCAACTTTGGATTGAATTTAAGTAGCAGAAATTAGCTTAAAAGTCAGTCATAACCTCAAAAATGTCATCTTTGCTTATTTATTTCCGCAGTTTGTGCTTTTAAAAGGCAAATTCAACGTCATTATCTAGTAGAAATATCCCGATATTCGCATTATTTACTCATTTTCAGGTTTTGAAAGGATCAAAATTGGTCCAAGAATGATTTCTTGAGCCAATTTCCTAACCTCACAATTTGAGAAGAATTTTTCTAACCAATTTCAAGATGAAAAAACGATCATTAGATTGAGATAATTTGCATATTTTAGGGTAAGAAAGAGTTGAAGGAGTCAAAAGAGCGACGGAAAGTGGCTTTTGGGGCGTTGAGAAGTGTCTGAAGTGTTGAAGATTCTGCACAGAAACTGTCTTGAGGCGCATTATCTCCCCTTTGGGCAGCAGAATCGCGCGGCGGGAATGATTCCTACATAGTTATGCATTTCTAAGAGTCTCATTACACGGTGGCTGCCGTTTCATTTTGATGCCTATGGACCAGAGAGAGAACATGTGTGAACAATTAAAAGTCAAAATACCGTGTCACTTTCAACCGTCAACTGTTTTGTTGTTGATCGTATAATTGGACAAGCGACTGTCTCGATGACAGACAGTGATCTTGGGTGCGCGATGGCCAAGAAAAAATCCTTTTCTCTGCATCCACACGATCGTGCAACTGTATATCCAAATGTTTGCCCGATATTTCATGGGGTATTATTTGTTAGTCGTTTTTATTGCCACCGAAGCGGAGAAGAGGCATTTTTAAGATCTCGTCGGACCATCTCTGCTGTTGGTGGGCAGTGAATATTCCAGTCAATTTGCCTTCGTGGCCCCCTTTTCCTGTGGCGCGTCCTCCGTGGTCCGCCAGAGAGAGAGAGAGTTAATGGCTCTATTAACTTATAACTTCCATCAAAAATTTTTCAACAATTCTTAATATTATTAACATAAACAGCAAATTAAAATGCCAAACTTGTCGTTCAGCATCATTTGAATTTTATAGCTTAATTTGGGGCTTTGTGCCTCATGCAGTGTATCAACTTGGGAATCTTTTCTTATCGATGGCGAATTAACACTGAACATCTTCTCTGGGAGATTTGTCTCTAATTGATCCAATGTACGTGCGAGAGACGTAACACTGTTTGTTGTGATTGAATTGGAGAAGGGAAAATGGCTGAATTCCGACCTAAATTGTTATTAATTCGCTATACGTAATTAATCGCGCGTCCACCCAGAGGGGGAGAGATTTGGAGCTGAGAATGTCGTTCGCGCTGAGATTTGTCACTAATGAGTCAGCATACATAGAGGAAAGTTTAATGGTTACATTTGTTCACTGAATATTCCTTCACTCCGACCATTATTCAATCATCTCATTCAGCTTATGTGCGTGAGGGGGTCATTGGGCGCGATTTGTTCGACTCGGCGCGCAGAGTCCATAGAAGTGCGGCTGTAATTGGAAGTGACTGATATGTATACGCACGCAATTATAATTAAGAGAAAAAAGAGCATTCCACTAGCAATTAACACATACCGAATTCGGCGAATTCAAGTTTGCACCAATGGAGCCCACATCTCGAGGTGATCCGCGGGTGTTGCGCGAACGCCAGTCTCTCTGGCTTCATGGGATGCAATTGACAATAATGGGTCTGTGTCCTCCCTTTGCTGCCACTTCCTCTGTGGGCCACTCAATGAAATCCCACGGGCAACTGCTGCTCAGCCACTCTTGAGAATCTCTCGCCCATAGAGAGCCATTTGCAGCGAATCACGAATGCGGTGGTTTCCATAGTAAACGCCATGATCATCGCTACTCTATCCGCAAGAAGTGCCAGGGAAGGAAGAAGTGGTAAAAAAATTGCATGCAATATGTTTGAGTGAGTTTGTTGTCTTGGTCTCTGTCTGCGAGCGATCTGAATTAATTTATCTCGCAGAACATTAATTAGCAACCGTAATTGGTCGTGGCGAATATTTGTATTTTCATAATATAAATTTACCGTCCAGTTTCACATTAATAACACAAGCCTCTGTCCCCAGCAAGGGATAGTCTAGTTACTCTTCCTCTCCATGCGGACAGTGTGACTTAAATGCTTTGCCATAGCAGTGCAAAAGGGGAGGAACTTTTCATGAAATTGACAGAGGAATCGTTGCAACTTTTCACAGCTTATATTGCCGGCCGCCCGACGGCGCTAGTGTAAAGTATGAAGGTGAAGCTATGGGAGTTTATTTAATACAAATTGAAGCTGTCAAAGGCGAAGAATGAGTCCAACATCTTTATTCGTGACTGTTTCTGACTTTGAGTGTGTCTCAGACGGGATTCTTGAAGGATTCTGCTGAATAAGATGTCCAGAAAGTTGTTTTCGCTGTGAAATTTCATCACAGCTGTCTTTTCGCGCGTGTCGCGACATCTGGTGCATTGAAAAGTGCACAAATGACGCGAAAAATCAAATTAATCTATGCTAATGAATCTGAAAACATCATATTATTGTCAATTTCTTGGACATTCACGGGAATTTTCACAAATATTATGAATTACAATCTTGCAACGGAGTTTCACGAATTCATAACTTTTACGGCTTATTTTAAATTATATGAAAATAAAGTTGCAACGACTCTTTAGTTTTGCTACAGTTTCTTTTTTTAAGGGAGGAAATAACGAAAACAGAATGATTTTTAAGATAAGTGTCTAAAAAGATCGGAAGTCAATAAACTGTGCTCTTCTCATGGGCTAATCCTTCCCTTGCAAGAGTGTGACCCTAAGTCTAGTGCGCTATAATGACGACAGGAAGAGGCGAAAGAGCAAGAAATCTCAAATGTGTCCTTAACACAGTTGACAGTAAAACAAATAAACAGAGTAATGTCCATTATGAGGTTTTACGATGCCACATTTATTGAGGTGAAACGCACACCAATTAACATTTCCACCAATTAACGATATAAAAGAAAAGTCAAATGAAACATTTATGTATCAATTAACCATCGATTGCACCTGTAGGTCACAATAAATGATATGCACTGAAAGGCTGAAAGGCGCAGGCAAAGTGCGGCACTTTGGGATTCAGGTACAAAACGAAGGTGCGTTTAAGAGCTCCATTTGAGCCTCTTCGCTTGATAAGATAACATTCCGAGCTCGTAAATACTGATCACAAGATGTTCCCTCTGTGTTGAGGACGAGCTTCTTGTCTTATATGCTTCGATTGAGTTTTGCTGGGAGATGTGGAAAATCGGTACTAATTAATTGGAAGCGTAAATGAATAAATTAAGTGCGTGTTTTGTATGCAATCGACGCGAGATCCGCGAAAGCTGCTACAAAAATGATGCAGTTTACACTCGTTTTTTTCCCCTCTATACCTTCGAATGTGTATCACATGTTTTCTTTTCTGCCGTCTTTTTCCTCTCTTCACCCATCGCCTTTTGTCCAAGGCGGGAGAGGAACTTAGAAATCACTACCAGAAATCTTGAGCGAGTTATTCCAACATGTACATCGCAAATACAAGAAACATAAATAATACGAATGAATAAAAACGTCCGCAGGAGTAACAGTTTAAACGACACTAATTGGAATATAATTTTTTCAACAAGCATAATTTGTGTGATTATGTCGTGTAGAGATAGTTTTACTTAGCACATTCAGAGCAATTCAATGCTGATGGAGGAGAAAAAAAGCAACAATGAACATGTATTCTTTCAGGCTGCAATCAATTCATGAATTTCACAAGTATCGCTGCAATTATGATGGTAAAAATTTTAATTGCTTCTCATTTGAAGAAGCTTTTGCGCAATGAAACAGGATTTGCTGCTCTTTGCGCTGTGGAAATCCCAGAGAGATTGCGTTTGTCGAATTGACACACAAAGGGATTCTCTTTTCGTGTGGAATAAATCAATTTGGGGGAAGTTTATGTGTACATAAATTTAAATATTAATTGTTTTTTATCAATTGAACAATTGCTCCTTGCCTTGATAAGGCCAAGGTGTAGGTCAAATGGTTGCCCAAAATAAACACCTTGTAAATAATTAGGCACTTTTTTTGCAACATTACAGCGACTCTTTGCTCGCTTTTTATTCAATCATCAATGTGACTGTGAACTGAATTACACAAGGTTTTAATATTATGTTGACGCGATTTACATCTTCTGGCGACTTTGCTTCATATTATTGCTCAATATTTGAATACAAAAGTAATTAGGAAAACCTTAATATCATTAGGTTTTTGCGTGAAAAACAAACACTCTTGCTTGTCTTCTCCTTTTCCTTATGTCTGTCGCGGTTTCTATTTTCACATTAGGCAAACCCAGACACAATAGTTTTCCACAAATTCGCTCACATATCGCACTTTTATTGTAATAAAAGCTGGCGTCTGGCGTGTGCATTTCTTGTGAATCGAACGCCTGTTTGAGCTCAAAATGTGCGATATGAGATCGTGTTATGAAATAACATATTGATCTCTCTCCAACACTATATATAATATGGTGTGTGTGTTTTTTTCTAACGTGAAGAGAAAGATCAATTCAATGAGTGGTTGAATTGCGAATGTGCCATTTGTCGGTTTCAATTTGATTTATTTAATTGGCAATTTAGTCCCATTTGCGAGAATGGCTGATAGTTTTGTGTCAAAATGAAACATATCATATTTTCTACCATGTGGAATAGAAATGTTGCGAATGAAGAGTCATTTATTTCTCGCTATGTTGCTGTTTTTTCTCCCCCCGCGAAGAGCTTCGAAGACATTTAATTAGTCACAATTTAGTGGATGGTTTTTGCACCAGTACTAAGTGAGAGAAATGATTTGGAACGTTTGGAACTCTCTCTCGAGAGGTGATTAGGGCAAAAAATCGAATGACTTTAAGTGGATATGCAGGAAGTTGTACATATAAAATGCCTCTTGATTGTATAAATGCGAATGTCCACTAAGGGGATTTTGAATGAAAATAGCGGTTGTTTAGTTTTTAATTTCTTCACTTAGTTGCGCAAATACGGATGAATCAAAACACCATCTTAAGTCTCAAATAGTCACTTAATTAATGTCATTTTGCTAACATTCAGCGGCGCTGTTGCGATATCGCGAAGACTTTTTGGCAAATGAGTCGAATAATTGTGAATTTAACGCTTATGATTCATCATAAATATGGCTGAAGAATAAACCAAGGGGCAGATATTATGGTCGGAAGTGGTGTACAGCTTCAAAGTGATTGTTTGGAATTGAAAGTGGGAAAAAATATGGAATATTTCCATTACAAATGCTTTTCTTTTCAACAATTTGAGACATTTCTTAATAAAGTTTGCCTTTTTAGGTTATGTGATTAATTTTAAACCGATTTTGGCAATTAAATAACCCTAAAAATCATCAAATTCTTGCTTAATCTAAGAATATTTCTCTTTTCCTTGCGTATTTCAGCATTTTAGGACGAATAAACTTCATATCGCTTGAGAAAAAGCCTAAAAATCAAACATAACCTCAAAAATATGATTTAAATGCATAAAAATGTCTCTTTTCTTGATAATTTCCGTGGAAACATTCAGAGATTCACTATATTTAATCATTTCCAGGCTAATAAAGATTTAAATTAGTTCAAGGAAGAGTTTTTAGGCGAATTCATAACCTCACAATTTGGTCTGAATTTTTCTAAGCATTTTCTGAAGGCAAAACTTGGATTAGATTGTGATAAGTCAGAAAAAAGCGATGAAAAATGTCTTTAAAGACGCCCAGAAGTGTGTGAAGTGTGGAAGATTCTGCACAGAGACTGATTTGTGGCATATTATCTCCTTGGAATGAGCCAGCAATTCATCCTTTTGTCGTGAAATGTCTCTCTGTCTCTGTTCCGCGTGTGCACAATTTTCTCACATTGATGCAATCACAAATTAATTTACGCCTTGAAATTGTGTGCAGTGTGATTTTGAAAGGCCAACACATCACTTGGGCGAGTTTGTACACACAAATGCTATTCATTTGCTGCATTTTGCACTCAAGTGTAATTGGTTGATGTTCTCCACTTCGATACCCACATTCTCGACAATGAGGATTGGAATTTCAATAAATTCTTTGGGCACATTTAACATATATTGAGACATAAGCGGCAACAAAGTGTTTGAAATTTATGTGCAGATTGCAATATTCATGCTCAAGTTGAATTGCATCGTGCCTTCAAGTGCTTTACCGCGATTAAAGCCAAATTTGTAATGGAACATTGTGTGTCTCATGAGACACACAATTGAAATGTTGATCTCTTTGGCGAAATGGCGCACAAGGATTTCGGTGGATGATGTGATAAATCAATCCACTCTTCATGGTTATGATTGGAAGTCCAGAAGAGAAATCGCCTTACTTTTTTCTCCAATTGTGCAGCATTTATCATGTGTTTAAGGAAAGTGTCTTGTTACCCCCACAAACCACATATTAACATGGCATTTAACATTCAATATGCGCAGTGGCAGCTTAATCGATCACCATCAGTAATAAGAAGCCGGGAAAAGTGAATCATTAACACAAGAACAAGACCACATAAGACCCTGTTGACATTTTCAATTTTATAAAGATCCTCATTTAGACATTTTGTGTAAATTTCCTTGACAAGACAGGAGAGCGCCTTTTGCGCCTTGTCTTATCGTCCGCGGCATTAAGAGCCAGAAGAAGAAGAACAAATGATTCCCTTTGATTTTTCGTGTAAATTGCTACTTGTGTGTCGCTGTGAGATGTAAAAATTGTCACTTAAACGACACATGTGTGTACACAGAAGAGAAGCATTCTGGGGAAGATGGAAAGACTTAATAAATTTCTGACGCCCCGAAAGAGATTTATTGTCGTTTTTGAGTTTCCCCCGTGGAATGCATCAGTGAAAAACATTATCTCGTTAGTTAAAATTAAGTGAGAAAGTGGTCACATGCTACACTTTATTTATGGAAATTTTCAACTTGATGCCTTCTTAATGTTGTGAGAGACTCTGAAAGCGCTTAAATGCTAATAGTCGATTAGTACATTGGAGATCTTCTCCCTCTTTTGCCGCCACTACGCATGACAAGGCCGCAATCTTCTGGGAGGGGTTTTTCGACGGCATTCTTGGGAAATTCCTACTTTCTTCCAATTAACTGGAATTGTCGTAAATTATATTCTTTCTAAGGTCACAGGGTTTCGATGATTAAAGTATTTTCGAAGCGTAATTAAGTCTCGTTGCAACATTACGGCTTTCATACTTCAGTCCTTAAAAGCTACGAATTTGACGTTCCAACTTTACGCTCTTCATAGCTTATATTGGCGGCCGCCCGGCGGCGCTGGTGTAAAGTAAGAATTAAATACGAATGAGAAGCCGTTGCAAGGCAAATTTTAGGTTTATTTAATACGAATTTCAGCTGTCAGAAAGTTGTTTCATTGCGGCCATTTTTGAAGCCCATTTTTCCGTGTTCCTCAGAAAATAATCTCAAGGATCTTCTAGGAGTTTTTGGCGATTGCCAAGGGATGTTTTCAGCACGAAGAATGTGCGACTGTTCCTGACATTGGGCGTGTTTTCAATGGGATTCTTGAAGGATTCTGCTGGCCAGAATCTTCAAGAAACTGTTTTTATTGTGACACTTCAGCACAGTCGCATTTTTAGTTTAATTAGTTTCCTTGGAAAGGATCAAAGAACGTTCTAAAACACATAACCTCAATCTAGTGCATTGAAATGTGCCGAAATGGTCAGAAAAATCCAATAAATTTGTGTTTATTTACATAAGAACGTCATTATTGTTTAATTTCCTTGATTTTCACGTGAATTTTCCGGCTTTTCTTGCCTTTATGAGATGAAAAATATGAATTGACGTCAGACGTCAACGTTTGAAACATTTCAGGCTTCACAGAAGTTAAATTCACCACATTCTTATAATATACTAATCGTAATCTTGCAACACTTATTAGGAAAATCATAATCTTAAAGTTGCAACGCGTGTTGATCTTGCGATGTTTGACAATCTTAATTGAGGTGCATCGCCTGAGACTCTTCAGTGGATGATTTCGTGTGTGAAGTGCGTGAGAGAATCAAGAATGGCACCCTTTGGTGAATGCGTGAAGATTAAGCGACTCTGAGTGAGGCGTAAATTTATCTTCCGGCGGAATTCAATAAAATTGCTTCTGTCTCAGCTGACAAGTACTTCTGAGAAACTTCCGAGCGATGCATTTCTTCAGGACTGGGGGGGAAAAGACATGTGGGTTAAGTGAGTCACAATTAATTCACTGTCTCCACTCGGATTGCCACGAATTTTAACTCTGTCTTATTTTTTCCTCAACACTTGCAATGGAATGAGTTTCTATTTATATTGATTCATACATTCGTCAAATATTTATCAGCGATATTGAGAGTCAATTGGGAATTGTCTAATCGCTTCTTAGAATGTGTGTCTTGTCAATATACCACTCAAAAGGTGGGAAAGAGAGAAGAGAAGAAAAAAGCTGCTCGAAAATCGGCAGCCGCAGAGAAATCTCTTGGCAAACAATTTAGAGAAGTATAGGAGATAATCTATAATAGTGCTATTCGTCCAGAATGTGTAAACTGAGCGGGGCAATAAAGACAGATGGAGAAAATTGGTTTTTGGTAGGTAAAAAGGCGAGAAGTCCGACAGCACATTACGGATAGTGCTATCAGAAATTGAATTCAGAAACGTGACATTAAAATCACATAATCGAAATAACTCTTTGGTCCAGTTAGAGGTGTTTTCTATTCGGCAGTATTTTGGCTTCTTGGACACAATCTCTGGGATGTATAAATACCAAATATTTCAGGCTGAATTTCGCCGGTGAGATCAATCACCGGTAGTTTATTCCCAATTAATTGCTTCGCTGCTACCTAACAACACTTTAACCACTTTGTCGTTGAGAATGTTGAGAAATCATTTGAATAAAAATTCCCGAGGAAGCTCTAATAGATTCTCTCACTTTTTTTTTCTTTCTTGTGTCTCTCTCCAAAAAGCCAAGAAGTCCAGATAGGAGAAACAATTAAGTGTCCCCCCGAGATCTATTATGAGTGAAAAGAGTGTGGAATCTCCGCAGATGAATTTGTCATGCTAATGCGCTCTCTTCGTCTCTCCTCCTTTGCAGATAACCAAGAACCGCCGCGCATAAAGTGCAACCTGCGGAAGCACAAACCCAACAGGAAACCACGGACGCCCTTCACAACGCAGCAACTGCTGTCGCTCGAGAAGAAGTTCAGGGAGAAGCAGTACCTGAGCATCGCCGAGCGGGCAGAGTTCTCATCATCCCTCCGACTGACTGAGACCCAAGTGAAGATTTGGTTCCAGAACCGGCGCGCCAAGGCGAAACGACTCCAAGAGGCTGAGCTGGAGAAGATCAAGATGGCAGCGCTGGGCCGCGGCGCGCCCGGGGCGCAGCTGTACATGGGCTACTTCCATCCCAGTCTCATGGGCGGCGCGATGCACTTAGGGTAATCTCGGCGTGACGAAATCACACGTATTTACACTCTCTATGAGGGCAAATTATATAACAAATGGCGAACAAACTGGACCTGCGGCTGACCAAAGAAGAACCCAATTCCAATCCCATAAATTACTATGTTTACTACATCGTTTGTCTCTCCCTTGTGGCCAGGGAAGAAGAAGGAGGAGGAAAAAAGTGAGGCGCTACTGGAATTTAACGTATATCTTTAGTCGGAGAGCAAATTTTCTCGCGGCAGCGCGATTAATTAATATCTAATTTATCTTACACAATTGGAATAACACGCATAATGTATGAAAAATCATGTTTCCGCCATCATCAACACAATTCCAAGCGCGCAATATTGTGTGAGAAGAGAGAGACTGTCTGTGCGGGTTAATATGAGAGAGTCGCAAGTAATTGTGGAGATTTAGAAGAAGAAGAAAAACCTCCGCGAAATGCTTAAAAATGAACAACACGAAATCACGCTAACGGCAAAACGGTTCAGCTTCACATTTGAAGGGTGTTTGCGTCCAGTTTGTTTACCAACATTTCACAGAAATAACCTTTCTTATCAGTGACATAAATTGCAAGAGCGAGAGGAGCAGAAAAAAGCTAATTATGTATTTATAAATGAAATTACATTATAGTGAAAATATTATTTAAATAATCACTGTATTATAAAAACACACACACACAGAATTGATGTAATTTGTAAATAGTGTTAGCTTTTGTATAACAAGAATTAATTGTAGTGATGATGAATTGATGAGAGAGAACAAAACTATTTATAAGAAAAGGTATAATTTTTCTTTCTTTTCTGCATATTTTTTCCATTTTGTTGAGGAGTGTTTGAGAATGCTGAATTCCATTATTTTCTAAAATGCGATGATTCAATTGCGAAAAAGACTCTGTAAATAGAAACTTGAATGAATAAATGGTAGAAAACTTGGACAAAGATGTAAATAGATGGATGAATAGTAATTGTAGGTGATAAATTACACTACAAATTCAATGATTTACTATTAAATGACACATGAATTATGTGACAGAAAATTGATTTTAGAGGTTACAAACTTAAGAATGAAGAAAAACAATATACATAAATGTGTAATATTAGAAGATATTCTGTGTTGTTGAAGAATATTAAAAGAAGAAAATGAAAAAAAACAGATTCTATCATCAGTATGTTGTAAGACTATATATTTAATAATGAAAATGGGGAAAAAAGAACAAACTCAAGACACAAAATACCGCGCAATGCAGAGGGGAAGATGACCATAACTCAAAAATTCATTTGCAATACATTCAGAATTCTTCATGTACACAAAAACCACTAAATTTATGCAAGAGAATGTACATTTTTGCGGGAAAAAAGGAGAGAAAAAAGGGAAAGGAAAACATCTTTGTGACTTTGAGAGGGTGAAAAAAGAATGCAAATATTGAAATGTAATATGCGAAAGGAAAACAGATGATTGAAAGACATTAGATAAAAGTCATATACAATAAAATTCAATGATCGAATTAAGCTTCAAAGGGTTTTTATTTATCCCTCTTTCAACTCAATTTCTCCCCTCGATCTTGTGCGGCATGTTGACTTTCCTGGCTTTACTTAGGATCTGTCTTGGCTTCCATTGAACACTGGAGAAATCAAGGAGGAGATATTATGCCCTTAATTTACCTGACATTTCTTAAAACTTGAAGTCTTTAGACTGTTTCCACATGAATTCCTAAATTATAATGAATTTCTTGAGTTTCTATCCGATATTTCTGCATGAATCGACTTAAAAACTCATTTTTAAACATCTTTTTTGACCATAACCTCAAAATATCACCAAGAAATCTTCAAAAACTCAGTTTCAGAGCTTTCTAAATCACAAAATGATCTGCTTATGATCTGCCAATGAACTCTAAACAGCTGATTCAAAGTCAAAATTGTCAAAGAAGCTTTCTAAATGAACATTTTCCAAGTCCACATAATTATTTTTTAGGTTATTTTTGAGTTTATTGCAAGTTACAATGAGCCTCTTTATGCCGTGTCGGCTTTAATATAAATGCAGCATTTATATTAAAGCTAGTCCGACATGGACTTAAAAGTCGGCTCAAATTGCGCGGTGGCGCATGCGTGTGGGCTGTCAAATTCTCACACACATCTTCACTGAACGTCATTCGTGACTGCGCGTCGCGTTGCAACATGATTCGATTTCAGTTTAAGCGCGTGTGTCCCGGTATCAACGCCATGGACTAAAATAAAGCCGAATATTGTTAAATGCTACTTTAATGATAAATTTAGCATTTAACTTGGCCCGGCATAAAGAGGCTCAATGTTTCTTGGCATCAAAGGTTGAGAAAAGCCACTGTTTATTGCATGTAAATGCCTAATTCCGCAAATAGAATACGAATTATTCTTTAAAACTGTCCCTGATTCATTACATAATCTCAAAAAAGATTTTTATTTTTGGTCCTGTGTGAAAATTGAAAGTAATCCAAAGAATTGGCATCATTTTTCAGTAAAATAAGCAGTCAGGAAAGGAATATTGTGAGTTTTTGAACACTTCCACTAACTGTAATACTTCTGCTGATCTGTACACCACTTCTGACTGTATTATCTCCTCCTTGGGTGAAACAACGAGTCTTTCTGGCCACGATTGTGGCACTCTGAGAGATGAGAATTAACCAAATAACTCTGCATAATGTAGAAAAACGCAGAGTGAGACTGGATGTTGGGCAGCAAGAGACGCAGATCCGGCACAACTGGAGCACTCTAATAGATTGGTGCGCTCATACGCGGAGACTATAATGCCGATATTCCCAATATTTATTCCAAACGCGCCAACAGTCGTGGTCCTCCTCTTTAGTAATCGATCGCGCCGCGGGAGGCGCAGCGGGGCGCCACGCTCGAGGCATTTCTCGGCCCCACCCGCCGTTTCCCGCGCCGGGGCCCCAGCGGATTGCCGAAGTGTTATAACACGTAATTATTTGATTATTATTTATTTCTGTATAAATATGTATTAAAACATTTAAAAGTGGACAAATGGCAAATGACTGTGTGATGACATTTCTCATGAGAGTGGGAATTTATATGGCTGGCGCATCATGCGAGCGCGATGGTTGATTGTGATCATTTGGAAAATGATGGAGCGTCAGTGATTAAGCCGCAGACGACAAATGAGGCTCCATAGAGCTTTGTGCCGAAATAGTCGGCGCTATTTTTGGGAGGCCACCGAAGGAGTTGCCGCCAGAGGATAAACAATGAATTACAATAAAAGCACAATTACTGCCTATTTCAAGGGGGAGATAATGCGGCTTTATTCACCCAAAATAAGCCGAATAAGACTGAAAAACCGCTTTTACTCAACCTCGAGAATCACAGACACTTCCAGAACTGCAGCAGTGCTTAAAAATATGCGTTTTCATTATTTTCTTTTCATTTTTTGGGGAACTTTATGGTTTAATGTATCATAACCTCAAATTTATGGAGTCTTTCACCCAAAATAGACTCAATTTACTCTTTTTAGAGCCTGAAAACTCGCAGAGAAACAGTATTTATGAAATACTTGAAGTTTCCAGTGGATATTTTGATGTGATTAAATTTTCACACGTTCTTTTGGACTCACTTTGAAACATAACCTAAAAATTGCCTTTAGATATTTAAAAGAATCCTTGAAAGAAACTGATTAAGAATGTATTGAGCTAAAATTTACTATTTTAGAGGAGAAAATTCTTGAGAAATTCAATCAAAGTGTGGTTAAATTGATAATTTCTGTATCCTGAAACAATATTTTATAGGTTATGATCAATATTAGCACAATTAACACAGTTTATCATTGAAATTTTGAGATTTTAATTAGTAAATGGAAAATATACCAATTTTAACACAAGAATGAATGATTTTGGAGGTTATTTAGTATCAAAATTTGTCTTAAATTAGTAACATAACCTAGAAAGATGTAAAGAACACTTCTTCTTCTCCAAGTATTTCGTCAATTCCTTTTGAAAGTGACTTTTAAACGCATCATATTGAAAATATTGAATAATTTCTGAGCTGTTCACAAATTCTAACCACAATATCTCCCCCTTGGCTTAATTAAAATAAACTGTTGGAGGAGAAATCTGACAGCGGATCCACCTCTTTTCCACTAAATGCCCATTCAAAATGTAATTTTTCCTCCTCGAGTTGTGGTAATAAATGAAAATCAGGTGGTAAACTTCTCTCCAAAAATTTTATATGAGAGATTTTTCTTGATCTTCTTCTTCAGCCACTTGAGGCTTCAAGTATGGGATGATTTTATTCAAAAAATAGATGTCTAACCGCAATGGGGGGAGAGAAAAAATTAATTAACGACTGGCTGATCCTCGTTCACGGTGCAAGAAGATGTTCATGAATGAAGAAGACAATGCGGTACAATTTTATTGTCTAATTATTTCTTCAAAGGGAACACAATTCCGACCTAATTATCCCATTGTATTATTCATTCTTCTGCCATGTTATGCACACACATTGGCCAATAAAAAGCGAGAAGGTAGAAAAAGAGGCAGGAATTTTTACGAGATATATGCAAATATCCATCCATGAGTGTAGAAACTTTATGATTTTGGTTTGAAACATTTTTCAGGCTTTGATCTCTGTGACGGTGTGTCTAAAATAGAAAAGCGCCATGAGATAAGTAGACAGAGACGGAGAGTGTTTTTACGGCCAGCCAGGCAATCATGTCTCTATATTTCATTAACCTCCCTGTCCAAGGTGTACGATGGCAATTAAAATTTGTCTCGTCGTCCGTTTTATATAATACAATTAAGTAAAAACAAATTGTGAATGACGCTGTGTCACTATGCATGGACCCTGGAAATGGTGAAACGCGCGGACAGACAGAAAAAACGCACAAGATAATTTGCTACTGTTTCAACAGTGATTAAGTCTGCGTTTTATGATTCACCTTAAAGTGAGCCGATTAAATCAAATTAATTAATTTTATTTGAAAATTTTATCATCCAATTAATTCACCTTTGACGACTTACTCCATTGCGTTCTCCCAAATAAAAATCTCGCACTCACCGGAGAGCAAATTACTCAACGACTTCCGTTCCATGTCTTTTTGGATTTCAAACATAGACAAGTGTCTCTTCTCCAAGGCACTCTTCTCACTTCTCCGAATCCACCGCAGATTAACATATACGCGCGTCGGGCACTTCGGATGGCGAAATGGGAAGGAAAAGGCAGCGCTTTCAAGTGCATGTTAGATGGCATTTTGCAATAGGAAATAATTGAGCGTAATGCTGTGCGCGGTGTAATTATCGAAATGCTGCTGCGAAGTTCAGCATGGCGATGGATTGTGAGTGATATGACATGCTATTTATGGTGTCGACTTCGGTGGTGGATGCTGAGAGATCCACAAAAGTTCACTGTTTCTTCTTGTTCAATCGAATCGGACCAGCCAACACTTCAATTACTCATGAGGCGCAGCCAAACGATTAGAAGGCAGAAAACTCATGCCTCGACCTCTGCTTTCGATTCCACCATTCTGATAAATTAGCGAGGCGAAATAACGCGGAACACGAAATAATTACTAATGTAATTTATAATTGGAACAATCTGCTAAAGTGTATCTTTTCTCTCTTTTGCCAATTGATAGCCTGAGAGAGAGACTTTTCACGATCACGCATGAGCAGCAAGTGAATATTTGCATAATTGCAATTTGTGCTCGAAGTTCGGCAATGAAAAGGTCACTGTTTGGGGAGGGTGTGCAAAAGGGGAGGGCAAATAGCATTCTCGCGAACTTCTCGCGAGCACTGACGCCAAGGGGAGAGTCACTTGCGACTTCACACCACTAACTTTGCGATTAATTGATAATTTATTGATTTTTCGTAATTTTCATTAAAAATTTGATAATTTTCTCCACATTCTGCCGCTAGAGGGCAGCAATTTAAAGGCATATTGAAGTTCCAATTGTATTTCCTTAACAAATATCACCGAAATCGACAAAATCAATCACTAAAACTCTCGCAGAACGAAATTAAAGTCATTTTTTTATTAAATTTAAATATTAAATATCTAAAGAGGAAAAAAAAGATACAGAATATGCCACAAACTGGATTCGAACTCCTAAAAGTAGGAGAAAAAGAACAGCGCTCTATCCTTAAGCCGAATTTACCTTTGGGAATTAGAATCGGAATTTCTCCATGCCTTTCCAAACTGAATCAGCTGATCATCTGATCAAATCACGTTTTCTCCAAGTGAAAAGCTTTATTTTCACTCTCAAATTATCTTTTTTCTCGTGAGAAGAGAGAGAAAATTATGCAAGAAATAAGATTATTAGCGTCCCCCACGCCAACTTTGCTGCCCTCTGACGGCGATATGAGGAGAAAATTATCAAACATTCTAATATATTCAAAATTTTAATCAAATATTGAGAATACATTTGAATATAATTTGATTTTTTATTAATATTCTATCGAAAACATTTAATTTTTTGGTTATTTTGCAGTTTTTCTTGGAAAATAATAATTTTTTCTATTCGTAACCAATTAATTATTCACAAAGTATTACTGGCTGATTAAGAAATCGGGTAGTGAGTTACCCCTTGACTGAAGCAGCGCGCGTTTTCTATTGCTTCTGCTGCAAAAGTAAGGAAATTTAGGAGGAACAGTGGCTGAATTGCGAAAACAATCGTCGGAATCAATCTATTAATACAGCATTACCGGTCATCTGAATGAAATAAATTAGTCGTGACGACGTCGCAAGCAGCGATTCTCTTGTACCTCATTCCCACGGCTCATAAATTTTGTGAAATCACTTCCACAATCAGCACAGAAATCAATTTATAGTGGGTAATCGTCTTATAAACTAGAGCAAACAAAAATATCCGGATTGAGAAGTCACATTTTCTTTGCATTTCAGGTGAAAATGAGTAGTGAAAATGTCCAAAGATATTTCACCAAATAATCCTATCAGTTTCAGTGCTTATTGTGAGTCAAATAAAAGTGTCAGAAAGTGTATAGAGGAAAATGAAAGATGGAATAAAGTCAATAATAAGTGGATCCATTGTGGAAATTATGCACCAATTGTTATTTTATTAACTTCACAGAATCTTCAATGGGCACAAATGGATGGAAATTGACTTTCTCACTACATTACATGGATTTGTGACAAGGGTCGAAAGGGGATTTTTGAGAGATTATTCACTCTTTTTCCAGGTAAGTCAATCCTGAATGTCCTCGTGTGGCAAAAGGCAGTGTGATCTTTTTGGCCAATAATGAGGTAATCGGATAGAGCAAATAAAAGACAAATTTACAGAAAAATAGGCTCTTGAAAATGTGAACAGAGGAGAGCTGAAGCATGCCAAATAGTAAAGTGACATGGATACGGCAGATCTTCAACGGATTCTTCTTTTTTTTGAGAAAGATCATCTCCGAAAAGCCGAGGGTGGGCCTTTCATGTGACAAACATTGACATGTGTCAGGCGGATAATTGCAAAAGTATGATGTATTCTCGCATGTTTGGGACTTCAAACATGGCAAAAACTATGATTGAGGCAGAAGAAAAGCCACGCAGACATTATCTGCGAGGAAAAATCTACATAATACACACAACTTTTTCATCCCGCTCAAGAGCGTCACCCAAGATTTCATGTGAGAAATTACACACAAATTAAATCTCGTTTGTTGGCAATTTCAGTGTGCTTGCGTCATCGCCAAATTGGTTGAGTAATCAATAAGAAGTCAATTAATTTGAACAAATACTGCTTCTCAGGTTGCACAGCCATTCATGGACTGAACCACTCTTCATTTAGTACATAACAAGGATACATTGTGTATGAGAGTTCAGATGTATTTTATAATGAAAGCCACGACCTGTTTGGTCTCCACGACGCTGCTCACGCCTTGCCAACGGTTTTATTCACAATTTCTGTGTGAAAATGTGTTTTCCACCACATTTTGCAGCATAATTTGCTGAGAAAATGTTTTTAAATATTAGTTTGGGAAGAACTGAAGAGAAATTGAACCTAACAAGGGAGAGATAATATGACAAGAAGTGGTGTGCAGATTAGATTTTAGCTTTGAATTTCTGTTAATTATTTTACTTTCAGGAATTATTTTTGTTCCAGTCCTTATTTTGACACAGTTTTCTAAGTTATGTCATCTATTAAGGACTAAAATAGAAATTTTTGTTCTGAAAACGTAATTATTTTCATTTATTAGTACTGAATTGTAGATTTTCACTCAGTAAAAATTACGATTCTGACAGCGAAGAGGGTTTAAATCAAACATAACCTCAATTTTTTACTTTACAACACCGAATTTTAAGCTAGAATGATTCTAATTAAGAAAAAATAAAGAAAAGTGTAATTTAAAGCGGAAAGTCTGTAATTCAAAGATATAAAACTGTTAGTCAGATTTTAGTTAGATTTCAGTTAGATTGTGGTCATGTTCTAAACAATCCATGAAGTTTGAAGACCTGGAAAGTAGTGTACAGATTTTAGCCAAATTATCCTGCCCAAGAGTTGTTTGAGTAGATTTTTTGCAAGAGAATGAAGACATTTGGGAAGTCCTTCTGTGATTTTAATTGATTTTCCTCTGTCACTCCTTTTGTTGCCAGAGCAATTCAGACTCGAGCATCTCCATTCGCACTGCATTCTGTCGCTTGAATCGCCTTCAGTGGTATTGCGCGAGGCACTTGAGCGGCAAATACGCCACGGGGTGATTCTCCCAGCGACTCCTCGCGACTCCTGTGCGTGTGTTTGGTAGCTATGGGACCCATTGTACATAGCGCGCACCTATTTACTCCACACCATTGCATAGTGTTGGCGAGGGAAAGCTGCGATGCGCTTGTGCTTGATCATGAACGCCAATGGAAGAAGTCCACCGCATGTTCCCCTCACGATGCGGTTCATAAATATTGATTTTCATCCCTTCCTTTCTCTGATTCGTTGCGGACTTCCTCGCTCCAGGACAATTTGGCAATGGAGTAAAATATCCGGGGAAATAAAAGAGATACCAAATCGTTTTTGTGACAACAATTTTCCTCCGTCTAATTAATTGACTTGAGAAGCTTAGGTGCAACGCAAAAGAAACTATAACTATGGCTGAGGAGAAATTCTGCCTCAATTTTCACTGGACAGCCAGAGAGAGACTTATGGATTGTCTTCATATGAAATTGGCAGTTTGTCGTGGTGGAAATTTTGAATCGCATCCATAGAAGAGTCTGAAAAATAAGTCATTAGTTTCTTAATTTCTCCCCCACACATTGGAAATGAGAAGCACTCTTGGCTGGAGTAATTTATGGCAGAGAACACGATTGAAATTAAAAGACTCGAAAATCGATTTTATCGGTCGTTGTGTCACCCCGAAGAGATTTCCATTTTTATCGTTTGTTCATTATGCGATGAACAAAAAGAAGCCCCAGAGACGATTTTCAACACAGCATCAGAAATACTTTTATTTATCAGCTTCGCTCTCTATCTCCGCTTCACCTCTCGTGATTTTTTCTCCTGGGCTGTAGAACAAGACATCGTCTGAAATCTTAATGTTTGCCTACATCATTCTACCGTATATAAAAGTTTATATCTCCTTCCTAATTTGCATTAATACCTCCTATTTTCTAGTTCCAACACAATTAACTTGTTTGAATTAAATTGTCATATTATTCAAATTTTCCTCCTTGTGTTTCTGCTAAAACTACAGTATTAGTGCCACTTCGTCTTCTAAATGTTTTAATCACTTGACGTACACTCTTTCTTCTCCCAAACACACCATTCTCCAAGGAACAGCCATTCATTAAAATTTTAGTGGTGACTACTGTGGATGACCAAAAAGTGTTTCCGGATTTTTTCCAACCACCACTGGCCCGATGTATTCCACTGATGTATTTGTGGCGAGAGTCCACAAAAATGTATATAATTTGATGGTTACGATTTGTACAAAAAGATGTTTCCACTGGGGAAGAAGGTAAAGACTTGTTAAATGTTTTTTTTTCTGCCCGATTTCTCGATGCTTCTGTTTTTCGGGGGCCCAACTTAATTGGGAAGCAATTTTAGTTTTTATTTTTTCTCCTGTGTGTCTCGCTGGAAATGTTAATAATTAGAGAATTAATTAAGACATTGTCCTCAAACAAGAACAAAACAATAAATTATTATTCAGCACATTTTATCGGCACCACTTGGCGATTCGTTAATTAATTAACGGAGCGCATTTTGGCTGTACTTGAATGTGAACAGCCTCGGCAAATTGAAATTCAATTTATCTTCGAAAAATAGTTGGAATATTTGTTCTGTAGGTGAAATCAAGGGGGGAGATAGTATGCCGTAAATCTGTACACCACTTACGAATATTTCTAAATTTGCCTAACACAGTTTAAACCACTTTTTCAGGGATTTTTACAAAACATAACCTGAAAATTTCACTAAAAGATCCACAAAATTATATATGTTGTGATTTGCCAATGAACTCCAAAATGCTAATTCATAGACAAAATTGTCCAGAAAGTCGTCTAAATAATTATTTTCCGCATTAAAATCAATGTATTTGAGGTTATGTTGGAGTTTATTGCAATTTTCAGTGTTTCTTAACATTATAACTTTAGAATAGCAATAATTATTGCTTAATACTGCTAATAACTAGCAATATTTTCGACTTAATCTATCCTTAATTTACTACATAACCTAGAAAGTGATTATTATTATAGTTTTTACGTAAAAATCGAAAGATATACAGAAAATCTGGATAGTTTATCAGTAAAAGAAGCACTCAGGGAAGGAATATTGAGTTGTAAACCACTTCTAGCTATAATATCTCCCCCTTGGGTGAATTGAATTTCCAGTGTTATTTTTGGACTCTTCATTCGTCCCAATTGTGAATGAAAATTCCTAATTAGACGCCGTGAATGGCACTCGAATTTATTTGCATGATGTGATAGGACTAGTAAAATTTCAATTAAACTACTATTTACCATCCCCGTGGTTTCGATGGTGGGATATTTTTTACAGTCACCCTCAATCGGAGGGCGTTCACGAGGGGTGATGCACTGTTTATGGGGCCAGGCAAGCATAAAATCCAATATTGACAGACGATTTATTTGGCAAACAAACAGCAATCATTTAATTCCGATGTTAAAAATCGGATTAAACGTATTGCCATTGTTGACTTTCTCATGAAATTCAATGCCGGAGGACAATTGGAGGCCTGTGAGAGGGATGATTTGGTTTGGCTAGTGCTTTTTAATGGTTTTCCATAGAGAGGGCGAGGACAGAAAAACGTGATGTGAGAACGGCAAACAATTGAGGGGTTTGTTGGGAAATATACTTACATATGCCTCGAATATTGGGATGAAAAATCATGGGAGATATGAAATTTAAATTGATTTGCAACCAATTAAATTGAACTGATGATAACTAAAAAGAACAATACAATACAATCTATATGAACAACTAAATGACACTATCGAAATAGTTTCTATGCATTTCCCGGGATTCAAGTGAGTTTAAACTAACGGGAAAATCACTCGCGATTTTAGACCATTAACTTTGTGATTATTCAACAATTTTTTTTGATTTTTCGTGATTTTTATTCAAATTTGGAGGGTTTTAAGATATGTAGAAGTTCCAATTGTATTTCCTTAATCAATTTATACCTCAATTTAAGCAATGGGCAAATTTGGGGGGTTCAAAAGCCTCTGAATAATCTATTAACCACTATAAATCCCGTAAAATGACATTTAAAAAACAGATGAATTAAAATATTCAATTCATAATAATAATAATGAATGTCAGAAAAACAGCAAAAAAGAGAAGAATTCAAAAAATTTGCCACAAATTTAAATTTTAATAAAACATTCAAAATACAATTATCGTTTTATTTAAATAATTTGTCAAAATAAATAAATTATTGATTTTTCTTGCAATTTTTATTGGAAAATATAAATTTCTTTGTTTTTTTTTATTGAAATTTAGATTTAAATATTTGATTCACACCGTTAAGATGCCTGAAAAATCGACTAGTGATTTTCCCCTTGGTTTAAACTCTCTGTCCTAATAAATAATGTCCAAGGTGAGCATTAAAATATGAACTCATTTCATAATTTTCCACTTAATCTCCGGCAAAGTCTGCGTGGAATCTTCTGTCTTACATTCAGCTCGAAAGGATTCCTCGCATTCTCACTTGCGGTCCTCTTGCGAGGAGTGTAGAAGATAGTCAGGCGCGAGTGGAAATTCATCGAAATTAGATGTGAATGAGGGCAATAAAAAATTATTCCACCCCTGCTTACGGCACAGTTGGGTGCTCATCATGGCCTGCCTTATCTTGGCGCCTCGGTTTTTCCACCCCAAAGATGGGCGCACGCGCCACTGGGCAATATCGCACCCTCTCTTTCGCCAAGTGGCGGCGGCGGCGGCAAAATGGAGCATAATTGAGTGTGCAGAGATACAGTCGCCCCTCTTCCGCACCTACACCCACGTAGTGGCACATTCACACTGTACACAGACAGTGACTGTCGAGGGGAGACTCGGTGCTCGGCGTTTTCTCTCGCTTTCAAATGATGCAATAACAATGGACCCCAATTTTCTCTGGAGTTTGCACAAGCGGCGACAATCCCTTAATCTGAAATATCAAATATCCGGCCTATTTCGCAGCAATATCGCATGCCTGGAGATCCCACCCTCCGCCACCACCCCAAATCATCTCATGGCACTGCAAGGGAGACGCTCGGTTTGCCTTTTATATGCGGTGCGCCCTATTATGCTCCTATTATTGCGCTACTCATCGTCTCTTCAGCACCAGCAATAGAATTATTATATAAAATTTCTCTCCCTGTTCGTATATCGATTTCACTTCATTTTTTCCTTCTCCTTCTGCGCCAAAGGATGGACTGATATGAGGCATTTGATTCGCAGAATGTGCTAAAAGAGATGAATTTCGGTGTTAATCGATAGAAAATACAATCTTTTTCAAATATAGTATTCACGGAACGAATGAAATACAACGAGAGACATTGAGAACACAGCGAGGCAGCGAAAGCATTATTTCACTTCCTGAAAAATGATTTCAATGAAATCAATGAAAGACATCACAGCGCTTTCATTTCCTAAAATCGTGAGTCTGAATTAAGATTTATAGTTGCAACACGTGGGAAACGGGAGGAAACTGTGCATAGTATCATGTTTCTATGCAAGTGCCGTTGGTGGGATTATTTGTGGCATATTTTCCAAGTGGTGGAAATGTTCGGGTGCGGCGGAGAGGAAGAGGATTGTAACGTGTAATTCAAAGTGACTTTGACGCGAGGGGTGGCTTTCAATGGGTTAATTTAAAGTACAGGAAATAAGCTGTGAGTGTGTTCAATTTACAAACAACATCGCCTGTCTCTGGCGGAGGAAGACAGTGCATGGAGGGTGGCAATGGTGGTTAGTTAGAAATTTGTAGAGATACTGAGCACAATAGTTGCTCTCTATTCACTGGAATAAGTACAGAGAGAGAGAGAGAGAGAGTATCTCGTGTTATTGGCACAGATTCATTAACTGGTTGTTTTGATTTATGGAAATTACGGAAATTTCATACGTTGTGCCCAATGAATGTGTTAAATTCAATTTAATTTTCCATCAGACACTGTCGAGAGGGTGGTTGAATATGAATTCAAAAGCCATGCAAAAGACGGTGAGAGAACAGTCAGTGGGCCAGATCCTAATGTTTTGCCCATTAAGTTAGGTGTTAATTGAGCTATTATCAGACAATCGCTCTTTTAATTGTTAATTGTTTGCTCCATTTTACTGTACAGCGGGTGTTTCCCATAAAATTGCCACCCCATCGCCCTTTTTATTCTTCCCACACGGAGGTAAATTACCAGCGGGGGCTGTTTTAATTTAGCAAACCTTAATTGCTGCGATATTTCCACATTCTCCCCTCCCGAATCTCAGCCCAATCTCACTCTCAAGACTGATAAAATTGTCAAGGAACGACGGTCCAAAAATTCATTTCCCTCTTTAATTGTGTGATCTCACAGAAATGGATGATGAGGGGAAAAGTAAGATTTCCGCCTGGAAAGCTGTCTCAAAGCTCTACATGTATACATATGTACATCCTTCTATAGCATCTTTTTTTTCCATAAATTATATCTCGGTGTGATTTTTCTCGCTAAAACACAGCCGGAAGACATTAAGATAAGTTTAATCTGCGTGCGTATAAATAAATGTCTTATGAGTAATTCCCAGAGGAATTTAATAAGGAATTAAGGGTTTTTATTGCAAGACACAAGGGGGAGATAATATAGACAGAAATGGTGTACAACTCAATGAAAGTGTTGAAAAATTCTGAATATTCTTTCCCAAAGCGCTTCTTTTACTGCCAAATTCACGTGATTCTTTGAATTTATTTACTTTTATAGGTTATGTAATGAATTAAGGAGAGATTTAGTGAATAATTTGCATTCTAGCACATCAATTCTTATGCTTAAGTCAGAGAAATTGTCAGTCATTAACAGAATTAAGCATTTTCATGCAGTCAACATTGCTATTCAGCATCGTTAATACCCAAGAAACACTCCAAATTGTGTTAAATTGAACATAACCTCAAATGTTTTATTTTGAATTGGGAATTACTTCTTTAGATAACTTTCTGAACGACTTTGTCTCTGAATCAGCAATTTTAAGTTCATTGACAGCTTTTAACAGATGATTTTGTGATCGAGACATAGAAATGTCAATAAGAAGAAGGATGGTGCTGGCGTTAGCATGATTTATGCTATGAAGAAGAAAGAAGAGTTTTCACAAAAAGAAAGCTTTCAAACTGCGTCTTTTGAAGATCTCTTAGAGATATTTTTAGGTTATGGTCAGAAAAGATACCCAAAAAAGGGGTTTTTAAGTGGTTTCTTATAGAAATATTGAATGGAAACAGGTGTACAGATTCAAGGCATCTTATCTGCCTCTTGGAAAGACGATTGAAGGTTAATTTTTGAATATATGCAAACGATATATAATATATTTTCACACAAAGAAATCAATAAACATTTTGTTCTCAAATTTTAATTTCTATGCAAATCATCTAAAAATTATGAATAAATCAATGGGTCGACCGCCAAATATTACTTTTTCAATCTGTTCGCATAGTTAGATGAGGATTTTATGATAATTTTATTGTTAGATATGAAAGAGGGAGGAAATTGTGCATTATTACCACATCATATTGGAGGGTTGATGCTACTAAATGAAATTCTAATTAATCATCTTGACTTGTATTGATACACACAGAGTGAAAAGGTCCATAGTCACTGTGCCGATGGATATAAAATTTCCACATAAATTCACTTTTGAAAAGTCTGTAATTTTGCCATACATATATACATTGCGCCACCCCGTGAGATATGATAGAAAAAAGAGCTTCGTGCGAAAATGTATTTGTATGAAATATGATTATAATAGAGTCTCTCTGTGTCGTCCTCTTTTATGTTCTCCATGTGGTAAGTTTATGTACAAAATATGTAGTGGAAGAGTATATTAGGGAGGGAAGAAAATAGAGGGGTATTTTTGGTGATGGTTTAACACATTTAGCGGCATGAAATACGACCCGACCTAATAGTTAGGAAAACGAAGCTAATCGAGCGAATAAGAGATTTCTCACCAGAGTCGAACTCACTCACAGCACGGCGGAAAGACTTCCCTGCAGCATAAGTATGCTGGTTTCCACAGCATGATGATCTAGTTCAACTCTGGCCTCTTGAAAGGCCGAGAGTCAAAAACCGTTTGACGAGTTAATCTGCTCACTCTGTGATTACTGTAGGGGTGAAATAATATAATAAAATACATATAATATTTATCTGTTATTAATGCCTTTCTACCCCCCACGACATGATTGACTGCACGATAGGGTAGTTGAGTATATTTGTATGCTTTCAGCATTGTTAAGTGATGCGATTAAATGATTTTCCTCTGCACAGCCCACGATTGTCTTATGGGAAACTTTCCTTTTCACTTTCCACCCAATCACACCGTCAATATTTGCACTGAGGGATGATATCCGAAATCTCGTCTCCTGGAAGGATCAATGCACTGTGTGAATAGTGCATTTTGCAGCAAGTTTACTTATGCTATCGTTATTAATCGCGGCACAACGTCTCATGAATAAGTTAGACACGTGAATAGCACGTGTTTTGGTCATCATTCATATTAATCGTCATATTCTATATAACACTATTAATTCAGTAATTAAATCTCAGACTCACTTCCAGTTTAACAGCAGGGATATACATATTTTTTAACAAAGCTCCCTTAGGGATTACATCTGTATCGTGAAACCCTTTATTATATGAAAATCGAGCGATATCTCTCATAGGCATAGAGAAAAACGGTTTGCAAGCAATAAAAGAATCTCTGTGGGATCCCAACAAATGCAATTTCAAAATTATTGTATTCATCCCTCCGAAAAATTCACATAACAGAGGTATATTTTATTCTTTACATGCTTGGTCTCTATGAGAAATACATAAATTTTGCATACTTTACCCTCTTTTTCTTGCAGAATCCACCAATATTTTCCTCTCTATTTTCGACACTTTATTCACTCCTTCAGATTTCTGGGGGCTTTTAGAGGAATGCTTTGCAATAAAAACTTTATATTCAACTTTTCAGCATTTTTATTTCACCTATACACGATGTCATTTCCTTGAATTTTTCATGAGGATTTATTTCTCTCTCTCTCTCTTTCTCTGTGTTATTTAATTATATTTTAAAATAAAGAGGAAAATATCACGTATAATTGGGAAAAGTATGAGATTTACTTTTCCTCTGTGGATAATAAAGTCTACGCTATGTGTACAAATGTACATAACTTTATACAATATAAGCTCGAAAATACCTTCTCGTCGGGCGCGTTTGTGCAGATTTTACTGAGGGATTTCTCTCCTTACCATGGCAACACTTGAGTGTGCGATTGTAATTGCATCATTATGGAGATTATTATCGAGAAATCAGTTGTATATTGCTCGCGATTTGAATGCTAAGTTATTTAAATTGAGGGTGTGTGCAGCGAACAGCCTCACTCTCCGGTGACATTTCTCATCCCGTCGTTTGCCGGGGATATTGAGGGACTCGCAGGTATGTATGCTCGAGCATGTCTACACGTATACATAATGTATCTGCAAACATCCTATTTCCGTGCGGGATTGAGGCTTTGATTGAATTTTCGAGCATGGGTGAAGAGAAGGCGAAAAAATGAATGAGAAATTCAGAAAGTGCCACACTCAAATAAGTCGCTTTCTGTGAGTGATCAAATATCTCGGCGAACGATTTAGAGGGTTGAAAGTGTGAATAAGAAGAAATTCAATTTGACTTGCGAATTTGAAAATCGTGATGTTAGATATTCCTTTTACATTCAAATCACTGAATAAATAGGGATAACACTTAAACGGCCAATTTCGTCGAATGAAGTCACTTTATTTGACACGTCAATATACAACTTTCTCGCGAGAATAGCATGAAATGCAAATGAAGCAACTCCTCTCACCCTTACACCACTTTTCTTTCTTTCTTTATTTGGTGGCAAAAAGGAGAATGAAGAATTGAGATCGCAAGAAGTTTGAAGATGTTTGATTTTTAATAAGAAGCAAAAGGCTGCTAATGTCGCTTTTGAGTGCAATTATTCGGGAATTTCCAGATTGATTCGATTCGAGAAATTGAATAATAAGGCCTTTTTCTGCGACCTTTTTTTTATTAAACTGCCAAGAAATATTCTTTTCTCATCGCAATTTTCCACTAAACCTGTGCTGAAAATTTGTGCTGCTAAAAACGCATTTTCACGTCCTTTTCTTTCCCATTTCACAACATTTGCACAAAAGAGAAGAATTTTAGCTCGAAAAAAGCTGATCAGCTTATCAGAACTTCTACTAGCCTTTCTAACTAATCTAATTAGGAATGGAAGGAATATGAAAATTCAAATCAAGGGACGGAATAGTCCAAAATATAAGAATATTAACCAAGGAAAGGCTTTTTAAATTAAAATTCAACATTATAACTCTCATTTTTCACAGAAAAATAATTCAAAGATCGTCAAATTCACTAATTTGGAATAAATATTGATGAGTTGAGACTTAATTCAACTCTTATATTCATATTTATTCGCTTTTTGTCTGTTCGTTTCGTATGTTTCTTTAAAAAAAGTTTAAATTACAATTAAATCTAACAATTCGCGAATATCGACAAATTTTGTAAATATTTATAACCAAGATATGAAGCAAAATTTATTGTGAGCTTAGAAAAATTAGCTTAATCCAATTATGAGTGCTTTTTCCTGGTTTTCGTCCTCAGTTGGTATCGATAAAGGAATCAGTGGTCATTGTTTGCGCTGCACCTGCAGAAATATTAACGATTCAATTACAAATTTGGTATGAAGATGTGGCAAATGCGATATGCTTCAATATCGTTGCATGCATTGAGAAAGAGAGAGAAAGATGGTTTGAATGGCGTATTTTGGGAAAACTTCCATTATCCTTTCGGAGTTTTAAGGCCCTTTCGAAGTCGTCACTGCGTCGATAATCAGCGATGATGGTCTTTTGTGTGTTTGAACATCTGATCAGAGAATCAAAACTCGTTAATCTTCGATTTACAATAGTGGCAGCTGCCTGTTGTTTAAATATTTATTGTTTTCGGCAAATTTTCTATAGTGCTCCTCTCTATGGAACAGTGGAATGGCGTGTGATGCCGAAAGAAGGAGAGTCAAATTCGCCGCCAAATATAACATCCGTGCATTTGGATGCTGGACAAACACCGAAAATTTGTTCAAATACAAATAAAGCGAATATGTTCCTCAGCCTTCATTTCAATTTTCGGCGCAATGATCTTCCCAATATCTCCGCAGGTGAAGATGATTTTGCTTAAGTGCGCGCATGTGATTTCAACTGTCCAAACAGCAATTATCTCCCTCGACAGAATCAATTAACGATTGAATCTAGAGGGAATATATGTATTTTTCACACTGATCAGATAATCAATGAACGTCCCAGAGTCAATAGAGAGATCAGTTGGCGGGCAAACTTGGGCGTTTGAGGCGTTTTGAGTCAATAAAAAGATGAGCCGGACATTCGCAGTCCTTAAACACCCAACAATTGCATGAAATCGATCAAAAGTGAAACAATAGGCAGCACCACGAAGACATGGAGGACTCCAAACACGTCCACAGGAATTGGAATAAACACTCGGTCCATTCTCTCCGTGAATAAATATATATTAAAATTTATAACTGCTAGAATGTACACACAAGAGCCACTTATAGGGCCCAGCGGAGCACACTATACACGATACACGGCAATGTCTTATTTTGAATAGAATAAAGACGTCCGTTTGAAAATGCTGAATTTATATATTACCTCTGGGCTGAGAGTCTGTGCGCGGCAGAAGCCATCGAGCTCCTTCTTGCCTTCTTGCCAGCGACAATCACGACTTTGCGATATTCATTGCTCTTTTGGCGCTCTCGATCTCATGAATACACTGTCCAATTCCACCTTCAATTATTTTTCAGCTCTCGCGGGGCACACTTTTTCTTAGTAACAAATCATGTTGGAATGCACTATTTGTATGCATACACGAGTAATTTCTGCGGTGGTAAATTCCTCGTGCGGCAACAAATATTTCTTAATTTGAAAAGTGAAGAAAATGCAAATTTGGCCATTGAAATTGCTGTCTTTCTGTTCACGGGTTGGGAACATGTTGCTTATTGTCTAATAATGTTTTTGGTTATGTGGACGTTTCGAACCGGGTGCTTTATAAACGTCTAATTCAGTGCTCGTCGAACAGAAGGTATGTTTAGTAACTGTTGTAGACAGCCAGAGACTTTACGGAGAGTATCAGAAAAATTTGCCAGTTTAAATTTGTTGCGTTTCATGTCAAAGAAATGGTTTGAAAATATTTCAAATAAATGAGAATTTCCATCAAATGCAGTGAATGAAAATCCCAGCGAACATACTTAGTTGAGGAATCTCATTGTGCTTGAAAATCTGCTCGCAAAAGCGCTTGTTTTAGGTCAAAGTTAGAGAATTGCTCACGATCGTAGCGGCGATTAGTAAAAGTATTGGTACATTAATCAAGATCATAGATGTCGCATGATGAAAATACGTTACAGTCGAATGTATAGTTCGCTAAAACAACATTTAAGTGATTTACACAAATAACAGAATGCGAATTCTCTTAGAGTAAAGTCATTTTTAAACGGATTTTATACTCTTAGGCCTCTTATTTGCCCATAAACAGGGTTTTAAAGTCATCCAAAAAACTCTAAGACACAGTTTTTAATGGATATTCATTGAATGTGCTGAGAAAAGCGCTTTCATCTGCTAAATACTGAGCAGTAAGTGGTTGAAAGTGATGAAAAAATGATCAAAATCGTGCTCAATATTATGGTCAAATATTAGCATTTTCCTACATTTTCAGAGCGTATTTTTTTTTTAAATGAAAGCTGCTTGATTGTGAGCACTTTGACTTAGCAGTAAATCAGGTGAAAAACATGTCGATTTTGGGTCAATGAGTTCGATAATAAAATTTTCAAATTACATGTGTTTTCAGGTCTGATTTCAATAATTATGCTCCGTCAAACAAAATATTTTACAACATAGTTTACGTTATTTGTGTTCCACCCACGATAAGTCCAACTGGTTTGCATTTTCTCTTCATATCTATTAATTTTCTGTGGCAAGAGCGGAAGTGGCATTGGAAAGCTATAGTGAGGGCGATAAATTCCGAGGAGCTTATTTAATAGGTACGCCTTTAAGTTTTAAATATACTGGCATCCTTCCTCTGTCGTGCTAATTTTCTAGCATGAGTCGGGAAATAATTCTCGTGAATGTTCAGTGTCTAGATCTTTACCTCGCCATTTGTAAGGAATATTGCAAGATGGCGTTATCTAATTAGGGTTGGTCGCGAATGCAGTCGCGATTGGAATATAACACAATAAAAGCATAAACGACGGAGATAAATGCACGAGTATGCGATTGTTGTGAGCTGCTCAGAGATGCATATATGGCTCGAGGTTCGCAGTTCCAATAAATAAAATATGTGTGGGGACTGTAGAATGCATCCAAGAGGAGATGCGCCAGCTTAACAAGCACTATGAATCAACTCTGGATTGATAGACTGACAGCAAATGCGCCAGACAGTTTCCACACGGTGGCTTTTCACTGCTTTTCTCTCACACTTGCCCGTCTCGCTTCTCTTATTTCTTACTTTCGCGTGATGGAATGGCATCATTGAAGGAAATTGGATGGATATAATAAAATGAATCGTTTCGAGGCCTTTTTGCATAAAACACCAGCGTATCTCCTACAATTTCTAAAGTGTGTCAAAAATATAAATTTACATTCATCCGCCCAGGAATGAGAAGTCTTCGTCGTTACGACGCTCGTCAGCCACTCGATGATCTTTTATTTTAGAGCTTAATTGACATGCGATGAAAAATGAAAAAAAGACGCAATTATCCATGTAAATCAGCAATTAAAGCCCAGCGCTTATCTGATTTCTGGGCTGGACCTTTTCTGGTTTGTTTTTATCACTTCCCGCATGAGGGTGAAAAATGGCGGGGAAATTTTTCGTCTCCTCGCGTATTTGCTGGTAATTCCGCAGCCCCATAAAATGGCAATTGTTCTTGAATGAGCTTTTTTCACTCGGGGGGCGGAGAGACAAAGAATATAATATTTTCATCTCTCCACGTCTAACATTTAAATGGTTCTGAGGCTAGGGTGGAAAAGCGCGTAAATGTATGGAAATCCTCGAGTGCTATAAATAATATTAAACTACAAGAAAACGAGTGTTGTTTTATTGGAATATTATGCGAATTTCACAACATGGGATTTCGCAATTCATATTTTATTATGAAAAATATTATTGTTTTCACTCACGACTGGCGGAGGGAAAAAGCGAAGGAAAGCTCTGGTGGTGGTGGTGGTTTGGGGGTGAAATACAATATAAAGAGGGGGGAAAAGAATTACGAAAAGGGAAATTATATCAAGCGCAGAGTCACTTTTTAAGCTTTCAAAATGGCATTTGAGACGTTTATTAGAAAATTTTTCCAGATTCTCCACCATTGATTTTCTCTTTGCAACAAAGTACCTCTTCTAGTGAATAAATATGCAAATTGAGAGCAAGAATATCATACATTGTTGTAGAATATATATAGAGCAAGGGGCAGATATTATGGTCGGAAGTGGTGTAAAGCTTCCTTGGAAGTATTTTGGGAATTGAAAGTGGTAAAATATTTGGAATATTTGCACTGCAAAAGCTTTTGTTCCAACCAATTGAGACATTTTCTATATAATTTCACTTTGATAAACAAATTTTATTGCTTTTTCTAGGTTATGTGATTGATTTAAAACAGTTTCTGGCGATTAAATAATCCTCAAAGTCATCAAATTTGTGCTTAAGCTGGGATTATTTCTCTTTTTCTCCCTAGAATTGAGCATTTTTGATCGCAAAACTTCATATTTACTGAGAAGAAGGCTTAAAAGTAAATCATAACCTCAGAAAATCCAATTTCAGTCTAGAAGAATGTTTCTTTGTTTAGTTATTTACGCGATTTTTGCTTTAAAGCGATAAAGTAAACCTCATTTTCTAGTAGAAGCATTCAGAGATTCACTATATTTATTATTTTTCAGGTTTATAAGGATTTCAATTAACTCAAGAAGGGGTTTTTAGACGAATTATTAACCTCACAATTTGCTCTAAATTTTTCAAAGCATTTTCTGAAGGCAAAACTTAGATTAGATTGCGATAAATCAGAATTGAGTGTGCGAAAATGCCTTTGAAGACGTTCAGAAGTGTCTGAAGTGCTGAAGATTCTGCAGAGGAATTGTGAAAGTGTCAAGAAATGGTGTACAGATTTGAGGCATATTATCTCCCCCTTGATATAGAGTATGTATTTTTGAAGTTGCGAGTGAAAATCGCAGAGTGAGGAAGAAGGAAGCGAGAGTAAAACTTGACGATGGAATTAAACATCCAATAATACGCGAATAAAGTGCTGTCATGTGGAATTTCTAAGATTACGTCGTCAACGGCAACCGTCAAAGTCTCTTGGTTTAACAGCTTTGATTGCACGTGTGTGCTTTAGTGGCGAAATTTCCTACTCGTCATTAGTCAAATTACCCAAAATTCTGAATTAATTCAACTCTTAATGTGGCATTTTCTACCGTTGCGAATAAAATCTCTCTTCAATATTCCACAGAGAAAATAGAAACAAATCTATTTTCAATCTGTCGTGCCAATATTTGACGAGGCACAGAAAAGTCTATTTAATCAATTTCCGCCAGCAGAGCTACCTTTCCTTCTTCCCGCGCAGACCATCGACTTCAAATGTATTTGCTTATCATTCCCGACAAATTGAAAGAATTCCTACTAACCATAAGTGTCTACAGATGGACTTTCTGATGTGTTGCGCCCTGTGATGCCGAGACTGAGCTTTCCGCGGAGACCTGAGAGAGCGTCTTCGTGCTCTGGGTCGAAATTCTCATCAACAGCAAACATCTAACTGACTGGCCAGACGGCGAAAATAAATACAAATAAGCACACCGCCGAGATTGAAAGATTACCAATTTTCGCTTCGAAATTGCTGTTTAGTTATTAATTGTTCAAAGATGACGCTCATTTAGCGCTGATGAAGAACAGTTGAGTGTGAAGCAGGGTCGAAATCAGCCATCAACATTGGCTTTTCCTCTTTTCCCATGCAGCGCAAAAATGGAATTCTTCACGCGATCATCTCAGTGCACTTCTGGCAAAGTCAATGTTGAATTTTTACGCAGCACATTTAACACATTTGCTCAAACCCATTTCATTTGCAAATAAGGTAGACTTACTACCGGCGCGATTTTGCGCAAAGAGCCAAAGATGAAGAAAAAAGTCTTAAGAGACTCAACTTAACTTTTACACTTCTCAAGTGCGGAGCAAAACTGCCGATTTTAAAAGCCATTCATCGAGAGATCAACTGAAATTGGAAGTCAGGGACAGATATTTATAACATTCTTAGAATGTTTGCACTAAAAAAGCTTCTGTTGCAACAAATTGAGGCATTTTCAAAGGTTTTGTAGGTTTGAAACATCAATTTTATCTCATTTTTATTCAATTTATTGATTTTTTATGTTATATGATTAATAATCTGGGCAGAATTAATCATTTGTGAACAAAAAAAACTTCAGATTTGATCTTTTTTAGTCGTCAAAAACAACCTAAAAGTCAATCATAACCTCAAAAAAATCATTGAAGTGTAGAAAAATGTCTCTTTGCTTGATTAATTCCGCGGTTTATGTTAGAAACATTGTGATATTCGCTTTTTTTTTATTCATTCCCTCATTGAAAAAGATTTGAATTAGTCCAAAAATGATTCTTTAGGTCTGATTCATAACCTCACAATTTTGTAACAAAGGCAAAACTAGAAAATTAAGATAGAAATTAGTTCTTAAAATTTGAAATCTAGATGAGATTTTGATAAGAAACTGCTGAAGGATTGTTAAAAGCGATAAAAAAAGCATTTAAAGTCGTTCAGAAGTGTCTGAAGTGTTAAAGATTCTGCTGAGAAACTGTGAAAGTGTCTCAAAGTGGTGAAGAGCATATTATCTCCCCCTTGAATAAATTAAGAATTGATTGAATTGCACTTGAGAGAGTGAAGAAAGCGAGTTCACAGAGTTTGCTCCTCAAGCGAGTGATTAATTAGGAAAGGCTGTACATGAGTTTGTGCGGAGAAAAGCCTCTGGCTGAGGAGTAAATTAGACGGCATTAACACCATTTAATTGATAATGTTTGTTCCTGAGGACTCCTCCAGGGCCACTCGTGAGGGATGGCAGCTCAAGTGGTGGGCTGAGACATGTGTTAACAACGATTTCCGTTTCGGCAGCTTTGGTGTTAAATGGAGAAAATTTGCCCACCATGATTGAAATCCTTTCGCCGCATGATCTTCGGCCCCGAAAGTCAAATACAGGGGAGAATTGCATATGTAAATATTATTTTTCCAGGATAAAGATGACAAATATTTTCGCCTGCAACTTTCTTCGCCCTCTTTTTTTTCCTTTTCACCAACCACTTCTCGATCTCTTTGACTGCGGCGGCAGTTCAAAGATCCACTTGGCGCCTCCATCTTTTCATCGGCCTGGGCGAGGAAAAACACACATCGGCCAGAGAGGATTTGAGGCTTTATTAACAATTTATTTAAATTTTCAAGTAATTTATGGTACAATGAGAGTGGCTGCTCAGCATCTCTCGGACTCCCGTATGGAATCTAGTTTCTCGGTCAAATGGCACAAAGAGAGATAAAGGTGTTAATCACTGTTTATTTATCATTTCGGTCGGCGTTCTTTGTTCGAATGCTGTGCACTTCTCCACGAGAATCGCGTCTTGCGAAAGGGGTGTTTGGAAATACATATGAAATTAATTAGAGTCATATCTAATTAATTGTTTGAAGAGCTACAAGACGACCGCACAACGTAATTTCACCCTATTTCTTCCAGCAAACTATAATAATATTCCTGCCTTGAAGGAATGCCACAGCATTGCTCTAAGAGACGATATCTTCTCAGTGGTCATTGTTGGAATTTTTTGGAATCCTTGAGTGATTTTATGGGCACCTCTAGAGAGATACGAAAAATACACTTTGTACCTCGGCATGGGGCGCACAAAGATTTTCTCTTTCGGCCAAGAAAGATGGTAAGAAAGAAATTTGTTTCAGTCTCAATTGATTTGTTGACGTTTTTATTTGTGGTTATTGTTGCTGCTCCGGAGAAGGGAAGAAAGATAGAAGAAAAAAAAAACGGAAAATCCTTCACACTGGGACTCCGCCAGAGGGCGATTTTGTAAATGGAATCCTAACAGGTGAGTAATTAGATTAATTTGGGTAATTTATTGAAACGTGCTGACTTCTCCTTCGCAGAATGTGCACAATTAATTCCCCGCCTCATTCAAACTTCAGAAGAAACAGATAAACTTTCTGGGATGGGTATATAAAAATGTTTTCTGAACAACTTTATTAATTGTCCTCTTTTTTTCTGGCCGGACTTCTTTTGCCTCTTCCTTGTTGCGGCGCACGAAAGCATAGTTTGCCCTCTGCTAGAGACGGATAGAGGACTAATAATGAGGAAGGTAGAAATGTCTTGATTTATTGGTAAAAGCACCTGATCGATCCCACGTTTTTGAGCCTCGTCGGCTGCTTGTCATGCCAAGGGGAAGATATTATGGGCAGAAGTGATGTACAGCTCAGCAGAAGTGCTCAAGAATTGAGAGTGTTTAATTATCGGCAATATTTCTGTTTAGAAAACCGTTTCTAAACCAATTGAGACATTTTTTTGAATAAGAAATTGATTTTCTTTCAATTTGTCTTCAAAAAATTATCACAATAATTTTCTAGGTTATGTGACAAATTAAAGCAAAATTTTAACAGAAAAGAACCGCCAAAAACATCAATTTTTAAAGCTAAAGTGGAAACTTTCTTATTTAATAACAAAATTAAGCATTTATACACAATAAAGAGGGTGATTTTGGTTTTGGGTAGTAAAAAATTGTTGAAATTGTACAAAAATGTCGTTCAGATTTAAATAATGTTCATTTTTAGAGATTTTTTCAACAAATTTGGAGTCAAAATCCCCAATTTTGAGCTTAAAAGAGAATTGCAACAGTTCAAAACATTTTATTTGTATATTTTAAATGTTTTCAACTAATTTTTAAGGTCTCTTAATATTGTTTTTTGCGTTTTTTTTAAGTTATGATCAGAGAAAATACCTGAAAAGCGAATAAAGGGTGGTTTTCTTAGAAAAATCTCACTTGAGAACTTCCAAAACTCCTGATGTTAATTTGCAATTTGGTAGTTTAAGAAGTGTTGAAAGTGTGAGGAAGTGGTGTACAAATGCTAACCTTCTTGTCCTCCCTTGCGACGGACTTTTGAACTGCGCCTGGCACAATGCGGCAATTTGTACGTCGCAAGATGCGATGATGCTTTCGAAGGGACGAGAGAGAAATATTCGAGGAATTTGATTGAAGTATTGTTATTTGATTTATTCGTGAATATGTGAT
Organism: Phlebotomus argentipes; assembly: GCF_947086385.1. Classification (NCBI taxonomy): domain Eukaryota; kingdom Metazoa; phylum Arthropoda; class Insecta; order Diptera; family Psychodidae; genus Phlebotomus; species Phlebotomus argentipes. The sequence goes on from NW_026776174.1 coordinate 7,475,954, forward strand.
TATGTGTCTCTTCCAATTGTGATCTCTATATGGCACACAACATCGCGGCTATCATGCCGATGACTTGGGGAGAAAAATTAAATTTTTTCACGGATCGCATCAATGAAACATAAGACCTCACAGACGATCAATTTGTTGGCGTGCATGAGTCAGCTCTTCTCATCCTTTCCCATCCGCAAGACATAAAGTGTCACTACGACCATTTTATTGGGGAGGCCCGCAAGAAGTGCTCCGCAACCTCATCTTCATGCTCTCATAAATAAGAAATTAAGTCTCAGCACAAAAACCATAATTGCACGTTTTTCGTCGTCATCGAGCGGAATTGGCTTTGTCCGATTCTTAGCGCGCGAAGAGATAGTCATAATGGCACAGGGTGTGACATAAATTCATCACCGGGCCGATCTGGGGCGAGAGATGAGAGGAGAAAAAGTCAAGAGAGTGACTTCACCTGTCCACATTCGGCATAAATCATATTATTAATCTCAGTTCTATGGCCTCTATTGACAAATTCCGGACTCCATTCCGACTCGTGAAGGTCCATCGGAGGAAAAAATTGACAATTCCAGACTTATCTCCCAATATCTTCGTCGGACAATTAATTCTTCGTATCTCTGTGACATGAAATATTGTGTAGAATTTTAATTTCACAAACATTTCATTTATATTTTGTGTGTCCAGATTTTTTTTTTCTTCCTCCCAAATGTTTTGTTCTTCATCCTCATATTATTAATAATATCGTGCTTTTTTTTTCTCCCTCCACTCTGTGTCGTCTTCCTGAGCCACTGTCCGCGGAGGATTCGAAGAAATGCCGGCATTCTATGGTGGCCCCAGAGACAATCTCCCGCTGAAGGAGCTCGTCTCCCTATCTTCATCTCCTTCCCGCCAGAAATGTCCACAAAACGCACAAATTGACAACCAATGAAATATGACGGTTAATTTGTATCGAATCATTTCTTCAGTGGCTTCTTGCAGAGCGTTTTCTCGTTTTCGTCGCACAGGTAAGAAAAAAAGTCCGTGGGCATTTTTTGTCCTCCACTCTCAATCCCAAAGGCGATGAGTTTTTACCAGTCCCGGAGAACAATCCTCAATTCTGCACTGGAAAAATATTATTCACTCTTTCGTACCCACATTATAAATATATTCATGAAAAAAAGGCGCTCTCAAAATCAATGGGAATTGCAAGGAGTTCGAAATGAGGCAACATTTTATTAACAATAAATTCTGATCTTTGAAATTATTCCGGAATTTTTTGCAACACAATGAGATTCGCTAATTTCCTTTCGCAGCCTTGCTTTATTTTCACAATTATTTGTGCTTTGAAGATGTCTTTTTGCGAGCATCTTGCAATAAAGTGTCTTTTTGATCTTCGGTGGAATAAATTGAGTTCCAACTTTTCAGATTTTTGATATTGATAACTAGGAAAAGTCGATTTTTCATAGATTATGCCATATATATTTTTGGAAAACTCTTTTTCTATTCTATTTGTCTGAGAAAAATGCCTCAAATTGCAGTCAAATGATCTTAGATTTTGAAAAAATATCATCTTTGTCACATCTTTTCATTTATTCACTTGAAAACTTTGAAGAGCAGTACATGTAAATTATGAAAAATTAATTTCTTACAACTTGTTAGTATAAAATGTACTCAAAATCTATTAAAAATCGACTTTGGAAAGTAATATTTGAAGTTTTTCTATTAATTTTCCAATGTTTCTGTCAAAAATTCCAATAATTACCAATAAAATCAACTGAAATAATCAGAAAATAATTATAACAGAGCAATATTGGCACTTTAACGATCGATTTTTTGACTTTTTTCATAGTTTTCGATTGAGAAAAAAGGTACCTAATTATATTGTGACATCTGTAACTGCTCGGAATTATCATCTTGTCTTGACTTGTGGTCAGTTTCTCTGCTGTTCGAGAATTCAGCTCGAATGTGTTCCAATCTGACGAACAGATTGATCAAAAGTTCTCACATGTTGTAATTAATCATAATTTCTTTGTATACAAAGGCCAGAAGATATTTCTGAGACACACAAATGTCCCAGTCAGTTCAATTATTCTCTGTCAATTAAAATTTGGAAGTCTTCGGTGCATAATCATTGTCACTTTGTTAAATACGATGCAACATAAGTTCCACAAACAAATCACACGTTTTTTATGCGCCCAGCGCTTCTCTCGCGGCCGCAGAGCGCGAGATAATTGATTTGTCCGCGATCCGCAGTGTGGGATTGTTGATGATATTGCCAATTCATTCATTACGCCGAGTCTCCTCGGCATGAGAAAGGCAGGGAGAAAGAGAGAGAGAGAGAGAGACTGGGATGGAGGAAGCATGAGAAAATCCCAAAGTGGAGGAGAGGACAAAATTGTAGAGTTGCACAGTTGATGTGGAAAATTACAATTAAAACAGAAGATTGAGATCGCATGGAAGATATCTTCATCCGCAACACCGGATGACTGATTGAATGCAATAGGGTGACAAATAACATCGCGGGGCCGCGGCGATTGTGGCTCCGGAGACGGAGTTCTTCGGGCTCCGCCAAGTGCCAGTGATTTATCCGCTCTGGTGCGAGTATTATTTATTTCCCGGCGCAGGCTTTCACCGCCGAAACACACGAGTCCGCGCCCCCATAATATTAGCACATGGACACGGAGATCTTGCCTTCATCTCGCGACTGGCGAGCGACACTGAGAGGAAAGTCCGTGACTCACTCCAATTCCCGCCATTAAGTCCGACTATTAATGTTTTATATCTCAAAGTGTGCATATTTTGACTCGATCGCCAGCTATAATTGCATATAAAACACCGCGGATAATTAGCTTGACACTCTCAATTGATTACATTGTTGAATGCTGTGCGCAATCATATCTAACTTTAAGGGGTTTTTGGGCGCCTTCTGGGGCCGCTGGATTTCCCTCTCGCGGCGCAGGATTTTCTCTCAGTGCGCCGCCCGGGCGGCCGGGGAGGATCAAAGGAAAAAGTGCGGCTCTGTGAGCGCAATTTCAACATTATATGGCTTTATTGGTGCACACAGTGTGGTACCATAAAATCACACTCGGCGCGGGGAAATTAATAAATGATTTAGCAATAAATTAACTCATCGCAATGATATCTCACAGGCAATTCCCTTGGCATCTCTCCACAACTGTGCGAGCGCAAATTCGCAGAGGAGGAAAAGATATGCCATTAAACAGGCGGAATATCGATAAAAGATTATTCACATCAACCAAAGGATCGTTAATAAAGTTGTAATCATATTATGAGTGCGTTTTGTATACACAAAAGCAAACATGATTTTTCTGCCCTTTTTCTCTCTTTCCCCATTTGCCTCTCACTATTTTCTTTCTTTTTTTTCCCCAATGTTTCGCCTTCTTTGCAATTCTCCTTTCGGAATTTCGTTTCATTGCTTTTGCCTTTGCCAACTTTTCAAATTGTTCTCTCGCTTTTGCATAGGAAAGAATTGCACATCATCGCAACATTTAACGCCTTTTGATGTAGATTAAGACACAGAGGAAAGTCACAAGCATTTTCAGACAGAAAACTTTGTTTAAATTATGAATATTCTATACAATTTTCAATCATTTTAAAATAATTGCAAAAAAATATTTAGAAATGTGATAATTTTTATCATTATTTTCGCCACATTTTGCCACGAGAAAACAGCACTTTACAAGCATGTAGAAGTTCCTATTGTATTTCCCAAAGGCAAATTTTTAATAATTTGAAGAAGTTCGAATTCAGTTTGTGGCAAATTTTGTGACATTTTTCCATTTTTTGCCGTTTTTTCATAATACAATTTTAACAATTAACTCATATGAAGTGTTTAAACGCCTCCAAATAATATTTTAACCACTAAAACTTCTCAAAAATGTCATTTTTGATCAGCTGATTATGAATCCGAGCTTTTTCTATGCGAAAAGCTTCATTTTCGCGCTCAAAGTTCTTTCCTGGCCAGGATCTTGCCAGGAATTCAAAAAGTGTGAAGAAAATTCATGAGAAGAGAGGAAAAATTAAGTGAAAAATACAATATGAGTAGCATCTACTGCCCTCTGGTGACCAAATGTGGAGAAAATATTTCAATATTTAAATTGTAATTTGATTTATTTCAATATTTTGCCGAAAATAATCAATATTCTTAAGGAAGAATCAGTATTTAAATATTTGTTTCAGACCATTAAGATTCCTCCTTTAGATTGAAACTAAATTACCAGCAAAAGGGAGATAAATTCAGCTAAATTTCAAACTGTTTTCCCTCATTTTTTGTCTAAAAATCTGTAAGAAACTCATTTTAATGAATAGTCGGCGTTTTACGATAACAAGTGACAATTATTCGATAAAATTCACACGCGAATTATTTTCTTAAATGCAAAAATTACAATTCTATTAGAATCCGAGGCGAAACTCTTAACAGAAGAGTTTCTGTGCAAAAAATGCCAAGTGAAATCCGCGTTTGAATCTAGAATCCCACAGACTGAGTGGAAAGTGCCAATCTGTGGTGTGCTTTTGCATGTCATCCATTTTTTTGATTTACCCACTTCGGAGATCTTATCGCTGCATGTTTTCGGATAAATCAATCGCTCTCGTGCCCCCACTCCCATTCGCTTCGGTGTGGTTTTGGCGAAGATTTATGAAAGTCCCTCACTTGGTATTCAGATTGACGAATAATAAAGTTATTGAGCATTTCTGTAATTGCCATTAATCTGGTGGTCTTCAGCTCAACAAAGAGTGACATTTTGATTGTACGAAGCGACAGAAAAATATCAGGAATATTTTGACACAGCAAAAATACATGAAAAATATACATTTTTGCATTGGTTTTATTGGGGAAAGAAATACAAGTGAAAACAATGTTGAAATAGTGGAAAAATAGAGAATTATGCCACATTTATAACAGACGAGCAACATTTTTATTGAGAGCTTCAGAATTTCGCTTTCAGCCGAGACACATTCAAACATAGAATCTCTCATCGAATACACACTCCGACAAACGTTGCATCTTCAATGTTTCGAATTTCAACTGTGTTTCATGAATGATATGCATGTTTCTCTTCCTTGTTTTTTCTTTTAATACAATGAAATTTTTGTCTTACAAATGGTTTATTCTGATGAATTGTGTGCTAATAGAAGGAAACAAACTTCTGCCCTTTTCCCGTAATACAAGTTATAAGATTCCTTGCGCCAGCAGCTCTTCAAAGATGACTCATTTGGCCCCCTAGACCCGCAGATTTTCCTCCTGGAGCCTATTTTCCCTCACTTCGTCGCACATAAGTGCTCATATCTCGCCCAATTTTCCACGGATTTTCCCCAAATTGGGCTCAAATGATAGATATTGAAATTATCTACTACTTTGTAAAACATTATAACGATTTTTAATCACTCCTTGTTGGTCAAAAACGGTGTTTTGTGTGCCACTCACTGCATCACTCTCAGCATGAGAAAGCGAAACTTGTTGAGAAAAACCCTGTTTCTTAGACAGATATAGAAGAAATATCACTTTGATATGTATGGGAGGAATGGAGCCCCTGAAGTGCTCTACACATAGGAAAAACAATCGCACATAAAAGTTTTTGCCTCTCGGAGATATTTAATAAAATGTGGCTAAAAAGCTCGTGACCCAAGGAATCTTAAAATGATTATTATGGGAAAAGGGCAAAGAAAAGTGTAATTTTTCTTTCGTAGTGTAATTGGCGAGTAGTTAATCAGACAGTATAAATCCTCAATTGCCCTATGAACCTGAGAAAACCCTTTCCTTTTGATGTGGAAATATGTATTATTGCAGCATTGAGTTGTGAAATTATTTTTACTCTCCGTGGCTCGGAATGAAATACGAAACGCCTCCAGAGATGGGTTTCTAATGTGGATTAGGTCAAGTGGTTTTTTAATTGCAGTTCAACCGAGGGTAACTCGGGAAGAAGAAAGTCACTCACGATGAGGAATGCTTACAAGGGGCTTTTCTCTCTCGAGGACCGTCTCGTGGTCGTAATTCACCTATTTTATTGATTGGCTGACAGATTTTACTCCTTGAATAGATGGGGAAAGTAGTAAAAATTTTTTAACATGCATATTTTCAGAGCCCAGAGTGAAATTTTCATGTACTCAAAAATTATAGAGCAATTTGTAAACAAAACGCCCTGCATTGGTGGTGAAAAAAAGAAGATTGCTGAAGTATTTTGAGCATGTTTGATATTTGATCTTACATGTTGCACAGCGTCTAGACGTCGGGACTCCGCAGGACAACCATCGTGACATGACCCCAGAGGTCGACCGGAATGGCGGCAAAAAATCTGCCTAATGTCCATCTTCCTCGGCCTTGTGGGTCCTGCTGTATGAATTTATGGAGACGTCTATGTTTTCCAGATGTGACAATTTGAGTAAATGTCTCCTTTGCATTAAAACCACGGTCCGCAGTCGCCACAAAAAGGCTCTTTTCAGGGACTTTATGACAAGATTTTTCATCGGGAAAAGAGTTGGAGGATTAAAAGCCTCGGAGGTATAAAGAAATGCCGCAATGAAAGTAAGCATGGAAGTTGCTTTCGGTTAGATAACACTTCTTAAAACATTTTTTTCTCAGATGTTGCGGGAGAGACAAATTCCTCGCCCACGAGACGGGATAACACAATAAATTCACTCTCCGTTGCTTTCCTTTTATTTGTCGCACAAATCAAACGAAGAGGAAAACCGGCAGCCTCATGTCTCAATTCTGCTCCGCACAGCGAAGACCCGAAATTGCATAACATCTTCAGCATCCGAAATATGTACAGTACATTCCCGCGCTATTGCGACCATTCATCCATCACAATACGCAAAAGTCTTGAGTGAACTTGAATCGACTTGAATTGAGTGTATAAAACATGCTTTTTCCCCATTTTCTCCTCCTCTTTCTGAACTTTATAGATCTTTTTAACCTTCTAAAGTATAATAACCTCAAATTTAGGGAGTCTTTGCCGCCATTTTCACTTGAATGATCCTTAAAACTTACAGAGAAACAGTATTTGAGAAATATTCGAAGTTTCCATTGAATATTTTTAATGTGATTCAATTTTAAAACATTATTTTTGATTCACTTTGGATCATAACCTAAAAATTACATTGAAATATCTTAAAGAAGCATTAAAAAAAAAGTTTATTCAAAGTGTTTTATAAGAAAGTTTGGGGAATTAAGCTGAAATTTGTTATTTTAGAGTAGAAATTCTCTCAGAAATTCAATCTGTTAGAGCTGAAAATTTAAAATTTCCCGTGGATATTTTGATATGATTCGATTTTCAATCGCTCTTTTGGATTAATTTTGAAATATAACCTAAAAATTACGTAGAAAGAAACTTATTCGAAATCTTTTATTGAGAAATAAATCGAAAATGAGCTGAAATTTGCTATTTTAGTGTAGAAAACCAATCAAACAGCTCTTAAAACTGACAATTTTGTATCCTTTTGAGGTTATGTTAGAGTATCATTTTATGATTTTAGAGGTTATAATCATCCTTAGCATATAATTAACATATTTTAACAATGAAAGCTTGTGATCCTCATAATATTTCACTATTAGAGTACATAAATTAGTGTTTTCCGTTGTTATTTAATCAATTAATTACAGATAAATTTAGTTACATAACCTAAACATCCAGTGGGATTTTTATTGAACAAAACATTGTAAAAAAATCTCCAAGTATTGCAATAATTTCTTTCATTTGCAACTTTCGACCCCTTGAATTAATTATTAATTTCTTTTCACTAGAGAAAACTGCGCGCACATCTTTTGCTGGCACTGTGAAAGTGCACTTTACTCTGCATTTCGAAGTAAACATATGTCCGTGAGAGGAAAACATATATAAAAGGACTTAGAAAGCCAGGCACATGTTTTGAGGGAAGACAGGAGAAAAAGTGTATTTCTGTGTTGTGCGGAAAATGTTTGGCGAAATGCATCAGGCGCCACTTAAGTCGTGAGAAGAAATCTGTAAAGAAAAAATATTGTTGATCACAATTTCATCCCAAGGCGTTCTGTTCGTCGCAATTGAGTAAGAAAATGTAGAGGAAAATAACAATATCGCTGCAATATGTTGGAATTCAGTGGAAAATGGGCCAGAGAAGCAACAATTAGTAACTGTTGGGGATATCTAAATGGTTTCAATTATTCAACCAATTAGTTCCATTTTATTGCCTTTCTCAATATAAAAAGTGATTAATACGTCGGAAAAAATCCCGCCAGAAGCCAGCGCGCGAAGAATCATGAGAATCTGGCTCTGCTCTGTTCCATTTCCTCCCGTCCGTTTGGGAACAACCATTGGCTTTGTGGCTTTTGATATTGGGGCGGAGTTTCGATGGCACATGAAAAGCATATAGCAAAGAGGAAAACATCGGCTTCAATGGTGGTTTTCACTTGAATTTTCCATAATTTTTCCAGGAAAAGGGGCCTTTTTTTCCTCAACACTCCGAGTGTGAATAATGTAAATTGGGCGAATTACTCATCCTCAAAGTCTTCAAATCAATTGCCAAGCCACTGTTGTCATGGATTTGCAGACATCCAGAGAACTTACGTCACAGCCGAGAGATTACAAGGCGAGTAAAGTGAGATGAACAGTTCGCTAGAGTGGGAAAAACAGTGCAGGACGAACGATGGCGCCGCTTCGGAGGCTAATTGAGCATGAAAATTGAAATTTTCAATCAGTCACCAATTTGTAAAGTTACGATTCGGATGCCTCACGAGCGTTCCTTCGAGCATTTGTGCGATTTTCAGTGCAAAAAGGAAGTGTTTCGACTGAAGTATATTCAACAGTTTGCTGAGAAATGCAACAAGGATACTTTGAGATTGACAATCCTAGTGCTTCTGTGTTAGGGCGAGAGTGTTGCAATTCTACCCCTTTTTCCGTCAAGGATATCTTGAATCTCGTTGACCAAAACGATGATCACTATTTAGGGTGTCACATAGAAAGGTGCGAATATTTTTGAGTTACTTATAGTTTCCAGTGCGTGAATCAGAAGGACTTTCTGTGAATTTTGCATTGAAATACTTGACGAAGTTTGGAATTTTGTGTTCTTTCTCGCAGTGTTTCTCACCAGAACTTCATGGATTGCGATTCCGTTGCGTACATCGACAGTTTCCCTCCAGCGATTCCTCACGGTTTCCTGCCCCATCAGACTTATCATCCACCAGCATATTCCGCCAATTTCTACGATTATGCGCCTCATCAGAACATATATCCCAGCTACCCGCCGACCTCCAACAGCCTCATGTGCAGCAATTCCCTCTCGGGCACGCCGCCTGTGCTCCAGAGCATGGAATCCGTGAAGAATTCCGCGCAATTTCGCAGCAACTCCACCGCCTCCGACACTCCGTTCGGCAGCGAGCCCGAGAGCAGATCCCTGAAGGCCCTGGATGAATACGAGCTCCAATCTTTTTCAGCGTCTTCACAGCAATCCGTGGTGACGTCCGAACATGTGCAGGAGTTGGACAGCATGTGCCATCTCAGTGAGAACAAAGAGGACGTTGTTCAATCGAGTGAGTATCGCTTTCACTCCTTTCCCCGACAAAATCAACATTGGCAGACACACTCAAGAGTCCTCTCCGTTCTCTCCCGAGCAGAGGATTGCACCAGTCTGGTGACATCGTCGCGATGCGAGCTGCGGAAGAATGGGAAGGTGCGCGCCAAGCGGAAGCCGCGGGTTCTCTTCTCGCAGTCGCAAGTGTTGGAGTTGGAGCGGCGCTTCCGGCTGCAGAGGTACCTTTCGGCGCCAGAGAGGGAGGTGCTGGCGCAGTCGCTGAGTCTCACGCCGACTCAGGTGAAGATATGGTTCCAGAACAGGCGGTACAAGTGCAAGAGACTCACCATTGAAGGTGGGGCGTCGCTCACGGTGGTGAAGAGCGAATCGAAGGGCGATGGCGCTGAGAAAGGCGAATCCACCGCCTCGAAGACCATCCACTGCGGCCAGGCGCTGAGCAAGGAGCTGAGCATGCTGCCCAAGACCTCCTCCAGCTACGCCAACAACCTCCCGCCGCCGCCGTATCCGGCCTACACTTTCAACCACTTCGACCACCAGTTCAGCCCCATGAGCCACTCGCACTCCTACTCTGGCCCTGCCTTCGACCAGAAGCACCACTACTGGAACTGAACGCTCCTTCGCCAGGCGCCCCGCTTTGAATACACTAGAGAATGTGACGGACAATGAGGATAATTAAAGAGCTCAATCATGTGTAGAACGCATTTTTCCTCGCCAATCTCATGAGAAGAATTCCGATCTGACTTCCAATCAATCACTGGGCGCCTTTTTGTTCAACGTCTTGCCACAGCGTGTGGAAATGGAGGAGAAAATCATAAGAATTTCTTCTATGTGCAGCATTTATATAACTTACGAAAGGGCATCTGGTTTTCATCGGCCAAGACAGCATTTTGATAACCCAAAATATTTTATAAAGCCATTAAATGGCTGCCTGTTTTAGATATGATACCCTTAGCTTCAATTTTCACCAATCTCTCCACCCTGCCGAGTTTCTCAGCGATTTTCCTTCAGTAAATATTCACTTGTCGATTAAATGAGTGTTTAAACAACGCTTAATTGCTCTGGGAATTGATTGAAAGTATAAATAAAGCGAAATTTGATTAAATGATTATTTAATGATTATTGTGAATTTTCACAAATTGAATTATGCAAAGAATAAAGTCTTTAAATACTTTAAATTTGAGAAAATAATTTCATTTTTCTGTACATAAATCACTTTTCTCTATATTTCTAAAACCAAGGGAAAAGTCACTCGCGATTTGAGACCATTAATTTTGTGATTATTCAATCATTTCTTGATTATTTCGTGATTTTTATTCAAATTTAGATTATTTCATTCAAAATTTGAATATTTTGCAATTTTACTTGAAAAATAATCATTTTATGAATATTTTATAGATTTTTTCCATACAAACTAATATTTAATATTGATATATTTGCTTGAGACGATTAAGTTTCGCCTTGTGATTTGCCCCTTGTTTAAAACTATACATATGATAAATATACAAATTGCGATGGTAAAACAGAACCAAAAATATGTACAATGTTTCATGTTTCTCTCACTTTTGCTATCCGCCGTTAGAGTGTTGAAACATAGAAAATCCTGGAGAGTAAAAAGTCAATTATGAATTCAAATATTGTACACATAAAAGCATGTGATAAGAGAAATGCGGTGAAGCAATGATAAGAAATGAGGTGAAATCACAATCTTCCCTCGACATTCTCCCAACATGATTGCCAACATAGCTCTATAAATAGCGCAATAATCAATTTACAGGATAAAAGATGATCCATCATGTTTTGATGCGTCCTCGCATGAAATCCAATACGCAAGTGGAAGCATTAATAGATATCAAAGAGTCCTTAATGGATCAACATTGACAAAGGTAAATATTATGGCGATTTATCCATTTCAATCGAACCGTGAATCAACAAGACAAAGCGTTCATTACATTGACCAACATTTCCCTGCACTTTCCGCACTCTGGTGGAGGGGAAAACCACAATTGGCACTTATTAGCACATTAATAAGTGCCAATTGACGGTTTTTAGTGGGCCAGTGAGTTGGAAAACTGTATGGAATAATTGCAGGAGAGATATTCTTCCGGACCTCCTTCTTCGCCCTCCACGCCGCCGGAGGGTTGATTGCGAAGGCGAGAGATTAGCCGGAGGCTGAGAGAGGCGTCAGAGGGGAGGAAGATGGTGGGATAATTTATTTTCCATTGTGTAAGATTGCCACTTTCCCGCCCATGGCATTGTCTGCGGCACAGCCGTCGGGAAATCCTCACACGCCAACGAGTGGCGATACTTAAGCGGAATTGAATGAGCAAAAGGCGTCCAATCGGCGTGAGTACGGCGGGAAGCTCTTAGCCAATCCCAAAAGGCTCGCGACTCAGTCTTGGGTGAGTAAGAAAGACGGAATCCGCACTTCTGCGGCTCTTCGCCTTGTGAGAAACTCACGCGCGTCTCTCCTCCGCTCTGGCTTGTTTTGCCACAGAGAACTCCCACGGCTCTCGCGCGGGTGTCAGGGATCGGATTCGGTTGAGTGAGTGCATGTAAAGTGCGGGTGGTTGTTGGGACTCTCTAGTTCGGGGCTCAAAGTGCTGCCAACAGCCGTGCTGATCGGACGTGCTTGTGTGTTGTCTTGAAGGAGAGTTTGTGCGCGTGTTTCCGTGTGGAGGGCGAATATGAGTTTTCAATCAGTGGCCACCAAGTCAATGGCTACCACTCCATTCTCAATCAATGACATCCTCACGAGGAGCAACTCCTCGGCACAGTATCCCCTGGACCCTAGCTTTGACATCGCCAGTGATGGTGCAGTGAAGTGCTACAAGTTCCCACCCTGTGACCGGCCGCTCAGGGTCGCCACGGGGCTGATGCGGAGGCAGTCGGAGAGCCCGCCGTCCAAGACGAGCCGCGGCGGCTTCCAGACTCCGCCAGGCAGTCATTCCATCTACTTCAGCAACAACTGCCCGGCTCCCGTCGTCCGGCGGGGATCACTGGATTGCTTCCTCGTGGAGAGCGAGAAGCGGGATCAACTGTCTCCGGACGGGGATTGCGAGGAGGTCTACGCCAGTGGGGCGCAGATGAAACTCCTGGACGGCCGGATGGGACGCTTCGGCGGCAGAATGGACTCACCGCTCGATATGAGACGCTGCCCGGCCACAGATTCAGGTGAGCGCGAAGTCGCCACAACAACCGAATCAACAATTTACTTAGAAACTTCCACCGAAACCCCGATAATCACGACACACGCGCAAAATACATTAGCTAATGGCTTTTCATGGGCCTCTCGAAAGTACAATTTCACGGTTCACATTCGTGGGGAGAAGTGTTTTGCGGGTTATGGAAAGACCTCAAATGACTTTCTCGGTGGGTTTTTGGGAAGGAAAACTTTTAGCGTCTTGTCGTCAGCTAATAGACAAATTTACCAAGGATCCATTGGGGCTGCGCCAATTGACTTGCCGACTCATCGTTTTAGCGCTAAAAGCAAGACAAACACCTTCGCAACAAAAGTGTTGCTGGAAATTGACACTAAATTTGTTTCAAGAGCGATTTCTGCACCATTGTTTGGCGGAAATGACTCTCCAAATCTCCGCCACTCCCATTATTAATAGCATGCCAATTAGTGTAATTAGTTTGAAGGGTTGTCTGGCATGTCGACATCCACAGATGGAGACTCGCCACCGCCTCAGTTCAACATGGGCCTGCATCTGGAGGACAATCTCACCACGAGTCGCAAGAAGAGGTCTCGGGCGGCCTTCAGTCACGCCCAGGTGTTTGAGCTGGAGAGGAGATTCGCCCAGCAGCGCTACTTGTCCGGCCCCGAGCGATCCGAGCTGGCCAAGAACCTGCGACTCACGGAGACGCAGGTGAAGATCTGGTTCCAGAACCGACGGTACAAGACCAAGCGGAAACAGATTCAGCAACACGAGGCGGCCGTGCTCAATGCCACCAAGAGAGTTCCTGTGCAGGTTCTCGTGCGCGAGGACGGATCCTACGGACACATGCTCGTCGGGAACGGCCAATTGACGGGAACTCAGCCTCACTTTGCTGGCGGACTCGATCCGGCTCTCGTCAATATGTACAGACATCAGGTAAATGGTTAACTTAGAATACTTAGGACTAATTAGTCCGTATCTGTACTATTTTCCTCCTAAAATCGTAATGAAAAAGGGAAATTTCAGGCAATTTGTATCGACAAGTTTCGATAATTCCTTTAGAACAGTGTTGATAATCTTAAGAAGAGTTCATGAAATGAAAGAGAAATTCACGTTTTCAATTAGGATTTTAACAGATTATTTACAAGGAGTTGCTAATATTGGGGATTAAGTGTCATTTTTGGCTCAAAATGCAAATTCAGATTCCAAAAATCCTTTCTTTCTTTATTTTACACTTCCAAATTTATTTATTAACTAATTGTGCACAATTTTGAAAGAGTAAAAAGCGTATTTCTCACCTGAAAAGCTTGCAAACAAGACAACATTTGATCTTTAATCGGATATTTACGGTTTTACGCAAGGTTTTACAATGAAAGCAAGTGTGAAACTGGGAAAAACCTCCTGATTTTTGCACATAAAAGAATCTTTAATAATGCTGACGAAATTCTGTAGTTGAAAGTAGAGAAAACACCGTAAAATGTCCTTTAATCGTTCCAAATTCTTCTTAAACTTAATTTGAAATTCCCTTTTCAACCCATTTCAACACAGATTTATATGTTTTTCTTAACGTTTTCACAGAATATAATTCCTTTTTCAAGTCTCCGTACTCAAATAGAATTTATAAATGATTTCCGAACTGGTTGAAATAATTCATTCAACTCTCTAAAATCTATTTTCAAACCTAAAACTTCTCCCGACAAGACAATTTTACACCTAAAATATATTTTTCTCTTTCATTTTCCACTCTTTTTCTCTAAATCCCACACAGAATTCTCGACTTTGTCATTTTGGGCATATTTTTTTCAACGAAACCAATAATTTGCGGATAATATTTTTTCTATTTTAAATTCATCTGAGATTATCGATTTGTTTTAATAGAAAATTTTGGTTTTTTTGCAGATTCAGATGGCGTACGGAATGCCAATTCCTCCAGTTCCATTTCCCTACTTCTATCCATCGAAATTGAGCGCATCAGGAGCGGCTCTTGAGCAGCACAAGTTATCAATGAGGCTCTTTGACAAGCATCACGAACACATTTTGAATTACTCAAAGCGCGACGACGGGCGCCAATCCGGGTCGGCGACGCTGCCGCAGGAGCAGGAATCTGGCCAGCGGAGTGACAAACAGCCTCGGAAGACGTCGAACATCGAAGAGATGGACGTTGAGGCTGACAAGACGAAAGCCAGTGAGGCCACGGAGGCTCCGGAGGAGTGTGAGAACGTGGAGATTGACTAGGCGAGTCCTCAAGAATTCATTGTTTTAGAGTGTGCTGCTAATAAAATTGACGTCACAAAGATCGCAGTTGATTTTCCCGATTTTCCGAATGTGATGGTTGAGAAATGCGTCTTTGATGAGCATCTCAATCGGCCTGAATTTCTCTCTTGCGAAATTCATCTCAATTATATTCATCATCCATAAAGTGAATGAATAATCATAACACTAATAATCGTGCATAAGAGTTTTGGATGATTCTTAAGAATTTGGCAGAGAAATAATGATTCTTGTGCCAAATTCGACTAATAGTTAAATCACTTTGGAGTGTGTTAGAGCCACTTTGAGAGGCAGAGAAACTCAAGAGGCCTGTAAGTTATGTAATGACTCCCATTCTCAATTGATTTATAGTACACTTCCGATATCGCTTTTGCGTCTCACAGGCGAAATCCTTCGAGTTAACAACACTTTTTTCTTCTGAGTTGCTGTAAAATGCAATTCTCCACCCACTCCTCGTCATCCTTGTCTGGTGTGATTGCGGAAAATGTCTAATTGGATGGACAAGGGAAGAAAATTCAGTGAGTAGACAGTTCAACACAGATGGCTCTTGAGTAATTAAAACCTCAAATCATCCAAACAAATGGATTATATACAATACGAAAAAGATCAGATGAATTACGACATTTTTATGCTATGGCTTAAGCAAAACAATTCCAACCATTTAATACGGGAAAACAAGAAAATCATTATCGCTGTTTCGTAAAACTGTTTAAACAAATCTTCTAGTCTAGATTTATTGCACCGCTTCACAGATTTCATGTTTATATTGTCTCTCCTTACATTAATGTGTGAACTTCTCTTCGCGGCTGTCGATCAGGCGCGACTTTTGGTGTCAGGTGAGTCGCCGGGAAGACAGGTGAATTGTCAACTGAACTGCTCTTGTTGGAGGAATTTGACTTGCCGAGCAATTCAAGCATATTTGGCCCCCAAATTAGAGACATAATAGTTCGGGTAAGATGATCATCGCGCGCGCCAAAAAGAGTGAGAATAAACTCTTAAATGGCTCATCATTTGTTTAAAAGACTCTAGAATATTTTTGTAATTGTACCGAGTAGAGGTGGAAAAGTCTGTTGAGCACATGTTGAGTGAGTTGAAGGCTTTCAAGCTAAGTTCCTCTCGTCTCTCAAAATCCCAACACATCATTTGTGCCACAGTGTTTAAATCCGAGTGTTGGATGTCTTTTCCGCCACAATAACAAAAGTTTTCCAGAGGCGCTTCACATTTTGATGGGAGGGAAAGAGAGAGAGAGAGAGAAATGGGTGGAAATGAATTTGAGCATCTAATAAAAGAGCTGTTGTGGGATGATTAGAAAGGTTGCCAAACACTGGCAAACTCCTTCCGAAGACTTCATTGTTTTAATGGCGACCAAAAACCAAAATGTTATTCTTAGAAAAGCCATGTGTGATAACAATTTAACGGATATTAACTGTGCTAGAGTTTAAGTGAATTTCTGATCTCTTCGACTAACATGAAATCGAAGTGATGTAGAGAGATAAGTTTCACAATCTACTCACCACGAATTGCTGTGGGCGGGAGAACAAATTGTCTTTCCAAGAAGGAAACTCACGCATTTCGTCATCTTTTATTTTATTCTCCTTACTTAATAACACGCGGATTCGGCGGAAATTTTTCGAAACAGGAAACAAGGGGGAAAATCAGCGCGACTTCAGACTATTAATTTTGTGATTATCCCAATCATTTTCAATACAATCGGAACTTCTACGTGTCTTTCAACCTTGATCAGCTGAGAAAAAACCATGATTTTTCAAAAAAAAAATCATGCAAAAGATGTGATTTAAATTAACTAGCGTCCCTCAAACCAACTTTGCTGCCCTCTGACGGCGATATGTGCGAAGAAAATAATGGAATATTTGAGTATATTTAAATTTTTATTATAAATATTCAGAATATAATTAAATTGCAATTTGATTTATTTAAATAATTTGCCGAAAATAATTGATTTTCTGTTTATTTTGTAATTTTACTTGGAAAATAATCTTTTTTTTTATTTTATAATGAACCCGAGAACTCTGTTCGGAATTAGAGAAAGGGAGAAAAAAATTGTTTTTATTAAATCAATTTATAAGATAAAAAAAAATTAAAAGAATATTTTAGATCAGTTTGGAGAACATTTTTAGACATCATTTGAATGTGAATAAGAATTTTGCAAAGAAAATACATTCTGAGCGACTAAAGGACGAATACTTAAAAACAAAAATCTAAATCCGTGTTAAATACAATAAATAGAAGAAGATTTTGTAAAAAAAAAAAACGTATTTTGTGGGTGTAAAATGAGAAATTGTGGTAAACTTTAACAAAGAACTTATTAATACTGAACGATTAAAGGATACTTTACGGTTTTAGCTTTTGAGCAATTTTTCGTTTTTGCAAAAATTAGGAAATTTTTCAAGTGTCATAAATGTTTTTATCGTAAAACCCTGTGTAAAACCGTAAATATCCGATTGAAGATTAAGTATTTAAGCAATGTTTTCTATTCATTGCGATGTTTTCAAGCTTCCCAGCTCAGAAGTTCGTCTTCCAGCATTTCAAAATAGTGCACAAAAATTTTGTCATTAAATTACAATAATTCAAATACAATCAACCCCTTGAATTTGATTAAATCCATTGAGATTCTTCAAAAATCGTTAAGTGATTTTCCCCCTTGTTGATGAAGTTAAAGTTTAAGAATGAAAATATTCAAGAAATCTTGCCAATCCTTGGAAAGCTTAAGGATTCAAGTTGTTCCACTTGATTAACTTTCCTGAAGATTTCCCGAATATGTTCAATTGCTATTCAACTTGACGCAATCTCACCCTCTGCGGAAGCCCTCGAAGGCCTTCCACTGAGGCTATTGGTGTCTGAATGAGGGGTTCTGTCGACACAATGCTGCCACAATGAGAGAACAATACTCCAATTTTCTGACGTATGCTTAACTCACCTCTTTGAATTGTTCCGGGCATATTTTCACTTTTCCATCCTGACTTTCCGCTGGCAGAGCATATTATGCATGGCACACAAGGTGGAGACGAAGAAAGGGTTTATGGCTTGGCCAGATTGGTGTCATCGGATTTCGAAAGGAGACTCTAAAACTGGGTTGAAACCCAATACTTTTGTTGATATGCATTCTGTGCACATTTTAATAAACTCTTGAGACAAATTACGAGGAATTTGAGTAACCTCTCAGTGCATTTTGGTGAAAAGTCACCCTTATTTCTCACTGAAAGACTTCTTTTCCTATTTCTTCAAATGTAAATAAACATTTTGGTTCTCGAGACAGTCGGTGGTTGTCGTGTTTCTTTGGGATTGTTTACTCAATATAATTCAATTAATGTTTTCGTAATTATCACATAAACAGTGAACATATTAAAACT
Organism: Phlebotomus argentipes; assembly: GCF_947086385.1. NCBI lineage: Eukaryota > Metazoa > Arthropoda > Insecta > Diptera > Psychodidae > Phlebotomus > Phlebotomus argentipes. The sequence goes on from NW_026776174.1 coordinate 7,494,252, forward strand.
GTTTAGATATTTAATTGCGCTCCGTGGAAGAAAGGCCCAACATATTTTGAGTTATAACAAAAGTATTGCTGTGAATTTATTATGCCTATATATGTGATTACTGTTGAGAGACATTTCATTTCTTTACGACAAGTGGGCAAAGGAGCACCGCATCTCGACGATGCCATACAATTCATCGACTCCTGTTTATACCCTTAAGCACTACTTCACTCATGTTGTACATGAAGTACATAAATCGCTGCGTAATAAATCCATTTTGTTTTGAGAATTCGCTCTCGAGATAAATTACGGCCTCCTTAAGAGGCATTTGTGCGCCATTGAAGTGATGCCACCTCGCAGTCCAGAAGGTTACCAAGTCTCCAATGCGTCGCTTTTTGTGCACAAGTCCTAAGTAGTTGATATTAAGCTTCTAGAATCACTTGGTGACTGTTTAACATCGGCTATAATGTAAATAAAATCACTTGGCGCGATGTGAAAGGGAAATTTGTATGGAGATGAAAAATGTGTCCGATACTTAAGAGCTACTCTTCTCAAGACATCGCCATCAGTGTCTCCAGCCTTTCGGGAGAGACGCTCAAAAGGCCAAAAAGCCACTCTCATTGAGACCTCAAGGACAGACATATTGAGGTGGCAATTTGTTCCAACTTAATTATCACTCTGAAGTTTATCAGGGGAAATTTGAAAATGTTAAGAGATTTCGGCGCTGACGCTAAAGTGTGTGGGAATATTTATTTAAACTGTCTATATTTTATGGTGGCTCATGAAAATTGCCTTCAAAGCATCTTTTGAACCATCCAGAGAGTGTATTGTAGACGAATTTTATTAATCAATCGATAGCGCAAATTTTTATGTACTTCGTCTTCGGCTAAAGAGTCTGGTGGCAGAAGAGCTCTGATCGGAAAGAAAATTGACGAGCCGAAGAGCACTTCAGAAGCAGATGATGGTACTTGAGTCATTAAATTTTGCTCCGATTCCTTCTTTCCTACACTATTTTTTTACACACAGCAGACAGCCAAAAATACATAGAGTTTGTAGGTCAGAATTAAATCTATTACTATTATTATCATGAGAAAACCCATGGACTTGATTAGCCGCAGAATTTATATTTAGGGCAATCTTTAGGCGTTCCCCAGTAAAAACACAATCCAGTGTCCACCGTTTGTCCATCGATTTTCCACAGTGCTGCCCTAGAGCCAAACAGATGCTCTGCAGGATTCCTTCAGGAAATGTCACACATTTTACCTTCAATATTGTAGAAATTAGCCCCAGAGAAGCGTATATTTACAGTTTTCCGAGGACTTTACACTGTTATCCTTAGCCAGGATAAAAATTTTGACAATACAGATATATTTTGTGAAAAAGATTTTCCAAAAATGGACTGATTTCGATGCGAAAAGTACTTTTTCCCTCTTTCTACTAATTCTATACCGTGGAAGCATCTTTGCACCTCGCTCTATAATATAAAAGACGTGCAAAAGGACCATTATATGAAATATGTGTGTAAATTCTGTCCACTTTGTGGATCACAGCGCCACCTGATAAAATTGGTTTAAATCGTGCCATATTCAAATTACAAATACAAAATAGTTTGTGCTGGATTTTCAATGGATTTTTCTGTGGGAATCCCGCAGGAATATCCATTAAAAATCCATCGTTTTATATACTTTTCGTGCTTGAAGGAACTTCCAATGATTTTTCTGCAGAATAATTGCGAGAAAATATAATAAAAATCAATAGGAATTGGGTCTCTTATCAAGTCTGTTATGTGGGCTTAAGAAGTGTGGAAAAATTGTGGATTTTCCTGCAGGAAAACAGCGAACACGGTCCATCACGTTTTAGTGTAAAAAATCCACTGTGAATCTTTAGTGGATTTTCCATGGAAAATCCTTCAGGACATGAGGAATTGTCCGGTAGGAATCCAGCGGGATTCCATCAGAACTATTTTTACTGGGTCATGGAGACTAATTTCTAGAAACCATATTAAAATCGCACAATATAGAAGTGCAATTGGGAAGACTTTCAAGTCTTGGCTTGAAATCACGGACGTAGAATTAATTTAGAGTTCATTTGATCTGATTGTGATGGGCGTGAAGTATTAATAAAGCTGAAATGTTCAAACTCGCGTGAGAAATGATGGAAAATGGTAACAAACGCTCACGTGTTACAGAAATAATTATATCTTTCATCACAGGAATGTTAATATATTCTAATAGCGCCTGACCAAATCATATAAAATGTAATTAGTGTAATAGTGCACAATTATATTTTCACGGAGTTCGTTTAAACAAGGAAACTTAAATATAAACAAGACGCGCGAACTCTTAGCAAGACTGTATATGTTTGAACAATCTACGTGGAAGAGACTCAACATTTTATGAAGACGGAGTTGATTTTATGCACTTTGGGCGTTATAGAGCAGAAGGAGTTGAGTAAATAAACAGGGTTTTCCGCTCGATGCCTGCCACGGAGCTGTGCAATGCCCGGAAAACCGCCTCGCCAGTGAGAAATGGCTGAGAAAGTACTGTCAAAATGGAAGATGGTAGGTTTGTCTTTCAACTGGAAAAGTCGATATTCACGGCGTTTGTTTGTGTGTTCAGCATTCCGGAGCTAAATCGGGGCGCAGGATTCTCGACTGCTGAGCAGTTAAAAGAGTTTTCAGCTGCGGCTCAATTGTTTATGAGGCCGTCATCAACAGATACGTATTATGCTTAGTGCTGAGATAATAAAACTCCATCCTCAAGTAATTGGTTCTTCTCCATCAAATTGATATTCATCTCCATTCCCGCACCTCTAATCGGGGTCACGAGGAGAGAGAAAGAGAGCTTTCGCGCGACATAATTGAAGAAGTTCCTCAGCTGAAAAATGTGATAAATGGCCTTTTTGCCTCTGGAATTGAAGAATTTCCCATTGAGCTTCAAAGTGTACATAAAAGAGATAAATGAAATTGGGAGAAAATTCTTCTTTTCACTCAGGAAACTCGTGCGGTGGGAGTGAAAAGGAGGGGAAAATGATTGCAGGGAGCGAGAGTTGTATGGCAAAGATTACAGGAAAATTGCTCGTTAGTTAAGTCTTTCTTAAAAGACGACGGTAATTTGCCGGTAAAAATCAAGAGACCTTTCAAAGCGTGAAAAGGAAATAAAGTTTTCTCGTGAATGCGAGCTGCTTTCCCTCCCACGGCGTGCTCCATCCGCCTACCACCCAAATTGCCTCTCATCCTTCCCGCCCATGGACGACTTTTCCGCTCCAGAGTGAAGGGACTGTGGCACACTGGGTCGCTATTTCTTCTCCAATACATAAATATTTATGTGCGAATCTTGTAAATAATTCTCCTCCGGTTTTCCTATTGAGACGCTCCACCAAAATCTCCTTCTCCCTTCGTCATCACTCATAATTCACTGGCGCGTCTCACTTTTCCTGTGCTGGCTAATCATGGACACAGAGAAAGTGCTGCTTCAGCAAAGGTGACTCTCTGTGACTCAATTGTCATTCTGTGGCTAAGAGAAACACTTGAGAGTCGCTCACACATTGCCTATTTTGTTACAGAAACAACAGAAATTGAGGAAATGCATTTTAAAATGTCACTTCGAAGTTTAGGGCCAAAAATGTTTTCAGTTTCAAGTTTCGAGTTAAGAAATTGTAGAGGAATAATTTATTTGTCAAATAATTCTCGAATAATAGATAATAAAATATTTCTTGGCATATTCGTGACTTTCAAAATTAAGTTAAAATCTAACAAATTCAGTTTATGAACTCTTATTTCGAAGGGCGAATAAAAAAATGTCCCAAAATGCAGTCAAAGACTTAAAAAAAATTTTTGATTACCAAGATTTTCTTAAAATGTTCTTCGACTTTGAATAAATCTAATATTTGTCATATCTTTTAATTTATTCACTTGAAAACTTTGAAGAAATGCCATGAAAAGTATGAGAAATTAATTTTTAGAACTTGTTTGGATAAAATGTACTCAAAATCTATTAAAAGTCGACTTTGGAAAGTAATATTTTCAGTATTTCTATTAACTTTGCCATATTTCAATCAAAAATTCCAATAAATACCAATAAAATCAACTGAAAAATTCAGAAAATTATGATTTCTGAGCAATATTAGCACTTTAACGAACTATTCGAAAGTGTTTTGATGTAAATTAGGCAAATTTCGCAGTGATAATTACGCTATATTTTCCAGTCTTTCTCTTGAAGAATGACGATATTGACTTTTCATAGTTTTTCATTCACACGTCGATTCAAATACTATATTTTCTACGAAATCTATGAGCGGAAACGTGAAAAATGCTTTAATTTTGAAGGAAATCTTTATTGTTGGCATAAAATAGTAAAAATTACTCTAATATCCCTGCCTAAATGTTATATAATTCCGTGTATTAGTATTTATTTAATAAGTATAATAAATATTCAAAATTTTGCCCAGCGGAATAAAACTTCGAACCACCAATGAATGATTCACACCCTTCGAAGACACAATTCTTCTTTTCGGACGTGCAATGGCGTCTTGGATAAGAGAAAATATCATTTTAGTACTCGCAATTGACGCAATTGTCTCATCCTGACCCCTGGTGGAGAGTGGATGTCTAGAGAAAAGCATGGAATGAATTCAAAATTGGTTCGTCTTATCCATCATCAGTCAATCCAGATTGAGAGCAATGAATTTATGCCGCTTCAGCCAAGACAACTCACCCACATATGACGAAACTGTGCGCCCAAAGAAGCACTGTTTACGATATTGCTTTTTAAAACCCATAAATCACACATAAAGGCAATAAAAATATGGCGTGAACACAAAATTAATCGTAATTTTGCCTCATTTTTTACGGTTTTCCTCATCCACACACTTCAACATTGTGCATAGATAGTTTTCGTTCGGTGAATTACACTCTGTCGTATCTGGAAATGGAAATCACACGCCGAACTGAATACAAATCGTCAACACAGCCAACGGGCAAATTGTTTTTTCCTCGATTCCTTTTGCATTTCATTTCAAATATCTGAAAATACGCGGATATCCAGATAAAAAACATTCATCTCAGCTTCAAAAGCCTCACAAATTAAATTTTTTTTTCACTTCACAGAAAGGAAGAGAATCTCTGCAAATTCGACCAAGAAACTCCACGATAAATAATTGCCTTCACCGCAACAAAGTCATAAAGTTGCCAACTTTAGTGAGACGCGCTGTCAATTGGAGACATTTTCTGCGGGTTCCTCATAAAAAGCCAAAGTCAAGTGGGTGGAAAAATCCTGAGGTTAAAAGTGTTATAAAAAAAGAACGCACATTCGAATTGATGCACAATTCTGAGAAAATCAATCGCATTTGAGTAATTAAATTTTATTTCTACGTGAAATCATTTCTCACTTTATTTATACAGTCTCTTTCTAAATGAATAATTTAATTAACATACATACAATACATACAATTAGACGTAACACTTTATATAAGTCATTTCTTCTTCTTTTTTCTCCTTTTCTTATTCCGACTTCTTACCTCTTCCTCTGTCCGAGATATGTACAATAATTAGAATCAAAACTTTCACAATTTCATCCAATTTTCTCCTCCTGTGCACTGAATTTTAGTGACTTTTCGATCGATTAAAGTTTTCACCGCATTTCCAAACAGAAGCATTGCAATTATTTTTGAACTCTTGATGGATTATTGTCAATTTATCAAAAATTCACCAATTGAAATCTCCAATTTTGAGAAAAATCCAACTGATTTATGAATACATGATGAATTTTGTGGGGTTTCTAACTGTCTTTCTGCCACTGAAAGTGCTCAAATACTGATTGTTTTTTTTTAGCTTACAGATCATAATTAAATAGTTCATTTGGCAATTCTTCCTCATCAATGAAGTGCTTTAAGGATGTTTTAAAGTCAAATAAGAAGAGTGAAATATATAACAAATAATTCAAATATCTCTTTAACTACCGTAGAATTCATGTTTATGGCGCGCTTAAGAAGTTGTTTTCAAATTCAAACAAACACAGATACAATAAGAGAAGAGCACAGAATTATATTGGAAATTTTGCACATTCAGTGGAGATAATTGATTTCCCATATATTGCACTTGTTATTACCCCCTTTTCGATTGGAAAATTAAAACATGAAGAACTTTGTATATAAAATTGTCTCTATTCACACTGTTTTGAGTAATGAGAATGTCATGCTATATAAAATTCTACACTGAGATCTTCACAAAATACAATAAACTTCTTCGATATTATATTCATTCAAGTTACATTTATCATTTAGAGATTATTTACAGCACTGGTTCTTTTTCTAAAAATTTGATGGATTCCTTAAATATCATTACAATTTCTACTCTTTCTCTCTTCACTTTCTTTATTATCCGCCACGGGAAAATGACACCGTGAGCATATTTGCTCATTTCTGAGGACTCGCGTCGCCCTCGTCGTGGACAGTTTTCTTCTTCAGGATGCCCAAGTCGTTGACATTTTCTAGGAAACTCTTGTGCGACGACAGAACTTTCACCGTCTCCACGTCCTTCTTCAGCTCCTCCATGTCGCGCTTCAGCTTCGCTCGGCGGTTCTGGAACCACGTGATCACCTGCGGGGGGAAAAGAGGACTTTTAATAAATCATTCCGACGCACACAAGGGGGAGATATTGTCGAGAGAAGTGATGTACAGCTCAGAAGGAGTATTTTGAAGTGAAATTGCATGAATAACTTCAATATTATGCGTTCAAGAGTCACTTTCAAAAGAAATTGACGGATTATTTAGAGAAGAAGTTCTGTTTTTTACATTTTTCTAGGTTATGTTATGAATTTGAGACACATTTTGTCACTTAATAACCTCCAAAATCATTATTTCCTGCGTCTAAGTTGATTTTACTTGCATTTGCTGGCACAAAAATCATTAAATCAGAGGAAAATCACAAGATTTCATTACTAAACTGTCTTAATTAAGCTAAAATTGATCATAACCTCTGAAATACCTTAAAATTGCTCTAACATAACCTTAAAAGGATGCAAAATTGTCTGTTTTAAGATCTGTTCAATTGATTTTCTACTATAGAAAACAAATTTCAGCTCAGTATCAATTTATTTTTCAATAAAAGATTCCAAAAAGGGTTTTTCCCGATGTAATTTTGAGGTTATGTTTCAAAGTGCATGCAAAAGAGCGAAAATTGCGTCTTTCTAGGACAAAGAATGCCTAAATTTGAGGTTATTATTGTTTCAGGATACAAAATTGTCTATTTTAAGCAATGTTTGACTGGATTTTTTAAAGATTTTCTACTCTAAAATAGAAAATTTATGCTTAAAATATTTTAAAAACCTTTTTTTGAGGTAATTTCTAGGTTATGTTCCAAAGTAAAATTAAATCACATCAAAATATTCACTGGAAACCTCAAATATTTCTTAAATACTGTTTCTCTGTGAGTTTTAAGGGTAATTCAAGTGAAAATGGCGACAAAGACTCTTTAAATTTGAGGTTATGATACTTTCAAAGGTTAAAAAACACTATAAAGTTTCCAAAACAGGAGCAGAAAATAGGGAAAAGGCATGTTTTAAGCACAGAAAATGTTCTAGAAGTGTTTGTGATTTTCCCACGGGAATTGTGGTGTACAGTTCAGCTGTATTATCTCCGCCTTTGGGGCACAAATGCGCGCTTCCAGGGCTGAGTCATCGTGACACTCACCTGAGCATTGGAGAGTCCCAGGGCGGCGGCAATCTCATCGCGGTCGGCCGGCGACAGGTATTTCTGGTACAGAAATCTCTTCTCCAGCTCAAAGATTTGGTGATTTGTGAACGCCGTCCGTGATTTACGCTTCTTTTTTGGCTGTGGCCGCGAGGCAAATAAATTTAAATGCGATTGATCTACAAAAAAAGATAAAAGTGTTCAACATTTTATTTTTCCAACACTATAAAAGAGGTGAGAAATTATCTGTGCGGCTTCCGAAATAATGGATTGATGTTATTATGATGCCGGGAGATTAGTAAATAAGACAACAGAGTCGCACTCGTGTTCGTGGTGCGGAAGAAACGCGCGTCGGGGTGAATAAATAACGAGAAAAAATGTGAATTTGTAAGTTTATGCGTAGATCTTCCTGAAAAGTTATTTTCACGTCCTCGTTAAAAACACTTTTGGCCGGTATTTGTGGGAATAAAACTTTGCTCAGCCACCAATTCGCCCTAAGAAGCCGGAATTGAGTGATTGAAGACGAGGCGCTGCGTCGGTAACGAGAAGAGGAGCGCAATAAAAGGCATGCAGAGTCCAAAATATCAGTGATAGATGGAAATATCTTGAGAGACAAATTGAGATTTAACACTTTTATACGTCCAGATTACTAATTATAGTTCTCATCCATTCACTATCATCCACCAAACCCGAAAGAGATTTACAATAATGAAGAGTCGTTCCGACAAAAAAGGCCCAATAAATTCGGAAAAACTGAATAAAAATAATGGTGTCTGGTCGTTTTTGTTGTTGCCACTTTAATTAATATTTTTCAAATACAACACAAATGAGATTCCCAGCATCATTTCTTTCCATCTCTATAAGTCTTGTCATCGTAAATTGGACACTTTAGCAGCCAAGCCGACCATCATATTTACATACAATTAATTCATCGAAAAATGCTACCGCCAGTTCCGATTATTCTCTCTCCACCTCTTTGGCCCCCCAATAAAATCTCCCAATGTGGTAATAATTTTTTTGTCAAGACTTTTTGCTTTGCTGGAAACACAATTCGACTTAGAAAAAGAGGAAGAGAAGATGCTTTGAATCGCCTTTCTTTGGCGCCTTTTCCTATTATAACCTAAAAACAACCGTTTTTAATGCTTTCTAGATCACAAAATCATCTCAAAATCGCTAATTCAGAGGTAAAATGGCACAGAAAATTGTTTAAATAAACATTTTCCAAGTCCAAGTGTCTATTTTTGAGGTTATGTTTAATATTTGCACAATTTGTAGTGTTTCTTGTCATTAAACCCTCAGAAAATCAACGTTTTTCGCGTAGAAATGCTTTATTTTACCAATTATTAGCGATCTTTTGCACTTCAGCATAAAAAAGTATGTTTTAGATTGTTCTTGATTCGTTACATAATCTAGAAAAGCAATATATTATGATGACTTTTGGTGCAAAAATCAAAAGGAAATCAAAGAAAAGCAATCAAGAAAGGAATATAATATGCTTTTGAACACTTCCAACTTCCCATAATACTTCTGCTGAGCTGTACACCACTTCTGGGTGTATTATCTCCCCCTTGACTTAGAAATTGACTCCACAATTTCGTAGTTTTCCGATCAAATTCGCTGATCTCATCCGTCTTGGCGGTCATAATTCACCAATTGACGGGGAAAAGGATTAAAGACGAAGGGTCTCATGTGTGCCTGATGTGCGGTTGATATCCGGTCGAGTGTTCAAACAAATTACAATGGTTGCGAGACGATCATTTAGGTTACACATGTCATCGGAATCACTGATCATTAGGGGTTTTTTCTTCTCCTCATCAGTGACTGTTAGAATGCTAACTGATTATCTCTCTAAACAGATGTGAATGGGAGTCTCTTTTTTTCCTTTTGGCGGGACAAAAAAAAAACGCCGAATTCCATACAGAGTGCGAACACAAGTTGTGCTTGAAGATCGCGCAAAGAGTCAAGTTAACCAGTTAAATTAGTTTTTGTGGTTTTGGGAATTTTTATTTTTGAACACCTTTTTTGCCAGCTTCGCGCACTCAGCGGTGCACCATTGGCTCGTTTTTCCCGCATTTTCGCTAATTGGGAAGTATTATCGTTCACAGAGAGACAGAGATAGGCGATACAGTGGAAGCTTTATTGCCTATAATTGTCCTAATTCCATGGCCAACATTTACACTCTGTCTGACTTAAGATTCAACGCTGGCGAAATTGCAAGGTTGAATTCTATCCTCGATTTATATCGCGCATATCAACTAATTGCACCAAATCAAGAATCATCGACTTCGCATATGATTATTGGGTGTAATTCGTTCATTATCATTGTCCATAATGACCGTTTCAATTGCGCCGCGCGGAACCCATTAAGAGCCCGCAACTCTCGCGGGAATTCTCCCGACGCCCGGTGGAATCAATTAATTAATCGTCCAAAATCAATTTGGACATGAGTCGCGACCCGACGGTAAATGAGAGTGTTTTCCACAGCGTTAACCCTTCTTCGGCCTGCGCACATCGCGCCCCATTCATTCAAATGTATACCTGCGACGTGACGTTGTACAAAAATTCGATCGCGCGATGCGGAGATCAAACGCGCCGCCGGCCGGCGGAACTCTTTGATCGGCAACACTAGAGGCCACGCCTCTCGCGAGATGGCGCTCTCTCGCGCGGCTACCGCGGCCGCGAAGTTGCTGGCAAAGCGGAGACGAAGAAGACCGCCGCTGCAGTCTCGCTGGACGCGCGATCGCGGATCGCGCGGGGTCACTTGGATTGGGAGTGCAGACGCGACCATTCCCATGGTGACGAATCGGAACTGTGCTGTGTCGAGTGACAAATGCGCTTGACCGCCATTTCTAGGCCATCGTCATGACGAATGACACGCGTGAGTGAAGCATTTCGGGGTTGATATGACACACACACACATATTTATTAATTGATGTTCTCCAGCAATTACCGTGAATAGTTTGGAGAAGAGCATTCGAACCTCCCCGTATTATTTCGCCGTGAATTAGTAATATTCAACATTATCTAAAGGATCTAAGACGAGGCTCGTTTGCCTACCTATTATTAGACTTGATTGGTAGAAGTCAAGAATATTCAGGACGAGTTAATTCTGTGATTACGAGCGCAAATTCGGTACGCATGTACTCGTTTACTCAGGGTTTAAAGACCTGTAAACTAGTCGATTTTAGAGGAAAATTAATTCCGAGTAAAATTGAAGGATATTCAAAAATAAATATATTTATTACAGTGACTCCAAATTAAATAGAGCCACCCAGGGCTCTGAAACATATCGAAGTGCCGCGAATTTTCACGTGGAGCTAGAGGTCTAAAATGTTCCTCCAATCTTCATTCATTAATAAGTAATTATCATGCCGAGTTTGGAAACATTCGGTCTAATCCTTGATCCGTTTATGACACTAAAATCGAATCTTTGCAGAAACGATTCTCCAAATTAAATAGAACCATCTGAGTAACATTTGAATTTTTTCCACTTATGTATGTTTTCTGTTCATAATGTGGTTTAAATATATTCGGGATGTCTTCAGGATAATTGTCCTGTTGGATTTACCATTTATTATATCGATTTTAGAACTGTTTGATATGAAAATTTGATTAAGTTAGGTTTTTCGGCCGCGCAACAAAGGACATTTAATCAAGGACATAGCTAGAAGGACCTCTTATCCCAGAAAGAGAATTTGGAGAGCAATTGACCACGTAAAAATTCTATTTCGCGAAAAAAGTATCACAAATAATTTTTTTGTGACGAATTGTTCAGATTTTTAAGGCGAATTCCGTCATTTTTCCTTCTCAGATCCATTAGAAATTATTTCCTACAGTACCTTTAATCCTCTGACGATAATATGTGTCAAAAATATTCAATATTTAAATTATGATTGCATTAACATTAAAAATATATTGATTTTCCGCTGGCTTAACACCTTTTGAGCAATATTTCTGTGATATTTCAGAAATCCAAACACTCATTTAAGACCAAAATTCTTCAATTTTTAAATTGAAATCTCTAATAGTCTTATGAAAAGAAAACTATTATTCAACCCTTATATTTGGTTCTTAAAAAATGGCGGTTGTAACGATAATCGCGACAGTATTTTGTCACATAAACTCCAATAAACTGGGTAAGTTAACTTCTCTGTTGAGCGATTGGCGGAGAAGTGAGACTGCTAAGAAAATGCTCGGAGAAAAGCGGGAAGAGTGGAAAGTCAGCAGCTCTGGACGATCGGCAATATGTCATCGAGTTGAGGCAAATCGCCCCTCGCTGAAGAACCCATTTTTCATCCAAACACACAACACTGAATAGAAGTTATATGGGTGTTGTAATAAATGCGACAAAATGCCTCTCCCCCAGGATAATACACACTTATGGCCACTTATTTGAATAACTAAAATCATAAGGCAACATTAAAAGATCATGCTCGGGAAATTATCTTCGTTACATTCGGCTGAAAGAAGGGGAAGAAGTAAGTGTGTTTCTTAGGGGGAATCGGAGAATGAAGAAAACTTGACGAATGGTGGCATCACAATTATTTTGATTATGTCATGGAGATTGTGGTTATGTTGAGAATGTCCGAATGTCCCGCCTTAGATGTGTCCCTTCCTTCTCACTTTGGCTCTGTTTTTTTTTTCTTTCAATAAAAATCAATTTTCTACAAAAGTTAGCGGTCTCATTATGTCCCATTATGTCGTCATTCTCTTATGAACAATACAAAAATCCTCATCCATTGAGATGGACACAAAAGGATCTTAACTTATTGTATCTCTTACACTTCATCTCCTTTCATCTTGCTCAACTGCAGCCACAAACTTCGATGTTAGCGTCTTTTGAGGTGTTTTTTTTCACCTTCATTCACACATGGACAAAACGCAAGAACCCATGAAGATCAGTTTTTTCCTTGTCTCCACGTCAAAACACAAAATACAGATATCAAGCCAGATGACGCTTTATTCACCACAGAAGAACAGAGAAAAAAACTACCTCCAATTAAGCAATCTTCATCAGGGTGGAAAAAATTGTGATTCTTTTAGTGTCAATCTGGCTGATTGTCTGATATGAAAAACCAATTGCATGGAGCCAATGAATGAGCGCGGAGAAAACGGCGTTGAAAATTCTGCTGCATTGATTTTAGGCTTGAGTTGCCACATTAAATTAAACCATTCTGTTGGTTCTTTCAAAATGTCTCCCAATCTGTCACGTTGAGTGTGTCCAAAACAGCCAAATATATTAATAATGTAATTGAATTGACGACAAAAATACCATGCAATCGCCGAAGCCGCCTATTTATTATCAAACATCGCGCATATTCCCTTCTCAAGATGCGGGATCACGGAGTGACTCTAAATTCCACGGTGTTGCTGTACAAAAGTCGAACCGCATTCGCCCATGAGAGACTGAATGGGCGCTGCTCAATTAATCGTTCGGGGCACCCAAATGTGTTGCTCAAATTACTTTTACATCCCTTCATTGCCACTTGCATAGAAGCCGAGGGCTGAATTCGGCGTGTTCGCCTGTCTTGAGTAAGCTGTGTGGTCCAATTAATTCCTAACAGTTGGAGACCAAATTCACACATAAGAAGTTGATGAAGTTGTAAATGCACCCAGGTATAAGTCCACACCGAATTTCTTTGTAGAACGCCCATGACGGGAGGAAAAAAGGGCTTTTCGGCGAGGAAGACGCCGAGATGAGAGAGGAGGAAAAGGTGAAATTGGTACCTTTTTGTCACGCCTCTATTGCAGCACATTTTGTGGACAACAACACTTGTTCCCTGGGCCCGACGATACTGCACCAAATGGGCCCGAAGTATCTCATTAGATCTTCCGACAACACAACACATGATCTGGCGCTTTATCCCCACGTGTCCCAATCTATAGCTTCTAAATTCATACAATTAGGCATCCTTCATTGTGGGGAGATGCACGTTCTTCGGAATAATTACACACTCCAACCATTGGGATCAATAGAAACCGCATCGTGTGACAATAGATAGTGTAATTTTCCTCAAGCGTGTGCCAATTTATTATTACAATCATTCCTCGTGTGCATCTATTATACCACACACCGTCTCTATAATAGAGGTAAAAGAACTTAAACCCACCCATGCTTTAGTTTTTCACCATACAAAAAAATTGCAAGCGCTTTATTGTCGCTCTTTCTCGAGAGAAAGATTTTCCCGCTCAAAATTTAACACAGGGAAACAAGGGGGAAATAATATGGCTAAACTGTGTAAACACAGTTCTGGAAGAATCACAGACACTTCCAGAACATTGTCTGTGCTTAAAACATGCTTTTTCCTTATTTTTCAACCACCTAAAGTATCATAACCTTAAATTCAGATCGTAATTGTCATAAAAAGACTAAATTTTTACTTGCATTTCCATGAAAAAGCTTACAGAGAAACAGTATTTGAGAAATATTTGAAGTTTCCAGTGAATATTTTGATGTTATTCAATGAAATTTCAAACATAACCTCAAAATTGCATTGAGATATCTAAAAGAATCCTCGAAAGAAGCTTATTTGAAATCTTTTGAAGGAAAGATTGGGGAATTAAGCTCAAATTTGCTATTTAGAGTAGAAAATCCATAAGAAATTCAATCAAACAGTGCCTAAAATAGACAATTTTGTATCCTGAAACAATGTTTTAGAGGATAAAGTATAATAACCTCAAAGTTATAAATCAATTTTGACGTGATTAATTCGTTATAAACCGGAAAAGAGTTGAAATTTGCTATTTTAGAGTAGAAAATCAATCAAACAATGCTTAAAATAGAGAATTTTGTATCCTGTAACAATATTTTAGAGGTTATGATCAAATTTAACCCAGTAAACATAGTGTAACATTTAATCACAAACAAAGAATTTAATCACTAAATTTTAGATCATTAACTTGCTCTTTAACGCCAAAAATGATCTCCTCCTTGAGGAAAAGATGATTCATTTTCTCGCTAAGAAATATTGCTAAAATTAATTGAATTTGGGTCACACGATAATTTGCGATTTACATGAATTATGTAAAGGTTCGTAAAGCACATGATTCACTCCAATAAAATTTGTGCGTGAATATTTTGTGCCGTTAGTAATAATTTTCCGAATCAGACCAAACGATAAGGTGTCATAAAAATTCTTCAAATCAGAGGAGAGAAAATTGCGTTCTCAATTTAAATTTCGCGCTTCGTTTGGTCGTGATTAGAAGGAAAAGTCCGTGATTAGCACAATTTGATGTCTATAACAATGAGGAATACGATGATATTGTACGTAATTGCAGCTCTCATTAAACGATATGCCGACTTCTTGTAATATTGAATCGTTGAAATTCAACAATAGATCAATTATATTTAAAGAAAGGCATCCCATTCGCATATGTAATCGAAACGCTCTACCACTTTTCTACATACGCGCGCCGTCTTATTTTGCATATGCCTGTAATTCGACAATGCGCGTGTTTTCTAAATTTGATTTCAATATCTTCGTTAATAGCATCCGAGCAGGACAGTGAGACGAGAGAGAGTGAGAGAGAGAGGGAGAAGTGAATCTTATTTGAGCGATACAAATGATTCTCGTATCAGATTTCAAGCGGCGGAAATAGATGAAGTGGGTAGTTCTTGTGAGTGAATACCCAACTATTAATTCACACCTATGAATATCAATGGAAATTCCGACTCTCTGGCCATAACTCGCCGTGTACAAAAGGCATCTTAATATGCCTCCTTGGCGGTGTGCACAAATGGAACAATGTGGATTTTTTTCCACCTTCTTCTCTTCGCTTCCCAAAATATATTTGTGAAATAAAGCGCCCTAATGCAGCAAACAAATAAAATGTGTATTTATAAATTAGGGGGTTAGTTCGCCTTCCCTCTCTAATTGTATTTGCCGTCGTGGCCCAAAATAAAAGATCGAGAGAGAGAGAGAGAGAGAGACGGCGAGGCAAATGTATTTTGTATTGTACTTTTTAGATATCCCCACATAAGAAAGCGATATAATGGCTTAAAATAATATTTGACTGTGTGTTTATGTTGTATTAATGACAATAATAAAAATGTTTTGATTGGGGGTTTCGCTCACCCATTTTCTACTATCGCAGTAACAATGTTTTGTCGGTGAAGGCATTTCTTCGCTTTCCTTAATTATACGTGTTCACATGATATGTATATGTCGATCCTGTCGACCAGAGAGAGGGTCAGTTGGCAATGATTGAAGTGCTTTTGCCTCTCAAACACCCAATATTACATATGGGATGTGCACAAGGATCCCTAAATGTGGTTTTCCACTCACACACTCAGTCCTCCTCCTTTTTTATTAAGTTTGATGATGAGTACTGAATCGATGATGGGCTGTGCATTTTGTGGTAAATATAATTTTATGGTTCAGTCGCTGACGACCCGCGAATAAGACTTCTTTTTTTTAGGGGAAACATTAAAAGTTTCACACCCATCGCCTACACGCAATACATTTTATCCCGCCAATAAAAAAAAACTCGTATTTTTCATTAGAGAATTCAAGGAATGAAGTCTATCAATTTCGCGCGCATTCTTGTAATATGACGGAATTGTCTACAATGTTGCTGAATTGCAGATTCATTGAACACCGAGAGCACTTGACGATGAACAATCGCCGACTATTTACACGAGAAACACATAGGAAAAGTTTCAAATGATTTTTCCACAATTTGCCGATATAATTTCGATACACGCACCGACTCAGATTTAAACCACAAATCCTGAAAAGAAGGGCAAAAGAAAATACTCCATTGTACCGCATGGCATGATGAGGGTAAATTATAATATTATATGCTGTAATTACTGTTCCTACATATTTACATCCCAGCTAATGTACATACAAATTGACCAAGAATCCTATTTAGCATGTAAAGCCGCTCTGCTATGTATATCGACTAAGCATATCGATACACGCAATTCGCATGCCTATCAATTTAGCCAACTTGAATAAACACTTGTCGGGAAATTTTGCAGAATCAAATTTTACAGAGAAACTTTCACACCGTAATTTGTCAAGGCGTGAATACAAAGTGAGGAAAAATGAGGGTTTTTTTCCAATTTTTGCAATAATAAAATTTGTACATAGATATACAGGTCGTTGCAACTTTACAGATTTCGTATTTCAGTCCGTAAAAGTTATGAATTTGAGTTGCAACTTTAGGCTTTTCCCACCAATAAAATTATGAACGAAAAGGCGTTGCAACGTTCAGTAAAGAGTTTATTTAATATGAATTTAAGCTATCAAACGCGAAGAATCGATTCCGTAGGACGAAATTGTGTCAAACAAGGTGTCAAAACATCTTCATCTGTGTGTTTAAGACGTTATAAATTGATAAAAACCAATAAGTTTCCTCGGAAGAGGTTGAAAGATGTTTGGAAACTTATAACCTCAATCTAGTGCGCTGGAAATGTTCACAAATGACAAGATAAATCTTATAATTTTTTGCTAATCAACCAGAAAACATTATTATTGTGAATTTTCTTGTTTTCACGTGAATTTGCCGGGTTTTCTTGCCTTCTCAGCAAATAAATTCCCCGCATTTGTAAGTGTTATGAATTGCAATATTGCAATGCATTTCTACAAATTCACCTTTTTTGACATCTTATTGAAAATGCGATAAAAATAAAGTTGCAAAGACTAAATATTCAGTGATTTCTTATCTTAAATTCACTGGAAACTCAACATTTTCAAGCATACAATTTGTAATTTGTGCGACTGAAACCTTTTCATTACAAAAGTCTGGCGATAGGGTCGCATATAATTTTTAATCTGATTTCCCTCGCGAAAGTCTGCCTAGTTAGTGTTAATAATTATTGTAACAAGACATGTAATACGTGTCGCAAAATATAAATAATAGCAATAAAAGAGGTAAGGCAAGCTCGCGATTACTGTTCGTAGTCATGCAAAATTAATGGCGAGGAAGCACGAGTTTTATTTTCTCTGCGCCTCAGTAAGTTGAACGAAAGTAAAAAAAAAGAATCATATACTTAAAGTACATATATTAATATTCTAATTAATATACTGTATACATCTCATAGTATGAATATGTGCAGCAAAAAGTTGATGCTAATTTAATTATAGTTTACACCTTTTCAATAGTGATGCTAAGTATTCTTTTACCGTATCGTCTCACCGTCGCGGCATTTCCTTTTCCTACTTGAGAATCTTGGTGTTCTATCGGCAAATTGGAGTACGACGTAGATTAAGAAGTTGCGTGTATAAATGATGTGTATTAATTACACAAACAATTAATACATTAATGCGATTAGTTGTGATATGAATTCACTGTCAGTAAATTAATCATGGTCGTAATTTTGCTACACATAAACAAATATTACGTATACGTAAATTGTACACATAAAGTGAGTTTACATTCAAAATGCGTGCATGTCGCGAAGGAAAAAAAATATGTTGCCAAGACGCAATATTACGATGACAAACTGCTTCTCATTATAAAGACAAAGAAATAATTAATAATCCCGTTTGGAGTGTCACTAATGTAATTAAGGTATGAAAAAAGCAACTCAAAATGGCAGTTTATTCCTCAACCTTTTCCCACCCCTTTTCCACCCCCCCGACTCTGTCCACCCTCTCTCTGGTGGCCAAATTCAATTCCACCTTGTGCTCGGCTGTCGCTTAGCATCCACTAATGCACGATATTATTTTTTACGACACGAATTGTTGGATGATTAATTGAAGAGCTCTTTTTTTCTTCACAACCACATGAGAATCCTTGAGAGACCGCCTTGAGTTTAAAGGATTTCACTCTAATGACTAATGGCTCTTATCAGTCGTTATCTTAAATAGGGGAGAGCAATTATTGAAACGAAAGTTGTCCAGAAACCCTCGAGAGAATCACTAGAAATTGAAAGGGAACAAATTTTGTGTACAAAACACTCGATTTTCGAGTCCTCAGCATAAAAACATAAGAAGAAAGTCATCTGCGAGAGCCAAAATCCTTTGCAGATAAGCGACAAGTGGTGAACCAGATTATGATGGAAATATTATGCATAATTAGTTTCTTTTTCGCCTCGACAAACATCACTTGAGAAAAAAGGGAGTTTCGTTTACACTGCAATAAATTAAGAGTCTCAAACACTCGGCAAAATGACTTGTGAGAAAGAAATCAATGTCATAAGACACTATAATCAATTGTGGATGAAGTTTTACGATTTTTCTGTTCATCATTTAGGTATAATTCTGAATGGATATCCGTTTCCAAATTACTTCCCTATTTCAAATAGATTTTTTTTATCTATGTGAGTGAAATACAATGAGGAGCAAAAATTGTTATTATTATTTCGAGTCAAAGCAGAAGTTTTAACCAATCTTGTCTTCGCTGCATCGCGATTCGTTTCGTCGCTTCGAAGACAGTTTAATTCAAAATTCAGGCGTCTTAGAAAATAGGATCAGAATGATGAATTCGAGAATTCTGCGCAAGATTTAGAGAAAGGGTAAAAAATATGGTTTTTTATTATAAAATTTGAAGATATAAACAGAATTTTGCGAATTTTGAGCGACTAAAGGACGAATACTCGAAGACAAAAATCTAAATCCGTGTTAAATACAGTAAATAGAAGAAGATTTGTAGGAAAAATGTATTTTGTGGGTGTAAAAAGAAGAAAATTGTGGTGAATTTTAAGAAGAAGTCTTTAAAACTGAACGATTAAAGGACTCTTTACGGTTTTAGCTTTAGAACAGATTCTCGTTTTTGCAAAAAT
Source organism: Phlebotomus argentipes (assembly GCF_947086385.1). Taxonomy (NCBI): domain Eukaryota; kingdom Metazoa; phylum Arthropoda; class Insecta; order Diptera; family Psychodidae; genus Phlebotomus; species Phlebotomus argentipes. The sequence goes on from NW_026776174.1 coordinate 7,513,651, forward strand.
TAGGAAGTTTTTCAACTGTCAAAAACATTTATAACGTCAAACCTTGCGTAAAACCGTAAATATCCGATTGAAGATTAAGTATTTAAGCAATGTTTTCTATTCATGAAGGTGTTTTCAAGCTTTTCAGCTCAGAAATTCATTTTCCACTCTATCAAAATGATGTAAAATAATTTTTTAGATTAATTTTGAAGAAATAACAAGATAAAATATCTGTTTTTTTTCATTGTTTACACGAAATAAATGCATCGCGATGCATTGGAAATGCACTGAAGATTTTCTGTGTATCTCAACTCAAGCCAATATGAAAAACCTCTTGTTTTAACATGAAATTATATTACTTCCTTAAGATCACCGAGTATGCAATGATTCTTTTTTATGATTGGCTACAAAAGAGTAGTTTCTCTCGAGACAGTTACGTTCCCCAGTGTAAACTAATGACACCCTAACGAAGGTGAATATGATTGATGGTTTTAATTTCCTATCTTGCATTGTGTTCAATTACTCCCTCAACAGTGGCAATAAAATAAACATCCATAACAATTCAAACGCACACAGAAAGCACTCCATATTGATACAAATATCCTTATTAAAATAACGACTTGAGAGAGAGGTTAATTGAAAAAATTCAATTAAAACGATTCATGATCGCACTTTTTTTCGCCTGCAGGAGCGCAAGAAGTGCGCGTTTGATTAATATAATGCCATCTTTTTCAGCTCCTCTTTCTCTCCCGTGGCTCGAAAGCGTCCAAAAGTGCTTCGAGGAGATATATAGCAAAAGAAATTGGTCGTCAGAAGCCATCATCGTCGTGCCGTCATCCAAATAATAAACGATGGCATCGGCACAGGAAATTGAACCCACCAAGCGAAACCATGACCAAATTCATTCTTATTTCTAATAGAACAAACAAAAGCACTAACAATGAATAAAATGGCGCGGTTAAATTAACGATCAACAAACATTTATTGGTGTGGAAGAGGTGTGCAGGCTGAGTGGAAAAGCTTGCATTTGCTGGCTTGAGACATGATTGCACTGGTGGGCAAAAGGTGTAGAAAAATTGATGCACACGTTGTTGGGATGTTTGAAACGCAATTGAGGCTTCAATGTTGAAACGCACCTTCGGAATAAAGGCAGGAACTGCCGTAAAAGTGGATTTCTATCTGATGGTCTGAGAAGACTTTCAGCGTGTTCAGCGCCCAAGTAAAATGGGAGATAAATGTGCACGGCGTCTTGAGAAAAGGGGGAGAAAAGCCAAGCGATCTTGATGACTTCGAGAGCCCAAATGTAAGTCAACTTTGAAGGCTCTCAATTTAATTGAATTGTTCTTAACTTTTTTCTAATTACAATAGCTCACACTTTTTTTTTTACATCTTTCCGCGAGTCCCGCGCGTACATTGTACAGAATGGTTAATTATCGCGATATATGGTTCAATGTAGGAGGGAAAAATTTCTTCAAAATGGGCACACCGCAAGTATTTTTTCCACAGTAAAACACAGGCCATAAAACATTTAATTCAGTTTAGAATTTTACGATCATGCATTTCTTCAATTGAGCATAATGCAAATACCGTACAAGTGGTGATTAGGAAGTGCTTGAAATGCATTTCCCGCGTAAAAATTAATCACTTTCTGGGCTGACCGTTGAGAAAATGGTAATTTTAGAAATTTCTCGCGAACAACAATTTGTAACGTTGAAAATGCATTTCTCAGAAAATTCTTTATCACATTGCAAAATAGTACAGGAAAAATATATAAACACTTTTGGCATTGTCTTTTTATGCCTCTTTTGTTAAGTGACTTAAGTGGTTCGACAGTGTTTAAACAGCAGCTTGAAGATTTGTTTTTTCCTCATTTCTCTCTGATTGATAAGATGGAGAGTTGAAATAAATTTTTTGAAAGAACAATAATGCTAACCAAGGGGCAGATAATATGGTCGGATGTGGTGTACAGCTTCAACAGAAGTGTTAGGAATCAGAAGTGTTGAAATATATTCAATATTTGCACTGCAAAAGCTTCTGTTTCAACAAATTTAGACATTTTCTAACTTATTTTGCTTAGAAAAATCAATTTTATTCTTTTTCTAGGTTATGTTATTGATTTTAGACAGATTCTAATCATTAAATAACCCTCAAAATCATCAAATTCGTGTTTAAACTGGGAATATTTCTCTCTTTCCCAGAATAATTTCGCATTTGTGTATGAAAACCATCAAATCAGTTCAATTTCAGTAGTAGAAAACCGTTTTAAAGTTAATCATAACCTCAAAAATGTCTTCTTTGCTTGGTTATTTTAGAATTTTAAACCTCGTAAACAATTAAAGGAGTCCAAAAAGCGATGGAAAATGCCTTTAAAAGCGTCAAGAAGTATGTGAAGGATTGAGAATCTTCCATAGAAACTGATTTGAGGCATATTGTCTCCCCCTTGAAAGCAACAGCACATTAACTCTCAGATGATTGTACAGAATAGAGCAAGGATAGCATACGACGCAGACACTCGCTCGTAAGTGCTTTACTTTCCTATAAACTCTGCAATAATGACACTCGACAAAAGGACGATCTCAGTCATTGGGTTTATGTCCTCCTTTCTTCGGGGAGAAACTTTTCCTTTGCGTGTCTCGCTCTGGCTCACGGCGAGGTTCGCCTCGCGTTCCGGAGGGTGTTTATAGCCGAGTGAGTGGGGCGTAATTTGAGACAAGTACAAGAATTTGTCAATCTGGAGCACAAGTGGATTTTCCGAGCCACTGAACGTCTTTCCAATTTACTCTCATCGGGCTTCTCACCGCCCCCAAAAAGCGATAAGGCGAATGAGCTTTCGCCCGAACGTGTGGACGACGGCGCATAAAATATGTTGGTGCTCCGTGGCGCTGGTATTGTTATTAATGTCACTTAGATAGACGACAATAAATGGTTTTATGTACAGTGTCTGCACAATGGGGTGGAGAGCGAGAGAGAGAGAGTGACTTGAGAAGAGTCGGGCGTCCCAATGATGGTTACCATTTTGAAGAGAGGAGGAATTCTGCGCAGCAACGTGACTAACAATTTTCCAATTAAATGGGAACGACAATATAAAAGTGTGGTGGAAAATGGGATTCAACGAAATGGCATTTAATAAACTTTAAATTGCTTAACGACGAGAATGAATTGAATTTTCTTCACTTCCTCTCTCTCTCCCGCCCTTCTTTTCCCACCACTCAATTTTCATCTCTCTCAAGTCAGTGATCCGCCAAAATACACCAAAACAGAGAGACAATTTATCCATTGGGGTTAACTTTGCAGAAAAAGGGGATGAAAAATGATTGAATTAAATTACACTCGCACCCTTGCCATTTAGTATAGAGAATTTTCCACCAATGCCAAAGTGTAAAGAAGTGGGGAAATTAAAAGAAAACAAATCACAAGTTTCGCGCTCGAGTGGACAACAATTCAATTTTGTACTAAAATCCGTGAAGGATTCACACTTTGTTATCATCACCAGTTTCACTTTTCAGCCTCTTTTCCACGGACGTTGGATTATGAAAAAAAAACGCAGAAAAAAAAAGATTAAATCAACCCTTCGTCGGGGATTTATTTGCACTCCTGGGGTGGAAAATCATGTAACGAATGGAGTTTATTAACTGCTTCTGAAACCAATAATTGTATCCCAAGCTCTACACCATCATTAAGTGAACAACAGAACAGGGGATATTTTGTTGACTTAAGGGAGTTTGAGACTGATTGATTTATATGATACAATTACTTTTCATTTACATGGTCGTATCTCACCAACTTTTCTTCATGTCCGCAATATAAATTTCCCCTTCGGCTTGTCTCCAAAACCACTGATGGCGGAGAATTTTGCAACGTCGAGTGGATGAAATTAATTTGCCTTCACGCGAAATTCCGCGCAGATATTAAACATTTATTGCTGGACAAAATATATTTTTATTAATTGGAAATATTCAATGTCCTTGCAGTGTTTGGCACTTTTGATTCGGATAAATGATCTGTACGATTATTGCCCTCTCTTCAATGCAAACAGCAATAAAATTACATCCCTCCACACTCTATTATCCACCCCAATTTTCCTGTTCTCAAACCAAATAAATCTCTGCGTCGCCCACCCTTCATTTTCCCCGCAAAAATTCCTCTCCCCGCCTCGAGGTGAAAATTCAAAAAGTCACAGAAGGGAAAAGCACGATTTAATCTCTGTTCAACAGAGGAGAATCCATGATTTATTATTTTTCGGCACAGCAATGAATTTCTTTTGTAAAGAATCTCATTTGGCAAGTGTGAAGAAATAACCGTGAAGATATGACAATTTTGGGGAATGTGAAAAATTTCGCAAAGATTCTGTTAATTCTATCTTCGTCAGCTCTTCACTAAAGCAGAAAATTTTCTTTTAGCCGTTTCCAAGGGGAAAATCACTAGCCGAATTGTGAGAAATCTTTATCAAATAATCAAAATTTGAATGAAAATAAATATTTTCCACAAAATACTTCAATAATAATTCCTGAATGTTTAATCAAAATTTAAATATTGAATTATTTTCTCTGCATATTGTCGCCAGAGGGCAGCAGACGTTACTGATATCGCAAGAAGGAAATTTGAATGCGAAAATGAAGCTTTTCACGTACAAAAAGCCCAATTTCATTATCAGTTATTCAGCTGATAGAGTTTGAAAAGCATGTTGAAGTTTCGGTTGTATTTATTTGACCCTTAATTTATTGCCATTTAAATTATTCAACATTTAAATATAATCAGAAATTATTTTATATGTTGAAAACACAGCAAATATTTCAATTTATTTGTATTACAAATTCCAGTTTACATGAATTATAGTATTTGACATTGTTAACAGATTATTTAGAGGCGTTTAAACCCCCCAAAATTTGCCCTCTAGTGGAAATTTGTGGAGAAATTGATAAAAATTCAAATAAGAATCACAAAAAGTCAATAAATGCTTGAATAATCACAAAGTTAATGGTTTGAAATCGCGAGTGATTTTCCTCTTTTGCCAATTGCAAAGCATATTGCAACACTTTTAGCTCATATTCTGCAGTTACACGAGTGAAAATTCCTAGTGGCAAAAATCCAGAAAATAAAATTGGAGCATAAAACAATTTCAATTAATTTCAAGCATTATTGTTGTGCTCATTCACTGGATGCTGCAAGGATTTGTAGCTTAATGCAAATATGCTGAATATTTCCTCGTTATATTTAAGGCTGTGAAACATCATAATTGTTGTGCAATGTTCTTGCGAAAATTGGATTTGAGATTGAATTCTTGCCTGCATTGAAATGCCTTCATCGCGCGTCTTCTTGCACACAATTTTGAGCATGTATAATTTCATCCATTTCCTCATATCCATGGAGAAAGAGCTGAATTGTAGCGTCTTCTAGGGTAATTCGCTCGGATTTCTTTTCCCTTTTCTCAAAGCCCCACAGTGTCTTGGGCTGGAAAAAGGGTCTGAGCGAAGCGAGTGAACGCTTGTGTGTCTTGTAGTACATGAAATTATATGAGGTTATTTTGAGACGGCAACACGAAGAAATTGGTAAAAAACACAAATTTTACGATATTCTCTTGTTAATTACATAGTCAAATTTGTTACACAGTCTTTGTCACACACATAAATTTGCGTGGTGATGTTGACTTGTGGTGAGAGTGTGACAGCCTGAGATAGGAAAGATACTTTGGAAGTTTGCTCACCCACCCAATAGATCCGTCATCGATGTCATTCCCTTCTCCTCAAGACGATATCGTGGACGACATGCATTTCTGGAGATATTTGTGGATTGAAATTCCTTCTAGGGATAAGAGATTGAGGGACATTTCATTGCGCTTCTCCGTCAGCACGACAATAAATTTCACGTTACCGAACTTTACACATAATAAACAATTTAGGAGGAAGTGTTTATTGAATATTTCATCCTAATTTATGCTCTTCATCCCTTGGCCTTCTTTCCGTTTACCACCACGAAGAGGAATTCCCTGGAATTGGGCTCCATTTCTCTCGCCAGTATTGAGAATAATATCAGTTCCGGTCCACTGAATATCCGTGATACACTTATCACGTTTCGTGTTCAGCAAGGAGGAGATAATATGCCTTAAATCTGTACACCAAACACTTCCAAACACTTCCAAAACATGAAGTTTCTTAGACTGTTTCCATATTAATTCCCAAATTATAATGAATCTCTTTAGGTTTCTATAAAAATCGACTTAAAACCGCTGTTTTTAGACATCTTTTCATCATCATAACCTCAAAAATACAATTAAGAGATCTTCAAAATCTTCGTTCGAAAGCTTATTGTATCACAAATCATCTCAAAGTTGCTGATTCATAGTTAAAATTGTCCAGAAAGTTGTCTAAATGAACATTTTCCAAGTCCAAATGACTATTTTTGAGGTTATGTTCAATCTCAACACAATTTACAGTGCTTCTTGCCATCGAAGGAGTCCAATTCAATGGAAAGATATAACGTTTGTATTAAGTTTCCATTCGATATTTCTGTTAAAAACCATTTCTAAATCTCTTTTTTGTGTGTCTTTTACGACCATAACCTCAAAATATCACTCAGAGATTTCTTAAAGACTTAGTTCAAAAGCTTTCCAGATCAAAAAACATCTCTTATAATTTGCCAATGATCTTAAAATTACAGATTCACAGTGAAAATTGTCTTGAAAGTTGTCCAAATGACTAATTTTGAGGTTATGTTTAATCTTAGCACAATTTGCACTGCTTCTTGGCATCAAAGGGACAAAAAAGGACTGTTAATTGCTTGCAAATGCTTAATTCTTTAATTCATGTTCCAGAATGCGAATTATTCACTAAATCTGTCCTTAATTCGTCACATAACCTAGAAAAAAGCAATATTTCGTTTGTGTCTGCGTGAAAATCGAAGGAAATTCAGAGAATCTGGATGGTTTATCGAGAAAAGAAGCATATTTCCACTTCTTAAGTACTTCTGCTGAGCCGTACACCACTTCTGGCTGTATTATCTCCCCCTTGGCGTTCAGGAACTCATAATTTCTCACGCTTTATATATTTTAGGTGTGCATACATAATAAATATTATGTGCTAATGCAATGTGTTTGTGTACCAATATTTGGACTATGCGGTGGTCTACTATATATCGATCCTAAGTAAACATTTGGCTCTGTAATTTGACATGGGAAACAAGAGTAAATGTCTTGGGCCAATACTATATACTCAATTAACCTCTTCCAGTAATAAGAGTCTCTGGGCTTTATTGAATATAAATAATGCCAGAGGAGAGGCAGAGAAAAAATGACACTTGACAGTGAGGAAGTGAGCATAAAACAATTAATCACACATAGATTTCACACATTCGCTGGCCATTTGAACGGCTAAACAGACTTCGTTCGGCAGAAGCGAAGGCAAAAAATTAGTCATTCATGAATCATAATTCATAAAGATTTCTAAAAATTTCTTTCCCACTTGAGTGTGTCATTTTTTTACAACACACATATCGAGAGATGTTCCCCATCCCAAAACATTATAGTTTTCCAAGCTACTATTATGCGTTAAGTGTTTGGCTTAGCGTTTATAAAGATCATAAGCTGGAAGCCGAAAGCGGTTGGCTTTATGATTCGTAATTGGTTTGTATTTTCAGTTAGTAACATTTATTGGATGTTCGTCTTCTTATAATGCATATAGCTGGGCTGTATCTTTATTTTTCGGGGAGAGCCTCTTGAGCAGTCGTCGTCGGAGCGCAAGTCCAAGATTTTTGTGGTAGGTATAATAAAAATGATCCCAACAATGCCTCAATGTGAATATATGAACACTTTACACCAAAGTGAATAGAAACAATATGTGAAAACAGCCACATACACGCTATATACAATGTGAATTTCCTCCCAAGGATCAAAAGACTTCCAACGCAATATCACAAGTCGGTGTTTCGAATTTCAAATCTGCTTTTTTTGCTCCCTTCCGTTCGGGTGTGAAATTACCTCAGGTGCAAAAATTCCTAGGCTCCGCAGGTAGTTTTGGTGTTTCTTGAGTAAAAATCTCCCGATATTAATCACTTTGCAAATCGCCTCACACCTTCTGCTCACTTTGCCGACGGTATTTAACATCGCAAGAGGGTTGATTTGCCGCGCGAATACCAAGAAAGATCACTAATATTCGCCCAAAAGCCGCGCTTCTTCTCATCCCCTTTCAGACCCCGCGGCAATACCGAAAACATCCTGCTTCTTCAGCGCAATTTTTCCACCCCAAACACAGCCGATCGAATTGCCCCCACAATTCGCCTGTGCGACTTAATAACAATTTTGCATGCAGAACAAATCAGCACTCTGTGCCGCAGAGCTCGTTATCGTAATCATCCGTCCTGCAAAAAGAATTTAATATGAGCGCTTCTCGATCAATTTTTAATTTTGTTTACCGATCTCCACGATCGCGAATGCCCATCAAACACCATCGAGATGGTTGAAGATCATCTGATATATCGGCGCATTCGCGGCGATCACCACAACTCACTGGCGCGATTCTTGTGCGAGTGTGCATGCAAGAACATGCATCATTAAAACACAATATTTTCTCAATATCAGACGCTTCTGCGTTTTAGCAAGGCGACGCAGATTGCTTCCCAAATGTACACCACAATATTCTTTCTGAACAATTCCGCTTACTGCAGAGCAGTGTTGTGCCTTTACATGGTAAAAAATACCTCTTTACATTTTACATGTAAAGAATGTGTAAAAAATGTAAAATGTAAAGTAAAATGTAAAATGTCAAGTAAAATGTAAAAATTCTTTTCTGAAGTTTAAAAAAACTACTGAAATTCCCGTGGAATTGCAGAAAATACTTTTTGTCACATACGCGAGAAGACACAAAATTGTAAAGAAACAGTGAAAAACTCAGGAAAATCTGCAAATTGTTGGCATAATTGAGTAAGGTAAGTTAATAATTCAACAACTGATGTTCCAATACATTTGTTTGACGGAATATTGAAGTTTTACTCTAGATTTTACAAGAAAATTTGCTAATTGAACGTATATTTTTGTATTCTTTTCAAGGTACTTCTGCTGCCGATTAACCATCGAGGAACTCCAGCAAGGAAGAAGAATGTCCATCCAGCAATGGACAGGTCTATGGAATGTCGGATCGCATTTTATGAACTTCATTCTTTAGATTTTGGGCAAGAGAAGACGATTTTCATGCCGATTGCTTCATTTCGTTGTTTTGGTTCAAGACTCATCATCAAAATATAACATGTTCTTGATTATAAATATTCTTAATTAACTTTTTTTTTAATGTCTTTTTGCAAATTAAGCACAATGGCAGGTATTGTCCTTTTTCAATCACTAATTCAAATCTGAACTTCTGATATTTTTCAGAAGATTTTCGCCCTGACATATTCACGGAATTACAACTTTCGTCAAGAATGAATGAAAGAACACAATTCACAAACTTTCGAACCACGACTAACGAAAAGGACAATGTGACGGTTGCTTATATTCATATCCGGAATGCACAGCGGGAAAAACCCATGTTTAGCAAATATCTTGGCATGAACTTCAAGGATTGCACGAGATTAAATTTTTGCCTAAGAACCACATAACCGAGAAATCTGTCTGCACATTTTGGTCTAAATTACCTAAACGAGGGTAAAATTCACAAAACTCTTCATAATTTTGGCTTCGTGGAAAAACGCCTGAAGTAAATTTCCGTTATTAACGAATGTTCGATTCGAAAAATTGAACCCAATTTTCATATTTTACATTTTTTCTTTACATGTAAAAAATAAAGTGTGTAAAGAAAATATTTTTTACCATGTAAAGAATTGTGTAAATGTAAAAATGTAAAAAATTCGCCCATCACTGCTGCAGAGAAATTGTAGTGTAATCTATGAAATGGAGGCTCTTGCTTGAGTACTTTTAGAAGCACGCTAATAGATAGTTGGCTGCCTTGGAGGCCTAGCAATTTTGTGGATATTCAAGGGGTTGATAATATGGATTTTGAGAGCCTCAGCATCTTGTGCCTCCGGTACAGATTTAAATTCAAGAAATCTGTACTGAATTTAGAGAAAAATAGTGAAAAATTAAGGAGAAAAATACATTTTAGGGATAGGAAAAGTTACAAATTTGCCAATTGGAACTTCTGGTGATTCCGGATTTTTCTACGCTCAAATTTCCTTTTCTCCTGGCCAGAATCACGCCAAGAAGTCAAAAGGTGTAAAAACAAATGAGGAAATAGAGAAAATTATGCGACAAATATGGAGGAAATGAAGAAATATTTATATTTCAATAAAATATTCAGAAAATATTCAAATTTTGTATGTTTTGCAATTTTACTCGGGAAAAAATCATTTTTTGTTTATTTTTATTCAAATTTTGAGAATTTTATTTTTTCCATACAATTTTAATAATAAATAATTAAATATATGATTGAGAACATTAAGACTTCTTATAAATCGCCTTGTGTCTTAATTTTAGGTGCTTAATTGTCTCGTTGGGAGAAGTTTTAGGTGTGAAAATACATTTTTAAGATTTGTTTCTACCATTTTGTAGATCATTTATAGAATCTATAAGAACATGATGGAGAATTTAAGTTAGTTTAAGAAGAATATTGAACGATTAAAGGACACTTTAAGAGTATTTCTTTCTACTCTAGACTTCAGATTCTTTCATGCGTAAAAATTAGGAGGTTTTCCCAGTTTCCCACTGGTTTTTATCATAAAACCTTGCGTAAAACCGTAAATATCCGATTAAAGATCAAATATCGTCTATTTATTGGTGTTTGAACGCTTTTAAAATCACTCTGGGACGAAAGCAGAGGTGAGCCAAAAGGGGCACTACATCCCCAACATTAGCAACCCCTCGCGGATAGTCTTAAGAACTCCACTCATTCGCAGTGTTCCCGCCTTTGGGTCAGTATCATGTCAGATTCTCGCATGGTGGTGCTGACGGTGTGATGCATGAGTGTGTGAATGCCATTATAGGGCTCCTCTTGTGCTGTCCATTTATCTGTGGAAAATGTGTTAGAATGGATTTGCTACTCTGTAATTACCGCGCGCCGCTCTGCAATCATTTTCAAATTCCGTCAATCGAAATCAATAACAAATTTGATGTAATTAATCAATTTGTGCTGTTGTGCAGTGTATTTGTATCGCTCACTTGGGCGCATTTGAAATACAAACCGCGCTTTAGAGCTGCATTGGCGGCTCTCAAGGGGGGCGGAAGGAGAGATCTCACCTCAACGAGAGTGCTTATGAATGGGAGACGGGATGGATCACACAGATCTCATGCTCACAGGAAGATTAGAGCGGCGAGTATTTGTGATGATGATGACTTGTCTTTTCGCTCTTTTCCTTTTCCACACACACTGCCGACATCCACTCAATTTTTATACACACCGCGGCGCAAGTAAGACACCATAAAAATCACAATTTAATATGATATTGCTAATTGGTGGAGCGTTCAATAAAATGTATATACAAAATCTCCCGGACGCGCTTGCAGACTTATTGGTGGAGACAAAAAAGCTTGTCAATTGAGGATGCTTAATGGGAGACTGTGGAGTCCGCTTCTGTTTAAATTGCCCATTGGAATATCGGTATGCATGTTAAATACATCCCAAGAGTTGAGAAACATCTTAAATATTACTGCCGTGTGTGAAGCATGTTCGGTAAACGCATTTTTTCCCCGCGCGATTGCCCAGAATTACGGATGTGTTCTGACAAATTTAATACAGTGCACGACACAAGTGTTGCTCCAAACAGCCTCAATTACTCAATATACACAGACGCGTGAGAGAGAGAAGCGATCTCGTGAGAGGAGGGCCAAGTTTGGAAGTCTGCGCGGTACCGAAAAATCCATCGGCGATGGTACAATCGGCGGCCTCCCATATTGAAGATAGAGTTATTACAAGCTCTGATCCCTACTCCAGAGATTGGCGGCCCCTTTGAACATCTTCCAATTAGCTCGGCCGACACCTAGGGCCGCGGCATCTTTGACCACTTAGAATGGACCACACGCTGGCGCGATTGCCGAGATCGCCGTTCCCGGCCATTAGGGCGACGATCACCGTCCCAGCGACTCATTGTACTTTATTAGACTCCTCGCCAAAGAGATGCTCCTCAGCGCGCCTCTGTGTGCCGTGAGCGAGGCAGGGAGAGACTCAGGTTGAGGATTCCAATTTCCGATGCAGAATGGGAAATACATATATATATGTACATTGTGTGCTCTTTCTCGATTATCTCTTTGCGCAACTTTTCCACCCAGCAGATCTCCACCGGTGGTATTTTACACCCTCAAGGAATCATTTTAGACCGACTGAATATCTTCCTCAGCGATAGAGAGGCATAGAAAAAGTGTAATTTCCTCTCTTGTTTGCTCTTTTTTTCACCCTCAGCCCTACACTGCCCAGCACATGACTGCGAACACACACACACAGCACCGCACAAGCAATTTCCACATGACAAACAACATAAATCGTGGTAAAATTTTCAATACATTAATCGGGAATGAAACTTCTCTCTCGCTCTGTGCGCGATATTTTCTCCTCCTCCTTCCGACGCGATACTTTATTAAACGAGTTATATTTTTAATGAAATTAAATGTGACGACGGTGTCTAATTTGAGTGAAGCTCTCGGCATAATAAGCTTTATAGTGCGCGACACACATATACAATATTATAAAAGATTAAGCCGAAGTTGAGGTAGAGAGAAAAAAAAGGCAGGCAAACATCAGAAAATGCCGAAGACGTGATTAACTTAATCATCAAACGGATATTAATGATCATCAGTCTTTTGGTGTTGCCGTGTCTTTTCCCATATATTTCCATTTCTTTGCTCCTCGTCTTACTAATGAAATTTTGATATTCACCCAAAAGATCATATTTTTGCTTTATTATTAATTATGGCTTTGTCTCACGCATGCAAACGACAAAATGAAGATCAAGAAGATGAGGCAATCAAGATATGGTCAAGTGATCTACAGCAAGGGGGAGATAATGTGCCCCAAATCTGTTTCTGTGCAGAATCTTCAACACTTTAGACGCTATTTTTGCACTCATTTCTCACTTATCACAATCTTATCTAGGTTTTTCCGTCTCAAGAACTTAAAGCGCTTCAAATACTGTCCCAGAATTCGTTAATTTTCTGGTATTGTTTCCGGAAAATCCTTGGGAAAAATTCTGACTAAATTGTGAGGTTATGAATTCAATTAAAAAAATCTTTTTGGCACAATATTAATCCCTTCAAACCTGGAAATCCGTAAATATTTGAGGCTCAATTTGCAATTTAAATGCAAAAAACGCGGAAATAACTAAGCAAATAAATATTTTTCTAGACTGAAATTACATTTTTGAGGTTATGATAGACTTTTAAGTAATTTAACCAATTTGAAGATTCTTCTTTCAACACAAATGCTCAACTCTGCCAAGAAAAAGAGAAATAAAGAGAAAATGAGAAGATTAAACCCAAATTTGATGATTTTGAGGGTTATTTAATTGTCAGAATCTGTCTTAAATCAATAACATAACCTAGAAAAAGCAATAAAATTGATTTTTTCTAAGCAAAATAAGTTAGAAAATGCCTCAATTTGCTGAAACAGAAGCTTTTGTGATGCAATTCAACACTTCTGATTCCTAACACTTCTGTTGAAGCTGTACACCACTTCCGACCGTAATATCTGCCCCTTGATCGACAGATTTTTGGGACTCTCGTGGAAATATTTCGCAGTTGTAGATTTTGCTACTTATAGTGGATCTTTTTCAATGAAATATGATTGAGAAATGAAACCAAATATATTTCATTCTGTTTCTTCGGCATTCACAGGAATGTCGGCATTTGTGTGCGAAGAGGAAAAAAGTGAGCACAAGATGCGAATCAGTGCCACACAGCATTTGGACTTTCTTAAATGCATCTTAATCGTGTGTGACGAATTGGACCCACACACAGAGACTGTCTGGATTTAATATCCTTTTCACTGAGGGCGAGAAAGAATAGTGATTGTCGAGGCTATTCTCCGGTGTGAAGGCAACAAAGGCCACTTTTGGTGAACGCTCGTCTGATTATCGATTGATCGATGCGCCTTTTTTTCACATTTACAGCTCGCTTTTTTTCTTCGTATTTATTGTAAAGTCAATTCTTTGTTCTTCACGGTTCAACAGAGAATTTTATTGGGAATCATTACCAGCATCCCAAAGGAACTGTCTCACATTGGCTCATCTCACTGACCCAGAGCGAAGCATCCGGAAAGTATGGGAACGGAATATTTGGCAAAACTCAAGTGCATCATCTTCTGGTCAATCATGAGAAGTCAATCAAACGTGAGAATCACACTTTTCTCAGCAACTCTTGTGCATACTTTGACTTGATTCGCCGAGGCATTCAATAAGGGAAATAAATGCAAAATTCTACTGGAATTGCTTTGCGGTTGCCAAGATCAATTTCTTATTTTCAATCAAACTTCCCAGTACATTTAACCATTCCTCATCACGGAAATTAAATACCACATATATTCGCTTTTCATGCAAATATGCAAATGAGATCATTGAATTGATTTGCTTGGTTTTTTTTCTTGAATTTCAGACAGTTTTTCTCAAATTTCTGAACCAAAACAGCCAAATTCAATTATTACATAAAATAAAAGAAAGGTTTTTTCTTCAATTTTTCGACATAGATGAAATTTTCTGACAACTTGTGCATTAATTAAAAGACAATAAATTATATTTAGAAAGGAGTAATATTTTGTTTTTGTTCAATTACTGAGCATTTCAGGCAATGAAACACTGTTAATATGAAGATAAAAATTTCCAGTCTCTGACTGGATTACATAAATGCTTTTGTTGAAAGCAATTAACTTTGTAAAATCAAATTGAGAATATGCAAACCATTGCCATATCTTGTACACACTTTATCGAACAGTGCGCGCGCGTGTTAATTAGTTTTCAAAATGACACAGTTTAAGAAAAAAATTCCTTTCTTCACATGCATATTTGCAAGAAATTCCTCCTCAACAGAGTTGAAGATAAATCAGGAAACAGTTGGCTACTCTCAGTGACTTTCAAACAATCCAGCAAATGTAAGTCTACAAGCTGTATTTAAGAGGCATTTTATACTTTTGTTCAAAAATGGCAAAAATATTGTGTGTTTTGTATATGAGAAAGTTGCTCAAATAATTCCAAAGAAAGTTGAATAGCTGAGGAAGTTGAGAGAGTCTCACGTGATCAAGATAATCTTGCACTCTATCTTCCACAGAGACTAACAGTGAAGCCACTCAAATGTATTAATTTGATTTTAAAATACTTGCAGATTTGTAAAATAAAATTAATACTTTGGTGAGACAAGTTTCATTCGCACAATGGGAAAAACTATTAATTTTCCTAAATACTCCGCTGGGATGTGTGATACTTAATTTATTTGCGGAGAAGAGAGTCGTAAAGTATGGTGTAATTAACAATCATAATTGCAATTTAATGATACCCGTTTTCTGACATTTACTTTTTTTCATCATTCACTTCATTTATGCCATTGAGTTTCCTCCTCAAATATTGCCATTTTCAATTTGGATACGAGAGCGAGAGCTTGGCTTCGCCGAAGTGGTTTTTACTTGGACACAAGGGGAAGATAATAAGCCTCAAATCTGTACACCACTTCCTGACACTTCAGCAGTTTCTGAGCAGAATCTAAGACACTTCTGAACGCTTTTTGAAGGTATTTTTCATCGCTTTTTAGACTCCTTCAACTGTTTCCCACACTCAATTCTCACTTATCACATCTAACCAAATTGTGAGGTTATGAATTCTGCTTATAAAATCAGTTTTGGACTCATTTTAATCCTTACAAGTATGGAAATGAGAATATCTCAATGTTTCCACTAGATAATTAGCTTCAATTTGCCATTTTGAAGCACAAACAGCGAAAATAAATAAGAAAAGATGACAATTTTGAGGTTATGATTGACTTTAAAGCTGTTTTTGACTACTGAAATGAAAGCAATTTGAAGTTTTTCGTACACAAATGCTCAATTATGCTGAGAAAAAGAGAAATATTCCTGGAATTAACCCAAATTTGATGATTTTGAAGGTTATTTAACCACAATAATCTGCCTTAAATCAATAATATAACCTAGAAAAGCAATAAAATTGATTTTTCTAAGCAAAATATGTTAGAAAATGCCTCAATTTGTTGCAAATATTGAATATATTTCAACATTTCTGATTCCTGACACTTCCTTAAAAGCTATACATCACTTCCGACCACAATATCTGCCCCTAGTTTTGAGGTTTAGTCTTGGGTTTAGTGCTCTAGACTAGTGTTCTTGGCTGGGTTCGAGGAGTCGGAAGCCACGCGTGCAAAGGACAGAGAGACTTACCGGAACCGTTCTCGCCTTGGGCCTCGTCGAAGGTTTTGTTAGTCATCTGGAAGAGGGCGTCGAGGGGCGTCCCGTTGGGCTTAGTCTTCTGGCCGCCGGCGGAGCTGGCCTGGTGGGCCGCTGCGGGGGTTTGCTGGCCGCTGGAGTGGTGGTGATCTGAGGTGCGCGAGCCGCCAATCTCTGGCGAGCAGCAGTCGCTGGTGGCGGAGCTGGAGCGCTCGGATCCGCTCTCTGAGGGAATAATCTCCATGCTCATGTGGCGCAGGAGCTGCGCCTGGGCCGTGAAGTGCTCCTGCAGCTGCCGCTGGTAGTCCAGGGCCAGGCGGTGCTCGTAGTGCAGGAGGGCGGGCGGCAGGAAGGGGCGCACGGGGATGGGGCCGCGCAGGTGATCCCACGGCCGCACGATCTTCGTGGCGGGATGGCTCTGGTGCTGGTGCAGGTGATTGTGATGGTGGCCGAGGCCGCCGACGCCGCCCGTGACGCCGCTCGTGGGCGGCTCGTGGCGCAGGATGTCGGCGATGGAGAAGGACTTGACGCCCTCGATGGTGGAGCGCGGCGGGCTGGAGCACTTCTCCCTGCCGTCCAGCATCTTCAGCTGCTTGAGTGGCCGGAAGTAGTCCTCGCCGGACGCGGCGTGCGACACGTCCGTTGCCGGCGGACTCGGCGCCCCCACGGATATGTCTGATCCTATTGGACTGGGCGGCGCACTGGTGCACAACATTGCTGGATCACTTAAAGTTAACAGGTAATATCACGGTGAAGAGTAAATCACGATTAATCCTCTGTTCAACTCTCGCTGCTCTACGGGAAGTCCGCTTGGCACATGTCCTTGGGCGAAATGTCCAAAACGCACTCCTTCTTCCCTTCGCGCACACCACGATTCAAGTCACTGCATTGTCCCAGCACTTTATCTATGAGATAATCCATGGTGCCATTAGTCCTGGCTGGTGAGGCGCTGCAGCCTATCGATCAGGGTGGCTTAAGTGGATTGGACACATGGATGAACTACTTGTGATTTGGGCACTGATTGACAAGGTGGCTTTTCACTTACGGAGCGAGCTGTCCAATTACAACTAACTCGAGTGATAAACGAGTGGCAACTGCTTCTCGCCGTCCGCTCGATGGGCGCTTGACGTGACGTTCAGCTGCGCTCTCACGCTCAGCGACTCCCTCGTGTCTGGGGCGTTCAACTCCGAGCGCCGCCGTCCAATGGCAGCGCAGCCGCGCTCCCATTGGCCCACGGCGTGCCGACAAAGAAATGTCGGACAATTTATATGATAGCTAATTTATTAGTAAGTCGTTAATTGACTCCAATAAAAGGAGGACTCTGCTCTCGCTTGTCACCCTCTCTCGGGAGACTCTGCGAAGCTTGAAAGCTCGTCGTTTCCATTTCACTCCGCGACGCTACATTTACACCCCCCAAAAAGTCACAGCCATGGATGTGCGCAATTAATAAATCAACCATTAGTCTGAGCTTCACTTTCTTCGCCGCGGAGGAGCGCTGAAAAACTACCAACTTTCAGGAGTATGTAGAAAAAATGAATTATGACTATGGTGATAAGTCTATTCTGGACTAGAATACAATAGGAATTTTATTTATTGGCTGAAAATAAACACACGACGTTTCATTTATGACAATAACGACCTACATGAGGCTTTCTACATTTTGTCGCGTATCTAGTCGAAATCACTTTGCATAAAATTTTAGTACAACTTTTTTTTCCACCATCGATATCTCCATTTTCCGTAGAACTGTAAAACATAATTTTACTGCGAGACAATAAAACTTTAATACACACAACATTTGACAAAGTGCTGACGTACAATTTGAGGTTTAGCTTTATAATTATTGGTTTAATGTCAACATATGATGCGATTCATTTCGTTTCGAGAGAGTGAGAAAGGAGAGAATAATGATTTTCTTCCATGAATTGTGTTATTATTTTATTGACAAAGAGAGGAAAAACCATTCACAGCTTCTCTCAGTGCTGTTTTTTATTATTGGCACAAAATTAACCCTGTCGACAGCTTAAAGTGTCTCTTAATTAGACCAATTTTTTTTCTTATTTCATTCCATCATCAAGTAGAGAAAGCAATTTTTTTCCGACACAAAAGAGTGTCGAGAATAATCCATTCGAATTGTATTTCAGCGCTAATTTTAAGATAAAATGTCCAATGGGTTTTCGCAATAAAAACCACAAATTGCGGCGTCATGAAAATTCCCAGAAGATTAATAATAAATATGTCTGCATTTTTAAATGTATGCACGATTTAAGGGTCGTTGCAACATTAAGGAGTTTGTATTTAATTTCGTAAAAATTACGAATGTGTGTTGCAACTTTCCGATCTTCATAGCTTATATTGGCGGCCGCCCGGCGGCGCTGGTGTAAAGTAAGAATTAAATACGAACGAAATGGCAATTCAAGGCGAAATTGGGAATTTATTTAATGACAATTTCAGCTGTCAAAAACCATTTCTTTCTGTTTACTTTTAAACTGTGATTTTTAGAGTGTTTTTAGAGCAAAATATACAAATTTGCGCCCAGTTTCTGCCAATTTCCCTCCATTTTGACGTAAGGAAATGTTCTTAAGTGTTGGAAACGGTTAAAGAATGTCTGGAAGCACATAACCTCAATTTGGGTCAGTGAGATGAGCATAAATGAACAGATAAACGCAATAAATCTGTATTTATTAATCAGAAACGTGAATTTTCCAGCTTGAATGAATCTTTAACTTGCATCACAGTTTTACGAATTCATAACTTTGACAGCTTATTTAATATGTTATGAAAAGAAAGTTGCAACGACCCGTTAATTCGTTATTCAAGAAATAGGACTAACATTTTCACTCACTATTCTTAATAGGAACGCAGTTTCTTTGTATTTCTGAATATTATTCTGAATTCACCGCAGAATATGATTAAACCGACACATTTTCTGTACGACGCTCGTAATTATATAGGGAAAAAGTTCACATTGAAGTGAATTTCACAGGAAAAAGGATCTCAATGTGACCTCTAATTAAATGGTGTGTTTTATTATCAAATGGAAATTCGCGTGGGCCACACCATAAAATATTCCCCAATCGAGTGATATTCTGAATTCAAATGAGCTTCGCGTGCTGAATAAACTTATTCTATTACCTTTTATTGCTTCCCGACATAATATCCTTGACTATGGCCATTTAATTGAGCAGTATGCAATTCAGTGCCATGATATCACTCTGTCGGTGCGGCGAGAAAGAGTGGAAAATGTGTCCGAAAATGACTTTGGACTGAAGATACCACGCGTGAGGCTTTCGCGGGGGGGATGAGAAAGAAGTTGTGCGCGAGGCAATTGAAAAGCATCCACTTCCAATGATATGGTTAAGAAGAATTCCGTGGAACACCACATGGCAATGATTAAGTATCGGCGAGACCATCATCCAATCACGGCACCAAATTTGGTGGACCTCACACATCACGTCTTCCATGGCGATTGGATATTGTTGAATGAATTTATTATGTACGGTGTTTTGTTTTTTCACTCCTCGTATAATTTGTTTTTGTCCATCTCAACATGTTCTCTCGGCATCTTCATCCACACTCATCCGCATTACAAATTAGTTCCTCAAGAAAGAAATTATAAGCCCAATAGCGCTTTTCATCAGCGTGTGTGTGTGACAAAGGAGAATTGGTGACTTTTCAGTTACAATGATATAAGACAAACTCTTTTTCTTCCGTGGGCCAGAAGTCTACTTGCCATCGACGCACCCGGAGGAAATAGAGTTAATATTTATCGGAGTTAATTATAATCCCTCCGTGGCCTAATCAAATGTTAGTCTGCGTGTGAGAAAAAACGGCTAATGTGCAATAGATTATTTGTTGATCAAGGTGCAGAGCAATGAACAACTTCATGGTTTGAAATTTTACATGTCGACGGGTGCATCGAAAACTGTGAAAAGTCTCTAACCGATTTTTGGGGCATATTAATGGTCTGACTCTGCTTAAAAAATGATTAATAAGTATATTCTGAATGATTAAATTAAAATTGAAGCATATTTGATTATTTTCTCCACATATCGCCGCCAGAGGGCAGCAAAGGTGGCGTGGGGGACGCTAAAAATATCGCATTTTTACGTCTTTTCACTCTTTTTGGTTTCCTGGCGAGTTTCTAATCGGGAGAAAAGGAAATTTGGGTGGAAAAATAAAGCTTTTCGCATTGGAAAATCCCTGTTTCATCATAAATTGATCAGCTGATCAAGTTTTTCCTTTGGATTTTTACATTTTTTTTATTTGAGGGCTTTAGACGCCTCTAAATAATATATAATCTACTATAAGAAACTATAAAAATACAATTTTTGATTATATTTCAATTTTAAATATCTTAAATTTTGGTTTCATATTCAGAAAATAATCAAAAAGCAATCAAATATTTCAAAATTCTTTGACACAATTAAAAAAAATTACTGAAATTTTTATGCAATACTCAAAATTAGAATAATAATCACGAAAAATCAAGTATTAGCATAAAAACTAGTTTTTTTTTAATAAAATGTACTCGAAAGTTGCTAAAAATTCTAATAAATACCAATAAAATCAATCAAAATATCCACAAAATAATTATTACAGAGCAATGTGAGCTGTTTTTGAACGATTTAGAAACATATTAACGCTAAATTGCAATTTTAACTTCGCATAGTTTTCCACTCACCCGTCGATGTACTTCATTCTCGCATATTCCACAATTCGGCACGCATTTAGATCCTGATTATCCGTAAATAAAGGGCCACAGTGTGAAATAAACATGCTCTTGAAAATTGCTGTGAGGCTTGATGCGATTGTCAAATGTAATATCAGACCCTCCTTTTGTATCCTCGCGCGTCCCATTTCCGAGGGATGTTTTAATAAACTGGCGCGCCGTGAAGAGAGAAATTCGCCTCCTGACTCGGAGAAAATGCCCGTGAAAATAGAATTATGCCTTAATTGAGGGATATTGTCGATGGGAAGGATGCTTGTCGATCAGCGAAACCCCAAATGTGATTAACAGTACACAAGGCTGCGATCCTCGCCAATATCGAATGCATTTGACGAAGATGATTGCAAGTTAGGGTTCTTCTAGACGCCGCTTCGCTGGGCAATTAAGATCATATTCATGCCGAAATGCGCGGCTGCAGCTCAGGAAATTGCGATATATAGATTAATTCATGTGACAATGAGTAGGTATTAATAAATGAGTGAAAATGACGCGCCCAAAAATTTGATAAATAGATTTCATGAAAATTAATTTGAATAATCATTTGAGCAATTTCTCATCAGACTCCCGAAGCATGAGAGCTCATGAATACCCGTCAGTGTTATATTGAGATGTCCCGTCCTTTTCCCGTACAATCGGAATCAATTTGTCACGCTTTTCATTGGAACGGGCGGCCTGTGTTTGCTTCCAAAATGAACCTCTTCATTCGATGAGACTCTTGGGCTGCACAGGCCCAGCAAATGATTAAAGCGATACGTATTTAATGGCAACAATGAGAAATCAGGGCATCCATTGTGGCATGGCAACATGCGCTCAATCATTCCGTTTTGTCAGCAACTTTTGTCATCAAAAACACCAAGAGAGGAGCGACAGTTGATCCATCTTCACGACCATCATTTCACCTAATGCCCCTAATGCGCATCCCTTTTGCCACAACGCCAAATCGCCGGTGTCAAGGGGGCAGTCAGTCCCAAGTTGAGACCATTAACTTTGTGATTGTTCAATCAAATTTTTTACTATTCTTTGTGATTACAACTCAAATTTTGATTATTTCATACAAAATCCTGATTATTTTTTGATTATTTGTGATTTTAATTCAAATTTTGTTTATTTCATACAAATTATGATTATTTTCTGAACATTTGATAAAAAATTGTTTTTTTAAATACAAATTTTGATTATTTTTTGATTTTCTTCTTAATATTTGATTAAAAATTGTTTTTTTTTATATACAAATTCTGATTATTTTTAAATTTTCTTCTAAATATTTGATTGAAAATTGTTTCTTTTAACAAATTCTGATTATTTTCTGAACATTTGATTAAAAATGGTTTATTTCATAGAAATTCTGTTTATTTTTGGACTTTTTTTTGAATATTTGATTCAAAGTGTTTATTTTATACAAATTCTGATTTTTTTAAAATTAAAATTTCAATTATTTTGCAATTTTACTTGGGAAAATAATCATTATTTGATAATT
The DNA here is from genome assembly GCF_947086385.1 of Phlebotomus argentipes. Taxonomy (NCBI): domain Eukaryota; kingdom Metazoa; phylum Arthropoda; class Insecta; order Diptera; family Psychodidae; genus Phlebotomus; species Phlebotomus argentipes. Next base: position 7,536,188 of record NW_026776174.1, read on the forward strand.
TTACTCAAATATTTGATTATTTGACTAGAGAACATTAAGTTTGGGCAAAAACCGCCCTGTGATTTGCCCCTTGGTCGGTGTGAAATCCATCCCCGAAGATTCGTATCTCTTGTCTGTTTACATCATTACTTCGACACTTATTTGATCTGATAGCCACAATACATGTAATTGCCGAGATGGGAAATTTCGCTTTCTCACATTTCAGCCGGACTCTCGTCATCTCCAAAGGTGTCCAGCGGAGTTCAGGGCGGCAAAAAGTGGCCAGAGTGGAAGAATGGTTTTGTGATACTCCAGAAAGCTGTGATAAGATCTATTCTGAATTACGACAAATTAGTCACATTAAGACGATATCTGATTATCTCATCTCACCTTCTTTTTCTACACACTCAAGCACCTTTTTTCTCTCCTGTCTCTCTCTCTGGTGAGCCATTGAGTCGATGTACAATAATAATTTTATCAGCAAGAGCAAATATCTGCTGAATCACGGTTTATCATCCCTGGGAAAAGGTGTGGTTACTGGTCACTAACAACACCACATTTTTCCTTTGATCGCGCCGCAACTTCTTCGGCCCACTCGCTTTATTTTTGACCATTTCGCTCGCCCAACACAAATTCTCATCCCAAATCATATTCTCTGCATGGCAGAGAGAGCATAAATATATTATATTATCCGGAATATATTGGAAAAAATAAATAAATGTGGCGTCGAGAAGTGACAAAATCATTTCGCGGAAGTTGTCAATGTTTCTCCTCGTGCTTCAAATACAATTTCATACATTAATTCCGCATGTTCTTTTCCCAATCATAAATACCACACGATCATTTATGATCATGGTTTGAGCATTTCATGTACAATCTTCAATGGTTTCTATAATTTCGATGGGTGGTCCGGCATGAACGCGCATGAAAATTACTTTATTTGCCTTTATTCATATTCCATCATATTATGCTCAACGAATAGAGGGACACTCGTGCACGGGCTCAATCAAGGAGGTTAAAAGATGAGTGGAGAGCAAAGAATAAAGCGAAATTCAACCCTAAAATTCATTGATATCTCTTTAAAATGTATTTTATAAAATTATTCTGCACAGTTTTTGAAGATCTGAAGACAATGTTCTTAACAGAAAAGCTTTCAAACACTCAATAAATAGACAAAATCCCTTAATATTTGATCTTTAATCGATAATTTCCGGTTTTACTGAAGGTTTTACGTTAAAAACGTGTGTGGAACTGGAAAAACTTCAGAGAGACGAGAATCTTTAAATTGCTAACGAAAATATATAAAAACAATAACGCCATCTGTAGAGAAAAACCACAAAGTAGCCAATAATCGCTGAATATCAATAATTTTCCCTAAAACTTGACATCAAATTCCTTTTAAACCAACCAAATACATTTTTCTTAGGAATCTTCTTCCTAATTTTTGTATTTATCACAAAAATGTTACGTTTTTTCTCAAGTATTTAACCTTTAGTCGCTATTAACCGCTCAGAATATAATTTATTTTCTAAGTCTTCTTCCCGAAAATCCTTTTTCACTTTGAAAATTGATTAGAATGGACAGATTTTTCCTTATTCAACTCTTGGATGATTTTTGTTAATTGTCTTTCTAAGGAAAATTAACAGAATTCATCACGATGTGTAGCAAATTAAATCATTTTCTTGAATAATTTCCTTCTTTCTTTCTACGAATTGTGCTTCCCACCCATCTTGCAAGCTCTCTTGGCGTGAACTCCAGACGCTGAAGGAAGAACATGAAAGATGAAGCATGTGAAATTGCCCCGAATCGGAACATACTATGAAGAATAAGTGATACTTTTGGGAGTCGCTGTTTAAACACAGACTGTTTGAATTTACCTACAGCATCGCCTGTTTGAAAATTATCAATTTATGGAGGGGACGAAGAAAAAAGCCAGTATAATAAGACCGATTTGGTGTGGCGAATAAAAAAAACAGAAACTTTCCCAATTCGTTCCTCCTGTCGGACGTGAGTTAATAATGAAATCACCACATTGCCCGATCACAGGGCAGAAAAAAAGTGATCCTCAAAGGTGTCCTCGAGCATTTGAAGTATTAGGAAGAATTTATGTATAAATTTGTTTGCTGCCGCGCGCGTTCTAATTTTCTCTGGACGCAGGTTTTTGGTTGGGAAAAAGAAGTTGCGCGCGGCTGGGGAAAAGGTATAAATTGAGAAGAAACGCTAATCTTTCCATAATTGCTTTTACAATATATTATATGTATATAAAATTGAATAAAAGGGATGCCGTGAATTTTGAATGACTTGACAGAAATCCTTTTAGTAAGTACAACAGCGGCAATCAATTTTTCTGATCATTTGGCTCACAGCAATTATGCTCGCCATCAGATAGCTCATGAGGCAGCCCAGCAGCATGAGAGAAACTCACGTTTTATTGGTAAAATTTTCAAACTCCAGCTCCTAATGGACAGCCAGAGAGAGGGAGAGAGAGAGAGCAGCGGGAGCGAGCGAGAGGCAGACAGACCACTGAGGTGGTCTCCTTGCAGCAACGAACGAATAACATCTGAATTTCTTGTGCGCACTTTACACTTGATTGATGATTAATTTAATTAAGTGATATTTGGTTTAATTGCGCCGCAAAACTATCATTTACAGCATTTCTGGTGAGTGGAAATGGTGCTCAGTCAGGGGTCCCCTTCGGTTAATTTCCAATTAATTGTCTACTTCTTCAACACTTTTCCATATTTCCAATCATTCCACCGACATGTGTGCAAAGCTGACAGAGCTTTTCCCTTCTCAATCCACAAGCAAGGATCACAACAGTTTTGATATCATTTCAAAGAGTTTCTTTGCAAATCAACTAACTAATGAATAATCTCAAGATATACGAGATATTCTTCCATGGAAACCAAGGGGAGGACAAAATGCCTTCAATTTGTACACTTAACACTTCGAGTAGTTGAAATTTTCAGACTGTTTGCACATTAATTTCCAGATTATAATAAATCTCTCAAGTTTCCAATCGATATTTCTGCAAAAATTCACTTAAAATCAATTTTTTGGGTATATTTTCCGATCGTAACCTCAAAATATCACTAAAAGACCTTCTAAAGACTCCATTTTGAAGCTTAACAGATCACAAAATTATCTCAAAATCGCTGTTTTAGTGTCAAAATGGCCCAGAAAGTTTTCCAAATAAACATTTTCTATGTCTTTATTAATATTTTTGAGGTTATGTTGCACTTTAACACAATTTGTAGGGTTTCTTGGCATCAAAGAGTAAGAATAGCAATGTTTATTGCATGTAAAATAAGAATTGAGGTTCTATATTGTGAAATATTCACAAAATCTGTCTTTAATTCGTAACATAACCTAGAAAATAATCATTACAATTGCTTTTTACGTAAAAAATCAAAACGAATCCAAAGAGTCAGGAGAATTAGTCGGTATAAGAAGAGCGTAGGGAAGGAATATTGTAAGTTTTTGAACACTTCCACTTCCTGTAATACTTCCGCTGAGCTGTACATCAGTTCTGTCTGAATTATTTCCCCCTTGTTGGAAAGAAAGCAGTGAATTTTGGTATCAATTGAATGTTTTCAGCGGTTAAGGTTAAAAATATTCCCATTTTCACAGTCTTTAGGGCTGTACATCTCATCTGGCTGAGCGAGCATCCCTTGAGAACGCGTTTCTGTGCGAAAACACACAAATATCTTCTAGCGAGGGAACATTGAGCAAACAATTGCGATGAAATTGCGCAATTGGGGACTTTGCATTAAAATTTATGAGCACCTTGTCCCATCGGCAGAGCAGCTCGAGGTGTAATACACATTTGTACAAATTGTTGGCGGCATTTACCTTTGATCGCATAAACCGTAAATTAGAAGCACACTTAAACATCAAAAATTCATATCAGCGTCTCACACCTCTTCCACTTTGGCACATGCAATTATGTTGCTAAAATAAGATAAACATATTTCCCTCATTAAATCGCCGTAAATTGTTGCGGTCTGCATGATCCTTCATCAAATCTCAACTCATACCGAAAAACGGTTCCCCTCTTTGAGACATTCAACGGCTGCGGCGGCGTTCCAGCCAGTTTCTTTGCGAATTCCTCGCCTTCCCGCCGCGCTCTGCTCCACCATCGTCACTTACAAGTGCAAATTTCTAAGCCATTCAGAACGCAAAGTATTGTAAATCTGTATTTGAGACACCGACAAGAAATAATAATATTAATATGATCAATGGAGAGAGCCTCAGCGCGAGTTAATCTTTTATATACACTTGCCGCAGAGCCAAACTACCACCAACACCAGACAACCACCCAGGAGGCGGTGTCTTTTGATGTTATTGTTATATGAGTTGCAAAGAAACGCATATTAGCATTGGAAAAAATAAAATAAAAGGCACTTTATATTGTATTTGTAGCGCGAAGCGCGCGAAGACTCTTTCCTTCCAACTACTTCATATTAGCTCTTTTCATCTTCATTTAGATTTTTTCCCCATTAACTCCGAGTCATTTCGTGTCTTTTCTTCCTTTTTTCTTTCACTTGACAAGATGCGAAAAATAAGTGCAAATTTGTACACTACATCTGGATGTATTTACGACACAAATTAGATATACTTTGCTCAATGAATATTATTCTACCATTAATTCAATTTCGAGTAATGTTTTTCCATTCTTTTTCCCCTCTTGGAAATGGAAATGGCAAGGAAAAAAAAAACGCTCGTGGTCTGTGAAAATCATGATTAATTCAATTAAATAACTTAGGATTTTGCCTTCGAATTAGCGACGGTCTCTTACTTAATCGGACATTTCGCATATCACCTTATTAGGGCTTAATTGTAATTTCACATTTTCATAATTGAAAGTCAATTAATTGGTTACGACATCTTTCACAGCGTAAACTAAAGTATGGCGCAGTGTTTTTTGCATCAACTAAGCATATATACTCTGTCTTGAGTGGCTAAAGTTGCACGTCACATTTTTAAATATCACTTTTTTATCCACTTTCAATCACCATTGAAGATTACTCTTGAATAGGAGTAAATTACTTATTGCAGCGAATCGGGAGCTATTAATGCTCGATGGCGCATTCCAAGCAGAAAGGACGTGATAAGCAAACACCAAGGCTAGCTCATAGGCGATCTGGGCATCGCAATTTCACTATGAAAATTACAAAACGCCATCAAATCGACAAAAATATAACCATATTTTGCATGATCTTTTCATCGAGCCCAAAATTATGATGATCGGATGAATAGAACCGAAGTTAAAGCGTAAGAGAAAGTGGGGCAGTGTTGGTGCGAAAATGTTGTTCCAACTTTAGGATTTTTTCTTGAAAAATCGGCTGAATATATTGAAATAATCAAAACGCTCGTCAATTGAGCTACAGAAAAAGCCTTTCATTGGGCATCAAAACTCATGGCTTTTCCTCTAAAGGAGAATGAAAATATGATGTATGTATTCCAACTCTGCCCCACCGTGGGGCAGTTATAGTATACACTTTTATTTACCATAAATTGCATCGGGAAATTGTTGAATCGCGGGCAAATGTTCACTTTGGTATCTATTGTGTATTTTCCACCACCCAGTGAGTAAACCGTGTTCAGAAGGAAAAGTTCTGGCATATTTACCCAGGATCTCGACCTTACCCTCAATATCCCGTAATAGTGTTTCACGCGAATAGTGTCTTTGTTTATCGTAAAAACACACAGTCAATTGAGCAAGAAAATTGTCGTTTTCGTGTGAATTTTCACTGATTTTACTTAAACAATAAAGGCAATTTTGTGCAAATTTTCGTCAATTGCTGACCTTAAAGACTACAAACATTGTGTCAAGGATGGCAATTGATTCATGTGAAAATCTGTTAGAGAATACAAAAAACCAACACTGCCCCATTTACCCCTATTCAAAATCAAAAATTTGATATAAGCGTTTAGATCTTATTCAATATGGCGGCGTTAGTATTGACGTCACAGACTAATGGTGGATGTGGCCTACTGAAGGGCGTCGAGAAAAGTCTTTCAGAGAAGATGTGATCAAAATCAGTCGGTTAACAGCGGAGATAAAGGTCGGTCAAGGTGTGAACTTCCATACCTTCTTCTCCTGAAACATCAGGCCTAACAAGTATCGTTACAAAGATCTCAGTCTCTGCTATAACGACTGCTTGACTCACCCTGTGATGATCTCCATTCGCATGATCTAATTCGCCGTCTTGGCCTTTTCTTTGCCAAAGAGGAAGATCACTGTCCTCTGGCGTGATTCGGTCGGGGGCAAAAGTGAGAAATGATTTTGGGGAGCGGAAATTGTGCCATCTTCATCCATTCATCCCAAATTCACTCGAGCTGCGATCGTGATGCGGATCTGAGGTCTGCGTCGAGCCGTCAATCCTTTTTTTTCGGCCACTCTTTCACTATTAAAATCACATCCATCAGCAAAAAACGTTAATTGTATTAATTAAATACTGGCGTAACATTCATTTGGCATTTTGAGATGAAGGAAGGGACTTTTTTCTCCATGTCGCGCCATCATTTTTGATAATTAGAATGTCTTTTAGCGATACATTCTCGGGACCCTTAGTGACGGATGAATAAAATTGACAAATGACTACCGGAGTGTGTCGGCGCTTCATCAAGAGACCAAAATGCCTGGAAATTGCAAGGAAGCCCGGCGAGAGCCACACTCGGCTGGATTGAGCGAAGATGATGTGAACTAAGACGACGACGATCACATCACATTAAGTGAGTGTGCACGAAGATTGTCTGTTTTGATATTAATTCAAGTCTTTTTATTTTTACCGCGCAAAAGAAACACACACGTTTTCCCGAGTATGCGTTTGACTTATGCTCTATCTTCGGCCAACACACTTTATGTAAGAAAATCATTTTAAGTTAATTATCTATGAATCCTCGATGCTAATTCTGAATTAATTCCCATTCGTGACGCCTCTCGAGCATTTCTATTGTCTCAACTCATGGAGAAGTTATAATGTAAATGTCTTTTCCGCGCCAATTCCGGGAACATTCATTGGCTGTCGAATGTGACTCAATTTGCCCAATAAATATCTTAATTATTCCACGTAAGACAATAGATCAATGCCTGATCGATGATGAGGTAAAAGAGGTTGAAAAAGCAAAGGCACAATACAATGGGAAATCAATTCAATTCTGCACGCAGTTTCACAGTGCGTATCGGAGAAGTCGCGCAGCATTTTCTTTGCCACGCATGGAGAAAAATATATTATCTCTGTGCGCACAATTTTCACAACACAAGATTAATCACATCAGTTGTTTTACTTTTTGCCTGTCATATTACAAAATATTAATTTGTCACGCAGGAATGCGAAGTGGCGAGAGAGAGAGAAAAAAGAGACTTTTTCGAGATTTAACTGCCTAAACATGGTTCATTTGAGTCAAATTCGAGACAAATTTTCGGTTTTTTCCCTTCCTTTCGTCATTGTGGATTGATTTAGGCCTCCCAGAAACTCATTTGTGTTCCTTATAAGTTATGCTTTTTTGCGCCACTTCGCAGCACTTCAATTATGATTTAAAGCTTATCATAGGGGAGAGCGGGGGTGAATGGATCTCAGTTTCTTGCTACGCATTCACAAATCATTGCCCACAAAGTCTGTTCGACTATTCCAATAATTTCTCACATATTTAGAGCTTATTTCCGCGTAATAACTTTTACGGAAAAATTGCACGACTTTTATGAGTAGTGCTAAAAATCTCTTTCACAACGGCTGAGGCAGTTTAAAACGAGCCTTCTTCGAACAGAAAATTTAATGTAAGTTACGTATTTTCACTCTTTTCAATTATATAGCGCTAATAAAGCTTAATAGCTTGATGTTTTTCATGTTATTCATAGTGATTTTGCAACAATTGAAGAAAATGAATTTTCTCTCAGAATTACAGAAAATCCTTAAGTTTTTTTTCTCCGCTACATAATTTATTGGCTATGAAATATTATTCTTTAGTTATTTAAAGGCTTCTTTTATCATGTCCTTAGGATTTCACTCTACATTTATTTATTTTTTTAAATGTAAATCAGCTTCTAGAGCTGACAACATAAGAGTTTATGACGTCTGAATCAATCTAAGAGCAAATCAGAAGATCTGATCCTTTTCAGCCTCCTTTCCGCTCCCTCATCGATCGCCAATCCTCCAGCGAGATCATAAGGATGAGTCAGCAGCCGAAGCAATTTCCTCCTGAACTGTCGCGACCTAAGATCCTTGTGAATTTTGTCGTTGGTAGCATAAACTGACGCATCCAGGATCTGCTGAGGTTTTAAAGACCAACACTTCATTTTGCAGCGACAATTTGGATTTCTTTCCAATTATCCAGCATAGGTTTCTCCTTTTTAAGCCCAAAAGCTTCCTCTTGGTCAAGATATGGGTCCTCCAGGTTAGTTTTTTGTCCAGACGCATGTCGAGACACTTGGTTTCCTTGGACGAAGCTGTATGGTTCAGCTGATTTGATTTTATAGGCCAGGCCTTGGTGTCAAACTCACTCATTGTAGTCCAAATGTGCCCCACAGTGGGGCAGTTTTGCACAAAATACTGTGAAATGAGAAATTTATTTTGTGGGAAATCCTTAGACTTTCCAATCCCGAAAAAAGCGTCATTTTGAAGCTCTTAACATACAAAATGTTAAGAAAAGATGTGATTTGAGGATTCCACGATGATTCAATTGAGTGGCTCGAATCAGGTTGATCTGTCGAGAGCTCATTGGGACTCTCATCAATGTTGGGCACTTGTGGTGGTGAATGTGGAGGAGAAATGAGAAATATTCGTGCGATTCATGCGACTGGAATCCATTTATTTCAAATGGTCGCACACGCAGAGGAGAGAGAAGAAAAAGCAGCCGCAACGACCATCATGCCCATATCATTAGTTCGAATTAAGGCTGATGTTGATTTGACAAATTGTTAACCGAGTCAACTATAAATATTTCATTGCATGATCGCTAATTGATAGCTCGTTTAATGACTCCTATTCCGCGTGATACGAGAAACGAGACACTAAAAAGTTGACTCTGCTCCGCATTCGCCGATTATGCTCTGGTCGCTCATGCTTTCAGTGTCTCTGGCGCTCGAGTATGCAAAACGATGTGTTCGATGGTGTGATAGAAAGGAGAGCAGATAAGCGGTGGAAATGAAATTCTATAATTTCCAATAATTTCTCTGCTCAACATCAATGATATGGAGAGAATCACGAGAGTCTCACGACAATGTGTGAGGCATTTCTATACAGTTATGCATAAAAGCAAGGGGGAGATAACACAGTCAGAAGTGGTGTACAGCTCAGAAGAAGTACTAATGAAGTGGAAGTGTTGAAAAACCCACAATATTTCCTTCCTGCGTGCTTCTTTTCCCGATAAATCATCCAGATTCTCTGAATTTCCTTCGATTTTCACACAGAAACAAACTATTTTATCTTGTTTTCTAGGTTATGTAACGAATTAAGGACAGATTTACTGAATAATTCGCATTATAGAATATGAATTCTTTTAGTTCTTGGCAGAAATTAGCATTTGCAATTAATTTACAGTCCTTTTTTGTCCCTTTGATGCCAGGAAACTGTGCAAATTGCGCCAAGATTGACATAACCTCAAAAACGATCATTTTGACATCTTTCAGAACAATTTTGACTGTCAATCTTCAATTTTAATATCATTCGCAAATCATAAGAGATGTTTTTGATCTGTAAAGCTTTCGAACTGAGTTTTTGAAGATCTCTTAATTCTATTTTTGAGGTTATGATCAGAAAAGATGCCCAAAAACAGCGGTTTTGAGTCGATTTTTGTAGAAACATCGAATGAAACCTCAAGAGATTCATGTTCTAGAAATGTCAGGCAAATTTGGAAGCGTTCGGAAGTGTTGTTCAGATTGAAGGCATCTTATCTCCCCCTTGGATAAAAGTGTTCTTGTGTACATGTTTATAAGCATAAACACTGCGAGAATGACTCTTGCGTGGTTTAGCAATAATCATTGAAATTGCCTTCAAACGCTCAGACTCTGCAAACGCCCCGCATAATTGCATATCAACTGCGCAGCATAATGAAAATGCGAAACCCAATGCGCTCTATCACATCATTTTCCTGTACACTATCGACACAGGATTTACAGTTCGTGTGAAACGATAAAGAGAGAGAGAAAAAGTGCTCAAGATATTAATATTAATTTCGTTTGTCGCTCCAACTGATTGTTATGCAGAAAATGTAAACAAATTAATTAATGAGCAATAATACTATCATTTGAGGAAATTTTACGACTTCTTTCTGCATGTCAATTGCTAAACACTCACGAACGCAGAGCTCAATGTTTTATATGGGTAGTGAATGACAGAGCTTTTAATAAGAAAATCTCGCGTGACGTACTGAAGTATATTGAATATTTTAAGTTATTGTTGTTACTTTGAAAAATAACCGACAGACATTTAGAGCAATTAAGGCATGTTAATAGCTCTAATAAAAACACACTGCATGGCGCCAAAAATACAAATTACAGAATTCAAAATATTGCCAGAATAATCAAAAAAATACTGCATAATTATTATTTTCTGCAAATGAAATCCCTCAAAGTGCCCAATAAATATCCAAGCAAATTGAATCACTCTCTTGATATCGATTATTACTCAATCAATTTAAATATTCATTTCCTTCAGCCATGCAAAGACTTCGTCTTCCATGTCACACAAGTTTCAACATTGTACGTCAATAATAATGTGTGAGGCAAAACAGTCACAATAATTGGGCGTTAGGAGACTATAATTTTACAATCACTTTCCAGAAATTGATCATAGTGAATATTAACTGAAAATATTCAGAGGATTCCCAGAAAATGCCCGTAAGGATAAAGAACATTGGATTGCAGAGGGTTTGATGTGAAAGTTAATTTAAAAATATTATTCTTTTAGATTTCCTTAAAGAAATTTAGGGATCAATGCAACTTTTCGCTTTTTATAGCTTATTTTAGCGGCCGTCCGATGGCGCTAGTGTAAAGTACGAATAAAATACGAACGAGAAGGCGTTGCAACGTTCAGTAAAGAGTTTATTTAATATGAATTTCAGCTGTCAAATGCGAAGAATCGATTCAACAGGACGAAATTGTATCAAAACATCTTCATCTGTGTGTTTAAGACGTGATAAACTGATGTAAACCCGTCAGTTTTCTCAGAGGAGGTCGAAGGATGTCCAGAAACACATAACCTCAATCTGGTGCATTGAAATGTTCACAAATGATAAGATAAATCCAATAACTTTTTGTTAATAAACCTAAAAACATAATTTTTATCAATTTTCTTGCTTTTCTTGCCTTAAAATGCTTTTTTACAAATTTATATATTTTGACATCTTATTTAAAATGATATGAAAAGAAAGTTGCAACGACAAGTTGTATTTATATCGTAGAAACAAACATTTCGAACGCATTTTCTCCAATTCTTTAATGCATTTAATGCTATCGCTTCGAAAATAAGACTTAAAATTCTGTTTATTGTATTGAAAAAATTTCCTTTAGAAGGAATAAAATATTTAATACGATGAAAAATAAGAAAAAAATAGAAAATTCCGATTCTTTAAATAATTTCTCTAATCGAATCTATTTAATAAAGTAATCTAAAACTGTCGCATTTTCTTTTCTGCTGCTTTTTCTGTCGTAATATAGTGTAAACTATCGTTTGAAGGAAGTTTAGCTTAAGCGGAGCGGAGAATTATTGATGTGATGCGCCAGGCTTTGGATGGAGTTGAAAGGGTGGAAGGAAAATTGAAAAGTGAGTGGATATCAAGTGATAAATAAATAAAGATAATGATAGTTTACCCATTTCTCGGAATTCATGGTAAAAACACCCCTAATTTTATTAAAATATTATAGTACACAATCAGAGAGTGTATCAAATTAATTGAATATCACTTCACCCAAATTACAGACTCTCGAACTTAACCTATCCTTATTGACACATTTATAGAAGGTTTTGCGAAACAATTTCAGGTAAAATTGTCTCAATATTCCGACTCATAATGGCCTTTTTCCACCATGAAAATTTAAGTGTTGAGCACGGAGTGTTGTTTGGTATTTGGTAAAATGTCGTGATCAATATAATGTTATGCAAATTCTGTCGTCTTTTGTCGGCTCGAGTGGTCTTCTAATTATCTCTGAGAATGGGTGGTGGTCGGAATGGAGGGCACGCGGTCTTCGGAGACACACAGCAAAAGGAGCAAACGCGTGAGACGCAACATATATACAACATATTGACTTTAAATTGATTTCATCGCTGATACAAATCAAATGAACGCGACATCAATTTTCCATGTTATGTACAAACATAATGTACATATGTTCATCACTTCATGATGCACAAGTGACGAGGGGTCAACAAACGCGCCAATTTGGCATTATTCGCTATTAAATTCGTATTAAATTAATCACTCGATTTTGGGACAATAATTTTATATCATGCTTTGCGCGTCATTATGGAAGAATGTAAAGAAATTTCGATCGATTCCCAAATGAAATTATTTGACCAGCGACAGTATTTTGCTAAAATTGCCCTACAAAGTTGTTAAAACACGCAAATTTTTCAATTTTTAAGTCAAACAACGCATTCTGATTCTTGCAGAGTGCAATTTTGGTGTCTTTGAGATTTAAAAATGCCTTGTAATTTCCATTTAATCTTCCAATTAATTAATAATATTGCTCAATTTCAATTACTTTCTATCATTTTCAGTTAATTTCATTGGTTAGTTATTGAAATATTAGCTGAAATATGCAGAGTTTCTTAGACAAACTCCAGATTTTAGGCACAAAAAGCCGGTTTTTAATATGTCTTCAAATTTTTTGGTACATTTTGTTAATAATTTATAAGATTTGTAACTGCAATTTTGATATTTTTGCTGCGAATTAAGGTTATGTGAATTAATTTTTCACAATTCGACTGTTTTTTTTAATATATTTCATAGATTTTACTTAGAATTATTCGTTAAAATTCATTCATCTTTGATACTTTGTGATTAAAAGTGGATTTTATTATACAAAACAGCTAAAAGAGTGCAAGCAAAATATAAATTTATATTAATCTTTGAATTAATTGAAAATAAACGTAATTAAACATTCAATAGATCTAATATTTCTCCTCTAATTCTATTAAATATCGACTTTCAATGTCATTCAGAATGAAAATTGCAGCGTCAACTATAAAAGAAGTCAAGTTACGATACTTTTCAGCGTAAGACAGAAACATTTCTCCAAACGGACATGCTTAAGGACATCAGGATCTATCCAAAAATATATAAGACTTCAACTCTCAAAAGGCCACTTTCGATAGTTTCTGAGAAACCGCGGTAAATTGAGCGAATTCCAAGAAATTTAGTAATATTTGTCAAAAAAATATCGCATAATATTTAGTAAAAGAATTTCTACGCTCATTTAATCAAAATTCTCTGTATAAAAAGAATAAATACAATAAAAAGTAAGCAAAGAAAAGAATATTAGCACCAATAGCGAAAAAATAGGGCAATTTTAGCATAAAACCGTCGCTGGTATTTATGAAATTATGACAATTTGCCTATCCGTGTGTTTTTAGCCGCTCTTCCACAATTTATCTCGAAGCCTTCCGTCATGCATGCTTTTTACAAATTATCGCGATGCATTTTACCCCCTGGAAAAGAATTTTGAAGCGAATTGGATGGAGATTAGTTCATCCCATGCATTCGGAATACATCACAGGAGAATATACTTTGGAGGTATTTTGCGAATGATTGTTGGAGGAGATTTTGCTTAAATCAAAGAGTCAAATTGCCTAGTTGTATATGTATATTTAAAGGGAGATATATAGATTGTGAATGTATATATCGACGGGTGAGTCGAAAACTATGAAAAGTCAAAAACGCAATTTTTCAGCAAAGTGAATTCAAAATTTAGCTTCAATATCGCTGCGAAATTTGCCAAATTTACATCAAAACGCCTTCAAATCGTCCGTTAAAGTGCAAATATTGCTCTGTATTTGTTATTTTGTAAATATTTTAGTTGATTTCATTAGTATTTATTGAAATTTTTCACTAAAATATGGCAAAATTAATGGAAAATCTGAAAATATTATTTTCCAAAGTCAAATTTTTAATAATCTTAGAGTCGATTTTATCCAAATAAGTTCGAAAAAATCTAATTTTTATACTTTTTTGGACTTTTTGTTAAAGTTTTCAAGTGAAAAAATTTAAAAGATATGAGAATTATTCATTAAAAGTCTAAAAACCATTTGAGAATAATTCTGAAAATCTATAATTATTTTCTGAAAAGGCGTTTTATGCATTTGACTGCAATTTTTGAGACATTTTTCTTGGAAAAATTGTTCAGCGTAAACAATAAATATTCGACTTTTAATTCGTAAAACATGGCAATTTTTTTCCCATTTGTGCTCTTTAGATAAATAAGATTTTTTACTATTGCTTTATAAGATAAAAATCTCAACATTTTTTGTACAGGAAGAACAGATAAAGAGCTTTTCAAAAATACATGAAGACGTAAACTATGATAAATCGACTTTTCATAGTTTTCAATTCACCCGTCGATATCGAAATTTCAGTTACGAAACATTAGTCAGCGATGCCGAGGATGGATGGAATGGAAAAAGGCTCGGCGTTTTGACGAAAAAGGCGGCAAAAAGATCGCAACGCCGGTCTCTATTTATCACTCATCTCACTCCCAATTTGCATATTCATTTCCATTTTCCAATGTCGTCATGCGACTCTCTGGGGCACACTGGGTGTAAATAATTTGTCGCTAATACGAGGCAATTAACGTCAAGTGCCAAAGAGGGAAAAAGCTCACGAGTCTCAACCTCGCGCCCATAACTCATGATGCAGAATGGAACCTATCGCGAGTGAATTGGGACACAAAGACCCTGTTGTATTGGCCATTTGACACTTTCTTCGCGCCCCCTTGTGCCGCCGCGAGCCCGCGAAAACGGGGGAATTTCAATTAAGTATCATGTAAAATGAGTCAAATGCAAAAACTGTCAAGTATAATTCTGTGCCACAGACAGATGCCACTTTGGTGGCAAACAAATCCACACAGAATTAGACACAATTTAATTAACCACTTTAAACGTATTTAATCAAAAGATCTCCCGAAACCACATTCACTTTGCACATTCATGAGCTGTTATTTAGCTAAGTGAGATGATTTCTGGACGATTTCCGATGCTTTTGGCAGCGCATCAACTTTAAAAACCTCTCGAGCCGCCACCAAGGGGGAGATAACACAGCCAGAAGTGGTGTACAGCTCAGTAGAAGTCCTTAGGAAGTGGAAGTGTTGAAAAACTCTCAATATTCCTTCCTTAAATGCTTCTTTTACTGCCAAATTATCCCGATTTTTTTGGATATCTTTAGATTTTTTACGGAAAAACCATAATAAAAGTCACTTTTTAGGTTATGTAGCAAATTAAGGACAGATTTAGTCGAAGATTTTGGTAGTCATTAGTAGAATTAAGCAGTAATCATTGCTATTCTGATCCTTTGATGTTGAGAAACATTGAAAATTGCAATAAACTCGAACATAACCTCAAATATATTGATTTGGATGTGAAATATGTTTATTAAGTCAACTTTCTGGACAATTTTGACTATGAATTAGCATTTTGGAGTTCATTGGCAAATCATAAAAGATCATTTTGTGATCTAGAAAGCTTCCAAGAGGAGAATTTTGAAGATTTCTTGGTGATATTTTGAGGTTATGTTAGGTAAAGTTACCTAACAATGCGGATCTAAGTGGATTCTTGGCAGAAATATCTAAAAATTCCATGTGCTGGAAGTGTGAGGCAAGTTTAGAAGTGGTGTACGGCATGTTATCTCCCCCTTGGCCGCCGCGAAGAAAAACGCATCGCGTCTTCACATGACGATCAACCCTCCAATGTCGCCGCGGCAGAATTGTGAATGATGTACAATGTGCCACATACCTCTTCATTTGCCTCACTGCGAGACGCCTAAAGGTTTTAATTAATTAATCCCCGCAAATCTATTCTGTCTGTTGGGCATAAGGAGCTGCGACACCATTTTCAAATAATTATTCTCGAAGATGATTGAATAAAGAGGTGCCAGAAGACGTTGTGCCCTATCACTCTATTTTTAATTGATTCCTGGCACCGATCCTCATATCGCAATTCACTTTTCGGCAATTAATTCCATCACCCAGAGTCACATGATAGCAAATTAATGCCCCATCAACATTGTATGACCTACATTTTGGGATATTCTTCCTGCTTTCCACTCATATAAATCTCGCTAATTGACGATCTTTACTAGAGACCATCGCATTTCGCCTCTGGTATTTTATAATGTGCTTTAACTAATTAGATACGCTACTTTAAATTTCACTGATTAAAAGGATGTTTTCGAAGTGACACAAGGTTTTGCACCAATTTGCCATTTTTCTTCTATTTACTCTTGATGAAAGAATGTGAATTAGTTGAATTTAAGAGAATGAATTTGATGATTTTTCACGTTTCGACGGTAAGAAATGAATTTACAGAATCAAGAGAAGAAGAAGAAGAGTCCAGAAACTTACAATATTCCTTTTCTGAGTGCTTCTTTAACTGACTAATCGTCCCGATTCTTTGGATTCTTTTGGATTTTTACTTAAAAAGCAATTGTAATGATTATTTTCTAGGTTATGTAACGAATAAAGGACAGATTTTGTGAATATTTTTCAATTTAGGACTTCAATTCTTATGCTAAAATCGCAGAAATCGACTTACATTGACAGAATTAAGCATTTTCATGCAATAAACATTGCTATTCTGACCTTTTGATGTCAAGAAACACAGAAAATTGTGCAACATAACCTAAAAAATATTAATAAAGACATAGAAAATGTTTATTTAGGAAACTTTCTGGGCCATTTTGACACTAAAACAGCGATTTTGAGATAATTTTGTGATCTCTTAAGCTTCAAAACGGAGTCTTTTGAAGATCTTTTAGTGATATTTTGAGGTTATGATCGGAAAAGACACCTGAAAAAGCTTTTTAAGTGAATTCTTGAATTCTTGCAGAAATATCGAATAGAAACTTAAAAGATTCGTATTAATTTGCGAATTAGCGTGGAAACAGTCTAAAAATTTTAAGTACAGATTTAAGGGCACAATTTCTACCCCTTTTGCAGATCCTTTCAATCTCAACAGTCAATATTATATTGAATAAAGTGTAATCTTTCTTTTGATGATTTGAAGGAAAAATTCTCTCTTCTCTCGCTTTTTTCTTTTTCTGAGCTTCTGTGTGAGAAATTAATGCCCAGAAATACGCGGCGCGTTTTGTATACAGAATGAATATTATTTTACCCCGAATGATTAGGGAAATGAATTGAGAGGGAATGTGGGCGGTAGGTTTTTTTGTCCAAGACGTGATTCCATATGCCCATT
Source organism: Phlebotomus argentipes (assembly GCF_947086385.1). NCBI lineage: Eukaryota > Metazoa > Arthropoda > Insecta > Diptera > Psychodidae > Phlebotomus > Phlebotomus argentipes. The sequence goes on from NW_026776174.1 coordinate 7,553,572, forward strand.
AAATATTTCCAAGCAATAAACGGTAATAAAAATTGTCTTCCAACGCCGTGGCGAGCGGACAATAACGTGTGAATTCGTGGCTCGAGGAAGTGGGGGAGAAGATGTGGCTGAAAAACATTACACCCCGTCGGTGTTTAGGTACTAAATGCCATAATTTAATATTCGAAAGCGCCATAAATTCGATCTGATGTTTGTTGATTTTGACTTGTGTCGGGTGGAAAAGCGAGAAACAGATCTAATTTTGAAATACGTACCATTTCATGTGATTATTATTTCAATTATGATTGAACGAATGACGGATGTCTCATGCGAACACACACACACGCGTTTCACATATTTGGGGATTTGCTTGATGGAAAATTCATATCTCTTAATGGGCATTGAGTAACATTTCCACGAAAACACCATCTAGAATTACCAGCAATTTAAATTGGTTTAACTCGTCAATCACGATTATCGTATTTAATTAAAAGCATCTTGAGCGATTATCGACGATAATGAGTAATTATTATCGTCGTAGAATCACAGGCCCAAGGCAGCTATAATTCCTCGGATACACTCCGATTTTGGGGCTCGTGACGAACTGATTTGACCGTTTCCGGCGGGAGTACATTGGAATATTGCTTTGAATTTATCAATTAGCGACCAACTCAATGTTCTCGAGACCACACAATTCTCCCTCAGACACTTTCATTTGTTGATCAAGTGAAATTCGCCGAATTTCAGTCATCAAAGAAGCATTAAAAGGAATTTAGAACAATATATCTTGTGAAAATTTCATAGAAACTGCAATTGTGCAAATATCGTTGCTTTTGAATTATTTCCGGTAGTTCATCTACTTCCCACCACTGGCAGTAGCGAATGGGAGAAATGAGCTGAAGTACTAAAGTGTCTTAGCTAAAGTGTGATTTTAGATCTGAGTTATGTCTGTGATATGAATAGTGAAGACACTTTTCATTCGATTATTTGATACACAAACCTCTGCGTATCACACTTAAAATGCTCACCAGCGATTCTCAAACTGCAAAACTAAAAAGTCAAATAAGAAACTTTGAAACTTTATATGAGATTATATAAAGTAACTAAATTTAATGCTTCCTAAACTGTAATGGAGATCTCAAGGTTCCGTGCGATGTTTCTGTAAAAATCCACTTGAAACCGCTTTTATGAGCATCTTTTCCGACCATAACCTCAAAAACATCACTAGAAGATCTTAAAGGACTCTATTTGTAAGCTTTCTAGATGATAAAATCATATTTTCAACTAAAAATCGCTGATTAAATGCCAAAATCGCGGAAAAAGTGGTATAAATTAACATTTTCCAAACCACAATACTCTTTTTGAGGTTATGGTCGACTTCAACACAGTTTGCAGTGTTTAGCAATGTTTATCGCACGAAAATGCTTAATTCTGCCAATGATTAGTATTTTGATCGACTTTAACATAAGAATTGATGTGCTAGAATTTGAATTATTCACTAAATATGTCTGTAATTCACTACATAACCTAGAAAATGATTATTTTTTCGTACAATTCAAAAGAAATCCAACGAATCGGGGTGTTTAGTCAGTAAAATAAGTACTTAGGAAAGGAATATTGAGAGTTTTTCAATACTTCCACTTCTTAAGTATTTCTTCTGAGCTGTACACCACTTCTGACTGTAATATCTCCCCCTTGAGAAACTTTCTGGTATGGTTGATTGCTGGTAAATGTCTCAAAAAATGCAAGAAATTAAAAGGAAACTTCTTCTAAATTTCTTAGATGTCCTAAATTAATTCTCGCTACTGTAAACGTAAAGATACAGTGATTTGTGCTAATTCAACATCACATTTTGTAACTTATTGACTATTGCATGACGCTGTGCTATTATTTGCAAATAATCCAACTCTTTCGTGTCACTTAAATGAGTTGATTTGCGTTTCATTCTTATTCCACAACCTTCAGTTCATAAGGAATATTTTTCTGCTGCAGCATGAAATGATTAGAGCTCTATTGGTGGCGGAAGTGAAGAATGTGTTTGCCAAAGAGTTCACTTGCTTCGCTCTTACATTCAGAGAATGCATTGTGAGTTGATACTAACAATAACAATAAGTCTAGACAGATCGATATTCATATTATCGCGCTACGTTTTCACACCCATCCAATTTCTCTTTTGCGCGACGAGAGAGTTTGTGCACATTTGGCAACAAAAGTGACATTATTTATTGGATTTTCAAACGCCCGGCGCACACATATATATATAGGTAGTAATGCGCCTCCCACGTGAGTGGCGATGTGAGGAACTACACGCACACCATTGCCGCCCAAAGTGGAATGTTAAGAGCTCTTTGTTGAAATTGATTAAGGACATACTCGCCAACCATAAGTAATTGCGTCGTGATAAGATACTGTGGCAGCCAAGAAATTAAAATACCAAACCAAAATTCTTCTCTTTGCTCTTTCTCGCTCATTCTCGTGTGTCTGCGTCGTTTAATGCGGTGTTTGTAGCACTAATAGACACTTCATTTCGAAGTATAATTCTCCGTCTCAAAGATATGGAGGAAAATTCGCATTACATTTGTCTCTATGCGTTTCTTCAGCACACTTGTACAGCAATTCCACGCCGACGAGCAGCGACAGAAGACGTCCAGAGTGCCTGTAATTGACGAAAGACTGTGCGTTTTTCTGGGTGAAACTGGGAGAAACGACGAAATACTTCATTTTCCAATCACCATATCAATCTCTCAGTTAATTTATTTGTGTTTTTTTTCCCCTTTTCTGGCTTTTGTTCCACTGCCTTATCTTAATTCCTCTTATTAACATTTTAAAAGACGTGTTATATCTTAAAAGCTTTTAGTTATTTATATTATATGACTAAAACTTGTTTCATAACGATTAAGATTTGGCGACAAGGCATTTCGAATTTTGACCATAATCATCGAATATTGGAGCTCTTTAAATGAAATGTAAAACAAGACAGAAAAAATGCCCACGAAGACAGGAAATCGTGAGCTTGGCGAAAGAGACGTTGGCTGTGGCGTATAATAATTTAGGAACAATAACATCGAAGGGTGCCTCGAAAAGTAGTAAAAGCCAAAATCGCCACTCTTCAGGAGAGCGATTTGGAGTTAGAGATTAAAAATTGCTTTGTAATTTCCCTAATTTTTGGATCATTTTCTATGACTCTCACTTGATTTCAATGGATATTTTTTGAAATATTAACTAAAATATCAAGAATTGATAGACAAACTCAAGATATTTAGTACAAAAAGGTGGTTTTTGGTAGTTTTCTTTATTCTTATTCCCTAAACAGTTCGTAAAAAGCAACTTTTCACCCTTTTTCTGTCAATTTTGCTTATAATTCATAGGAATTATAACTGCAAAAATTAGATTTTCCGGTGAATAATGATTATGAGACTAAAATTTGACTTGTTTTTCATGTAAATTCATTGATTTTATTCATTATTTAGAATTATTCGTTGAATTCAAGTGGATTTAAAGATGCAAAACAACTAAAAAAGCGCAGAAAAATATCAATTTGTATAAATTTCTTAATTAATTCTGCAAAAAACAAAATAATAATTTATATCCAATAGATCTAATATTTCTCCTCTAATTTTAGCAAATATAGATTTTCAATATCGGCTTGAAAACCATCAAAAGTCGAGTTTTTATAGTTTTCTTTACATTTCTCTTGGCATTTCTTTATTTTTTTTGCTGATGAAATTATTCTAGTATTTACAGACGAGGTGAAAAGCATCAAGATATATCCAAAAATACATAAGACGTCAACTCTCAAAAGGCTACTTTTGAAAGCTTTCGTGGAACCCGTCGATATGATATAAGATGCACGACGAGAAATGAAGTATGGTGGAAAAAAACGAAGAGAAATTCGCTATTAGATTATTGATTGCTTTTCCCATAAGCAGCATAAATATGAGAAAGCGCACAGGATTATTCGTAAATGCGATGAATTTGAATTCTTTGTTATTCTTTGAGTCTTCACACAAAATTTAGTGTCTTAATTCATCATGTGAATTATGAATTTCGGGGTCAGCGGGATGATTTTCTGTAAAAAATGACGAAAAAGAAATGATTTTTGAACGTCCCTGTGCAGTTAATACATGCAAAATGACAGAGAAGCCAATTTCATTTGGTCGCTGATTGGCATCATTCATCGTGAATTGTAATTTAGTGCCGAATGGGAAATGATGAGCCACGAGATGGAATTGCCGAGTCAAAGAAGTCTTATGAAATTACACATAAACGTTTTTGCGTACAAAATCCCATCATTTCGCGTCTTAAATTGTGAGTCCCACGAACGTGATCTTGTACTTTTTCCTCCTCATTTCTCTCTCTTTCGATGCTTCACGGAATTGAATTTCATATATATATGCGCGGGAGAATTATTATTAAGTTGTATTTGTACAAAATGAAAATTGTTTCTTCAAAAATCTCCACCTTCGTCAATGATTGCATTGAACTTTTGCACGCGGCGTTCTGCGAAAAATCCTATAATTTTAATCCCCATCGCAATCCCGCGGAGATGCTCGAGCAGGGGCGGTGATTTTGGGGTGCTTCGGGGGGTGAAAAACAAACAAAAGTGGCGCGCATAAAATGACAGCGAAGAGCGCAGGCAGAGATAAATCTTGCAGAATAGCCAAGAGATAAAATAAATTATTCAAGATGGTGGAATAAATAACTGAAGACGGTATAAATTGACCATTGCTACTTCGTTTCGAGGAAAACGATTGTTTGCTTTTTATATTCCACAATTTTCTTGTATTTTTCATTGCTCACTTTAGCACGTACACATCTCTTGAGTTACAGCCGAGCACACCGAGACAATGCTAAATAAACAGAATTGAACTGAAAAACCTCGTGAAAAACCGTTGTATTACACTGGCTAAAATATGTATACATTCACAATTACCTGCATTTGAGCAACACTAATGATTTCATTCACTTTGACAGCACAGAACTGTGCGAAATTAACGCAATTGATTCTCTTCTCGACGTTCAGCACAGAATTCCACCTTCAGAGCCCTTATATTGCATCGAAGGGATGTTCCTCTGACGTTGAGTTTCGATTTTTACCTTCGGTGGCAATTGGTACTTGGTATGCATGTGCGAATGCCTACTTGTTTATTTATAACAGACTTTTGGCCTTTATTGCGGAACAATTTGTATTAGAATGGGATTGTGTTTAACCAGAGCTGCTACACTGTTACAAAGGATTTTGCCTCACAAGTGAGATCAAAAATAATATTGAATATAATTTCAAAATGAAGAAAAATCCCAACGAACGCATTCAGTTGAATAATCTCACTGTGCTCGAAAATCTGCTCGCAAAAGCGCTTGTTTCAGGTCAAAGTTAAAGAACTTCTCACGATCATAGCGTCGATTAGTAAAAGTACATATTTGTTCATATATTTGTAAATATGTTATACTTGAATATATACTTCGCTAAAACGACACACCAAAAATTGTAAAACATTACAGAATAATAAAACACTGATTTTCTGAACATTATAATAAGAAATTGACTAAGAATCACACTTTATAAAGAGCAAAATGCTGTAATTTTAACAAATACCTGATTATTCTTGAACGATTAACTTTGCCTTCTATTCTAGACTTTATAAAAAACCTGTGAACATGATTTGAGGCGCGGTTGTGCGGAAGAAATTGTAAAAAGTGTCAAAAACATACAAAAAGCAAGTTGACAAGTCCAAATCAAGGCGCGTTTATTATGTAAATGTCTTCTAAACATTCGAATCTCATGATTTAATGTGGTTATCCGAGTCAGTTTTATAATTTTAACATGGATTTAGAGCACAATAGGCAGACTATATAGTCATATCTCTCTGTATTTTGCAATATCTCGGCCCCTAATTGAGATATCGCTATGATTTTAATGTAATTTGAAAGATTTTTAAATTCTTATTATTTCTTGTTTTAAGGTAAATGACTCGAAAATTGAAAGAAATGTCGATTTTTTAGCACCAAAAGGTAAATTGTCATAAATTTCATAAGTGTCCTAACCTAATTTTCGCTACTGTAGTTTGCCAATACATTTTATTGTTACCCAAAGAACTCTAAGACACAGTTTTTAAGGAATTCTCACTGAATGTGCTGAGAAAAGCGCTTTTATCTGCTCATATCTGAGCAAAAAGTTACCAAAAGTGGAGAAAAATGATCAAAATTGTGCTCTAAGAAGGCAATAAATCTGCTCAATATACTTTGGCTCAGCCGTAAATCAGCTGATTTTTGGGATATTTTGTGCGTTGAGATTTCAAGTTTTATGTGACAGAAAGTCTGACAGTGTATTTGAATAAGGATGGCGCGGAATAAATTTTCCCACACGAGAGTTCTTCGATTTGGCATTGTATTGTATTGTTATAAGATCTTTGGTTTCGGCACAGAGGTGCAATTTATTTTATGTCGCTGCGATGTGATCGGAATGAAGGAGTGAATTTTGCCAATATCACAATGAAAATTTACTTCATACTTCGGCCACTGTTGGGAGTCACAAATTGCATCGAATCAGGCCAATAGAGAATACAAGTCTCGTATAAGATGGATATTGTTATTGGTCTACTTAAGAGCAATAAATTGAAGATTGAATTCAGAAAAGAGCCTATTTTATGGCTATGTATCTGTTCATTAATGCTGCAACAGACACACGAGATCCTCGGGGAAATGCTACCGAAAACTCCATTTCTATCAACCACAAATTTGTCTCTTCTTTCTCTCTTCGTCTTTGGCTCCATCAGCGCTGGATATTTGTGTTAGTCTTCTCCAAATTGTCCCCTCAAATGATGGTTTTTTTCTCTCTGAAAAATAATTACCTCAGATCATCTCAAATTACAAAACGCCACTTCAATGTCTCCCTGCGTCGATTATTGCTCTCTTGCGAGCTCTCACGTTCGGACCGTTGATGGTGTTTGTATTCTCATTTTGAGTTGCGAATAAGTATTTAATAGATTTTCATTTTTTATCGCTTTCCCGTCCCCTTTTTTTCATATATACTTCTCTCCACATCATCTCGCCTTCCTGTGGAATCTACTTAACAAGCGGAAATTGCGGTTAAGGTTTATGATTTGGCTTGCCTACAACCCAAACCACTCGCATTGCTAATCATTTTAAACACTTAACTTGAGGGACTTTCACCACCATCTTAGGCAAAATTAAGTACACCAACTCGACAATGCCGAAGCTCATCCATCTGCCAAGATATCCTCCTTTAATGGTCGCGAAACAATGTATCACAGTGGAAATAATACAATGCATCGTTCATTTCTAAATATGCCAATTGTTTGCAATGTAATTCAATTAGCACGTAATATTGCAGCATTTTCCACTTGGAGGATTTGATTCATTTTCACGCTTCGCAAGTCGCACAGATATTATGTAAAACATGAAGCAATCATTCGGATTTTTCATTTGCACTTTTCTGTGAAATAGAAAATTCAATTATATACAATAGAAGTAAGTAAAATGAAAGCTTTTTAAATACATATTTGTTAGAATATGATAATGGAAAGGGTGCAGATGATTAATGTTTCGATTTTATATGTGTTTCGAAAACGGTAGATTGAAAAACTTTGAGACAATAGAACTGCAAGGGGAAGACAATATGGCTAAAATCACTTTGACAATTTGTGTGAGAAATCCTTAAAGTTTCCCAGGATATCAGCTTCACAGTCTAACTAAAATCTAACGGAAATCTGACTGAAATTTAACCGAAATCCAATTGAAATCTAACCAAAAACTAGCTGACAATTTTTAAACTCACGTGTTTATTCAATAATTTATGAATTTTTATTAATTAAAATTGAGGTTATGTTTCACTTTAGCCTTTTTTCCTAAAAGCATGATTTTCATTGAGTAAAAATATACAATTTTACCAATTATATGACAATATTTTCGGTTTCGACGCAAGAATTTAGTCTTAAATCAGTTACATAACCTATAAAAGTATGCCAAAATTAGAACTTTGCATAAAAATTAATTTCTGAGAGCAAAATAATCAACAGAAAATCAAAGCTGTGAACCAAATTTGATCTGTACACCACTTCTGACCATATTTTCTCCCCCTTGTAGAACAGTTAGATGGATTTTTTGCAATTTTCCAATATTTCCTAATTTTTTTCTACAAAGTCAAGCAAATTTAATCAGCGTTTTGTGGATTTGAAGAATTAAGGAAATTTTCGTGGGTTTAGAAGGCAGCAAAACAGTCTGTCAGTGTGACAAAATTTAAATTATATTCATCCACGTCGCAGACAATAATTAATTTCCTCAACTATATCACATAACTTTTAATATAAAAGCACCCCGACAATGATAGGACACGCCGTGTGGCGTGAGGGACAAATAAAGCAGTCAATTGACAATGTATTCCACTTCCTCCAACTGCTATAATGTCCTATGTAATATGCAAAGAAAATCCGTTTGGCCATTTTCTAACTAAATTGCTTCGCCAAATCAAAATAAATACGATTTCTCTCGTCGCACTTGCACTAAACATTGGGAATCTGAGCCAATAGCAGCCGCGCTTCTGATACGCCCAGCCGGCCGACTCACCATGACACCGACATCAGACGCGACTTCCCTGCACAACCAGTTACCATCACTGAAGGCGCGCAATCGGCGAGGCGGAGTCTCGCCGACACTCAGGCGCACCACCACAATCCGGAGCCACTCTTCAGCTACGTGTTCCGCTCGCGCGGCAAATCCGCAGTCTCTGTCCAGAAGTGCCCCGGGAAGCATCTTGAGCCACGAAGAGTTTGGCAGAGAAGTTCTCACGAGACGCGGTTGGCGGATATTCTGCAGCCCCCGCGAGACACGGACCTTTGTGTTGCAAGACAATCATCTTCATAGTGTGTGATTGCCAAGATGTTGACACCTCGATGATTGCCCTCATCCATATCGCTGTCAATTAACGGTCGGCAAATTGCTGTTCATGTTTGCGGTGACTGGTGTGATACTCCTGGGACCTGTTTCGCCATCCAATGAAGGTGTTTGTAGGCTAATAAGGAAATGTGAGCAATAATTATCGCCATATCAAGAAGGTGGTTCAAGAAGTGCGAAGTTCGATCAAAAGTGTGGATCAAAGAGTGAGAAAAAAAGGCAGTCAAAATAGCGCCCTTAACGGCAATGTCGACCCACGGGGACGACGAACAGGAAATCAACGTTGACGTGGACTCAGATTCCAGGATGAGCTGCGGAGGAAGTGGATCAGATATTGATTGCGATGGTGGCGGAAGTTGCTACGATGACTCTGAGACTGCAATAAGGTAATTTTTCTCACTTTTGCGCGCTCTCCTTCTGGCTAAACTGTCCCAAGAACATTGTCTCGTTGCCATGTTACAAGTGTTGTCGCATGAAAATTTAATGCTTTGCCGTTTGATTTATGATTCAAATGCATTTGAGATAAAGACGTGCGTTTGAGAGACACTCAATATTCCTACTCTTGAGAACATTTTTATTTCAACATCGCCTAGATGAAAACAGGTTTCCACGTCACAGACTCTTAGTGTAATTTCCACCTTGTCAACATTGTTGTGTTTTCTTGTCTCCTCAACAGCGAGCCGATTCAATCAGAACAGACACGCTCCTCCAGCGAAACCCTGCCTTTCAGCATATCGCGTCTGCTGTCGAAGCCTTTTGAGAATAACAATAAGAGCGATAAGGAACTGTTGGACAGCGAGAGCAAACTGTCGTCCGCGCTCTCATCGGCGGGCCTGTCTTACTCCACGGCCGCCGGCAGTCTCTACTCGTATCCGCTGTATCCTCCTGGCCACGTGCTCCGCGTGCCCCCGCAGAGGGGCCCCTGCACGCCGCTCACGTGGGCCCTTCCGCCGCTCCACCCCGCTGCCCTCGCTCATCAGGCTGTGAAAGATCGATTAGCAGGTAATTCACTAATTCTTGCACAATTTTGACTATAAAGTGAGATCTTAGCCTTAAGACGCAATCTCTGGACGGAATTTAGGCCGCGGTTGTGCGGAAGGAATAAAGAAATGTAAAAATGCGCTAAACATGAGGTTAAAACCCCAGAAATCAAGTTCAAATCCTCCATAGAAAGACCGCCTATCAAATCAATTTCTTCTACACGTCTTTAAGACACTCAGTACTCAAGATCTAATGTAGTTTTTCTACAAAATATTGATAAATTGAAGATTATTTAATGATTTATTATTACTTTAGCTAAAAATAGAGAAGAAATGAATATTTTCGGCAAAATATTCAAAGAAACCAAATTATATTTAAATATATTCTGAATAATTCAATTAAAATTGAAGCACTTTTGATTATTTTCTCCATATATCGCCGCCAGGGGGCAGCAAAGTTAGCGTGGGGGACGCTAATAATATCGCACTTTTCGCACAATTTTCTCTCTTTGAGTTTGAGAGTGAAGTTTTCACGTAGAAAAAGACTTAACTCACGATCAGCTGATCAGTCAATCAAGCTTGAAAAACATGAAGAAGTTCCGTTTGTATTTCCCAAAGGCGAAATTGGCCTTTGAGAAGTTCGTATCCAGCTTGTAGCAAATTTGTGACTTTTTCTCTTTTCCGACAAAGTTAATAAGCCAATAATAATATCAAAATAAGGAATATAAATCAACATTTTATAAACAAATACAAAAAATCAAGAAATGATTGAATAATCACAATGTTAATGGTCTTAAATTATAAGTGACTTTCCTCTTAGGAAAACTAAAATATGTCTTCATAACTTTTTTATTTCTGTAATTTAGTTTGTGAAAAAAAACGGTTAGATTTGTTTTCCAACTTCAAGAAATTAACCTTATTTGCTCATTTTTGCAAAATATTTCAATAATAATACAGTAAAGAATTTCTTCTTTAATCAATTGCCAAATCAATTTCATTTTCTGCTCAAAATTATCAAAAGTCATTGGAAAAAATTTATTTTTTCCTCACTACAATTTTATTATCTTCTTCTAAAGTCTTCTTATACTTCTTATTGACTTAAAAATTAAGAATTTAGATCACTAATTCCAGTAATATCTTCCGAAAAGTATGAAATGATCATTTCGAATTGATAAATTCTCTTTCTCATGCTTAACTTCAAACTGTTCAGTTTGCTTAACTTGAGAAAACAGATTATTATTTCCTTAATTTCTTGGCAATCAGAGATGTCTAAAGATGTTTTCGCTGAACAAGTCCATAGGTCAGTTTCGCAAATGCAATCGGACAAAAAGAAAATGCAACTTTACAATATATAATCATGCTAACTGGCCATTTCCTCTAAATTCTCATCTCCAACTATAAAATAATACGTGCCGAAGTTGCGGCAAAGCGCAAAACGATGTGCTGAAAAATCTAAGCGACGGCCACAATAATATTTTCGACTGATGATGATCAAAAGAGAGCGGGAAATAAAAATTACGAGATATCTTTGGTCGGAACCTCACTTCCTCTGGCCGCTGATTAGGGCCGACCACCTACCAAACGCGGCCCGATAATTGCACGGTGGCCCGGTGTCTCGGCGCAATTACACACAATCCTGAATTGGTGCCTGTGAAATTCATGTCAAATTCGGCCGTCTGGTCGCGTCTCAGCGTGTTCGGTTTGCTTTTCTCAAGGGGCAGATATTGTGATCGGAAGTGGTGTACAGCTTTTCACAGAAGTGTTAGGAATTGAAAGCGACAAAATATTATCAATATTTGCATCACAAAAGCTTTTCTTTCAACAAATATTTGACTTCTTTCTAGGTTAGAAAGGATTTTAATTAGTCTAAGATGGATTTTTCAGGTCGGATTTGAAGTTTTCTTAAGCATTTTCCGAAGACAAAACTCGAAAAATGTTCATAAACAAATACAAAGACATTAAGATCTTTTCATACTATCTGAAATCTAAGGTTTTGATGAGCTTTAGCTTCTTGAGATTGAAAAACTTGGAATAGATTTGTGATAAGTAAAAAAGGAATGAAGAAAGCAGTTAAGAGAGTCTAAGAACTGATGAAAAATCCCTTCTAAGGCGTTCAAAAGCAAGGGGAAAATCACTCGCAAGTTGAGACCATTAACTTTGTGATTATTGAATCATTTTTTTTTAATATTTGTGATTATTACTCAAATTTTGATTATTTTTTTGATGTTTTTCTGAATATTTTATTCAAAATTTGATTTTTTCACATAAATTCTGATTATTTTTTAAAATTATTTTTTGAATATTTTATTCAAAATTTGATTATTTCACATAAATTCTGATTATTTATTTATTATTATTTGTGATTTATTGATTATTTCATACAAATTCTGATTTCTTATTGATTATTTTCTGGAATATTTAATCAAAATTTGAATATAATTGAATAATTGTGAATATTCTGATTAATTGATTGAAAATAATCTTTTTAATATTCAATTCAGAATTTGATTTTTCTGATCTTTCTTTTTGCAATCTTACTTGGGAAAAAATCATTTTTTTAAATTATTGAATTCAAAATTTGATTATTTGTCAATTTTACTCGGGAAAATAATATTTTTTTTGATTCTTTCTTTGATTTTTTTGTCATTTGCCCCTTGTTCAAAAGTGTCTGGAAGAGTGTTAAAGATTCTGCGAGAGGAATTGTGGAAGTGTTCGGACATATTATCTCCCCCTTGGGTTTTCCCCCAAAAATAAACAGAGGCTTTTTGTTGTGCGGACGATCTTTGTCATCGTCGACGCTGGTCTATTGGAATCGGGCAAACTTCTCCTTGTTGTCGCTGCTCATGTCTTCTTTAATTCTACACATCCGGCGCGCTTCGGTGTCTCCTCCTTCTGGTTGGCGGTGGAAGAGATCTCTCGCCGCCAGAGGAATTGTGTAGAAGACACAGTCACATATTATGGGCAATCAGCTACTGTTTTCAACGCTTTGCAACTTAAACTGATACCAATTTTATGTCGATTAGGATCAAACATGCAACGCGCACAAAAAAAACATCCAAACAATTTCCACATAACACAGTCACAGTTGGGCATTTTGTGACCGCGCCGAAGCGCTCGATTTCGCTGTGGCTACAAGAAGTATGGATTGGGTGACTTAATCACCATAATCCGTAAGTATAAAAACGTGTTTCTGGCTCGGTCTTATCTCCCCTCGCGTCGGAGACGACCTGGCTCTCTCTCTCAGTGTATCCACTTTTTGTCCAATTTGTATAACGAAGTTCATTACAATTCAGAGACGGCATAAAAATAAGTTTGAGTGATAAAAAAGAGTCGCGACGAAGACTTCTTGCGCGCCAAGGGGGAGTTAATATGCCCTAAATCTGTACACCACTTCCTGACACTTCTAGAACTTGAAGTTCTTAGACTGTTTCCACATTTATTCCCACATTATATTGAATTTCTCAAGTTTCCATCCGATATTTCTGCAAGAATCAACTTCAAAAAGCTCTTTTGGACATCTTTTCCGACCATAACCTCAAAATATCACCAAGAGATCTTCAAAAACTTACTTCAGAAGGTTTAGAAGGTTTATGGATAACTAAATCATCTGATTAGAGCTGATTCAGACTCAAAATCATGCAGAAACTTTTGCTAAATGAATATTTTCCAAGTCTAAATGACTATTTTTGAGGTTATGTTCCAGTTCAATACAATTTGCAGTGTTTCGTGGCATCAAATGCTTAATTTTTTTTGGACTTGAGCATAATAATTGATGTGCAGAAATGTGAATTATTCACTAAATCTGTCCGTGATTCCTTACATAACCTAGAAAAGTATTATAAAGATAGTTTTTGTGTAAAAATCAAGAGAAATCCAAAGGAATAGAATAATCAAGGGGCAAATCAGAAGGCGATTTTTTTAAGAAACTCAATGTTCTCTATTGAAATAATCAAATATTTGAGTAAAATAATCAAAAAATGATTATTTTCTAAGGTAAAATTGCAAAATAATCAAATTTTAATATAATACTCAGAAAAAAATAAAAAAATAATCAGAATTTGCTTGAAAAAATCGATTTTAAATCTAATATTCACAAAATTTCTGAAAAAATAATCAGAATTTCTATGAAATAATCAAAATTTGAATAAAAATCACGAAATAATTGTATAATCACAAAGTTAATGATCTCAACTTGCGAGTGATTGCCCCCTTGGAAATAATTTTGTCAGTAAAAGAAGCACTCAGGACAGGAATATTGCAAGCTTTTGAACTCTTCCACTTCTTAAGCACTTCTTCTGAGTTGTACACCACTTCAGGCTGTATTATCTCCCCCTTGCTGTGTGCAGTCCTGCCGTGGATTGCATTGGGCATGAAATAAGAGAGAGAAATAGAATATTCAAAGACAAAACATAAAATTGTTATCATTGACTTGTGTACGATGTGCATTAGAGGTATTTTAATTGGACAATTAACATAATTTGTTGCTGTAAGTTAATAAAACTTTTTCCATGTTCGCCGATCAAGTAGCTATTTTCAGGCATTCTTAATTTATTCCAAAAAGTCACAACAGAATGTCGAATGCGGCAAAAGCCTTAAGAGATTATCGCCAAATCCTTAGTCTATTCATTAAATTTGCAGACTTTTGCTACACTGAGTGGAAAAAGTACGTGACAGCATTTTGAAATATTCACAGCAGCCACCGCGGATACTTATGAATATAAAGTCTTGGAGATTATCTGCAATATAAGTGAGGGAAATAAAAGCTCCCCTCTTGAATCCTTTTAGACATTATTGCTTATTGATTTATTCATAAATGCCTCTTCGCCATCGTAAAATGTCTTCTCATGCGTTCATCTTTCTCTCGATGCCTTTCGTGGGCGAAAGTGTTGTGGATAGCATATAAAATTATGCTTTATATTATTTTCGACAAACACCGTGCTTTTCATAAAATGGATTGGCGCAAGCAAAGTCGGATGGAGTTTTCTTCTCCCCCTGTTTTTTTTCACTTTCCCGAACCGGTAATAAATATATGGGAGTTTACTCGCGAGAATCAATGTAAAAGAGATGTTATGGGATTCTTTTTTTCACATGCCCATAAGATGGGGATTCTCGAGTGCCATATTTTTGAATATTTGCACGCCTATATAGAGAAATTTCCCCCACGAGGATTTACGGTGAAGATCAAGAGCTTTCAGGCAAGCGATGTTGCTTTTCACTGAAAGCTATACAAATCTTATGATTGCGGTGAATTTATTGGGAATTCGCAGAAAGTGTAATAAAGATTTTCTCTCTGTTTTACTTCCAGCAGCATTTCCCATCACGCGACGAATTGGTCATCCTTATCAGAATCGAACGCCACCTAAGCGGAAAAAACCTCGAACTTCCTTCACACGAATACAGGTATAAATTGCCATTAATTTGAAAGACAACAAAAGGCACATAAAAATTGTATTTATCGAATTTACCTCAATTATTTCTCTGTAATAAATTTTTTCTGAATATTCCACTTGACTTTATTGGTTTTTCATGGAATTTTTTACTAAAATATAGCAAAATTAATAGATAAACTAAGAATATTCCTTCACAGAGTCGATTTTAATCAGTCTTCGTGTGTATTTTATTCGGAAAATTCGAAAAAATGCTCTTAAAAATTAACTTTTTACGTATTTTTTCGAAGTTTACACCTTATGTATATTTGAAAAGCTTCTTATCTGTTCTACAACTGTAAAAATGTTGTAAAAATCCTATTTAAGTCGACTATTCATCGTTCACGACACACAATTTTTCTTAAAAATTCGTCTCAAATTGCAGTCAAATGCATGAAACGTTTTTTTGGGAAATAATTTTAGGTTTTCAGAATTTATCCTAAAATTTTCTTAGACTCTGAACGTATATTTCTCATATCTTATAATTTTATTTCTTCAAAACCACAAAGATAAGTTTGAAAAATTGATTTTTCGGAACGTGCTTGAATGAAATTGACTAGAAAATCAACGGAAATATCTACAAAATAATTATTATGGGCAATATTGGCACTTTAACGAACGATTAAAAGGCGTTTTAAAGTAAATTTAACAAATTTCGTACCGAAAAGTTATGATTTTGAATTTTCATCATTATCGCCCGTCGACTTGTTTATTATATCATAGTATTAAAAAATACGACAAATATTATATTAATTCAGAGTCTAAGAATATTTTAGATGTATTTTCTTAGAAGAAATGTTGAGCGTAAATCATGAATAGTCGATTTTTCATAGTTTACGGCGGAAAAATAAGATTTCTGTCTATATTCTTTTTGGTCCGTTTAGCCTTACAATTCCTGAAAATTGCACTTTTCAGGTGGCTGAGTTGGAAAAGCGCTTTCACAAACAAAAGTACCTGGCATCTGCAGAGAGGGCGGCGTTGGCGCGAGGGTTGAAAATGACGGACGCGCAGGTGAAAACATGGTTCCAAAACAGGAGAACAAAGTGGAGGTGAGTCGAATGTAGCAAATGCAATTTAGCGTGGCAGAGGGCGCAAACAGGGGTTATTCACTGATGCTCAATTTGCTTTCTAAAATTTTCATCAAGTGCTAACGAGAGGCGCATCAATTCGATTGATAGAGTGCGAACAGGGCGAGTGACATATAGTTGAAATAGCGCGAAACATTGTACCAATTTCCACACACCTGTGACACAGCCTAATTGAATTGTTGGCAGATTAGTGCAAACAACCCTCGGATGCTAGAATTATCACTTGGCAAGCGTCCCTTGTCGGCGATGCTCGAAGATGCGCTCCTTCGACGGCTTCTGTCAGTGTTTGAAATGAAAACGAGGATGTCTATATATGTGATGCGCATATTAAAACAGTCAATGTATGTAAATACATAAGACACGTGACTGTGAAAAATTTATAAAAGCTTTTATATGGCAAAAGATGCCAGCGACACGCAAGGGGATGAAGTTTTCCGCCATCAAATATTCATATTCCACCATTATGGGCCGATTTAAAAGTGTCAAACTCGGAGAACCACTCCACAAAAAGAGTGAATGATGCATAAAAATTCCAGCAGAAACACTGGAAATGACGAAAATGTTAGGGGTGCAAAATAAAAACTTGTGTGAATTTTTTATACCACCACCCGAAACATGGTGAAATTTGCAGCGCCGGTGTTTCCACAGATGAAAATCATTTTCTTCCAAAGTCTCTCTCTCTCTAGACGCCCATGCTCAGTGAGAGACAAGTGATTCAATTTCGAAACACATTTATTTAATCACTTAATTGATTCTCATTTATTAGTCATAAAGGGAATTAACACACTCAACATCAAGGACCTCTTCTTAGACTCAAGCAATATCGCGTCACGGAGGGTGAAAGCATTCGAGGAAAATACAGCGCAGGAATTTTGGTTTATGTCGGAGGGATCCTTGAGAGCATTTGGCTAGTATTATGCCTTGCCCATAAAGAGGGGAATTAAAAAGGAAAGAAGAATGTCCTTCCCTGCAAAACTTGTGCCTCACACGAAATGTGCAGAGTTTGATGCCACTTTAAAAGGGTTCGAAGTTTTAATTTTGCACAAGTTGTAATTATAAACTAAAATTCTTACAAAACTCTATAAATTGGGCTCTAAAAAATCAGGTATTTTAGCTTTTAGTTCTCGAAGAAAGATTGCTAAAGTTTCTTAGCAATTTTTGTGATTTTTCCTGCTGTTTTTCAATTTGTTGTCTTTTTCTGATCAGATCTCAGCAAGGAAACTGAAAGTCTAACTTGCATGGACTTCTTATCATCCAGTTTCGGTATATTAGAATGTTTTTTGAATTTTCTTTTGATTATTTTCTCAATATTTAATCAAAATTTAGATATTTTATTAATTTCTTCACATTTTTCCACTTAGAAATGCCATTAAAAATAGCAAAATAAGTAAAAGAAGTTACAAAATGTGACAAAGTATCGAATTTTCCTTTGGAAAATACAATAAGAACTTCTACATGTCTTTCAAATTTGATAAGCTTATGCTTGAATTGGGCTTTTTCTATGCGAAAAGCTTCATTTTCGTGCCTTTATTTCCTTCTCTCCTGGCAATGATCACGCCAGGAAGCCAAAAAGTGTGAAAATACGTAAAAATGCGATATTTTTAGCGTCCCTCACGCCAACTCTGCTGCCCTCTGGCGGTGATATATGGAGAAAATATTCAAATATGCTTCAATTTTCATTAAATTATTCAGAATATATTGAAATACACTTTGATTTATGTAAATATATCGCTGAAAATATTCTATTTTTGAATATTTTGCAATTTAACGTGAGAAATAATCATTTATTGATTATTCCTTGACATCTACGTAAATGGCGCATTAGTATTTTGATATTTTAGTATCCATTTTGTGTTTGCTGGGTTATTTCAATATTCAGGACAGTTCGCGTTTATTTATAGTTAATATTCTTCTTCTCTGTAAAAACCCTTTTGATTGCAGTTAAAAAAGAAAGTGACTTGAGATTTGGGTTCATAATTATTTCATTGCTGAGCAAGGGATGAAGTTGGGGGAAAAGTCCTCTCGATTGACTGGCAAATTTGTTAGTGCATGAATGTCGTGTGTTTTCTGAATTCTCGCAGCACACATTCATGGCATGGAGTAATTCTGCTTTGCGATGCGTGTCACTCTTTTGATTCGATTAAGATCACACACCACTTCGGAGTCACTGCTTCCCTCCGGATTGGCTTCTGGGGGGTGGGATTTTGTGATGGGCGGGAGGGAAATGTACTGTGTTTTGTATTCGATTACATCAACAATGTAGAAGAGGCAAATGTTTTTCGAGTCTCGTTTTGTGGCAAAATGATTCTGGCAATCGAAATAGCACTCAATTCCTGGGGATGTGAATTATTAAGCAGCAAAAGTGGTAGAGGGTGTACTTTGGGTGCCTGGCTTTTTGCAACTTACTTCTTCATTTTCCGCCTTTCTCGCCTCCCAGGCTTTGTTAAACTTTTCATATTATGTGTTAAAAATAAAAAGCAACTCTTGCTGGATTAATAATTGAGATTTTCTCCCCTTTTTCCGATACAACCCCTTGTTTGCAATTTACGAGAGGGCAAAATCCTGCATTCAATTGATCAAATCTTTCAATATTTTCTTAGGAAAACTTAACTTCTTTGGAGAAATGCTTCGTAATATCAATATGCACATTATGAAATGAATGAAACTGGACTAAAGCATAAAAACCCAAGGGGAGGATAATATATCTAAAATCTGTACACCACTTCCAGACACTTCCACAAATTCCGTGGGAGAATCTCAGACACTTTCAGAACATTTTCAGTGCTTAAAACATGCATTTTCCTTACTTTCTTTACCTCTTTCGGAACTTTAGAAGATTTTCCAATCGTCTAAAGTATTATAACCTCAAATTTATGACTCTTTGTCTCAGAAAATACGTAATTATTACTTTTATTACCATGAAAACTTGCAGAGAAACAGTAATTTAGACATATTTGAAGTTTCCAGTAGATTTTTTGATGTGATTTAATTTTCAATCGCTCTTTTGGATGCACTTCGGAACATAACCTAGAAATTACCTCCAGATATCTATAAAGAGTCAGTGAAATAAATTTATTTGGAATCTTTAAGAGATAAATCTGGTAAATATTAATCTATTGTAAATCGATAATGAGCAGAAATTTGCTATTTTAGAGTAGAAAATCAATCAAACAGCTCTTAGAATGGACAATTTTGTATCTTGAAACAGTATTTTAGAGGTTATGATCAATCTTGGCGTTATTAATACAGTTTTAAATTGGAAGCTTGTGATCTTTAGCAGATTTAATGACTATTGCGTCAGTTAAATGCAAATTAAACGAGCTTAGGCACAAGAATAAATAATTTTGAAGGTTATTTAGTGGTAAAGTTTGTCCTAAATTCATAACATAACCTAGAAAAATACAAAGAACAATTCTTTTCTCCAAAATTTTGCGGTAATTACTTTGGAAAATGACTTGAACGCATCATATTGATGATATTCAAGCACTTCCACTTCTGAAGTACTTCTGCTGAGCTGTACACCACTTCTGACTGTATTATCTCCCCCTTGTAAAAACCTCCTTTCGCTCGATCAATTTTTTTTATCCAAAAGTTCATTATGCTCCCTTTTATTTGAATCTCCACCCAAAAAACACTTTGGGTTCCCCTTTTTTGGAAGTCAAATGACTTCATAAGCCCAGTGTGTGTTTGTGGAAGGAAATTTCAACCCTTTTATTCACGTGCACACTTAAGTGAATCACATTATTAATAATTGTTATTACAGTCATTGTCCTAAATATTATACCCGAGTTTAATATGAGAAGCGATTGTTGCATTTGCGCACTTCACCATGAAGAACCTCCCCCTTTTGGGACTTAATATAATGCCCATTTTAGCGGCGCCATTACATGAACAAGCCTCTTAACTCCACTCATTCCGAGCACAATTTCACCCAAAAGCGATCATTAATATGGGAGTAATAAAATTTTCCTATTCTCATTTGCGGAATGAGAAGAATATAGAAGTGTTCAGCTTATAGGTGAAAATGAAAAAGAACAGACACGAAGTTTTTATGATCTCTCAATATGTGGAGAGCTTTTTATGATTTTTTCTGAATTGCTTTGTCGCGTCAGGAATTTTTCAATTCATGTGGGAAATGAGAGAGAATCATTTTCCAAAAAGTTGTAGAATATAATTTGCTTTTATCAGGGAAAATTCGGTGGCCAAAATGCCCGAAAATTATACAAATCGACTTCATAATTGCTTCCGACATCGGAAAATTTGCGGCCGCGCTAATTAACTTTGATGAATACTTTATGAGCTCAAGTCCATCCCTTGGAATCCATTTCGCTGGGTATTATTTAGCAAAAGAGCTGAATTATTAAATTTCACTCTTCTGTTACATAATCACTGTAAGCTGGGAAGATAAAACATATACAAGCCGTTTTGTACATAAACATTTGAATTCGTTGTTTTGAAGATAGGAGAGATGAAACCATAAATTTAGCACCAACTCATCCAATTTCCAGCCCATAAATATTTACTCTTGATGCGATGAAACCAATCTGTTCACATATCAAGCAATTTATGCCTGGGTAATTAAACATCCAACCCCTATTTTATCATATAATTCTGGGGCGGAAATTGGGAGAAACTTGTAGTTGCGCTGGTGATTAAAGAGAGGCACTTTGTGGCTTCCCTTTTGGGGGCAAATCTTCCGCCAATTAACCACCGAAATTGTATATCCTTGCAGACGCCAAACGGCGGAGGAGCGCGAGGCCGAGAGACAGGCTGCAAATCGACTAATGCTGTCGCTCCAGGCGGAAGCCTTGAGCAAGGGATTCGCGCCCGCGGGCTCCGCTGCGTCTCACGCCACAACGCCGACGGCAACGGCGGCGCCTCCACTGGCGGCCCTGCACGGACTGCAGCCCTGGGCCGAGCCCCACACGGCCGGATGCTGAAGCACTGCCTTCTGGCTCTGGCAGAACGCCCAATAGTGATGAATTCCCAGAGAGACATTAATAATTTGGAATGTGGATTTAGTGATTATTCCAGTGCATCGTACATGATAGTATTAGAGACTTTGTATAGAAAGGCGAAAACAGATCTCATGCAAATCCAATTGTGAATTGTACATATAGTTTTAGTCTGTAGAAAAGTGGCTTTCCCTCATTTTCTCACTTTCCGTTCACAGAAAGGAGTTGCTAAAGTTGGAGATGCAAAATTCGTCGAATAAGTGGAATAATTGGAGAATAATTCTAGCAAAATTCCAGCGAAAACACACAAGAATAACACAATTTTACTTTATCAGTCTAATCTAGGTTATCTTTACGTCTCAAGATGTTTAAGCACTTAAAAATCTTATATTTCAGATTGAGAGAACTGAATCTTAAATGTCCCAGAATTTTTACGTGAGAAATTTCTGTCTTCATTTTCTTAGTTTTGTCTTTGGTAAATTCTTAGAAAACTTCTGACTGAAAATGTGAGGTTATAATTCTATTTAAAATACCCTTTTTGGCATTATTTTTTATCCTTAATTTGCCTCTTTAAAGCACAAAGTGCGGAAAAACCTAAGCAAATGAACATTCTTCTAGGCTGAAATGACATTTTTAAGGTTATGTTTGGACTTTTAAGTTGATTTAAAGTTGACCTAAGGTATTTCCAAGACAAATTCTTAATTTTAACATTAATTTCTTAATTTTAAAAACAGATTTGACGATTTTCTGGGTTATTTAACCATCATAATCTGCTTTAAACCAATTACATAACCTAGAAATGCAATAAAATTCTCTAAAGTGCATTTTCGCGCCATCTGGATGATTTCGAATCAAATTAAATTATGTTCGAAAATGTTATTTCTGATCTATTCGTCACGAAATAAGATTTATTCAGGAATAACGAGGAACAACAACAATGAATTGAGAATAAATGGAATCAATTCATCCTCATAACGTGAATTATTCCGGAATAACAGAGAGATTGAAGATTCTGTGGCACTCAAAACCCAAATTAGCAACCCCTTGGCTCACAGTGACTTTTATTCAACAGAATTTATAGAAGATAAGAATATTAGGAACTGATTACACTGTTTCCTTTGCTGTATATATATTAACTCAAGAAAGGAGCGAAAAAAAACTGTTTTCCAAATCACGAAAGCCACTTTATTAAATAAAAAAAAGAACTACACATAATTGTAACGAATGAATAAATTTAAATAAAAGAAAACTGAAAACCTAAAATCTTTATATACAAACTCACTTTCTCACCAAGGAAGAAATTGTCTTAAAGCTTCTGTCTCCGTTTGTGCTTCTTCTATTTGCACTCAAATCAATCTTTGTCCAAGCAAAACTATATAATCTCGTGGTGATTATCAAAACATGTACATAAAGACATCGTCATGCAATTGAATATATTTTGTAATCAAGCATAACTGGAAACTTAATTTGTAAGGAGAATTTCTTCCATGACAAATATTGTATAAAAAAAAGAAAGAAAGAATTACAAATTCATAATCAAATAATGTAACATTAGTAAAATATTAAATAAATTGAAGATAAACATGAATGACAACAACTGTTCATCAATCATCCTTCAAGTGAGCGATTCTTTATTGTGATGTGAATTTGCGAAGCAGGCAATTTGGTCGCTATTCTCGCCATTTCCTCCCGTTTGCATCGCCGCAGACAATTCCTGACAGCTTTTGCTCTCTTCGGCATAATTGCAGGTTCTGTTTGATTACTTTCCGTTCAATCGTCGTCAGCAATAATTGCTTTGGATCTCATTAAAGTTAAGACGAGCGTGACCTATGAAATTATAACTATTTTGTGTCAGGAATGTCATTACATGCCAGCAATTTTGTGTCTCTCATTCTTTGTATAGTTTTTGAGGAATATCGCTCACGTAATTTTGTGTTTCCTCCGCGGAAACGAGAAAATATATATGTATATGGCAAATATATTCTAGCTAGATAATGCCGTATCACATTTTTATTATTTTTCAAAGCAATTATGGTGTGTTGTTTGAGAGAGAGAAAAAAAAGAGCATCTGAAAGTTTTTCACTCAGCAACTGACTCTCCCTCGAATTATATGTTTTGTGTTAATAATGCAAAATGTATATACATATGTGTGTTGCTTTTCTATAGCCATGAAGAGGACCCCATTTAAAAATGCACCCTTTTATTTAGACATTTGATTTCACACTCAATTTTAACTCAATTAAATTTTCAAACTCATCAAAAATTTATAGCGTTTTATTGGCCATTTCGTCCACACATTTTCTGGTGTTCATGATGGCAAAATTCGATAAAATTGAAACTTCACAATTTATATACGGCAATTCGCAAGTAATTTTCAACACCAACCAATCACAACACCCCAAATCATACACTCACAGCTCCTGCAACTTTTATTGCCTGGAAATTCCCAACTAACATTTTTCAACTACGTGCAGTGCGAAAAATGGTGCAACTTTTCCTCATGACTCCGGAATTTTTGTCAGTCAGAGCTAGAAAAAATTAATGCCTATAATAGAAGAAATAATAGTGTTGAAAAATTTCAAAATTATGCTATGATTTCAGACCATTAACTGTGACTTTTAGATTTTAACCTTAATTGTGGTTATTCCATACAAATTTCAATCATTTTTTGATTATTTATTGAATTATTAACTAAATTTTAAATATTTTAGTTTTTTCTCCACATTTAGCCGCCAGATGGCCAGCAGTTTAGACCCAAAAGCGACTTTGGCCTTGTGATTAGAGCACTGGCTTCTTATTCTTTCTTTTAAGTGTTAAAATCCAAGTAATTTCCTTCTCTCCTAGCCAGGATAACATCAGGATATTGGAAAGTGTCAAAATGTGTCAGAAAAGAGAGAAAATAATGCGTTATTTGGCGTCCCCCACGCCAACTTTGCTGCCCTCTGGCGGCGATATGTTGAGAAAATAATCAAATATTCAAATATATTGAAATTTTAATAAATATTTTTACCTAGAATATTCAATTTTTGATTATTTTTATTCAAATTGTGAATATTCGATTTTTCCATACAAAGTAACAATTAATATTATTTTATTAATATGTTAAAACTGTCCTTTTTTTCGTGTAAATCGCAAATCTAGGACACGATTTCGTCTGAGTGTTCGTTAGTGGTGAATGATCAAGAGGAAAGGACTGGGAAAAGGGGTTCCCTTCTCGCCTCTGGTGCTTAATCTTTAAGAGATAAACATTCTCTCTCGTGTCTCTCTGCCCATTTATTTTCAATCCCCTGTGTCTTTAGGCAATTGACGGTCCATTCTGTGGA
The DNA here is from genome assembly GCF_947086385.1 of Phlebotomus argentipes. Lineage (NCBI taxonomy): Eukaryota > Metazoa > Arthropoda > Insecta > Diptera > Psychodidae > Phlebotomus > Phlebotomus argentipes. The sequence goes on from NW_026776174.1 coordinate 7,578,236, forward strand.
AGACGTAGAACAGATTTTGGGTCTTCCCAATCGAACCTGTGATGCTGAAAGGATAAATATTTAATTGCAAATGGATTGGAAGGTATAGAAATCGAGCAGTTTATTTTCTGTTTGCCCAATCTGGACTATAAAGGAAGAGTCCATCAGCTTGTCGTCAATCAATTTAAATAAAAATCTCTTGGGAAATTTGTCGTTGTGTCTGGCAAGGAGACTTTTCCTGGCGGGGATGGGAAAGGGCAAACAAAGATTGGCATTTCCATAATGAAAATTATATATGTGTATCTAAAAGGACTGCCAACAGAACAATATGTGGCACAATGAAAAATAAGCAGACACAATTTTCATATCCACATAATTCAATTATCCTTTTATGATTGAAGGGATGTAAGTTCGCCCATTTATATAGCATGTAATTCTTCCACTTTTGAGGGTTTTCTAGCATATAATAAATGATATTGATGCTATACAGAGTCATTTTCATGTACATTATATACCTTTTTTCCGCTCCTCAACTAATAGATCAGCGCCTAAAATGTCCCTCAGACTGTTTTCCTGTGCATCGAAAGTAATTGCCGAAATAGTGATTGAGTGAGATATTCCCGCCGCTGTGAAATAAGATAACGATTCAATTGCACTACACGTGCATCGAATCCAGCTGGATTGGGGCGTAATTGCGTTTTAATACAATTACCGATCTCTCGTGAGTGAAATCAAGTCCCTCGAGACCGATTATCTTGTTATGAATTCAAATGCTCTCTATGCGATGTGAACAAGCGGTCTTTTATGAGGACCTCCCAACAGGGAGGATTTGCCATTCGCACCCCTGCCAAATGCACACAATATGTGCAACCTTCCCTCACTGCCACCGAGAGAAAAGGGCCATAATTAATTTATGTGAACTGCGACTGTGTGTTTTTTCTAGAGTGGAAAATGCTGTAATTTTCCTTCGCAAAACTTCTGTTGTGGCATGAAACAATATCGTATGGAATCTTATTCCGCCGGAAAAGGCAACATTTTCTAACAAAGTGAAAAACGGAGAATAACATTCGTGCAAACCTAATCGTAAGGAATCACAAAAACAGTTGTGTTGTTGGTCTTTCTTCCAGCAATAATTCTTACATCTTCTAAAATTCTTCCTGTTCTTGTAATCATTCGAAATCTGAACATTCCCAAAATCGACTAAAAACTGATCAGGAAGAGAAATTATGAAAATATTTGATGAAATAGTCAAAGGATTTCGTCCGTCCGTTCGTAGTACTTCAAATCCAACCTCGCATCCTTCTGTCCGCCATTTTGAAGATCCCTAAAACAAGTTTTCCTCATTTGCTCAGATCCTATGGCATGGATTGCCTTCAAATTTAGTATGTTATAAGCTGGCATCGAGACCTTTCTAACGAACTCCAACCTAAGGATCTAGGTTCTTCGAACTCTTAGATATTAAGAGTCAAAGTTTGAAACCTTAAACAATCATAACTCCGGTTCTAATTATTTGATCGGAATGATTTTAGGTTCATTGGAAAGATCTCGTAAAATTCCATCGCTTAATTGGACATCATAATGCAATGTAACCACCGCTAGGGGCGCTAAAGTCGCAAAAACGAATTTCAAAACTTTAAAGTTGTTTAATTTGAGAACAAGACGATGCATTTTCTTTAAATTTTAGTATGTTATAGCAGAAGTCGAGACCTTTCCAAAGAACTACTACTTATTGGGATTGAAATTAAAGGAGTGGAGATATGGGGATTCAAAGTTTACACATTTACCGGGTCATATCTTCGTTGTTTATCAACCGATTTTGATCATCTCTTCACCAAAAGATGTGTTTTGACCAAGGTTTTGACACCCTTTAATAATTCATATTTACTATTAGCTTTGCCTCAAATTGAGTTTGTCACAATTCCCTCCGATGAGCTCATTTCTTTCAATCTACATCAATTTCTTCGTAAAAAAGAGATAATAGAATCGATTTCTTAGAACCACTTGAATGAAGTTAAAACGGTTTAATGTGAAAACACAGTGTGAATTTCATTGTTCCATTTCCGCTTGATTTGCCATCATTTTCATGGTGTATCTTTGGGGGAGATGCGAAAAGATAAAAGTACGAGAGTGAAGAGTTGGAGCTGGTTGGTTGATTTGATTGATTACACTGGTCAAAGATGTGGACAGCCAATCACTTTATCGGTTTACTGGCTCTCGCAAAAGCCTCGATTGTGGCTCCACTTCGCTTTGATGTTTCCATTCTGCGGCGCTAATGTTGGGGATGAGCGAAAAGACGAGGACAAGCTGCGCGGGAAAAGTCTCAATCCCACGGAAGAGTTCGCGAAAGACCTTTATTAGTGATCCATTATTAATGGTTTCTTGTTAAAATTTTATAAATTAATATCTTTAGAGTCTTATTTATAGCAGGATGGGATTGTAGAGTGTGATAGTTGGCAATAAAGCTCCTTGACGCACTGAACCTAATCGAGTTCGAAGCGTGAATTTCACACAAACCCCAAGAGCGTTCAGGTGGAAGGTGACTGAAGAGGGGGTGCTTTTTTTTAAGTATTCATTAATCACATTCATCTGCGGAGCATTTTCCACCTTTCCCAGTGCGAGAGCTCAGGAGCCAGAGGCGAGCATTTTGATGAATTAACGCCGTTGAAGGCAATTGGAGCATCGTCCCTCATCCGCGGCAAGTCGAAGGGTGAAGTTGGGTCGGTGGAGTTTTATTTCCAGTAAATCCAGAGCCATTTTGAGGTAGCATTGTTGCTCTCTTATTGAATTACCCGCAGCATTCCGCCGGGGTTGTTTGAATGCTCAGACAATGCGGGGGCGAAGTGAACACCTTTATCATCACCCCACCTAGCCTGTGTCCCTCGGCGCGATGGGGGTTGGTGGCTCTGGAGATGGTAGCAAAACAAACGTTTTGTTGAGTAATGAAAACGCAGGGCAAATTCAGAAAAATTGAGATAATTTTCCGTCGGCTTGAATAATTGAAACTCTTCGTAGTCTCTCTCTCTCTCTCTCTTCTGGAGCAGTGTCAAGGGATGTTTGCTGCTTTTTTTTGATACTTCTTCCACCCGAAGCGCAATTATAATTCACCCTCCCCGAGATGTGAACCTGTGTGCGAAGGTAAAAAAAAAAGCTGGAATATCCTCATATTAAAATTGATTTACATCTCAGGTAATTTTTCCGCTCTTCTCCCATCATTCCAAAGTAAACAACTAATTCAATTTCACTTTATACAATTAAAATGTCTCGCTCTTTTTCCTGTCCATCGAGCAGGAAAAAAAGCCTCCTTCAGCTCGGCGTAATTAATTTGGCGTGCAAGTAAAAGAGTGAAATTCAGGAATTTCACGAGCCGTGATTCGTTCAACCCTCGTTTCATCTGGTGGATGTTTAGACAAATCCTGCAAGATGACATTCCCAAACGGCGAAGGGTGGGATTTTGGACACGAGTATCAGATTTCAAACACTTGTCGCAGCAATTGTGAGGCGTAAAACGATCTGATGAATTTATGTGGGAAAATAATAACCATTAAATTACATGCTTTTTATCATTGCAAAGACTTTTGTTAGTGTCACATTGAAAAGCCGTGACGAAGAGCTCGAATTGGATCACTAGAATGAGCTTTAATGCCTTGAAAGAGCACAAAAACTTCCCTAAGCAGCATAAGTTGTCAATTTTGTGTTTTTCCTCAAAGCATTAAAGACATATTCTAGTGATCCAATTCGTGCTCTTTATTACTAATTAAAGCAATAAGTTTGCATTGGAACCATTTCAACCCATCAATTAGGTGAAAATATGAAACTCAATAGCGTTGAAAAACACAGCAATTTCCAGCAAAATATTCAGATTAAGTTTTCTGCTTCAATTAGATAATTATTCATTTTCTTTCTGCTTTATTTCTCTAAATATTGTGCTAAAGTTTTTGCTTTCTTCAGATCAAAATTTAGCAAGAAAATTAATTCTTTCATTTGGTTTCTTTCTTTGAAAATCTCTCCATTTTGAGAGTATTTATATTTATATAAATATATTTATATAATTATTTTGAGTGTTGTTAACATGAAGTATATTATTGAAATGGCATGATTCTACAAGAAGCGACATCTATGCATTAAAATACGCATCAATACTTTGACTGGTCGCCGCTACGTTCGCTAGTGCAGCAACCGAATGGCTGAGTTTTTAGCGAAAGAAAGCGCAAATCTTAGCATTTTGTGCTCGCTTTGTCGGTTAAACGTTATTAAAGCAAGTAAACGATTTAATTAAACACCAAATAAATTAGCAAGAGTTTGTAAAATACCAGGAATTCTTTTAGAAAATCATTCCAGAATGAATTTTGCGGTATTTCCATTGAAAACACAAATTTCTGTTCGTTCACTGTCTATTTATATTTCAATGGTTACTCTTATCTTGGTTTGGTATTATGTGTGTTCTTTCTGTGATTAATTGAATTTTCAGTGGAAGCGGAACATTTATTCGTCGATATAATTCAATCCCTTGAAGCTCCTGTTGAGAAGAACAGCGAGAAGATCCTGCGGATGTCTTGAGTACTTCGTATTGCTGCCGGATCCAAATCCATCGAGGGCAGTTGAGTATCTGCCTGGCAAGTCAGCCTCGTGGTCGAGCTGCTGATAATCCACATCGGCTATTTTGTGGCCCAAGTTTTCCGCGGCGAAACTCCTCTTGCCGTTCTTCCAGCCGCGCGAGTACTGGAAGGTTTGACTCTCAATTCCCAGGATGCTGATCAGCAGGAGAATGCAGGAAAAAGCCACTTGCAAACTCTTCATGATGACGACTTCTGACAACGCGTTCCAAACTTTCTGACGTGAATGTCTCCGCGAAACTGAACTTCCTCAAGAGATTCCATCGCTTTTATAACTGCGACGGTCTTATAATTGCTGGGATTATAATTACAAGGAGTGCAACTCCTTTCAAAATCCCTCTCAATTAAAATTAGCGACACATTGTCTTTTGAAGCCTTTTAGGAGGAAGAAGCAGAATTATTTCTAAGAATGTATAAAGCCAAGGGGAAGATAATGTGGCTAAAATCTGTACACCACTTCTTGAGACTTCTACAATTTCTTTGAAGAATCCTCAACACTTCCCAAGACTTTAGACTTCATGGAACTGGAATTTGACTAAAATCTAACCGAAAACTGAAATCTAACTGTCAACTCTAAAATTCACGTTTTCACACGATATTTTATGATTTTCTTCCGCTAAATTTCACTTTTGCCTTAATTTCTTGGTCATAATCCTTATTATTATTGTATTTTACTCAAAATCGTAACAGTTTATTAAAAAAACAATGAGGTTATGTTTTACTTCAGCATTATTTCCTAAAATCACGATTTTCATTGAGTAAAAATACGCAATTCTACCAATAAAATGAAAATACTTTCAGTTTGGACGCAAAAATTTCTACTTTAAGATATTATTTAGTCTTAAACCAGTCACATAACCTAGAAAAATATGTCAAAAACAAAGTTATGAGCCAAATGTTGCTTAAATTGCAACACTTTCTTAAATTTCTACTGATCAGTACACCACTTCTGATCATATTATCTCCCCCTTGAATGAAGCTACACAATTTCCATCGCTTCATATGAATATTAATATTATTATAGAAATTATCGGCAGTTAAATTTAGGAATCCACAAAATGTATTCTGAGGATTCTGAGTAATTAGTGTCTGCGCAGAATTTTGCTCTTTGACAAATGCCTTCAATTCGTTCTTTTGCATAATTACTGTGTCAGAGCATTTTCAACTAGCTTTATTTATTCACGGAGCGTATAAAATAACAGCAGAAGAAATTCAAACGCCCGCCAAAGCTCAGCAGCGGAGCTTTTTCTGAACGCGCCGTCAAATTCACCACCACGTCAGATTGTCAGCCATTCTCACCACTCGACCCCCACTCCAAAAGTCAGCCATGACAGCACGACGACGAGAAAAGTCTGCAAAAGTCAGAAATGTTCGCAATCGGAGTATTTGAGTGAAAATTGTGAATTTTGTGGTGTTCAACATTTGCTGCAATTACTGTTTTGTGATTATGTGCTTATGACAACGACCGAGTAACGAATTCTAATGGATACATTTCGTAAATGGTTAAACAAACCAAAAGTGAGTAACAAAAATGTCGCGCTGCCACAATGGAAATTTTCACTCATTTTCTCACTCACTTTTTGCCCTCATCACAGCCCCAAATGGGCTGTCAGAGTGGCAAAAGTGCCCCCTGGGGCTCCGCCAGGGTGGCAACGAGTGATTTTGGTGGATTGTCGCGGTGGAAAGAGTGGTTTCGAGGCAGGAAAAAGGGGTCAAAGAAGTATGAAATTTGATGTGACGATTTCCCCTTATCAGGGAATGAATTATGGAAATGTTTTCATCAGTGGTTTTCACACATTTCACAACCAATTAGCCCGATCCGCCAAGGCGTCCTCGCGCGCCTCGCCATCCCAACGCGGCCAGAACAATGAGCCACTATCAGATAACGGAGTTTTTCCGTGTACCAACGCCACTTCTCAGCCAGTGAAACGCGCAATTAGCACCAAAGAGAACGAATTGAGGTGCCTCTCGCGGTCATTCTCTCTCGCTCTTCGGCCCAAATAGCCCCAAAACGGCGTTTCGCAAAGTCCACCAGCCCGTCCGGGGCCTCATCTGGCCACTGGTGTCCCCGTGGGGGCGCTGCAGAGGCGAAAGTGGCGGCGATGTTAGCGGAAATCGCAAGAAAAGGGCTCTAATTCCGGAAACAAGATTTCTCAAACCGATTTTGACCGATTTTAGGACTACTTTGATTTTGGAGTTCTTTTTATCAATATTAATAAAATCAGGATCTAAAAGTTCGGACAGAAGTTTAAGAAATCCAACATTAAATAGAATATTTATTAAACAATTAACTAGCAAAAAAAAAAATCATAGATAAAAACAAAGATAATACAATAAACATTGCGAATAATAGTTTGTCTAGTTTGACCTACTTTCTTGCCTACTTACCCACTTTAACTTCAATAAGAATTAAAGAACTAATCAGATTGAGGCTTGTGGTTTAATTGTTTTATCATTTTTTTCAAAAGAATTAAGTAAATGTAATTGATTTTAAGATATATTCCAAAATGGGCCTGAAAACTGGAATGCTCTGTTGCACGTGTTCTTCAAGTCTTAACTCAAATTCATTTAATTTCTGCGACTTATTTTTTCCAATGATCAAAGAAAGAGATCTTCAACCTTAAGAGTGACCCTTTGAATACGAAAAAAACTGAGCAAATTTTGCAATAATCTTGAATTTGAAACGATTCTCAAGAACGTAATTCTTGTTATTGGTGAAGAAGCAAAACATTTCCATAAAATAAAACTCACTATCAGGTCAAGTTCAAATGATTTTTGTTAAACATTTATTACAGTCTATTCAGCAATTTTAATTTGAAAAAAAAAAAATAGAAGTCAAGTATTAATGTTTTGCGAAAAAAAGAGAAGATTGTGATAAGGTGAATTTGGCTGGCAGAAAATTTCATTCGATATCAGGAGCAATTTGATAGAGTGCTTATCGGTGGATTTGACATTTACCATCCTTTATGCCCTCCTGGTATCTCTGCTTGAATAGGTTTTATTTGCATAATGCGCGATAACACGCGTTTCTCCCCGCTCGACAGCCAAAGTGATAAGAGATGGAATAGAGAGCGTGAGGGATTTGTCGGTGACACGGCGGTTGGAGAAAATATGGCATTTTCTTGGCGATACACAAAAGATACCACAATCAACACAGTTTTTACTTGGGCATTTTGTACAATTACTCTATCGCCTATTATTTACGCCACAAATATAGTGTCTTGTGTTCCCCAGTTGAAGGTCTTCCTCGTGGAGGGAAAGAGAGACAGAGAGAGAGACTCTCATAAGATTCACGGCAGTTCACAATTCATCGTGCTGTTTTTTTTTTATTTTATTCTTCCTATCCTCACTCTCTTCCCTCTCTGTCACTCTCGTTCGCACTGGCGAAATAAGCGAATGCGTCCTTCTACTCTGATACGACTGAGATACCTTGCGTATTTTCCGCCAAACGAGTCTTCCAATTTCTTGTCCGACACTTTTGATCCCCACTCGTGAGTTTCTCTCCATTGAGGTCTCTCTTGGCTGATTCATGGTTTCGACTTTATCACTTTTCAACCACGCGTACACACGAAACTCTCACATGTGTGCGATTCCGATATTCCGATGGAAATTTTCTGCCATCCCACACGTGACTCTATCACTGCCGATATTCTCCAATATCAAAACATTTGCTGATAACTGTGCGAATTCGGTTCTGGCTCCACAATGCACCGCACACGAAATACTGCGTGGCTAAGTTCAAGGGGGAGATAATATGTCTTAATCTTTAACAGGAATCTTTAACACTTCAGAGACACTTCTAAATCGCTTTTAAAGCGTCGATTCCATTGCTTTTTAGACTCCTTCAGCAGTTTAAACTCTTCAAATACTCAGATTGGGAGTCGATGAGACAGTTGAGGTTATGTTTGCAACAGCTGTTCATGTAATATTTAGGAAATTTTGCTTTTGCAATACAAATTTCTTTACAACATTTTTGTAAAATAAGACTCTCAGAACTAGGGAATATTGGCCAACTATTGAATTCGAGAAATAACTTCAAAGAGTTGAGATTGATATCAAAATTTCGACTTGAAAATCTCTGTCGCGGAACTTGTTTTCTGATCTGGGAAAACAGGGAAAGTCAGGATCAAAATCTCTGCAGCATTAAGTACGTTCGGAACCACGAACAGTGACGTATTCATTAAAAACACCTGCTGGAGCGTTTTAATGACACATTTTGCACATGAAAATAAAAGATTCTTGTGTTTAAAAGTATTTAGAGGTTATAAATAAGTATTTTGGGGTGTTTGTTGTGTTCTAGAAGACTGAAAACCATGAAAAACTTAGATTAATTTCGATCGAATCGATTGATATATCGAGGAATCGAGTTTTGATCCAATATGACCAAATTGTGAGGTTATGAATCCACTCAAGAAATTTTTCTAGGCATAAATTCAATTTTTTTAAACCTGAAAATGAAGAAATTTAGTTAATATCACAATGTTTCTACTGGAAAATGAGGTTTAATTGCTATTTTTTAAGCACAAACCGTGGTAATAACTAATCAAAAGACATTTTTCTAGACTCAAATGATATTTTTGAGGTTATGATTGACTTAAAAGCTGTTTTCTACTTCTAAATTTAACCAATTTGAAGTCTTTCGAGTAAAAATGCTCAATTCTGCCGAGAAAAGAGAAAAATTCAATTCAGAATCTGTTAAAATCGATCACATAACCTAAAAAAAGCGATCAAATTGATTTTTTTTAAGCAAAATAACTTAGAAAATGTCTCTATTTGTTGAGACAGAAGCTTTTCTGATTAAATATTGATAATATTTTATCACTTTTAATTTCAAACACTTCCTTTGAAGCTGTACACCACTTCCGATCACAATATCTGCCCCTTGCTTAAGTGCATGGCGAGCAAAGTGTTTGTTTTGAGGAAATTTTTACATTGATTAACGTGTGAATATGTGCAATATGCGCTACGTGTAATATTTTCTGAATTTATTTAGCGAATTTTAACTTGTAACATACAACAGCTGTTGAGGTTTTCCGAGAAGGTTGATGGAAAACAAACACTTCACAATGGGCAGAATATCGCTTCGGAAGAAAAAGATTCACAACATATCCTGGTTACTTTATCTCTCTTGCTGGAGTAAAATACATCGTTGAGCTTTAATAGTCAAGCACAATTGTTGACAAATTAGTTAAAGCGAGTGTAATGACAATTGTTCTATGCACACAATTCAAGCGCAGAGTTGTAAATCTTGCTTGTTTTCCTTGTTTCTCTTGAAAGAAAAACACTATGAAGTCTCAGTGTGGATTTATTTTTGTGCAGAAACATTTATTTTTTGATGTTTTATAACAGAAATACTGTGAGGTTTTCAATGGATTCACTCACATGTTAAGGCATTGCGATGTGTGGATATTTATGGTGGATGTAGAATTGTGATGGAGAGTGTAAAATGATAGAGGAAGAAGGTAACCTTTACTCGATATAGCACAGCATTTCTGCTAACGCAAATGTGGCACAGACGAGTGAATATGACTGTGACGTAAAGTGTGAGTGCTTTGAGGTAAACCTTGGGAAATTCATGCGTTTTTTCTTTCTATATTCCAACGCCATACTGTGCGAGTGAGAAGAAGAAGAAGCATTGCAAAATTAGTTAAAAAGTATTAGTAAAAATACACAAAATTGGCGGGGAAAACCGAATATGGATGAGCAATTTGTCCACTGATTATGGCGACGATGGTGACGAAAAGGGGAAATCAATCTGGGTGACAAAAGGTGTCGGACGTAAATTGTAATTTTGCACGCTATCGATTGCAAGAAGTGAATTGCAAGAGTTTTCACTTTCAACCAACTATTGCGGTGTTCGATAAAAGGAAAGTTTCACTGTCTTCGTCGTTGGAGTTTCTGCGACTGCCAAATGAGAAACAACAACAACTTGTTTGCACATCGTCAACACTTCCGGTGTGCCATTTTCGATGGGAAATGCTTGAGAAAATGCAATTCGACGGGTTTATCGAAGACTATCAAAAGTTGTTCTTTTGATACTCTTGACGTCTTATGTATTCTTGGATAGATCTTAATGTGTTTTTATCACGTGTGAAAATATTACATTGGGTAAATTGGCAAAAATTTAAGAAATAAGATTTTTCTTAAAAATCTAGTGTGTAGAAAATTTCTGAATGTTGCGCTGAGAAGTATGAAAAGTCGACTTTTGATAGTTTTCGCCGCACAAATCATTCTGACCGGAATTATAATCATTATTCGATGGGCTAAAAAGACCTCAATTTTGCTGTTTTAAATCTTTTCACTGTTAAATTGACCAAAAATCCATCGTGAGTGTCTTTCGGTTTATAGACAGTAGACAAAATTGTGAAAGAAAATGGGCAGGAAAAATGTAAAAAATTGATTTTTACGAATTGTTTGGAAGAAAAACACCCGAAAACTGTCAAAAATCGACTTGTTTTATCAAATATTTTCAGTTTGTCTATCAATTATCCGTATTTTAGTTAATGTTTCAACAAATAACAGTGGAATAACCTGGGAAATATTGCATAAAAATAGAGTAGAGCAATATTATCAATTTACTGGAAGATAACAGAGTCAAACTTCAAATCGCTTTACGGAAAAATGGTGATTTTGACTTTTGATAGTCTTCAAGACACCCGTCGAATTGAGAATGTGATAAATGGGGAAAATATCTCAATTAATCCAGAAAACTATCTGAATTTCATATCAACATTTACCAACTTTATGTAACTGTGAAGCTGTATTGAATGAAGAGTGGCAAAAACATATCTGAGACTGTGGAAGAAGAAGAAGCGAGAGTGATCAAATGCTTTCATTTTTATACCAGAATTATTTATGCAGTTTTTGTTCAGTATTATTAATTCAATCGTGAGTTTTATTGTTTATTTGTTGTTTCGAGACTGTCTGTATTTACTCTTTTTTTCTTTTTCTCTCATCGAAAGAAAGAAGTCAGAAAAGAAATTTTTACGGAACTATGATTTCATTGAATGGTTGGAGAGGAAAGAAAAATTTATTAAACATGATGTTTACAGAATTGAAAAATTGTACAAGATATGAGTGATTGTGTGTGTTTTGCTGGAGAACATCGTATTAAATCGTTGTTCATTTTGCCCACAATTTTTATAATAAATATCGTTATAATGTGTCATAGGAAATGGAACGCATAAATTCTCTCTCTTTTTTTTGCGCAAGGCTTTTTGAATATTAAAATTGAGATCAATTGTGCATAATTGAATCGTGGCAACTCTTGTGCCCCGAGCGATTAATTCCCAGTGTCCGGAAGAGTGTTTGCTGAATTGGGGGTTGTAGGACAACGGGAAGAGCAGGGAAGCAAGAGCCTTTGACCTTCGCGCGGTGATAAACGCGATTGCTGAACGCTGAAGGATACTTCCTATCGTCCATGTGTGCAGTGTTGATAATGAAAGTATTGTTGGCGCTATTTATTTTTAAACAGGAATACCATTGAATGAGATCATCTGCCCAGAGTGCATTTTAAATCTTATCGCTTGCTCTGGACAAAAGTGGCTCGTGGGATTTCAGGGTAGACGCTGTGGTTTATCAGCTCCAGTCTCGTTGCAACTTTACTTTCATCACATTTTAAATAGGTTTTTTTTTTTAAGATGAATTCGTAAAAGGTGTTGCAAGATTACGATTCATAACATTTACAATAATGTGGGGAATTTATCTTATGCGAGACATGAAAGGTGAAGACAAGAAAAGCCGGAAAATTCACGTGAAAAGCAAGGAAATAGACAAGAATGGTGTTTTTATGAAAATAAACAGACATTTATTGGATTTTTGTGGCCATTTGTGCACATTTCAATGCACCAGATTGGGGCTATGATGTGTTTTCGAACGTTCTTCGATCCTTTGTATTATATGTTAAATTGATAGATGGCGTTGGGGGGAGAGCCAGCCAGTCCTTGCGTAGATCCAAAAGAACATGTAAACCTCCCGATCGACTGAATATCTGACTCATGATCTTTCTGTTATAAATCAAAACCTAGGAATACTAATTGAAATAATGTAAATAAAAAACTACATTCATAATATTTTAAGGAGGGAAGATTGTTATATGTTAAGTTCATAGATGGCGTTGGGGGGAGAGCCAGCCATATTGGATTTGGAAGCACAAGAAGAAAGACGCCAAAATAAATAAGTAACAAATACACAAAACTTTGCAAGGGAACTGATTAAGCTATAAAATAAATAAAAACTAACTAGAAACGGGACTGTGCTAAAATGTTATAACAAAGACATCTTCCAAGACATTCTGGTCAGCAGAATCCTTTAAGAATCTCATCGGAAACACGCCTAATGTCAGGAACAATCAGAGATGAAGATGTCTTGTCACAGGAATTCACTATTTCGCCCTGTTGAATTCATTCTTTGCGTTGAAAACATCCCTTGGCAATCGCCGAAAACTCCTGGAAGATCCTTGAGATTAGTTTTGGAGGAACACGGAAAAATGCGCTTGAAAATGACATTCTGACAGCTGAAACTCGTATTAAATAAAAACAAAATTTGCTTTGCAACGCCTTCTTATAAGTATTTCATCCTCACCTTACACTAGCGCCGCCAGGCGGTCGCCAAAATAAGCTATGAAAAGTGTAAAGTTGCAGAACCAAATTAGTAGTTTTTACGAACTGAATTAGGAAATCCGTAATGTTGCAACGACTCATTAATAGCAAAAATATGCAGAAGAGCGAACGTGCTCTGATTGTGTCTTACTGTGAATGCAGAGATTTGTAAATACTTGATAAATGTGTTTGACTTGGAGATTGAAGAATTCCTTTTTGGGGATTTTTGTTAATCTTTGTGTATATTGAAACAATAACAATATATATATATATATTTTATCACTTTGAACTTCAGGCGGATGATAAGTCCATTTTGGCGAGATTCTATCATGCGGACCGAGCTCTTACAGCAGTTGCCAGTGAGTTGGACAGTTTCGATGGTAGAGCCGAGCCTGAAAGATGTTCTCGTTTAGTTGGACGCTTGCGGCAAGGACAAGTACAGAACCTGTCTCTCTCTGTGTAAATAGTAATTGTTGCACATTTACTAAATCTTCCTCTTTCTCTTTTTTGCCCTCTGCAATGACACAGGATAAAGTTCTCGCCATAACGCATCAGATAATGGACGAATTGCTGGGAGAAGATCGTGCACCGCGAGCATTTCGGGCGAAATTCCCTGAAGAGGTGCTTCAGGAGAGTTTGGCGGGTCAATTGTGGTTTGGTGCTGAATGTCTGGCAGCTGGATCGTCAATTCTCAATCGTGAGGCGGAGAGTACGGAGATGCGACCGCTGGCCAAAGCTGTGACGAAGAGTTTGGACAATGTGAGAAATCTGTTGCGAGAGCAGTGCCTTCGAAATAATACACCAAATTCACCCACGCTAAATTTAAACATAAACGACGTGGCGACGGAGACTCTGTGCGAGAGTCTGAAGATATTTGATAGACTATTTGCCGAATTTGAGTTCAGATATGTGAGCGCAATGGTGCCGGTGAAGAGCAAGCAGGAGCATGAGATGCAGGAGATGATTTGCGTGCTGTTCTCGGAGACTGTGCAGCGGGCGCTGAAGATTGGATTGCTGGAGCAGGAGCAGGTGGACTCATTCGATCCCGCCCTGATGTTCTCAATACCGCGACTGGCCATCATCACGGGTCTCGTGATCTACGATCGTGGGCCGCTGAATATGAATATGCCGGCGGAGCAGTTGTCGGAGATGTTCAGGCCATTCAGGACATTGCTCATCAAGATTCGTGATCTATTGAGGACGTTGAACAAGAGTGAACTGTACCAGTTGGAGAAGCTGCTATGCACCAATGAGGACATCCACTTGAAGTGTGACTTTAACTGTGATGACGAGAAACTTATGCGTGGTGATGAGGAACTAGTGATTAGTGATTGTTGTAGCAAAGAGAAACTCCCGACCTTCTATTCTGTGGTCAATGAGGATGAGTCTGGGAGTGAATGGCACTCGTCCGAGGAGGACAGAGATGACACCGTGGCGTCAATTGGCAAGGAGGACAGCGCAGATTTGGTAACATCTGATTGTACTTCGGGTTATTTAATACCTAATACAAATTTTGGCAATTTACTCCAGCCAAACGATGCTCCTCTCACTGACAGTTTCATCTCCAGTGACGACGAGTTCACTGTGCGACCGGCTCAGAGTGGAGCCACTGATGAGGAGGGCAAAACTGAGGGCACAACTGAAGCTGGACATGATGGCCAGAGACGCGATGGAGACTCGGGCATTGGGACAGAGAACACAAGTCTGGATCGAACGCCAGATTCGGAGACGCAGAAAGTGGAGAATGAAACGGCATCCGTTGTGCCATTGACTGAGCGATATTCGGAGAATTGGGAGGAATTGGAGCGCCAGAAGCATGAGCAGCAGCCAAGCTGTAGTAGATTTACATCGGGCTCCTCTGGTGAGGACAAAACACAGCCGGCTGGCACGAGTCAGTCGCAATCGCAGCATATCAGCACCATAAAGAAACACAAAGTTAACAGTAGCGGAGCACGATCTTCACGTTCACAACGATCAAGTCGCCGGACTGCCACGTCGGGAGCGTCCACCTCGGCTCCGGCCAATGGGAACTACCTGCGACGCTGTGTCGTCTACGCGTCGCCGGGACTGCGGGCGCGATGCCCGGACAACACGTCGTCGAGCAGCAGCGGTGACACGTCGTCGTCGCAATCCGATGGAGACTCGCATGAGATTGCGCTGGCTTTGAGGGCCGCTGGCAGGATGAAATTTAAGTAAGTCTCGCACAATTTAGCCACAATTCCACGCATTTGGATTGGATTGATGAGGGGGAAAGTGAATCATTGCCTAATTTATAGAACGATCCAATGGAATGTGTGACACTCTCGATAGAAGACGGAGTGAATCATTTCATAGATTGGAAGAGTGATAAGAAGACACAGAAAGAAAAAATCAGTAGGAGTTTGTTAAATTTTACAAGAAATTACTGAAATCGTGTGGACATTTGTCAGATTTTTTAATAATTCTCTCGATAAAATTATCTAATTCACATATTTTACCAAAGCGGCGTGTAAAAGCTTGTAATTGTTCGTCAAAATATGTGCTTGAAGTGGTTTCCATTCCTCAAATATCCTTATACATTCCGTCCATTCCAATTTATTCTTCGAATAATTATATTCCCTTATTTCTAATGCGAATTTCACAGCAATTTCCTTAATTTTATCGCTTTATATCGGAATTTTTCCCTCAATCTTCGCCTAAAAAAACTCTTTCTAACACTAAATAAAATTTCCTCTTCAAGAATTATCTCTAATAATATGTAATGTACAAAAAATTTTGAGATTTATATCTTATGAAGCAATAGTAAAAAATCTTATTTATCTAAAAAGCACAAATGGGAAAAAATTGCCATGTTTTACGAATTAAAAGTCGAATATTTATTGTTTACGCTGAACAATTTTTCCAAGAAAAATGTCTCAAAAATTGAAGACAAACGCATAAAACGCCTTTTCAGAAAATAATTATAGATTTTCAGAATTATTCTAAAATGGTTTTTAGAGTTTTAATGAATAATTCTCATATCTTTTAATTTTTTTTCACTTGAAAACTTTAAAGACAATTTTAAGTGAAGTATGAAAAGTTGTTTTTTTAGAACTTGATTGGATAAAATCGACTCAAAGACTATTAAAAATCGTCTTTGAAAAGTTATATTTAAAGATTTTCTATTAATTTTGGCATATTTTAGTCAACAATTCCAATAAATACCAATAAAATCAACTAAAATATCTAAAAATTATTAAAAACCGAGCAATATTTGCACTTTAACGGACGATTTGAAGGCGTTTTGAAGGTTTTGAAGTGAGTTTGGCAAATTTTGCAGCTGTTTTAATGCTAAATTTTGAACTTGCTCTGCTGAAAAATTCCGGTTTTAGGCTTTTCATAGTTTTTGATTTATTTTAACCTTAAATTTCAATCTTTTTTATCTTATCTTGTGTCTGTATTTTTACACAAAAATACAATGAACGTTATAGAAAATCATGAAACAGAAATTAATTTCCTGACAACGTAAAAATGTTTGTATTTTTACGAAAAGTTACTTCTTTTTACATACTTTTTGTAACCTTTGATTGACAAACTTTGTCATCATTTCTACAATTTCTTTTCTTTCTGTGTATTCTTAAAAGTGAATAGATTTCTGGAATTTCGGGATAGAATTTTAAGTGGCAATGAAGATTTTCTTTCTGGTTTTCTTCATGGCTAATAATTTGACTTTTCATTTCATTCGTTCCATTCATTCTCATGAATATTACATTAGAAGATCTAATGAATTATGCCTGAGGAAAGAGCTTTCACTTAATTCACTTCGAGACGTCGAGAGCTTAGTGTGAATGCAGCTTCTAATCGTATTATTTTTTATGCGTCTGATAAGAATTCATGAAAAAAATATTGTGTATTTGTGTTTAATTAATAACATGCTGCGCAAGTTTACTTACAATCTCAATACATCATAAATCAAGGACGTAATAATCAAGATGTTGAAGCATTTTAGAGTGTAATCTTTATTGCAGTTCGATTGTGTTCAATTTTATGATTGAAATTTTGGCTGAAATTCAATGAAATTGACTGTGTTTTATGTGCAAAGTTGTGTTGATTATGCGACATGTCTTCACATAAAAGAAATGGTCATTTCAACACCCAAACAGATTATGGTAAATGTGAAAAGAAGCACAGTTTGATTTGTGAGGAAATATTGCGTTATATCATAAGTTAATATTTACTTGAAAATGGTACAAGTTCACAATATGCATAATTCTTCCATACAAGAAGTGGAGTTTGTGTTGCATCTTTTAATATTTTATTTTGGTGAAAGGAAACCTTGTGTAAGTCATTATGGGCAGAATGCATTTACTGACCGTGTGAATGTGTGTTTTTGTGTGTGTGTGGAAAAGTAGATTATATCTCTTTGTGACATTCCATCTATTCAGCGGAAAACTGAAAGGAAAAATTTCAAACCGTCATAACTCAGGTTCTATGGCAGTGACAAAAAAGTAAAACCCTATTTTGGAAACGTCTCGATCTGGAATATCGAAATACTTAGGAAATTATCCCAAAATATTGTGACTTTGGAACCAAAATTTTCACTTGACAATTTTAAAAATTTTGTTATTAACATTAGCGCCTCTGGCGGGGGTCTGATGAACTTCCTTTGTTCTAAATAGTTTTAGAGTTCTGCAAGAGCTTTCTAACGAGTCCAAAACCATTAAAATCGGGTAAATAGAATCGAAGTTATTGCGTATTTAAATTTAAAACTTTAAACAGCCATAACTCCGGTTCTATTGCATCCAGAAAAAACTATAACCTATTTTTAAAGACGTCCTGACATGGAGTATAACATACTAAATTCTCATTAAATTGCATAAGAAATTTGCCGAGATACAGGCGTTCAAAGTTTTTTTTTCTCTCAATGTGGCGGCATTCGTTATGACGTCATAGCCTAACGGTAAATGCAGCCTACTAAAGGGCGTCGAGACACGTCTTTTGGTGAAGAGATGATCGAAATCTGTTGGTAAATAGCGGAGATATAAGCCATTAAAAGTGTGAACTTTGACCTTCCATATCTCCGCTCCCAAAACATCAGACCCTACAAGTAGGGAATTGTTGGAAAGGTCTTGAGGCCAGCTATAACATCTTAAAATTTGGAGCAGATTCATGCCATAAAGGCTGAGTAAATGGAGAAAATGTGTTTTGTGGGTGTTCAAAATGGCGGACGGAAAGGTTGTTTTGATGTATTTTGCGAGTTTTTATTTTTAGCGCGGTTACAAGTACCAGCGGGCTTTGCCCAGCTGGAATACGAGCAAGAAGAAGGGGAAGAATTTTGACTCATGAAGGCTCTTTTTTTTGGAATCTTCAAGGAGCGTGGAAAATCTTCTTCATCGTCTCTTTGTTTGCATCGCTGGCGTGGCTGATCAACTGCAGACGAATTTTGCATCGGATTTGCGTCAAATACTGCGGAGTGTCTTTCTTATGAATGAATCGCCGCCGCCGAAGGAGGAGATCATACCAAATGTGCAGGAGAAGCCGAAGGATGCCAACGATCTGTTTGAGTTTCGCGCCAGCGAGAGCGACGTCGTGGTGCAGACGAATGGGGGCTCAAACCAAAGCATTTACTCGGCCGAGGAGGTCAATCCGGAGCTGGACAGTGTGTTCGAGGGCACGCGCGAGGGCGCCACGACGGCGCGCAGTGCCAGCGAGGAGATTGACACGACGAGTGTGGTGGGGCGAGCGGGTGTGGAGAGGAGTCACAGTCTGGGCGAGAGTCCCACGGACAGTTCCACGTCCAGCGCCGCCAGCCGCCACAGTCACTCGATGCAGGAGCCCGCGGGCGACACCGTGAGCCCGAAGCGCATCAATGTGATCGTGAGTGACGATGGCGGACAGAATGCGCGCAGCTGCAGTGCCGGGAATTCGCCGGTGGCGGTGCCAAGGACGCGCTCGTACTCCTCCAGCGATCATCTGCCCGTGGCGACGCGCCCCGAGCGCCCGCCACGGTGGATTCCGGACGAGGAGGCGCCGCGCTGCATGGCCTGCAGCGCCGTCTTCACTGCCTTCCGGCGTCGCCATCACTGCCGGTGCTGCGGCAAAGTGTTCTGCGGCGTCTGCTCCAACTCATCCGCCCCGCTGCCCAAGTTCGGACTCACCAAGGCCGTCCGCGTGTGTCGTGCGTGCTTCGTGCGCGAAGTGGGCACCGTATAGGGTCCCGAGCGTCCTCAACTTCTTCTCTCGCTCGCACGCCAGACAACACGCACGCCACTCACGCGCACGCCGAGGCGGCAGTGGAGAGAGACAAGTGTGACTATGCAGAGAAATGCAGATATCAGAGAGAATGTTAAAAAGTGTTTAAAATTTAGGACGCGATAGAGTTACAGCATCAAGATTTTCTTATACATTTTTTGTTTGTTTCTTTTCTACATAATTACGTATTCTATATGTCTTTTTCTTTTTGGTTTTTATCATAATACGAGAGAGAGAGAGAGGAAAAAAAACATGTACTTTATAGCCAAATTATGTCCCAACTTTAATTGAATTTAACAAGAAGACATTTTGATGGATTTTTAATTTGTAGCAGTTCAATATTTAGTTTTTTCACTCGATGAATTTGACTTTTTTATTAACTTCTTAATGCCTTGAAACTTATTCATTCCATTTTATTGCAATTAATAATGCTAACAGATTTAAATAAAAAAGGGAGAGAAAACAGTGAATTTAGTAAAAAAAAAATAAAATGCAAAAATCTTTGGTCGGTGTTAATGTTTAAAAGAGTTTTTGTCTAAAGAAAAAAAGAAAAGAAATGAAGAAAATATAACATTACATAGAACAATAATAATTCCCGCCGTATAAAGAGTTTGGTATATAAATTTCCCAAGATGATGATGAAGAAAAAACCATGAAAGACAGATTTTTCCCCTCCTTTTTTTCGACGAATAACAAGGAAGAGTGTTCAAATCATAACCACAAAACTGTCTGCATAATTTATCTTTATATGTTGAACTGCCATTTGTCATGTAATGCAATCTTAATAAAAAAAATGATGTAAACTTCTAAGCAGTGAATGAAAAAAATTGGCTAAAAGTCTTGAATTTGAGCACAAGTTGAGGATCTTTTCTGGAAGATGGAGAGAAAAAAAGTGTGATAAATGTAATTAAATATTATATAAAAATATTCCTTGAGAGTCGATGCGATGATAAATGTTCGATTTTTTACTGCAAAAAAAGAGAGAGAAACAATTAACTATATCCTAATTATTATGAAACTATGGAAGTAAAATGCATTATTTTAATTTGACTAAAAATGAAGAAGAAATTGAGTAAAAGAAATCAACACTTGTGTGACAATACTTAGCAAAATATAGCGAAGAATGGAGAGGAATGAAGTTGAATCGCAGTGGAAAAATCGTGCGAAAATCGGATAAAAGTGTCTGCAAAAAAAAATGTTGGAGAAAAAGTTGAGCTTCAATTTATATTTGCCTTGCATCGGAAAAAAAATTGCTATTAATTTCACTATTGAATTATGATATTTTTTACCAATCTATATTTGTTTGAGGAAGAAGATGAAAAAAAAATCAAATAAAACTGTTTATTTTATTAGGACGGTTTCACGGGAATTAACATATCCATTTATTTTCTTTCTCTTATCTTATCACGTTGTTTTCTTTTTTTGTATGATTATAAACTTTTACTATTCTTGTTTTTAAAATACCCTTCAATTTATAAGTGTTTTTTTTTCTTACATATTCGACAATTGTAATTCAAAGTTTTCTTAGTTTAACAGACCAGAAGAGAGAGAGAGAATTAAAAGAAAAAGAAGAACCTTCAAAACAAGATTTGCAGATGGGAGAAAACTTTGAAAACTATAAGAAGATGAAAAATAAATGTAATTTCGCTTTGTAAATGGCGTTAATATCCATTTAAGAATTTATCATTAAAGTATTATGTATATAAACAAGGAATTTTCACTGCGTTTCCCCAGAGACTTTTTTCTGCTTCGTCCGTTGCTAGGCTGGCCGCGGTTTGTTTGTGTCCCAAGGGGGAGATAATGTGCTATAGATCTCCAGAACGCGAATCAGTCATGAATTTTCACAATATTTCGCAAATTGTAAGCAATATTTTGAGATTTCAAGCGATATTTCTGTGAAAATTCACTTGAAACAGCTGTTTTGGGCATCTTTTCCGATCATAACCTCAAAAATATCACTAAAAGACTTTATAAACTTCCGTTTAGAAGCTTTCTAGACCGCAAAATCTTCTCTTTGGTTTGTTAATGAACTCAAAACTGCAGATTCAGAGTCAAAACCCTGCAGAAAGTGGTCTAAATAAGCATTTTTCAAGTCAAAATGACTCTTTTTGAGGTTATATGTGACTTCAACACAGTTAACAGTGTTCTTTCTTTATGGAAATGCTGAATTCTGCCAATGACTAGAAATCTTAGCGACTTTGGCATAAGAATTGATGTTCTAGAATGCGAAATATTCACTAAATCCATCTGTAATTTGTGACATAACCTAGAAAAAGTTTCTTTTTCTCGTACAATTCAAAGGAAATTGAAAGAATCGGGATAATTTGGCAGTAAAAGAAGCACTCAAGAATGGAAGATTGTAAGTTTTTGAACACTTTCACTTCTTTTAATACTTCCGCTGAGTTGTACACCATTTCTGGCTGAATTATCTCCCCCTTGTTGCGTCGCTGGTGTCGTTATTGACTTTCGGGCAATTCTTCTGCATCAATCCGTGGAATTCGGCAGCGTGAGATCATGGAACAGGAGCCGGAGAGTGGCGAGGATTCGCATGCTCAGGCTGAGTCAGCGACTGAGGAGGAAACTCCGCTTCCGGACACCATATCAGATGAGTATTACAGTGAAATCTGCACTCGTGCCAATGAGGTTCGTTCACGGCCGCGCGCGTCAACCGTGAGAATGTCTCGCAATTCGGTCTGATTGCATTCCAGCTCATCCAGACGCTGCAGAGCGAGCAGCAGTTCGTGTGGGCGGACGAGTTCCAGCGGATCTTCGTGGTGTGCCAGGGACTGCGGAAGCTGCTGCTGGAGGAGCAGCACAAGAACGAGGATCTGCAGCTGGACATGCTGCGGTGTCAGGAGCGCATCGCGGAGGTGATGAAGCTGTCCGAGGAGGATCAGGAGAAGATCGGCCAGCTCAGGGAGGAAATTGAGTCGTCGTGGAGTCAAACGGACGCGGCGCAGGCCAGAGAGCAGGAGGCGCAGAAGCAGATGTACGTGATGCTGGACAAGTTCGAGCAGCTGCAGAAAGAGGCGGAAAAGTACACAGACAGCAAGGATGGACAAGAGTAAGAGTGGATTTAATTGCAGCTTTCAACGAGTGAATCGATTACGGAATTCTAGAAAACAACTTTGTAAAATGATTATTTGTTTATTAGGGCAAATTGCAAGTTTACTCGTTTAATATCGTTTCTACGCTTTTTGTATAAATTAACCCACTTTGATGAATAGCGAAAATGTCCAAATCAGTCAAACGAAGCGACTGATTTGGTTGAATTCCTTATCAAATCCATCAAAACATGTCAATTTACAACAATGGAAGTCACATTTTAGCCATTCTACCACACAATCAGACAATCAGCAATGTTTGACATGAACAATGAAGCGATTGAAGATAAAATGTACATTCTTTCCAATTTTTTCTAGAAGAATTTGGGTTTATTTTATTCATTTTACCTAAAAAACAAATAAATGAGGTAAATAACATTAATAAAACT
This sequence comes from Phlebotomus argentipes, assembly GCF_947086385.1. NCBI lineage: Eukaryota > Metazoa > Arthropoda > Insecta > Diptera > Psychodidae > Phlebotomus > Phlebotomus argentipes. Next base: position 7,601,131 of record NW_026776174.1, read on the forward strand.
CTTCCGCTTCGATCAAATTGCGAGCATTTAATAGTGCTCAAAGCGAATTAATGCTCCCAATATTGCTAAATTTTAAAAGACTTATCAGAAATCGGACTAAAATGAAGCTGATTTCGGCAGATAAGAATATATCCAAGAATAAATCAAGTTAAAACCCGATAAAAGCAGAATGTTGTCTTGATTTTAACGGAGAAAACAAACATCAAAAATATACGATTTAAATTTATCTTAAAGTAGACTAAAATTAAATCTTTTTGGCTTCAAATTAAGATTTTTTTTCTGAATTTTGCCCGAGATAATTAAATTAGTTCTGTTTGGGATGTAAAAAAACGAATTAATCTCTTTATTCCTTGTTTTTAGTTCCAATTCTTAAGCAAAATCTAAATTCCAATATCAATTAATATCAGTTTTAGTGTAAAAGTGCAGAGAAAACATCTTATTTTCTTCACAAGCTCATAAATTTAGGAATAAAAATAAGAATAATTTGTTCTTAATATATTTTCACTCCGAAATCGACTTGATTTTATGACGATAATTGCTAAATAATTTCAATTTTATGAAGAAATTATCAGAAATAGATCAAAAAGCTTGAAATTATACAACGAAATATCGAAAAAGGCTGGAAATTATGTAGATTCAGGCTAATTTTAAGGTCTTTCTTGGAAATTATTTTCAAGAACATAATATTTCGGTGAATTCGTAGAATGGGAACTTCGATGGCGAAGCACAAGGAGGGAATTCTGCGCGAACGCGACAGACTCAGCACGGAAGTGGAGGATCTCAGCATCAAATTGCAACTGCAGAAGACTTATGCTGAGGAGTTGGAGAAGAAAATCACGGATTTCGAGAGTAAAAACAAGGATCTGTACAAGTTGTTGGACGTGAGAATAACTTGCTTAAGCGATTTGCGATGAGTTTTTGAGTGTTTTTTCTTGTGGTGTTGCAGGAGACATCGAGTGAGGCGTTCAAAGAGAAGCGTTTGCTGGAGAATTTGAGGACTGAATTGCAAGATGTGGCAGCGGAACGTGATCTGTATGCGGAAGAGGCGAAGACATTCAAGACTAAATACAACGTCATCCATAAAACAACTCTGCAGCACAATCTCCAAATGGCCGCAATCAAATCCAACGTGGAGAGGTTGTCGACCCAGAACACAGTTCAGTCCATGAAGATCGCCAAACTCTCCGGCGAGTACGACAATATCGTGCACGTGCGTGACAAACTGTCTCACGATCTCAACGTGAAAGGCAATATTCTCAAGGTTGGCGATGGCATTTTTGCGTAACACCAGCGGCACAATGGCCAATTTGCTTCTCTCTTTCTTTACATTTCCAGCTGAAGGAGGATGAGAACAATAAATTCCGCGTGGAAACGGCGAAATTGGTGAAATCAAAGGAATTGCTCATGAGGAAAATGATGACGGCCGGAGTGTCGAAGGTGATTTGGGAGCAGGAAGGGCTCAAACTGAAGAACATCATTGCGAATTTGGAGAAGGAATATGAGCTGCTGAAGAAGACGCACGACAAGACGAAATCCCAGATTGACAATTTGACGCGTGAGCGCGATCTTGTGCGAAAGGATTTGATTAAGGCGAACAGAATTATTGGGGAGTTGAATGAGAAAATCCTGCTGCACGATCAGGAGACGAAAACCCTGAAGCAGGAGATTAAGAGCCATCAGAGTGTCATCCTGAAGAACAAGGAAGCCATAAGAAAGGCGGAAAAGGATAGAGACAAGAATGCTGAAGAACTTCTTGTCTGGGTGGCAAAAGAGGAGCGTTTCAGGGGTAAAAATCACTTCTTCGCTGTAAATGTCGATAAATTATTGAATTCAAGGGGGAGATAATATGTGGTAAATCTGTACAACACTTCTTGACACTTCTGACAGTTTCTGTGCCGAATCTTCAACACCTCAGACACCTTTAAGGCATTTTAAATCGCCTTTTAGACTGTTTCTCACACTCAATTCTGACTTAGCACAGTCTAATCAAATTGTGAGGTTATGAATCCTACTTGAAAAACTTTCTTTGACAGATTTGTATCCTTCAAAACCCGGAAATTAGTAAATATCAGTGAATATCTCAATGTTTTTACTAGAAATTGAGAATGAATTTGCTACATTCAAGTAAAAACAGCGGAAAACCCTAAGCAAAAATATGTTTTTCTAGACTGGAATAATATTTTTTGAGGTTATGATTGACATTTAAGCTTTTATCTCAATCAATCTGAAGTTTTTTCGATCACAAATGCTCAATTTTGCCGAGAAAATGAGGAGTATTCTCAGCTTAATCACAAATTTGATGATTTTCAGGGTTTTTTAAACATCAAAATCGGTTTTAAATCAAACCACATAACCTCAAAAAGTCATCAAAATGATTTTTGTAGGCAAAATAATGAAGAAAATATCTTAATTTGTTGAAATACAACCTTTTGCATTCCAAATATTATAAATATTTCGACACTTTTAATTCTTAACACTTCCTTTAAAGCTGTACACCACTTCCGACCATAATATCTCCCCATTGATGGAATTTAAATGAGTGAAATTTCCATTTTTAACACAATTTTAGGGAGAAATTAGGGCTGATAAGGACTGATTAGTCTTTAGATTGTTGATTTTAGCAATTTTTCAGCAATATGAGGCTAATGTTTTAATTTGTTTCCAGAGGAAATTCAAAAGAAGATCAATCAAATAACGGAATTGAAGGGGAAAATTTCTGACTATGAGAACAAGGTTTTCCACGTGCAGCAACTCTACGAGGCGGCCAGGACTGAGCGATCCAGTCTGCAGAAGGAGGTGCAAGTGTGCGCCGAGGAGCGCGAGGAGCTGAAGAAGCGCCTCAGGACAGTGACGAAGCAAGCGGAGCAGGCAAAGGAGGAGCTGACGCAGCGCGAAGCCGATCAGGCGAAGGTGCACAAGAACCTCGACAGGGCGGAGAAGGAGAAAGTGGCTCTGAAGGCGGAAATTCATGGCACACTGACGGGTTTGCAGCACATCAAGTCGGAGATGAAGGAGAAGCAGATGGAGATCGAGAGGATGCGAAAGACTGTGGAGGATTGTGACGCAAGTGTGCTGCGATTGCAGAAGCAGCTGGACTCGACGGTGAGCGAGAAGGATCTCGTGGGTGGACAGCTCATTGAGCGCACGGAGGAAGTCGCCTTGGTCAGCGAGAAGCTGCAGGATCTGCAGTTGGCGCTGGATCGCAGTGAGACGCAGTACGCCAGGCGACTGGACGACATCCGACTCCTGAAGGTGGAGATCAGCGGGCTTCGGTCGCAGGTGAAGCTGCTGTCTCGCGGCCTGGCCAACACGACGGATATGCAGCAGGAAGTGTTGCAGGTAATATCACTAAATCATTCAAATTCCTGGTTTTATAAGGATTTATTTCATGTGTTGGAATTGTGCATATTTTTCACAGAACATTTGAATAAGATAAATTATTTTCTTCTTTTGAAAACCTGCCTTGTGTCTTTTGAATTCTTAAGTTGCGCTCTTAAAGATTGATTTACAAAATATTCACCTTTTAATGGGGTTTCTTTGGATTCTTTCTCTGATTCCAAGGGGCAGATATTATGGTCGGAAATGATTGTACAATTTCACAGAAGTAAAATGTATAGAATAATTGCATTGCTAAAGCTTCTGTTTCAGAAAATTGAGGCATTTTCTAAATAATTTTGCTTAGGAAAATCAATTTGTTCGCTTTTTTTAAGGTTATGTGATTGATTTTAACAGATTCTGGTGATAAAATAACCCTTAAAATAGTCTGATTTCTGTTTAAGATTGGAATTTTTCTCTTTTCATGGCAAAATTGAGCATTTGCGTTCGAAAAAACTCCACATTAGTTAGAAAACAGCTTGAAAGTCAACCATAACCTCAAAATTGTTTAAGAGAATTCTCTTTGCTTAGTTATTTTTATGGTTTCTGCTCTAAAATGGCAAATGCAACCTCATTATTTAGTGGAAACATTGTGATATTCACCAATTTAAGCCATTTCCATGTTTAAAGTATTGTTTAAATCGAATTCATAACCTCACAATTTGCCTAGAATTTTTTTTTTAGCATCTTCCTGAAAACGTAACTAGAAAATCAAGACGGAAATTGTTCATGAACAAATCCTGGGACATTAAAATCTTTTTATACGGTCTGAAGTGTTAAAGATTCTGCAAAGAAACTGATTTAAGGCATATTATCTCCCCCTTGTTTGACTCTTTATTCTATTGAATTTACATATTTCGTGTCGCATTTTGTATTCTGTACTCTTTTGCATTTCAAAGCTGAAATATTTATTCTATACTGAAAATCCACTGTGATAAATGACAAAATCATTTTCTTTCATTAATCACAACTGACAAACAACAGAGATAGTTCAGAATTCACACATTGATTGCTGACTGAGTGTGTAATAAGTAGTTTAGTGAAGAAAAAAACATCAAAATCTCTAACAAATGAGATTAATCCCATTCGTGAAGAGTGAATGACCAGTATTTCGCTCTCCTTGAGCGTTTTTTGGTCTACATTTTATTCATCTAAGCTCTCAGGAATACTTGAGATTAATTCTTGAGATTTATCGCTATCACTTCAGCACGCGCAATTTTTTCAAAGTTCCTGTCAACAATTTACAATTACACGTGTTATCTTGCTCGACACTGGCAAATCAAATACACAATTACTCATGATGACTTTGCTTGTTCAGAATCACTCTCCATCTTTTCGCAGCTTCATCGCGTCTTGTCGCAGGAACGCGTGAAGGCGAAGGCTCTCGAGGACGAAATGACCACGCCGATGAATGTCCATCGCTGGCGCGAGTTGGGCGGACGCGATCCGGACAAAATGGAGCTGATTGACAAGATCCAAGCGCTGCAGCGGTGAGTGGAGCAAAAGTTGCTCATTACGCCACTGCATGACCACTTGATAAGTGATTTATATGAATATTCAATTGGTAATCTTCGCAGACGAGTTTTGAGGCAAACAATTGACGCAACGCACAGAGAAAATGCACTTCAGGAAGCCCACCAAGAGACATACAAGCTGAGGAAGGTGTTGCTCAAGCTTCCCAGTCATCGCATCAAAGAGAGACTCAATTCCACACAGGTTACACACAATTACCTCAATCCAAGAGGGACACAGTGTGCTCTCAATCTGTACACCACTTCCTCAATAATTCGTATCAATGTCTTGAGGTTTCATGCGATATTTCTGTGAGAAGTCACGTAAAACAGCTGTTTTGGGCGTCTTTTCCTACTATAACCTCAAAAATATCACTAAAAGACTTTATAAACTTCAGTTTAGAAGCTTTCTAGGTCACAAAATCTTCTCTTTTAATTTGTCAATGAACTCAAAATTGCTGTTTCAGAGTCAAAATCGTGCAGAAAGTTGTCTAAACAAAGATTTTTCCCGTTCAAATGACTCTTTTTGAGGTTATGTTTGATTAAAACACAATTTTCGGTGTTTTTGGCATAAATGTGTCAGAATATCAATCTTGGCGACTTTAGCATAAGAATTGATGTGCTAGAATGCGAATTATTCACTAAATCCGCTCTTGATTCGTTACATAACCTAGAAAAAGATTCTTTTTTCGTAAAATTCTAAAGAAATCCAAAGAATCGGGATGATTGGTCAGTAAAAGAAGCGTTCAGGAACGGAAGATTGTAAGTTTTTGTACACTTTCAATTCTCAAGTACTTCTTACTGAGCTGTACACCACTTCTGGTTGAATTATCTCCCCCTTGCTTCAATTCGCCTGTGTTTTTCTTGCCAATTTCAGCGGGCACTTATGCTGAGAACGCGGGAATTGAAGGCGGTTGTGGCGGAGCTGAAAGTGAAGGATTTGGATATCAAAAGTCACTCGTCGAACTTAGAAGAGATCAAGCATTCGCTCGTGGAAGCCAGGAAAGAAGCAACCAAACAGGTGAGACAAAAAGTACTCGTGTTGTTTTACTGCTTTGTTAATTACATCTCCAGCGATTGTTCATTAGAGGAGGGAATCGATGTGAATAACATCAATCATAAGTGGATAATAAAGTCAGTGTAAATTGTGAACAACAATTTTTTCCTCCAAAAGACGCATTCCAACAGCAAAGATTATGTATACAAATTTGTGCGATGAGAGGCAAAAATGGTTTTCCTAGCTGGGTTTTTCTGGGTTTTTCATATAGAGTCTAAGAATAAGAAACACACCCTGTTATTAATGCGCAAATACTTGCATCTCATGTTTAAGTAATAATACACCTTGTGATATACAATTAGCACTGAAATTTTCTTCACTTCCAATTTTTGTTCAAATGTTGAATCTGAACTCGAAAACAAACACTGGAATTACATGAAATGTTTTTGGTGTTTGTTTAGTGAATATCTTGTTTTTGTATCCAATAAAAATTGTGCCTTTTCATTGCATTCTAAGTCACAAAATACAATTTGTTCAGTTGAATGTGTAGAAAGTAAGTCCAAATTTGCGGTTTAGTTCTCGATTATTTTAAATTAATGTAGCGAAATGTTGAATTTTTCACGCTTATCGACTATTCTTAATCCATTTGTGTATAAATGCGTAAAATTCTGCGCTTATTTCCTCCCTTTATTTTATCCACAATGTTTTTTTTTCTTTTATTATTGAATCCTAACCAATATAAATTTTTGCATCTTCACCACAATAGCAAACCGCTATAACAATTGATTGAATCATACATTTTTCCACAATCTTCATTACCATTTTATATACAAAACTAATAGGAAATGTTTTTCGCTCAATTGCAATATTTATTTTTATACTTTTCGTTTTTCTTTTTCAAACTAATTGCTGTAACTGTACATTCGCAATTTCCTCCACCACAAACTCACTGTCTTTTTGCACAGACTTACGCATTGTTTGCTCTCGCGACCAGATTATTTGTGTGTTGAAAAATGTTTCTCCTAAGAAGAATATAATATAATATAAATGCGCTCTTTTTTCCAATTTCCTCCCATCGCGGCGCGCGCGCGCGCGCGAAATGCAGAAGAAAGAAAAGCTGAGGTTGCTGGAAACTCAGCGACTTGTGCAACAAATTCAGATGATGCCATCAACAGTGTCGTGCAACAGATCAATGGGAGCTGGCTACAAAATTGTGTAATTGCTACCACTAACAATCATCATCTGGGAGAAATATCGCGGTGAGGCACTTGTAGTTAATTGTAAAATACCAAGAAATAGAGAGCTTATTAGTTGACCCATATTAAATTCAAAATGCTTCATCGGCAGTTTTCTGCGGCAAAATGCTTACGCAAGACGCTGGACATTGCTCGAGGCACAGAACACACAGTCTTCTCTCTTTCCCAAGACGACATGGCTTAGAGAAACATCCAGCAAAGAAGCAACTCCATCACGATGACACGGCGAAGTTTGAGATTCTATAATAAACTTATCGCGTAGAGAAAAAAGTCTCTTCTTAATTCCTGGGGCTGAAATCCAGTGTCTGGATGGAATTTATTGGATCAATCATAGTCTTGAGTTGTGTGCAAGAATATAAAAAGTATATTTTAGCGATATATTGCGCAATTGAGGCGTTTTTTTTTATCCGTGGACAAGCTTGTAAAAATGCTCCATGCGCAGCAACCAGTTTCTTAGCCATCCACTCGGAATCTCACGAGAGTGAGACGGCCTCAAGTGAAAACGACAGTTTGCACAATTTATATTTACACCATATATATGTACATTATTTTATGCTATACATATAGCGAGAGGCACACAATCATTTACTCAGCTCTCTGTGCAGAATTCGTAGAGATTTTACTTTCTATAATACAATCTCACACGCACCGTTTTCGTTTTGCACACTGATCCCCATTTGGGGCCTTAGATGCTCTGCGATCACAAACACGCTCAACAGGCCTCAAGATGAGTCGTCGCCAAACTGTAAGACGCCACACAGTGACAACTGTCCAAAAAGAGACTCCTAATTGAGAGATATAAATTCTTTTGTCGTCAATTCCTCAATTTTCTTGAAGGCTTCCTTTCTCACACCTCCAACATTTCTCAAACACCGCGATGTTTAGGGGCACGTCAATTGAGTGTTTGGCGTGTTTCTTGTCTCTTGGAACCTTGCTTCAGACAGAGAAACAAGACATTGTGGTTGAATCATCAGCCAGAAGATCCATAAATCAGATCCGCCACGAAACAAGGGGAAGATAATATATCTTCGTTTGCAGACTATAATTTTCTCACGTTTTAATATGATATTTCTATTGGAATCTAACTTTTTCTTACCATAACCTCAAAATATCACTAAGATATCGTCAAAAACTCCATTTAGAAGCTTTCTAGATCACAAAATTGTCTCAAAATTGCCGATTTAGAGTCAAAATCCTCCAGAAAGTTTTCTAAATAAACATTTTCCATGTATTTATTAATATTTTTGAGGTTATGTTCGACGTTAGCACAATTCTCTGTGTTTCTTGACATGAAAGGATCAGATTAGAAATGATTATTGCTTGAAAATGCTTAATTCTGCCACTGATTCTCGATTTCTTTGATCTTAGCATCAGAATTAATGTGCTAGAATCTGTACTTTATTCCTTACATAACCTAGAAAAGGATTGTTTCTTCGTGGAATTCAAAAGAAATCCAAAGAATCAAGATAATTTGGCAGTTAAAGAAAGTATTACGGCCGGAAATGGTGTATAGCTTTTGTGAAAGTGTTAAAATATTGTATTTCTAGGTTATGTTTTCGATTTAAAACAGATTTTTGTGATGAAATAACCTTCAAAATCATCAAATTTGTGCTTCAGCTTGGATTATTTCCCTTTTCCTACACACAATTTTGAATTTGAGTTCGAGAAACCACAGATTAGTTAAATTTCAGTAGTAAAATAGAGCTTAAAAGTCAATCATAACCTTAAAAAGAAATGTCATTTCAGTCTAGAAGTAGTTATTTCTGTGGTTTGAGTTTCAAAGTGAAAAATTCGCCATATTTTGTCATTTACACTTTTAAAAAGATTCTTTTGCCCGGATTCATAACCTCACAATTTGGTGAGAATATTTTAAAGCATTTTTCTAGGTTAAATTTAGAAATGAGGGTAAGAAACAGTTGAAGGAGTCTAAAAGTGCCTACAAAACGTTCAAAAGTGTCTGAAGTATCTTCACTTTGAGTTTTTCAACACTTCCACTGAGCTGTACACCACTTGTGACTGTATTATCTCCCCCTTGACACGAACTGATGAGGTAAATTCAGTAGAACAGAAAGTTTCAATGGATACAATTCGGGTTCGTCGCCAAGTCTAGTGTTTCGATCACTTTTCAAGATTCGCGACGAAATCCGACTGTCTTCCTGACTGTGATGTTCCTCATTGGGAAGACGTGTGTAGAACAAACAGCGCAGCATTATTTCCGCCAAGGTTGCATATGCTAATTGTTCGGCTAAATATGTGGTGAGAGATTGAAAAGTGATGTGATCATGACTGTGCGGAAAGAAGTGTTCCTTCTCTGGCATAATGTTGATTTCGCCAAAAACGTTCGTGACTTCGAAGGGACACAAAATCCAACTGTGTTTTCATGATTTCGACACACTGTTGTGTACATGTTCGTGTGTGTGTGTGTGTGTGCGCGTGTTTTTCAGCTTTTCCCTTTCTCCGATGCAATGCCCGAAGTGAAGTGACCAGTGTTGTGGCCACGGAGTAATTTAAATATCATTTTCATGCATTAACACATAGAATAAGCTGAAATATTCCCCATTCCACGGAGGAGGCGAATTATCCAAGCCAGTTGTCTATTACATATGCCCTCAAGTGGCCACCTCGGGCTGAGATTTTACCTGCTGTGAAGACGCACACAGAGGCGCGTCGCGAAGAAGTGTTGCGATGTGAGAAAACGGCAATTGTGAATAGGTGAAAATCCCCTCTCCTGGCCAGCAAACACATCCAATTTTTTGGTGTTGGTTGTTGGTCGCCACAGAGGTGAACGAGACTCCAAGTTGTAGTTCCATAGCTTCCATAGAGTGAAATTTTTTATAGTGCTTTTAGTTTCAATCGCGACTCGATCGTAACGTGCAGACTTTTGTGTCATGGTGGAAGATTTTTGTTTAATTTTCAATTAGAAAATTCCACCAATTTCCCTTCCTTGTTGCCAAACTGTAGACCAGAGAGAGAGATATTTCCTCTTGTGTGTTTCATTGCTGGTGCATTTGATAATCGCTTATAGAGCAGTGACAAACTCTTGGAATATTTGTAAGTTTTCACTCCAAGATATTTCATCACTTGAAGGTGATTTTTTTCTTGTGGGGGAATCTTATGGATTTGTGTACACGGAAAAGGTGAAGTGTTGGCGAGAAAGAAACTGAGTAAAATCTATTCCTCTGCCGATTCGCAAATCTTCATTGGATATCACAAAAGAGGGACTCCGAAGTCACACGGAAAGAGTTTTGAGCAATCTGTGCACAGCGACAATGATGGAAAGTGTTCCGCCACCTTCGGACAAGAGGAGGCTGAAGAAGATGTTCAGCTGGACCGACGATGGAACAGGGTGAGTTTAGCCATGGACATTTTCAGGGGGGGCGAAGAGGGGGCAAAGAGTCGAGGTGGTAAATAGTTGCATAAATATGTGAAAATCAACAAGTGGTTTTAATCTCAAATAATAATGCCAATGTGTGTGCTCGCATGGAAACCTCTTCGCGCTTCAAGCGGAGATCTTGCGCACAAGACATGCTGCTGTGTGGTGTGAATAGGTGTTCAAGAAAACTCTCAAGTGACAGGAAAAAATCATCATTAATTCGTCGTTTTCACAATTTTTTCCTTCAAAAAATTTGGGAGAGAAAAAAATATTACGCAGACTTGGACGACAACCTTGGATTGCGTCTCTGACTGTGTACAAATATGTCCAAATAATATCACTACAGTATGACACAAAACGCTTTATCGAATAGGAAAAGAATTAAAATTAGGGATTTATTCAACTATCGTTAAAATGTCGGTGAATTGTTGAACTTACCGACACTTATCGACACGAAATGTGTGAAATTTCCCTTTTTAACACCAATATTTGGATCAATTCTTAGTCAAACACAGAAATGTTAAACTTAAAATATGTAAAATATCTTGCTAAAACAGTGTTTTAGAGTTTTAAGCGATTCCACAATGTGTAAGAGAAGAAAAATTGTGAAATTTGTCAAAATCAGTAATATTCAAGTTCATAATTAGTAAAACCATGATAAAAAGAGTTTACTGAGAACATAATTCATGTTCATGCTTGAAAATTAGAGCCACAATTGCGGATTGATCCATCTTGGCAAGATATTCGTGAATATATTACAGCTTCTGATCTGTCACTCAGCTTTTGACACATTCATTAAAACAACCACTGAAGGTTGTGTTAAAATTACACAGTTTAACATTTATGAGCCAGATTAGAGAATAACACAAGCAAAGGCGTGTGTTAAACTAATATAACACATATTTTACACTTCTTGTGTGACTGAGAATTGCTCTAATTATCCAGTTAGTCGATTTTAACTATATTTTTTCCCGGAAATTGTGAAGAGTATGACGCATACAAATCATTAATATTTACAACACTCTGAAAGTACCTATTTGACATTTGTTTTCTTATCAGCCATAAATTGAATGACTTCTGTAATCTGTTAGGATTTCTTCTTATTTCCTTCATATCGGCAAGTGCCGGCGTTGTAAGCAGTCAAATCGACTGAAGACATTCTCGCGAGTTGACGTACTTGACCAGGATCCGCTTTGGTTCTTTGTGACAAGAGCATTTCGACTGATTTGAATACTACTCCAAGTGAATTCGCAAGTAGTGATATTAATGTAGATTTGCTAAACATGCAAATAAAACCGACCAAAACGTAAGTGTTTTATAAACATTTCGCAATACACTGTCAACTGTCGTTCTTTCGCTACATTGGAAAATGTTTAGAGGTGGTCAAGAGTTTATGAGAAAATGGAATGTGTACAGAAGAAAAAAATCAATATTTGAGTCCCAATTTCATTAAAAACCCATGAACTTGTCGCAAGGAAAGCCACGTTGTCCTCCTTGGGCTCATTTTTATAGTAGAATATAAGATATTTAATACACTTTTTCCCTCCCATTGAGTGGCTCAATAAATGTGGAATTTCCAATATTCTCTCGTAAATGTTATTCGCGCGGAGTTGAGTGGACAAAAGCGGCGAAGAGTATTATTTGAAAATGGAGATTGCATAAGAAGGCGCGAGCCGTGCATACTGAGCGTCTTTGTACAAGTCGTGGCTCAAGAGAGAGAGTGGTCGCTGGATAATCAACTTGGCTGTTACTTGACGCACTTTAATTGAAATCCAGTATCGAGAGTGAAATTATGAACGCTACTCTTCATATTCAATTACGCACTGAGACATTATTGAAATGTTTTTGTTGAAATATTTGATCAAAAATTGTCCACCCAAAATCAATCACAAATCAATAATAAAATATCCAACGTCAAGAGTGTATTGATTAAAGTGTAACAAAAAGGAGCAGAATATTTTCTCTTCTGTATATTGTTAGATAATTGAACAATGATTGGCAATTCTCTCTGGAGGAATGCCCAAACGGGTCAAAATTCAAGGTATTTTGCTACTTCACAATTTTCACTCACGCGCCAGATTTCTACGGAGGAAAATTTCACAAGTAGAAATTTTCAGTGTTGCAAAATCACACATAAGAGCCCTTATGAGACGAACTGCACAATCGCAATTTGTACATCTTTCTCTCTCTCTGTGGCGTTGAGAAGCAATTTCGATCGGTTTTCCAAAATCAGCACAGAGTGAAAATGAGTCAAATGAGTGCTAATTAGAGCCAAATATCATCAAGTGTAAATCAATTGACAAAGCCATAGAAATCAATGAAAAAGCACCATGAACGGTTCACGGGAAGTAATCTTGATAATTCATATTTGTTTTGCACCTAAATTTGGAACAAACTCGAACCACGCGCGTCGACTTAATGATGCTTTGACTGTTATCAGCTCACGAATAATTTTAAAATTCATGGAATATCGATTAAACACCCACACTTTGAACGAAATATTTCTTACAGCAGAACAATGAAATTGGGTATCGAGAATATTCGCGCAATTCATCAAAAGGAATGAAAATTTGAAGATCAGAACATGATTAGATTCTTCACACTCACAATTTCATGAGTTTGACGGGTTTGTCTATTTTTTAGGTCTCAGTAGATCCGGTTTTTCTACAGTAGAGATTATTCGATATTCATTTATGAAAATTCTCTCAAAGCGATATAATTTTCTTCCATAATATCTCAGATTTTGACTACTTTATTGTTTTATTTTCTTGAAACTCCCTTAAATTCAGTGAGTCAACAACTTGTGGCGATCAAGGGGCAGATGTTATAGTCGAAAGTGGTGTACAGATTTTGTGGAAGTGCTAAAATATTAAGATTTTAGAATATTTATATTGCTAAAGCTTCTGTTTCAACAAAATGATGCATTTTCTAAGTTATTTTACTTAGAAAAATCAATTTTATTAAATTTCTAGGTTATGTGATCGATTTAAGACAGATTTGGTGATTAAATAACCAATAAAATCAACAAATTTATCTTTCAATTGAGAATATTTCTCTTTTCCTGGTATATTTGAGCATTTTTAGTCGAAAAAAAAACTTCATATTGACTGAGAAAAGGCTTAAAAGAGAACCATAACCTCAAAAATATCAGTTAAATGCAGAAAAATGTCACTTTGCTTGGTTATTTCTGTGGAAACATTGAAAGATTCACTATATTTACTCATTTCTAGGCTCGAAAGATATAAATTTGCCAAGAAGGATTTTTAAGTTGAATTCATAACCTCACAATTTGATCAGAGTTTTTCAAAGCATTTTCTGAAGGCAAAACACAGATTAGATTGTGATAAGTGAGAATATTTGAGCATTTTCGAGCGATAAAACTTCATGTCGATCGAGAAAAAGCTTTAAATTCAATCATAACCTCAAAAATATCTAGAAACATCCAGATTTTCACTATATTTACTCATTTCTAGGCTTGAAAAGATCTAAATTTGCCCAAAAAGGAATTTTCAAAGCATTTTCTGAAGGCAAAACTTAGATTTAATTCTGATAAGTCAGAAAAAGCAATGGAAAGTGCTTTTAAAGACGTTCTGAAGTGTATTAATTTGAGGCTTATTATCTCCTCCTTGGTGACGACAGAGTTACTTTATAAATCACCCAAAAAGTGATTTACGTTAGAAATAAATTTACCGCAAACTTAATATCTTTTCATTCGTGTCACCATAATTGGTGATTTCAGCACTTAGTTCCTAATGGGAATTACCTACGCTTTTCCCACCAATGTGCAGGTCAAATTCACATTTTTCATGCTGATGCACGAGACAAAACGTGCACAAGAAGAGTCAAAGTCAAAGCGTCAACAATATACGGATGTTAATGGCGATATCAATTGCACACGAGGCTTTAATTAAGTTGTGTGTCTGGCTCATCAAACCTATGGAAATTATCTGACATTATTGCGATATGAAATCTGCCTAACTAATAACTATTTTCTCATCTAATACACGAGGTCATGTCCATAGTTTGCAATTATTAGCGTCTCTGCCGTGAGTGAATTCCGAAGGATTTCACGTGTGCGTCGGTGAAAATGGGATTCCTTGTGCGTAGAATTTCCCTTCTTTTCCTCCTTCGACACATTGTTTGTGTACATATCACACAAGTGTACCTTATAAAGTATTCATGAGATTACAATGAATGCGGCAAAGTGATGATTAGTCAATAATCCCATACGCAGTCTCATTTTCGATAAACAATAACCAATGTTGTATCTTCTGCTAACGTCATGACAATCGCTTCGCGGAATTCCTTATTTATTCTGGATAATCTGACGTAATTTATTCACATTACATGTACAGAAAGACTGGCTTAAATCCAATGCATTTCGTCAGACTGAGTCTCGATTGTCTTCCTTCACAGCATTGTCGATTCAATGGCTTCGGTCTCAAGCAAGAGCCAATTGTAAGCCTCTTGATCTTGAGTCCTGAGCAAGTCTCCAACAGTCTCCACAACTTCTCGATGATATGCATTAATTTGTTCAGCCTAGAATTGTTAATGACAACAATGAAATGCAATATTAATCATATGTAACTCATCCATGAACTCTGCACTGCGTGGAATGAGTTATGATAAGTGGAAACTTTAATATGCCATTTGCGTCATGCAGAAGGAATGTCCAAAGTCGAATGACATGAAATTTCCTGGTCTGGAAAGTGTAATTTCGTCCAGAAAATGCCAAAGGCCGGTTTCAATTTGGGCACATTCTAAAGTGAATCAGTGATTTGGACACAAATTGGATCAGTGTGTCAGTTAATTCAAATAAATAAATAGGAAAAATACTACAGAAAATAATATTTTTTCTTTCCATGAAAAAGAAAACAGTGTTTGAGTATAATTTCAATTTTATCAACAACACATATTTCTCCAGAAGCTTCCTTCGTGCCAAAGTGATTGGAAACCTAATTTAGATTTCTTTAAATGAATTCTGTAAGCAAAAATTACTTCAGGGATATCAGCAAAGAGAGAAAAAAAACATTAAATATATCATCAGTGGAAGCGATAGCAAATGTGGTGGAAAGAGAGAAGGTTGTCTGAATTTTCTTCTAGTGAAGTAATTACACTTGAGTTTCAATGCAAAAATACAAATATTTGACCATGAACGTGCCGGTGCAATTCGACAAAAATTATTTCATGCTGATGGGAAGCATTCTTCGTTTTGTGATTCATATCTTGAAAAACAATCAAAATGGTCTAAAATTATTCTGCTGACTTTATCGCCTCTTGCCCCGTGAAATATTTTTTGGGGAATTACCGACAGTTCAGCAACTGCTAATTAAAGTATTTGCTGACTGTCTCAATGTAATTAAAAGCGTGTGAAAAAACACACTTACCTCCTCCTTTGTGATCAAGTCTGTGTTGATCATCCTGAGCTGGAAAGGCACCATTGTGGCCACTTGGAATGTATAAGCGCCACGGCCGTTGAAATCCCTCATTCCGGGTTTCCCTTCGAATTTCACCACCTGAACGATACTTTCGATGCGAATTCCAAAAGAGTTTGCCTCATAATAGCCCGGCTCATTAGACACGAACATATTCTCCACGAAGCCCGGAGAGCCGGCGGCACTGCTGATGGACGGCGGGTACTCGTGGACAGCAATGAAGGCCCCAATGCCGTGACCTGTGCCGTGGGCATAGTCCATGCCTTCCTGGAACAGGAACTGTCGCGCGAGACCGTCAAAGTGCGATCCTGGCGTGGAAGGCGGGAAGATGGCGCGATCGATGGCCAAGTGTCCCTTCAGGACGAGCGTGTACGCCAGCTTCTCCTCTTCCGTGGGCTGTCCCAGGTGGATGGTCCTTGTGACATCTGTTGTGCCATCACTGGATGAGAAATAAACAAGGATATTTTGGATTAATCTCAATCTGACTATCAAAGAATCCAACCATTTCTTAAATTTTCTTATTAACGCCACCGTTTGGAATGATGATCAGAGTGATCAGATGACCTTTTATTGTTCATCTATATAGTTGTAGATTTATTCTAGAACTTTCCAACAAGCCCAAAATAATTTACGAATTATTCCATTTCAAAATTTTCAAAACATCGTTTTTTTGACTCCAGCACCTCTAGCGATAGTGTTTTTTTAGCGAAAATGTGTTTTTTTAAAAAGTGACCCTCCTCTTTTTTGTCATATTTCGTGATGTTGAGCCCCCCTAATGTCATTTTGATATATTTTGCGAGTTTTTGTATCTTGTGCGATTACAATGTAGTTAAAAATCCATAATTAACATGCGCTTTTTGAATGTCTATCGCAAAAGAGAAGAAAAATGATCATAATTCACGTTAATCGTCTGCGTCATTGTCCATTTGCCCAAAACTGCCCATTCATTGAAGTCAATTCACTTGAGAATTTTGCCAAACGTAAGCAGAAAAGCGCGCGGCCTCAATCGTCGTCATGGTGAGGTCACAGGTTCACTCACATTTCGCGCTATGTTGGGAATTGCCATCGGGAAATACTCACGAATATTGGCCGCCTGAGTCAATGAGATAAACACCCTCGGTGGTGATCTCGAGATCGGTCTCCTCGGTGGGCGAATAGTGCACAATGGCGCCGTTGGGCCCGAATCCGCTGATGGATCCGAAACTGAGTCCTTTGAAGTAGTCCTGCCGGCTGCGGAAGTCTTCAAGCACCGTCGCTCCACTGATTTCAGTGATTGTCTCCGTGCCAATGGTCACGTTGAGCCAGTGCAGGTAGCGAATGACGGCGACACTGTCTCTCACGTGGCAATCTCTCAGCCCTTGAGCCTCCACGGCGTTCTTCACCGCCTTGCGCCGCGCAATGGGACTGTAGCCGCTCACGACGGATCGTCTCTCGGCGGGAATTTGCTCGAATGTCGCTTGGTTGCCCCCAGATGGAATTAATATGTACTTGGTGGTTTCACTCACCTGCAATTCAATAATTTGTCATGCACTGCCTTACGCTAAACTCTCTCAAGGCGTGGAAAACTGGATTGGCAGGCTCAAGCTGAGCTCTGCTCCGATGGACTTGTGATTATGTGAGATTTTACAGTGAATCGAAATCAACTAAACAATAGTCTATATCAAGGGGAGATAACACAGTCAGAAGTGGTGTACAACTCAACAGAAGTACTTAAGAAGTGGAAGTATTGAAAAGCTTGCAATTCTCCATTCCTCAGTGCTTCTTTTCACTGACAAATTATCCAAATTCTTTGGATTTCTTTCAATTTTCATCAAGATTTTCTCGAAGAATCAATCATAATAATTTTTTCTAGGTTATGTAATAAATCAAGAAAAGATTTAATGAATAATTTGGAATCTAGCACATCAATTCTTATATTTAACTCGGAAAGATTGCTAGTTTGATGCCAAGAAACACTGAAAATTGTGTTGAAATCGAACATAACCTCAAAAAGTGTCATTGGAACGTTAAAAATGTTCATTTAGAGTACTTTTTGGACGATTTTGACTCTAAATCAGTAGTTTATGTTCATTGGCAAAACATAATCAGACCATTTTGTCTTCTAGAATGCTTCGAAACGGAGTTTATGCCGATCTTTGAGTGATATTTTTGAGGTTATGATCGGAAAAGATGTCCAAAAAAGCGTTTTTAGTGCATTTTTGAAGGCATTGCATGGGACTCAATGTGGAAACAGACTACAAAATTCAAGTTTGAAAAGTGGTGTACAGTTTCAAGGTACCTTATCTCCCCCTTGGTTTATATTGATCATTACAATGTATATCACATCATTTTTATATCACATTCATTACGTTTTGTCCTACATTAACTCACCACTTTCTGCAGTCCAGCGATGAAGTTCTCGTACGTGTAATCAAAGACACAGTTTGTCTTCGACTCATCTCTAATGTGATTCTTAATGTTGTCAGGAACATTGCGATTCTCGTGGAAGAAGACGTACAAATCGTTCATCGTAATGATAACGTGTGCGTAGAATGTGGGTGTTCTGGCAAAATCTTTGCCTCGCAGATTGAGCAACCCTGTCGAAAGCACAATGAAATTGCGCGTAAGCTTCAAAAGCTATGTGTTATCGCCTGGAGTTATACGAAATTCGTGAAAGCTTACATGCAATCTCATCCAGCGCCGACACGACGAGAGCTTCGCCATTGGAACTTTCAATATCACCACGAATGACCGAAAGCTTGTCAGCAATCTCCTGACCGCTGAATCTCAATGGCTGCACTTCAAGCTCAGACAGGGTGATTTCGGGACGATCTGACCACACCAAATCCACGAGATTGTCCGAAATGGAGACCACATCGTGACCAAATGTCTTCAAGTAGCTCGAGTAGCGATTAAATTCACTCGGCGTGAAGATATTTGGATCCAATCCCACTCGAGCATTGCTGGGCAGATTGTCCCGCAGCCACTCCTCGTGGCTCTTCGTTCCCGGTACTCCAATCTTCATTATCTCCCAATATTCCGTGTCCACCTGATTGTCGGCCTGCAAATGGTATCGACCATCTACCCAAATTGCAGCCTTCGAGTCAGCAATGATGGCGAAACCATTAGAACCTGTGAAGCCACTCACATAAGCCACTCTTCCCGATCGTCCTCCCTAAAAACAACAATTCAGATTAACTCAGCGCTCATGAAATTTCGCCCGCAGCCATTTCTTACCATATAAGAATCACTTTCAGTGACCAAATAGGCGTTGACATTGTATTCAGAGCTTCTCATCACTTGGCGAATCTCCGAGAGAATGTCCGAGACTTCTTTCTCGTCTGATGGCACATTGTCAATCGTGATGACTCTGCAAAAGGATATTGAACTCTTCAATTGTCCTATCAACTCCAGAGAACTGAGATACATATGTTGAACTTATGCTTGTCTGCAGAAATTCTTATCTACTCTTGAGCCGTCTTCTTAATTGTGTGCCAAAAACCAAGCCTTAAAATCATATTCAAATTTGTATATAAAGAGCACAAGTTGTTCCGCTCAATCTTTATTCGTTTTCCCACTTCGAAAACTATTTTTCCAAATCACTGGGTTGACGATAAGCGAATGCGAGAATTTTGCAAATAAGTGAGCACCAAATATATTTGAATTCTTGCACAGAGTGTGTCATTCCAAGTGTCTCAGTTTCAAAATTATTAGAGGAAAACTGAGAGTCATGAATTGCACATACATAACCTACTCTAATAATTTCAAAATCTCTATTATTTGATGTTAAGTGCATTCATAAATGTTTCATTAATATAGTTTATTATGTCATGTTATCATTAAATGTGATATAATATCACACACCCAATATTTTAGTCGCAGAGAAATTAGACCAAATTTTCCACCATGTTGAATTCATGGTTATTTCAATGCCACTCGAAATTTGCACATTCTACAAACATAATTCCCATTTCGACCAACACTTGCAATGGAAAGTTATGCTGGGGAAACAAGACTCCTTGGAAAATGCTTCTGATCTGAATTTTCTCTTATAGAAGACCGAACTTGTCCAGGAAAAACCCTGTTTTTTCAGAAAGATAAAGAATAAATATCGCTTTAGAATATATGGGAGAAATGCAGCCCCAGAAGTGCTCTATATATAGGAAAAACAATCTGTCATAAAAGTTTTTTGGTTTCGGAGATATTTAATATAATGTGGCCAAGAAACAGGCGAATTTTTTACCAAGTGGTGCACAAAAGCTCGTTTCTGACCAACAAGAAGTGATCTAAAATTCCCATAATGTTTGACAAAGTAGTAGATAATTTCAATATGTATCATTTGAGCCCAATTTGGGGAAAATCCGTGGAAAATTGAGCGAGATATGAGCACAAATTTGCGGCAAAGCGGAGGAAAATAGGGGAAAATAGGTTCCAGGAGGAGAATCTGAGCGCCTAGAGGGCCAAGTGAGGCATCGTTGAAGAGCTAATGACCCAAAGAATCTTGAAAACCACATTTCAACGTGTGATTTTTGTTCCCTTACCAAGATTGCTGTCAAATTAATGCTGAAAACTACTCATTGAATACACTTTTTCACCTCTTTTTGTATCTCAAATCAAGGTGAGAATTGTCGATGAAAATATTTGATGGCAGTGCAAAATCTCGAGTGTCTTTTTTTAATTGTAACGAGCCGACAAATTTCGTCTTGAGCAGCAATTATGTTGCGAAACATCATTGAAATTTTATGAACTTGATCTCATTTTAGAAGAATTTTCGCAAAGATTTCAATCTTATGGCTTTTTATCTAATCTAAGCACTTGAGCAGTATCACAATGCAATTGAAAACAGATACTGTTTTTTTTTTTGAAGACTCCACTGGGGCGTTATCTTTTCAATACACTGTCTTAATTTTATGAGAGGAAAATCATAAATTTCACATGTCACTTTATTTCTTAAATGTTATATAAGAAAAATTACAAGTCACTCAGCAGAGATCATGTGAAGAAAACATTTGTCCGTTTAAGAGCACACAAATGATAGGTTATTGGTCTCTAAAGATAAATTGTTTTATCACATATTTCGCTCACTTTGATATTGCTTAAGAATGTCTCAATTATATATTATGAAATTTCTGCTAAACATCTTTCCAAGAAATGTAGAGAAATCATATACGATGATTTACTGCCAACTAACATTTCAATCGTGTTCTTCTGTTCATAAGACGTGAAGTTTGGAAGCTTTTACCGTTTTTTGTTCATTGATTGAGGGAGAAATTTATTAAATATGACTAATCAAACTAACACTTATGAATCGAAGCATTGAATCTATACATATTCATTTAGTAAAATTGCCCCTACAATTGTCCATTAGAGAGCAACTGTGGGAAAATGTTCCGCACTATTATGGCCAATGGAATAATGGTGAAAAGTGATGCTTATCAAATTGAAGGTCTTCAAGATAGTGACTTACTTGGCCACCACAAAACCTGCGCCAATGAAAACTACAGCCAAAATCAAGACACCAATTCCATAGGCGAAAACACTCCTCATTGTCACAATGGATATCCAAAGACGATCCTTTGCAAAGTCACAGAATGATGAGTTCACGTGTCGCGAAATGAGGTGCGAACTCTTCGATTTTGAGCTATCGACTGATATACGAGGAGAGATGTAATTCACACTAATCCCACTCAATTTATCAATCTCTATGTCATCGTCTTTGACGATTAATCGCATACATTAATAATGGTTGTATATGGATTCCGTTTTTTGAGCATTTCCAACTGCAAAGACAACAAAAGTCTTCTTGATCATCCACTTCAAATGTTCGCTATCTTGACGTTAATCGCCATATAATGTCTGTGGGAGAGATAAGACTGTATCTAAGAAGTGAACAAGGGTTTTTGTGAATGGATTTGGAGATTATTACGCCGTGTCATAATAGTTTTTTTCGCAAAACTTTGTCTTTATTACCTATCTAAATATAACATTTAATAGTGCTATCGAGGCAGAAAGTGAAAGGTCACTCCTGTACTTTCTTTGGGTGCAAATCACCAAGATGCTCCTCACAGTGAGACTTTCACATCTTCTCAGCTCTGCTCAGTCATTTTAGCGCGCTTCATCTGCCCAAATTGACCACCAGAGTTATGTACAAATCGCCGCGATGGCACGAGAGTGAGTGAGAGAGAGAGAAGAGAGTCTTGCAAAATTTCTACACACATAATGTATCGCACATATAGTTTAAATTTGAAGTGGCGGCTGAAACAAGGTCGTTTGTTTTTTCCTCCATCGGCGCGCGCCCCTCGCGCCCGGCCAAGACGGCAGTCTGACGCTGGACGTCGGACTCCGCTGACCGGTGGCATTGGTGGTTACGTGCTGGCCACGCTGAAATCACCTGCGCTACTTTTGTTTATCTTCATAATGTTGAAATACCGCGTAATCAATTACATCACAACCAGTGAAAGTTTCCGTCGTGTCGGATTTATATATGGTTTCTTGTGCATATATTGGTGGCACACAAGAAGGCTGCTTTTGCGCCTCGTAGATTATATTTTGTCATAAATTATAAAATCATCTCACCGAATGTGTGTCAATTGGATGCATTTGGAGACGTTCACCTACTGACACTTTCATTGTCTGGAGGAAAGTCTATTATTGTGAATCGAAGAAATTGAAAATGTTTCGTTAATATTGATGAGAAATTTGCCAAAATTACCCTCAAACGCACTTAATCTGATCTTGTTGATATTTTAAAGGTAATTGGAGAAATGAAAATAGTATTTTTCAAAGATCATTTGACATTTTAACCACACAAGTTCTAAAATATCAACTTCTTACATTTAAAATTAACTTTCTTACAACTTTTTGAAGGGAAAAAATTCAAAAATATGTTAAATAATAATGAAAATTCATTCAAAGTCTAATAACATTTTAGAAAAATCCACATTTAATATGTTTGACTGCAATTTGATTTTCTTCGAAAAAAAATGTACAACTTTAACGATTAATAGTCAAATTTTCATAGTTTAATGCCAGAAAGCATGAAAATTATTTCCATTCTGAATTATTTGTATAAAAAGAATTTCTTAGAACTCTGAAAATTGATATTTAGTAACAACAAACCGTATTAAATAGATTTATCGACATAATGTAGTATTGTCAGAATGAAATGAACAAAATTGAACAATCTTGACTTCAAAAAGATTACAAATCTTTAATATTTTTGTCTAATTCAATAATTGAAAAGCTAACCAATTTCAATCGCCTTTTATATTGGCAAATCAGCAATAACAGATACACACATCACACGCCCTAATAGTTTGAAAATTATGCCAAGGCCGAATAGGTCACTGAATCGTCTTCACGTGGCGTGGTAAGATTTCAATACCCTTTGCAGTTTTCATATACAAAGTTGTATGTAAAGTATATCTTAAATAAAAAAAACAAATCGGCAATTTAGCAATTGCTTCTGAGACTTCTGGAAGCATTAATAACACGTGCGAAAGACAATGCCTGCATATGATTTCCACCAAATAATGCGAAGAGCATCAATTGTGGAGCGATTGTCTTCAGTCAATGTATATATAGATTTATCATCTCTGAATTAAATTATAACTCTATAAGTTTGTATCAATTTTAGTTCACTTTCTGTCAGTGTTTTGTTAAGAATTGCGGGGAAATCCATTCATGCATTATCATTCGCGCATTCACAAGTCGTGAGAAAAATGTAGTTTTTTCAATAACTCGGAAGGTTAACAGAACAATTAGTTTACTCTTATGTCTATATATCCTCTAAATCGTATTCGTAGAGCCTATTGAATATCAGTTTTATGATTTGCATACAAAAAATATGCAAAATATGAAGCGCTTATTCAATTTCATAGGTTTTTCCAAATGCATAAATCTTTTTTTCTCAACATTTTCGAGCATTCCGATAAGATTTCGTACTTTATTGGTAACAAGAATTCTTCAGAAAAATTGATAAAATTCTACGAAGTGATGAACTTCTTATATTTCTTACAGAAATTAATTAAACGAAGTAGAAAAAATTTGCAATTAAGGTGTCGTTGCAACTTTACTTTCATAACATTTTAAATAAGTTGTCAAAAATACAAATTCATAAAAAGCTGTTGCAAGATTATGATTCATATTATTTACTAATATGGGGAATTTATCAATTATTGTTTTTTGTCGTGTTAA
Source organism: Phlebotomus argentipes (assembly GCF_947086385.1). Classification (NCBI taxonomy): domain Eukaryota; kingdom Metazoa; phylum Arthropoda; class Insecta; order Diptera; family Psychodidae; genus Phlebotomus; species Phlebotomus argentipes. Next base: position 7,625,253 of record NW_026776174.1, read on the forward strand.
GACGAGAAAAGCCGGAAAATTCACATGAAAACCAAGAAAATAGACAATTATCATGTTTTTAATCTGTCATCTGACATTTAAGAGATCTTCCCGGACATTCCGGTTAGGAAAATCTATCAAGAATTCCATCGGAAACACTATTATTGTCACTATTTCGTCCTGTTGAATACATTCTTCGTGTTTGACAGCTGATATTAGTATTAAATAAACCCAAAATTTGCCTTGCAACGCCTTCTCGTTTGTATCTCAGTCGTACTTCACACTAGCGCCGCCAGGCGGCCACCAATATAAACTATCAAAAAGTTAAATCGCACTATCAAATTGATAACTTTTACGAACTTAAATACGAATTCCGTACTGTTGCAACGACCCATAAATTTACATAAATAATATTTATTATCGTCGCCAAAAAGCATTTTAGATCAGCGAGAGTCATTCGCTTGTCGCCTCTGCTTGCCAAGTGCAGAAGCACTCAGAGGCTCTCCTCGAGACTCAAGTTTCTCCACATCATCCATGACACTAAATGCGAAATCGCTGGCAAAAGAGCTTACACTACAAGCACAGGAGAGTCTCATTTGCTCAATTTTTAATGTATTTCCATGGACAAGATGGTATTTGCAGCACACACACACACAAGTCTTGGTTTGCACATAACAATATTCCAACACAGAGACAAATCGGTGGATTTCTTTTTGCCACTGCAGATTTAAAAAAAAAATTACTCAATCATGTTGTTGTATTTAATATTATTTAATTGAAACCCCTTCCACGCGAAAGCTCGACTCCAAAAGTCGCGCCGTGTTCCAAGCTAAGCGCGCCTTTTTACTGCTGCACAAAAGCACTGTCTCCAGTCGCTTTCGGTTCGTTCGCCATTGAGGATGTCGATTTCATAACGCTGTGTGTGAATTCCTTCAGTTCTTCCCAATTGTCTCTCTTATCCTCTCAATGATTTCGACCCGGGACGGAGTGTGATTGACTCTCTTCTCAGTGCTGTGCTATAGACAATTAAATCCAGGATACCGAAGGACATTGCAATTAGTTTTAAGTGTTGCGTCGTCAGTTGTGAGTGAATCTCAATAGGTGCACAATCAGCAACGCTCTTGGATCTATCGCTGAAGATTTTTCCTTCTCATTTTATTTTAACATTTCCAATACGCCACGATTGTAGTAAATCCCAAAAATAAGCCACCTTATCGATATATTCCAACTCTGCTTAGGTGGCTTAAAACTTAGTTGTATTGCAAGTGAATGGAAATGTAATTCATTTAAAATGAGTTTCACGTACATAATGTAATTGCGGATATTTTGCCAGCATTCGCGTTTTTATGTACAATCAACTGTTGCGTGGAAATAAGAATTTAAATAATATATTTTTTCGGATAAAATGTGGATATTTTTGTCACTACCAGATAGAAAAAAATATATAGTTCAACCACATTGAGTGGTATTAGAGAGGATCTGCGTGTGGATGTGTTAATTTCATTGGAATTTGGAACTCACTCTATTTTCCATATTTCATATTGTGCAATTCTATTGCAAAATGATAGACTCATTGGCAACGCGACTCTCTTGATGGTTGTATATTTTGCTGTCGAAAACATCTTTTCTTGTGCTGGATGGAAGTCATATCGAAATGACACATAAAAGAGTAAATTCTCTTTGTGCTGATTGCTTATGAAATCATTGGAATTGCTTGGGATTCGACGACTTTTAATGGAGAGAAAAAAAAGCCTTTCTTCGTGTTGTCCACAATAGCCATTCTTCTTGTGTGTTGAGGCATTGTTTTGGGCCAAAAGCGAGGGAATTATCAATCCTTCTAAACTATCTGATGCATCATTTTCCACAGAAAACACCCGATCTTGGTGCAGTAATTGCTTCTCATGTTTGTATATACAACAAAATGTGCGCTTGTGAGGTGTATAAAAGTATCTTTAAGCACATATCATAGTGAAGAAATCGAAAGTTAAAGGCCTTCGTAATTATGAACACAAAATATAATGTAAGAAACGCGTTTTAATCCCAGTGTTTTAAACTCTGCAATACATAAAGAACCGACATTCGTTCACTTCATTAATAAAAAATTTTGTGATATTTTATTAGAAATTTGTCATCATGAAGAACTCAGAGAACTTCAGAGTGTGGAATTTTGTGTTGTTTCTCAATTTTACTCCCCCAAAATGACCAGAAATCAATCTGAAAATTGATGGGAATTTCTCTGACTCACAGTCAGCTTGACAAACACTATTTTTTGGCGGAAAAATACTGCATTTCACCACAGGAAATTTCCAATATATCTTCCTGATTCTCTCTCGTCGTCTCTTTTGCTTCTACGATGTGAAACTCTTTCGGAGTTTCACATTAATCACCGTGTTAACTCGTGTACCGTTGTTTTGAATTCAATGAAAACCACATTTATTTTTCCACCAGTGGAAAAATCGGTCTGGAAAAGCTGCATTAGCGTTGTATAATTACTCATTCCCACTTAACTTCTCCACTGTTGAGTGTTCTGAAGACAAAAAATCACCCGAGAGAGTCCAAAGGCAACAAACGACGCAATATTACTTAGAAATTCTAATGAAAAATAATGAACAATTTATTGCATACACGCATGTCGAAAGAATTTTCCGGTCTCTGCAGTATCTTGAGCTGTGCAGTCCCAGAGAGAGAGCTTTTCTGTGTGGAACAGGAAGTGGGCTTATCCTTCATTTTTCCAATAAAATGCATGAACCAGTCATTAGGGTTTTTCCTCTGAGTCCTCCTCACATTGGCCAAGTATAGTTTCGCAAAACTCCATTTAATGTGTCTCTGTTTGCAACCAATTTTTCATTTTCGTTTCAACGAGCAATCATTTTGATTGCATATATTATTTATTTTCCTCTGAAGTCGTTTGCAAAGTCTTTTGTAGGGTAATCAAATAATTGTCAATAAATAGAATGACATTTCATATACAAAATGCGGAAGACACGGAGTAAGCATAATATTTTTGCCTTCATTTCAACAGATATTCAATGTAAAGAAACAACTGTGGCAGTGCACGATGAAAAACTTGTGTTACAAACATTCATAAAATCGACACGGGAAAAATCTAAGCGTATTCAGTAGTTTCCGAGGGGTTGATAATATGGATTTTGAGTGCCTCAGCATCAGATTGTGTCTTCACAATCCTCCGTTTAAGATTTAAATCTCAGAAAATATGCCCAAAAAGACAGAGTCGGGAATTCTGTTGCGAAATTTAGAGAAAAAGAGTGGAAAATGAAGGACAAAAATATATTTTAGGCGTCAAATTGCCTCGTCAGGAGAAGTTTTATATATAAATATATATATAAATTTGTGTTTAATTACAGAAATTAGAAGATTTTGCGAGGAAAATGTATTTTGCGGGTAGAAAAAAGAATTTTAGGGTTACTTTAAGAAGAATATTGAGCAATTTAAGGACACTTTACGGTGTTTCTTTATTCTCTCGACTACAGATTTTCGTCAGCATTGTTAAAGATTCTTTTATGTGCAAAAATCAGGAGGTTTTTCCCAGCTTCACACTCGTGTTTGTCGTAAAACCTTGCGTAAAATCGTAAAAATCCGATTAAAGATCAAAAATTTGCTACTTTGAAAGCTTTTCAAGCAAGAAATTCGGTTTTATGTCCTTAAAAATTGTGCAGAATTATTTTATAAATATATTTAGAAGAGATAACAAGATAAAATGTCTGTTTTTTTCAAAAGTGACCCTCAATCCTGAATATTAGCAACCCCTTGGAAGTTTCTTAGTCGCCAACTATAAACGTTGAAAGGGTCTATTAATTTGTTAATAGGCTTCAAGTGTTACAATTTGAATAGATTTTAACGCCGCATTTTATTTGTTTTGCATCTCACGACAACACACTTATCAAAGCTAATGAGTTGGCTGTGAAAAATACATCAATTTTATCACATTTTCCAACAAACATCGCGGAATTATATCAAGGTCGCAAGCGAGTGTCAATCCTCTCAGGTGCAAAGTGCAATTTAAGTGATTTGTCAAGAACAGCGAATCACCTTTAATCAATAAGGAATCTTATGTGTTATGATTTGATTGAAACACTCCGGATTTGTCACTTGCAATCTATCAAATTCACTTCAAGCTCAAGACTGACAACGCAGCCTTGCAAGGCGGATTCACTGAAGAGTCGCTCAGTCTGTGCGAAAATATCTTTGACAAAATGTGTTAATTGCACTTAACACCTTGATGACTATCTTATAATGCGCTCAATTGTATTGAAGTTAAATATTTACGACTAGACAATTGCGAGAAAGTCGTTACATGCTTCGAAAACAAATAGTTTTTGTGAATTAAATTAACCCAAATATTGACAAAAAATATCCACAATTTTTCCCCATTGAGACAAAGGATTGAAAAATCAAAAAGAATCCTTTCTTCCTTTCTTCCCGCCAAAAAACAACAACCAACAGTACGCAGAACTGCGACTATTGCTAGTTTCTGCTGACAATTAAGCTAGGAGGAATTTTACAATAATGTTAATAACGTAAGTAACTTTGTGCTCTTGAAGTTCTCTTGACTTATGTATCTCATTTCAGTGACCCTCAATGAAATTTGTGCAATGAATTTCAAAGGTCTCTTGAAGATTAATTTCATCACCTCGTGTAAAATATTCGTCATATTGTTCAGTTGGGGCATTAAATGACGTGATTCAAGTTAATTATTTATTTTTACAGTGAATTTATGCGTCAAAACACTTTGAATGAGCTGAAAATTCAACTTTTTTTGAGAATGGTGAAATTTGTGGTTGAAATTATGAGTCTAAAGAAACTGATTAATTTCTCTAAATCAATTTATCGATGTGAGGAAACACTTGTGTACATATTTACGCAATTATTTACTCTTGTATATTGTTGTGGCTCATTGGTAAAATGGGGTTCGTGTCTTGATGCGCACTTAAATCTTTCGTTTTTAATCCAATTAATTACGGGTGTTCTGGGTAAAAGTATGTGCATAAGTGATTAATTGTGGGATGGAAGTGTACCGAAATGAATGGAAATTAATGCCAATCTCTTCTCTCGTCCTTTTCAGAGGCAGTGATACAAACGTAACGACAATTGAGGATGGAGGAACCATGTGGAACAGACAGCAACAGGCGGTGTCTGTGCGGCATGCCTTCAAACAGTATGGATCTAAGTCAAAACCAAATCAAGTACTCAGTAACCTCAATATGACAGTAGCCAAAGGGACAATGTAAGTTGAGCAACGAGTAGAATTTTTCCACTTGACGCATTTAGTCTGCGGTTTTACTGTTAAAACTGCGAAAAGATGATGCATAATTGTGTGATTTTTCTTTTTAACCACTTTTCCTGACTCGTGCGTATAATGAATATTTCTTTTTTTCCATTTGCAACCAAGGCAAACTGGAAGGTAGCGCATTATTTATTAGAAAATTCCCACAACAGCCGCCGTAATTAATCATAATGCAGCTCTGAGTCAAAAGTTTTTAAAAAGAACTCCGTAAGTGCATTTGTGTGGCGTAAAACGATTTGAGAAACTCTTCTACGTGTCAGTTTTAGAGTAGTCAAGCGGATTTTGCATCTCTTAAGCTGTTTTTTTTTTTTCCTAGTATAATTGTGAACAAATTGTGCCTTGTTTCTATGCCAGACATTAGATTGCTAATTCAAGAATTTATATAAGGTAACACTAATGAACTTTGACTGCAGTTGATGATATTAATGAAGATAATGATATAATTGAGACGAACACATCATTGAGACGGCGCTCAATTGCGTTTTGTCGCAATGGCAAAGCAATTTGCCGCTCAACACACTTCTGACAATCTCTGTGTATTTTTTTTCATACATTTTGACGATCGCAGAGGCAAGCGAAATTCTCTTTTAATTGCTATCTGTACGTTTTCAATTGTACGGCTAACATTGTCACCACTTCCGAGCTTTTGTACATTGAAAAGTAGCGTGAAAAATCCGCCAATTTGTCACAATTGACATTTTTACAACAGAAAAATGCAGGAGAAATTTTTCTACTTCTTTCAATATTTCGGAGCAATTCTCAGTAACACACAGACGTGTTAAAGTTCAAACATGTAAAAGTTTAACATCCCAAAAGAATAAGGAAAAACAGACCTTGTTATTCTCGCTAAATCAGTGTTTTAGAATTTGAAGCATTTTTACAATGTGTAAGAGAGGAAAAATTGTGAAATTTGTCAAAATCAGTAATATTCAAGTTCATAATTAGTAAATCCGTGATAAAAAGAATTTACTGAGAACATAATTCATGTTCATGCTTGAAAATTAGAGCCACAATTGCGGATTGATCCATTTTGACAAGATATTCTTGGATATTCTGCATTTTCTGATCTGTCACTCAGCTTTTGACACATTCATTAAAACAACCTCTTGAGGTCGTGTTAAAATTACACAGTTTAACATTTATGAGCCGCATTAGACAATAACACAAGCAAAGGCGTGTGTTAAACCAATATAACACATTTTTAACATTTCTTGTGTGACTGAGAATTGCTCCATTCATCATGAAATTCACACAAAATATCAAAAGGCGGTACTAAATTCATGTCACAGAGTGTTAAATTCGAGAGATTCCCTCGAGTTTTCCTCGTTGCGATGATTGTTGCATGAAGAATTCGTACAAGAAATGCAAGACTTCCACTACAATCTAATTGTGCAATCTCATGGCATGGAAACACACTTGATTGATCATCAGTGGATCAGTTGAAATCGATCGTTTGCTGGGACTTTTTTTCAGTGTATTGGCGCTCGTATAAAAATGATTTGTTGGCAGAAAGAGATACGTAATATTTTATGTATAGGCTTTAAATGGTATATAAACGAAAATGTCGAAATATTGTTGTGTAGTCTAATGATTTTCCTAGCGTTGGGCCAGAAACACCGCCGCGCGCGCGCGGAGATAAAATGTATTTATGGGGAGTTGTGAGACTGGAAATATTATTTAATGGGCGCAATTTCTTATGAAAGACATCACAAACGATTTACTTTTGAGTAAGGTCGTTACATAGTGGCAGATATTTTTTCTTCTTCTCTCTCTTCTCACAAGAAATGGAGGTGAAATACATGTGAATTCGTATGCAAAAGTTCAGACATCACATTGCATCTCCGGTGATGCGAAGTGTAAATGGAGCGCGCGAGTCGGAAAAATGAAGATTGAAAGTGAAATTATATACTTTCACACGCATTAAAGCTCGGACTTTCCATTGTACGAGCGCCACAGACTTTATGGTTAGCCGATGACACTGCATTGAAGTTGATAGTGTGTACATAACATAAGCGAGCTGAGTTTAATCCGTCCAAAGTGGGTCAATGTCACACGAAACTCCATATCGCGCGTCTGAAGCAAAAGTCGCAGATTTACATGCTGTTTGTCTTTCTGCTCAGTGTCTCTCTTTCACATTCTCAATGCTTTCAACAGATATGGCCTCTTGGGTGCTTCTGGATGTGGCAAAACAACCCTCTTGTCCTGCATCGTGGGCCGCCGGCGTCTCAACTCTGGCGAAATCTGGGTGCTGGGCGGCCGGCCGGGCACCAAGGGCTCCGGCGTGCCGGGGGCGCAGGTGGGCTACATGCCGCAGGAGATCGCACTCTATGGCGAGTTCACCATCAAAGAGACAATGATGTACTTCGGCTGGATCTTTGGCATGCAGACATCAGAGATTATGGAGAGACTTCAGTTTCTCCTCAACTTTCTCGATTTGCCCTCGCAGAATCGTCTCGTGAAGAACCTCAGGTGAGTCCTGGCAATCAAACACACAAAAGAGGTCATTTCCACGCATTGACATCGCGCAATTTGAGAGGGGATGAGATATTAAAAGTGGCATAAATTACCCAGATTGAATGGTTGATCGCGTACCAAGGCCGCCAGCCAATTAATACATCACAGATAGACACTCAAGACACTCCAACTGAAGAATGCTCATGTGCCGAAACAATATGTCTCAACACTCTTTAGCAGTCTTATCGTTTGCAAATCGTCTGCGTGGAGTGAATATTTTATTGCTGCTATAGAATCAATCGTCGCAGTGTTTCGCTCATCAACAACAAAAGCAAAAGCATCTGAATATCAATTGACATCCATGGAGATTTCTTCAGTATTCTTATTTGAGAATACTTAATTTCAATGAATAAAAAACTCTCTCACACCATGGAAATGCACAACCTTTATTTGCTGTGTGCACTTTTGAAATTGTGAAGAGATGCAATTCCCAGGCAAATCAATTCAATGACCACGAAATCACAATTGAGCTTTCGGAAAATCAACGAAAATAATACTTTCAGTTGATTATTTGCACTGCAAAACCTTCTATTTCAACAAATTGAGGCATTTTCAACATAATTCTGTTTAGAAAAATCAATTTTACTGTTTTTTTCTAGATTATTTGATTGATTTAAGACAGCTTTTTCATATTAAAAAGCCCTTAAAATCATGAAAATTGTGTTTAATCTATTTTTCTTGGTAAAGTTTAGCTTTTTCTCTTCAAAATAACTTCATATTAGGTAAGAAAAAGCTTAAAAGTCAATAATAACCTCAGAAATGGCGTTTCTGTCTAGAAAATTCTATTTTTGCTTAGTTATTTCCGCGATTTGTGCTTAAAAGTGGCAAATTTAACGTCATTCTCTTGTAGAAACATTGTGTTCTTGGCCATATTCGTTGATTTTCTGGTGTAAAAACATTCAAATTAGTTAAAGAAAGATTTTTGAGCCGCATTCATAACCTCACAATATGGTAAAAAAAAATTTGCACATTTTCTACATCCGAAATCTAAGCATAAAGTCAGAAATTTGTATCAAGAAATGCCTTCAAATACGTTTACAAGTGTCTGGAAGTAATGTACAGATTTAAGGCATATTATCTCCCCCTTGGAGTAAATTGCTGAGCTTTTGGGCATGACAAAGAGGCCAAAAAGCAAAATTATTACTCTGGATAATATGTGGAAAAAAGAGAATTGCTGTGAAATGAATATAGAGAAGCGCGTGCGAAATGATCAACAGCGTTTGGCGCTTCCATGTACAACAATGATGATTGATAAATTGTATGGGAATGTATGAATTCGCTCGGCGGGAGTTACAGATTTCTATTTATTCCATGTCATGCTCAAATGCGGCGCACACAAACTTATAGCGATCAACACGCGACTGTGCTAATGTCCATCGCGTTCGTGTCTCTTTGCAGTGGTGGTCAACAGAGGCGAGTGTCCTTCGCCGTGGCTCTGATGCACGATCCCGAGCTGCTCATCCTGGATGAGCCCACGGTGGGTGTGGATCCGCTCCTGCGGCAGAGCATATGGAATCACCTCGTGCACATAACCAAAGCCGGCCAGAAGACAGTTATCATCACGACTCACTACATCGAGGAAGCCCGACAGGCGCATACCATCGGCCTTATGCGCTCTGGTCGACTTCTAGCCGAGGAGTCGCCGCAGGTGCTCCTGTCCATGTACCGGTGCCAGAGTCTAGAGGATGTCTTTCTCAAGTTGTCGCGGAAACAGGGTGCTAATGGGGCGGTGGCCACGACGGAACCAATGAACATCAGCAACAACATCTCCCTGTCAGCCTTAGCCTTTGGCAGCAAGAAGGACAATCCCGTGTATGTGAGTCAAGAGAGTGGCGTTGTGGGCCTCAACTTCCACCAGAGCAAAGAAATCCTAATCAGTGACTCCAATGGATCCACTATTGGAGTGAGTAAAACCGCGGAATTTGTGCGCCAAAGACGAGAAATTCTTACAAAATTCCACCATTTCTTCCAGATTAATGATGCACCGCCACATCCTCAGAACACAGCGATTGATTGCGACGATTGCGGCAGCTGCTCGAATTGCTTCAACGTAAGCAACACGTGAATTTGCCCTCAAAACCCCCGAAAAACTACCCACAATTCTCTCTCTTTCTCCCCACAGATTACCTCTCGAGGAAAAATTCGTGCACTCCTCCAGAAGAATTTCTTACGAATGTGGCGAAATGTGGGCGTCATGCTCTTCATTTTCGCTCTCCCAGTCATGCAGGTCATACTCTTCTGCTTGGCAATTGGAAGAGATCCGACCGGACTCAAGTTGGCCATAGTGAATCAGGAAATTGAAGGAGATGTAAGTCGATTTTTGCATGGTGAAAACCTTCTGGAGATTAATATCTTCTCTTCCAGAACTGCACTTTCAATCCAGGATGCAAATTCGGCAATCTATCGTGTCGTTATCTGAGCCATCTGAGCAACAATATCGACCAGAACTTCTATCCAACACCCGAAGACGCTATAAATGCCGTGAAAGCGGGCGATGCTTGGGGTGTTCTCTACTTTACAGACAACTTCACAGACGCTCTGGTTGCAAGAATATCGTTGGGTGAGTCAATAAAATATGCCTTAAATCTGTAAAGCTTTTTCAGTCACTTTTGAGCGCCTTTCAAGACATTTTCCATCGCTTTTTAGACTCCTTTGACTGTTTTTATACTCATTTCTAACTTATCAAAGCACAAATTAAGGCTTTTTCCGTCTCAAAAAGGTTAAACTAAACTAAGTGCTTCACTAAATTTATTCTTTTCAAACCTGATAATGAGTAAATATAGCAAATATCTTATTCTACTGGTTAATCAGAGTGGAATTTACGATTTTCAAGCACAAACTACGAAAATAACTAAGCAAAAAGATATTTTTCTGCTCTTTTCTACTAGTAAAATTGAATTAAATTGATGTTTTCCGTACACAAATGCTCAATTCTATACAGAAAAAGAGAAATAATTAGATTTATTTAGATTTTAAGGGTTATGTAATTATCAGAAACTGTTTTAAATCCTTTAAATCCATCACATAACCTAAAAAAGTTAAGAAAAAAATCTTCCCCTTGAGTCCTCTAAAGGATCTCTGTTTATCTCTGTTTGGCGATTGCAGGAAGAGAAGCTGATGATGAGACTCTGGATCAGTCGGAAATCCGCGTGTGGCTGGATATGTCAAACCAGCAGATTGGCATCATGCTGAACAGGGATCTGCAGTTGGCTTACAAGGACTTCGCTCAGACCTTCCTCAAGACATGCGGCAACAATCCCAAGCTAGGAGACGTGCCGATACAGTTCAAGCAGCCCATCTACGGCACGAGTGACCCGTCGTTTACGGATTTCGTGGCGCCAGGAGTCATCTTAACGTGAGTGTGCAGATTGAGAGTTTTCTTGTCAGTTATCTTGACCTGCTTTTCGGCTGCTCTCTGCAGAATCGTCTTCTTCTTGGCCGTGGCTCTCACGTCGTCCGCCCTCATCATCGAGCGCACCGAAGGACTTCTGGATCGCTCATGGGTGGCCGGCGTGACGCCCACGGAGATCTTGTTCTCGCACGTGGTCACCCAGTTCGTGGTGATGTGTGGCCAGACTGCCCTTGTGCTCATCTTCATGATCCTCGTCTTCGGCGTGACCTGCAACGGTGACATCTTCTGGGTCATCGTGCTGACACTGCTGCAAGGCCTGTGCGGCATGTGCTTCGGCTTTGTCATCTCTGCCATCTGCGAGCTGGAGCGCAACGCCATTCAGCTGGCTCTGGGCTCCTTCTACCCCACGCTGCTCCTCTCCGGCGTCATCTGGCCCATCGAGGGCATGCCCGAGTTCCTCAGGTGAGTCAATGATTGGCATTGCGCCCACGGCACGCCACTCACACCTCGTCCTTGCAGGTACATCTCCCTGGGACTCCCGCTCACCATGGCCACCACGTCGCTGCGATCGATGCTGAGCCGCGGCTGGGAAATCACCGAGCCCGACGTCTACTTTGGCTTCATTTCGACCATCCTCTGGATTGTGGGATTCCTTATCATTACATTGACAGTACTTAAGTTCAAGCGAGGTTAATATAGTACCTATTTATTTGAGTGTTAAAATTAATTATTGTTAATTTTTGTAATGTGTAATGGAATTAATGCTTTTGCGGTGTACAATAATTTATCGATATTTCCATGATTAGGTTTTTTTTCTGTCTGCAAATAATTGCACTCTTTTCTGGTGCAAACACAACAACAACAACAAGAACACAAGAAAATCAACAATTTGCAATAGTCCACTGAATCTATCCGTAGATTCTGCTGGTCTGGCGCAATTAGTGTGAATGTTTGGGAAATTTTTGAAAGTTTTTTGGGTAACTTCTTTCCAATTCACTTCCTTCAAAATCCTGTTTCACTCTTTGTATTTCTTTCTTCATCTTCTCTGAAATACCCCACTTTTGTCTTCTATTTTTTTTTTAAGTCCTCTTTATTTAGTGGAGAAAGAGAGAAATGGTTAATAAGAATGTCTGTGATTTTTTACACACAAAAAATCATTCTGTATTTTTAAAATAGTTTTGAAGTCCATATATTTTCAAGTGTATTTGTAATGTTAATAGGGGAGAATGTAGATAATATGAAATTGATTTATAATAAAATTATTAAAAGGACATCTCGCAATTTATTTAATCATCTCAGCGACACAAAATTGAGTCACATTTCTGAACAAAAACAAAACCCAAATTTGTCTGCATGAAATAATAAAATCTCTGTTGTTTTTTCTTCTGCTTCTTCTTACGCAAGACTGTCGAAACATTCTGTTTTCTTTTCAATGTGATGAAAATAAAAATTGTTGCAAAACGATGTGCAAAACAAATAAATGAATGAATTCAACAGTGGGCGAATTGCTGAATTGCGAAAAATTATTCCAATAGAAATTTTATCGCTTCACTGCCATTTCCGTTTTTCAAATAATCTTATCTCAAGACTTATCTCTCAACTCTTTATTTAAGAATAATAATTTCAATAAATAATTTGAGTCAAGGGAAAAGTCACTCGTCAATTTTTGAGGAATCTTAATGAATTAAATCAAATATTTTAATTTTGATTCTACTTTTGTGTGGAAAGAAAAGCAAAATTGGAATAAGAATAATCAAAAACTGTTTATTATCCACGTTAAATTGCAAAAAAATCAAAAATGTAATATTATTTCCGCACATGGACGCCAGAGGGCAGCAAAGTTAGCGTGAGGGACGCTAATTATATCGCATTTTCTGCATAATTTCCTTTATCTTCTCACGCATTCTTACACTTTCTGACTTCCTGGCGTAATTCTGGTGAGGAGAGGATGAAATTAAAGGGTGAAAACAACACTTTTCGGGTTATTTTTAAGTTTGAAAGATATGCAGAAGTTCCAGTTATATTTCACAAAGATAAATTCGGCCCAGTGGTTAGAACGTTGGCCTTTTACTCCTCATTTATGGTGTTTGAGACCAGTTTTTGGCATATTTTTTCACTTTATCCTCTTTTTTATGCTTTTTCATACCATAATTTTGGCCGAAGGATTAATTTAGATGTTAAAACGCCTCTAAATAATACATAAACCACCTTAATTCCGGTAAAATAAAATGTGCAAAGCAAAATATACAATTTCTTGATAATATTTTAATTCTGGGTATCTTAAAGGGTAATAAAAGATATCAAAAACAGTAAAATAAGTTAAATAATTCGCTAAATTTGCCATAAACTGAACTCGAACACCTAAAAGTTGCACTGAGAATGCCGATCAGAACTTCTACATGTCTTTAAAGTTTAAACTATTGCCCTCTGTCGATAATATGTGAAGAAAATATTCAAAAAAAAATTCAAAGAAATCTAATATTTAAATATTCTTTGACATAATCAAAAAATTACTGAGATTTTTATGGAATAATCATAAAATTATTGGTTTAAAATTGCGAGTGACTTTCCCTATGATTTGAGTGGAATTGTTTGGTTCGACATTCTTAAAATACTATTTAAATTAAACCGGAAAGAAAATGATCTCTTATTCTGAAATTCGTTATTTTTCAAAATCAAGACTCGCACCGAAAGTCATCGAAAAGGAAAATTCTTAGACGAGATTTAGCAGAGACACACTTCAATTTGCTGCTCATGAATTTTCTCAGTGTAGTTTTTGACAATCGTGTTTTGATTTCGTGGATTTGCGATAAAATTGCTCCTATTTGTTGTGAAAATAATGTGCAAAGGAGATCATAATCGTGACATTTTCTATATTTAGATGTTTCTACAGTGTCTAATGTGCAATTTCAAGTGTTAGAAAAATGGAAAAATTAACAATTGCAGGAACTTTTCAGAAATCCGTGGACGCTCTGAAGAACACAATTTGCAGGTTCATGAATCACAAGAATCTCCTTGCATTTTCCCCGTCTCAGTTTTCACTGTCTTTTCTCCCTGTTTGAATAGCCAAAAGGACAAGCTTCATCACTTCCGACAGCTGAGCGATTGCATCCAGTCGCCGCACTTCAATGTCAACCACTTCCTGCACACCAGCACGGCAATCAGCGTCCTGCTGCTCTTCTGCGAGGACTCAGATCCCACAGTTCGCATGAACGCCGAGGAGAATCTGTGCAGAATCATCCGGCACTGCGAGAACGGGAACATCCAGCGCGTGCAGGTGGATTTGTACCACGAGATCAAGAAGAACGGCAACGAGAGATCTCTGCGCATCTGCCTCAACATCTTCAGCCACTACTGCCCGCAAATCAAGCAACGAAAGGCCCGATCTTACGCCCAGAATCTGCTGCAGTGCATCGCAGCGACTGCCCGGAGGCGCGAGACACTCCTGCTCGAGACCCTGTCGGACTTCATAAAGGTCTTCTGCGAGTATCTTCAGTGCAATGTGATGGACAACGAATTGGTGGTGGTGCTGCAGATCTTCCTGGACGATCTCTCGTCCGGTTGCGCGGTAAAGAGACGCTGCTCTGCGTGCAATCTCGTCACGTTCATCAAGCACGCACGAAAGAAGCGTGAACTGGCTCTCTTGGCTCTCTCTAAATCCATGGGTAAGCACTGTTGAGTGTCTTTTACGCCATTTTACGCCAAATATTGCGAAGAAGGCAAAAATTCAGCCTAGAATGAATTATTTTGTACATGAACATGATTTATAACATATTTTGAGGATGAATTGCATCCTTTGCGCCCCGTTTAGGACGTCGTGATCATTCTGAGGGGCTTTACTGCTGATTCTCATTGTCCAAGGGCACGAAAATGATCTTTGAAGCGCCGTTCTATTAGGATTTGGCCATCAAAGTTTATTCAGCGAGCTTCTACGAAGTTTCTGGGTGTCTTAAGCGCTTGTCCGAAGCGTGAAATGTGCTTGAAGTAGTTTTTGCTCACCAGAAAAGCCACAAAAATCGTCAAATCTACTCTAGAATGTAATTTAAAAATACACTCCGATGTTCTAGAAGTCTGTCCGCTCTTGGATGGACATTCTGCTTAAAAGAATGCAAAGAATACACGTTCAGTTGATCAGTTTGCTTGTTAAATTAGAGTAAATCTTGATATTCCATCATGAAACTGTCTTAGAAACTCAATTCTTTCATTACACGATGACTTTCCTGTTCAAATTATGTCCACAATTGACAGATTTCATGCAATTTATGCAATTATTCACTTCTCTGGAAGTGGATTGAAGTGTAAGTTGTAATTTTGCTGCATTCTCTTGCAGAAATCCTTGTGAAGCAGCAATCCTCAGAGGCTACAGTGGGTGTTTTTGGCTTCATTCGCCTGATTGTTCCTGTGTTGCTGGCGGAAAAGGAGTGTGATCTGTCAAAGTTGCTGGAAGTGTATGAAATTTGTCTGGGATATCTTGACGAGGGAAATCACAGCATCATAAATGCCTCCTTGGAAGTGCTGAATGTGATGACACTCAATCCACCAGCACTGTGGCGAGATCTGCTTATTGACACCGCTTTGGCGTCCAAGGAGATTCTGCTGAAGAAGCGTGGCCTTATCAATTCGCTCACAATCGAGACTGATGCCTCAGATGCTGAACAATTGGTGATTGAGCAGAGTCCAGAAGAGGAGAATGTCCACTTGAAGGCACAATTGCTCTGTGAATCCATTGACAGCTCTTCGCTGCTGGCGGGAATGTCCGATGTGGAGTCGGAGTCACTGCAAAGCATGGACATCAGGACGGACTTTGGAGAGTCTGCGGGTAGTCAGAATCCTGACACGAAATCGCTGAGGAGTCAGAAATCGACAGAATCCATTGGGTCATTCTTCAACTCACTGCTCACAAATCCTCTGCCAAACACCACAGAGACTGTGACAAATTTCTTCCGCGGTCAGAGGTCGAGTGAGTCTTCACTCGCCAACACGCCGAAAAACATCCCCCGAGTTGTGGAGGAGTTGGGCGGCTCGCCCGTGATGAGTGCGCGCAAAGTGGAGGAAAGAGTCCCGGGAGATGGCGATAAGGCGGCGGTAAAAAATAGCCCAGATGCTGTCGAGGAAGAGGAGGAGGAGGAGGAGGAGGAATTGATTCTCGAGTACGAGACGGCGGCGAGAGGGGCGAGTGTGGATATTGGTAGCATTTTCGATCAGTCTGTGATTTCCTACACTGCCCGCCTAATTGCATCGAAATTCATCCTAAGTGGCGAGCGCAATGGCTTCGTGTCTGATCAACAAGTGAGGGTGTCGATAAAGAATCTCTCCCTCACTGTGATTGCCAACTGTGTGCTGCTCTCGCCGCAGCTTCTCGTGCAGCCCCTTGAGATGCAGTCGAGAAATGAATTAATAAAAATTGAATTGGAAAAGGCCACAGAGGAAATCAAGGCTGAAGTGGATGCCGAGGAGGAGGAGGCGCTGAAGCGGCCAGAGGATGGGGTGGAGAAGGGTGGCAACAGTGAAGGGTATTTAGAGATGAAGGATGATCACTTTGGGAAAAGTGAAACATCTTACAAAGATTACTTCACACCGCTGGCCAAGAGTGCAGATGCCACACTGCTTGGCCAGTTGGAGTCGTGGACGACATCAAAAGTGGATTTGGCGCCAAAAATCAATAGGGATTTGAGTGCGATGCTGTCGAAGGCGAGTGGACAATTGAAAATATCCACAACACCCATTTGTGCAACAACACCCAGAAAATTGTCACCAAAAGCGTCCGACAAGACACAACACCTCGCCGACATTCTCCAGCTGCATTCACACCAGGATCCAATTATTCGGAGTGATATCATACAAATTGCCAGTAGCTTTGTTAAGTGCCTGAGTTGTGGTTTAATGAAATACGACCAAGTTGCTGAGGATGTGAGTGAATTGCTGAAATTTCCAAAACTCATTGAAATTGTTCTGCAGGTAATTATTATTTAACCACTCATATGCTTTCATTTTCACACATCTGCCGAACGCCACACAGTGTGACCAGAACTGAGAGTGCATTATATTCGTCACTATTCAATTCCATACCCAAAATTTAATGTGTGTTTCACACTAAAATCAAGTCAAGTTAGTTCGTTATAATTCTGTTATCTCTCGGACATAACAAGTGGCATTTTCATATTAATGCACTTATAAACTGATCCAATTTAATTAAACGATAAATCATTGACTGGGAAAACTCACGAGATAAAACTCATTTATATGTGAAATAGGTTTTCCGGGGTTGAATTCTAAATTTGCTAAATAAAATTATATCCTAAACTCTCGCAATGAAGAGTCAACTCGTCAGAATAACTGAATAAACCCAACTTTACAGCAAGGCGGAGATATTATGATCAGAAGTACAGTTCAAAGTAAATTATTGCAATAGTTTCAGAATTTTTACACTATTTTCTTCAATAAAAATTGTCATTGCTTGTTTTTCCTTTCATAACTTTAAATAAGCTGTCAAATATATGAATTCATAGAAAGGCGTTGCAAGATTACGATTCGTATTATTTATTAACGTGAGGAATTGATTTTCTGTGAAACCTGAAGGATGAAGACAAGAAAAGCCGGAAATTTCACGAGAAAACCGAGGAAATAGACAGTAATGACGTTGTTATATAAATAAATACATAATTATTGGATTTGTCTGGCCATTTGTGCACATTTCAATGCTCCAGATTGAGATTATGTGTTTCCGGACATCCTTTGACATCTAAGACATCTTCCTGGACATTCTGGTTGGCAGAATCCTGAAGGAATCCCATCGGAAACACACTCAATCAAACTCACACGTGCAAATTTCGCACTTTTGTATAAAAAAATTTTCCTTGCAACGCCTTCTCATTCGTATTTCATTCGTACTTTACACTAGCGCCGCCGTGCGGCCGCAAATAAAAACTATGAAAAGCGTAAAGTTACAACACTAAATTGGTAGCTTTTACGAACTGAAATATGAAAACATAATGTTGAAACGACGCGTAAATAACATTGGAAAACGCCAATTAATGTACTTAAAATTAATTACGCTAAGGTTGATCATAATCTACAAAGTTGTCAAACTTAAGAACTATTTGATTGATTTTCTACTCTAAAATAGCAAATTTCAGTTCATTGTTGATTTATAACGAATTATTATTGATGGAAATCGGTGGGTTTTCAATTGTCGCGCATTATTTTACTACACGAATAAGATTCTTTCAAGAATTCTTTCAGACATATCAAGGTAATTTTTAGGTTATGGTCAACAGTGTATCCAAAAATACGATTAGAAATTTATTAACATCAAAATATCCGCTGGAAACTTCAAATATTATTAAAATATTGTTTCTCTGCAAGTTTTTACAGGGTCAAATAAGTAAAAATTGTGTCTTTTTCGGGACAAAGACTCCCAAATTTGAGGTTATGATACTTTGGGCGTTGGGAAAAATGTGTAAGATTCCTAAAAAAGAGAAGTAAATGAGAAAAACCCGTATTTCAAGCACTGTTAATGTTCTGAAAGCGTCTGTAATTCTCTCACGGATTTTGTAATGTACACCGCTGAGCTGTATTATCTCCCCCTTGCTTTATAGTTAAATCTGCATCTGCTCGAGAAGGTTAAGACACGGATATTAAACTAAGATGGTTGTTAAAGGGAAACTTTGATATTATTTTGGGCACAAATCATTAAGTTATTTGAGGAAATAAAATTTATTATCCCTCCTAAATTGCAACCCTTTCTTTGGTCAATCACCAGAGCGATAATCGTGTGATTATGAAGGAATCCCAGATCAAATATCAAGCTAATCATTGGCTATAATACGAAATGATCTCGACAAAGCATTAATTATAGTCACACTGAGTGCTGAATAATACAACATATCCTTTCACTATTTCACAATTAGCTAATTTTCCCTCTATTCTGACATTAATTCCCTCTCCTTCTCTCTATTTATCCTCCATGCAGGGTTTATCAGATGAAAATCACGCTGTTGTTCGTCAAGCTCTCGCTGCAACAGAGACTATCCTGCCCCACTGGCTTTTGTGCGGTGGCCACAATGCCACAATCCCGGAAATCATTTCGGTGGAGGGTTATTTGGCGAGCTTGCTGGACGTTAATGACATTAAATACTGGACAGTGCAGTGCAAGTACAGCGAAGTGTTGGCGAATTTGGACTTTCGTGCATTGCAGGAGCTTCTGGGTCAGGATGCGTCTGTGGAATTTGAGCGAATGTGTCTTGAGCGCATCATTGGCATGCTGAGTGATGAAGATGTACGAATAAGAAATGCCGCCTCAAAGTCACTCTCACACTACACACTCAAGCAGCACTTCAGTGTGCCAGCATTGAGAGAACCTGTGGATATTCTCAGGAGAGATCTCTGCGGTAGAATTCTCCAGGAACTCCCGCATGAGCTGAGGCACATTGAATTTGGTGGTAATGAGAAAATTAACTCAACTCTCGTTAAGGTTCTCTACATTCTCAGCAACAAATTGATGGAGGGCAGCGATAAGGAGTCAATTGCTGGTGTCTTGAGTGCCACAAAGGAACTCTCTCGCCACTTTAAACCCACCGTGTATTACGATGCATGGAATGAATTCAATTTCCTTGGCGTTGTGATTAAGTACATCCAGGAAAATCCAATCACTGTCTATGATTTAACGGCTCATAGTGATGCTCTAAAGCTATGCACACGCCTGTTGGCAGCCAAAGCCCTTCGTGGTGACATTGGGGATCACGGTGAGTCGCTGCTAATCCACTTATTGAAATTGATTAATGTCTATCATCACATATTCACGGCGACAAAGGTGATTACATTGCCCAAAGGGCAGAAGACTGACATATTCCTGAGTGGCAAAGATACCATGAAGCTTAACAATTTGGGATACTTTGGCAATGATTTTGTCTATATGAAACTGTACAAGATGCTGAGGATGGCTTTCGATTCGAGACGAATTGCCATTGACAAGGAGACAAGTGGCAAGTTTATGGATTTGTTGGAGAGTTGCTTGCAAACACTCACCTTGATCTTCGAGCTCAAGCCAATGGTATCGATAAGCCAGTCCACGGCGGCCATTGAGGAGATCCTGACGTATCTCATGAGCTGTGTCAGTTACCAGCCAAAGTGGTGTGTTGTGTGCACGAAACACATGCTGAGACACTTCTTTGACAAGAACTTTATCTCACGTCGTGGTGAATTCCGCAACTTTATCGACACGTGTAGCAATTTTGGCAATGTGAACGATGTGGCGGCATTGCTGAGGTGTGTTAGAGAGGCGCGGGATGGGAGGAAATTGCTGCCGTACGAGGATGTGGGTCAGCATTTGAAAATCTTCGAACCAATGGTTATTCACAGTCTCAGGCTATTTATGAAGGCCAACTCGACACTACAGTCAGTTATTCTGGAACTTCTCTGCCAACTGTTGGACTTTAAGGTGAACTACTATCTGTTGGATGCCAATAATGTGTTCATCGAGTACATTTTGCGACACTTGGAGATTATTGAGACGGGCTGTGTGAGAAAGTGTGAAACAGTCATTAGTAATATCTACAAATTCCTCTTTCACCTCTGCAAGCAGTCCAAGGAGAAGAAAGTCATCACAATTCCCAAGATCATCAACATTACGGACAATTTGCTGGCCAACAGTGTGATAAGACAGTGCAGCATTGATGCTCTTGTGGAGCTGGGCTATGAGTTGTTCTTCAATTGGCCAAATGCAGCGCCCACAGTGGGTGGCAAGGGTGACTGGAGCACAGAGAGGGAAGTGGTGTTCGCGATGATGTTGAAATTTCTCGACTACACACAAATTCAGCGCGCCGTGGCATTAATTGTCTTGTCGCAGAAGGATGTTGATCAGTCGTACGAGATGGATGCCGTGGCTCATGTGCTAACACTGCTTCGTGATGAGAAGTTCACCATTGACTGTGAGGAGAAGCTGAACAGCATCATGTTGCTCCTCCATGTGCTGGATGGGAAAATGTGCGGAGGAGAGAAGTTGGAGGAATTGCTGAATGTTCTCCTAGAGGCGACTACATCACCTGGCATGAGTTACAACAAGTTGACGAGAGTTCACCTCCTTCTATGCCATGGCATTCTCCGTGTGGACCAAGTTTATTTGATAAATTGCATAAAAGTGCATTTAGTCAGGATGAAGTTAGTTGATGAAGAAGACGATGGGAAAGTGATGCATGAAAATGGCTTGGAGTTAAATTATTTCGCTGAAATTGTGTCGAGAGTGGTAAGAGACAGTGTAAATTTTCTGATTCCCTGGAGTGATTCCACTTATTCAACACTCATGGTGTGGTTTCTTGGGAAATTGTGTCAAGTTGCGAACTTTAATGCACTCTCAACGCCACTTCTCAATGAATTCACTCGCCACGGTGACTTCATTCATCTCTTCCATGGCATACGAACAGTTCAGCCGAAACTGTTTATCGGCTTCATGGATATGATGATTCATCTCAATTATGACCAGCACGCCATAGTGGAGGCATTGTGTCGATTGGGTGGTAGTTTGGGCGATAGACAACTGAGGAGACAATTGAGTGGGCGAATAACAGAGAAATACCATCAGCCAAGCGATTGGCAGTCGAATACCATTCAGCTACTTCTTCAATCGGATCTGCCGGCATTCCTGCGAGACCACCACAAATTCCTCCATGGCCTGTGCAGCAGCCAGCAGCATGCCAATGGGATTCTCGCTCTCGTTGCTGTTTGTCGCACGGAATTCCACTCAATTGCCATTGACAATGAAATATTAAAATTGATCGATAAATCACACCCCATCGCCACGGTTGTGGGACTGCGAATGCTATTGGTGGAGTTTTTGGCACACAGCAGCAAATCAGTGCAACAGCGCGCACTTGTGATAACTGCTGGCAAAGTGGACACATTGAGAGCCATGGCCACCGTGGAGAGACACCGCAATGTGCCACTTAATGAACTCACTGCCATCATTGATGACTGCAAGCGGGAGAATCTGCCCAATCGCTTTCCCGTGCTCTTCGCCACGCTGCTGGACTTCCTCCGGCCAGATGAAATGGCTGACGGGCGCGCGGTTGACCGCATCGGCGGCGGTGGCGATGGAGATGTGTCGAAAGGTGGTGTGGATGAGCAGTGGTACAGCCAGCAGATACTGTATCACATGACAGAGATGCGGAGAGCGGGTCTCGTGGCGAGGTTGCTCATGGAGATAAAATCGGAAATGCGATTGTCCTCCCTGATCACATCACGCGAATTCACCAGCCACTTCCTCAGCGCCTGCCTGGGGGTGGCATTCGATGGCATGAGGCGCGCCTTCATGGCAGACTGTGTGCAACACAGTCCGCACATGACATACCTCAAAGTGCCGCCGCTCCTCAAGTTTGTTCAGCGTCGATTTGAGGCTGATCTGCAGCAATTGACTGACGATTCGGGAGGCGATGGGGTGACACATTATCAAAGGTTCCGTGTGTGCCTCGAGGCGGCGACATGCTTCATTGAGAATGTGTCAGAAACTGAGAGAACTTGCCTCATTCACGTCGACGGCAGGCAAGTGGAGCGATACATTGGGGAGCATCTGTTGCGTCCCTCACTCACCGCCCTCCTCCTTCGCTTCGCCATGCGCCCCGTCCTGACCACCCTGAACTCTGTCGCCCACCACAGCGGACTGCTGACCGTCCGGGAGTCGGACTTCAGCGATGTGGAGAAGTGTCTGCACTACATGAGAATTGCCCTTCAGCAGCCACAGATCTGGCACGAGCTCGACTCCCCAGACAAATACGGCGACGACTTGAGGGCTGTTGTGAGGCTAATTCGTGAATGTTTGATGAACATTCTCTCGGCGACACACTTCGTTCGCAACCATCGTGAGCCGGCGTTGTTTGCCAGTGTGGCTGTGGATGAGCCTGAGTTTCAGGTCAGACAAATGTACATGGATGCCATTTTTGTGGCGCGATTTATTGAGGAGGAGAAGGACATCGTCAACTGCTGCATGAGTGCTGAACGGGGCAAAGTTGTCAATCTCCTGCGCCAGCTATCTCAAATCGCCACCGCGATCCTTCGAGTGGGCGTCCTCTATCCCATAGCGATAACCCCTTTTATTTTACTGCATGACATGGGTCCCCTAGCTGTCGAGTATCCAGCGAAACGGTGTCCAATTCCATCAATTCCGATCGAACAACTTAATGATTCTGAACTCCTGCCGAAATTTATATCAAGGTACTCATATTATGTACATTTCCTCTCTTTTATCTCTCTATTTATTGCCTCCTGTGAGGGTCAGGATATATATATTCTTTTTTCTTTCTCTAAAACCACAGGCTGAATTTAATTGGATTCTCCACAAGGCAACAGTTTGAGGAGATTTTCATGTCACTTCTCGTCCTGCTGAACAGCGATGCAAATCCTGACATCATTGGTAAGTGTGTAGCCTTATTCTATTTCATCAACAATGTTGCTAAACATTGATTATTATGTAGAGTTAAAATGCAAAATTGCACAATCCATTTGATATTCAAATGTAAATTCATAAGGAAGAAAAGTAATTTGTGTGCATGCATAATATTCTCTGCATTTCACTCTTTTCCTCCTCATTTGCTTTCAATACACAAAGTGAATGCAATTTCCTTGTGAATCTACACATTGTGCAGAACACTTTTTTCCCCCTTTTTTTGTATTTATATAAAAAAAAGTATTCTATAAATAAAAATACAGAATATTTTTTTGTATCTTTGTTCTCAACAAAAAGCACAACATTCAGTGATTCAAATTTTATTCAACGCATTTTTATAAAATACATATCATATTTTATATAAATTGTATTCAAGGGGAAAGTCACTAGGCGATTTTTGGGGAATATTAGTAGTTTTAATCAAATATATAAATATTTATTCGTATTTTACATGAAAAACAATATCGCCGCCAGAGGGCAGCAAAGTTGGCGTGGAGGACGCTTATAATATCAGACATTCTAACACTTTATAACTTCTTGGCGTCTTTCTAACCAAGAGAAAACGAAATTTGGGGGTTTAAAAGGCTCTAAATAATATATAAACCACAAAAATTCCGGTAAAATGAAATTTGCAAAGCAGATAAAGTAAAATATTTGCAATATATTCAGCAAAATATTCAATTTTTGATTATATTTTAATTTTGAACATTTTAAAGAGTAAAAAATGTCATAAGAAACAGCGAAATATGAGAATTAAGAGCAAAAAATTGGACTAAGAATGCAGATCATAACTTCTGTATGCCTTTAATGTTTAAACTACTGCCATTTGGTGACAAAATGTGGAAAGAAAAGAATCAAGATCTGAATAAAAATCACAAAGTTAATGATCAGAAATTGCCAGTGACTTTCCCCTTGATTATATTAGATATATTGCTGAGAATTGTATAAAATCCAACATTGATTTAGCCGGTTGAGTTCCAATCACGAAATGGATTAGATTATTCAATTTGCTGATGCAATTTGAATCTCCCAAAATCATATCTATTTTTGAAGCATATTTGATATCAGTATTTTCACATAGTTTGGCTATGTTGCAATTTAAGCTCCGTGAAAAAGAGCAAAATTGAATTAAATCATGTTTAATTACTGCCAATTTATTCACTGGAATAGATAAAATGTCAAGATTAATTCATTTTTGACTATAAATCATTGTTTTGTTAGACATTTTACAAGAAAACAAAGAGTTGGAAGTGGCGAAAGAAGAGAAAGAAGGAAATAGAATGTATTAAAGCTCACATTGTAAAATACAATCAATATTGAATTGAATAGGAATTGAAGTTAAACAAACATCAGCCGGGTGGTTTCATTTGAAAATCGATTAAATGAATTTTCCCTACATCACACAGAGCCAAATACTATATTGTCAATATTATCCTCATTTAAGGCGATTTTGGGAGGAAATTCATCCCCTATTCGCCATCATTGTAGTCGAAGGATTCCGAATAATTACATCACACTCCATTTCATCGTGTAA
This sequence comes from Phlebotomus argentipes, assembly GCF_947086385.1. Lineage (NCBI taxonomy): Eukaryota > Metazoa > Arthropoda > Insecta > Diptera > Psychodidae > Phlebotomus > Phlebotomus argentipes. Next base: position 7,650,373 of record NW_026776174.1, read on the forward strand.
TTAGTATTTCGTGTTCGAAGCGCATAGTTGGAATCCGTGTGGGATTCCTTTAGAATTTTAAATAAATCCTATTAAGAGGAGTATATTTCGCGGAAGTAATTGTGTCAAGTTTGTGCTGGTATTATTTAAGAGGTTTAATTTTCTCTCTTGCGCCTTCTTTTGCTCTCTTTCTCTGTGTTAAGAATGGTATTGTTTCTGTAATTGCATGCATTTTAATGCAAATGATGAAGTTTTTATTCTTTCTGGAAAACTCAAAAATTTCAAGACGTGCACTTTCAACCTCCCCCAAAAACTTGTGGGCAATTCACACAACTTTCCCCACCAAGTGATAGTTCGTTTGAAATTATTTTCACAAACACCACCATTTATAGCTTGAGAATCATATATTTTCTCTTCATGTAATTGCTTTTCTCAAGGGGACAATCACTCGCCAGTTGAGATCATTAACTTTGTGATTATTGAATCATTTTTTTTCTTCTTTTATATCTGTGATTAATACTCAAATTTTGATTATTTTCAAAATACTTGATTAAAAATTTATTATTTCATTCAAAAATTGATTTTTTTTCAATTTTACTTGAAAAAATAATCAGTTTTTGACTATTTCATTCAGAATTAAATGATTTTGTAATTTTACTTTCGAAAAATAATCTTTTTTTTATTATTCAATTCAGAATTTGAATATTTTTCGATTTTACTCGGGAAAATAATCATTTTTTGATTATTTTACTCAAATAATTGATTATTTAATTAGAGAACATTGAGTTTCCTCAGAAATCGTCTTGTGATTTGCCCCTTGAGTTTTTCTTGATGGTGAAAAAATTACCCAGAGACGCTGAACTTTGCACAATTATTTTGTTTATAAACTTCTGTGTAGATTTACTCGTGAATTTCATTATTTTTTCACCCCTACCAAGCCATCATTGCCATGGACAAAGGGATGAGGGATAAAAATGATATTTTTTTTCGCTCTCTTCGCACCTTAAGTCTGCTGAGTTTCCATCTAATTAAGCAATGTAAATGAGTGTCTTCTGTGTAGAAGTAACATTGTGAGAGTGCTTAAAAGTTTAAGTAAAATCAATATGAGAAATTTGTGCGAAACGTACGGATGTTAAGCAATTAAACAGTGTGTGTGTGTGTGTGTTAATTTTGGGGTGTTATATTACTAAGCACCATTGATTTATAGCATTGATTTAGTCAGAGATAATTGTACTTAATTACTTTGACCGCTTCCTAATTAGACTTTAGTGCTATTTTGCATTTATTGAAAATTATATATGAATAAGCTAGTGAAGTAATTGGTGGAATTAAACACACATTAAAATTCACTAAACTATTTATTATAGTTTCCGATTATTCTATTAATTTTTTTAAGATTAATTCAGCAAATATTGCTTTGGATATGCAATTTTTTTTCATATTTAAGTAACAATTCCTGTTTCACTTCATTTTCGTCAACGAAGGATGACGTTTCCAATGACAGCACATGAATTTTGCATTAGCAAATGCTTCGTATGAAGTGTTGTGCTGTGTGTAGTGCTGAGAATATAAACTAATATTCATTCTGAGTGCATCTATTTTTATAATTCTGCAGTTTATTTACTCTTGATCTGCATATTTCTCTGACCATACATAAAAATGCCACTGCAATCCACAGACACACACACGAAATGTGATTAAATAATCCTGGATTATGCTTTAATCAAGGTATCATTAATTAATTATAATCCAATACTACACGTGCTCACATATATTGTGGTTTCATTGCTGCTCCTCTAGAAACTATAGTCAAATGTGTGAAATATTTGCTAAGCAAATCCCTAATACTGTTTCCTTTAGCAATTTGTATTTAAAAAAAAAGCAGTATTTACTGTACATTATATGATATTTATGTACAGCAAATACACCTTGAGCAAAGATGACTCGGAGTATCTTATGTACTTCTTGGAAATCAATATATTTGCTCTTCCATTTAAGCCCTTTCTGCGAGTCAGAACAATTCATTTAATAAGCGAGAGATGTTCTATGAAAATATGCAATATCGCCAGACAAAGGCATTGTGAGGCTGAGAACAAAAATGAAATGGTATTAGTTTAATGAAATCCGAGGTATTTGTTGTGAATAACAGCATGAAAAAACTGCCAAAACAGCGTGGATGAGATGAGCTTGTGAAAAAGAGTCAAAAGCTTTCACATCTCTATTCTATCGCTGCGCCACTGAAAAGCGCTTATTGATTTTCATTTGAAACACAGTTTTTTTTTATTCCTCAAACCCCATATTAAGGCGTCGTTGCAACTTTACTTTCATAACATTTTAAATAAGCTGTCAAAAATATGAATTCGTAAAAAGGCGTTGCAAGATTACGATTTGAAACTTAAAATATTTGAAACTTTGACGTCAATTCATGTATTTCGTCGCGTGAAGACAAGAAAAGCCGGAAAATTCACGAGAAAACCGAGGAAATAGACAGTAATGACGTTGTTATATAAATAAATACATAATTATTGGATTTGTCTGGCCATTTGTGCACATTTCAATGCTCCAGATTGAGGTTATGTGTTTCCGGATATCCTTTGACATCTAAGACATCTTCCTGAACATTCTGGTCAGGAAAATCTTTCAAGAATCCTATGGGAAACAGTCTTAATGTCAGGGAAAGTCTCGATTCCTTATTTCCCCATGTTGAATTCATTCTTCGCGTTTGACAGCTGCAATTCGTATTAAATAAACTCCAAATTTTGCTTTGCAACGCCTTCTCGTTTGTATTTCATTCGTACTTCACACTAGCGCCGCCGAGCGGCCGCTAATATAAGTTATTAAAACGTAAAGTTGCAATATCAAATTGATAGCTTTTACGAACTGAAATCCGTAATGTTGCAACGACCCGTCATTCTATAGAAATAAATGCATTAATTCACTGGTTATCTAAAAGCATGCTCGAACTGAACGATTTGCTCTATGAATCTGATTATAGCATGGAAGAGGAGGTGGAATTCTTTGTGAAAAATCCCCATTTTTGCTTCTCACAGAGATCACACATAATAATATTAGGAGGATTGAAAGGTGTAATTATAATTTTCACCTTATTCTCTCCCTTCTCTTTCCCCCCGGTTTCGCTCACAGATGCGCAGGAGGAGTACTTCGTGAAGACAATGTGCCTGGGAGCGATTTCAGAATTGCTACTCACATGCAAAATGTTTCCCCGAATAGGATTTCGCCAAGGTGAATTTCATCATTCACCCCGACTTGACAGGGTGAAAGTGGATGGAATAGGTGTGAAGAAACTACACAAGATTCTCAGTCTCATTCCGGGATCTAATATCTTCTACCAGAGCAATTTAGAGAGGGATTTATCATGTGACAGAGCCATTGGCACCCACTCATTTGCACCCAATCAATTCAGCATGAATTTCATTTGGCAAATTGTGGAGGAGAATGTGGAGGACATGGATACAACAGTGAAGAGTGTCAACTACTTTGTGGATCAATGTGGCATCGATTTCCGAAGCACAGTCCAATTAATTTATGACGTTTTCGCCCAACTGATCGATCGACAGTGCACACATGTGCTGGCGAATGTTGTAAAATTGTGTGAAGTCTGCGAGAATCGGGATCAATGCAAGTGGATTAAGAATACAATTCAGCAACTTCAGGAGAAACTACCGCTGGAGAACACGGTGGCGCATCAATATATAATTTACCTCCTCTGCAAATCACATGCAATTCTCGTGCCGTCGCTGAGTGATTTGGCGCACTTGTGCTCCATAATTCCAACATATCTGAAGAGCACGCACGTATTTGTGCGAAATGCAGCACTGAATGGCCTTCTGTGTCTGCTGGAGACTGCCATTAATACCAGCACAAGCATTGGCGCGCTCAGCGAGGAGATAATCCTGCTCCGGAACATTGCAATCAGCTACATTAATAAGAATGGGGTTATTGATGAGAGTGGCTATTCATACAGTGACACGCACACCAAACTCGTGTGGACACTTACATTCTACCTGATTGAGAAAACGTCCAAATTCATGCCTGATTGCACCCTCTTGTCCAACGTCATCATATCCTGTAACAATATTCTAAAGAGGACGACAAACTTGCCACAGTACTTGTGCATCATCCTTGTAAGTTTTCCCCATTATAACTATGAACCAAGGGGGAGATAATATGCCCTTAATCCATACAACACTTCCAAACACTTTTAGAACACGAAATTTGTAGTCTGTTTCCACATTAATCCACAAATTATAATCAATCTCTTAAGTTTAAAGACACTTTTTGGGTATTTTTCCAACTATAGCCTCAAAATATCACTAAGAGATCTTCATAAACTCAGTTTGGAAGCTTTCTAGATCACAAAAACACCTATTATTATTTGCAAATGAACCAAGAATTGCAGATTCTGAGTCAGAATAGCCCAAGAATATGACAATTTTTGAGGTTATGTGCTATCTTAGGGCAATTTGAAGTATTTTTGGCATCAAAGGAGTCTAATTCAAGGGGAAAATTATGTTGAATTGAGTTTCCATCCGATATTTGTGTAAGAATTCACTTAAAACTGCTTTTTAGGGTGTCTTTTCCGACCATAACCTCAAAATGTCACTGAAAGATCTTCAAAACCTGCTAATGATCTTAAAATTACTGATTCTCAGTCAAAATTGCCCAGAAAGTTGTCTATATAAACATTTTCCAAGTGTCCAAATAACTATTTTTTCAGGTTATGTTCAATTTTAACACAATTTGCAGTGTTTCTTTACATTAAAAGATCAAAAAAGCACTGTCAATAGCTTGAAAATACTTATTTTTGCCAAAAACTAGTAGAATTTATGTTCTACAAAGCGAATTATTCACTAAATCCATTTTGATTCGTTACATAACCTGGAAAAAAGATCGATACGTATGATTTTGCATGAAAATCGAAGGAAATTCAAAGAATCTGGATGATTTGTCAGTAAAAGCAGAATTCAGAGAAAGAATATTGTAGGATTTTCAACACTTTTCCAACACATCTCCCCCTTACTACCGACATGCATATCAATTTCACCTGCAAATGACGTCAGTTGTGCTCCAATTGCAGCACCTTTTTAACCCTCTCTCTCTCTCTCTCGCGTCTCAGGGAATGCAGCGTCTTATAATCACCAACTCCATCGAAAAGGTGTACCGGGAAAAAATCGAGAAACTCTCGCTCGATCTAGTTAAATGTGACAACGAGGAATTCTCCCTGCCAGCCCTGAAACTACTAATTTCCTGCATGTATATCGGTAAGTTCTGCAAACTCCACATCCACTTACTCTCTCTCGCTTCCAATGCACATATTAATTAACGTATAGCATTTCCCAAGATTCTGCCTTTGCCAAAGTATAGTCAAACACATTTAATTATTTCCCACTGCAATTTTCCTGTCTCTCATTCCCTTCATTCTTCCACAACACAGCCAAATGCGCGCTGAAGAACCTCCTCTTGTACATCTGAATACCCCTGGCGACCCCACGGTGCTTTCTAATTTTTATGCATTCACCCACTTCACCTATAAATCATTAAACAGATTCATGAATGCAATTACCGAGTATATAAAATTCACTGTCTCTGCATTATTTAAAACTCCCTCATCTGCCATGCACTTGCAATTTACATACGCGGACTTCTCCGTATTGCTTCCGATCAAAGCCAGAGCAAAAACCAGCAAAACCAGCAAAAAGAGAAGCCAAGAATATTATGCAAAAATTCTCCATACAGAAAAAAAAACATCCAACCATATAATGTCATGCATATGAAAATTTCATAAGCGTGCTGTAAATTCCAAAATTCCATTATTCGTATTAATTTTCCAAAAATTATTTAAAAATTCATCGGTAAACATCACACATCAACGAAAATTTTTATACTCCCCAAAGTGCTCCAATATAATTGGATAAAATGCATTTGACTTTTTTTTTTGATGCTCAATCAAATAATGTTCTCCACACTTTGCTGGCAATAAATAGATATTTTATGGCATGAAAAGTTGGAATGTGTCAATACAAGGCCAAATAGCAGCACTGCATTTTTATTAACCTTTTAAAAAAAGCTTTCTATTAAATTTCTCTACTGTTTTTACACTTGTTTCCAAGTTTGAACATGTGAAATTATGGATTTTTTTGTGGAAAACTATCGTAAAAGAGTTATGACATCATGTTTATCAACATTGAACTGAGCAAACAAGATTTGAGCACAGATTTTCAATCATATTTCTTCCTTGGAAGAAAGCATAGATTTATCTTAAAATGTTTGTGTGTAGAAAAATGTTCTAAAATGCGCTGAAAACTCGACTTTTTCGTTTCATTTTAACTACGTTCATTAATTAATTCAGAGATTTATACAAATTGATATTTTTCTGGTGCTCTTTTAATTGTTTTGCATCCCTAAATCCACTTTTAATCCTTTACATTGATGGACACATAAAGTTGGAAGTTACATAATCTCAATTCACAGCAAAAATCTCATTATTTCTGTTATAAATCTTATAAATCATAAGCAAAATGTACAGAAAAAGGGTGAAAAATTGTTTTTTACGATGTGTTCACGTAATAAGAACAAAGAAAACTATTAAAACCCGCCTTTTTGTACTCAATATCGTGAGTTTGTCTATCAATTCTTGATTTTTCAGTTAATATTTCAAAAAATATCCAATGAAAGCACCTGAAAGTTATAGAAAATAATTCAAATTGACCAATACTATCAATTAATCTCTACTAAAGAACGGCGGTTTTCGCCTTTGTTCGCTTTCGAAGCGCCCGTCGAAATAGTTTAAATCAAATTGAAACGTTTAATTAAATTTTAGTGCCTTAAAAGAGTACAAAACTTCTCTTAGATGCTCAAAAATTGCCATCTCTATACTTTCTGTGCTATTTAAGGGCATTAAACTTGGCATTAAATCTCATTATAGTAAACCAATTCATATTCTTTATTTAAAGCTGCGAAATTTGTCAAATTTACTTCAAAACCCTCAAAACGCCTTCAAATCGTCCGTTAAAGTGCAAATATTGCTCTGTATTTATTATTTTGTAAATATTTCAGTTGATTTTATTGATATTTATTTATAATTTTTAACTTAAATATGGAAAAATTAATAGAAACAATGGAAATATGATTTTAAATCGTTGCGAGTCGATTTTATCTCAACAAGATTGTAAAAATCAACTTTTCATACGTTACTTAAACTTTTCCTTACAGTTTTAAAGTGTAAAAATTTAAAAGATATGAGAAATATTCATTCAAAGACTAAAAAACATTTTAGGATAATTCTGATTATCTAAAATTATTTTCTAAAAGGCATTTTATGCGTTTCACTGCAATTTCGGAGACATTTTTCTTAGAAAAATTGTACCGCGTAAACAATGAATATTCGCAAAATATGACAATTTTTTTCTATTGTCTCATAAGATACAAATTTCAATTTTTTGTACAGGAAGAACGAATAAAAAGCTTTAGAAAAATACATGTGGAAATATGATTAAGAAAGTCTGCGCTGAAATTTTGTTGCTCAAAAATCTTTTGCCCAATTTAATGAATGAATGACGGGAAAATTAAGGGTGCAATAAAATGCAGTCAAGCTAATTTTCACACTGATTTGATTAAAAATTGACAAGACATTCTTTCAATTCACTCAAACGTTATAATTTTCACTCCATTTGCAGCTGTAAATAAATAATATTATCGTTACACAAATATACTTATCCATTATTACTGTGCATCTCGCGATGTAAATCGATTTTGCTGTATTTTTAGGTCATAAAGCAGAAAGTGTTTTATTTAGTTTTTCATCTCTCGCGTGCGAATAGAAAAAAAGGGCGGGATTTAGTTTTTTTCCAGCAAAGCTGCAGCAAAATCGCGACTCAGTGACATTTTGGGGGCAGATTTAAATTGATTGATTTGAAAATTTACGAGTTTGTGACGTTCATTAATATTCTATTTGTTTCGGAAAACTGATAACTTGCTTATTGACAGTTGCGACGAACTTTTAAATCCGTGATGCCACTAAATAATTGCTGTGCAATGGCTATTTAGCATGTGCATCGACATTTAATCTTTATGGTTGATCGACTATTTCAATATTTTATTACCAATTTTTACCCTCATTTAATGTTTTGGGCTTGAAAATCAGGCAAATATTCATTAAAGTTGCTACACAACATTTGCTGAAAATGTGGGTTTGGGATGATTGTTGAAATTATATGTAATGGACGGAGAATAATTAAATTGATATGTTGATTAGATTTTGACTTACGTGTGTGTGTGTTTGTCACACCGAGAAACTCACACACTCGAATTGTATTTCATGCGAGAAACGACGTGAATATAATGCACTTGAGATGGAATTCTCTCACAATATAATATATCCTTTTGTTTATTACAACATAATATAATAAAGGTTCAGCAAGTCAATTGGAAAACACTGAGCACTCAAATGGCATCGTTCAGGATGAGCCGGAAGTAATTGTGCAGTCAACTGAGAAAATCGATGTGCTCTTCCTCAAGATAAAGTCATCAACTCCCGAGGCGGCCAATATCATTGGGGATGTCTTATGCCAAATCACACGGGACCTCGTGCCACCTAATGAGATCCTCACGAAAGTTATCAAGGAGCTGCTGTCTCTGACCCAGCCGCACGGCGAGGTTGTGGCGAAGATTGTGTTTCAGGTGAGTTCGCGAGCACAGAAGGCAAACACACACGAGTGGGAATAATTTGTCAAAGCGACTGAATGACCAAGGGGGAGATAATACAGTCAGAAGTGGTGTACAGCTCAACGGAAGTGCTCAAAAATTACATTTTTTATTTCCTGAGTGCTTCTTTTTACCGTCAAATTATCCCAATTCTATGAATTTCTTTTGATTCCTTACATAGAAACAATGACAAAAATCCTTTTTGAGGTTATGTGACGAATCTATGACGTTTTTTTAGTGAAAAATTCGCTTTATAAGACATCAATTCATGTACTGAAGTCGGAAAGATCGCCAATTATTATCATAATTAAGCATTTGCATGCAATCAATATTGTTTTTCTGATCCTTTGAAGCCAAGAAGCACTGAAAATTGTGGTGAAGTTGAACATAACCTCAAAAATAATCATTTACACCTGGAAAATAGTTCTTTAGAAACCTTTCTAGACGATTTTGAGTCTGAATCAGTAATTTTGTACTCAATAACATTTATGTGTTATTATTGAGTAATTTTAAGATCATTAGCAGGTTTCGAAGATTTCTTAGTGACATTGTGAGGTTAGGGTCGATAAAGACACCCAAAAAAGGAGGTTTTCAGTGAATTCTTATACAAATATCGGATGGAAACTCAATTCAACATAATTTTCCCCTTGAATTAGACTCCTTTGAAGCCAAGAAATACCTCAAATTGTGCTAAGATAGCACATAACCTCAAAAATTGTCATCTTTTTGGGCAATTCTGACTCTGAATCAGCAATTCTTGGTTCATTTGCAAATAATAACAGGTGTTTTTGTGATCTAGAAAGCTTCCAAACGGAGTTTCTAAAGATCTCTTGGTAATATTTTTAGGTTATGTTTGGAAAGATACTTGAAAAAGTGCTTTTAAATGAATTCCAACATAAATATTAGATAGAAATGATAGAAACTTAACAGATTAACCTATAAATTTCATGTGTTGGAAGTGTTAGGAAGTCGTGTACAGATTGAAAGCATATTATCTCCCCCTTGTGAGTGACGTTCATATATGGTTTTTGCCACTCTGCCTCAATTTCCAATTAAACTTGCAGGTATTTCGATCTGCAATCGATTCTGCGTATTTGGCCCTCCTTCAGGACTGGCTCATTTGCTCACTACCCAATTTCGTGACGCTGCCACCAGCGAAGGCGGTTTCCTGTCTCAGCGTTATCTTCGTGTCGGCTTCATTAAACTTGAATCTGATAAAGATTTTCCCCGAAATCCTCGAGACTTTTGGCACGCTTGGTCGTCGTGAGGAGTATATTTTCCGCGAGGCCTCGCGGGACTTCCATGGGAGGCTGAGTGAGGAGCAGAAGGACAAATTTCGCAGCGTCTTCCTCAAACATGAATCATCCATTTATGCAAATATGCTGAAGAATTTATAATTCTTTTTCCATTCTTGTCATATTTAACAATTCTGGCCGCCCCAGCATTTTCCATTAGATCCACGGCACAGATTAAAAGTATTTTCGCCAAAGTCCATGATGTGCATACTTCGGGCTTCGGAGAGAGTGTGTGTATTTGTGGGTATTAACTATATAAAAATTTGTTGTACAGTGTGTAGGCGAGCTTCTGCATACTAAAGAGAGAGAGAATATACGAATATCTGTTTTATGAAATTTATCATGGGGTTTCACTTGTGCGGCTGGTTGCGCAAATGTGCTCCACTTTTGACTATCTCTCTGGATCGCCAAGAACGATGAATTGAGACACACTTATGGCGTCGTAAAGTGCGGAATTATTTAAGTAAACATATTGCTCCGATGAAAGACCGATTAGGATCTGTTGAATGGAAGCCTACCGGCCGAGCACGCATGCAAAGCGATTCAAAGTATAATCAAGATACCGCTCTGCCAATCCCCAAACCATCAGCCACACACAACCCTCATTATCCAGTGGTGGTGGAGCAACAACCGTGAGTGCCGATGGGCGCCAGAGGAGCCGCACAGGTGGGCCCTCCGTGTCGCTACAACAGGTAACACCGACGTGGCGAAAGTTTCCCTCGGAATGTGTGCTGTTTGGGGGTGAGAAAGACAAGAGGAGATGCCTCAAATGGTGGATTCCGCCGTGCATTGCGTGATGGGAGTCGCTACAGCTTGTTTGTCTGGAAATTTCTTTATTTTCTAATTCACCCTCCGTGGGATAATAGGATTTCCTGCCACGCGCACTGCCAGCAGAATGTGAACGCGAGTCACACACAATGTTCACGATGCCACAAGAAAGGGGTTCGCACTCTTCCGCCGGCCCAAGATAACACCCACCCAGAACATCCTCAAGCACTTCTTATTGCTGCTCAATCTCAAGCTGCATCGCTTCGAGTTCAACAAGTTGAATTTGCATCTAGATTGCCGGCATTAATTGTATTAATTTACAATTATAACTTTATCAATATCAAAAAGGAATATCATTATTTTGTGGATTGAATTGGCTTTTTGCGGTGAAATTCAATTAAAGCCACAAACTCAACACACTCAGTCAAATAGTGTCATTCAGAATCGATGAAAAATCTACTATTTATCGCTTAAAAAGCCTCTTTAATAAAAATATTAATTCTAAACTTTCGGAATTTGAATGATAAATTGATTTTTTAGAATTCGTGTGGATAAAACTTCAAATTGGTTAAATTTCGAAAGAAAAACAGCACTAAAGTCAAACATAACCTCAAAAATTGTTATTTTAGCCTCTTTTCTTAGTTATTTCCGCGTTCTGAACTTCATTATCCTGTAGAAATATTGTAATATTGTCTAAATTTACTCCATTTCTACGTTTGAAAGGATTGAAATTAGTTCAAGACGGTTTTAAAGCCGGTTTTCATAACCTCGACCAGAATCTTTCTAGGCATTTTCCAAAGATAAAACTAGGAAATCAAAACAGAAATTGTTCATGAATAAATCCTGAGACATTAGGATCAGTTCTTACGATCTGAACAAATCTAAGCATTTAAAGAGTTTAGACTTCTTGAGACGGAAAAACCCGGATTAGATTGTGATAAGCTAAAAATTATTGTAAGAAACGGTTGAAGGAATCTAAAAAGCCATAGAAAATTGAAAATATTCAATTTATTCAATGAAAATCGTGATTTTAGCAAACAATTTTATACATAACCTTAATTTTTTTAATAAAACGTTGCGATTTTGAATTAGAAATTGAAAAGAAAATCAATTAAAGGATTATGATCAGAAAAAAATACGTAAATGTGCAATTTTAGTGGAAGAAAAACATAAATTGTTGTAGGAAAACGTGAATTTTTAAGTTGTTAGTTAATTTTTAGTTAGATTTTAGTCTTGTTTTAAACAATCTTCATTTTGCCCATATTATCTCTAAAACTCTTGCAAGGTTATATTTCCAGTTTATTGATAATTTCAATAAATAACGAATGAATTCAACTGCAAAACTTTACAAAATAAATATTAGCACTTTAATGAAGGAAAATTTGGCAAATTTCGAAGCGATATCAATGCTAAATTCTCAATTTTCTCTACACTCTGCTTTTGTATTTGCAAAAACTACAGAAATAAATCAGTAATGAATATGTTTAAAGCAATATTTTCGCACAATTCCACAGGGTTTCAATGTAATGAAAAGAGGAAATCGGCAAGGGTGAGAATCATTCAAAACTTACATCATCACACATCATATTCCAACCACTTTCGAGGCACTCCAGCCTTTGCGTTCCATTTAATATTGAAAGCCTGCATGAAACATTAAATTGAAAACTTTTCGTTATGTGTGAACCCTCTTGGTGCTGAACAAGAGTGAATTGGCACCGCCGAGGACGAGGGGGATGACAGTGTGTGGGGGTGAAAGTTATGCGAGGGCGTGTTTTTCGGTAATATCTCCCTGGGAATTGGGAATGTATCCGATTAGATAGTATCGCCGTGATATTATTGATGGTGAGAGTGCGATATTGGGGAGGAAGTTAACTTTTTTTCTTAAAAGTGGTTCCCAATTTTGCACCGACACCGAAAAAAAAAGACGTCACCGTCGTTTTTCCTCCTCGTTTGGTCCAACAAACTTGAGGTGTATTTTCTGCCTCTTATGCGCCTCACTTAAACATTCACACAGAGACTTCAATCGTAAAATTTTATATCCGTGAAACCATCATAAAATGCCGTGAACACTTTTTTCCTCCGTTCATCGCACAACATGCACCCCAACTCTGCCGAGCAGCCCCCACTAAAAGCGGCAACTCCTCATCAACCACCCACACTTATCGCCCACCTTTTTTTTCGGAAATCACTGCGTTCACACAATTTTCCTTCGGTTATAATAGCAACATACATGTACATGTGCGTAATATGCTGAAAACTCTGGTGACAATGTTGTTCTACCCCCATTTTGCCACCCTCGGCGGGGGCAGAGAGAGAGAGAGAGCGGGCCACATAAAAAGACAAAGAGTACATTTATTCCCTGAACTTTTCACCCATACAAGGGGTTGAAATTGAAAAAAAAGGGAATGGAAATTTTTCCTTAAAAGAAATCCTATCAGCGCCACATTACCAACTCTACTCTTATGGCTTAGCGCTCTGAGGCGGCGACACGCAGAGTGGCACACGATACAATACAAGAGTTTATACTTCGGCATTTTGTCTGCTGGGGCGATGCTTAAGAGTAGAATATGTGCAAATAGCATTCAATTTACTTGAAAATTTTCTTTATGGATGCGTTGCGTGTGCAATTGACTTGATAAAATCAATCGCACAGAGCCAATTCACCACTTCTTCTCACTGCCATGGGAGTGTCTCTTATGGTGGAGGCATGGCGTGGCAAAAAAGCACTACAGAACCCATCTTCCCCATATATACAATGTGATCCCATCCGTAGAAACTCCCCGTCATCATCGATTTTCAAAGCACAGACACATCACCGTGTAGTGTACACCATCAGAGACCTTTCAACACAAGCGACAAAGTCCCAAAAGCGATTTTCCGAGGAATCTTAGTGGTCTCAATTAAATATTTCATTATTAATTACTACTTTGTATGGACAAAAAGAAGAATTGCAAGATAATCAAATTATATTCCAATATTTTTTGGATATTTCATTAAAATTTAAATATTTCATGATTTTCTCCACATATCGCCGCCAGAGGGCAGCAAAGTCGGCGTGGGGGACGCTTAAATATCGTATTATTCTCTCTTTTCTCACACATTTTAACACTTTATGACTTTCTGGCTTGAGCCTGGCCAAAAAATAAGGAAATTTGAGCTCGAGATTGAAGTTTTTCAAAGTTCATAAGTCAATAAAACTACCTATTATTGTTAAAACATTAAGAAACAACATCGTGTTGTTTTTCACTAACAAATTTTAGAATGTTATAGTTAACCCAAGAGTTAACCTTAAGATCTTTCCAATGAACTATTATTTTAGGCTCTGTTTAACCGAAGAAAATAGTTTTAGGCTCATTGGAAAAATCCTACAAAATGTAACCTTTTACTTAATGAAATTTTACTTGATGCAACAACCGCTAGGGGCGCTAAAGTCCAAAACTATTTCCGAACTTTCAAAATCAATTACTTCAGAGCAAAGACGGTGCATTTTCTTTAAATTCTAGTATATTGTAGCTGAAATTCGATACCAGTTAAAGTTCACTCTTTTACCGTCCTTTCTTTTATCCACAAATCATTCTCACTTTAATCCCTATCATCTATAAATGTAGAATTCATTATGTTTAGGCCTCACAGCATTAATACATTACATGCAAGAACGGAACTAACTTGCTTATAAGTTACATAATGCAGTTTTGATACACTGTATTCTATATTAAGCACGCCATTGACAATTTACTGAATACAACATTATAATATTGTGCTCAGCGCTTGCGGCGTCTGCTTTTCTCCACTCCAATGCGAATATCTCCCCCTTGTCCGAGCCCATCATTGAGAAGTGAGTGAAACTAATCTAATGGAATACGGAATAGGCATAATGTACGGTAGATTAGACACTCAACCATTCATATTTTCACGCACTTGCGAGTCAATCAGGCGGAAAAACAATCTGGCTGGGAAAGTGTGGGTGGGAGAAATTGAGCTACAAAATCTCCTCCGGAGCGTAATTCGTGCACATGGGGTGGATTTTGAATATTATTGAGAGGGGCAAGTGTGGCTCACTGAAACTCACATAAGAGTTGCAATTAATGCTCGACTAATTCAATTTGCATCAATCACAGTGGCTCCACGTGCTTCATCCCCCTGTGAGAGTGAGCGTCATTGCGACTTTATCGTCTCCCTTTATGATACGAGACACTATATAATAATATTCCTTACAATCTAAAGTCCTCTTTATTCTCACACTGGCAACATTAAGTGAGTCACATCGCTGGTATACTTCTTTCCCTGACTTTCCCTCATCTTCTTCCCCGCTCCGAAAGCGCCAATCCACTTAATATTTGCTTATAATACCGCTGAGCATTTTGGAGGAATTTTCAAAAGGTATGTATATATTGTGCACATGAGTTTCTCTGCCATAATGTATGGAAATTGTGAAAATTATATTTCCTCGTTGTGTGCTTAATCAGTACCGCACAGAGACCTCAGCATACATACATGAAATATGCTCCGTTACCAACAATGCCATTTCCTTGCGCACAATTTGCCAAATGAACATGGAAAATTACTTTTTTTTTCCGCCTCGTTCGCGATTCCCTTTCATCCGGCATCTCTTTGCACACAAGCATTCACGCATAATGGCAATCATCTGTTCTCCATTCAATCCACCCTCTTGACTTAAAACTCAGATATATGCATCGCTATCGGAAGTCCTGAGTGCGTCTGAAGAAGAATTATCAAGTCTGACACACAATTATTAAATATTTATATGCAGAAAGTGCTGGGAAAAGTGTCACAGCGCCTAATGTTTCACCACTCATTAATTCACCATTATGATTATGAAGAAAAATGCCCCAGACTTTCCTCATTATTTGTCACTGTTGAGAATACTAATTAAACTTTCGTTCAATTTTCTGAAATGCTGATGTTTTCATGATCAGCAAGGGGAAAGTCTCAATCAAATTTTTACTTATAGATTTTTATTTAATCTGAATAAAAAAAAATTATTTTTAGCGTTAAATTGCAAAATAAGCAAAAATTGGTTAAATATTTGAAGAAAATTTAAATATTTGTTACTTTCTCCACATATCGCCAGAAGAGGGCAGCAAAGTCGGCGTGGGGGACGCCAAAATATCGCATTTTTCGTAAAACTTTCTTTCTCTCTTTACGTATTTTCACACTTTATGACTTCCTGACGTGATCCTGGCCAGGAGAGAAGGAAATTTGAACACAAGAGTGAAGTTTTAATTATCTTATCAAGCTTGAAAGGCATGAAGAAGTTCCGATTGTATTTCCCAAAGGCGAAATTGACCTTTTAGGACTCCAAATTCAACTTATGGCAAATTTTAGGCTTTTTCTCTATTTTGCCACAGTTAATAAGTCAATTATATTATCAAAATTAAGAATATGAGTCAAAAATTAAAAAATAATCACAAAAAAATCAGGAAATAACTATAAATAAGCGAGTGACTTTCCCCTTGATGGTCACTAAGTGAACCTTAATGTAAATTACCACAAATACTTTGACTCTCGGTCATAATTTATCGGCAGATCGTCGAATAAAATAGTCTGTCGTGATTCTTATGTGTAATGCGATGAGCGTTCTCAGAGAGTGTCAGATTGTGGAAAGCGCCCACAAAGGCAGAAAGAAAGCAAGTCTGTGTGGAGAAGGAAAGATTTGTCGCATGATAATGTTTATGAGTGGGAAATATTTGAATAATTCATACGATAAAAAATTCCATCGTTCTACTAATATCAAATACCAAAAAATTAATCTTAACACCCAATTTGCATGAAAAATTTCAAATTCACCGCTCCACTTCCTCATCTCATTTCTTCCCGCCCCCGCGCGCGCACTTTCCTCCGTCTCACCTCAAGCGCCACGGCGTAAGAGACTCTGATTACTGCACCCTCCTCCCCCACCCCAACCCCCGTCACCCCATTGTGGCACATTGACTATGTGTATAGCGCCATTCGGCGTCCTCGAAACGTATGATAAATACACAACTCGTGGCCGCTGCGCTGAGCGAGGCGCCCAACAGAACGCAAAGAGATGCCCAAACGACAGTCCATTACCATATTTTATACACCCACGAGAACATTGTCATTTCTTTTCCCAAAAGTCCACATACACACAGAGCCAGAGAGAGAGAGAGATGAAAATCTCATTGTATAATACTTACATTGCAGTTATACCACTCTTATATTTGCGTTAAATGGAATAAATTAGAATAAATAGTCGGTGGTCCTCCTTTGTGGCACTTCCCCAACACACTGTGCCTCCTCGGCGGCGGTTTTTTTCTTCTTCCTTCGCCCAGGAGTGAGGCGGAGATTATAGATATTATACACATACATATTCCTGCCCGCCGCGACAAAGTGCGAATTCACTTCGAAGGACAAATTGAGGATGACTGTTTATTTTCGTTTATCTTATTTATGTGCTGTATCATACATTTTTCGTGGTAAAAAAAGAGTGGCGCAAGGAGGAGAACAAGGACCTTCGCTGGGGCTTTCAATTCACCCACATTGCGTATTCCTTTCTACTATTTTGCTTACAAATCCTACTAACTTGTATATTTGCTAAAAAGACATTGATTTTTTTTCTCAAATACTACTGATGAATACACAATGCTAAGCTGAGAATATTCGTCCTGTTTCCTATTTTATAGCACTCTGAAAGCAAGAAATGCACTAATTCAACAGCGTTATCATTAATTCGGGCCGTAAAAATGGAAATATTTACGGCGGAACAAGACTGGAGAGAGTCTCAACCACACAAAGACACGAAAATAAAAGCATAATTATCCGTAAGGGGATGATATTATGGTCGGAAATGGTGTACAGCTTTGCGGAAGTGCTCAAATATTCACAATATTTTCACTACAAAAGCTTCTTTTGCAACAAATTGAGATATTTTCTTAATTATTTTGCTTAGAAAGATCATTTTTATTACTTTTCTAGGTTATGTTATTGATTTAAAAGAGATTCTGTTGATAAAATAACCTTCAAACTGGGAATGTTTCTCTTTTTCGTGTCAAAGTTAAGCAGTTGTGTTAAAAAAGAACTTCAAATTAGCTAAATTTGAGTAATAAAAATCTGTTAGAAAACCAACCATAATCTAAAAAGTATCGTTTCAATCTAGAAGAATTTCTCTTTTCTAAGTTATTTCCTTATTTTGTGCTTTAAAGTGACAAATTCTAGCTAATTATCTAGTGGAAACATTAAGATATTCACTACAATTTCACATTTTGTTCAAAAAAGATTTTAAGGTGAATTTATAACCTCGCAATTTCATACAGAATCCAAATTTGTACAGAAATTGTTAATAAACAAATCCAGAGACACTAAAATCAGTTCTTACAATAGAAAATCTAAGCATACGAAAGATCCAATTCCATTGTTTGGTCATACTTTTGGTCCTTCGAGCCGGATGAGAAGATAAACTAATTCTGTGTCTTTGTCAGCAATTTCCTGGCGGACGACTTCAGGCAGTTGTGATGTGATCTTATCGAAATACTGCAGAGATTTTAAGACTAATTCTCGATTAATATCAGATGTATGCTACGCAAATGCCTTTATAGGGCGTTCAGAAGTGTCTGAAGTGTTAAGATTCAGCACAGAGGCTAAAGAAGTGTCTGAATGTGATGTACAGATTTAGGGCATATTATCTCCTCCTTGATTACTCGAAATTATACCTGTGGTTAAGCAGGACGCCAAGCGTGTTGGGTGGATTTTCTTCAAAATAATAAAATCCACCCAAGTGAGGAGCAAAGTTTCAGAATGTCGCTTTCTCGCGCGCCGTATTTTCGGGGAGTTGAGCGCCCCACGAAGACATGAGCCTACGCCACTACCCACAGTCTCATAATTTCACATTCACATATTAAAATGAGCGCACAAGAGACGAAGGCGGGGGCGCAGCACCTCTTTTCACCTTTCCTTTCCTGCGTGGCCTCCCCTTTTTTCGCCTCTCCCGTTTCGCGCGCCACTCAGCCTTGTCCCTCTCTGGGGAGATTGTCTTACGCCGAAGAGCTTCAGTTTCGTGCGAAAGTAGCGCATAATAAGTAGATATAATGAAAATACTTTGAGTGTGGGTGAAAGTCAGTGTGTATAAATTGTAAAACTTTTATTCAATTTGCCAAAGTGTAATATTTCTCGTGGCACCACGGCGCCCTGCGAGACACCCAGCATGAATGTTCCACCCCTGAAACATTGGTGCGGAGGAGAAGAAAAATATTCCGCATGTATAACAATCTGCGTAGATCTTGCGCATCTCGCCAAATTCACTGGCTTTTCCGCCAATTTGTGCTTCCGCGAAATTTGCGAAATATGGCAAGAAATAAAAAAAGGAGGAAGAGCTGAAGAAGGCATTTTTCTGGTGGGACAGAGAGTGCGAAGAGGGAAATTTATAATCATCATTTATCATCGCATCTCTCTTCGCAGCGATAATTTTTCCGCGCGCTTCGCCAGATTGTCCATTTTTTTTTAACACACAGACACCAAAGAGAGCCATCATGTGCATATGAAGACCTCTAAATTGTAATTGCACATGAACGCTTCTCTCCACATGTTCCAACTTTATCTTCGGCAACATGGAAGAGACACGCTTTCGAGGAGACGCTGCGAAGATTGAAAAGCGGATTGAGATGGCAAAAAAGCAGCCAGCATATTCGGCATATTGGACAAGTGGGAGTAGTTTTGTAAAATGTTAAACTTTTCCATCGCTTATCGTCATTGCTGACCCGATCGTCAGCAAAACTCCTCCAATTCATTCGCTCGTGCAGTGAATGCTGCGGAGCTTAACTCAATTAGAGCGACAAGACACGATTTAAATCAATTTCTCTTGTCCGAGATTCTCCACTCCGATTTTTTTTTATCGTCTTCCACTTTTCTTTTCAGGGCGCAGATACTCACCCATGCCAAGGGCATCACTCCGTCAGAATCCCTAATACCCCATCTTATATACATAGCACAAAGCAGGAGAGCTCACGGCCCACCAAAGGGGGTTGCTAATGTAGATTTTGAGTGCCTCAGTATCTCGCGTCTTCGCTGCATCGCGATTCTTTGCGTTATTTCGAAGGAAGTTTCATTCAAAATTCAGATTTAGAGAGAAAAATCTAAATCTGATTAAGTACAAAAAATAGAAGAAGATTTTATAAGAAAAATGCAATTTGTGGGTGAATTTTAAAAAGAACTTGTTAATACTGAACGATTAAAGGACTCTTTACGGTTTAAGCTTTTGAATAGATTCTCGTTCTTGCGAAAATTAGGAAGTTTTCCGAGTGTCACAAACGTTATTAACGTAAAACCTTACGTAAAACCGTAAATATACGATTGGAGATTAAGTATTTAAGCAAGGTTATCTATTCACTGCCATGTTTTCAAGGTTTCTAGTTGAGAAAATTGTCTTCCACTCTTTCAAAATGGTGTACAATAATTTTTAATTGAATTTTGAAAAAATAACAAGATAAAATATCCATTTTTTTTTGTTTAGAACAACGACGAAATCGTTCTTCACACGAAATCAATGCATCGCGATGCGATCTCAAGTCAAGTAACACTGCATCCCCAATATTAGCAACCCCTTGGCCCACCCCATGGCTCTCTCCGTCCGGCGGGCGGCAAGCCCTTGGTCCGTTTGAAGGCCCCCCAATTTCAAAAAGTGTGTATCGTATTTGTTATGTTTCCGGACGATTTCTTTGTACATTTTCCGTGCACAATAATTCAACCTCCTCGCACCCTTCCTGTCCCATCACACTCTCTCTTCTCTCCCCCCCCCTGGCTCCCAATATAATGCCCAGCCATTAGTTATGCACGGGGAAAAGCGTTCCGGGATCGATAAGGCGAAAAACTTGATAGGAAGTATTTTTCATGGAGCTAGTTTACGTTTTTGCCAATCTCCACAATCTCGCTCTGGGTCCTTTTGCAAATCCATTCTCTCTCGCTCTCTCTCTCTTCTCAGGAGTCCTTGTGCCAGTGAAATTGGCTGTAGAATTCCTCCCAACGCCACTCACGACTATATCTTCACACACAATTCACCAGATTCACTGAGTAGGATGAAAAGTTCAAAAATTACATTATCCTAGCCAATATTCTCCTCATTCACTTCATCCACATATCGTCCCTGCGCCTTTGTACATGCGAATACACTCTTTGGACCATCGACACTTTGCTTTTTCATAACACTAATGCGACGACCGAGTGTGGAAAGCGGAAAAGGATGTATTGTTCACAAAGTGAGTGCGGAAAGTGGCCGAGTAAAGTAATTATTGCTACATCACTTGACTTCTCCTAAATTAATTATTATTTAAACATAGTTTTATCGCTCTTGCAAGGCCTTTTCCTGCTAACGTGACTCAACTCGGAGATAATTTGGGGCTTAAAGTTATTAACGATAGCAATACAGACAAGAGAGTTTATGTGCTTCACTACTTCATACTCATATTCATACGTATTCCACTGTTATGTTATATTAAAAAAAAGGTGGATAAAAATGATTATCCCCATTTGCGAATTTTCATATTCGTTCTCATATAAAATGAAAATGAAAATAAATTAAATACAATAATTAAATGCTTCAACATAAGCTTTTGCACATAAATATTTAAATACAACTGAATTTTATGTGAAAAATGCAATAACAGTTCAAAGAAACAGGGAATAACTATAAATATGTTTGGAATATTAGATAAGATGAGAGATGAATATTATCGAAACTCTGACATTTGTACAAATTATATTATCTGCTATGAGAATCCAATGGCGGTCAAGGGGAAAGTCAATCACGATATCAGAGCATTTTAGCTTTGAATATTCATAAATTTTTGATTTTCCGTGACTTTCATTTGAATGTTGATTATTTTCTCCACAAATATCCACTAGAGGGCAGCAGCTACAGACATACAGAAGTTTCGATTATATTTCCCAAAACCAATTTATACCACAATTTTAATTAAAAGGAATGAAACACCCTCAAATAATCTGTTAACTACTAATAATTTGTAAAGGAGATAAATTTAAATATTTGTATTATATTCAACTATTAAAATAATTTTTTAATTCTAATTAAATTTTATAATATCCTTAAGGGCAATAAATCTCATCAAAAACAGTGGAAAAGAGACGAAAAATCATAGAATTTGCCACAATCTGAAGTCAAATACCTAAAAGTAGGCTAAATTTATCTTTGGGAAATATAACCGGAACTTGTACATGTCTTTTAAACCTAAACAGCTGATGATTAAACTGCTTTTTTCTACGCGAAAAGTGTTATTTTCACACCAGAAAGTCAAAGAGTGTTAGAAGACAGAAAATTATGCGTGAAATGCGATATTATTGGCGTCCCCCACGCCAATTTAGCTGCCCTCTGGCGTCGATATATGCAGATAATAATTGTTTTGACTAAATATCCTGAAAATATTTAAGTATTTTGCCGAAAATACAAGGAAATAATCAATATTGGTAAATATTTGATTGAAACCATTGAGATTCCTCAAGAATCGCCTTCTGATTCGCCCCTTGATGGCGATAGAGTAATTGCTAATATGTATAGCGGGACCAAATGACGCGTGGGTTGAATATAAAAATAAAAGAGGACAGATAAAAATCGTTTATTTTTTTTTCATTCCAATCTGAACTGAAATCAAAAATTTATTACTATACAGCCAATCTATTTTTTATGAGAAGTATTTTCAGATACATTTGAACTAAAATCACTGATAAGAGTGAAAACGTCAGCAATTTAAATTGTTTGGCTCTCTGAATAATTAATTTTTGCTAAACGTTCGCGAAAGATACGGAAAAAATACAAGTGAAAAATTTGTAATTTCACAAAGAATTGAATGCCATTATACATATTATATAACAGAGAATATTGTCAACAATATTAAAACATGTGTATATTTTCCACAAATTAATTTTCAATTAAAATCATCATATTTTCAGTGCTATTTTGTGCCTTTTACGTCATCCCTTTCCCCTCTGTATGTCGCTATTATCGTGGAAACTTCGGACGACAGGTGATTTCTATGAATCCTTCGCCCTTCGAGGATGAGTTAGAATCATATTTGCCCATAAGTCACAGTGAAAAATGGACGGGTAAATCAAAAACTATGAAAAATTGATTTTTCATCATTTACGTCCTATATATTTTTGGATAGCTTTTTGTCTGTTTTATTCAAAAATTTCTTGAGCTGTGGCGTTTTATTCTTAAACGACTAAAAATATGAAAATATGGCATATTTTTAATTTTCTGCAATACAGAACTGTTTTAAAAAATGATTTCTTACAAGTGTTTGCGACAAAATGTACTCAAAGACTATTAAAAAATCAACTTTGAAAGATAATATTTTCAGTTTTTAAATTAATTTTGCCATATTTTAGTCAAAATTTCAATAAATACCAATAAAATCAACTGAAATATTCACAAAATAATTATTTTAAGGTAATAATTTCACATTTTTCATCAAATTTTCAAATCTTCTTTCAAAAAAATTGCAATTTTGACTTGTCATAGTTTTCTATTCACCCGTCGAAGTGGAAAATCCAATTGCATTAGGCAATAAATAAGTGAAGGAGCGGAAGATGCTCACAATTATGTGAAGAGTAAGAATTCATTCAGCTGAATGTCTGAGAACGATGCAGGAAACTTGAATGGCTGTGTGTGACCCAGAAAAGTTTCGTTTTTACAACCACCACACTGAGGTGAGCCACAAATGTGGGTGAATTGCCAAAGTCAGTGAAAATCTTTTCGTCAACATTGTCGGAATTGGCAAGAGGAAGTTATTGCGCACAACAAACATGGAAATGCACGTCATTTCACAAGTATTTCTCACAATACAATAGAAATAATTACATTTGAAAGTGTATCTTGCAAAGTTGATGTTTACGTATCAACTTTTGCTCTCTCTCTCTATCTCTCTCTTTTCGTCTCCCCCTTTGGAAAAAGTATAGTTTTTCCTTATTATTTCCACCTCCACCATCGCATCTCTTCGCCCCGTTGTTAGATAAATTAATTTAAACATAATTTTCACTTCACCTTTCCCGCACGAAAATGAGTAGAGTTGTGTCGGTATTGTTGGTGGGAATTTCGTGATTGCATCTCGGGCCTTTGTTGTACACTTATTTAAGCGGGGTTTTTGGGAGTCTCAGAACATAAATATACACTCATAAATGTGCAGAGAGCAAAACTTGAATGGATTTCCTGGGGTTTACAGCGAGAGGGCGCAAAATCTCGCCCAGATAGGAAGCACTTGCTCACTTTGGCGCTCTTGAGAGATAGTGAAGGATGCCGTCCAACATGTTACAACATCGTCATACATGTATAATTTGAGCTGGCAACATGAAGAGGAGAGTTTGCAGAATAGACAAGAATGAAGTTTCACCATTAAACGCTACTTTTATTTATTGCAGCATGCATCCTTGGGTGCATTTAACATTGCCACCATCGTGAGTGAAGCCAAAGTCATGCACACATTCACTTGAAATACCATTAAAATTTGGAGTTTCCTGCACAGATGAGAGTTGTTGATGAATATGGCGCACTTCACAGTCATCACCCACTTGTGCGCCTTCCCCGGCAAGGGATGGCAAGGGATGTGTGAGTGTGTGTGCATTTTGGGGGTGGGCAAATGAGGAAATGCCAAAGTACCGGAATTGCAGTTGCTGTGCGGAGACAAAACCCTCGCACTGTACTCAATTCCTCCTCGAAAACTCTGTGGCGACCACAAAAAGCCACCGCAGAAAAGCTCAGCGTTAATTGTTTGCCCCGATAAAAGCTCATTAGGATATTTTTCACACCTCAGAGCTTCCCCACTTCGTCATAAACTCACCCGCTTTTTATACCTTTAGGCGCCATTCCACCTCTTTATCCTTAATTTACTTTTTCCCTCTTGACATCGGTGAGCACGCGGACTTGACGGCGGCTTTGACATGTCAAGGAATTATTCACGCCAGAATGCACATTAATCTGTGAGATAGACATAAAACTCATTAATGTATTGTATATTTAATTAATAAACTTTTCTTTTTCATCCACACCCGCAATGACACTCTTATCGGATTCGCGCCTGGAGGTTGTCAAGTAGCAAAAAAAAAATGCAGACTTCAGCGTCATCTTCGTAGGCTTTTCTTCAGCAACAAACTGCCTTGCATTTTCCGGTTAACACTTTGCAAAGTGTAG
Source organism: Phlebotomus argentipes (assembly GCF_947086385.1). Lineage (NCBI taxonomy): Eukaryota > Metazoa > Arthropoda > Insecta > Diptera > Psychodidae > Phlebotomus > Phlebotomus argentipes. The sequence continues at coordinate 7,675,312 of NW_026776174.1, forward strand.
TTTAGAAATCATCCCAAATAATCCTCTAATTAATCACTCAGCAGCCCTTAATTTAAGATAACATGCTTGAATGAGGAGGTCAGAGAATAATTAATAAACATGAGCTTTCTTCCTCTTCTTCAGCTTCCATCCAGAGTATTTATGCTCCACAAGTCCGTGTATGTTATATGCATCGTCCGAACCATCGTCATGAAGTATATAGTGTTAGAGGAATATTAATCTATTAAGAGCTTAGATTCCACTTCGGATAGGATCCAAGGGGAAGATAATCCGTTCAGAAGTGATGTACGGATCAGAGAGGATTTTAAGGAGTGAAAGTGCTTCAATTTATGCAATATTTGACTCACAACTTTGATTTTGACATATTTTTCTAGGTTATGAAACTGATTTAAGACTTTAAAACAGCTTAAATTAGAAATTCTTGTAGCGAAACTGAAAGAATTTTCAGTTTATTACTAGAATTGCGCATTTTTACTCAATAAAATTGTGATATTAGAAGTTGGAATATTAAAAAGCAATGCTAAAGTCAATCATAACCTCAAATTTTCACTGAACAGGAGCGATTTCGAGATAGAAATATTCTAATCAATATCTTTAAAGGTATATTTAATAATCATTTGAGAATTATGATCAAGAAAAAAAACGTAAAAAAGCAATTTAGGCGCAAGAAAATAGTAAAATATTGTATGAAAACCTGAATTTTAATGTTTTCAGTGATATTTCAGTTACTTTTCGGTTGTTTTTCATGATAATAAAACTAAAATTTGACACAATATCACAGATTTTCTTCTCTTTCCACGTTATTTGATTTTTCTTCTTATCAATTACTTAATTTTGATAAATATTTTCTCGGTTATGTCACTTGCCAAAGACGAAAAAAGACTTAAAAAAAATACAAGAAATTAGAAGAAATGTGAAAAGTTTAATTAAAAGCAGAAAATCTTCATACAATTTGTACAGATTTTAGCCATATTATCTTCACCTTGACAAGATCATTAAAGAGCTAAAATTTCGCTACCCTGGATGTTGTAAATAAGCCCATGATGAGCGAATTTACATATTTATAGATTCACTGCCGTAGTTTCCGATAAAATTTTCAATAAACTAATCCATTTAATTGGTGAAAACAACGCATGGCGTTATCCTGTGCATGAGTCCTGGCGGCAAGAGCTATGTATCTTCTGCAATGTTCAACCGAATATCCTCTCTGCAAACATATGTTACACACACAAATGTGCACAGAAATATAGCATCATACGCGCCATATATTATTTGGGAGGGAAGGAAGACTTTCAGGGATCTCTTTCGCACTCAGATCTTCTTGCACATACATTCTGTCTCTCCTGCATAAACTTGCACACAAAACAGTCCTTCCATAAAAATTGGAGCATTGAGCTGTGGCACAAGTGCGATGTGTGCTCCATAAATTAATTGCGAGCGACCGATCCCATGTGTGACCCCATTAATAAGTAAATATTGAATTTGCGAGAGGGAGGGTGAGAGAGGGTGAGAAAAGGGTGAGAACAAGGCCTCAAAAGCCACTCAGCCATGCTTTCACATACATATTATATGCAATTTAAGTGCAGCCAGATGACGAAATATCTCTCTGTCTCCTTGAAAATCCCTCTGGGTGCCTAAGCATTCATCTGCTGTGGAATGTGAACAAATTCCTCTTTTATGCAGATATTATATGAGTTCCCTTTTTCATCATTGCACCACTTGGATGGCGACGGCACAGAGGAAAGTTTTTCAGGAACTGCGTCTAGTGGAGCTGCAGAGCAGATGAATAGGATTTGTCGGCGGGGAAGAAGGATGCAGGACTGAGGCAGGAATCTACTGATTTACTGCGTGACAGGTTTGAAACTCGCAGCACATTTTAATCCTCCATTTACATAAAAGAACTGAGAGTGAAAACATTGGATAGGACAGGGTAGGAAATGACAGACTTTGCAATCAACTGCGACATACTCTGACATTATTATTGAAAAGGATAAAGTGAATATTCAAGCAGAGCTGGAGAGATTTTTCAACACGTAACATCATTTCCAAGAGATCCCGCATTTCGTTCATACATACCATATTATCTTTCTCTCTTTGCGATTTTACAGCTCTTGACATTGGCTGGCGAAGTGGACTGAAATTAATTTCTATGCGTTTCTATCTGTTTGGTAAATTTACCCTTAAAACCACCCTTCCAATAGCTGATCAATTAGACTTACTGTACAGTGAAAACACATTCACATTAGCTACAATATGGGGAAATATTTTGCTTTCCGAGGTGTTTCAAACTCAACGAGTGAGCGAACAACACTTTGCAATTACTCATGTAATTGGAAATTGTGTGAATTGTAACGAAAACTCGTGAATATTTGAATGTTATCAGCAAACAGCAAGAAGCGCTACAAAACACTTTATTGATGTCTCTGTTGAATTTTGCAACTGTGACGCGAACAGAATTAATCCTTTCCGCTCACATAAATTCCAATGATTGATTGTGAATGTCGTAATTTTCACACTGAATAAGACACTTTTCCAAACCCTGGACAAATTAACCATATCATGGCAGGAAAATTAGCTCAGAAAGAAAATCATGGTGGAAACCAATTATTCACACATTTTCAGGGGACTTTTCAAATTAGGGTCATTTGAAGTAAAAATGTTTGGACTAACATTTTCCCTCATTTGAAAGCGCACAGCACTGGTGTAAAAAGCTTTTTCAAATATGCGTGTTTTGCTACTTTTCTCCACTTTAACCGCTCTTTCATTTATACATAACTAACATACATCATGCACGATGGCACACGAAACAACTACTCAGCAAATGCAACACTGCAAAAACACTGAATTTTTCACTTACTGCGGTTCACATAATCCTTTTTTTCCCTGCTTTACCTCTCAATTTGCCACAGTCTTCGAATGAAAAATCCTCGTCTGTGCTTCAGTACTTTAATGACATTATTTTTAATATTTTCTAATCTTACGAGAGAGCCTGGAGATATCATATGTTTAATGTTATGAAAGATTTATTGAGTAATAGAACTTTATAGAATAGAATAAGAGTCCCTCAAGGCTCTGTCATGTCAGTCAAACTCGTCTTAACAACCATTAAGGACAATTATAAACGAAATTTCGCACACTTCAAGCACAAAGCTTCAGACAGATATCAATAAGACAAAGGAATTGTTAAATCAGGGCAGCAGTTTAACCAATCGATACAATAATTTTAACAATTCGCAAATTTAAGGGGGTTTAAATGCCTCTAAATAATCTGTTAACTGTGTTGAATACTTTAACACTCGTAAAATGAAATTTATTAGACAGATGAATTAAAATATTTGCTTAACTTAAAGGTGCCAAATTTACCTTTGGCAAATACAATCGGAAAATGAAATAAAACCAGGATTTTCCTACGCGAAATGTTTCATTTTTGCAGTCAAATTTCGTTCTCTCCTGGCCAGGATCACGCCAGGAAGTCATAAAGTGTGAGAATAGCGTCCCCCACGCCAACATTACTGCCCTCTGGCGGCCACATGCGGAGAAAGTGGTCAAATATTTCAATATATTCGAATTTTATTCAAATATTCAGAAGATAATTAAATATACTTTAATTTATTTCAATATTTTGCCGAAAATACTTAATTTTTGATTGTTTTAAAAAACTAATTTTTTTCAATTGAACTCAATTTTAAAAGAAACATCAAATCCAGAGCCTCCATGGATAAAAAATTTGACTCAAAGACCTAAAAAGAGTGGTAAAAAATCTGCAAGAGTCTTAAAAATATACTTTTCAGAAAATAAAAGAGCTCATAGATTGGCACTTGACTACATGTTTGTTCTTGAGCGATCGAGATGAGGTAAAACTATCATTCTCTAAGGAGACTTCTTGAGAAACGATAAAGAAAAAATTTTAAAACCCATGAAATATTAATATAATTTAATGATTGGGGATTCTAAAGCTCATCATCAGCACTTGAATATGCTCTTTTCTGGCCCAGATATATTCAATCACATTTCGTGTGTGTGGATAAAAGGGGGTGAATTTCAAAAGCATCGACATGTGTGTGAAACATTTCCCAGAACATCATACATAATTTATTCACACGGCAAATCCTTAGTTAAGAATTCCTTTGTGACAAAGTCAATAGAATTTTGCATATTGCAATAACATGTCCGCTTGTGCACTAATTATATAATCAGAGGATGTTTGCTGCATTAGCGACAATAAAATCTCTCTTCCGCCCACATGGCCGGTGTGTGTGGACACGGCATTACTATGAATGCCTCTGATGTATTGATGATGCTCCCCTTCAATTTCGCTGACCCCACCAGGAAGTTCACATACAACCCATTAGTGTCATGATTAATACACTAAACTTTTAGGCATAAATATTCAATGAGTTCCACAATTTGTCGCTCTAATTTCATTCCTATTGAACTTTAGTTTCAATACAAATTCCCCGATCCCACCTCCCTGTGCAACCTACACATTTTGCATGTATGAAATATGTAAAAGCCAACACTAAATGGTGGAGGACAGCAAGAGGACTCGGTTTTACGGCCACTTCTCTCCCTCATCGGCCGGCCGAGCCGCCCGAAAAGCACATATTTCACATGCATATGTAGGATTGTGATGGGGATGCAGTGGGGCCGCGTGTAATGGTTTCAATTGAATTTGCTGAATTAAATCTACAAAGAGCCATACTGTGCGAATATCGCCAGCATTCGCCAAAGCCACCAATGCGCACATATCCAGCTTCGGCTTTATTATTTTGCCTCCCGATCAGCCCTTTGCCACCCCTTAAATACACGGCCGTGTGTGTAGTTTTATGCCCGCGCTCCGGATTTCGATACACGTGTAGCTGTTTGGCCCTGCACTCTGGGCCAAGGGGTTGCTAATATTGGGGATGCAGTGTCACTTGACCTAAGATCGCATCGCGATGCATTGATTTCGTGTAAAGAACGAAAAAATTGATATTTTATCTTGTTATTTGTTCAAAAGTCAACAACAAAATTATTGTATACCATTTTAAAAGAGCAGAAGACGAATTTCTCAGCTAAAAACTTACAAACATCTTAATGACTAGAGAACATTGCTTAAATACTTAATCTTCAATCGGAAATTTACGGTTTTACGCAAGGTTTTACGTTAAAAACGTTTCTGTTATTGGAAAATCTTCCTAATTTTCGCAAAAACGAGAATCTGTTCAGAAGCTAAAACCGTTAAGAGTCCTTTAATCGTTCAGTATTAATAAGTTCTTTTTAAAATTCACCCTCAAATTAAATTTTTACTACAAAATCTTCTTCTATTTACTGTATTTAACACAGATTTAGATTTTTTCTCTTGAAGATTTTGTCCTTTAGTGGCTCATAATGTATTTCCTTTGTAAAATTCTAATTCACGCTCAAATAATGTCTAAAGATGATCCTTTTTCTAAATCCCGCATAGAATTCTCGGGTTCATCATTATGATCCTATTTTCTAAGACAAGTTCTAAGATGTCTGAATTTTTAATGAAACTTTCATCTCAAAATCACTCAAAATCTACATTAGCAAGCCCCTGGTTCGGGCTGTGTTGTGTTAAAATGCTCAAAAAATAGAACAAGGTGATTCATTTTCACCACCGATGGCTCTCTTATAAATATTCCAGCCAACATCACCGCATTTATCCGCGAAAAATTTTAAATACTCTGTTAGAGCATCACAAATTCCCCACAGTAATTTCTTTATTGCCTACGCTTTTATCCCAACAATTATGGCCTTTCTTTTTTGTCATTCCTCCACACTTTCGTGGTGTAAAACTTTTCCATCCAACCCTCGAATAATTTCCCCCTTGTTGCCACTAACTGAATGGATAAACTAGTGATTCTCTGGATTTTGTCCGCTGTTTCTGCGTTTTTGTCTCTCGCCCTCCACGGGGGGTTCGAGGAGAAACACCCGCAAAACCCTACCCGAATGGGTCACCCACGAAGATCTGGTAATATGGTGATTGTTGGTGTGTAAAAGTTGCATGCAATTGAGGAAAAACACATCTCTCTCTCTCTCTCTCTTCTTTTCTGCACTGATTTAATGGCTGCGACAAAAGGGCAAAAACTCAACTTCACTTCCTCCCGCAGACCCTCAAGCGTCACGACCCTTGATTTGATTGTCTGCCGCCATTGTGTTGCTTACCCTCAAATTATACCCAGTGGATCATACATTTATTTATTGCTGTGCAGTAACATTTTGAGATATTGAATTCTGCTGCGTGCACGAATGCAAAGGGAAGGAGGAGAAAAAAGTGCCAAGATAAAAATGAAATAGAGCCATGAGTCATCGCGACATTCATCAGACGCAAGTGATGAACAGACAACAAGAGGGTGTTTCGGGATTGGTTTCGCTTGGATTGCTCCTAAAGGCCTCTCTCCCCCTCCATTTTATTTGTTTCCCGTCTCTTTGACTTCAATGACGGGGTTTTTCCGGAATTTTCACTGCAAAAGGCTTCGCACAGACGTTTTAATGAATTCAAGAATGTGAAAACATGCTCTTGAGCCTAGGCGGGAATAAAAGGATAAGTTCACATTATATATGTACATACATCAGAAGAATAATTCATTGTATTTCTTATACAACACGAGAAAAAGCCTAGAATTCATTGATAATCAAAGAGCGATTTCAATAGGCGCAGGTCACGGTCGAGGATGATTTAAGAATTATGCTTCTCCGTTTCCATTATTCCAGCCAAAATAAATATAGAATCAAGATCAGGGTCTCGAAATTTGTGATCCAATTCAGCAATGCATGGTTTAGCATGACAGAGAGTGAGTAAATAAATAATAACAAGTGAATAACAAGAAGTATTTCATGATTTTCTTGTTCTTAAACAAGAATGTATATTTCTGCAAGAATCAACTAAAACCCGTTTTTCTTTGAGACCATTAATTGTGTGATTTTTCTATTATTTCTTGATTTTTCGTGATTTTTAATAAAATGTTGATTCATATTTTTTATTTTGGCAATATTATTGGCTTATCAATTTTGGCAAAAAAGAGAAAAAGTCACAAATTTGCCATAAACTGGATTCGAGCTTCTCAAAGACCAATTTCGCCTTCAGGAAATACAATCGGAACTTCTTCATGCCTTTCAAGCTTGCTAAGCTAATCAAAACTTTACTCTTGCGCTCAAATTTCCTTCTCTTCTGGCCAGGATCACGCCAGGAAGTCAGAAAGTGTGAAAAGGTATGAGAAAAGGGAGTAAATTATGCGAGAAATGCGATATTTTTAGCGTCCTCCACGCCGACTTTGCTGCCTTCTGGCGGCGATATGTGGAGAAAAGAACATGATATTCAAATTTTCTTTAAATATTCAGAATATATTTAAACATTATTAAATTTAATTAAATATTTTGCCGAAAATATTCACTTTTTGGGTAATTTGCAATTAATCGCGGAAAAAATATTTTTTTACTATTCTTTAATCATAAATTTTGATTATTTGATATTTCCCATACAAAGTAACAATTAAAAATTAAATATTTGATAAAGAACATTAAGATTCCTCAACAAATAGCATGTAAATTGCCTCTTTGGCTTCTTTAGATATCTTTTCGGACCATAACCTCAAAAATATCACTAAGAAAGCTTTAAAAACTCCGTTTGGAAGCTTTCTAGATTACAAAATCATCTGTTATTATTCATTAATGAGCTTAAAACTGCTGATTCAGAGTCAAACCCGTCCAGAAACGACTATTTTTGAGATTTTGTTCCACTTCAATACAATTTACAGTATTTCTTGACATTGAAGGGTCAGAAAAGAGAAGTTCACTAACGATTTCTGCGTCTTTAGTCTAAGAATTGTGTGCTAGATTGCGAATTATTAATTAAAATCTGTCTTTGAAAGGCTTTTATAATTGATTCTGCGTGGAAATTGAAGGAAATCCAAAGAATCCATATTATCTTCTCATTGCTTTAAGTTTCTTTTCTCATATATCCATAAAATATTTATATGGTTTTGAGGATACAAATGGAGCTGTTAATTACCAAAGGTGCATTAAATTTGATAAGTTTTGCCTCCTTGGTCATTTGTGATTAAGATTCAATTCAATTTAGTGAATCTGAGTCAATATTTAGATTCAGCATCTGTTTGGCTCATATAATAGTTATGTAGATTACTGTAGTTTCTATATTCTCAAGATTAAACATAGAGTATGTGGAGGATTGAAGAAGTGTGTAAATTTACATAATTGTCATTTTCATATAATATGTGGCACTATTCATCTTAATTCAAGCCAGTAATTCGATCCCCAGGACTTGTGAGTCAAATTCCGTCAGCACCCTCTGAACTTTGTACGCTCTCCACTCCTTCCACCCCCTGCATTGAGTCCTTCTTCCTCCCCTTGAGAGTGACGAACCGAGCAAGTGAAGCGAGAGACGCGGCCGTGTGTCCCCTAAAATCTAATTGTGGTTACCAATCCGCACGGAAAAATGTACCGAGATTGATGAGCAAATATATTAAATGTATTTCATCGCTGGAGAAATTAATTCAATACTTTGAACCACCCTCTCGGGATAATTTCCCTCAACCCTCACTCGCTTAAGTTCCCGGGCACTTGCCATTTATCTCCCTCGACGAGAGCCCTGGAAGAAAAAAGAGAGCGAGAGATGGAATTGGACGCTCATGTTGAAGGCAGGAATTAGGGGCATGTGATCGCTAACAGAGATGATTCATCAAATGATTTGAAACTTTTGGTCTTCTCTTCGGCTTTTGCGAGATTATTGGGTGGAAAGTTTTTTGTTTATTTAAAGCCGGACGCTATTAGACATCCGCTCTGCCATAAAGATTAAGAAGACAACTGATTTTGCTGTGGTTCTCTTAATTGAGTCTTCTCTCTGTGCGGGGAGAAATAAAGTACATAAATATGAACATAACACATAACACACAAAAAGTATTAGATGTATTTTGAAGCTAATGTACAAGATTCATTTATCGATTGCAAAAAGCTTTTAATAAAATGGAGAAGCACATAAAATAAGCTTGTATATATGGCGTTTTTGGGGGTTGAAATTGCGGGAGGTTTTGGGATTCTTCCAAACACCGGTAAATCGTGATAAATCAATTTAATATGGGGATTGCAGGATAAAGTGCAGTCAGGACATCTTGAATGCTGGGCTATATTAAGCCAAACGTGACTTCCCATGGATACGAGCGCTATCTTTAGCAGATATATCTTGCCATAAGTTCTCCACTGAGCGTCCAAGACACCAGGAAAATCTATTACATGAGAAATCTTCAAGTGGAGCATCTCGAAATAATACGCAAAGTATAAAGAATCAGAGTGTTGAAAATGCTAGATTACATTCATGGACAACAAGGCATTGTGATTCATTCAATCCAGTCGCCACCTTTTCACCAAGGGGGAGATAATACAGTCAGAAGTGGTGCACAGCTTAGCGGGAGTGTGAAGAAGTGTACAGAAACTAGCAAAATTCCTCTCTTAACAGCTTATTTTACTGACAAAATATCTCAATTCTGTGTATTTCCTTCGATTTTCACGCAAAATCAATCAATAAAATCTTTTTTCTAGGTTATGTAGCGAATCACGAACAGATTAAGTGAGTAATTCGCATTCTAGCACATCAATTTTTTATGCTAAAGTCGCTTTATACTAAAGAGATCGTCAATCATTGGCAAAATTAAACATTTTCAAGCAATAAATATCTCTATTCTGAATATTTGATGCCAAGAAACACTGCAAATTGTGTTGAAGTCGAACATAACCCCAGAAATTGTCTTTTAAACTTGGAAAATGTTTATATAAGAAACTTTCTGGACAATTTTGACTTCATTGGAAAACAGAACAGATGATTTTATGATCTAGAAAGTTTTCAAAAGGAGTTTTTGAAAATCTCTTATTGATATTTTGAGGTTATGTTTGGAAAAGGTTTTCAAAAAGGCATTTCAATTGGTTTTTTTGCAAAAATATTGGATGGAAACTTAAGAGATTCATTATAATTTGGGAAATAATGTGCAAATAGTCTACAAGTGTCAGGGAAATTTGAAAGGCATAATATCTCCTCCTTGCTTCTCACCCTCGCTCGTCATTCTGTTGCACATTCATGTGCGATTGCAAGTGTATCCATCAATAACGGACGAATGCAGCATTTCTCCAAACAAACTATAAATTTCGCCAGCGGCAGCCGAAAATTTTGTACATTTTGTGCACTTTTTTATTGTTGCTGTTTCTGCGCGCTTGACGTTCAGCAAAGTGGATGGGAATAGAGCACAGGGACTAAAATAATAATAAATGACTAATTGTTCCCCTCCTATATTGGTTGATATTGTATAACGTTTTTTTCCTGTATTTTCCAGACACACTCGCAATGCACAGTGTGTGTGTGTGTTTCGGGAAACTCAACGAAAGCCACACTTCCCCTAATTCATGCGGGGCTTTTTGTCACGACCAGAGAGCACTGAAATCCACCCCCACTGTTCGTCAATTGATTCAAATCCAACAGACACTCACACAGCCGAGCGCACATTGAGCACCCAGGCAGAGAGAAGAGAGAAATGGGATTCATCCCCCACTCCAAGGGCGCACAATCATGCGCCGTGAATTCATTAAAAGTACACACTCATTTAGGAATCCATAAAATTGTGGCATATTTTCATGGTGTGTGCGGAAAAGAGATGCAGAGAGGAATGTGAGTGGTCGCAATGTCCAAAAACCAAAAAATTCCCCTCTTTCCACCCCGCAAAAACACTCTCTCGGGCGCGCTACAGAATCACCCCCGGACGAACTGTATACACTCACTTTATTGATACATATAGATTCCCGTCGCACAATCACGAGAGAAGGTGTAGCAAAGAAGGTTGTGTAAACGATCCGGGAGCCAGAGTGCTTTCACTAAAGAGAAAATCCGCTCTTTCTTCGCCACTTTTGCCTCTGCTTGCGCGTATCGATAAGATACAACACATCATCTCACTCAATCCCACCCATCATCCGGCACAGCTATGCTTAAGCATTTTAAAAGTACATATATATCCCACGCTATGCACAACCATACATATCAACATAGTTGCGGGTGAGAGATGAAAAAGCTAAAACCCGCACACATTGCGGAAAACTTTGCATTACGTACATTTAATAATATTAATTCCCTATTCAAAACATAACCACTTGAGGAAAATTAATTTCTGCTAAGTGGCCACTTAGCGTTGAGAACAACTTTCACTAATTGATGAGAAGCGCAATGTACCATTAAATCAATATTTATTAACGTTTTACTCTATCTTCGACGAACGCACACTTTCATCTCGCCTGTCACTCTTGCCATTCCACGCGACATTTGCGTCCTTTTTATCCCTCCAAATGAAGATTAAGTCACTCGAATGCAGTGCAAAGAGACGATAATGTGCTTTCAATCTGTACACCACTGCCAAACACTTCGAGAACATGAAATTTGCAGACTTTATCCACATGAATTCCCAAAATAAATTGAATCTTCTAAGTTTCCCAACTGATTTTTCTGCAAGAATCCTTTTAAACCCGCTTTATGTGTGTCTTTTCCGACCATAACCTCAAAAATATTACCAAGTAATCTTCAAAAACTCATTTTGAAAGCTTTCTAGATCACAAAATCATCTGTTAAGATTTGCCAATGAAGTCAAAATTGCTGAATCAGAGTTAAAATTGTCCAAAAAGTTTTCTAAATGAACATTTTCCAAGCCAAAATGACTATTTTTCAGATTATGTTCCACTTCAATACAATTTACCGTGTTTCTTGGCATCAAAGAGTCAGAATAGAGATGTTTATTGTATGCAAACGCCTAATCCTGCCAATGGCAATCTCTCTGACTTAAGAACAAGAATTGATTTGTTCAAGGGACCGATATTATGATCGGAAGTGTTGTATAGCTTTTGTGGAAGTGTTTGGCATTGGAAGTGCTAAAATAATTGGAATATTTGCATTGCAAATGCTTCTGTTTCAATAAATTGAGGCATTTCTGGATTAAATATGCTTAAAAAATCAATTTCATTGCTTTTTTAGGTTTTATGATTGATTTAAGACAGATTCTGACCATTAAATAACCCGCAAAATTATCAAAATTGTATTAAGGTTGAGAATATTTCTCTGTTTCTTAGCATATTTGAGCATTTTTGAGCGAAGAAACTTAATATGATTTGAGAAAAAGCATCAAAGATAATCATAACCTCACAAAATCTAATGTTTCTTTGTTTATTTCTGAAGTTTCTGCTTTAAAAGAACAAATTTAATCTCATTATATGATAGAAACATTCAGAGATTTACTATATTCACTCATTTCCAGGTTTATAAAGATTGAAATTAGTCCAAGAAGAATTTTATAAGCGGAATTCATAACCTTACAATTTGATTAGATTGTGAGAAGTCAGAATTCAGTATGAGAAACAGTTGAAGGAGTTTGAAAACCGATAGAAAATGCCTTGAGAGACGTTTAGAAGTGTCTGAAGTGTTTGGAATTCTTTATAGAGACTGTGGAAGTGTCTCCAAGTGGTGTACAGTTTTGTTAGAATGCGAATTATTCACTAAATCTGTTCGTGATTCATTACATAACCTAGAAAAAAAATCGATTCTGAGTGAAAATCGAAGGAAATCCAAAGAATCTTGATAATTTGTCAATAAAATAAGCATTCAGGAAAAGAATATTGTAAGTTTTGAGCACTTCCTGCACTCTTACTAGTCTGGTACACCACTTCTGCCTATCTTATCTCTCCCTTGACGCAGTGTGCGATCTCGCATGGAGGAAATAATGTCCAATTATGACCATTATTTCAATTTTAGTCCTTCTAATTGAAATGCGACAATTATGTTCACTGCAACGTGTGCAGTGCATGAAAGTACAAATTTAACACACATTTAATTTGCGGTAAAAGTGAACTCATATTTGTACTTTTGTCACAGCAAAGATTGCATTTTTTTCTTATAGTTGTATTATATTTTTACCAAATGTTTAGAGTGCGTGAAGCTGAAAAGGAAACTATTTACTCTATGGAGAAATGAGTAAACAATTTCCATGGAAATATTTCAACTCAACAGCGTGTGACGGGAGAAAAAAAAATAGAGAGAGAGATTGAAAAGTGCAGTGTTAGCAGTTGCCCTGCTGTCTCCTATGCCGCATCCCATTTAATAAATGCTGCATTTCAGAGTTGATGCACTCTTCCATGCGCGCAAACATTTCCCTTTGTCAAGTCCTTTGCGAGGCACTCACAATTTTCGTCCTCTCCATAAGCCATACTTTGGCTCTTCAGTTGTCATACGTTAGAATGGAGCGAGAGATGTGTGGCTCGGCAAAAGTGCACACACGCCCTGTGTGCTTTAGGTGCTTAAGTAAACAATTGACCCAAGCACGGGACTCGGCCAGCCGGAGGTCAGTTTCTTGGCACTCAGCGATCTGCACGTGCAGCCTGTGTGCCCACATTCGGCCAGGATGCGACAACTGCGCTGGGCGACGCCCGGCTCTCTCCGCAATCGCGCAAGAAAGCAAACGTTGCACAATTGACTAAAATACCCTCAGGGAGGCTAATTATGACGAAACATAACATAAAAAGGGGGTCACTTTTTTGCTTTCGTCCATGGGTTAAACGGTAAGAGATATCGACATGCGGTTTTCACCAAAGGTCAAAAGTCCTACTGCCGCTAGAATTTGGTGATGTCAAATTTAACCCTCCACTCCTCCTTCCGCCATTTTGAACACCCTCAAAAAACGTTTTGCTCATTTGTTCAGCCCCTATGGCATGGATCTTCTCCAAATTTCAGTATGTTACAGCTGGTATTAAGACCTTTCCAACAATTCGCCACTCAAAGACCTAGGTCCTTCCGGACCCTAGATATTAGGGTCCAAATTTCCAAAACTAAAAATGGCTATAATTCCGTTTCTAGTTATCCGATTTGAATGATTGAAAGCTCATTAGATGGATCTCGTAAAATTCAATCTTTCACTCAAACATCATAATTTGGTAGGATCACCGCTAGAGGTGCTAAAATAAAAAAAACCTTTTTTTGAAATTTTGAAATCGAATAACTCGAAAACTAGACTGTAAACTTTCTTTAAATTTTAGTATGTTGCAGCTGAGGTCGAGACCTTTCCAACGAACCCCCTTTCATGAAGATTGAAATCATAGGAGGGGAGATATGGGGGTTCAAAGTTTTCACCTTGATCGGCTTCTATCTCTATATAATTTTTAAGTCCAAAATTTTATTCAAAGTCAAAATATTTTGAATGAAGTTTATAGATACTTTGATAGTCAAGATTGAGACGTTTCTAAAATGTGCTCATTCTTTTTCGTCAATGCCATAGAACCTGAGATTTACCTGAGATGCCGTTTCGCTCTACTTATTCTGCTGAGACTCACGAATCTACTGAATTGCCTACTTTGTGGCGATTGAAATCCATCAATTAACATGTGCTTTTTAGTACTTTTAAGTATAGAACAAACTAAGGAACTTTATTTATGGTGGTTAAAGTAAATTTCAACAGATAATAAATAAAATTATATCCAAAATCACTTCAGTTTAGCTTCAAATCGAGTCTGTCAGAGTTCGAGTTGACAGCGTCGCCCAGCTTACCCATAAGCGACCCTTGGCGTTCGCCTATCACGTCCTTTTCCCTATATACACTCTCTCACATACCATTAGAGAGGAGGCAAATATGTGCAGGTCTTCTTCCTCCTATACATAGTGGACAAGTTGCAATGGCACTCAATTCACAAACTGGCCGGCTAAATGATTCAATTATAGCACTCGAAAATGGAGCATTTGTGAAGTTTCCTCGAATCTTCAAGCTCCAAACCGCTCTCACCGCATTACAGCCAATTCGGCACTTGATTTATATAAATTATTCTGAGGTACGTACAGTTCTCCCAAGCCCACCATTCTGGTTCCCACCTTCGCAACCTCTCCAGCACTATGTTGGCCAATTATTTAAACTTATTACTCCACATATTCCATGTTGCTACAATAATACAGTCGCACGCACAACCGCCCCGACTCATCGCTCACTTAGCGACAATCCGAGGGCGGGAGAGTTCTGTGCCCTGAAGGAGATTTCACGAAACAACATCAACAGTATTACCTCACTAATCCTCCAACTCTAATTCTCTGTTTCAACATTTTCTCCTCATATTTAATTATAACGTATTTATGCTCATCTCTGTATTAGGAATATTATTTCACCAACTCTGGAATATCAGACAATCTTTTGGGTAAAAAGTCCCCAAATATTCTCGTCAACTGTTGGCTCAGCTTTTCAAACATACTTCACTATGCAGAGACATTAAGTAACACGCTAAAAAGCTCAGAGGTGGACTTGAAATGCTCTCCGTCAAGGAGGAGATATTATCGTCAGAAGTGATATACAGAACTTAACGCAATATCACAAGAATTCAGTGTTAAAAAGCATTAATTTGCGCAAAGAATAATCATAACCTCTAAAATATTGTTCCAGGATACAAAATTGTCTATTTTACGAGCCGTTTGATTGAATTTCTACTCTAAAATAACAAAATTTCAAGGATAATTTTTAGGTTATGGTCCAAAGTGTATTGAAAAAGTGATTGAAATGTGAATTACATCAAAATAATTGCTGTAAACTTGAAATATTTCTTAAATACTGCTTCTCTGTAAGTTTTAAAGATCATACAAGTAAAAATGGCGTCTATTTTGGGTCCAGAGACCCTTAAATTTGAGGTTATGATAATTTAGACGGTTGAAAAATCTGTAAAGTTCAGAAAAGCATAGGGAAAACGCATGTTTTAAGCCTTGTCATCAAAAGGAAAATCACTAGGCGATTTTTGAACAATCTTAATGGTCTCAATTAAATATTTAAATATCAATTTGTGTTTTGATTATATTACAAATAATCAAAGATTGAATATTTTCGGCAACACATTCAATTAAATCAAATTATTTTCAAATATTTAATGAATATTTGATTGAAATTTAATTATATTTGATCATTATCTACTCATATCGCCGCCGGAGGGCAGCAAAGTTGGCGTGGGGGACGCTAATATCGCATTTCTCGCATAATTTTCTCCATCTTCTTACGTATTTTCACATTTTATGTCTTCCTGGCGTGATCCTGACCAGGAGAAAAGGAAATTTGAGCACGAAAATGAAGCTGTTTGCGCATAAAAATCCATATTTTATCATCAGATTATTCAGAGGTTTGTGAAATGCAATCAGAACTTCTTTATACCTTTAAACTGCTGCCTTCTAGCGGCAATTTGTGGAGAAATTTACTGAATAATCACAAGATTAATGGTCTGAAACCGCAGGTGATTTTCCCCTTGACTGCCACAGTTCTGGAAGAATCACAGACACTGTTCAGCCGTATTATCTCCCCCTTGCTCTCCATGAAAGCCATTCACATCAATTTGCTGCTGCCAAAGGACAAAGACCAGGAAAAGCTTGCATTTTGAGTTTTTACTTGTTTATTGTAGTTTTAGAATAGTTAGTTATATTCCAGAGATCATTCGATTACAAGTAGAACATTTCAGTCAATAAACTATTCATTAGGTAATCATTGAATGTTTGATTAAAGCTTATTTTCATGTATTACATCAAAGTGCGTGAAAATTTCTTTATGATTTGATGTATCTTTGAATTTATCCTAAACTAACTAGTGAAATTTCATAAAGAGAGAAAAAAAAAGAAAATTACATAGGTTTTTTGGTATCTTTCGTGGAATTGGCGCTAATCTCCTTAATCCACGTCTTCTGCAGATCATCCAAATCCATAACCATGAACTTTATGCGACTGGGAAACTTCTTCTTCTCCGTTTTGACCACATCCTTCACGCGCTGGATCAGCACTCGTGCCGAACTCTTCTCCTGCCTCTCCATTTGGCAACCAATTGTTGTAATCAGATTGCAAAAGAGCTCTATTGACATCAATGTGCCACATTTCAAGAGACTCTGCGCGCAGCTTTTCATCGTTTTCACCGCGAGCAGTTGAAAATTAAAAAGCTCCCCAACAAATTGAACAGATCCAATGGCGCGCTTTCGCATCACATCATAATCCGTCTCTGTGTCAAAGTCAGCGCCACTCTTCTTTGACATCTCAACACACGTGCCAAACTCATGCTGGACGCGATTGAGCAACATCCGCCTGAAATCCATCGCCTGCTCTGCCATCAACTCCGGCGGCGGTTTGTACACCATCGAGATTTGCTTGCTGAGCTTCGTGTAGCACTCCTTGAATTTCGGCTCCGTCACAGCCTTCTCAAACACCAAATCAATCACAGCGTCCAGTCTCTCCTTCGTATCGATTTTCAACTCCTTCACCTGCATCAGCAGCGCCCCGAAGTTCTTCGGTGTGATCTTATTGAGAATTCCCCGAAACAACTTCAGTAAATTCTCCGTCTCCACACGCTCATCGGCATCACTTGGCATTTTCTTAGCAAACACAGACGGCTTCCATGCATTCTCCACCACATTCAACTTCACATCCTCATGCATAGATAAACTCACGTGAATTACGTCTGATTGAGCTTTCACAGCAGACAATTTAGCACATCGCTTCGGTGACAATTTCCTCCCTGCACTTCCTCCACCATGTTGATCCCTCTTGCATCTCGTTGTGATTATGACATTTTCATTATTCTTCAGTGCATAATGTGGAAACAGATTATTCACAATCTGTGTCCTCTTCACATCAATGCTCCGAATGACACATGGACACTTCTTCTTCAGGTCCATTATGTGCTTCACATAAGTCTTCTTGTGCCTCAACTTGTGCATGATCTCCAGCGTGTACTGCTTTCGGCTAATCTCTGCGGGCACTTCGAGGATTCTTCTTTCCTCCTCCGCATCTTCCTCCTCCTCCTCCTCCTCCTCCTCCTCCTCATCATCGCCCATTTTCAGGGCAATGGCAATTGCGCATTCCTCCTGCTGACTCTCACCTGTCTCCACTGACGCATTGTCACTCGCCACTCCGAGCTCCTCTTCCACACACTCCTCAGTCGTTCCCTCACTCGATGTCAGTTCCAATGGAGTGGAAAAATCTGCAAGTTTTCAAAACATCACATCGCATTAGAAAAACCTCCTTTTCGTCTATTTACATTAATAAATTAGTTGAAGAATAAAAGGTCAAAAAAAACACAGAAGAGAGCGTGTAATATTGAGCATGTTAATTAACATTATAAATATATTTTAAAGAATTCAAAGCATGTTCCAGAGAGTTGTAAAACATCGTTTGCATTTTAAATAAACATTGTCGTTTAAATATCCGCTTGTCGTATCATTTTTATTTATATCCAAAACAAAGACATAAACCAACAAATGATTCGTTGCAACTTTACATTTTCATAGCTTATATTAGCGACCGTCCGGTGGCGCTAGTGTAAAGTGAGAATGAAAGACGATCGAGAAGGCGTTGCAAGACAAATTTAGGGTTTATTTAATACGAATTTCCGCTATCAGAAAGTCACTTTCAAGTGCATTTTTCCATGTTCCTCCGAAACTAATCTCAAGGAACTTCCAGGAATTTTCGGCAATTGCCAAGGAATGTTTTAAAAGCGAAGAATGTGTTCAACAGTGCAAAATACTAAATTCCAGTGACAAGACATCTTCATCAGCGACAATTCTTGACATTGGGCGTGTTTTCGATGAGATTCTTGAAGGATTTTGCTGGCCAGAATGTCCTGGAAGATGTCTTTGTTGTGACATTTCAGCACAGTCGCATTTTCGTGCGTGTCACGACATGAACGCGTGAAGAATAAATAAAATCAAAGGATCCGAAAACACATAACCCCAATCTGTTGCATTGAAATGTGCACAAATGGCCAGAAAAATCCAATAAATGTGTGTTTATTTACATAAAAACATCATTATTGTCTATTTCCATAGTTTTCACGTGAATTTTCTGACTCTTTTTATCTTTCATGTTTCACAAAAGATAAATTCTCCACATTAGTAAATAATACGAATCGTAATCTTGCAACGCCTTTCTATGAATTCATATTTTTGACAGCTCATTTAATATGATATGAAAGTAAAGTTGCAACGAAGCCAAAGACAGAAATATAAACAGATAATTAGTCTCTAACTACTGAAATATATTATTAGTCGTCTGTAATTACAGCGTTTGTCATTCAAATTAACCTAATTTTTATAACACAAGATATTCAAATGATAAAACATATTTCATTACAAACTACAGAAAATAATGAGTATTTATTGTGTTCCTTGATTTTTTTTAACATTAATTATTACCAATAAAATTAGTAAGTTATGCAAAAAAAACATGAATTAATTTTAAAATGTTAAAACAAAAATTAAGTACATATTTCTTAACTTTACAAGACTTCAAGGATTAATTTTATTTAAAAAATTATCACAAGCATATTTTTAACGAGTGAAAATTATTAAAATATTAATATTGATGCTTAGAAAATAATAAAATAATGTGTTTATTAATGATTTCAAGCATAAAATAACTTTAGAAATAACATCAAAACGTATCAAACTATAATATTAAGTCTATTTTTTCCAGAAACACACGAAAATTACAGTTTAAAATTATTATTGTTCGCCATACATTCCGGAACGTATTGGAGAATCAATGAAACAAGTATTTTATTTCTGAAATAGAAAGAATAATTTTCAGTCTGCATGTTAAAAAGAACAAAGAAATTAAGAAAATCGACAAAAACTCCGTATTTCGACACCGTTGCGAATTTCAAATGAATCTGATCTCAAGAATTCAAGCCGTCAAATTGTGTCTTAAATCAGAAATCTCATCATATTATATAAAATATGCAGAACACATAAAGAAAAAAAGATCAAAAGAAAGCATTTCGATGGATTGAAATTTCATTCTATAGAATTAAATTCTCGTTTTGACAATTTTCTTAAGTCTCTCGAAAACATTTATTCACACACACAAAACTAACTGCTGAAATGTGTGGAAACTCAAAGTTTATAACTTCTTTAATACCATATTGACCCACATATTTCCTCTTATATCAATTAATTAAACTAAAATCCCATGAAAGACCGCAACCTCAGCCAAATAATCGATAAACCTTTGAATCAACCCGAGCCACAAGTTGGAAATATAAAGTTGCAAAATTCTATTTAAATATTGGAATAGAAAGTTTCTCAAAATTTGTCCACCAGTGAATATTTTGAGAAGTTTCAAAAGCACAAAATATAATTCAGCCTTTCATCAATATTCGAACACTCACGCAAATGAATAGAATTGTTCTTTATAAAATAAATTATAATTCAATATATACATGAAACGCAAGCTTTACTCAAAGCATTGAATCAGTTTGTATACTTTATATAATAGGATTAAATCGAGGCTTCAATACAACTGTATATAAATCAATAAAGTCTATCAAAGAATCCTACTTTAATCGTCATGTTTCGTGGATAAAAACGAATTAGTTATTAATAAAGGACAAATTCTACAATAAAAGAATAGATTTGGTAATTTTTTCCTGTAAATTTGTACACTACAGATGAAAATTCGACCTAAAATTGAAATTTCATTTACGACGGGTGAATCGAAAATCATGAAAGGTCAAAATCGTGGTTAAAAAGAATTAAAAAAAAAAACAAAGTTTTTAATTTAGCGTTAAAATCGCTTTAAAGTTTATCGAATTTGTTACAGAACCCTAAAAAAAACTTCTGATTGTTCTGTTATTGTTATAATATTTCTTTTTAAAATTTTTCAGTTCATTTCATCGATATTTTTTTGAAATTTTTGATCAAATTATGAGAAATTTAATAGTTAAATTAAGATTATTTGTTTTCAAAGTTGATATTTATTAAGTTTTACAGTATATATTATTCAAAGAAGCTCAAAAAATAAACTTTTTATTCTTTAATTGTACTTTTCTTCAAAGTTTTGAAGTGAAAAAAATTAAAAGATATAACAAATATTATATTCATTTAAAAACTAAGAACATTTTAGAAAATTTTTGGTAATCTTTAAATTATTTCAGTTAAGTTTGACTACAGTTTTAGGCAATTTTCTTCGATTTTTTATAGTTTACACCACAAAACAAGAATTTATTTAATTCGTTTTTTTGGATAAATAATATTTCTCATTATTGTCCTATGAAATACAAATTTTAAATTTTTAAAAGAACTTTTCAAAAATACACAAGACAAACGTTTTCAATTCACTCGTCGATTTCAAAGTAGGCGATTTTCCGTAATTCATTGTCGTCTTACCTTCAGATCCTGTGTCAGGTTGCTCAGTTGGCGTCTCCTTGTCCGTCGGAATGTCTCTAATGATGTTTGTCGGACTGTCGCACGTGATGTCCGCCAGATCGCACTTGGCGATGGTTTCGTCCTCAGCGGAAATCACGCTTTCCTGAAGGAATTGGAGTTCACTCGCCTCGTCCGGCGCCTCGAGACTCTTGGCAATGGCGGCCGCTTTGGCGGCCTCTTCGGCCGCCGAGCCGCACTTCTCGCAGGCGTCGGGAGAGCTCTTGCGGAAGCTCTCGATGTGCTCCTTGCGGATGTCCTTCTTGGAGTTCGGATCCACAATGGCGACGGCATGGGGCGCGGCTCTTTCCCAGTGATTCTTGTTGTTGCCGCTCGACGGCTGCGGCGCGTACATGGCCGCGAAGGAGACTTTGGGGCGCGGCAGCGGAGGACCCCATTCCGGGCCCAGCGGGAAGCTCTGGATGGGCATCGGCGGCGGATAGACCTGCGGCACATAGGACACCGGCGGCGGTTGCATGGGCATCCCGAAGTGCGGCGCGTGCGGCGGATACTGCGGCTCCGGCGCTGTCGTGTACACGTGGCCCTTGGGAGCCATGCTCATCGGCGCCTGCGGCATCAGCGGCACAGTGGTCGCCGCGGGGCCCGGCGGACGGTATCGCAGGATGGGCAACTGAGGCTGCCAAGCGGCCACATTGCCCGCACGCCGACCATTTCCGCCACTCCATTCAGCCTTCGACATCCTCGTCCGCTTCTCACCATCATTGGACTGCATTTCAGCACAGCGAATGCGCTTCACAACGTCACTGTCTTCACCAATTTCACCTCAGATCACTTCTGTTCGAGCTTATCTCGGGGATCTTCAATAAAAATTCACGCAACTAACAGTTTTTTCTTCAGAAACAAACAAATTATTACAAAGTTTGCAGTTCACTCTGACGAAAACTCCATATTGTTTTTTTCCATTCCCAGCCGATCACGATTCGCTGCTCGCTTCACACGCGGCGAAAAGCGATCGCAGCGATCGCGGTGGCAAAATTCGCAAAATTCAAACGAAGGGACAAGAATAACGGTCAAAAGTTGCCGGAAGAGCAGAATAAAAACAGAAATTATTAATAACAAACACGCAGAAATACAACATCTTGGCTTTATTTCTCCACTTATGCAGGTCATTTGGCGACACATTGAGCAAATCTCTGAAATAGTTGTGGACTTCAGTGGGTAACGGTGCTGTATTTGCTGTGTTAATTGTTCCACAAAGATCAATTAGAACTCCGATTCTCCCATCTCAAGCCATCACCGCTCTGGCCAGAGATTAGCATGTTCAGTCACTTTCCCAGCGCCGTGCCGTAGAGATGAAATTACAGTGTTTCCTCCTCACACTGTGGCTCTTCTCCCGCACCTCTGCCGAGAGTCACAGCTTGACGCGGGAGAAGCGCTTCCTCATCTTCCCACCGACTGCTCCCACTCGGCACCAATTCATCTTCGGCATTGGTATCCCCCTGGATCTGGAGTCGGTCGCCGTGACCACAGGATATGTGCTGAAGGCGCAGTACTTCCTCCCCACGACGCCTGAGCATTTGCGCATCAGTCCCGTGTGGGAAACGAAGAAGACCCGACGGGATGCGCCCTCCAATCACTCTCACATCCTCCCGGACCTGCTGGAGGGGCACAGGGAGGTGTACAACGCCGACAGTGTGCTCATTGACGGGAACTCGATAGCCGTGGACGAGGAGGACTGGGAGTGGATGAGAGACGACGAGGAAGATGACAAGGAGGAGGAGGAGAAGGACGTGGACGAAGCCTTTCCCACCGACGATGACTTCACCATCGATCACACACGCTGGCACGTTTACAGAGGACTGGAGGCCATCGCCAATGAGTACCGAAGTGTTTTTCATCCCCTTCCACGCATCTAATCACTCTCACTTCTTCATCCCTCTCTAGGCGTGGCTTTGGCGGACGTGCGTGCGTCCTGAGGGTGATTTGCGAGACCGCCGAGGTGCCCTTCAACCGCAAGAGTGGCATTCTGGCCGAACTCATCCACATCCTCCTGACGCCGTCCACATCCAGCGATCCCATTTCGCAGCACTCGGACAACGAGTACTTCAGGGCAGAGCAGCTGGGCCGCAGCGGCGTGTCCTGCGCCAGGGAGTTCCGCGAGTGCTCCGCCTCGCTGCTGGACGTCGTGTCGGCCATCCACAATCCGCTGGTGGATGACATAGTCAAAATTCTGGCGTAGTATCTAAGACATATTATTGTTAAAATAAACTTCCGTACACAAATCTGTGTGCCATTTTCTTTTTTATCTTCTCCGTGGTTTTCCACCAATTTCACCGGGTTTCGTGTGTGTTCGCGAGTGAGGAAAGTGGGTGAGATGTCTATTTCTTAACCAGTTCATTGGACAGCCAATCTAGTCCCTCGTACAAGCCGTGACCCTGCGTGGCGCAGGTGGCCTGAATGTACCAGCGGCGGTTTCGCATCTGATTGAGGTTCAGCTTGTCCGTCAGCTCGGCCGCGGTCATTGCATTCGGCAAATCTTGCTTATTGGCAAATATTAGAATTACAGCGTCCTTCAGCTCGTCCTCCGTCAGCTGCAAATTGCGGAAAATTCGGGTCAAAACACAATCAAAAACATCAGGGAAATTTGATAAGCGCACAACTCACCATGTTCTGCAGTTCCTTCTCGGCCTCGCCCACGCGCTCTCTATCATTGGAATCCACCACGAAGATGAGGCCCTGCGTGTTCTGGAAGTAGTGTCTCCAGAGGGGTCGAATTTTGTCCTGGCCACCAACATCCCACACAGTGAAGCAGATATTTTTGTATTGAACAGTCTCGACGTTGAAGCCAATCGTTGGAATGGTCGTGACAATCTCGCCCAGCTTCAGCTTGTACAGAATTGTTGTCTTGCCGGCAGCATCGAGGCCCACTGCGGGGAGGGAGGGAAAAACACACGTCACAAGAGCCTCTCCCGGAAGCCTTCGCCCAGAAACGCCATAACCTCACCCATAAGAATTCGCATCTGTTTCTCGCCGAAGAGGCGTGAAAAAAGGCTGGATATCGTGAGTCCCATCGCTCAATTGTATCACCACCGCGACGCGCAGACACAGCAATCACAAAGTTGACGATTAATTGGGTGGGAAATGCAAATGCCACGTCAATTTCATAAAGAAATGCAGCGTAAAAATTACTTTGTTGGAAAAATGGTTGACAGCTGATGACAGAGCATTAGAACTTTTCGCCGCACTTCGTGACGCCATCGTTCAAGTTATCGGCAATCGCACGATTTTGCCGATTCAAACGGCGAACTTTCATCAAAGCTCAACCGTTTCTTTTTGCTTCTTTTTGCCTCTTCGCTGTGCGGTTTTGTTTACTTTGACTCCTTTTACACTCCTCGCCCACGAGATGAGGTTTTTTGCCGACAGTCTTGTTAAATAATTCCAACACAAAATGTACTTCGCTGTAGCAAATTGCCAAATATAAGTCAAATAATGAATGCGAGGCAAGATGAGAGAAGCCAAAAGCGTGGATTTTCCACACAGTGTTGCACCGAAAATAAAAATCCAACGTGCGCGAAGAAGAGTTGCAATCAATCTTAATCTTAGTGATTATGGCTAAAGCATTTTTATACGTAACATATATCACGGGCGCTTTCTGACCTATTTACATTACTCTCATGAAGATGTATTCATGAAGTATTTTGGAGAAATGATAAATTGAAGACACGAGATTTTGATGCATGTTTATCTCAATTTGTACTAAGAAAAGTTATTAGATTAATGTCATTCTCTGAAATCTAGTCATTGGAATATGGCTTGAATCCAAAATATTTAGATTCTAACAAGAAAACCTTCCACATGCCAGAAATTTCGCAGAAATCAAGGGGAAAACAATATGCCTTAAATCTGTACATCGCACTTCTTGACACTTCTTTAAAATTTGGCCTTTTTGCATACTAATTCCCATATTGTAATGATTCTCTTCACTTTCCATTCGACATTTCCGCAAAAATTCACTTAAAACCATTTATTTTGGATGCCTTTTCCGACCATAACCTCAAAAATATTACTAAAAAAGCTTTTAAAACTCAATTTTATTAGTTTATGATTTGCAAATGAACTAAGAATTGCAGATTTAGAGTCAAAATCATCTAGAACGCTTTCTAAATAAACATTTTTCAAGATCAAGACAATATTTTTGAGGTTATGTTCCACTTCAACTCAATTTGCAGTCTTTCTAGGCATTAAAGGTTCAGAAAAGCAATGTTTTTAACATGAAATCGCTAAATTCTGCCAATAACTAGCGTTTTCTCCGACTTGAACATCCAATATTTCTACCAGAATCCAATGAAAATCACTTTATTGAACATCTTTTCCGACCATAACCTTTCAATATGACTAAGAGATCTTCAAGAACACTCTTTGGAAGCTTTCTGGATCACAAAAGCATCTCTTATGATTTACCAATGAACTTAAAATCGTCCAGAAAGTTATCAAAATATACATTTTCGTGTCCAAATTAATATTTTTGAGGTTATGTTCGAGTTCAATAACCTAGAAAAAAGTTATTATGGTTGTTTCTACCGAAACCAGACATTTTGTCGGTAAAAGAAGTGCTCAGGAAAGGAATATTGTAAGTTTTTGAACACTTCCTTTATTGTATTATCTCCGCCTTGGCTGAAATAATAGCGCGAATCTAACATATCAACATTGTATCTCCTTACTGAACCACAATGGATTCTCTTTTTACCAGCCAAAGATCTTTGGTAGAAATATCACATTGGATTTGAAACATGAACACAATGCGCCTACATAAATATGCCGTGTGCGCCTATGCTTAAAAATCAATATAACAACACTAATTTCCTAATTACGGAGGTTAATTAGAATTCTGTTGAAGCTTCCGCAAAATCGTAAAACAGTGACACATGAGAGATTTATTGCCAAAATCCCGCGTGGTGTTGGAAATATCGGATGGGAGCGAAATTATCATAATAATTCATAAAATCACACCTATGTACTTTTGATCCGATGCACAGCGATATTTCCGCAGAATGTCTCATAACCAGATCATACATATGTACGTTGTGGAAATCGGGAGGGCGAGAGAAGAAAAAAAAAACATATTAATGTTCTTCAAAAAGTTTCTTCCTTACACAGCGCTTCGGAGGATCTGGCGTGGCGGAAAGGCATTTTCCCGGTCGAGGAGTTGAGGAAATAGGGTTGAAAATGCTGCGGGTGTAAATATTCCCAATGTGTGGCAAGAAAAAGTGCACTAAATTATGGCGACTTAGGAGTTTTGCTGGAAAGCCCTTTCGGCAGACGTTCCCAAACATCCTTCGCTCCTGGACGCCTTTCCCAAGAGAGAAGGAAAGCGCACAGGCCGGAGCACTCAAAGTTTTTCCTCCCAATCAAACGCAAACTTCCAATCGAACTGTTGCCGAAATGCTGATAGAGACAAAAGTTCTCACATATCGTTTCTTTCCCCGTAAAAGAAGAAAACTTTATCCATTCACGTTGAATTTTTCTCCTGACACACGATATGCAATTCCATCTCCTGAGCCCGCTCACGTCTGCCACATTATAAAAGGCAGTGATAGGCGTGGCGGGTAATATTAAATGACGTGTGCTGCACATCTTAGAGTCAAGGAGGATGATCTGTGACAAGACCACAAATTCTCATTTTTGTGCCACGAGAAACTCCTGGAAATTAATTTAACACACCGCCAACTCTGGCTGGAATAAGAAAATGATAAAAACACCAAAAAAGCTCTTAACACTGCGCCTACTGCAGATCTGCAAATTCAGGAAAGATGCAAAAATTCAGGATTTTCCTAAAAATATTCTTAGACTTCGAAAAAATATAATATTTGTCATATCTTTTAAATTTTTGGAAATTTTTTAAAATAAGTTCTTGTGCAATATACAAAAATTCGTTTTTTTAGAACTTTTTCTTGACTTTATCGGATAAAATATACTCGAACATTATTAAAAATCGACTTTGGAATCTAATATTCTCAGTTTTTCAGACAAGACTTCAAAAAAATACCAGTAAAATCAAGTGAAACCCAGAGCAAAGTCACTAACGGACTTTTGAGAAATCTCAATGGTCTCAATCAAATATTTAAATATTGATTTTTACTATCAAATAATCAAAATTTGAATAAAAAAAATCAAAAATGATCATTTTCCAAGTGAAATAGAATATTCTTGGCAAAATATTTCAATAAATTAAATTTTTTAAGTTCAAATTGTTGCCCTCTGGCGGAAATATGTGGAGAAAATAATCAAATATTTAAATATTGTTTAGAATAAGCAAAAAACGATTAAATATTGTATACAAAATTCAAGATTTGAATAAAAATTATGAAAAATTAAGAAAAAATTATTGAATAATTACAAATTAAATTTTCCCTTTTAATGAAACATTCAGAAAATAATTATTACAGTGCAATATTAGCAATTTAATGGAAGATTGGAAGGTTTTTTTTGAGTGTTTTTAGTGTAAATTCGGCAAAATTTGAAGCGAATTTAGCTCTGAATTTTCAAATTTGTTAAAAATTGAGCGGAAAATTTTAAAACCTTCAAATAAAGGCTACAATACATGCTTTAGAGGCAAGCTTCGTAGAATGGTTGCGACACTGCTACTTATTCCTTCCAAGTTTCATTCAACTTTTTTGTCGAAAACCGCAGGCTTCTGACAGTCATCTTTATGGAAGCCTTGCGAGAATTTCAGAGCATCTAACATTCTACCAGATCTATTTAAAAATAGAGCTACGTGGCTTTAAAATAAATTAAAGTTGTAAAATAAAGCAGAACATATTTTTCTGTATAATTTTTGATACAGTGACCTTTAATTTCATCCATAATAATGTCCTGATTGCCTTTTGCAACAATAATGAGCAGAACAGGAAATACTTAGAAGCCAGTTCAATTAACAACAGCGATATGGCGGAATATTAATTTTCACCCTCTTGTGAGAGCGAATGTGAAATGTTGTAATTCTTGGTGTTGCTGTTGCTGTTTTTCCACGTATTTTTCTCGTGTAAAGTATGGATTATGCAATTATGAAACAATTTAGTTTAGCATGCTCAAAAACTCAATTAGCAGGTCTCAGCCAATAAAAGTGAATTATGTTGGAAAAATATTTGAGGAAAAACACAGCAGAGAAAGAGAGAGAGAGATGATATGTATGTTGAGGCTCAGGCGCAACATATATATCGACGGGTGAATCGAAAACTAAGAAAAGTCGATTTATCATATGTTTTCGTCTTATGAATTTTTGAAAAGCTTTTTATTTGTTCTTCCTGTACAAAAATTTTGAGTTTTGTATCTTATGAGACAATAGTAAAAAATCTTATTGATCCAGAAAAAAAACACAAATGGAAAAGAATTGTCATGTTTTACGAATATTCATTGTTTACGTTGTACACTTTTTCCAAGAAAAATATCTCAAAAACATACAGTCAAACGCATAAAATGCCTTTTCAGAAAATTATTTTTAATTTTCAGTATCATTCTAAAATGTTTTTTTAGACTTTGAATGAATATTTCTTATATTTAAAAAAAAAAATCAATAATTTTGTAATAATTTCGAAACTCCTATTAATTTTGCCATATTTTAGTCAACAATTCCAATAAATACCAATAAAATCAACTGAAATATTTACAAAATGATAAAAACAGAGCAATATTTGCAGTTTAACGGACGATTTGAAGGAGTTTTGAAGGTTTTGAAGTGAATTTGGCAAATTTCGCAGCTTTATTAGCGCTAAATTTTGAACTTGCTCTGCTGAAAAATGGCAATTTAGACTTTTGACGGTTTCCGAGGCACCCGTCGATATGGGGAGTTGTGTACATGGCGAGGACTTGTGTGAAAGCTCGTTTCGGGAACGTGAAAATTTCAATAAATGATTACGGTTGGGGGGATATAAGTGAATTATTGTGAAGCATCATTGCTGAAAGCTTTCAAGAACAGTCTCGGCGCGGAGACAGAACAAATGCAAAGTGAAATATCCACGGGTGTTGAATGGGGCGAAGTGCAGAGCGAGAATTGGGGTGGTAACACGCGAATAAATCCCAGGAATTCCACTCCCATCTCACTAAAACGCTTTATCCCACTTTCGATTTGTTTTGTTCGCCAAATTAAATTATATGCATATGTATATCACTCCTTTTGCCACTGAGATATATATATATATATATATATATATCTAGTTTTTGTTGATCCCATTTACATTATCATACATGAAATTCATGTGGCTTTGTTTATGGTTAAAATAATCTGAGAGCGGCAGCTGAAGGAAAAACGGGGTGAACCACGAGAAGGGCATCGTGATGCTCTCTACTATCCACCCCCGAACAATGGATTTGCTGTTGCTCCCTGGCACTCGCCCACCCCCCCTGGGTGTGTGTACAGGCAACCGACACAGCGAGGATATGACGACTTACATACAAGCTCCTGAGGAGAAGTCTGGGATATCTCCCACATTTATTTCATATTTCACACAGCCCACGAGAGACACACCAGGGATGCTGCGAGAGCTTTGTCTGCGGTAAACGATTTCAACATTCATTCCGTACTTTCCAACATTTCGGGGACAATTACTCTCAACTTTATGAATTGTAATATCGCTCAAGATGATGCACAGCGAACCAGGAGAAACGAATTAGAGAGAATGTGTATCTCAACTCATACTTTTTGATCTCATCTCCTCAACTCATTGCGCTGGCCGAAGCCCGACTCTGTCAGTCATCGCGCAAAACATCAAATGCCGCAAAATCGACTAAAATGACATTAGGGAGGCTAATTATGACGAAATATGATACAAAAGGGGGGTCAATTTTTTGCTTTCCGTCCGTGGGTTAAACGGTAAGAGATATCGACATGCAGTTTTCACTTACAGGCTTTGGTGATGTCAAATTTAACCCCCAGACTCTTAGTCCGCCATTTTGAATACCTCTAAAACACAATTTCCTCATTTATTCAGCCCCTTTGGCATGGATTAGACCCAAATTCTAGTATATTACAGCGGATCTCTAAACCTTTCCAACGATCTGACACTTTAAGATCTAGGACATTCCAGGCCCTAGATATTAGGTATGTAAATTAAATTTGCCATAACTTCGCTTTTTATTATCCGAATGCCATTTTCCACCTGAATATCATAAGTTTATACAACCACCGCGAGAAGCGCTAAAGTTGAAGAAACGATTTTCAAAACTTTAAAACGAGATATCTTGTAAACTAGACTGTGTATTTCCTTTAAATTTCAGTAAGTTGTTGTCTAGGTCAGAACGTCTCTAAAAATAGGTTATAACTTTCCATAGCGATAATAGAACAAGAGTTAAAGAAGTTTAAAGTTTTGATTTTGTACGTTTTATAAGTTCGATTCTTTCAATCCGATTTTAGTAATTTTGGGCTCATTGGAAAGCTCTAGCAAAAATCTACAACTATTTAGAACAATAGAAGTTCATCTGACGAAATTTTGATCCAAAGTCAATCTATTTTAGACATTTCCAAAATGTGTCTAAACTTTTTTGTTAAAGCCATAAAACTTGAGTTATGGGAGTTTAATATTTTTGGTATCAAATTGGGTTTGTGATATTTCGCCCAACTCACCCATAAGCTAGTCTTGGCATTTTCTTATCAAGTTCTTTTTCAAGCATAATGAGAGAATAGAAAGACAGTAACTTTGCGCTAAAATAATAGAAATAATAAGTTCCTCAACGAGGAGATACTTCATAGAAAATTTCAAAGTATACTAATTAAAATAAGCCATTGTGATGCAAAAACTAAAATGTGTCAAGGAGTGTAGATAATATTGTTTGCCACACTATATAGTGCGGTGGGCGGATTATAATTTATACAGCGACGATAATATTAATGAGGAAATCAAATCTCCATTCACCATCTCTAATGTGCCAGGTAATATGTCGTCGTGTGCGTATGCATTGCCATTATTCTTAATAACATAATTGTATAACTATAGATTAGGATCAGTTATGGGCGTTCTCAGAACATTGTTACCCTAAATAGCACTCCAAGTGGGGGCTTCATGTTTAGAATAATGTTTCGCAATTAACAGTAATGATTGTAGTACAGCTCCAAATGCCCCCCGACGGTGGATGTATGTGCACTTGAGCAGCTCCCTTTTTTCCCTATTGTTTTGCTCTCCTGACCACCCCCAACCGCACAGGAGGGCTTGCCGGTGATGAAGAGCGGGAATCAACAGTCCTGGGGAACGACCGTGTTACACTCTGGGATTGCTCTTAATACCCAGGCCATGTAGCATAAACACTAAATGTGTGGGAATATAAAAAAAAGCAGAGAAGTAAGCGTGGTTAATCTTTAATCTCCCTGTGACGCCCATTTTCGATTAGCCCGGAAAAAATCAATTTTCCCCTGATAGGGATGGCTGGACAATGGAACAATTACTTGAATAAGTGGATGGGTTCGTGGAAGTTTCCCTGCTCAGAGCCCACAGTGTACATTAGGGGGTGAAAAGTACTTGCACACTGACATGGTGAGCTCTCTTAGAGCCAAGATGTACTCGAACGATTGTTAGAGTATCATCATTATACGTCTTAAGCGATGGAGATTGATTAATAACCCCATTCTCCGCCCTAAGTGGATGGCATGTCAAAGCTTTATAAACAGTATCACGGTGCAAGTTGATATACATTCTCGAATTAAACTTACATATCTCAAACGGTGCTCTCTCATGAGGTACTTCTAAAGGGTTAGTTAATGTACTTGTCTGCACTTATTAGTCTGTACAGAAGGAGACATACAACACAGCAGACCAAAATAATATACTAATTATGTATGAGAATATGCTTTTGTGAGCGAAGATTGAGTCCACCGAAGTTTGAGTGTCTGAGTGATGAGCAATCTTCCGAGTAAAACGGTGGAAAAGCTTTTTCCCCAGCGCTTATAAGAAGAAAGAAAGAAAAAAAGTAACTTAAGTTCATGTTAAGTCAAAGGTTGGACCTTCTCCTTCCGATTAGAATCTCGGTGCAGCATTAGACAGAAGAGACAGAGAACAGACAGAAAGGAGAAGATATTACTAATGAAGCGGATGAAATAAATCGAAACAATACTTTCTCCGTGCATATTTATTTGTTACTTGAAAAAAACTCTTGAATTCACTTTTTAAAGTGACGCTCTTTTATTCGTCGACCCACACGCTCACCAGCTGGCGCTCCGGTCGTCGTCAATGCTGCCACTCGTCAGATTTTAAATTCCCGCGTAAAGTCAAGCAAAAAGTCATCTAAATGGCAACTTCAGTTAACAGTAGGGCACAAACTTATAGAAGTTGAACTCCCTGAGGAATAAAGAGCTTGTATGTTCGATTGATGAAAAGAATACCATTCACCTTTCACAGATATGGGAAGTGTAGTCGTCCTATGCTAAGGAATCATTGAAAACAACTTTATTAATAAATTTTTGTATCCTAAACGATTTTATAAAATAAAAATAAAAGAGATTCACCAGACAAAAACACAATTAATATAATCAAAAAGGAATAAAACGTAAAAATCGCCGTTTTAATTCCTTGAACAGTCATAATAGAAATTATAAAACCAAATAAAATAGATAAAACGCAATAAAAAAAAGAAACCGAGCAGTAAATAATAGATAGAAATAAACACACATCAATTCAGGGCAGTCATTGTACTGAAAAATGCAATCAATAAATTTAGAAAAATAAAGATTTTTGTGAACAGTCAGATTACTTGATTAGCCAGGATATTAAAAAAAAACACATTCAAAGATTCCTGCTGTATGATTTATTGTGGCCTCGAAACGTGCAAATATATTAAGGTTTATTTCTTTTAGTTGTCATATAAAGATGTTTGAGACTACAGAATCGTTTCGGCAATGACATTCCCCCTTGGAATGTTCATTGACACTGAGACGGGAAAGGGTTGAAATTTAATGTCAACGACAGCGGCATATGTGAAATGACTGCAAAATGGAGAAATTTTGGCTCCTCATTCACGGGGGCGAGAGATGTGCTATATATATATGCTACAAACACAGGCGACGGATGCCTTGCGGAGTCCCAAAATGAGATATGTAATTTATTGTTTATTACCATCCAAAGACAAAGACCGATGACATCATCCATAAATCATGTAATTGAATGATCTCCTCTGCATCGTGAGCATATCAACTACATACTTCCTGTGACTCCACGGACAAGCGGTGGCGGCGGGGGGCGGTGGGGAGCTTCCAGAGAGGAAATGTAGTGCGCCTCCACTAAATGGAATTTCCATATTGTCTTATGTAGTATTTATGGTATGTGCCGCAACTATGGTGTGACGTGATTGGGAAGATATGGAAATTTTATGAGGACATCTTCACGCGTGATGACCCTGAAAAATTGTCTCGGCTGAGAGGTATAATACAGAGTGAAATTTGCCGTCGCACGGAAAGTGCGAGCTGGAAAGGACTTAATATATGCGAAACTAGGAGAGGCGAGAAGGAAAGCCTGGGATATGGTGGTGGAGTTTGATGTAATAAACTACATTGAATGGTGGCGATGGCGTGTAAAAAAGCGTGACCGATTTAATTAAATTCTTGCCATTTTGAGACGTCGCCCGCTCATAATATCCTTCCTTTTTTGCCTAAGCCATTTCGTATTCAAGGCGCACATACACATAAAGCCCCCTTTGACTTCTGATATCCCTCGACTTCGGCGCTACTACCCTCAATATTACATTCCATTGATTATTCAAGTCATAACGCGAACACTAATTAAGATACCTATCAATCTAATTATCAGTTTTTTTTTGCTGTCATCCATCTCTTGTGAAGATTAAACAGTGACTTTGGACTTTGACTCGCAATGCCCAAACATACACTCGCCTACAGCCCATATTTCTTCACAGATTAATGCCACTGGGGATATTTTTCCGCGCGAAAATTACACTCCGCGCGGCATTATGAGGAGGAATCCTGCATAAATGAGATGTAATTTATGTTTGGAACTCAATATAATATCCAAAGTGGCATGAAATGCCATTTTCCCGCGCACTCACAATCATTTTCCCGACCCTCAAACTTCAACGAAGGCGGCGGGGAAGAAGGAAAGCAGCGCGAAAGCCAAAGCTCCGATGCAAGAAAGCTTCCATGTGGAGCCACGTATATGCTCAGAGGCGGTAGGGAAATTATAAATGTTTATACTTGAAAATGGGAACGACACCAGCTGTCTGGAATAAACCCATGGCGAAGGATAATAGCGGCACATCGCAAATCTTGTTAATAGTTGGCGCGTTCCGCACTGTTTTTCCCTTTCAACCCACACCAATCATTTACCCAGATATTCACATACACTAACGAGGGTAGGAATAAAACATTCGCAATCGCCTCTTGGCTTTCTTCTCCACATTCACGGCGATTCTTCTCAAACTGTCAGTTACAATTATATTTCATGGATGGATAATTAAATGCTGTTGTCAATCAATCTACTCCATTTGACTTCTCAATCACCTGTTGGATACATTTTAAGAACACCCAAAGAGATATCAACTGGCTGTACAACAATAACTACAATCATTATTCATGTCATGACTTATAATTTCAGACATTTTCACTCATAATTGGGTAGTTTAGTAGATGAATACAAAAATTATTATTAAACGAGATTTATGTACAATTCACGTACAATTTCTGTTGATAATTGCTTGAGAATCGATTTATGGAGCGATTCCCACTCAAACTGAAGAATGTTAAACTTTATATAAGTAAAAGTTTGATAATTAGTAAATTGGAGCCACAATTGCAGATTGATCCATCTTTGCAAGTTACTCCGGAGTTTCCAATCTATGATAATAGTGGAAGTGTTGAATAATCTACAATATTTCTTTCCTTTCTTTGGAATTCCTTCGATTTCCCACGTAGAAACAATCATAACAGTCTTTTTCTAGGTTATGTGATAAATCAAGAACAGATTCTTGGACATCAATTCTTATGTTCAAGTCGGAAAAATTGCTAGTCATGCTAAAGACATTGCTTTTCTGATACTTTAATGGCTAGAAACACTGCAAATTGTGTTGAAGTGGAACATAACCTCAAAAAAATAATTTGGATTGCCAAATCTTTGTTTAGAAAACATTCGGGACGATTAAGACTAATAAATCATCATAAACAGATAATTTTGCGATCTAAAAAGCTCCCAAACGGAGTTTTTAAAGCTTTCTGAGTGATATTTTTGAGGCTAGGATCGAAAAAGACCCCCAAAAAGGCAGTTTTAAGTGTATTCTTGTAGAAATATAGGTTGTAAACTTAAAAATTCATTATAATTTGGAGATTAATATGGAAATAGACTACAAATTTCAAGATCTAAAAGTGTCCGGCAAATCCGGAAGTGTTTGGAAATGGTGTACAGATTAAAACAACCTCTGGAGGTTGTGTTAAAATTACACATTCAGACAGAAGTGATGAGATTTTCTCACAATTGCCATTTAAACCTTAAATGTGTGAATCAGAATATCAAAGGCGTGTGTTAAATCAATATAACACATTTTTTACATTCCTTGTGTAACTGAGAATTGCTCCATTTCTTCACTAAATGATACACATTAGCTAAATAGTTTCCGAAATAAAGATGTAGAGAATTGAAGAGGAGAAAGAATTCAGTGGATAAATGAGGAAATGTCACAGTGAATCTCAAACGGTGCTATTTACACTTCCACTACTGTTGTGTATGTAACATGAATACATACTTATGTGCGAAACAAGAAACACTAAATAATTTCCATCTATTTGATGTATAATGCTGGAGAGAAGAAGGGAATCCCCGGCCGCCACATCCTCCTTGGAAGCTCTCTTGCGGATCCGTGGGATCAAGCAATTTCATTTGATTGATCATCTCCACTTCCTTGTGCACTTCATCCACTCAACGCACATTACTTCCCCCTGGAAAGTTGTGGCAGTTGTTCCATGGCAAGGACTGTAATGCTTGAAAATTTCAGCCTCTCAGCGTTTTATGACGCCATGATGATAAGTATCAGAAATGGAAATACACAAATGATTTTATTAGTCTCTGTCAACCATTTAAATAGTCCCCTATGGCTTGTAAATTTTCATCCGCACCCTCGTCCTGTCTCTCGGAATTAATTGTGTAGCACTGTGTGCTGATGTACGGTGAAATTTTCCGACATTACGTTTCCGGCATCAATAGGAAAAATGATTTCCGTGCAGGCAAATCTAAATTCCGTGTTGTGCCGCCCACCCACTGCTCACCCTGGACTATTACATTTTTTCCTTCTTCCACGTCTCACACTCCTTGATAGGCAAGGCGACGGGACATGCGAGCGTCGTGGCAGAAGAGGATTTCCTAGGCAGTCAGAGCAGTAAGCAGCAGGCTCAGCAAGACTCCTCCGCCGCCGCACAGTCGATAAATTACGATTTCGCGCAAACGGGCAACTTGCGCTATATCCATACTATTAGGAGGTAACATCAAAGAGTGGCAAATGCGGGGGTGCTTCAGAATGCTTTACCAATGCAACTTGGTTAAATACGTTTAATTTATTACCTTTGACTTCCGTTCCACCCACTCTGCTAAACGCTCTCGCCCATCAACTCCCACCCTGACATACCTATATGCTGTGTGACTCGCAGGCACCATCGAGAAACACCCACTCTCACGGACGGAGCGCAATATTACATTGCTTGGCGTCGTCGTCGCATGGAATCGGGTCAGTTTGTCTTGTATTCCAGTATATAATAAAAATCCTCTCTATATGCACCTATCACTATGGGGGTAGCCGAAAGAGGAATCTCAAAGATACCGCGCTATCGTGGGGGAGGGTGGATATCCGGCGTGTGGACTGAGTCGATGTGGCGAATGGGGGGCGAAAAAAAGGAGAGAAACTATATCACTCATAGCGAATGAATATGTATAGCGGAGGGAAAACAAAGAAGGGAGCTCTTGGAAAATCTGAGCAAATCGAAACAGACGCACACAGGCACGAACACGAGGAATTCCGCCACGTCCCCTGTCTGCTGGTGAGCCAGGGGAGAGTCTCCTGTACAGCGAAAGGTGCACACATATTTACAGATTGGGGCCAGCGCTGGCGGTTGGAATACATGGTTAAAGCGGGACAGTCGGATGCCAAAGTGGGTGGCGCGGGTCGTGTGGCTTTTTTTCTTTTTTTGGAGAACACTATTTATTTTGTTTTCCATCGCAGCCACTAACAGTGACATATATTTATACAACACGGAAAGTGCAAGGCTCCGGAGAATGAAATGGAAAAATTTCACAGGACTTATGTAAATGAAATATGCGCTCAAAAGCTCACTCTGCATATCACTGATGGTGTGTTTGTGTGGATGTGATGAACATCCGAGGGCAGTCCAGAGAGCGTCCTGGAACAAACCTCGTATCAGAGAAATAAAAATTAAATTAATTTTATGATTTATCGCCTACAACCATTCCTTTCACTCGCAGTAAACATCCTGGCGGATCACAAAATCCCATTTTTCGCCACCATCGCACAAATTCATTGTGATGTGAAAGCGGCGGAATAAAGTCCGACGCGAACACTCGGACTCTTTCTTTTCACACTAATGCTGACTTTCAAATGCGACTTATAATCCATAAATTGGTATGGGAGGAACCCTCATTTGCCATCGTGAGTCAAGAGTCTGGATCTATTGAGCTCAGCACACATTGTTTGGAATTGGAAGTGGAAAAATCAATTTAATCGCTTTTCTAGGTTATGTGATTGATTTAATAACCCTCAAAATCATCAAAATTGTGTCTAAACTGAGAATAGTTTCCTTTCTTGGCACATTTGAGTATTTGTGTACGAAAAACTTCAGATTCCTTAAATTTCTGACGTAAAAAACAGCTTTAAAGTCAAACATAACCTCAAAAATAACATTCTAACCTATATAAAAATCTCTGCTTAGTTATTTTCTCGGTTTGTGCTTTATTATTCAGTAAAAACATTGTGATATTTCCTAATTTTTATTCATTTCCAGTTTTCAAGGAGGTTTTGAAGCCAGTTTTCATAACCTCACAATTTGGTCGGAATTTTTTACGCATTTTCCGAACACAAAACTCGGAAATCAAGACAGAAATTATTCATAAAATCTCTAATCTAGGAATTAAGAAATTAAGAAAGAGTTGAAGAAGTTCTCAGAATTAATAGAAAATGTGTTTAAAGGCGTTCAGAAAAGTGTCTGAAGTGTTAAAGATCCTGTGGAAGTGTCTGGAAATTGTGTAGAAATTTATCTTAACTGCTTCCCGTGCTTGGCAAAACAAAGAGACTGAAGTGAGGAGAGAAGATTCTTCGCAAGATGCCTAATTTCTCCAGTGGCAATCTTGAGAAACTGCCAAATGTTTATGGCAAGATTGCGTCACTAAATACATTCAATCAGTTTATTGGGAGGATTTTCCAGCGATTAAAACTCTTCACTGAGCCCAGTGTACCCCTAAATCTTTATTGCACCCTACGTGTGTTTGTGTTGTGACGAATCCTGAAGCCACTTGCCATGCGCCGCCGTGCAGGGGAAGAAATGC
Source organism: Phlebotomus argentipes (assembly GCF_947086385.1). Lineage (NCBI taxonomy): Eukaryota > Metazoa > Arthropoda > Insecta > Diptera > Psychodidae > Phlebotomus > Phlebotomus argentipes. Next base: position 7,714,041 of record NW_026776174.1, read on the forward strand.
CTTCGTTGAGTTGCCCCTACCCTGGCCACCCCTAGTGCAATGTGTATGCTGTGACTGGGTTGTGATAGTCGTAGATTCTGGACGGAAAATTGATGTTTCAGTTCCGTGTTATCATTATAGGCGAACGCCAACTTCGTGGCTGCTCTTTCCGCGAAGAAGGAACATATCACAGAGCTTGTTGAGAGCTTGGCACAACATCAGGCGTCAGTTGTGCTCTTGTCCAGTGTCCTGTGCAAAAATCCTGCCTCGCACACTCCTTTCTCACCGTGCCAGCCAGGACAGTGAGCGAACTTTTCCGGGGCACTTCAGTGCAATCTGGCAAGTGTGTGAAGAGACTGCCTTAGCGTTGAGTCCTCGGCCGAGAGCGGATTTCTCGCATAGTGAAAAGCACACCATCAACGTGAATTAAATGCGTCAGTGGAAAATGGATTAGCACTGATAGGATTTGCGATAGATATTTTCTGCTGACAGAAGGTGATTGTAGTGACAGTCACCTCACGACATCCCAACCCCCCCTTGAAACCCCACACCATCCCTTGCAATCCAATTTGTGACTCCTTTTGTGCAAAAGACACATACGCTCCTCTTGTAGACTCTCTCCCTTTGATATGGTGAATTTTATATACTACATAATATTATACAAATGACGGATTTACTCTGTGCAATGACGACACTCGCAAGCGGTCGCCCGAGAAGGATTGAAAACCCCTTGGAAGAAGGAGCAGCAGAGCCATCGGCAATGGATAAGACCACTTGAGTTCCCCGTGGATATGTGCTCGAGATACATATACACATATTGCTTGCCAGAAAATTTATTGCGATGTTACCAAATCGGATTACGGTCACTGTGCTGAGTGTTTATTCAATAGTTTTTCCCCACGATCATCCAATGAATATCTGTGCTGTTGGGTGTATAGAAGAAGAATTGTAAGTTGAAAGAAAAAAAAGGCAATTCTTGGCCGTTGAATGCTGCATAAGTTCGCAGAATCCATCTCAATTTCTGTGCAATGCCACAGACAGGCATCCACCGTCAGGGTGCAATGTGAAGATAGGGGATGCAGAGAGGCATCAATGGATGTAGAATAATCAAAGATTTGTGCAATGGAGTGAGTGCAGAGACCAGGAAAAGGGAGGAAAATGTAAAGTGAATTGTGAAGTGGATTGCTTCTTATTTTAAACAATGTGCTATTTGTTTGCGCCACACACCCTGGGAATTATTATAGTCTATGGATTACTCTTCATCACATCACTTTGCAAGGCCGGAAGAATTTTTGGTGAGTTTCATTTGTATTCTATTATATTTCCACCATATATATTCTATATTTTTTTCCCCCTCTCCACATCCTCACATAATACTTATACAATGTGTATCCAAAAACTGGGTAAGATAGCATTTTTCTTTCGATGCTCTCTGCCTTTGGCTGATGCTCTTCTCTATGTATTATAAATAGAGTATAGGAAGAAAGAGAGAGAGGAAAAAAATGGTAAGCCCCTCTTTAACTTTTCTTTCCTTGTGCCATGACTTTATGCCATCTCCACTGAATTGCTCAGACTTCCACCCCCGCACACACATCTCTCCCTGGCAGTTGCTCTGTAGGGGTTTCAAAAGTGCCACTTCCACAGGGCGGGAATGGGATAGAGCTTCCATTGTATGTACATTAGTCCTCTAACTACCTACATCTATGTATGGCCGCTCGTATCCACAGAAAATTACAGTTATATAATAATATGTTTGAAGCATTTCCGACTCTTCGCCAATAGTTGTTGTATTCATGCTCAAAAGGCAGGATGGTAAATAGCAAAATATGAGTGAGAAAGTTCTGATCTACAGTGTGGAGATGTTAAATAGCGCCCCCGCGAGGCTCTGATGCATGTGCTGCACTTGGCGCTGAATTCTTGACTTTTGGGGCGCCAAAGAATCTCTTATGATTGCATCAAAACACCGAACATTTTGCCATTTCCCTCAATGAAACTCATGAAATCTGTTTCTCGCAATATTAAAAAGGATCACAGGGATCTTAGGAAACAATTCTTAATAGATTCTAAGAAGCAGACATGATGGAATTCCCTTTGAACATCTGAAAAATTCATCGAACAAGTTTTTCGCGACACTTTTTCCACGAAATCGACCTTTTCGCGCAGTAATTTGCGCTCTAAACTCTCTTGCTGGAAGAAGAGGTCCTTCTGGTTATTTCCCTGATAAAATGTCCTTTCTTACGCAGGTGAAAAATCTCCGTACGATCCTTTGAAGTCGCGTACTGTTCACACCCCATAATTTGATATTCGAACAAGTATAAAGTACAGATATAAAATGAAAATGCACAGGATAAATATCCTGAGGACACCTCGAATTGATTAAAACCACTTTAAGAATCCAAAATAAATATACCGGACAAATAATCAAAGATTGCTGAGACGGCGCTATTTAAAATCTCGAATGCTTTTCTGTTGTGGTTCGGTTTTAGGCTCAGAAACGGATGAAGGATTAGACCGAATGTCTTCAAACTTGGCATAATTATTACTTACTAATGGGGGAAGATTGGTGGAAAATTTCAGATTTCTAGCTTAACGTGGCGCTATTTAAAATCTCCCCACTGTAAGTAGGACATTGCACATCGTCCACATGGCCCGCTGTACATGAGCACTTATATAGTAATAGTAATATTCCCTAGTGTATACAACCGTTTAGCCTGCCATTAACAATTAAAACTTGGATCCGGAGCCCCATCATAAATTCATAATTGACGACGTGGGGGGGTGGGTGGGAAGGAGGCCTTTTCCGAAAGAATATAATCCCCAGGAGAGCCAAGCAGAAGTCAAGAGACCAACAGTTGGATGGTGGTTTTGGTGTGTGGCTAAATGCCAAACAAAAGCAAAGCCGCTCACTTTCATGTGGATTAAAAAATATCCAAACTTTCCCCTCAATACACTACTTCACAAAATCCACTCTCTCTCTTGCCAAACCTATCAAGAAATTTCCTGGGATTCGACTTTATTATGCATTGGCAAGATATTTCCATCAAGTACACAATTTGCAAAATTCAATAACATTTTTCAATCAATTTTTTGGTTCACTCAATCTGACATTTAAAACCGTCGTTCGTACATATTTTATACCATTTACAAACTATTCCAATTGAATTATCCCGAAAATATCGTGTAATTTGACCAGAAAGAGCCATAAACTGTCAGTTTTTCCACTTTATACAACAAAAAAATAGTAATTTCATCCTGTCGAAGATTAGTTCAAAGCGTGCAAAGTGAAAAATACTGTTAAAACTCACTTTCATACCTACAATAGAGCCCAATCGACGGATTTATATCACAAAAAGCGTCATCATAATTCCATTTTTCTCCGCAAAATCCAGGATTTTTCAGTGCCAAAGTGAAAAATTCCTGTACTCAATATACAAAAGTCAATTTGTTAGTTTGTAAATTTGTTGGAGTTTCAGTTTTCAAATGGAAATTGTCTTTAAAGAATCCCTTTAATTCACCTCAGAAGTAATCTAAGTCTTTCATCGTCTAAATGAATTTCGAGTTTTCTCTGAATTGGTCAAATTTCACGTCTTTTGTGTATACAAATACCCTTTTTGGGGGGGAGAGTATTAAAGAAAGTACTTTTAAGTGATACATCTTCCCTCATTATAAAATAACAAGGTTAAATATTGAAAGACGTTTAAAAGATAGAAGAGATTGAATTTCTCACAAGTGAAAATCCAAACCAAGAATATTTGCTTTTGGCTCCACAAATTTATTTTTAGCTGCCAATTATGTATGTGATAATCAACTTATTCAATCTTTAATTAGAGCTCTCAAATTATTCAGTCTTCACATGATGAAGAGTTCACTTTGAAGATTGATCAGCGGCTGAAAAATCTTCATGTGTGACGCAAATGCTGAGCAGAATTCACTCCACATATTAAAGAGTGCAGGGAAATGTCAGCAAAGTTCACTCACTGGATTTTCATTTCAATTGCCCATCCCTATGAAGACGAGCGTGGGGTGAAATTTGGTGTTAGATAAGGTGACGCAGTCGGAGGAAATTAGAGATAATTGAACAGCTAAAAAGAGTTGGAAAGATCCACCAAATATTTCCTCCCCAAAGTTACTCAGGTAACAGGTGCCCTGTAGAACAAAGTAAAATGTTTCCGTTAAGCTCAGCAGAAGTTTCGAAACTTAAACAAAACTTTTAATTTCTCGCTCACGACTATCAAGATGTGTGAAGGTGGCATTTCTTCAGCATGAGGAGATTTTACTTTTTTCTTCCCCAACTTCAGCTCTCTTCTGTCTGGTATTTTTGCCGAAAGAGCAATTAAAGATTCTTCATTTCGAGTGGAGATGAGAGTTAATATCAAGGGGGAGATAATATGGTCAGAAGTGGCGTACAGCACAGAAGAAGTATTTGGAAGTGGAAGTGTTTCAGAAACTTCAATATGTTGCTTTCAAAAGTCACTTTCAAAAGAAATTCACGCAAAAATTGGAGAAAAAGAATTTTTCTTCACATCTTTTTAGGTTATGTTATGAATTTGAGACACATTTTGCCACTGAATAACCTTCAAAATCATTCATTTCCGCGCCTAAGTTGGTATAATTTGCATTTACTGGCACGATAATAATTCAAATGTGATGAAGATCACAAGTTTTCAAGGCTAAGATTGCTCATAACCTCTAAAATATTGTTTCAAGATACAAAATTGTCTCTTTTAAGAGCTGTTTGATTTATTTTCTACTCTAAAATAGAAAATTCCAGCTCATTGTCGATTTATAACGGAAATACATTTCCCAGTGTTGCTTTTAAAAGCATAATACCTAAAGGTGATTTTTAGGTTATGTTTTAAAGTGCATTCAAAGAACTGATTGGAAATAGAATCACATCAAAAAGTCCACTAAAAACTGCAATTTATTTCTAAAATACTGCTTTTCTGTGGGTTTTCATGGTGAAAAAAGAAAAAAATTGCGTCTATTTAGGACAAAGACTTCTTAAATTTGAGGTTATGATACTTAAAGCGGTTGAAAAAATCTATAATGTTCCGGAGAAAAGGAACTTTATAGATTTAAGCGCTGTTGGAGTTCTGAAAGTGTCTGTGACTCTCCAGGGAAATTGTGTTGTTCACTGTTTAGCCGTATTATCTCCCCCTTGGTTAGAATTAGAAATACATCCATAAAGAGTTGCTTCATCACGTCTCACGGCAGAGGTCATTAATGGGGTATGAAGACTGTCGTGGCGAGAAGTTTATTCGTTCTAAATTAAAAGTGACATTAACATGAATGCATCGCTGGGGTTTTTCAGTTTTGCAACACGAAAATTTAAGGTTGAATTATGGCTGGAGCAGCGCGATAGATGGAATGGCAGCGTTAGAGATAGAAAGCGGCAGCGTTAGCAACATTTTTGTACAATTGCAGCAAACACGCGCGCGAAAAAGCAGCACAGAATGGGAGAACACAGAAAGGACACAGGAGTGTGATTCATTGGTATTTTGTAGAGCGGAAATCGCATAACATAGCAGGATGTCACACTATGATATTTATATTTTCCACATCTCCTGCCATTCTTCCCACAAAAAACCCACCCCCGAAATACGATGCTGTTCACAAGCATTCAATTTAGTGTACTTTACATTTCCTCGTATTCGTATATGGTTATATTTTTGCTCTTCTTTTTCTCTTTCTCTCTCTCTTCACTCTCCTTCTCTTCAACCCTGCGCAACCCCGCAACCTATAGACGTTGAAAACATCCCCGTGCAGAAATATATTGTCCAAGCTGGGAAAAGTCTAACCATTCCTTGTCCAGGAGTAAATGAACTCTCACTCGTCGACACGCTGACGTGGAAAACAAATAAAATTATTGCACAGTATGCAAATGGAATTCCTCTAGTGCACGACCAGCGGGTAAGTGTTGAAAGTTCCCACCATCATCATTAAAATCCAGGGGCTACTCTCTCTGAGTAATTACACCATCGCAAATCTTTTTAGACCATCAACACGGATTACAAATATTTAAACAATTCCCGAATATGGGACTCTGAAATTTAATTCCACCTTCTAAATGTTTTTAGCATTGTCACACAATTAATGTGAAGTATTACTGTGCACAATTCATGTTTTCATATTCAACGGGCGGAATGGAAAAGTATTAAAAGTCGAAATTGTCCTTTATCAGGAGAGAAAATTGAAAAATGTCGCATATTTCAATTGATTTTGTTGGTGTTTACTGAAATTTTTGACTGAAATTTGGCAAAGTTGATAGAAAAACTAAAAATATTATTTTTAATAAATCTTGAATTTATTAATAATTTTATTTTAAAGGATAAAGAGAATTTCTTACTTTTTCCTCATAAAATCCAAATCTCAAATTTTTTTTAGAAGGGAAACATAAAAAAAGCTTTTAAAAATACACAAAGCGTAAATTAAAGTTACTTGATTTGTTTCATTCTAAAAAAAAATTCAGACTTATTTTGAAATAAAAATCCAAAACATAAAATACTTTTTAAATTTTGTTAGATTTTCTAAATCTATTAAAATTTCCATTGACTTTCAATGAGAATAATATTTGATATATTTCTTAATTTCTTCGTTTGAATTCATATAAAAAAAAATGATGGAAAATGTGGAAAGTTGATTATTAGAGCTTTTTTTTGGATAAAATAATCCCAAAACTCATTTAAAATCGATTTGAAACGACTGAAATCAACTGAAAAGTTCAATTAGAAAGTCTTTGAGGTGAAATTCAGCAAATTTTCTAATTTTTCTCCCCAGAAAAATGTCGATTTTGACTTTCCATAGTCTTCAATTCACCCGTCGATATTGAGAGAGTGTTGGAAATTTATAGAGTTATTGATGTTTTTATGCTCTATTTCACCTTTTCTCTCATTGCTATTTTGCTGCTTTTCACGTTCAATAATATAGTGAAAATGATAATTATACAAAATTGGAGATTCTTCGAAAGTTTAGCCCCTGGAGAGACGTGAAAATGCAGTTCCGATGCTAATGGCAAGGTGAAAAGTGTCGAAAGTTGTATTGAACTTACATATGCTATTCAATGTGTACTACACACAATGACACGGACGCTCGGTTGAACCGCAAAGTGAGGGAGAAGCACAGAAAGGGTGTGAGCTTTTTGGGGGATGAAATTGAGTGGCAATGCATGCAAAAATGGGGAATTGTGTGGAGGAAATCTGTAATTCAAATAACTCTGCCACACATACTTTGGTGATTAATTAAAACTTCTCTGGGTGAAATTGCATGGGTGGAAAATCATGCATAGCGTACATATTTCCTTGTGATTTGATTTTGGGCCATATATAGAGATATTTTTTTTCCCCGGTTCAGCATCCGGGTCACAAGCGAAAAAGTGTGTCTGTCGCCACTCTTTGCCATGCCATGACACCATCGCCACTGGTGGGATTGCATTATATAATTGGTGTTTGCATACATAGCATAATATACTCATCTATATTCGCACAAACATAGATATCTCTGCTGCCTGGGAACTTCAGTTTGCATTTCCACCCGTCCGTTGCAGCTGACACAGCCGAATACACTTGCCTCGTCAACGAAAGACATACCCCAGAATCCATAGTCGATTTAATAGTTCAGGGTAAGTTTTGGATTAAGTTATTTCACTTCAAATTAATTCTTCTCTCATACATCTTATTATATTAGTTTCAAGCAAAGCCATGCAACTGTGTCTATTTAATTGAATTTCAATATCCTCCTCGCACTCCTCCTGTTTCAATTCATACATCGGAGGTCTATAATTGGGTCTCTCTCACCCTCTCACCCCCTTGTGTCACTCCCCGAAAGAGTCTTATTCAATTTTGCGGATTTATCAGAATTCTATTAATTCAACTTTCCCGCATGTTGTGTAATGTAGAATAAAAAAAGATGCAGCACAAACTTTCACACAACGCCCCTTCCATGCCAATATCTCAGCATCTCTCGCCCCACCGCGTGTTTGCCCACGACGGTGGTTGGCAAGGGGAAAGTCACTAGCTGCTTCTTGAGGAATCCATAGTGGTTTCAATCAAATACTTCAATATTCACTCTTACTTTGTATGAAAAACATGAAATATTTTAATATATTCTGAATATTTCATTAAAATTTCAACATTCGATTATTTTCTCCACATATCACCGCCAGAGGGCAACAAAGTTGGCGTGGGGAACGCTAAGAATATCATACATTCTAACACTTTATGACTTCTTGGCGTCTTTCTGGCCAGGAGAGAACGAAATTTGGGGGTATAAATGCCTCTGAATAATAAAGAAACCACTATGAATCCTAAAAGTATACAATTTTTGACTGTATTTTAATTTTGAATATCTTAAAGAGTAATAAATGTCATCAAAAACAGTAAAATAAGAGAAATAATTAGTCAAGTTTGCCATAAACAGGATTTAAACACCTAAAAGTTGGACTAAGAATGCAGATCAAAACTTCTACATGCCTTTAAAGTTTAAACTACTATTTAAAGAATATTTAAATATTCTCTGACATAATCAGAAAATTACTGAAAATTTCTGAATAGAAATCACAAAGTGAATGATCTGAAATTGCGATTGACTTTCCCCTTGGTGGTTGGAGTAATTTTCCATCCGCAGTTCTTGATAACTTTTGGTCAGTAAACAAAGTTTTGCATATTTACAGAAGTACTTTCCTGATTCTCAACATAAAAAATTAACAGAGCAATTTTCTGATAAGCCTCTATAATAAGCTCGTCGTTTCTTATACTTTTCACCCTCAACTTCTGCACCCCATTCTACCTCATTTTCCGTCCGTCTCCTTCCTGAATTCACACACTTTTTTATACTCTTCACGAGCGCGCCACAAAGATGCGCTATAGTATATCATGTCTTATACATTTCACTTCTTGTGTCTTCCCTCGCATTTATGCCACCACCTCCGTCGCCATTCGCCACCCCCTCGACTTACATAGATGTGCCAAAGCGACCAGGAAGACCGTTAATAACGAGTTTCACCTCAAGAGCTGTAAATTTGTCCTGGCCCTACGCTCAGGATCCCCGAAATGCGCCAGTATCGCACTTCATCATTGAAACAAGGTAACATTATAATCTGTGCCTGGGAAATTGGAAAATATGTGTATTGATAGAACGTGCCAGTGAATAAAATGAGATGATATTTGGCTTAAAAATTCAATTGGCACGTTTGTTTCCAATTTTTATTCGCTCGCCGAGCGTGACCATAAAAGTGGCGTATTATCACTCCCATTTGCCCTATTTAACAATCAATTTTCCCACCCATTTCCATGGTACAAAAAAAAACTCCAAAGATCCGGAGAGGATGGACCGTGGGATCAAAATCCGCAGATTTACACACGTAACAATGCCACCACATACGAGGTGACAGGATTACTGCCCTTCACCGTCTACAGTTTCAGGACAATTGCCGTTAATCAGCTGGGTGAGAGCCCACCGTCCAAAGAGTCATATTACATCGTTACCCTCAGGGAAGGTAGGTCAATATAGAGTTAATTAATATTACAAATGCGCCTTCGTCTCGCAGCAAAAGTTCACAATCGTAGACATTGTATATGAACACATTCCGCAAGAACACGACAATGCTTATTATCGCATCATATTGCCGAACCGTTTACGTTGCAAGAGTTATCGGCTCTATGCACATAACATACCAAGTCAGGTGGGAAATGTGAGCTTTACCACACAGTGGTGTAGTAAATTTTCAGGCTCTCCACCAAGTTGGGGTGCTTCATGCTCAAATTGCACTCTGTATTGCGCAACTTTAATGATAATTAATTCACCAGATATAGTTTTACAAAATGCATATTAAATAGGATCAGCTGATATTTGGCGTGAAGCTTTTACAAATAGTTTCCTGTTGAAGGATTTCGCCTAATCTTTTAGAGCGAATACAGACTTGCGGGTAAATATCGAAGGTTTAACCGATATTGAGAGAGGAATGATACCAACTCCCGTCGATTCGGGGGTAATCCGGAAGTTTGTAATCGCTCTTACCTTGCTACGCCACTGTCTGTACGCGACGACATGCAGTCCGTGATGTGAAACAGAGAAAATCCATAAGTTTAATGTAAATTTCCCCATTCCTCCGGAGATCAAATGGTATTTCCTCACTTTCGCATTAGACATGACTTGGGCTGAACCTCGGACGGTCGAAGGGACGACAGGAGCAGTGAGAAAAAATGCTAAGTGAGATTTTGAGATAACAAATACAACATTGGAGAAGAAAGTTTTATGCAATTTCGTATCGTGACACCCGTCGCCTACACACAAAACCCATTCAGGGACTAATCTTGATGTTACCTCCATCGTCCAACCCCCCGGAACATGGGGTTGGACGTCGGCTCTCTGGCCAAGGAAGATGGCGAGCAGAAAAAGTCCCCCAACGTGTTCGCCACTCCTGCTGTGATTCTGAGCCCGGGATCACTGGCAGTTGAATCCCTGTTTTTCCACTTTTTCTCCCCATCTAACCTGCGGACTCGCTTTTTCGCACTCTCCTGTACATCCTAACAACACCAGCTCAAAATAACATATTACAGGGGAAAACTTGGACTGCTTGGCTTACACAAAGTGAAGCACTGCACACAGCGAAAAGAGTGCGACGTAGTGTTTATCACAAACACCAACTACACCGTCATAAATACAATAACGAATAATGCATAAACGTTGTATCAAAGCACAACATAAGCTTCGCTAGCCGCAGAATATCAACTACGCCGTCATAAATACCATTACGCGTCATGCCATTTACTACGTTTAACTCTTTTAGCCAGGAAAATCAACTACGCGATATAATATAAATAATATATATTTCTCCTCCTCAACAATTGCGGCTGCCGCCGACCTCACAGCTGACCTCCCCGAGAAAATGGCAGAAATCTCGGTTCATTGGTCGTATATGCCGTATAAATGTTAGTTACAGAAAGAACTGAGAGTTATGGTTAATACAGTATTACTAATATTCGTTTTATATATTTACTACGTTTCTTTTATTTGGCCAGGAAAATCAACTAGGTTTTATAAATGCCATGGCATTTATAACGCGTAGTTAATTTTCAATGATCTGGAAAGAATTACGGCATAAAAACGTGAGTTTATTAACTACGGCGTAGTTGATTTCTCGCAATTTTATCACAAATTCGAGAAACATTGTGATATTCATAACGCCGTAGTTGATTTTTCGTGAAAAAGATTACGTTTGAAGAAGCTTCGTTAGATTTACAATGTATTACGGCGTTATTGCGACGTAGTTAATCGCATCATTCGTTGTTTTTCGCTGAGTGTGAAGAGGCTAGGAGTGGAGAGAGCAGGACCAACTTTCAAGAACCATTTTCTAGATTGAATTTTCTTACTAACATGCTCGACTTTCCGCCACTTCACACTATGAGCCTTTTTATCCCGCCGCATTGGAGAGGATTTTTTAATCTAATTTTTGCGAAAAAAGGAGAAAAAAAACCCTTTCGACATGCATGGACTTTGCCCGAAGCGCATTATTATGGCATATCCTTGAGCTGTACTTACGAGAAGTACATCTATTGTACGAGATACTCGCCCACAGTTGGCTTTTTTCCTTGCCATCCCTTCTGGAGACATGACAAGGGAGAAAATGTGGAATCGTTTCCACCTGGTTAGACACTATGCCGCTGCTGATACTGTCGAGTATTTTAACGAATCCATTTTTTATATCCACCAAAGGGTTTCTAATCTCGGTTTTGAGTGTCACAGCATATTGCATCATTATGAAAATGTGTTGATTCCATTTATTATGCAATTTCTTCTTCTTGTTCCTCGTTATTCCCGAAAAAATCTTACTTAGCGAAGAATAGGTTAGGAATAATACTTACGAACTTGATTTTAATTTGATTCAAAGTCGCCTAGATGGCGCAGGATTAGCAAAGTTAGACATTTTCTTAATTATTTCGCGTAGAAAAATCGTATTTTATTGTAATTCTAGGTTATGTAAGTGATTTAAAGCAGATTCTGACGGTGAAATAACCCTCAAAATCATCTATTCTGTGTTTAAGTTGGGAGTTTTTCTTGTTTTCTTGGTACAAATTTAAGAATTTATGTTGGAAAAATTTTAGATTGATTATATTACAATAAATATCAGCTTAAAAGCCTAAACATAACCTTAAAAATGTCACTTCAGCCTTGAAAAATGTCTATTTGCTTATTAAGCCTTAATTAAGCCTCAAATATTTACAAATTTGCACGTTTGAGATTCATAACCTCACAATTTCCGTTAGAAATTTCCTAATCATTTAATTTGTCACGTAAAAATTCTGGAATATTTATGGTGAAAACACAGCATTTGTAATTTGTAATTTGTCCGCGATCATCTCTTTCTTCCCCTCGCGTTTCGTGTATTTTCCTTCCTACTCTGTCAGCGTCCGACTCTGACATGTCGAGACAGCCACTGTGCGAGTAGGAAGGAAAATACACGAAACGCGTGGGGAAGAAAGAGATGATCGCGGACAAATTACAAATTACAAATGCTGTGTTTTCACCATTAAGATTCAGCTCTTGCATTCTGAATTCTAAGATTTTTAAGTGTTTTTTTAACGTTTTGAGACGTAAAAATAACATAGATTAGACTGATAAGTTAAAAAGAGGGAAAAATTGTGTTATTCTTTATTCAATTATTAAATTATTCCTGAAATAACTGCAATAAATTCATGTGTTTTTTCGGTTAGATTATTCTACTTATTCTACGAATTTTTGTAAATAATTACAACTGAATCTCTGCATCTCTGACCAAGTGACACTGCATCTCCAACATAAGCAACCCCTTGATAACCACTGTACATATCACAAGCACTTGGGACCGCCACCACATAAAACTCGCACTAAAAAGCTATCCAATGAGAATTTAGCGAATCACTGAAAGTGGGGTAGAGACACATAAGACTCCTGGTTCGTGTTGCAATGGAATTGAGAACAATAAATTAACATAAATCACAGCTCGCGAGTGCTTTTTGCCTCTCACCCACCTTTTTAATGTGTGTGTACAGACAAATATAGCCTCAGGATAAAACACCAAATACAGACAGTGATTTAGCACAAAATTCCCTATTTTAAGTGTTGCACACCAACCTGGGAAATTTGCGCAAGGGTAATTTTTCTCCATGTTTTTCCATCCGAAATTTCGACAAAATTTAATGATAAATTCACTATTTATGTTAATTTCTCCAACCCATGTAACACAGTTCCGACTGGAAAACCTGTTGCAACAATAGCCCACAATACATCGGCCACCTCAATATACATTTCCTGGAAACCTCCGCCGGCCGACACAATTTTGGGCGAATTTTTAGGATATAGAATTACATATCGCCCTCGCGATAAAAATACCGACGATATCAAGGAAATATACATCCGGGACAGCAGTGTGGAGGTATGAATCAATTTATTTATGCCATGTCATTGTCCCAACAGGAAAAGCACCCCCGGAGCTTGAATATAATGAAACAACCCCTCAAAATTAACTATAATACCTTAAATGTATATAACAATATCTAATCTCCCTTCTTTTTTTCTCCCCTTTTTCACGCACGCTTTCCATCCGCATTCAGAGCCATGAAATTCACGATTTGGACACTTACACGCAATATCTGGTCTCCATACAAGTCTTCAACCCTGAAGGCCCTGGTCCAGCCACCACAGTCCTCGTCATGACGGACGAAGGAGGTAAGGAATCATAATCCCTTCTCTCTCAAAATTATGAATACATTCATGAGCAAATATCCACTGAATTTCAAACATTTCCAACCCGAGCCTAAGACGCATGAGAAAAATAAAGTCAGACTTGTGAAAGAGCTTCTCTATTTCTATAAAGAATTACAATTAGCAAAACAAGAGTTGAAACTTCCTTAAAGATTTGCCTTATAATTACTCGCGTGAAAATGATGCACAATATTTCGACAAGAAAAAGGCAAAATCGACATTATTTCAGTAGAGTAAATTACAATTATTTTCTATAAATTTCCGGTGATATAATTATTATTAATTTTTAAATTACTTTGTTCATATTTCCTGAACAGTTCGTAAAAAGCATTTTCCTGTAAATTCCGTTTAGAGTTTATTGGATTTTGAGATTTTTCTGCGAATAATGACTGTGTGAAGTGCTTTTTCAAATAGAATTTACAATTTGACTGATTTTTCATGGAAATTCATTGATTTTATCCAGAATTTCGAAGTATTCACTAACATTTATTTTCATTTTTGATATTTTCACCATATAAAATTATGCCCAACAAATGTCCATGAATGTAATTGATTGAAAGTGTATTTAAGGATGCAAAATAGCTAAAAAAAAAAGTAATAAAAGCACAGGAAAAATATCAATTTATGTGAATCTCTGAATTAATTCGATGAGTGAATCGAAAACGAATAAAAGTCAAAATCATCGTTTTACGCGAGTTGAAAATTTTGCATTAATTAACCAAATTTACTTCAAAACACCTTCCAATCGTTCGTTAAAGTGCAAATATTGATCTGTTATAATTATATTGTAAATATTTCAGTTGATTTTATTGGTATTTATTGGAATTTTTGACTAAAATATGACAAAATTAATAGAGAATCTAAAAATATTGCTTTCACCTTTCAGTAGATTTAATATTTCTCCTTTGATTCTCTCAAAAATTGCCTTTCAATACCGTAAAGAACGAAAAGTGCAGCGAAAACTATCGAAACTCAAGTTTTCTACTAATTTTCTACACACAGATTATAAGATAAATCCAAGGATAAATATGATTTCTTACCTTTTGTGCCGTTCAACTTTAGTTTTATATTCTTCAGACGTTGTAGAAGAAATCAAGATTCTCTGATAGTTTTCGAGAAACTCGTCGATTTATAATCTTGTTTTCCTCACAATAATTGCATTTTCATGGCGTTTAGTTTCTACGTTCATATCTATTTACATGCTTGTGATATAAAAATCAATGGACATAAATTGTGTTGTTTAATGGAAATGTAGACACTTCAATCAGTATTGAATTGATTTTGGAGGTTAATTGAAGATGATTGTGGTTTAACCTTGCAAGCAATTCAGTTTGTTTTATGGAAAAGTTTGACTGAGTTATTATCATAAATACGGATATTGGAATGAAAGTATTGATTTAATAATTAAATGTGAACTCGATATATTTACACTTGATGGGGAAAATATAATAGCAGAATTATGCTTTAATCCAACCTCTTCACATTGAAAATGCGCATCAATAACTGCACTCGTTGCACTTGGGAAAATTGTGTGATGAAATTCTTCTGTGGCTTCAGGATTGTATTGAGTTTTAATGTTAAATTATTGAACAATGAACACCTGGATTTGGATTAATTAGTTGTTTCAAAGTACCAACGAGAGGTGAAACTGACATGTTGTTTACGAGTTACGTGCTCAGTTCATAAATAAAAGTTTATTACCTTCTCCTATTTGGAGGCAAGTAGCGTGATTCTGCAAATAATGCGACGACACCTTTTGGTAATCTCAAGTTTAGGGACTTAAGGCGAAGAGGAAACGAAGTGCAGCAACTTTTCCACACTACTGAATTACTCAATTAGTATTTATTGGACTTATAATAATCTGGCAATGATAACACTGTATTTTCATCACGATGATTATATTGCAAGATGTTCGAGAGTTGCTTGAGTTGGAGAAAAGTGGTTTTCATTCAATCCATTCTTAATTCAAACTTATGTTTATGAAATCATCTAGACTGAAAGACTTGTAGACTTGAAATCGTGATGTCTCGGGTTCGATTCTCCTTCAATTGTGCTTTTTTTCACAACTCTTTTTCACTTCTCTTTCCTTTTTCGAGTACTTTTCTTCACTAAGTATGATTTTCTCTTGAAGAATTATCTCTCATAACTCTATCTGACGGTCGGAATTGCTTTTTTTGAGAAAGAGAGAAAGTTTTTTTCCCTTAAACATTCTCTTTAATCTTTTAATGTCTATTCACGAGCTAGAAACTTCTCACAGAAACTCGTTTTAAAGCCTAAAATGTTATTTTCTGCCCTTTTTCCACAATACTCGTTTGGAAAGCCGCTAATATCGCATTTTCACGTCCTCTTCCTTCGCAAATCTGCTTTCATAAGTTCGAATCCAGCTCGCGGCAAACTTTTTCACATATTTTCCTGTTTTGGCCTTTTTAAATGCCACAATTTTACCAAGAAGCTGAATTCAGGCGTCGGTGGACGCAAACTACTCACCCAAAAGCATTTTCTTATGAGCGATTAATACATATATTCTATATATTTATTACGGGTAAAATAATTCGTCCATTCCGCACTTGAGTAATCTTCGATGTCTAAAAAATTTCACAAATTCTTTCTAAAATGATGAAGTTTCATACACAACACATATTTTTTCAGACGTGATGAAGAGTAATGATTCCTCCTTTCTTTCTATATTACAAGGACATGACAAATAAAAGAATCCAATATTCTGATGCAAGATGAATTCACAATGAGTTCAGAAAAAAAAACACATGCCTCAACATGTAATTTATCGAAATTCAATAGCTTCTTGCTTCATCAAGAAGTACATCAATCAAGGACTGGGCTGCCCTTGTTGACCACTCGGCGATTGTTGGCGAATTGAGCGTCGTGTAGGGAATTACCTTGCCTCGTGCATTTTTCTACACCTCATCCTCACTTCGCTGTGGAGGAGTTCGGCTCAATATAAATGAAATCCCAGTTGAGATAATTAATTTTGAAGGAATTTCATTAATTAAGCTTTTCGCCGACAATTTATGAGACTATGATGGAGCTTTCAAAAGCCATTTTGCTCTTGGGCGAAAGCAAACGAGCGAGACAAGCAGATGAGCATCAGCATGACTATTCATCTCGCTCACTCGCTGTATTTTCTGTCGGCGATTCGCGAGCAACTTCAGTCGATTCTCGGGAGGCTTGAGATAGTGTGCTGAATCAATCAATGAAATCCTATTTTCCGCCTTGTTTTGGGTGATTTTTAGTGAATTCACACAAGAATACCACCTCGATAGCACGCGAATATGATACACATATAGTTTATAAGGTGATTCCATTGAGTCGGTGAGCAGCATTTGCTCTGGTTTGCAGTGAAAATCCGGAGGCTTTGTGTTCTTGTTCTCCCTCTTCGTATTGATTTCCTTTATGGCTCGCTGTGGACAATCAACAGTGAATATTTACCGTGACCGCCTCATGTGTGCATCCACAGTGACCCGGTGGTGTCCTTTTTGCGGCATTTCACCCCATTTTCACCGCCCGAGGGAGTGCTAATTCCGGAAAAATGCCGATCTCAGAGATTTTTCTTCATGTCGCCATTGCGTTTGCGTTGTGTTGAATCTGTGTCTCTCTCGCCCTCTCTCGCACATTCGCTCAATTGTGCCTGCCATTGGGCTATCTGTCGCACTCGCACAGCCGGGCGGTGCGTCGCCCTGTCCCGCTCGCGCATCGCCCATTGCAGGAATAATATCGAATTTGGTAAATGAACGAATTACACACTGAACCAATTAGCAGCGCGGCTATTAAAACTGTGGGGATTTGACGTGGTGTGCAACCCTCGATGGGGTTTTCGTCTGACGAACCACCCAACTGCTGTGGCAGTCATTAATTATCAAAATGATCTTTTTCACTCCTGCAATCGCAATTAATCTGAGTGTCAATTTAAATTTCGGCTCCAGGACGCGCGCGTGACTTGGAGTCCCTCTCGCGGCGTGAGGACGACCGAGAGAGGGAGAGAGAGAGATGGATGACTCGTGAGGCCCCACAAAAATTGTAGGGGCCGAAAAAATGTTTGATTGAAAAAACCCTCACGAATTGAAACAATTCGTTCATTTCGGGATGTATCCAATTATTCAGCAAGCACCCATTGAATTGAATGAAATGCAAGCAAAATATGTGGAGTGGCGAGAAGAGAATCTGGGGATGTGGGGACAACGCAGGCTTATTTGCAAATAAAATTGAATTATACAGAATAGCGGTGGAGAGAAGATGAGAATGGCTCTTCCCCATTGCCACACAAAATCAATATTGTGACCCGGAGAATTGTGGTTGGGATGTGCGGATAAAAATTCTTCCACAAGCTTTATTAAAAAGTTTTTGGGCTTTTTTGCGCCCCTGCCCAAGTTTAGATATTCGCCAGAGAGCCTCTGAAAGCGAGAGAGATTGCCAGAATGGCGAAATGCTCCCGAATAGGGCATAAGTTTCACTGGGGTCTGAATAAATATGCACACAGCATCACTGCCGGCACGTAGAAAAATGAGAGAAATTTACCGCGTATTCATACTGTAAACATCTGTCGGAGTTTTATTATAAATCAATAAAAAAAATCGTATAATAATTTAGTAAAACTGTTCCAAATCATCTCGGAACATTTTTTCGGTTCATAAGGAGAATAGAATCGTGTTTAAAAGGATGCTTAAATTAAATTTGATGATAATTGTAGTGCCACACATGATGAAAATGTCCTGAAAGTCTCTTGCAAATGCAGACAATTTAAGTTGTGATCACTTTTGCATAATTTTTCGTATATATTTGTGGTCACATTTCCTATAATTATGCGTCTTTATATTTCCTAAAGTGTTGGTATTCTAAGCTTCAACCAAAGGGGGAGATAATATGCCTTAAATCTGTACATCACTTACTTAGGAGAGCATAACACCTCATTGCGAGACAAAGCCTTCTCCATTAAAGGATATATCTAGACAATTTTTTGTTTTACGGTAGCAGATTGTCAGCTTGCCAACCAACCATAAGTGGTTCTAACGCCCACCTTTATATACACAGGAACAGAGCGCAAGACAATTTCAGTGAAGCGTATGTTTCAGCTGGAAAATTCAACAGCAACCGCTTGAGCTGCTCTAATTTGCCATTGAAAGACTTAATTTTTGCAGTCTGCTGTGTTCGAATATTTGTAGTCGGTGGGATTCAAACACACGACTGTAACATCAAGAGTCAAACGTGTTGACCATTGAACACTTCCAGACCCATTAATTTGTAGTCAGTTTCCACATTTATTCCTAAATGAAAATGAATATCTTGAGTTTCTATCCTATATTTTTGTAAGAATCCGTTTGAAACCGCGTTTTTGGGTATTTTTTCCGAACATAACCTAAAAATATTGTTAAAATATCTTTAAAAATTCCTTTTGAAAGCTTTCTAGATCACAGTACAGATCAGTACACCACTTCAGACTATATTATCTCCTCCTTGGCTTCGACAGAAACTAAATTCAATAAGGATAATCAATTCCTCTATCGCTTTATGAATAGTTTTTCCACATGCCGCTGCATTAACACTGCAAACCAATATCCTTAATGCTGATAATAAGAGTTCAATAGTGCTTATTATCATGCAAAAGTTATGGATTTGACTAATGGAAAAGTCACCAACAACTTTCTTATGATATACAGGAATTCTCATAGCGCCATCGTTAATTCACTCACCACACATAAACAGCACACAAATCTTGCTGCATAGCATTTAGTGGAGTTTGTGAAGAGGAAATAGTGGAGAGAGAGATCAGTGGAGTGTCTGAGGAGAGAAGCACATCGTAAAATGAGAGCTATCGGTGTGATTTTTATTGCACGCATTTTTATTGTGTTGATAGTTGCTAATAGTGTGATTTCCACATCAATTCCAACAACAACGGACACCACACTCACTGATGACGAGGTGGAAACAACAACAATCATTCCAACACACACCACAGACGATGATGATGTTTTTGGTAAATATTTAAAGTGTGTGTGGTCACAAGAAAAAAAGATGTAATTTATCGCGCGCGCGGGAAGATTGAGGAAAAGTTTTCATCAACTTTTTCCCTCGCGCAAAAACTGCGCGCGGAGATACATAAAAATTTCCTTATCGCACATGGGCAAGTCCGTGTGTACATATTGGCCTGTGCGCACTCAAGAAGCCAACAAACACATGTGGAGGAATTTCGTTTTCTATGTAAATGATATTTCGGAGTGGATAAAATAAGACAATACATATGGAGTGGATGATTCACATGCTTTCCACTCTCTTGCAACTCTTTTCGCCCGACAATCGCCAAAGTGAGGGTTTTTCACAAGACTATTAATCTAATGGTGTTGAGAGTTGAGATCCTCAACCACTCTTTATGCGTCCACCACAGTGAGAGAATTTGATGCCATTCACACTGTGTAAGAGGTTGATTTTGGATGGATGGAGAAATTAATGAGGGTATTTCTGTTAATTGTCCAGTTCCAAGCAAACCACTCAATTTGACGGTGCTGGAGGTCACTTCGACGACGATAAAATTGTCCTGGCGTATTCCGGAGCACACAAATGGCGCCATTACGGGCTACCAGGTCTACTATGAGCACTCCAATCAGACATTCTCAGGCCCAATCTTGAGGGTGGACTCCTCCACGAGTTCCTACATACAATATATTCTGCCCAATTTGAGTAAGTTCACCGTGTGTTCACCGGCCAATCTCAACTCTCTGTCGCTTCTGTTTTGGGCGGGGTGGCAAGAGTTGGTGGTGGGATTGCTTAGTCGCAGATGAAACTGAAAATGTTAATCAAATCAATTTCCAGAGCCATTCACGGAGTATAAAATATATGTTCAGGCACTAACATGGAAGCACATAGGAAATAGATCGGATATTGTGACGCAGAGAACGGATATTAGTGGACCCAGTCCACCGGAAGTTGTGAATCTCACGTGTCTGGCACAAGACGTGATATCTTTCCACTGGAAGCGACCACTGGAGTACCATCATTCAATTGATTGGTACATCATTAGCTACAGGGCGGAGGATGATCCTGATTTTCAGGAGTTCTCCATCAATTCAACGGCAAAAATAACTGAATCATCGGTAGGTTTTTCGCTCTCAAATCACTGCGGTGAATTCCACCGTAGAAAGAACAGAGTTAAAAGTTGACCACTAATTGAATTACAACACAATCCTCAACTCATATGTGTCCATTTGTCGCTCTTTTCTTTCTTTTCTTTCGCAGATGAAGCTGCCAAATTTACCCACAAACACAGTCTATGAGATCAAAGTGCGAGCTGCCTCTGTGAGTGCAATAAATCCAAGAAACATCATTCCAGGAGCATTTTCCGATCCCAAAAGGGTGAGTTTAAAACCCCAAAGAGATTGTCTCATGTTTCTTGCATGAATTCACCCACTGATTTCATTTATCTCTCTCTCTCTCTCACCCCCGCGAACAGATCCACTTGCAACCGGGCTGCGAGAAAATGCAACCACTGCCGAGACAAGTTGCCAACAATTACAATTTCGTTATCACAATTGTAATAGTTTTTTGCTGCTTCATATTCTTTCTGAGTGTCGTTGCTCTCGTGCTGTGGAGGTAAATTCACTATTTACACATTTAACATTGGCCATAGAGCATATCTAAATGGCATTCTTGTGTAGTATTAACAAGAGGAGAGGCAGAAAAATATGTATGTAGAGAATGTTATATTCCTAGAGTGCGCGACATCGAGGGTAGCCATGGGAAAAGCTCGTAATTTATAGCAATTTCAAACACAGTGTTGTAATTTATTAGAATCGCAGCCATGTCCAATTACTTTCTCACTTATCAGTTAACTGGAATTCTTATATCGCTCAAATATTTTGGCAGTTTTCTGTGCTTGGAGAACAGCAATGTAATTTGTAATCACTCAACAACCTTAACTTCGTCAAAATCGACTAAAAAGTGGGCAGAAAGGCGTATTAAGAAGGGATTTGATGAATATGCGTGCTTTGTCCGTCCGTCTGTCCGTAGTTCAAGATATTGATATGTAGTTTCAGAGCTGATTCATGAGCGGATTGGATTGTCTTCCATTGACAAGTATTGTTTTTACGGTGGCAGATTGTCAGTTTGTCGACCAACCATAAGTGATTCTAAACCTCATCTTATATACAGGGACAGAGCGCAAGACAATTCCAGTGAAGTGTATGTTTCAGCTGGAACATTCAACAGCAACGACCATATGAGCGCTGCTTTTTGCCATAGAAAGACTTTTTTGCACTCTGTTGTGTTCAAATTTGTGCAATCGGTGGGATTTGAACTCATGACTGTCGCATTGGGAGTCAAGCGCGTTGACCAACCACCCATAATTTTGACTTTGAACACCGCTTGGGGCGCTAATATCGCAAAAACGGTTTTCTAAAATTTAAAGCGATATAACTTGAAGACAAGGCGATGCATTTTCTTTAAATTTTAGTAAATTGTAGCAGAGATCAAGTCCTTTCCAACGAATCATTAATTATGAGGATTGATATTATAGGAGCAGAGATATAGGGGGTTAAAGTTTACACCTTTACCGACCCTTATCTCCACTGTTTATCGACCGATTTCAATCATCTCTTCACTAAAAGACATGTCTCGACGTCCTTTAGTAGGCTACATCCACAATTACCGCCATATTGATTTAAGTTTGAATGTCTGCATCTCGGCAATTAGATAGAATTAGTTAGAATTCTGCCGAATTCACGGTTCACGGGGACGAACAGGCTTTTGCCTCAAATCGAGTTTGCCATACTTCCAGCTCTCGTCTCCGTGAGCGAAGCAACGCGTTGAACTCACTATTTTTTCATTAAAAAGTAGGTATTTTTGAATGGTTCATGCATTCTCTGCTTCCCTCAATTAATTGCACTGCACTTTATTGTAAAATCTAATGAGGCGGAGTAATTGAAAATTCCACGAAGCATTAAACTTTTTGATATTACAAGAAGAACCGAAAATTAAATTGAGCGCATGTGTAGTTTTTGTTGTATTTTCTCCCAACTGCAATCTTTCAATTTATCATTATTTGAATTGTTGAGGGAAAATTAATCTGTCTGCTGGTTGTTTATCGTTATGTTATATGGGTAAAAAAAAGAAGAAGGAACACTTATCAGACTTGCGATAAGATACACAAACTAATTTAATTTTGTTCCGTCTTTGTCGCTCTCGACAGGCTTTCTTTTGGGGCTTTTTTTGGGAACATTTAAAGCATAAATGTGCTTAACTATGGTTGTCATGTCTAATTAGTTTGCTACGTGGTGACCAATGGAGTGTGTTGAATTAAAATTTTGCTGTTTCCAAGCATTAAAACGACAATCGCGCGCGCGACAGAGAGAAAACTTTTGTGACATCGCGTGGCGGGTGTGAAAACTTTCCTTTTTGCCAATAGGGAATGCCAATAGAGTGTGAGAAGACAGAAAGAGGAGAAAAAGTTACAATTTACGCAATAAAGTATTTGTCCAATGATTTCTTTTCACCCGTCGCACTCGTGGGATAAAATGCGTAAATAATGTCAAGACGAAAGAGTGTTGAAATAACAAATTGGTTTACGTAAGTGGAAGGACGCGCGATTCCCAGGCTTTTGGGGATGAGGAGGCGAAGGAGTAGAAAACAGAAGGAGAGATGCTTGCCATTGGGAGATGCCTAATGTGCTGCCCTGCGTACTAATCCACTTTAAAACAATCAGGATTACTCGTTTTAGAAAATGCTTCCACGCCGCATACTACTATCTGGATGATCCTCCATGTCAGGGACAGACGGCGCTTTTAATCGACTGGGAGGCGCCGGTTGAGGTGGGTGGCGAGGTGAGGACTGTGGTGCCGGTGAATGAGTTTGCCAAGCATGTGGCGGAGTTGCACGCTGACGGAGACATTGGATTCAGCAAGGAGTATGAGTCGATTCAGAATGAATCGATAATGGACGACTTTCCATCTGAACATTCACAGCATCCGGAGAATAAAGGGAAAAATCGCTACTTAAATATTATAGCCTGTAAGTGGGTTCTATTCACTCCCCCCAGAACTTGCACACTCTATCATCCAAATCCCTCCATCTTGATGGAACCTTCCTGTAAATTTCACTTTATTGTTTTCCCTCGAACTTTTCTCTGCACGGAACTAATTTTCCCTCTTTCTCTCTGCTCCGAGTCTTCATGACTCGCCCTGCGTCTTGTGTTTTTCTTTTTTTTTCTTCCCTGAGACAATTGACTTGCGAGGGAGGGAAAAAGTTGCCGCATTGTGTGTGTGTGTGTATTTCTTTCTGACTTATGATGTGTGTCGCATTTCAGATGACCACAGTCGGGTCCATTTGCACCCGACGCCGGGACAAAAGAAGTCGATCGATTATATCAATGCGAACTTCATAGATGGCTACCACAAATCAAGGGCTTTCATCGGCACCCAGGGGCCATTGCCTGGTACATTCGATTGCTTCTGGCGAATGATATGGGAACAAAGAGTAGCTATTATAGTTATGATAACAAATTTAGTGGAGCGTGGTAGACGCAAATGTGATATGTATTGGCCAAAGGATGGAACAGAGACGTATGGCGTGATACAAGTGAAGCTACTTCAAGAGGACGTCATGGCGACATACACTGTTAGGACATTTCAAATTAAGCATCTAAAAGTGAGTATGAGATTCTCATCTCTCTCTCTATCCCTTCCGTCCTTTTTTTATTATCCCTTCTGAGCTGGACGAAGCCCGGCTCTGTCTGTAATCGCGCAAACAATCGAATATAGCAAATTCGACTAAAATGACAACAGGGAGAGCAAATATGACGAAATCTGTAGAAAAAAAGGGGGGTCAACTTTTTTGGTTTCCGTCCGTTGGTTAAACGGTAAAAGATATCGAAGTGTGGTTCTCACTGACAGACTTTGGTGATGTGAAATCCATCCCCTCATCCCTCTGTCCGCCATTTTGAATACATCTAAAACACACTTTCCTCATTTATTCAGCCCCTATAGCATGGATTGGGCCCAAATTCTAGTATGTTATAACTGGCTTCAAGACCTTTCCGACGAACCAGCACTTAAGGACCTATGTCGTTCCAGACTTTAGATAAAAGGGCTCAAATTTTAAACTTTAAATAACCATAACTCCGGTTCTAATTATTCGATTTGAATAATTTAAAGCTCATTAGAAAGATATCGTAAAATGCAATCTCTCACTTGAACATAATAACTTGATACAACTACCTCTTGGGGCGCTGAAGTCGAAAAAACGATTTTCAAAACTTTAAAATCAGCTATCTTGAAAACTAGACTGTGTATTTTCTTTAAATTTTAGTATAGTGTAGTACAGGCCAGGACGTCTCTAAAAATAGGTTATAACCTTTTATTGAAATAATAGAACCGAAGTTATTAATGTTTAAAGTTTTGATTTAGAATGTATTATAACTTCGGTTCAATTGATCTCATTTTAAAAATTTGAGGCTCATTGGAAAGTTTTAGCAAAAATCTACAACTTTTTAGAGCAATAGAAGATTGTCTGACCATTACTAGAGGCGCTGTTGTCAATAATAAAATTTCCAAAATTTTTGTTTCAAAGTCAAGCTATTCTGAAAGAAATTTTTGGATACTTTGATAGTCCAAATGGAGACAATGCCATAAAACTCGAGTTGTGGAGGTTTGAAATGTTTGGTGTAAAATCGTGTTGGTCACATTTCGAGTTAAGTTACCCATAAGCTATCCTTGGCGTTCGCTTATCACGTTCTTCTTCTCTTCTATCCCCTCTTAAGCAGTTGAAGCGAAAAAAGCAGGGATCCATTGAGAAAATTGTCTATCAGTACCACTACACGAATTGGCCTGACCACGGGACGCCCGATCATCCGCTGCCGGTGCTGAATTTCGTGAAGAAGTCCTCAGCGGCGAATCCACAAGACGCCGGCCCCATTGTTGTGCACTGCAGCGCTGGTGTGGGCAGAACCGGCACATACATTGTCCTCGATGCGATGCTGCGGCAAATTGAGCACAAAGGTGTGCTCAATGTGTTCAGCTTCTTGCGACACATTCGTGGACAGAGAAACTTCCTCGTGCAGACGGAGGAGCAGTACATTTTCATTCATGACGCCCTCGTGGAGGCCATTATGAGCGGTGAGACGAACATCAGACCCGACCAACTCATGGAGCAACTCAATGATTACAATTATCAGGCGTCGCAATTTAAGGTGAGTCTGCACTTTAATGCGCACTTTTTTTTTATTCTGATTTCCCAGATATGAAGTTAATGTCCCTATTCGACCGATAAAACTCTATTTAATGTTAATAACAATCGGTGCGTGAGTGATCGTTATTTGGCCGCAGCAAATAATTCTCCTTTATGAGCATCATTTTCTATAAATGTACACGATTTCTTCCTTACAACTTCTCACTCAGCGCATAGCGTCTAATTGTACACACACACGAGAACTCTGTTCTTCGCTCTTGAATTGAATTACTGACCTAATTCATCGGTGGTTTGTGTTTAAATGCAGAATAGTTTATGAATGGAGAGAGAGAGGGAATAGAAGTGATGTTAAAGCAGCAAGTTTAGCACATTTAATGCAGTAACACAGATTTTGAATGAGCTAGACGAGAATGCAATGCACTGCTGTGATCAAAACTGTTGCAAACTCATGAATGTTGAGAGCATAAAGGGCTTCACATAATGTATATAAAGTAAATTAAAGTTCAATTTAAGATTTATCAGATTTATTAGTATATAATTGAGTGCACTGAATACAATATTTTGAAATTCAATAAGGCAATTACATTGTCAAGGTCTATGGAATGAGAGGAGCAAAATGGGGTGGAATGAATACTTTTTCATGGAAATTGAAGCGAAAAAGAGGAAAATCACTTGACGATTTTTGACAAATATTTAAATATTGATTTTTACTTGTTAAAATTGATTCTTTCCTACAAAATATTGAAATAAATCAAATTGAAATTGAATATTAGATTATTTTCTCCATATATGGCCGCCAGAGGGCAACACAGTTGGCGTGGGGGACGCTAATAATATTGCATTTTTCTCTTAATTTTCTCTCATTTCTTACGCATTATCACACTTTTTGACTTTCTGGCGTGATCCTGGCCAGGAGAGAAGTAAATTTCAGCGTGAAAATTAAGCTTTTCGTGCAGAAAAAGCTCGGATTCATCATCAGTTGATCAAGTTTTATAGACATGTAGAAGTTCCGAATGTATTTCCCAAAGACAAGTTTGGGTTTGTGGTTTAACTTGTGATTTATAGTGGTTGACATATTATTTGGAAGCGTTTGAACTCTCCACTATGCTAAAGATTATGAATTTTTCCAATTTCAGTGTATAAAATAGTCTTTTCCGATATTTATTTGCCACTAAATTTTGCTCAAAGTTAGTTACATAACCTAGAAAAGGAATGTGATTTTATTGAAGAAAAAAATAGTATAAAAAATTTGAAAGTGACTCTTAAACGCTTAATTATTGCAACTATTCAAGCATTTCCGCTTCTAAACACTTTAAAAAGAAATTATTAAATAAAATGATTGAAAATTGCATGGAATATTCACAATTTAAACAAAGTTATTTGTCTGAAGTCGCATGTGATTTTCTCCTTGGAAGTAAATCTTCTTAAAGAGTAGATTTAAAGTAGGTTTCTATTTTTGTTGAAATTCAATGTTTGTGAAAATAAAGCTTTTCTTCTGAGAAATTGCCTTATTGTCTTGTCTTTAATATTATTGTTAAGCAATATATATTGTTGAATTAAATTTTGCCTCTTCAGCACATCTCTTTTGTTGTGTGATTGTGGAAAAGGGAGTAAATTCAAATTGCAAACAGCACACATTTGCGCATTTCATCTGTATTTTCACATATGTGAGGAGTGAATTGATAAAGTACCTGTGCAACAAGATAGTTCTTTACATTATATAATGGCTAATATAATGCATTGAAAATAAGTGTAACATGAACATAAAGGGGAATTTTCAATGATAATGTATTATCCTAGAGTGGTTTACAAAAGGGGATGATTTAATTCATTCAAAGAGCGTTGCTTTAATAATGCGCTTGAAAAATATAATTCGCATTATAATATCCCGAAGCACACAATGGACCTTCTGAGTGGGAATGGGGACGGATTTTCTCCAATTACAAAGTCACTCTTTCTCTCTCTGTCTAGAGTAATCTTTTTAAGGTCTTTCTGCCTTGCATCTGACTTAATCTGAATAGAGAGAAACAATTAAAGACTGTGAAAGCTGTGAAATATCTTCCCTTTTCAGCTGCCATTCAAATATTTACCCTAACAATCTTCCTGACTTTGTGTCCTTCTTGCAGTTAATAACGTCCTTCCAGCCGAAAGATGTGAATATTGCATCCGCCATCAAGGCGGCCAACGGCGGAAAGAACAGGAGTGGATTGCTGCCGCTGGAGGGCAGTCGTGTGCACTTGACGCCGAAGCCGGGAGTCGATGGGAGTGACTACATTAATGCTACGTGGTTCCACGGATTCCGGCGGCTACGTGACTTCATCGTGACACAGCATCCGCTCACGTCAACCATTCGGGACTTCTGGCAAATGATCTGGGATCACAACGCACAAACGATAGTATTACTCTCGTCAATAGATGATACAGTAAGTGTTAATTTGCATAGCAGAGTGATGTCTTCCTTTGTCATTCCCTCAAGTGAATTAATGCTCCTTTTGCCAATTAATTGAATTGAACACAATTTGTACGTCAAATCGAGCGCTGAACAAATGCAAGTTGACTATTAATTCGAAATAGTCGCTTCTTCAGACAGAATTTATCACGTGTTTGACATTCTGACGCTGAAACAGAGAGGAAAAATGAATTATTCGTCGCTAAAGTTCAAATCGACGGGTGCCTCGATAACTATCAAAAGTAAGAGCGAGTTGAAAATTTAGCGCAGATAAAGCTGCGAAATTTGCCAAATTTACTTCAAAACGCCTTCAAATCGTCCGTTAAAGTGCAAATATTGCTCTGTATTTATTATTTTGTAAATATTTCAGTTGATTTTATTGGTATTTATTGAAATTTTTGCCTAAAATATGGCAAAATTCATAGAAACACTGAAAAGATGATTTTGAATGGTTTTCGAGTCGATTTTATCCCAAGAAAAATTTTAAAATCAATTTTTTATACTTAAAGTTTTTCTTTAAAGTTTTCAAGTGAAAAGATGTAAAAGATATGAGAAATATTCATTCAAATTCTAAAAAACATTTTAGGACAATTCTGATTATCTAAAATTATTTTCTAAAAGGTGTTTTATGCGTTTGACTGCAATTTCTGAGATATTTTTCTTAGAAAAATTGTGCAGCGTAATGATTATTCGTAAAACATGACAATTTTCTCCATTTGTGCTTTTTAAATAAATAAGATTTTTTTTACTATTACCAGTTTTCGATTCAATCGTTAACGAAATTAATATTTCGTCTATTCATTGGCAAAATAAATTATTTTGCTAATAACAAAATACTCTTGATGAATACAAAAGCTGCATAACTAATTGCACTACTAATTTCAGGATCAGTTTTCATCAACACTAATGAATTCACTGGTTGTTTTTTGCTTTAAACATAAAAATCAGGAAATTCATTTCGCGATTGTCCCGGTTTTAAAGCCCAGTGAAATTGTTTTTCATCGACAAATAATAAACTATCATTGAATTATTGAATACTTTTTTGCCCAGTGCATTTTGTGAAACTGCATGAAAAGTCCGAGTTGTGCATATCAGAGACAATTTGATAACATATTTTATGTGGCAGCAATGAATTTGGGCTCTTCTCGTGCCAAATGCCCAGGAGTTGAGTAATTGCACGTTCTCCAAAATGCTCATTCACTATGTGCATACATAGCGGATATCAGAGTGGGTTTGTGGTAAATTTTAAACGCCATTGTTAAAGTTTCATGATATTCAGTTTCTGTTTTATATCTCAAATTTGTCTACCGGCGCTCGCAGGCATCAAACCATTCTCTTTGAGAGTTGAAGCAAAGTGTAGCTGAAATTGTATTACAAGAAGACCGGAAAGGGAAAGAGCGCTTTGTGATTTAAGTAATATTAAGCAGGATATTAAGTGTGCATTAGCTTTAATCAATGGGCAAAAACTTTACATTTTTCGAACAGTAATTTTGTGTACAAACTTTAAAGAACACATTTTTACTTCTTCAAGAGTCTCTCGAAGCTTTCTTGATACGTTATACCTGAATTAAGAGTCGTTGCAACTTTATTTTCATATCATTCTAAATAAGCTGTCAAAAATATGAATTCATAAAACTGCGTTGCAAGATTGTGATTTATAACATTTACGAAAGCGGGGAATTTATTTTCTACGAGATATGAAACGATTTAAACATTGACACTTGAAGTCAATTCATATTTCGTCGCGGAAAAGCAAGAAAAGCCAGAAAATTCACAAGAAAACCGAGGAAATAGACAGTAATGATGTTTATAGGTTGATTAGAATAGATTGATTGAATTTATCTGTCAATTTATGCACTTTTCAGTGCGTCAAATTGAGGTTATGTGTTTCTGGGCATCATTTCCAAGGAAACTAATTGGTTTTCCAAATCATTTGTAGCTTTTTGCGTTAAAAATAAACTTCGGTAATCGCCGAAAAACCCTGGAAGTTCCTTGAAATCAGTTTGTGAGGAATACTGAAAAATACGATTCACTAACACTGAAGAACATTTCCTTACGTTAACGTGGAAAAAGATGAGCAGAAACTGGGTGAAAGTTAGAGTATTCTACCATATAAAAGTCTCTTTAAATGACAGCTCAAAAGTAGCCGGAAAGAAATGGCATTTTGACAGCAGAAATTCATATTAAATAAACTCCTAACTTCGCCTTGCATCTCCATTTCATTCGTCTTCCATTCGTACTTTACACTAGCGCCGTCTGGCGGTCGCTAATATAAACTATGAAAAGCGTAAAGTTGCAACCTGGATTCGTAAATTTTACGAAATCTGTAAAATTGCAACGACTCCTTAGTCACAAAAAGTTGTTTATTTTGCAAATGATGCCAAATGAACAATTTTAGTATTTATTAAAGCAATTCCAGAGAAAATGCGAAGGATAGAATAGAATGTTTAATATTATTCTAGGCACAAATGGTGAAGCGTAAATTCAGTTGTTTGAGTTTTCAGCGCAAAAATGCTGAACGAGAGAAATAGATTTTATGAGGGGTTTATTTTTCGCAATATCTGTGCCAGTCAATGTTGCGCGAAAAAAGCTATTTTCAGACAGCTTCAACGTTAATTAATTTATGAGAATTCTTCCCTGTTGTATGATCCAATATTCAGAACAATTCAAATCACTTCAGATGATTGACTTCTCTGTGGAAACGTTTTATACTGGGTGAATGAAAAAGTGCATCAGAAATATCAATCTAAATTTGCAGAAATAGCATGAAATATATTTCTTTCTTTTTTTCTTGTGTATTTTGCAGAATTTTCCACAATTTTGGCCCAATGACGATGATTCAATTGAAACTGATAGTTATCGTATAAAATTCCTGTCGGAGCACAATTGCAACGATTATATTAATCGTGAATTTGTAATGCAGTCCATACAAGATGATTATGAGCTCAACACCAAAATGCTCCACTGTCCCACGTGGCCGGACCTGATGACTCCCGCTGGCATTTTCGATTTCATCGTCAAAGTGCACGAGAGAGGCTCGGAGTACAGAAATGGGCCGATTGTTGTTGTAGATAGGTAAATTGATAAAATTTTAATCATAATGTGTGCAGAGCAGCAATATTATATAGCTGAGATTTACATCACAACTAATATCTGTAATCACGCAAAAAATCGAACCTCGCAAAATCCACTCAGGTAACCCTAAAATGACGAAAATATGGGGGGGGGGTCACTTTTTTCCGTGTCTTTCGTTCCGTCGTGACAAACGGGCTTGTGGGGCCGAAACGGTAAGAGATATCGACATGTGCTTTGCGGCAAAGGTATGCCGTGGTAATGAAGATTTTTTTTATCAAATCCAACCTTCCACCCCTCTGTCCGCCATTTTGAATACCCTAATAATACACTTTCCTCAATTGTTCAGCCTCTATGGCATAAATCGGGCTCAAATTCTGGTATGTTATAACTGACCTCAAGATCTCGCCAACAAGTTGTTACTTTTGGGGTCATATTCATTAGGGGCGGAGATATGAAAGGTCAAAGTTCACAC
Organism: Phlebotomus argentipes; assembly: GCF_947086385.1. Classification (NCBI taxonomy): domain Eukaryota; kingdom Metazoa; phylum Arthropoda; class Insecta; order Diptera; family Psychodidae; genus Phlebotomus; species Phlebotomus argentipes. The sequence continues at coordinate 7,745,942 of NW_026776174.1, forward strand.
CTTTACCGGCCTGTATCTCCGTTGTTTATCAACCAATTTCGATAATCTCTTCACCAAAAGACGTGTCTCGACGTCCTTAAGTAGGCTGCACTCGCAAAGAGTCTGTGACGTCATAACAAAAGCCGCCATTTTGAAAAACCTTTCAACGCCTGTATCTCGGCAAATCTGTTGTGTATTTTGATGAGATTTTAGTATGTTGTTGTCCAGGTCAGGACGTCTCTAAAAACAGGTTTTAGCTTTTTTATGGATGCAACAGAACCGGAGTTATGATGGTTTAAAGTTTTATTTTAAATACACTTTTACGTTGGTTCTATTTACCCGATTTTAATGGTTTTGGGCTCGTTGGAAAGGTTTTGCCAAACTCTACGACTATATAGAACAACAGAAGTTCATCAGACCACTGCCAGAGGCGCTTATTTGAGATGACTTCTTAAGTATTTTGATAGTCCAGATTGAGACGTTTCCAAAATGGGATCAAAGACTTTTCTGTCGAAGCCATAGAACCAGAGTTATAACTGTTTGAATTTCAGGAGTTGGATTTTCCTAGATTTCCATACTTTCTTTCCTTCTAACTAAATCGAGTTGGCACACTCGCGGCTTGTGCTTATCTGGATTTTTTGATAATTTGATGAATCATTGGACAGATACGGCGGAGCACAGGCGGCAATATTCTGCATTGTGACCTCACTGGCGATGCAGCTGGAGTACGATTCCACGGCGAACATCTACACATATGCCAAATTGTACCACAACAAGAGACCAGGGATTTGGACGACGGCGGAGGAGGTGAAGCAGATCTATCGGATATTGACGTATCTGCCCAGTGATTTGCAATTATTAAAATGCACAGCATTGCGAACGGAGTTTGAGGAAGTGACAACGGCCACGCCGGATTTGTACAGTAAAATATGCAGCAATGGAAATATCAGCTCAGCACTGCACACATCCAATTCCCTGACAAACACCAATGTCACATCTGTTCCCGCGTCCAATGGCAATGTTGCCAAGCCTGAAATTATAGAGGACTCTGAGGAAATGATCATACCAAATAATGATGATGACAAAGCGGATGTTTAAAACATTGGAAGGTGGAAAGTAAAATAAAAAAAAGCGCGTGGGGAAATTCAACAGAGCGCGAGCAAACAGAGGTAAAAACAATTATTCACCCTTAGGGTGTAAATATATAAATATGAATAAACTATTGTAATTAAACATGAATGTAATTTAGATGAGAAGAAAAGTATATAGTTAAAAAATACTCTACTTTGCAAGACTGGATTTTATACAATTTTTTATATTAAAAAAGGAATTTATAATATAATTTGTCGAATTATCACAGTTTTAAAGCAGAAAAAAACTTCTCTGAGTTGTATAAAAAGGGCCAATTTGCATTTCTAAAACATCCTCTCAAACACAAGCATTTCACACACACTTTTGCATCACAATGAAAAGTCAAGCAACACTTCAGCAAGAAAAAAAATTCACTTCATCACCTTTTTCTTTCACCTCCGGCCAAATGAGGAGGAAAAATTCCGCCATAGTCATTCCAAATGAGAAAAAAGAGAAACTTTTCTAATTTCCATTTTTTCATGGTTAATTTGCCTACCTTGAAAACACACACACAAACCCATGGAAAATATGAATCAAAACGAAGAAACTGTGATAATTTGATCCTTCCCAGTGTAAGTGTAAGAAGGAAGAAGATGAGAAAAAAATTGAGAAATGATAAAAAAAAACATTAGACAAACAAAATATTTTCATTTATTACATGAATATATAATATAAATGTGATTACATAATTAGATATTAAGTACAATGAAGTATATTTTTAATTTATTTAAGTGCAAAAAAAGAACGTGTAAATTTTGAAAAGAGAAATGATTAGAGAGAAAGTAGTTTGATAGAAATCCAAAGTAAATTGTAACAGTGTAGCATAGAAGGATGAGAATAAATAGTGTTTTACTATTCATCAAGATATTAAAGTGGGGATTGACAATTAGAGAGCATAAAGAAGAATTGTTGATAAAAAAAAATATTCTAGTTGAACACAAACATAAAAAGATGAAGATGTAGATTTGAGAATAAAAGGCGCAAAAAAAACCACAAGCAGAAATCGGTTTAGAGAGAGAGAAAGAGAAAGAATTTATATTGGGTATATTTTCATTTGCGAAGAAGAAGATAATTTTCCCCCAGAATAGAAGAAAATGTGTGGCAAGAAATGAAGCTGTTTAGGAAGAATTCACAGTTTAAGTGTGTTATCTTTGTACGCTACTAAACTCCGAAGCGAGATGAATCACATAAATAATACATAACTTCACCATATAATATATAACCATTATAATATATACGTAAAAAGATTAATGTTGAAGAAGATATTGTAATTAACTGTGAAGACTTTTTTTTCTTATTTTACAAACTCTAGAGGAGGACAAAGGAGGGAAAAGTGCAGCCATTAACTCTTCACCAACAAACTACACAGCATTTAACCTGTGTTTTTCTTTTCATTCTAAATGTGGTGTTTGTGAGCGCCTGAATTTCTCTTTTTTTTTGGTTTTGTGAAACATTCATGAAATGCACACATTTTGTGCAGAAAAATGTAAATAAAGTGAGAGAATAAAAAGCGGAAAAGATGTGTTGAAAAATAACTCTGATTGCAAACATTTTCATAATCGTTGTGAATAAAAAAAAGTAATCAGATTCTGCATTTACAACTTCAACTGTTCTATAAATTCTACTTTACACACTTTTTTTTGCATTTCTCGATCTTCCATTGCTTTTATTTACTCTTAATCTAAGAGAATGTCTCAAATTTATACACAAAAATTCGTTCTTCTGTACTTTGAAATTATTGGAACAATTTCCAGTCAAACACAGCCCTTGTTATGCTCGCTAAAACAGTGTTTTGTGTTTTAAGCGATTCCATAATGTGTAAGAGAGGAAAAATTGTGAAATTTGTCAAAACTATGAATATTCAAGTTTATAATTAATAAATCCGTGATAAATATAATTTACTGAGAACATAATTCATGTTCATGCTTGAAAATTAGAGCCACAATTGCAGATTGATTCATCTTGGCAAGATATTCTTGGATATTCTGCACATTCCGATCAGAGGTTGTGTTAAAATAACACATTCAGGCGATACAAGATGGTTTAACCTGTGTCGTCAACGAATCGCCAAGCAAATGCGTGTGTTAAACCAATATAACACATTTTTAACATTTTGTGTGTGACTGAGAATTGCTCCATATATTTATTTCACCTTTGGGAAAACCTTTAATTGACAAAGTTTCATTCAGTGCGCACAGCATTCATTTGTGAAATGCAATAATTAATTTAGGATTATATTAAAATATCCAAGGGAAAAGTCACTTGCGATTTCAGACCATTAACTTTGTGATTAAATATTCTGAATTCATTAAATGTAATTGAATTTATTTAAATATTTAATCAAAAATATTCAATTTTTAATTATTTTGCAATTTTACAAGGGAAAATAATAATTTTTTAATGATTTAAAAATGAAAATTTATATTTAAAGATTGCTCAAAAATCAATCAGTGACTTTTTCCCCTTTGAAACTATCAGTTGAGAAATCATTAGGATGAACAATTAATCCTCGCTAAAAGTTTACATCCTGACAAAAAGAACGTTGAATGCCAAATTCTATGAAAAATATATTGAAATATATATTTTATCCTGCAAAACATAACAAGATTATACAAGAATTTTTAAGCATTTTCTTTTACAAAGCAATTTTTCTGTCACATTAAAATAAATCTGAACAGTTTTGCAAATCAGGAAAAAAAATCGTTGAGAAGAAAAAGACAGTAAGAAGAGAGAAATGTTAAAGGAAAGATAAGGTGAAAATTGATATTATGAGTGAATATTAAAAATAAAGAAAAAAAATAACCTTACTAGTCCGTTCAATATTTAAAAATTATCATTATTGGATAGTGAGTTTAAAGAAAAAAAGAGGAGTAATGAATTAAACTATAACTTACATTTAAAATGTGAAATGTAAAGAGAGAAAACACAATAAGAAATAAAGAGAAAAAAAATAAATGGAAGAAAAACTTAGAGCAAAAAAGGCAAAGCAGCGAATATTTTTAAGTTGAAAAAACCAGAAAGCCAGAAAGTGGATAAAATTGAGAGCAAATAATGTAATTGGAGAAAGAGAGAAGATTGGTAAGAAGTTAATTGAATAGAAAGAGAGAAAATGGTCGAGATGTAAGTGTAAAAATCTTATATTTTACGCAGAGGAAAAGCAACTGCGGACGCCGAGGAGAAGATGAAATTGTATTGAGAGCACAAGTGCATAAACGTGCAGTGTTACTTGTGTCGAGAGAGGCATCCCTATATAAAATATATAAAGCACTATACTTTGCTTTATTTATGAGTTTGAATTAGTTGCGTCTCAACCTCCTGTTCGCCTCCCTCTGTCTGCCTGTGTCTAGGAGCTCCTCAGAAGCAGCACACCCAGTGTTTGCTCAACACTGCAAAACTGTCCAGAGAAGAATTTTATAAATGAATCAAAGAAAAAACTGCATTTCATTCCCTGGCGCAACTTACAAACGAGAGAGAAAGAGAGAGACTAAAATAGGTAAATAAAATTATGAAATTTCATCGAAGAGGTAAAATGCAGCGAGGAGTTTAATTTGCGAAGATGGCAAAGGGAGCAAGGACATCACAAACTCCACAACTTGCTCCTGAGGAGTCGCCTTTGTGAAGGATGCCATGGAGAAAAGTTTGTTTTCTTCAGAAATTTTCCTTTCGTCCCTCATTGAATAACCATAAAAATTGTTCGAGAATAGAATGTTACACAAGAAAAAATAAAGAAATTGAATTCCATTTTATGTCATATACATAATGCTTCCTGAAACTTCCTTTCCCATCGACGAGTGGCTCTGAATTTGCATATCTTCACTGTGAATATGCAACATGTCGTGTGCCACACAGAGAGAAAAAAAAGAGCACAAGAAAGTTTCTGTGGAAACTTCGTGACTTGTTGCAGACAATTTGTCTAGTATGAAATTTTTCATGTAAATCTCTGGCGGTAATAAATAATTTAGTTCTTCTTCGCCAAAGTGATTCAATGGATTTAATTTATTATCACAAGATTGTTGCAATTGACTTGCTGTGTGATGATTTTTCTTCAGGTTTCACTGCTTTTCCACAAATTGCAGAGTTGCTAAGATTGATTTTGAATACCAAAACCACAAGGAAAGTCACGCGCGAATATTTGAATTTTTTCTCCACACATTGCCGCCAGAGGGCAGCAAATTAAGTTCTAAAGGCATGTTGGAGTCCCAATTGTATTTCCTCTTAATTTTAGGCGTTCAAATTCAGCTTGTGACTAATTTTGTGACTTTTGCTACTTAATTTTTATTCAATATTCCAAAAATATTTGAATATAATGAACTTTATTGAAAGGTTTTGCCAAGGATATTTATTTTTTCATTATTTTCCAATTTTACTTGGAAAATTGATATTTAAATATTGATTGAGACCATTAAGATTCCTCAAAAAGCCACTAGTGACTTTCCTCTTGGCCACAAAACATTTTGCATTTTTGCTTCATTGTGATGCATGACGATACAATTATTTCATGCATTTTCGATTTGATTCGCTTCATTGCTTCGAATAAAGTTCTGGATAAGATTTTAATACTTTAGTTCGTAGAAAATAGGTCATAATAATAGACTCGAAGAGGGAAATTGAGGGAGAAAAAATATATTCAAAAGGTAAAAAAAATCTACTCAGTAGGGAATTTTAGGTGTGAAAGATAGATTGAATGTTAAGGGAATATTTTGGATCAGTTTGGAGATCATTTATAGAGACTAAAAAAACGTGAAAAAGAATTTTACAGAAAAAAATTATAAATCTCTATTAATCAGAGAAATTAAGTGAAGATTTTGCAAGTAAAATGTATTTTGTGGGTTGTGAAAAGGAATTTGAAGTAATATTTAAGGACAACCTATTGATGCTGAATACGAATAAAGGACACTTTATGGTTTTTCCAGTTCCACACATGTTTTGAACGTTAAACCTTGCGTAAAACCGTAAATATTCGATAAAAGATTAAGTATTTAAGCAATGTTGTCTATATAACAACTAGGAAACAGATTTCTACCCTTTTCATGAACTGTTGGAGTCATCAGCTTTTCAACGATGCCTTACTTGACCCCCTAGATTCTCAGGTTCTCCTCCTGGAGCCTATTTTCCTCTATTTCCCCCCCACTTTGCCGCACTTATGTGCTCATATCTCGCCCAATTTTCCACGGATTTCCCCCAAATCAGGCTCAAATTATAGATATTGAAATTATCTACAACTTTGTCAAACATTGTGGGAATTTTAGATCCTTTCTTGTTGGTCAGAAATGATCTTTTGTGCGCCACTTGGTAAGAAATTCGCCTGTTTCTTGGCCACAATATGTTAAATATCTCCGAAACGAAAAAAAGTTTTATGTCAGATTATTTTTCTTGTGTGTAGAACACTTCTGGGGCAGCATTTCCCCAATGCATGCTAAAGCGATATTTCTTCTCCATCTGACTGAAATACAGGGTTTTTCCTCAACAAGGAATCTCATGAAAAGGACAGACAAAAGTGTGATTTTTGTTCCCTAGTGTAATTTGGTGTTTGTAAGTTTTTCAGTCGAGAAAACCGCCTTAATAAAATTTTAAAGACGTAAAATACTTGTTTTCTTTTTCGAGAACCACCGCGAAATCGTTGTATCGTCAAAATAGATCAATTAGGAATTAACAGAAAATAAATGCATCGCGATGCACTGAAAATGAACTGAAGATTTATGAAGTAGCATTGCAACCCCAATATTAACAACCCCTTAACAAACTGGAAACATTTCATCATTACATTTATACAGAAAATTGTCATAGAAAAGCAATTTTCAGTAAATTCATCATTTCTCTACTCGACTAATGCTTTCACCGAATTACAAATGTCGTTCGCACAACTTCGCAGAAGAGCCATAAATTGGAATATAGAGAGAAGGTGAGATTTTGGATAACCGATAAAATTTCTGGTGAGAAATTTTCAATAACTTTAATCACTTTAATCATGCAACTTTAATTAAATTTGCCCTCCCATTTTGGTGTGCACCCAAAATTAAATTGGCCCCTGTCACAATACAAAAGTGCCATCGCGCTCTAGATGGGAAATTACGGTTGAAAATAAAACTTGTGTGCTCGCATTTGATACACTCTTTCAGCTCTTTTTATCCTCGCAGTTTTGCATAGCTGTGAAATTATACATTACAACGAAATCGTATGTCATAAAATTAAATTAACTTCTCTCTCTCTCTGTGTCTGTGTGTTTGGGAATCTAATTTTGTATTGGAAACATTTTGGTTTCGTTGAATTTTCTATCACTTAAATCAACATTTAAAGGGAAATTCCAAATTTTATGCTCAAATGTGGTTTTTATTTCTCCTCTTCTTGCATTTTCTCTGCATTTAAAACTCTATAATGTACATTTATTCTCTCTTTTATGTGTTCCTTACAATTTTTCCATATACAAAGATTTCTTTCTTTTTTTCCTTCTTCATGCTGAATTGAGAATGGGAGACAAGCTTAACAAGTAACAATTCACATAATATAAATAAATACACTTTGGGAGAAGCCAGCAATAATTTGTGGTCTCATTAGCCAAGCAATAACTGAGGAGATTCAGAGGATTCTTTAATCATTTGTACAAAACATGTCTAAATTCTTCTCACAATTGGGTTTTTTTCTACACATTATTACAACATCAGATCAAAACTGGGTCATATTCAAGGGGGAATTTTTACGCGGAAATGCTTCGAAAATTATCCAGTATACATAAATCTACACACTAAAGTCCAGTGATTAACATAAGAAGTACATATAATTGAACAAACTCTTGTCAAACTGTGGTCAAAATTACTCTTCTACGACACTCGTTCCATTTTCTGCAGAACTACAACACACACGTGTACAAAGAAATGTATAAAATACCTCATAGGCCTTTAAGTACTACAATAATATCCTTGAAAAAGAGATAAACAATCCATTAAAGTGAATGGTTTTTGTGTGGATAGAGAGAAATGTTGAAATTATTCTGAGATTCGCACAATTTGGTTGGAGATTTTACCGAAGATCCACTTCACAGCGCAGTAAAATTGTTAGCAATAAAACCTCTCTCACTTCAGTCCTCCTTCTCCTCCGTGGCCGACAGGAAGAGCTTCTGGCAGACGTGAGTGCCACTCACGATGACTGTCGTCAGCCAGCGTGGCTTCCGCTGCCACACGACGCCCATGTAGTAGAAGGGAATGCCCGTGACGGTGATGAGAATGCCCATGACCACCTCATAGGGCGCCACATAGCACGGCACGACGATGAGGAAGGCGCAAATGAGGCAGAACACGATTGGTATCCAGAGGGACACCTTGATGGGTCGCTCCTTCTTCGGATATTTGTAGCGGAAGTAGAGCACAGCGCCCACGGACAGCATGATAAAGGTGGACTCGACGATGCTGCAGTATGTTATCAGGACGTACACGTCGCTGATGCACAGCATAATCAGCGACAGGATGCACTGAAAAGAAGCCAATCGCATTCAAATGCATATCACAGCGAGGTGACTAAGCATGGCACAAGGGGAAGGCAATACGGCTAAACAGTGTGCACAATATCCGTGGGAGAATCACAGACACTTCTAGTGCTTTTCCTCATTTTCTCGGCCAAATTTAGGAGTTTTTGTCCCAAAACAGACGCGATTTTTACTTAACAGGCCCGGAAAGATGACAGAAAAAATTGTATTTTAGAAATACATGAAGTTTCCAGCGGATAATTTGATATAGGGGAGAGTGGGGTAGATTGGGACGCACAAAAAGATTAAACTTTGGAGGGAAATTCTATTCGATCTTTTGAATTCTCTTGCTCAGGGTGGAAAAACGCAAGAATTTTCTGCAATTTGCCTCACTTTGGGGCATTTGGACAGTAATTTTTCAATTATTTTCAAAGTTTAATCCAAAAGCAATGACAAAAAAGTCTTAAAATAACAAAAAAATATTATTTCATGGCAAATAGATTATATAATGGAAAGAAAACTTAAAGATTCACATTATTTTCTGTAATTTAACTTCAATTCTTCTAAGATTCGCACGAATAACTTGAAAAAACATCAATCTATCAAACTCTATTTGCTGCGCTTTGGATTATAACCTAAAAAATTACTCGGAAACTTATTTAGAATCTTTGAAATGCAAATCTGGAGAATATTAATCTGTTAATAATCGAAAGTTAGGTGAAATTTACCATTTTTGAGTAGAAAATTCAATCAAACAACTCTGAAAATAGGCAATTTTGAATTCTGAAACAATATGTTAGAGGTTATGTTCAATCTTAACATATTTAACACAGTTTAAAATTGAAAATTTGTGATCTCCGTCAGATTTCATCATTATTGTGCCAGTAAATTGCAAATTTACCAGTTTAGACGCAAGAATGAATGATTTTGAAGGTTATTTAGTGGCAAAGTTTGTCTTTAATTCATAACATAACCTAGAAATATGAAGAGAACAATTCTTTTCCCCAAGTTTTGCATTAGTTTCTCTTTAATATTACTTCAGAACGCATCATATTGATGATATTGAAATACTTTCAAATACAGTAGCGAAAATTAGGTTAGAATATCTATGTAATTTAGGTCATTTTTACTTTTGGTGCTAAAAAATCAAGATTTCCTTCAATTTTCGAGACATTTACCTTCAGACAAAAAGTGATCAGAATTTAATGGTCTTTCAAATGACGTTGAAATCATGACGATATCCTTAATTCGGGGCTGAGATATTGCAAAATGAAGAAAGATATGAATATATCGTCTGCATATTTTGCTCTAAATCCACGTTATTATCATAATACTGACTGGAATAATTACATTAAATCATGAATTTGAAATGTCTAGAAGACATTTACATTAAAGAACGTCCTGAATTTGGCTTGTCAAATTACTTTTAGTATATTTTTAACTATCGTTTAACGCTTTCGCACCATTTCTTCATTTTAATCCACCAAGAACAATAATTTATCTGTGAAAATTACAGCATTTTGCTCTTAAGAAAGTGTGATTTTTAGTCATTTTCTTATTATAGGGTACAGAAAATCGGTAATTGCTTATTGACACTTTACTTCTCCTGACTTTTTGACCATAATATCTCTTCTATATTGGCGTGGAAAGTAAGATTGATTGCTTTGTGCATAGATTACAATTTACTGACCGACTTCAGGTGCTATAATTCAATTTAATCCCATCGAGACTCTCTTCTTTGAACTCACAAGGAAGCTCCCAAAGAATGAAGTATGGCTTCTTCATCAAAGGGATTTTCTCCCGGAGAAATTTCTGCAGTGGCACAAGATGGCAAAAAAAAGAGAGTTTCACAGAAATAAAAACACACTCTCCATAATTGAATTTTTTGCTCCTCTTTCTCTCTCTCTTGTGCTGCAGAATAGCCACGCGGCTGCACAAATTGTGGTTTTCCCATCCATTCCTACAAGTTGTATCACTTTAGCAAATGGCATTGTTCACAACAGTTTTCCACATGAAGAATTCTTTACACGCAGAATATTGTGAATTTGCAATTACCACCGAAATCGACCAGATTTCCATGAGGAACAGCAACAATAAAAAAAACTGCGCTGTCCCAATTAATCGAGCCCCGGGACATGTGTGGTATTTCATTTGACTGTCGGAACACCTGACAGCCAATGAATTTGTGTTAATTGAAATGTGTATTCAAAGACCTGTGATAGCCGTAATAATCACATGCGGTGGTAATTTAAATTTTCTGTGAAACTCTGTCAAATCAACATTAACAAAACTAATTTGTTTATATTTCCAATGGAAACTGGGAATCACGCAAATGGGCATCATTTGTCCATTCAGGAAATTTCGGTGAAGCTCAATAATTACACCTCTAATTGATTGATATTTTGTTATGATAATTATTGGTCAAAATATATATATATATATATATTTGCGATATTTGATGATTCATGAAACACTTTCCAGTCTAATGCGCCTGAATGTTGCACATAATTTTTGATTTTAATCATGTTAATTAGTAGAAATCACAACAATTTTTGACCATCATAAAAATTTCTAATTTACCAACGCAAATATAAGCAAAAAAAATTCCACAAATGATACAAGTATTGAACACTGTTGAAATTGAAAAAATTAATTTTTCAATTCTCATTGTAAAACATCAATGATTTCATTATCTCACTTTAAATATATTTATTTCACAATATTACCAATTCAGACTAAAGATAATCCTTCTCGTGACTTTTTTTCCTATAATAAATCCTCAGTGTTCAATTGCTGCTGTACAAATCGACGGGTGAATCGAAAAGTAAGTATGGAAAGTCGATTTTTCAAAGTTAACATCTTAGGGAATTATTAGACCACGTTGAAAAGTCGGTAAGTTAGTGAATTAGTGAGTAATTTGAACGATTTTGACCCCACAATTAGGTGGAAAAACGACTGAAAATCAGTGCTTAAGTCTTCTTTCTCATTATTATATTTATTGCTTTTAGTCTCAGACTCGTGAAATCTGTTCCTCGCGATATTAAAAAGATTAGAGGGACATTAGAAAACAATTTCTAATGGAATTTAGAAGCAGACATGACGGAATCTGTCTAAAAATGCTGAATAATTTGTCGAAAAAGTTATTCAGTGACACTTTTTCCGCGAAATCAACCCTTTTTGCGCGGTCAATTGCGCTCTAAACTCTCTTGCTGGAATAAGAAGTCTTTCTGGTTATTTCCCTGATAAAATGTCCTTTCTTGCGCAGTCAAAAAATTTCTGTACGATCCTTTGAAGTCGCATATTGTTCACATCCCATAATTTGATACTCACTTAATCAAATTTTCATAACGAACACGTATAAAGTCCAGATAATGAATGAAAATCGGCAGACTAATTATCCTAAAGACACCTCAAGTTAATTTAAATCGCTTTAAGAAGCCCCAAAATAAATGTTCCGAAGAAATAATCAAAGATTATTTGGTTCGGTTTGTTTTGTACTTTGGCTCGGTTTTAGTCTCAGAAACGGATTAAGGATTGTTCGATTGTCTTCAAATTGATATGATCTTTATTTATTAATGAGGGAAGATTGATGGAAAATTTCAGACCTCCAGCTTCACGAGTAATTGCTAGCAAATGTCTAGTAAATATCGATAAATGGGTGAACTTACCGACACTTATCGATTCAAAATGCCTCAAATTTCTTTTTGAACAAAATTTTAAGGCCAAAAATAAGACTGATTTGGACCAATATGTATTAATTAGTCTTTAGATTGCCGATTTTTACTGTTTTTCCCTCAAAATAGTGTAAAAACTTAATGAAATTCATTGTTTATATCTTTTAAACCAGTGAAATATGACGCTAATGTATTTTTGAAAAGCTTTTTTATCTGTTCTGTTAAGAAAGATATTGAAATTTGCATTTTAATAAATGTAATGAATCTTATCTATCCAAAATACGCGAATGGATAAATTTTCATGCTTTGTCGTATATTTTTTCAAAAAAAAATTGTCTCAAAATGCATTAAAACGCCTCTTTGAAAAACATAAATAACTCCAAAAAGAATGAAATTCGACTCTGTAAATGAATATTTTCAATTTTTCTATTAACTTTTCTATATTTCAGTCAAAAATTCCAATGAATACTAATAAAATCAATTGGAATGTCCACAAAATATTGAATATATTCAATGGACGACTGAAAGGTGTTTAAAGGTAAATTTGGCAAATTTCACAATTAATTTAAGCTTAATTTTCAACTCAGCCTCTTGAAAAAGGTCGATTTTGCCTGTACAACATTAAAAAGCCGCGTTTTGTTCTCGGCAATAAAAAAAAAACACTGCAAATCCGTGATAAAAATGAGAATTTTGGTTCGATGTGTTTTTCAGGACTAATTTCAATGAACTCTGCAAACAATCCAAATTGAATGGTTCCACAAAAGCTCATTGTTTAAAAAAAAAAGTGTGCAAAAATACGGGCGCAGAGTGTGAAGCCATTCTTTTATTGCTAAATTACATTCTCCATTATCATTCACAAGGTATCATCCTGAAAGTAGGAAAGCTTTCACACAAACATATTTGACATTTTATTCTGACATTTCACAGGCAAATATTGATAAGTTTTCTCCGTTGAAGTTTTCCAATTAAACTTTTTCCATGTATATTAGATCACTATTATTATTTTTACAAATTTCCTGAGATATTTTTCCATGCTGTGAAGACAAATTAATGACTTTTCACCATTTTTGTGGGCAAGAAAAGAAGTCAAAAAAAGTCTTTTAAATGTGCAAATGTGAATTTAATATGAGAAATTGAGAGTGAATAAGAAACTTTTGCAAGTCAACTGAACATTTTGGAAGCTCCGAAGCTCAGAGAATCACTGAATTTTGCATCTCTAAAATCTAAATTTGCAGCCGGACAAAGAATAAATGTGAATATAGTGTGAATAAGTGAATATACAGTGAAGTGCTTGAGCTTAAAACAATTTCCACCCAGAGTCTCTCAACTCTGCAGTCCGTCGTGCCATTCATTTTGTGCCATCGCAGAGCTGTGCTGCTGCAATAATGAGTCTTTATGCATCACAAGAAAATTTAAATACCACCAATATGAAACTTTGTGCAAATTCATGCTTCTGGAAATGTTATTCAAAGTAATAACAGTGAAGAAGACATGAATTATTGAAGTGCTTCTTGTTGCGGTGCTGCAATTTTCAAAATTGAAATTGTGACACATTTTTCCAACAATACCCAAAACACACCCTTTTCCTCCACCCTCTTTTCCCTTTCCCATTCATATATTATAAAGATAAATAGAAAAGTTTGAAAAGTAACCACAAAAGTTGAGCGTGAATCAATTTAACTTATTGGCATGAACATTCTTTTGGCCTTTTTGGAGATTCTGTGGGAAAAATGACAGAATATTTTGCTTATATCTGTGTCTGGTCCACTGAATTTCTGACTCATTGCACAGTTGTGCCATTTATTAAATTAGCACAAATTATCACTGGACAATTCCGGGGACTTTTCACTCTGCCGGACACTCTAGTTGATGTTGTGTCAACCAAATGATGAAGTCTAATTGTGTTTACACGAGAAACAGCCACAAATTTGCATATCGTCATCAATTGATGAAAAATATAGACGTGCTTTGTGGAAAAGCCACTCAATTGAGCATTGGCATCGACACTTAGAGAAATAAAGTGTTCTTGAAGCAAGAAACGAGCGAAAGGTCTTCCAAATCACCTGAATTTACCTATTTTCGAGTTCTTTTCAAGCTCTTCGACAGTCACAAATTTAAGTTTTCCACCTTCCGATGAAACGAAACGGTTTTTGCATCAAATTAATAACTTTTCTTGGCATAATTTCAAGTCTTTTTCCACACCTTAATGTGAAATAAGATTTCAGCTCAATATTCTACCTTATTTTCAACTTAAATAAGCTTTTTTAACTAATTGGTCGTTGCAACGTTACGAATTTCGTATTCCAGTTCGTAAAAACTACCAATTTGTGTTGCATCTTTCCGCTCTTCATAGCTTATATTTGCGGCCGCCCGGTGGCGCTAGTGTGAAGTACGAATGAAAGACGATCGAGAAGGCGTTGCAAGACAAATTTAGGGTTTATTTAATACGAATTTCAATACGATAAAAACATTTTCTGTCTATTTCTTTGGTTTTCACGTGAATTTTCTAGCTTTTCTCTAGTTTCACACGACTAAATATATGAATTGACTTCAAGCGCCAATGGATTTCCCATTTTCGTAAATATCATAACTCGCAATCTTGCAACATCTTTTTACGAATTCATATTTTTGACAGCTTATTTAAAATGACAGGAAAGTTAAGTTGCAACGAGGCTTTAAGTCGATTTTGCAGTGAAAATAAATTGAGAATAGATTTTTCTTATTTGTAACATTAAAAATAAAGGTTTTGTACAAGAATATTAGTAATATTATCAAAATAAATAAGCTTTTTATTGCATGTTTTCAAGACAAAAAAAAAACATTTCTTGAAAAGATGCTAAATAATCGTGCTTTTGACTTGATTTTCTCGGCTTACTTTGATTAATTTTAGTCCATTTTCATCCAAAAAATAAATTCAGGTCAATCGAGACGATTTTTGTCTCAGTGTAGCGAGATTTTGCAAGGAATTTGTGGTTTTACTCACCAGAAAGACGAGAGACGGCGTCGGGGAGAACTTGTTGATGTTGATATGAGAGAGAATGGCGGGCATGTGGCCGTTCCTGGCGCCGACGAAGCACATCCTGGACGAGGTCATGATATGCACACTGAGTCCGCCGAACGAGGAGATGGCCACCATCAGTGGAATCACCCACGCCATCACGCCCATCACCTTGTTGCCGAAAGTCACGGCGATGGCATTGGAGGCGACCAGCTCTTGTGGCGTCAGCACCGCCAGATAGGCCATGTTGGCCAGCACATAGATCACAGTCACGAGTGGCAGGGAGATGAAGATGGCCCTGGGGAGATTCTTGTACGGCTCGCGGAGTTCTTCTGTCATGAAGTTGAGGTAGTTCCAGCCGGCGTATGAGAAGATGCCCGAGTAGAAGGCGACTGAGAGCTTCCCTGGGTCGGTTTCGGTGTCCGCGAAGGGCGCATCGAAATTCTCCGTGTGTCCCAGGAACATCCACACCAATCCCACCAGCACGATAATCACCAGGGCGCCGATCTTGGCGAACATGATCACATTCTGGAGCTTCGTGGTGGACTTAATGTCGTAGCAGTTGATGAATGTCAGCAGGCAGATGGTCACGGCGGCCAGCAGTTGGATGCACAGTCCGGGAATTTGGCAGTCGCTGTGGAAAAACGGCTGGAGGACGTAACTGGCGAATGTCATGCCCATGATGGCATTTGTCGTTGGTCTGTGAATTGCAGAAAGGTCGATGAGTGTCTCTCTTGAAGGTTTTCGCGCTCGTGCGCAACTTACACGAAGATGAACGTGGCGTCCCAGAGATAGAGGAAGGCGGGAAGGGGGCCGAACGCCTCCAGGATGTAGGCGTAGTCGCCGCCGGACTTTGGTATGAGCGTGCCGAGTTCAGCATAGCACAGCGCTCCGATCATGGACAGGAGGCCGCAAACCACCCAGATCAGGAGCGAAGTTCCCACGGCGTTCACTTCCTGGATCACTCCTTTGGGCGACACAAACACCCCTGCGAGAAGAGACGAGAGTGTCAAGCTCCTGTTGAGGCGTGGCAAGCCTCAAGAGAATTACCTGATCCTATAATGATTCCCAGAATAATGGCGCATCCTTCCAGGAGGCCGAGCTGCTTCTTCATCTGCACCTTCTGCGGCGGTCCATCGCAGGGGCTGATCTCGTCCACACTCTTGCTCACGGTCCGCAGCTCCGTGGGAGCGTCACTTCTCGTGGTCGACGGCATTCCTACTGATCGCTGGAAGACGCAGAGCTTCAATAAGCAGTCTCGCGCGCGCGACAGTGTCTTAATTGGTAAGACAACAATTGAATTCAATTAAGTAAATTCACTTAATTAATCCCGCTTTTTCCGCTTGCAATCCAAACACAACCAGAGAGACTGGAGGATATCAGTCAATGACCAAGAAGGATTGCATCATCCTTTCTGGCCGGCGAAGAGCGCATTTTTGCGTGGAGGAAAGCCAGAAGAAGAAACGCGTGTGTGCGTGCGTCATGGAGATTGAGTGGAGGGGAAGCAAAAGGTGTGCAAAAGCTGCTCTCCGGAACGCACTTTTCCCAGCTGTTTTCCTCCCATTTTCCCCCCCAAATTACACACACATCACAGCCACGGAGCACCGCAGAGATACGACCAATTTGAATATTTCATATGCAAATGACGAATCATAGCAAATAGAGTGGAAATTATTAAGCCAGCAATTGATTAATTATCAAAACAAAAACACGTTTTATGTAATTTATTCCACATGGTGGCCAAAGATTTCTCACCTCGGCAATTCACACACTCAACAGGCACAACAGTGGCTGATTCCTCGCTGGATTTCTCACATCAATGCACTCCCGATTCGTGGCGGAAGACGCCAATTTACCATCACCATTTGCCAGAGAGAAAAGCCACGCAACTTCTTGTGGAATCGCTCGCGTTTTTTGCACTCCTGCACCTCACGCATAACCTCACTTCGGAGCTTTTTTTGACGTCGTCCTCCCGCGCATTTTTAAAAATACGCACACACCACGCATTTCCCGCAATGGCTCATTGCCCAACTGTCGCTCTCTTGTTGTCTGATGATGGAGAAAAAAACATCTTGCGCAATTCTTCTGCAGGCAACACACAACTGCATATATTTCCAAGGGGGAGATAAAACAGTCAGAAGTGGTGTACAGATCAGCAGAAGTACTTAAGAAGTGGAAGTGCTGAAAAACCTTTAATATTCCTTTCCTGACTACTTCTTTTGCTGGCAAATTCTCCTGCTTCTTTGGATTCCCTTCGATTTTCGCCAGAAATAAACGTAATAATCCTTTTTTCTACGTTATGTAACGAATATTTCGCATTCTAGCATATCAATTCCTATGCTAAAGTCGACAAGATTACTTTTTATTGGCAAAATTAAGCATTTGCATGGAAAGTAACACGGATATTCTTTATGTTTGATGTCAAGAAACACTAGAAATTGTCTTGAGGTCAAATATAACCTCAAAAAGAGTAATATGAACTTGGAAAATGTTCATTTACAAAACTTTCTAGACGTTTCTGACACTGAATTAACAATTTTGAGATCATTTACAAATGAAAAGAGATGATTTGGAGATTTAGAAAGCTTCCAAATGGAGATTTTGAAGATTTCTTAATGATATTTCAAGGTTAGGATCGTAAAAGATGTCTAAAAAGTAATTTTAAATGGGTTTCTACGGAAATATTGATTGTAAACTTAAGAAATTTTAATTCAATTTGAGAAATTTCAAGTGCTGGAAGTGTTCGGAAGTGGTGTACAGATTTAATGCATATTATCTCCCCCTTGTATATTTTACAAAGCAGATATAGAATACATTCAACACAGTTCGCTCTACTGATCGCCCTTGAGCTTCGAGTTGACCATGTCGCGGAATTGGGAGAGAATCTTGTTCTCCCGCTTCTGCCTTTCCTCCTTGCTGAACATCGCCAGAGCGCGCTTCTCGTCCGCCGAGTAGATTTGATTTTCCTTCCGTATCCGGACAGCCTCCATCCGCCTGTGCCGGCTGCCACTCATGACATATCCGACAGACTCGAAGTTGGCAATCTCCTCGGACGTCAGGCCGATTTCTCCTCGCCGCGGAATTCTCTTGCCCTCGGCAATGTACGCCGCCATGGCGGCACCTTCGCCGGGCAGCAGGGCGTGTCCGAAGTCCTTCTGCGTCAGCGAAGAGTTGGACTTTATCGCCGGGCCAACTTCCTCCACTTCCTCGCCCTTCTGCAGCGTCTTCTCCTTGCCCGCCGTGGCCGTCTTCTCCACCCACACGTCCTCCTCATCCTCCTCCTCCCCGTCTGAACTGCTCTCCTCGGAGGAGTCAGCCTTCTTCCGCTTCTTCGCCTTCTTCTTCGCTTTTTTCTTCTTTTGCTTCTTCTTTGCCTTCTTCTCCTTCAGTTTAGACTTCTTCTTCCCCTTCTTCTGCCCACTGGGCGACTGCTCCTCCTCGTGCCACTTGCTTTCGTCATCGGAGAACGTCTCTGAGCGCGCCGGAGAAGCTGCCCACACCACTTCAGCTCCTTCGGATCCAATAATCTCCCTCTGCACGCGTCGCGTCTTGAACAATTCGTCCATCGGAGCCTTTTTGCTGGACTTCGAGTGGCTCCTGTCAGCGCGATTCCGTGGATCATTGGTCTCATAGTACTTGTCGCTGGGCCATCGCTCCACATACTCCTTCACACGCTTCGGAGAGTCACTTCTCTCCCTTCCCGGCCGGGAAGACTCCGTCATTTCCCTCTGTCTGTGACGATTTTCCCCATTCGCGTGGCGATGATGACTCCGCTCACGATAGTGGTCGGCGTTCCGCCAGCTGGAACCCCTTCTTTCCGGGCTGTAACTGCGACTCCGAGAGCGTCTTCCTGACCTCGATTTTCCCTGATGATACTTTCTATCGTCATCCGGAGAGGCTCTTCTGTGCGAAGCTCTACTCCGCCGTGCGGGACTCCTCGAGTAGCTCCTCGTCATCGTGAACACCTCTCTTGAACACCAATCTATACACTATTTCTGCAGAACATTTACGATTTCAGGGCGTATTTGCAACAAAACTGAGGAAAACCAAAACAAACTTGACAACCAATGACAGCGCCGTGTCCTCCGACTGCGCACAGCGCCGCTGGGTGAGTGGTATTGCAACCAGAAAGAGAAATGGCGTGTAATTATTTTACATAGTAAAATAATTAGAGATTCAAAAAGAATTTTCAATATTTCATAATGAATATTGGGAATGTGAAGGAAAATACTCAGAGATCATATGAATCATTGAACAGTGACGATTCCGATAATTCTCAATTGAAATTTTGGTAAAAAATTACCATCGTATGGTGTAATAAAACAGCAGTAGAATTTGCGCTGCCATTGAAAGTGTCATTCAGTGTTTATGGTGGATGGTGTTTTTGTAGAAAGAGGCAATTTCTTGTGGAATCATGGCTTCTGCAGAGCCAGTGAACAAGACATGGGACTTGTCCCTGTACGAGATCCACCGATCTCCACAGGAGGCCATCACGGACAACACGGAAATCGCGGTGTCGCCGCGAAGTCTCCACAGCGAGCTGATGTGCCCCATTTGTTTGGACATGCTGAAGAAGACGATGACAACAAAAGAGTGTCTGCACCGCTTCTGCTCGGACTGCATCGTGACGGCGCTGCGCTCCGGCAACAAGGAGTGCCCCACGTGCCGGAAGAAGCTGGTGTCGAAGCGCTCGCTGCGCCACGATCCCAACTTTGACTTGCTCATCTCGAAGATCTACCCGAGTCGGGACGAGTACGAGGCGCACCAGGAGCGCGTGCTGGCTAAATTCAACCAGAGCCACTCACAGGCAGCCCTGGTGAACTCCATCACGGAGGGCATAAAACTGCAGTCGCAGAATCGGCCGCAGCGCAGCCGGAAGAACAACGAGGAGAACGGAAATCAGCCCGCGAACTCCTCCAGCGGCAACGGAGCCAGCAATCCGACCAGTGGCGGTGACTCCGCCACCCGGGAGTCCTCTTCCAGCGCCGGAGCCTCGGCCGGCGGCGAGCCCAATCGCCAGGCGTCCAATCCGCCCTCCATCCGGAGCACGCCGTCGCCCGTGCTGTCCACCAACAGCTACAACAGCAAGCTGAAGCGCTCGCGCTCCGTGCTGACGTCCGAGCGGTCCGAGGAGTCCGAGAGCAACAGCGAGATGGACTGCCGAACGGAAGGAAACGACTCCAACATCGACACCGAAGGCGACTGCAATTCCGACGTGGGCATGAGCGACGAAATCGAGCTGGTGTTCAAGCCGCATCCCACGGAAATGGCCGGAGACAATCAGCTGGTGAAGGCGCTCAAGGAGAATTCCGTGCGCTACATCAAGACCACGGCAAATGCCACAGGTGAGTGTCATTACTTTCCCACATTTCTCTCAATTGTTGGGCAGAATTACTGCTGGATGGAGATTTTTCTTCCACAGAGAATTTTAACCAAGTTTTTACACAATTTAGGCGGAAAATAGTTCAAATCGACAGTCTTGGGACTAAATCAGTTCCATTTTTCCTCTAAAATTGTGTTCAAACAAGGAAATTGCACGGAAATAATGTCGACAAAATGCCTGAAATTTCCTTTTTACACAATTTTAGGGGAAAAATAGGAGTGATTATGGACTTATTAGTTCTAAGACTGCCAATTTTCATTATTTCTCCCCAAAATTGTGTTGAAATTTGGTTTAAAATCAGTGTCGATAACTTTAATGCTAAAGTGAAATTCTAGCTTGGAAGGAATTCGAATAACTCGCGAGGGTTTCTCAGGTTGGAGAAAAGTGATTTGCATTCTTTCGGATTTCCTTATATAATCCATAATGCATTCCATCCATTCCATTAATTATTCTTCAAAACAATTACGAAATATTACGAAACTTCTTCTAAAAACTCTTTTTTAAAGTCTAAAATGTAATTTTCCACAATACTCGTTTGGAAGGTTGCTAATATTGCATGTTCGCGTCCTTTTCCTTTGCACATCTGCGTTTATAAGTTCTATCCTAGATTGCGGCAAGTTTTTTTTTTCACGGATTTGGCCTTTTTTCACACCACAATTTAAGCAATTGACTAATTTGGGGGGTTTAAACGGCACCCAATAAACAATTATTCATCACAAACCCCGTAAAATTTTAATTGTGAAGCAAATTAATTAAATTCACTCACAAAAGCACAATCTTTTGAGCGATTAATAAATATATTCTCTATATTCTATGTATTCTAAGAACGATGGAATTAAGGCTTTAATTCTTCATCACACATTATGCGTAATTCCAAGGGATTTTCACTTTTATTTGCATCCATTCATGGATATTCTTTTATATTCCGACTGAAATGGTTAATCCATTCCTCACTTAAGCAACCCTCAAGAACCCTTTTTTTGGGGGGAGTAAAAGAGATAAATTGTAACCGAAAATCCCTTATCTTCAGAGGAGAAGCAAATAAAAAGTACATTTGTGATTTTATTAACGATTCAAGATGTGGGATTTCGTGTGAAATGCAGAAAAATTTACTCTAATAATCTTAATCGATCAAATTCATAATTCGCCCTGCATTTGAGTAATTTGTGAATGAAGAAAAATGTGAAGCAATTTATGGCTTCAAAGAAATCAATTTGTACTTTTTCGCAAAATATTTCAATGGGCGGATACAAATAAGTAAATAATAATCTTCTTTTCTTGTAATTAAACAAATAGCAAAACATTAGAATTTCATTTTTTTTTCGTTGTTGTTGTTATTAAACAAATTAGTTAACAACACGAAAGTCCAGTCTTCACACCTTTCTACATGATTTCAGTGTGATGTTATTGGAGTTATTTTCATTTTCAAAATAATACAATTATAATCCCTCAATGGATTTAATTTGAGTGATTAATTTTTGATTAAAAGTAAAGTAGGTGAAATTTCCGATTGATGGACTTGTTGGAAAAAAATTAGTCTCTGCATTTCAATTTTATGTATTTTTATAATAATGTTTGTATGTGAAAACATTTAATAAAACAAACTTTTGATTCAATTATAATGAGTTCATGTTTCACGAAGAGCGCTCTTCTCTTGTTAATTATCTAAAAAGTGTGAAATTATCAGACATTACAATCGTGTGGCTTTGAGTTCTGAGAGATTGTGGAGTGTCTGAAGACATCAGAAATCTTGTCCGCTTCTTCACAAGAATAGAAGGGAAGATATTGTGTGTGGTACTGTTCTGAAGAGAGGAAATTGCATGAGACACACAGTTGATGTTTTATTTCTTATTTTTTATGAGACGTAACGAAATAAAGACGATTCTGCGGAAGATTGAGTGTCTGTCTTTTTTTTCTTCATCTTCTTCTTAAAATAAGAATGTAAATTGAAGCTGTGAAAAAGAAAAGATGGAAAGAATGGAAATTAAATTTATGCTCCTTTCATGTGAGTCATATCACACTAAAAATGACACTTTTTTGCACGCCATGCCAAACAAGGTATTGCTTTCTATGCGCGCGGGGGGAAGGGAAATACAATAAGAATAGGAATAATAATAAAAAGAGATGGAAATATTTCACGTAATAGGTTTTGAGTAATGACTGAAAGAATGCTCTGCAACATTCTTCTGCCCACGCCAAGTGGAAGTTCACACAGAAATTGTGCATTTCACACAAGGGGGAGATAATATGCCTTCAATCTGTACACCACTTCCAAACTTGTAGTCTTTTTCCCCATTAATTCTCAATTTATAATGAATCTCTTAAGTTTCCATTCGATGTTTCTATAAGAATCGACTTAAAACTGCTGTTTTTTAACATCTTTTCTGATCATAACCTCAAAAATATCACTAAAAAAGCTTTAAGAACTCAGTATAAAAACTTTCTACATCATAAAAACATCTCTTTTGATTTGCCAATGATCTTAAAATTGCTGATTCACAATACAAAATTGCCTAGAAAGTTGCCTAAATGGACATTTTCTAAGTCCAAATGTCTATTTTTGAGGTTATGTTCAATCTTAGCATAAATTGCACTGTTTTTTGGTATCAAAGGGTCAAAAAAAAAGCACTGTTAATTGCTTGAAAATGCTTAATTCTGCCAAGAACAATGCAAACTACTCACTAAATCCTATCCTTAATTTGTTACATAACCTAGAAAAAGATATGAACGTTTGTCTGCGTTAAAATCGAAGAAAATTCAGAGAATTTGGATGATTAGTCAGTCAAAGAAGCTCATAGGAATGGAATATTGTAGGTTTTTCCACTCCTTAATTATTTCTGCCTGAGCTGTACACCACTTTTGGCTGTACTATCTCCCCCTTGATTGGAGATGGATGTACGAACTAATTGTAATGGATTTTCACTCTGGTTCACAGTTGATCATCTCAGCAAGTATCTGGCAATGAGGTTAACACTCGACTTGGAAACTGAGCTTCCCGAGCAGTATCGCTTAGTGAATTTCTGCATCTACATCGCTCCGCAGCCATCTCAGCTGGTCGTCTTGAGCGGAAATCAGTCTCTGCAGCAGGTCAATGAGAAGTTTTGGAAGGTAAGTTGACTCTACATCTCAATTTCTCTCCACAGCAGTGACAATTGGTCTCTTTGCAGGTGAATAAACCCCTGGAAATGTATTATTCATGGAAGAAGTCCTAGGGAACAGTCTTTCGTCCTCCCAATGAGGGCACCAAGACTTCCCATCATCATCACTCGAAATAGTGAAGGGAAGACGAGTTGATTTCCCTCTTTTTCTTGAGTTCTCTTGCGTGAAATTTGCGTCTGTTAATCACGTACTTTCCATTTATTTACTTATAACTTAACTGAGTAGATTTGTCAATTTGATTGATTCTTTATCCATGAATCTCTGAGGCAGATGATTGTATCCTTTTTTTAGTGTGTAGTTTCTTTATTGGATACAAAAGGAGGAGGAGGAGGAAACAGTGAGGAATGTATGGTAGGACATAATTATTCTCTTTATGTACACGTAAATGCTTATATATTTACATAAATGTTAGGTGTAAAATGCGAAGCAACAAAAGTGTCTCAACTTGTGACAACTTTGGAATGGAGGAATTACACACATTTACCATTGTAAGATGATAATGATAATGAATAAAAAGGATTTTCTCTGAAAACATGTGTGTTTTTTTGTGTGGAAACCTAAACGCAATGTTATTTGTTAATGCGAAATTTACAAGGCAAATTATCCGCAACACTAATCAATATCGCATATAAATGAGGTGAAAAATCTGTTTTCGGATTTTCAATTGAAGCACTGAGACATATCGATGTGCCACGAATTTCCACGTAAAAGCTGGAGATGTGAATTTCTCAAGGGGAAAATCTCTGGACGATTTTCTAGGAATCCTTATGGTTTTAATGAAATATTTAAATTGATTTTCATATGCGAAAAATCAAATCAATCAAAATGGGAAAGAAAAGATCAAAAATTGATTATTTTTCACGTTAAATTAGCAAATAAATCAAAAATTTAATATTTTCTCCACATTTGATCGCCAGAGGGCAGCAAAGTTGGCGTGGAGAACGCCATTTAGGTCGCATTTCTTGCCTAAGTTTCTCTTCTCAGGAATTCCCAAACTTTATGACTTCCTGACCAGGAAAGGAAGAAATTTGAGTGCGAAAATAAAGATTTTCACACAGTAAAAACCTAGAATAATCAGAATTTGGATAAAAATCACGAAAAACCATCATGTTTATGATCTGAAATTACAAATAACTTTTCCTTTGGAATCCTTCATCCCTTTATGATATCAAAACAGAGCCAAAGCAGTAATCAATCCTACAACTCAAATTTTACCACTTAAGATAACATTTGAATTCTTGCCACTTAAATATCTTTTGGGTTCTTAATGAGGTTTAAGTGAATTCAAGGTGTCTTTCGGGTTAATTATCCTGTCGATTTTTATTTTTTATTTGGACTTTACAAGTGTTCGATATTAAAATTTGATTACGACGACTTCAGAGGATCATTCGAAGGATTTTCAGCTACTCAAGAAAGGACATTTAATCAGAAGGACTTCTTATTCCAGCAAGAGAATTTCGAGCGCAATTAACTGCGTGAAAAGATCGATTTCCATCATGTCTGCTTCTAAGATCCACTAGGAATTGTTTCCTAATAGAATTTTAGGAATAATTCTGCGAAAGTACATTTTCCCATTGCTTTGACTTAGTGGCTGGATTCTAGAATACATTTAATCACTGGTTGAGGTCAACCCACTTAATTGTGCTCTTAGGTGAGGGTTCTAAGAATGGAAGAGTGCTTCGGGAAGAGCACATCATATGAGCGACAATTAAGACGTTTATCCCCTCTGGGCTATTGTACTTTAATTATCTCCAACACAATTGTCCAATCTCTCTCCATTCCGATTGAATACGAGAGGAAAAGCGAGAGGAGGAAATTCAGCTGGCTGGCTGGCTGGCGCGTTTCACAGAGGGACTTTTCCTCTGACCTACAACACTTGCAACGACCACACAGAGACGCTGTGCGCGCAGGGGAACATGAGCTCCATAGAGTTGTCCCTGTTTTCTGCTCGACGGAGCGCAATAAGTGTTGTAGTCTGCAGCCGCGTGGATTCCCATCTCGCTTGGGCCACAGCGTGTCCGAGCGCTTCCCCGCCACTCTTGAGCTGGAGATGTGACGTGCTGAAGAAGTTGGAGAAGAGGTGGATGGACTTTGTGTGTGTGGCCCATAGCCGTGAGTCTGGGTGGCTGGGAGTGGGGGAGAGAGAGAGAGACAAGAGCCGAAGCATCGTGCATGGCGAGAGTCTCAGTGTCAAGAGCATTATAACACATTGGTAACGTTACAATAAAAGTAGGCGCAACATAGTGATTCAAAACAGTTTGCTGTGAATCACCGTCGAGGGCACATCAATCTCTTCGCCCTGTGGCAATTTCAAAGACCGATCATCAGAGCGCATTTGTGCATTTCACGGGGTTATTTTTGTGTTCTGTGAGCAATTTGACAGAGTTCCAAGTGCCGAAGGAGTCAATTTTTTCGCTGCAGTTTTTTTTTGACGAGAGGAGCAGAAAATTCCAATAAATATAGCAATTCCTTGAGCGACATCATGAGGAGGATTACACTTTTCTTAAGGTAAGAGTCTTTCATACTGTGGCCGATTACTTGGCGCGTCAGCAGAACACCTCTTTAAATACTTAATCACCCCCAATATGTGTGCGGATTCTCCAGGAATTCGGTCTCTTCGGCATGCAATGTACCGTATAAAATATTTATCAATGTGGATTTCTCCCACTCTTTCCCATCTTTCACCGATTCTTCGAAAAGCGCCAACCTTTTGCCGGTGAATTCTCAATCATTTATGGATTTCTGTTGTGCGAAAAGAAAGTGTGTTTTGTGCTTCAACCACAAGTAGTCAATTTTCCGCATTTCGCCCCATTTTGTGGCATATAGAAAATTCTAGCCAATTATCGATTTCCACTCCGCATGGTCGAGACTCTCGCGTGTGCTTTTCACGTCGCCAGACTCAACCCTCAAATTTCCATGAGCCATCCGCGTCTCGTCCTCTCACTCACAATTTTCCGTCATATCCGCTTGATCGCAACCCGATTAAAGATGCAGCCAATTCAATCACTTTCCGACATCGATGTGGATGCAAGCAAGGGGGAGATAATATAGTCAGAAGTGCTTACTAATCATCCCGATTCTTTGGATTCTTTTTGGTTCTTACGTAGAATCAATCAAAATGATCCTTTTCTAGGTTATGTAGCGAATCAAGGACAGATTTAGTGAATAATTCACATTCTAGTACTGAAAATTGTGCTAACATCAATCATAACCTTAAAACTATTTTTCGTTTGAATTTGGAAAGTGATTATTTAGACAACTTTCTAGACGATTTTGTGATCTAGAAAGCTTCAAGAATAGAAAAACACTAGAGGCATTGGAGGCCCTTCATATCTTCTTATCGAGACATAGAAATGTCAATAAGAAGGAAGATTGTGCTGACATTGGCGTTTTCGTTAGCTTCCATCAATAGAACGATTTCAAGCAGAGACTTTTGAAGATTTCTTAGTGATATTTTAAGATATTGACTATAATTTGCGGATTAGTCTGGAAATAGTCTAAAACTTTGTCTAAAAACTTCTTGTGCTGGAAGTGTCAGACATTTCTGGCAGTGTTTCCTCTTGGTTTTCGCGAAAAAAAAGTATGAAAAAGAGACAGAATCGGAGTTTAGAGATGGAAATGACCTTCTGTGGGAACACAGATCTCTCATCGCGCGCACAACTCAATTCGATTATTGAATTATTGGGTAAAGCTATGATAGATGCATGAGTTGTTTGGCCGCGAAGATTGCATTCTGGTTTAGATCATCTTCCAACTCCTGCCATTTCGCTGTGCAGCGGAAAAAGAAGAATTCTCATATAAAACGTTTTCTAATACTTCAGCCAAGGCATAATTACAATAATACCATATTTCCGAGACACGCATCAATCTCAACCGCCGAGTCTTTCTTCACCTCAGCCGGTCTTTGGCTCTTCCGATGAGTTGTACTTGGCTGCGAAATGGCACGTAATTTTTCATCGTCGCATCATTTAATAATTGCAATGTGTGTCACTGGGAGTTTACACTGGGAGATCGATGCAATTGGCAAAGAAGGTGCTTGAGCAAAGAAAACAATTTATCGACTCTGCAGAACCGTTTGCATGGCAATCTCTTGGGTGAAATTGTAACACACAAACTTTTTCTCACTGAATAATATTCAATCACCACCAATGTGAGATGGCTCTATATAGTGGAGATTTTCTCCTCAATTGCAGAACTAATGTATAAAATTAAAATTACTATGCACACTGTGCAATTATTGTTGAATTTGTGCGCTAAAAGTGAGATTATCTGAGAGATTATCGTGCACTCCTTGCTGACTGAACACACGCATCGCCGTGAAATCATAGTTATGATCGCAAAGATATTTATGAATGTACTTAATATTATACAATAGAATTAAAACGCCTCTTCGTCATCACAGTCAAATTCTCCTCCTTCCCTGGGAGGGAAAGAAAATAATGCGATATAGACAATGAGAGATTATATTTCTTAATTAATTTATAATACTGTAATTTACAAAAATGCGCATATATAGTTGGCAAATTGCTTATTGGTCTATTCAAGGGGGAGATAATATAGTCAGAACTGATGTGCAGCTCAGAAGGAGTGTGAATTTACAATATTCCTTTCCTAAGTGTTTATTTTCCCTACAAATTAACCCTATTCTTTAGATTTCTTTCGCATTTTATGCAGAAACAATCAAATTAATCATTTTTAGGTTATGTAAGGAATTAAAGACAGATTTATTGAATAATTCGGGTTCTCACACATTAATTCTTACGTCCAAGTCAAAGAGATCAATAGTCTTTGACAGAATTAGGCATTTTCATACAAAGAAACACTGCAAATCGGGTTGAACTCAAATATAACCTCAAAAATATTCTTTTGAGCCTGAAATATTGATTTATTTAGGATACTTTCGGGACGATTAAAACTCTGAATTAGCAGTTTTGAGTAAGAAAGCTTCCAAACCCAAACCGAGTTTATAAAGATTTTCTAGAGATATTTTTAAGGTTATGGTTCGAAAAGACACCTAAAAAGCGGTTCGAGAGGATTTTTAGAGAAATATTGGAAGAAAAGTCAAGAAATTTTGATTAAATTCTTAAAGTGTTAAGTGTTAAATGGCATATTATCTCCCCTTTGAATTTATACTTTTAATAGGGAAGAAGGATGACGCGTGTTTATTTCTATTTACATTCGGAGACTAGTTTGGGTACATAAATTGATTTATAATAAATATGTATGGCTTTTCCCGTCGAGTTCGTGTCATAGCAATAAATGAAAGAAAAATGCGAATTTTTATTGCGATGCAAAAAAAATCTTTACTTGCGAGTTTATGGTCAATAAATGTCGCGAAAGAAATATTAATCAATATTGGGTGAAAACG
This sequence comes from Phlebotomus argentipes, assembly GCF_947086385.1. Classification (NCBI taxonomy): domain Eukaryota; kingdom Metazoa; phylum Arthropoda; class Insecta; order Diptera; family Psychodidae; genus Phlebotomus; species Phlebotomus argentipes. The sequence goes on from NW_026776174.1 coordinate 7,775,093, forward strand.
CTGGAGGTCTTAACACACTTGATCGCTGTGAGAATGCGTGCAAATTTCATTTAATCACCCATTTGTCCACAGCAATTACGCGATAGAATTTATTTAATTTACAATAACTCAAATCCTATTCAGCGGCCAATCCATAATAGGATACTTTTAGCACCATCTCGAGAGCAAGCTCTTATCTAATTGCCTGATCAATGGAACTGTCCCACAGAGGCGTCAAGAAGCTCCTCTTTGGCCGCCTCGTGTTTCCAAACCGCTGAATGTATGGAATTCTCAAGTCATTCTGGCTATCGCGACTGAATCGGATGATAGCGGAAATGTGTTATGATATATGTGGCAATTTAGAATTTATTCTCAATGGGAAATCACAGTGGAAGATCTCGGCGAAAGATCGCTCAAGTGGGTAATATGTACGCGATGCGGAGGATTTTCCAGCATTCGCGAAACAATTTGACTCATGAGTCATTTGCATTGCAACTCTTCCTCGCCGTGCTTGCATTGACCAAGGGAGAGAGGGGGAAGGGAGGATTATTTGAGGAGTGCGATGGTCCGCGGGTAGTGTTCGAGAGATGAATCTGCCAAGTGAGCGGGAGAGTCAAGAGACACTTGGTCACAGATTATCTGCGCAAAACGTATAAAATATAGAGAATAAATACACAATAATATACAGGAATTTTATTTGCAGACTCGGGTTTTGTGTCTCTGCATGACGAGAAGTTTATATATTTATGTTTTGAATTATACTATTGAAAAGTCTCATCTCTCCCCGCCACTCCTCAGTCCCTGTGTGCACATATGAGCACACTTAATCCGCTAGAGCCACACTCGAAATGCCCTCCGGGTGTCTCTCCGGCCGTAGCGAGAACCGCGGAGAAGCGCGGAGATTCGCGAGATACAGAGCGCGGGCACAGGTCACTTTCCTGGGTATCATCGTCTCTCCCTGCACATGATCAGCCGAAAGATGTGCAAATATTAAATCATAGCCAGTTGATTTATGAGTCTGGCACATCACTTTGGACAGGAATTAATTGATTGGTCCTCTTGCGAGAATGCACGTCTCTCAATGGACTCCCATCATAACTTCCTCACACTTCATTTGTACAGACCAATGATTCATAAAAGCGTGCATATTCATTTTTCACCCGCGAGACTTCCAGCACAATTGCCTGTGCCACTGTTCATCTCACACAGCGACTCAGCGAGAGAAAAAAGTCCGTTCATTGAGCAGAGATTTGAGATAATGCGGAATTTTTACCACTCAATTTATCAGTCTAGGAATAGGTTCAGATTTCATTTGTAAATGGATTAATTTAGCGTTTGAAAAAAATACGTATCGAAGCGTCACGAATCAAGGGGGAGATAATATGGCTGAACTGTGAACAACACAATATCTGTGAAGAGTCACAGACATTTCCAGAACTTTAGCAGTGTTTAAAACATGCGTTTTCCTTATTTTCTACTGCCTAAAGTATAATAACCTCAAATTTTGGAAATCTTAGTCAATATTTTTACTTGTATAACCTTGAAAATTTACAGAAAAGCGATATTTTAGAAATATTTGAAGTTTTCTGTGGACATTTGAATGAGATTCAATTTTCAAAAGCTCTTTTAAGCGCACTTCGGAACATAACCTAGAAATAGCCTTCAGATATCGAAAAGAATCTCTTGAAAAAAGCTTATTCGGAGTCTTCTAAATATAAATCTGGAAAATATTGTGTTATAGATCGAAAGTGAACTGAAATTTGCAATTTTTTAGTGGAAAATAGACAATTTTATATTAAAACACGATATTTTAGAGGTTATGGTCAATCTTAGCGCAATTAACACTTTTTAACTCTGAATACTTATAATTTTCATCACATTTGAATTATTATTGTGCCAGTAAATAGCAAATTTTCCAGTTTAGACTCAAGAACAAATGGTTTTGAAGTTTATTTAGTGGCAAAGTTTGTTTCAAATTCACAACATAACCTAGAAAGATATTAAAAAAAAATTTCTTTTTCTCCGAGTATTGCGTTAATTTCTCTTGAAAGTAACTTTTGAACGAATCATATTGAAAATATTGAAACATTTCTGAGCTATACACAAATTCTGACCATAATATCTCCCCCTTGTCTCGAATTAAGCTTTTTTCAATATGCATAAACATCGCGGAATAAATTATTTAAATATTCGGCACTTTTTTCATCTCATTGGATAAAATTTTCATATATTTTACACATGATTCTGGCATTTTTCCTTTGAAGAACTGACAAAGGTTTATAATTTATACAGTGTTTCTTACGAATTACTATTAATTTTGTCAACATTATCAAGCCATCTTCTTCATCCCTATTTGTCAATTATAAATATAATGATAAATTCACAGAAAGAGACACGTAAGAAGCGCAGGTGGAGAAATGTTAAGGTTTCTCATGGAATTTCCTCTGGTTTTACCCGATCTTAATAACAATTTTATATGAATCAACAGGGAGAAAATCTGTGTGTTTTTAGCACAGCTGTTATTTGTTGGAACTGGTAAATGATGAGAGGTTTCTGTCTTTAAACTCCATTCAGCAATACACCTTTTTTGCCATCCGCCACAAAGTACATCAATGCAGAGGAGCAGAGGAAAAAAAATCATGGCAAATTGAAGAGGTTTTATTTTTATTTATGCGCCGCAGCAAAAATGGCAATCACGAGATGAACATTGGAATCAACTTTGAATATTACTCAACGTTAACACACAAATTAGCCACAAGAGTAGAAGAAGTCTCACAATTTGTCCAATGCAAATCATGCGTGCTGCGCACATTGCAATTTTGTCATTCTATTACGTTCTCGCTGTTTTTATTGGTTCTACATATTCTCAATCGGCGGACGGGGAGCGGGTGGAGTGCAGGATGAGAAGAAGGGATTGTTAAAAACAACACAAAACGATCGCGAGCAATTAATTTGCATATAAATGGATTTTTGTTATCCGATGCACTCTGGCTTAGAAGCACTGGACATCGCGGACGATCTGCGCATGGCGAGATTGCTTTGGCCAGTGAAAAAAATTGCCCACAAAACCCGTGGATTTGTCATTCGTGTGCTAATAGAGCAAAGATCATCGTGCAGCTCTTGAGAATCGCCCAGAGAATTGATCAATGCTTATCAGTGGAATTGCAAAGTCGCTCGCTCATTAATCAATCCAATCAAGTCGAGAGACTTGTGAGTGAATCACCATCACTCACGATGCCCAAGAAAACCCTCCAGAGGTTTACTTTACATATCGCCAACTCAATCAGCAAGTGACGTATGATCTCTTGCTGCACGATAAATCTTCCATTTGACCACTGCGCGCTCGCATTTGTCCGAAACTCACCACTGCCGAGCTAAAAGAAGGGATGATAGTAAACCTTAAATCTGTACACCACTTCCTAACACTTCCAGCACTTGAAATACTTACACATTTCCACGCTAATTCACAAATTATAGTGAATTTGCTGAGTTTCCATTCGATAATTTTGATAAAAACCAGTGAAAAATGGTTTTTTGGACATATTTTCTGAACATAACCTCAAAAAATCATAATTAAATCTTCAAAGACTCCATTTGGAAGCTTTCTAGATCACAAAATCATCTTTTATGATTTGGCAATGAACTCATAATTGCTGATTCAAAGGAAAAAGTATAATTTTTGAGGTTATGTTCGATCTCAGCACTTTTTGCTGTAAGTTTTTCCACTCCTGAAGTACTTTTGTTGAGCTGTACACCATTTCTGGCTGTATTATCTCTCCCTTGAAAAGAAGTTGAAGAATTGCGGAAATCCATACACCCTTTCGCCACGAAAGGAAAGGAGTATTGAGCCAAGACAGGTGCGCACAAGAGATCATCTCTGGGAAGACACAAGAACCACGATGTGTGGTGTGAAGAATATTAAAATCAACCAAGAAGAGATAATTTTGCGCTCACGATAATTGTTGATTGGCCGATCGATACCAGAGTTGAATGAGTGAAAAACGTGAAGCCCAAGAGATTATGGCAAGGATTGCGATGCAACATTCTTGGTCAGCTGATTAGTTTTTCTCCCCCAAAGGGGGGAAGCACTGTGTGATCGCTTTCAATTAAGGAAAAGCCATCCGTTATCTCTGTGGAAATCGCACAATTTACAAATATATAGCCATTAACCACATTATCTTGATCGTGTGAAGTCGCGACAAGAAAGTCCAGCAGTGAATCATTCTGGTGATATTGCGGGGGGGAATTGAGAAAATCCTCTACAAGGCGCACTGGTGGTTAATCAAGATTAATAATTTATACCATTCTCGCTATATGGGCTGGGAGACGCGGGCAAGAAACGTTATCATCTGCAACTATTTGCCATTTTCATATTTGTCAGCACATAGTTTTTCTAGCCACACCTTCTCTCTCTCCCTGGCATTCATGCTAATCTGGAAATTGTTTCGCCTTTGAAAATTGCAAATACACAGCGAGAACCCGAGCTGCCATCCTTCGTGATCCGCACGGCCGGAGAGACACACATGCATTCTCATTTTATAAATCAATTAGCGAGGCTCTTGGGCATATTGGGAGTTGTTGAACATCCACCAGACGTGCGCCCGTGCAATGGAGGAATCCAGATTCGCCACCATCAGAGTCAGAACTTGACCGGATTGATGGTGTGGAAGTATCAGTGTTCCTCATCGACTCGCAGCTAATTATTGCACAAGACGAGACTTCCATTAAGGTCTCCTCTCAGCACATGCATTCTCTTCTCCCGCGCGCGCGTGAATATACTCTTTGGTGGCTTTTTATGGCCATTTCTGCATCTTCGCCCCGTTCACACATCGAAGAGAGGCACAATGGAAATTGAAACGAAATAGCCATCATCGTAAGATATGCTAATACGGCGTGGTTGTTTCTTTTTCGACCACTCAACTTCCTCTCCAGCAGTTCAGCTCTAAATAATACTTTCATATCCGTTTTGTCATCTCACGGCAATTTAGTGTCATCTCGTCGCTGTCCAATAGGCCGAAATGATATTCTTGGACAGATGAGGAGGAGTTGACTCGGAATTACCAGTTTCACTGGCCAAATTCTCAGTCCATTCGCCCCACAAAAAAAGAAGTCTTCCAGCATCTTGGGATGTATTTTTTCCTGCACTGCAAACGCCTTAAATGGTTCACATAATGATGCGTAATTGCATGGCATGCAGAGTCATCTGCAACCAATTGCTGCGACAATGTTAATTTAGTCATCTGATGTCACATATGCCACACGCAACAGCGACATTCCTCAATGACCTTTCCTTGCATTGCAGACAATTCCCCGGATTTATCCATTGCTCACACATTCGCGACGGAGAGAACTATTTTTGCTATTTAACTACAATTCTCGGATTCACCAAGGGATATCTTTTATTCATACATCTTTTATTTATACCTATTCATAATATATTATGTTCGAGTCTGTGTACAATATTCCATGAATATGATGAACAGACGGCTGATGTTGAATTGCTGCGACTACCAAACTTTTGTCTCTCCTCAAACACCGCAGAATATGTACATCTCAATAAATCTGAGATTTATAAACTGGTTTCCTTTAGGAAATCTCAAGGGGGAGATAATATGCCTTGAGTCTTTAACACTTCAGACACTTCTGATCACTTTTTTCAACTCCTTCAACTGCTTTTAAGATCCTAGGATTTGTTCATGAACAAATTCGGCTTAAACAATACTTTAAGCCTAGAAATGAGTTAATTTGGCGAATATCACGATGTTTCCACTGAATAATATGGTTGAATTTGTCACTTTAGAGCACAAACTGTGAAAATAACGAAGCAAAGAGAATTCTCTTAGGCAATTTTGAGGTTATGGTTGACTTTTAAGCTGTTTCTTAACTAATCTGGGGTTATTTTCGAACGCAAATGCTAAATTCTACCAAGAAAAGAGAAAAATTCCTAACTTAAACACAAATTTGATGATTTTAAGGGTTATTTAATAACCAGAAATTGCTACAAATCAATCACATAACCTATAAAAAAGCGATTTAATTGATTTTTTTTAGTTAATATAAGTAAAAAATGCCTCAATTTGTAGAATCCGAAGCTTTTGTAATGCAAATATTCTATCTATTTTCCTTTTGTGAAGTTGTACACCACGTCCAACCATAATATCTGCCCCTTGGGAAAGCTTACAATAGCACCGCACACAGCGCCATTCGAAGCAATCCAGCGTAATTCTTTGTGAAGTCAGTATAAAAGGATTAGTTGGAAAATGTTTGCTCTTCTCCGATATTTCTGATAAACTCCAGAAGAGCAGGATTATTGTTAGAATTCTTTCACTCATATTTACACCTTCAACTTGATCTTGTCATTTTTTTTCTATTCAAATATCTCTATCGAAAATCCATTTTGTGGTTCAACAACCGTTCAAGTTCGCCAATCTGTATTGTTACAAATATCGCAGTTATGAATTGTACGAATTTTTGGAGTACAATAGTTACTTTTATCTGGTATTATTCACCAAACCACTTAAATCGATAAATCTATAAGAACATTTTGGCCAGTCTCAAGAAGCTCAGCATCGAGAGTTGGACCTATTTTAGCAATTTAGCATTCACTCCTCCCTCTTTTCATCTTCCAAAGCACAAATTATTGCTTGGCCGTTTATTGTGCAAAAGTGACCAGTAAATCATCTGAGAATGTGAGAGATGGTAAAATTCTATGCTCAGACGTGTTTATTTGATCTATTTGTTTCATAATCACCAACCATATTTGCCCTCAGAGATAGTTTTGATTAAGTTTGGCCGCACTGTATTTTTCTGATCTCTATCTCGGCTTCGACGCGTTTTTGGAAACCCTTTGCGTGAATGCCAGAGTAATTGTAGAATTTTGCTGATTCACTGTACTTACACCACGAGATTTCTTTTCTAATTCACTTTTTGTGGTCACTCCCATTGTCGAGGTGTGATGAGTTTTCTTCTTCGGCGATTCTCCATTGTTTCACACACATTTCGGGCAATAATTGTACAAAAAAAATACACCTCAAATGCACTCAGAGACCCAGATAATTTTCAGAATTAGGAAAGTCAACTTTTTACCCAAAAAACATAGCGAGCTGAAACAGGATGCTATTCGGCCGTCTAGCAACCATTCGCATTTATAGAACAAAGTCAAGAACTACTACAAAAAGGTGACCAAAAATTGGTCGATTCTGGGTAACGGAACATACATTTGTCGGTCATATAGAACACTCATATGACTCGATTCCGACCAAGAACTAGCACACAATCACAAATCAACATGCGCGTTTGTCTGCATTTCACGCGTGAAGTATTTCTGCAAATATGCACGTCTAGTAGAAAATATTTTCTGCACCCGAATATTGGCATCCTATCTTGGAAATTGAAAATTATGTCCACCCATTTTCCGTAGGATTTTTCCGTTGTGACTGGGGAATTAGAGTTTTGATCATGCCAATCAAAAGAAATGGATAAATCGATGTCAGAGACTCTGATTAATTGCATATTAAGCGCAAAAGTTTCCATGTGATTTTTTCGAAATGCGTTCAAGATGGTGGCGCGAGGTGGCGCTTCAAGCGCGTCGAAGACTTCAGCAAACGTCACAGAAAACACGTGATGCATGACTGCTATTTCGCAGTCATTTGACCACCAATTTCTCACCACGGCCGCGACTCGAAAATATGTACTGCACTAACTGTCACATTTTCCGGTCTGGTCAGCTGGTGTCACTTGGGCAATGTGTGAAATGCAAATGCAAAGGTCAAACAGCATATCCATAAATACATTCATTGCTCTTTTATTGCCGAGTGATGAGAAAATGAGAACGTGATGTGACTTAGGAAGCAGTTCCTGTTGAGCATAATCGCATCATTTCACCATAATGACGTGCATATTTATTCATTTAGCATAATATTAAGGTATGGAAATGCTCTCTATGTTTTTTTCACTTGTGAGCGGAAAATAGTGGCACATAATTAGATTGGCGGGGAAAGTACTCTAAGTGAATGGCGTCAGGTCACACTTATAGAGGAGTTTATTTTCAATTAATATTATTATTATGATTAGAGCATAATAAATTGTAATTGCAATATTTAGCAGTGTGTACGTAACTGTAAAATGTAAAACGAAAAATAGTATAATTTATCGGTAATTCCATAAATATTAAAGATCAAGAGAGATTGAAGAGTATTATGATGGAGAAGACTTGTGCGAATGTTATAAAATTCTAACATATTACAACCATTATAAGAACCTGTAATGACGGATATAATGATGAATTTTGTGCTATTCACTCATTTGTACAATTTTACAAAGAAGTGTTAACAGAAAAGCCCGTTGTTTATTGCATCTCTTCTCTCTATATGTGTAAAGATTGGATTTATACTTTATTATATCTCAATTGCAATTGCATTTATAGAAAAAAATTATATTATTAATAATTATCTGAGACCATCGATGGGAAAATTGGGTCGCTTCCATTCATCGATATCTTATGTAGATTGCAAGAGATATCATTTCCGCTCATGTAGGTCACATTCGATGTAATTGCCACTATTGCTCTCATTTGCCTGTTCAAATTTCCTTGGGTAGAAATTGACTTTTTCTCCTTAGTTTTGATCACCAAGCTTATATGGACAGAAACATCTACTTAGCAACACAAAAGAAAGTTTTATTCAATTATCTACCGATAAAATCAATGCTTCTCTTCTCAACACCTCAGAGTGTGACCAATTCAATCAATCGGCAAAAACTGTCGAGATTTCTGTTGTGTGAGGGAAAGTGATACTTCTTTTTTTGCATTTGATCAGCGATTTGGCGAAAATGTTCATCAAATGCACGAATGATGGTGATTATTGGAGTGTTTGGTGCGTGATAAGTCTTGTATCGATGCAAAAAAAATCACTTAACACTCGATTTAATTCACAGATGCTTTTCTTTTTCCTCCAACTGCGGCAAGAACTTTCTCAAAAGCTGGGCTTCTCGTGCTGAAGAAGTTATTTGGGAGCGTCAATGTGGGTCACATCAGTCCATAGATATCCAAAAACTTCTTGCAGTCTTACAAATATACGCTATATAAGAAGTTCTTTTTTTGCCCGGAGGGGAAAAAATCAGCAATTCAAATGTATTTATTAATCATCGACTAATATCTTCTTTCAATACACCTCATTTTCAATTATACTTGGCCGCATTGGACAGTTAGATTTTTTCTGTTCTGCTTATTTTATGCCTGATTACTGTACAATGTTATGCTTTTATGCATCATCCGCCCATTGAGCTCATCCCAGTGATCGTCATGCCCTTTTATGTGATACTGTGTAAATTGTCTATTCAACATTTGACAGGCATCTTGAGGAATCTCTCTCTCGAAAACCTCTCATCCACTTTGGCTCCACTCTCTTGCCCACCTCACGATATTGTTCTATATAAAAAAGTGCAAAATAGAACTCCATCAATGCGATTAACAATGGTAATGTTTATTGTAAGAATGCCGCAACTTTTTACTCGTCATAATGCGTATATTATCGCACATGATGCCTTCACACAGAGCCGCGCGCGGGTTCCGATTATGAGATGATTAATGGAGATCCGATGTAGCACCATTTCTTTTAACTTAATAGTTATGCGCGAGATGTGGAACTGCTGAGGGACTTGTTACAATTTTCCTTCCTCTCATTTAATCATCACAGTGCAAACTCTTCTCTCCTCTATGATGTAATAATTAACATCAGCCATGCACTAATCAATTTAAAAGTGATACAATGGCGAAGCCGCTGCAAATCTCACCGACACGTGAGGCATCTTCATGAATTGTTTATAATATTCAACATAATTTTACACTCACAGTCATGTTCATAAGTCTGTATATCTTGCATTATCTGCCAGATGGATCCAGAGAAGAACTTTCTGGAGCAGTCAAGGAGAAAGTCACAAAGCGATTGTCATTTTGTAGAGAAAAAATCAAATATTCTGGATATTTAATTAGAATTTAAATTTTCGATTATTTTCACCACATATCGCCGCCAGAGGGCAGCAAAGTTGGCGTGAGGGACGCTAATAACCAATTGTTTTGCACAATTTTCTCTGTTTTCTCATACATTCTAACACTTTATGACTGATCCAGTATCTGATCAAGTTTGAAAGGCATGTAGAAGTTCCAGTTATATTTCCCAATAGTAAATTTGGCCCTGTAGTTAAAGAGTTGGTCTTTTACTCCTTATTTGTGGTGTTCGAGTCTAGCTTTTGGCAGATTTTTTGGCTTTTTATACAATTTTGGCCTATGGGTTAATTTGGGGATTTAAACACCTCTAAATAATATAAAAACTACTATAATTCCGGTAAAATGAAATTTCTGAAATTTCCAAAGCAGATAAATTCAAATATTTGCAATATATTCAATAAAAGAATACAATGTTTGATTATATTTTAATTTTGAATATCAGAAACAGTGGAATAAGAGAAAAAATTCGCAAAATCTCTAAAATTGCTAATAATTTTCCCCTTTACTTCAATTCTTCCCATTCTTGACAGTCTATTTGTGACCTATTTTCATATTTGCGGGGAATTTAACGTTCATCCGACTTTTCCATGGTATTTTTTCGTTGTCTAATCTTCTAATTAGCGATCGATCAGCTGTATACAATTTTCAAGCACTCCAAAGCTTTTCACTATTTCATGTATACAAACATGTTGTACACATAAATTACTGACATACAAAATAATCTGGCAGAGGTAATGAAAAGCTGAAATAAGAATTACGCACTCGAAGATGAATAATTTGTGTTCGAGTTTATACGGACTTTTGATTTCACTGATCGTGTTTCCGCTGAAATATGTAGTTTCATTCTGAGAAATTAAAAAATACACCCATTAATATGCCGCCGTGGTGCTTGAGCATTCAAAAGAAAAGAAACTAAAATTGATCTAATTAAGTTCTGCATTCAAGAGATGCCACAGATATGTGCATTAAATTAAACACGGCAAAATTCCTCTGGATATTTCTTTTTGCCACAACATCTCTTTACTTTTTACTCACTTCCTGACCGACAAATACAATTTCACGTGCAATTTATCCTTTATATTCAACTCTAGACGCACATTTGTGTGACGGAGAAGAATGCAAATGTGCATTAAAAGGAAGTACGCAACTTTCATGTGAAATAATCAGGTCGATCTCTGATGATATGGAGGAGTAATAAATTATATCAGACAGCCGGTCGTGTCCTTTTCTATAGAGATGAATATAGAAAATTATATCTATATAGACTTTATAAAATATGCACGTGAGTATATCGAGACTTTTATGTGAATCATTGAAATTCAATATGATTTCTCTCAGTACGGCGATGTTAGATTAAAATTTATAGGACATAATTATAATATACTCATTTCCATGAGACAAGAGCTCAAGACATTGGTTTTCCCCCTATTTTCCCTCAAGTATTTAACATTAATCGTGCTATTTTTTAAGCAATCCGTTTATTTGAGATTCTTCCATCATATAATTGAAATGGTAGAATTCAAGAATGCCGAGTAAGAATTGCATACACATTTAGGTCAACATCAAGCAATTTTGCTTCATTCGAGAAATTCTCATTGGTAAAAATCACAATTTATTTTAATAACATTTCTTTTCTTCTGCTCACTATTATAATGATTGCCAAGTAAGACGTTACATGCGCCAGCAATCCAATCATGCTTTCTCCAGAGACACACTATCTTCTACCCAGATTCCAGAAGTCTCTCTGTATTATCTGACAGCGAAAATCAATACAACATGAGATGAAGAAGAGATCAAGGAGGAGATATTATGGTCAAAAGTACAGCTCAATGGAAGTGCTTAAATAAACAGTTCTACATTACATTTTTCTAGGTTATATGATTAGTTAAAGATAAACTTTGTCGCTAAATAACCTTTGAAATCATTCATTCTTGCGCCTAAGATGGTAAAAATTTGTATTTACTGGCAAAATAATAATGTAATCTGACAAAGATCCCAAGTTTTAAAGGCTAAGATTGATCATAACCTCCAAAATATTGTTTCGGGATACAAAATTGTCAATTTCAAGAGTTATTTGATTGATTTTCTACACTGAAATAGCAAATTTTAGTTTATTTTCAATTTGTCTTGCCTTTAAAAGATTCTAAAAAAGCTATCGGAAAGGATTTTGCTCGATATTTTCAGGTAATTTTTAGGGTTTGTTCCAAAATACACCCAAAAAAGTGATTGAAAATTAAATTACAATCAAATATCCACTGAAAACTGCCAATATTTCTAAAATACTGCTTCTCTGCAAGTTTCGAAAAAGGAGAAGAAAATAAGGAAAACGCAATGTTTAAGCACTGCCAAAGTTCTGAAAGTGTCTGAAATGTTCCCACTGCTTTTGTGGAAGTGCCAAGAAGTGTTGTACACCACGTTCAGTCATATTATCTCCCCCTTGGAAGAGATTCATTACGTGATTTTACAAATCACTTCACATAAAGCTATTCATAATTTCTGCATTTCATTGCATATTATATAAGTGAGTGTGTGATAAATTTAGATTGACTGCGTGAGGCCTGAAATTTTGCCTAATTAAGAGTCAAAAATCTCATGCTGAAAGCAAGTTTGGTCAAAAATATTGTTTTGAGTCACTGACCCGATGCCTCGGTATACTTTTTCCAGCATTCCATCAGCAAGAGAATCACAGATAAGAGTGTGGCAGGGAAATTAGGCTATTGCATTGCTGATGAGGATGAGATGCAATTTATTGACAAATGTGAGAAAAGTCGTATGAATACGCAATATTGCGTATTTGCAAATACAATTATTTATTTATTGTATGTATTTATTCATTAGTAGCTTGGCAAAATGTAAAATATTAACCACACTTGCAATGCAGCATTCAGACCACAGACATCCAGAGCTTCAACCTTACTCACCTGAGCATTCAGTCCGCATGACGGTAGAAATTCTCCCACAAGACATACCTGGAAGGTGTGAATCATTGCTTTCATAAATCTACACATATATTATGTTTAAACGACGAGGGAAAACACAAAATAGAATACAAGACAGAACACCTCTTCATATATTGCTTCCAAGAATTTAACACATACATTATGTATGGCTGCACATATTGCAATGGAGTGGAAAAACAAATCCTCTCCACTGCATTTTCCTTAAATCCTTCTTTCAATATTCACAGTAGACTAAATTTATTTTAAGACACCTAAGAAATTTTGGGCCAATTTTCCTCTTAGTTGTGCGGAAAAAATGGTACAAAAGCGTTTAAAACATACAAAAAGCAAGTTGACAAGTCCAAATCAAGGTGTGTTTATGGTGTAAATGTCTTCTAGACGTTCGAAACTCATGTTTAATGTGGTTATTCTAGACATTCTTATGGTTATAACATGGATTTAGAGTAAAATAGGCTGACAATATACTCATATCTCTCTGCATTTTGCAATATCTCAGTTCCAAATTGAGATATCGCTATGATCTTAACGCCATTTGAAAGATAATTAAATTCTAATTATTTCTCGTCTTAAGGTATTTGTCTCGAAAATTGAATGAAATCTCATATTTTTAGGCCCGAAATTTCATAGGTGTCCTAAACTAATTTTCGCTACCATAATTTCTCAACAACTCTTTAGAAGAAGAAAGAATTCGTGTTTTAACTGAAAATCAATAGAAGTAAAAGTATAATTTTAGAAAATCGAAATTCAATTTATCATTTCATTCAGTGTCTCTTTGAGAAAACTCAAGAAATGTAATAAGAGTGTTTAACAATATCTAATTATTCACTGCGTGTCATCAAATGACTTAGAGACCATTAATTTCCACGAACAGCACTGGACTTAGTGCAGCAGAAAATCTGTCGCAGCTCGCCTTAGTTTCGTGCTTGTAAATGACAACAGTCGCGGGTAAAACTATTAATTTCGGACAATTAAAATGCTGCCCACGAGAAACTATTAGGCTTATTGAAGCAGAGAAATTGATTAAGTGTGTATATGAACCGCTACCTCGTAAATTTTTTTTTCCATACAATTTATTGATGGACAAACAATTCTTGTTTAACCTTTTTTTTGTGTGTGGTAGCAACAACCTCGTGTTCCTTCTCTTCTCTCTCGTCATCTTACGAATACGCTCTGGCTCTAAATCTTTTGCATAAATATCAACTGATATTTGCCGTTAAAATATTTGTCATATTCTCTAAAGCAGTGCAATTAAGATTGAATCGAGAACCGTTTCTCATAAACAATGTATCTTCAATTTTTTGAAGTCTTCTTTCTCTCCTAAGATTACACCTTTTTCATGCAATTTGAATACTAAATTCAAATTTCGGGTGAAATAAACGCATAATTCTCCAGTTCAGGAATATTGTGTTCATTAACAAACACTCAATTTGTGGAGCGAAGAAGAAAGATTGGGATTTCTTTAAGAAGCGATAAAACATATTGTTGGGCGGTGTTGTGAGATGCATCTTATCTATAACTTCGCTAATGGAGAACGTGTGTGGGAAATTTTTGCTTCTTTCACTCAGAATTTTCCAGCACAGTTCCAAGAAGATATCACATCAGTGGGTTTGTCAAAGCATTTGTCCACTTTAATTAATCTCTCTCTCTCTCTCGCTGTCGCTATCGAAGGGAAAGACAATCTTAGATGCTTATCTTCGACAGCATTATTTCTTTGAGATATTTCCCACTCTATTTACACGCAGACTGGATTCAGCGATGAAGAGATTAGAGAAATTAATTAATACTACATGCATTGTTTCGCTCTTACAAACTCCTTCCTGCACATTTCTTAAATACTTCCACCAACTGAATTGGAAATATATTTGTGAAATTTCAACAACAACTAAAAAAAAAGACCAAAAAACCGCAAGATTGTGAGAAAATTGTGAAAAAATATTTTGTCACATTCTTTCCCTTTCCCAAATAGATTTTCTGGGATGTTTTATTGAGGTTTTAGTGGCACTCCTGGTATATGATTTACCATACTAATGGGGTGTTGCTCGTGATTTTACCATCTCACGCATAATCACGGCGGAATCATGTGGTGAAGTTTAAAGGAGAAACCGAAAGGCGCAAAATTCTCTAAATAACATGATTAAAGTGTGTACCGAAATTAGCATAACATGCAAATTAGCCAAAGGCACTAAAAACCCGAATATTAAATACTAAACATCGGGTAATTAAGAGGTTAATGGCTATAATGAGGTGTAACCAGTCTGAGTGAGAGATTAACTTACCATTTTAGTAACAAGACATGGGAATTGTGATGTGAATCTAATGCGGCTTACATGGTTACTCTTAACATTACACCTGCATTCAGCGAGTGAAGTTACTTTATAGGCATTCTTCTGACGCTTCTCGCCGCCCCATTAATGTCAAACACAATTGTAATGCGCAGCACTTTCATGAAAATATCCAATTTTATTATTTCATTTCGCCCAAGGGGTTGCTAATATTGCGAATGCAGTGTCACTTTTGGCGGATTCCAACAATAAACAATTCTTAAAAAATGAAATAGATATTTTGGCTTGTTATATCTTCAAAATTCATTTCTTCAGGAAAGAAAGATTGTGAGTTGTTTATGATTTCTCAGCTGAAAAGCTTGCAAACACGAATTAAAAGACGATATTTGGTCTTTAATCGGATATTTTCGGTTTTACGCAAGGTTTTACGATAAAAACGCGTGTGAAAATGAAAAAACCTCTCTATTTTTGCTCATAAGTAAATCTTTAACCATGCTGACAAAAATCCTTCAATAGTTCAATATTCTTCCCTTTTCTACCGATTTGAACCAAAATTAAAATTTTCACAAAATATTATTATATTAATTCTCTAAAATCTATCTTCAGACTTAAAACTTCTCCTAAAATATATTTTTCTCCTTCTTTTTCCACTCTTTTTCTCTAAATCCCGCACAGAATTCTCGATTTTCTTCCGGGCATATTTTCGAAGATTTAGAAGATCTTGAACGAATCGCGATGCAGCGAAGACGCAAGATGCTGAGGCACTCAAAATCCATATTAGCATCCCCTTGATTGAGCCACACATCACCTGCGGTGTCATTCAACGGGCAATTTATTTATATAGTTGGAAGCTTGATTGCTAGTGACTTGTGAGGTCAGCAATTCTGGAAATTTCACACCGGTATCCATGGGCTCATGGTTTTCTCTCTCGGCGCTGGTCTCTTTAATTGCTCACACGAGAAAGAGGGAGGCCCGCGCAGCACAATTTCCACAATATTTCCCCCGAACTGCGCGGGCCACAATCTGCCACTGAAAATCTCCACGAAATTAAGTTTTCATGTTGGCCTAACAGTGCTCAAGTTCACAGTCAATGAATTTTATGTGAATGAGAAGGAACATTGGGGAATTAAATAAAATGAAGAGTGAGAATGATTGATGGCCAGAAACTGAAGTTGAATCAATTATAAAACACTTTTGGTTCTCTCAATATTTAAATTCAATTATTCACTTCTAATTCTAACAACTTAATTGTTCCCTCTTTCTTTTACGCCCAGCAACACGACAAAAAAAACACTATACTCTTAAACTATGCTCTAGACATTATGCTCGAGTTGAAATGTTCAATTCGACGGGTGAATTGAAAACTATGAAAAGTTAAAATCGTAATTTCTGAGGAGAAATTTGCCAAAATTTACCCAAGAATTTACCTTAAAAGATCTAATCGTTTATTAAAGTGCTAAAGTTGTTCTCTAATTATTATTTTCGAGTGAAAAAAATTAAAAAATATAACAAATATTCATGAAAATTTATTCAAAGTTTTTTAATATTCTAGGAATATTCCGAAAATCTACAATTATTATGTTTATTAAAAAGGTAAAACAGATAAATATCGACTTTTTATAGTCTTCAATTCACCCGTCGAATTCCAAGTCTCTCTTTATCGCCTTTAATCATATCCAATTTAGAGATATGATATGAAATGTCACTCTTTATGATTGTCTAAACACATTTCGTGAAACATTTGACATGAACCTGACATTGTGAGTGAAATTTCAACATATATTCGTGCATTCCTGTCTTAGAATTATGACTGGAGCTTTACTGATTGGCACAAGAGACTCAATGGAGAAAAGTGGCGCGGATATAGGATTTCTCAGTCAATATCTTTCTCTCTGGGTGTTTAGAGAAAATGGAAACTTTTTGCCAATTAAGCATAAATTGCTTTTTGTTTAACTTGTCTCTCTTGTATGTATTAAACACTATCTTGTGGATAATTGAGATATCTCCCCGAGAAACTACCGTCAATGACGCTGTATTCATGTGTCGAAATAATGTGGCGATGGTGGCATTAAAGGAGTCTCAACATAACGCCACAGAAGAATCTGATTATGTCTCTCACATCTCTCATGTTGTTGCATGAAGTGAAGTACTTTAGCGCCACTTTGGAGCACAATACATAAATTTGTCAGTTTTTGCTGAGGGGAGCGTGATTTGTGGAGAGAGCGCATGCAATGCTGTCGGAGAGAGAGAGAGAGAGAGAAAAGGAGGAATATTTGAGAAGGCACTTCATTAGGGATGGAATGGAATAATTGTGGTGAATTTCACTAAAGAGAGAGATTTTATCATTTACGCTCAAGACAGTCGCTCGAGTGCCGAGATAAATGTCTTGTTTGTACATATCCACCTTAAATGAAGTTTAATGGCAACGTGCAAAATATCTGTTTCATTTCGCATTCGACATTCACATCAAGTCTTGACACAAATTTCAATTGACCATCCATCAAGGTGTGGTTCTCCCGAAATTCGTACATCTTCGCGCGCTCGCAACTTCAACTCTAAGTACGTAATTTATGCTCCACGCCAATGTCTATGCGGCGAAGGATTATCTTGTGCTAACGGTATCTTTTCACTTGGTCAGCACTAAAACGTGACTCTTTACGTATTACTTACCTTTTTTCCAGCCACAAGAAGCTCTCTTGTGCGCCGCCAATAAAATATTTCCAACATTACCAATTCAATCAAAACGCGCAAAATCATGATTTGCCGGCTGTTAATTATGTCATCCAGCCTCCTCTGTCGCTCATCGTGCGCGGCCACCGCCATGCAAGTGCGCCACATTAAAAATACCATCAGTGGTCTCAAAGGTTCTACCGCACTTATCGATGCTAATCTCCGATGCTCCGTGTCCGCGAGCGTGTTGATCTGTGCGCATTTGATACTGTATCGCCGTGGCGATCGTGTCTCCGTTCAAATAAATTGCGCCTAAGACTGGACGCTTCTGCATTGGAGGAAGTGCTGCTTATTCCGCCGCCGCATCGCCCAAGGCAACAAACACTTCACACAAAATAAGACACGCGGATTTTGTGATGGTAAATGTCCGTCCAGTGTTTGCTTATCGAAATCTTCCATCACTGTTAGAAACCATGCATTTTTCAAGGGGTTGCTAATATGGATTTTCACAGTCTCAGCATCTTGCGTCGAAGAAAGCTCCGTTCGAGATTTAGACATCTTCGGAAATATGCCCAAAATTACGGAATCGAGAATTCTGTGCAGGATTTAGAGAAAAAGAGTGGAAAATGAAGGAGAAAAATATATTTTGGGAGAAGTTTTAGGTCTAAAGATAGATATTACAGAATTCATAAAACTGTATTCTGTGAATATATAAAAAAAAAACGTTTAAGAAGAATATTGAACTATTTAAGGATATTTTACTATTTTCTCTCTTCTCTCGACTATAAATTTTGATCAGTATTATTAAAGATTTTTTAATGTTAAAAAAATTATGAGGTTTTTCCATTTTCACACTTGTTTTTATCGAAAAAACCTTGCGTAAATCCGTAAATATCCGATTAAAGACCAAACATTGTTTTTTCGTTCGTGTTTGGAAGTTTTTCAGCTCAGAAATTTGCTTTTTACTCTTTAAAAATTGGGCATAATTATTTTATAAATGAATTTTGAAGATAAAACAAGACAAAATATGTGTTTTCACTGCATTCCCAATATTAATAACACCTTGGCAAATAAAAAAAAAAATTCATGAGAGTTTGACTTTTCCAACATTCAGCAGAGTGACTGGATATTGATTCCCAACAGTTTTATTCCTTATTGTTCTTATTTTCCGATTTGTATTACAGCATTTATGAGAAACCATTAGCAACATATATTTTACACTTCGTTTTCAATATTCATACTTCAGACTATAAATCTCAGCATGAATAATTCGAATAACCATAAAAGACTCCTTGAGATTATTTAAGTAAAGATAATTTGAATACTAGCGACATCTCAAATGATTCATAGTCTAAGTTGAAGTACAATTATTCCACTTGAGGTAAAAGTAATTCACAGAAATGCAATAAATTTGGAGTGCAACTTTATTATCAAAGCGAAAACATGAGATTTAATTGAGTCTTCAAAACACTTTGGTGAAGAATAAATTTCACTTAATGTGTGTTGTTTAACATTCTAGAAAGTTTTATTATGCAACCGCAATCTTAATTGTTTTCATTAGTGTGAACATATATGCGATGTGATTGAAAGAAAAAGGAGAAATTGTATTTAAGAAGCACGACCGGCAATCTCGCAAGATCTCTTGTACTCAACAAAAATTTTCCGCTTGAAAATGTATTTCAGCATTAATTCACATGAAGGCACCTTATCAATTACACCGTGTATTTGATTGTAGCTGCAAGGTTAACTATAAATAAATGAAGAGATATGCTCCACGGGGTTGCATGTGATGTTGCATTTTTCACTCTTTTTCTCTGCATCTTTTCTTTTCAATCATTATATTTTCGACCGAACTGACTTTCGTGCCTCCTTTTCACACTCATTTCTCCGTACGTCGGGAAATATTGATCTGAGATGTACGCTTGGATATGTCGGATAAATCGCCATCTCGTCATTAAATAATTCACACGTCGACCGACCCAAGGATCACATTGCATCCACGCTGATGTGTAGCTAATAATTTTATGGGGTGAATTGATCTGCATTTGAAGGATGATAAGAGAAAGAGGGAAAGATGATGCCTCATAAAAAATCAATTGAGAATCCCCGTGAATCGAAGCCTGAGGCGAAGATTTTGCTCTAGAGAATCTCAAGGGGGAGATAATATGGTCAGAAGTGGTGTACCAGATTAGAAGAAGTTTTAGGAAGTGAAAGTGTTTCAATTTATGCTATTTTCAGTTAACAGCATTGATTTTCTATTAATTCTGTCACTCTTAGAAATTAATTTTCTATCCAAATCATAATTTTGCCATATTTTTCTAGGTTATGTGACAGATTCAAGACTGAATAACATCAGTCATTAATAAAAATCATTAATTTATGATATTATGCTAAAGTGAAACAAAACCTCAATTTTTCACAGACTGTTGTGATTATGATCAAGAAAAATACGCAAAATTACAATTTTAGGGGAAGAAAATCATAAAATATTGTATGAAAACGTGAATTTTAAAGTTGTTGGTTAGATTTCGGTTAGATTTTAGTCAGATTTTAGTCAAATTCCAGTTATTAGTTGATTTTAGACTTCTTATAGCAATTCATGAAGTCTGAAGACCTAGGAAGTGTCAAAAATATCTCATACAAATTGTAGAAGTTTCAGAAAGTGGTGTACAGATTTTGACCATATTATCTTCCCCTTGGAGAAACTGAAACTTGAAAATTGTAATTTATTGCCGAGGAAATTTAGAGTAAAGCACCGAGAGAGTGTCTTTCCTCCAACACAACGGTGAAAAGTCCTTTCATGTGAATTTATGACAAGTCTAGATATGCATAATGAAGTAGCGCAAGTCACTGAGAATCCATTTTTCATATTTAAAGTGACCAGAAGAGCTCGGAATGCTGCTGTATCATTCTTCATCCACTCGTTTAAGATGCATTATATTTCTGTAGCATTGATGAACTTGAAACATGGAGATCTCTATCATCGCGCTTTCATGCTATCGCCGCCGCCGTTGGCGAAGAGGCTCCAGAAATACATAAGATGCATATATGGGAAGATGATTGTCGTAATAGATGGGTGCATTAGACTGTGAGGAGCGATGCGGGAGATTTTTTCACCTGTGGCAACTCTGGGTGTTGGAAATATTGTCAATAGATCAGCCGGTGGAATCCCATTGTGCGCTGTGTTGGACGCTTAATTACACACGTTTATTCGTTTATTAATAAATCAATTAATAGCCAAAGCAATTATGTATCGTTTATCGCCATTTCTTCTTGCTACTTTCATTTGCCTCCACATTCCCGAAGGTTGGCTTTAATGCGCGCACTCACGGAATTGCAGGTGGACAAAGAGTAGTGAAATTAATCCAAGTGAGACGAGTCTGAGACGATGGTTGAGAAGGCTGTGGAAACCTGTCCTCCTGCCACCTTCTCATCCGCCTGACATGCCCGAGAATCCCGGCGTCCTATATACACATTCTACCTCACATGTGTGGCGATGCTATATATCATCATAACGGATTTTGTCTATTAACTATTTATTCAATACATCTCTCGCGAGAGAGTCAAGTGTGTAAATGGTAAACAAAACTGGAATGTCGTAAGATGCTTCTGCGCTAAATCGCGCCGAGTACCATCTAATTGCGAGGCTGTGTGGAGCAGTGTCACAATTGCCTTTACACGCGGTTCCAGGAACACTTCCTTGTTCTCTCTCTCTCTGCTCTTCTCTTCCATTTCTGTCGTGTGCTCCGTCAAGATGCGCTTTTTTCTCTCCACCAAACTTAGATAAATGGTACAAATATATTGGGAATTGTTTGCTCATCTAGCGGTAAAGTTACACAATTGACAGATATTTGCTGAACAAGAGGCATCGAAGGGAGATGCACACAACTGGAGACAGACGGACAAGACCATGTCAAGAGACACGGAGCATTTCAAGGGGTTGCTAATGTCCGAGATGCAGTGTCAATTGGCTCAAGATGCACTTATAAATATCTACAAAATTTGTCAATATTCGCCAATGGTCGGATTTAATTGTAATTTAGATTCTTTTTAAAAAAGACAGACGAAACCATAAAGAACTTGAATTGCGTGCAAATGCCTTAAAATTTCATGCCGACAAGGAAATGAAACGGAAAAGCATATAATTAAGAATTGAATTAAGTGTCAATTCATCAATTTTTACCCCAAATTAGTGATTATGATGAGCTTAGAATATTTTTCCTGTGAAAAATGAGAGTTTGAATGTTGAATTCTAATTTAAAAAGCCTTTTTTGGTTAATATTCAACAGTTCTGATGATATTCTCTAAGTGCAGACAATTTAAAACTTGATCAGCTGAGAAAACTGAACTAGTTTTATTTTCCCTCTCAAATTCCTCTCTTTCCTGATCAGGATCACGCCAGGAAGTCAAAAACTGTGCAAATGTGTGAAAGAGGAAGGAAAAAGGACGCGAAAATGTAATATTAGAAGCTTTCCAAGCGAGTATAATAGAAAACAAGGTGAAAAATGACAATTTAGACTTCAAAAGAAGTTCTTAGGAAAATATTCAACACCCAAGGATGGACATTAAAGCGTTAAAGAGAATGTTAGAAAGGATTCTATAGGAAAATGGATAAATTTAGACGCAGAAAAAATTACTTAGCGCGGGTTTTGATCATAATGTGAAAAATTGAGAAGTATTTTGAGGGAAATAAAAATGTAAGATGCTGTGGCACTGAAAACCCACATTGGCAACCCCTTTGAGCATTTGAACAAATTAAACTGTGATATGTACGCGGTCCCTTTCAATCGATACAATCTCAAGTTCTGGTACGCATCATCATTTACCTGTCCCGATACTTCCAAGAATTCCCTCTGCGCGCCGAGTGCGTGCTATGAATATGCAAGAACTGTAGTTGAAGTGAAATTCCAATTGCTCACTAAATATAAACACACACCGTGAAACTGGTTCGTGGAGTTGAGTTGAAAATTTTTACTAAATAAACAACTGAGTCAATTCCATAGATTCACTTGATGCACTCATTGTACATCTCATTAATAAATTATGCTATTAGCGCATATGGTAAAGGAAAAACAGAGAATGAGAGCTTCAATTAGTACTGTACATTATCACATTTGCCAGCCAAACCTTTGCGTGTTGGGCTTCTGTTCGCTTACAAATGTCCACAAATGACGATAAGTGATTCCATCACGATCACTATACTTCTAGACTAATTAATCAGCATCTCATCTTGTTAGCTGAACACAGTGCTCTAACACTCAATGCACTCTCTCAAAGTTGTTACTAATGTAAGCAAAATAATGAAGTACACTAATGGCTAACGCCAGGCGGAAATGGTGTGAGAAATGCAGAAGACATGCGAGCAATTTAGTGAATTTGCTCAAGTTATGCCACATAAGATATGATGTGATGTTGTTTGCTTGAAAAGATGATCAAAACTGTCATGCTCTGCCCCGGAGCGCAAGATAGAATTCTTGACGTTGATTCACTGTAATGAGTGAGTAATTAATTATTAATTATTTACAAGCAAGATTCATGAATTTCCCCCAGAAAATGACTGATATTTCCCCAAGTCGACGCAAGTAATTGAGTGAATTGACAATTGAGGAGTGCACAAGAATTTCCCCATGACTTTTCATACTTCTTTTGTGTGCAAATCACAAATTTGTACGTGATATGTACTCTAGCTTCTATTCACTGCAACCTTTCAATTCATTTGCTTGTGCCAAGGAGGAGATATTATGCTCAAAAGTGGCGTATCAGCTCAGCAGAAGTGTTTACAAGTAGAAGTGCTTGAATATTTCCAATATTAGGTGTAGAAGAGTTACTTTAAAGTTTAATAATCGCAATACTTTGAGAATGATTACACTATTTTCTCGATTTTGAGGTTACGTAACTAAGTTTAAGCATAATTTTGTGAATTAATAACATCAGGAAACACCATTTTATGCACTGAAATTGGAATAATTCATATTTCTTAGCACAGTTGAGCGTTTGTGATCAAATGTTAAACTGTATTAATTACGCAAAGATTGATCATAACCTCTAAAATATTATTCCAGGATTCAAAATTGTCTATTTTAAGAGCTGTTTGATTGATTTTCCATTCCCAAATAGAAAATTTTAGCTCATTATCAATTTTACTTCACGAATAAGTATTTTTCAATGATTCTTTTAGATTATATCCAAGTGATTTTTAGGTTATGTTTCAAATTTCATCTAAAAAAGTGATTAAAAATTTAATAACATCAAAATATCTGCCAGAAACTTAATATATTTCTTTAATACTGCTTCTCTGACAATTTTTTCAAACTCATACAAGTAAAAAAGGAGTCTTTTTAAGACAATTACGATCTAAATTTGAGGTTATGATATTTTAGGCGGTTGAAAAATAAGGAAAACTCATCTTTTAAGCACCGTCAAAGCTCTGGAAGTGTCTGTTATTCTGCACAGAAATTGTGTACACTGTTTAGCCGTATAATCTCCCCCTTGGCATGTGCTATTATTGCAGACATGCCCCTTGAAATTGGTGCATTTAGTCATACTCTCTTAACATAATCCTCTCAAGATAGACTGCAGCCTAACAATACCCACACGATTGTTGGATGTTGACTATTAAAGAGGAGATGAGAGGAATTCCATCAAAGAGCTTCTCTTGCGCGGACGTGGAAAAAAGGCCGAAAGATAAAAAACTATCTTTCAACTTTCAGGACTGATTAATGGAACATGACAAAGTGGCGTGCAACTCGCCAATTGAATTACATTTGCGAGCACAAGTGAAAATGCAAGTGACTATAAAATTAGTCATGAGGCTATTTTTGTATTGGTTTTAATTGAAAATTGCCCGCATTAGTGCACAATCTCACCCTATATCCTCTTTCCCATACTCGCACACGGTCTTCCCCGTGTCGCCTCCAATCATCAATTTGCAAATCAATTGCGCTCGAGGACACATCTGCATAAACACGCTGAATAGCCTCACTGACTCACTTGGCGATCCTCCTTTGACGGATCCCATTGATGACCACAATTCTATGCTGCGATGTCGGCTATGCGGAGCTGACGAGAGTGATGGGATCGTAAACCTACATAATATTTTCTGCAAGGGAGGCTCCAATGCATATATTCCGTCAAAGTATAGCTTTATAGACATGCAGATTGTAATTGGAGTCACATTGAGCAACGTGAATTTGCATACAGCTAAAAATCGAGTAAAAGAATATTTCACGTCTTTGCGAAGAGGGTTGATAAGTGTCTAATTCTTCTGCACGTGATTTGGTGAATTTTTCAAAAATAAAAATTGCGATTTCTTCTTTTGAAATTAATGGAGCAATTCTCAGTAAAACTGACGAACATGTAAAAGTTTAACACTCGAAATTAATAAGGAAAAACTCGCTTTTGTATTCTTGCTCGAAGCGAAACAGTGAAATTTGTTAGAATTATTAAAATTCGAGTTAACAATTACTAAATCCGTGATAAAAATAATTTACTGCAAATATTTCTTTATGTTTAACGCTTGAAAATCAGAGTCGCGCTGCTTTTTTCAAGGTTCCTAAAACAATATATGTAATGAAATCACATTCAAATTTCCCTATTTCATGGTAAATACAGAATCGTTGAACAACTCGTAAAACTTGTCAATAATTCTGACATGAAAATGAACTTATTTGCTTAACAATTGATTGTTTTGTTATAAAAACGCATTCATTTAGGAAAACTTTAACACAATCGTCATTTTAAGCCTTGCGATTCAGTATTTACAAAGACTATTTTTACCTACTCTTAACACATCTTTAACATTCTCCACGTTTTAGTGGGAATTGATTCACAAGTTGTGAGTTAATTTTCAATCAAAGACTGACTTTACAATTAACCTGCATCGATAAAATTGCTAAATAAGCTGGCAATGAAAATTTCATGGTGGTGAACAATTTGAAATATATTCTATAAAATTTCTCATGAAACATAAACTTTTATGATGTCGACAGTGAGTTGATTGATTTGAACATAGAGACTCAACAAATGGTGTTATGTGTCTCTCAGCCGAACGCGTCTCAGACAATTACATGCAACATGAATTTGATAGCCTCTTGAGTACATAATATTTCCTGTGTGCAAAATACATCAATAAGAAGGGAAACCCTTTGAATTATTATGCACACACAGTGTGTATATTATATGGGAAAGTCTTCAGTATGTGCATTATCTGAACATCGATATTCATGTATTCTAAAGAGATTGTAATTGCTTGAGAACTGCGATGAATTTGACTCACATGTGGAGTTTTTGCAACATTTTATGAATGGAAATTGATTTTATGCTTAGAAGGAAGCATAAAGCAACCAATATATTGCTATTATTGAAAAAATTCACTCCTACCTATTGTTGAAACGGTTCTTTGACGCGATGCTCGTTTTTGTCAGAAATATCGTTACGCAATTCGCCATTGGGTTGAAGCACGAAAAAAAAGAGAGACATCCCAGAAGGGAGATTAACATCTCAGCTCTGAAGATGTTATGGCAAAATGCGGTGGATCAACCTCCACAAGTGGTTCTGTCATCAATATGTGGGAAATACACCGCCCTTTTTGAGGTGCACAAGACTTGTGCATTAAATTGTGGACAGCATGACAATGTTGAGCGCATATAAATAAAATAAAGTGCGTTGCGCATAAAGAAAATGGACTGGGAGAGAAAAGAAATATGGACATACAGGAAGACAAATGGGATGACAAAGATCGTCGATATTGCCAGAGGAAAGTGGCTCTATGTGGGATTTTTGCACTCTCCAACCTCAAATCCTCTCTCTCTGGCCAGGCGAATATATACGGGTGGAAGAGGAATGCGTCTCCTTGCTCATTTCGCCAATCAATATCTCCGCTTTTTATGCAAGGAACTGAGCCACATACATATGTATCGACTGTTTATTTATTTATAGACTGTCATAAAGAAACTTTTTGCCGCGGATTTATTCACTTCTCTCGCTGTAAACTGTCACCAATAATATTGTGTGTGTGTTTTTTCATGTTTTCATTTTTATGGTCGAACAGAGGCACGGACTCCACTTGTCCGGGCAGATTCCAATCTCTTATTAGCACCTCAAGAAATTGTCTCCTCGCATTCTCTTTACACTCACTTCAAGCATTTCATCTTACTGATCTATTCCCATTTTGAATTAAAAACTCCAAGTAGGTTTTGTGTAAATGCTAATGTACTTTACTCAATCATTTTCTCGTTTTTTCTATATATATTGGTGTGAGTAAAATAGGAAAAGAATCAGAATTTGAATATTTTCGGCCAAATTTTAAAATAAATCAAACTATATTTAAACTATATTTTCTGGATATTCAATAAAATATTAAATATTCTATTATTTTTTCCACATATAGCCGCTAGAGGGTAGCAAAGTCAGCGTGGGGGACGCCAAAATATTGCATTTTCACACTTTATGACTTCCTCACGTGATTCTGGCCAGTAAAGAAGAAAATTTGAGCGCGACAGTGAAGTTTTGATTAGCTTATCAAGCTTGAAAGGCATGAAGAAGTTCCAATTGTACTTCTGAAAGGCGATTCTAGGTTATGTCACGTAGAAATTTCGGCGCCGAAACTGAAAGTTTTTTCACTTTATTAGTAGAATTGTGTATTTTTTCTCAATTAAAATCGTAATTTTGTACGTTGAGGTGTTAAGAAGCTATACTTAAGTTAAACCTAACCTCTATTTTTCTCTAAAAAGTAGCTATTTTTAGACAGAAAGATTCCAATTAAGGACTGATATCGAAAAGTACAATTAAAATCAGAAACTCATCAAAAGAAAGAATCTGAAAAGTCTTTAAATCAGAGTTATAAAATTGTCAGTTAGATTTTGGTTAGATTTCAGTAAGTTCGTAGTTAATTTTAGTCTTTTTATGAACAATCCATGAAGCTTGAAATATTATTTTCTCCTTGACTTTCTATCACTTACTTTCTCATTCTAT
Organism: Phlebotomus argentipes; assembly: GCF_947086385.1. Lineage (NCBI taxonomy): Eukaryota > Metazoa > Arthropoda > Insecta > Diptera > Psychodidae > Phlebotomus > Phlebotomus argentipes. Next base: position 7,802,962 of record NW_026776174.1, read on the forward strand.
TCCCAGACTTTATGATTTCAAAATTGAAGCATACTGCGAAGTTTCTGATCTTCGACCTATTTTTTTTGGCTTTTTATTGACGCATTTGATTGGTGTAATATAATAAGATTGAAATTAAAACGATTCGTAAAGTGATTTTTTGCTCCGCGACACACATAAATTCACATTGATTAATTTTGGGTGTCGAATTTCGGTCAAAAGTTTTATAACGAGATTCATTTCAATGCAAGAATTCAACCCGGATAAATGTGCATTTAATCGGGAATGGTGGAAAAAGAATTTGTGCAGCAGATTTTAATTAAAGGAATTCCGATGAAAAGATGGGAATTAATCAAAATTCTGAGAAAGACCTCAACATATTTGGCCGCAGTGTTGGCATTTTGGGTTAATGCCCATTGAAAAGACATTGCGTGAGATCGATTCGGTTGCCCGCAATAAAATTAGAGACTGAGCGATTAAAGACCAGTTATGCCTTTTAAATCTCTCGTAATCAAAACTTCTAGATCTATCAAAATTATCAAATTCTATCACATTGGATCTTATGATGAGAATAAAACGGCTGAATTCTCGCGGTGAGATATCACAGGTGATAAGACAAAGCTCTGCCCATCAGTTTGATGATCCTCGGTTGGTATATTAATTAAATTTTCGCACCTCGCATCCCAACTTCATGAAAAGTGTTAATGGAAAATGTTTGCTGTTGATTCTCCCAATGATAATAATTGATAGACGCCTTCATCCTATTCGTGCTTCCATCACTGATATTTACTCCGCACGTTCATAAAAATGGCGAATTCTCGAGCTTAAAGTACAATCGAACAAAAATAGAGACTTTATTCAACACCTTCATTATGGATGATGTTCTTTTTTCTCCTCATTTTTCCACAATATTATATTCCCCTCACATAATCTCTATTAAGGTGGATACACTTTTTGTGCTACAGTGTTGAAGTGTGGAATTCCTTTGAACAATTCCAATTGAAGAAAATAATGCTCTTTTTTCTCTCACATCTATACCTATAAAATATTTATTTTATTGGCTTTATTAAATCGGCACGTTAGTTATAAGAATGTCGTCAATTAATTCCTTATCCACAGGCGCTTCTTCTGAGGCATGCCACAAAAATACACCACTCACGTGATAATTGACTCCCAGAGAAGTGCAAAGGGAAGATAATATGGTTACAATCTGTACACCACTTCATGATACTTCCCAGGACTTCGAGTTTGATGGATTGTTTGAAACAAGATTGAAAATAGCCGAAATCTAACTAGTTCTAACGAACTAACAGAAAATAATTTCAATTTTAAACTCCTTTTTGTCTTTGACAAGTAACATAACCTAGAAAATACATTTCAAAATTAAGAACTGGATAAGAAAGTCATTCATAAAACGGATGAGAAATCAAATAACGCAGAAAAAAGCGAAAATCTGTGATATTGTACCAAATTTTAGTTTTATTATCATGAAAATCAACCGAAAACTCACTAAAATCTAAATGAAAAAATTAAAATTGACATTTCAAAACAATATTTTGTGATTTTCTTCTGTTAAAAATGCACTTTAACGCATTTTTCTTGATGATAATCCTTAAATTAAGATTAAGTATTCCTTCAAACATATTGAATGGTATCTTTCTACCTCGAAATCGCTCATGTTTAGTGAAAAGTTGAGGTTATGTTTGACTTTAACATTCTTTGTAATATCTCAACTTCCAAAATCACGATTTTCTTTGGGTAAAAACACGCATTTATACTAATAAAGTGAAAATTCTTACAGTTTAGACACAAGAATTTCTAATCTAAACTGTTATTTAGACTTCAAGCAGCTTTCATAACCTAGAAAAATACGTTAAAATTAAGATTTGGTTAGTTTGTAAGCCAAATATTGCACAAATTGAAGTACACCACTGCTGAACGGATTATCTTCCCCTTGGAGAAGTGTGTAAAAGGACATACACGGCAAAGTGGCCGTGTCGGCGCCAATAAATTCACCTGTGTGCCTACTTTCCATCAAACACACGAAACAACAGCCGAGCCAGAGACATGAAATTGAAGTAATGCCTTGGCTTTTTTGCTATCAACAATTGCCCCAAGTGCGTTGTGTATTAAGTACGCCAAAAGGTTCTTGATCTTGTGATTAACTCAAGAAGCGACACTGACTTTAAGTTCAATCATACACCGCGAGGTGTTAAACTCACGTGAGTTCACTGACACGCGGACTTTTTGTCAAACAATGTGCAGAAATGATTTCATCCATTTCCTTCACGAAAACTCCTCTTGTGTGTCATTCAGAAATTCTCGGCTAGAATTAATAAAATGGACAATAAATCGCTGCAAAAATACACAATTCTGCCAACTGAGCAAATTTCTCGCGTTGCCATTTCAAATGAAGAGGGGAAAAAGAATTCACATCAAGCATTCCAATTGCATAGTGAGTATTCCATAGTGACACTCTTACTCCACATCTTCCGCACATTAATTCTATATTGACCGCAAAAGAGTATTCATTAAGGAAAATAAAACTATGGTGGAGGCAATGAGTTTTCTCAACAAGCTCGTCATTAAGTTTTGCCACTAAATTGCACATACAAAGTATGCTGTGCAAGGCAGTAAAACAATCATCTCAAATATACTTATTAGTAATTAGTGAACACCGGAAAAGCTCACTGAGATCTGAATTTTCAACATGGAATACAATGTAAACACTTTGCTTATGAACTTGGGGAAATATAATTATGTATTTGGAATCATTATAATAATACTTTAATATCTTTTTTATGTCTTAGAAATTTGCAAGGGGGAGAAAGTATGCAAAAAAATCTTTACATCACTTTTCAGGCATTTTCCATCGGTTCTTAGACTTATTCAAATTCTTCTTGCACTCTTGAAAAATTCTTACCACATTTTGAAGGTTTGAATCCTGTTAAAAATTTCTTTTTCGCCCAATTTTTAGCCACTTTAAGGTTTTTAATAACTCGATATGAAGTTATTTTGATAGACAAACTCTCAAATTTGAACAAGAAAATTGAAATATTCCCAGTTTAAATATTAAATTTGATGATTTTGAGGGTTATTAATTACCAGAATCTGTCTTAAAATAATAACATAACCTAGAAAAATAATAAAATTGATTTTTCCAAGCAAAATAACATTGAAAATGCCTCAATTTGCTCAAACAGAAGCTTTTGTGTTGCAAATAATTTAAATATTTTACCCCTAATAATTCCTGACACTTCCTCAAAAGCTGTACACCACATCCGACCATAATATCTGCCCCTTGCAAATTTGCATAAATACTTGGCATAAAAATGTTCAATCTGAAAATATGTAAGAAATATCTGGGAAAGAAACACCAACAATTTCCAGCTGAACTTACAGATGGTCAATAAAAGCCACCCTTGTTCACAGATACAGTGGCAATAAAAGGAATGAAAGTACCTATTTTCTAGCAAATCGGAGGCGAGATTGAGCAATTAGTGTCCACAGCATTCTCGAAGAAGAGAGTGAAGAAGTGCAACCAATACAATCACAAGCATTAAAGCTAGTCCAGGAAAAAGTATATCAGTTAATTATTTAAGAGTCTTCCAGCACGCAATTCCTTCAGAGAATTTATAGTATGAGAATTTTTTTTTCTCCACCAATGTGGTATTAAATGCACAAAAATTGCAAATGCAGTCGACCATTGAACTCGAAAGGAATTGAGTTGTGGGGCAAAAACGAGCAGAAAAATCTTCATTCTTTCAACTTGGCTCTCCATTTCAACTCTCAGCATTCATATTTTATTTCACTGGCGGGTGGCTCTCTCTCTCCTTCCCTTGCCTTTGGCATGCATTCAGAACTTGTGGAAGTGCGGATTGGAAGGAGGACTGACCGCGAAGAAAGGCATTGATGATAAAAAATGTGACTGGCGCATACTGAAAAAAAAGAGTTTTATCGTCGACTCAACAGAACAATAAGATTTATTTGCTCCTCATTAAATGGACTCTTTTCGTGTGTCCACTTATTTGTGGCGAAATATTTTCTCTCTGCCTCGATCAAGGGGGAGATAATATGACTTGAAATCTGTACAACACTTCCTGATCATTTTTAGCACTTGAAATTTTGAGCACTTAAGTTTCTATTCAATATTTCTGTAAGAATCCAATTGAAATTGTGTTTTTTTGGGAGTCTTTTCCAACCATAACGTCAAAATATTACCAAGAGATCTTCAAAGAATTCTTTTGGAGGCTTTCTAAATCACAAAATCATCTTTTACGATTTGTCAGTGAACTCGAAATGGCTGATTCAGAGTCAAAATCCTGCAGATAGTTTTCTTAATAAGCATTTTCCCAGTTCAACTGACTCTTTTTGAGGTTATGATCGAGATCACCACGATTTTCAGTGTTTCTTGGCATCAAAAATTGAGAATAGTGATGTTTATTGTATGAAAATTATTAATTCTACCAATAAATGTGCTATAATGCCATTTTTTCACTAAATCTGTTCTTGTTTTGTTACATAACCTAGAAAAGGATTATTTTTACGTAAAGAATCAAAAGAAATCCGAGGAATCGGGATAATTTGGCTATAAAAAGGAGTTCTAAGGAAAGGAATATAGGAAGTTTTTGTGAACATTTCTTCACACTGATCTGTACACCACGTCTGCCCATAATATCTCCCCCTTGGCCTCGATCGCGCAGCTCAGAGGCCAGGAAAGTGTGGCGAAGGAAATCTCGCTTATGTGACTTGGTACAATTTTCGATGCGCGCGTGTTTCGGCTTGCAATGTGGCGAATTTGACTTTAAGCAGGTTCCTCCGGGTCACACCGCAAGTGAGACAGAGTCTGGAAACAAAGCGCGACACCGTGAAATGTGTGCAGAGTCACAATAATTGACCGCACATCGTGTTACACTTTCCGCAAGTGCCACAATTTAACAATTAACCGAGCGTGGCAATAATGAAATTTGCGTCTGAGGCCTTCACTCGAGCACTAATTCAATTTTCTCCCTCTTCCCACAGCTTTTCCCTCTATCTGTGCCTTCGCCAGACAACCGCCACAGAACTTTCCGGTGAATCATCTGTGAGCACGGTGAAGAGGCTGCCGGACACGAAGATCTCCTACATCAGGCCATCCGCAGTGAGTCACATGAGTGCTCATCATCCAGAAGGCAGAAGACTTCTGCAAGACTCGCCCAAAGCGACTGCACGCGAAATGATAGCGGACAAGAGGAAATTATCGAATCCAGAGGTCTTCAGGTGAGTTTCCCTTGCCATTTCATGGAAATTACAAGTACTCGCGCGCCCATTATTAGATTCTAAATGTGCATAGATGAGCATGCTTGCGTCGCTCCAAGGAATCACAATCATACTCGTGATAAGAGGTCTTGAGATTGTCGAAGGGATTAAATCACTTTTTGCCATTGCTTTTGCTCGAATTAAGGAAGGAAAAGAAGTGCTCTTGGAAATCCAAATCACTGAACATCAATGCTTTTTCACAAGGGAGAGATAATATGCCACAGTTTCTTTGCAAGAATCTTTAACACTTCAGACACTTTTGAATGCCTCAAAAGGCATTTTCCATCGCTTTTTTGACTTCTTAAAAGCTGTTTTAAGCTGTAAATGCTCAATTCTGCCAAGAAAAGAGAAAAAATTCCAGCCCAAATACAAATTTGCTGACTTTGAGCGTTATTAAAGTGACAAAATCTGCTTAAAATCAATCACATAACCTAAAAAAGGCGATTAAATTGATATTTCAAGGCAAAATAATTTAGAAAATGCCTCAATTTGTTGAAACGGAAGCTTTTGCGATGTAAATATTCGATATATTTTGCCACTTTCAATTCCAAACACTTCCTTTCGAGCTGTACACCACTTCCGACCACAATATCTGCCCCTTGGTTTTTCACTATCGCTTGAATATTTGTCAGTCTATTAATTTCTCTTCTATAATTGCAGCAAATTGGGCTTGGGAAAGATGAAGATGTCGCCGAATCACCACAGGAAGCGCCTGGCCGTTGAATCACGACACCACGGCCATCCGGACGACTCCAACATGTTCATAATAAAGCTGCCGCCGAACACCAACTACTACGGCAGCCTCAAGTCACGCACGGACTCCGTGAACGCCGTGACGGACGACAGCAAGAAGGTCTCGCTGGGATTTCAGTCCAATGGAAAACCAGGCAGAATCTACCACTGGAACTTGCCAGTGCTGAAGAAGATCCTGCACGACAATCGCCCACGAAATCCCAACTCGAGACACACGGACGACGAGGCGGCGCTGACTGACATCAAGGACATCCCCACGTGGAGCAATCCCTGGGACAATGAGACCATCGACAAGCAGTATCGCGAGGACAGTCAGCACCACGAGAAGATCCTGAAGAAGAAGTCACCCACATACTATGCGCCAGTGCGGACAAAGAACTTCCAGAAGTACTTCCCCAGCAACGGCAAGCCCAAGAGCTTCTACGTCATCAAGAGCCAAAAGATGATCCCATTCAAGCTGTTCAAGAAGAAATAGAGAGTCCAAATGACGAGTTGTGAGCGAGAGTTGTAATTTTGAATCAAATTCACTGAGCAATCTTGTACTTAAAGTGCTGAAGAGACTGGCGAAAAGCGCCCCCGTTTCACAGTTTTTTGATACTCCCAATCTTGGGATATTTATTTCTTCATTTAAATACGTACATCAATTTACTAAACTAAGCTTTTACACGAGGATTCTAAACAAAAAAGAAAGGAAGGAAAAACGCGCAAAACAACGTAGATTAATCGATTTTAGTGATTAATTGTACTTTATAATAATTTGATTGTTAACACACACAGAAATGCGATTTTTATACTTTTTTACATGAAAATAAAATAAATTCCAAGAATTACTTCTGTCGCTGTTTGCAAATTGCAAGTGAACTATAGAAAAGATATCAATCCGTAAGTAAATGGATTCAGCTTGAATTTTTCCACCAATCTTCCCTCATTAATGAGTAATTAATCATGCAAAGTTTGAAGACATTTGGCCCAATCCTTCATCCTTTTCTATGATATCAAAACAGAACCAAAGCTGAAATCAATCGTTCAACTCAATTTGAATCACATAGAATTCTTGCCACTTAAATATGTTTGGGGTTCTTAAAGTGGTTTAAGTGAATTCAAGGTGTTTTCAGGATGATTATCTTGTTGATTTTCATTTCTTATCTAGATTTTATAGGGGTTTAATATCAAAATTGGATTAATGATACAGCTTTTAATTCCTAATCTGCTCTTTCATTGTCTAGAACATCGCGGTGACCAGAAACCCAAAGGAAAAGGGTCACTCTCGGTCACAAGGGGGAGATAATACAGTCAGAAGTGGTGTACAGATAAACAGAAGTATTTAAGAAGTGAAAGTGTTCAACCACTTACAATCTTCTTTTCCTGAGAACTTATTTTACTGACTAATCATTCAAATTCTTTGAATTTCCTTTGAATTGTAAAAACAAACACTCCTTTTCTAGGTTATGTAACGAATCACTGACGAATTTAGTGAATATTTCGCATTTTAGAACATCATTTCTTATGCTAAAGTCGCCAAGATTGCTAATAATTGAAAGAATTAAGCATTTTTTAAAAAGAAAGAACACTGTTAACTGCGTTAATTGTGTTGAAGTTAAACATAACCTCGAAAAGAGTCATTTGGACTTGAAAAATGTTTATTTAGACCACTTTTGGCACGATTTTGACACTAAATCAATAATTTTAAGTTCATTGGCAACTCATAAAAGATGATTTCATCATCCAGAAAGTTTCTAAATGAAATCTTTTAAGATCTCGTAGTGATATTTTTGAGGTTATAACCTGAAAAGATGCTGAAAACAGCGGTTTTAAGTAGATTTTTACTGAAATATCGCACGGAATCTTAAAATATTTATTATAATTTGCCAATTTTTGTGGAAACAGTCTAAAAATGGGGCAGAGATTAAGATCATATTATTAAAAGACTAGAACTGAAGATTAATTCGTCCTCAAAGGTGACTGTAAAGCCTCAATTGTCCATGTTAGCAGATTCATCTCAGTATAGAGAATAGTCAACTAACCGTCTTTATTCAAACAACGTGGGTTTGCGCCAATGATAAACTCCTCCCAAAAAGCCACTCATCCAAATCATCCGACATCTACAGTTTATCATCAGACACATCGCAACAGCACGAGTTTTGCTTTCTCAACATCCGGCAAAATTGACTTTCCACCCAGTAACTGAAACTTTCACTGGTTGAATGCGACGCGCGCGAAGAGCACAAGAATAGAATTTTTTATCTTTATTATTCTTCATATACTTCCAATACAGTAGTTTACAAATTATAAGAAAATGCAACGGTTAACAAAACCGTAACTTTATTATTTACTTTCATTTTCATCTCTTTTTTCATCATTTAATTTCTTTTTTCATCATTTTTTTTTAAATATGTATATAAGAAGTTCTATTACTTTTATATTATACTTGCCATCATTAATAGTAATTATTAATTTAATTTTTTCATCTTTCACTTTTCTTGCATCCTCTTTTTCCTTTTCTCCTCCCGCGTTTTTTCTTCTTCTTCTTCTTTTAAATAATATAATTTAGCAAAAATCATTTTACAAACTGTTTTGCTTACACATTTTCTTTTGTTATTGTTTGCATTAAGATTTGTTGTATTTTCTTGTTCTATATATTGTTTTATTCTTTCTTTCTTTTTTTTTGCCTAAGTAAAATGTTCTTCTCCGTGCTTTTAAAATGTTCTTCAACCACTTTCAGAAAAAGAGAAAAAGGAAAATCCATGTTTTGTAAAAATTGTTGTTGGTTTTTTTTCTTCTTCTTCATCAAATCAGTGGATTTTTTTCTAGCATTGGATTTCTTTTTTTGCCTCAATTTTTCTTTCTCCTTCTTTAGTAATATATTATTTATTTGTTACCTACGTATCCTATTTATATTTTTAATTTATATATGTATATATTTATATATTGTGTAAAAAATTAACATAGATTTCAAGTAGATCTTGTTACTTCTTTTTTCTCTCTTGTTTTATTTTCAATTACCTTTTGATTACTATCGACCCCCAATTTTTTCCTTTTTTTCTCAATTCATTTTTCTTTCTTCGATAATGATCAAAAGAAGAGTTTTTTTTCATATATATAATTTTTGTCTATTTCCATTTTATATTTCTAAAATATTACGATTCCTCAATTCACTTCCTTTGAAAATTCTATGGTAAAAATTCACGAATGACTTTTCACTTAATGACAAAAAAAAATTCTCTTCCTTGTTTTTAATGCATGCAAAATTTGTTACCTTTTTTTCTACTTGTTGCTCTGTTTTTTTTAGCAATAATCCCAATTTTTTTTTTAGTTCAAATTAGGGAATTATTACAAAAGAAAGAAACATTTTATTTATACAGGATTTTTCGCTCATAAAATCGTCACTCTTTTTTCTAAAAACAGCAGGAGTTTTTTCATCAATTCTATCAATTAAAATATTATAATAGTTTTTTTCTTTTACTCGTGTAGATTTTTCCCTCGATACGATATTTATTTGCAAACTCTCTTCCTTGGCCTAAAAATGTAAGCACTTTATTGCAACAAAAGTCGATCGTCGAAGGCATAATAATAAACAATTGGGGGGAGACAAATTAATTAACTTTGTATATTAAATTTCTTTTTTGACTACAAATGAAAACATTCCTCTTTTCCACCCTCTTCGCCCGCCCGTCATCATCATCATCATCATCATCATCATCATCAGTGTGTCAAAGCAAAGGTTGATGTGTAAATGTGGTTTTAGCATTTAATCGCAGAAAAATCTCCCACATATTCATTCTCATCCAATAATTTTTCAATGTCCTCTGAATATTGGTGTAGAAAATATTGTCCACTTTAAATGCAATTAATCTAGCACGTTTTTCTTTCACTTCACGTCATTTCCTCCCCTTTTTTTCTTCTTAACTTCCAGTGTCTATAACAACAGAAAAAGCACTAGAGCTGGATTTTTCTCTCATTCTTCCTTTACAATGCAATAATCTTCTTTTTTTTTCTTCACCACTTTTAAAGTCCTTTATTGTGTGCTGTGTTTCACAAAATTCCTATTCCAATTTAAAGGTTTTTTTTAGCCATTGATTTTTTCTTTTCTTTAGTATTACACATTGATTCCTCTCTCTCTCTCATTTCCTTTTTTTTATCCATTAAAAATAACTCACAAATATAATGACTGTTTTCATCGAAACTTGCTTAAAATCTTTTTTTTTCTCTCATTCAAATTTCACCGCCAGAGAAAAAGCTTTTTTCCCTTGATCGGTTCTTGTCTGGCTTCAATGTTTTTTCCTTCTTCTTTTTTTCCCCTCATCCTTCACACTTTTTCTCTACTACAATATAATCTTATATGTTGTTATGTTTCTCGATATATCAATTTGTCGCTAATTTTTTTTCTCCTCTGGGGAATAAAATGGATGAAGAAATAGTGAAACATTAGTGTGGGTGGTAGAGCTATTTCGCCTCTTTCTCTCTCTCTCTCTCAACATCTATTCGAAATATTTTTGTGATAATATAAAGCATTATTCTTTTGAATTTATTCTTTTACCATTGTGTGTACTTATTACGTACGCGCTTTCAGTTCTGTATCGACAAATATGGTGTTTTTTAGCCCTCTCACAAATTTCCCCCTTTCATTGCGCGCGTGATAGGAAGCTTGAAAAATGACAAATTTTACGTTTAAAACATGTGAATCAACGGAAAGAAGCAAAGTTGGTATGAATTCCCGGGACTATTTTGGGTGGGCCCAGCACGCATCAGCCATTTGATAGTCTCTAGCCATTCTGTAAATTGCAGACTTGCGAATTTAATGGAAACAAACCGTGTTGTATTGATTGAAGCAAAATTATGTGGTCTCTGTTGTTTTGCAGGTGAATCGCCGGAGTCTGGAGCCTGGAACCTGGACGCGGATGATCGTCCAGGAGCTTTAGTGACTGTCCCCAAGCTGCAAATCTTCCTTCTGTGTGTCTGTGTGTGTTTGTCTGGAAAGAGAGGAGAAGCAGTGAGACTAAAGCAGGTTAACACAGCGCAAGAGGCTTTACGGTTCTCCATGGGGACCACGAGGGGCTCCTGCGGCGCTCCGACGCTCCTGAAATAGCCGGTGAATGTGTGGGGTCATCAACTGTGGGTCTGCTTGGTGGTGTCGTTGGTCCGTGTCGCGATGCTGATGGTGCTGTTGTTGCTGGAGAAGTTGGCGTTGCTGACAGTGATGATGGATTATTGATTGCTTCCCTTGGACGGCGGCATCTGGCCGTTGATGATGGGCAAAAAGTAGGCATGTTCCATGGCGGCGCGCGCCGTGAGGCGGTCGTAGTGGTCGTAGCGGAGCAACTTGTCCAAGAAATCGAGCGCCTCCGGTGACACGAGGTGCTGATTGTCCGAGTGAACGAAGCGCTCCCATCGCTTGCGCGAGTGCCGCGACAGGATGTCATTGAAGCGCGGATCCAGCTCGATGTTGTACTTGTCCAGATAGGCGTACAACTCCTCCGTGCCGAGGACCTTGGCGATGCGCACGAGCTGGTCGTAGTTGTCGTGGCCGTGGAAGAAGGGCTCTTTCCGGAATATCATGGAGGCCAGCATGCAGCCCAGCGACCACATGTCCAGCGAGTAGTCGTACATTTGGTAGTCCACGAGGAGCTCGGGCCCCTTGAAGTAGCGACTGGCCACGCGCACGTTGTACTCCTGGCCCGGGTGGTAGAACTCCGCCAGGCCCCAGTCGATCAGGCGCAGCTTCCTGTTCTCGTGGTCGATCATCACATTGTGGGGCTTCACGTCGCGGTGCATGATGCCCATGCTGTGGCAGTAGTCCAGCGCCTTCAGCAGCTCGTACAGGTAGAAGCGGATGTCGTAGTCCGTGAGGGTCTGGTACAGCTGCTTGAAATCTGTATTGTTCACGTGCTCGAAGATGAGCGCCGGCGTCCGCGACACGGGGTCCTTCACCACCGCCAGCAGCGTTATTATATTGGTGCCCCCGCGCAGATTCTCCAATATCTTGATCTCCCTTTTAATTTTCTTCTTCTTCACTGGCTTCAGGATCTTCACCACGCATTTTTCGTTGTTGGTCACATTATATGCTTCAAATACTTCACTGTATTTACCCCTGCCCAGCTTCCGCACTAATTGGTAATCATCCTGATTCGCCCAGTCCACTCCATAGTTCTCATAGTCCCAATATTCACGCGGTTTATGAGAATTCACATCCGCATAGACTCGTGCTGTGCTGGGCAATGTCATCTTCAATTTTGCGGTGCTGTATCGGCGATAGACATAAGTCTGACGGAGCGCCGACTGTATTAAACACCTCCCGACAGCAATCAGTCTCCAATATCACCGATTTTACCCTATTAACTACACTTTTAACACTAGATTTTGCTCAATTTTTCACGTATTGAAGGAAGCCAGGTTTTTTAAGATGGTGGAGGCGCAGTGCTGCCATAAAACTTCGTGTGACAGTTCCAAAGTTCTTCGAAAACATGGCAAGCCATTGTCGAAAAAGTGACGTTTGCTCGCCGAACGCCCGCTGCGCCACCTGCGACCTCGACGCGTCAACTCTCCATTTGAATTCTTCGCACACTTCCTTACAGTGGAATGAAATCATAGCGAATTTTATTGTTCTGTGACTTATTTAGTGTTTTAAAAATGATTCTCTAGTGATTTGGCGTTATCTCAAGTATCGAAAAGCACGTATTTCTCCTCTTGATCGTACATAATTTTATTAATTAATCATAATAATTAATGAATTATGCAGTGGCTCCCATTTAAACTAACGGATGTATAACATTCGGAATGAATAAGGTAAAACACCTCTTGATATTCTCGCTAAAACAGTGTTAGAGAGTTTTAAGTGATTCCACATTGGGTAAGAAATTCGTTTAAATTAATAAAATACAAGTAAATAAATTGAAAAATTCGTGTTAAGAATAATTAACTGTAAATATTTTTCACGTTCTTCCTTGAAAAATAAAGCCACAATTGTATGTTTAAGTCAGGAAAAGCGCTAGTCATGCTAAAGACATTGCTTTTCTGATACTTTGATGCCTAGAAACGCTGCAAATTGTGTTGAAGTGGGACATAATCTCAAAAAGAGTCATTCAGACTTGGAAAATGTTTATTTAGAAAACATTCGGAACGAATTAGACTCTGAATCATCATAAACAGATGGTTTTATTATCTAGAAAGCTTTCATAGTGATATTTTTGAGGTTAGGGTCGGCAAAGATACCCAAAAAAGCGGTTTTAAGTATATTATTGAATATATCGAATGGAAACTTAAGAGATTAATTGTAATTTGAGAAGTAATGTGGAAAGAGACTATAAATTTCAAGATCAATTTGTAACTATAGAATAACAAACTGTTTTAATCAATATGACACATTTTTAACATTCCTCGTTTCAGTGGGAATCGCTTCATTAATTGTATTAAGAAAGGCGTTTTGGATCGATATTTTAGCTCTCATTTGCAATGATTTTTATTTATCATATCCGCAGATTAAATTGATTATAATAAAGCGTGGACAGAGATGATCCTGAGGGTTGGCGGAAATGTGGGGCGGCCATTGTGCGGAAAATGGTTAAACGTGGAAATAAATCGCTTAAACTCGCACTTAGCGCGGCAGCTGTTCATCTCACAGTGATGCTCTATTGTTGCCGAGTGAGTGCTCCGCCACTTTTCCATTTCCACTGGGCGTGAACCACCTTCGAGGATAATACTAATATCTATTATAGCGTTTTAGAGAGGATACCAGCACGGCATTTATCATGTAACCGAGCGAATCATGGTGAGTGGGTGTCTCAAAATTCAGCACATAATTCCATTAATAGGGAACACTCACCGTGAAATCCGTGAGAGTCACCACCCGGTCCGCTCGGCGTTCTCACGGAAGAAGTGAAACAGATTGCATGTTTCAGAAATTAGACAGCTTCCGTAATGAGGTTTAATGCGTCCCGAGATATATGAGTCCATAACATGGATATCTTTTAGTAATTTTTCAAATTCAGGACAATCATTTATCAGTGATTCTTTTCTCACCACTTTTCTTCATCTCATTCGCCCCCGAAGCGCCTTTTCGCTCTTCTTTTGTGGCCCCCTTTTGTGAAGGGCGGGCAGAGATCCTTTCACACACCAAATGGGGCGCCTTTTTCGCCCCCCCCCCCCCCCACCCGGCAAATCTCGCCACTTTTGGGGCCGCTTTATTGATACATAAAAGAGCAATTTCCCTTTAAATTTTTTCTCTTCACCACATCGTTCATTTTACAAGAAATTAAGGGGATTATGGCAGAGATTTCAGAGACGTCATGCAACCAATGGCTGAGATCAATTTCCAACAATGCAAAATGTGCGACATTTCGAGGCGGAGTCTTGAGCTGTGTTGTTTTCCTCAAAGACTCCAATTTGCACCTCCATAAATCTCTCATGGGATGCTTTGTGATGGGGAGGAATGAGAAAATGTGTGGAAAATTTTCCACTGCACGCGAAGAGGACGCAGTTTTTTCCTTTTTTTTTCTTCAAAATTACCACGACAATATTCTCAACTTGTGTCATCATCGTCTTGTGAGGTAAAGTGCCTGGTGTAATGGCATCAGAGGGTTTTTTAACACAAATGTGTCAACTATAACAATTACCATAAGTCAATTTGTTTTGTACAAACGAGAAGAATTTTCTTCATTTCACACGTTATTGCAAACGGTGGTGGTTGAATGTTTGGGCATTTCTTTGCCTCGCTGACACTGTCATCGCATGGTCTCCTCGCAATGATATGTGAATTTATTTTGGTAATTGACTAATAGTCGTTAAAAATTTTGTTAATATACATCAAATAGTGTATGCGATGGAGACAAGTAAGAAAGCTTGTTTTTATTTGTCCACAAATTAAGGCTGCATGATTTATTATGGCTGGAAAGTTTCCTCCGTCTTCTGGTGACAATCATCATCTATCCAGAGATTTTTTAGTGTTTATTTAGTAACTGGGCAGATGGAGAGAAAACCTGCGTCATTGTTAGTAATCTTCAGCTCTCATGGGATGCCTAGATATGAAGACTGGAAGCATTTGATGAATTCAAAGAGAGGAATTATCCTTGGTGACTTAGTGAATGAAAAATCACCAAAAATATTTAATTCTCCCAATAAATCAAGCATTTCCAGGCAATAAAGAACGCGATTTAACACTGTGAATTGTGCTAAAGTCAAACAAAACCTCAAAAACGTGGTTCACATTTGAAAAATGTTCATTTTCAGTGTTTTCTCGCCAAGTTTTTAGTCAAAATTCCCAATTTTATGTTAATGACAAAAATGTAATTGTTTAAAATCTTTTAAATCTTTCTTTGAAGTTGTGAATAGTTTATTCTTTTAATCATTCTAACTATTTCAATGTTATTTTTAAGGTTAAGATCGTATAAAAGTTACCCAGAACACGATTTGTAGCCAGTTTTCAAGCTGTCGTGAGCGTAATTTGCGTCCACCTTCGTCTAAGTGTTGATGAGAAACCTCCAGAGCAAAACGGTGGAAAAGTTATTTCACGGATTGTATCAGCTCTTTCCCAGATCTTACAAGAAAAAAGAAGGATAGCAGAAGAAAATTCTCCATCTAGAACCCCAAGAAATTCCAAAGCTGCTTAATTAAAGTTACTAATTTATTTTAAGACTGAAAAAATGAGAAATAACTTGTGAAACTGCCAAAATAGTTTTGTTTTACACTACTTTTTGGCTTGATAACCCCACAATTTATCTGGGATTTCTTTAAAGATTCTCTTAAGAAGCCCAAAAAACCATTTATTTTTTGAACTCTGATTTTAGCTATATTCTCTCCCCCTTGGATGAACCAATTGAAGAATATTTATGTATTTTCATGTGTGTTATTCAAAATATGAATTACTCTAAATAGACTTATATCTAAAAACTTTGAAGAGTAATTTCGTCAATGAATTTGGAATATCGCCAAATAAGCACTTTTTATAGCCTTGTATAGCTAATTGATTTATTGTAAAGGAGAAATCCTCTCAATGATCAACAATACATGCATTCACACTTCCATAAATTGATGAGGGTAATCCGAAAACTGAGGGGTGTCATGTAAGTTTTTAATCAATCACACGACATTTAAAAGATGCATCAAATTTCACTGAAAAATGCTTCTTTGTGAAGTGTGAAAAATATTTACACAAGCTTTAGAGGCTGCGAATTGAAAAAAATTCCCATATTTACGGTGTGTTCCTTTCGTGATTGGGACTCGTGCCGTCTGAGAGAGGCTGCGTATGCCAGAAGGAGAAGTGTGATGTACATTTGCGATGATCTCACGGTGAGGAAAGAGCGCGGAGGAAAAAGATGAAATATGCTGGGGGAGGTGTGAAAAATGGGCGGACCTTTGGCTGCTTATTTCTCGCCTCTCGCGGAGAGATTCCAGGTGTCGAAAGATTCACCTTCTCAGAGACAGATTATCTCCAACTGATCCAATGGTACGCAACACAGTCGCTCCGCGGATTCTCTGTACACAATGCTGACGATTCGTGATCTCAGTGTGTCCTGAATTGCTCCTTGTGCGCAATGAGTGTGTGTCGAAGTCCAGTGAATAGTTGTGACTCGAGTGAATCGTGTGAAAATGCTGTGAAAACTCCTTCAAGTGACTTCCATCATGTGAATCCCTGTGAATTAAGTGTGAGATCGTCAGAGAGGAAAGTTAGCAATTGTGTGTCTGAATCGCTGGGAAACAGCAAATACATCAGTGATATGGGAATTGAGAAGAGAAAAACTTTCACCATTGATAACATCCTAGGACTCGAAGGGAATAGAACTGGTTTTGTGTACAAAACTGATAATCGCACTCAATTGGATTTCATCAAAGCGCCGCCGGCGAAAGACGACGATAGTAAGCGCAGCAGAAGAAGTAGATGTGATTATAAAATTGTTAAACAGAAAACATGCACATCTTCTTCTCCATTTGTAGTCAAAAGTACAATACATTCGCCAGAAGTTTCACCCACAACATATTCCAAAAGCATCTTGGATCTGCTAGGATCTCAAGCTTCACGCCTTATTGAACAATCCGGCTTCCAGTCTCACTTCCCCAGTCAAATCACATATCATCCAACGGCAGTATCATTAAGTTCATCGTCTGAGGAATCGCATGCATCCAATTTCATATACTCAAACTGGATTGGACTGCATTCTAAGACACCTTCCATTCAGAACAACTACCTTTTAGGATTACAAGGTAAACAAAGTGGGATTTATGCGTCTCTCGACAGTTGAAAAGTCCTATAAAAAATTTATATTGTGGACTTTTCAGTTGACCAAATCACAAAATTCAGAACAAATATTCCAGACAGGAATAGAAATGCTGAAGAGACTTTTGAGAAAAGGTGCTAATTGGGCTGTACTGCAATAATTCCGTACAAATATTGAATGAGTGTCGTCCTGAATGTTCTTTTTTTCCTCTATTTCTTCGAAAATTGCACCACAAAGAGCGTCAATATTTGATAAGTGGTCTCGAAAATATCACACAAATAAGTGACTTTCTGTTCTACCCAACGAGCAAATCACAAAGCGATTTTTAAGAAATCTTAATGGTCTTAATCAAATAATCAAAATTTGAAAAAAAAATTCAGAAGCTGATTATTTTCCAAGTGAAATTGCAGAAAAATCTAAATTTGAATATTTTCGAGAAAAATATTAAAATAAATCAAATTATATTTAAATATTTTCAGGATATTTTATTGAAATTTCATATTTGGTTACTTTCTCCGCATATCACTGCCAGAGGGCAGCAAAGTCGGCTTGGGGGACGCTAATAATATTGCATTTTTCACACTTTATGACTTCCTGACGTGATCCTGGCCAGGAGAGAAGGAAATTTAAGCGCGAGAATAAAGCTTTTCACATAGAAAATACCCGAAGGAATTTGAATTCCAGTTTTTGGCAAATTTATGACTCTTTCTCTTTTTTACAAAAACTGATAAGCCAATTATATTGCCAAAATAAGTCATATAAATTAAAATTTTAATAAAAATCCCGAAAAATTTAGAAATAACTGAATAATCACAGAGTTAATGATCTCAAATTGTGAGTGACTTTCAGTCGACTTTGTTGGAATTTCAATTAAAAACAGAATGAGAGAAATTCTTCACAACATTGAAGAGAAAAAGTGATAATTCTGACATCAACGTCTTATAAAAAAAATACCGTGCATTTGCCTTTAAACACTGCTAGGCTTCCTCAAAATGAACGCCAGCTAATGAATATGACCATGAGTAAATGTGATAAGCACTGGAAATGAATGTAGACATATTCAAATTTATCCAAATGCGTAAGACACTCACTGCTCTTCTCATTCCTCTCTGTGTGTCCAGCCGGCCCGAAGACGACCGGCAAGCGATCTCGGAAGCCAGGAGTAGACCGGAAGCCGCGACAAGCGTACAGTGCAAAGCAGCTGGAGCGACTGGAGAACGAATTCAAGCAGGACAAATACCTGAGCGTGAGCAAGAGGATGGAACTCTCCAAGTGCTTGAGTCTCACGGAAGTGCAAATCAAGACGTGGTTCCAGAACAGGCGGACAAAGTGGAAGAAGCAGCTGACGTCTCGACTGAAGATTGCCCAGCGTCAGGGCTTGTATGCCAATCACTACTTCAACGCCTCCCAGTATCCACTCTTCGCGCCGTACTACAACAATCACTTCGTCCTGGGCTCCACAATTCCCAACACGATGGACAGCAAGGGCGAGGGAATTGAGGATCTAGTGACGCCATTAGAAGTTATGACCAAGACAATTAATGCAGTGTAAAAGTACACCTCCAAACTTATGTGTAGCTATATTTATATTTACTCTATAATGTTTGCAATACTATAAATATTAACAACACCTTAGAAATTAAGCAATATCATCATTATCTTGTTGTTCTCTTTTTTTTTCAAATAATTATTGTGTATAATGAATCATCCATTTTGGTAATCACTTTAAAGTGTGTACAGTATTGAAGAACTAAATCCTAATTGTAATACAATCATATCCTTATCCTTAGTGATATCTAGAGTCTTTATCGGTTCTCCATGATCGTGTAAATTCTATTCCGATTAACGGTTACTTAAGACTAGTGATACTTTTCTTTCTTTTTCTAAATTTGGCCCTACAGCAAAGTGAGAGAGAGAGTTCATTTAATACAGGAAGTAGTATCTATTGTAAAATTTCAATGAATGTATTTGGAAATACCGGATTATAAAAATTTCAATTGTAGGTTTTCGATTTTACTTCTTTCGACTTCAGAAAAAATCTTATGCTGTTCATGCGTCCAAAACGAGATTTGCCACACACAAATCCTGGACTCACACAATTTTTTGCCTCAATCTAAGGCCTCAGATCCTGTGTTTGGCAATAAATAGCAGAGGAGGCCGCTCACTGTAAAAAAAACAGGGAGAATTCATGAATTTTTCCAAATATTTTCAATCAAGAGGCAAGTCACAAAGCGATTTTAGAGCAATCTTAATAGTATCAATCAGATAATTAAAAATTTGAAGAAAAATAATCCAAAAATTATTATTTTCAATCAAAATACGAACATTTTCGGGCGAAATATTTAAATCGCCGCTAGAGGGCAGCAAAGTTGGCGTGGGGGACGCCAAATCGCATTTTTCTCATAATTTCCTCTCTTTTCTCATAATTTTCATACTTTATGATTTCCTGATGTGATCCTGACCAGGAGAGAAGGAAAATTGAGCGCGAGAGTGAAGTTATCGCATAGAAAAATACCGGAGGAGTTCGAATTCCAGTTTTTGGCAAATTTGTGACCTTTTCTCTTTTTCGCTTAAGTTGATAAGCCAATAATATTGCCAAAATAAGTAATATAAATCAAACTTTAAATAATAATTCAAGAAATTATTGAATAATCACAAAATTAATAGTCTCAAATCGCGAGTGACTTTCCCCTTGGATTCCAATCAACAGTAATCGACTCACCTAAAAGCATTGATGAGAAGAGGACAATTGGGATGACGCAATTAAGATCAATTAGGAAACCGAAGATTAAATTCCCCAAAAGGGCTCCGCCGCGACCAAAAGTGAGGGAAAGGGCTGCGGCCATTACTCTGAAAATATCCCAACAAGATATAAATACATTTGTTTGTCATTTCCTCCAAGTATGAAATTACAAAATCAACAATTTCGCCTCATTTATACTCACCTAAGATTAGTAGGAAATAAATCTACCATCACCGTGTAGACTAGGCTTATTCCGAGAGAAGTCAGTGCTTCAAAAATACAGGACAGAATGAGATTCTGCGTTGAATCAATTACAAAATAGAGACCAATAGTCACAGCTCCGGCCACAACGAGGCTGAATACTATAATTAAGACAATATTCGAGTGTTAGAGAGACAACAAAATAGGTGATTATTGAATGTAAAATGCATGAAGAGGCGTTATTTACCTAAAAAGAATCGTGCACCAAGTTTATGAACGCAAAGTGGCAGCCATAAACTAGTTGGAATACATGCTAAACCAATTATAATTGTGTGTATATAGACACTATCCTCAATGGGAGCTCCACAGAAGTCATCGATAAGAGTTCTGAAAATGTCACACAATTAAACATTCCAAATGATGCTCAGCCATTGAGAAACTCACGCAGCTCCCAAACTCACCCATTGACATTGCCCAGGACAATCGATGAAACATCACAAACAGAGGCTGACTGATCCGGATGAGCCTGTTCGTACTCCTCAAAGCGATAAAACAATTCCGGGAACCAGATCATCAGGGTGTAGTAGCTGAAAGAAGAGAGCATCGTTAGAAAACCAGTCTGCAATCGCAATTCAGCAGGAAAATCCACTCAACCTTGATGTTATTCCGAACTGAATGAGGCACGTTAAGGCGGTGTGCTTGAGATGAGGTGGCTTGCAGAGGGCCTTCGTTTGCTCCCATATTTCCGTCCACAGCAACTTGAACTCCTTCGGCTTCCTCATGCTCAGCTCACGGATTGACTTGTTCGTCTTCTGGCTAATCCCACTGCTCTTCTCCTTCTCCTTCAGTGTCTTTATGGGATAGTCATTTCGGTCATTTCCCGTGTTCGATTTGTACATGTCCTTGAGGACCTCCAGTGCCAAGTCAGTTTCACCACACTCAATGAGAAACTTTGGACTTTCCGGAAAGAAGCACAGCCAGACGCCGAGAAGGAGGCTCGGAAGTGCACAAATTGCCACAAATAGATTCCAACTATTAAATAAGAAGGCATTTCGGTCTATCTTTATGTTCAACGGAATTATTATCCATGCAATTCCTGGTAGAATGATTATACCAACAGTCCAGAACATTTCCATCCAACATAGAATCTTTTCTCGGTACTTTGTCGGTTGAAATTCACCCAAATATGGAAAGCAGATTCCCATTGCGCCTGTTATTCTGTTAAGAGACACATAAATTCATTACAATTAATGTATAGTGAAGACTGAATTGGCGGAAACAATGCGCATTAAATGAAAGTTAGAACCAAGGGGGAGATATTATGGGCAGAACTGATGTACAGCTCAGAAATGTTTCAATATTTTCAATATGAAGCGTCCAAAAGTCACTTTCAGAAGAAATCAACGCATTAATTGGAGACAAAGAATAGTTCTTTTCATATTTCTAGGTTATGTTATGAATTTAAGACAAACTTTGCCACTAAATAACCTTCAAAATCATTCAATCTTGCTCCTAAATTGGTTTAATTTACAATTTACTGACACAATAATAAAGAAATTTGGTGAGGATCACAAGTTTTCATTGTTAAAGATTGCTCATAACCTCCAAAATATTTGTTATTGATACAAAATTATCTATTTTAAGAGCTGTTTGACTGATTCAGAACTCTAAAATAAAAAATTTCAGTTCATTGTTGATTAGTCTTGCTTTTCAGTAGCTTCTGAATAGGATTCTTTCAAGAATTCTTACAATATCCCAATGTAATTTTTAGGTTATGTTTTAAAGTGCATCCAAAAAACCCATTAGTCATTGAATCACATCATAATATCTGCAGGAAACATCAAAACTTTCTCAAATGGCGTTTCTCTGTAAGTTTTCAGGGTCACAAAGTAAAAAATACGCATTTTTTAGGACAAAAATTCCTAAATTTGAGGTTATGATACTTTTTAGGCGCATTGGAAAAATCTATGAATTTCAGAAAAAGGTGTAAAAATATGGAAAATAGATGTTTTCAGCATTGTCAATGTTCTGGAAGTGCCTGTGATTATTTCCCCCTTGGTTAGAACGATGAAAGAGAAATTTCTAATACATCATCGTTGTTTAATATAGTATTTCACGTGGGAATCTCCTCAAATACACACACCGAAGGTGTCACAGGGCGGATAATTAGGTGTCTTCATGGAGAGGTCATTGAAATTATTCATCACAACAGCTCATAAACACTTATAGGAATCTCACCCGAATCCATTGAAGAACCGACACAGCATAAATAGCCAGAAATACTGTGCAATGGACGACGTCAAACCGCAAATTCCGTCCAGTAGGAGAGACGCAATGAGGACGATCTTCCTGCCCTTGGTGTCTGCGAGGCAGCCCCAGAAGTAGGAGCCGATCACCATGCCCAGCATTGGTGACGCCGTGAGCCAACCTTTGTCCTCTGATGTCATCTGAAAATCGCACGTAGCCGAAGGCAGCACAAAGGACAAGATTGTGATGCCTATTGCTGTGTTCATGTATATTAGTCCACAGACGGTCAAGAGTTGATAGTGAAACTTTCCGAATCCCGTATTCAGGAGGGCATTTTCGTAGTCAGCCCCAGTGCTATCCATAAAATCCAGCCCTGCGATGAGGCGAGAAGCATCAGCAACATTCCACATAGTCTTAGTTCTATGATAATTCGAATAAACTCACCCATTTTGTAGCGTGGTTGGGCAATTGGTACTACTTCTTCCTCTTCTTCGTCGTGATCGAGAAATGCCAGAAAGCCAATGTCCGAATTATCAAATTCTTGGACATCAACCAGGTTTATTGAGTCCAGTTCAAAGGTATCACGGCGTTTCAATAGCGGATCCAGTCTAATGCCTTTTGCGCAATTTCAAAGTCACAGGATGACGCCTAAATATTATCACGAATTATACTTTTAATAAATTAATTAATTTCCACTCACAAACAGTCTAAATGAATTAATAAAGTGAACAGTCACTCTCATCAGCCACATAAGGAATATTTACAATTGTCAATTGACCCGCCGAAAGTGTAAATAAACCCTAACGCTTTCGCCAAAAACCGATGACGCGCGTGGTGGCTTAAAAAAGATCTGAATTAGTGGCTCAATCCCAAAAGTGTGGATCTTTTCTTCTAACACAGCACAATCACTTAGGAATTTTCCCACTAGCTCACAGAAAAAGTGTTCCTTCTCCCTTTGGTCATCTCACACGAAATCAACTAAAATACTGTGAATTTTCCATATCTCACATGAAACACTGCCCAAATATCCATATTCAATGCATTAATACATTATTTAGAACACCCCGAAAGAGAGACAATCAATAATTTTCCGTGTGTTTCTCTCTTGTTCAAGGTGATGGAGTTTTTCACCCTCTTCACTCTTCCTTCTTCACACACAGGACATTTCCGAGTGCAGCGACGGAAAAGGACAAATTTAAATTTAGCACCAAATTCTTCACTCTTTCTTTTCTCTATTAAACTGTGATGGGAAATATTTCTCTTTTTGTCTTCAAAGTAATACTTTTTCCTCCTTTCCTCTCTTCGGGAGCACTTTAGGAGTGTGTCTTTATTGAACAAATGACATTATCTAACTAAACCATACATATGTGAATAAATAAAATTAAAATTAGATTGTCTCAATAGAACTAATATGACTTTTTCCTACCACAGGGACATTGATATTGAGAATATAAAATGCAATTGTGTACATGTCTAAGAAAAGCGCATTCTTCTCAGTATGTCTCTTTGTCATTAGTGTACGAATTATAATCATCACTTAGACAGAAGTTTCAGAGAGAGAGAGACATTCAGCCATTCCCCACCAACCTTTCCTTCCCTACCATTTTGCAATTTCAATGATCCACTGTTTGTGTATGTTAGAGTTTTAATTAAAAAAGCATGGCTCATGACCAATCTTCGGCCACTAATCTGTTGCACTTGCCACTGAATCTATCATTGGGTGAGCGCGACAAAGCTGCTGAGCTGAGCTCCTTGTGCGCTGCCGCAACCCCACAAGATCTTGGAGACTCCGGGCGAAGCGAATTAGAGGTAAAAGTTCAATACCGGCGCGAGAGTGCGGAAAATTGCACTGAAATTACGCACTCGCGCGGTAATTATACTCTCTGCACCGCCTTGATCCAAATACCTAAATAATATTTTAACGTGAACTTGATCTTGGCAAAGAAGTGCCGGGCATGTCAACACTCAATCCAACACCCATTATTTGCAGTTTCAACCGCCTCATAATTGCACAGCCACGAGCGATTGGCGCCAAATTCCATCGCAGCCGAAAATCCCATTGGAGAAATTGGAATTGATTCGCAATCAGGGTTGGAAGTCGACGCCAGGGAAGCACGTGCTGAGAGACCAGACGACAACAGCGTCCGGGCATTCCTCTCTCGCTTTCTCGCCAGCTGCCCGTGCAAAACTGCAAATGCGCGCCAATTCTCAGGCATTTCCTAGCCTCTGTCGCTGCCAATTAAATGTATGTGGTTGTGAAATTTAATTCATCAATTGCCGTGGGCTTGTTTGTGAGGTAGAAATGTGACGAAGGGAGAAGACAAGACACTCCGCCGTGTACTCAATGCACCACCTTTCAGCATTGCTAGGAAAAATAAGGGCCTGATAAGCAAACGCTTATCACGAACTGGGCCCGCAAGATACCCTAATTTAATACAAACATTTCAATCAGCCATAACTCGGGTTCTACGGCAATGAAAAAGAAGTATAATCTCACTTTGGAAACGTCTTAAACTGGACTATTAAAATGCCTTAAAATTAATTTTCAACATTTCAAAAATATTATTACTGACATTAGCGTCTCTAGCGGTGGTCAAATAAACTTCTCTTGTTTTAAAAAGTAGTGGAGTTTTGCAAGAACCTTCCAACGAGCCCAAAATCGTAATGATCGAGCAAATAGAACCGAAGTTATAGCTATTTAAAATAGAAACTTTGAACCGTCATAACTTCGGTTCTTTTACATCGGTGAAAAGGTTTGACCTACTTTTAGACACGTCCTGATCAAATATTGACAAACGGTGAACTTAATTTACTAAAGAGCGCCAAGTGACGTCTTTTGGTGAAGAAATGATAGAATTCGAGCGGTAAACAACGAAGATATGAGCCGGTAAAGGTGTGAACTTTGACCTTTCATATCTCTGCTCCTAAAACATCAGGCTCTACAAATAGGATATCATTGGAAAGGCTTCGACCTCAGCTTCAACACACTGAAATTTAAAGAAAATGCACCGTATTTTCTCCGAGATAATTGATTTTAAGTTTTCACAAATCCTTATTTTGACTTCAGCGCACCTAGCGTAAGTTTTATCAAGTTATGATGTTCAGATGAGAGGAAGCATTTCATGAGATCTTTCCAATGAGCTTTAAATTACTCAAATCGGATAATAAGAAGCGGAGTTATGGTATTTTAAGTTTCGAAATTAGGCCTTAAATTCTAAGATCTTGAAGTTAGCTATTAACAAATGAGCATTTTTGATCTGCCTGATGTCATTTTAGTCGATTTTGCGAGTTTTTATGCTTTTGCGCAATCACAATTAGAGCGAGCTTTCGTTCAGCTTTACACGTCAATTACATTATTGCTCTACCCACTCATGACATCTAGTTGTGTCACTATCAATCACGGTGTGTGACAATTTCTTAACAAGCGAGAATCAAGCATATTTTTGAAGATATGCGCTTCAGCACATGATTGTAAATGCGTGCTGATTAAGCCTCAATTAAGAATTTGGAAAACCACATTGGAGATTTATTCTCCCTCGCGTTTTCATGGCATTTCTCTCTGTCTCTCTCTCTCTCTCTCTCGCCATCGCGGGAGAAAGGATTTGTACTTAGAGTGTGTGGCAGTGAAGCTCCCTTTAATTGGGTGGGAGAACAAAATGCTGTAGCTGATGAATCTCCCCCACATTAATGATGACATGTCGTACGACAAGCGCAAACAATATAAGGATTACGACTGTGGCCTGTGGTCTTGGACTTGTCTACATAAAAACATGAGAGAGTCAAGCACATCGACAGCGAGAGGCCACGATACAAAAATACCCATACAATATTAATATCCTCGCGGGTATTACATACTTCCTAATGGCTTTAAATACTAATTGGAGGAAATTTTCCACTACGCGTCGCAAGTCAACACTCACTTTCACTCAAGATTTCACACAGAAACTCCTCTTCACACACTTCTCACACTTAATCCCGAGCAATATTCAACACAGTATCCTTTTCCCCACTTCACTATGACTACTTATAATGATATTTCCTACGCGGAATTGATCTTAAAAATAGATCTTCTGTCTACATGAAACGGACACGATGAGAAATTTGTGATTGAATTCGACAGCCATACTTCACACGAGCCTAACTGTTTTCTACCCCACTCAACGGATGATCCTCACAAACTTGATTGCAACTTGCCTTTAAGTGCACAAAAAAAGATGTGCTTTTGCGACTCCGTCACTGGCCGATATTTAAATTGGCGCACGCTCCGATGATGTCGAACTTTTCCCTGTAAAATCGCCCAGTTCTCGGCAAAACGCAAGTTCATCTTCAAATCTCACTCCGTTCGGATCGTATTCGCCGTGCGCGTTCTCAATTCTAGGGACAATATTTTCAAGGAAGACGTGCGATATTCGAGGAAAATCGCACCCCAAGAACTCCAAGTAATCCATTCTGCCACTTCTGTGAGTTGAACAGTGCAGAATTTGATGTAATATTATTCAGTGAAACTCTTAATTAGATTATTTTAATACTCTGCGATAATACTTGGCAATTCCATTCACTAATTCTCGACCTTCCAATACGAAACTCTTCCTTCTCCCAGACAGTGTGGAGAATTGCTGGACAATCATGGAGAAATTACACTCATATCAAGGCTTTGCAGGACGTTTTCACGAGTGGCGTGACGAAGTGAAAGACAGTTACAGCAATTGGCGTGAAAGTGGCACCTGTGAATGCTGGGAAGGTGTTAAGAGTGGCTTGAGAAATTTATCATCTCTCATTCGCGGAAACAATTTGCCAGAACATCAGGACTTTTCCCACTTGTACAGGTAATTATTGTCCTCAATATCCATCACTCATTCCAGTGGTGAATTTCGGTCTCAAAGTGACAAATCACCTTGGGACTCATCGCACGCTGTTGCTTGTTTTCACTCTTTTGCATTTTCCGTGGTGTTTCCCGATGGTTTATCGTTCTCAATTTTATTTGTGTTTGGATCACAGCGTGAGGTCCGACAATCTCCTTTTATTATTGTTGGCCATTTTCATTTCCCGACGACGAATAGAATAATAAAGAAAAACATCAGCCTCTATATAGCTACAGATTGTCTCTTTGTGTAAATTGCAGAAAATCTCTATACCGAACAGTGTCGCGATGATATGAGCACAGCTCAGTGTGAAGTTATAGTCTTTTCACACATAAAGACTCCATTATAAATGTCGTTGCAACTTTATTTTCATAGCATTTTAAATAAGCTGTCAAAAATGCGAATTCGTAAATTCTAGATCTGAAACATTTCATACATTCATATATTCACATATTTCGTCGCGTGAAGACAAGAAAAAGCGGAAAATTTACGTGAAAATCAAGGAAATAGACAATAATGATGTTTTTATGTCGATAAACACATATTTATTGGATTTTCTGGCCATTTGTGCACATTTCAATGCATCAGATTGAGGTTATGTGTTTCGATTGTGTTAAAATGTCACAAAAAAGACATCGTTTTGAACATTCTAGTTAGGAAAATCTTTCAAGAATCCCAACGGAAGTCGCGATTCACTATTTCGTCCTGTTGACAACAACTTCTTCGAGTTTAAAAGTTGAAATTCGTATTAAATAAACTCCCAACGTTGCCTTGCAACGCTTTCTCGTTCGTTTTTTATTCGTACTCTACACTAGCGCCACCGAGTGGCCGCCAATATAAGCTATGAAAACTCAAAGTTGCAACGACTCAACTTGCATCTTGATTTTCCACCCGGTACTGTAATTGTTCCTCTTTCTTTCTCTTTGGCTTTGCAGGAGGAAATCGCGACGGGAATTGGTGCGAATATCTACCGCCGTGATGGGCATTGAGTTTTCCTACGCCGCAGAAACGGCTTTCGTATCTCCGACTCTTTTGAAAATCGGAGTTTCCCACCAGAAAATGACGATGGTGTGGGCTTTATCGCCTCTCATTGGATTCTTCCTCACACCAATTCTTGGCTCCTTAAGCGATCGCTGTCGCCACTGGCTTGGCCGAAGACGTCCTTTCATCATTCTCCTCTCTGTTGGTGTGCTTCTGGGTCTGCTCCTGGTGCCGAACGGAGAGAATATTGGCTATGCTTTTGGTGATTCAGAATTCAATGACACATGGTCAAATAGTTCCCAAACTATCGTCCTTCCTCATCGATCATCTGCATCAGATTCCACGGTGATTGAGACACCGGAGAGAGAGAATTATCATCCCTGGGGCATCTTCTTCACCATCCTGGGAACCGTTCTACTCGACTTTGACGCTGATGCCTGCCAAAGTCCCTCCAGAGCGTATCTCTTGGACGTTACACTGCCGGAAGATCACGCAAAAGGCCTCTCGACATTCACCATCATGGCAGGCTTGGGAGGATTCATGGGATACTCTCTTGGCGGCATCAATTGGGATGATACGGCCATTGGAATTCTGCTGGGAGGACATGTGAAGGCCGTTTTCTCCCTAATCACAGTCATATTTGTCATCTGTGTTTCTTACACTGTCACCAGTTTCAGCGAAATTCCACTGGATTTGGTCGAAAGACAAACACAATCAGATGTTACAGATCAACCACGTGACATTCCCAATCGTCACGCAACTAAGAGACACTCGGCAGAGGTTCAAAGTGGTCTGATAACCCATAAAAACGAGAGTTATGGCGCACTAAATGAAACTGAAGATGATCATATGCTAAGCGTACCAAAGAATGTAAGTGATTCTCTCTTGAACATTGAAAAAGGACTTTCTATTTCACAAATCTTCTCATTTAGAATCAAAAAAGAAGATACACACTCCCACCAATTCCCATCAATGTCCCGAGAATGCCTTCAGAAGAGGAAGAAACGGCAGAGACAACATTCACAGAAAATGTTCAGGTTCCAGTTCATGTTCCTGATCAAAATCAGGAAGTCGCTTCGCTATCACACTATCTTCTATCAATAGTCTGGATGCCCTACTCACTGAGAATCCTCTGTCTCACCAATTTCTTCTGTTGGTACGCGTTTATCATCATCATGCAATATGAAGAGAGCTAATAATGTGTATTCATTAATTTCAGGTCTGCTCACGTTTGCTACTCACTGTATTTTACAGATTTCGTGGGTGAAGCTGTATTTGGAGGAGATCCAAAGGTTAATAGCAAAATATTCTGTCAATTTTGAGAAATCTAAGCTCAATATTCACTTTAAGGCCACTGAGAGTGACCCAAAAAGGATTCTGTACGAGAGTGGTGTTCGCTTTGGATGCTGGGGAATGGCGATGTATTCGCTATCCTGCGCCTGTTATTCGCTCATCATAGAGAAACTGATAAAGAGATTTGGTGCCAAGCGAGTCTACATTGGCGGCCTTCTCTTCTACTGCTCCGGAATGACACTGATGGCTCTTACCAAACATCGCATTGGCGTGATTCTCTTCAGCTGGACAGCCGGCGTTATGTACTCAACTCTCTTCACAATGCCCTACCTTCTCATAGCGCATTATCACTCCCAGGGAACTGTGAGTAAAAATTCGTTTTCTCAATCGATCGAGGACTAAAGAATTTCCTACTCTTTGCGCAGTTTGAAGTCACTGCTGAAGGCAATGCGAAATTGGGCACTGAACTGCGAGGCCTCGGAACAGACGTGGCAATCGTGAGCAGCATGGTGTTCCTAGCTCAATTCATGCTGTCTCTCTGCATGGGAACAATTGTCTCCTGGTCAGGAACAACCACGGCAGTTGTGAGTGTTGCCAGCTTTCTCAGCTTCTGTGGAGCACTTTCGGCCACACAAGTAATGTACCTCGACTTGTAATTGCTCACAATACACAATTCTATGCAAATATCAAATTTTTATGTGTGTGTGTGTGTGTGTGCATTTGAAAAAGGATCAAAGTATACAGTATCAATGTCTTAAGATAGATTGTAAGCTTATTGTATTCATCTGTGTTTCAAAAAATATATACTCACTCGGTGTATTTCACGTGATTGTTTCTCACCCACTCTCTAATTTCGTAGATTATTGCGACACTTCTCCAGAATGTCCTTCTTTATCATAGTGAAGTCTGGATGCAATTTCAGGACTTGCTGACACACATCAATGGCATCGGCGAATCTCTTGCACTTCATATAGTGATACGCCAATTTGTAGCCAATTGTTGGCTTGGATTTGCCACCATAACGCCATGCTGCATCGTAGTGAGTTGCCGCAGAGCGATAAACTTGCTCCTTCTCCGCAATCATGCCGCACAATTCGTACGCCTTCGCACAGGACTTGTTGTGCTCAAGAACACGATTCAGATACTCAGCTGCCATTTCCATCTTATCTGCAAATCCAAACACAATTCATTAACAAGTTTTTATAACTAAGTCAGAAGTCGTTGCAACTTTACAGATTTCCTTTTTCAGTTCGTAGAATTTACGAAACTGGGTTGCAACTTTACGCTTTTCATTGTTTATATTAGCGCCCGCCAAACGGCGCTACTGCAAAGTACTAATGAAATCGGGTTTTGGACTATGACCAAGAGTCGAAGAATGTCCAGAAACACATAACCTCAATTTAGTGCATTTAAAAGTGCACAAATGGATAGATAAATTCAATCAATTTATCCCAATCAACCTATAAACATCATTACTATCTATTTCCTCGGTTTTCTCGTGAATTTTCTGGCTCTTCTTACTTTCTCGCGATGAAATATATGAATTGACTTCAAGTCAGTTTCAGATCTCGTAGAAAAATAAATTCCGCGCTTTCGTAAATATTATGAATCGTAATAGATTATTGAAAATGTTATTAACATAAAGTTGCAACGACTCCTCACTCTCCATAGAAACTTACTGGCTTGAATATAGAGATCAGCCAAAAGAAGCCAACATCTCTCCAAGTGTTCAGCATCCTCGAATGTCCACGAAGACTTTGCCACGCGCTTCAGCTGATTCTTCGCCCTCTGAGACTGTTTCAGCATCACATAGGCAGACGCCATGCCGAGTATTGGGCCCACATGTTCTCTATACTCCTCCTGACTGGCGATGCTGAGAAATCCATTCAGCGCCCCTTCGATGCTGGGCTTCTGCCGCGTGGCGAGCAGGATAAAGTTCTGCAGCAGTTTGTAATTCAGGGATTCATTGTCCATACATCCTGGACGAGGTTTCAGCTCCTTCAGCAGCCGTTCGGCTGTGCGAATTGCCATGATTTGAGGATCTCTGAAGTCAAACTCACTGGTCTCCGACATGTTCTCATTCGGCAATTCGCCATCGGGATTGATGCAGATCTCAATCATGTTGAATATCGCCTGTTGGCCCCATTCGGAGTCCTTGCGGGCGTTGTTGAAGTAGCGCAGAGCAGAGTTGGGATTCCCAATGTACCACTCATAGAGGCCTTTGCAGTAGTTCAGGCCAGAATCAAATGACGGCTGAACACAGCTCTGCTCCGCTCTGACCAGGAAATCCGTGGCCTCAGTCAATTTCGCCGATCGACGCATCACTTCAATGAGACGCGCCAGAGCGGTCCAGTAAGTTGGCTGATTGACGAGCAGCTGCGAGAAGTGATAGGAAGCCTTCTCGAAATCCATCCTGCGAAACGAAAGGTCCGCCATCATCACCGAAGCAGTCTCATTGTTTGGATCAATCTGCAAAATCTGCCCACAAGTCTGTTGGCACTGATCCATGTTGTTCACTTGCATGAACAGCCGCGCGATGGACGCCAAGATGTTAACATCTTGAGGTGAAAACTTCAGCGCCTCCTTGTAGTGATGAACCGCTTGATCATTGTCACGCAAGTGAATGGATTGTTCCGCCATCAGGACGCAAATCTTCGACAAAATTCTCCTCTGTTCAGGAATCAACGAAGACTCCAGATTGAGACGCTGTTGCACTTTGTACTGATTGTCTCGCGCCTCCTTCAGCGTCGACAGAGATGAGTTTAGATGTCCAGCCTTCTCCCGAACGCGTGCCAACAGAAGCAACTGCTTTGTTCTCAGCTGAAGCACATCAACATCCTCAAGATCATCCTTCATGGACTCAATTTCATCAATCAACGTCTGTTCGGCATTCGTGAATTGCTTCAACTTCAGATAAAGCTCCGCAAGATCGAGCTTGAGCGGAGCATTTTCCGGATACATTGTCGCTTCTCTGTAGTAATTGATTGCCATGGTGTATTGATGGGTCTTCACGTAAGCTCTGCCCAACTTACTGGCCAAGTTGGGATCACGCGGATTGCGCTTCAGAGCCTCTTTGTAGGCATCCAAGGCATCGTCTGGCTCCTGAATAGACATGAAAGCATCCCCTAGTATTATATACGTCTCAGGTTCGGGATATTCTTCCACCAGCTCTCGAAAGCACTGAGCAAATGCCACGCGATCCTTTCGGTGAGTCAAGTAAATATTAGCCATCTTCGTCTTTGCCTGAACATAGTAAGGCTGTCCGGATTGAATGTTTCCCAACAATCTCAACACAGTATCAATATTTCCATGGCGAAGTGACAAGTCTGCATTGGCAATTACAAGTCGTCCCTCTTCAGAAGTTCCCGTGAATTCCTCCATTGCGTCCTGCATGAGCTTTGTGGCGTCTGAATTCAAGTTCATCAACATGTAAGTGTCCACCATCTCAAGATAGAGTGTCACTTTGTCTGCCAAACTCAGACTTTGAGCACTTTTGGGGGATGAATTTGCAGCCAAAGGCATGGAAACTTTCACACTCATCGCCTCAGTGTTGACACCAATCAAGCTCATGGCCATTAGAAAGCTCTTCAGCGCCTCATCATACTGATGATCGTTCTTCTGAATGATCCCATTGAAGAGATGATAAGTGGGATTCTCGCGCACCTTGAAATTGTGACTCAGACAAATCTCCAGATTCTGCGATGCTCGCTGGAACTGCTTCTGCTGAATGTTGATCTGCGCAGAGAGCAAGTGAGCCTCTGAATATGTCGGATCAATGTCCGTGAGGATGTGCTGGAGTGTGTTTGTCGATGTGTGCACTTCACCGCAGAGAAATTGCACCTTCGCCAGGAGGAAAACCCCTTGAATCAGTCCCGGACAAGCCTTCACAATCACTTCCAAGATATTCAGGCTGTGCTTCAGTGAAATGTGCAAATTGTCGCGTGAGGAAAGAGCACCCATTGACACGGACACTTGAATGGGTGAGAATTGAAGCAGATCTCTGGCCACTTCCAGCAGAATGTCCGGATCAAATCGCCTGAGATATTCCGCCCCAAATGAGAGAGTTCTCAAGTTTTTCAATTGAATCTCACAAGCCTCCACCATCAGCGCTATTGCCTGCTCTGAGTCATCGTGCAGGAGTTTCGATGACATCCAGAGCAAGAGCGGAAGCTTCGTGCTTCCCTGGATTTCCGTGAGGAATTCTATCTGTTGACTCACTTGCTCAGACGCTCCAGACTCTGCCAATTGGCAGAGAGTCAATCCGCAGAGTGCTTGAATAGCACTGTCATCGACTTTTGTGGCCACCTTGAACTGCTTCGTCGCCTCTTTCATCTTCCCCGCCAGATACGCATGATATCCCTGTTCGGTGAGGAAAATCGCATTCGCCGGCGACAACTGATTGGCCTTCTCGATGAACTTCACCGTCTCCTCCAGGATCATCCCATTGCGACCGCACACGCGCGAGAAGAGCTGCCCAATGTGGAAGTACAGCTCAGAATTCGACGGCTCAACTTTGCTCATGGCGGAAAAGAGTTTCTGCAATTCTCTTGCTCCGCCACCGTAATTCCCATCGCGACACACCAGAATCAGGATCTTCACGCGCAACGCTTCGATGTTCGTCGGCTCCAGGTTGAGAATCCTCGTGGCCGTTTCCAGCGAGTGATCCCAGTGCCAATTCGCCAGCTGTGACTTCATCTTCTCCACCAGAGGAATGTTCAGCTCCGGATAGCGAATGGAGAGTTTATTGAGAATGCCAATGGCATTCTCGTAATCATTGATGATTTGATAGTATCGCACTTGTCCAAGGCTCGCATCGATGCTCTTTCCGGACTGCAAAGCGCCTTCGAACAGCTCAAATGTTGCTCTGTTTACTCGATTTCCGCCCAGCAATTCCGACCATCCTTTCAAGCTCAAGGCATCAGGAAAGTTGCTGTTGAATTTCAATGCTCTCTCCGCATATTCCTTCGCCTTCTCGTACTTCCCAGTCAGAAGGAGAAAGACTGAGGCGTAATATGCCGAAAAGGCAGTCAATTGCTTTCTCTCCTCCTTCAACTTTGCATCCAAATTGATGAGGGCTTCCTTGTCCACGACAGCACACCTCTTGTGGGCGAACATCAGGGCTAAAGTCACCGCCATTGAGTACTCCTTCTCACCTTGCATGGGCGTGAGCTCGCGAATTCCCTCCTGATTGCGATTGCCGAGAACCAGAGCGATGCCATTGTAGAATCTGAAGGAGAGATTGCCAGAGAACTTCGACAGGCCCTCAAAGGAGCGATTCTGCATCGAATGGTAGAACTTTTCTCGGCCGTAGTGTTGAATTATTGACTTGAAATCGTGATCATCCATCTTTTTAACTAGTTTTCTATCCTAATTTCCCCTTATAAAGCTGTATCCTTTTTCACCGGCACTCTTAATGTCTATGCGACGTACTTCTTGTACTCAGAACCGTATTTCTCCAGGTAGTGTTGAAGGAAATCACAGTGCACTTTCATTTTAAGGTTCTTCTCAGCAACATATTTGAAGGCACCCTGAAAAGCCGACAGTGAAAATCAATTTGCAGAAATCAATTAATTTCCCTCAATCTTACCTGTGCGAGAACTTTTCCAACTCCTCTTCCGTTCAATTCCTCAGGAACTTCTGTGTGATCCAAGTGAATTATCGATTTCTCTTGACGGTAGAAGAGCTCAGCCTTGTGCGTCTCTATGGGGATATAAAACACACCATTCTTCGTATCCTGCTTGATATCGTCTACTGTGAGAATTCTTCCGGAAGCCAACATTCTACTTTGCGAAATGCTCCAAATTGCCTGAACAGTTGAACGTGCTGAGCAAGTGCGTGAAAACATCTAACGATAGGAAACTAAAGAATAGATTTGCGCTCCCAAAACACCAATAAAAGCAGAAATATAAGGAGATATTCACCTGTTCTTTTTTTTTGTAAACACAAACACAGAAGAATTTTGATGTCAAATTGAAAGCTCTCTGAAAATCGCTTCAAACTGACATCAGCGCCAACGATTCGAAAGAGAAACTTATATTTGAAGAAGAACCATCGGTTATAAAGTGGTATTAATTATTTCTTGCTTTTCCCGAGGGTGGTTCAAGTGAAGAATGGATGAACCGTTTCAGTTGTTTCACTCGGAATAATAAAAGAATATCCAGGAATGGATATTCCTGGATAGGAGGTGGAAAATTACATTTTAAGCTTTAAAACGAGTTCTTAGGAGAAGTTTCAAGCCCAAGAATGGATAATAAAGGGTTAAAAGAATGTAAAAAGGCAATAAAAAAAACTTTCTCTCTTATAAGAGGAAATTATTTTGAGTATTTGAAAGAGTTTAAGGCGAAGATTGAGAGAAAAATGCCGATATAAAGCGATAAAGTGAAGGAAAATACACAAAAAAGGAAAGAGAAGTGAAAAAGAGTTGTGAAAAAAAGCGTTATTGAAGGAGAATCGAACTCGTGACATCAGTATTTGAGTGCTAAATTCTCTTACGAGATATATTTGCGCTGGAACTTCTGCAAGTCTTTCGGTCTAGACGATTTTCCCTCGGTTTTTTCTTATTATTTTCAGTATTTTCGTTGTTTAATATATAGAATTTGATAATTGTGCCTATCAACTTTTGTACATATTCCTAAATGCAGATTTCTGATAATTGTTGTAGATGGAAATAAGGAAATGGTAAAATTTATTTGATTTTACAAAATGTATACAAAACAAATTGATCACTTATTTCATGATATTCCTAACGTACACAGGCAGTGAAAAAGTATACTTAAGGAAGTTTACATACAAATACAGAATAACATGTGCTGAAAATGAATTTGAATGATTCGGAATGAAATTCATAACAAAATGTAAAGTCACAAATTAATGTCTCGTCTGGCTTTTTCCTTATTCAAAACATTAAATGTGAGAATTATTATAAAATGCCCAATGAATCATTGGTGAGTTTTTGTATACATGGTGACGAAAATGAGATAATCGAGAGTGTTTCGGCCACATTGAAGTACGTCGTCGCAAAAGTGGCAATTAAGCCAAATGATATAACAAGAATGGATATGAGACAGTCGCTGTGAAGAATCTCACAATATTTTCTAACACTTCTCCATTTTCTACTCAAGTGCTGAGTTTTTGCGGAAGCAGGGCTGTAAGTTATTGTGCCATATGAAGACACTTTCTTCTCAAAATTGCTTCCATCGTCGTCGAGTTGGTCCATCTTCCGATCAAACACGTCTTCCAGATGGAGAATGCGTGTGAAGAAGAGTGGCGGGAGGATGAAAATTAATGGTCCTGTTAGGGTGCCTCCTATTAGGCCCATCACCATGTCAAACCGCGGAAGCAATTCCCCAATAATGACTGCCAAGCACACGAGAGAAGATCTGATGAGACATCGCTTTATGGTGAAATCTCGCGATGCTGATAAGATGTCCTCAATGTGCTGAAACAGGGCGGAATTCCCGATGGCACTGGAGAGACACAGCTGCACGGTGACCAAGAATATGATCACGTACAGTGACCAACTCCTGGGCAGGATCTCGAGGATGTTGGGCGTTGTTGACGATCCGTACTTGAATGCCGCCAAGAGTGTTGTAATTGTGGACAAGATGACTGTGACAATTATGCCCAAAGACACGGCAATGCCGATGTTTTCCCTCTCGTTTCGCCTCATGTCCATCTGAATGGTGAGCAGCATTGGATGGATGTCAAATTGAAAGGCAATGATTCCGTATGCTTTCAGCAGATTCTTCACACTGAAAGTGGTAACTTTCATGTCCTGGATATTGACGATGGACGTGTTTGCGTCACTCTTGTCCATTTCAATACAATACCAAGTTAGAATAGCCACACAACTCGTGGTGATCACAGAAACTGTTGCCAATTCTCTGGAAGATTCAAGAAATCATATTAAACATCTGCCAAGAGGTTGTTAATATTGGGGATGCAGTGTCACTTGACTCAAGATGCACAGAAGATCTTCAGTGCATTTCGTGTAAAGAACGGAAAAACAGATACTTTATCTTGTTATTTCTTCAAGATTTGATTATAAAATTATTATGCACGACTTTGAAAGAGTGGAAGACGAATTTCTTAGCTGAAAAGTTTGCAAACACCGCAAATAATCGTGATGCTGTAGCACTCAGAATCTACATTAGCAACCCCCTGACTTCTGCACAAAGCTTAAATAAAAGCTCTCCTCTTACTTCATATTCTTTGGACTTCCCAGCCACATGATGGGACAGATGAAGATTCCGATAACGATGAGCCACAGGCAGAAGGATAAGTTGAAGGAACCCTCGGATATTCTGAGCCCCAAAAGCTGCAAATTCTGCGATGCCACGAGGAGATTCGGTATTCCTCCGCCAAACACCGTGATGTCCAGCAGAAAAGTGACAAAGACACTCATGTACTTCCCATAAGTGAGCTCAGCAATTGCCGCATACGGATATCTGTTCTTCTCAACAATACTCGGTTCCAATTTCTCAGCAATTATCCAGCACTTGCCCAAAATGACGCCAGTGTAGATTTGCACAATGATTACGAACACCACCAGAGGAATTCCGTAGGGACCACAAGAAATAATGGCTTCCGGAAGAGCCACAATTGGAAAGACACCAAACAAATCAATTACACATAGAGTGGCGAAGAAAACTGAGAGATTTTTTGCGGAAGTTTCTCGCCCACTTTCACTGTTTCTGCAATTGCAAATGGATTTCCAAATTTCTTTGATCACCATAATTAATGGGAGTAAATCACAGAAAGTCCAGCTCTTCACCGTGTGGTTTTCATAAGAGTACTGAAAAATTTAACAAGGAATTTATATTCACTTCTTGTGACACACAAATGCCACGCAATGTTTAGGTATGTACTCTCATTGCACTTCTTATTGCCAAATGTCTTGCAAAGACATATTCTTGGAGTCAGATTCAGCCCTGCTTTTGAGGAAGCCATAAAAAGCTTCATTTGCTGTTTGGGTGTCGAGTATCCAACGAACTTTGCTGCGCATTCTCTTCACCTGAAAAGTTGCGTGTATGTTAAACTACTATTCGTAACCAAACAACGTAAAACATTAAGGTTTAGTGCTGAATTTTTTCCAAAAAGTAATAAATTATTCTAATTATAAATATGAAGCAAGTCACAAGGAGATTTTTGGGGAATCTTAATGGTATTAATCAATTATTTCTTTATTGATTATTACTTTGTATGTAAAATAATCGAAAAAATGATTATTTTCCAAGTAAAATGGCAAAACAATCAAAATTTGAATATTTTCGAGCAAAATATTTAAATAAAGCAAATTATATTTAAATATTTTCTGGATATTCAATAAAATATTAAATATTTGATTAGTTATTCCACATATCGCCGCCAAGGGCAGCCAAGTCGGCGTGGGGGACGCCAAAATATTGCAATAAATCACCGAATTTGATTGGCAAACAAGGCAGAAAATGTAAAAAGTAATAGTAAGAAGCAACAGGATAATAGAAAAGTCTCCTTTTGTGAACTTTAATATTTGTTTGCTCTACAATGCTCCATCCTAGATGGCGTAACTTATTGTCATCAGCTGAGCTGGAAAAAGGGAAACACGAGAGTCCTTTTGATTGATTTTCTATTGTGCTTTCTATTTCCTAAGTTTATAATATTCAGATCAATACAATCATCATTTGCCATGTGAGTATAGAATGCATGTTATTCTGCTTTAAGAGCTTTAAGTGAGGAAAATGCGTTACACATAATATGGATGAAATACACGAGATTTACAAGCAATGTTTACGGAAATTTTCCATTCATGAAAGCTGTCAATTTGCTTTACACATTATCAAGGGGCTTTCAACTTCATTTTTATAGGATTACACAATTTGCTTAATATTAGAAAATCATTTAAATACATTTGACAATTTTGAATTCTAATTACGGGATTGTTTGGTCTTGTTTATACTTAAATTAATTTGTCAAGCATTGAAGTGATTTTTCTAACGTGTCGTGGAAAATTAAAGTAATAAATAATCTCATCATATTTCGTATGTTCTAATTGATGATCCATTGAATTGCCCTTTCCTCAAGTGCATGCAAGGACAGTTTGTTTCAGTGCAAGTGGAAATGTGTGAGATAAATAATTCATTCGGCATTGGAAATGCAATTGCAATTCTGATGATTGCACTCAGAGAAAGTTTGCAGCGTCTCACAAAAAAGCCATGAGTTTTTGTGACTAATTTATTAAATCCTACAATAAATTCATTAATACAAACATTAGAATTCACATGGTAAGAGAGATAGGAATACCAATATTTTTTACACAATAATATATATTTTTTTCAATAATTTCATCATGAGCCTTAATATGTAGATAAATTTTGAGGAAAATTCGCCGATGTCATGAAAATTTCTATCTCTTGTTGCCCTTTCGCATCCCAAGTCGACTCCAGAAGCTTTGCTTCTCACTTCCGCCAAAGTCACCATTGCCACCTCGCTTCTTGTGATGCTCCACATCCTGATAATCGTAAGTCTTTTGATGGTCACCGCGAAGCATGTCCAGGAAATTGTCTGACTTCCTCATGCGGCGATTGTCTCCAAATCTCAGGGCTTCAGCATTCAACTCGGCCTTCAGCTGATCCGCTGTTGGATTTTCCACTTTAAACTCATTGGGATCATCCACGAAAGCTTGCTGCAAATCGCGCATTATCTTCTTTCTAATGGTCTTCTTCATACTCAAGTGTCTCTCAAGGGTTTTCACATCGCCATTCGATGCACTCTTGTCGCGCCGCTTCTTCGATTGCTTCCCACTCGAGTGAGTATCATTAACTGCTAAATTGCTGTGGTGTAAATCGCCTGTCTTCTGCGTTCCTCCGCCAAGAGATGAGTAGCTCGAGAGCCCAAATATGTCCCTAAGATGGGGAATGGATCGCTCTGAAGACATTCTGGATCACTGATGGAAAATTCTCTTGAAGAGTCTTTGCAGATTTTGCGAGAAATAAACCTTTCTTTGAGTTAATATTTGTGATGTGTGATTTATCACTAGACGATTGACTCCATGTCCTGCAATTATAAGACAGAAAAGCAATCATTAGCATGATAATATTGTTTCCTTCCATTTTATTACACTAGTTTCCTTGAGACATTGTTATATCGCGGATTAAACACTAAAAGCCTTCAAAGTAAACGAGTACGAAATTGCCATTGAGATTTTCAGAGGCTTTCTGGCACTTAAACACAGTTTTTTCTCACGCCAGTAAAAGTGATGCAAAGTGGAGAATTTTGGTTGAAGTAGAATTAATTTTCTACTTTTCTCAAGGGTCAGATAATACAGTCATAAGTGGTGTACAGCTCAGGCAGAAGTACTTAAGGAGTGGAAAAATCTACAATATTCCTTTCATACGTGTTTCTTTAATTGATTAATAATCCAAATTCTCTTAATTTCCTTCGATTTTCACACAGAAACAAACGTAATAATCTTTTTCGAGGTTATGTAAGGTATTAAGAACAGATTTAGTGAATTCTAGCACATAAATTCAACTAGTCTTTTGCAGAATAAATCATTTGCAAGCAATTAATGGTGCTTTTTGATCCTTAAATGTGAAGAAACACAACAAATTGTGCTAAGATTGAACATAATCTCAAAAATATTCATTTGAACTTGGAAAATGTCCATTTCAAAAACTTTCTGGACAATTTTTACTGTGAATCAGCAATTTTAGGATCATTGGGAAATTATAAGAGATGTTTTTGTGATCTAGAAAGCTTGCGAAATGAGTTTTTTTTAAGATCTCCTAATAATACTTTTGAGGTTATGTTCAGAAAACAGCGCTTTTAAGACGATTCATAATGTGGAAACAGCATAAAAAACTTCAAGTTCTTGAAGTGTCAGGTAAATTTGGTAGTGTTTGGAAGTGGTGTACAGATTTTAGGCATATTATCTCCCCCTTGACTTTTCCTTTCATTAGCACAATTACAAATCATCACCATTATCGCATATAAGATATTTCGCAAGTCATTAATTAGAAGAGGGCGAAAAGAATTGAAATATGCAATATCCGTTGAGAATTTTACCTGTACACAAAATCACGATTGCTTGGTATTAAAATTTTAACTAAATGTTAATCAATAATAAAATATATATTGCTTAACCGCGCAAACCTTCATTAGCAAAGTAGATTTTTACTTTTAGCTGCGCGAGTGGAAAGAAATGAACATTTTGTGAATATCCAACATACAAAATGAAGAAGAATGTACTTGTGTGAGAGTGTAAAAAATCACGTGAATTGCTAACAATGAGAAAAGAGGTTACACGTTGTGCAATAAAAAAGGTCATTAAAACCATGATGCATACTAACGCCATAGAGAGAGATGAAAAGATTCTTATCATTGCTGTTTTAATGCTTCTTTTGTTGCCTTCTGTTTCCTCCCGAGAATCGCCAGTATTGTAAATCCATCAATTCATACTTTGATGTATGGAAGATCTGAGAAATTTGTTATTAAATTACTCCGCTGGCTTAATTCTTCGTGCCCTGATTTATTTTCTCAGACGTAAACAAAGTGTAATAATACAATTGAAAGGAAATTATATGTTGAAAGTTTCTATCGTGACTTTGAGGTCGTATTCTAAATTGAAATATCCTTAAAAATTCATTTGAAAGCTATGCTAAAAAATGCATGGCAAATTTTCAAGACTAGATTGTCATTTTCGTTCTCTGTCTCCAATTAAAAGTACAATTATTTAATTAAGTTTACAACGCGTGACGCCATTAAGATTCTTTTATTCAATGGAGTGTTAGAGTCTGTCTTTTAAATTGTTGAGAATCTCACGATTCACATTCATTTCTTGATTTCACCTTCTCTTTCCATGCCTGAAATGCAACAAAAAGAACTTCTCTTCTAGCATTTTCAGTTTAGAAAAGAATTAATTATTGGAGCAATACTGAGATTAAGCCACTTAATTAATTACACTTAATTGTGGTGCAACTTTATGGTTCAGTTTATTTGAATATATTCAAATGAAAAGCAAAAACACTGCCTATTTTGAGATTTGACCACAAAAAGGCAACAAACTCTCGTTTTTTCTCTCACTCTTTCTTGATCACATCTTGATACTTAAACGCTGAATTCATTATCAATAAATAATGTGACATGATGAGAGATTTATTGAATGAAATGCCCGATTGAAGTACATTGAATTAATTTTCGCTGTTTTTGCCGCTTTTTCTGTCTTGTCCACCGAAATGGTTTAATTTAATTCAAAGCAGTGTGTTGAGTATTTCTGATAATTCTCGAAGTGAAAAACCGGTTTTCCTTGATTGGTTCTCAAAGAAAATTGCGGGAGGAAGAGGGGCGGACAAATGGGTGAAAAAAGCGCGCCACGCGGGGAAAGAGTTGCTGTGAAAGAAGTCAATAAAGTGCACACAAACAATGATGATTGCTATAAGTGTAAAAACTCCTTCGCACATAACATGGTTGAGTCATAAACGCGTTTTAATATCATTTAACACACAACTTCATGACATTTCCACCACGCTTCGTTTATTGTTCTCCTGATCGTATTTTTCTCCGCAGCCCACACAGATTGCAATATTGAATTGAGGAAAGGTAAAATGGAGTTTTCCTACACCTCAAAAACCGAGAAAAAAGGAATCTACTCAGAGAATATCAATTGAGAAAGTATACATTTGCACAATTTAAGCCATACGCTGTATTTCTCGGTACGATATAACACATCAAGAGAGAAAAAAGGAAAGTTTAACAATAAGTTACATGCGTGGTGATTATAATTTCATTTTTTTTCTAATAGTTATAATAAAATTATTTCATAATCTAATCTCAAAGACAATGAGTGCTTTTTTTTGGCAAATATCACAATAGGGAACCTTGTGGCAAAATTATTCGTGAAACAATATACATTTCGTTCATTAAATCACTTAATTGGTATATCATCCTTCACAATTCATTCGCGTTTTTTGTGTAAACTTGCCAAATGTGGTCATATGAACGTGAGTATGAAGATACGATGAGTTGTGATAACTAGTTTTGGTGTTTCTAGTACAATTTCATTGAGTATTTTCTTGTATATGACGAAAGTAAAGGCAAAATGGCAAAGCAACGTGAAACTGAATACCATTCGGTGGATGAATGTGAACTAAATACGAGAATGATCCCAATTTTATCTTGGTAACCTTTTACAGTAAAGTGTATCAAAAATCTAGGGGGAGATAATCCAAATTTGTAGTCTGTTTGCCCACTAATTCTCAAAATATAACTAATTTCTTAAGTTCCCATTCAATATTTCTGTAAGAATCGACTTGAAACAGCGTTTTTGGGTGTCTTTTCCAACCATAAATTCAAAACATTTCAAGAAGATGTTAAAAAAAAACTCGATTTGGAAGCTTTCTAACTCAAAACTGTTGATTCAGAGTCTTATTCCTCCCGAAAGTTTCCTAAATAAATCAATATTTCAAGTTCAAATCAATATTTTCATTCATTACATAACCTACAAAAAATTTAATGATTGATTTTGCGTGAAAATCCAAGGAAATCCACAGAATTGGGATAATTTTTCAATAAAGACTGACTGTATTATCTCCCCCTTGTCAAAAATAAATATTCTCA
The DNA here is from genome assembly GCF_947086385.1 of Phlebotomus argentipes. NCBI lineage: Eukaryota > Metazoa > Arthropoda > Insecta > Diptera > Psychodidae > Phlebotomus > Phlebotomus argentipes. The sequence continues at coordinate 7,847,121 of NW_026776174.1, forward strand.
ATTCCAGAATTCTTATATGAAATCGCAACGATTTCCCAGAATTTATTCAACAGAAAATTTCACCCTTTTATTTTTTCATCTTCTAATTATTGTGTGTTTATGCATATAAAATGGTTACACAATTTGATTTCAACTGTAGAAAAGCATATACATAATCATTTCACAGTATCTTTGATGAAATGATGATTTACTTTTGCTCCACCAAACGAAGAATACACAACAATCACGAAAGAATTGCACTAAGCGAACCATAAACACAGTATAATTGCAGCGATGTGTGGTTTATGGATGTATTTGTACGCCAGCATTATTGCCTCAAAATGCAAATAGAATTAATAATTAATGAGGATCTTCCACAAACCGCAACTCATTACCATTCTAATAGATTTAATCAGTTCGAGCGGATAATATTTTTGCACAGCACTTGATCAAGAGGAGAATAATATTTTGTTATCACTGAACGGTAAAAGAAAGAATCTTCTTCGTCTTCAGCTCGGGATAGACGGAAGATTTTGGTCTCAATGGCAAAAGAGAAAGAGACTTTTCAGCTCAGCATGATCTCTCTGTGGCATTATAACAAAAGGTGAACGTAATTTGAATAAATATTTGTTCTTTTTCCACTCTTTTTCCAACTTTTTTTTATTCCATAAACTACATTTCCAGTTGTCCATTTCATCGCAAAACGAGAATTAGAGCGCGAAATTTTGGACGCTTGAGGTGGAAAAACAAATTTTTTGCTCGATTTTTGAGGGGTTTTCAAGAATTCATACTCTGGTGGTTTCTCTCGCGTCACCCGAGAAGAAATTCCAAGGTGAAGAGAATGAACATGAATCAGTTGGCTGAGAATAAAACAAAGAGATTTTGAAAAAGTCAAAGCCATTCAATGGGAAATGAGTTCTAGACACTTTTTTTTAGTGGTTGAGAATCAGCAGATGGATTAACAGTAGCAGTTTTCCAGACATTCACACCAAATAAGAAGTCATATTAAGTGTGCATTGAGGCAGAAGTGTTCATACATTGATGAATATTACCTTTTTCGACTGCGTGGTTCAATTCACGAAGCAGCCATGAATATTGAGGTGAGGAAGACGCCTGATGTGAATGATGAGGAATAACTATTTCCCCTGTCGTCGCCTTGGCATTTGCCTCAGCCTCTGCATCTGCCACGGATGATCGTGGAGAATCATGAAGAATTTACTCCCAATAGTTCACGAAAACTCGAGTGTTTGCAAAGTTCAGCGACGACGAACGAGCGTCTTGAAGATTGTTGTCTCCCGATGATGCATTACCAGCTACAGACACTGAAGATCTTCTCTCGACAATTGAGAAAATGTACGTGCATGACTTCTCCACTCCAGTTAAATAATACTTGGGATTCCAATTTCACAAGAGGAAGCACACGACATCACTTCTATTCACCAATCTCTCGACTTTCCAATAAAGGCCCGGATGTACATTGTCTTTCACTCGAAGCCACCCTTTTTCACCTGCCTTTTTCCACTGTTAGAAATGCTACTTTCACTCATTAAACGCTGTCCCTGGTCAGAATAATCAATTAGAGGCTGATGGAAAGAATCACAAACTGGATCTCACTTAGAACAGAGTCTGAGATCTTTCCACTGAGTTCAACTCCACACGACTGAATCACACTCTGTGACTGATCCAGTGCGGGACGCCGAAGAGCCCGCGACTCGCGCAACTCGATTATGTACATAAATGTTGCTCGCGATCGCACATATTATCCACTCACGGAGGAGAAATATGTGAATCTATCTCCATTTCAACCATAAAATCAGATCATTTCGGTAGAATTCGAGTGAAATTCATTTCCAAAAGCCTGAAAACACAGGGAATTTTCCATTGTATGATTAGAGCAAGGGGAAGATATTATGACTAGAAGTGATGTACAGCTAAAGCAGAAGTGTTTAGAAGTGAAAGTGCTTGAATATTTCCAATATTAGGCGTTTAAGAGTTAATTTTAAAGTTAATTAACGCCTAATTAGTCTTTAGAAAAGTTGAGCTTTTGTGATTGAATGTTAAACTATATTAATTAGATGAAAATTGATCATAACCTCTCAAATATTATTTCAGTATATAAAATTGTCTATTTTACGAGTTGTTTGATTGATTTTCTACTCTAAAATACCAAATTTCAACTCAATAAAGAGTTTTAACATATTAATATTCCCTAGATTTGTCTTTAGAAGATTCTGAACAAGTTTCCTTCAGGGATTCTTTTGGATATCTCAATGTAATTTTTAGGTTATGTTTCGAAGTGAATTCAAGAAAAAACGATTGATATTTTGATTCACATCAGAATATTCGTTGAAAAACTTCAAATATTTCGAAAATACTGTTTCTCTCTAAGTTTTCCAGGCCATATAAGTAAAAATTGCGTCTTTCTCGGGACAAAGACTCTCAAATTTGAGGTTATGATACTTTAGGCGGTTGGAAAAAATCAAAACTCACGTTTTAAACACTGTCAAAGTTCTGGAAGTGTCTGTAATTCTCCCACGGAAATTGTGGTGTTCACAGTTCAGTCGTATTATCTCCCCCTTGGATTAGAGTGTATTGCAAAGTCGAATTACCTCAATTCGGTTGTATTATTTTGGTGAATGTGTGCTTCATGATATGCAGCATACATGGAGAAAATCTCGTTAGGCGTTACAAGTGAAAAGAGTATGAAAAGACTGTGATATTGTTTGCTAGATCTCTGTATTGATGATTCTTATGGGTTTCCAACATAATTATCCAGACGCTGAGAAAGACTTCTCCGTAAGATTGTCTCGAAAAATCCACAAATCTCAGCTATGCTGTAAAATTAGAATTCATGTGTTATCTTTCATTGTGAAGAATGTATTGCTGGAATGTGTGTATTTATAATAATGGCCTTTAGTTGTTTGCCATGCATTTCCTCTCAACAATCCCACAAGAAGTGACCAAATATTACCCCAAATACTCCATTCGTCATGCAGCGCAAGAAAATCCAGTAATGTTCGCCAAAGACTGTGTAATGTTTATTTGTCTGATTGTTACTAACAACCTAACAATTGAACAAATATATAAAGTGAACACAAATTGTACATTTATGCATCTCTTCCATTTAGTGGTGCACAGAAAATGAAAAAAAAATGCATTCTATGTTGCAAGATTTCACATATAATATTCTATATAAAATCAATGCCACGCCAAGGAGGAGATAATTTGCCTTCATCTTGTACATCACTTCCAAATACTTCCAAATTTACCTGACACTTCTAGAACACCTGTCGTTTTTAGACTGTTTCTACATGGAGTTTTCTTCAGATTTTTCTACAGAAATCCATTTAAAAAGCTTTTTTGATATCTTTTCCAATCATAACCTAAAAAATATCACTAAGAGATCTTAAAGAACTCCGTTTTGAAGTTTCCTAGATTACAAAATTATCTGTTATGATCTGAATTTTGCCAATGAACTCAAAATTGTCTAGAAAGATTTCTAAATTTGAGGTTATGTTCGAGTTCAATACAATTTACAGTGTTTCTTGTCATCAAAGGTTCAAAATATAAATGTTTATTAGCATAAAAGTGCTTAATTATGATCTCTGTGATTTGAACTTAAGAATTGATGTCCTAGAATCTGTTCTTGATTTGTCACATAACCTAGAAAACGATTAACCCGTTTCTTTCTACGTGAAAATCGAGGGAAATCCAAAGAATTCGGGATAATTTGCCAGTAAGAAAATTTAATTTAAGCACTTCCTCTTCTTAAGTACTTCTGCTGAGCTGAACACCACTTCTGACTGTATTATCTCCCCCTTGTGCCACGCTAAAGAGGAATGAAATGGTCAAATATGAGTTGGTAATTATGGTAAAAACAATCATCTTCTCTACACAATTCATAAATGCTCTGTGACATTTCGGACGAAATTGAATCATTCTGACGATAATAATAAAATAAACCATTTTGAGCACTTCCGTTTCACCATTTATCTCACAATCTTACACACAGACCTTATCTTAAATGCCTCTACAACTGAAAAATCTCTTCAGATAATCAGGATTTAAATCTCTTTCCCCGAAAATGCCAATTTGTCGAAGAGTAAAACATGTCTTTAAATTAATTTATTACTTTATTTTGACTCATCACGCTTTCAGTTTTCTTTTTTGTGTGTTGCTCTCTCAGAAAATACAAATTATTTCTAATCTTATATCAGTCATACATTTTAAATCTAAATGTATTTTTATATTACTTTTATAGTAAGTATTTTTTATGTCGTATAAAAACACAGGGAATATTTTATGACGGTCATTTTGCAAAGTTTATATCTTTCTTTCTTTCTTTCTTTTTTCTTCAATATATAAATTATTGGCTTGTGGAATTTATGAGTGTGTTTTACATCCATTCTAAGATCTTACTTCCCCTTTTTCATTAATGTCTGGCTCACACAAATTAGTGAAGAAAAGAAAAACTGAAAGTCAAAATGGAAAAATAGCAAGATTCGATATCTTTTCACTGGTAAAGAACATGTTTTTTTCTTCCTCCCAATCATCATTTTCCTTTCGACCACAAATTTCTGCACAATCTTTTCTTAAATCCCGTGCAAACCAGACAACAAAATTGAGGTTTTTCTTCTTTTAAACCAGTTCACATTCATTACAAAATAAATTTTGTTGCATTATTAGAACATAACTCACTATATAAGTCATAATATAGCATCCGTTTTTGTATATATACATTCTAGAAATATTTTCTTTTGTGAAAAAAATGACTGTCAAATCGTCCATACAAAAAAGTGTGATATTTGCGCTAAATATTTCTTCAAAAACGTTGCAGGAAAACAATTTTACTGTAAAAAGGGACCTAAATTTTTCATTTTTTTTTCTTTATGCAAATGTATCGAAGACTGATTTTTAAAGATACAGAAAAAATTATTTATCAGTATTTCTTTTTGTTCAATGAAGAGAAATTTCGGAATCACCCTCACTAAGAAATTCATTGTGTGTCTACAATTCATCGTGCTCCTCGGCCTCCTCCACTTCGCCAGGAATCACGGGCTCCTCGTCATCATCAGCGGCATCATCGTCATCCTCATCGTCCTCCGGCTTGGCCGTCTTCGCCTCCGCCTCCATCTTCTTCCTCTCCTCCTCGTCCTGCTCGTCCTTCACCTTCTTCTCGCCCACCTGCGTCTTCTTCACACCCTCAGCCACATTGGCGGCATACTTGAGATCATCTGTGATGAGGAAGTTGTCGAAGATCGTGCCCGACTTCACTTGCCACAGATCCAGGCCCACGGAGCAGATCTCCTCATGGAGATAGAGATTCTCATCGGGCGTGTACTCTGGATTGTCGATTTCCGGGTGCTTCCAGATGCCCTTGTAGTTGGGATTGTCAATCTGCTTCGGCGCCCACTCGCCCTTGTACTCCGGATTGTCAATCATCGGTGGCTCCCACTCGCCGTCCATCTCCTCATCCCAGTCATCGGGCTTGGTGGCGTCTGGGTCGGGGATGTGCTCTGGCTTGTCCCAGTCTTCTGGCTTCTTATCGTCCGGATCGGGGATTGTGGCCTAGAAAGATAGGATGGATGAGTGATGGTTGTCCAGTTCCCCGCGATAACAACTCTTATCGTCACGTGCCACGCCTAATCCCCGGAGAGGGGAGAAAACGTGCTGACGAGATGCTTACCCGCTCATCCCAGTCTTCGGGCTTCTTGGCCTCGGGATCCTTGATCTTCTTGGGCGGCAGGAAGTCCCAGTCGTCCTCCAGCACACCCGACTCCACCTTCTCGTTGTCAATCAGCACCTGATAGGTGCCATCGGGCTGCACAATGAGCGTGTAGAAGTGCGTGAACACGTCATCCTTGCAACGCACCTCCTTGTTGATCAGGTGATTCTTGCCGTTGTAGTTGAAGATCACGTGCACCTTCTTGGTGCCAGGACCGCAGATGTCCGGGCCGAACATGAGCAAGTACGGACTCTCGCCGTGCAGATCCTTCTCCTCCAGGGAGCAATCGAACACCTTGAGATAGCCGCCGCCGCAGTCGATGTTCTGCTCGTGCTTCACGGAAAACTGCACCACGAGTGGCTTGTCTTTGTTGCTGAATGGCGTGAATTTGGTGGAAAGCGCATAAAAGCGGGCATCCTCGGATGTCTGAAGGCCTAAAATAGCCAATAAGTGAGTCGGTCAGTGGCCAGTGGATTGCGCGGCCAGAGGAGAAACTCAGGCCTCCTCGGCGGCGTGCCGCGGCGGGGCTTGGGGAGAAAAGTGACACGTAGTCAGACAAGAGAGGTCCCCTACCTTTGTCGGCTTCCTCGTCGTTGAAGAACTTTCCAGCAGTTCGCACGAATTTGCCAAACTCCTTGCCAGGGTGTTTGCTGTACGTCCACGACTCCTGCCACGTGTCTAGTGTGCGAGAAAAGGGAGAAATTCAGCCATTTCCATCAGCCTCGGCACGTTTTCAGCCGGTTTTCTCGTATCTCGTCATCACACCCATGGCGGTGCTCAAACTCTCATTTTCCTTCTACCCGAAACACCCGGCGAAACTCACCGTCCAGGAATTTCTCCTCGAAAAACACCTCACTTTTCACCGCCGAGAGCGCGGCCACCACCAAAATAGCAACTGCACTGTACTTCATGTTTCTCCCTCTTGCAGAAGATGATATTGCAAAGTTCTAAATATTCGTAATTACTTCAATATTTAATATAATCTATCTGCAACCACACTTTTTAAATGACAAGCCACGAATGATGTTACCGAAGTGATTTCCAGTCTCACCCGAAAGCTCAGCCACAGAGCGGGACGATGCGATGTCCGCGACAGTCTCTTACGCAATTTGCTGTGGCGCGAGCGAGACAACGGCTTTTTTCACATATGGCGGCTACAGATGGAAGATTTTGATTGGACATCGTAACGCCAATAAAAAGAAAACAGCTCGAAACGGAGCTTTTTCTCAGAAACTTTCACACTGCGCCATCTGCTGAAAGAACGCATCGGCAAATCCATTCGCCCAATTCGTCCAGTTTATTCGACCAGACTTGAATTCAAATGTCGTTGGAAGTTACAAAAACTATTATTAACTTGTTTTTGCAAGTGTTTTTGTCTTGGTTTTTGCTGGATCAACAAAGATGATAACAATATCAAAATTTTAGTGGCAAATGTGCCAAAAATATATTTATTTACTGATCAATGATGGAATGTCTGAAGAACTGATTCATTTTTGGTTGTTAATTTCTTAAAACAATGATAAAATGACTCGCTAATGAGTGATAAATCATTCAGATTTATCTTTCTGATCATAAGTGTTTTGCTTCGTTTGCTTAGACTAGACGAACTAATACTTAAACAGTGACTTTACACATTATATTTTTTATCAGAACTATTTAACTTAACAATATCATATTTTATGAAGCAATAGTAAGAAATTCTCTTTATCCAAATGACTTGGATGTAAAAATTTTTCATGCTTTGTAGCGTAAACTATGAAAAATTTACTAATGATCGTTTACGTCGTATATTTTTTCTAAGAAAATTGTCCTCTAATTGTTTTTATTCGCATAAAATGGTCTTTTTGATGAACATAATAATCTAGATATTCAAAAAAAAATCTTTTCATTCAGTTTGTCACATTTCTGGTTGTTTCTACTTGAAAAATTTGAAAAAAAAGTTCATTTAAAATATAAAAAGTTAATTTTAAAGCGACTTTGGAAACTAACATTTTCAGTTTTTCTATTAATTTCCCCATATTTTAGTCAAAAATTTCAATAAATACCAATAAAATCAACTGAAACCTTCACAAAATAATTATTTCAGAGCAATATTAGTGCTCTAATGAATGATTAGACTTTCGCAGCAATATTAACGCGAAATTTTCAATTTGCTCTCCTGAAAAAGGACGATTTTGACTTGTCGAATTATAAGCTACACAATTATTCCTCATAGGAAATTACTTATGAAAAATAATTGCTCAAAATTGATATGTGCACACGTTAATGAATGAGGACGACATCGGAAAACTATCAATATTATTATATACTGAAGTCTTCTTGCTTAGCGGTCAAGCGGGTTTGAGAGATCAAAAATGCAGCAAAACTGTGACTGTGAAATTTTGCCAGCGCAATTCTTGCGAGTACACACAATTTGTGGTACAGCAAACAAACTGGATGTTAATCGAGAATGTAGTGTAGCTTAAAAATAGACATTTAATAACTCTGCGCGTAGTCGAGATGATGATGACTTACCTGGAGGGTGAGTGCGCGGGGATATTCCATCTTTGCGCCTCTTCTATTTTGCTCCACCACCCGAGTTATCCTCCTTAAACACTGCATTTATGTCTAGGCACTGCGCATCTTCATGCTCTTTTTCTACTCATCTCAATTGCAGAATCCGAGGAGCATCGTTTCTGGAATGTGAAACGAGAAATAATCTTCACCACCGGCCAACCAGTGAGTATTCGACTTGTTATTATTGCTGGCTTTTTGTAAGGGGAAAAAATTCACTGCACCGAAGAGTGTGTCGCCTCAGCTTGCTCATAAGCGCATGATGAGAATTGAAGCCACTACAGTAGGATAAGACAATCCAAGTGATTAAGGAATCTGAGGAGTGGTGAAATTAACACTCGATTCCGTCATCGCTTAGAGAGACGAATTGAAATCAATACACAGCCACTGGTGATCTCGCATTACATATAAATTGCACAATATACAATATTTTGGCGGGGGAGAAAGGCCTGTGATAATCAGCCGAAGCGACCCAGACAAGGTTTTCGCTGCGTTTCACACTCACAAGCGACCAGTTCGATCCTCGCAGAGAAACTTTGCGCGCGCCAGTGTGATCTTGGAGTTCAAACACAACGGACGCGATTGATCACTCGACTTACTTCCATCAATTCTGCGTTTAGAAACACTCTTTAGTCGCTCTTGCAGGGCAACATTGTTGATTTGGAGCACCTTTCTTGTCCGAAATTAAACCACAAATATTCATCATAGACAGAATTTCAATTGAGGTTTTTCGATAACCCAAAGAGAGACAGTGAAATTCTTCATGTAACTCAAAGTGAAAACTCCGCGCAAAGTGCTCAATAAAGGCAAATATACAAGGAAGGAAAACAACTTAATAGAAATCTTGCAGATTTTTAGTGTGAAAGGTGTGTATTTTATTATTTACTTAACTTTTGCATTTTTTCTTCTGTGGATTTCCAACGAAAATTATTGGTTTTTCATCGGCATCCGAAGAAAGAGAATCTGACGCAGTGATTTGTGACCCAGTATTTCTTTTTCTGCAAAGAAGTTTAACGAAATAATTAACATTATCGCGTAAATTCCTTGTTACTTTGAGAGGCTTCGGGAGATAATTTTTGCCAATGACTAAGTTCTCGTGTTCCATCATTAAATGATAAATTAAAAAATTAATAAATAAATTTATCAACTCAGAACTCACAAAGTAAACTCTAATTCAACAATCATCTTAAATAATGTCGCACAAGTGATTTACTTAATTATGGGCTTCTTTTGATCGAGATTTTGTAATTTCGCCACTAAGAAGTACACCAAGGGGGTGATAATATAGTCAGAAGTGGTGTACAGATCAGCAGAAGTACTTGAGAAGTGGAAGTGTTGAATAACTTACAATATTCTTTTCCTATATTAATTCTTGGTGATTTTATCATCAAGATCGCCAGTAATTGGTAGATTTAGATATTTTCATGCCAAGAAATACTGCAAATTGTGTTAAACTCGAACATAACCTCAAAAATTGTCGTTTGGACTTGGAAAATGTTTATTTAGAAAATTTTATAGGTGATTTTGAGTCAGAATCTGCAATTTTAAGATCATTGACAGATTATTTTGTGATACAGAAAGCTTCCAAACGGTGACTTTAAAGATCTCTTAGAGCTATTTTTGAGGTTATGGTAGTAAAAGATATTCAAAAAATTGGTTTTTTACTGGTTTCTGGTAGAAATATCGCATGGAAACTTAAGAATTCGCTATAATTTGTGAATTAGTGAAGAAACAGTTTAAGAATTTCGTGTGCTGAAAGTGTTTGCAAGTAGTGTACAGATTTAAGGCATATTATCTCCCCCTTGAAGTCAACAATGATGAAGATTTTCAATCGAAATGGACGTTTACCTTCATAAATGCACTTCTTTTTACAATTTTTGCCTCAGTTCATTTCCTTGCTTGAATTTGTTTTCGTCTGACGTGAATTTAAAAACAAAAGAAAAAAGCAATATTAAGAAAATGTGGAATTTGCATTTCTGTCTTAACTCCATTGGAATTGAGACAGGTTTTCACGACAATCAAACGTTACTTCACTGAGTAAATCGTATATATTTATAGAAGAATTTTTATATAATGAAAAGTCTTATTTCCACATTCCTAAATTATTTTGCTCAGTGAATCAGAACCGAAACTTTAAAGCTACAGTTTGAGTATTTAAAAATGAATTTTGCAGTGACTTTCATTGCTCGATCCAAATCAAGCCCAAGATTGTATCAGAAAATATAATACACTGTAATCAGTAAATAAGAATACAATTTTGAGTTTATATTTTGCCAAGTACATAAACAACCTATAAATAAAATACACAATATTTCCGTTCAACTCTCTTTTAGTTGGAAAATAAAACCATTCAATAAATATGTTTGTATGGAATATATATATTTATGAATTATATTACAAATTAGCAAAAACAGAAATCGTTCTCTTTTAATAGCCAGAAAATTATTATCAATTTGTCAAGTTAATTGAGAAGGATTACTTTATTTTCTTGTGACGAATTAAAGGTAATTTTGCAAATTAGTGTTAAAATCCAATAAGAAAGAACTTTAAATTGTTTTTCATCTCGACAAAATCTCGGTAAATTCTACCATTTTTGCTCGTGTTACTAAAATTAAACCTTACAGAGGCGCAAATGCGTCAAACTTTCATTTGACTTACACACAGAGCATTAATATTCTCTTACATTTCATCTCATGTCACAAACACAAATACTGTCATTATAGATGTTAATGATTGAAAAAGATTAATGAGACTTAATTAAATTGCCACAAGAGAATGAATCAGGAAAATGCTTTCGAGAAAAACTCAATTAAGTAATACGGAAAATATAATTTTATTGACTATAAAAAAAATATTCAAATGTATACCAAAAGAAACTATAGAGAGAGAGAGAGAAAAATGGTAAAAGTAACTTTATTGAATTGTTTTGGTGCATAAAGATAAACATTTGTAATTTCTCTGTTGTCACGATATTGAAGGTGAAGGTTGAAATAATCTCTTGCTTTAGAGGTGATGTAAATATATTACATGAAACAAAGTGGAACTGCGATTGGAAAGTATTAATTACATGTTAAATTTTGCCTTCAATTGTGTTTCTGAAAACTCTTTGCCCAGCTTGAGTTCTGCGCCAACTCTCACTTTTCTTTTGAGTTTTGCCAAGGAAAGAAAAATGTCGTGTGTAATCTTACACGTAAAATCATTTTATCTCCACCAAACCATTAGTTTGTGCGGTGAAGTTATCGTTTTTATGCATTTCCCAAAGCTGTAGGGAAGTGACTTTAAACATTGAGAGGTAGAAATGGTTAATTAAAATAGAACCTTCCACTTGGTTGTACGTTAAAAAAATAATTTCCGGTTTAGATGAAGAAATTCTTAATTGTCTATTGTAATTGTTGTACATTCATATCTCATCTTCTATGCGTGTTATATCTGAATTTGCGATGAACATAGATATTTCTCAATATATTGTCACACGTGGAGTTAAAAAGTGTTGGACTCATTGGACTAATATTTGATTTAGACACACGATGATGGGTTATTGCTGAAAAACTAGAGCATTTTTTCATTACCAGCCATTCCAGTGGAATGTTTCAATCCCAAAAAGTATTTCAATACAGTAAAAATGCGTCTTTTACATTTGCATTCGCTGAAGAAGTTTGTGTTTTTAAATTGTACGCAAATAATATCAGACATGATGCTGAGCGCCCTGCGCAATTAAGTAATATTAGCAAATTACCTACATATGTATATAATTTGCAAGTTAATGTACAGTTTCAGTGTGACAAACTACCGCGATAAGTCGATGGCATGAGATTATGTATGTAATGTACATTGTTGTCTGAATAACCTTGTGCGCCTATTGCATGTGTTCGAAAGTACATACTTACACTATGTACTGAATTTGAAGCACAAATTGAAAGCGAAACAGATATTTTTCAGCACTAAATTTTTCGAATATCTATTCACGAATATGTTGAAAACTCAGAGCCCTATAATTATACAGAAAAAAACCCCACAAATTCCCCGTGAATATCGCAATTCTAAGTGTGCGATTTGCATTACTCACAGAGCATTCACAGAGGGAGATAATACAGTCAGATGTGGTGTACAGATCAGCAAAAATACTTAGGGAGTGGAAGTGTTGAAAAACTTACAATATTTCTTTTCTTTATGCTTCTTTTACTGACAAATCATCCTGATTTTGAGGTTATAGTTAGTAAAGACACCCAAAAAAACGCGATTTCAAGCGAATTCTTACAGAAATTCGTTATATTTAGAGAATCATTGGGCAAACAGTCTAAAAATTTCAAATGTTGAAAGTTTTAAGAAGTGGCATACAGATTTTAGGCATATTATCTCCCCCTTGATGCGGAACTTTTATGATAATCTTAATCAGAATGAAAGTCAATATGAAAAGCACCACTAAACAAAATCACGCCGCTGTGACGCGCTTTTCTCTCATGTGATTTGATAATTCAAGCATCACATAATTCAACTGGACGCTATGTGTTTGTTAATATGAAGTTCACCATCGTTGAGTGTAAAAAGGTATAGTAAATAACACAGAGCTACCCTGAAGATAGCCATCGTGTTTACAGGAAAAAAAAGCTACAACAAAGCTCAGCGAGGATTTGTATATAATATATTTTTGGGCGAGAATTTCGCGGAGTTATCAACCGAAACGCGTGCTGACAATTAATCTTCTATCCATTTACATTCACGAGAGTTTGTGTATATACAGATGCCCATGCGGACATTTTACAGATTCTGCGGAAAATGTCTGGAGTATGGGGCGGAATTCTCAGGCCACGAGATCACCAAAAAATTCAAATCATAACAATGATAAGTGTGGCTCCAATTTTTTCGCTCATTAGTGCAAAAAAAAATCTCTTTAAGCAAACTATTGTGGCGTGCGATAAAGTGAAAAACGAAGTGAAAATTGTCAATAACACAGTGAATTCATTGTGTTGCTTTGTGATCTTTGAATTCCAATTTTCTGGATCTATTTCAGTTTAAACTGGATACCTTTGCGCGACGCCGTTCAACAAACTAATACGGATAAGAAGTCTCAGAGTTATTCGCCTTTTAAAGACGCGAGATATAAATAGACTTAACGGCGCGATCACACCATAAATCAATATAGTTTATTCTGTTTATTTATAGATTGGATGTTAAATACAAAAAATGCAACTTGTTTTATGGTCATTCACTTGAAAAATTCTATTGGAACTTCAATGAATTTTTAATATGATTTTTCTCATTAATGTTTTTCTTCTTCATTTTTTTTTCCACCATTCAACGGGGAAAATAATGATGGGAAATGTGTAATTTGGTTAATCTGTTCATTTCTCTTTGTGCGATAATATGCTATGTTCAAATTCTATTGAGTTATAGTGGAGGAGCGTAAAATGTACGAAAAACGGTGATTAGAAATTGGGAGTAAATACTTCAATTCAAGAAAATTGCTGCCTTTGTCTAATTTGATCAATTTAATTGCCTTGATTCGGTGCAAATTGATGCACAATATAAAGCCTCTGCAATAAACACTATCATGATATTGGCATACATGTTAGAGAGTGTTTTCTATAAACACACATTATGTGCGGTAATCATAATAATTAATATCGTGCAGAGAGCAATAAATCTCCAAATAATAAACAATACTTTTTTTCTTCACAAGATGCGAAAATTAAATCAATTAGAGAGATACGCAAAGTAATCCAGCGAAATAACATCGCAGATTTGAAAACCACCTGATAATGTGTATTAAAGGCGATTATACAGCAAATCTACTAATTATGATCTAATTGCTTTTTGCATTTGCTCCGAACTTCATTGGACAATAGAGCAGAAAATTTTCCATTATCTACCCAGAGACTGGAGCATTCATATAATTAATATCACGTGCGTCTCATTGATAAGTTTGCAATGTAAAGAGCGGGGAAAAAAATATCCAGCATCGTTTGCTCTGAAACTCTAATAAGCTTGAATCATTTTATTACTTTATTCTTGACAGATCCTATCAATTTATTGTAATAATCTCTTGCATGTTTTGATCGTTATTTTCAATTTCAATTTTATCTTTTTGTGGTTGTACCAAGGGGCAGATATTTCAGTCAAAAGTGGTGTACAGCTTTTGCAAAAGTGTTGGGAATGGAAAGTGTTGAAATATTTACAATATTTGCATAAAAAAGCTTCTGATTAAGCAAATTGAGGCATTTTCTTAATTATTTTGCTTAAAAATATCCATTTTATTGCTTTTCTAGGTTATGTGATTGATTTCAAACAGATTCCGGCGATTAAATAACCCTCAAAATCATAAAATTTGTATCTTAACTGTAAATATTTGTCTTTTTCTCCGCAAAATTGAGTGTTTGCGTTTGAAAAACTTCAGATTGATCAAATTTCAGTAGTCGGAAGAGCTTAAAAGTCAATTATAACCTCAAAAATATTATTTAAGTCTAAAAAACTATCTCTTTCCTTTGGTTTTTCCGCGGTTTGTGCTTTAATGTGGCAAATTCAAGGAAACTATCTAGTAAAAAACATTGAGATATTCACTATACCTACTCATTTAAGGTAGAAATTAGGAAGGATTCATAACCTTACAATTTCATTAGATTGTAATAAGTCAGAATTGAGTGTGAGAAACAGTTGAAGGAGTCTAAAAAGCAATGGAAAATGTCCTTAAAGGCGTTTAGAAGTGTCTGAAATGTTAGAAGATTTTATATAGATTGTGTGGAAGTGCCAGAAAGTGGTGTACAGGCTTGAGGCATATTATCTCTGCCTTGGGTTGTACTTTGGAAGAAAATATTATGAGAGTGAATTGAATTGTACACGCACGAGAAGAGTGGCTAAAAATAGTCTCTCGTTGGTTTCCTCTAAAGCACATCTCTTCCATGTTTGGAGAAATTGCAAGAGATCGTGCAACATGTCCAAGTTTATTTGCTCCAAATTATCACACCATTCGACAATTCTTCCTAAACAGAAGTTACTTTTTCCCAACATGATTGGTATGTGTCAATTTCCAATTTTGCATCTTGCCCACACCATAAAAATTTCACTTGAACAGCGCGGACTTTTTAGTCATTTAGATAGGTTTAGATATACATCAGGTGAGTATAGCGTGATGTGATAGTTTCACAATCATCTAAATATTGACAAAGTGGCTCCGTAGGGGCTTTCCACATAATTATTTTCTTTCCTCTTAAACCCACAATCACGTGCCTCAGCTCGGTTGGCATTTGACGCTCTATCAGGATAATATTTATGCACAAACCATACGCAGATATCATCTGTTCGCTCGCACACATCATGCTACAATTAATTTCTGTCAACACATGACTATTTAATAGAGAAATATTTGTATTACTCATAAATTCACGGTAATTCACTGAGAACATGTACTTCTTTTTCATCTGCCATCTAACAAGCGACGACAAAGCCAGTTAGAGATCGATGACTCAAGGAATAAATCAATATCGTCAATATATTTTTATCGGGACAATTTTAATTTAGTGAAATTGTGACTAATTTCTGAATCATGCATAAATTGAAGAGCTTGTCAACTTCATCTTGACGTCACTAGTCAAACTTTATATCAACCTGTGCATCTTGTTACAGTATTGCGTAAATCTAGAATGATACACTCGATATATAAATGGAATTCCGCCAGGAACAATCATACAAAAAATGAATCAAGGAGATCACACAATAGCCCACACAAGGGGGAGAGATTATGATCAGAAGTGGTGTACAGTTCAGTGGAAGAATAAATGAATAATAATAATCTTGAAAATATTTGTCTGATCTTCAAGATTATCTGTTTAACCTAAATAAATAATATAAAATTAAAAATTTTACGTCAATTTTACCACAGATAACAAATTTTCCGTATTAAACTGTGTTAATTGTGCTAAGATTGATCATAACCTCTAAAATACTGCTTCAGGACATAAAATATCTATTCTAAGAGCTTAAAGATTTAAAAAAGATCAATATATCCCTGATTTGCCTTTAAACCGTTCCGAACAACTATCTTTGAAGGATTTTCCTTGGATATCTTAAGGTAATTTTTAGGTTATGATCTTAGGCAGATGGAAAAATGTATGAAATGATCCAAAAAATGAGAAGAAAATAGTTAAAATGCATGTTTTAAGCACTGCCCAAGAGACAAGAAGTAGTGTACACCATGTTCAGTCGTATTATCTCCCCCTTGTGCCCATTTTTGGATGTTTTGATTGAGCTTGTGCACAATTCTCCCATTCCAGATGGCCAGATCGCTGAGTTCCCTCACGTGGGACTACATAGTGTTTTTCGTCTTCCTGATCCTGTCATCCTTGGTGCCGCTATGGAGCAGAATATTTGGCAAGAAGCGAGACAACACAAAGGCCGATTTTGTGTTTGCCGTGGGCAAAATCTCCATTCTGGCCATGATGCTGTCCATTGCCCGCGGAACGCTGGGCGT
Source organism: Phlebotomus argentipes (assembly GCF_947086385.1). Taxonomy (NCBI): domain Eukaryota; kingdom Metazoa; phylum Arthropoda; class Insecta; order Diptera; family Psychodidae; genus Phlebotomus; species Phlebotomus argentipes. The sequence continues at coordinate 7,863,842 of NW_026776174.1, forward strand.
GAGAGCCTTCCTGGGCTATCCCAGTGAGCTGTTCTACAGAGGATCGGCCATGTGGGAGACGCTCTACGGCATGGTGACGGCCTATCCAGTGGTGCTGTACGTCTTCATTCCCGTGTACTACAGCTTAGGAATTACATCAGTCTATCAGTATTTGGACCTTCGGTTAGTTGTGAATTTTCTTTTAGATAAATAATCGTGTGTCAACTTGAATTGCAAGAGACATTTTGCGTTCCACGTGCATTGGTGATTTTCGCACATCTCTTGGGAATTTATTTAAAAAATCACCGCGCATGTCTAGAGGTGTGAATTTCTGCACATGACAAACCTTTGCCAGGGTAAAAATTTCAGGTTTTCAAGGTAACAAGAGTAATAGGCTATTAACCCAGACAAGATGCATGTGGAAAGTGTACGCAGTATGAGAGAAAAATGTGTGCATATAATAAATCTCTTTCTTTCAGATATAACAGTCGTCTAGTGAGATGTTTGGCGTCAATTTCCTTTATCTTGAGACAAGTGTTGGCTTTGGGAGTCACCGTGTACACACCAAGTGTGGCCCTTAATACAATCATCGGCGTGCCTTATTGGATGTCCCTTGTCGGCATCACGGTCGTAGGAATACTGTTCACTGTGCTGGTAAATTAACTGGTAGAAAGATAGAGTCATCAATCTATTTGCTAATGTTGTCTCTCAACTCTGCAGGGAGGCCTAAAAGCTGCGATAACCGCTGATGTAATTCAGGGTGTAACAATGATTGCCATTTCTGTCGCCATAATCATTCAGGGTATCTTCGAGACGGGTAGTCCTAAGAAAGTCTATGACACTGTCAAAGATGAGGGACGATTTCAGTTCTTCAATTTCTCCGGAGACTTCACACTGCGCGTGGACACAGTGTCAGCCTGGGTTGGTCAGTTGTTCATGTCCCTGAGTCAATTTGGATGCCAGCAGAACTTTGTGCAGCGCTACGTGAGTCTCAAGACATTCGCCGAAGTGAAGAAGACCATGTTGTCCAACATTCCCATGATCATCATCCTGTTCTCGCTCTCGTGGATCGTGGGCATGGGAGTGTTCTCCACGTATGTCAACTGCGATCCTCTGGCTGCCGGATACACAAAGAAGATGGATGAGATTCTGCCATTCTTCGTGGAGGATAAATTTGCATACTTGCCAGGATTTCTGGGACTCTTCATGGCCACAATCTTCAACGGTGCTCTCAGTCTCAGTGTGTCCAACATCAACTCTCTGGCCACAGTCACTTGGGAGGACTTCCTGTCGCCCTTGCCACACTTCAAGGGTCTCACGGAGAAGCAGGAGGTGAATACGATTAAGTTCCTCGGCTGCATGTACAGCATCATCGTGATGGGTGTGGCTTTCAGCGTGGGACTGCTCTCGGGGGTGATTGAGAGTGCAATGCTTATGACATCAGTGACTTCTGGACCGCTGTTGGGGGTCTTTCTGCTCGCCATGATCTTTCCCATGTCCAACTGGAAGGGAGCCGCCACGGGCATGATCATGTCCAATGTTGTCTCCTTTTGGCTTGCTTTTGGAAGCTTCACTGTGAAATCGTCCCAACCTGTGCTTATGCCAACATCTGTCGATGTAAGAAGTGTCTTGAGGTGATTTCTGAAAGAAAATTCTCATCTCAGAGTCTTTTCCAGGGATGCACCAATCACACATTCTCTCAGGCCATCACAAAGTCCTCGTCATCCTGGCTGGTCAACAATATGCCCCTGGAAGTGGGCTGGAACTCATCTTATGCCATCCCAACGACTCCTCCAGCTCATGATCCGTAAGTGAGCTAAAGAATATCATCAGACTTGGGATTAATCGCCCATTTTCTCTCGCCACAGAACCATCCTGCAGAGCTTCTACTCGATCTCCTTCATGTACTGGAGCATCATCGGAACCTTCGTGACGGTGTTCGTGGGTGTTGTCGTGAGCTGGTTGACTGCGTCCAGTGACGATGTGTACGACTCGAATCTTCTGTTCAAGCCAGCATTTAACTTCTCAAAGTGGCTGCCCGGCAAGGCGCGCCAATACAAAGCCATGCCCAGCAAGACTGCCCCGGAAAAGTGCTTGAAGGTGAATCTGCCCACTGAGAAGGACAATCTGGGATTTGAAATTGAGGAAGGTGCAGAGCTGGGAAGCCACACGAAGAGAGTGAATGGCTTCACAACAGCCACAATTGAGGATCTCAACAAGATAGACACGGTGAATGAGGAGAATTTGCCATCAATGAATATCGTAATTGATAAGAATGCGAAGAAAGAGACGGGAAATGGCCTAGAATCTGTTCAGATTAAGAGTTTAGTCGTCGATAACAAGATGTTTTCACCAAAACCGGTGGAAATCTACAAGCGCATCGATGAGAATGAGGTCTGATGTGAATCTCTTACAATGATTCACAATCTATGCAAATGATTTCAATGACTTTCCATGTGATTTCTTTTCGTTCATCACTAATTATTTTTTTCACACTGCTAAATTACTCCTCAATTTATCATGATTTCCCCCATTTTGGGGATTGTCATAGCATAGATAGTTCTTTCTTTTCGATCAAGAAAATGGTAAAGTCGAACTAGACTGTGATTTTCAAGACGAAATTTTTTATGTACTCAATAATTTTGCAATTGAACGCAATATATTCATGTATTTTCATTAGAAGGCTCTAATCATGAATACAATGTGTGTTATTGTATTGTAGATAGTTGAAACTTAATGAAGAGGAACAGAATTATACGAAACATTCCATTATCTCCAGTTTGCTAATTTAAAAGAGTCAGAAAGGCAATAGAATTCTTCTGATAGGATTTACCAAGGGGCAGATAATATGGTCGGAAGTGGTGTACAGCTTTTTGGAAGTGTTTGGGAATTGAAAGTGGTAAAATATTTAGAATATTTACATAGCAAAAGCTTCAATTTCAACAAATTGAGGCATTTTCAATATTTATTTAGTTAGAAAGACAAGTTCAATTGCTTTTCTAGGTTATGTGATTGATTTAAAACAGATTCTGTCGATTTAATAACCCTCAAAATCATCAACTTTGTGCCTAAACGGAGATTATTTCTCTTTTTCTACAAAATTGAGCATGTTTGATCGAAAAAACTCATACTCATTTCCAGGTTTATAAAGATCTAAATTAGTTCAAAAAGGATTTCAAAGACCAAATTCATAACCTCACAACTTGATCAGAATTTTTCAAAGCAATTTCTGAAGGCAAAACTTAGATTAGATTGTGATAAGTCAGAATTGAATGTGAGAAACAGTTGAAGAAGTGTAAAAAGCGATGGAAAACGCCTTTTTAGACATTCAGAAGTGTCTGAAGTGTTAAAGATTCTGCAGAGAAATTGTGAAAATTCAAAGAAAAGGTGTACAGATTTGAAACATATTATCTCCCCTTGGAATTTACAGTTGAAATGAAATGAGAAGATAAAATTAAAATGCATTTTGTGCATCGTTTTTAATCCATATTATACATAGAGAAACATACATATATTAATTTTATTTTATTATATTAATGACGTTAGATTTACATAACAGGAGAAGTATTAATTAAAAATATCACTATGAGTATATATTATTATGTAGCTTGATAAGAATTTTGGACTCTGTTCAGTCATTAATTTTTCCAAACTGCGATGAATTTCGTTGAGTGAATAGAACATTTTTAGATAAAAGATCATCAGATAGAGGTTTAGCAAGTCTTACAGTAAAATAAACATGAATGAAGTAAGAGATACGATGAGCGTTCAGTGGTCAGTTCCGTTACCATTCACTGGCTTTCCCTGCAGGATGCTGCAAATATCATCGTGGCCGCCGCGCTTCGCGTAATCCTCCGCCGTGAGTCCCAGGAGGTCCACCTCGTCCCTGTCCACGTAGTTCCTCAGCAGATACTCCACGAGAGTTGTGTGGCCGTGCAGAGCAGCCACGTGCAGGGCCGTGCGTCCGGAGGGATCGGGCTGCGACAGATCAGCCCCGGCCAGACGGTACGACTCCATGCGCTTCTGCAGGCCTCTGGCCGCGGCGGCGCACAGGAATTCACCCACTCCTCTAGCCGATCCCGTGATATGAGCGCCGCACTTGATCAGCAGACGAATAATCTCGTGGTGATCATTCGCGATGGCCTCCATGAGTGGCGTGCGATCGTGACGATCGCGCACGTGCACGGTGACGCCGTGCAACAGGAGGTGCTTCACCACATCCTCCCGCCCCTCGGCCGCCGCCACATGGAGCGCCGTGCGATAGTCATAGTTGACGCCGGAGAGATCAGCACCATAAGACTTCATGAGCTCCACCTTGGCCAGATCGCCCGCCTTCACGGCGGTGTTCACCATGGCGGGGAAGAGCGTAGCTCCCAGCTGGGAGAGCTCATGTGGCGTGGACAAATGCAGTGATCTCGCCACAGCGTCAACCAAATCGAACTCCTGCATCTCCGGCGACTTGCCGGCCGTCAGCTCGCCGCGCAGATTCCGCTGCATCATCTTCTTCTTCTCCTCCAGCGACCACTCACTCTTGCCCAGGCAGTAGGCCAGCTTCGTGAGCGCCGCCTCGGGCGTCATATCATAGCCAGAGATTACGCCGCAGTCTTGCAGCAGTCGCCCAGTCTCGTACAAGTCACACACCGAGCCAGTCGTGCATTGTGTGCAATTCACGATGATCATGCCACTCTGCGACGCATCCTTAAGCGCCTGCAGCATATCCTGTCGATTCGAGGGAATATTCCCCGCACCGAAGGACTGCAGCACAACTCCTTTCATCGGCGGCTGGAGGAATGCCCGAATCATTGCCGTCGTGATGCTGGGGAAAATCCACAGAATGCCCACATTCTCGTCCAGATTGCTGTGCACGCAGAAGCGACTCACGGTGCACGGCCTGAAGATGAGTCTGAAGTCCACTTCGACATTGATGCCCACTTTGGCCAAACACGGCACATTGGGCGTGTCGAAAGCATCTAACGAGGCTGAGCTCACCTTTATCGTGCGATTTCCACGATAGAGTTTCGATCCGAAGAAGACTGACACTTCAGGAATCACAAAATTCCCCGCAATGATGAGAGCAGATGTGAAATTATCCTTTCCATCTGTGCGAGTCTCGAAGATAGGGATTTGCGAGCCTGTGATGATGACGGTCTTTCCCAGGTTCTCCAGCATGAAAGATAAGGCGGATGCGGTGTACGAGAGTGTATCGGTGCCGTGAAGAATGACAAATCCATCAAAAAATTCATAGGATTGCTGATAAGAGATAATACAATTTTAGTGATTGATGCTCAAAAAATAGCGTCAATAGACTCACTCTAATGTCCTCAGCGATCTGCACCCAGTCATTGATCGTCATATTGCTGGAATCCAGCAGCTTGGAATACTCTGAGATCGTGTAAATAACTCGTCGCTCGAGATTCTCCACGTAGGGCAGGACGAGGGGCGCCATCGCAGCCCCAGTTCCGAATCTCTCCTGCGCATATTCCACGTCGTGCATGTGCGGAAAGCGACGAATGTTCTTAACAAGTGCATTCGGGATGGGCACAAGTGCTGAAATGATATTGAGACAGATTACTTAATCATTCTATTCACTTTTGCAATCTCTGGATTATTATATTAGCGCCAATTTGTGACCACGACACGTGCTGTTAATGCAATCAAATTACATGTTTGCATTCTAAAAGTTTCATTCCAGGGAAAAATCGAGCAATTCTTGGAGTATTTTCCTCTGTGATTTTCAACATTGGCAACATGCAATTTTAGCGATGATCAAATGAGTCAAGGGGTAGATATTATGGTTGGAAGTGGTGTACAGATTTGTAGAAGTATTTGGGAATTGGAAGAGTTAAAATATGTCGAATATTTGCACTGCAAAAGCTTCTGTTTCTACAAATTGGGGCATTTTCTAAATTATTTTTTCTTACAAACATCAATTTTTTTTGCTTTTCTAGGTTATGTGATTGATTTTAAACAGATTCTGATATTCAAAAAAACCCTCAAAATCATCAAATTTGCATTAAAGCTGGGAATATTTCTCTTTTTCTTGACAGAGTTGAGCATTTTTGTTCAAAAACAACTTCAGATTGGTTAAGAAAAGGTCTTAAAATGAATCCTAACCTCAAAAAATGTAATTTCAGTCTAGAAAAATGCCTCTTTGCTTAATTCTTTTCGTGATTTGAGCTTTAAAGTTGGAAATTCAACCTATTTATATACTAGAAACATTGAATCATTCACAATATTTCCAGATTTGAAAGGATTTCGGTCTAAGAAGGACTTTTAAGTCGAATTCATAACTACAAAACTAGAAAATAAAAACAGAATTTGTTCTAGAACAAATCCTGGTTCGTTAAGATCATTTCTTGCGATCTAAAGTGGTGTACAGAGTCAAGGCACACAATCTCCCCCCTGGAAATGAGTCTTGTTACCACTTTTAATCTCGAGCACACGAAAGAATAGCACCTTAGTTGCTAATTATATGTGAAAACATTTGTGCCACAGCAACAAGTTTACGAGAATGTTTGTGTTTTGAAATCGCGAGAAATTATTTTTATACCATTTTGCTAATAAATATGTTATTTATTGTAACATCTCAAATCTATCTCTATATTGAGACGATTAAGCGATGAAAGGAAGCCAAACAGATGATTGTGTTTAATCGTTGTCGCTTTTAATGCGACGGCTTTGACCCAAGGCGTTTTCCAGGCAAAAACACACAAAATTTGTCGTCATGTCAAAACTCATGATCGACTGTTGAACAAAAGGGCGAAGATTAATTCTTCCTGTTGTCACTCTCACAATTCGATGACAAATCTGGGCATGATAAGACGTGGAAATGTTTTTGGCACTCATTGCATATGCACAGATATTGTAATTCGTCAAAACATTCGCGTATTTCCATGAATTTTCCACCTTGATCTTCTGTCTTGATGTGCGAAATTAATTTAATTCCTCATCCTTTGACCAATTTCGCCAGTCTGGTAGTTCTAGTGTTACTTCAATTCAACCGAATCACAGTTGCCATAAACTTCTCAAGCTTTATCGCCACTTTTGCCGCACGAGGCACGGCAAGGTCAGGGTCAGAAGACTTTCTCCCGTGCGAGAAGGGATTGCGCAACTGTCTCACCTTTTTTCTCATTCCTCATCATCCCAATTGTTCCGCCGGTGTAGATGACGAGGACCTTCGCCTCCTTATTTCCGGATGCCATCATATTTCCGTAGCTTCTGTTTCGCCTCAGAGACGACTTCTCCATCACCCTCGGAGGCGTTCCGCTGCCCATCTTGCTCAGACTCACCGATCTCACACTGCCCAGACTCACGTGGGGCGCCGCAAGGGCAGACCCATTAATTTTTCCGCGAAGCTCATTGCCGATATCTTCACAATCTGACGAACTTTCCATACTGGAATTTTGGCTGACGCTGCCTGATAATGCACACTGATAACTGCGACGCGTGATAATTTTGCGAACCGCACTGAAAGGCAGCTGAAAACGAACTGACGATCTGAAATTGCCACGAGCAAGTCTTCAGCTGTGCGAACGGCAAACAAAATGTGAATTTGTTTATGGCGCGAGATCAGTGCGATTTTTTCTATTTTCTCCGTATGACAATTTATTTGTTCAATCTGAATTTAATCTAGTGATTAGCTGACTGAAGTATGATGCTGCACGGGGCGGAATAAATTGATTTCTCATGAAAATATATTCGCATTTTTTCGTTACATTGATTTGGATTCAAAATCGGCGCTCACACGGCGTTTTGCCTGCCTTCGGGCGAGAGCGCCAGATGTTTGCCGTGGGACACCGCGGGAGGCGCTGTCGGCGTAGCACAGTCGCGTATGCCAGTTGCCGGCTGTCAAGTATTGGGCGACGTGTCTGAAATTTTTCAGTGGTGGCATGTTTCGTGATAATTTGTGAGTATTTGCCGTGAATACCGCTGAAAAGGGCTACTAAAGATGAGTCGTCCAAAGATTATGAGCCGCCAGACAGCGGGATACACCAGTTTGATCACCTTCGCGGTGTTGTTTCTGGCCTGGGTGTCGGGCTTTTCATCTCGCCTCTTCGCCGTTATTCGCTTCGAGAGCATCATCCATGAGTTCGATCCCTGGTGAGTAGGAGCCCCAGACTGGCCCTGTGGCCACTTGCGGGGCGCTGGAGTGACCGGTGTGTGCTTGCAGGTTCAATTACCGCGCCACGGCATACATGGTGCAGCATGGATTCTACAAGTTCCTCAACTGGTTCGACGAGCGCGCCTGGTATCCGCTGGGGCGCATTGTGGGCGGCACAGTGTATCCGGGCCTCATGATCACGTCCGGCAGCATCCACTGGCTGCTGCACCTGCTGCACATCCCCATCCACATCCGCGACATTTGCGTGTTCCTCGCGCCCGTCTTCAGCGGCCTCACGGCCATCTCCACGTACTTGCTGACGAAGGAGCTGTGGTCCGCGGGCGCGGGCCTGTTCGCCGCCAGCTTCATCGCCATCGTGCCCGGCTACATCAGCCGCAGCGTGGCGGGCAGCTACGACAACGAGGGCATCGCCATCTTCGCCCTGCAATTCACCTACTATCTCTGGGTGAAGTCCGTGAAGACGGGCTCGGTGTTCTGGGCGTCCATGGCCGCCCTCTCCTACTTCTACATGGTATCCGCCTGGGGTGGGTACGTGTTCATCATCAATCTCATCCCGCTCCACGTGTTCGTGCTGCTTATCATGGGACGCTACTCGCCGCGCCTCTTCACCAGCTACACCACCTTCTACATCCTCGGCCTCCTCCTCTCCATGCAAATCCCCTTCGTGGGCTTCCAGCCCATCCGCACCAGTGAGCACATGGCGGCCTCGGGGGTGTTTGTCCTCCTGATCGCCGTCGCCGTGCTGCGACACATGCAGACGGTGCTGACGAAGCAGGAGTTCCGCCGCGTCTTCATCATCGGCGGCCTCTCAGCCGCCGGCCTGGTGTTCCTCGCCGTGGTCATTCTCACAATCTCAGGCGTCGTGGCGCCGTGGAGTGGACGCTTCTACTCACTCTGGGACACCGGCTATGCCAAGATTCACATCCCCATCATCGCCTCCGTGTCGGAGCATCAGCCCACCACGTGGTTCTCCTTCTTCTTCGATCTCCACATCCTCGTGTGCACATTCCCCGTGGGACTATGGTACTGCATCAAGCGCATCAACGACGAACTCGTCTTTGTCGTGCTCTACGCCATCAGCGCCGTCTACTTCGCCGGCGTGATGGTTCGTCTCATGCTCACGCTCACGCCAGTCGTGTGCATCCTCAGCGGCGTGGCATTCTCCGGTGAGTCTTCCTCAGCCATTTCCCTCTGTGATAGCGATTAAAATAATGCTTCTCGAGTGTTATTGACGCTGATTTTACACTTGCAATTTGTTCTGAATGAATATTTGCCGGTTGAGGTCAATGACTTTGTCTGTGACAATAATAATATTGAGACATTTTATGTATACTTTTTATTGCCACAAGAAGAAATAACAGTTGATTAAACTACTTGATGACATAAAAACTTACGATGACTGAATTGAAAAAGAAATTTAACGTTAATATCGCTGCGAAATGTGTTAAATTTACCTCAAAACACCTCCTAATCGTTCATTAGAGTGCGAATATTGCTCTGCAATAATTATTTTGTGGACATTCCAGTTAATTTTATTGGTATTTAATAAAATTTTTGAATTAAATATTGTAAAATAAATAGGAAAACTGAAAATATTCCTTTCCAAAGTCGATTTTTAACATTCGAGCTCTAGAAAATCAAATTTCATGAACTTGTTGAAGTTTTCAAGTGAAAAATTAAAAGATATGACAAATATTATATTCATTCACCGTCTAAGAAGGTGTTTTATGCCTTTGATTGAAGTTTGAGATGATTTTCTTAGAAAAAATGTACAATTTTTCATAGTTTCCACCGCAAAACAGGTAGAAAAGTTCATAAACTTTCGTCTATCTTCAGGTTTGTTAGAAGTGTTCCTCAAGGACGACAACGCTCCGTCTAATGCTTCTGGCAATGGTGAGGAGAGTGAGGAGCCCGTGGAGAGGAAGAACATGTACGACAAGGCGGGAAAGCTGAAGCACAGGCCAAAGCATGAGGCCACGACGCACGACGCCTCCAGCTCCGGCGGCAATGGCATGGGATCGAATCTCAAGAGTGTTGTAATTGTGGCAGTTCTCATGATACTGATGATGTTCGCTGTGCACTGCACGTGGGTCACGAGCAACGCTTACTCCAGTCCATCAATTGTGCTGGCATTCTACAATAGCGCCGATGGGACACGAAATATCCTGGATGACTTCCGCGAGGCGTACTATTGGCTGTCGCAGAACACTGCTGATGATGCGCGCGTGATGTCGTGGTGGGATTATGGCTACCAAATAGCGGGCATGGCGAATCGGACGACGCTGGTGGACAACAATACGTGGAATAATAGTCACATTGCACTCGTGGGCAAGGCGATGTCGTCGCCTGAGGACAAGGCCTATGACATCATGACGTCCCTCGACGTGGATTACGTGCTGGTGATATTTGGCGGTGTGATTGGCTACTCTGGTGACGATATCAACAAGTTTCTGTGGATGGTGAGGATTGCCGAGGGTGAACATCCGAAGGACATTCGCGAGAGTGACTTCTTCACGGATCGCGGGGAGTTCCGGGTGGATGCTGAGGGTGCGCCAGCCTTGCTCAACTGTCTCATGTACAAACTCAGTTACTACAGATTCGGCGAACTCAAGCTTGACTACAGGTGAGAGCGCAAGAGAGAAAGACACGAAGTGATTAATGGGCGTTTGCTGACTGCAAATGTGTCTCTGTTTTCAGAGGAACTGCAGGATATGATCGCACACGCAATTCCGTAATTGGCAATAAAGATTTCGAGCTGACGTATCTGGAGGAGGCGTACACGTCTGAGCACTGGCTTGTGCGTATTTATCGTGTGAAGAAGCCCCATGAGTTCAACCGGCCCAATTTGAAGGAGGACGATAGAGTGTTTCCAGCCAGCGATTATGTGTCACGAAAGGTAATTGCGGAAATGCATGTTATCACCATTTTTCTGCCTTTCGCTTCGTGCGCCAAATAACTGGGCTAATGACTAACCCGGCGAGGTATAAAGGCTGAAAGAAAAGCAGCTAATTTAGCTGAAATGTGCTAAGTCGAAGTATTTATTGAGGAAACGCAGCTCAATTTTCTTAGCAATGTTCCGAAACACGTTTTAGGTGAAGACTGCTTCACATTAACTCACAACGAATGAATTCAATTGCATCTCAGGATGCACTTTTAGGACTTCACGTTCTCTAGATGAACTGAAGATGAAGACAGTGGCCAGAACGCCGCTGTTCTTTGTCTTGGACGCGCCAAGTGACTCCCCGGCATTGTCGAATAGCCCAAAATGGGATTTTCCGTAGATTCTAGAAAGGAAAAAGAGTTCTTGGCAAAAAAAATCTTGGCTTCCAAATGCCTTAAGAAAACTTCACTTAATCGGAGAGCAAAAGGGTTAAAAATGTCTGCGTCAAAATTGCGCTTTTGCGCATTCTTTATCCAGAGCTGAAAAGAGTAAAATTGAGCGATTTCCGCGATTTTCTTTCCATTAAGAAACATTCACAACAAATGGTCGACTTCAAACTAAAGTCAATTGACAGTCGTTAGACTGTCACACGACAGCTCGCCACCCGAAATTTACTCTTTTTTCACACTAAATTTTGACTTTTTCACACACTTCAACAATCCTAACATGATTAATGAAACTTATCTGCGCATTTTTCCACGAAAAAAAAACCGAAGGAAACACTGTTTTTCCTGTTTCCACAACACAGCGACAGAAAGCAAAGAAATTAGCTGAGATTTTAGCATTTTGTGTTCACTGGGAAATTGTCGTGCACTTTCTCTCATGGATGTTTCTTTGCAGACTTCAAAGAGGAGAAAAGGCTTCATCAAGAACCGACCGACCGTGGTGAAGGGCAAGAGAAATGTTGGCCCGAAGTGAGGTGATGTACAACCGTTTTTTTCTATCAATCCACTTTTGCAGTGTCAATATTCAATGATAAAGGAGAAGAAGAAGAAGAAAAAATAGATTTTACAGTGAAAACACAAAAGGAAGAGAGAAAGATAACGAACGGCGAGGAATACATGAAAAAAAGAAGAACATAACAAACACATAAAAATCTGCTAACCAGAATGCCAATAATGAATTTGAGGAAAAGAAGATGAAGTAAGAAAAAAAAACAAGAAGAAGCATAAAATTGGTTTGGTGGAAATGAAGTTAAATGATAAATAATACGATAAATATTTTCATGTGGCCTTAAAAGTGTCCAGTCAACTTTTTTTTTGGTTTTAACTCAGATTCAGAAAGAGGCAAATTGGGGAGACGGCGAAGTGATTGTGAAGGAAAAATTGGTCGAAGAGGAGTGCATAAGTCTCCGATGAATTTTCCAATTAGTAGAAAAAAACACTAGGACGGATATAATAAAGTAAAATGAAAATTGTAGAAACAATTGAAACATTCATGATTATTTGTACAATTAATTCGTGTGATGAACTCTTTTTCTTTTTCTTTTAAATAAATGTAATTCAGATTTCAAGAACATTCGTTCGCAGCACTTTGCAATTGATTAAACTGTTTTTGAGAAAGAAAAGAAATTTTCTTTATTTTTCCGTGAAATGGAAGAGAAAATTATTAGCAAGTTTTAATTTTTCCGCCACAAAAAAAAACTGATTTTTGATTTTGTTGAAATTTAATGTAATTTATATGTATAAAATAATATTTTTCTTATTATGTATACATATGAAAAAAAAACTGAAAAATATGAGTTTTGGGAAATAAAATATGAATGAAAAGTTGGATGTGAAAAATTGTGGTTTTCTTTCGGATTTCGCTTGAGTTTGTGAAATAGAATTAATGTTTCATAAAAGCAAGTTTTATTTGTTCATATATCAAAAGATTACACAAAAAATAGCTATATTTCCCTCTGTTCATCGTAGTTTTATAAAATCTAAAATAAATTGAAAAAATTGCGTGGAAAGTAAAAAAAAAAATAATTTAAATAATTTAAGTAACATAAACTCTGAATGCTTTTAGCAATTTGTATTTAAAGAGATAAAAAAGAGACGACAAAATAACTAAAAAAAAAGATTTCGGCAGACAAAAATTTTCAGAGACAAAGATAAAAGCAAGAAATCAGTCTTTTTCATGCCAAACAATTTTTTTTTGCATTTCCTATTCCTTACGACGCGTGACAATAACATAAAAAGTAAGAATGTCTTTTCTATACATGTTCTAAATTTGCCTATCTACAATTTTTATAGAATTTGCTCTTATCAGCAATATTATGGCCATTCTTGCTGGACTTTTCCTATAGATCGGTCGACGAGTCGGCTTCGTGCGTGAGCAAATACGCCCTCCGCTTGAGCACCTCGTCGTGAAAGCGAATGAGGACATTCTTGATGTCCATCGAGGCAGTTTGTCCGCGCTGCAGAGCCGATCGTGAGTCTGAAAAGGCCTTCTCCACCTGACCGCACTCCAGCAGAGCCTTCGCCCTCAGATGAAATCCCTCGTAGCTCTCCGAGTTCATCTCAATTGCCTGCGTCGCTAAATCTATCGCCTCTGCAATATTCTGCAAATTGAGCACAAATACAATCAGTCAAATGATAAGAAACACTGCGCAGTGAAGCCAACAATGTCACTCACATTCATTTTTCTGTTGCATCGCGAGTGATTTAGCAGAAAGTTGATCTTGAGCTGATTGAAAGTCGAACTGTGCTCTGAGTTGTCAACTGGGAACTTTTTCAGCGCATACTGATATCTGTGCGAGGCTTCCTGAAGGCGATTCTTCCTGTACAGTGTGTTTCCATCCTCCAGTAATTTATTCAGCAGTAGAAGCCTGGAAAAATGCATATTTTCCTTAATGAAATTGCTGTATTGATTTACAGAAGGCAAAAGTCTTGCGATTTTAGACCTTTAACTTTGTGATTATTCAATCATTTCTTGATTTTCATATAAATTTCCAAACTATAGGTATGCTTTCCAAGCTTGATAAGCTAATCAAAACTTTACTCTCGCGCTCAAATTTCCTCTTTTCCTGGCCAGGAAGTCCATAAAGTGTAAAAATACGTAAAAATAGAAAGAAAATTATGAGAAAAATGTGATATTATGGCGTCCCCCACGCCGACTTTGCTGTCCTCTGGCGGCGATATGTGGGAAAAATCATCAAATATTTTAATTTCAATGAAATATCCAGAATATACTTAAATATAATTTATTTTATTTAAGCATTTTGCCCGAAAATATTCAAATTTTGATTTTTACTATACAAAAGATTAATCAATAATTAAATATTTGATTGAAACCATTAGGATTCCTCAAAAATCGCCTTGTGATTTGCCCCTTGAATTTAAAGCTTTATCAGCCAGAAACCAGAAAAACAAACAAGATATTTGTATTTTATCATAAATATTCTGTTAATTTTAAAAGCGAACTTATTGAAATTCAAGTGAGATTGATAAAGTCTTCAACCGTAAAAAGTGCGGAGAAATCAAATATTTGCATATCCAATTAGGGGAAACTAAAGAATATTAAATTGAAGATAAAATTGTACACAGAGTTGGGAAAATACCCGTGAATGGAAAACAGACAAAACAAAGCATAAAACGCGTGCGATTGTGCTATTTTTGGCTAAATTACTTTTACAAGAGCAGACAAAGAACATGTTAAATTCGATCTGGTTTTCCCAAAAACGACACTTTCCGGCTTCTTCAGACACTATAAATTTTCTCATTACACCTCAGAGTGAGACAAAGCAATAGAAATCGTCTTATCTCAAAGTAGTCTGGAACCAGTTAGTGATAAGGGAAGTATCTGGCTACAAGGGGAGATATTGTGACATATTTTTCTAGGTTATTTGACTGATTTTACTTACTAAACTTAACTTACTTTACTAAACCGAAGCGATTTTTAGTTAAAAATTTTTAAAAAAAAAGAGAATTTATTCTTAATTGAAGGATTATGATCAAGAAAAAGACGCAAAAGTCCAATTTAGCGGAAGAAGATCATGAAAACGTGGGTTCTTAAGTTGTCCGTTAATTTCCAGTTAAATTTCAGTCGGATTTTAGTTACGTTTCAGTTATTAGTTGATTTTAGTTATTTTATAAACAATTCATGAATTCTGAAGTCCTAGGAAGTGTCAAGGTACAGATCTTAGCTAGGTATATTATCTTTCCCTTGTCTGGGCAGAAACTTACATTATCTCCGGCTTTCCCGATGACATTGCCCACGTCGTTGGGCCCAATTTGGCCCCTCTCTTGAGGAAGACTTGCACTATTTGCACATTCCGGCACGCAATTGCTCTGTCCAGAGGTCTCATGCCATTCACGTCCACGTGCTCGATCTGAGATCCGCGATCCAGCAGCATCTGCACGAGCGCCCCCGATCCCTGGTATGCCGCGAGATCCAGAGGCGTTCTGCCCGTTTTGTCTGTGTGGTGAATGTTGGCGAACTTCTCGATCAGATAAGTGGCAGTCTGCTGATGACCACGCAGGCATGACCAGCTCAGAGCCGTGAGACCTTCATTGTCTGTCTTCTCCAGATTCACTCCTGCAAAGAAAGCAATGATGGTGTGATTCTGAAGTCAGCGAGACGGAACCACTGCAATATAGACTTACCTCGATCCACCAGCACTTCGATCACATCCACATTGGCTTCCTGTGCAGCGACAATGACGGCCGTCTTGCCATCTCCATCCGCATCCTCCAGGTTGACGTTGTATTGCAAGAGGCGCTCAATGACGCCTCGGTGATTGTCCTTGGCGGCCACCAGGAGAGCGGACAGATTCTTCCGATTGCGAGCCTCGCAGGAGGCGCCACGGACTAGAAGGGTCGTGACAGTGTCCACGCATCCACACTTGGCCGCTCCAGTCAGGGCCGTTTCGCCCGTGATGCTGTCCTCGCCGTCGATCTGCACATCAGCTGAGTCGAGGAGCTCCTCTACGATGTCCGTGGAGCCCTGAGACGAGGCAGCCACGAGTGCTTGCTGCGTGGCTTGAAGGAGGCTCACGTCGCTGAAGCCATCGCGAGCAATCCAGTCGCATGCCAGCAAGTACTTCACCACATTCAGCTTCCCGGCTCGCGCGGCGTGGACTAAGGCACACCGGCCGGAGGTGTCTGTGTGCCCAAGAGCGCTCCCGGCGGCCACTAACTGCCGCACAACGTCGCAGTGTCCCTTGGCAGCGGCCAGGATGAGTGGCGTATTGCCCTGACTGTTGCACTTCTCCACATCAGCGCCGAACTCCAGCAGCAGATTCACCATTGACACGATTCCCTCGGATGCGGCGATGCAGAGGAGAGGTGCGTTGCCCACGAAGTCAGTGACGAAGTCTGGCGAGGCGCCGGCGAGCAGGAGCAGCCGGGAAACCTTGATGTTCGGACTGTAGACGTTGCGCAGTGTGCAGAGTGAGGAGGAGATGCAGTCAGTCACGGACGAAACCCAGTAGGCTTGCAGATCACGCGGGAGGAGAGCGTGACTGCTGTTGCGATAGATGTGCGCCTTGAGGATGTGGTGGCCCAGCTCCAGAGCCAGTTCACCATCCAGAGGAGCATGAAGACGCGACAGGCGGAAGGCAATGGCAGCGTGGCCGAGGCGGAAGTCGCAGAGGAACTTCACGCTCTCGTTGGAGTCGCGTCTGATGAGCCACTCCCGGAGAGCCGGATGGAAGAACATGTAGGTGTTGTCCAGGCGCTTTATCAGCAGATCCGAGAGCTCATTGAAGCTCTCCACAAAGTCCTGCCACGTGAGCGGACTGTTGGCGTGCAGAGCATTGATGGAGTAGAAGATCTCCACTTGCGTGAGTGGATAGAGCGTGGCGAGGCAGATGTTGAGGATGCTGGAGACTCTCTCATACTTGGCCACCGTGGGAAATTTCAGGTTGAACCTGAGCAGGAAGATCTGCGCCAGAGACACGGGCAGGACTTTGTAGCTCGAGGATTTGATCACCAAGTGGCCGCACTCGATCAGATCCAGCGTGAGCTTCACGAACAGGAATGATCCCTTGGCGAGGGAAATCAGATACTGTATGAACTTGCTCTGGTTGCTCATGATGCCCTCCTTTCCGCCCGGATGGATGTTATTCACGATACTGTTGCTGGTCTTCATCCTGAATGTGCAGTACTCGAAGATATCCTTCTGCGTGGCGTCATTGGATATGTCGAGCGAGAGACGCGTGAGCGGCAGCATCTTGACAAACTCCATCATCTGCGTGCGCACAGTGGCCACGACTTTGAGCCAGGGCGGAAAGTGGGCCACCATCTTGGCCAGGAAGGACGACAGCGTGTCCCCGTGATCGGGTCTGTGGTACTCAGCCTCGCAGAGAGCGTCAATGAGGATGACACAGTTCTTGGCCGTGATGTTGCCTGATCGCCTGAGGCTGATGAGAGGCTCCAGAATGCCCATCTTGAGTGCCCTTTCTGGATCCGCGATGCACTCTTTCACGCTGAGAATGTTCTGCAGGTGCGACTCGCTGAGCAGGTACTCGCGGTATGCGGACAATTGCGGCGCCTGGCACAGCTGCGCCGCCAGCGAGTGCACAAAGTCCGGCACCAGACACGTTAAATTGTTGTCCGCCTGGCAGAAGTGATACGCCACGATGTACGACGAGAGGGCCTTAATGCGCTCATTCACCACGTTCGCTTGGCAGTAGATGCCCTCAGTGTCTTTCGCCCCGGCGCCGTGCCGCCGCCCGAAGCACGAGTGCTCCACGAGTTGCAGCAGCACAGCTGTCTTGCCCGTGCCCGGGCTGCCCTGCAGCAGAATGCCCTGCGAGTCGGTCTGATTGAGAATATTGGAGATGTCTCGCATCAGCCACTGACGGCCCACGAAGAGCGGCTCCTGCTCCTGCACGGGAACCTCAAAGAACAGCGGTTTCAGCGTCAATTGCTGCATCTGTCTGTACTGTGCGAAGCGGATCTTCGGATCCACAGGACCCTTGAGAGCTCCCGATCGTGCAGATCGTCTGATGGGAACGCGGCGATTCTTGAAGATCGTCAAATCCTCCACCTGCCCAGCTTGCGATGCTGCAAAGAAACAACCCTTGTCCAGTCAATCAACCCCAATTAGGCAAATGCAAGTCTTCCTTACTCGTCACGGAGTGTCTGCGCGTCACTGGACTCAGAGAGCTGTTGCTCTGCTCCGAGATGGACATCGACATGAGCGAGCCAATTGAGTTGGAGCCCGCAATGTAGGCTCCAGAGTCCTGCAGAGCGCGCGACATGTCGGCGTCTGAGGATCCAGTCAGAGTCGACACGGGACTCGTGTTGCTGGACACGAGGGATGTGCATGACTGGAGTGGCTGCTTTATGGCACTTTCAGCACTACTTCGAAAGGGATTGTCCAGAAAGAAGCCCAATCTTGTCTGCAGTTCATCTTTCAACTTTCCCGGCATGTGATATGACTTCTCCTTCGGCACCTCCACATCCTCATCTGCAGAGAGACAATGCGGCCATCAAAGGACAATAATCACACATGTATTTAAAAGTCTTTTAGTATATTGAATTCAAAAAAAAAAAACACTCTGAAGAAAAATTATTGTCTCAAGCAAAAATTACTCGGCCAGGGATTCGGCTCATTACCATATTTTTAAAATTCATCAAGAAAAAAGAGCATTTAAGTCCATGAGGTTCACCGTGAGAAGATTGGTTTACGGCAATTATTGATATTTTCAAAAGCAAAAGACTCAAAATCATTTCAAGTATAGCTTTTGCAACACTTGCAGCGACATTTTCACCAATGGAAAGAGGAGGTCTTGATAAACTTTCCCTTCCAGCTTTATAGCCTCCAACGATATTGTATTCAAATTTTTTGGGATGGAAAAATAAGCACAAATAATTTCACATTTTTCTTCTTGTCTGTCTCTCTAAAAGTAAAAGTTGTACTTTAATATTGAAATTGAGATGGAAAATAAAATGATGGTGATAATTAATTATAGCGTGATATTTACACCAATAATAATAATACAAATTGGGAATACATTTTTACATAATAACATCAAGGCTGACTTCATTATATGTTAATGGTCGTGTAATTGAAGGCATTTTAATTTTGGGCAATTGAAAATTAAATACTTAATTCGTGTTACATCGCGAGGAAAAGGGAGAAGGGGAGATTTGCAGTGTCACAATTTTGCTTTCAACACTATATTTACCAACATTAGCATTATGATAAGGTTTTCTCAGTGGCTTATCTTTGGGTGTTTGGCAATTTTGTGCTTAAAATGAATCTCAAATGTGATTTTTTGACTAATTTCTGCTAATTTTCTTTGATAAAATCATCGATATATTGAGTGCATAATAAAAATCAAGTTGAGTAAATTGAGCAAATAATCTCATAAACGCTACATGTTTACCAATTTATGTTAATTCCATCTGCAAAAAAATAATTGGTCAACGAAACCACATCATTATTATGCAAGCAATTCGAAAAAGAGCAACACAAAATCCTTAAACTGCTGGTATAATCACATCCATGCAAGACAGGGAAAACGAAGAAAAGGAAATTTCCATGAGTAATAATGCATAAAAAAAAGTCTGGCGAAATGAAAATGTGCATTACGAAAACACGAGAAACGAAAAAAGGGGTGAAAAACTGGCCATTGGCCAAAGAGAAGACTTCCATGCCTGCCAATTGATTGAGCCCAATGTTGTCTGATGAGGCTTGAGCAGTCCACAGCGACTTAATCTTGCCAATGCCCGAGACAAGTGACGACAAGTGGCCAGCATATGAAGATGCTGAGCCAGATGAGCTCAACCTAGAAGACTTATCAGCACCATCTTTGCAGGTCGCCTTGCGATGCCTCACCGTGACCACGGAGTCCGATTGAGTGGATGCGCAGAGTGACGATGAACCTTCATTTCGCATTCGATCATTCTCTCCTTAATCGCAAACAGCACAAGAGCATATCCTTACCTGATCTATCGCCGGCATTCTCCGCGGCTGCGGCCGCCGAGGCGATCCGTCGATGGCTACCAAAGGGACTGCGCAGGTTCTTCGTGTTGAAGATCTTTCTACGATTCTGCGGAGGAGTGGCGCATAGGCGGGATGTTAAGTCGTCTGCCCTCTTGAGAGCCGGATGGTTCAAGTGTTTCATCTGATCTTGCTTCAAATCTTTCCGATTAATCTGCAACACAAATGCGGGGAAATGAATGTGTAGGAATCGCATTTCTGTGCAGAGACGAAGTGAAATTACAAAATTAAATTCAGACATGATATTTCACTCTAAGTGAGCATCAAAAACGCTCCATTTTCGCCGAGAATGTTATAATTTTCACATTCAAACGGTAGATTTAAGAATTTCCATCGAAATATCTCACAAAAATGTCCACCTTTGAAGACACTTTTGAGCCCAAAATTCGCCAAGATAAATTCTAAATGGCTTTTTCTCACGAAACCGTTCTGTGTTCAGTCTTTTCTTAATTCACCCTTTTTTTTAAAGATAGAGAATGAAAGAAACTTTAGGAATAAAATGCAGACAAAGAAGCACATTCTGGCATCCAGAATGGATGAAAAACTTCAAAATGCGAATTCAAACAGTGAGAATGTATAGAATTTATGAAGGAACCCAATGATTAAAAGCTGAATTTATCCACAAATGTTCATCTTGTGCCTCAAGAATTTATACACAGACGATCTGTGTGGATGTAAACTATGAAATTCACTTGATTCAACCAAGGGGGAAATAATATTCTCCATTCTTGCGTCACTTAATAATAACTGTACAGTTTTGGTGCAGAAATCTTCAACACTTCAGACACTTCTGACTGTCTTTTAGTGCGTTTTCCATCACTTTTTAGACTCTTACCAAATTGTGAGGTTATGAATCCGGCTTTTGGGCTCATTTTAATACTTTCTTATCAGGAAATGAGTAAATATTGTGAATATCTCAATGTTTTTTAATAAATAAATAGTTTTAATTTACCACTTTGAAGCTAAAACCGTGAAAATAACTAAGCAAACAGACAGTTTTGAGGTTAGGATTCACTTTAAGACCTTTTCTTAACCCTAATGAAGTCTTTTCTGAACACAAATGCTCAATTCTGTCAAGAAAAAGAGAAATTTTTCCAGATTTAACACAAATATGATGTTTTAAGAGGTTTTTAATTGTTAGAATCGGTTTTAAATCAATCACATAACCTGGAAAAGTAAAAACTTTGATTTTTCTAAGCAAAATAACTTGGAAAATGCCTAAATTTCTTGCTACACAAGTTTTTGCAATGTCAATTTTCGAAATATTTTACCACTTCCAATTCCTGACAATTCCGCAAAAGCTGTACATCACTTCCGACCATAATATCTGCCCCTTGGACTGAACCTTAGTTTCCCAGGGAATTTTTCTTCTGCCTCCCGAACCGAAACATTTTATTGGGACTAATTAATGGATGCAATTATAAATGCTTGTAATAAGTCTGTTCGCGCACAAATGTGAAGGTGAAATATGTGTAGTAAAATTATATGTTTGGTTGGAAGGTTTTGGGTAAGAATTGAGTGAAGATTAAAAGAAACAGCTTCATCATTCTGCTTTTTTCGGGTGTTAATTTCTCCGAGTCTGAGCAGCAAAAATGCATTCATTTGCGTCTTGTGGTCATGTGGCTTCATTAAAATGGTGCTTAACAGAAAAATGAAGAAACCAATTATGGGTGAGTGCGTACAAAAGCTCATCATCCGCAGACGAAAGAAATGTCTTGAGACGAAATTTTTTAATCAAATCGATACGTGTCGAAATTGACGAAAGTGTGTATATGGAAGCCTGAACCGATGACGAGTTCCTCGGCAGGCCAGCATAAAAGTGCATTCTCAATATAGAACAGGTAGTTATACAACATTGACTGATGGATTTCTCTGCGCTGCTCATCATGACCGTGCGACGCCGAAGCATGGCGCAAAGGGAAGACATAAAAGTTTTACTTGGAATTGTAACAATCCTTCTAAATCTCTCGTGAACTTTAATCGTGGGGAAACTTGTTCTCAGACCGTTGATGAGTCATCCCATATAAGATATATATAAAGAATAAGAAGATGGATACAAGAAAGCTAACCCGTTTTGCGTCAAAACAACCATACATTCTTTCCATGTATTCGGCACTTTAGCTCAGTGGAGAAGATAACATAATATGCAGTTTTTACCCGCTCGCGCACGGCATTTTTTTATATATGGATATATATGCACATATATAGGTTGTACTGGGAAGAGAGATCACCTAAAGAAACACTATACACCGCAAACATAATCCATTCTTTGTTCCACACGCTTCGCCTTTTCAACTTCTCATTCCTCTGTCTTCATATAAAAATCAGATTAACAATACTAATAACAATCGCAAAGAGGGATTTTCAATACACATTGCTTCAGGCCTCAAGGGATGCTCTCTTGCTGCCCTGTTGTTTTCTTCCTGCACGAGAAGATGCCTTGAGAATTCCGAAGCCGATGCCTTTTCCCAATTGTCTTCTGAATAAGTACAATGTCTTGTCACTGATTCTGCTCTCTCAAATAAACTCTAATTAGAATTCCATTTGATCGTCGAAATCTTCGCAAAAAGCACAATTTCACACAATTGACACGTGAAGCTAATGGTCTGAAATTTTCCATTAATCTTCCCCCATTAATAAGTAATTATCATGCCGAGTTTGAAAACATTCGGACTAATCATTGATCCGTTTGTGAGGGCCTGAGTAACATTTGAATTCTTGCCAGTTAAGATATGTTTTTAATGTCTTCAGGATTATGATTATTTTCCAAGTAAAATTTGCAAAACAATCAAAATTTGAATATTTTCAGGCAGAATATTAAAATAAATAAAATTATATTTAAATATTTTGAGGATATTTCATTAAAATTTAAATATTTTATGATTTTCTCCACATATTGCCGCCAGAGGGCAGCAAAGTTGGCGTGGGGGACGCCAAAATATTGCATTTTAGCATAATTTCCTTTTCAACGATTTGTTCAGTTGTTTTAAGCGAATTTCGTCGTGTTTTCTACTAAGATCTATTAGGAATTGTTCCCTAAAGTCCCTCTAGTCCTTTTTAATATCACTACGAAAAGATTTCATGAGTCTACAACCATACGAACTATACGTAAGCCCTAATAAGACTCTATTAAAGTGTGAAGGTACACGAAAAACTTCCATAACTTCAAACCTTGATTAGGAATGATCCAGAAAATGTTGAAGTGAAATTGATAAATTACAATAAAGCGCACATTATGTACAGCGAGTGGAAAAAAGTAAACAGCAAGAGAGGAAGTTATACAATAATTGCGTCCAAACAAGTGATAAGGTTCATTGATTTCACGTCGTGTAAATATTTGATGAGGCATTAGGGCTGAGAAATCACATTTCGTGATACTCTTCCGTTGATGAATGGTTTGTCTGATCAATGATTGATATTCTCGGTGGTTATTTAAGATGAATTTTCAGTGATCAAAAAATTGTAAATCGATTCACACATGAGCGCGAGAACTAGAGAGAAATTAATGATGTACACATCTTAACACTTGATACATGTCCTCGCGCTCTTGAGCTATAAGTGGGCATTATCGTGAATGCAAAAGCTCAGCGGATGGAGGAAGATTCATCGAGCCACCATTAGCGAGTGTTTTATTGTACACTCTTTGGTGAATGACACGGAATAATGATGTGCGTGAAGCCCCCAATAAAATATATATTGCAAACAATTAAGTGTCGTATAAGTGAAATTACCTGCAGCAATTGCGAGACCGAACTGAATCTCGACTTGAGCAGCTCGCTGCCTCGCTGTGCAACACTTGACCCTGGAGATGTTTGCAAATCACTTTCCTGAATATGGCAGCCGCCATTAGTAGATAATTTACCTGTTTCGAAGGTTGAAATTTAAATAATTAATTGTCAGATATGAGAAATATTGAGTGTTTTTTCAGCAATCACACTTACTATTGCCAGATGCCTCGGCGGATGGGAACGACTTCTGGTCGGCGATACAACTGGGACACTGTTCATTTTTGAACATGCACGAGTAGCAGCGCTCATGACCACAGGTATCAATTAATTTCCGCTTTTTGCCTTTGTCAAATGGCATCTGACAACTTGGACATGTATCGCCATCGCTGCTGGTCGTCTCACTTTCTAGCAATCTCCGAATTGATTGTAAATCTGAAAAGACAACATTACACAGTTTTCTTTTACTCATTTGTACACCGCGCGCTGCTAAGCAAACAAACAAACAGACAAACTTCTGTCGCGGCAATCAATATATATATATATATATATATATATATATACATATTGTACCCAAAGTATGATGAATAGGGAATTTACTTTCTGAGACACAGAATAATGCAATGCGAATGGGCGGCGAGTAATCAATATGTGAACCACTTCGCCTTAATTGCCAATCGAGGGGTTGCTAATATGGATTTTTCATGCTTCACCATCTTGCATCTCCGCTGCATCGCGATTTAGATCTTAGAAAGTATGCTTAGAAGTGTGGAAAATGAATGAAAAAATATATTGTAGGTGTCAAATTGTCTCGTTGGGAGAAGTTTTGGGTCTAAGGTTAGATTTTAGAGCATTGAGAGAATTATTTCAACCAGATTTGAGATAATTTACAGAGAAAAGCAATGTAAGTACTTAAGAAATATAAATAAATCTGTTTTTAAACACATAAATTAGAAGATCTTGTGAGAAAAATGTATTTTGTGAGCAAAAAAAAGAAATTTAAGAAAGTAAAATTAGGAGATTTTTCCGGTTTTTCACTTGTTTTCATCGTAAAACCTGCATAAAACCGTAAATATCCGATTGAACATCAAATATTAAAATAATATTGTCTATTCATTTGTGTTTGCAAGCTTTTTAGCTGAGAAATTCGCTTTTTACTCTTTGAAAAATTGTACACAATCATTTCATAAATGCATTTTTGTAAAGATAACAAGATAAAATATCATTTTCTATTAAATGCAACGCGATGAACCGAAGAAAAAACCTTTTGGAATCTGAATTTGCATCTCGAGCCAAAAGTGACACTGCATCCCCAATATTAGCAGCCCCTTGTTGTCAATCAATTAACTGGAGAAGAACATGGATAGTATTTTAGAAATCCTGCTGTATCGCCGTGTTTTCGCCAAAAATTTGCATTTACTATCAAAATGGATCCAGAATCTGCTGATCTAATCAATTTTTTGGGACGAAAAAAAAGAAATTAGCAGTTCGTTGATCAGAACGAGTATTCAAATTTCACCACTTTCCATTGAAATTTATTCTTCCTCTCCATAATTTAATGCTCACGCTTCTTCATCACCCAATAACCTTCAAATTCGAGCCATCGTCGTCTGAGCATTGCGTGTAGCAAAATATTGAGCAGTTTTCGAGCGGGAACAAAAAAAGTCTTGAGAGGTTTTACTGAATGAAAATGATGTCAAATTTGCATAAATGCCATTTGATGTTCAATCAGTGGAATTAATTGACCAAATACGCAATTTGCAGAAGAGAAAAGACGCGTCAAATCCACAACCCAACCCCACAAGACAAATACTTTTATCTCCACTATTGAAACGGAAAATATTCCCCAAGCTTGTTTGCTGTTGACTCACTTTTTTTTGCACAAGAATATTGAGTGCAAATCTGGCATAAAATGTTGGCTCAATCTGGCCGTTGTAGATGTCTGACATCACAATTTATTCATGGATTCGATATCTAGGAGACTCGTTATTATCTTATTAAAATTTACTGCATTTCACATATAGTGAATTTTACTCAATGATATTCGACCTCTTGCGATTTATAAAATTGCAACCAAAGCCCACGTTTCGCACCACATTTTCATTCATTCCAACCAGACTACATATGTATTGATATGTGAGTAAGCAAGAGATATGTACTTATAACCTGCAAACGTTGCCGTGTGACGCAAATTATGCACAAAAGTGGGTGTACCTACTTCGAGCTCATGTAAGAGAACTTCTTTTGCCGCCTCATAAGAAAGTGTCGGATGAAAACTACCTGCTCCATCCGTACAATTGCCATTAGGCTTCGTGGAAAGAAAACATTATATTGCCTCTATCGCCATTTCAAGACAATTTTCCACATCCAACAATTATTACTCAATTAAGCTTAATTAAACTTTCACGCGTTTATCTCCCAGAAGAGTATGCATATTGACTGATCGTATAATAATAGAAGATCCCGCTGATATAAAAAGAATTAAACATGTTTAAATAAGGTATGTGGAACAGAGTGAGTGCAATAAATTTAGAAATAATAGAATAAGGGATCGTTGCCGCTTTAATTTCATAACATTTTAAATAAGCTCCCAATGTTATGAATTCGTAAAATTGCATTTCAAGTTTAAGGTTCCCTGCAATACTTCTGTAAAAATCCACTTAAAATCTCTGTTTTTTCGACTATAACCTCAAAAATATCACTACGAGATCTTAAAAAACTTCATTGGCAAGCATTCTAGATGATAAAGTCATCTTTAATGAGCTACCAATGAACTTTAAATTATTGATTTACCGTCAAAATCGCGCGAAAAGTGATCTAAATAAATATTTTTCAAGTACGCAACACTCTTTTCGAGGTTATGTTCAACTTCATTACTATTTGCAGTGTTTTATAGCATCAAAGAATGGGAATATCGATGTCTATTGCATTCTTTCAATGACTAGCAGTCTTGATGACTTTAGCGCAAGAATTGATGTGCTAGAATACGAAATATTCACTAAATCCGTCCGTGATTCGTTACATAACCTAAAAAAGGAGTGTTTCTTCGTACAATTCAAAGGAAAGTCAAAGAATTGGGATGATTAGTCTGTAAAAGAAGCATGCAGGAAAGGAAGATTGAAAGTTTTTGAACACTTTTCCCTCTTGCTGAGCTGTACACCACTTCTGTCTGTATTATCTCCCCCTGGTCAAGGAGAACTATCAAAGAATTGACCTTTTAACAGCTAAAGATCGTATTAAATAGACATCTAACTTGGCTTTGCACTGAAGTTATGAAAGCAGTAAAATTGCATAGCCAATTCGTATCCTTTACGAAATCTGTGAAGTTGCAACGACTCCTTAATCTCAGATTTGCAAACAGTCTTCTGTAACTAAATATACTTTCAATGCCAAAAGTCCACGACAAGCGTTCCAGAGCGGTGAATAAAGGGGAATGATTTGCGCCAAAGTGATAATGAAAATTTTTCTAAAATTGTGTCATTTACACTTTTTTTGCTGTTTGCTCACTTTTCGCTTCCACACCATAAAGCATGTTAAATAAGTTAATAAATAATCTTATCAGTAGACATTCTATGTTCTTCAGTTGGTGCCAGAAAGCGGCGCCTCGTCTTTTATCTTATCGCCTCCATTTTGGTCTATTTAATTGCTCGCAAAGATTAAAAGTCTGTTTATTAATAGGAAATCCATTACATTCACACACGCAATTGATATTAAACCGACAATGCAGTGACGGCTGAGGAATTTCTGACCGATAGGAGTGGAAATGTGGAATTTTGTTCGGTCTTTTTCCAGAAATCAAAAGTATATATTGGCCATTTTACATTTCACACAACAGACACGTGGTATAATTTATTTAATGATTGTCATCATTGCCATATTGTCAGCTTTATTATTATTTGTTGATCTACAAACATCTTTTCTAGCGTCTTCCTCGAAGCTGCGCGATAAAGTCCGCCATAAAATTACACTAAAATATCAATCTCAATGAGTTTTACGGCGCGATTTGTATGGTATCACTGCCCACTTGACTATATATGACTTCATCGAATGCAATGATGTCACTTGGTGGATTTCGCATTGAATTTATCTCAAGAGTGGTCAATTGAATTTCATTGTAAAATTCATTCACGAAGGCGAGGCTACTCAATTGCGCAATTGTACTTTCTCATTCACTCATTGAATCATCTACGAAATTATGAATGTACCCAAATATCCACTATATACTCTTCAATGTAGACCTCCAGCAATTTTGTCAATATTTGTCACAGTGCCCACATGAAATTGGGGGAAAGCGTATGAATGAAGTGCATGGAAGAAAAAGTCAAGAATCCATACGAGGAGTGAATAAAATATTGCACGCCACGGAATTTGAATATTTGATTGTACAAAAAAAAATGGGAAGCAATACTTTTCTATTTGTTCCTTTCTCTTTCATCCTCATCTTCATTGAGAAAAATGAGTGAAAAGCAAATAATTTCACCAGTTGTTTTGTCTCAAATTCACCATCAGTGTTTTACAGTAGAGAAAAAAGTAGGTTTATTGCCACTCAAGTATAGAAAATTTCTTTCTTTTCATTTTCCTTCCAAAATATTCACTTTTATCATACATATTACTTGACAAAGTGAAGGTGTACATATTCCAGCCAGTAAATTGCTGTGGAACAGTGGAATAATCTCACATTCATTTAGTAGAAACGTGTGAATAAATAAGAAAGTCTAACTTACGGTATCATCATGATCTTGAATAAACGCATTTACCTAACAATTACCGGAACCGCGTTAAATAAAAATACAAGACAAACAAGCGACAGAACGGTAGTGCGATGGGCAAGAGGAGAGACCGAGAGATGACTGCCTTAAGGAATGGTAGTGCATCAAAGGCGACAGTGTTGCATGAACTACAATTTCCAGAAAGTCCATTGACTTCTTGGCTTAGACTTGTCTTGAGCACACAAAGCCTTCCACAACCTTTTGCCATGTACCCGTACAAGAACACAGCACTTCTTCGGGCCCCCAGAGACGCGTTTCTACGCCATGTAGATATCACTATGTGTGTACATATTGAGGCGGGAAATTACAACAATAATGCACCACAAATAAATCATACCTCACATTTCACTCTTATGTTATTTATGGTGAATCCCATTGTGCCGTTTGGCGCTGCATTCGTGCATCTTATTCTCAAGGTGGAGTACATAACTCACATACCTATTTCACTCCTGTCACACACACACACACACAGCCATTGCGCTCAGGTTTATTGCTACAAATCATCAGGTGCATCCCGGAGATGAAAATGTGCCCATCAAGATGCTGTGATAGAGTGGCTTTTCTAAAATTTGCAACTTTAAGCCATCCGAAGTAACCCACCGAACAACATGCCTCTTTTCAGCCTCCGCCAATAAATCCATTATTTACGCATCATCAATAATTTTGCCATTTCACACAAGAAGGAGAAAGGCCCAGAGAATATCGATATCCATAATTTTTTGGGAGAGAATTTGAATTGGTAATTTCGAAATTTGATACTTTTAAATCAATAAACGTTTTACATATGTTTCTTAAGTGGATCTCTTCATTCGTGTTTACTTCAAGTCAACCTGTTTCTGTTTCTGAGAGATGATGTTTGTGGAAGCCAATCTTTGTCTATTAATCTAATTTTGCTAAGACAAATCAAAGGGGAAAGTCACTAGTTGATTTTTTGAGGGTTTCTTATGGTCTCAATGGAAAAGAAAATCTAAATTTGATGAAGAAAAAATCTTAAATTACCTATTGTTTTCCAAGTAAAATTGCAAAATTAATAAAAATCTATTTGGGGGGTTATTATCTACATCTTTGTAAAATATTGTGAGGATTTCAGATCACTCTTTGTTGGTCTTTTGGCCACATGTGTAGAGCATTTCAGGGGATACATTTTCCCCATACATGCAGAAGTGATATTTCTTCTCTAAAATGGTCTAAAATCAAGACAAGTTCTTTTAAACGTACAATAGATAGTAATTAATTTCACACACACATTGTGAATATAACATTATAATTCGATGGACTTTAGAAAACACGTCGTGCACAAAATGCGAGCAGACATTTTCCCTCCTTTTGCAGAGATAAAGAATGAAAGAGTACTCTTGAGTGAGAAAACGTGATATATAATATTTGGAATGGATTTATGATTGCACATTATTCGTATGTTTGGTATAAAAATGTACATATGCCGAATGGATTATCTCACAAGTGTTAAATGGCATCACTGAAGGTACAGTAATTTGCTGGAATATTGCCTTTTCCGTAGCGAACGTGCCTCATCCAGTCGAAAATCCCAGATAGAACGCCGAATGGGCAATAAATAATGCGGATAAGAACTTTGCCATCTGCATAAAGTGCATGGCAATAGCATTTAACGATTTATGGAATTCACGGTTCAATGACTATATCATAAAATTCGTTGAATATAATTACTCGTCAATGCAATATTCCTCTCACAATTTTGCAAATGATGCCTGACTTTGATGATGGAGAATGCACAGAAGAATGTACAGAAGAGAATTGTTTTTTCCATAAAACAAACAATTTTATCGATCAGAAAGTCACAAGCTTTAATGGATGTCTATAAATTTTTTCCACTCGTTGAGTTTAATCAACATTCTCAGGATGACAAATTAATAAGTGCATAAATCGAAATTAACCTTTAAGTATTATACTGTAAGTCGAGCTGCAGTGCAAAATTGGCGGTAATGTATTAAAAATTTCACAATATAAATTAATTATCTCAAATACAACGGCGCACGATTGAATTATTGTAAAGTGCAAAATTATCTCGTTTTAAAGCCACACTTTGGCTCAATCTGTGTACTTTGTGAACTTCTTTTCATCCGCTGTGCAGTTGCAAAAGATTGCTATTTAAAACCATATTATTAACTATCTGCAGTTACTCACTTATTTGGTTACTTCATCGAAATCTACCTACAAGCGTGTCCACTCTCTTTACCCAGATCGATGCGAAAAAGTCTTTTCCTACGATCAGACACCACGACTCCGAGTGCCTCTATCTTATATATTTACGAGTTCAATGAAAATCTCGCGCGGACTTTGAGTAGGTGGAACCAGATCGGGATATATATTGCTAGTTTCCATTGAGAAATTGGCAGAAATCTCGACAGTCTGTCTCATTGCACGCAAAGACTCTTTAGCACTCGCCACGGGAGTCTAATTTAATTACCACAGGTAGCAAATAGCCCACACAACTGTGTCGGCTGAGAAGGAGAAAATCACAATAAAAATATGTGAATTACAGGAAACTTGCCAAAATGCAATTTCACCGTGTCACAAAGGCGGCATCATTCAACCGCTAATGACCCGACACTTAAGGTGAAATCTCAGCCAAATCACATTATGCATACGCCGTATTTAATAGCTAAAATGCTTAATTGCTTTCAGTAACAATAATCGACACCAACCAATTAAGTCGTGAACACGCACACGTCGTCTGAAATACATCAGTGGAAAACTTGACTTCTTTTCACTGCTCAAATACATACAAAAACAGTGTCAAAGTAGTAATCTTAGACCCGAAACAGCAAAAATACAAATAGTTTGTCTTTAGGTGGATCAACATATTTATGTAGAAAGAATAATAAAAGATATATTATTAATTCGAGTGTCGAATATTTGCATTGCAAAAGCTTCTGTAGCAAAAAATTTAAGCAAGTTCTTACTTTTGTAGGTTATGTGATTGATTTAAACCCGATTTTAACCATTAAAAACCTCTTAAAATCATCATATTTGTGTTAAATCTGGGAAATTTATCTTTTTCTTGACAGAATTGAGCATTTTTGTTCAAAAAGAACTTCACATTCGAGTTTTTTGACCTTAAACATCTTGAGACGATAAAAAACTGAATTTGACCGTGACAAGTAAGAAATTAGCGAAATTAGTATAAAAAAAAGAGCTGAAAGAGTCTAAAAAGTGTTAGAAAATGCTTTCAAACGCGTTCAGAAGTGTCTAAAGTCTTAAAGATTTCTGTACAGCGACTGTAAAAGTGTACAGAATAAAGGCATATTATCTCCTCCTTGGCTGATTACTTTGTCATAATAACAGAAATATACTTTTTATGTATATCCAATGTATACAAGGAATATGAGAAAAACCAGTGAATAGGCAAATTCATAGTGTTCCACAAAAAGAACAACTTTTTCGCTGTTTTAGCACCTTCGCTGCTCGAGAGATTGTAAAATAGTTGTTAATTATAATTGGGTGAGTACGTATGTATGTGCGTAATCTCGCAGAGCCAACCAGTCTGCGGAGTTTTGAGCATAAAATTTATTACTTTTCATATTTCAAAATGTTTTCATTGATAATAATTTGCAAAACAGTTATGCAAATAAAATCAGTTGTAAGATGAAATAAATCACATGAATTTAAAGAGCTATAAGAGGGTCACTTTGAGATACCTTTTCACTCGACACATCCTTCATGCCAACACACATAAACTGCTGCCAATAAGTGGTCAATTATATTTTAATATGTGCATTATTATGTTTAACACACATTGCACAGAAGTTGAGATATGCTTAGAATGGAGCAGTGAAGAGGCACATATTTGATTAGATTAATTATCTCACTCTTCAGATTGTGTAGAATATCGTGGCATGAAAAGAAAATCATTCACCTCTGGTCAACCCCCAACTCTGGAGGAATCACTCGAAAAGAAAAGAAAAAACTAAGTGGCATAGAATGCAACAGGCTGTCGGTGTTGCTCTTCACAAAGTGTTTTCTCCTCATCTTTTCTCCAATTCAGAGTGTATCTGTGTTTTTTTCTGGACCTTCTCGTGAAGAGGAACAAGTGAAGAAACCTTTTTTCAGGGTCCATCATGGGCAAGTTCGCTTCTTAGATGCTCTCACGGCAATTCATAAAGAGAATTCCGAGAAAAACAAAGACCCTGTATTCCTCTGAAGCGCCTCCCTCCTTCGTATATGCAAACGTGAAGAAATTTGACACGAAAAGGTCATAGTCGATTGCACTGGTAGAGGAAATAGTTCTCTCTGTCTCTCTCCCAGCATTTTGTCCATAATCAAGGGGCAGATATTATGGTCAGAAGTGGTGTACAGCTTTTGTGGTAAAATATATAGAATATTTGCATTGCAAAAGCTTCAGTTTCAATAAATTGAAGGATTTTCTATATGATTTTACTTAGATAAATAAATTTTATTGCTTTTCTAGGTTATGTGATTGATTTAAAACAGATTCAGTTGATTTAATAGCCCTCAAAATCGTCAAATTTTTGTTTAAGCTGAGGTTATTTCTCTTTTTCTCCACAGAATTGAGCATCTTTGATCGAAGAATCTTCAAATTTATTGGGAAAAAAGCTTAAATGTCAACAATAACCTCAAAAATGTAACTTAAATTTTTTTTGTGCTTTAAAATGGCGAATTCAACCTAATTATTTAGTGGAAATATTGTGATATTCTCTATATTTACTCATTGCCTGGTTTTATTAAGCTTTAAATAAGTCCAAAAAGGATTTTTTAAGTCCAATTCATAACCTAACAATTTAGTCAAGCATTTTCTGAAGACAAAACTTAGATTACATTGTGATAAGTCAGAATTAAGTCTGAAAAGCGATGAAAAATGCTTTTAAAGACGTTCGAAAGTGGTGTACAGATTTGCGGTGTATTATCTCCCCCTTGTCCATAATAATGAGACCTTTGTATACAACTCAGTGAACTCCTACACTTGAACTGTTTCACTAATTGATATTACAATAATATCAGCCGGCAGTAGGTTGATAATATACTGAGAAGGTATTTTTCCTCTTCGGCCAACTGGATTTTTGTACATATGGAGATAAATATGTACAAAAAAGTTGCCGTAAAGAGACACAAACGTGGGCGTTTTGCATGATGTCTTGAAATTTTAATGAATGAACATAATACATACTTCTCTGTGGGATTTTAGAATAGCGTCTATTGGCAATTTATAGGTATTAAAACTTTTTTTATAGCCACAATAATATCTCCTTAATTTCCTCAGTTTAATCGCGCATTGGACACCTGTACGAAGTGACTGAATATCGGCAAAGGATCTCCCTTTTCATGCCACAATAACTTTGCCACTTTCCCACGGACCAGTTTGTTGTTTCGTGGAACAACAGTGAAATTTGGGGCCAGTCTCACCTAAAACACTGTAGCTCAGACCACTCGCTGGTCTTAGAAGACTCTCCTGTTTTCCCTTCTCGCCGCACTTCTCCTTCGTAATTGGCATCTTCACAAACGTGTTCCAAACTTATAGCATTCACGCTGTCTTGGGTGTTTCACACGAGCAAGTTGTGCATTTGAAGAACTTGTGAAAACTGTGCACTACCTGGAATTCACTTCTGTTTTCGCCCTATTCCAATTGGCATTTGCCAAATGCCAGATGCCAAGTGTTCTGTATCTATTCTTGCACATTTGAGGTGTACTTTTACTCTCGCAGCAGTTTTTTTTCTCCACTGAGAATATACTTTGCAGCGCGTCACATATGCAAATTCACTGTATTCATTATTTTTCTGCAGCACATCACACAAAAATGAGTCGACTAAAGTTAGTACCTGCTCAACTTGTTCTTTATGCTCATCGATGTACACCTTATGCCAACCATTACAAAGGTGCACAAGAGTATATTTGCATATTCCTCTCACTCCTAATACATATTTTTCCTCAATTCACAGGATATTGTAATATGCAACTCAATTAAAACTCACCGTTCACCACTCGCGATATTAAAAGTCGAACCATCTGCATATATTTTTCATCAAAAATTATACTTGTATGTGTCTTAACATCGGCTTGGGATAAGAAAATGCAATTCTGACTCTCTTCGTGATCAAGTGTCCGACCAGTTTTTAGCAAAACTCACAGTGTAGTAGCAATATTCAATTACTTAACGAAGCGTACATACATATTGCAACATGTTTGTCTTGTCAAGAGACCCTCACGACATACACTTTTATCTGTTCATGCAAAGAAAAAACTCCACGAAAGTATCAATCCAAAATAATTGCACAGCGCAGTTCTTGTTCACAATTTCATTCTTCTCATCTTCACTTGCTCAACTCCTCATTGTTAACAATGTAATCCATTTAGGTCTGAATCTCACATATGTGTCAAATATAATTTAATTCAATTCAATAAGTGAATTAAGCAGATAAGGAACTTCCTATTTTCGTAGAGACACACATCTCGATTCCACTGAGAAATACGCCGAGATACGAATATCAATTACACTCAATTGTTGATATATGTACAACAAATTAATCAGTTCACTTTGTGAAATTATTTCCTTATCGCTGCTTCAGCGACACGGCACAGAAATCATTGCTCCGTGAAATGATAAGCTTCCCGTCAGACACGTCAATATTTCCGTGATATTCCTCGAAATCCGTCTGTTTTTTTTTTATTCGTACGGAAATCGGGACTAAACACTCACAGAGTTCACACAACAAGTGTCTGATCTTCACGGCTGAGAGGCGAGTGAGTAAATAAAATATATTAATGCCTTTTGTATCGCGCAGGAGCTCACAAGAGTGAAACACCCAGACCGGTTAGTGGTCGCAACTCAACTGAAAGACTCCCAAGCAAATGAAATCGGAGTCTCTGGCCGATTCTCACCAGCGCGAGTCACTTCCACGCGATCCATTCACTTCCAAGACCCATAAAAAATCCACACAAAACTCCTCACAAACACCTTCAAGCGCCCAGCAGCGAAACACTTGTGGGATTGTGGAGGAAAAAAAAATGGTTCTCCATGTGAAAAGCAATATGGGAACATTATATGCCAAAAATGTTATGGAGATAAATAAAGTGCTGAGAATGGCGAATTTTAAACATGTGGTGCATCGTAGACAATGTGTGTAGAGTTCTTTGTTATCTCCACATTAGTAAGTAATCTAATTCTTTCCGTCACGGTACACTAAATTTAGGGAAAAAGAGATTAGAGTTGTGCATACGTGGCATTGATCGTAAATAGTGCAAGGTCTGCTCACTGCAAATGATAACGACCAACGCATTTTGGAGAAACTCACAAATTTTCCCTTTTATGAATTTTGGGCTTCATGGAAATTAAACCACAGACAATTCACAGATGTATTTGATTTCAAATATTCCGTAATTCCATTAACTTAACGTCGACTTCTTGCAACTTATTTTCAGTAAGTACAAACCGGGATAAAAATAATTCAAGATTATGATTAAATGCTTGACAAAACGGATGAATTTAAAAGATGCTCAAGGGACAGATATTATGGTCGGAAGTGGTGTACAGCTTTTGTGGTGAAATATATAGAATATTTGCATTGCAAAAACTTCAGTTTTAACAAATTGAGACATTTTCTAAATTATTTCGTACATAAAAATCGATTTTATTCCTTTTCTAGGTTATGTGATTGATTTAAAACAGATTCTGGTATTCAAAAAACCCTCAAAATCATGAAATTGATGTTTCTATTATTATTTGTGGTGTACAGATTTTACGCTCATTTCCACCCCCTTGAAAAGGCTAATAATACACCGTCTTACAATAAATAGTGTGTCATTGGATTTGATCACAGAAAAGCCTTGGGAACACAAGAAAACTTCCCGATTGAGTAGCAATTTTGTGATTCCGGTAGATTTAGTATTAATTTCTTTTATCCCCATATAAATATATAAAAATTCTCACTTTCGAAAATGAAAATGCCTTCATGTAAATTGTATCGCGCATGCAAAACGTATACTTAAACATAACAGTATTAAACATTGTATCTCGAACCTCTGCAGCTTTAATCTTAACACAGAAATCGTGTAAACAAATTGATGACAAAGAAATTTAAGTGATTTTCATTTAAACGGAGGTAATATAAGCCTTATACGTACACTATGCACATGTACGATAATCAAACATGAGTAGACTCGATATAATAAGATAGCAGTTAACTTGAATATTCGTGACATTAAGTTTAAAGCAAGCTTCAGAGTCATCACTGACAATTTTCTTCAATATGTGTTAATAATTTCTGTCGTTATTGTTTATGTCAAAGCACATCATGAAAGAATTTGTGAAAAATAGTTGGTGAAAAGGAAGAAAATGTGCCTTTTGTGGTGAGAAACGGAGTTGATTTCTAATTCGTCACCTATAAATCATTTGAAGTCGCTGCGTATTATTTTTGTTATGGACGTGAATATTGAAATAGTAGACATTAGATTGTCTGACAGCATATATTATTCGAGAGACGAGAGAGTTAATGTAGCCTGATGCTATGTTTAATACACATAAGTATATGACAACATATTAATCGACATGTTTGTATACACATGTACACTTAACATCGCATTCAACCGGTGTGCCATGTTAAAGAGCATGTGACCCACTTTTCATATTCAAGTCACACACAGAACATTATTGATATGAGCTGAAGAAATATACGGAAAAAAAGAACACTTAATATGCATTCTTGAGCCTCAACATTTCACTCTCTCGCGTATTAGTTTTGAGATGAAAATAAAATTACACCAAATACATCGAGTCTCTTATATTCCAATTTACTCTTACTCCAATTGATAGACAATTTTCTGAATGAAATAACACTCGTAGAGTGAACCGTTTAGCAATATTTGCTTGAGATCTCTCCGCAAGTTTCATTCATTGCTCTCCGCCAAAACCCACGTATTGCGAAGAGGCGAGTAAAGATAGGCTGAACACATATTACTTACGTACATAATATGCTTATTGGCGACCATAATGTCATTAATAAAGTAAAAGGGTGACGTGTACGTAGGTGAAAACCTAAATGCAGAAACCATCCACTCTCAATGCATAAAGAGAGTTCAATGAAATTCAACAGGAAATTACGTAGGTAACATTGCAATTCAAATATCTGCCTCAGCATCATTTGAAATCCGTTCATTTTCCCTCAACCACAAGTTGTGCTGCAAATTTAGTAAATTTGTCTCCATTTTTTACGACTGCATATTCGAGATTTTATGTCAATTTGCACACATTGAGGGAACAAACTTGAAAATAGACATGATAAAGCGGGATCATCATTGAATGAAATCACATGAAATTCCAGAGAGGCTCTAATATTCAATACCTTAAATGTAATAAAGCATAACTGGAAATCACAGTGACTAGACAAAATGCTCCCACTCAAGGAACTTTGCACACTGTTGTGCGGAAAAAGAGGTGGGAAAGTTTGAAATTATTTTAAGTGGTCGTTAACAAGGGGAAGATATGATGATCTGAAGTGATGTACGGCTAAAGCAGAAGTGTTTAGAAGTGGAAGTGCTTGAATATTTGCAATATTAGGCGTTTCAGAGCGACTTTCATAGTAAATATTCGCAATACTTTGAGAATTTTTGCACTATTTTCTTCAATAAAAATCTCATTCCTAATGGTGAAAACACAGCATTTGTAATTTGTAATTTGTCCGCGATCATCTCTTTCTTCCCCTCGCGTTTCGTGTATTTTCTTTCCTACTCTGTCAGCGTCCGACTCTGACATGTCGAGACAGCCACTGTGCGAGTAGGAAGGAAAATACACGAAACGCGTGGGGAAGAAAGAGATGATCGTGGATAAATTACAAATTACAAATGCTGTGTTTTCATCATAAATAACATCTAGTCTAGAAAGACCAGTTTGTACAGTCAAATTGGA
Source organism: Phlebotomus argentipes (assembly GCF_947086385.1). Taxonomy (NCBI): domain Eukaryota; kingdom Metazoa; phylum Arthropoda; class Insecta; order Diptera; family Psychodidae; genus Phlebotomus; species Phlebotomus argentipes. Next base: position 7,902,210 of record NW_026776174.1, read on the forward strand.
ATAATTAATATTTCTTAGCAAACTTACACTGTATTAATTGCACTGAAATTGATCATAACCTACAAAATTGTCTATTTTAAGAGCGGTTTGTTCTATTTTCTTCTTTAATATAACGAATTTCAGCTCATTATTGATTTACAATTACTTAATTTGGAGGAAATCAGTGGGTTTTCGATTGTCACGCGTGATTTAACTGCCGCAGTTCTAGAAGTGTCTGTGATTCTCCACAGGAATTGTAGAAGTGGTGTACACTGTTTAACCTATTATCTTCCCCTTGGTCGTTAATACACTTTTGCAACACATTGAACGAACAAGCGCGAACAGTATTAAACATCAATTTAAATATATCACTTTTTATGTAAAATATACACACCATTTAGGATTCTGATCATAATGCACAACCTTTCGGGAGTATTATTTATATATTTTGAAATAATGTGCAATTTCCAACAACCTGCTGAGTGTGGCGATGTATCTGACCGAATAAACTTTGCTGAGCATTTGCATCTCATGTTAGCGATGCATAAGACCACTCTTGCATCAGCGATACTCGCCAGAGTAACAGCTACATTTAGACAGGTTCCATTGCATATCAGATACCAAGTTTACAACAACAGCAATGTGAAATTATTTAAATTTGAAGTTGAAAATTAAATTGTTTGCAGCACTTTTATTTTCCCTTGAATAATCGTGCTATTTACCAATATATATCGTTTCGATATTCTCAGCCCATTCAAACAATGATCGCGCTGAAAAGGTGTATAATTTTGCAAAATGTAGCATAACAATAAAATATCATGAAATTCCATAGGGTCAACTCGTGTCTCAATTGAATCTAAAGGTGTTTTTGCCAGTGATACCATGATTTATTATCTGCTCCTATAGAATAAATCAAATGCGCAAGACATGGTGTTAAGGAATTATACTTATATTGGCCGAGCGAGTTGAGCCGATTACGAAACAATGTAACTTTTCATCGCTGGATTTTTAAAATGAGATTCTTCTGATTCTGAGAAAGAGTATATTTTTTACCAAATTCTACATCTCTGATATTGATGATATTGTGATGATACGAAGAATATGTGGCGCACTAACATTTCCATTAAAATTTCTCCTCAAACTTTCAACTAATATGCGTCAACGTGCACATAAGACATGCGATACATACATAAATGTGCATGATTAAAAGTCCAACGGACATCGGATTGCAAAAAAGGGTGGAAGCGGTGCTCACGATATATATATCTTACAGAACTTATACATATTTCTTAATTTGGTAAGAATCTATTAACAGGTTCTCCTCATGTGCACACATATGGCCATTATGTATGAACATAATGTGAAACACATAAAAATGACCCGTCAATACAGCCTCAATACACATACAGTAGCGAAAATAAGCTTAAGACACTTGTAAATTTTGTCTTGTGCTAAAAATTCGATATTTATTTCAGTTTTCAAGACATTTTCATCAATAAACTAGTGAATGCTTTGCTTCTATGCGCGACTGAGATACAATATTCTATTAGAGAATACCTTAGTAATTCCTCTCTTATGTTAGGAGACTCCTTAAGTGTCTGAAGATGCCAGTTTTGTTCCTTGAGTTAGCAATAATTCAACTGCTTTTTAAAGAAGACTGAAGAACTGATTTTAAGAACATTCAAAGGGAAAAGGTAATTTTACTGACACATTATTCCAATTCTTTTAATCTGCCTCGATTTTTACGTAGAAACAAACGTAATAATCATTTTCTAGGTTATGTGACTAATCAAGAAGATATTCTAGGACATCAATTCTTATGTTCAGATCCCAGAAATCGTTAATCATTGGCAGAATTAAGCACTTTTATGTCAATAAACATCTCTATTTTAAGCCTTTGATGACAAGAAACACTGTAAATTGTATTGAACTCGAACATAACCTCAAATTTAGAAATCTTCCTGGAGAATTTTGAGTTGAAATATGGAATTTTAGGCGTAAAATTTCATTGGTGTCCTAAGCAAATTTTCGCTACTGTAAGTGCACTTCGTACGTCCAGATAGACGGTCTTAAGCGGAAATCATAATTGAATTTTTCACTTACCCAACTCGGCAATGTCAGCAATGGCCACTGTAGTCGAACTGGAGTACTTATTAGGACCGCCGCAAAAGTTAATCGACGATGACATTGAGTTTGAGTCGCAAAATGAGCTCTCTAGCGAGGCGACGATGTCATCGCGGGATCTCTGGTGTGACTTTGAGCTCTTCAGCTCGTCCGCCGACGTCGTCCAGAGCGCCGAATGAGGCAGAATCAGGTGGGTTTCCAGCGGTGGTGAGATATGCAACTCTTCCTGACTTCGCATCAGCAGCAAACTGGCCTCACTGCTGCTCAAGACTCTCTTGTCTCTGCCAGTGGCGAGGGCGCCGTAGCAAGAAGTGGTCATGATTTTGGGAAATTTCTCAACAGGTCCACCTGATGTCACCATAATTTGATTGGCCGCGGCATCTGCGTGCTGAACCGCTGACATTTCGTACAGAGATTTGGGTCTCTGATTTTTGGCCTTAGTGCCTGAAATTGTAGTCACTTTGCCACCCGATGTCGAGTCAATGGCGTCAATGCGCTCCAGCGATTGAATATCGAGAATGAGACTCTCGTCGAGTGTTGTAATAAAATCACTGGCATCTTCAGCTTCCCAGGGCTGAGCTCGTCTATCGCATCGCTCAAAGTACTCATCCACGCTGTTTATCTGGCCCACTTCCACGGGCAGCGAATTGTACGACTCCTGCTGATCTGCCCAGGCGATGTTGGCGGCCGGCCTGAAGATGTAGTTGGGCATCGCCTGGTCTTCGCTGTACATCTCGTGGAGCTCCGTGGGGTCCTCCTCTTCGTATATCACCGAAGGATACTCGTGATCCATTGCCATGTCGTTGCTGATGCCGTACAATCGGCGCGGGCCGAATGGCTTGAGTAACTTCTCACGAGACTGATCCATTTGTGCCGTTTCCGCTTCTCCTAGCTGAAATTGTAGCCAGAAAAAAAAGAGAGAAGAGAATGGAATAAGTTAATTACTTCGCTCAATTTTCAATACATAGGCATGATATGTACATATAGTGAATTGCAGACGATCTTGACAATCTATTTCGAGTTTCCGCAACTCAGAGAGAAGAAAACGTGGAGCGAGGCAAGAGTGTGAAATGAGAAGAGGATGCTGTAGATTTACGCAACTCCTAAGAGTAATTAATCACCCTCAAATCAATTACTCGATCACCGCATGAACACCGAATTTCCCTCTCTCACTCTCTTCCCATTGATATATTTTTACCCACCCCGCGCGATTCTGGTGGTGAAAAGGGAATCCAACACCGAGAAAATTGTTTAGTTAGGAGGAAAAATTTGTGTCCCCCAATAATCTACATCGCAGCCCAGGAATAGGTTGACGCCGCCACATATTCCAATGTTTTTTTTCTACACTTTATGTTATTTTTTCTCTCCTTCTTTCAAATCATCCGCGCTGCCTGTGTGACGCCTTTGGATATATCAACACCGATGCTGTCTGCTGGGGTTCTTCCTTGTGTGATTCGCTGTACAAGACGAAATGTAATGACTATTTACAAAAATAGATTAGATACACGTTACATTGCCCCATCCTCAAGATATACATTCCACTTTTTAAAGACACACACTCAGCCGCATGCAGACATTGGAGACAGATTATGATTCTGCGGGGAAATTGCAGACGCCGGCAAAAATGCGCGCATTTTCTCCAAAAGAATTCACGCATTTTTCACAGGGACCCATTTTCCCAAATCCGCCACAATAGGGATCCCTTCTTCAATCACCTTCAGCGTGAAACACTTGAAGTATTTCATCGCCATTGAGACAATATGCGACTAAACAGAATTAAATATATGGGGAAAAAATCTCTCAGTCGGTTTAATTTTAGTCTTTCCACCATTGCTTGCAAATATTTCGTCTGTGATGTGGCATTTTATAAGTGTTTCCAAAACGACACAGCATAAACTTTCTTTCTGCGTCTAATGAGAATTTGCACAGTTCGGTAAAAGCAATATAGAGAATCTTCCTCCATATTTAACTGAGCTATTAGAAAAGTATATAATTAATTTGATTGATGAAATTACTCTCATTTTTTCAGCTGATTTGTAATGTGTTTTATTATGAATAATCTGTTTCTAGCAACTGGATCACACATTAAGTATAAACCTACATATATTGAGTGTGAAATACAGAAATAATTTCTCTTTCGAAGCACGAAGTTCAATGCTAATTGCATTCTATGAGTAATGAAAGGTTTCACAGTGAAGAAGCACAGCACTCGTGCTTTCTTCATTCTGTCACGACAAGAATCTTGCTCAAATTCATGCCTCTCGAAATTCGCCTAAGAACTTTCTTCACTTTCTTTCAAGATCAGCTCGCAAAGGCGCTTGTTTCAGGTCAAAGTATTAGCATTACTTGCAATTGTAGCGGCGATTAGTGAAGGTATTGGTACAACAATCAAGATTATTAAATATATAATTCGATTATTGTACTCTCAGGCCTCTTATCGCCCCTTTTAACTTGTTTTTTATGTCACTTTAAGGCTCTGTTTCAAGGATGCTCATTGAAGCAATTTTTATACATCCTATTAGAAATACAGACCGGTTTTTGTTTTAGAGAAAAATTAAAGAAAATAGATTTTCTCTAGATTTTCTTCAAGCGATTCCGAACAGTGGCGTAGCAAAGCATCTGTTCGAGCGTTTTTCATGACACATTTAGCACAGGAAAATAAAAGATTCTTGTGTTTAAAAGTATTTAGAGGCAATTTATAAATATTTTAAGGTGTTTATTGTCCTCTAGGAGACTGAAAACCACGAAAAACTGGGAAAATTTTCAATCAAATCGATTGATATATCGAGGAATGGAGTTTTGGTCACTAAATTTCAACGTCTTGCAAGCTCAATTGTGAGCACTTTGACTCAGCAATAAAACAGGTCAATGGCTCGCTGGGAATTGAATGTGTTTAGAAAATGCGCTAATTTGTGGTAGGATTTTGATTTTCATCCACAAATGTCGGTGGGAAAGTGAAGAGATGCGCCTGATGCGTCTCAGAAGATAGAATATTTTACACGAACGACAAGTCATCAAGGGGTGTCTTTGCAGCTCATGGAGCTCACGTGTTTCCCCCATGCAGAGCGCTCTCTCGACATCCGTATAAGGAAAAAATGCAGTTTCCCGCGTTAATTATAGTTAGCAGGAAGGGCGATACACTAAAAGATAGCTTTCCTTTCTGCTATTGTATTTTTACTTAAAATAAACCGGAAGGTTATTCACCGTTGCTCGACCAAGTGATGTCGCGCGGGGAAGTGATGTTTTCTCTCGTCAGGGTGGATTGTAAAAATCCACAACGGAAGTTTTCACATCTTTCACTGCATCTATTTGCCGCGCGCGCGTTCTTTCGGGAAATGACAAAAAGAGCCCGCAAAAAACCAGAGCCTAAAAATATTTTCCATTTCCTATTACTTACAGCGGCCAAATCTCTTGCAATTGCCCCAAAAGATCACCCTCTGAACTGCTGCCACTTTCCTCCGACTCCAATAAAAACGCCCTCGAGGAGACAAGAGCCCATTTCACGAAGGCAATTTGGCTTTTACCTTAAATTCCATCACTTTTTTATTACATCGTTAAAATGAACACATTTTGTGCGGGAGCCAAAAGGATCGACTAGGACAACAGCTAGACTTGTTCACACCACGACTGAAGGCAGACTGATGAGCATTCGGGAGATCAGTCTGACAATTGCCTCTGCTGAACTTTCACTGCCACTATAAATAGTCACGGTTCCAGGGGAGGGTGATTCGCCTTCCTTCGACTTGAATAAACACTTTGAATTCCCGAAAAAATAGCACTGATTCCACATTCTTCCCATTCTAACACATCCGTTTGACATTCCAGATCAACTCCAATTACTCCATCCTTCTATTCACCATATTTTATTCCCCCCCAGGGATGATCAAGTCTCTACATATGTATACATGTTAATCATAAATTTCACTCACTTCATCAGCACACTCGATGGGAATTTGATTAATGGAGCACAGAGAATTTTCAGGACTGGGTGTTTCTACCCTGACAACTCTCGTCTAACCTCGTTTAAAGGCCAAAGCAGTGCTGCTCAAGACACCCCTTTCTTCCACAAATTAACACATTATCATATATTCAAGTTGGAATTCACTTGATATCCTACAATTAACGATTTATCGAACACTTTACGGTAAGATATGAAGAAAATTCCATTGCATATTGCTATGAAAACTGTAAACAAGGGGGTGATAGTACAGTCAGAAGTGGTATACAGCTCATCGGAAGTATTATAGGAAGTGAAAGTGTTCAAAAGTTTATTATATTCCTTATCTGAGTGCTTTTTGCTGTCAAATTATACTGATTCATCAAAGATACCTATCAAAACAGGAATTTATTCGTTATTTTTTAAAATAAAATATCCCATTTCCTTTTTTCACAGTGTACTTTTGCGGGAAATTTATTGCTCGCTCAGAAAACAAGCAAAGGAGCTTTTGTGTAATCCATAAATTCACGACTATTTCTCCAATTTATTGCAAAACACTTGAAATCGTCTAAATATATCTTCAATTATCAAAATAATAACAAATCATATTCTTTGATTTTTACTATATTCTTGGAACATGTTGCGAAGTGTATTTCCATTCGAGGTTCCACACGTCAAAACAACACATCAGAAATTTCATTTTGATAGCGAAAAAGTAATTTTACGTGTACATTTTCGGCATTTTCCGTGAGAAGAAAAGTGAGATCATGTCCACGGATTCTGACGAATTGCTGTCCTTCAAGGATTTTCCACTGGCGAGCGCGAATCCGAGTGGCTCTGCAGGAATCGCTCAGATCAACATCAATTCGCCTGGGAAGAGCGGAAGTGGATCCGGACAGAGAACAGATGTTCTGGAGGAACTCATGGCCGGAAGTCCTGACGAAACGGAGGCGGCAGGAAGTGGCAAGAACTATTCCTTCTGGAGCATCGAGTACTACCAGCAGTTCTTCAATGTGGACACATTTATGGTCATGGACAGAATAGCCTCGGCGATAATCCCCAAGAGAGCCCCATCGACGTATCTGAAGTCGCAGATCGGCTCCAATCCGGACCTCTACGGCCCCATCTGGATCGTCATCACGCTCATCTTCTCGATTGCCATCAGCGGGAACGTGGCGAATTACCTGCAGCAGGCCAGCTCCAACTTCCACTGGCACTACAACTTCCACCTCGTCAGCTACGCCGCCACGGCGATCATCATCTACGCCAGCCTCGTGCCGCTGGCGCTCTGGGGCGCCTTCAAGTGGAGCCTGAAGCCCGTCAGCGCCGACCTGGAGACCGACACCAGCGCCTACACGCCCGGATTCCTCACGCTCCTCTGCATCTACGGCTACTCCCTGGCCATCTACGTCCCCGTGTCGATCCTGTGGGTCATTCAGGTGAGACTCCGCAGCGTTCACAAGTCTCTCAAGCTATTAATGCTCTCTGCCCACAGGTTTCAGTCCTGCAGTGGCTTCTCGTGATCACGGCGGCTCTGATGTCCGGATCTGTCCTGATATTTGTCATGATGCCGGCGCTTCGCAACTCCAAGTTCTCCCTAATCCTTATTCTGGGCATCATTGGAGCACACTTTCTCCTTGCCGCCGGATTTATGTTGTACTTCTTCCACGTTCCAAACACCAACAGTCCTTTAGCTCAGTTGGCTCTGAATTCCACGAAAGCCATATAAAATGTGATAACATCAATTGCAAGTGTGTAAAATTGCGATGGTTGAATAAATCTATCGCACAATTCATGAGGACGAACGCTAATCAGATCATCAGACGCTATTTTAAAGTCTCCGGGACAAATTTTTGTATGAAACTGAAGAGAAATTATCAGTCTCTATAGAAGAACAAAGAGATTCTCGAGGTTCCTTTAAAAGCTCTCCATGGAGCTTTTGTCTCAGCGTAGAGAATCTCTTTAGATCCCCTAAGAAGACCAATAATATATCGAAATTCTCTGCATTTTATTAGAAAATCATCCTCTATTCATGGTTTCTACAATTTTATCACAATTTATCTCACATTTAGTTACTTTGTCGTCTTCTTCTGAAACGCTGGAGTAATTCAGGAAGCTCTTCAGACTGTTAATCTGCGTTGGAAGCGTCTCTCCGCCGTTTCTGACCACGAGACAATTGAACACAATCGTCGATTTTTAGACTGGCTGGGATTCTGATCCTATTTGTATTGTGGGTACTGTAAGGGAAATTGTGATGCTGTGTTTTACGCTTATTCTTATAGGGGCAACCCTATAAAAATGTATCGTTCAACCCGATGACGAACGACGGTCGCATGTGTCTTACGACTGTAGAATAAATAGTAATTCCATTTGAGAAAATTATAAAGACTTAACAACTATTATAATTTCTAGATAATTTCATTAGCGTTTTATATGCTCAATAAAATGTCGACATGGGCGTACGGTATGGAATTTAATTACAGTTCGAAAATGTATTATCCCGATCAGGAAAGTATAAAATTTAGCGATTTCCGTGATTTTCTTTGAATTTTGCCAGAAAATTTTTCAGTCGGCATAAAAGATCGACTTCAGACTGACGCATGAATATCAATTGACAATCATTAGACTATTCCGAGCGCGGCATTTTCATGGCAACCTCGCGAATGTCTTATGCAGTTTTTAAGGGGAACTAAGGGAAGATTTTGTGCTCTTTTGAGGAAATAAAACTCATTCAAGTGAGCCAATTCGTACTTATTTGAACTATTTAAATCCCAGAATAAAGTGCAAATACGACTTTGAATATCTGTGCTCAGATTAATAAGCTCAGTTAATCCTTAGTAAATGAAGCGAGATTTACTTCTTAACTTAGCGTCATATCAACGTAGTTATAACTCTCATACACTCATTAGAGTTAGACTCTTAATTAAATATTTTTTCACTAGAAATTTTGCAAATTTTTAATCTGTGTGAAAATACAAAGCTCTCTGTTCCAAATTGTTTGAAAATTTATCAATTTTCCAAGCAATACTCCAATTTTCCGTCATGATGTTATATTTTTTTTATCTCTGCTGCTTTTGAGAGCTTTTTAAAATGTAAATTAGAAAGTGTGATAAAAGAACAATTATAGCTGTAGCATCTCTTTAGATATTTCATTTCCTCAATGCGTCTTTTGGGTTGTTCACTTTATCTTCACATTGGCTGTGGTTGTCTTAGCATTAGCACGTAGTGAATTTGTTTAAATAAATTCCTCCCTGCGCAAATAATATCATTTAAACATTTATTTCATTTACTTAATACAAATAATGTGCACGTGAAGAAGTGTGTCTGAAGGAGAGTTTTTAAGTGAATTCATATAATTAGAAAATACACACACAAAGACAGACATTTCTGTATATTAGTCAGGATATTATGTGCTAAAATGCGAGAAACCATAGATTTAAGTAATGTTAGTAAGTGAAGAGTCTCGCTTCAGAGAATACGAGAGAAAATTCGATAAAATTGTAGGGGCATTTTCAGTTGTCTCTCACTCAAGTTTACTCACATATTCACACAGGCAAACAAACAGGGGCCATCTGGAAAATTGTTCAATAAACCAAAGGTACAGAAAATGCTCCAAAAATAAATTCACTCACAATCAAGAGATATTTAATAGTCTCGATGCAGCTTCTTTGCTCTTGATCTTCCTACATAATCTCTCTCTCAGGCGATTAGAAATAACAATTTTCTCCTTTGTATTATGTATATATTTACTTTTATTTATTTCTTATTTATATGAATCTTTTTTTCGCAATTCAATTTGGCAAAAAATTGGCTTAAGAATTTTCTTCTTTGGAAAAATTATAATGCGTCGGTCGTTTTCTTATTGCTTCTCTTCCTTCCACACAGTCTGATTCCAAACATCTTGTGGCCAGCCTGTTCGTCCTTTTGTCTTCTTGGGATCCACCGGCGAAATGTCAGAATTCGTCAAGAAGATCTGTGTGAATGAGAGAAGAAAAAGATGGAATATTGAGAATTGCATATATAACAATTAGTTGTTTGATTTGTCTTTTAACAAATTTGCCCTCTTTCGACCTCTTAGTGAGGAAACTCCTTCTCTTTGAATCGAAACGACTCTGTGGGAAACTCTATCCTCTTCAATCCCATCGCGGTCTAATCATGAAAAATTTCTTTGTCACTTGAAAGCCACTTAAAGTTCCGATTTGATCTTCAAACGCGGTTCCGCACAAACTCAAGCACATGCAGCACTCTTAACTGGAAGAAGAAGTCTCTTTTAATGCTACAAATTAAAAAAAAATTGCCCATAGACAATTGAGGCTGCATTTCCTTTTGATACACGAATGCAATATTAAAGTGATGAGATCAGGAAGGAAAAATGTATAGATTGGAAAAGTGTGTAGAACCAAGGAGCAGATATTATGGTATAACCATTTTCCTAGAAAAACCCAGATTAAATTGTGATAAGTCAGAAATCAATAAGAGAAGCAGTTAAAGAAGTAGAAAAAGCAATAGAAAATGTCTTTTGCGGCATTCAGAAGTGTCTAGAGTGTTGAAGATTCTGCACAAAAACTGTGGAAGTGTCAGGAAGTGATGTACAGATTCAAGGCATAATATCTCCTCCTTGTGTAGAACATTCAGAATCTTAAGTGACTTGCTGGAAAAAGGCGTACAATTTCCATGATATATTCCTCTTTATACGTTTTCTCCCGCCACCCCGACGCTAAAAGTGAAGTGGCACTGATTGGATGGGAAATCTTCTACGTAACATTTCATAAAACCGATCCCACAAATGGGTTTTTGTTCGGCTTTTGTACATAAAAGTCACACGTTGGAGAACAATAATTATCACTTAAGATGGAAAAATGACAGTTTATCACCAATTGAATGGTATTTCATGCAAAATATAACTAAAATCTCCAACCCTCTAATAAACTATAATGAGGGAATGCAGCTAGGGCTGAGTGTCACCCCTAAATTCAGCTGAAGGGTGTGTTTGCGTTAAGAGTCAATTACATAATAGCACTGCAATCTAATTGAATTAACTCGCAGATGAGTACGAAAACACAGCGTATGCAGTGAATTTGCGGCTTTATCACTTAGAGAGATCATAATGCAGTAATTTTTGAGGCGGTTTAGTGTGCACTTTGTGTTATTTCAAATGATGTGAAATACAATTTCAGGGTGTTAAGTATTCACTCTCATTTGTGTGTGTGTGTGTTTGGGAAATATTTATTATTAAATTTTTGTGCCACAATCAAATTCAATTAATATCTGCAAGTGGAACAATTTCTGCGTCAGCAGCGAGAACTCAATTTTCAGGGCAATATTACAATTTTATCTAATGGAGTTTTCACTTTGGCCAAAACCAGATGCCTGTCTATTTCCGAATTTATTACACAATCTCCTCCTTATCAGAGTGTCTCTTGAAAGGCAGCAAATGGGCCTCGGAGGATAGTTTTCTCATTCAAAAACTCTTCAACACTCAACCTACCAGAGTATTTGTGGTGTTTTTTATGCCCATCTTCGGTAGTTTTATTGAATTAAAAGCCACGGTTTCTCAACTTCACTTACCTGTGCTTCATTTTTCATATTTGCTCTCCTTTCGGCATTTATTTTTCTAGACGATGTCAATTCTGCACGGAAACCGCCGGATGGATCTTGGTTCCCCTCCAGCACTTGCGTTAAGTACGTAATGTACGACGTGGCAAGTCTCAGTGTCTTGATCTGAATGAATAAATCAATTCATTACCATTTTACCCCATCTCTTAATTTAAGAGAGGAAGAATTGTGTGTAAAATACTGAAATTATTCCCAAATATTGCGATAAATCACACAAAATCAAGCTTATGCGATCCTACCTTGGACAATTTAGTGTCGGAGGGTACATTTGGAATGCGTTCTCTTAAGTAGGAGAAGGCCGAGTTGATACTCTGCGTTCGGCGTCGTTCTTTCTTGTTGGCCGTATTTCGACGTTTGACCACTCGAACAAAAGGTGTGGACGTAATCACTTCTGTAGTCGTGGTGTTAAAGTAACCACCCTCCTCACAAATGGGACCTCCACACAAGAAGAGCAAATTAACCATATTAACCCTTTCTTCCAAGCACAAGATTATTAAGAGAAAAAATGCTGCCAAATCATTAAGAATGTCAATTTCACCAAATAATAATCCTTCTGAAAATTATATGTTATGAAAGTAAACAAGAGAAATTATGATAAACGACCAGACAACGTGGGCGTGTTTCATTTTTTCCCTTTTGATGACTTTCTTCAGCATGTCAAAGGAGATGTTAAGAAAATAAATCAACCGAGAGATGATCCTAGTTCAAAATATTTGTCATATTAATTAGTCATCTCTTAGCTTCATATATGGAGAAAAATTAGGCACAGTGAAGAGGCAGAAGATGAGGAAATTACCCAATTTCTCGTATTGCGGCGCATGATGATAGTAAACGTGAGGCGGATAGTGATAAGTTGGCGACATGCTGTTCCTCTGCCGAAGGTTGCTTCCAGTTCCGCTGCTGGGCGAGCAATCGCGGCGGCTGAGGGGTGAATTTGAGCTACATGGAGAGCCCCAGTAGCTGTTCTCCTCATTCACGATGTGACTTCCATCTGCAAAGCGAAGCATTCATCAATTTTAACTAAGTTTTAACACTATTTCAAGGGGAAAACGGTTAAAATCAGAGGAAAAATCACTCGCAAAAAAAATCAACCGAATCAAAATTTTGATTCGGTATCTGACTTTTTCCATACAAAGTACAAATTGATATTGAAAAATTTGATTAAGACGCTTCAGATTCCTCATAAATTCTCTTGTGACTTTTCCTTTGGTTAAGATCGATAATTCAGGGGTAAATAGTCCATATTGATTTATAACAGTCCTATTCTTCCCCTAAAATTGGGGGATTTTTCGGGTTATGAGTGTATGGACGTAATGATTACGTTGAAAAGTCGGTAAGTTATTTAACTTACCAACACTTATCGATACAAAATGTCTGAAATTGACTTTTTAGAACAATTTTAGGGGAAAAAAGGACAGATATAAATCAATATGGACGCCAATTAGCACTTTAATTGTCAATTTTAACTATTTTCCTCTAGAAATTGTGGTTAAACTTGGTTCAAATTCATTGTCGATAGCTTAAACACAATAAGAAAATCGCAACGTCGCAAGTTCTACATTGCGGAAGACCTAAACATTCCATTTCTCTCTTGTTTAATCCCTTCATTAGGGAAAATTTCTCCGGATTTATTTACACAATTTTGTCATCACGGTGAAATTGGGTGGCGAGGAAAAATCAAACTAACACGTGTCTTAGAAAAAGACACATGAGAAACTCAAAGACCATAAACACACAAAAGTGTGGAATGGAGAGCACGTAAACATTCAATTTGATGAGATGATGCTACATACGAGAATTTACATCCGGATTTTATGGAGTAAAGAAACACACAATAATTTTTCCGCTGCATTTCTTTAAACCTTTTGAACTATTAGTAGGTATTTTACATGTCTACTGTTTACAGCCTATGACTTTTCGTCCAGTGTCGAGTGAGAAAGAGAGCTCTTTCAGGCTGTCTTGTTTATTTGTCAAATCGTTTATGCATTGCTAAATCTGTGGCAAGCTAATGTGTCTTGTTGTTCCAAGACAGCAGAATATAATCAATTTAGGAGAGTTTCAGTCAAGAAATTAAGTTTGCTGTTCGAAATTTCCGAACATACAATAGTCTTTCCATGGTTTGTTCAAATTAAACCAAAATTACATCAAATACATTTGTTCGGTCTTATTTGGAACCGAATGATTTAATTGAATAAACTTTTAGACGATTTTCTTGATACTTTTGTAACTAATAACCATAAGATTGATCCAAATTTATTAATTTTGGAGAAAAAATAGATGATCTCGACAGTCTAAGGACTAGTAAGTCCACCTTAGTGTTATTTTTCCAAGAGTTTATCAACTTTTCAACATTGTAATTTCATGAAATATGACAAATTATGAGGTATTTTAAGCGATCCTTTTCAATTTACTTTTCTGCACGACTTTCTTTATTATTTTCACATGTATATTCTCTATTTAAAATAATAAACAGTGTCTTTTAAAACTCACTGATGTCATTCTGCTGTGAATCCGCTTGGTACATTGCTGTGTAAAAATTTCCACCATTATTTTCATAATAAGGATCCACCAAAGAACCTCCGTTTCCACAAAGTCTTTGGCAAATATCCGCTGAAGTTTCGAAATTGCTCATTTTTATCCACAACACTTATTCGCTGAAATTCTTCAATTCAGAAACAGTCACAAAATTCATCATTTATTTGCACCACTTTGCGTCCCCGGGATTTTTCAATGTTAATCCTCCGACCGTAATTGACTGACTGAAAAGTTTTCACCCACAAGAGCTGTCTTGCGTGGCTGCGGGTGTGTGGGCTGGACCAACATGTGCCTCTTCGAGGGATCTTTCTCAAGTGCCTTCAGTCCAGACCTCTCTCTTGCTCCTCTTGCAGCTCGCCGAAGGGGATTTCCTTGTGCTGTACATGTATTACAGGGGAAAATTGGCGGACATTTTCCTCCATGACTGACTTTTCTTACTCACATTTGCAATGCCGAATTTTCTCAGCTCCTCCTCTTTGTATTATTAGCTCAACTACATATTCTGTGGATTCGAAATACGCATGCGAAGTAAAAATGGGCGGAGTAAAACCACTTTGCTCGGTTTTTTCGACACTATGATTTTTCTAGAAGGTGTGTAAATGCAATTTTTCCCAAAAATTTGTCGCAAACAAATGTATACACACAAATCATCGAGAAGAGGTACAAAAAAACTCGAAATGTCGCAAAGGGAGGAGAAATTAAACCACTTGAGGCAAATGTTGAAAGTTCCCTACTGATTTTCAGTCTGCATGGATATGTTTTTAATGTAAATTCAGAGCCTTTTTCTGACTTTTCAGACCATTTTTCCCTTCGCTCAATGATCACAAGTTGTAATGTTTCATCTGCAGGATCATGTTGCCCCAGCAGGAGACTGGTGGTCAGTCAAGTGGGTGTGAGGAGAATGGCACTGTAATTTGACTCGATTTGCTACCAAAAATGTGCCATTTTGCCTCGAGATATCGAGAAATTTCTATTAATCGGCGCCAAAAAGTGCACCTCAACGCCTCTGGCGGAAACATTTGAATACACATTGGAATTGTTTGGAATTTTGACAACCGCTTTGCGTTTGTGTGTTTTGTGGGGATAAAAATGTTACAATTTAGCTGAAAATACACTAATTTCGTTTATAATTGTTGCTGTATAGTACAGAAAATATTCGTAGTTGCCTTTAGAAGAGATATGAATTGCATTTAATCAACTTGTTGTTAGAAAATCTCAATAATCTAGTAACTTTTGATGAATATAACCTGAAAAAAAATGGAACAACAGGCTGTTTTTGAGGAAAATTTGCCAAAATTGATAAAATCACTGACTGGATTTAATGTAGGTCGTTGAGGAATAGGGGAAATTTGCATAGGCGAACTAATTTGTGGATTTATTCTAGGAGAACGATAAGAATTATCGGCTCTGCAGGGATTTTGCTCGCTCCCGGATTCGGGGAGTGAATTCGAACTTTGTCAGCACAAATGAGGTGAAAAGGAAGATCCTGAGCATCGCTGAGAGACTGGATGTGGAGAATCTAGGACAATGTGCTGACATGGTGAAGGAGACTTCCAAGATTTTGATCGAAAATGATGGTCAGGAGCACAATGATTCTCACGAAAACTGGAAGATTTTGGATCTCATTCTGACTCTGTCCAAGAATCCCATCGAAGGAGCCAAGAAAATGAGAAGCGCGAGCAAAGTGGAACTCGCGGTGGAGGAAAAACCCGTGGAATTGGTGAATCCAGAGAAATCACTGGCAGAAAAGGCGACTGAAGTGAGGAATGCTGACGATACGGAGGATGAATTGAGCGAATGGAGTGAATCAGAAGAGGAAGTGGAAAATCCTGCTGAAGAAACAGATGGAAAGGATCTCAAGATGTTCCTCCGATATCTGCCGGGCGATGAACCGGCTCAGCATAGAGAATCTGCAGAGACTTCAGACTCTGAGACTGAGGAATCATCGATGTCAGCAAGTCTCTCAGATCGCGTCCCTTTCTCGCTGCTTCACTGTCCAATTCGCGAAGTGATCTGGATGTTTTTCCATCCGGACAACTGCAATTTCTACTGCATCGCGAATGACACGGTGAAATTGAGAGAAGACGCGGATCTCTCGAATGTCATCGTGTTCAGGAAATTCATGGCTGACTTCACTGAGCCCATGACGATTGTTCTGCGCCTGAGAACCTTCTGTCGGCGCGTTCTGAATGCCGAAGATGCTCCGCCTCAAGTCTATTTCATTTATGCGGAGGCACTGAAAGATCTGCTGCACCCAATGGAAGAGTATCTCTTGGAAGCGGAGAAGAAAATCACCCCGGAAACCATGCATGAGCCTGAAACTCTCCTCAACTTCTGTTATGGCCTCGAGCCACACTTGCAAATAATCAAATCCGTCGCGAAGATCCACGCGAGCATCGCGCTGGAGTGGAAATATTATCCACGTTATATCTGCAGTGCCTTCATGCAGGTAAGATTCGTGGTGGAATCGCGTGTCTTTCTCACGCTGACAGTGTTTGTCTCTCTTCCCAGGCCAAGATCTTCCACATCGTCCAGAATGGTCTCAATAGAGTGCAGAAGAATGTGGCTGCATCCCTTTTCACCTGCGTCATTCAGTTCTATCTGCAGACAATCAACTCTTGGTGGTCATTTGGGAAGATCTTTGATGAGCAGAAGCAGTTCATCGTCAAGGACATCAGTGCTGAGGGCGGAGTTGTGTTCAGGTCATTTCAGCTGAATCAGCAGAGCAAGAACACTCAGCAGGAGCGGGAAATTAACGAACTTCTGTCCACATGTCCAATTCTGCAGCTCCTGAAGACGCAATGTGAGAAAATCGAGGAGAGACTTGATGCCATTCATACTCTGTCGCGTGCTGGGAATTTCAAAATGAGAACCACAAACTCGCTTTGTCAGGACTTCTTGAAGAAGTTTCTGGAGGCAATTGAGGATTATCTCTCGCCTGAGAGTGTCAAGACTGCCCAATCATCGCCCGTGAGTGGAGAATATGAAGACTTCCGGAAGAAAACATTGGAGAAAGGCGGAAAACTATTGCTGGAGATCTTTGAGAAATCTACTTGTAAATTCAACAGCAATCAAGCAACTGTGAATCTTGTGCTGAGGAATTTGATGGAGAGAAGTCAGGGAATATTGCCACTGGAGAGAATGATTATGGAAGCCCTCAATGACACGCTGAATGTTGAGATTCAGGCGTCGGACAAAGTGATGGTGGATATTTACACCAAAGAGCTGAATTTACTCCATCACTTTCGTATCATCCGGAATGTTTTCCTCCTCGAGGACAGCTCGACGATGTTCACATTTTATACGGATCTCTTTGAGAATATCGAGACACGTCCGGGGAATATTCATCCGCTCTCTCTCACATTCAACCTTCGGAATGTCCTCTCGACTAAATATCCAGAGGATCATGGCAATTTCTGCATCGATGTGGCGTCTCTGCGCGATTGCAAGAGTGGCACGGTGTTGGAGGTGATTCGGCAGATTTCCCTGATCTACAAGATGACATCCGACATGTCCAGAGTGTTTGATGAGACTTCCATGCGGAGCTACAATCGTCTCTTTGTCTTCTTGCTGAGCATCAAGTGGAGTGTGTGGACGCTGGAGAGTCTGAAGTTCACTAAGAGCTTCTCCATGGCCTCGCCGTATGCTGTGCTGACGAAGAAGCTGCGCAACAATCGTCGTCTGGCCATCATTCGCTCCTGGATTCTCTATGCGCTCAACAACATTCACTATCATCTCATGAGTGAAGCCTTGGAGCACCACGGACATGCCATTGAGCAGCAAATTGCCACGGCACAGAGTCTGCAGCAGATCACAACTGCCCATCATGACTACTTGGAGACACTCTTGGAGCACTGCTTCCAGAAGCGCGACGGCGAGAAAATCCTCACGGGCGTCAATCAACTGATTTATCTCGTACAAGTCGTGCGCAGCGAGTGGCTGGCCATCGATAAGGAGGACTTCGAAAGCGATACTGAGGAGGATTCATTCGAGATTCAGCCGCAAATTGATCAGATTGAGAAGACTTACGTGGAGTGCCATCGATTTCTCAGCGAAACACTAAATCAGGAAGTGGCCATCAATGGGAAAACCTACCTTAGTGGTCTTGTGTCAGCGTTCGATCGTCGACTTCCTTATTGAGTTTACTTACGAGCATTATTAACCATTATTCGTTAACATCGTTAACATCATTAACGCGATACATTCTATTTTTTATTGTATTAATCCTCTAACATGTTTTGCAACTTTTCTATGATCCCAATGAGATAAAATAAATGTTTGTAGTTTTGGTTATAAAATAAATTCTAGATTTTTTTTATTCCTGAATATCTGGATTAATTTACAGGTTGTGAAATAAGTTATACTGTGTCACAGGTTGAAGGCTAGCAATAACGCAAAGATTCTGAGTTTGTCTCTAATGTTATTACTTCTCATTTAAATGATCTAATGCAGCTGTCTGGTGACTTCAGTGGTCCCCTAACGCTTCCCTGCGACTCACTTTACTTAAAGAGACATTAATTGAAGTATCTTGGATACATTTTGCACGGCCTAAATTGCTAGTCCAAATACCGACACAATGCAATACATCGTCTTGTTTTCCCAGCGAACTGTGCAGGAGCCGTCAGTCTCATTGTTCCAGAAGCACGAACTGGCCGTATGAAGTCCGGCGCCGTTCTTCTGCATTATCATACAAGTAACTGCAACAAAAAAGAGAGGAATATTTTATATACGACGAAAGCCTCGAAGACTATCAAAAGTCAAAATCGCCATTTTTCAGTGGAGCGATTTGAAGTTTGAGATTTGATATCGCTTTGAAATTTATCTTCCAGTAAATTGATAATATTGCTCTACTCTATTTTTTTCTGCATATTTCCCAGATTATTCCACTATTATTTATTGAAATATTCACAGAAATACGAAGAATTGATAAAGGAACTGAAAATATTTGGTATAATAAGTCTATTTTTGATAGTTTTTCTATTAACTTTGCCATATTTCAGTCAAAAATTCAATGAATATCAATGAAATTAACCCAAATATTTCAAAAAAATATTTTTACAGAGCAATTTTAGCACTTTAATGATTGATTGAAAGGTGTTTTGAGATAAAATTCACGCTGAATTTTCAATTTTCTCTATAAATACAATACAATCTATCTGAATTCACTGAGATTTAATATTTCACGTAGTAAATTATTTTTAAGTAGGTTTAAAGAAGTGCAAAACAACTAAGTAGGAAACAAATATTACGCCTTTAATTCTATCAAAAGTCGACTTTTCATAGTCTTCGGGGTCTTTGGGGCACCCATCGATATGTAAATCAGATTTATCACTGTTCAATGTGATTAACAGCTATTAATGGGTGGAAAATGATCGGTTCCGGATGGGGATTTTCTATCATTCTCTTTGGCCAAATATGCCGGAAATGTGAGAAATCGCATCTCTGCACTTTCTCTTCCACATAATTTAATATTATGACTATTGTTTCTCAGGCAATAAATCACACACTAGTCACTGAGAATTGCGAGTAGTGAATGAGTGGATTTGGGGCGCTTTTGGAGCGCTTCCCTTGATGGCCTACCGATATATTTATAAGGCTTCTGCAACTTGGTCAGGACACCCAAGCACGTCTCCACCACAGATCCCGTCCAGTTGTTCACTTTGTCGTGCTGATAGGCATTTCCGCCGATCGTACTCTCGATCGCCTCCTTGATGATCTTACTCACGTCATCCACGACGAATTGATTCTGTGAATTTTAATTGCAATTCTGTTACATTTTCCGCATTTTGATGATGATGTCAGAGCTTTATTGACTTATACACGACAGAACAAAAAAAATGTCTCTGCGTGTTTATTTGGCATTTTACTGCAACTTTACCTCATCTCTGGAGTCGTCCATATCGCAGAAAGCTTAACACAGGATCTATTTAACTGTTTGTGCAAGAATTTGGTGATAATCTATGGTAAATTGGTAGGAAAATTGATTTTCAGCACCACTAACACGAAGTCCAACTGCTCTTGACATTCCCCCTTGTGCATTGTAAAGTGAGCAGCAAGCCAAGGATTTTGGTGTTGCCCGATGAAAGGGGCGATCATTACAGCTGAGCGAAGCCCGCTGGTCTTCTACGCCGACCTGAGACAATTTAAGGACGGAAAGGCAGTGAAGAGAAAGGCTGAGTAACGATGAGAAATAAATATGTTTCCTTTATTCCTGATAAATCGTCTGCAATAGAGTGAAATAGGAAATGGCTGAGCTCAAGGCTGTGGCGTAACTTTCGATGGAGATAATGTAGAATTTCGCTGCTGTAATTCCCAATTCACGCTGGGATCTCTGGATGACCAGAACGATGTGTCTCTGGATCATCGGCTGAAGGTGCTGAATAAAGTCTAAACAAAAGTACTTAGTGAGTGTTTTGTGGCTGATTGCCACAGAATGAACACACTTCAAAGTCAGATGGACAAATTCAATTGCACACGGAAAACATTGTGAGAGATTTCGAAATTATGGGAGAAGGATTGGAGTTGGAAATAATAAGGAATCGGTAAATAATGAAGTGAACTTGAAACTTGAATCCTTTGAATTTTTATTATTCATGTAGTCAAAGGTGTGACTGAAGTTTTTGTCTAACTCATTCTTAGAAAATTACTATGTATTCATCCAAATTGCTTCATTAAATTTCATTCATAAGGACAAGAGAGAATCTCGGAAAATGATTAGTTTGTGAGCGCTTCTGTGGAAGATAGATTGTAGAGAAATCATGGATAAATTCTGTGCGACGAACAAGAAGCTCCTGAATTGGTCAGGATATTGGTTCGAAGGAAACACAGTGAAAATGAGCCAAAGAATTAAGTGTTTCTTGTGTCTTCTCAGCACCACAATTTTTGTGTGTTTTCCCGAGTTTTACTACATTTATTTGCACAAAAGTGATATATTAGAGATTAGCCGTGTGCTTTCTGAGTCTCTAACGAATTACTTATGCATTTGCAAAATGATTGTTATGTACAAGAAAAGGGATGAAATACGCGAGTTGATCAACGACATGAGAGATTCCTGGAATTACAGTAATATTGACGATCTAAATCTCAAGAAGATAAATATGAAAATGTCGTGATTTATTATTTCAGCTGAAAATGATAACACTGAAATGCAGAGAATCAAGATTTCTTCTGTGCGACGAGCAGAATTGGTGTCGAAAGTGTTTGGATACTCTTATTTGGGTTTCGCCACGAATTTCATGTTAAATCCACTCATCACTAAACTCATTTATTTCTACGCCACATCGCAAGAGATCAAGCTCGAGAACTTCTCCTTTCCCATCAGCATAGCGTATCCAATTGAAATGAAAAGTGACTTCTCTCGATTTTTTGCCATTTCTGGCCTCACTATTGTTGCCGTGTGGATAAATTTGATTATTCTCATGGGTTTCGATACACTGACAATTTCCTTGATGAATTATTGTGGAGACTTCTTCAAGATCATGACGGTTCGTTTGAGAAATTTCCACTCAATGGAAGATGAACCAGAAAACATCTCCAAAGATCTAAAAGAACTGGTGGCCAAGCATAATCAATATATAGATTTCACTGATCGCCTCGAAAGCATTTTGAATTTTCTCATGCTGGCCCAGTATTTAGCCAGTACCTTCATGATCTGCATTGTGGGATTTCAGCTATCAATTGTATGTACATCATATCCTCTTTACAATGATTTCTCTGACTTTATATCTGTATTAATTTAGTTTCTGGAGACGCCTTACGATTTCTTTATTATGATGAATTATTGCGTCTGCTTGTACACGCAACTTTTCCTCTTCTCGTGGTTCGGCTCGTATCTCACCACTGCTTCGAGCGACGTGTCCTTCGCGGCTTACGATTCCGAATGGTACAACATGCCGATGATCCAGAGACACATCGTTCTGGTCATCCAGAGATCCCAGCGTCAATCAGGAGTCACAGCAGCGAAATTCTACTTCATATCAATTGAAAGTTACGCAAAAGCATTAAGCTCTTCTATTTCTTATTTCACTTTATTGCAAACGTTTTATCAGAAGTAATGAATAAACAGAATGAATAAATTTCTTATCGCACGAATTGCAATGTAACCGATGTAAAGCTTCAAAAATTTCAATTTCGGCTCGAAAATATCGCTGTATTGCAGTGCCCTGCCCTCTTGCGGCATTTGAGTGATATAAGAGAGAAGAAAAAGGTAAATAAGGATTCTAATTTGTGTATTTTTGCTCTTTTCGCTAAATGTCGCTGGTAAAGTGGGCCAGATTCACCCGGAGATGCTACTCCACTAGCCCTAAGTCGCACTTCCTGTTGGAAAATCTCAAGAGCAGAGCACTAATTCGCGTCTCCGGAGCTGAGAGTGGCGCCTTCCTGCAAGGCCTTATCACAAACGACGTGCGGCACTTGGAGAATGGGGCGCCCGGAATGTTCGCCATGGTGCTTAACAAGGCTGGGAGAGTTCTCTATGATACCCTCATCTATCACCCAACACCGGAGACATTCTTACTAGAGTGCGACACAGATATTTTGCAAGAGTTGCGAAAGCATTTGCTACTCTTTCGCGTCCGGAAGAAGATTTCCATTGATTCCCTGGAGTCAGAGATGAGTGTGTGGGCATCATTCAAAGCTCAAGGACATGACGGTGATGTTCCCGTGAGAGAGGCTCTGGAAAATGGGATAATTTGCCAGGATCCACGACTTAAAGACTTGGGATACAGAATTCTAGTCCCGAAATCCACGATTCCTGACACTTCAGGGCAATGTGATGTGGTGGAAGATGAGTACAGGAGTCATAGATATGGTCTGGGTGTTGGAGAGGGAATAATTGAGCATCCGCCGGCCAAATGCTTCCCACTGGAAGCCAACTGTGACTACTTGCACGGCCTCAGCGTGCACAAGGGATGCTATTTGGGCCAGGAATTCACAGCCAGGACTTACCACACGGGCGTTGTGCGGAAGAGATTGATGCCAGTGACCAACTCCAAACAAATTCCGGATAAGCTGGACACGAATGTGGAAAATGAGGAAGGAAAGAACCTCGGGAAGCTCAGAGGAGTGGCCAAAGACAATGCTTTAGCGCTCCTTCGCGTAGATTCTGCCCTGGCAGCTAAGAAAATCCTCATTGGCGGAACAGAAGTGTTCACGAAGAAACCTTCCTGGTGGCCTCAAGAGATGTCAAAGACTCAGTAGATGAAGAATTGTGTTAGAAATCCTAGTTTCTAGTGGATTAAATGATTTTGCCTGTGGATACAAGAGGTTTTTTTCCCTTTTGCAGCTGCTCATGGCGGAAGCGGAGAAATCGGAGGGTGATAGAAAACGTCCTGAAGAAAAGCCCAGAATCCCATTCACCTGCTCTGTGTGCTCCATGTCCGAAAAATGTGACTACGTGGGCAGAAATCCTCCGTTTGCCAAGAAGATTCAATTCAGCGAAGAATCCTTCGTCATGCTGGATCCTTTCTCACCACCCTCGATGGACTCACGAGGGAAGCACTCAGCAGAACGCTACCTAGTCCTGGGCGCCGAGTGTTCGCAATGTGGGAAAGTGGTTTGCCGCGGAGCAGAATGCAGTTTCTTCTACACTGCGACCTTTTGTATAACTTGTGTGCGCGAAAAGCTCAAGGAATTCCCGCTGGAAGTCCAAACAAAGATTCGCAAGCAGTTGCAATCTTGAGATTTTAGAGCATTTCTTAGCTTTGGAGAATTCCATATTTTGAAGAAATTGTACTATCTTCTCTTTTAATACAGACTGAAAAGAAAAATTAGCTTGAATGTAATTTTAATCATTACTTCTGGACCGTTTTTCACTATTCCACGCACAAAAACTGCTGTTTCTTGTCCGCACAACATCTTGTGAAATGCAACAAATCAATATTTATGTGTCTTCCAGATTTCCTAGAAACGTAAAAGCAATAATTAGGGGAAAATTTCCAAGAACAAAAGTTTTTTCTTCTCAAACGTAACCACTTTATCTTCATTGATAAATGATTGATGAACGGAAGATTCCCAGAAAATGTAGGTAACAAGAATATTTTCTGGGATTCACGAAATACTCCTGAATAATTTGGTGTATAAACATGTTTTAGGGTCACAAATAGAGTGGTTAAGCCATGACTTGCAGGTTTTGAAGGTTTTGAATCGTATTTCCGGATCTTTATCAAACTTTTAGTTGAGTTGAATAAATAAAATATGGAGTAAAATCGGTGAAATTTATTTATGGGCATAAATAGTATCGAAGTAATTTGAGAATATGAAGAATAAACCACGTGTCACAAAGTAATTAAAAGAAGTGATTGAAGGAAATTTCCAAAAAAACCATTTAAAAGTTTTTACTCAAGGTTTATTAGTGATTCGTTTAATTACTATTATTACAGCTTGTTTATAAAATGAACGGAAATCCTGTCGAGAATATAGTTATCACTCGTCTGCGCTTGTGTTTAAGCATTTCCCCGGGAATCCTTGCGAGAATGGAGGGCTTTTGTGCGACCAACAAGAAGCTCCTGAATTGGTCTGGATACTGGTTCGAAGGCGATGCCGTGAAATTGAGCCAGAAAATTGAGTGTCTCTTGTGTCTCCTTATCACAATTATCGTCCTGGTTTTCCCCGAATTCTACTACATGTTTCTGCACAAAAGCGACGCCATGGACTTGAGTCGTGTGATTTCAGAGTCCTTGACCAATTACTTGTGCATTTTCAAAATGATTTTCTTCTACAAGAATAAGGAGAAAATTCGCGTGTTGATCAACGACATGAAGAATGCTTGGAATCACAGTAAGATTGATAACTTTACCCACTGTGAATGGCTTATAACGATTGTGTGCTCAATATTTCAGTTGATATTAGTGATATTGAGGCGAAAGACATCAAGACTTCTTCTGTGCGACGAGCAGAATTGGTGTCGAAAGTGTTTGGATACTCTTATTTGGGTTTCGCCACGAATTTCATGTTAAATCCGCTCATCACTAAACTCATTTATTTCTACGCCACGTCGCAAGAGATCAAGCTCGAGAACTTCTCCTTTCCCATTAGAATTACATATCCTTTTCAAATGAAAACCGATTTCCTGCGATACACTGGAATTTTTAGTCTCACCGTCACTTGTGAATTAATCGCTCTGATTATTCTCATGGGTTTCGATACACTAACAATTGCCTTGATGAATTACTGTGGAGATTTCTTCAAGATCCTAGCAGTGCCGCTGAAAAGTCTCAAATTAGTGAAAGAAGAGCCACAAAAAGTGTTCAGGATTTTGAAAGAAGTCGTGATAAAGCACAATCAATATATGAACCTCACTAATCGCCTCGAAGACATATTGAACGTCTTGATGCTGATTCAGTACCTCCTCAGCACCTTTATGTTCTGCATTGTGGGATTCCAGCTCTCAATCGTACGCAACTGCAGTATTTCCAGCACTTCCTTTAATCTTCAGCGTCATTCTTTTCCAGATATTAGAAACTCCCTACGATTTTTCCATGCTCATGACTTATTGCGTCTGCTTGTACACGCAACTTTTCCTGTTCTCGTGGTTCGGCTCGTATCTCACCACTGCTTCGAGCGACGTGTCCTTCGCGGCCTACGATTCCGAATGGTACAACATGCCGATGATCCAGAGACACATCGTTCTGGTCATCCAGAGATCTCAGCGTGAATTGGGAATCACAGCAGCGAAATTCTACATTATCTCCATCGAAAGTTACGCCACAGCCTTGAGCTCGGCCATTTCCTATTTCACTCTATTGCAGACAATTTATCAGGAATAAAGGAAACATATTTATTTCTCATCGTTACTCAGCCTTTCTCTTCACCGCCTTTCCGTCCTTAAATTGTCTCAGGTCGGCACAGAAGAGAACTGTTTGCGCCCAACCTGCCAGAGGTCCGTAGATGTTTTTGAATTCATCGCCGATATCCTGGTAAATCTTGGTCGTGACGGATTTGCTCTTCTGCAGCTTCTTCAGGTAATAAGAGCAGGCGATTTGGTACACATGTGTGTCAACGGGAATGGCTTGGAGATGACTGAGAGACATTAGGCAGATGCAATCGGCCACTTTTGGTCCAATTCCCGTCAGAGTCATGAGCTCAGATCGCGCGTCCATGTATTCCTTCTTCTCCAGTTCGGCAAACCACTCAAGGCCTCCCTTTTCCACTATTTGACCAGCCGATTTCTGGAAATACTTCGCTCGATAGCCAAATCCATTCTGTCTCAAGTCAGTCTCTACATTCTTCTCTGCCAGGGATTCAATGTTCGGGAATGCATGATAAGCAGTCTCCTCATATTCGCAGATTCTCTGGCCGTACTTTGTGCACAATTTCTCCACCATTGACGAGATTCGGGAAATGTGATTGTTCTGGCTGCATATGAAGGAGAACAAATTCTCCACGGGATCCTGATTCAGCACTCGAATCCCGTGAAACTGACCGGCGGTGGACTTGAAGTGATCATGAGCTTCGCACCACTTGCTGTAATACTCTTCCAAATTTATGTCAAGACGAAAGTACATGATGAGTAGATCTTCGTAGTATTTTCCCGGATACAGCAAATCACCGTCTCCTGGGACCCTTTGAGGCTCTGCCACTTTGATTCTCTGTCTGTTTGTGTATGGCAGTTCCCCAAGCACTTTGTACTGAAGATGAGAGTCTGACTGTCTCAAGAGCCACAGTATATTTGCCATAACTCCAAGATATTCGTTGTTTTCCGGTATATCGTCGTTTTTCACAATTTTCCATCTAGAAACCAAATTGGTAAATATATGAAATTTTAGGTTAGCTTTTGGGGTTTGATTTTCTCTCACCGGAAACTCTGTCCTCCCGTGAGTGTCGCCTTCAGCTGCAACTGCAGTCGCGTGCATGAAATCTGCCTCCACATCTTAGCACACATATTTTTGCTGGTTTTGCAGAAATTCCGAATGAAAATCTTAATTTCCTTGGCACTTCACAAACATTCCCGCTCTCCGCAAAAACCATAAACAATGTGATTTGCCAATTCCAGTCGCCCGAAGCGCTGCTGACACAGCAGAGTTGACGCACCAAAAGTGTTCAGAGTGCGAGGGCGTCGCTGTCGCAAAGTGGATGTCAGTCAGTGGAGGCCATTTTTGTACATATATTTTTTTCAAGCGTGGCTAGCGGCACTAAAAGGTAATTTTTCCCTCAAATACCTCTTTCTTTCACCCTAAAATACTCCCCAAACACTCCACACACATTGCTCCACGGATATTGCCCAAAAGATTACACCACGAGTGGTTTTGTGTGGCGAAATGTGGCAATTTGTCTGGCCCACATCTCACATCATTTTTTTTCTTCCCCGAGTTATGACAAAAATCTCGGAAGTCGCTTGATGAAAATATTTTTCCGAGTTGAGAGTGACGGAGTTCCCTTGCTGCGTCCAAAGTTCATCCATTTGTTTCCCGTAGGTGGAGGTTTTAAAACTAAAGAGCCTTTCTTATACGCAGAAAGATGAGTAGCTCCGAGGAGGTGTCATGGATTTCATGGTTCTGTGGTCTTCGAGGCAATGAATTCTTCTGTGAGGTAGTGAAATTGAATTAGTGTAGCTCTCTGGAATATTCCGGGACACGTGTGCTGATGCTCTGTCGATTCCCTTTTTGCAGGTGGATGAGGATTACATCCAAGACAAGTTCAACTTGACTGGGCTCAATGAGCAGGTACCGAATTACAGGCAAGCGCTGGATATGATTCTGGATCTCGAACCAGGTAAGGAATGGCAGAAGGGGTGGAGTGAGGATGAGTGTTGTAATGTAAATGCTGTTCTCTCCCGCACAGAGGATGAACTCGACGATAATCCCAACCAGTCGGATCTGATTGAACAGGCGGCTGAGATGCTGTACGGATTGATTCATGCCAGATACATCCTCACAAACCGCGGAATTGCTCAAATGATAGAGAAATATCAAACTGGTGATTTTGGCGTTTGCCCCCGAGTGTATTGTGAAAGTCAGCCGATGTTGCCATTAGGTGAGTTCTTTTATCAATCTTTTTTCACCGGCTCTAAAGTGCAAGGAAGTCAGGAAAACAGAGAATCACTGGCCATATGCATAAGTTTCTCACTAGCGAGAGTGCAGCTGTTCTGTTTAGTCTAATCAATATTGAGCGTTGTTATTGGATAAAAACAATCCAGTGTAGAATGGAAAGAATTATGACTGTTGAAAGGCACATTCGAGATCGTAGGAAGTGGAAATATTGTGGGTTTTATGGAGGTCTTAACTAATAGACGTGCAATATTTTATTATTATTATTCTGCATGTGCCAGTCAAAGTATAGAAATGTGGAGGCGATGCTTTTTTTCTATTATTAAATTGCCTCTAAGTCGCGCCTTTTGAGACACCAAATAACACTGAAGGCTCTGAGAAAAAGACTCTGTGATTCGAGACATTCGCAATTGACTGTTTCTGTGTTGTCCTTTTTGCAGGTTTATCCGATGTTCCCGGTGAGGCAATGGTGAAATCTTATTGTCCAAAGTGCGTAGATGTCTACACACCAAAATCATCAAGGCACCACCATACGGATGGGGCTTACTTTGGCACTGGATTCCCGCACATGCTGTTCATGGTGCATCCGGAGTATCGTCCCAAACGTCCGACAAATCAATTTGTGCCACGGTATGAATCACAATTTCACGTTCTTTACCAATTTGCGCAATGTGTTGATATATTTCCTTGATCTCTGTTGAGTTGTATCTTCTCTCTTTGCAGTTTATATGGCTTCAAGATTCATTCCCTAGCTTATCAAATTCAGCTGCAACATGCAGCCAACTTTAAGGCTCCACAACGAGCGGTAAATTATAAAAATGGAAATCGCAGCTACATACAAAATGTATAATTAAATTAAAAGTTATGAATAATTTTTGAAAGAACAAAAAATGAATGAAATCTTGCGTAAAGTAACAAATGAAACTAAAAAAAAAAGAAATGAAATTGAGATGCAAAATTGATTCACAAAATGAACTTCATCGCATTATTCATAATCTATAAGCTATTGACTAAAAAAAAAAAGAAACAAAAATTATATAGTCTCTCTTTTACATGTGGACACAAGGATGTACTAATTGTTTGTTTTTCTCTCCTTTTCTTTCTCTCCCACTTTTAGTGAATGGACATCAAATAGCGTGCTTTCTAATTTCGTTTTAACTCTTAATTTCATTTATGGTTTGAAGAAGAAGAAGAACACTTACAACACGGAAATGAAGAAAAAAATCTTGTCATACTTATCAGCAGTGTGTTGCAATGAAGATGAATTGATAAGGAGTAGAAGTAAGATGAATATGAGCTGCATTCAGAGTATGTAGTAGAAGACAAAAAAAAGGAGAAATAAATGAGAAAAAAGAACCTAAAGGCTTCTCCCTCGCAAGAGAACAGGCGGAACAAAATGATGATACCATCGGAAGAGTGGAGGACTTATAAAGAATATATATATATATATATAAATTTATTTAGTTAATATTAAAAGTACGTTTCAGTTTTTATATTGAAAGAATAATGTTTCTTTTGTGAAGATTCCTCTAATTAATTAATTTCTTTTGTATGAATTCCTTGCAATCGATTTGTACAACAACAACTGAATAATGTAAAGAATCATTGCGAGTTTCTTTTTTTTTTAATTCCTCACGGGAGATTAAAATGATAAAAAAGAAGAAGATGCAGTGCAAGTTTTGTAGTTATCGATACAATAAACTGAATCCTAAATTTGATGGTCAGAAAAAAAATGAAAGTTTAGAGATAAATTTCAGATAATTTTTATGAATTTAATATTACAAGTAAGAAAATCAGGTTCAGTAGAAAAAAAAGAGAGAAATCATTAGATGAAATCAATGTAAAAAAAAATAAATCATTAAAGCCCAAAATGCCGGGAGTTTTAACTTTAACAATTGGCACCATAACAAGAGGTTGAGGAATAATTGTGTGTATAAACTTTAGACCCTTTAGACGTTCTTGGGCGGCAAAACATTGTGGCCCATTCCTTTGGCTTCGGAGACATTCTTGAAGCCGTTCTTGCGCAGCAACTCGTCCAATTCCCGCTTGATTTGATTGACGATTGGCGGGCCGTGGAAGGCGAACGAGGTGTAGAGCTGAATGGCTGAAGCTCCAGCGAGGATTTTCTCGTAAGCCTCCTCGCCGCTGGACACTCCGCCGACCCCGATGATGGGGATCTTCCCGCCGGTCTTCTTGTACATGTGGAAAATGGCTTTGGTGGAGAGATCGACGAGGGGAGCTCCGCTGAGGCCGCCTTGCTCCTCGCGAAACTCACTCCGGAGCGTTGGAGGACGAGAAGTGGTCGTGTTGCTCACGATCAGTCCATCAATGCGACACTTTTCCAGCATGATCGTGGCACTGATCTCGTCCATCTCTTCCGCCAGTAAGTCCGGAGCTATTTTCAGCAGCAGCGGCACATCTCGCGGAAGGGCTCTCTTGGCTGCCACGGCGCTGGACAGCAGACCCTCCAAGTTCTCCCTGCTCTGCAGACTCCGCAAGCCGGGCGTGTTGGGACTGCTGATGTTTATCACCAAATAGTCCGCCACGGGACCAAAAAGCCTAATTCCAGCCACGTAGTCCTCATCTGCCTGTGCGGATGTCTTGTTCTTCCCCAGATTCACTCCGATCACACCCTGGAATGATCCGCTGTCGCGCAACTTCCTGATCCGCTCGTACACTTTCTCGTGGCCGTCGCTGTTGAAGCCGAATCTGTTGATGATGGCTCGATCCTCGATCAAGCGAAAGCACCTCGGCTTCTCATTCCCCGCCTGTGGTTCCGGAGTCACAGAGCCAATCTCCACGAAGCCAAAGCCGATCTTGTGCAATCCAGACACCGCCTCGCCTTGCTTATCAAAGCCAGCGGCGATTCCCACCGGATTTGACACTCTCACGTTGAACAAAGTCGTCTGGAGTCGTTCGGAATCAACAAATTTCTCCTGTCCCATTATTCCATACTTGCAGGCAAAAACCGCCATCCTGTGGCTCATCTCAGCAGGCATCCTCCATATGGCCGGCATCAGGAGGTTCCTGTAGAAGGTCTCATTCCCCGATTGTGCGAAATAGAGAGCTCCAATCCCAAAGGCTCCACCGCAAAGGGCAGTCTTCAACTGGAAAACAATATTTTCCGCTATTTTTAGAGAAAATTGACAACAACAGTGCAGGAAAAGGTAGGCGTATTTACCATCTTTGCAGTAGATAGAGTAGATATCACAGAAAAAGTGGTTGTATCAAAAGAAACAGTGAAAATTAAATGCAGAGACAATTCTGGAACTTCCTGGAATGGCACAGTTTTAGGTTATGCTCATGAAAATATATTTTTTTGCAGAAATCTCAAGATCGTCCGGCTGTGCCGGCTTTGTTGGTGTGCGAGCAGAGCCAAAACAGAGTTTCCATGTGTGTGTGCAAAAATGCCTTCATAACGGCAAAATTCGGATTGCGCGTCACTTTTGATGGTAACTTCAGTTTGGTGTGTCTAGTTGCGTGTTGCTTTTCGCAGAAGTTGTTCCCTTTTTTGGCCAAATGAGTTTTATGCGGGAAGTGGTGGAGCTCGCCACCGTGAATAGGAATGCAGACATACGAAAGAATGTGCAGAAGCTCACGGATGAGATAAAGAAGTTCCAGGACAACGTGAGGAGCTTCGTCAACAACAAGTATGTTGACTTTCTTCCGGAGCTGAATGAGTATGACAAGTACCACGGAAGCTGCGAGAGTCTCTTCGCCAGTGAGACGGACGATTTGCTTAGGATGCTCGAGGAGGAGATAAAGATGGATGTGGCGAGTGAGGAGTTGCGCCAGTGCCATGAGAATTTCCAGGAAATCGCTCAGGGATTGCGAGTAACACACAAGATCCTCAAGATTGATCAACTGTTCAGTGATATTGAGCTGGCCAAGTCCACGCAGGAGCACCTCACTGTGATGAACCTGCTTTGCGAGCTCAGGAGCCTCATTCAGGATCCCACGGACAATATCCTGAAGCATCTCAACTGCTATGAGAACATAAAAATACAATATTGCCAAGAGAACGAGTCGATGCTGCACAATTTGAAGCTGAAATTCGAATCTTTGGTGCAAATGACTGAGAAGACGTTCCAGAACATGAAGTGCGTGACGGTGAAGATCTCGAAGAATGAGAATGAATTGCATCAGATTGTCACGGCGCTGGTCAGCACCAAATACAACTCGCGGAAGATGTGTGAATTTCTCATGGAGAACGTCTTCAGGCCGATCATAACTAAACCTGTGTCGCTGGATGGAGATAAGGAGACGGATCCGCAGTTTGTGACTCTGCAGCTGTCGTACAGCTTGAAGGAGAAGGATGATCTACGGCCCAACTATAGGACAGTTTTCCAGCACATAAAGAGTGCCTTTTCATGCCTGGGACACATGAATATCTCCATTTCGGAGAGCGAGTGTGTCTTCAGGATTCTCAGGGAGTACATGAAGGAGACTTTTGTGAAGCTAATCATGAGTGAGTGCCTTGATTACTCCATTCCGGACAACATGATGGAGATGAATGAGAGCACATTAGTCGACGACATCACGGAGTTTAATGAATTTCTGGTTGAGATGCTGTTTCTCAGCGAAGAGGACAGAGAATTGCTGGAATATGCTGAGAAGATTGAGCTTCTCTTCCGCAATCGCTTCTTCAGGAACATCCTGGACAATGCAGTGGATATAATGCGAAAGGATTTGCATGATATGATTCCTGTGGCGGAGAAATTGGGCGCTGCAGATGCCGGAGTGTGTGGTCCTGCGATCTTTCCCAGCTGTATGGTGTCCAAGAGCACAATGGAGCTCATTTCGCTGATGGAGCGCGTACTGAAGGAGATTGAGGGCAGTGAGACGAAGGTGGCGCAGGGACTTCTCTCCACCATTTCCATCATCCTCGACAGATATTTGACAGAAATCCCCACATATCACGCCAAACTCCTACTCAATATTCCCCAGCAAACGGCTCTGTTTCACAACAACTGCATGTACTTGGCTTTCTGGATCACAAAGAATCAGAGCAAGGGCATCGAAACTGTCTCTGTGATGGTGAAATCCCTGCAACATCTCGGATCTGAGCAGTTTCTCAATCAGATCAAGAATCAGCGCTCCCAGTTAATGGACATTCTCAAGGGATTCGGTAAGGAATAGAAGGTTTTATTTGTGTTGTTATTAATTTCTTTTGCTTGTCTTCTTTCAGATTTAAGCGATGCAGTGTCTGAATTGGGCTTGGAGCCATTCAAAGTCGTCCGTCAGTGCCTTCGGCAGCTGGATTTGCTGAAAAATGTCTGGCAAACCATTCTTCCCGATGTGGTGTACAACAAAACCATGGGGAATCTGCTGAATGAATTCTGTAATGAACTGATCAGGAGAATTCTCCTAGTGGAGGATCTTCCATCGGCTGTGTCAAATGGATTGGTGGAGGTTTGCACGACAATCATCGAGAGAGCTCCCAGTATTTTTCAGGTACATTCAAAACGAATTTGTGTAGAATAGAAAGATATTAATAATGCTTTGCATCTTCTTTCCACAGGATCCGCTGGAAATCAATACAGCAGTGAAGAGTTGGGGAAAATTGCAGCAGTTGAAGATGATTTTGAGTGCTTCAATGGCAGAGATCACAGAGCAGTGGTCGTCGGGAAAGGGTCCCTTGACAATGAACTACAAGCCCGAGGAGATCAAGCACCTGATCCGAGCTCTCTTTCAGAACACCAATCGCCGGGCTATTGCTCTCAATTCCATTGTTTAGTGGAACGAGAGAAACTGGACGAAGTTCATATTGCCTTTCTTTTGAATACCGTTGAGAAATATATGAAATTCAGTGAAATTTAATTGCAAACCGAATTTATTCAATTTGATGTTTGCATTAAAAGTGGAATTAGTTGAATTCTGTAGAGACTGTGATTTTCTCCGTGGGTCACGCGAAGGATCTTCGAAGCCTCAAGCAGATAGTCTCGTGCCTCTTTTATGTGCTCCAGAAAGAGTTCAATTTTCCCCAGTTTCATGTAGAGAAGACCGAGCAGAGGATTGAAGTCCCCATTGTACTTTCTGTGGTAAGTCGGAGTGGAGGATAGTCCTAGAGAGTTGAGTGAAAGAGGATATTTTTAGACTGACTTACCTGAAGCCGGGAAGCAGCAGCTGGCCAAACGTGCGTGCCTCTTGCCATTTGCCCATTTCAATCGCACTCTCAAATGCCAAGTCAAGTGTCTTGGTATGCCACAAGTTTAGACTATGCAACACATTCTTCTGCCTTGCGAGGCAGATACTGCACACATCCAAATCTGCTATAGACAGACGTTAAGGATTTCACGGGCACAGAAAGTGTGAAGTATTCACAGACAGAGGAAGTGTGAAAATGCTCAAATGTAAAAGGATACAAGCAACATCTCTCATGCTGGCCAGCTGGAGTTTCGTGAAATCTCTGACTTCGTGAAATTCACTCCTGAACTCCTCAGTCACTTTCGTGTCGCATTCATCACACTTCAGTGGATCCTTGCCGTCCAGAACGATCACAGGATGCTCACAATTACGATTTGGACACGAAGCCACTTCCATTCTCTGCGACTCCTCGGGATTAATGCATCTCGAGCATGTGCAGAGGAAGTAGTAATTTGCCTTGAGTTCTGCTCGTCGATCGGCTGGAGTTTGCATGAGATCCACGTACGATATGAATATCTGCGACCAGTCCAGCGAAGGGATGTCAGCAATGGCCCGGATTGAGAGTGTTGTGCCCTCGAATGTGGCCACGGCATTTGGTGTGCAGCTGTGATCCACCACAGAGACTCCCAGATATATTCCCGTTCCGATTGAGTTCATTTCTCCATCCAGAATGTTAAAGCCATTGACCACGAGCTGCAAAGGCACGAGAAACAGAGTAATATTCTTCTGATAGAGTTCCTCCAGATCCACACATACTCTTCCGTAGATTCCCTGCAGTTCCGTGTGATTCGGCATGAGATTCTCTCCCAAGAGATCATGCAGCACCATAGATAAACTCTCCAGATGCTCCTGGCGCTTTGGATCCGTTCGGATTTCGTGGTAATCTAATAAAGATTGATGAGCAAAGTTCCCTCGAAAAAACAAATCTATTTTTAAACAACTCACGGGACATTAAGTCTCTGAACTTCCTGAAGCAGGTCTCAGTGTAGAATCCTTTCTCCAAATCTCCACCACGCTGTAACTTCAGAATAATCCTCGCCAAGACTCTCGCAGCGTCCGGAACGATTCTCGGGGCTATTTTCTTCAGGAAGGGACACTCGACTTTGTGCAGAGCCCAAGCCTCGGTTTGGCAATTCCTGTTGCAGTAGTACACATAGTTGCATCCTGAGCATCTGAACACTTTTTCGCTGCAAAAATCCAGGGAATTCAGTTGGGAATCGCGCACTGGTGGGCAGAAAACTCACCTGGCAAAGCAGTGATCGCATCTCTCTTTCCTGTATTTCGACTTCAACACGTGAACGAAGGGTTTCTCCGTCAGAATACAGCTTCCTTGCTTCAGGCTTTGCACCTTGTTCTTCATTCCTTCTGAGAATTGCGCAAGAATCTCACAGAATCTTACAAGAATCTCTGGTATGTTTCACTGCACTGACTTTCGCTTTTGACCGTAACACATTTCCGCGTGAAGCGAGAGAAAAATCAAAAACAGGGTTTAATTTTAAAACAGCCAGAAGCACTTCTTGACAGAAATATCAGCCAATTGGTCAAATTCTGAGAGGTGT
Organism: Phlebotomus argentipes; assembly: GCF_947086385.1. Classification (NCBI taxonomy): domain Eukaryota; kingdom Metazoa; phylum Arthropoda; class Insecta; order Diptera; family Psychodidae; genus Phlebotomus; species Phlebotomus argentipes. The sequence goes on from NW_026776174.1 coordinate 7,938,092, forward strand.
TTCTAAAAATATTCAAACGATTCGAACTGTTTTGCTTTTAGCAATTTTCGCGGCATCCAACACGCAATCATCTGTTCCTTCCAACTGGAACATGACGTCACATTCCAGATCTTCCAGAGCATTGGAAATGCCGGGAAGTATAAATCCTGTTTTCAATTAAGAATTTTATTTGGTAGCAGAAAAGGACATTTTCGATACGTATTGAAATAATAACTAATTTGTATTTTCAACTAATGACTAATTTCTAGTTCTACCACGGATTGAGCCACTTCATACGGGAATCCCTCTTGAGAGTTTCATTGTCAAGGCGCTTCTGATCCTTCACAAACTCATCTGTTGCCTGCAATCTATTCTCCTCAACTTTGATCTCCTTAGCCACAATGCACTCCCCATTTCTCTTCAGGTAGGTGTAATTGATGTCTTCTTCCGTGGGTTCACCGTGCGGGAAAGTTATGGGAGTGATCTTGATCAAGTGCTTCACTTTCCACAGCAATGAATTCATATCCGGCGTGTTCTTCACAACAGCGATTTCATTTTGCTGTAAAAGATAAGCTATATTACTCCAGGATCTGACTAAAATTGTACGAGAAATTGTAAATGTTCCTACACTTTGAGAAAGTCCCAAATCCCGGATGATTCTCTTCTCCCAGTAAGGAATTCCTTTGTATGGCCCTATCCTCCTTACCATGAAGAGCTTCGATGGCACAAAAGACGGATCTTGATGATCAGAATGTCTGCAAATTGATATAAGGGCAGAAAATGTGAGAAAACTCCACTTTTCCAGGCATAACCTCCAATCTTACCGGGGATAGTAGAAAACATTGTCGTACTTCACTCCATTCTTGTATACGAACTTCTTATTATGGTTCCCAAAGTTTCTGGCAGATATTCTACAAATATTCACAGTATTCAAGAGGACTTTATCCATTTTTCTGCCCAAGAAAAACACTGCGCGATCTCCGAGACTTCCAACTTTCCACGATTTCAGTGGAAATCTGACGTCTTCCTCGCGTGGACTGGAACCTAACGAAAGCAGCTGACGTTTAGCTCATGGCGGAAACTACGCTGGCATTGAATTCAGTTTTTGTTTAGTTGATAAAATGAAGTCCTTTTGGGTGATTTTGTTCTGCTTCTTAGCGACCTGTGTGAGGAATGTTGTCTTGTTAGAGCCTCTGACCACATTGGCAGTTGTTGGTGGTGGTTCAGCTATGCTCACAGCCTTAGGGATCAATTACAGCACCATCAAGCTCAACACCTACTGCCGGTGGTACGAATGCTGCACGCCGGATTACATTCCTGCCAATATCATCAGTGAGACAGTGAGGTTAATCTGCCGGCTATGGTGTGCTTATTGTGTGTTTTCTTGCAGAATTCAGGCAAGATCTCGAGAAGGCGGTGTTCGGACAGCACATTGCCATCAAGATCGTCACGAATGCTCTGCAGTATCACTTCGAAAATCTGTCCAAGTCATCAAAGCCACTCGTGATGAGTTTCCAGGGAACGCCTGGCATCGGCAAGACGTACATCACGAATGTGATGAAGGATGCAATCTTCAAATTGGGCAAGGACAGCAAATACGTGCACTTCTTCCGCGGCAGGAGCAGCTTTCCCAACCAGAAGAAGATAGATGAGTACAAGGAGCAGCTTATAGACACTGTCCAGGCCTCGCTGGCTCGCTGTCCCATGTCGCTGTTCATATTTGACGAAGTGGACCACATGCCCGTGGGCGTGATGGAAGGCATCACGCCTCTGCTCGATCACCCGTCTGGCGACCAGATCGACTCCAGCAAGGCGATCTTTATCTTCATCTCCAATGCCGGTGGCCTGGAAATTTCTCAGCAACTGGCGTCGCTCATGAACAGAGGTCACAGTCGGGAGGAAACGGAGCTGCATCTGTTCGAGAAGATCACCGAGATGAGTCTGTACAACTCCAATGGGGCGCTGATGAAGAGTGGCAGCATTGAGAAGGCCCTCATTGACCACTTCATCCCGTTCTTACCGCTCGAGCAGCGTCATGTGAAGAAGTGCATCGAGGCTGAGTTTGCCAGGGTGGGTCTGCCCAATCCCACAAGCGAACAGATAAACGATGTGCTCAAGGATGTCACGTACGAGAAGGAGCAGTCCTTCTTCGCGACGCACGGTTGCAAGAAGCTGGAGAAGAAAGTGGGTCTCGTGGCTCAAATGGCAACAATCTCTCATGATATCTTCTCTGATCTGTGATGAGCGTAATTTTTCCCTGTAAATATACCGCATTGTTTGGAATGTGTAGAAAAAGAAAAACTGTCTCAAGTCACTTTTGTAATTTATATATTTTATTAAAGTCCTGTACTTTAGTAAATTTTTCATCTTCGATTAAATTAATTTTACAAGCATTTTCACCCTTTCATTTCCTCTTCCTTCCAACACATTATTTACACAGAGACTTTCTCATCTACACATCTATAGTTTTGCAAATTATTTGCAAAAAAACAGAAATCCAAATTGGTCTTACACACTCGCCTAGGAATACCATTCGAAACCGACCACGCGTTCCATGTTGTGAAAACATGAAAAAGTATAAATTGAAGCTATTTTTAGGAGAGTTGCGTAATTAAGGTTCTCGCTCCAAAATTCTATCAAACGCCTAAACGTGAATGGACAATCTTATATTATAAATTAGGAGGGGAAAAATGACATTTCAGACGCTTTCAATAAATCTCTCAATATTTAACAACTTGATCCATACTATTATGTATATGACTTTATAAACATTTTCAAACTACAGCTTCCAGAATAATGGAGACGAGATAATCCATTCTTCACCTTGCATTCACTATAATATTCCATATTTCACATTGTCTTTCGCGCAAGGGGAAAATAACAACGAATTGCACATGTATTTTTCCAGCGTTAAACAATAAGAAAAAACAATAGGAAGAGCGAGGAGTTCTAAATTAAGGTGAAGGAAAAATAAATGGTAATTCTTAACGCAACATTAGACTTCTTTTAATTACTCAATACCTATAATTTTGCATAAAAGACCAGATAAAGTATGTCCATATAGATTAGATGAGGGGTAATATTATTTTTTTAGAGATATTCAGTGACTTTTCACCTAAATTGTTATCATATTTTTTTTTATTTGGAGTAGCATATTTTTTTTCTTCGTTTCTCCCATCTTTTCTCACTTGTCTCTCTATATACTAATCCTTTTTTATATATTCATTTGAATGTCATCAACGAGAGTCTAGTAAAGTTATTTCAACAAATTTTTCTCACCTTCTTCTTCTACTCAAGAGAATACCCACAAAAAACCCCATTTTGTCAATCAGTGAATTTTCATCGATTACAAAAAATTCCCACTACATTTATTCATGATTTTCTCCTTTGCCGTTCTCAATAAATCTTACTACAATTGTCAGAATGTCAGAAAAAGTTAAGCCAACGAGATGTTTTTTTCTGCTTCTTCTTTCGTTTTGTCTACAAAAACTCTCTCATTTTTCTTTCCTTCTTTCTTTCTTTTTGTTGGTTGTAATGCAAATTGCGATATTTCACTGAAAATTGTCATTTTCACAATATACAAAATTACATTTTCATGGTAGATAATAATGTTTGTTTTTCTTGCTATACATCTGCACAATGTGTGACGTCCTGGGCGTGCAGAAATCCACTTCTTCAAAAGATATTAGGACACTTTGACCAGTCTTGCTTCTGTTTGCACTCCCAGTAGTTCCCCTTAAACACATGCGACAGTGTATCGTTGCCCTCCTCCTTCAGCTTCGTGAACCATACGGGCTCGTAGGGCGGATATGGACGTCCCTCGGATGCGGCACTCTCGGCCTCCGCTTCTCGCTCCCTTCGGCGCAATCGTTGTGCTTCCTCAAGTCTGCAAGAGGACAAACAGCAATTTGAGTGAAAATTCAAGTTACAACTCCCTTTAATTGCACAGCATGGAAAACTTTTCATAATTGATGTTGGCAAAAGTTGGTCTACATTTTCGAAAGCCACCTTTTTAGGCCAAAATGGCCAAAAGGACCAAAAGAACATGTAATATTGTTATGTTTCAAACTCTTATTTATATCTCATGTCTCTTTATGAAGTTTTTGAAGTCAACAATTCTTTTTTTATCATTTCTATTTCAAGATATTCAACATATTTGTCCAATTCACAAACGAAAGAGAAAAAAAATGCTTTGAATGCGATTTGCTATGCATTAATAAAAGAAGCATAACGAAGAAAAATATATGGCTGCCAAATATCATTTGTGCTTGCATTGGAATCACATTTATCATCTCTTTTCTACAGACTTGGGAGAAAAAGACCAAAATATCACTTCTTTTGGGTCTTTAAAAATCCCATTTCAAGAGGCCAATGAATGTCCTTCAGAATATATATTGAAAATGCTCCTAAAGTTCATCTCAAAGCACACACTGAGAGCGTGATTTAGGAGCTCAACATCAATTTGAAGCTTAGTGCTCATTACCTGACTTTTTCTGCGTTGCTGTCATCCCATTTGCCCTCCTCCATAAGTCTCTGATCGGGCCTCCTTCGCGAGTCCGTTGGCGAAACACCCTCTTCCCATTCATTCAATTGACATGCTAGCGTTGTGAAACTATAATACCTGCAGAGAGAGAGCAAATCTCCCATCAGCATCATATTGCAGAAGAATGTTTGTAAGACAAAAAAAAATTGACACTCACTTATCACTATCTGGCGGCGGCAGACGTCTCGACCAGATGGTTTTGTAGTTGCCCGTCTTATAGATTGGACTGTCTTTGGTGCCATTTGTCGATATCACGGGAGCTATTTCGATCTTATTGTCCCACGTACCGTTCAACACCCACTTCACCTGACCGTCAGCATTCATCACGACCCCCTTCACGCGCCTCTGGGTGTCACGTGTGAAGTAGGAGTAGGGAATATATTTCAAATGGCATTTTATTCCTGTGGCACTGTTCTCCCCCACAATGTCCATATCTCCATGATGGTCCACCCACAGTTTGCCCACAATTATATTGTGAACCGTCGTCGTGACCTTTCAATTGAATTGAAGGTGTAAATTTGTATATAATTACCAAAAAAGGACTCTCTCTCTCACACTCTCACCTTTCTCCATGTGAACCGATGTCCCGTTGCATTGAAGTCCACATGGGCGACACCAAGAGGAATCACTTGAAGGTACTTCCCACGGAATTTGGTCGTCATCGTGAACTCTTGCCAGCAAGACCAGCCTCTGCCTTCACAGTGAATCGCCGCCATGGGCGGATGGTGTGACACCTGCTCGGCCACACACCTCCAGCCCAAGTCATCAAGTCGATCGCATTCGTACGTCTCACCCAGAAGTGGATTGAAGGGCTTCCCGGTGCGATTGCTCGTCGTTGAGTAGCTGGAAATGGTGAATGCAGCCACATATGCCAATTGCTCACACGGATCATCACACTGTGCAGCCTTATTCAGCAAATCCGCATACTCATAGTCCTCCGTCAGTCGCTGAAGCATCGACAGTGGCTCATTGAAGTTTACTGGCATTGGTATCTTCGACAGCTCCTTCCCAATACAATTCTTCATGATTGACCACAAATTCAGTGGATAATTGGGCTTGTCCGGAACTCGTGTTCGTCTCTTCCTAATCGCCTTCGGCGTCGACACCAGTGACATGGATTGTGATGCATTTGACACACGATCTACAGCATCCAGTGAGTTCTCCTTCGTTTTCTCCGTCACCACCAACACCTGTGTTAACAGAGGTAAAATTAAATATTTCCCCAACGAAGCACTTTGCGTAATGTTTACACTGAAGGAGCTTTTGAATTGTCCCATTAATTCTGGCAGGGTGAGAAGAAGACCTTCACACACATTTCCACCATCAGCAAATGAGGGTAAAATTTTGCATGGAGACCCCAAGATAGCGAACAACCCGCTACATATAAATGTTGCTCTACCAGTAGGAACTGATAAAATGCTAACTGACTTATCGCTCAACTCGAAATTACAGAAGCGAATCTTCTATCAGAAATATACACACATTAGCTATGCGCACCTGTAATTTCAAATGAGCCATATTCATAATTCTCTTCTATACATTTGTTTTTATATAATAATCCCTGCCACTCTTCCGATAAGATATACTCGCAAAAAACAGTGGATGTGAGCAACAGTGGCGAATTTATATTGTCAGGGTTTATTTACCTGCTGAGTCTCGCTGTTCGCATCCTCACCCTCCGACGAGCTGCCCGTGGCATCATTTGATCCCCTTCGATGTGTCATTGGTATCTTCAGTATGAACGAACTGTCTTCTTGCGAATTGTTTGTCGAGACTCCTTCCTCTTGTGCATCATAAAATTCATTGTCTTCATCGTCCGATGTTGCTGATGTGGCCACATCTGCAAAAAAAAATCGAGAGAATGTGTAAAAAAAACACTGATAAGAGAAACTTTCCAAGAACTTTCCTCTCTACTCAAACTTCCCCACTTTAATTGACACAATCGCGAATTCATTCAGTGGCAAATCAATGTGCCTTGTGTGCCCTTCAAATAGACCACCGTTCGTAGACCATGAATTTAATATTTCTTCACTTCCTCCACTTGATAGCGAAAAATGGCAATTTTTTTGCACATTGACAATGCAGAATTTAATTAATATGCCATAGAATGATGACAAAAATGCAATATAATATAATCCTACCTAATCATTCTCAACTCATCATTAAGCCTGCTGTACGAAGAGCTGAGAAAAAAATCCCCCACACTCAATGATGACTGGGAAGAGTGTAAAAAAACGGTGTAATATTCAGTTTCTAAAAATTCACTCCTCTTCGCGCTTTGGCACATATAATGTGGCCAGTATATATCCTCTCTAAAATACACAACTTTTCTGCACAATGCCGTCCAAATTAACGAGACAAATCCGGCACAGAGGTGCAATCCCACAATACAAAATCTCTCCGCAAACACACAATCGACAGAACCGCACAAGGCAATTAGTTATTGACACTGAAAATAGCTCTTATTTTGCCTCACAAGTTAGATTGAGAAATTCCCATAGATTTTTGTGAGAAAGAACCACACGAAAAGACTACACTGTGGCAAATACTGTATATCTCGCACGGGCGATTGGCAACAAGATGAACACACTTCTCTGTATGCTCTCTCATTCATTTTCATTCGGCATACACACATGCTGTCCGTCGTTATCTCACACACTGTCTCGTTTGGAGTTGTGACGTGCAGAAGGGGATGCTCATCAAGCATCCATGAGTGCTGAAGCAAATTTCGATTTGAACAACATAAGGTGTAATCAGGAAAGCAATAAATTTCATATGAAATCTTCAAACATCTTCGCTCTATGTCAAGTTAACGTCCTTCCTCTTATCCTTCAAGACGCTCAAGAGTCTTTCACTCTGTTCTAGGTCATGATTTTGGAATGTGCTTCACAAAATCCTCTTATTAGATGTATTTTAATTGAAATATTGAGCAGACAGGAGGATTGTGTACTGCACGACCCTCTCTATATCTCATGCTGACTCGATGCAAGAGTGTGCAAAAATTATCGTAAATTTCGTCCGTGTCAGTTCTCGCACTGCAAAAATCCACTCACACTTGCGTAGAATTGACCGTCAAATCCGAGAGAGAGAGAGAGAGAAGCGCGAAGAGAGCGAACACTCAGCGATTTGACGGAAAAAATATCGCAAAAGCCACAAAATTCAACACACATACGACAAACTCCACAAGGTGGTTCAAAGTGACTGCATCTGCTTCCCATTGTTCGTGCCTCCTCAAATTATGTCCTTATTCCGCGTTTTCCATAAACAATTCCTCCTTTTTTTTATTTTTGCCCCAGTAAACAAATTCTTCATGGAATGTTCATGCGATTAATTAGAGGTAAATTTCCCTAATATCAAATTAGTCACTTGGCCACACGGCAAATCATGCTGAATCACACCACTCTGTGTGCGCCACTATTGAAGGTGACGAGATCACGTGTTCACCATCGTCATGCATTCACACATTCATCGTCACATCACACTACATTTCTCCCTCCCTCAACTATTGTCATTATCCTTAGTGCCTCGCACTCTTGTGTTATATATCAATTACTTGATTTCCCCCGATAATTCAGCGATTAATGGCCGATAATCATTGTTCATATTATATACTGATAACAACTCACACACAGATTTATTCACTCAAGATCAACAATGTCTCATATACAAAGGCAATAAGATTGGTGGGAATGAAAATGAGAGGAATGATCTTGATTTTTCCTCCATAAAACTGTACAATTTCAATGTTTAAACAATTTCCTCGGTGGTATTCTCATTGAAAACAGATTTTGCCTTTCGATATATCTCTCTGCTCACTGTCTTTATATCATTCACTGCGAGATTGCTCAGTTTCGCAACAGATATCCTCAATTTCTCCACGATAGTCGCTTGTATTTGAAGATATTCAACTGATGAAAGGATCACCGAAGCTCCCATGAGGACTTTATCCGTTTGAATGGCATGAAACTGATTTGTTGACTTCAGTCGTGACTTCAATCTGTTCATATGTCATGATTGTTGTTCATGAAAGAGAGACAGAAACAGACAATGAATAATTTGTGATAATTCAAGTGGCAAAATTCATCGATGATTCATACGGATGGTAGATTTCTTGTCGATACAGATACACAATCCGTAGAATCTTTATAGAGAGACACATAATATCGTGAAGGCGTGTTGGCAAGAGTGGCTGAACACACATCACCCAGAAAACTTCCATTGATTCCATGGCTTGCGATTTGCGAATCTAGAATAAATGGAATTACACAATTAGACAAAAACTCTGTATAGAAAAGAGAAGTAGAATGAATTTTTACCTTGCCATTAAGTATTTTCATCACTTCCAACTCTCCCTGCATCAATGTTGTGCAAACACCTTCAGATTCTTCTGTCTTTCGCCACAATTTCGATATCAGGGCACAAGCAAAATGGTTAGTGCCGAAGAACTTGCTCACCACGGAGACAATGCAGAGAATATTCTTATCAAAATTAGCCAGAAACTCCTTCTTGACGAAAATCCACCCAAACTCCGGCTTCATTGCACCCGTGCTCCTTATCATGGCACAGCGTCTCTGCATGTGCTCAAAGTTGTAGTACAAGTACAAGTCATAAGTGTCAAAGCAGGCGAATTCAATATCCGCCGTCAGCTGCAATTTTGTGCAAATTTCCGCGAAGAGGGTGACAAGTTCAGGTGAAATTGCCACAAGTTCCGGTGCATATTCCGCAAAGTATTGACAATGTCTCTCGGCGGTGAAAATATTCCTGATCCATGACTTCATGTGGTCCTCATTCATCGACAACATCTGATGTTTGTCTCCTCTTATCCTGCTCTCCACTCTCCCTTGTAATACACTCACATTTTCATCACTTTTCGCCATTTAGGCTTCACTGAATTTGTTTTTCTCTGTTATTTTATCACAACGCGACACACGTTTTTATTATTGTCTGACAATATAATTTCTGTTTTGGCTTACGTAGCGCCCTGAGTGCCCGTGGCCAATTGCTAAATCACATGTGAAGTCTTCCGCCCGCAAGAATATATTTTTGAGTAATTTTCCATGGACAGACTGATCCATTCCACATGTTCTCCACTTCACACATTTCCGATGAATTATAATCGCACTCTAAGAATAGAATATGATGTTCTTCAATGTTCTTTGATTTTGCAAGACTTTTGATTAAAATCTGAAGTTCAGACAAGTGGATTGTCTCTAAATCTAAGCAAGCAGCGAAAATACAAATTTCACAGCAATTTTTGCCCCCATCCAAAAAATCTCTACACAATGTGACATTCTGAGAAACTCACTGGGCCGGTGACGATGAGCCGCTTGCTCGAGATGAGAGTGCTGTCGAGCCAATTGTTCCACCATCTCCTCCAAATGCTGCCTCTGGTCTCGCTCATGCTGCAGCATCTTCGACCACTTGTGACCCTGACTCTGGGCTGTTTGCAAATACTCCGAGCACGCCTAAACGAAAGCCCAAACATTTGCCTATCAAACTCAGTTCTGTGTACTTGATAACACTTGTTTTCCTCACATTCTTCATCGCATTGGCAGATATTCGGAAGAGAGTGGCTCTCTCGTTGACAATTTTCGTCTTAGTCGCCAAATCATCGCCATTCTCCAAATCAGCCAGAGCTCTCTGGAGAGCCGAACCGTGTTTTGAAATCAGATCGTAGCAAGTCTTCAAATTTTCCAACCTGCAAAAACAGAGTTCACAAATATTATTATGTTCGTACAAAAATCCCTCATTTCCTCACTGCACACGCTTTTCCCCCCCAACTGACCTGGCACTTAAATCACGAATGACCACGTTCAATTCCTCACTCGGAATCGCCAATGCGTTGCTGTCCTCCTCCTCCTCTTCACTCTCCATAGTTCGTCTGCGTGAGAAGTGACGCAAAAAATCAATTTCTCTGGCACGTATAAAACGCTCCAAATGGGAATCCGCCACTGACTATTATTATTAAGTCAATTGCCAATTCATTTACATACAACGTCTTGTGTATCAATTCCTAATATTGACCACTCATGTATGAACTGACGCGGTGTACTCCCAATTATGCAATTACCGACACAATTGAATCAAATATTTGAGGGAACCCTCAGTGGACTTACATGGCTTTGGCTTTGGCCAATTCAAGAGCTGTTACCCATGACTGGCGCTCCACTTCATTGGCGGCCTTAATGTGAAATGTCTGAGTGCCCCCGTTGGATATAACAAACGTGCAAGAGTCCACAGTGTGAATTAGAGCCCCATGCAGCGATATTGTACCACGGCATGTGTGAGACATTTCAGCCTGATTCCTGCAAAGAAACCACATTAAAATCCAGATTAATATTAAAAAAACAATTCCTATCTTTAACACATAATAAAATGCACAATATACAAAAATACGCATTGGCTTTTTGGCAGCTAATTTCTCCATGAATAACATTTTTTTCTTTTCTTCTTTGTGTGTGAAATTAAAAATTACAGCAGCTTTCATCAATTCTCTGACCTTATAAGCAAACAATCATTATAATGGGAATCACTGTCTTTGTGTTCCTCACTCTCTGCCCGCCCTTTTTCAATGTAAAATCCATCATGCAATGCACCAGATTTTCACAATGTATATACATATAAATTGACCCTATGCTTGACTGTGTTGCAGCCATTATTGCACAAAATATATTTTAAAAACCCATGAAAGTAAAAAGAAATAAGAATACATACATAGCATAGCGTGCATTTCTTTTATTTTTCACTAGAAAAAACTATTATAGGCTGCACTCATAAACAATTCAATGCAATAAACATTATTTTCTTCGACATTTATTAGTTGGGTTCACACACAACAAAACGCCATCCTCAGGAAGGTCAATCAATATCAAGGACGATGAAGGAAAGTGAGCAAAATTATAACTTGCAAAGGGTGAAAAGAAAGAATATAGACACACACACACAATATAAATAAAGTGGGAAGACGAGTGAATTTTAAGTCACTCCGTGTGCACTGCGTATATTTTCTTCAGAAGCCACTAAAAGCCGAAGTCTATTCCTTCAGATAATCAGGAGAAAAATTATATTACACACTCGCATATGAAAATTGAAAAATCTCTTCATTTCACATCTATTTACATATGATGAATAGAAATTTTTCCTTCTTCCTCTTCTTTCACTCTCTACTAATATAGAATGTATTTCATTCAAAGTATTTTCAAGGAGAAAATATCATCTGCTTTTCATTTCATTGGGTTTATTTATGTAAAATATCTGTATATAAGCATTGAAAAATTGACAATTTGCGTGGAAGAGATAGAGAATTTGATATAATGAACTATTTTCGTACAAAACTGATTTGGGGATTGCGCATTAATTAGTCTTTATTTTATACAAAAATTTTAATTTTTAAAGTTTCTGCAGAAGTTACAGTTTTAAAGGCTATAATTCTGTGTGTGAGAAACTCTTGTGAAAGCCTAATAAATAATTAATATATTGTAAGTTACGAGAAAAGTCAGGATTTTTGATATATGTTACACTTTATAAGAACACAATATAGGATAGAATTTCGTCTTTACAAAAGATTCTTACGTACAGAATTGCAGCCATGCCATTAATATACATTGGAAGATTCATTAGAGTTACAGTTTAATCACAGTTATTACTCCATCTTCTATACATTATACATCTGCTTAGTTTATGCAAGAGAGAACGAACAAAAATGCAGCAGTAATTGGAAAATAAAGAGATATTAAATTAAGCGGGGCGTCTACTCACTCCTGTCGGGGGCCCTTTCTCCGACGTCTGATTGATAATTTGCCCCCGGCACTCCGACCGCCCATATTAGGTCCGGTTCCATGTTCAGCCCTGTGCAAACCCCAGAATCAATACAAATAAATTGATTTCTAGTGTATCTACAAGAATATTGGCACTTTTTTTTTCAATGTGTTGAGATCATATTATTAGAAAAAATGGCAATAATAAAGAGAAAGAGTGAAAAATGCTTCCAAACAACTTTACTTCGGCTCTAGACTTTCTTCGTACACTGTTTTTTTTCTTCTTCTTTTTTTCTTTGATAATATTACTTAACAACGCTGAGATGTTATACTCTCATCTTGAGTGAAAGTGAATTTCCAAATAATTTTGTAATGTGTGTGTTTTTTTTTGTCTGAACTTTGATTTTGTATGTCCGCATAAAATTGGCACTACAATCTAAGAAAGAAAACAATGGATCAAAGTATTTCTTCAGGCAAAACACTAAAAGGAAATGAAAGCAATTTTTATGTAAAGTAATATTTTGACGGAAAACAAACGAAACATTTACAACAAAAGTGTATGGCTAAAGTAAAGATGTTTCTCCTCAATTCATTAGCATGTCCTCTATATCAACATTCTCTCCTCCACTCTCAATTCTACGCATATAAAAGAACATGAATGAGATCAGAAGCCAAATGGTTTGCAAAGGGAAGTATAAAGATTTTTACTTGTATTTGTATAGTTTCCAAAAACCACAGCTATAAAAGCAATCTATTTAGGAGGAAATAAAGTATGAGATGAATTATGAATACATGGAGAAAATATCAACCGAAACCAGAAACTGCTTGAGACGTGAAATGATATACTTTGCTGAGAAAGTAATATAGAAAATTAATTTCACAGTAAATAAAAGCCCCACATCCAAAGTCGCATTGACATTCTCATTAATTTCTCCCTTATTCCGGAGATATTTTCCTCTCTCTCTTTCTCTCTCTTTTCTTACCACCCAAAAGGCTCAAGATAGTATGAAAGAAAAATATACTTCGAATGGTATTTATGTGGAATAAAATTGAACACGTTTTCTTGTATAAATATCGATTGAACTTTTCCACCTAACAGTGATTCCACATCACACACGCCACATTATGTGGAAATTGGGTAAATCTCGGGGTGAATTGTTCTCACTAAATGGGGTGAGGATTGGACAAAGTAATTTATGATTACGTTATTGGCATTCAGGTGCACACGAGCGACCTGAGAAAACAGCAAAACACACTTGAAGACGTGCAAATGAGATTGTCTTTCCTGACCTCCGAATAAACCACTAATTACACCGGATGATCTTTCAAGACGACCTGATTCAATTATAAATGCCACAAAAGTGTTGAAATAATTGAATAGGAAATCAACTTTATTAAATATTCTACAATCAATTCTATAAATACTGGTTTAAGGTCCATTTTATTACCACATTCAATCTAACTTTATGCATTCCTCTAAATAAAACACAAGTCACAACTTATTTACTTGCGTTGTGATATTTCGCACGGATCTGCAGGTGCTTTTTTTCCACTACATAAGATATCTGGAGAATGATTATATAGACCCACTATGAAATTAAGATAAGATGAGTGTGTAGAGGGGTTCCCTTTATCGCTCAAAACATTTTAAACTTAAACCCAGTCTCGATTTTATACCAACTCCTCGTCTCTCTCGTCGAATTCAAGCACCGCAATTTTGCACCCACATGAAAATCGATTTCGTCTTTGCGCTGCCACCCCAGCAGTCTTTATTATATCCGCCTCGCGAACCCCTTTTCCTCCCCCTTTTTTTCGGGATGGATGAAAAGCCATCCAAGTCAATTACAGTTTGAATAGCAGAAGCAATATTTATGCTTATCGAGAGACACTTTTGTCGAAATCTATGTTTATTGTGCCTTTCGTCACTTCATATTTTCAGTGGAAATTTGGGTCAGTAGCCGCACACAGTGTATCGCACGACGGAAATCATCCCTCACTCCACTTGCGGAAAGCCCTTGACCCAATGCTGATGCAAATAGGCGCTAATCGTTGCATTCCTCACAAGAAAAGCCGCAGTATCTATACATTTGGTGCATTTGATCAATAATAACACATTCACAGAAGGCATAAAGTTTAGAGAAAACCCCCTGGGGACTTCTGGGAAGACAAATAAGAGGTCTGCTGCAGCCCACGTCGAACACCGTCAGCAGTTTACCTGCTTCAAGTGCACCTTGAACTGAGGTTATCAGGGGAATCACTATCATTACCTATAATTCGTCGCCTCGGACGATGGCAATTTCTCTCTATCTTCGCATACAATCACAATACTGCAATTTCATTAAATATCCCCCTTATTTTTCTCTCCCTCCATTGCCTAGAGAGCGATTCTATTTTACATAATCAATTAACATCTGGATAAGATGGAAAATTCTATCCGATGATTCACGACCTTCACGGCTATTTCAAATTTATCTCCTGTACTTTTTTTTCTAACTCTATTGCTATTCATCATTTTGTGTCACTTTTGTGCAAATATTTTCACAAGGGGCTCCGCTCTGTGGGCACACAAAAATCTCTGCACCTGTAGCACGATTTGGAATGTCGCCATTCCCTTGCGACAATTTGCCAGGCAATTTCCCCATTCTCACCCCTTTTTCTGTGTGAGGTGATTGGGTGCAAATTCATGGCCTTAAAATAAAATGAGAACACACAAATGAGGCGAACGAAAAAGGCAAGAATGAGCTCACAATCTAGGCACAAACACTGAAAAATCACTCCCAAAATGCAAAGAAGTCAGAGAGACGATAAAATGGTGAATGCCTGTTTTCTATCAAATCCACATCTTCCAGTGGCTACTGATCCTACTGATGCTGTAGGCCACATTCAGGTGGTGGCGAATGTGCGTGGGATTTACCTGTAGTAGGACAGGACTCCGTTGGAGAGGACAAACCAGCGTCGCTGGTAGCCCTTCAAGTAGTTAGTCCACTTCAGGAGCCAACCAGTCATCTCGCAATCCTGACCCGGCAATGCCTTCGCTGAGTCACCCATTGCACTTTCCTTTGCTTGCTCAGCACCTCTGAAACTCACTTGTGATTGTTTATGCACTCAAATGTATCCCGGTGAGGAAGTAAATGAGTTTTCACATAATTTTTCTCGCTCGCCACGTCAAGAAAATGGAAACGGACTGTCAAAAATTTTCTCCCTTGCAGCGCCTTCAGTGGCGACTAGCTGAGGCTCAGAACAAAAACTCAACGACAGCGCGGATGGTGAGAGGGATTGGTACTAGTATTTTGGCGGGAAGGTTTTCCTACGAATTATTCGAAGTTCTCTTTCCAAGTCATGACAAGATTCAGGATATTTTTCCTATATTTTTCACAGCATGTAATTCAGCAGAAAGTCATTTCACACAATCCCTTGGCCATGCTGTGAATCAAGGGAAAACGAGGTTCTTTTTCTGGCTGAGAGCCATGAAAATAGGCATTATTATATGCTTTAAAAGGAACTTATAAGGATTCCAGAGAACTCCTCGTTTGCTAAGCGAAGTAATGATTCTTAATTTCTTGTCTGGGAAACCCTCTCAGGATGACCTTTACTATACCATCCAAATTGCATGCACACAATTTTCGTTTTTCGCAAGATCTTGCGCATTGGAAGTTGCGAATTTCACACGAGTAATCGATTGTCACGTCACCTGCTCTTCTCCGGAGAAAAAGTCGCGAGATTTTCCCAAATGATTTAACACAATAATTATCATCCATCCGTCTTCCCTCTCAGTATTAGTGTTCATTAGCAATAACCGTAAGATATAGTGAATAATACAAAAGGTTTGTTCACGTTCTTCCTAACAACAACAACAAAAAAATATACAAGAGAAGAGTCTCAGCTCCGGAGGACAAGGAGACAGAGACCACGCACGATATGACTGATAAACAAATAATATCTGTCCAACTTACGCTTTAGTTTCGTCTCTTCTTTCGCAAGATTTAATTGACTGTGATTAAATTATTGTGCTATGTGGAAACGTTATGATTCATGAGCAGTATCGTAAAGGCTACCTTCTCTGATAATTATAGAATTAAAATACGTTGGTAATATAAATATTATCTATTTGTTTAAGTACATTCTCACACTGTAATCATATCCCAAATTCATGTGAAATTTCCACCAGAAATTCATTCGTGTCCTGCGTGCTGCTGCATAGCAAGCATAAAAATTATACCGCATTCCTCACGTGTGGCGGGAAAATGTGTCATAGTAAATCGATGGAGAGAGTATAATTGCAAAGAAATCGCACTGATCTTGCGGAAATAGTTGTGACATCTTCACTTCTCTCCTCAATCTGCGCGGAAAAATGTTACAATCTGTGCTCGATCGTCCCGGCCGAAGTCCTTGAGCGGCACGGGAACATCGCGCAATGCATTCCCTTGCAGGGTGTCACGGGTCTCGCTAGCCGAGACACCCTTCCGGCTCAATATGGCAACACTGCACGCGCGCCGCGTCGCCGAACTGCACCCGAGCACAGAGCGACTGTGTTAGAGGCTAGCCAATTGGAGCGAGACAACCAGTAGAAGAGTTTGTGAAAAGTGCTTGGGAGAAAAATTGGTGGATGAGGCAAATTTTAATTGTTTTCGTGCATAAAACGTGAAAATAATTGACAAAGGCTCCACGGAGAGATAGCGAGTGCTTCAATTGACACCGAGTTGCTAAAGAAATTTCCGTAAATTTGCAAGTAAGACACTCTTGATGGGCAAACCTTTTCCGGGAGGGCTTTTTCAGAGGAACTGTGTGTGGAAAACTCTCTCGATAATGCTTAGCCGGGAGGGTTGTTGCGGTTGGGGCTTGTTGCAGCTGGCAAGGAGCTAGCCGGTGTGATTGTGAGGGCGCGCGTGGCCTCCCTGGGTGTCTCCGGATGGTGTTTTCCACTCTTCACGCTCACGCCATGCCTGCTGGTCACTCGGGTGCTCGATAAGGGGGTTTTCCTGTTCGCCTGAAGCCGGGGAGGGCGTCATCTGAGCGCCGCAAGTGCGAAAGAGACCGAGACAGTGGAAAAAGTCCACGACAATCACGAAAATGCCAGGATATCCAGCGAGCCCCAACCTCCCCCTTGGTCGACTTGGCGTTTTACAGCTCTGGCCCCACACATGCACCTGACAAACACACTGCGAGAGAGCGAGAGGGAGAGCGTGTGGCTGGAGGAGTAAAAATAAATCCTCCAATTATGCGATTTTCCAGCGGTTCACACTCTTGCGGGCCTCTCATGTTCAGAGGGACACAACATCCCTATCCCTCCACCCAATGTACCCCCTCAGCACGCTCAAGGCAGGCGCTTACACAGGGTTCTCTTGGTATCCTTGCAGGTCGTCGCCGTCGCCAAACCGTAGAAAAATGTCTGACCGCAAGGCAGTTATCAAAAATGCTGACATGAGCGAAGAGATGCAGCAGGACGCCGTGGATTGCGCCACACAGGCTCTAGAGAAATACAATATCGAGAAGGTAAGCTGATGCACGTCTCGTCTTCTGCTGAACAGCCCCATGCCCAGTGAATGGCAGAGACAGAGAGAGAGAGAGAGCGAGAGGGAGAGCGAATGGCTGGCGAGAGATTCGAGGCAGGAGGAGAAGATGTAGCTTGATTTTCTGGGGAACCACAAATTGTCCGTTTACATAAATTGCAATAGACTGGAAGTGGTATAGTTAATAATCCCAGGCACAGCAGTCACAATTGCCATGGAGAGACAATTGAGGAAGGGGGGAAATTTGAGAAAGGGAATTGGCGAAATAAGTAAAGTTTGTGGAGAGAGCGAGAAATTGTGCTGAGAGTTGGTGGAAAGATGAGAGACTGAATTTATGTGGAGCACGCAATTTCAGGGGAAGAGACACAAATATAATATATAAAATCCTGTTAAATCGATAGAAAACGGCGGAAACACGTTTTCATTACTCATTTAGGTCACAAATGTAGGATTTTGTGGCAATTTCCCGTGTGTGTCAACCCAGTTTGAGGGAAAAGGAAGAGCGAAGATATATCGCGCGAAAAAGGATAATATCTCAGCTACAATCGGTTTGGAAAAGCCTCTGAATTTGCATGAGGGTTTGTGTGAAACGTCATAAGCACTCCCTCGCAATGGGCCCGAAACTGCAGGAAGAGACGGAGGAGGAATCGCACGTAGGCTGGTGAAGAGGAAGAGAGAGCATGTGACAGAGATGATTCGCGGCAGAAGGCAAAAAAAAAATAGCGCACACAGAGAAATAAGTCGATTTAGGGTTTCTTAAGTCTTAAGTTCACTCCGAAGACAGTTTTTTCCTTCGTCGCGAGAGCAATGTGTGAAGTATCGCATGCAAACACGAAGATTTATGACTTACTCCTCATCAGCATAGTATACGTATGCAATGTCTCCCACACCATTTGACTGATAAGCAGTGTGTTATTTGAATAATGGATAATCCATTTTTCACATGAGATGTGTGAGTTTATTTATTTATTTCTCCAAAATGCTAATAGAAGGCTCCAGCGTGTGTGAAGTGAGGGTTATCTGTTCATCTCTACGGATGATATAGGGAGGATTTATTAGCAATCATATCTAATTTTATTCTTCATCGTGATACGGATATATTTCCACCTACGTGTGAAGTTTTGAGGAGGTTTTTTTTGTTGTTGTTGCAGTGTTAGTTATGACGGGGTGAATACGAAAATAACCCGAAGAAGAGAGAATCCGGTGCTAAAGGATGCGAATATATAGATGAGTTTTTGTCGGTTTTCTGTCGCCCAGCAACTTTTGTATGAAATTTCTGACTAACCAACTTTGTGGTGAGACAATTCGTGGAAATATAATTAAGGTGTAAAATGTAACTTCACCTGTGCTTAATGCTGAAAGTAAAATTCACCAACTACTCAAAGTGGTAGCTAATTGTCCCCTCACGCACTGCAGATATGCGTAAAATGGAGTATTAGGTCATATTGTAATTCATCGATTTTTCTGTCTGTGCAAAGCCAACACTTTGGGCTCTTCGAGTCGCAAAGTTTGCCCGCTGTTGATCATCAACATGACCTTCACTTTTCCTCACTCAAAAAACGTGTTTTTCCGGCATAAAATTGTCTTGATATCGGATGTGTGAATTCCAGCGATATCCTATAAAGCTTTCGAAATGTGTCTAGAAGCCAATTTGAGTTTGTACGATAAAACTCATCTTATTCATAATGACTGGATCACTATCAAGTATCAAATCAAAACTGTTTCGAGAAGCTTATGAACTCGATAACTTTATCGTTTAGATCGTATTAATAAATACCATAAATGGTATGCATCAAAGTTGTTGGATAGTTCATGCCCAGAATGATGTACAAAACTGGTGGCATTTGATAGGATTGAATCGTCGATGAATGTGTTTTGCCGAGAGCGCAGAAGTTTGTGAATTTGAAGTGGGTTATCTCTCGTGGGTGATCCGACTGTGATGTGTTCTCTCTATTAGGCGAAATACTTTCCCGATGGTAATTTATAGTGGGTGGTGTTATTTTCGACTAACATGCAATTTACCGAGTTTTACACACAGAAACTTAGAACGCTTGAAATCGTGCCGCAGAGTCCTTTCTTATGTGAAAAGTCATCTACAATTGATTGTACATAAGTGTAGACTTGAGCTGTACATATGCATATGTACATAAGGCAAAGCGAGAATATGTGCGATGAAGTGGTGTATAATAAGTCCCTGATTCGCTTTTATATTAATGGAGTGTGAGAAAAAGTTTTCATTTTACCTCTATTTCTCGCGTATTCTAGTGGCTTTTCATGAATTTCTCCTGTACATTTTATATATCCTTTCTCGGTTTTATACAGTGGATATTTTATAATAAAAATTGATTTCTTTTTCGTGAAATATTACAGCGATGACGATGGTCGAGGAGGGCAAAAAATCGATACTTTTAATGTGAAATTGATTTTATCAGGCAACAAATGTACGTTGACTCTGCAATACACAATATCCCCCTCAAATGGCAATCATCTGTAAATTGTTGTGAGTTGTAAAAATTGTAATTCGCGTGTTTAAAGCGGGGGTGGGGGTGTTTGAGGGAGGTTTTGAGTGGAGTGAGTTATAATAATTGAATTATTATATATATATACACAATTAATTCAATGGTGTATGCAGAAGTATATAGTAATTTAATTATTCCGCTTCTCATATAATAAATTGCTGGAATTTTTGTCTATATTTCTGTTCTCACTTTTCGTATCCTTTCCATATTTTGCTGTGCGCTAATGGGGTGGCAGAATTATATTATGGCAAGGCTGAAAATATGTGAAATGTGTGAGACGTGAAACTCTAAAAATACATATATCAGAAGTAGAAAAAGCGGCCCGAAAGCAGAGCTATTGCACAGAGGAGAGAGAGAAAAAAAGAGCCAGATAATCTCGGGTGGGGGATGAAATATACAAATTGGATGTCAAGGTCGACGGGTATCACTGTCTTGTTCTTTTGAGCACCATCAATTCATTACCATCACACGATATTGTGTGCGAAATTTTATGCTACACACGATAAGCATGTGCTAAAGTGCGTGGCCTTTGACATGGTTGAAGGGTTGTCAGTGAGAGAGAGAGAGAGAGAGAAAGGGGGGAACGGGGGTGCATTGCGTCTCCTCTTGGGCTGGTTAGTAAATGAGAATGGCAGGAAGAAGGGAAAGTGATTGAGAGAGTTGGAATAATTCAGCACACAGAGGCTGATCACTCCCATGCGCATAAAGTGAGAGAATATCTATAAAATCGAGCGAGTGTCTTCAATCATTACAAATTTCATTCACCCAAGAGTTGCTCCTTGTTACTCAGTTAAATGGATATAGATACGCTTCATGCTGCTGTTTCCCGCTCTCCTTTTGTCGTCGGCTATTGAGTGTTGAATGGTGGGTGAGAGAGAGAGAGAGAAGAATGAGGAGAAAAAGCGGTAGAGGAAGTTGATCAAGCTCTGAGTGAGAAGAAAAATAAGATTGTCGGGTGAAATGTGAAGAGAGAAGACTTTCTGTCGATGGAAGAATATTTGGTAAACAAGATAATACCCAAATTTCGCGTCTTTTTGTATCATCTCATGCTTTGCATCTCTTTAAGCTGGAGTCTCTCGAGTTGTATTGAAATGAATGTAAATGAAATTGTTGGTGTAGTTCTTGAAATATCTCATTGTGTACACGCATTACATATTCTATGTTAAAATTAGCCGGAAATAATAATAGTTGCATTAGACATAGACGTCGGATTGTATTCTGGGAATTGAACATAGATTTAATCCAATTACTCAGATTGATAACACGTATAAAAATGAACTAACATAAGAACTGGAAACTATTGATTAATATCCAGATCATAGCAAAGTAAACTTAAGCAAGACAGTCGTTGAGTCACAAAACCACAAGCCAAGGGGAAAAATCGATCAAGGCCTCAAAGATGATTGAACAATAGTAAAATGTGGTGTTGAAGAAAAACTAGATCAACTTTGCCTATTTGAGCTTTCTTTATCTTCTGGAGTGCATTTCAAGTGAAGAGAAGAGAGAACGATAGGGATATGAGCTAAAAAAGCGTGCTACATTTTGCTTTGATGATGATACTAAGAGAGAGAGGAAGGAAAAAGCAGGATGTCCGCTGGCGTTTTTCCTTTTGCGCTACCACACACAACCTTTATTCTCTTTTTCTCGCACTCTCTTCCTCCTTTAATCAAAAGCTGTGAAATTTGATTACCATCCACTGTTCTCTTAGTATTTTTAGAACAATATATGATGGTTTTTAATTGTTACAAAATCAGAGAAATCTCGTATTCTCAGTCAGGTTGGTTGATCATTGTTGTGGCAGCGTGATTAAAGTCTAGAGTGGAGAAAAAAATGCCGTATAAAGATTCTTTTATTCTTTTAGCTGTCGTGGGGCTTCTATAGACAGTTCACAGTCAATTGCTTGAGTGTTGAAAGTTGAATGATGCCCATTAGAAATTTTATATGGATTATATGTATTTCTGTGCTGCTGTACTGAATACGTGGGTGGAGACTTATAATGGAACAGGTGGGAATTTTCCTGCTGTGCATAATATTCTCCCCACAGTTTTGCTACACAACCTCCAGGAAGATGACTTATCTTGCTGTCTACATAAGAATCCCTGTAGGATATTATTGCTGCTAGTATTTTTTAATAAGAAACTTCCTTCATAGAACTTGTCTGTGGCAAATGTGTGTCTTCCACGTTCTTCGTTTTTTTTTTCCTTTTGCAGCAAGAGCAACAGTGGCTGAAGGGGAGAGAGAGAGTGAAAAAGCTCCTCGCTAAGAATCTATCTCGCTAGGTGTTCTATCGTCGTTGGTGTTGCCTTTTTCCTTTAGCCGGATATGTGCTAAATATAATATTTAAATAAATGTTGTGCGATGGTGCGGGAAGAGTGGTGGGAAATATGTAAAAATAGGAAGCGAATGGATGGTTGATTGAAATGTGGATGCATGGATGGGTTCATCCTCTCTGTAAAAGGTGATGTTATTATGTGAAAGAAAATCTGCGTGTGTGTGTGAGGGCGAAAGGTGAAGGGTTGATGAGAGTGAGAACGACCAGAATTACGGGTGATTGCGTATTTTGAAATGAAGCGTGTGTGTGGCTTAGATGGGGTAAAATGTTGGTGGATGGGAGGGATGTTCGTGGTGTCCTGATTCTATTTCATACCTGTTCGCAATCTATATTATGTTACTTCTAAATTTTCCCTTCAATCGCCCAAAATAGTTCTCTCTTATGTGCTATTTCGTCATACATTCACTCTCCATTTGGCGCTAGGAAATGAATGAAAAGGTTCTTTAAATGATGTTAAGAATTTCCAGGCTATAATGAGGAATTTTTGACATTGTAATGTATTTAAAATAGTACCTCGTCCACCTCGTTTTGAGTGCATCTTGTTCTTCCTTCATTCCAGTTAGATTTGGCATTGGAGGAGGAACTTGATGAAAATTATATTTTAAGTAATGCAGTATGAAATTTCCCCATTATAATTAAATTTCTCAAATGGAATGAAAGAAGAGACGAGGAAGCGAGGCGAGAGTGCTGGAATTAACTCCTCTCTGAGCTTTGAATGATGAGAGAGAGAGAGAGAGAGAGGTCAATGAAGCGAGAAGGGAAAAGGAACTTGAATGACTATCTATTTGAGAGCAATGCGAATGAGTGGGAAAAGTGCCAATCTATTCGAAAAATTCTGAAAGAGTTAAATTTGTGCCAGTGAAATACTCTCACTGCGTATGTAATTTGTGTGGGGGAAAATGATGGAGGGTGAGTTTGTGGGAGAAAAGAGAATAGAAGAAAAGATTCACTGACTCTTTGAGTTGATAAGATGCAAAGTTTGGGAGGGTTGGAAATAGTATGAGATTAGGGAAATTTGGCGTATTGCCAAATAGTGGCGAAATCAGTGACTATAGAGAGAGAGATTTATATCAACATTTTTTGGGCATGTTCTTGGTATAAAATGATACTTATCTGTTAGCGAGGACACTAATAAGGGGGAGACCCTTTTTCGGATCAATATATGTATGTCTAAACTCGAAATATTCTCTTGGTTTGCTCATTGTGTGTCTATTGGCATTGTTACACGTTAGCGTGCAAGGTCGCGCGTCCGGAGTGCAGAGACTGAGTAACGAATTGACTTTGAGAGTGAATTGTCTCACCCTTTTTTTCCATATACCTCTCTTGTTCTCTCACTTCTTTTGTATGACGCGCGCGATAAGCGCTAAGTAAATATTTTGATTTTCCCATCTTTCAGGATATTGCCGCTTTCATAAAGAAGGAGTTCGACAAAAAATACAACCCCACATGGCACTGCATTGTGGGACGCAACTTCGGATCTTATGTGACACACGAGACTCGTCACTTTATCTACTTCTACTTGGGTCAAGTGGCGATTCTGCTGTTCAAGAGCGGCTAAATCCTTTCTTGTTTCTTTTGTAATTAAATTAATTTAAGAGAACTTGTATGATAATTTGGAAACAAGAAGATGAAGTAAGAAGGATTTCAAGAGGGAATAATAATTCAAGCACACCATTTAACACACACACACACACGGAACAACTAAAGAGAAGAAGAAGAAAAAAAACTACACAAAACACTTGAAAAAAAACCACAGAATATAAATAATAAAATAAAAAAAGGGAGCAGAACTGAAGCCCAAACAAACAATGACAGAGGCTGCAGAATAGAGACAGAAAAAAACACCGAAACTTACTTAAAACAATGAAGATATGAATTATTAAAAACACAATTTACACTTATCTAACATTAAAAAAAAGAAGAAATATTGCCGTAAACATCATTGGGATATTATGTATTGAAAACATGAAAAATAAATGGAAATAACTCGAATAGCTGTAAACAACACTGCAAGAAAATCTTTTAAGTCATTTACTAAAGTTTTTTTTGTGAAATGTTTCCTCTTTAATTGTTGATTTCCATTGAGTTAACCGTATATAAAAATAGCGAATGACTAAATAAGATATCAGTTATGAGATAAAAAAAAAATTGGTAAGGAAAATATTACATTGAAAATAATGTGAGGCATGAATGAATGGAAAATATGATTTTATTGTAAGGTATTTGCTGGGGAAGAAGAAGAAGTATTTTATGAGAAGAATGTCCTCTGGAATTATATCCAATTTTTTCTATGGTAATTTAGAAATGGTGGGAAACATCCTTAAAAAAAATTTACTGTAGTGAATGAAAGGAAATTATGGATACGAGAGGGGAATAACAGTGGGGATAAAGGAAACAGATATACATTTTAAAAGGAAGGAAGAACTATAAATAAAAAAAATCTTCGTAATGAAATATCGCATTATTGCTAGCGCAAGATGGATTTTCTTATACGTTTTTATGTTTTTTCTTCATGCATAAGAAAAGAAAAGAAAAAGCTGAAGGGCAGGATTTACAGAACTTTACACACTTTCTCTAATGTGAGATATTTTAAGGCATTTAAAAAGTAAATACAATATTATCTATTTTTTCAATTTTTTTCCACAACACTTTAAAATAAAGAAAAAGACTAATTGTACTGATTGTGGAGGTCGACAGAGGTGGAGAGTAAGAGCAAGTGTTATGCTGTCTTCATGTTCAATGTTTTATTTCCTAAGATTGAAGATGGAAGTGTGAAGCGCGCGGAGCAATTGAGAATGGGATGAAGAGAAGAGGAGATAAATAGGTGTTTTTCACAGATGTAATTTAAATTTCGAGTCTTCTCGATAAGTGAAAAAATGCACTATTTTGCCATAAATACTAAAGCGAGTGACACTGAAGATATAGTGCTCAAAGAATAATGTAATAACTTAGTAAAGAAGAAGAGAAAAAAAGGAAGAAAATTACCACTAAAATGAATAAGAGGAACAATGTTGAATTCTTTGTTTGGTCCACAGAGTTATGACACTCCTAAATTTGAGATGAATGATGTGCGTTATGAGGAAAAAAAAGCACCACAAAGTAACGTAATGGAATCGTCTAAAAAGAAATTGTACTTAATTTTTTTCAATTCTTTTACTTTCGCAAAGAACACACCAATGCAGCTGAAAATTCATTGGAAATTATATAAATGTGTTATGTATGGATTATTGAAAAAAAAAATTATATGGAAGATTAGAAGAAACTAATTAAACTAAACATCATGGCTCTTTCACTTCAACTTGAAGCCGGAGTGGATTGAACAGACGCCGAACGTGAGATCGCGATGTCGCACCTGGCTGAAGCCCGCGGCGCGAATCATTTCCGCAAAGTGATCCTGGCGCGGGAATCGTCGAATGCTTTCCACGAGGTATTGATAAGGCTGCCACTGTCCGGCCAGGATTTGTCCCATGGGCGGAATCACTTCGAAGGAATACTTGTCGTACAGTTTTCTCAGCGTTTCGTTGCTCGGTTGGCTCAGTTCCAGGCAAAGAAATCGTCCCCCAGGGACAAGGACACGATACGCCTCGCTGAGGACTTTGTCGATGTGCGTACAGTTTCTCACCCCGAAGGCAATTGTGTATGCTGTGAAGGTGTTGGCGTCGAAGTGGAGATTCTCAGCATCCGCACACACCCAGTCAATTGTGCAGTGCGCAGCATCTTTGTATGCAAGCCTGTGAGGACGATTCAGGACAATAATTGATTTCTGCCTAGGCTAAAACGATGACTTACCTTTCCGCGCGGGTCTTGCCCACATCCAACATGTGCTGATTGATGTCCGCAATTGTGAGATGACTCTGACGCTTCTCCGGATCTCGAATGTTGGCGAGATACTTGAGAAACCTGAAGGCAATGTCACCAGTTCCGCCGGCCATGTCTAAGAGTTTTGTGCCCGGTGTCGGAGCCAAATCCTCAATGAATGCATCCTTCCACAGACGCTGAATCCCCATGGACATGACATCATTCATCATATCGTAAGATTGAGCGACATCCTCGAAAACCTTGTAAACTTTGTCAGCTTTCTCGTCCTCAGACACTGTTTGGAATCCAAAGTGAGTCAAGTTTTCTCCCTTCTCTTCGCCATCTGTGGAATCCTTTGACTGTAGAACTGTGGGAATTTGACTCCTGATGTGTCTAGCACTGAGACTAACTACACTTCCATAGGAATTCCTGGCCAAAAGTCGTGTTTTCGAGAGCATTTCTGCTTGCCGTGAAAGTTCACTTCACTGAACCCTAACCTCACTTCACCGTCGATCTCTTGGAAGTACAGTGACAGTTCAGGCATCGGCTCTCTCCTGCCCAACAGAGTGTGATTACGCGAGGCGAAATCAGGGATTGGCAGAGATATCAATTCTGGGAATGCGTTAGTCACACCGGCACAAGCGAAAGTGGGTGGCGGTTAAAGGAACATGACATCATTATTAGTTCCCTCCAAGAGAACAGAGTAGCAAAAATGACAACGAAAGACATCCCTGTGTCCTGGAAGTGGGATTTGACACACTATCGGCAGTGCTACGACTGGGACTGCGGACTCTCTTGCATCCTCATGATACTCCCCGACGAGAAGCGCAGATTCTTCGCAGAGAACTTTTCCCAAGTGTGCTCTGAAGAGGGCTTTGGCAATAGGTGAGTATCGAATGGAGTGCTTCCGGAGAGATGTTTCTATATCTCAACTAATATCTGTCATTTGGCCCTGCAGCACGTGGACAATTGATCTCTGCTATGTGTTGAAGCGCTTCGGGGTGCGTCACAAGTACCTCACGTCCACAATTGGCGTCAATGTTGGATACTCTCAGCACTGCTACTATGACAAGATCCTGCACAAGGACAGCGAGAGGGTGACACATCGCTTCCGCAGTGCTCAGGATCAGGGCATCGTGCTGGAGGAGAGACAAATCACCTCAGATGCTCTCATACGACACCTCGCTCTCAACGGACCGGCCATTCTCCTCACCAACGCCTCTCTCTTGCCCTGTGATATCTGCAAGTCGAACAAGCTGCGTTTGTGCTTGCCCTGGAAGACCAGCTTCAAGGGTCACTACATCGTCGTGTGCGGCTACATACTGACTCTCCGGAAGTTCTTCTTCCGCAATCCCGCCATGAAGGACCACCTCTGCATGACCTCCTTCGCCAATCTCCACGAGGCTCGCACATCCTACGGCACAGACGACGACGTGATCCTCATTTACAGTCAGGAGGAGTTTGCGAAGGATCAGGAAAAGTCTTCGTGAGCTTCTCTTCACATCTGTTTATCGTGGTTCTATTTTGTCCACCTCACAGATTTTATTCGTCTCTATTTATCTTGAATTCATTACATCTCTAGACACATTAATTGCTGATAATTCTAAATTGTAGGTAGCAGAAAGGTTCAAGAATGTTTCATTATCTCTCTCTTTTTTCTCTTTATAAAGTACGGGACGTAACTTATTATAAATAAATTATAAAAAGTAGTGTTATTATACAATGTTATTTTATTCCTTTCTCCAAAGAGATCCTACTCATGTAGTTTTTATCTAGGGATGTCACTTAAACATACTGTAGTACAACTAAAGTCTATTACGCTCTGAATCGCAATGGGTTGCGAGCTCCTCCTAATCTAGCATTACTCTCTAAATCATACATTAATTAGATTTTTATCATTTACTTCAATACAGTATTCTTTTTTTTTTTAGCTATATTTCATTAAATAGTGAACAACTATCAAATTCCTGTCCCAAATTCTTTTGCCACCAGAATATTTCCAAAATTCCTTTAGTCACGTTAACGAAAAACTCTTCTTCTTCTCTGTTTTTTTTTGGTTATTTTTGGGTTGAAACATCAATAAAAGGTGTCTTTTCTTTTTCGATAATTCTAATTCTGGAAAGATTGCTCCTCCACCTTCTCAGTGTCTCGCCGTAAATCATCCACAAGCAGGTCAACACAATTTTTGGGAATGAGTGTTCCCACAATCTTCTGTCCCTCCTTCGTCTTCATCCGGATGACTTGCATCTTATTAGCCGTCCCAGATCGCGCCGCCAGGACATTCTCCACACGAGACCACACCGTGAGAACCGATCCTGCGAGAACAGTGTAAGTTCGTCTACGCAGTCCCACCTGAAAGAAGATCAGACACAAAACACCCTAAGACATCTCTCTACACGGATGGGAAAAGTCTGATGAGTGATTTACCTCACAATCCTGTCCCATGGAGACATTTCTGCAATTTCCCCTCCAGTACGCATGAGAGCATGTGTTCACAGAAGCATCGTACTGCTGCACCCAGTGCTGTTCCGCCTCATCGCTGCTCACCTTCTTGTACTTCTTCTCAATCTCAGCCAGCGATTCCTGTCGTATCTGCAAACCCGTGTTGGGACGGTAAATTTGACAAAGCATGTCCTTCTTCTTCTTCTCCTTGTCCTTCTTCTTCATTGACTCCTCCACTAAGCACACAAGTACCGCCGTTTGTTTGCCATTGCGCACCTGATGCGACAGGTAAAATCCCTCTTTCTCACTCGGCAGATCCGCCCATCTGTTTTTGAGGAACAATCAATCATATTATTTCACAATTTGACATCCTTAAGCTTAGCTATAAGTCCACTAGTTTTCTTGCAATTGAGACGATGTAATATTACTCACTTGTCAATAGCCTCTTGCCAGATCATGCCACGTTCAACGTGCACAGTGTGCAATTCGGTGGGTGCAACTCCCGTTGCATGTCTCCGGATGAACTTGGTTAGCTTTATCCGTGTCACATTCTCACCAGCAGCTCCCAAGTCTGAAAACACACAAACAATTTTCCTATAAGAAAACTGTTCAAAAGACTGCGAGATTGAAGAAAACTTACCAAGAATGCCCAGATCGAATCTTCCCACCTTCTTCGCCTGACTTATTGTGGTTGTGAGAGTGTCTGTGAAGTACTTGAAGAGTCGATTTTGCAACTCAACAGGCATACCAAGAATCCTGTTGAGGAACTTTGAGATGTTGTTGTAGTCCTTGTCCAAGCTCAGAACACCCGGCATAGCCTCGCTGTTTACAATAATACCCACGCCAACGAGGGCTCCGGCGATGTCCTTAAAGAATTCACCCTTGTAATCTGATGGCGGAGGCACCATCGGCTGCTCGTAGCCCATGATTGTCTTCATGACACTCTCCAGAGCACTCCTGCCGTACTTGTTGTCAATGTTGAATTGCGACAAGTCCCTCGTCTCCGTGGCACGACGATCACCGTGCGTGAGGGCGCCCAGGGACTCCAGACGCTTGGCCACTGTGGAGGCAAATCGCCGTTCGCCCGCCAAATCGGAAATCAGGAAGATGTACTCAGGCGCATTGACCTGATTAGATCGATGCGTGCGACCGAATTGCTGAATGGCCCTGTCCGCTGACCACGGCAGCTCCAGCGTGATATGCACTCGTCGTCTCTGGTTCCTCACCCGGCGATCACTCTGGAGAGAGATACCAGAGGATGCCGCCTCAGAAATGATTGCCACGTCCTTTTCGCCATTCATGAAGCGCTGCTTCTCAGTCAAATTCAGCGTCTCCAGCGGCACATCCTGCTCCGATCGCGACTCATACTGAATCTGACCGTCCTCCGTCTGCACCACGCGACCTTTCCGACCAGTCATCTCAGCCACATTCTCCGGCCCACCGAGCTCATCGATCAGCTGATCGAGAGTGTTCGGCGGCAAGTCATCACCCAACTTCTCAATCATCTCCAGCAGTTCCTCCTTCATGAGGCACGCCCTCTCGATGGCGTCCTTTGGCGGTGCACCACCGTAAATCTTCATGCCGTTCGTGTGCATCGTTGGCGGTTGCGCTGTCTGCTTCTTCGTGAGCAGCTGCTGTATTTTGTCCTGCGTCGTAGTCGGCTTCTTCTTCGAACTCCCTTTGGATGGCTTCTTTTTCGCCTTCTTCTGCTGTCGCCCCACCCATGGATCAGCATCGGAATCCGAGTCATCTTCAAACGGATTGAAATCCGAACTCTGATACTCATCCGACTGTGGCTCACTTTCTTCAGATTCACTGCCCGACATCTTGAATGAATCATCTGATCCCTCGCCATCCGAATCCGATGCATCAGAGGAATTCTTTCGAGAACGTTTGTGCTTCTGAGCAGCCTGTCGTGATGACTTTCTCTTATTGCCCGAGCTCGCCGTTGACGTTTGTGGCTCCTCCTCCATTATCATCTGCAGCGTTGTCTTCTTCGGCGGCGCCTCGATGCCCAGCAATCTCTGAATGCGGCTCCTATCCGGTGCCGGAAAATGCTTCTCCACCAGCGACTGAAAGACACCCTTGGCCGTCGACACAAAGTCCGACAGCTCGCCATCATCACGCTCTAACTGCTCTAATGTACGCGCCTCACCCGTGGATTGTAAGCCAATAACGACACACTTTCCATACTTTATAGCCTCTCGTGCCACCACGACAGCATGATTCACCTTCGACGCTATGCAGAGATACTTAAAGAAGCGCTGATGTGCTGACCAGAATTGACCCCACATTGTCTTCTTCATTCTACTCTCAGCGTCAATTAACTCTGCAGCTTCAGTGAACTTTTGCATCGCCTCCACCCACTGTGAGAGAGAGAGAGAGAGAGAGAAATGGCATGAGAAACATTATCGTAAAGCTCATGAAAAACAGACGTCTTACCAACTCTACAGAGCGATCATAGATTTTCTTAAAGTCCTTCGTGAGCGGCACCTCTTCGATCTTGAAGGTTACACCGTGAAAGCTCAGCTGACGAGCAATGTACATTCCTCGAAGCTTCATATCCATTGCCACGACCTCCATAGCTCCAACTCCGCGCTTCTCCACAGCCGTGATGAAGTCATTGAAGGAGCCAAACGGTGTCCCCGCACCCCAGATGCCCAGTCTCACCATGTACGCCATGTTGCGCGGCTCCGAAGCACCTGTTGCCGATGCGTACACCACTCTCGCCTTGGGCAATTTGTTCTGCAACTCCAACGCCGTGAGACCCGTCTTGGTGGGCTTACTGGATCCCACGGGACACAGATTCTTCGCCTTGTGACACTCATCGAACACAATCACGCCGTCAAAGTCCTCGCCGCACCAGTGAAGCAACTGCTTCAGTCGCGACTTGTACTTGCCACCAGTGCTCTGGGATTCTCCAATGAGGGCTGAGTAGGTGCTGAAGATCACACCCTTCTTCACATTGTTATTCACACTCGACGATATCTTAGCGTATTTGAACTTGTTGAGCGCGTGCACGTCAATCCGGTGCGCCCCAATATCCTTGAGATCACGAATCGCATCGTACTTGAGATCATTCGACACTGAGATCCAGAGTGACTTCTTGCGCCCCTTCAGGTAGTTCTCGAAGATGATGCCGGCAATGGTGCGACCCTTACCCACACCGGCACCGTCACCAATCAAAAAGCCCGCCCTGGATCCGTCCGGCAAGACATGAGCATGCGCCTGAGACGCATACGTGATTGATTCAAGTTGCAATGCACTCAACAGTCCACCCTCAATCACATCATCGGGAATGGAGAGTTTATAAGTCACATCCGTCGGCTCCACTGACGACAGTGATGCCGTCTCAACAACTGGATCCGGATGCTTCTTGCCTAGCTTCACTGGAATGAGGCCAGACAATATTTCCATTAGAAAAGGCCATTTCGATTTCCTCCTCCGCACACACAAAACAGGAAATTGCGGAAGAAAATCATTAATATTCACAATAAGTGAAAGATTGAAGGCAGATATACATACGCTTGGATGGCATATAGTCGGCATAAGTCTCTGCAACACCCATTTCCTCATCTTCAGCTTCCTCCTCCTCCGGCACTTGATTCATTTGCTGCAACATCAAACATACACACAAGCATGAGAACGTATTCAACGTATTTCATCACTATTTCCCTCTCTCCCTCTCACACCCACCTCCTCTTCCTCCCCATCCCACACAATTCACCGAAAACTACCACTCTCTTGTGCCTTTGAGAGTCACTCGCATCGAAATTCAACAGACAAAATCAATAAAGCAAAATGCTCTTCACCACTTCCCAGAAATATGTATCTCTCACCCACCCTCGCGCCTCAAGTGTGTGCAATGGATAAAGGGAGTTTTGCAATACCTTCGTCGTGTCCGGAAGCCACATCTGCGAGAGCAGCTTGTTGGGAATGCCACCGGTGAGGAAGCTGGGATTGGCCGCTATGAGATTGCTCAGATTCTGGAGCATAAATTGATTAAGATTTGACATCGGATTCGATCCACTCATGCCACCGCCCGTGGTTGAAGATGTTCCTCCCATGTTGCCAAAGCCAAATCCTGCCATTTCCACTGCACAGGAAGCGAACAGAAAAGAAAATATTATGATTATTGTAACAATGATTGGTTCTTAACTAGCTAAATGATTGTTTATCTCATTTATTTTCTCGTAATCACAATTTTTGTGGGACTCTCAAAATTCAACAGAATGTTATCTTATATATTCAATACCATATTTTGATTTCTCTTAACTGCCTCTTACTGAATATATTTCACATTCTTTCCACTTAACAAAATAAGCAAAAATGCAAGGAGAGAAAAATGTTTGGTAAAGTGATATTGAAAGAAAGCAGAAAATAATAATAGCAAACGAAAAGATAACTTACTTTTATTTGTACTTTGGGACTTACTCTGCGCCAAGAGCGACGCTGCCATGGTATTTCCCTGGAAGTATCCGGACATTCCGCCCATCCCCATGCCACCCATCGTGCCGCTCGAGCCCATGGCAAAGGGCATTCCTGCAAGAAGGTATTGATTTTCTGTTAGGAAACACTGTCAAATGCATGAAGTTGGGTGTGGGTGGTGGAATACGGACCTGATGCATTTGGCTTTATCATATCATAGCCCAGAGTATTGGCACTCTTTGATGCGGACACTTTGCTCCTCGCCCCACCAGCGGATGCTCCGGCAGGCGTCACGGTGGATTGTGATGTAACTGTGGCATTCTCGCTGTGGCTCTTCTTCGCGTAAATCACTGCCGTCTCGAGGTCCTTGCCACCGCCTGGGGGACAGAGCAGAGGCATTTCATGAGATTTTCAGCCCTCCCGCCCGGACAACACGGGAAAATGTGAACTTTCACTCACCAGGAACTTCAATCTTGTCCGGATCCTCATCATCGTCAAAGTCTGATCCGGATGACTCGTCAATGTCCTCATCGTCATCGAAAGCAAACCCTTTCGTCTTGTTGGCCTTCATTTCGTCGATTTTGTGTGGATGGACGAGAAAAAAGGCAAAATATAGTGGGAAACGCTATGCTGAACTTCCTCCGACTCAGACTTGTGCATATTTGATGATTTTACATCGGCAAGCCAATCTTGTCAGACAGTGAGAAATCAATAAACTTAGACCACACCCATTCTGCACTAATATTAATTGAGCAGAAATGTCCTCAGCCAAAGATTTATCAAACAATCAGGAATTTTTCCAAACACATCATCTCACAATTATGACAGACCGTGAGTCGCCATTACTTTTCGATGATTCCACGAACTTTTTTTTGGTTATGTTTTGTCATAAAAATTGCTCCAACTTTTCTGGCGCAAAAATTACTGGAAATTTTCCAGACTTTCCCAGGGAAAACCCAGAAAACATGCCCAAATTATCTTCCCAGTTCCCTCCGGAGGGCACCAGCGTCCGCATTAGCGGGTGAGAGTCGTAAAAACATCACGAAATGCTGTCAAAAACTGAGGGAAAAAATCAAAACAAAAAAACTCTGCAACATACCATTTCATGCATCAATCGTGGCGAAATTATAAGAAAAGTCTGTCTTTGCAGTGCAATTTTCAACTATCCAATTGTTGATGGTAATATACTCAGGGATCTTCACTTACTGCACGCTTTGCTTTCGGCATTTTTTATCAAAAACCACTAATCACATCACATTGACACAGCCACACAGCTCAACAATCTGCGCCATATTGGATTTCGCTTTTTCAAAAGCGAAAAAAGTGGAATTTTTCGCTCAGTGCCCCCATAAGGACTGTCGGTCGGCTGCGTAGTGCAGATGGACAATCAGCAGACTTTTCGCACAGAAGTCGTGTGAGGTCCGCGCGTTTGTGAACATAATGTTTCATACTTTCAAGTTACA
Organism: Phlebotomus argentipes; assembly: GCF_947086385.1. Lineage (NCBI taxonomy): Eukaryota > Metazoa > Arthropoda > Insecta > Diptera > Psychodidae > Phlebotomus > Phlebotomus argentipes. Next base: position 7,972,863 of record NW_026776174.1, read on the forward strand.
ATTTGTAATTATATTGATAAAAGAATGAAAACTCGGAGTCGCTGTATTTTGAAATGGATGCTTTCAATCAAATTAAGCCAATTAAGCATAGAAGATAAATAGGAAAAAATTGGTTATCAAATTTAATTTGTGTAGAGAGAATTACAATTCACGAAGTAATATTCTGATCGGGGATTCCATATCATGCGATACGTATTTATATTGACTGAATGCTTGTATTTTTTGTGTTGAATGTAAAAACCGCAATTCGGCTGGCTTTTTGTCCGACTTGTCCAACCATATTCCGGAGAGTGCATGGAAAACGGTCTTGCCTTTGAAATTTCAGCCAGCCTTTCATAGGGCTTCGATATGCAGAGGTTGGCAGCCCTGCGGCAAAGCGTCACTTGTCATTGCAGTTCAATCGCTTCCCCTACGCTGTGTTCAATACAAAGCGACAGTCGCTTTTTCAAAGCTGAAAAACACCGTGAAAATATCTGAAATTTGAGACTACTGTGCAGTCATGGTGAGTACTGGGGCTGATCCGTTGGGGGATGTTGAGGGTTGCACTGCCAGCCAGTGAAAAAGAGGAGAAAAATGAGTTTATTAGTCCGCCATCGCCGACTACGCGTTGCTTTGGCGTTTAACCTCATCCGTTTCTTCGGTCTGACCCAATCGATTTTCTCGAATGTGCAATATTTCAGGCTGGCGGCAAAGCAGGAAAGGACTCCGGGAAAGCCAAAGCGAAGGCCGTGTCGCGCTCCGCCCGTGCGGGATTGCAGGTAATTTTCCAGTGGCATTGTGACAGATATTTTGGCGCCGACTCCCGGACGCTTATCTCTCTCCTCTCTATCATGCTCTAGTTCCCTGTGGGCCGTATTCACCGACACCTGAAGAATCGCACCACAAGCCATGGACGCGTGGGGGCCACAGCGGCCGTCTACTCAGCCGCCATCCTCGAATATCTGACCGCCGAAGTGAGTATGCCAGAGGGGATTTCTGTGGGAGACGAAGATGAGGTTAGGGGCGCCCGGAGTCGCCATCTGTGCGCTCCCCACTTTCCAATGCGCGGCGGCTTGACGCGGCTCCCTTTGCCTCTCTCTAGCCCGCCATTTTGCCGCCTGTAGACATCTCGCTCGCACTCACGCGGTGATTTGGAGCGCGGCAAACTGAGCGTCATGCCAGTGAAGCAGGGTTTCACGAGTGCTTGGGAGGGGCGAAATGTTTCACGAAACATTGGGATGTTGTGAAATTTTTTGGTTTTTGGCGGGAAGAGAGTCGCAAATGCGCCAGAAAATTGCAATGAATTCTCTCATTTTACCATTTTGTCTTCATTTGCTATGCATAATTTCGCATGAAAGTTGAAAATTTGGATCGTGCAGTAGAAAATACGACATGAAACATTTCGTCGGAAATTGTGAAATGGTCATCCTTGAAGTTGTCGACCTCTGGGAAATGCTCTATAATGCGACTTCCTGGTTTTGTAGGTGCTGGAGTTGGCCGGAAATGCGTCGAAAGATCTCAAAGTGAAGCGTATCACACCCCGTCACTTACAACTGGCCATCCGTGGAGACGAAGAGTTGGACAGCTTGATTAAGGCTACTATTGCGGGTGGCGGCGTGATTCCGCACATCCACAAATCGCTCATCGGCAAGAAGGGTGGTCCGGAATAACCGTGGCAAAGTGACGTGCCGAGCTTTTAATCATAATTTCCATAAAACAGACCTCCAATATCGATCTTTCCACTTTAATATTGCCTTTAATGAGACCTCTTCAGAGAGAAAAACCCCCTTTTTTTTAAATCAACATTTTACGTTCACGGGAGCACCTCCGGATGGCGGACGTGGCAGACTTTCCACAAGAACAAGAATATGAACCGGAGGTTGGATATATGACTACTTTTTTTTGTTCTTCCCTTAGAATTTAAGTTGATGCATTCATGCGAGAGCAATTTGTGTTTCTCCGTATTTCACGATTTATGTAATTTTTCTTTAAAGATATATAGAATCTAGCGGTAGTATTTTGATTTCTGATGTGTCGTAATTAAAGGAAAAGAAGAAGAAAAATCTCTGAGAAGAGATAATGAGAGTAAATACGAAATACAAGCATTGCTGTTAAAGACTTCACACGTGGACTTTGCAGAAGCTGACAAGATGTGGAAAAGTTTGTTTCACGTTGTAAATTAAATTGAAATAAAGATAGAAAGGAATAATATCGAGGGTTTATTGCCACATTACATTGTTAGCGTGTGCACTTTGGCTACTTGGTTGGCGGCGAAGCTGGGCTTCTTTCTAGGCCGCATTGGCGAGCTTGGCTTCGTTTATGTCGGCGCACTGCTCGATCATTTCGCCCTCCTCGATCTCCAGGCAGTGGCCCCACTCCTCCAGCGAGATCCTGTGGTCGCCGTTGGGATCGCAGGACTCCAGGAAAGGCGCAATGCAGTGCTCCAGCGACATGAGCGGCGCCCGGATGGGGAACAGCTCGTGGCGCGAGACGCTGCGATCGTTGGAGCTATCCAGATCGCACCACTTCCACACGGCTGCGTTCGCCCAGCGCTTGGTGTGGTTGGATTCCGCCTCCAGCTCCATGTTCATGTAGTGCTGGCTGAGTTCCTGGCGCTCAGCCAGATCGCGCATGACGTTGAAGAGCCAGTCCCGCATGCGGCGCGGGAAGTCGTTCATCTCCTCCTCGGTGCACTCCTGGCGGCGAGAGAGAGAGACAGGCGTAAGCGCACCCCTCTCGGGCTCGCATAATTTATGGACATGGGAATTGAGGGGACGATTGAAGAGGGAAAAGCCAGTTTGCTTGGAAAAAAGGGTGACTTTTGGGCGGGAAATCCAACAACGGTTAGTAAATGGCATGCCAGAGAGAAAGGACCATGAAATTTTATGATTCTGCAGGATAAAACCGACCTTTTCGCAAAATAAAGGACTCGATTGACCCTCTGAGAAAGCCAGGGAATCCAGGTAAGATACATTGGAGAGAAAGGTAGCTAACTACTTACCGGCATGTCTCGGCACTCGCCGTAGTAGTCGATGTGGATGTGGCGGAACTCTGGACCCTTGCAGGCAGTGTCGTGGGTGTCGCAGAGGCACCGCTGGCGATACACTTCGCAATCCGATGCCCACGTGTCGTTCTTGTTGGTGCACACCCTTCGCCTGGGGTCCACCTCTTCGGGGCACTCGGGGACACACACGCACGACGCGCTCTGGCCCTCCGCCTGGCAGATCCTGCCAGCGCCGCAGTGCACCTTGGCACAGGGATCTGAGATCTGCGGCGGGGCATCGGGATTCCCAGCCGCGAGTTCTGCCTCCCTGGCAGCTTGCTGGTTCTCGCGCGCCACGTCTTTCAGCTTGAAGAGATTAAAAAAAAGAGAGAATTATACTGTGCAGAAATTGTGCAGAGCGCTGGCGTAATGAGATTGGGTGGAATTAAATTAATTTGTGCCACAAGAGAACAGTTAAATTTGAGACTTATCTGTCGTTCTGAGGAAATCATCGGTCAAGGCGGAAGCAATGAAAGACGAAAGGCATTTTACAGATGGGGGAAAAAAGTCGGATTCTCAAATGAGATGTTCAACCGATAAACAGATGAACACCAGAGTTTTCATCGCTTTTCTTTGCGGGTCTATTTTTATTATTAGAAAATACTCACATGCAGATCTTGTTCGAGAGTTCGCAGCAACTCCTCGTCGATGTCCAGCATCTCATCCGACGACAGCTCATCCACGATATCGTGAAGTTCCTGCCAGGAATCAAATTGGAGAAACAACTTAAATTCCACTTTTGGTCATTCTCGCGCTTCTGGACGACGCGTAGAAGCGAGAGGGATCGAGGAAAAAATTATCAGCGGGTGTTTTGATAACTTTTAGCCTATTTGGAGCGAATTCTCCACAACTGAAACCCTGAAAAGAAGCTTCGAGAGTCACTTCAGGAACACAATGTCTCACCTCAGCCAGAGCGAATTGATCCAGGAGCACCAGAGAGCAGGCGAGGAGCAGGAAAATTCTTCCAATCGTCCCCATTTTTCAGTGTCCTGGAAGGAAAATTCAACTCACGCCACTGTTCCAATTGCAATAGCTGCGAAGTTTATCCATTGCAAGTGTTTCAATTAAAATTTATCACACTTCATATACAAAATACCACATCCTGATTACAATATCCAGAGCGTGGAATGCAGTGGAACACAGAGAGTCTCGTTTTGCATTCTTATCGTCTTCCTCTTCCAAGAAGAGCCCTCGAGAGCTCAAGTCTCTCAAAGACGAGATGCTGAAAAAGCTCTATTCTTCACAATCTTGATTATTTGCCACTCAAATTGTGCACTTCTATCGCATTAGACAATCTTCTGCGGAGTCAATTAGCTCGAATTATGGTGGGAGGGAAATGCAATGATGTCACTGTCCTTGGAAAATTGGTCCATCCACTCCACATCCTTGCAATTCAGTTGGCGATGGAGTTCAATTGTTTGGCAAATGGGAAATTCTTATTACTTACCAAAGAGGAAAACTTCACGACAAAAGCGAGGTTGTTGTTTGTGAGGAAATGAGTGAGAATTCCAGAAAATTCACTTTCTGCTTCACTGCTGTGTGACTCGCTTGGGATCTCGGGAGAAACTGGCAGTTCTCTCGGGTGATGATGTGCTCCAAATCTTGGGCACAGCGAAGGAGATGCGGAGAGGCGAGCGAGAAGAGTGCGGCCAGAAAAAAGGGGAGCAAAAAAAGCGCCAAAAGCAATGAAACATCGCATGTTTGTGTGGAGGAAGCGTGAGCCTCGACAGTGCAATATTTCGAGAGCATTTTCTACCACCACGGAGAATCACTCTCGCGGGCAATTTTGCAAAACTGCACCAATTTCCTCATGAAAATCCACAATCTCTCGCTCTCTGCGGAATCTCTCAAGATCACAGATGTTGCACACACACGCAAAATCCTCTCTCTCTCTCTGCCTCTCGTCCTCTCTTGCCTAATCCATATCAAAAGCATAAAATGACCTCTTTTCATCCTCACCCAGAGTAGAGTGAAGAAAAAATCACTTCCACACGCGTTTCGATAAGACAAATCATCACATAATGTGTCGAACATTCATGTAAGAATAGAATTATGTGAATACAAGTTCCCGTTTATTAAATCTTCTCTCACTCTCTCATCGTCTTCTGCTGCTCCAGAGAAATGGTAAACATGGTGAAGGAAGAAATCTATTTTTAATATCCCAAATGTTGGGCTTTTTTAGCATATGTCTGGGTGGGGAAAAAAAAGTGAATGGGAGGTGCACCTAAGGTGGTCCGAGAGGAATTTCCCTTCTTCACACACAACAACGCAGAGAGAAAACACTTTGAGGAAGTGAAAATGTTTAGCTATAGATTTTCTCTAAATTTGATATTTTAGTATTTCCCGCCAAGTCAATTTTACATACTTTCAGGCGCTTCACTTCTACACTGCCTCTCAAAAGTACTCAAACACCCAATATTTCCCAACACACTCTAGGGAAAAAGTCAATACTGTGGACAATATTGGGCAGTTCAAATACCTTCTCTGGACACACTCTCTACTTCTACACATAATAACAACGTAACACTTTTCCACCTTTTCTATTTAGCTTAAAATGGTAAAATATCCCCCACGAAAGACAATAATTTTCACTCTCAATTAAAAATAATATTACAGAATTTGTATCTCAGAATAAAAGATGAAAAATTTGTAGTGTAACTCTCTCCACTAATGGTTCTTAGCGTTCTTTAGTTAAAATAAGCTTTCTGCATAACTTTTATCTTCCCCATTATTTGACAATGTTTTCTGGCGGTAGGCAGCTTGTGTAAACTTTTTTTTTCTTCTTCTTTACTATATAAAATGTATGTATATATCAGTATTGCGCTTGATATTTTAGAATATCTCCATTTGTTTAAAATTAAAAAAGAAAAGAAACCTTTCTGCGCAAAATAAAAGTCATTTTGTATAGCAAAAAACATTTACGGCACAGGCATCGTCTTGAGGCGTTCGAAGGCGGCCTTCTCGAGCGCCTCCCGATGATTAGGATGGGCAATCTGGATGAGAGCATACGCTCTCTGCCTGAGACTCTTCCCAAACAGATGGGCAATCCCGTACTCAGTCACCACATAGTGAACATGAGCACGCGTAGTAACTATTCCCGCGCCCGCCTTCGTCACGGCGCTAATCTTGCTCTCGCCCTTGTTCGTCGTCGACGGCAGGGCGATGATGGGCTTCCCTTTGCCATCGAAGCCCTCAGCGGCGCCCCGAATGAAGTCCACCTGACCACCGAAGCCCGAATACATGCGCGTCCCGATGGAGTCTGAGCACACCTGCCCGGTGAGATCCACCTCGATGGCAGAATTGATGGCGGTCATCTTGGGATTCTGCGAAATCACACCCACTTTGTTCACATAGTTGATCTCCAGCATTTCTGCGAGGACGAGAGAAGAGATGCAGTCAATTAGTGCAACTGGTTCAATTAAGTGCAATTGTCTTGCTGTCTTTTGTGTGTTTGTTTAAATACTCGTGTTTGGCATTTAAATAAACTCACCAATAAACGGATTATTGTCCACAAAGTCATACAACTTCTGCGTCCCAATCAAGAAAGATCCAACAATGCGACCCTTGTGAATCACTTTGTTGTTGTTCGTGACGCATCCGTTCTGCACCAGATCCACCACACCGTCGGCAAACATCTCAGAATGGATGCCCAGATCCTTGTGATTGTGCAGAGCACTCAGCACGGCATCCGGAATGTTTCCAATGCCCATCTGCAGTGTCGCGCCGTCATCCACGAGATTCTCCGCAATCAGCTGTCCAATCTTCGTCTCCACCTCGCTCGATCCCTTGCCGCCGTGCTGCGGCAGCGGCGTGTCAATGTTGATGGCATAGTCAAAGTGTGACTGATGAATGATGGCATCGCCAAAGGTGCGCGGCATCTTGGGATTCATCTGCGCCACAATCACCTTCGAGTGCACCAGAGCGGCCCTCACGCAGTCAACGCTCGTGCCCAGCGAGCAGTACCCGTGCTGATCCGGTGGCGACACATGAATCAACGCCACGTCCGGCTGCACGATCTTCCGGTGAAAGAGGTAGGGAATCTCGTGCAGGAAGATTGGCACCGAGTCGCCGCGTCCCTCGGCCACAGCCTTCCTCACATTGCCGCCCATGAAGAAGGACTTGGAGCGGAAGATGTGCGAGTGCTCGGGATTGCAGTACAGAGCCGGTCCCTCTGTGTGCATGTGGCACACCTCGATATTCTTCAGGTTGTTCTTCACGCCGTGCTCCGTGAGGGCGCCCACCAGCTCCAGAGGCGTCGCAGCGGCTCCCTGAACAAACACCACACTATCTGCAATGAGAGACGCTCAATTAGGCACACAAATCTTCTTATCGCCCACGAAAGCCACTATAAAAAGCCACTCTCTTCACTATCTTATCACACACTCTCGTCTTTAATTGATAATTGTACCTCCAACAGAGCATTGTGTAACCCAATTGACCGAATAATCGGTGTGAAGATTCGACAAAGAGTTCAATTACTCAGCATGATTCTCAATTCAGTGCTCTGCAGGCGTAACTTTTGATCTCATTCGAGATTTATAGTGTTTCTCAGTTAACGCAAAGGTTATATTTTGACGCGATTTTTTCTTCAACAAGTCAATTTTTGGCCCCTCGAGCTATAAGTTGGCATAACATCTTACTTCAGAGGTTTACCAATCCACACAATCGAATCACATTGATTCCACATTCATGAAATCAACTAACATGAAACGTTATCACACGGTTAGTAATTCCTTTATTCAATGAAAGTTACTGAATAAAGATAACATGTTATTTTCACACTTTTATTGAGCTGATAAAGACTTGCAGGGAGATTTTCGAGGTGGAATGGAATGAACCTTGATCCCAAAATAAGGTTTCTTTGAGAATCTGCGACTGTAAAATTCATTAACGACACAGAGAATAAAATTCCACTTGTTCTAATATTCAATTCGTGATACAAAAAAATGTGTTTATTTGCTCTTGTCAATACATCGTGACACTGATAAAATTGCTACATTGGGAAGCAAAGAGTCTTTATGAATTTATAGAGAAGTTTTCGTGATGATTTCATCTTGAGAATATCCTCAAAGTTTAAAATGTTTTGGAAATCCGTCTTGACCTTCTCGCGCACATCAATTGATAAACCCCCAGCAATTCCACCAGCCAATTTGTATTGCTTTGGGGCAAAAAACAGTGCGGAGAGGAGAAAAAAGAGTGTCACACTCTAACATGCCAAGATTAAGGTCAGACGTCAATTAACTCAACTCAACAGTAATTCCTCATCACTTTTCCCACTCAAAACCTCATCGTCTGTCGGCGCTTCTTTTTTTTCTCCTCTATTTTTACAACGAAATCCAGAGGAAACTTCCGAGGCGTGACTTGAACTAGATTAAGGCAGATTCGTCAGATTTCAGAGTCACGAAAATTGTCTCAATTAGCAAAACAAGTGTGATTTTTTCGCCACTTTAGCACTTCAATCATGGTAATTAAATCAGTTTTTTTTTGTGAATTTTAAATCAATTCCATTCCCTTGTGCGATTTCTCGGGAATGTTTTCAAAAAGTGCATATTTTGCACATGCAATGATTTTGCAATGCTGGATGTTTACTTCATTGTTGATGCGATGCTTCATGACGGAGGTTCAAGAACGTGGCATTTTAATCAGCTGTAAGTTTGTTTTGATTTCCTCTTTTACAGTTTTCTTCAATTATTGTCCCTTCCCCTTCTTCAATTCCACTTTCTGCACCCTCCAGAAAAACGACCGAGAACGCGTTCATGCTTCTGATTGACCCCACGCGAGTTGAATTGGAATTGCCCATGAATAAGTGAAGTGACAGCAAATAGAATTGAATACAAGGGAGTCTTCTTTCAATGCTTAGAAGAAATATTAGAAAAAGAGAGAGAATTTATGACAATTCTCCGCAAGTCTGTCAAGGTGAGAAGATAAAATTCCAACTCATGAGACACGCTAAAATCGTCTCGAGACCTTGGACTTGGACAATTCACTCGCCGGTGAGAATTAGAGAGAATGTTTTCAGCGCTAAAAACATGACCAAGCATTAGGAAAAAGTTCAGCGTTTCACACTCTTGGCGGCTTTTATCAACAGTCCAGAGTTCCCTCGGGATCGTGTTGATCGACGCTTTATCAGCTTTGTTGTGACTTCTTGACGCGCTCTTCCCCCGGATTAGACTTTGTGCAACTATTTTTGTCGCAGCGAAGCGTCACGTTTTGATTCGCATCACTTGATCATCATGATATTTGTGCGCTCATGGAGAGCGATCGCAGCAAAACTGCTCATTTTTTCCCATCCAGTCATGTAATAAACAAATTATGATATGCTTTACAAGAATCTCGCATGTCAATATTTGCTGAAGTCATTTAATGCTTCGCGATAATGTAGGAAATTGACTTATTCGTTATCATGCAAACGTGAGTTCAATAGGTTGAATTAGTTTATTATCGATTTCTTGACTAGGAATCCAATGAAATTGCTTATTTTTAATCATTGAGGATTCCTTTAAAGACATAAACAGAAAATAAAAGATGCATTTGAGATCATATTTCACTAAGAATGGCTAATATTAGCCATTAATATGCTGTTTTGGCCTCTATAATATGCTTGATAAACTGCTATCTATTTTAACGCTCAATAAAAGTGATAAAATGCCGCACTGATAAGATTTTATTCAATCCACTTTGGCTGAAAAAACACCCCGAAACAACTTATGATCAACCCTTTGCTGTGCCTTTACGACTGCCAATGAACGTTCTAACACACAGAACAACGTTTTTTTGTTCTCCTCTGACCACAAGCTTGCACTTCCATTGATATTCAGTGGCGCTGCGAGAACCTGAGCGGCCTCCAGTTGTGCTGGGGCGCAAAAAGTGCCTCCCAATTGCGTTACGTAATCGCGTTAATCGAATATTCAATTGACTTCTTCCTTTTCGGCCACCATTGCGCGCCCTCCCAAATTCCGCAGGAAGGGCGGCCGCACTCGCGCCCAGAATCTCACCTGACTTCACGCACTGGACGGCCTCGAGGGCGGAGGAGCACATCTTGGGCTCCCGATTGAGGGGCTGCGAGGGTTCAGCGCTGTACGAGTGGAAGGCGAGCCGGGATGCGGCGACGCGGGCCAACTTGGGGGCTCCGGCCATCAGGCGACTCGTCAACGATGCCATTCTTCACTTGCAACTGGGTCACGTCACGACACTGTCCACGTAGCGCGAAAACAGAAAGGCGATTGCGGGCGCACAAGATTCTCGTGGGTGTTTCTGGCCGTCAAGGAGATGATCCGGCGCTCTGGAAAACTCTGCCTCGCGAGAAAACGAAACAAACTGCAGCAGCGCCGCTCTCGGCACCGCGAGAAAGCGTGGCCTTTAAAAATCTCGCACCAGCAGCGCCTCTGCAGAGCAGCACGCGAAGCCCGGGACCACTTTGAAAAGTAACAAGCGAAAAAAGTGAGCAATTGGTTTTCAAGATTTATTCGATTTTTATCTTCACCTCTTCTCTTTTTACAAAAAAGTTACATAAGACGACAAACTATGTGTTAAATCCATAGTAATTTTTGGGATACTCTTTATACTTTCATTACTCTCTCTCTGACTAGACATCGAATTGTCTGTGGAGTTACTCTGACCATCCCGTGCCAAAATTCATGAGACACGCAAGAATCGTAACACGAGATTTGTTTATACGTCCCTCTCTCTTAATTCCTAAGATACTGGAGTAAGTGTTTGACTGCAAAATGTACTGTCCACGTGAATTTACCCTATATTCTGTGTAGCACCCACTTCAAATCTTGCCTTTGAGCAATAAATTCCTATTTTTTACGTCTTTGCCGTGCTTCTGTCCTCACAAATCTCTGCCCCCTCCCTTAAATCTACGGCAAAAAATACACTTCTATAGAGACTAGACTTTTGGGTGATGATCGGTGAATGATGGGCGTTAGACAGATTGAATGCAACCCCCAATTTATGCTTTACACACACTCAATTAAATATGAACTTATAACCTACTTAGGAAACTATTTTTCATCAGCCAAAGATATGAAAGAAAATTCCAATGTTTAGGAAGAAAATACACAGCATTTTAGACGCCGAAAGTAATTCCTATCACTAAAAATTTGCATTACCGGCGACGGCACAGAAAGAAAAGAAGAATCACTAAAGATATTTCATTTCCTCACTTAAATGGTAATACTTATATCATTAACATTTAATGTTATTATCACAAATTCAAAGTTAAATTCTTAGAAGAAGTCCTTACGGATAGTGTGAATACAGTAATTTATGAGGACAAAATTATTATTCAAGAGAAGTTATTAGATGTTGGGATTGAGGCCCTCAAAACGCGATGCTTTAGTTTTAGGTCTTTTCGACAGTTTCAAATTATAATAAATACTATTAGTAATTTCTTATTTCCACCTAAAGTACTATCATATAGAGCTTAATGATAGAAAAAAGACATCCTCATCAGTGATTTTGTGAGGATTAAAGTTCCACACAGCACAAAATTTCCATCCTTTCTCACTCTCTATCCCCTCTCTCTCTCTCTCTCTCTCTATCTGTCCCTCTTTCTGTATATCAACACTTTAAGAGTGGCAAACAGTGTAATGGATATCAGGTGAATTATCTGTAGGACAGAGTCATATTCAGACATAGCTGATGATCCCTCTTGTCACCCCAACCACCATTGCCCTTCCGCAGCTTCGTCTTCTGCACCACACTCGCCACGGTGAGTGTGATGGTCTTGGGGAAGAGCTGGGCAGCCTTTGTGGCGATGTGGAGCACCTTTTGCACTTTTGATATCACCTGGTTGGACTCACAGTTGTTCTTTTTGTGGTGAACCCCACTGAAAGTGAAGAGAGAGAAAAGGGTGGCTCTGAGTTAGGTAAAGTTGAATCAAATTATACAATATACATGGGTTATGCGATATCAACAGGGGCAGGTGCCTCACCAATTTAATAACAGTTACATAAATATTACAGTGAGACCTCAATGGCGTGTAAATATTTAATACTCTTTAGTGCCTCTTTTAGCACTACACGCTTCCATGATTTTAAACTCGCCTCCAAAGAAAGACATTCGTCTTCCTTTCATCCACTTAAACGTCCTCTTCTTGTTAGAGAAGAGTTCCGCAATCCCAAATGCCAATTAAAACAGCAGCATTTATGCAATCAGAATTAATTTAGTTTATATACTAATGATGTGGGGCACTGTTAATTAATATTCGAGGACTTGTGCTGAGTGGGATGATGGAAAGGGACGAACATTGAGAAATCTCTAATGTCACGTTTTGCATGCTTTCTCGCACGAGTGTCTCGATTTTTCCAACTCACCATTCGCCAATGTGAAAAACTCTGGGCCCCTTCACAACCATCACATGCAGCCTCTGTTTGAGGCAGTGCTGCGAGACATGCTGCAATGACCAGTCCCAGTTGTAGTCATCGTATGAGCAAAAGTGTTCCGCACACTTGACAATCTCCTTCCACGTTGTCCTGTTGAAGGCCATGCCCATGTTGTGCTTGCTGGAAATCCACGGAGTCACTTCGACCTGCACCAGGAGAAAATTCCCAATCAATCCCATTGATCTTCTCACACCCCCGCAAATTGCATCTCAATTCTCAATCGAGCACCACACACTTAATGAATAGACAATACACACGCCACACGCACTCGAAAGATATAGTCGAAGGATTCCTCATGGCAGGGATTAATTAAAGAACACTACAGTGAATTGTCGGGGGCAAACATCAGCAGAATTGCTGTGATAAATGAAAATACACCAGATGGAAAATGGATTGCGAATGAGTTGGTGAGGATATTGTTCTATGAATCTCTCATGACTCAATTAGCATTGCACATTCAGAGCTTATTAATTTGCACAACCAACAATTAATAAGTAAGCAATTTTATTAAAGCATGCAAAATGTTCTGGAGAGTGCATAAAATACCGAAAAATTGATCGTTCACATTTTTCAAGCACTCAATTACCAATTATATTCTCCATAATTGATTCAATTAAGTGCTCAACTGTGGACATGCAAGGGTATAAGAGTCAAGTGATTTGGTGTACATTGCAGTTTAATTAGTTCAAGCATTTCAGTAAATCACCGGTTATTTATAAGCAGAAAATTACAAGAAAAACAACATCTGTAATCAACTGTACACCATCTTTTGACACTCATTCTCCCTTTGACTCTTAATTACGTCCACCAATTTGGCAGCCGAAAGCCATAAAGAGAATTATAAAATAAAGATCTCTAGCATTAAAACTAGTCACATGAAATTTTATTCTCTGCACAAGTAAAACGAGATAAATCTGACTTTTTGACCTTCAAAGCTGTTTGTTATCTTCGGTATCTTATGCACTCCATTTTTATCTACCCATCAACAATTGTCCAACAAGTGAATATCTTAAAAGTCTTATGGGATTGTGAAGTGCAAAAAAGCGGAATATAACTCTTAAATCATAATCATGCTTTTATCAAAAAAAAAAATCATATCATAACTCCAGAAGAAGCATAAAATGGTAGTAAATCTCCTTTGGTATCTGAGAAGGGGAGGAGTTTCATATGAGAAATATAAAGACAGGAAAACTATATGAAAGATCCTTGCAAAAGACAAAAAAGACAGAGAATCAACTCTGTATCTACCTTCTGATAAATAGAGTACAGAGATGGAAGCACTTGGTATCCCCATTGTGCTGAATATTTCTCAGTTGTGGTGACAGGAATACTCTCCATTAAAATTCCTCCGCCTCCACAACGCGCGAGTGTGAATTTTTTGCGTTTTTTTTTGCATTTTCAATATGAATTGCCGAAGAAAAAGATATTCAACTCAATTAATATCAAAATTTGCAATAGTAAATCATCACTTGTAATTGGAATAGCTACCGTGATAAGTATTTGCATTGTTGTTAGTATGTGTATTAAGACCCATTGCATTTGAATTGGAAGCAGCCGCAGCACGTGATTGCCCAAAGAAAGCTTTTTTGTTGCTCTGCACAGGTTTTGTTTGGTCGGTTTGTACAAATAAATGAAAGATAAGGGAAAAAAAGATGTTACAAATGTCTCTCCTTTCCGCCCATGAGTCTCTCTCTCTCTCTCCACACACAAACTGGACAATCTACAGCCCAGTCTGTATGATTAATGTGCGCTTCTATGCATTTATGGTCTCATAATGTTTCTGGTCATTTTTTTTCTCTCTCACTTTTTGCACAGAATGTCGTATTTTGTGTGTGATGCCACATTTTGTGAGATTGAAAATGTAATATTTTGATGGAATCATCTGCAGAGGCTTTTATGATTAAAATGGATGTTGTCATGCCCTTTCCCACCCGCTGATATCTCTCACCACACTCAGCATCCTTCATTTTCATTCCACATGTGCGTGAAAAATACACCGAGTGATTTTGATACCATTTGGCGCCAAATGTCTCATATTCTTATTTTTATCTTCTACTCTTTTTTCTCCATCATACACAAATGCCAGGATATATTCTCTCTCTCTCACTGTGCCGATGGATAAACGTGTTGGAAAATGTCTCAGTTTTCTTTCCATTTGCCCTTTTGATTGCAAATCAATAGCCTTTTTGCCAGCTTATAGCAAGGATATTCTCATCAGAGATATGACATTGGATGAATAATACACCATTTGGATTCAATTGCCGGAAAATGGTAACCATCGTCATAATAGGAATTGGGCTGGAGAGATTGACTCTTCGCCAGAGGAAATGATAATAATCTGTCTGAGATATTTCTACAAGAATAACTCTTGGATTTTCAGCACTTTTCACCGGCGTTTATAATGAATAATAAACATTTCTATACTGTTATTTTGAAATATTTTCTCCACTCACATGTTACATATTTAAACAGGAGAATATGCAAGAACCACTTCAATGATTCCATCAAATATTTACACAATCTTATGGAATGTGTGTGAGGATGTGTGTTTGTTTCTAAAGTGTGCGTGTGTGTATCTTTCTGAGGATTTCCTAGATATTAATTCAACTGTGATATAACATTCAATTTTCTGTACAGGATTTTAAATATATGTTCAACCTTAGGAACAACATAAGGTTAAATTTCAGATAAAAATATCATAGTAATATAAATTTGATATAAAAATATATATTTACCTTATTATTACTGTACGTGTAATAATTAAAAGTCTTTAGATACGTTCCAAGAGACAGAATATTGCATTTAGGGCAGAGATCATGGGATCGTTTCTGCATTAAGCCCAACAGATAGAGAAAATCTTCAGCTACATAGTGATCTTCTTCCAAAAATACAACTAAACCTATTGTATATTAGAATTAAACATTATTAGTAAATTGTCATCATCTGGTTAGTAATATCGAATTACATATGGATTGTCTCTTCCGGACGACACACTCACCTGAATGGAAACGCGTCACTTCCAGTTCATTGAACACCCGATTGGCTTTCCACCACCAGTGGTGCTTCGTTTGGGTGAACTTGGCCTCACGATAGTGGCCATACAGATCTGGATACAGCGCGTTGTTACACTTTTTGATAAGAGCCCTTCGCCCACGCACAAAGAAGGTTTTTTTGTGTATTGTCGTGTTGCCGAAGAAGGTCAGCGCCGAGGCAGAGATTGAGAAAAAGAGAGGAAAAAAAGAGTTAGCAAAAAGAGGTGAAATTGAAAATCAGGGATATAAAGAGGAACCCTCTTTATCCCCAGCAGATCAAACAGAAGCTCGCAGAGTGAAAGTACTCATAAGCATAACTTACTGCTCTTTTTTCATATCCCTCGGACAATCTCGTGGATCAGCTCCCGGAAATTCATTAGGGTGTGTTTGTATGGAGTGAGGATAAAAAATCTGCATCACTTTACAAAAATCAACACTCTGCACCAACTCATTGATGTCCTCGTCGTAATGGTCGTGTGAAAAGATTAAAAGTGCCTTTGAGATGTCACGTGCTTGTGCTAGACTTACAATTAAATGTCGTAAGTACGTTATGCGCTTGTGAACCTGAAAGGACAAGAGGATAAGTTGCGGATGAGTACGAGAGCGCATACAATTGACATAGACGGCAAAAACTGAACAAAAACCACTTTAGACTTTGCCTCACGCCATATAACATCATATTAAAGATAATTTCGCATTAAAAAGTTTTATGGCATGTCGTTTGAGTGGGAAAATTTTCCCACAAAAACCACCCACGATAATTTATAGTCTATTAAGGGTTGAAAAATATCTGAACCGGAGCGGACGTGAAGGAAAAAAACGAGGGACAAATAGGAGTTATTGCTGAAAAGTGTCAGGTACACTTTTTTTCTGTTCAGAGACAGGCAAAAGAGAAAGGAGAAAAATCATATGAATTCCGATTCATCGCGAAAATTCAGCAGGTCTCACCATTCATTTCCACATGATGTGACTCCACACAAAATGCTCATTGTAATCCCCTCAGATTGTGTGCCCAGGCATTGACTTGGGGATGTGCGTGTTTCACCCAATAAATCCTCTCCTGATGAAATACGCGATTTTTTCTCATCTTCTACCCATTTTTCCTACCTTACGCTCCTTCTTCTTCTTCACTCCAACTCCTGCACTTTCCACTGTTATCCCAGAGAGCTGGGCAATATTTCTCCACACATGTTATTCTTACATAATGTAGCGCACAAAGAAATTGAAATTCTGTATAATGTGATTACTATTGCCCAAAAAAGAACATACTGAACTTCGGGGTTGGAAGAAAGATTAGAATAAATCAAGAGATTAGGCTGTTAGCCAACGAAAAAACCAATAAATTCTATTCTAATGAACATTTAAAGTTATAAACTTTCAATTGCAGCTTCTGGGAAGAAAATTACAGTCTCAAACTAATACTCAAAACGGTTTCATTTTAAACACATTCTCCAGTTGTGAAAATTGATGGCCAATTTCATTAAATAAACTTCCCAACACCTAAATTATTGGCAATTCTGGCTGCCACTGATATTCGCATCTAAACTTTGAGCATACAGAAATAATTTCAAACTATATTGCACTCCTCCCAGCAAAACTTTCCGCACAGCCAATATAAGCTGACATGGCCGAGAGTCAAGAGTATTCTCACAATATAGAGAGAAGCAGCGCTTGGGAGCTTATGCAGCATTGTCGCTCTGGGAAAAAATTCTCCTGGGTTGGGATGTGGAAGTGGGCATAAGAAATGAAAGCATAAAATGTCGACCCAATTGATTTAAGAAGATAAGGCATTTAAGAATTTCATTCTTCTCTCTCTCGGCTGCTCAGAATTCCACCTTATATTCTTTTATAGTCTTTTGAGTTCACTTATGAAGGTTTCTTTCATAGCCAAGAAGAATCCAAGAATTGGGTCAAGTGCAGAAGCGAAACGAAAATCATCTTTCTCAAATTTCTTTCACCAAATAATGCCACTAAAAATTTGGAAATTTTCCATTCAATTCATTTAATTCGTTGAAGAAGTTTGTTCGCATGATAAGAGCTATCAGAGCACATATTTCCCTTTTTCACACACCCATTGAGAAACACACCCCGCATTCATTTGGGGAAGATAGGCATTTTAATTGAATAGAATTCCATGGGAAAGACGTAAAATATGAGCAATTAATCATTGTAGCGTATAGAAATTCAAGTCAGGAGGTTTGCCATATCACACCATTGCCACCCATCGTAAAACATTGACTCATGTGAGATATCATCAAAATTTTCAATAAAATACTTCCTCTTCGCCCGCTGGCAACCAAAAACGTATACACACAGAGATAGAAGACAAGTTGCAGAAAGAGAGAGAGAAAGAGAAGAGCTTAAAAGTGTTCGGCAATTAGCACAAATTGATACTTTCTCCTTCAATTTGCGCCAAAATCACACAAAACATAGCATTAATAGCACGAAGGATAATTTGGCAAATGTGCTACATCGCATTAATATCACATATTTCTGGATGGATGGAAGGCCTCGATGTGGCCACACAGAAAGCGTGCTTTACCATTCACCCTCAATTCACCCACAAAACCAACTGAAAAGTTCAGTATTGTTTGGTTGGAGTCTATTTCCTCCAATGTAAAACTTTTCTGATTGCGTGGCTTTCGCCACAAACAAAAGTACACACTCCAGCTGGATAGAAAGCATTAAACGAATGCTAATTCCGAATGATAACTTTGGTAATTTTTCCTGATTCTCACGATAAGGGGAAAGTGGAGGAGGCGAAACAATGGGAAGAAAACAAAATAAACTTTGATGGAAACATGAATTCCTCTTATCCTTCTTTCATTTCCCAATTTTTTCCGCTTTCCCTCCTTTCATTGGTTTTTCCATTCACGAGTAGAAATGAGGAAGTATGTAAAAAGTGGCTTTAGAAGTAACAGCAGATTTTCCGTATATTTACCCTCTTAAAGGACGTGATTTAAACTAGAGAAGAAAAAGTGTGATAATAAATAAAGGAAATTTAAAATTACCATTTCAGTGTTCATAATATATCGCTTTATCTACTATGATCACTAAAAATGGATTATCATAACTCCTCAATATCCCATAACTTATGGAACGACCCTATTTCCTATTGCTATAACTATAAGGGAAAAAATGATAGGTATACAACTTTTTCCACCTCCTTGGGGTTGAAAAAAAAAATAAGTGAATAGAAAAGGGAAGAAAAAGAGTACAACGTAAGGTAAATAATTTGGAAAGAAGTCGAAAAGCTTTTACATAATATTTGAATAATAATGCTAGTAAACGTGGCGTGAATAAGAAATACGCTTGAAGTTGCCTTTCAGTTCCCTTCTGTTCTTCCACTGCACAACACCACATCTCAATAAATCCCCGTTAAATACAATTCACCCGCTCTTTCACAGTAAAAAGTCAATCCTCTTTAAGTGGTTTTACCCACTCTCGTGTGTCGCCACAGTGTTAGAATTCACTTTTTATCACCCCTCTCTCTCTATATGTGCTCGCATTTTGGGAAATCACACGGAAATCCACCCACATTCGTAATGACACCAAAACGGGACTTCAAGTTTAATCTTGTGGATGATTTGAGACCCAAACGGAAGTTATCAAGAAACTTGTAAATTATTTTCACTCCTCTTTCAACCACTATAATTCAATGATGAGGAAAAAAAAAATGTCATATTGTGTAAAAGTTTACCCGTGAACTTGAGTGAAAAAAATTAAACTTTTCAACACTTCTTTTCTCTCTTTCGCTTTTCTTCGTCAGACCACCACGTCGTGTCTGGTGCTCACCGGATAACTTATTTGTTCTGTGTGAGGTAAAACTTCGGAAATTGCTACAGCCGTCAACCAAGCCACACTATTTCTGGAATACTATATTCGTAAGTTGGACAATTTCTCTCATAATTGCAATTATTCTCACACTTCATCTCGCCAATTGGATACACAGAAATTGCTGCCGGAACGTGAAGTGCTTCAGTTATGATGGTATTTGGGTTCAAATCGTCGCAAGCTCAATTACATGGATCATTGGGAGAAATTGACATTGCAGCTGCAACATAAATTCGATCTATGCGACAATAGAGATCATCAAATTCGAATTGGTTCAATGAAATCTCGTGATGCCAGCAACATGGTCAAATCCGCCCACATTTCATGTAATATAAAAAATTTTGAAATATGTGAGATACAAGTGAGAGTTGAAAGTCACAAGGATTCTGCTTAATATACTGAATAATGTGAAAAATGTCTCAATTCATTTTACAACGTTTTTTCTTCTCTCCCTCTGTAAGCTGTTCTCTCCCATTCATTGAACACTGACACGGAAAACCTGAATCAATCATTCACGTGAAAATGCATATTCAAGGCATAAACTTTACACAATATTCAGCCATTTGCCAGTTAGCAGGACTGACAGGAGCGGATTTATGGAGAAAATCTCTCTACTGTGCAACGAAAGATGCAATTAAACAACTCCACTCTCTCTCTTTGTCTCTCCCTTTGCTATGAGGTGTTGCATTGCAATTTCATATTACTCTCGGAGTCTTTGACTCAGCAATTCAATCAACTTGTTATAACATTCAAATCCCTATTGCCAACTAACTTCCATTTATACTGCAGAGCGTATGGCTGTTCCTCTCGAGATAATTTGCTAGGATACATCCTAGACAGCACAACAATACACAGTGATTGAATGGAGGTGTGGAGTAAACTTTTCATTCGAAGCTCATGGGGAGTTACCGACAAGTTTAACTTTAAATTAAACTACATACTAGACTGAGTTTCCATTTCAATTTCCTCGCACCAAAAATTATTTTAGCACTCGTCTTCTCTATACATTATGTCCATATCTAATGATGTCACTGTGGAAAATTAGAAAAAAAAAACAGTAGAAAACTCACCTGTACAACTATTATCACAGAATCATTTTGTAGGGGTCCAAAAATGTCCTCATTGATGACGTTCTGCATTTCATTGTATCGCAAGATAGCTCGTTTCATCTCACTGATGTTTGGATTATGAAATTGCATTTCACCGCCACTCGTTGCTGAGCCATTGTGATCTGTTTCAGTGGACAATATAGACCAGACAATATAGTGTCCAAGGGAATATTGCATGTTTTTTTTTATGTGGCACAACTATAGAGACTTACCATGACTGACATTCTTCGCTTTGGCCGTTAAGAACTTGTGGAAAACTGGGGGTACCATTGATAAAATAGCAGCTGTTGAGTCATTTGTCACATCATTAATGTGTGTATCTCTCGGATCGGCTGCAAAGAGTGGATATGAGGGTTGAGAAAATAGTGCAACAAGCATTTATTGCCACAGTCAATGTCAATACTCACAGTAGCTCATAATGTGTAATTGAAGAAATATAAAAAGAACCAGGAAAATGACCACGGCTGTTCTCAGACAAAACGAATTCCGTCTTCTCGACATTGTCCCCGTGTTTGGTAGAGGAATTGGAATTCTTCTGCCTGAAGAAAGAAAGAGAGGGAAAAAAAAGATAATCCAATAAGACAGACGCAGAATACATTAATCACATTTTTAATACTGCACATTGTCACACAATTTCTCTTGTCTAATAAAATTCACTTCAACCTCGTCTTCCTCATCTTGCCATTCCTATTTACGCCCACTTTTTGTCGCCACGCCGAGAAACAATGGGAGAAATTAATTTTTTTTCGCAAGCTCCCAACTTAAGCATAAAGCCCTCCATTTAATATGAGACACCTGGTAAATGTCTCACAAGAAGATGTGCGAAAAAAGACACCAACCTTTGAAGTGGAGAATGTTTAGCTTTACGTGGCTGTGCCATAATTATATTTAATACACACTTGTACACACACAGAGAGAACAAAGGAAATCAAAGGGAAATCTAGCACTTTAAACAATGTGTACACGAGAGAACTTTAAGAATCTCACCCTCCGCTTGGTTGGAAGAGGGAAAAGTTGTCTTTAAGTCTACCCCTTGTCACACAGCTCTAAGCAAGGCTGAAAACTCTCTTGAGCATTCAAAACGACTTGCTTGACTCACAATCGCTAGTAAACAATTCTCCATTGAGGGCAAGTATTTTCTACTAATGGGAAAGACCCAGAAAACTTTCCCACAAGGAACAGAAGAACATTTGATTTAAATCCCGAACCCCAAGAGTCCTGAAATAATATCCTAATTACGCATTTTTTTCACCTCTTGTTCATTTAAATAATCAAAGACGTCTTGTGACTTTAGCCTAAAATGAAAGACGCTACTTCCTCTAGTTTTATCAGCAAAATGGATAATCTCTTGTGCGCTGTGCCAACCAAAATGCTGTATATTCATTTAATTAAATTTGCATATTCATTAGAAATTTTCCTAGAAAACACTCCTGATTCCTCGCCTCGTTGCTGGTGAATTTCAATACACAAATCTCCATACCATCAAATTCAATTATCCCAACTTTTACCGCATATTTTCACCATTTTCTTCATTGTGTCAATTTTTCAATGGTTTTTCTCTTCTCCTCCCCCAATCCACATTATTCATGGGTAGGTATTTAAAGGCGAAACCATTTCACCACAGTCATCAATCTTTTATGTACAGCACAACATAACGGAGTCATTTTTTGAAGCTTCCATTGTGTCCTCTTTTGTAAAAGTATTCCATACCCGCGTGCTCGCCCACAAAAAGGAAAATTGTGTGAAGTCTCGTTAGGGACAATTACACGTGAGAAATTGCGATAGTAAAAGCGTGATTACATATAAAAAAAGGGAAAAGAGCTATAAAATAGATTATTTCACTCAATCACTCGATGTGATTATGGAGTTTTGAAGAAGTGAAGTTGTTCTGCAACTTGATAAAACTTATTTGTTAGCAATTTCCCCGATTGATCACTGCACTTGGCATCCATTCTTGATGCAATATATCCACGAGAAATTGAATTTCCAGCACAAATATTGTCAATTCGTTCATTCAAACTTGCCCAAAATGACACGCTGACACATTGACTTTGTGACTCCAATTTAAATTAAACTTTATACTTTCAATAATACGGAGGGGGAAAATTGAAAACCTCCCACGCCACTGTTGTAATGTACATTTGATATTCACCAAGCGAAGCAGCTCTGCTAAAAGTATAAGCAAAAACTCTAACAAGTCAACCCCTGAAGGTAGAGTGAAACAAAATGTATTTCGCTGAGCACTTTACAAAGTTTACCGAATGCAATTAAAAATAAACCAACATTCACAAGTTTTCCGAGCATTTCAGAAAATTCACATGCGTCGTTGTAAATATTTGAGTAATTTTCTGAACTTGTTATTGTAAAATTTATCGATTCTAATATCAATTACGCATTTATTCACAACCATAAATTCTGCAAATGATGTTCTTCTTTCCCATCTCTCTCACTTTCTCTCTCTCTCTCCCTCCACTTTGACATTTTCCATCTTGAGGGAATTTTCATTTAATGTTCCATCTGAACTCCATCGACTTTGCCTGTTTCGTCGCACAAATTAATTTGTAATCGTGGATGTGGGTGGGGAATAAACACGAGAGGAATTCTTAAGGAAGCCACGCAAAAAAGAGCCTCCATGTGAAAATGTCAAGACAAGAAATGTGTAAGAAAACACCGTATATAAATGCAATTTCTCCCCCTCAAAATAGATCTCCGTGTCACGAAAATTCCCACATTTTGTATTACTGTTTCTACACAATAATAATTTCGCTCCAATGCTTGGCCGAAAATCTAGGAAGATGCTGTCAAAAATAGCTTAAACCATCACCAACTATTCCTGTATTGTGCAGTTTTTCTGCGAAAACGCGAGAAGGAAACCAAGTGATTTAATTACATCTGCAAAAGCCACACATTTTCCTTCAGTCTCAAACTCACGCGAGTGGTGATAAAATTTTAGTCTTCTTCTTCTCCTCCTCCGTTGGCGCAAGACATTTTCCTACGTACTTTGTTCACTTGAAAACAACTGAATGATCCCCAATAAACTTTTCGACGCTCCTCCATCATTCATTTCGCGTACACACAGCGGGGCTCGTCATCGTGCAGAATTACTCCTTGTCCACCCGAAAATTGTTATTTCTGCCTAGCTGTCTTCTCTCGAAATGATAAACCCCACCGCCCGTTTATGTAATCCCCACATGACCATGTTTATCAACCACTCAAATGGAATACTAAAATATTTCACATGTTACCAATTATGCCAACACAGTGAGAAGACTTTGAAAAATTACTGTAAACTCCACTGCCGTCGCTGATATGGCATCGATTTGTTCGAAATGTTTCCAGCACTTGAATATTTCATGTATGTCTTTTTCTACTTTAGCAATTCTCCTCGTACTTCTTTTTTTTCTTCCACCTCTCCTTTAGCGTCTATTTCTGCTAATGCTCACGTCCGCCGATGGCATTTTCCACCCTCACAACAAGAGCCGTTGGTCAATATCGCATTGAACCACTTATGGAGTGAATAGGACATTTTCACCGAATCACTCATGAATGACTAATAAACGTGCCGATAATTAGAGAGGTCTTTCAGCAATTCACTTATTCATTCCGTTAGTGATGCAAGAGAAAGAGAGAAGTGGGGAAAAAAAAGAGAAAACTCCTTTTGAGGGCAAGGAAGAAATTCAAGACACACCTCTACATTTCACAGAACACTTCAACATACTGAGGAAGTTTGGAGCAAACTATAAGATACGCAATTGATAAATTCAATTACCTCTCATGGTTTTTCAGCGATATCACGTCTCGCTCCCACCTGGTGTAGCTCAGTGAGACAGAATATCCCGAAGTTTTATCGCTTTTTTCGATTTACACACAATATTTCCATGTTTGATGTAGCGCCAGCTATTCAGTGGCCTCAAACGTTATCAAGAAGTCTTTTCTTTCTCACTCTGCTCCAATTATTAGTTTAATATGTAGAAATGTGTATCTCGCGATGGTGAACAGCCAATCACTTGCTTAATTGTCCCCATCTGAAAATACAGAACAGAAAAACAACATTTAAATTAGAAGTATGACAGCATTTTACAGAGAAAAATACATAATTTTCCCTTCAATTCTCAAAGAAGGGGAAAAAGTCATCGACAAAAATTAGTCTTCATTAACGATTGAAGGTATTACTGTAGCTTTAACGAGTAATTTAGAACGCTATGGAGCTTTTCCACGAAGCAAGAACATAAAGTAGGGTTTGTATGCCATTGTCCTCCAATATTTCATGTTTCCCCTCAAAGCAAAAAATTCAATAAAGCACCATTTTCTGTCCTTTCTTCACATGCTGAATTCAATTTGGCTGAAAAGTAAGCACCCACGCACTTGAGGAATTCCACCCTGATAACATATGGGGCATAAATAAAATATTTACACACATTCCATCTCTCAGAAAGACTGTAATATTTCTCCGTAATGCTATACTTCTGTTTCTCAGTCCCTAATCTCACTGGACATCACTGGTATATCACTCTCACTCTTGTTAATTGAGTGAAGAGAGGAGATGAAGTATGCCGAGTAATAGATTAATGGTGATATCATGTTATCTCACATTGCACGATCCACACAAATATGATTAGAAAACCAACAAAATTGTTCGGATATCTGATGGCGCAATCGACAGAGCGGCAGATCTCCATCAGCAGTCCCATTATCGCCACTCTGCGGTGTGTTCTTCTTCCTCCCATAAAATGATGATAATTTCAAAATGTTCTTAGAAGAAATTTGTTATGTGGCACACCAGACATAATAGGGAACATCTCTCTCTCTCTCTCACTACCCAGTTTCAAAACGCTCTCAATGGAATTTCGGCCTCCATTCTTATCATGAGCAATTCTTCCCCAGGATGATATTAAAAGTTTCCACAGTGAAATTTCCCACAACGCCACACACAATCAACAGTCAACCTATGAAGAATACTAACGCGAGAATTCTCACTCTGAATATTTGGGACATCATTTGAATACGTTTTCTGTTTCTCCCTTACATTGATATTATTTAAACAAGACTCGGTAAATATGCAGAGAAATTATGTGATTATGTATGATAAAAAAAATTGTCAATTTGAGCAAATATTTAAACACCTGTCGACAAGAATTGATTCTTTCTCCGAATACCCGGAATATATTCACATGAAAAATCCCATTAAAATGCCCACGTGTGCTTGAGAAATAAAACTGATATAAAATCAAGTATAAAATCAAACGAAATCAAGCACGAAAAGCTGGACTTTCCATTAATTAGGCAACATCAGGGCACCAACGAGGAGAAAACTTTATTGACTCGACTGTAAATTACATTAAAATTTCACCTGAATGAACATTATATCGCATGTGAAGGTCCGCAGGGACATGGGGACGTGTTGTTCCGAGAACAGAAAGTATCTTTGGAATTGGAATAAAATCCAACTATGCTGTAAATGGAATTTTCTTCCATTTCGCACATCAATTCACGGCTCTTTTTTTTATACACCATCCACATTTCCCTCTGCCATTCTTTGTTCTTTCGAATGCCGCCCCCAGCTTCTTGTACAATATTCAATGTTCATGATTTTCCAGCAATTGTTTCCCGCACCGTTTACATTTCTATACGGAGAATATAACACACACAATAAAAAAAAACTATGTGGAAGTCAGCAGAAAAAAACTCAACGTTCCATAACGAATTCATTTTCACTCTCAAAGAGTGAATCATGCACTCCAGCGAGACATATATAGAGACGAATTGAATAAACAAACTAGAGAGAGTCACATCATTTAGCAATGCCACCCCACCGCCCAGAGCCCGAAAAAAAGCATTGCCAATCCATTCGAACATTGCATCCAATGAGAGGAGGAAAAGGAAAAAGTGCCCTGGAAAAGCTTCTCTCCTGGCAAAAAATCCATTGCTAAATTAACATTCCTATTGCAAGAATTAAATGCGAAAATTTGTCACTATAAATTCCCAACCATTTCACTTCTCTCGCTTCGCTCTCTCGCTCAGCGCACTTTATACCTTGCATTTGCGAAAGAATTAATGAATTGGAAAGATCACATTATGGACTTCCATCTCACCCTCAATTCATCTTCATCAGCCACCTCTTGAGCTTTGCTTGAGTTCAAAAGCGGAACTCTCGGACACGTTTTTAGGGCACAAGGGCTACATTAAATATCCCATTAATTAAAAAAAAAAGTGTGAGGAATTTTCCATAACTTTTCCTGTATTAATTTCCACGTGATTCCCCCCGAGGATATGGAGCCTAAGGCACACACCTTCCATCTAATCAGCGCGTCCGACATGCTGAAACAAAGAGCGATACTCACACTTACATATAATAGCCCTTTTGTCCTCTAATACCCATGCCGTAATGGGAGCAATAGGACAAGTGTTTGACTAAGCCATGGACAATAGTGTAAGCTCAGATTCATTAGATTACCTTGGATAGACTTAATGTTCTTTGCATAGAACCTTGTTGAGGCATGAGAAAATGCAGAAAAATTCTTCTTATTTGAGTAATCGATTTTTACCAGGCAAATTTAGCTTATTTAAATGACAAAAGAGTTCGTGACACGCAACTTTATTCCAAAATTAAATTATTTATGCAAATATTTTGCAAAGTTAAAAGACAAAAGAGAATTAAGGGAATACAATTACATATTTTTATCACAAAGCAGAAATGATAATTTGAATTTGTTGGGTAATTGGGACAATTTGTTAATGATATCATGCTTAAAATGATCATAATTGGAATATTTTGAGTGGAAAAACTATTCGTGTAAATGGTTTTTTGAATTACACATTTCCCACAATGAAATATTTTAAATTATGAAGTTCAATGTAAACACCAAAAAGTCATATAAAAATGCAAATTTAAAACCAACAGTCTACAAAATTACACAATTTAATAAAGTAATTACAATCGATATTTTGCTATCGCATAAAATTAATCAACAACCAAATCAATATACGTACACTTTTGAGAGGAAATTCGCTCGGATGCACCATTAATAGAGAGGTTGGATTATGTCAGAGGGAAAAGTTGAGCTTTTGCCATTCTGTTGCCATTAAATGAAGCAAGTTATGTGGCGAAATGAGATTTAAATATTAACTTACGGCTGGGTAAATCTCTATGGCATGCGGAGTTTGTGAATTGCGAGGAAGGAAGGAAGGATAGAGAAAGGATCAACTTGATTAAATTCATGAAAGCAACATAATAAAATCCATACTTTTGCAATCTTCAATGCTTCTCTATATACAAAAAGGCTCCCATAACTAAATAGAAATGTTGCAAATTTCACAAGTTGAGAGAAAAGTCTCTTCGAATGGGAGAAAAAGTAATTGACAATTCAATTCGGGTATAATGATGATATTGATAGCGAGTTCAAATTGTAATTTATCTGGAGACAAAGCTCTCTCGTGCTGAAATTAATACTCCTGGCGGATATTAAGTGATCAACTTATCTGGCATGTCTTATCAATATAAATTTCACTCCTTTTGCGCTTCCCCTCCGTTTTTTGGAGAACAAAGAACGCGCAGAAGATTACTCCCATTGTAAATTACTTGTGTTCACACCATTTAATCGTATTCTACGGTCTGCAGTTTAATAAATAACACCCTAATTAAATTGTATTTAGCTTTTAATTAAATGCCCTTCGATAGACAGGAAAATTATTGCTCTTTCTTCCATATGACTTCTTGGGAGAACATTTTTTTACAGTCTGCCGAGTAACATTTCCTCTGTTTTCCGCTCAGACATTGTTCGGCACACAGTGGAAAATTTATCACGAAAATAGAGTTAAATCAATTTATTTAAATATATGAAAATTCTCCCGCATAAGTGAGTGTAGATACGGAAAAAATAGAGTGGCGAGAGAGGAAAAGCCATATTTTCCATATCAACAAAATAAACATTCACGAATATTTGTACAATGAAACAACAGAGAAAAGGGAAAAGATATATTTCCACAATTAACAATTTACATAACGAATTATTGTCGTTCCGATAATATGCCACTGCACTTACAAGATAGTCACTCAGTCCATTAAAGCTTGTTCATGATAAAATAGCTATTAAATTGCAAATGAATTATCAGAAAATTATATATAATGTGTGTCTTCTTTTATTCCTCCGCAACATTTATATCTCCTTTCTTATCATGCAGAAAAAAAATATCGAGGGTATACAGAAATAAAATGCGTAAACAATAAAATAGGAGAACTCGAAAGATTTGCGATAATTCTCATGGTTTATATCCTACTATTTTTGCCATGTGCTTTCCATAAATATTGAAGAGGCGAAAGAAAGGCTTATGGCAGAAAATATCGAGAGAAAATAATCATGTTTTTGCCAGAACTTGTCATAGAAATTTTACACATGGAAACAATCAATAGATTTATTTATAAACATTTTCTGAATTGTTATTATTGATGTGCGTCGACACAGTTTATGGTAAAACTGAAACTATTAAGTTTCATTGATAGAAGTTTTGAAAGCACAATTGATTCTTGCTTAAATTACAAATTTTCACACTAATAGAGTTTATTCAAAACTTTTGCTAATACGTTTATATAATCAGAATGCATCACCACAAAATATTGTTGGAAAGTGACGCTTTATTAATTAACATGGATTCCATTAAATTCCATAATCTTCTATGTGGTTATGTAAGTTAATTTAACATCAAAGAGATTCCATTTCAGAATATTTCAAATGCTCATATTTATTCGCATTCACAATTTCCACCTTTTCGCACAAGAGATGCAGATTCCATTTCATACACACACATATATTTTTGCATAACAAAGCCATTAAACAATTCCAGAGAAGATAGTGTTTAACATTCACTCATCTGCTCTCCTTTTTCTACTCTATCATTCGATGATGTGGCAATTAAGAAGTAAATTCAGCGGAAAATTATTCTGATAATAAATTCATTTTCATGCTCATCCCATTTTTCCCATAATAGTCACAGTCCAATGTTAAAATTCCCATGACAACCGGGTGAGAAGATCATCCATGGATCACAACATGCGAAAATAATTCCCATAATGATTCCATTGCCGTACAATTTGCTTCACTTTTCTCTCTCTCCTTTTCTCCCTCTTTTCTCTGTCGCTCTTCATAAAAGCCCATGAAATTGTTATGATCATCGTTGATATAATAATTTAATAGCGTCTCACTCCACTTTACAGAACATGAGCCATCCATTGGTGGGTGGAAAATGCTATAGTGAAAGAGAGACTTTTTTTCTTCTCTCACTCGCAAACGACCAACTATTTCATATCACAACTTTTGGCCTCACATGTCCAACTTTTACTCTATTTCATTTTATACCGCCCTTTTTGTTTATGGCACTCGCCTAATGAAATTTTTCCACCCCTCATCGTAACCCCAACGACACTTTCCACATCATATGCCCTTGATTAGCCTTCAGATTTGCATGGAAATTCCCTGGACCTCAATCACAGTTTTACTGTGAGCTCACGCATTTTATGTTCCAAATTATAACACATTTACGTCTTTGGCGGATAAGCATTTTTACATCCACTTCCAATAGGTCAAGCGGTCAAACCACTTTACCTGGAATTAATATATTTTGACAAAGTATATATTTTAAAATTCAAATTCACGTGAATCGCAGACAGAATCGATTTGTGAAATGTAAACAAAACTAGTGACCAACGATGCGAAAGTGAATGAAAATCCATTGAATTATGTAAAATTTCACAATTTGCAGATGCATTTTCTCCTCTGAAAACAAATAATTTGCATAAACACTTTTCCCTCAATACGTGATCGCGCGCTGCAACTTTACATAACACCTCCTCGAACCCGTTGTATTTCATACATACATATATCCACCGAACCAAGCGACAGTCGCGAATAAACGAGTTGGCGAGTTAAGCTATTAAGTAAATTCCAATATTCCTTTCCTTTTACACTCTTCACCTGTTCTCTCAATATTTTTTTTTTAACCATTTTCCACTTTACCGCCTCAAACCCAACAATTTCAGGCACAAGCATACAATTTTGATCGATTTGACGATGTAATTTGTTCATCATTTCGCAACAATACAGCACAGTATAAGATAAATCTCTTTACGGTACATTCGGGATCATTAGTGGGAGAGAATGAAAAAAACGAGGCCTCCGGAGAGCCTCACGTGGACCATTCTTTGCTCGCGCAGTATCTCAACGAGAAAATCTTCCCTGCAAAGTGATTTAACTGTTTTCTCCATTGTACCACATGATGTGTGTACTTTAACTTCCGAGAATTTGACCTTTCCGCTCAGGCCATTGATAATGAACTTCCCTCCGAAAATCATACACACTCGCATTCAAGTGCAATTATTTGTTTCTTTCCCCCTCTCAATTGTTCGAGTGATTGTTGTTTTTTTTTTGTAACACTTCACCTCAAATGGAATTCCCTGCAACGTAACAACAGCTCTCGTCATACTCAATGTTGTTTGCATTTTACATTTGACTCTAGAAACATAAAAACCCACTGTAGAGAAACTCTGGTGACGCTGCACATCCCAAGCATTGACCCAAAATACAGACTGGAAAACATTACTAATGTATTTGCCATCATAGCCAGGCATTCTGAGAGGCAATTCTCATAATATTAGAAAATTTTATCAAATCACTCGATGTATCGGAATTACACTCATCTCACTCGAGTGTCATTGAGAGTGATTTGTTTTAAATTAATAAATGGAATATCCATAAGAGCCTCTGCAACTGATTGCTAAATAAATGTATATACTTCCAATGTCGAAAGGTACAAGTTTCTCTGCCTTTTTTTCCATCAAATACATTTGAGTGAGCAATTTGTGCGGAACAATTGAAAGTCTCACAAATTACGTTGAAGTGCATGAACATCAAAAATCAAAATATAAACAACCTAATAACTAAACAACACAAAATTATGCACATTTATATCTACACAGCAAGAGAGAACTTATGGTGAATATTCAAGATCACACTCGTTCTATACGGGCTTCTTTTTTTCTCTATCTCTCTACAATATAATGTATAATTCAGGGTTACGATAATCGCAGTTGTATTGAATATTAATTAAATCCATCCGAGTGTGAATATTGAGTCATTCACGAGAGAACGGATATCATCTTTCATGGGAATTTTAGCCTGCATGCACGCATAAAAGTTAACAATAGTTTAATTATGCTTCAAAATCTCAACAGCAAGTAATTCTACCATATCCAGCAAGACACGACAATAAAGCACATGGACAGTAGTAAATATTATATGCTTATAATGATAATTAAAGTAAATTAATTCAGTGACTTGTTGAACTAAATAAATTGACAAAGGCCACTGACACTATCGCGGTTGGAACAAATTTCAATTAAGCCCTGTGTTTTTTTTCTCTCTCCCTCTCTCTCTCTCTGCTATTTCCCAACTCATCCTTCTATTGAGACCAAATATTTTTATACGGGAGAAAATTTCATATTCCACACATAGCATTTTGTTGTTTGATAATGCAAATTGGTTAAATTGTGTATTTAAAATGCAGCGAACAGAAAAGCACAATAGCCCAAAACAATGGCAAAGAGATTTCTTTGTTGGAGGCCGCAGGAAAAACTCGAGGGACGTGGAGGAAGTGAATTATTTGCAGGAAATTCTGTCATGTGCAACTGTGTGCCAAATGGTGCTAATAATAATCTTCTGACAATGCTTCACACCTGAGAATTCCCTCATTTTCCATTAAAAATCAAGAATTCCAGCGTCAATATTGCATGCTCTTGTCACTGAAAGACATCGAATAACACATCCTGATAAGGATCTCTAAGAGATTCTCTCAGCGCTCATTCAAATGCCAGGCCATTGAACTCACACAGGAACAACTCTTTTTTTTTGTCTCTTCCCGGTGAAATAAATAATTTTAGATTTTCATGAAAGCCGACATTTCACCCGTGGCGACCACATAATTACTTTTTCCGCACTTCTTATCTCTCCTATTGCCGCTTTTTTAACGTACATTTTACGAGACATTCGTGCGGTTTGTCAACAGAGAATGAATGTGAAAGTGAATCGCGCGAGTCTGCCTCAATTCTCTCAATCTCCCGACATCGAAATCTCGGCGAATGTCTGCGACTTCCAGTCAATTTATGGGTCAGAAAATCAATGCTTGGCGACTCGTGGCTGACCTTCATGTGTGAATCTCCACAGTTGAGCTGAGGAATTAGCGGCTCTTGAGCACCTCTCGCTGTGTCTCAAGTGTCGAGGGTTTAGCGTATAGAAATTTTGCAGGAAAATAAAATTAGCACCGAGTCTAATTGAATAAAGCGCTGAACTGCTCTTCCCTGGTCGCCCGGGATGGCGCATCAGCGGCCTCCAGATGGCCACCGGGGCCCCACACGGTGTGCCTGTCCCCTCATCGCTGACGGACGACCTCCGAGTGCTCGTCTCGTGACGCCCACGCGCCGCGAGGCCCCCCCATTTTGTGACACTTCGCCAGGGTGAATCGATCCGGAAGGCGCGTCCGGGAAGCCATTGGCGGGGATGAGCGAGTGAAATTGCGGCTAATTACCTTTTATATGTGATTGACATATCGTGATAATGAGTCACGATCGCTGGAGAGGCGATAATCATGTTGTTTTTCCCTCACGATGGCCTTTCGCCGAAATTCTTCCACACTTTATCTCTGTCCTTTTTATCTGGGGGTTAAACTGTCCGGACGGCTGGGCATGCCCAAGGGTGCAGCTGGGCGACCCCCACAAGTGCTGGGGGGTGTCAGGTTTCGCAGGACACTTTGTCACACACAGAGGGTCATTGTGGATAGATATAACCTCAGTCACTAAATTTAATCAATAAATATTCGCCAAACACATCCCGCAGCAATGCTCTCGCATCGAAAGACGACAGTCAACTGAAGACTTGACCCCAGTGCAGCGCCGCCAAGGAGCACGGCAGGGAACTAGTGTGTATTCACCACAAAGGGGGGAATTTTTATTCTTGCGTGAAAATTTCACGAAACTTTGCCGATTGGCAGAGATTTGGCGCCAAACAGAGTCCCGCCAATTCCAGTGTGAAAATTGCAACAGTCGCAAGACTTGCAATACAAATTGCACGCGACACTTAAAGTTTATTTATCAAATAATGTCTTAAACACCATTGTAAACATCCGAAGAAGGAAGAAGTATTTGTTAGTATATAGATTTGTACTGGCTGCAGCCTTCCTTACAATTAGTACCTGAATAATAATAGTGAATTCATGCAGGTGATGTACGTAAATAGCGCGTTATTTGCTGTCGATGGACGCCACTTTGTCCATCGCACTGAGGACGGTCTTATCGTCAGCGAGGAATTTTATCTTCCCCACCGGCTTCATGGTTTCGTCGAGATCGTAGTAGAATGGGATGCTATTGGGCAAGTTGAACTTCATGATTTCACTCTCGGTGAGAGCTGCAAAGTGGAAAAGCGTGTTAGAATCAAGTTGGTCAGGCGAGGAGAGGCTTCAACTCACATTCAATATGTTTCACCAGGCCACGGAGGCTTGTTCCGTGAGCCACGATCAGTACTCGCTTCCCTTGACGCACTTCGGGAATGATTGAGTCCTCCCAGTAAGGAATGACCCTCGTCATGGTGGATTTGAGAGTCTCAGTGTCCGGGAAGTCATTTGTGGGTATCTTGCGGAACTTGCTGTTGCTCCTGATGGCGTTGTAGTAGGGATTGAGGCATGTGATCCTGGGCGGTGGAATATCGAAGCTCCTGCGCCACACTTGCACCTGCTCCTCCCCATAAACGTCCGCCATTTGGCGCTTGTTGAACCCCGTCAGTCCGCCGTAGTGCCTCTCATTCAGCCTCCACGCCTGGTGAACGGGAACGCCAGTGCACATGATCTCGCTGAGGATCAACTCCAGCGTCTGATTGGCTCTCGTGAGGGCGGACGTGAAGGCAACGTCGAAGGTGAAATTGGCTCGCTTGAGAGCGCCAGCAGAAATGTGGACAGCATCCCATTTCCCTGCAGAATCGCTCGTTATCATGGGCTAATTTTCTCTCGTTCTCGAGTCCAAAGAACTTGCCTTTATCACTGAGCTCAGCATCATGCCAGCCACAGAAGAGATTCAGGCTGTTCCACTCACTCTCGCCGTGACGAACAAACACCACACGATAAGGAGCTGTGCTCATGATTGACTCTCTTTCTCTCTCTGCAGAATGCGGACTTCTCAGGCCAGCTGGAACACTAAGTCACTCTTCAAAATGCTTTTCAATTTTCTGCAAAAAGCCAAGAGAAGCAATTGCGATTAGAATACTTCAGCAAAATCACCCCTTTAACGGTTGAAATTCACACTGAGAATGATGATCGTGGGGGATTTTTAGAAACTGTATATTTCGGATGTTTATCCTCTCAGATGTGTTTAATGGGTAAACAGAGATTTCACACTCGAAAAAGCATCACGTGCTTGCTAAATCCCAATGCGTCTTCCTCACCACAACAGTTCCAAGAACAATTTCTGCAACAGTGGCAGAAGGAAGCACTTGTGTCAATAGCCAATCATCACTGTTGATCTCAATGAAGGTGAGGATGTTTGATGACTAAATACCTAAAGAGTTCTATATGAAGAGCAACTGAAGACCTTGGATTTTTTTTGGACACTCAAGAACAAACTTGATTCTGTGACGACCCAGCAGAAAAAAAACTACCAAATGTATATATAGTATGAAAACAAGCAATCGCGCTGCAGACAGTATTTATGGGTTAAATCCCGATATTTCCTCTCTCTCTCTCTCTCTCTCTTCCCCACATGAAATTCCTCTTTATCGAGAAAGCCTGATCCAATTATTGTTCCATTTTTCAGAGAAAAACTGATAAAAAGCATTTACGAGGAGACTTCGGGTGAGAGATACCAGTAAAAAATTACCATTCGCCTGAATTAAATCCCATAATCCAATCAGTAGATATTCCAAGGAAAAAAATTAATTATGTGTAAGATAAGATGAGCTCGACCTTCTGCAGAAGATCACGAAACAGAAGCCAATAAATGACTGACCTTTGTGCGATCAGGGATCAGAGCCTGTCTTGCTGCGAGTGCTTCTCCAGTCAGGAATTCCACACTACTGAGCTCAGCATCACCTGCCCTTCCGGCCTCCTCCTCCGAGCCCCTCTCCAGCAGCGACTCTGATTTTTTGGCGGGAGATCTGCACAAAGCTCTGTCGAGATGCTGCTCGCTGGATCGCGCTGTGGAAATATCTCCGTGAGTGTGTTTGCCCAATTAGCTCGCCTAATATGATAAAATTGGTATCAGCGCGAGCAAACAAGCGAGTTTGGACGCTCCAAGACAATGCGCCTCTTAATTCCGATGCGCATTTTCAGCGTTTGGCGTGCTCAGTAGTTTGGAAATTGAACTCAGACGATGCCTCTGGCTGTGAATCAGCCAGCCGGAAGCGGGTGGGTGCAGGAGGCGTCGAGCACCTCTCTGTGGGGATGTAAACAATAACAAAGGCCCCACCTTCCTTCTAAGGCGTCCTCCTTGGCGCGTTAATTCACTCCCACGGCACTAAACTTCGCGCACAACACTCGCAATTCATCTGTATTCTTCACTGGCACTGGCAATCCGCGGAAAATCATTCTCAATCTGTGCAAAATTCGAGTTTTTCAGAGACTCATGCGAATTTCAAAACACAAGACGTCAACATGGAAACGTCTCAAATGCCAATTGTCAATGCGGAAACCCACCAACGAAAGCTCTGTGGGGAAAGAGATTCCAGATTTCATTGAATTTTCACGCCAATGCAGCAATTTTCCTTACACAGTTACATCCTTTTTATTATTTTCCACCATTTACAGCGATTACCAGTGAGAAACTCATTAGAAATCTTCTGCAAAGTGGCGAATTTTCCCAAAATAGTTACTAATCCTTCCCGGAAACATCCTACTTATTAGCTCCTCGGTATTCCCTCATGTGAGCTAGAATCCAGAGGGGTCCAGCGGCCAGACTCGTCATGAGGATTGTAGTTAGGATGAAATTTTCCTGAAACAGGCGAAAAAGTCATCCCGGAATCTTACGTAATGCGTGGGGGGAAATCAGCCAGAAGTCCAACCAAAATATACTCACTGCCTTGGAAATTTTCACACGTGCGGGTCCGGGAACAACGGAAATGGATCGCTGCTGCATGACATTGCGTCCCACAATGCTCAAAAGTCGTGGAGAGTTCATTTTTTCAGAGAAAAATGTGCTTTTTTCACGCAGACAAAATCCAAGGAAAATTTGCGACTGACACTTGGGGTGTTAGAGAGAGATGGCATGCAGGTGGTGAGATTGAGCGCCACATAGCGGAAATTTGAGAAGTTGAAAAGTTGTTGTTGTGTTTTGTGGCTTGAAAATGCTCTTTTATTTGGATAGTTTTCTACAAATTCTGGGCAGTACGTTTCTGGATCTGTTTCTTGATCACTTAAGTAAGGGTGTGTCTCGCATTCTGATTCCTGTGAGTGTGGATTATTGGCCGTTGGAGGAGGTTTTCCGCAGTGAAAACTTTGTTGTTTTGGCTAAGCCGCCGGATGTCGATGAGGTGAGGAAGGATCACATTTCTGGCAAATCTGGACACTGAGGGAGTGAATTTGGACTTGCAGGTGACTCTGTGGGCTGCGCTACAGGCCCAGGTGGGAAATGCGGCGGACAGGGAGACGCAGAGGGCGGTTTTCCGACAGTGCTTCCAAGCGGACGCCGGATTTAGCGGTCTTTATCCAGTGGGATTGCACAAGAGGGCCTCTCAAGGTCTGAAAAGCCGGCGGGTGCATACATACCACGTGGCGATTGTCAGGGGACTCATGGAGCAAGCTGAGATACGCATTGATGCGCCGATTGGGCGGGATCTGCGCTTCAGGTCGCCCGTCGTGAGGATGTGCACCTCTACGGATTGGGAGCACTGTTACAGCCCTTGCGAGTGCACCACGCAGGTGATTCTCGTCGAGACGGGCTACTTCGATGAGGAGTTCAGTAGCAAGGTCGTTGTCAAGTCCTACCGTGGCGACAGGAAACACCAGTTCAGGGTGCATCTCAAGGAAGTTGGACACCCTCTGGTCGGTGACACTCTGTACGACGACGTGGGGCATCCGAGGAGTGATCATCTCATGATCCGGTTGCTGCGCGTGAGGGTGGACACTGATGTGGAGAGCCTGCAAGTGGACAGTGGAGATCCCTTCACCGTGGCGAGACTCTGTGGGCGCTGGCGAGTGAAGGAGACCTTCAGTTCTCTGTCAGACGCTCTCGAAAAACTCGACTCACTGGAGGCGTTCTGAGAAAGGAGAGTGCATCGAGTAGATCAAAGTTTTTCCATCACCTGCCCCATTGAAAATGTGAAAGTATGTCACCAGAGTGGTATTTATTGCATGAATGTTCCTCATTAAACTCATTTGTCACTTCCTGATGAATCCAAACTTGCTCAGTGTGCTCTGGACCAGCTTCGATCCAGCGGTGGGCTTCTTGAGGCCGGGAACGCGGCAAGTAGTGCCACGAGCTGTCTCTTTCTTCGCCATCTTCCGTGGCGGTGATTTCACCTCCTGAACTGCCTCCGGGGACTCTTTCTGGCAATTCTCATCGTTGTCCTCAAACATAGTCAGCAGGTTTTGCTGTATGGCTCCAGTAATCTCATCCTGTCCGTAAATCTGCCTAAGATGTTCAGGAGTGGGCGATTTTTCAGGCGTCTTCTCGTTGCTGGACCGCATCTCATCATTCGGCTGATTCCAGAAGCGACTGACAACGTTGTATTGGTTATTGAGCACTGTTCGGCAGAATTTGCTGAGCTTTCGAGGTCCCTGGGAGGCCTCCAAGCCAGAGTCCGACTCTGAGCTGGAGGCTTTCATCACGTTGGACACGTAAGACGGGGAAATGTCCACCTCAAGGCTTTCCGTGCTCTTATCTAAGCTCTTCCGGAAGGGATTTCTCGCCGATGAAGATGAGCAGGCTTCTGAAGTGGATGATTCAGAGCTGGATGATGGAAGACTATTCGTTGTCGGCTGAGTGTTCTCGAGGTAGATGCTGAGTAGATCAGGAGGTGTTTTGATCTCCTGAAGGCAGTGATTTCGCGCTTTCAGTACTTCCACTGATCGTGGCTTTCTTTTGGGAGACGGCGCGGCAAATCTTCCTCGCCAGATGCTACCTTGGACAGTTATATCGACATCTGGGTTCCAATTATCTACTGGATTGAGGGAAAAAGGATCCAGATTACCCAGTGCGAGTTGAAGAGCCGCATTGGGATCGATTTCCTCGCCGGCATTCTCCAGAAGCGACAAGGATGAGGCATCAGGCTCCATGAGACGCACCATTCGACGTGTGGAGGGATCAAAGACCCACATGAACTTAAAAGTAGCCACAGCCTGGAGGAATTGTTCGATGTATTCTGGCGCCACGGTGAGATTCTTCAGCTTTAGATAGGCAGGAACTCGAGGCAAGGCTCTTCTCAAGTCAGTCTCTTCAGTCATGAGGAAGAACTTGCAGGCTTTTGCCAGCCCAATGCCCGGCAGTGAGTCCAAGTAGTCGCAGCCAGAGAGAATGCACATATTCCTGAACCTGTCGAAGGTGTACTTCTCAAGGCGACATCCCATGGAGACATGAAGCTTGCTGGCATCTATGAAGAGCGCATTCCCGGCCAGATCCAGCTTGAAGAGAATCCG
This sequence comes from Phlebotomus argentipes, assembly GCF_947086385.1. Classification (NCBI taxonomy): domain Eukaryota; kingdom Metazoa; phylum Arthropoda; class Insecta; order Diptera; family Psychodidae; genus Phlebotomus; species Phlebotomus argentipes. The sequence continues at coordinate 8,011,909 of NW_026776174.1, forward strand.
GGAACAGCCAAAGAGCAGCAGATCAGAATCCTCCGTAATGATGTAGTCCGCTATGCCGGACAAATTGAAGAATGCAAGTTGCGCATCCGCCTCGTACGGCGCCACAATTGCGTCCACATTGATCTTCCTGCACTCCCGCATCACCTCCAGAGCCATGCTGTGTGTGATGTCTACACAGCGCCTCAGCTGACTCCGCGCCTCCTCAATTTTACCCTCCCTGAGGAGCTTTCCGGCAAGAGAGCGAGCTTGCTTGCGTGACTCCCGACGACGCTGCTCTGTGATCGCCTTGGCGGGCAGATGACGCCCATCAAACACCATGATGGGCTTTATCCTGTACTTCAGAAGCATTTTCACGTACTTCAGGCAGTACTGAATGTGGATATTGGTGTCCTCGCCACGAACCAACTTATCCGCGCAGGCATAGGCGCCTTTATGCAGCAAACAATAAGTGTCCACAGCCACTGTGGTGCCCCTGATCTCCTGTAGGTTCAGTGGTCGCGAAGACTTCTCCAGGAACGGTATTAAACCGGTGATTCCCATCGTCAGTCAGTGCTGCAAAACTGCCCAATTCACCAACATAACCTCACTTTGTTCACTCTCCCGCCCAGTTCGTGACGTCTTCAATGCTTTACACTTTTCCCGCCAGAGGCGTTGGCATAGTAATTTAAAAGATAACGATGATATGTGGTAGATTTTCATCCGATTTAATTCAGGATTTATTAATTTGTCTGCACATTCTTATCCTCTACCTCTATAGTTTGCGTGCAGGACTCTCGCAAGGTCTGTGTAGAGTGACACTTCATGTCCTTATCTCTGCGCCTTGAAGAGTGACTCCGATCGAAGAAACTCGGGATTGGATGAAGTTCTGTCTGCATTTCTTGGTCAATTCTCACGTTTTTAGCCAATTTCTCAGTGTCCGGCTTCCACGACTTACTTTGGAAGTCCAGCAGAATCTTCAGCTGAGAATTAGAGGCTACTTCCTGTGAGATTTTCTTCTCAATTGAACGCATCTTCGACAAAGCAGTTTCTGCAAAATCTCTCGAGTAGAAGGAATAATTGATAGATTCCTGAAACTGAATGATTCCCAAGGATTCATTGCCTGGCAGAAGGATTCCGTGCGACAAAGCCCATGGGCAGAAGCCAGAATAGGTTATTTTCTCTCTGGGTATTGAATCAACGATTCTGAAGTCCTTCAGGTGGCAAGGAATTGAGATCTTTTCTGCAGAATCACCATTTTGATCCTCTTCAGCACTCTCAGGCAGCATGCCCAGAACTATCTCATCGTAGCTGCCGGTGCGATCGGCAAGGAAGGCTAAATTGTCATTCATGAGATTCACTTCCGACAGAACGTGCACGCAGTCCTGCAGTTCCAGCCACAAGACGCCCAAATCCTTGAACTTAGGATAAATTTCATCGGTGGGAATCGCCGTGCGATACTTTACCTTCTCGTGGATGGAACGCAAGAGGTTCTTGAAGGAGTCCAGAATCTGGAAGACATCGAATTTGAAGGCCACTACGAGACCGTGAATGGAGATGAGGAAGTGCTCGTGTTGGACAGAGAGAATCCCAATCTCCTTGAGGATGTCAAAGAGTTCTGCAGAGCAAGAAGAAGGCAATTTGATCCCTTTGGTGGTCAGGCAAGACGATAGGAAGGAGAAGTAGATGTGACTCCTCTTCTTTGTGGCCTCAAGAGAGCCTTTCAGGAGACTAATTGTGGTTTCCAGGGACTTTTCCACGATCTCCGCCACTGGAAGAGAAGTTACTGTACCTGCTGTTTCCAAGGATAGTTATTGAGGGACTCACAGTTCACGATGCCTTCGCCACAGTGTCCGGCGTCGCTGTTGAACACTCTGATGCCACAGACAATTCTCCTGAGATCCTCCAGCGTTCTGATCTTGTCCACTCGTCTGAGGCTCGCGAACGTGGTCACGTCGCTCTCGGAGATGACGCTCTTGAGAGCCGATTCGGTCTCTTCCAGCACTTTCTCATTGGCCGGACTGCCGATGCTGTTGTTCACCACGAGATCCACCACGATTCTCCGCAGCAGCTTTGCCCGCTCCTCCTTGCTCTTGGGACAGCCCTCGAGGATCTCCCTGGACAGCCGGGATGTCTTCTGCTTCACCACATCCCTGTGCTTCTGCTTGATCCGCTCCACGGCCACGGGATTCTCCGTCACGTAGAATTGCATCTTCAGCGTGATGAGCGCTGGTCGCCTCTTGTCGGCCAGGAAGTCCACAATTCGCCCAACCTCTTCGGTCTCCGTCGCCAAGCTGGTGACGTAGAAGGCCACAAAGTCGTCGTCCACGAGCACATCCTGGCGCACGCACTCCTCCAGTATCGCCCTGGCCAGGGAAGACATCCTCTGTCGATGGGAAGCTCGCAACTGACTCACATCGATTTATTTTTCCACCACGTCGTTAAACTTTGATGTATAAATTTGTTTATTCAGCCAACATCGGTCGCTAAAGACCGGAAATCGATACCCTTTCAGTCCCTCTTCCACTTCGCGCGGAGACACCTGAATTCCTCCACTATCCTTGAATTTCCAGCACGCGAGAATCGTAACAGCGAAATTGAACTCTTCAGCGCTTTTGCTACACAAACAACCCTCACGAATCCATTTCCTGCTCCTTGAGCCAAAGCAATTTGCAGGCAATTGTGGCTTTGGACTCCTCTGGGCGTGCAACAGGTTCACCCTCTCCCCTCGGCCAAGGGAAAACTTTTGCCCTACTTTTTCCCGCCGCGCGGAAAGGCAAGAATTAATTACTTTTCAGTTCACTTTCACCTCGTGGAGTCTCAATTAAGGATGTTTTGTTGATAAAGTGAACAGCAATTCTGAAAACCTTTTCTCACATTTCCACATTCTCTCAGGACAAGCAATGATAAATGGCTTTTTAACAGGCAAGGTGAAAAATTAGTAGAGTTTCCCTATAAAATCAAGATATTGATTGAAAGTGGCTCAGAAGCGATAAAAAATTGTATTTAGGACAAAGAGACTGAAAAAAGCTTCAACGTTTTATGGAAGATTTGGATAAAAAGCTTTCCTTTCACGCCCCAAATTTGATTTCCCATGAAAAAGCAAATGGATTTTTAAGCGAAATGTGTCATTTATTACCTGAAAATTGTAATTTCTTGTATCTTTTACACTCTTATACTCAAAAGGCTAAAGAATATCGTGGAATATCTTGAATAGATTGACTTCATATAAACTCTCATCTGTAAGTTCACTCGTGATAAAGACAAAGAAAAAAACATTAGCACTAAAAGAAAACCCCTTAAAAACTACCAAATAATTACTCGATGATTGTACAGGTACAATCTATGACAAAAACAGGATGAAAAGACTTGTCTCTATAGCACATTTCGGGAGGGACCGCAAAGGATAATTAAAAAATAGAAGATTCCCCATCCTCGTGAGGATGGCAAGTGAATGAGTGCCTCATGGCACGCTGCTCAGCACTTGCGTCTAGTCGAGGAAGTGCTCCCGAAGGTACTTGAGCATTCCGAATGTCCTGAAACGCTTCACGCCAATTACCTTGATGAGATCATTATCGCAGATGGCGTACTGCTTGTTCTTCGGGTCGTACAGGTTGCGCTCCTTGATCATGGCCCACATCTTCTTCACCACTTCGTGGCGCGGCAGAGCCTCGGCCCCCATGAGAGCCGCCAGCTCCGGCGAGAGTGTGTAGGCCCGAGTGAAGCCGGTGCCACGGCCTTTGCCCTTGCCCGTGCTAGCAGCAGCGGCGCCCTGAAACCCCCAGAAAACGCATTAGCTGCGGATTTAGCACTCTGAGGAGAGTTGAGGACTACTCACGGCTTTCTTGGGTGCCTTCTTCGGCGCCTTCCAGTCCTCGTCGGAGTCTGACTCAGAGTCATCCTTCTTGCGCTTCCCCTTCGGCGCACCCTTCTTGGCCGAATTCTTCTGTGGCTTGTAGTCATCGTCGGAGGCCTCCTCGCCGCCAGACTCACTCTCGTCACTACTGTCGCCGCCTCTCTTCTTCGCCACGGGCTTCTTCGTCGGTGGCGGCCTCTTGGCGCCCCTCTTGGGTGCCTCCTCCTCTGACTCATCCTCCTCCTCGCTGCCGGACGCGTCGTTGTTGTCCTTGGAATTCACAAAGTCCATCACTAGCTCGTCCACCTCCTTCTTCCGGGCCGAGAGGTTGCAGTTCAGCTTCTCCTCCAGCGTCTGTCGCACCTTCTTGGCCGACATCACCGACAAGTCGGCATCCTTCAGGATGGCTGAAACGAATTTGCACGCATAAATCAGGGGTATTTCCACTGAGACTGTGCAAAAAATGTATTTTTCCACTATGAAGCCTCAAAGCGCGTCCTTCAAAACAACACCGATATCAACGCCCGGCGTCAATCACCACGCGAAGATGCCTTTTCCCGCCTCTGACTCGCATTTCCCCATGATTTTTCTGCACACATCGGCAGCCAAGGGACTGAGACACACTTTGACACTGAATTTGAGAGGAAATTTAATGAATTAATAATATATTTACCATTTATTTCCGTCCTCAATTTCTCCCTCGAGACAGCCATGATGACAGATTGAGTCCGTTTCACGCCGCGAGATGTCATCCGGGCCGGCTTTCGGCGAAATGCGGCGAACTTGACTGAAAACGACCCAAACTTGCCCAAATGTAGGCAAAATTCAGGTATCCTTTTCCGGTTGCAATGCACAGAACTATTGAAAATACTGGAAAATACTGATGAATGACTAAATCTCGCATAGCAGATATACTCAATTTCTTTTATTATTAGAAAAAAGACAAGAGCCACACGCCTAGCAGTTAATTGTAGGTCATGTAGCGCGGTGTGGCGCTGAACTTGGCGTAACTCTTGATGACCTTGTTCACGGCCTCCAGGAAGTCCTTCTCAGTGGCCACCTTGCGGCGCGCCCGGATGGCGAACATGCCCGCCTCGGTGCACACAGACCTAATCTCAGCACCCGTGGAGTTGGGACACAGTCTGGCCAACAGATCGTAGCGGATGTCTCGCTCCACAGACATGGAGCGCGCATGGATCTTGAAGATGTGCGTCCTGCCCTCGAGATCCGGCAGTCCGAATTCCACTTTGCGATCCAGTCGACCTGGACGCATGAGTGCCGGATCGAGGGTGTCTGGCCTGTTGGTGGCCATGAGTACCTTAATGTTGCCGCGCGGATCGAAGCCATCCAGCTGATTGATCAGCTCCAACATCGTGCGCTGCACTTCATTGTCCCCGCCAGCTCCGTCGTCGAAGCGCGCCCCACCGATGGCGTCGATCTCGTCGAAGAAGATGAGACAGGCCTTCTTGGAGCGCGCCATCTCAAACAGCTCCCGCACCATTCGGGCGCCCTCGCCCACATACTTCTGCACTAGCTCCGATCCGATCACGCGGATGAAGCAGGCGTCTGTGCGATTGGCCACCGCGCGAGCACAGAGCGTCTTCCCGGTGCCGGGGGGCCCGAACAGCAGCACGCCCTTCGGTGGCTCAATGCCGAGATTCACAAACTTCTCTGGCTGCAAGAGAAACCGTCAGCGATCAGTTCCAGCTCATCAGATGCGGCGAACAGAGATACTCACGTGGAGAAGAGGCGTCTCGACGACTTCCCTCAGTTTCTCAATTTGCTCTTTGCAGCCACCCACGTCGCTGTACGTGACATCGGGCTTGTCCTCCACCTGCATCATCGTGACAGTGGGGTCAATCTTGGGCGGCAGCGGAATGTGGATCTGGTACTTGTTCCTGTCCACGCCCACCCGCATGCCCTCCTCGATGTCCGTGGGCGCCACTGAGTCCGCCAGATCCACCACGAACTTGGCGAACTGCTTCACGTTGATAATGTACTTGGGATCGTCGCTGTCCGCGTTAATGATCTTCGTGCAGCGAGCCACTTGGAGAGGCTGCTCGTTCTGCAGGGTCTGCTTGTCCGCTGCCAGGTCCCACAGCGCCGGGGGCGCCAGTCCTGTGTCGCTCTCCTTGATGCCAGTCAGCTCGTTCACCTGCTTGATCGCCTTCTGGATATCATCCTCGATTTGCTTTATCGCCTTGTGGTACTGCCCCTGGCCCTGCAAGTGTGAGGTTATGTCACGACAACATCACAAAGAATCCCCCACAAGTACCCTTTGTGGTGGCTGGGGCTACTCACGTAGGTCTTCAGCAACTCTATGTCGGCCTCATCGAGGGCTGTAAGTGGTCACAAGGGTGAGAAATTGTGAGTAAACTCCATCACTTTTCCGGACAGTCATTCAGAGACGATATCAGTGATGATTTACCTTTTATTTCCTTTTCTTCCGTATCCTCATTTTTCACCTTGCGCATATCATCTCCCAGGTGATCAGGCATCCTGTTGCACTACAAATTTCCTACCTATTTTACGGAAAAACACGGGAAAATTACCAATTTCTCTTACTCAAGCACGGAACCATATACGAGATTACAAGCAACTTTTAGCCTTCTTCTTCTTCTTTTGACTGCTGCCGCCACGACGACGTCAGCGCCACTGCAAATTTCAAATTCTTCCAGCAACAACGAACTCTTAAAATTAAGAGAAATTATCAAAATGATAAAGCGTCGATTAATAAAAAATAATTTATTAGACAATATTGTGTTTTACATAGCAGGTTGGTTTCCTTTTAAGTGTATGTTGTGAGTTACTTGCGTGATAAAATACCCTTCTAACGCTCTTTATCAAGTAATACAAGTTTTCTTTTCACCTCTCTTTTTCTATAGAATAGCAGCACTGAATTCATGCCTTCGCCAAGCCCACCCCCAATTCAGCTCCCCTCCAACATAACATCAAGCAGATAATAATCCTCAATTGAAACACTATTCTGTCGACTGCACAATGCAAAAATTCAGTATACATTCATATTAATGAATCGGTAATTACTTAGAGTTTTTATACAAATTTTCTTCTCATCTTCTCCACATTTGTTGTCTCTTACGCAAAAGAAAAAAAAATTGTTAATGCAAGTTATTCTGTGATTAAAAAAATCTTAAAAGTATTAATCATTAAATTATTACACATTACAATATCGTCAACAGTTCTTTCCACTCATCTTGCCTACGTTCTCTCTCGCACTCTTGGAATAACAATATTGTACAGAGATGATCATTCACTCTATTTTTGCAACAAACTTTTGAAAGTTTCTCTCTCTCGCTCGTGAGTTAAATCATAACACATTGTCTCAATCTTCTCAAATCAACTGAGAACATTGGACAGGAGATGAAAAATAATGCAAATAATTGTTTGTAAATGTATGAAAAATAATTTCTCTCTCTCTCGCACATGTCATAATAAAATACATAAATCATTTCCTCGCTGTGCCCATCAAACATTTCTTTTGCATGAGGAAGAAGACAATGGAATTTAACTTGTTGGAGCGCTCCCATTAATCAGCTCATCACAAATTTTGACCAACTCCTCATTTTCACGAGTCTTCTGCAGGAGCTGCTCATTTGTGGACAACCGAGAGATCTCCTCCTTCTTCAGCAGCGCCTTCAGCTTTGCCGTCTCCTGGCCATGCGTCTTCATCAGCATGTCCAATTTGCTGTTTGCTCTGCACAATCACAAACATACCATCAAGTCAGAAACACATAAATCAGCGAGGAAAACCTCTCAAAAATACTTACAACTCCAGTTGCTGCATCGCGTGACTCTTCATCTTCTCGTAGCGTTGCTCCTGGATTCTCAAATTTTCGTGACACTGCTTCTTTTCTGCAATCAGACTCTCCTCAGATTTCTTCAGAGTTATCGTCACTTGTTTGCTTCTTTCGTATTTACTGTCGAAACAGAGACACATAAATATCAATTATTGATCTTCAATCTCCCAGAAACAACCATTTGTCACAGAAACTTACACATGCAGATCGGCAAAAGTCCCCTCCAGAGAGGTCAAATGTTGGAAGTTGAGATCACGTTCATTTTGTAGCTCGCTACACTTCTTCTCGTACGACTCAATAATCTGCTGTTTTTCCGCAATTAGCTCCGCTATTGTCTTCTCGTACGCCTCTAGGACACCCGTCATCTTCGTGATGTTTTTCTGATTATCAGTGATGCGCTTAAGGAGTGCCTCCTCACGGGCTTCCGCCTCCTTCAGCTTCTTCTCAATGTCCTCCGTCTTCAGCACCTCATTCTTGATCTTCTTCTCCAACTCTGCCATCTTGTACTCCTTCTTGTATGTACCTTCTGAACTGTAAAGACAAGAGAAGAATACAACAAGTTCAATATGATCATTCCAGAGACAATCCGCCAATAAATTCACTCACGTTATGTTTGCCACAGACTTGACTTCCTCTGCTACGACCTCTTTAATCACGTCGACGCTCATCGTCGCATCACTGGACGCCTGACTGAGACAATCTTTATAGCTGTCACTCTCAGAATTCAGATCCTTTGCGTACTCGCACGATGTTGTGGCCAGCAGAGAATTGTCAGATGTATTTGCACACCCTAAATCATCATTCTCCGACATGCACGGCGCCACAGTGTCCTCCAGATTTGGTGTCTCACCCAATCTCTCCTCTTCCTCCGTCACCTCTGTGATGGGCGACTCTTGCTGCTGCCGCGTGAACGAGGCCTTCAGATAGTTGGCAGCGGGAACGGGCTGATTGAGGAGCGGATCGAAGCGCAATAGGAGTGAACTCCGATCAATTGGATCTCCACAATTGCCGCCTTTTGTCAGCAAATAATCCAAATCCGATTGTGTGAATTCAACTGAAAAGACAAACCATAAACATTTACATTTTAGCTCTTCTCCATTATGACTTTTGCAAATTCAATTTATACATCAGATATTAATGTAATAATTTGTTAACTATATACAGACTAATCAGTCCTAGAATAACATGTTTCTTTAGGCTTCTTATGCATTAGACTCAGTCGGTGTCTGGAAACAGTCTCTTCACGGAAATGCTTAATTTATTATCTTTGAGTCATTATCAATCGTGGGCGAGAAATGGAGAAATTCATTGTTATGTATTAAATTCAATGTGAAATCACACATTTAACAGAGAAATCATCATTTTCCCCAAACACAGAGTCAACAATTTCTCACTGAAAGTATCCAAATGTCCGTCAAATGGTTGAAAATCAAAGATTTTTCTTCTCCAGACACATCTTTCAAGAAAGTTTCACGTCACACAGAACTACACACCATTCACAAGCAGCAAGTAAGAGACTTCTCTCTCTCTCTCTTTCTCTATGCCCTCGTCATCGGTATATGAAGATTTCTCAGATCAAATATGCCTTGCTGTACCTTTTTCACCCAAATTTACGTCTCTTCGACACTTCTACACCAACTGAACGGACACAAATGGGCACATTTTGTACAAAATGGAAAAATCATGTGGAAAATTTTCCCTTTTCCACCCAAGCAATCAACCCACAGAAAGAGGAGGAAAAACTATAAATGTGAACAAGAGAGACACGAACTTGACAGCCACAGAGAGAGATACAGAGAAGAGAATGAAAAAAAAAGATTATATGGCACTTTCAACCAACACACAATCATCATCGTAAGAAGCCTTCATTATGCCTTCGTCTCTCACTCTCTTTCTCTCTCTCTCTCTCGCGTGGCATGAGCAAGCTTTATGCTATTCAACTCTGTGTTTATGCTATCGTTCTCTATGCGTCTGTGTGGTGGAAGGAAATCTCGCTTCACACACAGTCACATTTTAAAACTGTGTATTCTCTCTTGTTTGAGGCTCTTCATTGCGTGAATTTTTGCCTCATTTCATCAACTATTAATTATACAAAATTTAAATGAATGTTTTGTTAATTTGTGTCATATTATTTTCTTGAAATTAATTTAATCTTATCAATGAATGTCGTAGAAACACACATTTTCACTGCTTCAAGAAGACAGTGTGAACTTGGACACCTTGAGACACGATATTGCTTTCAGCAAGTTTCTGTAAAAGGGCAGAACAATTCATGCAGAAATCAATGTTTTTCCCACTTCAATTCACATCCACCGGTCAAACTGAGGACTTCTCAGAGGATTCTAAAAGCCGCGAATCCTCAAATGAACCACCCTCTTGATTTATTTGTCTGGTATTCATGGTGAATGAATCAGCCGAGGGTTTCCTCCTATTGCATGTGAAGTTTACCCCGACCATTTATTAAATAAAATGTGCAATGTGCCTAACACGAGGAAGAAAGTGTGGGAAATTCCTCTCTCTCTCTCTTCCTCTTGCCACTCAAAAAACTTTTGCTCGTCTGTTTCGCATTTTGTAAAATCTACAAACACCTCCCCCACTTCCCGACGCCCACAATGAGTCAAATATGAAAATATGAATAAATAAAATAAGGAGAAAAAATAACATTTAAACAAAACTCAGGAGTTCAAAGAAAGAAAAAGTAAAAATAAAACTCTTACATTCACTACCAGATTGGAAATCATTCTCGGCAAAGGCACTTTCCGGCAGATTCTCGTGCATCTGGCCAAAGAGCTTCTTCTTCCTCATCGGACCATCTCCGGGCACTTCTGGCACTTTGAAGGCAAAATCGACATTCTCAGTGATGAGATTCTCCACAAAAGTGTTGGCTAGAGTGGCACTGTCAGGTTGATTATTTAGATTGCTGAAGGACGATGAGACTGAGGAGTCTTTGGGTGAATCTCGTGAGATTGCTTCATCAAAACTCTCATTGCGACTGAGATTATGTTCCACAGTCTCAGGCATTTTGCACTGTGTCTCAAGATTTTCCTCCTTCACGTCTTCTTTAATCTCAACTACTTCTGGAAGATCCTGCTTAGCATCAAAAGTTGCGTTGAGATTATCTACACTCCTCATGGACACATCTTTCACTTCAAATGTGCCATTCAATTCACTAAATTGACTCAGATTCTCTGCAACAATTTCCTTCTCTTCACACTTCTCAGAAATTTTGATATTTGCAAGATTTTCCGTGAATTTCAATATCTCATCATCGAGAGAGGCTTTTGTATCAACGTCCTTATCAATGATTAACGTTGAGTCTGCCACAATGAAGCAATCCTCCTCACTATCATCCAAATCGATAGTCTTATTGATGTCCTGACACACCTTCGCACTGTCTTTGGGGAGCAATTCAAGAGCCCGACAAACAATCTCCTCCACAAACTCCTTCGCAATGAGACTCACGTCGTTCCTTCCCGGACTTCTGCTCTCCGTTCCACTATCAAATGCGCTGGACGAATGCTCCTCAGTCTGATTGAGCACTGGAGGATTCTCTATCGTGTTTTCCCCAATAAACGAGTGACACTCAACAAATGCCTCGTCATCAGACGAAAGTGCACTGTAATTTGCTATCCCTTCCACACGATGATCCTCAAATAGGTCTTTATCACTCTCAAACTCTGCACACAAATCATAAAGAAGCAAACAAAAAGAATAAATAAATAAGAGAACTTAAATAATTAAAACATCTCCGTAAATCTCTTGCCATCCGAAGATCTCAAAAGAATTCCACCCACATGCTTATCATCGTCAAACTTACTTTCTGTCTCTCTCCAGTTTGAGCCTTCCGGCTGAAAGGCGCCAATAAGGTTCCCTGACGACTGGCAAAGCCCTGAAAGACACATTTAATGTTATAGAGCGACATTTCTTTCAACACATCAAAACAGAATTCCAACAATTACCTTCCTCTCGTAGAGTTTCCTTCACCGGAATTTCCTCCTGCTCACGATTTAACTGCGACTTCTGCGGCGACTGCGAAAGAAGAGACAGAAGATAATTCAGACTCACATATAGTATGCAAAATATGATAATTTCAAAGGAGAATTCAATCATGTGTGGCAAAAGAAGATCCCAAAAGGCAGCCATTGTGACAATTTTGTCCGCATGAATATTTATATTTTGTTCACCAGAAGAAAACCTACTGCCGTTTCAGTAAAAAAAAAACATTCCAAAGAACCATAATTGCCAGTGAAATTGCAATTAAATGCAAATAGAATCATTGGAAATACAGATCACGCAGAAGAAGGCACAGTGTTAACTCACTGGAGCTGATAAGTAAATTGATAAGTGGAAATACTGGGACAGAATCTTCCCATAATAGAAATTATTGGTTTCACACTGTTAATTTAATGTGTTTAATTGACTGAGGCAGTAATACGTAATTCCTTCACACTTATCCAATGCATCATTTCTCACTTTTGTGCCCAATACTTTGGCTGGCAACGGATTAAATACATTCCCGGTTCAAATGCGAGGCATTTTCGTTGCCAAAATAGCACTTTTCTGGTCTCATGATCAACACTCTTTATTTTTCGGGGTGGGTGGAAAGAGGCGCAGAAGAACCGTGATTCGCATATCCCACTTTCATACATTACAAGACACATTCAATTAACGAGAGATGTGTGGAGAAGAAGAAAAAAATATATATATGATAGCAATTCGAGGTGGAAAAATGCAGCTTCTCGTGCGGAACGGACAGTGAGTATCTCTCTCACTTGGCAGTTTTGGCTGAGGAAATTAGATCGTCTCGCACTGACCTCGACACCATTGCCATTGGCCACCTTGTCGCATCCCTTCGCATCGCCACGCGGACGACTGATGATCTTGGACAGGATGAAATCCATCCTGGCAAACACACTCTCACGCTTCCACACTTAAGCACAACTGCAATGTCACGGTTGGATCTGGCTCGCGAGCAACTCCGGCAGCGTCTGGCCCCTCTGTCTCGCGCTGTGGACCATTGGGAACTGCGGTGGGTATCGTGAGATTTCTCAATTAATGACTTAGAGGAGCCGCACGAGTGGGACAAGAAAGAGAGCAGGGGCGATCGACTAAAAATAAAACAAAGACACAGCGACAAGTTGAGATCTTCTTGGCCGAGAATTGAAATGGGATTTTTCTCGTCGTGGAAAATGCGAGAGGAAAAGAGAGAGAGAGAGTGGGAGAGAAAAGTCATGGGTGTAAACAGAGAGAGGCATTCACTGCAATCTTTTCCTTCTCCCGCCGACTTTCAATACATTGTCATTCTTTGCTGCTATTGCGAGTGACTTGAGATCTTGAATTCGGCTTCACAACTAAAATGCTCTCTTGATGGTCTTCTTGATAGAGAATTAGGAAGATCTTCTCATAAACAAGACGACGAGCGTCTTTCTTTAAGAGGGGAGATAAGAAGCTGAAGTGATGTTGATGGAAAATGCCAACCTAAGAATCCGATCGCCCGAAAGCCTCTTCAGTCTAGCCGGTCTTGAAATTATATTTCTTTCCCGCAATCTTGGGCACATTGAGCTGCTTTTCTCCACCGCTTCCGCGATGTCTTGTGAAACCAAAGAGAAACCTTTCGGACGTGATTGTATTTCGCAGTTGATAGAGAATTGTTTGCAGACGGGCTAAAATTAGCCCACAGCAGAGGGAGTTCCAAGTTCAACGATTTTCGTTCACCAGTGCGTCACTCTTCCGTCAACACGTTCACCGGATCAGAACCTGCATCCGGAGAGCATTTCTGGGCGCCTCTGGAAGTCCCTCAGAGTGGCGATTGATTGATTTATGGCCATTAGGAGTTTGATGAATGCGGAATTGATTTTTCCACCACATTTGGAGCACAATCTAGTAGAAATTCCACCACATAAACACCCCTCAATTGTTACACGGAAAATATCACAGAGATTGTTCGGGTGAAGATGAGATTTTTGAGGCTTTTCGTGGAATTTTGGGATTTTTCCATGCAGAATGAAACCCTTCTGTCACCGTGTTTACAAGGAATTTACCCTTCAATTCGCTGCTCGAAAGTTCTTCCCGGAATCGGATTCTGCTACTCAGCACTTTTCTGTGTACTTTTCCACACAATTTAACGTCAATCACGCACTTTTACAGGGTCAATTTGGTCAAATTTTGCAGAGATTCACCGAAAAATGCTCCACTTTCAGCCATATTGATTGGAACTTTCAGTTTTGCCCACTTCTGTGCACTGCAAGCCCTCGGAGGGGCGCCAGTGTGCATGCGTCAAATTGCATCCCGGAATTGTTCGAATTCCACCACAATCGCCCGGCTTTTGAGCAATTACCTCACGTCAAGGGATTCTCAAGGGTTTATGCCATGCATTTTATTGAATTACAACCCACCTGCATTGGTATTTCCATGCGATTCACTTCACGAAGAATTGAGCGCGGAGACGCCACTGAGGACTTCACTATTCTGCTACTTGAACCGTCCATTTCGACACAAAATAGCAAGACGCAGAGTCCAGTTAGTGGAGAGATTAATCTGGTTCACCTTGAGGGTGTTTCTGCGACACAAAAACCGGCAAAATTGGGTAAAAATTGATAAAATCCAACACTCAGCTGAAATACCGTTGGGAAACACACAAAAGCGACAGCCGAAACGACCACAGCGCCACGTAGCGGGAGTTTCTTTGGGTGTCTTTTGGGTCGATTTGAGCATTTGAAATTGTCGTGAATTAACGGAAAATGGTTTGGATTTTAAATAAATTAGTTATAATCACTTTTAAAAATATTTTACAGGAGAATAGAAAATCAATCTTGTACTTAGTATAAGTAAACTTGGCTTGATTAGGCTTCAGCCTTCTCCTGGTGGCCTTTCACGGTCCATACTTCGGGTGTTGTCAGTTCTGGAGGAAGATTCGTCTTCTTCTTCCTGGCCGGCAGTGTGCGTGGACTTGAGATGAGCATCGTGATGAAGCCACCGACAACGGACATGATGGACAAGGCGGTCTGAGCCACATATTCGCCGAATATTGTGGTGGCGCCAATGAAGGGGGCAGTTAGAAGCCAGATGCGTGCCCAGACAATGGTAGAAAAAGCACCTGGAAGGACAAAAAGTGAGTTTCTGGACACATTCTGAATACTTTGGCACATCTTACAGATTCTCCTCTTGTCCGCCGAGACTAGTTCAGTGGTGCAAGTGGTGAGGATGGACAGAGTGGTGGAAATTGCAGTTTTCGTGATCATTGCCGTCGTCATTTCCAGCACAACACGCTCAATTCCCTGAACTGAAACGATAAGAGAAGCAGGATCTGTGTTAAGATTATTTTCTAATACAGCATAATATTTAATGATGCAATTCACACATTCTCATTTTCTCACGGGAACCCACGTCATCGTTGCAAAGTTGCAAATTTGATGCATTTTCACTTTTCATGCTATTTATTATGTGTTTTCCCATTGAGATACCATCGAAAGTGAAGTAGGATTAATAAGTGTGAGCGGAGAATGTCGAAAATATATTGAAAAAATTCTTGTCATTGATCGGAAATTCAAGGTGGAAAGTGCACGGAAAATTTATGTAAAAATCAATACAATATTTAAAGCGCGATTTAATTGTTTTACACATAGCAAAGACAGCCTTGTCGGCTTATCCAAAGGTCTTATCTTCAAAAAGGTGCATAAGAAATTTACGTGAAATTCTCACATGTCTAGAATTGTAGCGGAAATTGTTCTCACGAAATCAATTCGAGGATTACCTGAATCTGGAATTAGCCAGATGGCACAAGCGGCGATGCCCGCGGCCACATTCCAGATGCCCGTCCAGAGCCACTTCCTGGTGGTGTTGAGGATCAAGTAGAGGCCAATGAAGGTGCCCACGATCTCGCAAACTCCAGCCACGATTGTGTTGGCTTCCAAGTGCTCGCGCCCGAAAACCCTGATGTTGAGCAGCATTCCGTAGTAGGTGACGATGTAGATGGACCAGATGAGGTGGATGCTGATCATGTGGCGCTTGGCGCGGTGGCCCTCCCAGAGGGACCACCAGTTGGGCGGCGGAGGACCCTCCAGACAGGAGGCAGCCTGCACCTGAAGCAGGTGCTCGAGATCGCGAGGCAGGGCGTTCTGCTTCCCATTGATTCTCACCGCCTCCTCAAGGATCGCCTTCGCCTCGGTGATTCTATTCCTGGCGATCAGCCAGCGAGGAGAATCCGGAATCCACCTGAATTGTGCAAAAAAAGCTTAATTGAATTTCCTCGAGAAACTCTCTTCTCCCTAAGGTCAATTGGAAAATCACTTTACGTGACAATGAAAAGATCTTAATCGATTCACAGACCTACAAATTCAAGAGTGATACAAATTGGTAATTGCCTATTGATTGATTGCAATGCATTTTTCATTTCTCACTACAGGTTTTTCTCCATGAAAATCCACACCGCGAGATTCCATGTGATAAATACAACAGAATCCCAGGCGAAACCCCAATTTTTTTTTCTTCACTGAATAAACTTTTCGTGTGTTCACAAATCTTGCGCCACTTGAACTTGGGTGAAAAAATAAAGATCTAAAAATAGATTGTTCACGTTTATTTCTCTTTATTAAATTACTGAATTATATTGCTATTTGTTGTTGAAAATTCAAAGTCGCGAGAAAATGTGCTACAATCTCGCGATCCACTTAATATTTACATATCTTGGGAAAACAATGAAATCCACGAGATGAAAAATTGGTGATTCACGCAGAGCTTTTTCTCGTTTACATAAGATAAAAAGTCCACCCGCGTGGAGAATCGAGGCAGTAAATTAACCGACTCAAATTGCTACAACATTTGTGCTAAATTACGGACATTTATTTTTTATTGGTTTTGTGTGGAAAATTAGAACAAATTATCTGTTTTATTCTATGTGGGCAAATATTGTCTTTGCTGAATTCCACCCAGAATAATCTAATAGGCAAAAGAGATTTTCGCACAAGATCGTGTTGTTTGTCAAGCGACTGTTTGCGGGCAAATTTTCGTCAGAAATGTGAAAAAGTTTGCAAAATATTGTCTGTCAATCTAAACTAAATATTATGATTAAAATGAAAAATATTTAGAGACATATTTTACACTCAATTCTTTGGGCGAATTGGCAGAATTATCCTAATATGGATTTGCCACGATTACTGATGAGTGTGAAAACTTGTGGAATTTCTTACCTATGAAGAATGACGAGGAGGAAGGTTGGGAAGGAAATTGCCATGTAAAGTTGAGACCAGTTGTTGACGAAGCTCGCCATTCCGGGAAGCAGAATAACGCCAATGGACCAGAACTGCTCGAACATCGTGCAAACGACTGTCTTGTACTTTCCTGCTGTGATGTCCGAAACTGTCCAGACGAAAACCCTGTCGTTAATCTCTAACTCTTGGGGGCGGTTTAACGGATAAACTCACATATCACTGCTCCTGCTGTGTACATTAGACCACAGCAAATGGCCGAGAGACACCTGAAGAAGACATGGAGACCGTAACTGCTGACCAGACCCGTGAGATTTCCGCAGATGATCTGCGACAGCATCCCAGCCAGCATCACGCGTCGTGGACTGAAGCTGCAAAAGACATTCGATAGTTTGGAGTTCAAGAGCAGAGTCAAAGCAACAATAGTTGCGAAATGAAACACGCAATTCCGCCAAGGCGAAGATCATGAAACTTCTAATATTCAGCTTTTCAGCCTTGGACAATTTCTCTTGAACCGAGAAGTATGGCTAGAGATGTTAGAAATATGAACTGGAACAGCGATGTTTACCTCTAAAGTCAATTTCTCTTTCTCTAGCTAAGATAATAATAGATATGACGACCTCAGTTGTTAAGGTGTGTTAAAGAGCAACAACTCAGCAATTTGACTGAATTTGATGATGGAAAGGAGCTTTTAACTGGATTAATTTAGAGTCTGATCTGCACTGAATGTGATGTGAAAAACGATTCGCAAAGAGTCAACTAAAGCTCTCTACTTACTGCACTAGGAGTTGAGTGGTGATTATGCCGCCCCAGAGCACACCGAACAGGTGGAAGAACTGGGTGGTGGCGACTAGAATATCTCGTGAACACACCAAATCGAAGTCCGTGATGATGCTCTTGTAGTCACTGTGATGCTCGAAGCTCTCGCACGGGATGATGTTGGTGGCATTGCGCTCGGGCTCGATCCAGGGATTGGACACATCACTGCGATTGAAGTACTTGTGCACGTGATCCAGGGCGTCTTCGTATACGTTGCAGAAGTCAATGTTGAGCTCCTGATCGGCAGCGTCCAGCACGGCCGGATGGGAGATCTTGATCCACTGCGTCTTGTTCACCTCAGGCACAATGGGCAGATGCGGCGGGGGTTTGCAGAAGAAGTCCCCGTGACGGGGCGCCGGTGCGGTGAAGATGATGCAAGACATGAACCAGGCACTGGGGATTTTGCACAGGAAGATGAGCAGGACTGTGCGCAACTGGAAGCAGCCCCAGTCGCCCACGACTTTGCCAATGATGTCCACTTTGTCCACCATGTCCACGTTCTCGGTGGGCACGTCGATTTCGTCAATGAGGGACTTTCTGCGCGGATGGTAGGGGATGTTGTGCGATGGTGCTGGTGCGACGGGCTCAAAGTCGATGGTATCTCTGCATTGGGTGGACGGGTTCGCCGCGACTCCACCTGGTGCTGCACCCGAATTGAGCAGCGGGTAGTCGGCCTATTCCGGAGGGAGGAAAAGCACAACACTTGAGTCACAGAAAAGAGAACGGCACAATTGTGGATTAAAACTAGGAATTGCGAGATTCTCTTTCGCAGGGCACTCGCGCCTGATGGACTAATAGCACCCAATGATTAGGGATTAGAACTACTTAAGCCACTGCGCGATCTAATTTCACTCCTCCACACCGTAGGAAGGGTTCTGCGAGACTGACTGATGCGCTGGAGCCCATACTTTCAATTAGCCCCTCTGCTCAATCGATTGCCATGGGAAATGCATCTTAATGGGCCGCGAGCTTTTTCGTGAGGAAAACTCTCTAATGGTATTCAACAGGTTGAACATTGCATATTTGTTCTGAGTTATATTATGCTTTCGTCCGTGGGAAGGTTTTCTGTGAATATTAATGGCACATATGCGAAGTGATTTATGCTAAAAGTTCTCATGAAACAGACTTTAGGAATTTGTAGAGCATATTTTAATTTATTTTCAAAAAAATTACGGCGATATTCTGTCATTTTTAGTATGATTAAATTGATTTAGTGTGAAATTTAGAAGGAAATCCTTGTCAATAACATTTTAATAGGAAGTTATTACGTATTATCCTTTAAATACTCAATATCCTTAAAGTGTATTATATTTGTGGGATTGAAAGTTTTGAAATTTTCCTGAAAAATACAAAGCTATCTGAATGTTAACGTGGTGGAGTTGATTCTAAAGTATATATGATAATTACTTTATTGACTGGGAAAGCCTTGATGAGGAAGAGAGATCAAGACTACGTGGAAAATGAATTTTGGCAATTTGATTAATTGATTAGAATCAATTCGAGCAAGACTCCCAGAATGTCACACTCGCACATCATTAATTTAGAGAGCATTGCTCAATTCGGCATTGTGCAATAACATTGACCAAAGTGTGACGCTGGATCAATTAGTATTCCTTTTGGAATTTCTCCCAACATTTTCCTTCCCCGGATCTCCGCAGAACCCTCAGAAGAGATCATCACAGACATTCCAACTAGAGCAATTGCGCAATGAATTTATTCAAGTTTTTCTAGACACACTGTTCTATACTTGATCGTCTTGACGTCATTGCATCTCCTAAAGCCATATCTTGAATTGCTTATGAATAGCCTGGGAAAATGATCAAATTCAGACAATATAAAAGATCGATAGGAAAAAAAACATAAACATGTGGTGAGAAGAATTGTGAACTGGATGTAAACAGAAACAATGCCGAAAAGTGGGGAGATATTGCAAGATATTGCCTGATAAAGTGCAATGTATGACCTAATTTTAGTAGGAAGCAGCGTTCATTCATGAAAAATCAGCACGATCTAATATTTCCCACACGGATCTGTTAATCTCTCGCCAGAAATCATCGCACTTCGCAATATTGAGAAACTTACAAAGCTCACACGACTCATTCTTCTGGCCATTGTGGTAACTTTGGAAACTTTGAGGAAAGTCACTGAGAGAAAGAGATTCTTTCTGCGGGGAAAAACAAACTGCAGAAAGAGCAACGATCAGCGAGACTGAGTGGTGTTCTCAAAGAACTGAAATGCATTAGAAATAGTTGGCAAAGTCCACCCGAAAAATGCACTTCCTCAGATCACTTCTATGCTCACGATCATCCGTACAAGATCATCTGTCTGCACCGTGATGCATTTCGCGGCCAAGGAGAGCATTGTCGGTGTCGTCGTGAATAATGCTCGCCCTTTTGCCACTGTGTTCGTGAAGTCGCAGCCACGTGAAGTGGTTCTGGGGAAAAAGTGTAGCGAAGCGCGGGAGAGACCTTATGTAATTCTTGGCACACGATGAGGAAATCACTTGCCATGATTCTCAATTGAGTCGAAAATACAACGCGTTGTCTAGCGAATGAGTTTGATTGTCCCGCGTCGTCGACATTGACATTAAATATTGATATTAATCACCTCACGTGGGTGGGGATCCTCAAGGGTCAGGATCTGCGGGCACAATTCACAGAGGATTAAATCGAGTGGACAATCACTGACACTGATTTTGATACAAAACAATTTGCACGGGAACAGGACACGGTCCTATCGTTCTTATCAGTGGACTTGTGGATCGACCGGAAGACACGTAAAGTTCACACTGAGGCGAAAAGTGCGCGACTTACCATTTTTATGGTGGTCTCGTGTTTGCCGGAGAAATTAGATCACAAATTACTTATTTGGCTAAGCAATTAGCGATCATTTGGACAAGACGACAGCGGAGACTGACGCTTTTTCGCCAACAGCCACTATGAAGTCTCAATCTGTCCAAATTGGCCAAAACTGTATGCGACTCTTCTCAGCTCTTCTCCGCCGCGACCACAGTAAAAATTATCACTTTGTTAGATGATCGCCAAGTGTGTGGTTTGCTGGCGAGCAGGGAAATCAATTGATCATGGAGGCGATCAATTGGAGTAGATGATAAATTGATTATGTGGCCAGTGTCTGGGGAAAGACGTCGCTGACTGCACGTTTTCACTTCGGGAGCACAAACGATAAAATGTGGGTGGCATCTGGGGTGTTTTTCACCTTATATACAATACGATAACAGCTTCGATATCGAGCCGAAAATTTTTCATTTCGCGCTATTTACCCAATAAATAATTTTTGCCACTGTCTCAATTAGCAAAGAGTATTAATTAAATATTTACCACCGAACATATCCAGTCTGCTCATGTTGAGGAAAATACACAGTCGAGCACGGCGGTTCTATTGGAGAGGGCCACGCGGTTCCCCATCCAGGGTGATCACACACTTTTGTGGTGGTTTACTTTACTGTTACCTCATCGCACTCGTGCTCCATTGAACCCACTTTCGCCCAAGGATGTCCCCGGCTTCCGCAAGAGGCAAACAGCGTGATTGATCTTGTGATCGACTGTGCGATGTCGCACCTTTGGATTGCACTCTGTGTGTCACGCCGAGATGCGGCAATCGGTCGTTGAGCTTTTGCATTGAGGAAGGTCTCTCTTCTCCACATGTGATCCACATTTTGCACTCCAATCGTCACTTCTGAGGGGCTGGGAAATGACATTACGAGGTTGTTCTAGCAATTTATTGCTGGGTTAATTAAGAGGGACTGTATTTGGGGTTCATTCCTGTTGATTACAGTGTTTATTTAATATTTCTGCATAATAATGAGTAATAATAACAATGTGCATGATAATTGTGGTGAACAATCTGAAATTAAGAAAATTGAAGAATCAATTGAGGGCAATTTAAATTTTTTTTTAAGACAGAAGCAGTAAAATCCTGTAAATTCTTACAACTATAGCTATTAAAATACATGTAATTTCCCTGTGAATTCTTGCATAAGTCGCAGTCTGAGAAAATAGCAAAAAACGATTTATTGTATTAACTTTAATTGGTCGTAATTGAGGTGATGAAATTCTATGTCTAATGCTCATTCACCCCATTTGTTCGCCCCTCGAGCATCACGCGATAGTCTCGCGATTGTCGAAAAAATATTTGTGCAAATTGTTACAGTATGACTCGAAGCAAAGATGCTTCGCTTTTCACATCAATGGTGTAATTTTCCGATGACGATCTTCGCAATGTCAATAATCTGGAATCTATTGTTCGATGTTTGGATTAAATTGGGTTTCCTTTCAATGCTGTCGCCTTTTCTTCCTCTATGTCGGCGCAAACACAGGTGTTCACACTGTGAAGTTAACAATATATAGAAAGACAGCTCAATCAATAATTCGTGCTATGTATTTCTGCAAGAAAACAACACTATTCTGATGGTATTTAGAAAATATTTGAAAATTTTGCAAGTTGATTAAGTCGCATTGGCATGAGAGTCAATATCTCGAGAGTGAGAAGAGAATCAAGGTGAAAGTACTGACCGTGTTAGTGGATTTTTTCTCTACAATCACTTACAAGTGTTGCTAATGAAAAAAACACAATCATTGCATATCAATTGATGAATCAACAAACCAGCTGAGTTCACTGATACTTTGTTAGGAATATTCCTCTATTACATGTATGACGTCTTTGCATACGTACAGTGATGCATATGCAAAAATGGTCATTTTTTCACGTGACAAAGTTGTGCGAATTAATGTTTTCTTCGGCCAGATTACCGGGCGTCTAACCAAATATTTATTCAACTTATCATATTAATTCTATCACCCAGGCGAGGGGAAGAGGAGCACTTCAAAAAGAAGGTATTTGCCCGCCTTCAAATATTTAGTCAGTTCAAGTTCAGCCAGGTAAAAGTAATGTCACAAATAAATATTTTTCAGCACCTTTTATTGCCATTGCTAGGCATTGGCGCTCATTCTGCTCATGTACACCACATTGAGAAGAGGCAAATCGTAGTTACACATGAAGTTACACTTGATCTCTGGGTTGATATTCGTTGATCGAGAAAGCAGCCAAAATTCGATCTGGATCGAAAGAAATTGCGCTGCAAAGTACATCATGTGCATCAATTTTCACCGCTTTAGTGGCACATGAACGCCGTTCTTGAGAATATTTGCGAATATTCACCAAATAATGAACATCACGAGATTTTCGCTTCTGTGCCGAGCAAATGCCGGCCAGCGGCACGGGGCGAAGAGCCAAGAAAGCGTGAGGGAAACTCAAGGCGTTCGGAGAAATGTCTCATGTGGTGTATCAAGAGCGGCATTCGGAAGACGTTGGCCTCATGCATTCCACAGCGAAGAATTCCCCCCGGTGCGGTTTTAGGGGAGGAAATTGATACGGAGAGGGACTGTGCAGAGACAGTGTCGTGAATCTTGCCATGAAGAATGGCAAGCATAAACGAAAATAATATAATTAGCAATTTACTCCTTATCTCCTCGTGCATGACCATATCTCGGAAGTTGCAGGTGGTTGGGATTTGAGGTGCACCCAGGAATTTTAATGTATGCAACTGTGGGTAATTTGAGAATAATTATTCCTTCGACTCTCATCGCATCTCCTTATTTATCAGGTGTATTGCGAGCGTGGAAAATAGAATGACAGAGAATTGACAAAAATTCTATGTGTATTTCATCATACACAAACACGTGTCACGTTAATTTTTGTGAGAAAGATCTCTGCTTGACAGGCTGGCATGTGTAGAACATTACTTGAAAATTCACACAATTCTCCTAATTCAATTTATCACTCATTTAATCTCTCAATTATTAACATTTTATTGTGGAGCGCGTCAAAAATCGCAATTTTTTTCGTTCATTTCATGTGTCTTTGGCAGCAGATGAGAAGTTTTTTTTCCAGCATTTCCGTGTGACTGACTTTTCATGGATTCAATTAAGTGCATTTAAAAATAAAAGTGTTAAATTAGCACAAAAACTTCTTGTTTTGACTCGCTAAGAATGCTCGTTTGCCGTAAAATTGTGAAGATTTCATCAGATTTTAGAGATTTTCTTGAGTTCCTGGAATTATTTTACTTCGGCGATTGTGCGCGTAGTTGAAACATTACAGCTTCGTGTCGATTATAGTGACGCACATTGACCCACATTCCTCTCACGGATATTAATTGAGTGTATGCTCGAAAGTATTCTATTATGAATTTTATTGTTTTATATACATATAATAATGTCTGTAGAAATAAGTTATACATAATTTACAATATTTTCTCATTAATTCAAAAATTTTTGTTACTCTTTTACTGAATTTATATTATAAAAAGGGGAAAATTTCTCGAACATTTTTGATTCATCTCAATGTAACATTTTGAAATAAAGCGATTTTTTTCTTCTTTGAAAAGGATTACGAAAAGAATGAGAAAATATATGATTTTCAAATTAACTTTTATTTTGACTCTCAGACTACAGTAGATGGAATTGAAAAATGTTTCATTATCACTCATTTGTGTGGGATTAATTAGCGAATAATTCATATGACGTATGGTTAGACCTCTTTTTTAATGTTCATTTAATGCCTCTTATTTAATTACATCATTTTTACTTTTACGTCTAATTTGCAATAAAAGGAATAATTCTTATATTATATTCAAAATTTTATATCTTTACTCATTAACTGCTATCGGACTAGAAAATATTTAAGGACAATATTTCTCCTCATCGTCGCACTCTCATCTAAGAATATTTTGAAAATTCTTCAATTGATTTTTTATTGATAGAAAATTAATTAAATAATTTTATAGAGATTATTTACTTCTTCACTTACAGATTCTCTTTTTACACTTTTCATGATTCCTTGATTCTTTTCCATCCTCACATTTTAACTACGTATTTTTTTCTTTGCCAAAATTTATTCTTTTCGATCAATTTGAAGATTGTCGGAGCATTTTATTTTACAGAAAGTTCCTTGTTTTTATCTACGGAATAAAGATAAGAAGCTGTGAAAGCTGTAGTAGAATTCTCTGAGGACAATCGTCCGACCCATCCACTTTTCTATCATGTTTTTTCTTGACTAAAATGAAATCCTTCATAGTTGATTCTTTTGAGATCTATCACAGAAATAATAATAAATGAATCGTGTGAGATTTTCTCACAACTGCTTGACGGTCACTGTAAAGTTCTACGCTATAGATTTCCGTTGAATTAGATTTTGACATAAAATTTGACACATAATAAAAGTTTGAATTCAACTGAGCATTTTTCTGGTGCATCCTAAAAGTTAATTTCTCTCTCTCGTTCTCGCTCACACAGTTATCTAAATAAACACTTTTAGGGAAAGTTTCAAAAAAAGAAATTCCAATGTGTCTCTTCGCCCCATTTCACACCATATCTCATCGTCTTAAATCGTAAATTAACTTCTACGGTATTTACATAAGATACTCCTTTTGATTAATTTGCTCAAAAAGTCTCTGGCAAGGTTTTCCTCACTTGATTTCACACCGTGGCTTGTCTCTATGCTACAGTGAGTTCTCTTTCCTCCATAAATACCACACTCTCTTCCATATGATTCTCTATGTACAATGTACATTATAGTTACACATTTAAATATCATAATAAATATCTATATAGGGTTTTCCGGAAAATGGTTTAATTTACATATACATATGCAACTTGCTGTTTGTTCGATATCCACTTTCTTAAACACATTGCACACAAAATAGAACAACTGTGACTCAATTTCCGTCGGTGGTTGGCTTCACGGCGCGCCGGGGATCCGTTCATTGGTTCAGCAGCGTGTTGGTCACCTCAGAGAAGGACAGCAGAGGACTCCCGTCCGCGTGATCGGGGAACGAGTTGGATGCGTAGGCGTGAGCGGTGATGTTGGAGATATGGTGCCGCGTTGGCGATGCTCCATGTAACCGTTGCTGCGCGATAGATAGTGTGACTGGGTGGTGTCGCCCAATGATGACCTGAAAGGGCAATGACAGAGGTCAGAAATATTTGATAACGCCTCGCGAGAGGAGCATTTAGAGTGTTTCAAGGCTTCCTTTTCACTGTAGTGGTGCGATTTCATATCGCATCACCGCATTGAAATCAGCCCTCTTTTCGGCCAGTATAGTTAGTGAGTTAGTGACTTTATGTAGGGAATTGGAGGGTAGGTTTCGAAGGCATCGGATGCAATCTGCATGCTGTAAAATTCAAAATACACATATAAATCTTTCTTTCCATTTTTTCTTCTCTTCACTCTAAATTCCAGGTAGTTAATTGAGAGTGAAAACATCCAATTATGTTTACGATTCTAGTTTCACAATTGAAGTTATCAATTCCAATAATTTCAGCCTTGCCACTTCATAGGTCTTTTCTTGGGCCATTTAGCGCCATAAACAGCAGCAAAGGCACAGGCGAACGGCTTATTAGGCACACTGTGTTAGGAGCGAATTCAATTGAATTAAGTGTAAATGGCTGCGCCGAACAGCAGCATGTCATTAATTGATTTGGCGATAATTGCAATATCACGCATCACGGATGCCCGGCGGCGAGACAGGACGAAAAAGCAGAGATTAGGTTCTACAGAGATGAATGAGTGTTAGGGGATTGGGTGGGGCTGGGGGGAGACCAACTAAAACAACAAAAAATTCGACACTCACTGAGTGCTTGCGTGCTGAGGAGCGTGGTGATAAGTGAAATACTGGTATTGCGAGTATGATGCAGGACTCCATACCTCGCAACTGCTCCCAACGACCGTCTGAGCCTGGGCGCCCCCCTGGGGCGTTGCGGGAGCGCCCTGGGGGGACTGGTGGAGCACGCCGTGGTCATTTCCGACGATGTGGGGGGCTCCATGGTGGCCCAGTCCCGCGGCCTGGCTCACCTGAGCGTACATCGCGGGGTGCTCCTCGTGGTGGGACTGGTGGATGCTGGGGTATGCGATATCCTTACTCGAGCCATTCCACTTGAGGTGGGAGTTGTGGTGGCCGTGATGGTGGGACTCCTCAACGGCGGGCGACATCACCATTTGGTTAGAGATCTTCAGGTGGTGAGCCTCACTGTACATGCCATTGGACGTGGGCGTTGTGTTGGGGGAGCGATTGGCTGTCGGGGCTCCCGTGGCGCCCCACATCAGCACTGTTTGTCGCTCATAGTGCTCCGGCGGAGAACTCTCCACCTTGGGCGTGATGATGCCATTGTTACTGGATGGAGCCGTCGTGGACATTGTGGTCGGAGCCGAAACGGGAGTGGTTTGGTTGGTCACGGGAGGTGCCGTGTTGATCGGCAGACCCGCCGAGGAAGCGTTCACAGGGGACGGGCCGCCGGATGAGCACGAGACGACGTCCATGATGGGCGGTGAGGATTTTGGCGTCTTCAGGTTGGACTGGATTATCTGCTGAAACAAGATATGGTGATTTCTTATTCACAGTTTCAACATCTTCAACGGTAAACCTGTGGCGTGGTGGGACTTCCGTAACTCGAAGCGTACACATGACTTCGACTCGTGACGTCCGATCCTGGATAGTACTTGCCACTCTCTTGCCACTTTTCCTCTTTGGCCGAGAGTCCGTAACCTTCGTAGGGCAGGAAGCCGTTGGTGACGTAGGGCGAGGGTGCAGGCGAGTGATGGTACTCCGGGTAGTATCCACTGACTCCTTGAAGACGGTACTGATGGAAGAGGTTCTCGGGCACCGAATAGAAGTTGGTCGAGTGCACCGACGGCGTCATGTAGAGGTTCTCCGGCGTTGGCGGATAGGGCGACGTGGAGTACATGGGATTTAAGTTGGGATACGTGGCCACAGCGATGGTAGGTTCTGGGATGTACTCCACAACGGGAACAGGAGGTGTTATCTGCAAAAGATACTGCATTAGTGGTAATCTCAGGACATGCATTCGAGCTTATTACCTGTCCCAGTTGCGATTGCTGCTGCAGTTTGCGCTTGGAGCGACATGTGGAGAGGAAGTCTCGGAGTTGGGTCTTGTAGCGTCTGTTGGTCCGTTGGGGTGTTACGGGCGGCGGCAGAGAGTTGGGAGAGCCAGTTGGTGGGACGACAATCTGGTCAGCTTCGGTGAAGTAGCTGGATGATAGGCCGGTATCCAGATAGCTCACTTTGAAGTCCATTGTGCGCTTTCCCAGCAAGTCTCTGCCCTCCTCTTCCATAAGCTGCCTATGCGTGCATATCACAAAGTCTGGCTTGGAGTTCTTGTATACGAGGCGTGAGCTGAAAAGGAGCATAATTGCTTTATCTGTGACTCATATTACTAGAGCAGTCTTATACCTAGTTTGAAGCCACTGCCATTCGCCATCCTTCTTCTGGAAGCGGTACGCAATCATGCCAGACGCGCCGGTCTTCAGCACTGCAAAGATTCGGAATTAGTTTACAGAGTAGGAGCAAAATTGGCCACGATCAACTCACATTCCTGATGGGCACTCGCCACATATGAGAGATCGTCGAAGTGAACCAGGTCGTAACCTCCCATATTGGCGAGTTCGGCATCTGAATATCCAAGTATCATTTTTCCTCGCTGGTCCATCGACACGAGGGACAGATCTAGCTTGTGCTTGGATTTGAACATGTTCTCCTTCTGTGGGATCTCCAGCAGGCTTGGGGGGCCAAAGGGCGTACAGTAGGCGAAGAGTGCGAGAGGCGGCTCCTCCGTCTTCCTGTTCTGGCCATGGAGCACTTTAACGCGCCCCCTAATGTCCAACCTCTGCAAGGGGAATTAGAAAGTGTGTTTATTCATTCTTCCACTCAAAAGCTCATTTGCTTATCTATCCAGTAATTGTGCAACGCCGACAAAAATTGCAGCCGTGAAAACTCGTCGAGAGATGGCAAAGAGTGATACAGAATCGATGGCGGAGTTTCAAATACCGTCCAAGGCGTTTCGAGTGGGAGGGCAGATACCAATAATTCCATTAATCATCACATGATTATGAAAATGATGTTTGCTTTATCGGCAGAAAATTATAGTGGTGAAATTTCAAAATGTTGATTGCTTTGTATAGTCTCTCCAATTGAATGGTTTCTCCCGACAAGATTGAAAATAGTATTAACACATTCACTTTTTCCTGCTACCAGTCTTACGAAGAAATTTCAGCCGCGGCGCTTTTTGCAGGAATTCGATTTTATAATTTTTCAATAGAAATTTCCATTAATTCATCACTCAATCAACCGTTGATTACACCTTTCGGAGACTCAGGATGACGTCAACTCACCAGGAATCCCGATGTATTGTCTAACAGGCAGCGAAAGCGCACTGTGAAGCTCCTCTCGAGCAGATTGCACTTGTCCGGCGCCAGGGCCTCGGCCAGATTCAATCCGGCCATGTCCGGTGGCAGGAAGGAGTTCCACAGCAGCTGCCTCTGCAACTCCTCCCGATCTTCCGAGTGCACCAGCTCGTACACTGATTGATGAACAATATCGGACTGTGAATGGAACACGTGAGGAATGTTACTCCGCTGATCAGTTGGGGAGGAATAAATAAAATTCGCTGGCATGACAATTTTTAATTAATTAAAGATTTATCGCGCATCTCCGTGCACCCGAGCAGGGGCGGAGGGACTCAATGCGGTCCCGTGAGATGCATTATAGACACCTCGAGGGGGGCACATTTAGATTTTTCGACAGCCAACGCACCCCGCCGTTCTCAAAATCCATAAATCGTGGACAATCAGAATTTGCCACACAGCACACTTTTGCCTCTTCATCATCTTCTACACGTTCTTCTTCTCCCCTATGGATGGAGATCTTTGCTCCCGGAGCGTCTCAGACGTCTTTGGGGAATCTTTATGGTTGATGAAGATCTCCAAAAGACATCTCAACACTTTCTTCGGACTGTCCGCCGCGGAAATGCCACAAAGATTGCTAGTTAAGCAGTGTTTTTCTACTTTCCTTCTGTGCATCTTCACCTTTATGAAAATCACAATACTCCCTTTGCTCAGTGCACTCCTCAGTGGTGAGATCGTGGCGATAATCAGGCGAGGAGATGAGATACAAAATCACCACAAGAGTGTTCACGGGGAGACTCAAAACAAACAATTTCGCCGTGAATGCGAAAAGGTGGAAGGAGCCATGGGCAATTTATCACAGCGTCTGCACAAATTGAGATATAAATTCACCGTTTCGATCGGCACAAATTGGTCAAAATGCACCACAGATTTATTCATTTCTTGTAGCCACAACTGCACACTCTCGTTCCCGGCAACAATTATAAATTGCCACGAATATGAGGAAATGTCTGTGTATTTATGGTTTAAGGTGAACAAGAGAGCCATACAGAAAAATGCGTGCTGTTGGTGAGTGTGTTTCGGTGGGACTCTAAATACCTTCTGCCAGGCTGAAATGAAGTTGTTACATGGCAAGAAGTACGCCTATTTGTTGCTCACATTAGATTGAGCAGCGCGAAAGAAGACAATTCCCTCGGTTAATTTGCCAGGGAAAAGTCTTGCCATCTCGCCAAGGGTCCAGCATCTCGGATGTGGCAATAACTCATATTTTTAATCATCTACGATCGTCGCCTCTCGCTCAAATTCAATAATCCCCACTCATAACATCTGTGCAGATAATTAAAATATGCCCCCGTGAAGATAAGATCTCAATATTGAGGCTCCTCCTTCTCAGGCATTGTTTCAAGTCAACATGATCGCCTCTAAATGGATAGTTTAGTGTCTTGATTCGGTGTCTCTCGGCTCACTGACTTTCCTCACGATAACAAAGTGTTAATGCTAGGATTTAACTCACCTGATGAAAGCCCAAATAGCTCTCAATGCTGTGTGTTGCGAAGAAGACTTCGCCCTCACATGTGAGAATCATTAGGAAACCATTAAGGGCCTGCAAAGGAGTAGAAAAAACAGCATATAAGAAATAACATACACGTGAAGAAAATACACTCGTAATTCTCATTAATATTAATAAAAATGAGGAAATGCTTAAACTTTTATTCCCCATGTAATTCTCTTTCTCTCTCCCGTTCTGTAAATATTTGATCACTTCTCTCTCTCATTCTCGTCTCATTTCTCACACTCCAGACCAATAAATCATGCCCATTTGCCATGAGGATTTAGAGACGAAAATAACAATTTTCACCATCTCATGTGAATCTGCAATACCAGACGCCCTCGCGGTGGCGCTTGTCCGCCCCTCTGGAATGCTCTCCTTGTGGAAAAAGTCGCGAGAAAATTCCATGATTTCATATGCAAATGCGACGAAATGGTGATTTATTGAGCACTTCTCATGCTTCCAAGACGCCTTTTTTTTGGTGAAAATGTTGCGACAAATCCATCACTGGATTAACAAGGGTTGTTGCCTCTCAACTTCTTTTATAGTTTCTCTCATGAATAATGAGACCACATTAGCTTCTTGCCCGATCGAAAATTAGGAGAACAAAAAATTCACCATAATAAACATCACTTCCTGGCCCTAAGCAATTGGAAAAATTCGTTTAATGAATGGGTTTAGAGTGGGACTTTCCTCAATCTCTCTGACCAATATACTGCGTGCGCTCCGGATAAAAGGCCAAATTACTTTCAAACTGCTCCATTGCTGAGAGGATGCTAAAGGAAAGCAATTATAAGGAGATGTTGGGACGCTGAAAAACTGATGCTCCTCAGAGTGAATTGATGATGTATTTTCGGAAAGACAAAAAGACACACCGTCGCGACCCTTTCAAAAAGCCACATCGAGCCACTTTTTTATCCCTCCAACTCGGAATCATCTCACTGAATTCTCAGACGTGATTCTGATCTTCGCGGGATGATGCGGGACATTAATGCGATTTTAATAACGCAAAGACGCAGATATATCTGAAAAATCTCACCGTGCCATCAGAGAGGGGAAAATACTGTATAATTTTACTACGTTTAATTTCAATTTATTAAAAACCCATTGAAGCAGTTAGTCTCCTGGTTTAACCACAAAAATTACTTCTCATTCTCGTACTTGAACATCCATCCTCTATGATCTTGTCTGAGAGCGCCTCTCCACCTCAGGGGTGGCGGGAAGTTGGCGAAATCCGCCCTGCACATGCATGGGAATTTGCCATTTGTGAATATTTCATCTCTGCCGCGGAATGCAATCGCGCACTTTGCCTATTAAGTGATGATCCAGTGACGTCAGGTGGTTTAAAATCAAAGTCTGCCAGCGAAAAATCGCCTCTTTACGGTGTAATTGAGGAAAATCAGTGCAAATTGCAGCCATTACCCCGCAGGTCCGGTGTAAAAGGCCCTGGCTTTTGACTCTCGAGGAGGGATAATTAATAATTTCCAGGGTTGACATGCGAGAGAGGCGCAAGAAAGGCCTTTCGGGAGTTGGCGTGTGAAAGGAAGATGATGACAAATAACCAAATAATACTAAACTTTTCCACCTTTTTCGCTTCATTTTTCATTAGACGCACGACAGTGTCAGTCGCCTCGTGATTTCAGCTACAGGTTGCCTTTCTCGTCACATTACATATTGATCTCTAATTGTCTCACACTCTTTTCCATGCCTTTTTTTTGCCCTCACGCCACTATCAATCAGCATGCGGGCTGATTGATTTCACTTTTCAGGGGTACGCGAGCCCCCCAATTTGGCGGCGAGGGTGGCAGAAATCTCACATTCTCACCCGAAAAATCCACATGGAGAGTCGTCGAAATGCGACATCTGTAGCGTGCCGCTCGCAAAGTCTCGTGATGTGACTCGGGGCGTCCGGAAGGCTGCCTAGGCAAGGCGGTGAGCCTTTGCCCTTCATCGGAACGCAACATGGTCTTGCGATTGAGTGTGATTAGTATCGCAATGGAGGCCGCCAAATGCAATTTAGACAGAGAGAGAGAGAGAGAGAGCCTTTCGCATGAGACGAGCGTGTGAATTTGTCTGAAAATTTTGCGTTTCACCAGGATATAAATCTAAAATTGCACACTTCTGACGTGGAGTCTCACTCTCGCTCTTGCAAATTTCCACCCACCGGTTGCATTTCGATTGGCGTTTGTGACGGTAATTAAATTTTTCGAATATCCACTTTAGGCGCGTGTGATGCTAATCAAGTGCATTTAGAAATTCAATTTTGAATTTGGTGAAGAAAAGTGCAACGCATCAACTCACAAATATGATCCTGTGCTGTGAAACAAGAGATTGGGTCGATTAACACCATGAGAAATGAGTTGAGAAGATGTGGAAAATTACAGTCAATAAATAAGCCCGAAGGATGAAATTAATCAGTGATGCGATTTGAATCAATTTCCTCCTCTGCGATAGTGCCCATTATCACTGCTCTAATTGCAATTAATTGGTAATTACAGTGTACTCTTTTTACAGCATTATTATTTTTCTCATTCATTCATCAACTCCAATTCCAGCCTCGTCGCCTCCTCAGCGGCAAACCGAGAGTGTGCGTGAGGTGCGGCGATGGTTTTACCTGAAGGAACATATCGCCGTCCAGAAGATTGTGCTCAAGAACACCCAATTCCCGACTTCGGTAGCTGTCGTGGGAGTGGAGGTGGGACAGCATCCCATTCTCCTCCTTCTCCTTAAGCATCACCACTGCAAAGAAATGAAATTGGAAGTAATATTAGGATGGCGAGAAATTCATTTCGATTGAGAAGTATATTTGCTATAAATTGCCATTTAACCCTTTCGGCAAAATGAATCCGGAGAAAAAATTATTTTCTCCATGGCGGATTACCCATGTTAATCCCTCTATTGGAAATCCCTCACCCACGCATCAATTACAGTAATTAATCTCTCGATTCGAGGGGGATTTCACCCAAGAAGAAAATTCGTCTGTGCTGCAGATGGAGTAAATTTGATTGAGTGATTGATCCAGAGTTGCATTGAGTGTCGGAAGAATGACTTTCAATTCCTGCGTGAATTAACCTCTGACATCACAACTCAATTATTTGCTCATCTGACCATGTCTTTACCCAAAACATTGCACAATCGGCACTCGACATCGATGGAAATAAGGTCGAACCCTCGTGGAAGCAGAGGGCAAAGCAATTAGGGTGGCAGGAGAGTGATTTGACGATTAGAGGATGATTTGGATGGTAAATATTGTGCGAGTGTGGCAACAAAAAGAGCATTAGTCAAGCCCATTTGCTACACAATAAAATCTCCATTGGAGGCTTCACGCGGGAATTTAACTGGGTGAAGAGTCACTGCATTTTTATTATTGACTCTGCGACACGTGCAGCTGATCCTCTGCCCATTCATCCTTGTACGACCGCAAGCGCTGAAGTGCAGATAGAGGCATCATGGGAACAATTCCCGTGTCTCTTCGCATGCACATTAAAAATGCATAATCCATTAATGAAGGCATAACTCATCATTTGGCACTCTTTCCCCACTCCATCTCACGTTGACCGAGGCATTGACCAATAATTGACGGTGATACCGTCATAAAGGCGCATATGGTGAATAAGCAATAATCGTAAAATAACAAACTTTCTGCTCTGGCCGAAAAGGGCTCTGAGATGAGGTAACAAAAACAGGAGCAAAGACCGCAAAGGAGGGGATCCCGGCCACGCATTGATCGCATTCAAATGACCAATTTCGCGATGAAATGATAAGACGCGCGTCTTCCTCTTCACTTTAACGGCGCAAAGGCAAAAAAAGAGGCACAGCGAAGCATCTCTCCCTGAGGCGTGAATCGAGCATCTCTAATTATTTTGGTATCTTCATTAGCGAAAACGCGCCAGCGAGAGTCTTCTATGGCTCTCATCCAAAATATATACAACTCATATTTTATAGCCAATTTATGCGTGTGTGGATAAAAAATGTGCAAATGCCAATGTATATTTGTTTCTCTCAATATCACACACATTCGTCGACGTTTCGTTCGACGAAATTGAAATTGAGGAAAAGAATCCGACAAGGTGATCAAGACACTTTGGCTCTTTTTCTCTCCATTCCTGAATCCTCGTCTCATTACATGAGTTTTTCTTCTGGAAAATTTCTAGGAAAATACGCGTTATCTCAATTTTTATCTACTGTGCGAATTTCAGAGCGTCACTTGGGTGGATTTTTTCACACCCAAGGGAATTCACTTGAGACTTTCCCACATAAATTTGCCTTAAGTACATGTGTTAGATGCACTCACGAGGGGAGGGGATGCGAAGCGAAAACCTTATTTTAGCAATATAAAGTGAATAAAATGATAAACTAATCTTATTAAGTGAATATTAAAGAGCTTAGTAAATGGCTTATTCTCTCACTCTATATCTCTCTCTATTCTGGGACTTCCTCTGGGGATGTGGCGGAGTTGAAAAATACGTCTGTATATATTTAATTATTATTTTGTCGCAGAGCTTAAAGGTAGCATTTTAGCCCCGTACGAATCCACCGTCAATGTGAGTCATTCCCTCGAGAGAGAGACACTTTCCGCTTCATACTCTCTTTATTACAATCGCAACATAATAACAACAGCAAGTAAATAGTTTAATGGGAACGTTAACTCTGCCTACATTAAGTATATTATGGGTAGGAAAAGAAGTGAATTAAAGCGCAATATTTTCTGGCAAAAATTATCACAGAATTGTTGTTGGTTATTAAAATAGGGGGGTTACTTTTAGCCATTATAACTCTGCCTGGTAGTTTTAAACTTATTGTTTCTTGTGCGAGAATATTTACAATGCCATGTACAGACCTTTAATGGGTTACAAAACTTTCAAAATTCCCCCAACAAACTCCCATCCGAGTTGGGTCACTCGCTGTGAAAATGCGCTCTCAAACTCAGGCTCATTTATCTGGATGAAGAAGTGTTACAGTTTGAGGAGTAATGGCCCGGGCCAGAGACACCATCCGAGGGGTGAAATGATCCCTTAAGGCCGGCAACATATGTCGTCCATATAATCGAAATTAACAGTGTGTATATGAGGTCAGAGTGGAAATTTATTTATTACACTCTGGCGACTTTTGCGGCGAATTCGGGCTGCGGGGGTGGATTTTTTTGAGTCTGGGCGAGGGGTGCAGCATAATGGGAAATTGATACAGTCGGCTCGCTTCACCCACTGTGGGTTCGGCTCACAAAAGACGATGTCCATGAGGGATTACCACTGTCATTTGAGGGCGTGCGCCCATTGTTGTCGGCTTTTGTTCACCTCATCATTTTTTCATCCCCTCTGTGAGCCAGGTACCGGCGAATAATCTCCCAATTCCGCACGGCGCTGGGAATCTTCATGGCAATCGTCCTAATGGTCCATGTGAAGAGTTATTCGAAAGTCTATATATCTGAAATAGCCCAATTGGTGTCTGTGAAAGTTCTTCTTCTGCGAAGAACAGAGCTTAAAACCGGAGAATCATTAAGCTTCCGGCAAAAGAGCGAAAGAGGTTCATCGAATTCCGATTGAATTTAATCACGATGAGTCCATTATCTGGTCAGGGAAGGGATCATTAAGTTTAATGCGAAATCCTCCTCTAGAGAGTCCATCCGGCACGTGATGTGCTTCCTCTTGTGCTCAAAATGGTCAGACATTAGCTTTCCAATTGATGATCCCCTTCGATTTGGGGTGGTAATGGCTGAAGTCGACGGTGTGCGAACGAAGCGAATTAACTGGTTATTCTGCATTAGTCTGATTGACACATTCGAGATAAATTCGAGTATGTTGCACATTTGTGCTGGCAATTAAGTGGAGAATGGCAGAGATAAAAGTTAACAAGTTAAAATCTTGAAAATTGTGCCTATTGTGGGGCGACCAATTATAGAAATTATTAAGCAAAACGAAAGTCATAAACAGGCAGACGACTTTCTTACGCAACAACCACATAATCTCTAATTGCTTCCTCGCGGATTGTGTCGTGGGACAGCGACTCCGCTGCTGATTAGCCCCTCTCCTTGGATTTCGCCATGTCAGAGCTCAGTGACACTCCGAGGGTGGAAAATATGGGCGAAAAGTCTCTCTGTGTTTCTCAAAAATGCACGGCAACAATTGCCAAGTGGAAATTTATTGTGCTGTGCAAATGGCACAATAGATATCGCTGTATTTTATTTCGAGACCACTTCCACTGCTCCCGTAGACATTCTCGCCATCCACGTGAGGATATGAATCATCCAGCGCGTCCCACGGTTTTGCTTCCAATTTTATGTGCACCACCAGTGTATTTTTGTTAACAATTTCGCTCGGGCGTTTGGTTGGTGTTGGTGGGCAGAGTGTGCCATATTGTGCGCCCCTCTTGAGCTCGTATATTTCACCTCGAAATAGGAAATATCCTCCTCAGTGAACATGAGACTACAACCACCTGGCCGGATCAATGGTTGAAGGCAGCGCGGCCCGAGAAATTATAGCCAAATGTAATGAATTGAAGATTTTATTGCACCTCCAGCCCTCTGACATCCCCTTCCAAGCGTTATGGAGATTTTCGAGCTTTTCCTCCGTCCAACCTTACCCGCCAATTAGAAAGAATGAGTACTTCAGGGCTACAGTTTACCATCCACTGAGGGGTTTTGTCCAGGGTTTCTCAACTGAACTACTCCGCTCGGCTTAGCAAAATGACTGAGGGCGATTTGTTGAGTAATCTCAGGTTTCTCGGAAATACAAATAAGCAACAATAAGAAGAGAAAAAAACGCTGTTTTGACTCAAATTTTGAGAAGCACTGATTTGCTAGGAAACACGTGGAAGAAACTCAACCGTAAATTGAGGTTTTCCGCGCTCTTACCGCTGGCCTTAGATTTTTTTTCCCTCAAATATCCCTTGATTAGGCGTCGGAAGACGGTGAAACCCTCAATGGACACAGCAATTTCAGGTATAAGTAAAAAACCATCGCGGGATTTAATTTCATTCACCCCTTTTTAACGTTTTCTCTTCACTTCTCAACCCTCGGCGATGGGTTCTGTGTCTCATTTTGCGACTTGAGAGGAAAATTATGTATTTATTCCTTTTAACACATCACCCTTCTCGGATGGGTGGGTGTTGATTGTGGCGTTGATTTATTTTCATCCAGCTGTCAAGGTGTTTTCGATGCCCGAATTGAAGAAGTGGAAGTGTATGGAAAATTTTTTGGATTTCACAGTTGAAACTTCCGACAGAGTGGATATTTTACAAGACACCGGCAATTTTTTCAACGTGCTCCTTTTTTTACAGAGGGGGAAAATAGACACACAATTTAGGTCATTGTTCCATATCGATTTATCAAAAGATAGTTAAATTGTGAAGTTTATTTCTCTTCCTTTGACTCTTGTATAGAGAATTTTTTGCCCTGTGTCTCCGTGCTAAATTCTCCATCGCATGGAATTGCATGAGGGTGGAAATTAGTGCGGGAAAACTACCTGCAAATTTGCTAAATGGAAAATCAAAATGATTCACTCCACCCATCCCAAGATATTCATTAAGCCACCGCCATCATCAGCTCTGCGCTGGGAAAATTGCAGTGAATTATGGGTGAAGCTCGACCAATGCGCTTTCCAGTCTCGCCCACCTCCTTTAGGAGGGTTCGTCCGCAAAAAATCCCCTCGCTTACTTCATCTCGGTGAATTCCAAACTCCGGGCAACGGTCCCTAATTTCGCTCTGGCCGCCCTTTTGGCCGAGAGAAGAGCAAAAGACGAGAAAATGGGTGTTTTTCTTTCTCCTTAGCTCAAGGGATGTTTTATTTTATTTTCGGGTGAATCCATTGCACGCGATGGCGGCGTTACATGGCCAAAGTGCGCCTGCGTCTCAGGCAACTCACCCCCGATGCCACCCCACGGCGTACAGAAACTTCCAAAAATGTCTTATGTGATCCATCTCTTATGTACATCATGTCAGAGTTGAAAAAACGCTGAGTGGTAGATGATTTTGAATGAAGTGTTGCCATTTGGATGTATTTAATGTCCTGCTATTTATAGCTGCTATCCTTTACTATTTATCACATATAAAATGTATTAAACATTTCTACTCTGTTTCATCTCTTGTCTAGTCAATAATCAACTCTGATTTGAACACCCGCAATCGGCGTTATTATTTGCAATTTCCCCATAATTTACTTTTTTCCCAACTTATTTTTTTAATTATCACGATTATCCCCTAATTATTTAAATCCTCCTCCCACAAAGTTACACTCCTAGGCAACTTGGAAAATTTTCGTCCAATGAATATTTAAAGGTGTGGTTCGATGGACACAAAAAATTCAATTCTCCTTCATCATCGCACAGTGAAATCTCGGATATTGAGTAAAGTTTTTCCTCGTGGGTGGGCGAGAGAGAAAATTCACCACGATGGATTTATGTGAGGGGGTGGAAAGTTTTCGGGAAATGTTGATAAATGTTCTCTGTCGGGGTGAATTTCTCCCAGAGACAGCGAAAGTTTCTCACGAAGAAGGAGGTCCTGCGGGAATAATTTCCACCCACTGTCACCCATCATTTTACCAAACTACATGGGAGTCAAATATTCGCGTGGAAGTCTCTTGGCGTGGGGAGATATAAAAATTTCAATTCCACGTGAAATTCCACCAATATTTGGGGCATTCTTGAGGCCTGGAATTTGAAAATTCTCTCCAGTATTTCTCGCACTGCTTCTATCTTTCTTTTGGCGTGTGGCAGATGATAAAGGGGTGCAATATGACGCTTCAGTGGTAATTCAAAAATATTCTGTGAACACTCGCGTGCACGTGAGATAAGCATTTTTCAGCATTTTGCAGTATTTCTCTCGTGTGATGCCTTTTTTTCCACCACACTGGCAGTCGGAGAAACTTTTTGGGCAACTTTTAGTGCCTCCCTCACGGCCATTAGATGCGGCGAAAAAAATTCAGAAAACTAAAGAATCTCGTGAGCATTCCAGGGGCTGCTCTCTAATTGAAATAAATCCACTCTTTGCCACGGGAGTTCTTTACGCGATTGAAGATTAGATAGACAGCTGCAGGCTGACGGGACTTTTAGGCCACAATTCAGGAGAAGCCACGAGGGAGAGGGTGAGGAGATAGCCTTTCCGTGGGGGGTGAACTTTAATGGGATTCCCTGAAAACATTCTTCGCTCGGGCCACGGAAGAGAAATAAAATCAGATTTTATGACAATCATCATAGACATTGTTTTAATTATCTCCCCAGAAAATATTATAACAAGCCAAAATATGTCTTGTTCCCTGTGTCGCATGAATGTTATCACATAAAACACGAGGGAGGGTGGCTAAAGGCCGAGAAGAATGGATGGGAAATTGAGGTGGAGCCTAAAGTAAATTTTATTTTATTCCAACTACATCGTAAACATTTTTACATTGGCGAAATTAAAAAGGAAACTGTCGCTGACACAAGAAAAATATAACCTCGCGAGTGAATACAGGTTGAGCCAGGTGTGCGTGGTAAAAGCGGGCTTTATGTTGGCACTATTGAAGTATGAATTTGACATTAGGAATTGATCGTGAAGTGTTGTCTATGATTTTGACGCTATGACTGGAAATTTTTTGTAAATTCGAGCGCCATTTGACCTCTTTTTCTGCTTCGCCTCTTCGGGCTTTCGAGACTTTCCTGTGCGGTGAAAAGCAGAGCACCCTCGCTAGAGCACATTTTTATTCCCATTAGGCGGAATTTTTACATCCTCCCACAAACGACGTGAAATGTGCGGTCGGAGAAATGCTAAGAGAAATTACCAGTAAAAGTGATATATGTCCACAAATTCAGGATATTTCCTCGCGCGCGAGGACCTCCGAGCTCACCAGGAATATGCGGACACTCGGCTGCCCTAGGTTTGGATGTTATCGCCGGCCAGCCGTGCGGAGGGCAGAAAAGAACCAACGAAACTCACCCCCTTCCACAGACATTGGGCAACATTTTCATACGATTTGCGGTGTCAGAAGGAGGAAGAGAAAAAAAAACACATCGAGGCGACAGAAAGTGTGCGGGGGCGGAGGGAGGAAAAAGTTACAAATGTGAAATGTAGAATTGTAATGAAAATGGAAGGCCAGAATAAAATAATAAAAATTATATATGTGGGCATTATGTTAATAAATTCTAGCCCAAAATTTATTATATATGATAAAAATCATAATCCACCGCATTTTTATGTTAATTAGCCAACCAGAGTTTTGACATTTGCCCATACGAATATTCATTGAGAGTTTCTTGTTCGCTGGAGGGGTTTTCATAATTAAAATATTTGTGCCTAATGCTTCATTTAGCAAAGTTACCCCCATTTCGCCCGCCTTGTTAACGCAAATGAGACGGACAAGGCGAACGGGGAGAGTATGTTTGAATTAAGTGAAATTATATCAGTGCTCACTCACCTTGAAAGTAACTTTTCGTCCTTAAATAACTAACGGATAGCCTAAGAATACTCAGTCGATCTAATTTGCTAAGGATATTTTGTTCGAATGGCAGCAGCGAGGCGAGGAGGTCCAATTCGGCGTTGAGACGCTCCCGATGGCGTTTCGAGGGGTTGCTCTTGGTCACACCATCTTTGGGGGGTGGTTTCAGGCTGAAAAGATAAGAGAAAATTGAGGAGTTAATCACTGATTTTACTTGAAATCTATGGCATTTCTCTCTAAATATCGGCGTGAATTCCACGTTCAATTCTGCAATGAAGCCACCGAGTAAAATATGAGGCTATGTAAAGCATTAACAAGACTGTATATGAAGTAAAAAGATACAAAAGCTAATTACATTGCAATTTATCTATTAAAAATTCAAATGATAATTGATATGTTGTTGCTCTAATTGTTATATTGTTGCTATTATTTGTTACCTGAATTGTACTACAAAAATATCTCCATTGTGGTGAGAAGAAAAATATATAAACGTGGCTCAGGCCTTATTGGGTTGGTGGGGTGGGTGGGAGGGCAGAAAAGTGAAACGGAAATAATTTGAAGTCACTCATTGATCATTAATCAACAAATTTTTCTGTCTCCCAGAGTTGCGTACATTTGAGAACACTGTCAGAGGGGTGACCATTTGCGAGATCATGCAACTGACTGGTGGGCGGAGGACCCTCTCGATTGGCTGGAATTAATTTGGAAAATCGATTGAGCACGCATCAATTTTCAGTGTAATTTCTCTTAATAGAGAACATCATTTTTGCCTGTCAAGACATGGCAATGTGAAGTGGGGAATTTTGATGGGCAATGAAAATTGTAAATGATGCCCTCGTGGGGTGTTTGAATTTAGGGCATAAATTTGTAGTTTAGATAGCGAATACATTAAACTGCAGCCCATGATTTCTTGCTGGCTGGTGAGTTGAGTCATTGGACAATAGACTGTAAATAAAGGCGAAGAAATTTGCCTCTTAAATCTCCGCGTTTCTCTCCTCCACTCCTTTGCCAATCTTCTCTGCTATTCTCAATTGGCGACACAGAAGGTGTGCAACGGTTGGAAAACTATCCTGAATTCATTGGCACTTATCTAGATCCAGAGCCTAGAGTGCTAAAGAGTTTATTTGCCTTAAAGAGCCACGCAAAGTGTCCATAAGATTGTTTCGCGAGCTAATAAAATGTTGCCAGTAGCAACACTTGAAATATCTTCCTTCACATCCGGAAAGGTCTCTCTGCACCATCGCACACAAATTGAAACAATAAAATTTAATTAACATATCTGTGATCTATCAGAAGTGCCTTCAAGTCAAATCTAACGCTTCCTTGTGCCGATCTGCACGCTGAAATGTTGCTCAGCTTCCAAATGCTTAATTAGCAACTCCCATGTTCTCCATACGCAGGCACTGGGAGTGCTTGAGGTATTAGACAAAATTATAAATCGCCTCTTATTCCACCATCAATCATGTGAACTAACCTATGGGCAATAATCAGCACCTTTGAGTTCCCATTCTTTGTTTTAGGGCTCCATCCTCGGTGGCTGGCATAACAAATGACACGCTGTCCATTCACAAATGCCCGTGAAGAGCGATTGCACTGAGTCACTCATTAATTCTCATACGGACTACATGTAATTCCCATGGGTAGTGAAATCTCTGATGCCCCCTGGAAACTCCTACATTTTGCCTCTGAACTCGTGGCGAGAGTGAGAGCGAAAAAAAGATCAGGAAATAAAGCCTGAGCCTGGCGAATATGTATCAAAACGAGACATCCAAATCCACTTCGCGACATCTAAAGACCTTAATAAATTCCCAATAAAAAGGAGCAGCAAAAAGGCCTTCCCATTAAACGATTATCACAATTGACATTCCTCAGACACTCTTGTTGCCTTCTTGTTTCTCCTTCACACCATTCTTGTCCTCCTGAATCACTCTCGATGGCGAGATGAAGTGGATCTTTCGCACACCCTCTTGAGCATTTGGTGGCTCATTAAATTTCACCTCATCGTGTGGTTCTCAATGAAATCCTATATAACTGAAATATTTTAATTAGGCACATTTTGGCGGAAATCTGCCCTAAAATGAGCAAAACGATGTGGCAAAAAGGAGGCGAAATTGAATGTTTTTGCTCTTGTGCGATTTCTCATGGTGTTTTATCATCTCTCTCTCTCTCTTTCTCGAGGCACTCTTCACACCCAATGAATTGTACTGTGAAATGAATCTCCTTCTCACCTGACTGTTAATTGCTACTGTTTGAGTCGAAATCGGAAGAAACTGATAAATCTCGACTGCAGTCAAGGTGGAGTAAAAAGACATCGCTGGGGTACAAGAGTGAGAAATGTGTAAAGAAGGGACAAAGTGCGATGAGAAGAATGTCTCACCAGCAACCAATTTGATAATCACAACACAAACTCTTCAATTGCCAGTGTCGTTGGCAGTGGAATTGGGACAATTCCACCTTATCGACGACTTCTCTGCACCTTCTTCGTCAGGCTGAGCCTTGCATCATGTTTTCCTTGGATGCAAAAGGGTGGAGAATTTATACAAAATTCAAGCTCTACAGATAATTCTGCATAAATAGAATGGGTGAATTTGCTCACGGATTAGTGAAATTCTCGCCAATTTGCTATTAGAGCACTTATTTGCATGATTGGTTGATTTAATTTAACATTCGTTCACCCTGAAGACCTCAAATTGGTGACTTAAACACCCCGAGATTCCCCGATATCGGAACACTTTTTCCAGCAAGAACCTTCAGCAGCGCAAAAGGCATAGAGCACCCGAGGCAGATAAGAAGTGTAGCTGTTGTGAAACAATTATAAAAGCCACCTTCTGGCCACTTATTCGAAAAGTCCCAAATGACTAAGAGAGGAGTTGCGAACGATGACGTCCTCCAAGCACACCTTCTCGCCCTATCAATTGCAGAAATCTCACACAGTAGTTGACTTTTGTTTGTTATTTAACACTCTGCCACGAGATTTATACGCCACAGCGCAAGACATATCTGGCAGAAGAACGGCCACAGAACAGGCTGCAATCTTGGGCCGAGGAGGAGCACTCTTTGTGGTTAGCAAAATGGTAAGGATCTCTGCGAGAGAAGTTCAGTGCGCTGCACACCTGAGGAGAAATATTTAATTAAGCCACCCACTCCTCAATTTCGGGTGGTGAAATGATTTTAATAGCGTGGGAAATTGGGAATTTCTGTCGCTCGTCTGGACAGACCATCACATTCGCGCCAGACGTGCGGAGGTGGGAAAAAAGTAATTAAAATATACAAGACGTGAATTTCGTACAAATATCG
Organism: Phlebotomus argentipes; assembly: GCF_947086385.1. Taxonomy (NCBI): domain Eukaryota; kingdom Metazoa; phylum Arthropoda; class Insecta; order Diptera; family Psychodidae; genus Phlebotomus; species Phlebotomus argentipes. The sequence continues at coordinate 8,056,050 of NW_026776174.1, forward strand.
ATGGGAGTATATCGTGAGTTCATCAGTTTCAGGTAATTTTTGTGCCACTCTCCCATGATTGATGCTCTTTGCCTCATTCTCCTCCACCCAACCTGGGCCCACCCTCATGGCCATCTTCCACCCCCCAAAATTCCGCTGTGAAGCAAGACAACAGGTAAACACTCACACCAATCCATTCACCCCATCGTCAACAATTCGAATTTTAATTAAACGTTTAATACTCGACATTCATCCAATACAGTCTATGTCAATAATTGCTCTCTTCATGTTGGATTAATTTATTTGTTTGATTAATTTTATGTATTTTCGATATGTAGTCGCCAGAGGGTGGACACCTGGACTCCCTCTGGGGGAGAAGAGAGGCAGAAAAACGGGTAAAATGAACTGAGCCAATGCAATTACTGGTTCTTTGACAGTTCTTCTCTCGTAATAACACCAAAAAGCGAACGAGAGGTGGTATTTAATGAAGACATGTCACTTAACTAAATGTACTAACTCAAACAGATGCATCACTCACGTCAATAAGAGAGAGCATTTATGACTCCTTGCGAGTGGGGAAGAAGAAGAAGCGCCAGCTCGAGCACCAAAATGCTCAATCAAGACGCTGAGAGAGCGACATTGTAAAACTTGGTGACTCTCTGGCCATAAAGTGAATGAAAAGTTCGATTAACAATATCCGCGCTATCGTATTTTGTGTAATTAATTTTTTATGGATTTATTGGTGCTCATTTCCACCAGAGGCACTTCGTTATCCCATTCTTCTCCCGCCCGAAATTCCGTATCGCGCTATTGAAAATCAATTTTAGCCTCTTCTCCGTCTGTCTTGCCAGAAATTGTCTGCCGCAGAGACAATTTCTGTATAAACAGGTGACTTTTTAACACCGCTTAAATGTCCATTTAGCTGGGAGTTTTTTTTTCGTCTCCTCTTCCCTGGACTGTGAACTCTTGTACCTTCGAGGCGGCGTTATCGTATCTCTTAATCTCATACGCGATTTGAATTCATCACCTTTTCGGACTTCAAATGCACCTCTCGCCTCGGAATAATTATAATTAAGCCATCTTCTCTCTTTCACTGTGGATTTGAATATGCAACGGAATCCGCTGTCGAGTCAAATGGTTGTATTATTGAGATGGGAGAGACTACATATAGGAAAAGTGAGTGAATTTTTCACTGGCCATTTGAGAAAAAATGAAGCCCACATTTGAGGGTTATTAGTCAAAATTTTCATAATTGGTCAAGGGTAATTAACACCATCAAAAGTGAAGACTGAATAATAAATAGATTGCTATTTAAATGCTAAAAGTGGCAATTTTTCTCTTTCATCGGTGAATGTTTTGGGGGGCAATTAGGCGAGAGATTACAGTGAGAGTTTCCACGTGAAGGTGTAGTTTTTGCACGGTGAATTTGCGCGCAGAGAAAATGACGGGAAAATCTTTGCCAGTTGGTCAAATGTGGCAAATGGAAAAGAGGTCAAATTTTTGACAATCGATTTGGTCGTTGATTGATTACCACCCAGTGTATTAAATAAACATTCTGACATTTTAATTTTGGGCGGAAGTGCAAAATTTCCCTCTGACTGAAATTCAAAATAAATCACTGTTGAGCAAACAGTGCTGGCGTCTTGGCAAAAGAGGCCAGAAGCACTACTCCCCGTTGTCTTGACAGAGGAGAAAAAAGCATATAAATGGGGTGAAATTATGCTTTATATGCACAGAGTGAATAAATAAATCTGCATATGTATATTTTTTATGTATATCGCCTCAATGTTGTAAGTCATAAAATGAATTTTGACCGCCCACCCCCGCGTCAACCCCCCTTTTTCCATTCCTCAATTTAATACCCTCTCACATACAGTCACAGTTGTTTTGTCAATATTTCGAATTGGAAGCGGAGGAAACGACTTTCTGGGAATTGTATGAATTTCTTTCTTCAAAATTTCTCTCCACACGCCTCTACCCTTGTTCCGCAGGCTCGTTTTTTACTTCCACTGAAAATAATTTGGAAGGCTTTTCGACAGGTGAAATTTTATCATGAATTGTATACGGGAAAAAAAAATTCACAACGTTCTAGGAAAATTGTTGAAGGACTACAGAAGGAGTTGAATCAATTTTCGTACCATGTGGAATTTCGTGGGAGGTGAAAATTCAGCCAAATTGGCCCGATAATCGCTTAAGATAGTGCCGAGGAGGTCTGAGATGGAAGAAGAAAATGCATTTGGCCGGGCAGTGGTATAAATTTAATTGCAATTACCACCAGATGGTTAACCATGGCCAATTGAAAGAAGGCAATTACAGTGCACCATATATTCATAGGTGAATATAGAGGCAGCTTTATAAGGTATTAATGGAGCATTTTCATGAAGTAATTAACACTCAATTCAATCATTGCGTGTCGATGCTTCAAAACACAAACACCACGGGTCCGTAGATAAGCTCTTGGGCTCAAGAGTGAGAAAAATTCACACCAATACGGCGACTGGAGGCACATTTAAATGTTGCCAATTAAATTCTAATCACTCATGGCAATATTTGCCCAGATGTGGGTGATAACTCGTGGGCTTCTCATGGATATCGTGAGGAGGAAAGCCCTGACGCCATGGCGAGGAGCTCCGCAGAGTTTGCAAGGACTCACAATTCAACAGGCACTCAGCAGGAGCGAAAGTTGCATAAATTTGCCTTCCAGTGCCACTCCAGGTGAGCCCCTCGGCCTGGAATCCTCGTGAAAATGGTGAATAATCACGCGTTCCAATTCCGAGTGGCGGGAAAGTGTGTGTGCGCACCGGAGAGTCTTGTTAGATGATATGATTTTGATAAGCTGGCGTGACAGGTGGGTGGTAGAGATCATCGCCAGAGATAAGTGTCAGTCACTTTTTTGGCAGTTCACGGCATGAATAATTACATTTCTCCCGCCAAGAGACGCAGACGGCAATTTTCCGCCGCCTCACCTCAGGCCGGGCTGCAGCCCCCGCACGGAATTTAATTAAAAATTGTCTCAACTTGATTGACTCCGTGGTAAATGCCGCAAATGACCAGGAAATCACTCGGCCGAGTAAACTTCTCCACAAAACAGCATTTTTTCGGGCCACTTTTCACATTATGAAATTGCTTATCTCGCCTAAGCATTAGGCACTCTTCATTCGACATTCCAGGCCAAATATTCTCTTTTTCGGGAATCAGCATAATGAGGTTAAATTACCATAAAAATTTGTTTACATTGCCCGACTCTTTTCACCCTGGGATGTTAAGATAAATTCATTATGTCCATAATACATGACCCACCGGCCGGAAAATCTACTTGGGCAGGCGGAATTGTGATGCATTTTGGACTAATTGACTTGTTTTACTGTTGGCACTGAATTTACACTTTTGCTTTCGCTTCGTGGTGAAAGAAAAGGGAATTTTTTTAAAAGAAACTGACGCAGAGTTTGTGATTCTAGCGATCTTCCAGATAAACTTCTAAAGCAGAACAATGCTGATTAGATTGTTCTAGCAAAGAAATCTACCAGTTCAATATTATTTCAAAAACTCCTTCAAGCTCCTTATGATTCACTGAGACTCGCTGAATGTCTCCACGGTGTTTAAGATAAAATATTCGCCGGGCAGAGTGTTAAATTGTCGTCCCGGCAAGGAGTCTCAAGTTCACGGTGTTATGTTCCTGCATATTTGTGGTCTCTCGGCGAATTTATCGCGCGGTTTGTATTTCACTTCTTGCCTGAGCATTCTGCCTTTTTGCTCCTCTCCTTTTAATTCAATTTCGCGCTACTTTCGGCGTGCTGGCTGTTGTGCCCTCCTTTTTGTCTCCCCCAGATCAAGGCCCATCGCGCCTTTTGACAGATTTTGCGTGGGGCACTTAACACGTATTTGTCTCTGAACGGTAGCGCGACCTATGCAAATTAAGTTGTCGCATCGGACTCTCGCTTTTTCGCCGATAAACACTTGTAGTGGAGTTCTGCATGGCGCATTTCTGGCGATTCACCACTCTATTAGTGCACTCGGGCACCTTTTAAAATTGACACACAAAAAGTGTCCAAGAAGTTGCAGATCTTTTGTCCACTAAACACTCCGTTTTGCTCCTGATGAGATAACGTGTATATTCGCGGCTCTGCCAATAAATCTTTCGCAAAGTTGCTGGGAAGTGTTTTTTTTTGCCTTTTGCACTAGACGCGATTGAGAGAAGTGAGTGTGAGCGAAATGTGTGTGTGCAGTTTGTGGATATTTTGTGAAGTTTTTCTAAACTAAATAAGAATTCGCCCGTTTCATAAGTCAGTGTGCTGGAGTCTCTGTCGGAAATTGAGATTCTAAGTGATTTCCGGGTAACAAGAAAATAGTCAGGAGGAAACAGGAAACATATCAAACAAACCCCAGCGAGGCATGAAAGCAACTCCACGGACAACGATCCAACAATCCTGCCTTGCAGCAATCTAAGTTCCTCCCCGAGTCTCAGGCCATCGGGGTTGGTGAAACAGACACCCTCGCATTCACGGCTCATTGAGCAGCATTAGTAATCCCATTGGAGGTCAATTGACCTCCATAAGCATATCGGATTTTGTTCTGGGATCTGTGGAGCGGGATTTGGCTGAAATGGAGGGAAAATTAATTAGCTGGGAAGGGAGAGGAGAAGCAATCGAGCGACCAACCCTCTGGTGCCAGTCTATTTCAACAATTTAAATTACCCCCGAAATTTTCAGAATGAGATAAACCACAAAAACGTGAGTGCATTAGTTTTTGCAGGGGTAATTAAGCGCGTCTACATCAGATAGGGGAAGGCTTTTCCCAACTTCCCCGAAGGTAAATTAGGAATATTCCCATATAGCACTGTTTTTTTCTCTCCTTCGCTTTAGTGCCTTTTGCCCTGACGCGGGAGTTCAGCAAAAGCGCTTAATCATATTAATGAAATGATAGTCGTTGCATAAGTTCTGTGTCGCATTGTTTTGCTCAAAATCGCAAAGATATTTTCGCCAATGCCATTTAATAACATAATTTTTGTAATTTATCATCGACATTTCTCAACCGCCCAGAGAGTTGCGGTGCCATTTGAAATTCCTCATCGCAGTCTCTGAATCCATTTCCACATTATATTCACTAGTAATTTTCCCAAATGATGATGTTCAATTTTTTTCTTCTCCTCCTCCTCCCGATGCTTCTCAATTGTACAAAATTCCCCGTAATAGGCAGTCTGGTTGGCAGGAAAGTGGGGTACAGTCCAATGTCATAGGAAGTTCTGCCATCAAATGCAATATCATTTAATAAATAGTCAGTGCTGTGTTTTATAATTCATACAATTCGAGGAATTGTCTCTGTCGCAGTGGGTGTTTCGGCACTCAATGAACGTCAGAGGGGGGGAAAACCGGAGTTGGGGATCGGTGGAAGTCAGGAAAAAGTCACTCTTTCTCCCCGCACATTTTCCACAGATGAATTTTTGCGAGGGAGTTGAGCAATATAAATTGGAAAGAAGTGTGGGGAAAAGGCGAGACGACAGATGGATTCGTTTCGCATAAGTTACCGGAATGGTGAGTGCGGTTGTCCCGTAAAAAATAACTTCAACATATGTCATGTCCACGTATCGCAAGTCGAGTGTAAAGTTTTAATACATCATATTTGTTGTTTGGACTCAAAGTCACTCAAAAACTGCCTTTTAGCAACTGACAACTCAGATAATATGGGAGATAGGTGCGAGTTTTCCCCGGAAAGTATAAGGGAATTTCCCTTGAGAAATCGTGGATTTGTGCAGTCAATCAATTGGATAGCGGGACAAAAACAATAACCATATTCACAAACACCTGACCCAGTGAACTGAAAATTTAGAATTGCACGCTATTTTGCGTTTGAAACGTAAAGGCGCAAGAGAGTCGTTTGTAAGGAGTTTTATTTTGAATGGAAACCACAAGTGATGTTTTCGCTCTCGACGGTGCATTTGACATTGTTATTGAAAATATCCACACACACTCGCGCCCCACGAGCGTCTTGGTCACTTTCATTTGCCATTTTTCATTGCGACACTGGCAATTTTCCAGCGTCGCGCATTTTCCCCGTCAAAAAGCGCGTGAGAATCGCCGCTGTGCCACAAAATAAATCCACTTTGCGGGGGATTTTCTTTTCTCTCCACCAGTGTGAGAAAAGATGGAATTGTTCCAGATGACAAATCTCCTTTTAGACCGCACTGTAGGTGTAATTTCTGACAAAACTACCGAGCTTCTCCGGTGGAAAAAAGAACACAAAATAATAATTTTATTATGTTACGAAACTAACTTATTAGCGTCCCACAATTTTCATACATACACACACCTTCAATTACAGCATTCGGAAGTTGAAATTACTCTAATTGGAGGCTATTTCTGCATTTAATGACAATTCTCTTGAAAAATTCATTTGCAATAGTATTAATGATCTCAAATTTGTTTTTTTTTATTGTTTGGCCGTCTCTCCGACTTGAGGGGAAAATTGTCAATATGTATTTTCAAGTGATGGCCGATGGTACTTTTGTGCCTTGTGGTGAAAGTCGCGCATGAAAAGTGTTTGTTTTTTTTTGGGGGGAAAAGCTCGAGCAAATTCCCGTGCAAATGCACATAAATCCACGGGAAATGTGCACAAGTGGAGAGAAAAAAGTGTTGAGCATTGTGTCGTGGAGCGAATACAAGATCGAACCATTCGGTGACGTCATGAAATAAATCGACTCCAGGCACGCAATTTTAAAACTCGCACACTGTGACGTCAGACGAGCTCGTCGTGGAGGTGCTTTTTTATCAGCATCACAAGGGAGGAGGCGGATTTACGCGTGTCTTAGCGGAGGGTGTGAATTTCAGGCGGCACAGACTCGATTACGCGCTCGAAAAGTGCATTGGGAGCTGTAATAAGTCCTAAATATTGATTATGAGGCGTATATTTATTATTAGAAATTTCAATTTGATGTGAGCAATAGGAAGACATGAAAGACATGCAATCACGCACACGCACCACAAACCCATAGAGCTGTTTGGGAGCATGATTGGGGGGTTGTGTGTGTGTGCAATATAATTTACATGTCACAGAAAATTGCAAAGTTTTGATTGAAGAGGTGCTCAGTGTGAAAATTGAAGACCCCAATGCACTCCCTCCGAGTCAGTTTTCCGGGGGAAAATATTGTATGCCAAGAGAATTTGCGTGGTGCGAGTTTCACGAAGAAAAATAATATGTTCTCTCGCATGGGAAATTCACTTTCATCGTTCTAAACTTCTCCGGCGCACTGTGTGGCTTGCGAAGAATTGACATGGAAGACGTACATTGCACGTCTTTCGGGGCGAAAAGCGTCACACACTAAATAATTCCATCCATTGCGTTCCTCGTGCAGCGCCCATTGACCGATATTTCGTGAAGAAATGTAATTTGTGCATGCCACCACGTGTTTCGCCGTGGCATGGCGGAAGAGACCACAATTTGGGTGGCAAAAGCGAAAGTTTTCGTCATTGTTCATTAGCACAAAAAATATTCACAATTCTCGCTCGACACTCGCGCGACTTCTTCAGCCAGATCATTTCCACAATTAAAAGTGTTGCGCAGATTGATGCTCAGCGGTAGAATGGCAAATGAGGGGAAATGTGCAGCATTCCGAACATCGCGGAGCATAGAGCACAAAAGGAGGCACAAACAAGCTGCACTTTCAGGTGTACAAAACAAGAGAATGAAAAAAAAACAGAGAGATTTTCCAGGGAGAGCAAAAAAATGTTGCAGAGCGCAAACAAACACCCACTAAAGGGTGCAGTGATGCAAGACACTGACCAAACATCCATGGTCCATACATGAGCTCAATAGAGCAGTATGAACAATTGCTGTGCACTCACAAGAACACGATATGCGACGCCATTATTAATAATACAATATATTAATTATCATTCATTAGCCATTGAGATATTTGAGCCGCGAAGGTGCAATTTAGTGAACAAATTCACCACAAATCACCGGCAATGGAGTATTTTCACTTCGAGCCATTCCGCATCGGCACCGGCCAGGTGTGTTGGCTAGTATGGAAAAGAAGATCTAATTAGTGTGAATTCCTCAAATATTTGCCATGGCTGGAGGATGCGAGCGAAAAGAAAAATAGAGGAGCGCGATGAAGAAAATACAGCGCGCTTTTTAATTGAATGTTAAATATCGAATAATTGTTTTTGCTCGCCTTTTTTACCACCGATGCAAGATTCACTTGTTTTGGTGCTGTCTTGGCTGGGCGAGGGAGGATTCTTTCGCCTCTTTCTCTCCTCTGCTTCGCTCTTATCGCAATCAGAGGGATTTTGTTGCACTCCTTCGGCCGCACATTCCCGCATTTTTTAGGAGTGCGGCGGGAAGATTGAATTTGAAATTTCGCTGAAATTTTAAAATTTCCTCAGACGTGTGGGAAAATGCGGCAGAGAAAGCCGCCCGAAGTCCATAATCGCATGGATATGAATCTCGATGCAATTAGAAAGGGTTGTGTTTGCTAAAGCGCCCAAGACTCTGCGGGGTCAGATAGAGAAAATTGCCGAGCGAACACGCGGAGAATTGAAAATATGAATAGAAGTGTGAGATAACGTCATGCACGGGTCAATAAAATAATTTTGATCTGTTGGAATTTCTACAGTTGTTCACCTCTTCTGACATGTTTGCTAAAGATGGATGCAAACATCGCGAGGCGATATCAAATTCAACTTCATGCTGCATCAATTTAAAACCGACAAAAGTTTCATTGTGAGAGACTCTCACAGGCGCGTCCACCCACTATCAATGAGGAAGATCCGAGAGGCGAAAGAAGTCGATCTGGGAGAATGGCGGAATTCTCCATCCTGGCTGAGAGTCGAGGCGGAATGCCCGGGACGGAAGACTCCTTCTGGTCTCCCATCGGAGAGTCTTGTAGCGGAATCAGAGGCAGAAAACAACACGAGATGGTCAGCAATGTGCACCTCTTACAGTACAACTCCATCTACCTCCCCCTATCTTGATGCTTATTTGTTATTTATGATGTATTGTTCAAACATTAAATGTATGTTTACTCACTTATTTGCTATATTTATTTGCCATCATTCGAATTCCGCGATCACAGGTCCGAACCGAGAGGTGAGAGATACACTGAATGAGCTTGTTTTCAGCGAAAAATTGCATTTCTTCTCATGATTATGCTGAGTGCAGATAAAGACTTCGGGTTTATGTCTGATAATTAACAGATAAGCGTTGCAAGAACATTCAAATCAAATTCATTAAATATTTCAATGTTTTGGGGATAAAAAATCGACTTACATTGTCTCTTAAGTGCCCCATAAAACTGATTTTCAGTCGACTTTTTGAGTACATGCCAAGTGATGTCTAATTCACTTTGGCTAAACCTCAGTCTGCCGCTGCCTTTAGGCTCTCTGGCGTGCTCTGCGGTTCTCGTTGGAAGGTGTGTGTGGGATACAAGAGCTGCGGTCAATAAGCGCGCGCTTTGAAAGAGCTCCGGAGCGCGTGGAATCGATGGGAAAGTCGCGAGGGGATTAATTGCCCAACATTCAATGGGAATTGCATAACGCTTGATCCCTTTCACCCTCCGCCAAATCGTCGGAGATACTCCATGTGCCTTATGGTCATCGCCGATCTTTCCTGGCCTACACACGCCGTGCCATTTGCGGCGCGGATGTTTAATACACATTTGATTGGAGATATCCGGAACTGCGAGGAGGAGTAATAGATAACCGCGGAGAAAGAATAAATTCATGGCAATTGAGGAATTTCTCTCATTCTTCACACACTTTGTGTATATTCCACGTAAATTGCCCTTTAGTGAGCATTATGAGGAACACACAATCGCTGGTCATAATCAAAGTAAACAACTCATTCGTTTTTTTCCTGTTTAAATACACTGGATACCCATCAATTGCCATAGATGGATGACACTACATTAAGCCAAATACAACACTGATATTGTCTACCCGAAAAAAGACCCCTTTCTCCCTTGGTTTGGGGAGGGTTTGAGCTGCAGACCCAAAGTTTCCTTTGTCCCCGGGGGAATTTGGGATGGAAGGCGAAGAGAAATTGAATTGGAGAAATTGCTTCTTGGCGCCCACCCTAAACGCACCCTTCCCTGGCGTCTTCGTCCCCAAATGAAAGTCATTTCTCTGGGCGCTCGAGTTGGTAAACAAAAATGTTCCTTTCGTCCTCTATTGATCCATTTTCCGTCTGCAGTTGTACAAAACTCACCTCTGGCTGGGAAAATTGTACCACACAGCCGAAGAGAGGGAGAGAGAGAGAGAGAGACAGAGAGCGAGAGAGTGGAATACATATAGGACTTTACCTTCACCCAAACTTGTACATAGTCCGAATGTAAAGTAAGATTCCAACCCCTCTTATATACAGCAACTGCCAGAGAGAATGTACATAAATTCCACCCCAGAGACGACCCAAGGGGTGGATGGGTTGAGATACCTTCAACTCAATTCAGGGTGGAATTCAACAATATGGCGCCGATATTGCTAAGAATTTGCCGTTTCAGACGCGCCGTGAATTTGCCGCTTTTTCCACCATCAACCCACCCTCGTGAGCTACAACTTTGGTGGAGAAAATTTCTTGGAAATTGTACACTTTTTCATCCCTCAATTTTCTATTGTAATTAATTTTTACCCAAGAATCAAAAGGAAGTTTTTTTTTCTCTTTCTCTCTCTCAAAAAAATGCACACTGAAATAAGAATGGAAACTCATCACAAGGCAGCTCTTTTCGCACGAATTTATTATATTTTGCAGTGATGGCAATGAAGTGATTTTCGTTTAATTTGAAGTGTTAATAAATCATTTTGAGCATACATCAGTGCATTTTGTTTTCATTAAAACAAACAAGTCGAAAAATTTCTCAAGAATGAGGAGAGTTGAAAAAAGGGCTGAAAATAGCATATGCGCGGGATTTTAATTGGAAAACGGAAGCTCGCTCTTCATTGTCTTATATAAAAGTGCCAAAAGGGCGTCCGAGCGTGAAATTCTGCCAAAAAGAAAACTTATGGCTCACACTATTGGTGTTTTCTTAGCTCCAGAATGTTTGAGTAATGACTGACATATGAGGAATTATTAAAATTTGCACAAACACGCCGAAACAGGCATTCTAACGAAAATGGATTTGCATGCAAATATGTGCAGTCATTAATTTGGGTAACATAAGTTATTAACATAATTTTAATTATGCTGATGCCATCGAGGCAGAGTTTTTATATGTAGAGAATATTTGCTAAGCAAACGCTATGTGAAGAATAGCTTGACTCACATTCTCATGAGCAATTTGTTCAGCCAACATCTTGCGGACAATTATCCGAAATGTCCGTTCAGGGGTTACCTCAACTATCACCGGGAGACCTTGGAGAGTTGGGAGTTCTTTTGCCACTCCGTAAAATCGATAAGTTCTCCGTGTGAGAGTGAGAGACTTTCTCTTGAAAATTCCCTCAGAGACAGTTAAATTGCCATCTTGGAACATGGAAGGCCTTGCGTACTGGTGGAGAGAAAAAGTGTGCTGAAAATTTAGGAAACACTTTGGCGTGCACTAGAGGTGCCCTAAAATACCCACTTTGTATGAGCTCTGAGTCTGCAATTCAGGGCTAGAGCGAGTGCAAGATGGGTCACAGCCCTGGGCGGCATATGCATCCCTCGAGATCAGATAAGACGAGAGCGGTCTCGGGATCAGTTCATGTGGGAGGCACGAAGGTGTGAAATTTATGAAATTTTCTCGCCTCCATCGGAGACTTTTCCGTGGGCTGGAAAGCCCCGCTTGAAGGGGTTCGGGTGGAGTGCACGATTTATCTCATTTCCTGCCAGCTCACCAGTGAAAACTTTGCCCGCCTGAGCTTCCGCCGAGCTGATGAGCAATCAAGACCTGTGCGAGATTGACACTGGAAAAAATTGCAATTAACGCCCCACTCCACGGTGGCGTGAAATGAGCCCCTCGTGGGGGGAACGCAAAAGTGCGTGTGCATGCGGGACGCTCTCATGAGAAACCATCAATTGTTATGCGTAGATTATCGCCGGTAACCTATTTATTCATCTCTTTGGCTTCCTTGCCATGTGGAGCCGTTGCGTAAAACGGCCGCAGACTGTCTCTCTCTCTCCCCTTCCGCTGCAATTTCCTACCCCAAACGAATGACCCCTTTTGGGCTCTCGTGCCCAGACCTTGCGTGCAATTTTTCGCCATTAACCGGTGAATCTTCGGTCGCCGGAACACCTCAACAGCCACACAATCAATGGGCGCGAGTGATGAAAAATTAAGGAATTTATTGGGAACAAAAAGCGCGAGGCAGTGATAAAGTGGTTAAAATTGTCTTACGACTCCGCCCGCCTCTGCCCGCCACCCCGATTGCCCTGGGTCGCGCCGGGGAGAGGCCAGAATCAATCCACCTGAACTCTTTGGCGCTTCCACCGGCCGACAACTGCGCCTATAAATCAACGTGGGGATTTTATATTTAAAAGGCGTCGAAATTTCAATTATTGGCAAATCAATTACAATCCACTTCGGAGCTTATTTGAATTTTACTCACTGGGCGGAATCGAATTGGCTTACGGCTCTATTTGGGCCGCGAGATGCTGAAGGAGAGTGCGAGACGAATGAAGAAATCACTTTATACCGCATCCAATCTGGTAAAATTCACAGTGAAAAATACGTCTCGGCTAGAGGTTTAGCAAAGCACCACAGAGAAGGTTGTAAAGTCTGGTGTAATCCAAGGAAACGGCAGTTGATGAACCCCTTGTGGATTAAATGATGAATTTCATACGAGACTTCTCATAATTTGGACTCATTTTTCACTCGTAGGGTGGAATTTTCATTTTTTACTGCCTCGTTTTCAACTCATCAATTGCAATCACAATTAAATATTAGTACACTGAACAGGTCAATTAAGCTCACACCATAAATTTTACACACTCTCTTCACTGTTATTACAATTTTTCCTCCATATTCGATCGCGGTCTAGACATCATCGCCATCCTTCAGACAAATTGGCGGGAGAGATGACCCTGAACGGGTGGGGAAAGGGGAGTTTTGGTGCCATTTGCATGTTTTTGAATACACCAAGTCAGATTTCAACTAGAGATCAGTGGAAATGTCTTCCATGGGGCGTTGGAGGTCAGCAGGACATGAAAAACTGTCCATTTAGTCAATTTCTAAATGACTTGTTTACCCACCCACCGGTGAACTTTGAAAAGCTATTGCGTGGCGCAATTAAAAATGAATAAGCACTCCCCCAACTTCTCGCAATTCCATTTTGCGTCTCTCCCTCGTCCATTTATTTTTTCGCCCTTCGTCAGAGGCTCTCCGCTGACGGACGGCAAGGAGTGAACAGGAGACTCAATTGCAATTTTTTGATGCCAACGCTCTGATAGCGCTTTGATCAGGACAACATGGTCTTGGCGTAAGTCATTTTTAAACACCCAGCGTGAGCGAAGGCTCCACAGTGGGGAATGACTTATGAAGATTTCCTCGATTCTCAGGTGATATTAAATAATTGCATCGCTAAATGGGGAAATTAATTATTCAACTGGTGAAGAGACGGTAGGAAAATTTCTCAAGAAACTCCATGGCGTTTTTTTCCCACGTGAAATAATTGCAAGAAACCTTCAAATGCGGCGTAATTGGAGATATATGAAAAAGGGCCTCAATTCGAAATCGATACGCCAAGGATGCGATCGCGCGCGTCTTCAGGAATCGAGAGTGAATTTAAATAGACCGTTATTTAAGCCGACAAAATGCTGTCTGGACGATTTTTTCTCCACCTGCAATCCTCGCCGGGAAACGCGGATAGGATTGAGCATCGCGGGCTCTTCTCAAATTGACGCGCTAAAATCCACCGCGAAGAGCTGCTGATCTCTGTAATTTGCAGTCTTCTGCTCAAATGAAATGATTATAAGTTGCTGGGGCAGCACATCAAAGAGTGATCGTTTTCTGAGCTCATTGTGCGTAATTTCACTGGTCAAAATCGAGCATTCTGCATTTCTGATCAACATTTGAGGGAATATTTGTTGAGCAGTGCTCAAGTAACTAAATATTTACAAATTCACACCAAGCTCTGACCTGATAAATATTTCGTGGAGGCGCGATATTGAAATAAATTCACGGCGTGTGAAAGATGTTGGGGAAAAATTAACATAATTCCTCCATTATTGAAATTTAAGTGCACAAATTTATCTTTTTGCGCTACCGAAATGACAAATTGCTGACCGGAGACATCATCATAAATTAAGAAGTCCTCCACCATGGCAACACGTGAGATGTTCTGGCGAAATCTCGCGCAGCAAACCTTCAATCTTGGACTTTTCGTCGCGAAACTCGCCGAGCATACGTTCTGTGCTATATTTTCTGCAGGCGAGTGTGCCTCAATTAATATTCAAGCAGCGTGAAAATTCTTTATATATCCAACATCCATAATATTTTATAATATGATTTTCATAACTAAATGCATGGGGAGGCCATAAAGAACGGTCTCAGTGCTGGCGGTATTTCCACACTCCCTTGCAAGGCATTCTATCTTATTATGATATTTTTATTGCCATAATGAGCTGTTGAATATTTTTTTATTGTTTTAATCAAAAACAAATAAAATTGTTCTGTGTGATTATTAACAAAAAGCTGCATTTAAATTAAGACGAGATTAAAATGAGAGAAGCGGAAAAAAGCTTCAACGTGAAATTTTTCTATTAGGTTTTTTCACGTTTAACTCTCCCCGCCATACTCCGCTTACAACAATCTTTAATTACAGCTTATTATTGAGGCGTTAACATACATTAAATATGTCATAAGCAGAAAATTCAAGTGTATGGAGTTAATTTATCATAAGCAAAGTCTTTATAGAAGTATGAATATTGTGCAATAATACATGAATAAGGTCTTTTCTTCTCCACTTTTTTCCCTCTCTCCTCATCTCTCTTGTCTATGCTTACAGATGAACAATTATGAGAAAAATACTGGCCGAGCTGAGGAGAGTGAGAGTGAGCGAGAGATGCTGCCAAAGTCTGACAATGTTGGAGTTCTAGTGATACGTTTTTCTTCCTCTAATGCACATTTTTTGCCACACACTGGCAATTCTTTCGCTCTCCAGTGTGTCTTTGGAGGCACATTAACCATCCGCCGCTGTGGCAGAAAAATGGATCATCCTGGGGAGGGTACAGCGAGGTATGCCGATGTAATTAAAATTGCAAATAAAACCTAATTAATTACTACGAAAAATTAATTATTCCCAGGATTATGCATGGCATTAAGGCTAGGAGTCGCAGTGTTATTCAAATGGTTGGCATTCTTTATACACCCCTGGAGAAATTATCGCATAAAGCATTGATGGTCTGTGGACGTATTTGAGTGCCACTTAATTCATGTATTATGCAAAACAGACCCGGCCATTTACATAGAGGAATTTGGCTCCAATTCACCCATATTTATAGCCGCGCCAGAGACAGAAAATCAACTCACAATTTCCAAGAAATTTCCACGTCAGTTTAAGAAAATTTGCCACTGCGCCTCTCTCGCGAGGCAAATTAGAGACTATGTGGGATGACCCGGTGAGTTTAGTGCTATAAAAATCCCATTTCCAGATTGATACTCTCCGCGAAAATTTCCCCCCACTAATTCCCAGATGGGTAATCATAGGGAGTCATCCGTGGGTACAGAAAAAGAGGCACAAAGTATGCCCAAGGAGGAATCATCAATAATATCCACAAATTAATTCCACTGTTCGCTATATTCCGCCCCAACTCAATGGAATGCCGTCAAATGACAATTATTAGCCACTCAGAGAGATTATTCCTCTGAATGATTCTCCATTTGATCGTGTGAAGCCACTGATTTGGCGCTCCCTCAATCACTTTTCACAGAATTGATTAATTACACACATCATTCATTGTTTGGCAATCGCAAGAGTGCAATTTAAAAAGTCCCCCCAACCCCCGATAAAGCCCAGCTAAAGTGGCTAAAGTAGAGCAGAGAAGAAGAGTTGAATTGGCTGAAATTGCCGTGTCAAAGACAAATACTATCAGAAGGAATTCGTACGGAGTTTCTCTCACAAAAATATCAATTGTATGTCGTATAAATAATGAATCAATTACCGAGTCTCCGAAAGTGAGCTTATATACCTTTCTTCTGCTGCCAAGAGAGTCAAGCATAAATAGAGCAAATGATGATTCTCAGAATGGGGCTGAACTGAGCAGGTGGTCATTCTCAGTAAGTGAGTCTCTCCTCTCTTATCTGGTAGTTTGTTTCGGGGACAAGAAGACCAGCAAAAGTCGAAGTGTGCTTGATTATGCAAGCGGATGATTGAATTTGAAGCAATGAATTTTCATCTGTGTGACCAAGAAGTGGTCAATTTCTCAAATTAAGATTGATATGTGACTATTAATCAAGAATATTTGAAAGGAAATTAAACTCCGCATCTCACTCGGCTCACTCTGTGCCACAAAATAGCCCCCTGTATAAACTTCCTATTGGAAGGAGGAAAAGAATTCGCAAGACTCGTTGATGATTTCCAACATGTGCTCTTGGATAATGAGTAAAATTCATCCGTTTAGCATAATTTCAATACTTGATCTGGAGAGCAATTTTACGGCGCGATTGTAATGAATTTCGGAGTGCATGAGCTGCAGTGGCTCTCGGGTGAATCCCGTGGGGTGATCCCGTGGGATTGGCGAGCCCTCTAATTTGCCCATCGGTGCACCGTTGAGGAACACTTTCCACCTTCTCGATGGGGCCATTGAGGAGTCTCGCTTTTTGCCCACGTCGGAGGCCATAATAATATGCAGATGCATCAAAATCTAAATTGTCAGGTTGTAGAGGTGCGTCTTGATGTTTTGCAACGAAAGTGAAGAAGTCAAAGCATTATTGAGTGCACCCGAGGACTATAATTTGAGCCCCGGGTATCTTTTTGCATCGCTGAATTTCTCGCCCCACGGCCATCCTCAGGATCAACCTGGACGCGAGTGTCAAGAACAATTTGGTCATATTGCGCAATGCCTTCATGCACATTCTGCATTATTTATAGATGTGCGGCATCCCTCCACGAATTAAATGCAATAATTATAGGAATTAATCACATGAAATTTCACCCTCCTCTCGAATGGTGGAAACACTGTTCGCAGGCTAGTTAACTCTCATTGGAAAGTGTGTCCCACAAACAGATGTTCTCCGTTCTCACAACTGACAGTTTTCCCCGAATGTGTAAGAATAGAGAGAGAGTCTTGAGTAAAGTGGGAAATGGTGAGGCTAATATCAGTGCCATTTGAGGCCAGGAGAGGGAGGACTAGGCCGGGAAATGGGAATTATCCGTTCCGACCCTACAATAATTACAATGCAACTCTTTCGTGGAGGTCATCCCAGGTAAATGATACACTATAATACAATCCGCATACGGTAGTAAAGTGGTATAATAGGGGGGCCCTTTTGGATTCACAGAGTTTCTCAGTTCTTATCCAGAGCATTTGATCGTCGAGAGTGACCGAAGCAATCTAACACTCAGGATTGTAAAGTCATTCATTTTTTTGTGTGACAGAAACCACAATTTAACTCTTTTTTTGAGGATTTTTGTATGGGGAAAGCCTTTCTCCAGATGTTACATGACCTACATTGTGCAATAATAATCAGGGAAATTGTAGAGGCATTTCTTACAATTAAATATTTACTGGCATTCAATACAATTTCTTGTATTATATGTCCGAATGCAGTTCATCGTATCATTTCCCGGCCGAAATTCGAATAAAAAGTTGCACAATAGCTCAGCTTTTATGGGCTATTGAGCGGTCGTCTCTCCGATATATTGATTTCCTTCACGTGCTGCGAAGGGGCGATTTTCCATTGAAGGCACCATTAAGTGGTCACTGTGCTGCCCGTCGTCTGGTCACATGGTGAAGGAAATGTTGGCGATATTTATCCGATGTTGTTGCATCTGTTTCTCTCGCACTCTCGCCCTTCTCCCGGGATCAGCCGCAATGATGCTGTTGGCTGTCCATTTGCCCAGAGCACCATCATCCGTCTGCCGGCGACCAGACAGGCGCACGCGGAGCGAAGGGAGACACTGGACCAGGCATGGGAGTTGTAATGCGTTTTTAAGCGGTCATCAATGTTGCCCGACCTTTTCCCCTGCGTCACCGTGAGAGTCCTGGCCAACGCCACATGGAAGTGCGCAGACTCTCGCCTTGGGAGCCCCGGCAAATGGGGCTGCTTTGGCGCAGAGATGCGAATTGTCCGATTCGGTGATTGCGATAATTACATATTATTGACCAACGCGAGATTGATGTGTTTTGTATATGCGAATGAGAGGCTTTTCGGCCGATTGTTTACATCTCTCACTACACTCAAGGTGCTTTTTTGGACATCTCACCTCTTGGACGTCGCAAATAGTCACAATTTCGACCACTAATTGTCTTACGATGCTGCCAACAGTGCCTGCATGAATGGTAGGAGCAATTTTGCCTAATAAAAAGTTTATGGGGTGTATTTTCCAGAAAAATTCCACGGAAAAATAATTATAGTAAATTGTACAGAATACTGTATTTTGTCTGCAAGAATGCGGAGTATTTTAGAGAGAGAGAAAAAAAAGAATCATTTCGCTAGCATTGCAGAATCCGTCTTTGTCTGGTGCAACAAACCAACAGAACGAAGAGTATTTGGTGCATCATTTCTTGATAGAGATACTTTACTCTCTGGATAGAACTCAACTAAGGAGTTAGAAAACAAGAAAATCATAATAAATAAGCTCAAAACATGAAACATAGCCTCGTTTTGTCTATGTACGATGTGAGTACTTGCACACCTCATGAACGATTGCAATTAAATCAAAATCCAGACCATGAAATTATTAAATAATTAATTTTTTCTTCAAATGTTAATTTACTATTTTTGTTACTCTTCTCCTCCGTCTTTTTTGCATCTCGCCACACAAACATCTCGCCCTTTCGCATGTATGACGGTGGCAATTATGTATTCATGATCGCGTTAAAATAAATTGTTGCACTTTGCATAATATTTTTGCTCACTTTCGACGCTGAAAATTCAGTTATTGAGCTGTTTGACAGGTGAGGCGACGTGATGGATTGTCGCGGACACTTCTTGGGCGCTCTAAGAGACGCCGAGGATTGATTTGACGACTGCCAAATGACAAATTTTTATTTATATGTCTTCCCCAGAGAGAACAAACACACTGTTTTTTTTTTCCAACCATCAAGCCTCAACCACTTATTTTTGCCGGGTGACTGTCATTAAAAAGAGACTCGTAATTATGTGTATTCTACGTTGGTGAGCACGTCCTCTGTGAGGAACAAAAATATTTTTTTAACACATGCAATTAAACCACTTTTTCCCGGGCGACATACATTTGCAATTAATATCCCCTGATAGATTGCCCACTGACTCTGGCCTTTTTATTCACACCACGTACCTCTGGCCGGGCCTGAGAATGTGATGGTTTTTCAATTGGAAATTAGCACAGAGAGCGCGGGAAAATGTTGAGAAAATCGATTCTCTCGGCCAGAGGAAAGCGCTCACATATTTTTGTGCCAAGGAGGGAATGCCTGGCGCCAAAAAGTGGGTTAGTGGAGGAAAATTCCTCTCTCTCTCTCTCTCTGGACAAAAAAAAATTAGGGGGTCTTTTCTCAGCCCAAGAGGTGGTATTTCTCATATTTCGGTTGGGCACCACATACCGACTAAATAATAAAATTGTAGGGGAGGCGCAAAAAGGCAAGCTCCGTGGCGCCCACAATGGTACCTCTTGGGTGAACCATCACCGCTGAGGATCGTAAACAAACAGCCACTTGACATGAGAATAAAACATCTCCGCCAAATGCTCACTGCAAAATTAATAAATTGAGCTAAAAATATGGACAAATTTCGCAACACACTCACGAGGCCACCAGACATTCTTCAGGAGGCCCCAAGTAACTCAGGTAGCGACGGGGGTTCTTATCTCCGGCACCCAGAAGGAAAGGCGAGAATGAGACGGCGGCAGTCTCCCCTTTTCGCACACATTTCACCCAGTCCACAAGACCGGGGGAATTGTAGAAAAATCTCCACTAGTGGCTATATGTAAATATTTGAAAGGGGATACAGTGATTTATAGAAGGGAATAAATTCATTTGTGGAAGAAATAATCATGCGGCTTTTTATCAACGCGACAGAATAAATCAATAGAGGATCTCTTCTTTTGTGAATTTAGACGCAATAAAGCAGAGATGCCTGGGTGAGGCAGTTCAAAAGGTTTGTACTGTGGTTTCTTAGGGAACTCAGTTAGTTAATGAACTTATCGACCCGAAATGCCTTAATTTCCTTTCATTGAGCACAATTTTAGGGAAAAAATAGGACTGATATGAACAAATATGGACTAGTCCAAAAATTGTGTTAAAACTTGGTTAAAATTCATTGTCGAGAGCTTTAAGGCTAGTGGAATAGAACGCTGAGTTTTCTTCAGCATGGAAACACTAAATAATGTCTAAAGAGCAAAGCTGACTTGAAGTCTTTGTACAAGCGCTCACGAGAGTTATCCAACCTTGTGTGTCCAATCTAGAGTGAAAAATAATTTCCTCGTCATATACTTGAGGATTCTTCGACCGACAATTTCCCACAGAGGAATTCTTCGAAAAGTCAAGTGAAAAGCATCTGGCAGATAGAAACGGCGCGGTGAGATAATTTGACCATGATATCTCTCTGGAGAAGAAGACTTTCAGCACTGGGGATTTTATTGTTTTATTCAGGCAACCAATTCAAATTATCAACAGAGTCAAATTCTGGCTTCTCTCAATTCTTCTTCATGCTTTTCTTTTTCAAACTCTTCCATGTTTATTGAACCGCAACCACGGCGTTTCGGTAGTCGCGAAGGGAGAACCGAAGAATGATTAGAAGTATCAAATATCAATCTCAGCTGGAGACCAACGAAATATTTTTACACATCATAGATTTATGTCGAATGTAGAAGGGAATTTATGTAAAGTGAACACCATTTAGCCATCTTTTCGAGATACAACTCATATTTTTGCTTTTCGCAGCGCACATATTTGGTCTTCTCTCGGGTTCAATATCTTCGCAAACATATATCTATAGCAGGTAAATTTGGAGAAAATAGTGTCGGAAAAATCCTTTTGTTGTTCAGTGCAAAGAAATTGGGGTTTCGTGGCAGGAATCAACATGTTCAGGTGCGTATGACATGAAAATAATCAATTTTTTCACCACATGTGAAGCCCGGGGCGCACTATTAGATTTCTTCAGTGGTAATCTCTTGACAGATATTCTCTCCGGACTCCAGGTAGAGATCACTCGTCTCCTGCTTCTATTCTCCCCAGCGAGGAGAAATGAGAGTGACGCCCGAGACAGATTTCACTCAAGATGAGATTGAATTTGTGAGTGACGCCTCCTGAAAAGAGATTTCTCTGGCATTTCCCGGTGAATTACACAATTCGGAACGGATTCAATGTGGCCAGGTCAAAGAACCAGCGCACCTCTTGATGGCCTTTTTTCACCATATGTCAGAAATTTTTGCCATTTGAGAAACACCCTTATCTAAAGCGGCACGGTTTTATTGGGGCTTTTTATGGTCTGAAAAAAAAATAAGTAAAGACGAAAGCAAAATTGTTCGGGACTAAATGAAATTTTGGGAAAAAGTTATGACTTTTCGTACATATTCATGAAGCCTGTCTAAAGTTTGGTTGTAATTTTCTTCTCTACACAGTAATCCGTTAGCGCCGAGCGACATTTAAATGCTCGTAAAAAGTGGCAGATTTTTATCTAACTTTTTGGGATTTCTGGCCTTACTGACTAGGCTCACCTCTTCCCGTTGCGTCTCCGTCGTTTCGTGGCGTACACCGTGCCGAGTTGACTCATTGCTAGTGCGCTCGAGTGTCCACCGCTGCCCGGAATAGCCAAGGAGCTCGTCACCCCAGCCAGCGCCGGAACCTTGGGATCATCCACCGTCTGATGGTGGAACAGGTGAGCACTTGTCGGCAGCGGCTCACCCGTTTCCACACATGGGAGCCCCGTTCTCGATGGCGCCTCGAAGCAACCCGCCACACCAATCCGATCCAGGTTCACGTCAGCAATAGGATGTCCACTCCTGGGATCACTTTTACTCTCTTTGTCTCACACTCTTGCGTGCCGGACTACAGCCCTTTCGAGTTCAAGGTGATGCTAGGCAAGAGAGAGAGGAGATTTATGGGATGGCCCAACGAAATGCGCATTTAAATCGCCTATTTGCTACTCTAATGGGGACTCCGCAGTGTGAATTTGCTATCTCGCGCGGTGGTTAATTCGGCAAAAAGCGACGTCTTCATTAAGGCAGAGTGTTGGGTGTTCCAGTATTTCAATGAGGTGTGTTCTTTATAAATTTTTATATATATAAAAAAAACGCACAACCGGTAGTTTCCGCCTACACCCACGGACAGTCCGGGCTGTATTTATTTAACAAATGTAATTGAACTCCATTAGCATTATATTGTATAATATTAGATTTGAAAATTAGGTGAGAATTGATTATGATATGCCTCAACCGCGTAGACACTCTCGTTGAATTCAATTAACGCACCAGCGCGGACTGTGGCCTATGGGCGCTGATTAGAGCCTTCGGGGGGCTGTGTGGGCTAATTGAAAAACAATTGGTGAGTGAACTTGGGACAATTTGCCGGCCAAAGTGATTAATTGATTGATCGAGAGCCGGGGTGGAGGGCGCAAGTTCGGTATCGTTTGCATATGCCCAGGCCCTTCTCCCATATAGACATTTACTTAATATGAGAATGACTGGCATGACAAATAATCTGTGAGTATTACTCAAGCCGTGAACGGTGTGTATACCGATACCGTCGTACCAAAGTGTCAAATAAATAATTTCGAGACACGCAAAGTGGAGTTACACTCGAAAAACTACACAACTTTCCATGTCCATTTCCAGAGCTTTTCGGACGATTGGGCGTTCGGGGGGATGCCTTCACCCCCTCGCGCAGGTTCTCGCAACTAAATAAACCCTCCTCCGCTTCTATAGACTTGTAATGAATAATTTGTAGGCGTTCGACGTGGGGGTGGACGGAACCCCCTTCTTGAGCTTGGCAAAAACTTTAAAACAGCCTGGCAAACTTTTGATCGCGCGCGCCCAGCATAAATCATGGGTGAAAATGGAGTGAAATCAATTTGAACAGGTGAAATGCCTATAATTATCAGCCACAAATGAAAGTGATCGAACTTGATGATTTCCACTAGACTCGCAATTTACACATTTTTCTTTCATGCCGCATGTTCACTCAACGCCCGAACTTGTATCAATAAATTATGAAAATTGACGTGGACAAGTGTCTCTTTCGGAACAGTGCACAATTTTTCACAGTGTTTTCCATGCAAGGGGAACTCATGCGACCACCGGTCGCAAATACTGCGATTTTGTATGCACGCTGACAAGCTGGCAGGTGCAATTTGACAAAATTGACAAACGACCACACGGCGCTTCGTGGTCGGACTCTAGTTTTCACGCCTATCTCAAGACTAATCAACATCTCAGCAAAGCTCTAAGCTCAGGATGTGTCCAGAAGCTCGCATCGAGGATGTTTGTCGCACTTCTCATTTGCCGGCGGAACTGAACTTGGCCTCCCCGGAACACCCAACACTGTGCTTTTTGGCCCAAAGAGGGGCCGCGAAAAGGGGGTCTAAGAAAGCAATTTACACTTGATTAATTTCCACCATAAATTTCTCGTCGGTACAAATTTGTTTATATGTTTATTCCGTTTATTCCACTGAGTATCTCACCAGCACTTTTCACCACACTCTGAGCAATACAAGGCAAAATACCTGGCGAAACTCTATACACAATTTTCTCAATGTATATTTTTTCCATTAATTTCTCCCAACACGACTTTTCAGCAGTTGCAATCACTCCTGTTCACACTTCCATGCTCAGTCATCACGAACAATGCCTCTCAGTTTCACCACAGAATCCATCGCAACACTTGGGCATGGGCCTCAGGATTGGCCACTACTCACATAGGCGCGGATGGGCCGCAGGACGATGATGCAGTCAGTTTAGCACTAATTAATTGGGTCTGAACTGGTACCGAGGTAACCCTGTGTGCGCCCTCTGCAAGTATTCGCTTTCAACTAAGACGTGCTGGCCGTGTCTCCGTGTGCAGCTTGCCATCACTGACCACCGAGGAACAGCTCAGGTGATACACGAGAGGGATGGTCTGTTGATTCGGCACTACTGCCTTTAGCGGTCGAGTCGTCAGGTGTGCAAGAGATGGAGGAATAATGCGCGAATGCGACGAAAACCGGAAACAGAATGAAAGGCAAGATCGACGGTGTTTGCTTTTGCCTTGGCGAGAAGAGGTGAAGCACACGCAGAGGCGGAGCCTACGAGTGAAACCACTAGAGTAGTTTCTTTGAGAGATAGGGACAGACCCGAAGTGTGGAAGCATTGTCTTCAGCGAGTCTCTCTTTCCCACATCTAATGTGTGCTTTTGATAAAACTAATTCTACGACTGAAAATTAAATTAATTTTCAAACTGTGGCCCACCTAAGATCATACTTAACCCGAGTTGCTATCTACGCTCCATCGGAAGCTCCTTTTTATCCCTACAAGACTAACAAGCGCCAATGCGAACTGATAAGGTGAACCTAAACAAACCGAGTCACGACTTATATATGTCTGTCTCTCTCAGTAACAATAAGAGTCGAATAAAGGATCCCATTCACATGATTGAGTGGAAGAGACTTGCTACATACATAGGTATGACACCAACACAGCGAAAACATCGAGAGCTCCTCCCATTTGGGCTACATAGTTGCAGATGCCCGCCGGTATATAAGTGCTATACATACAACCTTGAATTATGATAATACAAAGTTTTTACTGCAACTTGGATACGTGTATTAATAGTAATGCTATATTATCAGTACATATTTTAAAGGTTCTCCTCTAAATTACCCATAATTGCCCTTAGCTTTAGAAATATTCAAATTAGACTTGAAAATAAAATTAAGTGTCTCAAATGGGGTTTAATTCTCGGTCAGTACACTGAGGAAAATTGCATTGTAAAATAATTTAAAAAATATTTAAACATGTCTTCTTCACTTTTTGTTAATTACGCTGATGTTTCAACGAGAAACTAGAGAAGTTCCAATAAAAGTAGAGTGATTTGAATTTTCAATAACATGTTTTTGATTTCTTATAATTATTTTATGCCATTCTAAAAGAGAATTTTAAGATGCAGGATTTTTTCAAAAATAATTTGAGGATTATTTTAAAATTATTTTGTAAAAACAAGTTTTGGAAATAAAATGCACAATGAAATGTTTCGAGTGAAGCAATTGAAACAAAATTATCCTGTTCTAAGACGTGACAAGCGTCATTTGCGATAAATCAAATTTTTAGTAAAATAAAAATATTGCATTACATATAAAAGAAATTCTTGGAACAAGATTTTGTACTCTTTTTTATGAGAAAATCAAAGCACAAAAATTATTCTATGTAAAATGTGTGTTTAATATTTAGAATTTTATAGTAATTTTTCACGATGTTTCATTTCAATGGGAAATTCTAATTTCATTTCAAAATCTGTGATTATGGCAAGAACATTGATGCATCAAATCGCTTCGACGACATGATTTGCAACTCTTTAACTGATGCAATATTGCACAAGTCTGTGATTTTGCGCATTTGGACTCAAAGGTTTGAAGGCATGAATTATTAATATCTAATGACATGTGAGATGGTACTATTATCATGACAGTCTGATATTTTCACATTGCAGAAAATGGCTATTAGTCAGAAGGTATCAAAGCATTGCAAAAGAGACGTTTTGTTTTGTTGTGTCTTCGAAGACAGCGTATCTCTCTATTCACGGTGAAACTTGTTGAGATTTACAAAATGTAAACAGTAATTTGAGGTTTACGGAGTGTCACATTACATTTTTTATGAGACATGCAATATGTTCCTCAAGTGTGGCGCGTCTTCGGTGATCAGCAACCATCGGAGTTATGAGGGTACTTTATGGGGAGATTCACTTTTGCTTTCGCATCGACCCACCCGGATCGATCTGGGATTGACTTTGGCGGCAACGTGGGATTCTGCGGGGCCCCAAGAGAGGCTGATGATACCTCATGTCAACTGACAATTGATAATTGCCCACAGAGAATCACCGTCCCTCGCAGTTGAGGGCATTTTTTTCCTGAACCTCGGCGTTCGCCTTCTTTTTCTGCCGAGACTCTCCTTTTATCCGCACCAAATTCTTGTCACAACATTGACAAGCAAATTGCTGGTTTTTGTGTAAAACCTCACCAACGGACAGGTACCAATTTTGTTACTCTTATTTCATATCCATACACTCTCTATACATTATTATCTCTAATAACTCGCCACAGCCAGAGCCTCCATGGACAAAAACACTGGCCAGATAATGAGCCACAAACTTTCAGAATCAAATTATTTTAATTAGTATTAAAAATTTTCCTTCGAACATTTATGTAAGGCCTTCGTATCACTATTGCCAGAAGTCCAGAGAGGAAGGCAGCAAAATTTTTGTATATCTTTGATTGACAACCTCGACTTGAGGCTGTGCCTGAGAGGAAAATTGTATCTCGAGGTTGAATGGTAATTTTGAAGGTATTTCTCTCCTAGGCCAACATCTATGCAGGGCTGAGCAGGATAGTATTGAGCTTACGCGAAAGCCAAGTGAAGGTATGGGAAAGTGTATTAGGAAATTAACGTGGATATTACCCAAGAAGCAGCCTCAGCCGAAAGAGTAGGGAATGGTAAGGCAAATTGGCCAATCAGAGTTCCATGGAGGCACCGTTTTTGTGCCTGGGCCTCAGAAACGGTTTGGATTTAATAATATGATTTTGAGAAATTGTATGCAGCGGACAAAAAAAGATAATTTACGTCGATATATGATTGAAATTGAGAATGAGCGAGAGAGAGCGGCCAATGCAGGAGGATGTTGCGTGACCAGAAACCCGAAATATTCTATAATATTTTTGTTTTTCCTCCACTCGCCGTCATTTTGACTGTCGAAAGTCTCTTTTTTTCTGCCTCCGCACATTATTATAGGTGTTTTAACCTTTTTTCCTGCGGGATGGGTATTATTGCTCACTTCTATCAATGGCGTCGATACCACTAGAAATACACCCTTTTCGGTGAGCAACATGTATACTTTATGTAGTTGCTGGCCCCAACTAAAACATGTCATATCCTCTATTATTACCTCTCGACGTTTTCTCTACGGCTCCGAGAGAAGAGCACTTCTAGAGGCTGGGGAATCTTCACAGATGAACTGCCAATTACAGTCGCAGCCTGAAGGAAACCACCTCTGAGCGAACCTGAAGAGGCCAAATGATTTTCTTTCAAATTCACTCGTGCAAGTCACTTTTGGAATAATTTTCCGTCTCATTGATGGAATTATATTTGAATATCAAATTTATTTCATTTTCGCTTCGCCCGATCGTCAGCGCGAAATAGGAGTTTTTCACACCAAAAACATTCACTTCCTCGTGACTTTATTGCGAAAAATATGTACCAGAAACTTTTTTTACGCTAAACCGAATTCAATTGCGAAATATTCCCAATTACAATTTCTGTCTATTTCCTGGATAGTTCAGCCAAAAAACAGCACCGCCTGAAATCTTTATGCAATTTCGGAGTGCAGCAATCAATGGTTGCGTTTGTGCATCAACGCCTCCTCGCAGCGGCGCATTTCTTATCACCTCGTGGCATCTGGAGCATGAGAGTGAGCACCTCTCCTGGAAATTGTCGCATTTGCGCAAATTGTCGCGACCAAGCGGGAAGCCGTGATGTTACCATAAGAACCACGCCGAACGGAAGCCATTGCTTCTCATACGAGGGGCGTTCCGCGCTCCACACTCACTTGCGCGCTGTAGAGGCGGTCTTCACAGTAGCTGTGCTCACTCAAAGATTGCCCGGCGTCTCTGGGATAGCCAGGCACAGCCGAGATCACAGGGTGATTTCCAAGTATCGCGGACAACCATGAGGCTTGAGTGATCGCGGAGCGTTTTGAGCAAGATTTTTACCGGGAAGGATGTTACAGGATCTGCTCCACTCTTCAGTCGGCAAGTAGAAAATCTGCTCTGGATATAAGTGGGAAAAGAGTTTCTTCAGTATCATAAAAGATAAATTTTCTCGGTCTCATAAAATCATTAGAAAATTAGAAAATACGTTGAAACTTTAATTCAGTACTTGAGAATTCAATTTTCAGAGAATAAATAAATTATTGGTATTGGCTTTTCACATCATTCTCTCGCAATACAAAACATCGTAAAGTTGTCAATATGTATTAAATTCTATCGATAAAGTCTATATACTTGTCAATATGTATTTACAGATTCACTTTGTCAATATACTGCTCACGTAATATTTGCATTTGAAAATCAATGCGAATGATTCCGAAGAAAATTGTAAGGAAGTAAAGATTGGTTTGAAAGAAAATATTTATTAAAATAAAATTAATTTTTATTTCATATTTTTGTACAAAATAATTGAAACTTTAACCTGCGTTCTTAAATCAATAATTAATTGTGATGATTTCTTTTGAACATTTCTATTTAAATTCCTTCTGATTCTTGCAATATATCGATTGTTCTGTGTCCTTCATCGACATGATTCTAACCGTGAAATGAAGATGTGCCTATAATTCTTTTTCTATTCAAAAATTCTAGATAGATTTCTACCTATTGACTCAATCTTAATGTAAAATGTAAGCGAATCTTTATTTCAACTATTCAGCGACAATTTCTTCTGCCGCAGTGCTGAAAAATTGATCAGTGCCTTCAGACAATGAGTCGATGTTTTATGTGCAGTGTTTTGCAGCAAATATACGCCTAGCATAAAGGTAATGTTCATTTTAGGCGTCATGCTACTCAGCGCCAAGTGTATGTTTTAATAAAGACGTTTCACTTGCCGTTTATTATGTCCATCTGAGCGGGAAACTTTTAAAGATTTATTGCTCGTACTTACTTGAGAGAATAAAACGCCCACTGCCACCCATTTCTTGTGCCTTTTAACCATGAGATTTTCAAATGTATGTATCTAGAGGATGGTTAATAGTGTGCGCGCGGTTTCGTGCGACCGGTTCTCGTGGATATTAAACCAATATACCTCCCGTGTGTGGTTTTGTTTATAGGAGAGGATGGAAAAAGGCACACTCGAAAAAAGAGCTAAATTATTAATGCACAAAAATACTATAACTTGATGCACTTACATATGCACCACCGTGTCTATATAGTTAAGTGCAAAATATAGTGCTATAAAAATGCTTTATGCTCTGTCATAAAGTGACTTCCTACATATATGTTTTTATTATAAAATATGTGTGCATCCAAGTTATTACGTGGAGTCTGTATATTTTGATGCCTTTATTGCATATTGTATTATTGTTTACACATTAAGGCAATGAAAAGAGCAATAAAAAAATTAATGTGTAACAAGCATTGCAACAATATCGTTTTAATCAAAATGCACACTTTAGCGTCGAGGGTTCTTGGAGAAATTTTTTTTTGTGGAAATGGTAGAAAACAGCACAACTAGAACATGAGCAGAACCTCAATCACAGACCAATGGCTCTCCAGAGTTGACGATATAAATTCACCATACGCCGCTCTAACGTGCCAAGGAAGTAAGAACTGCCATGAAACCTCTTGATCTCACTTGTCCGATATGCAAAGAGCTCATTTACAAGTATAAACACAACTGAGATATGATACCCATGGTGAAATCTAATGTTCATCGAGAGTCAGAAGGGAATAATTATGAGAATTAATACATATTTAAATTCACGCATCGTTTAGTGACTTACACGATCTCTTCAGTTTCCTTCTTCAGCTTCAGAGCAGCAGAAAATATAGAAGCGATGAATGCTGAGATGGAAAAAGTCAGAAGAGAAAATTTGGTGTATCTATTCTTTTAGAATCAGGGTCACTGCTGAAATTATGAAACTTTCCCAAGCTCATTCTCATGGGATTTTTGCTAATTTTGAGGGGAGAATTTCAAAAAAAAATACACCAAATTGCTGCTCCATCGAAATGGATAGTAATTGCCAGTAATTTTTCCCTCATTAGAGATAGATTGTAGAGAAATCTAAAGGATTGTAGATACAGAAGTTTTATTTACAATACATTTGACTACTTAAGCAACATCTAATCTCTTCTTTGGAACAATTTGAACCATCGAAAATCGTGCAAAGGTCACAGATTATGATTGTTGGTTCTCACCAATTATGTTTCACTCTCCACAAAGTCTCACCAAATTAATCGATCCCTGGGAAAAAATCGGAAAAAGGATAGCCGAAGCCTTCCGTGAATCTAATTCAGGAGAGATGAAAGCAATTTTTCGGGAGAAAATCGATGAGGAGCAATTTTGTGATAATTTGCAGGGCATTTAAGATAATTTATCAAAGCCATGGCGCATTTTTCGCGAATCCACTCCTCATATTTTATTTAAACGGGCGAATTGGATGGAGGTCTAATTTGTGATGTTGGAAGATTTCAGTTTGAGATAGTGTCGCCGACAAATTGGATGATTTACTATGGGAACAGCCATAAATCTCCCGCGTTTGGCACATGACAGCTGTGGCGATACTCGAATTTATGCTCCTTTGCAGCCACTAAGAACTGTGAGCTTGATGTTCTGGGGATGTGATGAGTATGTGAGGCGACGGAGAGATATTTGCCGGAATGCGGGACAATTTCAGGGATCGTGGAAAGAATAATTTAGATTGACACAGAAATTATATTGTTTATTCAATTGACCTTGTTCTGTTGATATTTGTGTGGTTGCTTAGAGAGAGAGTAGAAGTCAACAGACACTGTGATGGACTCTGAGAGGAGAATTGCTTGAAATTTACACCACCCGGTCTCTTTTTGCTATATAAGTTCATGTCTCTTCGCAATGCAAAAGCATCGATGCAATTATTTATAGTGCAACACTTTTCTCATCGTCTCAACAAGTGTTTGTGCAGGTATATTTCATGAAATCTCTGACATAGGTGAATGCCAAGGGAAGGAAAATTATGAGGAGTAACATGTGCATGGATCTTGGTGGATGCTTTGAGAGGAGAAACAGCGAACAAAATTCTTGAATGTTGTTGAAATCGAGTCCCTGCTGATCATTTGATTTAGACGAGGCGCTGGCCCCTCGACACGATCAACAAGCTCCACAAATTTTTCCACTCTCTCTCAACTCCCATATTTAATTTATTAATTAAAAATTATCGCTCACACACCAAAAACAGCGCCTCCCTCCAACTCTCATATCTCAATAGAACATCATCTTTGTCTTCTCTCGTGATACAAAGTCACTTCTTTTGCAACTTTTTGGCTCTTGTAATTCCAGGCGGGTTCACGAGGGGAGAAAAAACCAACTCGGCGAGGATAATTTATAGTGTTCTTGAGGATATTTTGAAGACTAGCATGATGGGAAGAACTGAACTCCGTGACTCTCGGTGAACTATTTCCAGAAAAAAAATGAGGTGGAATCGTACATTCGGTTAGACAAAACCACATAAATTGCTTGCAAAATGCAGAATATACTTATTTATGCACTTCCTATACTTTCATGACAAAGGAAAATTACTTTTAGAAATAAACGAAGCTGTAAGAATGAATGAATAAAACAATAAAGTGCAACAATTCTCCCCTAGTGTCGCCTTTGCATCACACCGAGTGCCACAAAATTGCAGTTATTTTCACACTTTAAAGTTTCATCGTTGAAAATTCTGTTTCAATACAGGAGAGTAAGACATTGTTGTACGCTAATTAGAGAGAAGAGGTTGTACCTTTGCATCCCTCATTTGTGGCGGGAAGCACTTTTCACACGTGAGGCCAATTAGAATGCATAATTCATCGAGACACTCTCTCTCTAAGGTGTTTCTAGGGCGGAAAAACGACAGGAAATAAGTGTGTCACTGCCTTTTGCACGACACAGAGGATCATCCCTTTGTCCCAGCCATCCACATTGCGCAGTTTGTGAGTTCTCAGGTGAATTATTGACCGACTGCGTGCCGCAATGCATCTTTATTAATGCATCTATTGCCGCCATTTCTCTCGTCCAAAAGAGGCCCCCACACAAAAAAGAGCAAACACACACTTTACTCGCAATTCCACAGCAATCGTAACATACATAAAACATCAAATTGGAAACGCCAATTCATAATTTCACCTCCTGTGTTGCTCCCTTGCTCTCGATCGATCGGTAGCTCTTGTACATCTCGTTTGGAATTGCTAACAAAATGCAATTTTTTCTCCACGTCTTCTTCGTGCCTTCTTCACCACTGACTTCTTCTGGCCTTTTTCGGGACCACATTTCATAGTCCAGCACAAATAATACCAGACGCTCCGCTGCGGATTCGATGATGTGATGAATCCCAAAGCGAGAGAACAAAGAGTGGAGAATTCCGTTGGAAGATGGGCAATTTGGGTCATTTTTTCCTCCCATTGACGCCTCAAGATCGTGCAAAATTTATAAATATTAACTCAAGGCAACACTCATTGAATCATCAATTGTGACATTCGAAACTGACAGAGAAATGTGAAATATTTCATACAATGTAAGTTGATGGAATATCTCAATTTGCTCACAACTGCAAAAGTGATGAAAACTCACCATTTTTCCTGCGCTTCCCATCAGTGCCATCCATAAAGTGAATTCAATGCAAAAATTCACCCATTAAAATCAATGGACAAACTTGAAGATTATCTTTTATATCCGATCATAAGAATTTTATTTTATTCCATTTACTGCCCATAAAAAGTCACCGAGTCCGCCTTTTGTATTAATGAAACAATATTTTGTTCAACACAAATATTTGACGATGAAATTCGTACATTCATCATTTAATGTATGTAATTTTCCCAAAGTTCCTTCCTTGATGCGCACTGACTGCCACATTTTTGGTAAATTAAGAAGTTATAACGGTGTCACAGGAACTTGTGAAAAAAAGATCCCAATAAGAGGCTTATATGCAAATGCATAAACTCATAAAACTGCTCTACATTTTATGGGCCACAGGAGAGTGGCCAAGAGACTTTGGCGTCTGCTCCGAAGCACGTGGCATCTATAAGCGTCGCCGCTGTGCGCAAAATTGCCTCACCGCACACCATCTGCATAGTTTTTATCGAAAATTTAGTGGAAATCACGCTGAATGTGTTCTCATATTTGAGGTATAATTAGTGAGTCTGCATCAAATTCATAGCAACGGACAAGACATGTAATTGCAACTCGAATGCACACAGTAATCGCCCATTTTACAATGCACACACTGTAAATACCATAAATGAATTTACGCACAAGACGTGAATTTTATGCTAGACAGTGACTGGGGGACCCACGGAGGTCTCTTTACTCAATGAAAATGTGTTGAAATTTGATTAAAGGATTCACCTTGCCACCGAACACCGCTACTGAGCACAGCCAGGGGGTATATAAGCTGAGAGTGAGAGATTTATATGAGCAGAATTGCAATGATGCTTGAAATTGAACCCAGTTTTACGTGAGTCTTTAACTTCTTTCTATGCCATTGATAAACCATTAAATAGATGAGTTCCTCAGTTGTCAATGAACCCCAAGCAGACACTATAAGGATTAGCGCCCCTCAACAACTTATCTGGGAGTTTCTCCTGTCTTCTGTGCTGATCGAGAGCGAGAGATGCGAAGGCTGAAGAGCCATATCAGTATCTCGGTTGTTTTGGAGGTTGAAGTGTGCACAAAGTGCACTTCACGGCCCAGCACCTGCCGCGCATTTAAATTTTGGATGAAACGTTGATTGCCGCGTAAATGGCAGCCATAAAAATAATGAAGTTCATATTACTCCCAATAATAATCCCCAAAGAGGTGAATCGAGGAGAGCGGCAAAAAGTCGTACAACTCCTTAATCGGGGATTTATAGTGATTGGCGGACCCTCTCGACATTCCTCATCGGTGTGGCCGATAGTTACATGAAAATACAATTGCCTCACCTTCCACTTAATGATCTGCAGACCCCCAAACAGTTGCAAATTGTCTCGTGAGACGGAATTTATTTATTGTCTCGATGCACACTTTTGCTCTCTTCTGCCTATATTTTATTGATGAATAAATTTTCATGAATAAAGTTGCGCATTGCGCTCCGCCGAGCTAAGGGATGGCCTCCACCTAAGCGGGGAGGCACTCGAGCTTCACCTGCTTAGAGCTTCTGGAATTATGCCCTGCCAAATTGGCCCTAACTAGATCGACACGCCGTGAAATTGCGAGAGATCATGTAAATTTTCGATACTCCAACCCTAAATCGAAAATAACACCGATCGGCAATCATTCTGGCAGAGAGAGATTTCTTCATGCGATAGAAGATGATGAGGTTCACTCAAGTTTGATGTGCGGAGGTATTTTACACTCATTACCACACAGTACCGATGATTAATTACATGTAAAATATTAAATTAATTATATTTTGACGTTAAAAAATGTAATGCAACGGTCATTATTGTAAATTGTGCGAGGAGAACATTTATGATAATTGACGGACAATTTATATTTTGTTCTATTGGATTCGTGAAGATTCCTTCAAGAGCAATTTCTGCCGTGAGGAGCTGAAAATGTAACCATAAGGGGTGAAACTTTTAATTACGATGATTCAATGTAAGAATATTCAGAAAACATGGTCAGATATGCTTCAAATGTCCTAATAGTATTTTCAGTCAACCGCCAATGTGCAGTGAAGACTTATAGTAAATATAAACTCCACTTAAGCCCTTTCAACATATCATCAATATCCATCCAATTTTCATGCAACAAGAATCCATAAGAGGAATGTTGCGGAGTACACAAATTTCGCATGGAACACCGCCGTACTAGTTGTCGAATTGACGAGCAAGCGTGATACTTTCTCGTGCCGCGTGCTCGCCAATTGATATGTTCCCGATAAAATATTGAGCATCTCCTGACTGGTCCCCGCGGCACTTCCCTATGATTGATGGCTTATCGACGACATCGTTCGCCGTGAACTTGACTTGCCGACGCATCTGAGACCGAAAAGACACGGAATTCTGGGTGATGTCTTTGGCAAAAGGGAGCGCTGAGGACGCCTGAAGAAAAGCATAAGCATTCTGGACACTTTATAAACAGTCCAACAACAAGAAGATACAGTTGTACCGTCAAATTGGCGGCAATTAAAATAATGATAGTTTTTGCGGTTGGACGCAATTTTTGTTCTCTTGCCTCCTTTTGCGGGCTCCTTTCTTCGGATCATCTCCACACCAAAAAATATCAACCCAAATTTCGTCTCTTTTATCCGTTTGTTCCACGAGGAGAAGTGCGTCTGCTGGAACAGTTTGTCCATGTGGAGGGATTTTCCCGGACTGCCCTTTTCGTGTAAGTCACTGCTCAGGGTGTTAATTTCCCAGTCAATTTCTCCGCCTGTCCAGAGTGACAAGATCGATGTGGATTTTCGCAATTTTGAAATAAAAGTCTGCACGATATGCCATCTAATTTAAAGGGGTGCAACGCGAACTGCATCCAGCGATCGATGCTTATCTTCGCAGTTGTGACTCCTCCGTGGTCGCGAAGAGGTGAGTCCAGGTGGTGGGACAAAGACCACAAACGTACACAATATATCTTGATGGCAAATGTTGAGGAATGAGCAAACAGAGGAGTTGCAAAGTGTCGTTTTGATGGATCACTGGCAATTTCAAGAATATCTGCGCCCATTATTCAATTCATTCAATTAGAGGTTTCAGTTGCACTTGCCAAGCCACTGTCAAAGGAGACACTCTACCCCATATAAAGGGTGTCTCCGCATGTCAATGGATGCTCCATGAGTGTGTTATGCAATAAAAAGTAGAATGACACAAACACCACGGCAAAATGCTAATTACAATGATTATGGCGAGGAAGAGGCACAAGTTCTCTTGCGCCTCACATCGCGTAATGATTAATAACAACAGTTTATTCATCTTTTTGCGACCTCATCATCTTTGGCGAATTTATACCATTTGCACGAGTTCTCGAGTCCCCGCGGAGAAAAAGTGAAATGTGCTGGTCAGGGCCTGAGAAAAGGGGAGCTGTACAGAGTGTCGTTTAGCAGTTGATAAAGTTAATTGTATGCCATTACCGTGGAGAAATGTTTTCACTTAGCACTGAGGGAAAACAAACTATCAACTAAAAAGTAAAACTTTCTTGATTGTGCAATTTGAACACTGTTTTAGGCGACGATAGAAGAGGTTTTCATGGTACAACCAGAGTTTTTTGGTTTAATTATAATATAGAAATAATTGTTTCTAAGTTTTTGTTGTACAATCCATATTTAGAATCAAGACAAGTCTTAAAGAACTGACATCATGATGATAGTAAGAAAAGTAGCTTTTATACCAATATTGAGCTTGATTTGGAGTCTATCTAGAACTTTCTCAACATTTCTCTCAGTGCAGCCCAAAAAGCTCCATATGGCACTGCGTGAGAAAGTGGATCACGTGCCCTCTTTTGCTGCGTCTTTCACACATTCCCGGCGATGTTAAAAATTCTCTCAGCAATTTTTAACATCTATATAATTTCTCAAATTACCCCGTGAATTATTCGATGCATTTACAAGAACACGCTGATGATCATGTTGCACATTTCATCTGCTTTTCGGCCAATTTCTGTGTCAACTCATATTTGGGACGCTCCACCGAGTGAAATTGACTTTTCCGCTATCTAAGACAAATGTTCGGGACTGAGGAAGTGTCCGTTAATGTTGCGCGTGCTCATCGTCCAAGAGATCGATGGCACGCGCTTTGACCGGTGTTCGCGAGTGCCAAAAAACGGACGTGAAGGACAGAAAAATGTGCCATAAAATCCCAACTCAAAAATTGACACAATAATTAATGTTTTATCGCCTTATCACAATCGGTCGTCTGCTGCGGAGAGTGCAAAGGGAAGAGTTGTAATTAAGAGAGATGCCGCGGAACATGGATCGCTTGTGATTCCGAGAACGTTTCGATCGTTTTATGAAATTAAATGGGACTACTGGCCAATTTAAATTAATACGCTCATTTTATTGTTGCGCTCCCATGGCATCGATAACATCCACGATGAGCGAGAGAGTTTATGGGCGAAAATATCATAATATTTTTATATTAATTCTGCGACACCTGCAAGTGAAGATATAAATTGAGTCACTTCATTCAGGCCACCAAGTCCAGAAACGTGAATGGAAATTGCAATTTATGAGTTGCGTATGAAAGTTTATATTGGCGCGTGTGACACGTGATTAATGGTCGCCCATTACACCCCAAATTAAAGTGGCAACTGCATTAATTCAGCTTCACGCTGATTGCCATTGATAAATTCGCGACGAGGGGCACTTGCGAGCCCCTTGAGCTTTTCACCTCAACTCCGCCAAGGATAATTGATCCGCTGGGTTCATGGGAAAACCAATCGAACAGCCGAGGAAAAAGAACTGCAATTTTTATGCGAAGAATGTGTGTAAGAGGAAAAATTGCCAGGAATTGCACTGCCCAGTTGAACTTTCTATAAAGTTTTTACGGGAAGATCAATGGTAATTCTTTCACACTAAGTGCGTCATTATGGCGATTTTTTATTCCCAGAACGCATCACAGATTCTCAAGAAGTGAAAAATGGGGATTGAATGTTTTATGAAATTAATAGGGTCTCAATTTCCACCCCTCATTTACTCTCCATTTCTAATAATTACTCGCAGTTGCGGGAATACGGGATTTGTTGAAAAATTGAGAACATTCACAAAGGAAACGTGTAAAAGGGAAAATCACTGTTATTGGTACTTGGGAGGAATTTTTCTTCAATCCAGCTATATTTGTGTTTGACTTGCCAATTCGAGGAAATGCAAATAGAAGAAGGCGGAGATTCTCAGTAGTAATTTAGTGAATATTTGGTTTTTGTGTGAAATATTCATCATAATTTGGATAATTTGAATATCATATTAACAACACTCTGTAGAGTAAGTGTTTCGAGGATTTTTCCTGCATTTTGACCATTAATCTTCCACAATAGCCCAACGTCTTCCTAAACCCGGGCTTCCTGTGCGGATCAGACAATGGTCGGTGAGGTTCAACCCTCGGGCGGTCTGCATTCTATCGTTGGACAAACACCAGTAGTGTTTCAGTGAGAGCTCCCATTAAATTTAACGCTCACGGGAACCTCCTGCATTTGTAATCTCCATGGCCAATCTCTGGCCAATGGAACCCACTGATGGAGCTCCACTGTTCATGTTCCAACCACGGATAATTTATCTGATTGTCCGTGGCGGAGGAAAAATATGGAAAACACTCTCTTTCAGGCTGTGAAGAGTAAATTCCACCAATTATTGTCGATACGAATCTTTCAATCTTCCTAATGGGAAAAATGTATAAGTGAATGAGGAGATCGATAGATGATTTTGCCGGTAATTTGTATATCGATCTTATGAAATATTTAGTACACACTCCTCATTAAAATAATCCCTCTTGGGATTTCACTAAAGCTTAATTGGCCCCCGAAAGAAGGGCGCAAAAATTGTTGCTGGCGAATGATGATATTTTATAAAAATTTCGAAATAATACCCCATTTAGATAAAACGGTATAAAATGCAAAGCGGCGTGCAATTTATGCGACTTATCGTGTGACATTTAGAATTTTTGCTCGTCCACCGGTAACAATAAATAATTGGATTTACGTATGCGCTTTTTAAGGCCTGACAGAGTCGAGTGACTTCCCAGTCTCTTTTATTCCCTGTCGACAAGGAAATTAAATTAAATTTTAGCATTTGCACTCAAATACGACCCAATGGCGTGCTCAAATTTCATATGTAACCCTATATGTGTTCCATAAAAATTTGTAATAACCCCCTTTTCGCTTGACACGGAAAAGTAAGGTGCACCGTTCGGAAATTCAGGTGCGATAAGTGACTGAATTGGGAAAACTTGTACTTGTGAGGTCAATTTCACCTTCGTGAATGACAGGACAAATGAAAACTGTCCAACATCATGCTTTTCAAAGTTCACGAGATTCTACTTTCACATCTCACCCATTGAAATATTTGCATATTTTATTCTCATATAGATGAAAAGGGGGCTGATTTAGATAAAACATTTAACAGTCTAGCTAAGAAGCAATGAAGGATCAAATTACTAACGACAAATTGTCACTAAAAGCAGAAGAACAGATACACGGGATTTGAATTTTAGAGACAGCTTCAAATAAAACTATTCATTCTTACCTATAATCAAATATTATGTTTCTGCCGAAAGCTACCCTGCTCTTCTCTATTCTGCCAGCAGTGTGACACGCGAGTCTTTGTAAAAATCGCAATGATAACTCAGAAAGACGCCGCGATGGAAAGTGAATTTCTCACATATCTAGAGAGATCTTTTTGGCGGTAAGAAGATCTCTTCGTGACGCT
This sequence comes from Phlebotomus argentipes, assembly GCF_947086385.1. Taxonomy (NCBI): domain Eukaryota; kingdom Metazoa; phylum Arthropoda; class Insecta; order Diptera; family Psychodidae; genus Phlebotomus; species Phlebotomus argentipes. The sequence continues at coordinate 8,095,374 of NW_026776174.1, forward strand.
CTTTTACACTGTGTATAAAATCGGATATAACGCGATGCAAAGTTGCGATGAATAGATTAAAATTCCGTGAAATCAGATGCATCGGAGAGCATTTAAATTCAATTTGATAGTCTCTTTTTTTGTGAACTGCATGCACATGAATGTTGTACTCACACTGAATACAATGTTTTAAATTTTCAGTGCATTTCTTTTCTCCGCTGGTATTTATTAAAATCACTTTAATATTAATATTTTCCATTACCATTTCACACAGATTGCACATGACTCTATATTTCCTACTGCTTTTTACCCATCGCTTGATTCCACTTTTATCTCTTGTTTAATTAATTTCTGCCCTTTTTTGATAACATTTTTCTGCATTCTAATGCACACGACGCAAGAGCAAATTCTCAGCCTCTTCACTTCCCGTAAAAAGCGCTCGCCCGAGGAAAATTTATTTCCTCTTTTCCGAGGAGGGATAATTCTCGCATTCGAAGTGTGGCTGTGCAATTAAAGTTAAAGAAATAATTGATGCCATTTCGAGTTAGCTTTATGTGTGTGACTGAGACCCGTGATCACGATAATCAATCATGTGAAAATATTCACGGCAAAATCCACCACAGCGGCGCTAATTCAATTATATTTGGAATATCAACTGACCATAAATTGCATATTAATTCGCTACATAACTCTTTTATGGCTCTCTGGGCAAATTTGCATAAAGATGTCAGGAAGGAAAACGTATGTGAAGGTAGAGGAAAAGTATGGTTTTGAGGAAAATTGAGAAAAGCCCGTGTTTCTGCCATGGGAAAGCGAGCAGCCGCGATTGCATGCAAAAGGGACATTTGGAGAGGCGATGGAAAAGGCAATAGTATTAATTAGGGCAAAATGAATAGTCAATAGCGCAGTTTAGGTACATTAGCTCTTGCCATTTCTTCAGCATCATTGCACCAAAGTGCACATATTTCGTCTCGATGAGAGAACAATTGCAGAAATGCTTGCGATTTTTTTCGTCGCCTCTTTACCATATTGTTCATAGCTATGAGCATTTTTTAACTGTTAATTGAGCAATTGAATTAATGGCAAAAAAATATTATTTATTAGCACGAAATTGCAGCACTGTTGCCTGTGATATTTTGTTATGGATTTATTCACCATCTCAATTGTGCATTCCGGTACTGCACAAAATTTATCGTGGTGCAATATTTTACTCGCGCGCCTTTGCATTTGGAAAAGCCGGCGCGAAAAAATGCATTTTCCTTTGTGCTCAGTTCCCACAAGTGTACCTATTTCCATCTTTCTCCTTCTCGTTCCATGGGCCGCAGCCTTTCCGAATGGACGCCCCCCACAATGCAGTCGCTCTCTCGGCATATTATGAATGTGTGTCCATATTAATAGGCGAATTACTAATGCATTTTCTTTTTACAATTTTATCTGCGGTGTATCTATTTCCATCTGAAGCCTTTTAGTGCCGCAAAATTATACCCAGGCAAACATCATAAATTTGAGCAATTTAGTGCAAGTGCAGAAAAAAGTGTCAGAAATGGAAGCTTTTAATGCCAATTAAAAATTAAACGGTACCGTGATAAATGTTTCTCTCTTTACCGAGCGTGGAAAAGGCGCAAGTCTCTCAATTGTGAAAATATAAAATAAAAATTTCAATTCTGGACCACTTTTAAATATAATTAAATTCAATTAATTTTTCTCCTGCCATAACGCCATTTCGCTGCATATTTGTCGGAGCCAATGATCATTCACCTCTTTTCCATCTCTCACTTCTTGCATTTCTAAGCTCGAGAAAATCCTTTGAAAAATCACGTGACGGCCTTCATATCTGCCGTGCACTTGCAATTGCAAATTAGGGGAAATTTGCTTGAGCCACAAAGGCCACCGCAAGAAAGTCTCTCAGTCTCACATCATCTGGCAAATGGCTCTTTCTCCCGCAAACTAATCCACTTCCATGTGGCCATGAAGTGTCTCTCTCGACTGGGGCCGCTGAGTATGATTGATCAGCCAGCGAAAAGGGGGATGGCCACCCCGCAGTCCACCCTCCCTGTCGTTGGCCAATTCACCGGACAATATGGACGCGCGACTGTGTGGCCATCCATAATAGAGAGTGTAAGAACGGCAGAACCTCCATGGCGGTAGAGTAATCAAGAAAAAAGTACAAATTACAGCGACAAAAAGTCTGATAATTACATTTAATTGCAGTTTATGCCACATATGTACGGTGTTTATTCAAATGCTCTGAATTATACGCGGAGCTAATAAATAGGTACCGGGAAATAGTAATTTACGGCGTCGTCGTGTTGCTAATACATAACATTTTTCCTCCAACAATATTCTGCGGCCACCAAGAATACATTGTCGGAGGAATGAAATTGTTGCAGACAGATTAGTGCAAGTGATAAGACCATGAGCGATAATAGTTGTTTGAGAATCTATTAAAAGTTCCACTCACTAGGACAGAATGGGCGCAAGAGCCAACGAAGGCTCACGAAAAGCCAATGGAAATTGTTGCAATTACCATCGAATTTCACTGTATAATTTTACAGATATTGCCACGCTTCAGAATAGGAATTGAAAGTGCAGCTGATAACAACAAACTACCTGAATTGGGTGCTTATCAATTAATCTGTAATGTGGATAAAATATTTTTATCCCAATTTGTCCTGTTTCAGCTATTGTCTTATGGAATCGTACAAATATTCATCCACGTCAAACCATTGAGTTCTCTGGCAGAAGATAAACATGTGAAAAAACTCCTTTAATATTTGGTTTTTGGCAACAATGAAAGAGTGATTAACAGGGCGGTATTTCAGCCCCTTTTCCATCCTGAGTTCATCGCCACATGCAATTAATAGGAAGATTAATAATGTCAGAAGGAGTGCCGGTGCACTTTTGCCAGTGCAGGCGCAAAAAATGATGGATGGCTCTTTAATCAGGGCTGCGGAACTGGCCAAAAATTCACAGGATGATAAGTGCGCGCAGAGCTGTGACTCTGGTCAGCCCAGAGGGTCAAAGGCATCCATCAAACGGTCACCGGGAATTCCTCTGTAATTCGTCTGTGCCAAATAATTGTGGAGTGAGAAATGGGGACAGGCGAAAAGGGCAACGGAATCCGCCCAAATCGTGTCTGATAGAGTCAGTGATCCTTTCGCAATCACACATGACTTCCTTCACTCCTCATTCGGCGGTCACCGCTAAAGACTCTTTCGCGATGTATCTTATAATTATAGATTGTGCAGATTGTCAGTAACAAAGGCTACAAATGAGATTTGAAAAATTAAGACTTCTTCTCTAGATGCAAATTTGTGCAGCAACTTTGTGAGACGCGTTGTTTTGCGTTGAGCAGAGCGGAGGGAAAAAGACCTCAATTCCCCTTCGGCCAATTGTCATATTTGTCCCAGAAATTAAAAATTATGTGTGCCTTGCCCTCCTGGGCGACCGGAGAAAATTATGCTCGCCAAATTATGCCAATTAATATTGGCGCTTTAGTATGTTGATAAATTCATCGCAGGTCCCATTCATGTCCAGTGAGCCTCGCAAACAGCTGACAACTTTATGGGCTCTGAGTGTCGTCTCAATGAATGACGTACGCAGATGGAGGATTCCTACTCTCTGGTGACGAAGCTGGAGTCACCTTGACGTCAATGTCTCGGCTCTTGAGGCATGATTTTGGGCGCGAAGGAGACAAATTTGCAGCTGCTCATCAGCTTGACTTGCCTCAATTTTGCGCGCTCTTTGCCATCAAGTCGATCTGCATGGCAATAAAATGATAAAATTGCCCCGTATAAACGCGTGCCATCGAGCAGACGGTGTTGTTGTTACTTAAGTATCTTTAGCTGTAACATTAAGATATGACGGTGAACTTCTTTGTCGGTTTGCAGGAAATATATGATGACCTTTCCGAAATGGTAGAATTGTTTATCAAAAATCGAGTCATATATTTTGCAAAAATGAGTTGTAATGAAAACAGGATAAAAATCTCCATCCTTGAGCTGTTAATTCTTGTCACCTGTATTATTTCTTCATTGAGCAAGAGGAATGTCCATGAGCGACAATAAAACGGCATAAATCCTGAAATTTATGCATAGTAAAGGTAGAGAAATAGCATTAAACTATCGTTTGCATGCACTTCTCCTCGGCCCATTTTGCATAATTTTCATATTAAAAGGAATTTTCTTGCCTAATCAATTGTGCTTTTAAAACACTAGCCGCCTCTTTTTCTACCAGTCAATGGAAGAGCTTTCAGAGTTACAACCCCCTTTTTCCAATTTACATTTAATGGGTTAATGGTTAGTGTTTTTCTCCGTGCCTTTTCCATTTCTTCCTTTCTCAGGGAAGGAGAGGCGGGAAATGCACGGTGGCTTCTGAGTCGATGCAGTGGAAAAGGAAAACTATGGGTGGGAGGGCGGAAAATGTGGCTCTCAACGTCGTGGCTGAAGCATAATCGGCGCAACCAATTAAAAATCACTTGGCTTAAGGCATTAAATGAGAGAAATTTTTGCGGATTAAGAATGTTTGTCTTGAAAGAGCGCGCTGCAATGGTTGAAGAGCAATTAACTCCCCAGCACAATTATTTGCACCAGAAAGATCTCAAAGCGCAGTGCGCTTCGTCATATTTCATTCTTGTGCCTGAGCAGAAGAGAGTCGAGGGCGGTGGAATGGCGAAGAAGGAGGAAGACGAGAGTTTCACTGCAGCGTGACAAATTAAAAAAGATGGGCGGTCTTTTGATCTCCGGACGCTTTTTTTTACCCCCTCGCCAAGATCTCATAAATCATTTTTCAATTTTTATTGTAATTTTTCCATACACACCATTTCCATATAAAATGCTGTGGCAATGTGGAGAGCCACCCCTTTTGGCAACATGATGGATTCTTTCCCGTTGAGCGCGCCAACCACCGAAAAAAAAGAGGAAATTAATCCGCAAAATCAGGTGTTACACCGCGTGAATTCTTAATTATCCCTCGGCAGCCGCACAGGACAAAAACATTGTCCAGCACACTTGAGGCTATTTTTGATGCCAATTTATTGATGGCCCGAGTTAATTAGTTGGATTTTCTGGCCCAAAACAGCAACAGTGAGTGCAAGAAACCACACATCCAGCCGGCATACAGGTTAATTGAAATGAAATGTAACCATTTTTTTTATGAATTTTCCCACCTGCTCCCCAATTTCTATATAGAATTGCATTCAGGGGATCACACATAAATTTACTGTGAAATGTTTACTCTCATGTTCTCAGAGTTTAAATTTAGCTGGGAATTAGCAAATGTAAATAATACAATTAATTTCCCGTCTGTCCCCCTCCTGCCGTTCATTTGCCAGCCACATTTGATATGTCCTCATCCGCTGGGGAGGCCAAAGATATGACATGCATTTTATGGCGCCGGTGGCAAAATTAATTATCTGATTTTCATTGTAGGAAACGTTGTGGTTCGATAGGAAAGGGCTTGTCTAAGGGACAGACGACAAAGAATTGTGAAACTCTGCGATCTAAACTTATATAAGCTATATTGAGATCTTTAATTTCTATAATCTCTCAGTATTTCTGTGAAATGTTTTACAAACCTTAGAAAAATGATGTTTACAATGCGATGAAAAGCGCCGTTGTTCGGAATTTCCAATGAAAAAGCCTCCCAGACTCACTTGCTGACTTCTTGTTGTGAATAGCAATTAATCATGTAAAGAAATGATGAGAAATCAAAGGTGTGAAAAATCAAAATATTTTGCATCTTTCAATTCCATGGGAAAGAAGAGACGAATCATGAAACCTTGACCAACATTTTAATGTTGGAGATAAAGGACAAGATTCTCAATTACCAATACTTTGTGCATCACAAAAGAGCCAAAACCATGCATCACTGAATACTCTTTTCGCTCTTCAAAAGCACTCCTCACTTCATGACCTATTCTTCCTGCTCATTCATTTGCACCAAAAGAAATGCTACCAAAGTCTATGCATGAAAAGGCGCAAAAAGTGAGCAATTCCCACTTGAAATTATGCCACATAGTCCAGTGCCTAATTATAAATATTTATGCGCGACGTCGGAGTATGGCTGAGGAGGATAAGGAGTCACAAATTACTATAATTGCGCTGGCCAATTACCCACAAATTACGCGCCGAGGAGTCACAAATAAATTACACCCAGCCAAAATCGAGCTTTTCTCGTCATCTGGTGCGATTTTCAGCTCACTTTTATACCTCGATTTTGCGTGCTTGCCACGGACAAATTGACCGATAATTGGAACGATCAGGTGAGGATTTGAGCCTCAGCGACACTTTGTTGCAAATTTTCCACCCAGAAATGCACATTCTCGTCCTTTTGCAGCCAAAGCAAGCTCAATTCTGTGCATCTGGGAATGAATTCCATTTTCAATGCTGCACCAGGTGGGCTGGCAAATTAGCCACTTTAATTGGAGTCTTTTTTACGAGGGTGATTTTAATTGTAAATTTATTAATTTCCCCATAATAGTGCCCGAAAGAATTTTATGAATTTTTCAATTGAATTTCATTGAAGTTCTTTTGGCATTAAAAATTTTCAATTAATATTTCTCAAAGATCCCGATTTATGTTCAAGTGAACATTAAAAAAAATAACAATAAAATGCTTCTCAACTTGTGTCCTCATTTCAAGATTACAAATTTCTCAGCAAAACTTCTGACAAGATGTGACCCACTTACCTTGACTGTCCAATTTGAGCGGCGAAATTCTGGCCAAATCATTCCTTACACCCAACGAAGTGCAATTGCATGAGACTTTACAACTTAATTTATCTTTACACTCGCCACCTTCCCACCGCAGCGACACCCGACAAAGAGCGCTAAACGCTTTTATGGGGCTCCCCGTGAAACATGAAGGCCATAAAAGGTCCCAAAGGGCTAAAAGATCTTCTTTTCCGCATCGGTTTATTCAGTGGCGCTCTTCAAATTGAGGATCTCAGTTGTAGCCATAGGACTTAATGACTTCATTGTGCTCCTTCGCTCGCGGGGCGATCACTTCGCGCGCCTTCAGGGTGAGCTTCTGGAGTTTCCTCTTCTGCACATTGGCCACCAGCGCCTTGGCCTTCCTCTTGGCCTCCAGATTCTTGATCACGTCCAAGTACTGCCAGCCCACCTCATGGGCCAGGCGTCCCAGGCTGCAGTACTTACGGTCAGAGCGGAGGCAGAGGATGCGCATGGCGATGGGCACGCACACCGTCTTCTTCTTGCTGTACGCCGGCGGGATGCCCTCGAACACCTTGAGGCGCTTCAGGGCCTGCTGGCCGCGCTTGGTCTTATGCGGCACCATGCCTGAAATGCAGAGCAATAATTGAAATCTCCTCACTTTGTCAACGAATCCATTTAGCGACATGATTTGTCATCAGATTCGGGATATGTACTATCATTTTTTGCATCAAATAATGTAGGTAAGATAGTTTATCATCACAGAGACCGACTGGACGTAACACAGAACCCTCACGGGGGCAAATCTCACCTCTAACTGCCTTGTAGAACATCCGGGAAGGAGCTCTAAAGTGGTACGGACCACGAGCTGGGTTTACATTGCAGCGTTTGCGCAAGTATGACAAGTATTTTACCTTGTTTCTGCAAAAAGACAAATGCATTAGGCAAAGAAGGACATTAGTCGGAAGGATATTTCAGTACCTGTAGAAGTGTCCGGATTGATTCAACTCCTCACATCGGACGACAACGACCTTTCCGCCCTGCAGCAGGTATTTCGCCACAACAGAGGCGAGACGGCCAACCAGGTGGTTGCGGCCATCAATGACCATCCGCTGAAACAGATAAAAGGAAAGAATTAGAGAGATTTATCAACTTCCTGAAACTTGGCGAGAGAGTGAGGTTAAGTCACGCCAAAAATGTTCCTCAATTTAAACGATATTTCTACTGATTTTGCTCATTCTGATAAAGGAAATCTGCACGTATAACGGTAGAAAAGGAAAGCCAGCAATTTTCTAGGGAATTATGCCGAAAGATCCACATTTTTCAGATATCATAATGAAAACAACACACGTGTAATGCCGCAAAATGCGAGACTGATTTTCACGCTTTTCCCCAAACTTCTCAGACTATTTTCACATCTACCCATTCGCGAAGGATCTCAGGAACATTTTTCACTACAATTTCTGCTCAAATACCCACTGTAAGCACGAGAAATGGGAAACTTACTTTGCCCGTGATGCCAGTCATTTTGCAAGTTGAAACGAGAAAGACAGAACGCCGGATGTGGAGTTGCCAGCTGCGAAATTATCATTCTAGCAGTGTTGCCCGCGGCGGGATGAATCACGAAAAAGCAGCATCTCCGCTTTTTTATCAATTTGCGCGATAAATGGTGGCGATAATCTTACGCGAGGGTGTTTGGTGATAAGATAGGTGACCAGTGAACGGGGGACGAGTGAAAAGTTGAGAGATTTTATGTTTTTTTCGAAGTGATAAGTGTCTTCCTTGGCTTTGAGGTTAGAAACCACTCCCTGGGTGATTTCGTGGGACTTTCGCGAAAGTGCAATTTTTCCCTGAGAAAATGTGGAAAGCCGCCGCCGGACGAGACACCAAGGCGTTCAACGATGAGGCCGGAGGTGATGATGACTGGGAGACGGATCCGGATTACGTGAATGAGATATCGGAGGAGGAGCAGCGATGGGGCTCAAAGGGAGGCCGGACAGCCGGTGCAATTGAGTAAATTACCAGGGTAATTGGGGCAATTTCGTGATGACTAATGGGCCACTTTCGCATTGTAGCATGGAAAAGCTGCGATTGGAGACTGAACAGGCGGATGCGGATCGCAAGAAGAAGATACTTGATGAGTCAAATCCAGGCTACGGTTATGGGGGCAAGTTTGGCCTGGAGACGGATCGCATGGACAAATCCGCCATGGGGCACGACTACGTGGGCAAGGTGGAGAAGCACGCGTCCCAGAAGGACTACAGCGAGGGCTTCGGTGGGAAGTTCGGCGTGCAGAGCGACAGGGTGGACAAGAGCGCCGTGAACTGGGACTACAAGGAAAAGGTGGAGAAGCACGCCTCACAGAAGGACTACGCTGCTGGATTCGGCGGGAAGTTTGGCGTGCAGAGCGACAGGGTGGACAAGAGTGCCGTGGGCTGGGATCATGTGGAGAAAGTGGAGAAGCACGAATCCCAAAAGGACTACAGTCGCGGCTTCGGTGGCAAATTCGGGGTGCAGGATGATCGGCAGGACAAGTCGGCGCTCGGGTGGGATCACGTGGAGAAGCCGCAGAAACACGAGAGCCAGCTGGATCACAAGAAGGGCTTCGGTGGGCAGTTTGGCGTGCAGCAGGACAGGATGGATAAGTCCGCTGTGGGCTTCGGGGAGAGCGACAAAGTGGGCACAAACTACACAAAGGTGAAGCCGGACATTGGCGGCGCGAAACCGTCGAGCTTGCGGGCGAAGTTTGAGAACCTGGCCAAGCAGACGGAGGAGGAGGCTGCTGAGAAGGCGGCGGAGCAGAAGAAGCTGCGCGAGGAGAAGGATAAGCGCGACAGAGAGGAGGCAGCGAAGAGGCAGGTGTTTGAGAGCGAGGGCGCCGCTCAGGACGATCAGAAGCCTCAGAGAAAGTCTGCAATCATGACGGGAAGGGCTGAAGGCGTGGGCAGTGCCATCAGCGCCTTCAATGCGGCTCCACCACAGGAGACTCCGCAGGAGCGAAAGCAGCCCATTTCCATTCCAAGAGCGGCTCCGGAAGAGGTGAGAATGCTCAATTTCACTGTTACGATTACCAAATTTCGGTCAGAAAGTGGAAAGTGTCTATTTTTCTCACAGCTTGAGACTAAATTGGAGCTCTTGATTAAATTACTTGGAGTTTACAGTAATTTTATCGCGTTCTTGGAAACACGTCTTCCGTTTTCGTCGCTCCGTTGCTTTATTAGATGCTTTATCAGTGAGCTCAGAGAGTGATTCATTCAAGACATTTTATTGCAATGCGAAAGAGAGAGCAAACAAGAGCACTGAACACTGATGAAATGGAAATTTTCAAGATATATTCATGATCTTTTGTGTGCATTGTTATTCAGGAGAAACCTGAGATTCACGAAGAGGTGCAGGCTGAGCCTCGCGTGGCGTCTGTACAGCCTGATATCATACCTGAGAACGACAGGATCGATCCGCCGGCGAGCTTCGCCAGTGATCCAGTGCAGGAGGAGGCGCCCCAAGTGGTCACGAGCAGCCAGGAAGTCCCCGAGGAGACGATTTATCAGAACCTGGCTGATTACATCGAGGACACTGGCGTGAAGGCTGTAGCTCTCTATGACTATCAAGCAGCGGCCGAGGACGAGATTTCCTTCGATCCCGAGGACCTCATAACACACATCGAGATGGTGAGTGGGCAGAAATGTGGCTCTAAACATGACTGAATTGCATTCTTCTTTTCCTCTGCAGATCGACGAGGGATGGTGGAGAGGTCTGTGCAAGAACCGATACGGCCTCTTCCCGGCCAATTATGTGCAATTGCAGCAATAATGAGCCCATCGGAGGACACTCCTGACCGCCAAATTCGAACAAAAGAGTGATTTTCTTGTTATCACAATGAATTTTAGTGGGATTTTGGGTGGGAAAGCCCACATTTAAGCATTTTTACTTTCCAGTTTTATCGCATTAGACTCGAAAATGAACATTTTCGACGGTCGCGTATGACTTTTTATGTATTATTTTAATGTATTTCACAAAATAGATTGTCTTTTATTTGAGGGCATGTGACTCTTTGAGTCCAGTGAGCAATTGTACTTCTTTTTATGTGGAAAAAAAAATCACTGAGAATTAATAAAAAAAAACTATTGAGATAACGTTTAACTGAAGAATGAGAGTTATTTATCTCCCTGTACGTGATTGATGGGATAGAATACAGGTGTGTGATAAGTATTACGTGGACTCCTCGAAGGTGTGTTTTCTTTTTGCGCCGGGAAAATTTAATTTTGCGGGGAAATTCGCTGATAAGCAAGGAATTGAAAAGTGTCGACATTGAAAGGTTTCATCCCGGCTGTAGTTTCACGTTTGCCTGCGTTTGTCGCACGTCAGCAGTACGCAAGAGTCTCGAGAAAATGTATCAGACGACATTTTCCTCAAAATGTGCAATTGCTTGCCACTGAGGAGATTAAGATCATCATTTCTGAGGCAGAAACATCAAATGCGTCCTGCAGAAGCGCACATTCTTTCGTTGGATTGCGTTTAGCACAGCGACACGAAGGTCAACGCGTGGCGATTGTGGACGCGCTCGGTCGGGCTGTCAGAGTCAGATGTTACGTGGAGGGGGTGGCCATTGCCATATAAAAAGCACCTCATCTTTCTCCGCTAATTTCAGCAATTTACTGGCATTTTTCATGGTGCAGCGCTGGAAATCGGTCGGAAGTGCATGTGGCAGTGACTAGGCACTGACTGTGGTGACAGTGTTGTGCGTGAAAACAGCTGAGAAGCGCATCAAAACAGTGCAGTGACAAGGAGGACTTTTCTGTCGGATTACCTGCTTCAGGCACATCAGGTGAGGGCATTTCTCAGCGCAGCACTTTTGTCCGAAAACCACTGGCATTGGATTCAGTGTCACCGTGTGAGAGATGCTCTGTGGGATTGCTTGGAGTCAGCTTGTGGATCTCATGCAAATGTCACAGCAATTTGTTTGTTGGACAAAAAGAGCGCACGGATGAAGAAATGGGCAGTTTTTTCTCCTCTGTGCACTTTCAAAAACACTCCGGAGAGACGATGAGCGTCTGAGCGGGAGAAAATGTTCCAGCTGCTGGCCGTTGTCTGGGTGGAGGGGTTCATGGACAGTGTCTGAGATGCTACCTGACCCGCTTCGTAATGAATTCACGCTAGAAAATGCACCGTACGGCAATGAAAATGATCATTCACGCGCCTCCAAGTGGGGATTCACCCGGAGCCTCTTAATTCCACGTAACCAGAGTGGCGGGGAGGAGAGTCCACAAGACGCGTGTTTATTTGCAAAGATAGAAGTTGAGTAAATAATGGAGACAAATAGTTGTCGCAATAAAACTCCCCCGAGGGAAAATGGATCGTGCAAATTGCAGACTAGAGGCAGTCAGCTCAGCCACACTGGCCAGTAAATCTCCAAATGAGCGCTCCGCTCTGAAACTGAGGCATCACTGCAGTCCGATTGGCTGTGAATTGTGCGCCTTCGCGGTTTGCATGGGAAGAAATTGGCGGGAAGTGCAATTGAGAGTCATTAGAAGTCTAATTTGGGTGTCTTGTCTTGTCGCTCCAGGAATGTCGGTGAACCGGGGATATGAGGATGACAAGGAGGTGGACATCATAGAGCCGAAGAGGAGCCACCAGAGCCATCAGGACTCGGAGCCTCCGGACGAGGGCACTCTCCTGTCCGGCATCCAAACGTACTTCTCCGATGAGAAAGTGCTCATCCCGCAAATTGAGAAGGTGATTACGCCAGCAATACCATTGAATCTCTCTCCTTCTGCTATCAGTTCAGGCGTTTTTGCCAAGAGAGCAACTGATAAGCGATTATCTGGAGTCAATTCCTCACTTTTGCCCACCCAATTCAAATCTTATTGAAACATTTCGTGTTGATGTCAGATCAGTTTGCTTTATTCTCCACCGAAAAATGTCTGATGCGCGCGGAAAAGGGGGAGATTCAGTGGCGATAAAGTTGTCTCTAATTAGCTGATAAGACTTTCTCACACAAATTGCCTCTTTGTCTTGCAGGATGGCTTCAGCTTTCGCAAGTTGTGGGCCTTCACGGGACCAGGATTCCTCATGTCCATCGCATATCTCGATCCAGGTGATGTCTTAATTGCAATCTTATCAAAAAGAAATTTCTGCGAATAAGATCATGTCAAGAGTTTTGCCATTAACAGCGAATGATTGGGAGAGACGATAAGAAAACGATTAAGATGAGAAAAGCCCTGATTTGTGGCTGGTGGAAGTATCGCAATAGCGAATTCAAGTCTTTGTGGAGTTGAATGGTTGTTGAAACCTCCACAAAAGCATAAATAGGAAGCAACTTCCGCTTTTCCAACGCATTTTAGTATGACTTATCAATGGAAAAATGGAAAATATCAGTCAAAAATGTGTTCATTTCAAGGCAGGACAGCTTCATTACATCAATCATGCTTTTGAACAATTAACTTTTTCTGGTCTCATCCACATCGCGAATGTTACGTAAAGTCCTAATGAATGGCCATTTACCACCTTTTTGGCTCAAGTAGATACTTTTGTCTCAATGCGTAAATTTGAATATTTTCCCTTGATTAGAGTATTTTGCAAAAATTGAGCCCGATTTTCGGGTGTGTCACATTCATTGTAGGTTCAAGTTTAAAGTTCAGCGGCCTTTTCTGCCTGATATCACATACCTTCAAGTATATTCAATTATCTCTATTTAATAATATGTGCCTCTTCTGTACATGTTTTGCGTACGAGGCGAAAAACAGCTGAATGTAAACAAGACTGGAATCGTGTGTTCATTAACGTGATCTCCTCCCCAAAGTGATAAATCTCACTTTATGATCACATATTTATCAAGTTTCTTGCCAAATCTCTGTGTTAACACAATTACTCCATTCACAATTCTTATACAATTTTTATCACACACACTAGTTAATTAGTTAATCCTTATATTGACTGATAAAGTAAATCACTTTATCTTGCAGGAAACATCGAGTCGGACTTGCAGAGCGGCGTAGTGGCTCAATATAGATTGCTGTGGGTCCTTCTAAGTGCCACAATTCTAGGTTTAGTCATGCAACGACTGTCCGCAAGGTATTGGATTTATTGTCCAGCATTCCTTTGCGTAATTATTGGCATTGCAAAATGTCTTTATTGCCCCTGTTTTCATTGCATACACAGATTGGGAGTCGTCACAGGGCATCATTTGGCTGAAATGTGCTACAGACAATACAAGCGGGCACCCAGAATAGTTCTCTGGCTTATGGTGGAGACCGGTGAGTTAAATTGCTTATTTTCCACTCATTTCTCAATCGTTCATTGATCTCGTCTGGTGCAATTCAGCAATTATTGGCAGTGATATTCAGGAGGTGATAGGAACAGCTATTGCCATTTTTCTCTTATCGAATAAAGTGTGAGTATGCTGGCGAAGTTGTGCAAGAGAAATGTTCTAATGTTGCTTGATTTCCTTACGGCAGGATTCCTCTGTGGGCTGGAACACTTATCACTATCCTGGATACCTTCACCTTTCTCTTTCTGGACAAGTATGGCCTGAGGAAGCTGGAATTCCTCTTCGGGCTGCTTATCACTGTCATGGCTGTAACATTTGGATATGAGGTAATTATCGCTAACTATGGGGGATTTTTCTCTATCGTCTTTTCTTTGTTTCTAAATGTGAATATCGCCAAAGGAAATATAATTTCTTGATTCAATTCACTAATCATTGAAATTCCTGAGAGAGAATACAATGCAAAAATCTTGGGGAACAACCAAAATAAACAAGCATTTCATATTTATAATAATACGTGAATATGAAATGAATACTTTAAATAGTCTGTGGATGAAACCACTACATCAAGGCACTGTGTTGGTCGTAAATTTAATTACAATTGCATTTATTATGCACGAAATGGTAAGCGAATGAAAGGAAAAACCACGAGATGACAAAGCTGAGTCATGAGAAACGTGTTTATCAGAATTTTTCACGTACAATTTGCCTTCTTAACAAAAATAGAAGAAGTTGTATGGAAAGTTTTCTGATCTATCTGCGCTTTGGCGAAAGGAATTTGATGTTTGCACTCTTGGTTTAACTGGTTTTCCTAATTGTTTGCAAAGCAGAATTCTTAACCGATCCCCCCAATTGATGGGAAATCTGGGCAGATAATAATTGTGTATGGAAATGTTATGAGGCGATAGTGTGTAATCAGAGAGAAGGTCACCATACGGCAGCTGTTGTGTTCACGAGATTGTTATACTAACGAAGTTTCTTTTCCTCAGATGCATGTATAGACAATTGTATGAAAATGTGCTCACGACAGCATTTGATCTCTTCTGTTTTATCTGATCAAACTGCCTTTTTCTACTTGCAGTACATTGTCTCGGCGCCCCCGCAAGGGGATGTGCTGAAGGGCATGTTCGTGCCGTGGTGCGAAGGCTGTGACTCGCGCACCCTGCTTCAGGCGGTTGGAATTGTGGGGGCTGTAATTATGCCGCACAATCTCTATCTTCACTCGGCTCTAGTCAAGGTGATTCTTGGCCATTGTGCGAAGATCCTTTCAATCTGTGACACTTCTTTTTTCTCCTTGCAGTCCAGGGATGTGGACAGACGCAAATCTTCTAATGTTCGCGAGGCGAATTTCTACTTTTTCATTGAGGCTTGTGTCGCATTATTTGTCTCGTTCATTATCAACGTATTTGTTGTGGCGGTTTTTGCTCATGGACTGTATGGAAAGACAAATAACGATGTGGTGAGTGAGAGATTGTCAATCCGACATGCTTGGGGAGTACATTTCTCATATCAAATTTCATATCTGTTTCAGCTGGAGACATGCCAGAATTCTACCGTTTTTCCAGACATCTCATCGGTTTTCCCAACGGATAATGAGTATGTGGATGCGGATTTGTACAAGGGTGGCTTGTTCTTGGGCTGCACCTTCGGCATCGCCGCCATGTACATCTGGGCCGTGGGCATCCTGGCCGCGGGACAGAGCTCAACGATGACTGGCACCTATGCTGGGCAGTTTGTGATGGAGGGATTCCTGAATTTGCAGTGGGCGAGATGGAAGCGAGTGCTCGTCACGCGTTTCATCGCCATCGTGCCGACATTCTGTGTGGCCTTCTTCAGTCGCATCGAGGATTTGACGGGAATGAATGACATCCTGAATGCTGTGATGGCACTGCAGCTGCCCTTTGCCACGATCCCAACCATTGCCTTCACGTCCAATCCCAACATCATGGGGGAGTTTGTCAACGGAATGTGAGTGTGAATCTCTTCAACAATGGCACTTTTTTAATGTCTTTTCTCTCTCTGTTTTTTTTTCTTCCAGTGGCAACAAAATCGTGTCCATTCTGCTGAGTATTCTAGTCATTGCCATCAACATATTCTTCGTGATTGATCAAGTCAACCATTCCAATCTGCATACTGGCTGGATGGTACTTATTGGTATGATGATCTATTCAAATTCATGCCATTCTCGCTCACTAGACTGATAATCTCTTCTCCTTCTTTCCAGTCTTATTTGGCATTGCATATATTTGCTTCAACATCTACCTTGTTATTCACATGGCTGTCAATATGGGAAGTGAACGACTTGCAGAAATGCCGGTGAGACTCTTGAAGCAATCATATATCATTTCCATGCATTCTCAATGAATCCACACATTGTTGTTTCAGCTGGTTCAGAAGTATGTGACGCATACGAGCAATAATTTGGGCTTTGGACCCCATCGGAACACGTATGCAAGGTAAGCGTCGTGCCTTTCCCTATGCGCCCTTCCCTCGAAGAGCCGCCGCATTGCCTTGAATGCTTCTTTATCACACCATCTATCGCTTCTACTGCACGCTTCCCGCACTCTTTGGAAGATGAAGTTAATCTGCGGCTTCCTAAAGCATCTCACATGCACATAAAGTCGCTTCTAACATTGTGTTATCTAATCCAAAAACCTCTGCGAGAGATTACAGTGCAACTATTAAGTATTACTTATATGTTATAAAGTATTTATCAAGGTTTCTTTCAATTTTATATTTTTACCGCAATTATAAACTGGTGATTTTTTCGACAGTTCTTGGCAATAAAATTTCCGCCTAATGCATGTAAGTTTACTAACTTTTGTAAGACAAAAAATTCTTGGGGGGTCAAATGTGGGCTAAAATTGGACGCCTCAATTGGATCGGAGTTTGCTAACAAACTGTGGCTTATGAAATGTATATTCTTCTATTTTTGCATAATGCAACTGAGATAAAATGAACTTTATTTGTTGTTTTCAGTACAACAGCAATCATTTCTGATGGCAGATATTGAAGAAATGATACTTGCTTGCTCCTTCAAGCTAAAACTCTATCAAGTTCTTTAACCTCAATAGACTAGATAGATCGTAAATACCAGTGGAATAGTGGAAAGTGTGTAGGAATACTCTAAATAGACCAATGACTAATTGGGAGAAAATTTGCGACGATTTTTTTGTTCTCTTACAGTTCCATTCTCTCCTTTGCCGCTATCTTTTTTTTTATTGAGCAGTTCAGTGCTTTGAGACATTTCTGTTTCGCTTGCCATTCGCGCAGAAAAGATGATTTTTGCAAGCTTTTTGGCTTTTATATAATTATGCTGTTGCTGGTGATTAAATAATCTCTCTCTCCCACTAACAATGACACGTTTTTTTCTCTCTCTCTCTTTTCTAACGCACATTCAAAACAACATGAAAACTCAACTAACAATTTGGGTCATTTGCATTTATTTGCGGATTGACAAAAAAATACACACCTAACAAACAACTTGTGTTCGAACAACTCCTGAATAGCTTGCGATCCTATCCATCGTATGGTTTGAATCAAATTTACCACGCTGCGTGATTTGTAAGTATCTCTTTTGTAGGGCTTTCTTTGGCAACAACTAATATTTGGGTTTACTTGTCTCCAAAACTTCTCTCTTTTCCTCACGGTAGAATTGAGTCATTTCGGTTCACTTCATTCTAATTGTCTTTTATGGTTTCATTGATTTTTTTTCATCACCTCTGTTTCAATTAAATAGAGAATAATGGTGTTTATTTAATTCCTCTCCCAGTATATACTCCATTTACGACATTGGATTGTATCGAAGAACGCAAAATACTGCGCAGGCATCACATTGATCATCCGAGTTTATTCCCTAACTTAACTCTTCATAATGATAATATATAGAAAATATCCCTCAATTTTGTGCCTTTTTTGTCAACTAGGTGAATATCTAATGTAGTTTGTAAGACTTGTGATTTTTGTGTTGCTGCAAGGATGCGTTTAAAAAAAAACCCAGTCACTTGAGGACTAATAAAATCAAGCTGTTTTTTTTGTATACTTTAACTGAAAAAGGGCTTAACTAAAGTGTTATTTAGTTAGCTGTTACTTTAATTAATCAATTAATTGAATTAGTGACTCTTGCAGTACTCAAGTACATTCCAATTGACTTGCCTACAGAAATGCCATTACAGGGAATTCCATTTCAATAAATTTCTACTCTGACACATGATGTGAAGTGTCTGATAAAGAGCACTGCAAGATTAACTATGAAAATATACTATTTTGGCTAATGATTAAAATAAAAATCAATCCTCACTGGATCATTTGACTTCATGCATGACTGCCTATCAGTATCAAAGAAGCTTCTTTTTTTGCCTTTATTGCGAAACAAACCAGAACGCCGATCGACACAAAGGAACCGTCAAACGAGCAACCGTTTTGTGGCAAAAGGAGATCAATGAATTTTGCCAATTATATGAAGAATCACTTTCTCCAATTCACGTAATTCAAATTTTCTTCGCATTTCGGGGCAATTGAGGGAAAAGAAAGGCTGAGAAGACTAAACAATAAAAAAGAAGAAGAAAAAGACATTCGACTGCAAAATGGTAAAAATGAAGCGTAAAAATATACTTAAATGTCGTTTTTTTTGTTGGTGAGTTGAAAGACATGAGAAAAGTGAGAAGAATGAAGCCAAAATTCTGTACAAAAAGGAAATTGCGACGAACGTTTGTCCACGAGGCAAAAGTGTAATTTATAGAGTAATCGTGCGGATTGAGGAATTTGGAGAGATTACTGTAAATATTGTAAATAATGTATGTTGGAGAGACGATATACAAATTGTACACTGTTCATTTTAAGTGAAAATTACACGTGAGAAATACATCAAGACATTTGTATGATCAGACAAAAAGGTCTTTTTTTTCTTTCTATTAATACACAATCGGTTCTCTAATTAGTTTTATTCTAGAAATGTGATCCTCACACGATTGTCGGACAATAAATTTGAATGGTGTGTATAAAAGATCAATTGCAATTTTTCAATTTCATTCCTGGTTTAGGGTTAAGACTTGAGCGGAACATCCAATTGAGAAATAAGAGTTCAGACGGAAATCTCTTGAAAGGCAGTGCAAATCAAGTATGAAGTTGAATCTTGCAGAAATTCTTTGTCGTCCCAGCATTGCGACAATTCAATTAACTTCCCCAAACAGTCGGAGGACAAAAAGAGCCAGAAGTGTGCCATTGGGCAACCGGACGGTGGGAAAGACTCTGGGCAGGGGCCAATTCGGGTCAAAGGCGTCAAATGGCCAAAATTCATCGGATCGGCGGCGTGAAGGTGATGCGGAGAGGCGATAATTTGGGCCATTGGCGCTCCATCAGGGTGACAATTGCAAGAATGACCCCCAAGGCGATTCTTGGAGGCCAGAGTATGGCTTGGGGAAGTAAAAAGAGCCTCCTAACGTGGTTCTTCGTGGTCACAGAGCGGCCAATGGTGTGGAAAAGTCCAAGAGATCGATGGCATAATGGCAGGAGAAAAACCACTGGTTTTTCATGCCTACTCTCTTTCCGGCGCACTCTTTCGCGGAGGGAGAAGGAAAACTCCAATGGCACCAGCAGAGATCTCTTTTTGCGGCCAGCGGCGCTGAATATAAAGTGCCAGAGCGCGGCGATAGGGAGTCAGTCAGTGCTTGAGTGTGTTCAGAAGAAGAAGGAGTTTGTTTGAAGATTCCGAGTGGTGACTGGTGATAGGACTGTTTGACATTAGCGTGATCTTCTGATCATCATCATGGAGCGGATATCTTGCACAATTCTCCTCCTTGTCACCCTCGCGTGCGCCTCCGGCGAGACCAACTACAACAAGAAGATGTACATGAAGCGATCATCCATGGATCAGGACACAAGTGCCACTGGATATATTTACAGCAAGTACGGCTCCAATCCCGCGCAGTTTGTCTATCTGGACTCAGACGCCGTGGCGGCCCACTTCAAGTCCTCAGCGCCATCACATCTGCCCCTGATCCAGGATGGTGATCAGTACGGCACGCACTCCTACGTTGTCACCCACTCTGGCGGCTATCCGAGTCAGTTTGTGCCCAGTTCGGCTGCCACAGTGGCGAATCTCTACTACAACAGCCAGCCTTCAGCGGCCTACACTCTCGAAGCCGATGCTGGACCTCCACTAGCCTCATACGTGTCGACCGGAGGAGATTATCACTACGATGGAGGAGACGTGGACGGTGGAGATTTCGACGCCACCGGAGGACACTTCAGCGAGCGCTACAGCGATGGCGATGATCATCACCACTATAATCATGATCACTCTGAGGGAGATGGCTCAGAATACGGCGAGGAGTATCACAAGAAGCACGGCCATGAGGGAAAGAAGGCGTACGACACCGAGAATAAGTTCGAGAAGGGCTCAAAGGGTCACTACGACAAGGAGGATCACTCTGGCCACTACGACGAGGATGGCGGCCACAAGAAGTCCTACTACGATGAGGGAGATGAATATGGACAGCATCACGAGGGCGCTCACTCAAGCAAGGGTGGGAAGTTTGGCGAGAAGAAGCACCACAAGAAGGGCTCAAAGACCACAGGATATCACAATGTCTTCCACAAGGATGAATTCAAGAAGGATCACACGTTCTATGACGATGCCGATCACAAGGGCAACTTCAAGAAGTACGGTTCTGACCATCAGCACCACCACAAGGGAGCCTCAAAGTACGGCAAGGGCGGCCACTACGACTCCGCCAATCACGAGGGGCACAAGGGCAAGAAGGGACACTTCGACAAGGGATACCATGACATCGACGATCAGGGATACGACAAGAAGCACGACCACGAGGCCCATCATCACGACGGCGAGGAGTACTACAAGAAGCACGGCAAAGACGGAGATGAACATCACGGCTTCGACGAGAAGCACTACCACTAAATCCACTGCAAACAACTCATCCTCCACATCTCCATATCATCCCTGTAATTTATTATCGATCCCCACTTGTAGCATGGCTCATTAGTGCCCCGACCGTGACAAAATGTAATCGGAAACAGAGAAAGAATCTGATGGAAGAATAAACAGAAGACAAAAAAAAGTCGTGAAAAACCAAAAAAAGGGGGCCTATAAAATCAATTGAGAGTGTTGAAAGGCGGCGTATGTGTGGAGGAAGAAAAAGCTGGTCAAAGTCTTTTTACCATCTTAATCAGTGGAACAATTCAATAATGCACCACATAAACATAATTCCTTCCGTCAATGTTACAAAGTGTTATGCAACACGGCAAAGTCACCACAAAGAGCATGATCTCACTTTGGAATTTTTCTGGTGCGGTGAATGATCTCGCGATCAGTGAAATGTGACAATTTTCTTTTGCGGGTGATCGGATAGCTAATCACTTGGACGCGCCAATTTCTTAGTAAAAGAGAAGAGAAATGGCATAAACAGACACATTTCAACAAAATACAATCGCTTTGTTTTTTCTTCTCGAAGAAAGGATTGTTGAACTTATTCACGGGTTTCCCAGGAATATACAAGTTATAAGTAGGATTTTTTAATTGGTCTAGAAATTATTTTATAGATCGCGAGACGGATTGAAGTCGTTGAAATCGTATTGCTTTCAAAATTGCTAGAAGACTCAGTTTTGCCGACTTTCAGGCTTATTCAGTTGGCGGTTGTTTTTCTCAAATTCATCTGCACCAAATTCACACCAACGCGATAATTCTCCTTCGTAGAAACAACACACGATATGTGAGGAGAGAAAAGTGTGAAAATTAAGCATATGCTGATAAAATGAAGTGTCCATAAAACGGTATTAACAATCATGGCAACAAATTTCTGCAATTCTTGTTAGAGATAATTTTTCACCGTTTTCTCTTCGCATGCATATTTCCAGTGAATTTCTCAGCGTCACTCTTCCAGCGGGAGTCCACGAGTGTTGATAAGACAAATAACTAGCATCATCACTCACAAACTGAGAAATGGAGGAAGGGGAACAGCGTCTCAATCTACATTCCGCTCATAGTAGTGATAATAATTTTCATTGATTATTCACATTAAGTATATTTGGATCATGACATCAGAATACAAATCACGTTCTTATTATTTCTAACAAATTCAAAACATATTTCTCAACATCTTCAGAGATTCTCCATTAGAGGCGAGCATTTTCCTTGTTTTTTACTTGTCCGTCCGGGGGGCTTTTTTTCTCGAGGCAGCCGGAAAAACTCATCACACGAGCATGCGGCAAAGTTTAAGGTTTCCGTGATGAATCAGGAAGATGTTCACGCGCTGGACACGCACAAAAAACACTCACACTTGTCGCAATGCTGCTCTCCGGGATGGCTGTGGCCCAAGCCTAGGGACAGGGTCCGTCGGCGGTCTTCTGGAAGTCTGCAAAGGGAGACAGAGTGTTATAGATTGATTGGGCAAGAGCACTTTAAGCACACAATACTTGTCTTCTTGAGACAGTTCTCTGTCTTGAGGGCGCACTCGTTGGGAAATGTCTGGGTATTTCCAGAGTCATCCGTGGCACAGATCGGCGCATAGCTGAGAGGACAGAGTGTCTGGCATCCCAGTGACTCATTAGCCTCCACCAGTGTGGTCACAGCAACGCCAATAACTGCCGAGATAGAGACATCAATCAATTAACGAAGAATCACTGCGTATTTTTCAACATTTTCCACCATTATCAACACAAATGGAGCTGCTCAATTACCACTTCTGCTTCTCTCTCTCTCTCTGTCTCTGTCTCATTGAGTCTAAAACACTCCGATTACTTTCTATGAATGACAAAGAGAGCGGGAAAATGTTCTCGCATGATAAGGGAGTGAGCAAATCTGGGGCAGAAGTGCACAATTGCCGATGAATTGAGCCTCTGAGTGGATCAGGAGACAAAGATTCCTCCAGGAAGACTTCAGTATATGACGACACTATAGCTTATCTCCAGTCCATTCGCCTATTGAACTGGAATATTCCAATAATTTCTTCAATTTCCGCTCAGTGTCACTTTCAAATGATTCACGCGAAACTGGTGCCCTTTGTGTGTGATAACATCCAGGAAAATCCCACAAATGCATCTCTACTTACGAACAAGGCACAGTAGAAACTTCATGATTGATCCACCCTTCTTCGCACTCGCTCACAATACAACTGATCCTCCGTGCTCCACCTCAATCACTTTTATACGATGGCAAGTGATCCTCTTGGCTGGACGGATCGCGGGCCTCTCTTGTGATGTGCGCTGTTCTGCTGTCTGCGTCGATCGATAAAAAATCCACACGCTTCTCTTCTCGGCAAGCCGATCCAAGTGATCCTCCCAAATTGATCGTTTTGTCCGTCCGTGTTTCCTCTTCACCACACCTCGCTATTCACCCCTCGCGATCACTTGATCTCGCACAGCATCCACTTCACCGAAAAGAGAATTGCTTAGAATATTACTTTTTGTCTCTCTTGGCGGCACTTGAGGCACTTGGGAAAGTCTCCACAGAATGATCCCCACCTTGGCTGGACTGTTGTCTCACGGGCTCTCGGAAGCTCACTGACTCTTGAGACACGACCGACTCGTCTACTTATATTTGATAGACAACACTGAGCTGTGGATATTGCTTTCCGTGGAAGCATTATCGTGGCGGCAAAGAGCCGCTGCCTGCCAATATTTGCGTCATTATCGTCAGAGTTTTGGCTCTCCTCTTCGCGATCGCCTAAAATTCACGCACATCCGCCAAAGGAATGTGCGAAGAATGACCTCAAGAAAGGGACAGGCGAATTTCTGGGACGCTCCATGGCACCGTTTAGGGCCACATTCAATCCCCACTAAAACCATACAACTGCAGCAATTTCGCGATACATTACGTCACATTGTATGTACAGAGGAGCGCGACTTCTCAATTTGCATAAATCAATCTCTTCTCGGGAATGTATCTCATTTGATATGTGCATTTTAGGACTCCTTGATCAATTCAAACACCAACGACAATTGCAAATTGTGTTGAAAATTTCCCAGCTCCTGCTGGCATGTGCGCACTCTCGGGAATTATTCATCAAATTCATGATACAACAAACTCCTCTCATATGGAGAGGAACCGGAGTACAGAGTGCCTCTTCAGCATCTCTCAAGACACCGAAAAGACTCCAAACATGAGATGCACGAGGCGCCACTCATGGCGAAGGTCTTGCAAGAATAAATTATACTAAAGAAAAAAAAAGAGTCAACAAAAAATGAAATACTAAGGAAAAAATGAATAAAACATCCTCTAATATGAAAATCACTTGAACTCCTGCCTTCTTGAACTCTCGAGACGCTCTTTATCGGTTTTTTCCATCTCTATTTGATCACAAAAATAGCATTTTACAACACTGTGTCAGGAAATTGATTAACAATTATGCTGCGTGTGTGCAAATTAATTCACAAAAGCGTGAATCACATTTTTTTCCTCCTCATCTCGTCTTAATTACATACAAACTCTTCCACGAGATTCACAAACAATCGCGAAGTGATTCAAGATTGTTTTCATCTCTGTAGTATTGCGCTTTTTTGCCAGCCAGATAGTGTCAATAGATAATCATTTGAATGAAAAGTTTACGCTGAAAGCTCTTTTGTGGCGTGCTTGGCGCCAATTAACATGTAATAATAGCGTTGATGACTCTTGGCGCCATCAAGATTTCCACTTTAGACTTGCAGAAGGAGTGCAACGCCAGCCAAAGTCCACTTGGCGGGCTTGTCCTTCGTCTTCAGATTGAATGTCCACACGTACGTGGGTCCTCGGGTCCGCGTCTTGTACACTGGGCACTCGTACATGTTCCTCAGGTCCTGCTTGTCCTGCGTGATGGCCTAGAGAGCGACAGAGCGAGGTGAGTAGGGAGACTGGAAGTGACTTGCTATGGTCATTGCCCAATTACCCGAATGTTAATCACCGGCAGGGGCGGATGCAGCTCCTTGAGGCGGGACTCCATGATGATGCCCTGCTGCACGTCCCAGCGCGCGCCCTCCATGAAGATCCCGTGCACGTAGGCACCTTCTCGCGGTGCGGCTCTACAGTTTTTACTTTATTGTTAAAGTTTAATTCATAGATATTTCACATGCACACATTCACGCACGACACATAAGCCGGAAAAGCAGCAAAAAAGTCAGAGACATCAATGGTATGCTCAAGTCCCGGCCAATTTCCGTGACCACCAAAAAAAAATCATGAAAGCCCGCCAAAAATACATATTCAAGTGTGGCCGGAAAGCGCGGGACATTGAGCAATGCCAGTCCTCCAATTTGGTACTCACGTGAAATCTTCCTTTTGCTTCTTCGTCACATCACATACCAGACACATTTTATCCAGTGGCAATTCATTCTTACGCGCCGTACTTTGCATAATAGCTGTGAGAAGACTCTGTGGATTGAAGAAGCCAGCTAGCCATACGCAGGCTGGCAACTATTGCGGCACCGCATTAGAACATATGATAACTTCTGGAAGTCACACAATGAGTTATCTCACCACGAAATCAGTTGACCACGTCTCCAGTTCACGGAGACGCAGCAGGAGATCCACGAACCACGACGTAAGGCCCAGGAGGGACGGGTACGCCCTCACGGCCCAAATCATGGGTACCTGGTCGAGGAACAGGGCGTTCTCCAGCTCCTCCATATCCGACGTGATGGTCAGCTCGCCCTGAAATTGAAAGGCAAGAATATATACCATCCATGTGCCAATTGCCCGCCCCTCGGCTAGCGCCATCTCCCGGAGCCCAGCTGAGCTCATGCGCAGCTGAAGAGGGCGATTCACTTCGTGACTCTCAACCGAGGGTTTGGCAGCTCTTGTAATCCGTGCTTCTCGGAGGTTGGATTGTGGATTGATTTGAGGTCGGGGGTCCTGTGCGTTGGTCGGGTCACGTTGACGGGACGTCCGCACTAAGCTGGCCATCAATATGGGCGCCACGGCGGAGGCCGAGGCGTTCAGGTTGGCTAAGGAGGGGCGCACCGGGCCAGAGGTGTGAAAACCAGCAGCCAAAAGTCCCCGTGGCCAGCAGTAGTGGGATCGCGTCCCGGAGTGAACTCCCAGCGCCAGCCCGACCGATACAATCATACCACCATCTTTTTACCACTTTTCTCTTCCCTGGACCAATTTTTTGGGGTGCCCAGGAGTGTTTCTGGTGAGTTTACCTCCTCAAAATCATGAGTTTTGTGTGTAAAAACGTGGCACCCATTGCGTATGAATACAATATTTTACGCCGTGATTCCCGCAAAAAGGCCATCAATTTGAAATTAACGCACCTTTAGCCCCAAATCCAATTCCTTGAGGCTTCTCTTGATCTCATTGGTCAAATAATTCATCCTTTCGCACTCCTGGAAGGCCACAATGACGTAGGGCGTCCTCTCCTCCACCTTCCCCATAATCTCCGTCATGTTGAACTCCTCCGGCAACTTCTCCATGATCTCATCCAGAATCTGCTTCACTTTGTCCTCACGTGTGACGGTGGTCCCACCAGAAGCGCCCGCATCACGTGGTTGCATCTCAAAGACCGTCCTGAAGAGATTCTCCGAGGTGGTGGTGAGGAAACCAATCTCGGCGTTTGGATGCAAACCGTACAAGTAGGGCGATTCTGGCGGCATTGTCTCATCAATGTAGTTGTGATAGCCCGAGTAGTCAGTGTTGGGCGGCGCAGGAAATCCAGGGGCGAGGAACAACTCTCCGTCCACCTGTAAGTTGAACTCTTCCTTTTCCCTTCTGTCTGGATTAAGAAAGATGTTTCAACCTACCAGATCGGGTTGCATGTACTCCTCCAGATACGTGATGCAGAGCCTCCTGTCCCAGTCGTCTGTGATGTGACCACCGTACATGATTTCGCCGAAGAGATACCTCAAATCCTCCCAGGGAACCTTCGAGTTGGCTTCCAAGTAGTTGTAAAGAACGCTCACACTAATGTTGAGATCACCTGCAAACACAATCCAATTAGCCCAGGAATCTCATGAGCGGCAAATCCCGCAATGCTTACCAACGTTGAATGGATAGATCTTATTCCATCCAGCTGGACCAAACTTTCTCCTCTGCGCCACCACGGCATGGAAGTAGCACAGCGCGAAGAGAATCACCTTGAATTCCGCCTCCTTGCCACACATCTCCAGCGTCTCCTGCGTGAAGTTGTCCAGCGCCTTGTGAAGATTCGCCATCATTCCTGTCGGTGGTTCGTTGGTAATCTTGATGGAAGACTCGAGGATGCCCTGAGGGATTATGTGGGCCGACGCAGTGGCTGCCGGCTCTGCACTCATAAATACACGATAATTCTCGTGTGATCCCTCCGAGTAGTGCTCTAGCTTCTTCTCCAGAGCCGGCAGCCACTTCTTCACCAGATGAATATTCTGCAGTACCACCCAATGGCCATGCTTGGCAGCCTCATCCATGGCCGCCTCGGCCACCACTTCCTGTCCCTGACCAAGAGAGACATTGTGGAAGTTCCCCTTGTCTGTAGTGTAGCCCAGCTGTCGCCCAAGAGTCTCCACGTCTTTCAGTGGATTCACTCCTGGCGATAGTATGAAGAAGATTGGCGTTGACGGGCTGGTCTCTTCATATGACTTGGCAAATTCCATCGTACGGTTCTCAACGTACTTCGGGCCCAGTTTCTCCTCAATAAAGTCCGCCACGGCGTATGTCATTCTGTCCGGCCGGAGAGCTCTCATCATGCAGAGCCTCTGCAGGGCTGTCTTGTTCTTCCACTCCTGTGGAAATTTCTCCTTCTCCGGACACTCAGACTCCACAAATTTCTTCCATCTCTTGGACGACGTCTCAATATCCCTATCCAAATTCCTGAACTCATCCTTCGACGCCAGACTACAAATTCCTCCCCATGAGGAGTTCGAGAGGAAATCCACAGGACTCGTCACGTGTGGCTTTATAGGGAAGCGCAAGAGAAAGTCCAACTCCATCGGGGAAATTTCCTCACTCATCAGAAGTATCTGGAAGGCCATCTGTGAGGCAAAGATGAGCTTGTCGCATTCAAAGAGTCCACGACTTGTGTACTGGAACACCGAATAGGAGATGCAGTCAATGAGATTCTTCACTCTCGCCACCACTTCCTCTGCAGGATCTGCTCTGGAGATGGCCTTCTGGAAGACCACACTGAATGCCTTCAGGGAGAATTGGTAGATGGGATTGATGGTGTTGAGATCATTGAGGATGAAGTAGAGTAAACTGGCTCGTGCTGCTGCTGGACGGTAATGCTCTCGAGCATTGTCAATCTCCTGGGAAGTTATTTTCGCCTCTGCTACCTTTCGCTCAATTTCTGCCGCCGTCTTCTTTGTCGTCTCCAGATTCTCCACAAGAGCCGTGTCGCCCAACAAATTCCCTCCAGCTGATGAGAGACGAGACAGAAGGTCATCCTCAAGCTTCTTCAGCATGATCTTGAAGTCATTCTGTTGTTTTGTCAGTTCTGCCTTCAACTCCTCCAAATCCGGTCGCTCTGCCTTCACCACTTCGGCCAGAAGTTGATCCTCAAGCCCATCCCTGGTCACTGTGAAGTTGATGAGTGTCGTCTGAGCCTGCATCTCAGGTTTGTAGTGAGGATTTGCGAGTTTCGTATGCAGTATCAATCGAAAGTTGGAATTGTACTCCACTTCTTTGTCTCCAATCTTAATTGCTTGACCTTTCTTTATCAAATTTCTCCCCAAGAGAGGATCCAACACTGGGTCCAAATTCTCCCCGATGTTCTCAATCAGCACTGTGTTGCCCTTCGCGAGGGCTCTCTCGATAATGTCCAGATATCCTTTCTGCCCTATCCTGATCACCTTCAAGCCCTCCCCATACTTTTGCTTGATCCACTTGACCCCCTGCAGTTGGGGGTCGATCATCAGGGGCCAGCGGTCAGAGTTGGACAGGATGGTGGCATTTTCAATGGACATCCGGTCACTGGGAAGACCTTCGTTGTGCCAAATAGCCACAGTTGTGTCGTCCGTGAGGAGTGTCAGCGAATCCAGGCCTTCAGTGATGGGAATCGGTGGTTCTAAGGCTCTCAAGTAGGGAAGCCACATCTTATTCATCAAATCCAGACGAAATTGCTTCGTGAAACATCCCACGTAGGAAATGAAGGCAGTTATCAGGAGAGTATCTCCGGGAAGAGTAGTTCCTTGAGCCATAAATTCCGCCACAGCTTCTGCCCATCGCACGTTCTCGCTGGCCAGGCCGCCCACCAAGCGATTTGCCAGCTGAATGGTCGCTTGCGTGGCATCCGCTTCCTGTTGACAACGTAATTTTTCAGCCGTTGCTTGCTCAAAGTCTGCCGTCAGCTTGGCCAATTGCTCCTCCAGTGAAGCAACTTTCTTCTTGATGATGGCTAACTTTTCTTGAGCAGCTGCAAGTTCGGCATTCGCCTGAGCTAAAGCCTTTCTCTTGGGCTCCACGTCGCAATAAACCTCGTAGAATTTAATGATATTGATCACCCACGCACAAAGTCCAGCCGCGGCGGCAGACTTCGATCGCACAAACTCTGGTTCAAACTCGGCATCTTTCAAATAAGGCTGAATGGACTTGATAATTTCCGGATGAATGTTCTCTTTGTCATAGTGAATGAGTGCATCCAGAAAGGCATCGACTTTCGCCATGACGAGCTTCGCTGACTTCCAGCTCCTGTCCTTAGGTATCTTTCCATTGGGAGCCAGGAGAACCATTACAGCCGCCGTGACGTTGGTCACAGCTCCTGGCGGTGATCCGAAGGACTTCAACTCAGTCAAATTGGCCTTGTTAAGGGTATTGAGCGCTTCCTGGGCGGCAATAAGAGCAGGTTCTGCTTTCAGCAAGTCCTCCTCGCAGTCCTTCTGTTTCTTGGTGACTTCCTCAGCAATTATGGCCACTTTCATCTCCTCCTCATCGGCTATTTGCTTTTCAATTTGAACTTTCTCCGTTTCCACACCAACAATCTCAATCAGTGCGTCGGCAGCATCATTCTTCTCCTTGAGCTCAACTTCCTGGACGGCAAGCTTAAGCTTGAGATCCGCCACTTGAGCCGCTGTGGTTCTCAACTTCTCAAGACCATTCTCTAGCCTCTCAATTTTGCTCTGCAACTCAGCGTGCTTCTGCTTCAGGAGCTTGGAGTACAGACTGATCTGTTCAAGATAGGACTTGGGAGTGGTGTAGTTGTAGCGTCTCTCATTCTGCAGATAGATTTTGGACGTGGTGTTGACGGATGTGTGGACGTAGGACATGAATCTGGCCACGGAGTCCATAAAAGTCTCCGGGAGGACACTCAGCTCCTGCAGGAATCGCATTGAGACAGAAACAAGAGCCTCCTGAGGCCATTCATGGAACCAATTGATGGATGTGCAGTTGATAAAGGATGGGAACTTCCGGGAACGCACACGTAGCGTCGATCCCACGGGGGAGAAGCAAAGAACCACCTTGAGTTGCCGCCGGACGCGATCAATGAAGAACTTCCAACAATTCTCGCGGGAGTCCACCATTCCAGCTCCCTTCACTTCATTCCGGACACCCGCGATGATGTTCTCCACCTCGTCATCGGGAAAGAGATCTGGGATCTCTCCAGAGGCCAACATATCGTTTATGAGTACCAGAAATTGCTCATTCGGCACTTGGGCGTCCGTCATGAGAAACATTATGCCCACATTTTTCATTCCTGACTTGAGATACAGCCCGGATAGTTCGTTTTTGAGATCCAGCACGCCGTAGCCCTTCTTCAGCTGTATCTGGGCCACCTCCAAACTTGATATGAAAGCCGCCAGGCGGGAGAGAGACTGCTTCCCACTGCCACCCACGCCAACAAGCAGAGCACTCCCTCTTGGCGACTCCAGTATGCGATTGATCCGGCACACGTGCATCATGGCGTCTTCAAAGAGAACCAGATTCATCGCGGCCACCAGATCGTTGTAGGATACCATAGCCTCCTGAAGGAGCTTGGTCAGATATCCCCAATCGGGGATTTGCATGTACTTAGGCTCTCCTATGCCACCAGCAAAGTGACAGAAGATATTCGGTTTGTCGAACACAATGCTCTCATCGAGTTCCTCAAAAGACTTCTTCACGATGTCCGTTTGCATCTTCGTGAAGCTATCGATATCCTTGTCATCCGTGAGCTTGTCACCATACACTCTCTGTGTCTCGTGGAGCCACAAACGGATCATGTCCGTGGCACTGCCCAAGCAATCATTGGTGCTGAATAGCAGACCCTGGAACATGTTGCTGAGATCTCTGAGGTTGAAGACGTAGTGGAATTTGATGGCCGTGGGCAGGAACACCTGCGATACCTTAGCGTGAAGGGCCAAGGAAGCCGATACGATGTTAGGCGCAATCTTTGTCACACAAATGTTGAACTTCTGCTCAGCATTAGCAAAGTGTTGGTTCAGGATGGACAGGTAGATCGTAGTTAGAGAATCATTGCTGGGAAAACTAACGGCAAAGACACAAAAATGCCTCTGGAGCCGTGGATTTATGGTAAAACTTCCTGACGTAGGATTCATGCAAGACACGTACTGGCAATTGTGGATGTCCTTGATGGTCAATTTACTCCTGTCGTACCAATGCCCATAGTCAAGATGCTGCCTGATGAGAGTGTGAGGCTGAACTGTTCCATAGCAGTCCACTTCAGGCATATTCATGTCGTCCACGAAGTAAATGAGAGTCTTATTTCCTGGCGGACCATAGTTTCGGCCAGCTTTCTTCTCCAGTGGCTTTTCCAGGATCTTCTGTAGCATCTCTGATGAAGTGTAGAAGTTGAATGGCACATTGGTCACAGCATAGTTCTCAGACAGGCCAGATAGCTTTTCATTGACCAGGACAGTCTTGCCACAACCCGCAGCTCCCACCAGCATCACCGGATGCTTCTTCGCCATCAGCAAGTCCAGAAAGAATCTAATTCTGATTGATTCCGCCGTGTGAACCAACACCGCTTGAAGTGGAAGATCAGGATCCAACTCGAATTTGGGCACTTTCTCCGTCCAAACGGTGAATTGCTTCGTCTCCGTGTCGATGTAGTAGTCAAACACTGTGCCTCCCGTTGGAAACTTGACGGATTTGAACTCATTCACCCACCATTTGCTGAATTCAATCCTGTAATCAATCGCCTGATCTTGGAACATTGAAGATCCAAAGGCCCAAACGCAGGCAAAGACAAAATAGAGATCGTGCCACTCTTTCGGACAGTCTGCCGGAGTGTTTTGTGGCGTTAGTAGGCAATCCAGAAGATGACACAGCATCTGAACATGTGCCATCTCAGCAATTGGAGTGATTTTCTTGAATCTGCATCGAATATTGTCCAGACATGGCGGAATGTATTTGTCGAAGAGAATCACGAGATTAGACTTCTCAGCCGGCACTTTTCGAGTCTCTATCCAGCTGGTCACGTAGGGATTCCATCCCAAATCTTGAGGATTGATGTAGAGAATTCCAGCGCGGGAGACAGTGGCCGGTGTGGCTGTTCTGAGATTGGAGATCTCGAACAGGAGACGCATTGTGGGCGTCAGAGCGATTCTCTCATTTGAGGCCAGGGTCAAAACTTTGTTGTCGTCCATCACAGTGTTCAAACTCTCAATCCACATGGGATCAATGTCCCCATCCAGAACTATCCACTTGGGATTGTCTCCACTCAAGTTCGCCTGCTCCCTCATGATCACAGAAAATAGTCCGTCTTTCCACTCTCTCGTTGCTGGATTGATGATCCCAAAGAGTTCGTCATTAGTGACAGCCTTCGGATTCAGGTCATTGAAGAGGGGCTTTCTCTTGACATTCTGATACGTCCTGAACAGTGTTTTCCACACCTGTGTCTTTCCTGTTCCGGCATTTCCTACGATAAATACCGAATGTCTCACTTCTAGCAGCTCTTCCAGCTGCACCACTTTCAGGATAAAGTTATCCTCTGGCTGTAGTAGCAAATCTAAAGCCGCCTGCTTGACGGTCTTCTCAAAGTCTTGATCCCTCTTCCGGGGCACGTCCAGTGCTGGGAAGAGGTCTCCAATCAACCCCATAAAAACTGGCATATCATCAGTGACGACTTTCGGAATGTTGAAATCCCTGAGGGCTCTCATGAGCACCTCTTCTTCGGGCCTCCCGGGATCACCTCGCTTCAGCGAACCAGCCACAACGAGTACGGACTTTATGGCACGCAATCCCCAATCGTAGTGATCCTGCTTCGACAGCAACTCCTTGCAGAGCGTATAGAGAGTTATGAACTTTCTGGCCAACACTCTGGCCTCCTGAAATCCCTCGGCGACCAACATGATTTCGCAGATGAGTTCAAAATCCGGCACAACCATGGCGCAAGGACGAAAGAGGGCCTGAAAGAGTAAAACATTCATAAATACAAATTGTGATTTTTAAACAAAATTTCCATTGGAGGGCGACTAATGTTTTCAGTGCAATGAAAAGGCAATAAAAGAAAAGAACGAGAGGGAATATGAGTATTTTGCTAATGACTGTAATGGTTAAACGCTGCTCTGTCCCTTTTCTGTCTGGCTTAATGACTTTCTGTACGCTCGCATTTAAAACTGTATGAGAGAATAGGACAAAACATGGCTTTTTAATCCTCATCAGCCTCGTGAGAGACACACTTCTCCTCCTGAGAGCCTCCTTCTCTCTCTCACGCGCGGTCAGAAAGTGGTGAGATTTCAGTCTGGGCACATGGGAGAAATGAGACTGTTGACTTGTGCCAGGAGAGATGGCACTTTTGGGGCCATTGGCAGTGTTCATGATCGTGAGTGCATTTCAACTGATCAGATGTCAACCGAATTCACCTTGTCCCAGAATCTTTCACTACATCTACAATGGCGAGGAGTGGCAGGGCGCTATCGAAGTCACTAGTCCACCAATGGGGGTCACAGTGAATCTCGCTGTGGTCCTCTTAGTGCCGCAGAAGATCGCCACTGAGAATCTGGGCAGTCTGGGGCTGTGGAAGAATAGGGAGGACACCCTCCGGCGCATCGCTCATCATCAGGCAGTGCGGTATCGCGTGAAATTCCCACCGCACACACCAATTCCGAGAGTGTCGTCTATCATCTACAATGGTCACCGAATCTGCACTAATAGTGAGTGAAAATGCATCAAATGATCAACTTTTCTCTACTGACACACTCTCAATTTGCAGAACCCAATTACATTGAAGGTCTTCTCATGACGCAAATCCGTTTGGAGCACACACTTTACACTAAACTGGCCAAGGAGAGATTTTCAGCTGGAGAAAATCACGACAAGATCACAAAAGCTGACCCACAAGTCATCTTGCAGAATCGCTTTGACGACACTGACAATGAGTGCGGGAAGATTCACGACAAGTTCACGGTGACAAATCTCATGATGTTTGGCAATGAAATGCAGAGAGGCTCCTGGCCATGGTTGGTGGCACTGCACGCCTATAAAACCACAAACTTGTCCTTCATATGTGGAGGAACACTGATATCGGAAAGGATTATCCTGAGTGCTGCTCATTGCTTGCACAACAGGGATGATTATCTCTATGCTGCGTCAGATGTTATAGCCTTTCTGGGAAAGCACAATCTTCGGAAGCTGACTGAGAAAGGTGACTTACTTTCTGCACTCAATGTAGTGAAGTGGAAATGGAAATGTAAGACAACAATTATAATTTTTCAGACGTTGTCATCTCTGAGATATCTTCAATTCACATTCATCCGGATTTCTTGAGAAACAACGGCGGAGCTTTCGACGCTGACATTGCTGTTCTCGTCATGCGGGATCCTGTAGAATACCAGAAGTTCATCCAGCCAGCTTGTCTCTCGCGCTCTTCAATCCTCCCTGCAGGACGCTTAGGAGTGATTGTGGGCTGGGGACGAGATGAACACAATAATATCTTGACATTTGAGCCTCGACGTCTGGAGATACCCATCGTTTCTGAGACAGAATGTCTCGCTGCCGGGAAAATCTTCAGCATCATCACAACACCCAGAACTTTCTGCGGTGGCTGGCGAGATGGGAAACGTGGGCCCTGCCATGGAGACTCCGGAAGCGGTCTCTTGATATACGAGGATCACAGATGGCAACTTCTGGGGATCATCTCGGTGGCAGTGAAACATCCCATCTCTGGACTCTGTGATCTTAGCCAATATGTTGTTTTTACGGATGTATCGAAATTTGTGCAGTGGATTGAACAATTCTGAGGAGCATTTTAGTGACCAATTTCAACCTAATTGTCTAGATGTTTGAAGAGTGTTTGTGCAGCAAAACTCATTTGCTGGTCTCCTCAGGTAGTGTGGCCAAAATTCGACGATCGCAATCACACGACAGACTGGAGCCGTTACCTCATTTGGACTCTGAATCTCCATCCGTCAGCACTGGAAGTGATTGTTCATTAAAAGTGACTTATTCTGAGCTGCGTAACACCAAATATTTAGTGAGATAAATAAATAGCAATGAGCTCACTGGAAATTCTCTTGATTGTGGCCAGTGTTGTGGTCAATCTCACATCTGTGTTGTGTGATATGAGCTGTCTGACTCCAACTGGACATCGTGGACAGTGTATTGAGTGGGCAAAGTGTTCAAATATTTACAGTATTATGGCCGATTTGCCCCTCAACGCTCCAAATCGTGCATATTTCGCATCATCTCTGTGTGCGATTCACAGTGACAAGATCTTTGTGTGCTGTCCGGGGAATGCAGAAGAGAGGAAAGCTGAGACAACTTGCCTCACTCCTGACCAGAAGATGGGAAAGTGTGTTTACCTGAGTCAGTGCTCTTCCATCTACGACACTCTGCGCTACAAAAGACCCTTGACAAATGAGGATCGCTCGTTCATGAGCAGAAGTCAGTGTGGTTATGAGGATGGACAGTATCTGGTGTGCTGCGCGGGAAAGGATTCTCTGTTGCCTCAGCGGGGACTCGAATGTGGGACCATGACCATGGGGAATTACGTTTACGGCGGAGAAAGAACCCTCATTGACGAATTTCCGTGGACTGTTCTGCTGGAATACCAAAAGCCAATGAATCGCACGGACTTTCACTGCGGAGGAATCCTTATCAGCAGCCGCTATGTTTTAACAGCAGCTCATTGTGTTCATGGAGTTTATCTTCCAAAATCCTGGAAGCTCATCCGCTGCCGCCTTGGCGAGTGGAATCTCTCCACAGATCCTGACTGCGAGGAAAACGATTGTGCTCCTCAACCTCAAGACATTCCCGTCGAGAGTGTTATGCCTCATCCTGATTACAAATCTAGATCGAGAAATCAATTGCATGATATCGCCCTGATCCGTTTACTCTATCCAGCCACTCTGGGAGCCTTTGTTCAGCCTATCTGCCTCCACAAGGAATGGGAACCGAATCCTGGGGCGAAATTCTACGTGGCTGGATGGGGAAGAACCGAGAGTGCAGCATTTAGCAACATTAAACTGAAAGTTCAGCTGTCTTATGTCTCTCCTCTGGTTTGCGGCATTGTTTACAAGAGAGAGGAAGTCAGCATCACTGATCGTCATATCTGCGCTGGTGGCCAGAGAGACAAGGACAGCTGCAAAGGTGACTCGGGAAGTGCTCTCTTCGCCATGGCAAACTCAACGGAACACAGACCTTATTGGTTCTGCGCGGGCATCGTCTCTTTTGGCCCATCCATCTGTGGCCTCGACGGATGGCCAGGAGTCTATACTAAAGTCCCGTCCTACTACAACTGGATCCAGGAAAATGTCCACCCATGAGAATGTCTAATAAACAAACTACAATGCTAATCTCACCTTTAAATTCTCCGGCAATTCCGTTCGTCCTGCATATCCGGGATTCATGGTGATGAAAATTCCCACTGTTGGCACGCAAGCTATCATTTCGCCCATAAAGTTGAACAGGGACTTCTTGTCCCTGATGGCATCCTGAACGGACTTCACTTGCACGGCCACCACAGATAATACTTCCACTGAAATACGATTGAACTCATCGAAGCATCCCCAAGCTCCGGTCTGAGCCAGTCCTTTGTAGATATTCCCACAGGATTTGTAGTCCATTTGTTCTGAGCAATTGAACACGTAAACCATGATGCCAAGAGCTCTCCCCAGATCCTTGGTTGTCTCCGTTTTTCCCGTACCAGCAGGTCCTGCGGGTCCTCCACCCATAACGAGATGAAGAGATTGTGTCAGAGTTATGTAGCAGCGATCGGTTAAAGGAGTGATCACTAGTCGAGGAGTGTTGCCCAAATATTCATGACTATAGCGAAATTGAGCATCGCAGATATTGGCAAAACAATCGTACTCCTTATCATCCCACCTAAAAACCAAGAATTCACGTAAGTTTCAAGGTAATTAGTCAATTCTTTTATCACTATTCAACTAACCTGTGCCTTAGTTGTGATTGCCACTGAAATGCCGATGCACTTTCCACTTTGGACTGTATTAATTTGCTGACCACGTCTCGGGAATGAACGTCAATTGTGCAGATGGTCATGATTTTCTGTCTGTCTCCCTTGCTGAGCTCTCCCAAGAGTAGGGAAATGAGGACACTCAGCTGAGAGACTTGTTTCTTGTGGTAATCCTTGATGGCATTGTCATATCCCTCTTCCAGACGTCCAAACGCGATATTCACCTCTGTTGTCCACCAAATCTGTGTTCCGCACAGAGACACTTGAGCTGGATAGTCAAACAGCCAGTGTTCTCTCTGCTTCTCCTCATAAGCCACCACAGCATCGGCGATGTAGTGACAGAGGGATTTTCTCATGCATTCCTGGATGCGATTGAGCCACACCTCAACAGCTCCCGCACAATCTGCCTCCTCGTTAAACTCCACATATTCGCTGTCTTTGGCCACCATTCCAAGGGCTTTCCTGTGAGATCCTCCATTGGGATCTTTTATGAAATTCAACTTGGCGATTGAGTCGAAAAGCTTTGTCAAATGCTTCACCACCAAATCAGGCTCTGTCCCATTGCTGAGGATGTCCAGAAGATCCGCCGAGGACACAAAGTAGAATCTCGGGAAAGCCAGTCGCTTTGTCTCCAAATACTCAGCCAGAGCCTTCTCACACAGTGTCAATTCCTGCTGCAACGCCTCCAGACGCTGACACAATCCATCGCGATTTGTTGAGTTGATAACATTGGATGTCACAGACATTTCCTTCATCAGAATCTTGAATTCCGCATCGATTCTGTCAAATCGATCAGAGTCCACTGGCAGCTGCTTTCTGATATCCTCAGAACTCATGAAGATGCTCTCCAAGTGAGTCCAGGTGCGCTGCACTTCGAACCACACTGTGATCACCTGATCGGCGATCATCAACTTCTTCTGCCACGTGGACACCTCTTCCAGGAAGTGGGCTATAAATTTGGACGTGATGAGATTCTGCAAAACAACTTGGTTATCCTCCAGAGTCTCAATCAGCTCCTCAGAAGCCTTCAAGAGATTGCATCCCGTTCTGCCGTGTGTTTCATGATCAAATTCCATTGCTGACCACGTTGTATTGAGATCCCTGAGGATCTTCTCCATGGACATCTCCTTCACAGCCTTGTCCACGATGGTCTTCACCTCATCCTCGCATTGGTGAAGATTTAGCGCCAGGAGATCTGAGAGCGTGGTGTCATGATCCATGATGAATTGAACCTATGAATTATTAGAATTAGAATCTCTTGATATCACCAAAGAGAGTTCTTGTCTACAATCTAAAGTATACTACATATCAAGATAAAAGTTCTAAGTGATTGTAAACTCTTTGTGCATAACTTTAACACAACAAGTAGGGGTAAACACTAAAAAGTATTGTTTTGTACAATAAAAAATATCTTCAATCAATATTATATGATCAATCTAAGTAAAAATTCTAAGTCATTGTATTTACACGGAGCTATACTCACGGTAATCTCTTTGGGCAGACTCGCCAAATGCTGAAATGTGATCAAAAACATTAAAAGTGACTGTACAAATATTAGCGAACAGTCTTCTCGAGACCCTCTCATGCCACCCATAATCAGTTTTTTTGTCTCCTTTCATGTTCGCTAATTGTGTCGGCATATTTACAAAGCAATTAAATCTAACTATGCCATTAAATGTATAATACATCGTCATTGCGTGAAAATAATAATTGAAGAAAAAGGTAGAAAATGCAAAAATGGAAAACCTTTGTGGAAACCATCAACTGATTCCAGTGTCTCTCGCGAATGGCGGGATTCTGCAGCTCACCCACAGCGCGCAGAGATGTCAGCATGTTCTTCACGGTGGCCTCCAAAGTCACATAAGTATCCCACGATCGCATCTCCTTGTCCAGAAGACGAATATCCTTGGCGAACTTCTTGCACTCAATATCCATGTTCTCTACGTCAACTTTCCGCCAAGGAGTTGTCTTCCAATCTTCAATACTTGTGCGCACAATAAAGACGTAGTCCCAAAGTTGCTGTTGGTAAGAAATCAATCAACTCGAAGACCATTTTCTTAATGTATTGCATCCAACTCACTTTCAGCATTCTCAACTCTCTTCTGCACTGCCTCAGCGGCTTGAATTCAGGGACATTCACTTCAAAGAGACTTCCAGATCCTTGGATATCTTTCATCTCATTCTCCAGCCTCAGAATATCTCCATTGATTCTGTCCGCCAATCTATAAGGGTCTTCGCATTCGTACCTGAAGAAGTCATAATTGCGGAAAACATCCCTAAAGAAGGTGACATGCTGGTCAAAGGTCTGTATCCTATTGCGAATTCCAACGACTTCTGCCGCCTGAAGTGGAGCAACTTGTTGCTTCACCGTGATGGCGATCTTCTTGGTATTTGCCCACTGTTCAGGCAATTCCTGGAGAAGGACATTCACTTCCTCAGGGATGTCCATGTCATAATATTTCAGCAATTCAATTGTCTCCTGCATTGGCTCGAACATCTCATCCGTTGTAGCACCTCTTTCCTTCACGTGCAGCAAATAAGCCATGATGTTGACCAATCCTTCGTAATCACCCTCCTTCACTGGCTGCAAGAGGCCTTCGTCAGCTTTCCGGATAAAGTTTCCCAGGTCAGAGAGATTGGTAGTCACTCTGTTGACCAGATGCTCCTTGAACATGTTGCCCCACTTTCTCACAGTGTTGATTAGGGCCTGCCTGAAGGGACGAACGTCGACCTGGAACCAGGAGTTGAAGACCTGGAAGGGTTCGATGTCCTCGATCTCCTGCGACAGAGACTCATAATTGTCAATCTGCTCTCTAAAAGCCTCAATTGTGGGTTGTGATGGCTGAGGAGCTGCTGGATCTTTCACCACAATCAGATCAATCTCGTCAATATCCAGAATCCTTCCATACTCCAGAAATAACTCCATGCACTGCACTCTATCATCTAACCACAAATATGAGTATCTTTCGAAACCGCGGCAAAACTCCGCAGCTTCCTGAACAACCTTCTCAACTCCATCCAAAATCTCCTCCTTCATCTCTATTATGTCCGGATGTTCTGTGATGATTCTCTCGTAGGAATCCGTGCTGTCTGGCTTTATTCGCGACATAAGCGAAGACATCTTTGCGATGTCCACTATCAGTCCAGCCAGGAGGTGATTGAATCCCTTGGGATCATTGGGATCCAGCGAGGGAACAAAGATCAGATCGGGATCCAGCAGCTCCAGACGTGACTCAAATAGCGGGGCAAAATTATTGCTCGGATCCATGTGGTCGGACAAATAACTCATGCTGACGCCAACGGCCAACAAGAGGTTCTCATAAACAATATTGTCAATGAATGCGACGTAATCTTGCCAAATTGGCGCACTTTGCTTCTCCTGCATACCAAACAGCTCCACATTTTCCGCCAACAGTCTGGAAGGGGAAGTCACGTATACAGTTGTAAATAGCTGAAGAAACGCTATTACTTA
This sequence comes from Phlebotomus argentipes, assembly GCF_947086385.1. NCBI lineage: Eukaryota > Metazoa > Arthropoda > Insecta > Diptera > Psychodidae > Phlebotomus > Phlebotomus argentipes. The sequence goes on from NW_026776174.1 coordinate 8,136,011, forward strand.
CTCTTGAATTTTTGTCGAGGCCGCCTCAATGTCTGCATAACGCTTTGCAATCCTGTCCGATCTCTCATCCAGACACAGCACTGTGTCCTTCTTCCCATCCTTCCGCTCAAAGAGTGGTAGTCTTGACCACGCGCCCAAGATTTGTCGCATTTCTGCCAGGTTCTTCTGAATGTTTTGCATGCGTTGCTGAAGACACTCCACAGGTGTCCTCAGCTTTGTCAAGTAATCCATTATGTCTGATCGGAAGAGAAGAATAAATCAAATAATCTGTTGCATCGATATTCAAATCGTCTTGAAATCGTTTGCATACTTTCTGAATTCCAAGTCAACTCGGAAATTCCGACCTCAAGGAGTGTGTCAATCATCTGGATTTCCTCTTCAATCAACTCCAATTCGACTGTTGTGGAATTTTCGAGGATCTGGGCAAATTAAAGGGGGATTTTAGGGTGTGCACTAAAGGAAAGTTAATTTAAATCTACCTCATTATACCAGTCAATTGTTCTCTCGAGAGACAAAGTGTATCCTCTGTACGTTTCACTTTTCTCAGAGAACTGAATTCCCACTTCTGGGATGCCCTCCTTGCCCATCAGCTTCAGATAGTGCACTTCCTTCAGTATGGCAAAGAGTTGCGGGCTAAAATTCAATGATAACAATTTCGTGAATTCATGCCTGATCATCAGAGACTTCTGCAGATTCAGTTCAATCTGCTCAGGCACTTTTTCGCGCCATTCATTAAACACTCTGTCCTCAAACACAGACAGCAGCTCCATCAATTTCTCATAGCGCCTAACAAGTTCAAGAGCTTCGGGTGTCTTAGTCACGCTGCAAATGCAAGAGGAGTGTTAGTCAGTGTATCGCCATTGAAGAAAACTAGCGAGAGTCTTACGGGTGTTGAAGTGACTGGAAGCTTTTAACTGGCGGCGTCAGACGACCAGACAGTTGCATAACCCAGCGCAAGCAGCCGGTCACCGGTGGGCAGCTTTGGTCAATAAACAGGTGACCTTCCCTCTCCAGGTAGCTCATTTGCATCTGATAGATATCTTCGCACATGCTAATCTCCTCGTCCAGCATCTTCAGTATCTCCGAGTACTTGTTGGTGAATTCTTCCTTGATCTTCGGCCTGTCCAGCACACTGCCCACAATGCTGATCAGCTGCAAATATTGTACAAACTTATGCAACAACTGTTCACCATACTTTTTCTGCGCGCACAAAATCAACAGCACACTACGAAAGCCACAAGAGAGCGAGACATTAAACTGCAAATGAACCTCTTTACCTTGAATACGCTCTCCAAATTGTGACAATCATCAAATGCTTGACACAGAATTGCAGCCAATTTGAGATCAAGTTCGAGGATTCTCTCTTGGAACTTGACAAAGTCCTCCTTAAATGACGGATCATCTGGATCCAGAACATCATAGGTCTTTGCTGAGAATTGTGAGAAGCAGTGATTGAACTCCACTGACACAGCAGTGATTCTTGCACTCAAATTGCGCCCCTTCAGCCCGCCTATTTCCACCTTCTCCAGCTTCAGGAACTCAATCACAGTGTAGAAGAACCTGCGTATATACATTGCACCCCATTGTCAATTAAGGCATATTTTCTCTCGCAATTTACATACAATTGCTACCAGATCATTATGTAAATAGACACACACTCACCATTGAATTGTGTTGAGACGATCGAGAAATGCATTGAAGCGATCAAATACAGCGTTGGGATGGAAAGTCCAGTGAATCGGAGGACGATCTGTAAAGTAAGATGCGAGATTCTCCTTGCACTCATCGAAAATCTGCCTAAAGTGCTTCAGAAGTTGAATGGAGAAGGAGATTCTCTGCATTGCTTCGTCGATGTCGGTGTGAAAAATACTCGAAGGATCGAGATATCGCTTAGCCTGATGAATAAGCAAGTTGGATATCTGCTTCAGCAGCACAATCAACTTTGATGAGTGGCAATAGTAGCGTGAATTGGCCCATAGAAGGCAAACAACGTGCATCATTGGCTTAATGAGGATCTTCGACTCAGAGAAATCCGACTCCTCAATCGATGTGAAGTGCTTCTGTAGAGGATTAATGTAGAGCGTGATGTCTTTAGATTCAGCGAGAGCTGCAAAGGCAAATAGAACTGATTTGTTCACTTCATCACGAGACAATTATTTTGCAATTCCCCATCAATTAGACTCTATTTCTGTGAGCATTCTAATCATAGAATATCAGCGTGCAAACTTTCCGCCCAAACTTTGCGTGCCAGCACGGAAGTTTGGAATCGCATAGTTTCCAAAAAGTCATTCACATCAAAAACTTGCACGGAAATTCTTTTGAACAGTATGTAGAATTTTTGTTGAGCGCAACAAGTCGCTCTGATTGATCAATATTGTACCTATTTTGGAGAGCTCTTTGCCACGAACATGAAAAATGACTGTGACAAAAGAAATGTGAAGGTTGTTTGTGATATTCGCAACGTTTTTTTTACCATCGTCAAGACGATTTTGGATAAAACAAAGGACAGCTCGCGAATTCTCGAACCGACCAAAGAAACATTGATGAGGAATTCAGTACAAAATATTGATTTCCTTACCTGTTACGACATTCTTAAAGAGATTCTTGAAGCAGGGGAAGTATGCACTGTCGGTATGTTCGAGAATCAATGCCATACACCGCACCCGCTCATTCTTGAGCTGATCATAAATGTAGTTGAGATTCTTCAAGCGACTATTCCAGAAATTCAACTCCACACTGGGCGACGGATTGGCCCCACCGTTGAAGGCATTGTTGGGATTCTCAATCATCACATCATTAATCTGGGTGGCCCACTTTATCACCACTCCCTCGATGGCACTCTTGAGATATAGATCCACTGCACACTCCTTGTCCGCATTTATGTCCTGGGCTGCCTTTATCACTTTCTCCACTCCCACTGGCATTGGGAGAACAGTTTGGCCACTCACTTGGCCCTTCACCTGATAAACCGTGCTCTTGAGACTGTGAACGTGCTTCTGCACATCTTGAGCCACCATCTCTGGCCAACCTTTGTGGTTTTGCGGATTCGAGAGCAACGGAACGAATATTTCATCTACCAGCGTTGACAACTGATCAATAGTTCTCGTTGCCAAATCACCAACAATCAGCATATCCTGGCAATTCTCCCGAGGCACCTCCTGTGGGTACTTCTTGATGAAGTACACCCCTGCAATGGAGGAGAGCAAGTGCATAAGAGTGCTCTAGTCAGCGCGAGTCACTCACCTTTCGTCTTGAGCTGCGTCAGGGGAAACGTCGTGCAGGGAATTAATTGTGCCGATGGCGTGAGAAGAATCACTAAGTGCACAGGAGTTGGCCTGTCTAGAAACTCCTTTATAATTGCTTTGTGCTCCTCCACTGTCACCACTCTCAGCCATTTTTCTGGCTTCAGCTTCAGCGTCTTCTGCACATAAGATCCCATGAATTCAAAGCGCAGGTCAGGACCACCATTTTCATTTCCAGCCTCCATATTGGAAAGTGGAAAAGTTTTCACTCACAAATTGCGACTAAATTTTAAATTCGACTAAAACTGTTTTAGATATATTTAAAATGTGATGGTTTTTCAATAGATTAATGCTATTTGCATGAGATTTAGCAGTAGTGATTAATATCACTGTGTTATGTAACACTTTTCACTTGAAAATGCAAGAGATGCAAGAGTAAAAGTATAATTTCCTGGATATTCAACGATATTTTTGATCATTTTCCAAACTGTATCACTCCATTGGATGTCTTTTACGCATTTCCTGGGATTTATACACCTTTTTCCTCAGGGAAAACCTTCTTCTGCTGTTACATAACTACTATTACGTAACACTTTATCGGAATTTTGTGGTTTTTCAGGTCAAAATTCCACTTTTATTCCACACAATCACTGGTATCCTCATTAAAACGCACACTTTGCGCAATTTTCAACTCAATTTTCTTCCTTAATTAGACCCATGACTTTATGCAGAGCATTTCAGCATGGACTTTCCACTGCGAAAATTCTTCTGCGACTAAAAGTAGTTTTTCAGAGACAATACCAGAGTTGTCTGCCGTTTATTCGAAACAATTTATTTGCCAGGGAGACTAGCGCTGGGGGTGGAAGAATGACGTTGGAACGGATATCGTGATATTCAAATGTTTCCACCACTCGTTATGACTGTGGAAAAAATACCATCACATAAAACTTCACCCCAACAACACAACTTTTGTAGCAAGTTTAGGGCTTTGCGAATAAATAAGAATGGGGGAGACTTTCGTCATGGTTCTGAAGCTCTCTTGGAGAGCATAAAAAACCCGATTTTACCTGTTGATGCATCAACACGTTCATTCAACTCGCCTTTGATGTTAAATGCCAACCACGAAGCCCTAAAAAGCATTCCCAAGACAGGTGGAATTTTTTAGCTGAGGTATTTCCAGTTCAAATTCAATCTACAAAAACACGGAAGATAACTAGAGTATTTTCCGATTAACCAGCAATTCTTGTAATCAGGGATTTCTCTATCTCTCGACTCGTTGATCCACCCAGAGATTAGTGGTGTCACGTTTTAACCAGTGACATTGAGAGTGTCTTCTGAACTTGATTTTTTCCCCTCGTTTTGCTAAATTTACAATCAATAAAAACATAAATGACTTCTCAAGTGGTTTAGCAATTCAAGTGCCAGCGTGAGCTCGTTCTTCATTCTTTTGGAAAGCAGAATTCTTAAGCAGGTTTTCTCTCCAATTCAAGTCACATCTTCAAAGAAATGTACTCTGTGACATGGGAATAATTGTTCTTTTTTCTACACAGTCCATCCAATTTAACGCAATGCCAGTTTGATGAGATGAGAAGTATGACCGTCGATTTGTCTTTTAAATGAACTTCTCGCGAGAAATGTAAATGTTACAAAAAGTCAAATTTACAAGCAAAACATCTAAAGTTTTATGCGATCCTCGCTAGTGAGGATCACATAAAATTTTATCACCACCCTCAATGTTATGGTCTGTTGAGCGAAAAACCACTTTTATTTATATAGCTTGTTCCTATTCTCTTCCCGAACCGGCATTGATTATGATCTTTTGCACTACATAGAAATTTTTACTGATGAATTCGATGAATTAGTCAAGGTTGTGAACCGTAAATACCATGATTTTCTTTTCCTGGAAGTATTTAGACAAAACAATATAAGCGCTGTTGAGTATGATATTCTCAGACCCTAATTGAATACATAAACGAAATATTGTAGCAAAAAAGCGCCGGTGAAGAGCTTATTTTATGTCTAGCAGATAAATGTAGTTGTGAAGCAGTGTAAGTCGATGCACTAGTGTTGATAGCTGAGACGAGACGACTAGAAATCCTTGAATAAGTTCGCTATATAAAGAATCAGTCTAATCACCAGCCAAGACCATTGTTAACGCCGCCGTCAACCGGTGAACACGGCTTTTTTGCGTGTACGCACAAACAAGAGGGAAATTTTCAGTGATTGTGATCGCAAATTTCCCGCCTCTAATTAACTCATTCATTTTCTGCCAAGTGTGTTGGGAAGATTAGCGAGAAAAGTGTATACAAAAATGATCAGATTTATCTTCCTAATCAGCGTATTGCTCTTCGTGAAGTCATCGCTTGCGGCTAAATTTCGTAAGTGACTCAGTTCGATCATCGTGTGTGCCAAAATAAATATCCAGGAAATTACACTTTTCACATATTGGTGATTTTTGACAACAACATTCTTCGCATAGTCATTGTGTAATTTTAGGAAAAAACGGTCAGAATTCACCAAATGTATTATCGCTATTAAATGCTAACAGTGAGAACAAATAATGATTGAATAAATTCAAGTTTCACACTAGACGGCAAAACACTTCAAAAGTGACAGAAATACCTTTTAGTTTTCCTGTAAAATTCCACTTTTATCATAAATTATCGTGAACTTGAAACCTTCGTATGAAAAATTGCCGCTTCCTCTCAAAAAAATGTGCGTCAATTCATGTGTGTGATTTTCCAAGAAGAAATTACGCGAAAAAAATATGCTAATACAAAATGGATTGGAATCTTAATGATTCATGTTTAATTAATAACACAATTGCGATTTTATAATAACAATAGATTTAATGCTTACAATTAATGTTTAATCCATTTATGTTAATTGTCTCTCTTCAGCTGATGACATTCCCAAATGCAAGCCAGCCGATTTACAATGCTTGCCGGAAGTCATCACAAAGGTGATTCGGATGGTTCCCAATGGACATCGAGGACTTCACCTCATTCCCATTGATCCACTGCACGTTGATGAGATTAAAATCACTCAGGAGCGAGAGAGTCCTGTCAACATCAATCTCATGCTCAGCAATACGGACATCACGGGATTGAAGAATCTCGTAGTGACGAAAGTGAAGTGAGTATTTAAGCAATAAGTCACTGATGTTGTATAACAAAAATGCACTCTTTTCTCACAAAAAAAACAGGGGCTTTGATAAAGATCCCACGAATGTCGTTTTCGAGGCTGAGGCGACTCTGGATCGCGTTATGCTGCTGGGTCAGTACAAGATTGACGGGCGTGTGCTGATTCTGCCCATTACGGGCAATGGCAAGAGCAATCTGACACTGGACAACCTCACGTTCAAGATCAAGTTCAAGACGTCGCAAACGTACAAAAACTCCAAAGTGTACATTCAGACGAAAGACTTCCTCTTCAATTTCGGCACCACCCGCCTTCACATCAACTTCGAGAATCTCTTCAATGGCGACCAAGCGCTCAGTGACAACATGAACAGGTTCCTCAATGAGAACTGGAAGGATATTCTGGATGAGTTGAAACCGGCCATAAACGATGCATTCTCGCAAATCTTCAATCACATCATTAACACGATATTCTCAAAGATCTCCTACAGTGATATCTACCTGGACTAGACGAGTTCAACAAGCTAAACATCGTCATCTGTGAACAAGTGTAATTGATACTTTTCATACAATCTCAGCTTTCTCAATTAAGACGATTCAATCTCTCAGGCAAAATGATATTCAATCACGTACGATGTTAAAATTTACTCAAGAATGCAAAATTATTCGCATTTGCACTTGCTGCAATTGAGATCTGCCACGTGGATAAACTAGAAAAAAAACTTTGTATCATATTCCGAAGTGACATGTACATAGGAAAGTTTATTTAAGCGTTAGGAGAGGCATTATTTAAAAAAAATTCTTTTCAAGTCTTCTACAATTATTAACAACAAGATGTAATGATATAATTTATTCATCGAGATTCAAAAGAACACTTGCAAGTTATATAAGATAATTGTTGTACTTTTATATCATAATACGAAAATTACACATCAATAAACTTTATATGAAAGGAAAACAACTCCCAATTCTGTCTCCCCTTTACTCACTATACAATGTTGGCAAATTGCAAGTTGATCGCAGTGTGAAAATATGTTGATGAATTCAATAAGACAGAATATCAACTTTCCAATAATGGTTATTCTGTATTCCTTTCCTCATTTCCCATGATATAATGCTCTGTAAATCTCTTCCAATGAATCAATCATTGCAAACAAAACGCTGATAAATTCAATCGCGATGTGAAAAATAAAAAGCAGTTCTCAAGGATTCTTCTCACATCCATATTCTGCTTACTTTTTCACGCAATTTCGCATCACTTTCACTCTCCATTCAGAACTTATTAGCAGTGATCTTGATGTGCAGGGTTGAACTGCCTTTTTTCTCACTAGACGAGAATAAACTGGGAAAACTTGTCTACAATCCGGCGATTTTTTTTTCATATAAAATATTGCTTAAGATATCATTCTGAAAATTGTCACATTGCCAAGAGTAATGTACAGATATCCACTGATCAACCTTCGCACAAGAATTCATATAAAACAAGGAAATTATATCAGTTTGATTTCACAACACATCACAAAGTGATCGAATACACATTAAAAGTGAATTTGTTCAGTTGTTTTGTGCAAAGTTCTAAATAATCGCCATGTTTTCTCGAGGAATTATAATAATCATTTTCATATTGAGTTGCAGTGGAGCGAAATTTCGTGAGTTTCAAGATAATTCTCCTTTGCATAAATAAGACATAAAACTGTCGTGAATATGAATAAAATCTTTGCAGCTTCGACAATATCACGATGTCAATATGAAGACTCAAATTGTATGACTCAAGTGGCCCAGAAAGTCATTTCAGAACACTACAATGGATTGCCATCCCTAAATCTGGTTCCTCTGGATCCTGTTACCATAAAAACCATAAGTATTGAGAATTCTGGGAACAGAGCTGTCAACATAAGACTGGTTTTCAACAATGTTACCCTTCATGGCTTGAAAAATATCGCAATTCAGAGAATAACGTAATAAGACTATATTTTGCATAATTTTTCCGATCACTGTAATATTAATCTTGTTGGCAGTTTTCTCACGCTTTTTCTACGTATTTTTCTCTGTATATTTCCAGCGGTTTCTCGAAACAGTATGAAGGATCGAAGAATGAAATTGAATTTGTGGCGCCAATAATTCAATTGGTTGGACAATATCAAATCAGTGGGAAAGTCTTAATTTTACCCATTCAAGGAAATGGCCAAAGCAACTTCACCTTAGGTTAGACTTGGATATCTAAAGCATTTTGCATTACTATTAAGACTAATTTATTCACAGAAAACGTTAAAATCCGTGTAAAATTCACCGGTAAGAAGGTCACGAAGAACCAAAATGACTACTTCCAGACCAACGACATCAAAATCTCAATGACAACCTCCAAACTCTGGATTCATTTTGATAATCTCTACAATGGCGATAAACTCTTAGGGGACACTACAAATACCTTCCTGAATGAGAACTGGATGGATATTTTTAACGAATTGAAGCCAGACATATCCAAAGCTTATGCAGCAGCCATTCAAACAATCATCAACAATGTCTTCGCCAAATTGCCATACAGAGAATACTTTGTCGAATAACTTCACTAACTTTACTCACGAATGAATTATTCATTTGAATTTTTATTTCATTGTGAAAAGATGTTATCTTATTACTATTATCATTAAAGTGGCTCTGCGTTTAACAACAATATTTTGACAAAGTAAACAGATTTTATAAGTGATTTCTGGAAATTAATCTCAATCGGAAAGATATTTGCATTACAAAACGAAACTGTATCTTCTCGAAGTCAATTACCTTACTCAATCTTATACTGTGTCAATCAATTGATAGATGATAACAGTAATAATACAATATAATCGTTGATTTTATGTGCATATATGAAAGGTTTCCCAGATATGTTGAGTTGAAAATATATTTAATACACTGCACACAATTTATTATTTGTTTATATGCAAAGGTTCTCAGGAAGTTCCTATTACAAAACAAAGAGCTCTGATATGTAATCAATTCACAGACCGTATAAAAATGCATTTGACTTACAATTTCAAGACAGTTTGCATTAATCCTTGGTTGAGTGCACAAGAAACAGTGTTGGAAGAAACTAGTGAAAATGCAGTGTTCAAAATTTGTTTTAGTGCTTTTAACTGAATTCTTCAGCATTATATCAGTAGTACCGGCACAGGATTTTATCAGCTGTAAGACACAACGTCGTAGCGCTTGTGAGAAAGTAACTGCAATTTATCGTACAATTTTCCAGCTTTTGGCGTTGTGAAATGTCCATATGGAAACTCCGATTGTCTTGTGACAATGTATGATTCGCTCATTCAAAAGTTGGCAGATGGCAACAAGGATTTGGATATACCACCACTAGATCCCGTTGAAATCAAGGATTTTGTTATAAAGACTCAAGAAATAGGACCATTCAAGATTAACTGCACTTTTGACAATTCCACTTTTCATGGATTCCGAAATACGACAACCAAAAAGTTCACGTAAGAGAAAATGGTAATTTAGCCACTGATTCGATTGTAATTTTTATAAAATAATTACAGTGGCTTCCTGAAGGATTTTGACGGCAAGGAGAATGAAATTATGCTCTTCACACCCAAATATGTCATGAACGGAATCTACGATGCACGAGGAACTCTCTTCGGCTTGCCTCTTCAAATATCAGGCAACAGCACAGTAATCTTATGTAAGTGTGAAAAGTTTTTCTGTATTTCTCTAAATCAATAGCTTTTAACATTTCTCACGCATTAATTTCCATTTCAGTAAATGTGCACACACGGTTGAGATTCATAAGCAGAAAGTTGGAGAAGAATGGAAAGATTTATGCCCGGGTTTGTTCTTAATTGCCTTCTGTATGATTAATAGTCTAATTTTTATCATTTCTTCTTTTTTACAGATAGATAATATGAAAATTAAAGCTGAGTTTGATCGGATGAGACTTGAATTTCCCGAATCTCGCGAGGATAATAGAATTGTCGAAGAAATTGCTTATGAATATGTCAATTCAAACTGGAAGCAGGTGTATTCGATTTTAAAAAGCTCAATTTATAAGACTTTTACTAAAATATGGCAAGACATATTCAATCAGATCACTACAAAGATTCCTTACGAAGAGTTCTTCATAGACGAATAGAGTAAGAATAGAATTGAAGTAAAGGGTCAGGAGGATCAGGGGGTGGAGAACAATTATTAATAAAACACCTCAGTGTGTATAATTAAAAATAATTCATAATTTTATTGCAAAGTTGCTATTAGTTATGATATAATAGCAGACTAGACATGCGTCATATATGTATTTTCATCACTGCACAATGCAAATCGTTTTCCGACACTACTTTTATGACGATTTATGCCTTTCAGACGATCTAATCCCACCCACACAGGTGTTAATTCTTTTATATATACATAGAAATTTATTATATAAATTCTCACTATATAATTGAACGGATCTATTGAGAAAGATTCGCATTCCTAAGTTTGCTCGCAAAGTGAAAAGATCAAACAAAATGAAAGCTTTTCTCTCACTCGTACTCGTTGTAGGTCTACTAAAAGTTAAGTTAATAGGTGGATTTAAGTGTAAGTTTAGTGAAAGTTTTATACGATTTACATGAATAAAAATATTGCATTCGATTCTATAAATTACAGCATTTCAGTTGATAAAATGTGACTATGGTGACATGGCGTGCGCTGTAGAGCTGCAACAGTCCATCATAAATCAATTCTGGATGGGAAATGAAGAGTTAGAGTTACCAGTTTTGGATCCTTTGACCATCAAAAATGCCACTCTTGTTCAACAAGGCAAAGGAACCATCAGTTTCACGTTGCAATTCAAAGACTTTCAATTTCTGGGATATCGCGATACAAAGATCACTGACGTGAGGTAAGATTTTTCCATTACGTTTTCAATGTGAAAACAATGTTATGCGCTATTGTATGTATTGAATGGCATTCCAGTGGTTTCCCGGAGGATTTTGATGGAACAAAGGCGGAATTGATGATTAAAGCACCAAGATTCACTCTAATAGGGCCTTATAGGATCAAAGGAAAGCTGTTGCTGCTTGATATTCAAGGATCGGGAACGTCAAATGTGACATTGGGTATGGAATTTCAGAATTATTTCTGTTTCAAGTAAGATAATGGAGTTGTTTTCAGACAACATTGCTGGATCGATGAAGTTAAAATTGAAGAAAGTCATCAAGGATGGCGAGGAATATGCGGAGGTTGAGAAACTCAAGCTCAATGTCAGTACTACTCGAATGTACATGAACTTTGACGATCTCTTCAGTGGAAACAAGCAAATGAATGAGTATGGACATCAATTTATCAACGAAAATTGGCAATTGGTTTATGAGGACATCAAACCATCGGCCATGAAGACATTTGGGCAAATTTGGATGGATATCTTCAATCATATTCTAAGCCGCATACCTTATAGAACATTCTTCAATGTGTAATCAATGTGATGTCAAAATAAAGTGATGAGAAAAAGCTTCTGTCTAGTATTATAAAGCTCGTCTCTGTAAATTTTCACACATAACTGGAAACTTTACAGTAAAGCTTGCATACATGCACAAATTTGCAATGCAAATTCACTGAATGCTTCACATTTTCTTCCAGTATCGCACACGATTGATCACAAGTGAGAGACAGAGAGAGGAAATTAGACGTAAGAGATTGTAATCAGATTAAATCCTTGAGAGAAACTCGTATAAAACCGCGCAACTTCACACAAATCCAAGTTATTCAATCAAACATTGTCATTATAAACCGTTCTATCCTTAAGTTGAGAAAATGAAGAAAGCTTTTCTTCTTTCACTATCCTTTGTCTTGATATCAGCCAAATTTCGTAAGTGTACTAATGATTTTGACGGACTGACAAAAATATTTTAATGTGAATTTTGTTAAAAATTCCAGCAAGCAATGTGAAAAAGTGCCAGTTTGGAGATTCTCAATGCTTGATTGAGTCATCTCAGGACGTTCTTAGGTCTTCCGGAAATGGAAATCCAGGATTGAATCTCATCCCACTCGATCCTCTTCACGTGGACAAGGTGGACATTAGACAGAATGCGGATGGACCGGTTAATATCAACCTGTTCTTCCGGGATATTGTTCTCAATGGTCTCAGTCAATTGAAAGTCTACAAAATGGAGTGAGTAAATCACGAATATCAGCATGAAATTAATTCTAATTCAATCAATTTACATCGCAAAAGGGGTTTCGAGAGAAATCCAGGAAAGATCGAGATGAGAGCTCGTCTAGACAAGCTCGTCTTGACAGCGAATTACAAGGCGAAAGGACGTATTTTGCTACTTCCTATTAACGGACAGGGAAAATGCAATCTCACATTCGATAACTGGGATGCCGGATGGAAATTTACAGTGAAAAAGATTACAAAGAATAATAAGGAATACGTACAAGTCGACAATTCGCGGCTTTTCTTTAACACAACCAGGTAATTAAACTTAATGGATTGCCTTTTTCAAACAGATTATTACGATAACTATCTATTTGCTGTCTCTCGTCAGGCTTCACATGTACTTTGAGAATCTATTTAACGGTGACAAAGCACTGAGTGAGAACATGAATCAATTCCTCAATCAAAATTGGAACGTTCTCTTGACTGAACTGAAGCCAGCACTCACGGATGCAATCTCACAAATACTGCAGAACGTCATTAGCGGTCCTCTCTCCAAGATTCCCTACAATGAACTCTTCGACGAGGAGAAAATAGCGAATGAATAAATTATGCAGTTCAATTTAAGTCAAAGATCAATTGCTAATAAACAAATTATTAGAAATTTAGCATGTCATTTGCATAGATCACAATTATTTTGTAAAAACTATGTCGACCACTAATTGTTGCATCAAGTCTGAAACTATTTATCTCACGCTAAATTGTTTTCGAGATAATGACAGCTAGACAGGGCAGAGAGTATATAAATGGACCTGATCTTTAAAATTTTCCAGTATTTTCTCGAGACTTTGGCAGTAATCATCATCCCAGAGAAATGGAAAGATTTGTGATAGTTTTATCAGCGTTAATTGTACTTTTCCACAAGGCATATGCTGAATTTCGTAAGACATCATCAGCGACAGTTATCAAATCAGTTCTGAACTACATATCATGAATATTTCACAGCTCCGGGCATTCAAAAATGTCGATATGGTGATTCCAAATGTCTTCGCGAGACTGCATCGCATATTATTAAAAATTTTCCTGGTGGAATTAAAGAAATGAACATACAATCCATCGATCCATTGTTTTATGACAAAATCGACGTGAAAAAGACAACGAAGGGAGTTCTAAATATTCAACTAAACCTCATTGATATTGACGTGTACGGATTTTCTAATGCTAACATACTCGAAATTGAGTAAGTTGATAAACTAAAGTGCGTTCGAACGTGGATAAACGAAATATTTTCCACAAATTCTAGAGGTTTCACGGAAAACCCAACGAATCTCTACATTCACTACACATTGGATAAAGTTAAAGTAATTGGAGATTACAAGATGCGTGCCCAAATTCTCCTCTTTCCGATGGAAGGCGAAGGAAAGTGTAACTATACAATGCTCGATTGGGATTTCAAATGGAATGCCACAGTGAAATTGATTGAAAAAGACAATCAGAAGTACATGAAGCTGCTGAATCACAAAACACAATTTACAACATCCAGGTAAGAGATTTATTAGAGCCACTCGTAATCGCATCTAACGATAAATACAACGCTTCTCTTCAAGGATGTACTTCCATTTTGACAATCTCTTTAACGGGGATCAGGCTTTGGGTCAGAGTGCCAATGATTTCTTTAACCAAAATTGGCAGCTATTCTATGACGAAATGAAGCCCATAATGTTCAAGTTGAGTGGAAAGTTCTTCAGCAGCCTCGTAATTGAGCCGTTCTCCAAGACACCCTACAAAGATTTCTTCTTGGAAAACTGAAAATCAACCACAAAACAAAGTGATAAAAAGAGAATAAACTGGTTTAGTGTGATAAATGTCTCCAATTCCGTCATGAAGTAATTTCTTGAGGTCATTAGAAATTCTAACAACAATATTCATCAGAGTAGTTCTTTGCTTAGCATATTATTATTTGTATATGTGTATATGGAATTGTTATTATAAGAGAGAAAGACAAGAAAAGTTGTCTATCAAGTATTTTTCCAAACATTCAGCAGACTTATTTATCAAAAAACCCAATAATTTCCTTCACAAGTCGTATTGATTTCCACAAAATAATTACTATTAGCAAGAAATCAGTTAAATAGCATCCATATTATTTAGAATTCATACTAATTTATGCATCGTGAAAACATTTTCGCATCTCGCAACCGATCAGACTGTATAAAAGCAATCATTCTCCACCACTCAAGAGTATTTTATCGCGTACATTCCACCAGACACGACAGGCGAAAAGATGGAAAAGTGGAAAATTTTTCTCTTTATCAACCTCTGTTCTCTGAGTTACGCCCAACAACCTTTTACGCCTTGCACATACGGTGATGGTGATTGTGTAGTGAAACTCTTTAATGTGATTCTCAGTCTTTTTGGTGATGATTTTCTCGATTTTCGCCCAATGGATCCACTTCTCGTGGATAATGCCACACTCTCGACAAAGTACACACCGACAGTGCATTTCAAACTGCTGTTGCTCAATGTAAAACTCCACGGATTGCGGAAGATGAAGGCAGTCAGAGCTACGTAGGAACATTTGGAATTGTTGTTCATGTGACAAAATATATTCAAACCATATTTCTTCTCTTCACACCCAGTGGAATACAGGAAGACTTTAGCGGGAAAGAGAACGAAATCGTGCTCACGGCGCCTCAACTCACCCTGCACGGCCCCTATAAAATGAAAGGCAAATTTCATCTCATTCCACTGACAAGCTCAGGAATTGGCAATATCACAATAAGTAAGTGTTCTTGTGCAGTACAAGAAGTGAAGATTGAGTGAGGGATTTTCTTTTGCAGATAATGTGGAATTAACAGTGAAATACACTTTGGAGAAATACACACAGAATGGAGAAATTTACATCAAGGTAAGATAAGTGAATCAATATTTTCAAGATCTTCCCGCAGGGTCTATCAAATCAAATAACTACTCGTGAGAGATTTATAATGCAATTCCATTGGTAAACAATTTCTTCTATTCTGGAAATACTTATGAGTAATAACAATAATCATAGTTGTTTAATTGCAATAGTGGCAATAATAAGATCGTCGATTACTGATATTTTACGTACAATTTATTCAAATAAATTCATCGCTTTTGCGTCAAAAGTGGAGCATTTTATAATACTTATGGCATTATTTTCCATACATTTTCAGGCCATAAACACAATGGTGGACATTAAACCGGAGAGCATGTGGACAAAGTTAGACAATATCTTCAATGAGAACAAGGAAATTGACGATGCCGTTCACGAGTATGTCAATGAAAACTGGCGAGACGTCTTCAAAGACATGAAACCATCGATCACAAAGGTATTTTCCAAGATCACAGAGGATGTGTTCAACAAAGTGTCCACCAAAGTTCCGCTGAAGTTCTTCCTCGTGCAGTGAAAATGCCGCTCAGCTCGAGAAACACTTTGGTTTATCTTTATTTTTAATTTATACTTCTGAGATTTTACTCTCAGTTAAACATTTAAACAGAAGCTACAATTAAAAGTATTAAAACACTAACTACAAAACCTATAATTAATATTGCTTTAATGCATCTTGTGCATTTTCATAAGCATCTAGACGCCAATGAAGAGATTTCGTTCCTGCACTTGACCCACATTCTCACTGTGGCGCATCATGAGCCAGACAAAGGTGTAAAATACACGAATCCAGTAAATTAGTGCATCAATGGAATCATTAAGCTCATGCATGTCTTCTACAAGAGTATAAGAGTGCGTGTAAAGAGGAGAAAAATGCTTGGCTTCTAATCAATGGCTTCACTTACCAAATCGGAAGGGCTTTTTGGTGAATTTCCCCGCTTCGACGATGCTCTCATAGAGCTCGTGGCTCAAGTAGAAGAAGCCGTCCTTGAAAGTGTCCGTCAGATTGAGCGTAGATGTGATTGTTGAGATCTGGATCAATAACAAGGCATTAGAAGTCTTCAGGTTCATGGAGAGGTTAAAGATTTACCCAGTATTCCTCCTTGATGGCCAAATTGATCAAGTAATCAAAGTACTCGTTCAATCCATTAAAAGGTCCAGCATCTGTATGGATAACAGCGAATTTCATGGGTTGGAGAGCGTTTAAGCTCTTCGAGAGATTGACAAAGTTTAGAAGACTATCCTCCAGAACCTTCAGCTTCTGCGGCAAATTCTTCTCTTTGGGCTGAGCGCGTGATTTGGGGAAAACGTTGATGGCGCCGAAATTCAACTTCTTCTCCGGATTGGAAGGCTCCATTTGAGAGAACTTCTGGCCATGGCACTTGCTGTGGCTGGTAAGGCGCACCTCGTCGAAATAAGATGGTCTATCTGGCGCAAGAGTCGTCTTGGAGAACAGAAGTCCATCGGAGAAGACAGAATCCGCACTCATTTTCCGAGAATAAGACACCTGAGGCTCAGGAGCGGAGCCCCTCCGTCCGAGAATGGGACGAACCTTACCCTGGGAATTCCTGACAACACAAGTTACGCAATAGAATCCATTTTCTCGGAAAATCATGGTGGAAATTTGAGAAAACTTACGCGTATACTTGCTGGAAATTCGCTTCGTCATATTCCACCAGATTCAACAGATCCTGCCTCACTGTGTGCATGTTGTGCTCGAGAATGATGTCAGGAATTGTGCGATCCTCCATTTCAATGAAAATGGCCGTACAAACTCTGGAAAAATGCACAGGAATCGAGGAGAAAAATGTGCTCGCGAAGGTGTCAGTTTAAAGAGGGAAAATAAGACATTTAATTTTTAAATGTCCAATTCTCGGAAACCGGACCGAAATTCGGCGAATTCTTCGGCTGCTTCGGAAAGCACGGCCATATTGAAATTCTTATGAAATTTTACTAACAGTTTTTCCACAATCTTATTTTCACATAAAAATAATTATATATAACGACAGAAATGATGCTAGAAATCACATCTTTAGCTTCTTCCAAAAATTGGGGAAATTGCATTCTGAGAAAACCAGTGTTGTGTGAAAAAATGAGAATAAAATGACAAGAACTTACCTTCAGAATATTATGTTAATTTCTTGGAATATTCTTCAAAACGCACTTAAATTATACTGTACAATTCTATTTAACACACATATACAATATTTTCACACAAAATCAAAGCACAAATCTTGTTAAGAACAATAAAAACTCAAAGTGAAAATTTCTTCGTCTCCAATTTTCAAAGATGGAAAAACGACTGAAGCGAAATTGCCGCTTGTGGCGCGGCGATCGTTTCGGAGAGAAACTTGTCAACGGTCAAGTGAGCACATGTGAATGTTTACAAAAATTGATAGCAAGTTTTGGGATTGTTGTGTTAAATTATTCCTCGATTTCCTTGCGTATAGATTGTGTAAGCTGTGGAAATGAAGAGTTTTTCACCAGGGAAAAAGGTGTCGTTCAAGAAGGAGAAAGAAAGTCCATCGAAGAAGCGACAGAAAAGCGGTTCTCTGAGTGTGAAAGAGGAGCAGGATTCCATCGAAAAGACTCCCCGAAAGGGGCAAATCAGCAGTTCCAGTTCTGAGAGTGATTCTGCCAAGGACTCAGATGAGGAGGATATCAAGAAGCCCATTATTCGGGAAGCTATTCGCCAGCAAGAAGTCGTGGCTTCCGAGAAAGTGAAGGAATTCATGCAGAAACAATCTAATTTATCTCTGACTGCGCCGACAAATGATGATCCTGACGTGAAGGTGTTTTCCGAGGAGGAGGTCTTCATTCTGCAGTGTCACAAATCGATAAATCCCGAGACGTTGCTTAGTCGCAAGATCGCCTTGACAGGCTGCACGAAAATCGAGGATAATGGACTAGAATTTACCATTGACAAGTTCCCGGAATCAACTTCCAAGACAGTAACTCTAGTTTCGTGTCACGACGCGGGAAGGCTGAAAGCTGAGACTTATCCCGTTGTCGGAAAGATCACTCTTACTGAGAGCACCGAGAAGCCGGAGATTTGCTACACTTTCACTCAGGACAATGCTCCTGAGGAGTTTCCGCGCAGTTTGAAAGTGCGCCATCCTCTATTGGGTGCAAATTTCGAAGAGAAATTCGCAGAAATTGCGAATGTGGTGATCAAGGAAGAGTCTCCGGAAGTGGAATTGACCCGAAAGAGTTTGAAGAGGAGGAGGAATCGTGAGGAAGACACCGCATCGCCGAAAAAGTCGCCTTTGAAGAAGAAAATGAAGCGAGAGCGCGAGGAGATTTCATCGGATCTGCAATGGATTCAGAACGTCTGAGATATTCTTCTAACACTTTTATCTATATATTTTCAAAGTTTTATCTCCAAAATTAAACACTATTACATTTAAAACGTTTATAACTGCGTTCTGTGTTAAAATTTCCATATACAAAAATCAACTGTTTTTTTTCTCTCTGTGACAATCCACCATCGTCGGCGCCTTGGGCAACAACGATCCACTATTCTATAGCTTGTTCTATGCACTCTTGTAATGAACTGAAGAAGTTTACAAATATCACATGTGATGAAGATTTCTTAAAGCTCCTGTTATGATTGAAAATTGCATGTCGTGTGATGTCCCATAGAAAGCCTGTGTGTTTGTGAGGCAGAAACATTCAGTGGTTCTTCATGTCGAAGATCTCGCGCAGAAGAGGCTCCACTTGGGACGGATTCACGTCCAAATACACGCTGATGATCACCTCATTCAGCTTCCGCAGCTCATTCACTTTCTGAATGAGCTTCAGGAACGTCGATCGCGCCTCGCAGCCCGGATAAACGCTCTCCAGGTACCTTCGCAGAAGATAGTAGTAGGAGTTCTGCGAATGGAAAGAGTGTTAAGGATGTAATGAAGAGAGAAGTTATTGGCTGTTGAATCACCTGTTCCAGCTTTATCACGTCAGAATGGACAATTCTAGGTCGATCTGGCGAAAAGAGTGTTATGGCACACATAATCAGGATGATATTTTCATCTGTTCTCCACTTGGGATCAAAGGTCAGGATGAATCTCTCGTGCTCCTCATATACATTCCCTTTGGCCAATTTCAGCACGTCCGCCTTCAGCCTCGACATTTCTTCCAGATTGTGAGGAATCTGCCGAAGAAAATCCACACATTTTAGGCCAAAGTCAAGAATGTGTTTCTTAGAAAAAACATTACCTTCCACGACGCTCTGTCGCTGTCGTACTGCATCACCGACCTGAGGATCATCATTTCCGTGCAGCCACCTTTGAGCAATGCCACCTGATCCTCCTGGCACATATTCTTGAAGGCGCTGATCTTCTTTGACATCTTTATCAGTCGCCTGATTGCCACGGCAGTCAAGTTCACGAGCTTGAGCAGCTGCGGATCTTGCTGGTTGTGATTGGTCTGCAAAGGCACAAGCACACCATCATAAAAAAGAAACGTCAGCTCAAGTGCGGCTCTCGGGGTTGAGCGCGCGGAGCGGAATGGGAAATTGATTAGAAGACTAAGAAGTTGAATCACAGCAAAGAGACACACAAACATCCACAATGGGTGTGATTGAGGTCCATTATTTCATCTGCGCAGTGCCTCAATTATTTGCTCAATGGCAGATTTACGAGCTTTCCCATTTGGGATTATGTCAAGAGAGAGGATGACTTATGTAAAAATTACGCTGTGGTATTTTTTCTGTGTGTGACTCCAAAATAAAATATTTATCAAGAGTCAGGGATGGAGAACTCTTCTCAACACATTCGTGCCTGAATTAATACGAGACAGCGATAGCCGTGTTCCTTATCACTTAAGAAAAAGAGCCAACAACGAATTTCACGTTTGTAATCAACTGATCACCCTGAATTGATTTTGATGGTCTCCTCTCTGGCTCCGGAATAAATTCGCCCACTTGGCTACAATTCTTCACCCACAGGCAAACAATATATTGTTGAATTTTAACCTTTGCCCACCAAATGCTGTGAACAAAACCTTTCTCAACACCCAGTTTTCAATAAGGGTTCCTTATTATTATTCACGGGCCTTCAAAGTGGGTGGTTTGAAGCCATATTAAAATCAATACATTTGTCTTTTCTTCCCACTTTTCCCATGAATTAATATTTAAACACTCACTGACCCACAGCGAAGTTCAAAAGTGCCATTGACATTATCACAACTCTTGTTAGAAATTTTTTAGCTCGACTATGTCGAACGTGTTTAATCGCGGAGCACTGCAGAAAACACTGATAAGGCATTTTGAATAGAATGAAGCAGAAGTGTTTTGTGAAGAATACCAGCTATATGCATTCCCTCAATTATGCTAATGCAGATAAAATGGGCAAATTCAATTGCCAATCTGATTTAAACCAAATTATGCTTAGTTCTTGATCATTTAACTCATAATTAACGTCTTAACATAATGATGAGTAAGAAAATTTATGATGATAATCAAATGACGCGTTTAATTGATCAATAAACAATTTACAGAGAATTCAGTCAAAGTAACTCAAACTCACCCTCATTCTGTAGTCATCGGAGATGAGACTGGAGAGATCCTCATCCACTGGAGCGTAGAGCGCTTTGTTGGCCACGATCAGCTCATTGAGCTTCGCCCTCTCGGCATCATTCAGCTCCCGACTGTTGGTCCCTGACTGTCCCATGGACGAACATCCCTCGTACTCCAGTTTGATTGCCTCGCAAAGGACGGACTCGATTGAGTTGGGCAGAATGGGCATCTTCTCCACATCCTCCAGGATCATCCGTGCCTCATCCTCCTTTGGCTCCAGTTCTGCCTCCTCCGATGGCGCTCCGTCGCACGTGGAAGAAGCCATCACGCCCGGTGACTGTCCTATTGAGGACTTTGGACTCTCGCTGGGCTGTATGCTGTGCAGTATTGTCTTGAGCTGACTCTCCAGCTCCGGAGACTTGTCGCCCGATGTTGAGTCCACCTTCGACTGGTGCATCATGTTGTTGATCAGCTTTAGAGCCTCAGCGGGCGCATTGATGAACTTCTGCATGATCTGGAGGCCGTCTTCAGGTTGTCGCATGAGTTGCTGCAGGAATTGCAACACATCATTCGGCGAGCTGACCACTTTGGCGATTATCTCGAGGGCGTCCGTGGGCGAGGACATGAACTTCGTGAAGACGGTCAGGGCGTCGAAGGGAGAGTTCATGATCTTGCTAATGACTTTCAGGGCATCTCCTGGCTGTCCCACGAAGTGACTGATAAGGACGATGGCGTCCTTGGGAGAGTTCAGAATCTTCGCCATCACGTCAATTGCGTCCTCCTGTGTTTTCATCAGGCGATTGATCACCCTGGACACGTCTGAGGACTCCACAATACTGTTGACGATCTCCGAGGGTGAGGACTCAATCGTGGGCAGGTTTTTGGACGCCAGAGTTGGCGTCGTCGGTGAGTTCAGTGATCCAGTGGTCTCCGGAGAGGAGAACTGTCCCTCCTGGCGCTGGTATGACGCCTCGGATGAGGAGGAGTTGCCCTCGCAGCCCCCAAATCCCTCCGGACGCTGCATCCAAACGTCAGAGTCCATGGGCTCGCGCTTCACCTTCACGGGCGGCTCTCCCATGGCCAGTTTCTTTCTCGCACGATTCTGCTCGATCTTCTTGCGCTTCTGGATCTTGTCCTCCTCCGACATTATGTACTCCTTCTTCATGCCTATGGCGAAGCACTTCTCCAGGCGACATTTCTGGCAGAAGCGTCTCGTGACCACCGTGATCTCGCACTGGTCACTGAACGGACAGGTGAGCGGCTTCGTGGCCAGGGCGTTGCGTCGGAAGAAGGCCTTGCAGCTCTCGCAGGTGATGGCGTTGAAGTTGTAGCCCAGCGCCTTGTCACCACACACACTGCACAGCTTCCCAGCCCCGGAATCGCCCTGCGGGCTCGCGGAACCCTTCATTCTGTCGCGGCCTTGAACTGCGAACCCAGTCCCTCAGCTCCGCGGCGCCTCCATGTCTGACGTCAGAGGCATTGATTACTAAGCACTGCTGCTATTCTCACTGTCCGGACGCGCACTCAGTCTCTTTTGGGGCCCCAATTGAACACCTGTGCCAGCACAGAAATGCGATAAGCTCGCCCGCTATCTGCACCTGGGTGGAGTGTGGATGTTCACAAGTGTGATGGTAGTCATTTAGATCCCAAATTCCCTGATAGGCACTGATAAAGTGCTTTTCTCACTCGAAACTCTTTCCTGCACAACACACCAAAACACTGAGAGAAACTGAGGCGCTGTCACTGACTGTCACGCGCTGCCATAATTTCCCCGCCGAGTTGCTCAGTTTGCCATAAGATAAGGCGGATGAAAAGTATCTTGAAAATTAAAAAAGATTCGAATGGAACCAAAAGAGAAGAAGTGTGGATTCAAATCTACACAAAGATGCTTTGGAAATCAGGTGAAATATTCTGGAGTCCAACGTTTATTCTCGGTTTAATTATTATTCACAGTTGATATATCATATCTGTATTGCAGAGATAGACGATGAAAATTAATTAGCAATGAAAATGTCTTGTCATGAGTAATAATTCTTAATTGAGAATATTTGTTGAATATTTTTAAACGAACTTTTAATTTCATTTCCCATACATTCATTCTATTAATCACGCTCCCAGGGAATATTTCAGTCAAGATTTCAGTTTCTTTTTAAATTGCATGAAAATGTACCTCTTAAATGCTTCGCATTCGCCTCTCTTAACACTCTTACTTGCCTCTTAAATGGTACTTCTTATAATCAGAATTTACAATGATATGCAATTCGCAGCTGAACAAAGAGGTGACTCATCCCTAGAGAAAGTCCCTTAAAGAACCTTCCAGACTAATCGAGAACATTTTCACCAGATTTCATCATTTTTATGGTGTGATATTCAATGGAATTTTCTCGATGCCATGCTGGTTGTATAAATACAGTCGATTTCCACTTGGAGTTCATCAGTACGATTTGAGCGAGCTAGAAATGCGAGCAAGAATTTGTGTTCCCGAAGAAATTGTGAGAAATTGTGAACCAGTGAAAATGGCATTTGCACAACTTGTCAGTGATATCAGCAGTGAACTGCATCGCGCGGAGCCCGAGATCCGGCAGTTTCTGGCTGAGCTCTCTTGGCAAGATCAGCCTGGACAATCTGGCCATCATGGGCATCACCACAGGCGTGGACACGGCTGCCGGAGGCGGTGCAGTCGCAGAGATTTCTGCCAGGAGAAGTCCTGCCCAGCAAAGGGGAATCCCACTGACTACACAGCGAGCCTGGATGTGAAGAATTACGCCAGCGACGAGATCAACGTGAAGACAGTGGATAACTTTGTTGTTGTGGAGGGCAAGCAGGAGGAGAAGGAGGATGAATTTGGCAGCATTTCGAGGAGTTTCGTGCGACGCTACCGCATTCCCGAGGAGTTCAACATCGAGGAAGCCTCATCGGCTCTCTCAGATGATGGAATCCTGAGTATAAGAGTTCCTCTCTTGGCGACACAATCAAAAGAGCGAGTCATTCCGATCCAGAAGACAGGGAAAACTCATCAGCAGCCCGAGGAGGCTCCCAAAGAGGCAGAAGCGGAGAAACTGATGCCCGAGAAGAAGGATGACTCGTCAGATTTTGAGATGGTGAAAGACAACATGGATTAATCAGTAGTGACAATATATTGGAATTAATCAATCAAGTGGTTATACTTTGTATGAGAAATTTGCACATTTGGAAAATAAACTATGACAAAGCATTCGACAGAGTTGTTTGCATGAATCAGCACTTCAGCATCTTATTAATTATTGAGTGAGCTTTCCGGTGACCTTCCGCCTCATTTCCATAGCCACTGGAGCACATGTCCGGATAATTAATTGGCCACTGAGGCCACTTTTGGGGTTCATTCGCAAATCAGACCAGATCCCATTCTCCCCGGAGACTCTGCAGACAGATTGAGTGGCTGAACGTCTGGGAAATGTTCTCGTCATTATTACCTGTTGACTGGAACTGACGTCGCTTCACCTGTTCAGACCGGAAGGTTATTGACCATCTTCAATGGGAAAATCGTATTGATTTGCAGGCATTAAAGCATTGGAAAAAAAACTACGAGTGAAGGAAGATTTCTTCTGCTCTCTGAAGACAGATGAGAAATGCTACACGCTATAAAAATTCAGTAAAAGTGATCGTAAATCTTACTTTAAGAGAGGAATTAAGAAATTTGCATTACAGCGTTGTTCAATGGTCATGTTAAACTTATCTTCAAATAGATTTCTGTGCTCACTCAAGAATTTTCCCTACTAAAGCTTGTACTAAAGTCAAATCTTGTCGTGAATCATTCGAAGAGCCAATTAATGCCACTATCTTCCATATAACATTAGTCAGCCAATAAAAGTGTCTCTCCAAAACGGTTCATTTGATTGATTGAGAGGCTATCTAAGTAGTATTGTGCGCTGTATTTCACATTCCGCGGGGAATATCTCCCAAAATTATCCACCTCAACGGCGTACAAATAATTTGTGATAGTTTATGAGGCAATTTCCATGAGAATTAATTGCTTAACACGTTCTGTTTGTCATCATTAGCAGTGGTGCACATTTTAAATCTCGTTCCATGTTGGAGCACACTTGTTCGCGATGCTCATTTCGGGGAATTGTTCAATTCCAGAGAGACACACACATACATTAACACACGCTGATAATTTATGGGAAATTTGCGCAAATTATGATTTTGATTTTAGACATGCTGCGAAACGGTGAAAAATGATTTGGCATCAGGCAATAAAATACTCTCTGCGAAGAATCTCAGATTCAGACAAATTTATTGCCACCCACCTCGTGATGGAAATACCATCACGAGAGTGAGCATTCGAATTGGTGACTCTGGGATGTAAATACAAGAGAGTTAAACACCGGAAATTCCCAGCAGACTCGCTCCCCATTCCTTGTACATTAACTTTCCCGGGGGTGGGATGCGAGAACGGAGGAATTCAGAGCATGTCCTCCGACAGAGACAGGTGGAAATCGCATTCTGGAAGCGTAGAGCAAATTTCAAAAAGTTTCACTGTCCCATATAAATTTCAGTGCTGCTGCAGGAGGAGTGACAAAAAGGACATGGAGAGCGGCAGCGAAAGCATTTAAATTGGTATTCATAGAACGAGCGCGGCGCTGAGGCAGAGACAGACGCTTAATGGAGGTCATTGGGGTACTCTTTATGACCATCACTATTTTGGGGTGTCGCCTAATTGCTTCTGTGTTGCCACCACCGCAGAATTATCACGTGGCATTAATTGGAAAGCTCCATCGATGAGCTTTCCCTCAATTTTCTCAACCCCTTCCTGTCACTCTTAAAGCCACTTGTAAAGTCATGAATTTTCCTGAAAATGAACCTATTGCAAACGTCAATTAATTGGATTCCTTCGAAAGCGATTATATGAAAGAAAGAACTCTATACTGACCCCAAAATGAAGAGAAAGAACTTTAAGACCGCGTGAAAAGTTACGTTCACATTCAGTTCTTTTTATTAAAATTTCTTTCGCTCACTGACAAAATCTTACATTCAATCCCCGTTTTCATGAGCATCAATTTAGTCTACAAAGTAAAGAAAAAAATACATTTTCTTCTTTCCCAAATACAATAGATATTATAGAAAAATCCCTTGGAGTCTTGCGCTAAGTAAGATTATTTCCTCTCTCTTTGCTTCGCATGGCCATAAATATTTAATTTGAAATGGAATTCTCTGAAAATGCCCTGTATTGAAAAACAACCCAGAAGGATTATAAATAATGGAAAAAGAAAGCTATGGCCGACGGCAGGAGGTGAGAAAGCAATTAATTACGTCCTTTCCGGGGAATATTTCTCTCCGGATGTGTTGTTATTCAAATTCCTTGGATTTTTTCCTCCGCTCTCTTGTGTTAAATTAAAAGTGAAAGCGAGCTCCGTGTCATTCCGATAGATCATTGTCACCTTTCCGGACTCACACTGAGTCTTCGGGAAGGAAATCTCATTTTTCAGCTGGCAAGTGTGTTACTAGACTTACTCTCCATTTATTTTAATCCGTGTCAACTTCATGTCAACAATTTAGATACGACAAGACCAATTGAACACACTCCCATTCCAGATGGATTACCTTTAGTGACACTCTGAGAATGACTGCGCACGAAGTGCCCAAGTTTTGGGGCAAATGAATTGTATTGTATTTATAGCATTTCTCTCCATTCCGGATGAGATCCAATTTGTTATTTGAATGAATGCATTGAGTAATAAATTGAAGACTCTTCAATTGGGCGTTTGGCGCCACTGCGAAGCTCCATAGCCCAGGCCAGACAATGGGACGCAGCCAGAGCTTGGCATAATCCCGTGAAAACTTCAAGCTTCCCCTTTCAGCACTGATGAGTGTGTTGTGATGATATTGTGGATTTTCGGGGAATTAGTGTGAGCTATTAAGTTGCCATCGCCGGAGGCAAACTCTGCCGAAATGTCTCACCATCTTAGACTTGAGCAAATTGTAACCCACACCGTTGGATGAATAATAAATCACTAACTGGAGTGAATAGCGAAATGGACAAGTTTTCCACATCTCTCCGGATCGTCATTTCCACTTTAACCCCAAACGAAGGGGTTGAGATTGTAAAATTCAAATTCTACCAAAGTGCTTCCACTTCGAGAAGCTTTGGCATTTTGCTCGTTCCCTCAAACTCTAATCCGTCCCCAGAGTTGAGTTGCACTAGGTATTATGGAGTAGAGGCCAAAAAAAACTTCTCTCTAAGTTATTCTTACGATTACGCTCAAAATTCTTGAGGTTTCATCCTTTATCCTCAATCCCAGCAACTCTGTGTGAAATTCATATGTGGAACACAAAGCTGAGGACAATTGAATGTGCAAATCATAAGAATTCTTCAGTGTTCACGTAAGGAATTCTCACATCTCTCCACATCAAAAATGTATTAGCTTGCGAGCGCCCTTTTGCAGCCGAGACAGACATTTTTCAGTGTGACGACAATTTAGAGAAAATATTTGCCAAGCAGAAGGAAATTGGGTCAACCACAGAGCTCTCCCGCAGTGTCACAATTTATTATTGCAATCTGTAGGGCAAATATTGGATTTTCTTTCATGTTGCCAATTCTGTGGAAGTGAAGGATGATGAATAAACAAACTAACCGTTTTTGACTCTAATTTTCGAACCGGGGTAATTCTCCAGAGTCTTTAACCTCATTTACAAATGTTTGCCTTCCATGTAGTTTCATCTCCATGGCAAAATAAACATGATCTCTGCATCCCTTTTGAGAACACATACATAACAGACACAGTCTTTCAGCATTTCACCGCTCAGAGAGAAATATCGAGTAAATAATTTGCTGTCGCAGCAAATAAACATTACCATTTTACAGCAACAAGTTCTGAGTTGTGGTCATCATGATGCTATGGGAATGTCTTATTTCACTTTACTGTACATGTATGAACGCTTTTCTCACTCCCCACAATTTAATACCTGTTTGCTCCGCGCCATGCATGATGTTGGGAGGTGTTATTTTCTGCACATAATAATTTCCGCATCAGACATGCAGAATTGGGGGTGGATAGAAGTGAAATCTAATACTTGTATATAATCCGGAAATATTAAATTCTACTCAATTTCCGCGCTTCGCAGTGCAAATTTCATAAATCACATTTTCACTGCTCAAAATGCATGCAGTCATATTTCTCGTATGATGGAAGTGTCTCGTTTATAAACGTTTATAGCTCCCCGGGGTGGAATGAAGTTCTCACATCCATCCATTTTTCCAAAGGTCCTCCCGAAGTTGAGCGATAGAGCAAAAGGGAGAGAAGATTGCGGTTCCCCGGGACTTTTACGATGCATTTGAGCATTAACGTTTCTGCATCTTCCCTGCTGGCGAGGATTTTTAAGTGCTTCGACCCTCAATGCAGTGACAAGGGTGTCACGGGGTAAAAAAGGACCCAACTGAGAACAATGTGTGATGGCTTCACAGA
Organism: Phlebotomus argentipes; assembly: GCF_947086385.1. Classification (NCBI taxonomy): domain Eukaryota; kingdom Metazoa; phylum Arthropoda; class Insecta; order Diptera; family Psychodidae; genus Phlebotomus; species Phlebotomus argentipes. The sequence goes on from NW_026776174.1 coordinate 8,164,391, forward strand.
GAACAATTTGACGCTTTCCCGAGCGAAGCCATGTGGTTTTATCTTCCTCTCTATAGCGCTCCATTTCATTTAGAGATTGTAAAAGTTTCTGCAGCATCGTCAACATTATGCTATGCACTAAGCAGGAAATTTATTGCATCTTATCTTTCTATTGTGCTCCTGGCTGAAACAATGTAAAAGTTTATCGTGATATTACGGCCAAGAAGTTTTTTGCGAGCAAACTTGGACCATAAGTGCTGAAAAAGTTATTGACAAAAATTAGGAGAAGTTTCGTACAAGGCAGAATTCATCTAAGCAAGGCAAGAACATATAATGTTATACATCTATGTAACAAGGTGGTTAGAAGGTGGTTAGAAGGTGGACTGAATGCACCAGAACTTACCAAAGTGGGCTGACATTTAGTTAAGAGTGTTAAAAATTTTCAAAAATACTGCAATAAATCTCTAGAAAACACGTTAAAAATTGAATTATGCAACATTCTTGCTTTCTGCAACTCCTGAGAATTTATGTATTTAGACCTGAGAATTTACCTCTAAAGAAAAATGCATGGAAAAATGCCTTGTGAAACATTGCTGTGAAACTCCCTCATTGCCTCCCCATTGAACAAATTTCAGCAGGAAGCACTTTCTTACAGACGTCTTGAATGCGTTTGCCAATAAATTGAAAAACTTTCGCCATGTCGTCTTGAGGAAAAGTTGCTTCGCGCTAGTCACTGAGTCACTTTAGGCGGGGTGGAAAAGTTCATTGGGAAATTTGTTGCAAATTACCCGTGTGGTTATTACAATTTTCAGCACATGGCATTTTTTTTCGCGAACCAGCACAATTTGTTTGAATAAAAAATTCATGAGCTTCTCTTTGGACACTAACGGTGTGGAACTGCGAATTATACTGGCCATTTCCTCACATTAACCCATTTAAAGGGGAGTTTTTGGAGTGCATTTGTGATTTTTTATTGTGTAAATTTTCATTTCAGAGTCATTTTATTGTGCTTCCTCGCGGGAGGCAATAAAATTTCGCCTAGTCTTCGTCTCCATGCAGAAGTAGAAAGATGTATTAAAGAAATGTTAATAGATACTTTTACGACGTTTATGTGACGAGAATTGAATTTTTTGGCACCTTTTTCCGAGGGAGTCTTTATTTCCGTGAAATTTGGTATCATCAGCGTGAATTGCGTTTTCTCTTGACACGTTGCAAATAAAATTGATGGAGTAAAAGATTTCATTACTGCATGTCAATTTTCTGCACATGCACTTAAAATTTTGTATGCATGCCTCGTGGCTTGAAAACAAGGGTGAGTAACACAATATGTTCCTTCTCACCGTAGAAAAGCATGAAGAGATTTTGTACAAACGTTTTGCAAAGTGTGAATCCTTTGTCTCAGATATCTTCCGGAAAATTGGATGAAAACGTTCCTGACAAGGCGTTCAGTGGATCGAGGCGGATCGTGGGAATTCAATAGACACGATATACAGTAAAACATAAAGATGGCAAATATGCTCAATCGCTCTCTTTGCAGCCATGCTCTCTAAACTTTTGTTCTCTAACTTTTCCCAGCGCCTTTTTCTTCCCCATTTTCACTGCGGAGTATATATCCTGATGGGGCTGATGGGGAATTTATGATTGCATCCAACCCTAGAGAATGCTCGAACTAAACTTTTTTCCCTCCTCGGAAAACTTCGATACAGCATTTTCATCCAACACGAGAGACCAGGATGGGCGGATTGTGGTGGATTCAGTGGGTGAACGCATCAACAATGTGCGGTGTAAATTCATTGATTGTTTATACTGAGCTGTATAGTATGGCGGATGTGCCCAGTCCAGAGAGGCCGCGTAGCCTCGGGCACCTTGGCGTGTTGCGAGCTCGAGCCCGGTGGTCTCTTCAGCTGAAGAAGCCATTATTTGCCAGTGGCTCAGGGCGGAATTTGTCTGATGTACACATCCGCGGTGGGATCTGGACAAACATTTGCTAACCAGGAGGCAAACAGCCTCCCTCTCGTGCCGAGTCGTTAGAATTCAAATGGATTTTGATGAATCTGTTCTCTTCCACTCAAAGCCTCTATTGACGCTTTCCTGTGGAGAAACTTCCACGGAACATTTATCCTAGCCTTCAAAATAGTTCATCAAAGAGCTGACATCAACTTCCACCTCACTTTGAAATTTATTACATAAACTCTGTAGGGTAAACTTCAGTGGCCTCTGAAGAGTGAAATTGGCACGTGAGGAAAAATACAGAGCATTTTCCTGCACCTGCAGCTGAGATGAAATAGCTTTAATCACACATTCGATGCAGAACAAATTGAAATGTCGTGCCGTTCTCAATGCGCGCCCCACCGAAAGGAGAATTTCCTGGAGATGGATGAAGGAGGAAATTACTATGAGCTCGTGAGATCGGCAATTGCACTATCATCAAATCGGGCAGTGGCATGATGAAGTGATGTAATAATTTGGTGCCTGTTTGGATACATGAATTGGACATCCCTCGTGAAGACATGATGAATATGAAGACGCGTGAAATGAACTGACACTCCAATTAGCTCATGTCAGACCGTTTACCAAGGTGGGAAGTGGGCATTGAAACTGCTGAGATGCTTTTGAATGGCTCCATCCACTCTTCATTTTCCCTCTGTGATAATTTATCCCATTAGCAGCTCCAAAGTGTGCTGATAGGCGTTTGTGGAGGAAGAAAGGCGAGGCGCCAAATGATTTTTGGGAAATAAACACCTTGAAAAGTGTTTGACTTTATCTTACAAGATAAGTCGTCTATGAAAGAGCAATTTGTGTGTGTGTGTTCACCGGGGATTGATTGGTGGAACAAATAGGGAGATGGTGGGAATATTTCGGGAACCCACATTGATCAAATTTATGATTCCATCATCGACAGCTTGTGTCATTTATCATGCATGAATGCTGCTGAACTTTCATCCCGAAAACACCCCAAAAACCCCCCAATGTTCTTCAGTACACGCTTTCTTTTCCCCCTTTTCTTGGCAGAGTTGAATACCTTAGAGAACATCTCACTTTGTGATGTCTTGATTAACACAAAGAGAAGACATCATCATGTTATCTACAGCATCGCAACTCATCGTCCTCTGATTGGAGTAGACAATTTGTAAAATGATTTCCATGTGCGCCTCATCATTTTTCCTTTATCACCAATTTCCACCCAAATGCGCCCGCGAAATTTCACGATAATCCCTCGGGAAGTGCGGTGCAAGGGAATTGTGGAAGAATTCACACTGAAATTAGTGCAGTGATAAAATTAATGACGACTGAGACTGGATGAGTAATTGAGTAGAATTAAGGGGAAGTTGAGACTCGGGATTACATTGACATGTGTTGCTTCCTTTCAGCACTTTGCCTCATTGTCAATTTGAGAATGCCATTTACGCAAATTGCCGAGATGAAATCCAATATCTGGAGGAAAATTTATTCCACTGATGCTGTGCAAGTCCATCTCAATTGTCGGTGAATTTCGCCTCAGTCAGCATTTCATGCCACTCGCAAGAGTCTACCTGTGGCCAAATGAAGTTATTTTAATACAATTTCTTCTCTTCCTCCTTCGTCTGTTAAGTCTTTGGTTTTTTCTTCTTCCCACTGTGGCTGTTTTTAGCGCTACGAATCTGCCTTTCTCGGGCCTCCTTTGCGTCGGCGGGGGTGGCCAAGAACAACAAAAACCAATACATTAATGATATCCTCAGAGCAAAGAGAAAACATTGTTTACCGAAAAACATAAATAAATAAATGCGGCATAATACCCTTCTGTATATATCTATATTGGTGGTATGTGAAAAGAAACCTGTTGTGATACACACATTACGGACCAAATCAAACAAGGTATTTTTTTCTCTCTTGTCCTTTCTTCTCCTTCATCTTCGTCGCCTCTTTTTCCCCTCCATGGTGAGCCCAAGATGAAGAAGCTGCTTCTGTAGCAACATATAATGTGGGATTTATTCACATAATACTGTAGGGACAAAGATGAGGCACAAATAAGAGCATCTGAAAGTTTCACACCGGAGGAATTTTTCATACCAATGAACTTAAACTAAAGAAAAAAATGACAAAATTGTTTAGCACAGTTTTGATTTATTATGCAAATCAGGATTTATAGTATTAATTTGTCTATATAATAGAAAATCCAAAGATAAATTTCTCCTACAAATCCACATGCTCATGATTTTAGGCTTCTTCTGAGCTGACAGAATATTAAAAGTTTTTATGAAGTATCAAATAAGTGGTACTCAATGGAATATCCTTATCCACCCCAATTGCCCCTGTAATCTTACTTTTCGTGAAACTTTCCGCTCCTCTGACAGACACTTTGCTGTGGATTTGGGACAGTGTTTCGCTCGTGTGCCAAGTTGGTCACCCATAGCAAACATCCATCTCGGATGACAAACAGAATTGGAATGATGTTTACGGGGTTGCTTTTTGGGAGACCCAGCGAAAGTGGATCTTTTCGCATTGGGGGTGAACAATGTACACAAACACTCTGGGACGGGAAATTTTCGGATAGGACGATGCGAGTGACTGGAAAGTTTGGCCAAGATAAAATTTACCCTCCCGTGGGAGTATTTTTGTTCTTCATTTTGCCCCCAATGTTTTCTCCGTCACACCCCCAAATTGGACCTCATATTTCTGTCCGGCCAACCACAGGGGACTCGGGTAGAAGATAAATATTTACCATTGACTCAACTCTGATTAGATTGCAACTGTTCTGAATAATTCACAAATAGTTGAGCTCAAAAACTTTCCCATTGAAGAGCCTTTTCAATGCCATGTCCGAACTTTGCTCTAAACTCAATATACTGTCCTCACTTTTTGAAATTACACCAGAGGAAATTAGGAACGTGCAGCGATATCGCAGGTGAAAGGTGGTCCAACCGTAGTGCATAAGAAGGGACACTATGAAGTGAATTCAGGAGAGAAAAAACAACTTTATAAAACTGGGTGCAATTTTTATTGGCACGTTCAACTGTTACGGAGTTGCATACTAAAAATTCTGTAGTGCAGTAAGAAGTTTCACTCACCCCTCATGAAATGAAGAGAATATTTCATATGCACCACTTTTTCACACGTTCACCCTCGCATCCTTGTGCGGGGAAAAATTCATTGTATGTACAGAGGAAAATGAGTAGTTAAAACACTTGCTGAAACGAACATTTTTAAATCTGCTTCCCTGACCTCAATTTATTGTTAGATATTTTAAATTTGCTATATAGTTATATGAACACGTTTATATAATGAGCAAAAAATACCTTAGCTATCAACCTCTTTACTCTTTCTCAACATTTTTCCACACAGCTCAAATTCAGTGCACTAGAAAGGATGCAAGTGAACGTGATTCTTGCAGTTTCTGCTTCATTCTCACCCATTCCGAGCGATGTTAGTGTTAAAATATTGAAACCTTAGGCTGTGTATCTCGTGCAGTGGAGAGTATTTAATAGGAAGTTATACATTGGATGAGTCGTGTAAGGAAATCACGCTCTCAATGGGACTCAAATTTCAATTTATCGGATAGATGGATTTTCTTTCATGCCCTGGGAAAAAATATCTAGAGAAATTGTCACAGCACAGAGAAGTAGACATGAAGACAATTTCTAGAGAGACGTGTAAGTCGAAGAAATCTCCTCAAGAGAGTGAAGTGAAAGTAATTCAACTTGTGGGAACTCTTATAAACACTTTATGGACTCTGTAACTGGTAAATATGAAACTTGGGAATGAAATTGCTCTACGTTTGCACAGGAGACCCGAGGATGTTGTTCACGTAGCCTTGCTGGATACCCAACAGTGCACAGGGTTATGCCGAGGACGGGATTTCGCTCCGAGACAATATGTGAGTACACACAGAGAAAGTTCCAGCTATGGTTAACAGCGTGTGTTGATATTACACATGCTTCCAAATCTGGACAGTTGTCAGACATGTAAGGAAATTCCCCAGAGACTTCGGTGAATATTGCAGAATATTCAGATTTCCAGTAAAAATGATTACCAGCGAAACTCTATCGCACTCTATTTATCCCTCAACTGTCTCGAGTGCATGTCTTATCCTCCCAAACGTATAGGATTCAGCCATTAGTGTCAGGTTGGGAGCATTTCACCAGAGGGTGGTTTTATATGTATTTTAACGAAGTTTTCCCTCCTTCGAGTGCACACTATGGCTTGTTCCTCACCTTCTAGCGTGTGCTGTAATGACTGTGCTTGGGGTAATGTTGCACTTAATGAAGTTTATGAAATTCTTCGAAACAGTTTCGTATGTGGATCACGAGTTATCACTTGAGCTTCTGGCCATTTTCACGGTGCCACTTCTAATTAAAGACCCGCACACACACACACACACACACACAACTACACACATTATTGGGAGAATTTTCATTGCACCCAAGGAAATTTGCCACCCTCTCTGTCTACATGGAATTATATTTACACAGCCAAATTGAACTATTAACCACCTGCAGGGTTCTTGCATGAGTCTCTGCAGATTCTCCTTCTCGGGGAACAAGAGGGGATCAATATGCGAGGTTGTAAGTGAATTTCATGTTGGAAAAGATTTTTTTATTGCCTCGTAATTAAGTTGAAATCAACGATTAAGAGTGAGAGTGGGCAAAAGGATGCCCGAGCTATATATGTAGGTAATTTAATCAAGAGTGAAGGAAAAACATAGACACAAGTAAATTGGCAATTTTCTAGACTTTCCATCGCGCACCCCACTCAATTCTTTCATGCGCTTTTTTCAGTTCATTCCAAATTAGACATTTTGCCTTACCTCGCTCTGAGCTGCTCTTCATTATCATCCCCTCTGAGGAGACATCAAATTGGTATTTGCTTTATAAAATCTCACATTTATAATGTGTTTTTTTTCCTCTCTGTGTCCTATAACCTCTTATCTGGACTTTTCCTTTCTGGTCCTTCTCCCAACCCGCTGTCCAAGTATTTGGCCGGAGTTTTCGGGTGAAATTGCTGCGCATTTCATGGGGATAAAGTGAGAGTCGACTTTTTACGCAGCCCCAGGAGCAATTTGTCTAGGGAAGGGACACCGAGGTTTCCAGAGTGAGGCAAAAGGCTGGGTGTTTGCCGTAAAGTCAGAGAGTGAGACGAGTTCCAACAGCAATAACCATTTATTTGATTGTTTTTGGTGCAGGTCGGAAGGGTGGAGAAGGAATGGAAAGGATTAATTAAGGTGAGCTCTGGTCCCAAGTGTACCTCCTCGGGATTTACTTGGAAACTTGTGCAGCCATTCTTGTCACCCGCGCGTGTCCCAAATTGATTATTTGCCACGCCAGTTTGAATCGTGACGAAAAGCTTTGGGGATTTACTGTGTCAACAAATGATTAATCACACTTAAAATGCCAATATCATTTATCACTTGGCGAAAGAAGCTTCCGTGGCTGCAGCGCAACGTCTTCACTCGCGTGCTGTCGAGACTACTGCATTCGCTCACAGATGCCCAGAATGGAAATGTCAGATGTGGAAATGAATATTCAATTTTGTGGTGGTGATTTGAAATACGCAAACAATTTGCCACTCGAGAATTTACCAACGCGATATGGAATTGCCATTTGAGCAATTTCACTTTCAGCAATCCATAAATATCGGGGTTTGAGGAGTAGAGTTGAGAGAGATCTGTTTATAGATAGCATAATAGAAATATTGAAATTACATGGTGTGATAGAAGTGATATTTTATACATAATGCTTAATAGCATTTTGATATTCAATTGCATTTTGGTTTTATGCATGTCTAACCCTCGTACACTTCCGTCTCAACTCTGTCTGGTACATTTCCAGAAGTGCTGACGCTGGCAATATTCATGTTTATTTATTAGCCAATTGATTGCTCTCTACCGAGAGATGTGCGATAAGCCATAGAGTTGGTGGAGGTGAGAAAGAAAAAGCGACGATATGTGAAACGCATATCATTACACTTGAGAGCAATTTTGTCCTCCCACTCCATAATGTCTGAAGAGTTCTTCTTGTGCTGAAAATTACCCTCAGACAGTTGGTGCAATTTTCTTCTCAAAACACTGACTTGGGTGAGCGAAAAAACTCACGTCTGGAATTTTATTTGTTTCACTCATAGAACCGCAGCGGAATTTCAATTTTCTATACCCATTCTTGTGGGGAGGCGAAGCATCCACACTTGGGGCACTCGTCAGTGAGAAAATCAAACAGACAGAGTGTCTTCCAATTCGTGCACCAAGAGCTATAATTTTCTCAATTGTATCCCAATGATTTTATTCCCCTGGCCAGATCACCCACGTTGCCCCGGCCCCACTGACGTCCCGTCCCTGCCGGGGACATTCCGCACACCTCTTGCAATCCGTCAGACTTCAGGGGGGGGGGGGGGGGTGGAAATTAAATTTCAAATTACCCCTTGCCTTTAATTGCATTTAATCACGGTGCTTCGAATCAGTGTTCTTGCTTGTTTTGCCAAATGCCATAATAAAGGCAATTATGCTCGGTTTCGACTGTCAAAGCGACGAGAGAATGCTTATGTGGAGATCCTCTCAAGTATTTAGTCACGTACATAGGAAATGTGTGTGTAAAGTAAAATGCAGACCCAAATCAACTTCCCCACTGGAGCTTCAGCTAAATTAGAGCGAGAGCAAAAAATCCCTCATGTGAATACCAAGTGAGTAATGGCAATTGTAGCGAGCAAACCATATCAGATTTAGTATCTCGCCCAGCGATATCAATCTAATACGGAACACACGCTGCATTTGAATTTTCCTCCAGGGACCCACAATGTTGCGGAAAGTGTGGATTTAAAGCCAGCGCGGAATTCTCTATTTCACGAACGTCAACTGTGTGGCATCGGCTTGGGCAACGGGGAGGAAGTTAAATTGATTTCATCTACTAATTACAGGTGAGTAAGTGAATAGTCTAATCATGTCATTTCGAGAAATGCAGGAAACTTTTCACCATGAACTCTTGGATTGAGTTAATTGGAAACTGTGCAATTCATCATTGGAGATGTCAGATCTGTAATTGATTGCATTTGACAGATTAAATGACAATAAAATTGACAAAGAGCTGTTATTTCAAATTGCAATTCATTCAATAGAATCGTTAATGTAATTCTTGACTCTACCATTCTCTATCCTCTGTTCGTGTGATAGGTATTTATGAGTTGTTTCGATGCAATTCGCATTTCTTGCGAGCGCATCGCGGCAAAGACCACCTCCTAGAGAAACTCCTCGATAACCAATAAAGTTCAATTTAATCGCCCCAGAAGCTCCCGATAATTAATTTATTGCACCGCTGCAATTGAGGCGATCTCTATCAGGTGTTTCATCCGCTAGAAGTCCGTTGCGTTGCGCGAGGCACGCATCGCAGTCCTATCCACCTTCATAATTGCTCCCCCATTCCAGTGCTTCCATCACCTCCTGTCTTTAATTCACTCGAGCACACCTTCCGCGCCGAAGGTACAACTTTGTAATTAATTTTAATTGATAAAATTTTCATGTATCGCAAACAAGTTTTCTCCACTATCTTCACTGCTAATCTATGAAAAGTTGCCGGTGAGGTGGGAAAATGCTCCCCGGCGTGTCTCAAAGAGGAAACATGTGGCGTTCAATTTGAGTAATGGACTGCCTTTGTTGTGTGGATTTTGAAATTATTAGTACAACTAAAATTTAGCATGTGAGAGGAATGTAAAACATTCACCATAAGTCTCCAGGGCAATTCTGCCTTAGGACCTAATCATAGAGATGGATAGTATTTTTGTCATGCTCTCTTCCTCATATTCGAGCCATAACTTTATGCTTAGTTATAAGTTATAATAATCTCGCAATCCTTAAATTCACTGTTTTGCATCAACTTTATATATGGCTGTAATCGCAGTAATAGAGACATAAGAAGTGCTCAAAGGTACTTTTCCATCATCATCAACAGTGATATCGGATTTATAGAGATGATTTGATGCCATCAAAGACTGAAAAGAAGCGTTCTTATGTGGTTGTTGGCTCTCTACCGTTCGCCATCTGTTCGGCAAGTGGCCAAATTCAAAATATTTCCACTTGCGACTCTTCGGAGGCCACATGGAAGGAAGACTTCGTGCCTTTGCGCAATCCGGAGAGCGAGAGAGACTGCCGAGGCATCGTCGACGAGGGGACGAGGTGAGCATAACACATGGACGGAGCATAAGAGGAGAATCCACCAACACTGGGGTCTTCCACCACTCGCTCATCGCCAGGCGAGTCAGTACTCAGTTGAGTTCAGCCATCGATACGTGGACCGTGAGTGAATTAACGCTCCACTTCCGCCTGGGATTGCAGTGATTTAATCAGGAAGTGTGTAATTTGGTGAATCCCCGCGACTCTCTTTCGCTCATTGTCCGGCCCGCGGCTGGAGTGGCGCGATGTGGTGTGAATTTGTGGGCTGGTGTGAGAGATGCTGAAGGTGATGTCGGGTTACAATTGATTGAATAATGAAGAAGACACCACAAAAGACTCCCGAGGGGAGCACGGCATCGTGCACGGTGAACCTGGTGCTATTTGTGCTCTGTATCTCGTCCGTGGGCACTTCCTTCTATGCCAACTTCCGCCAGTCCATCCTCGAGGATCGCGTGCGGTACATCAACCAGCTGGATGACCGCCTCAGCGTGGTGGAGGCCAAGCTGCAGACCATGCAGCCATCAGCGGCCTTCGTAGAGCCACCCTTCGGGGACGTGGCCAGTGTGGTGAGGAAGCTGTCGCTGGAGGTGGCCGGAATCCAGAGACTGAGACGTGATGTGTCACACTTGAAAGTAACGCGTCAACAGCGTCAAACCGCAATTCAGCAAACGCCAGATTGTGTCTGCCCTCCGGGTCCGCCAGGTAAAAGAAACACTCACTATACACATTCAATTTCCTCCCAACTGAAGGGGGTGGAAAATCATTTCAAAAGCCACTCGGCCCTAACATTGTCAAATGGCATGGCGAGAGAATGGAAAACGAGTGAGAAAACTCAATTCAGAGTTAAGAGGGTGCGAAAGGAAGTCTAGTGACGAGGAGAGAGAGAGTGCGAGTGAGACTCTGGGAAAACCACAGAAGGAAAAAAGGAGTGAAAAATTGTCAGACGCGAGACACGTGCTTTAGATGGAAATTTACATTTCCGCTTTGGAGACGGGACCACATTGCACACATTGTGGGGAGAAAAGTACAATAAATCCTTGGAAGTTCTGAATAAGGCCAAACGCCTTCCCACTCGACTGAGTCGCTGGACTTTCGTTGGGCAGAGCACACAGACCCTTTGCCACTCACCGGATGCCTTCAATTAGCAACCAATCAAACGATCAAAAGCCACAATACTTGACCTCAAGTACTGTCGTGGGATATTTGCCGTGAGCTCTTGAATTTTCAAGCGGCCACTTGAATTGAAAAATATGTTAAACTGCGGTTCTCGGGTGATATGCCAAGCCCCAGTGCACTCCTAAGAGGAGACTTCAAAAGTTGGTCAGAGACTCTGGAAATTTTGATTTTCACACGATGTGACAATGCAATTCCTGCTCTAAACTGCCTAGATTCAATTTAGATATCTAAATCAGTCAGTAAATGCGTTTTATATCTGATTTTGCATTACATTTGCTAAAAATGGTACATGACACAATGTGTATGTGTATCTTTAACCAGGTTAAGCAACTTTATTTAGTTCTGCTCGCTTAACTCGACATTTTCAGAGTTTTGTGGTAAACTATTACGTGCAGACATTCACAAATGTCACAGACCATCGCTTTTCCTGCAACACTTCATATTTTTCGAAGGATATAAAATTTTCCCAACTCACTCTGAAAAACTTTTGAGAAAAACGAACTCCTGCTGAACGTGGAAGAAAATAGAGGAAAAAAAATTCCGCAATAACATAGAGAGCAGAGAAATTTGATGTACAACTGCAGTGATAAAAAACATTTCTCTTGGGCAAAATTACCCTTTAGATATGCATTAAATGGAATGGGCGGGGGCACATAAAACTATGCGCACTCACAAGCCAAATATGACTTTAAAACCAACAATAGCGGGTCATTAATGCTGAAGAGAACTTTTATGAGATGAATTCTCAATGCAGCGACGGAGGTTGTAAAAAATGCAATGTGAGATAGAGTATCATGACGTGTCACAGCTTTAATGCCTTTTTGATGGATATTCATCTGTCGGTGGGCCCAGAGGCGTGAAAAATAGGCGAAGAAGATGCGCCCCGGCGAAATGATGGAGAGCCGGGAAGAGTGGGATAAATTAGAATATCTGATGCCGTTCTCGGCAAATTCGACCAGACACATGAATTGTGTGGCATTCGCGTGGTAATGAAAAATCGTATTGAGACGGAATTTATTGTGCACTCCCCGTCAATAAATCAAAAAATACTCTGGAGGCACTCAAAAGAGTTCGAATTATTCATTTGCCATTGCCTCAATGGGTTGGGCGCATTTCACATTTCTTCCCTCATTGAATGCAACTTGAATGGCTGGAAACTAAATAAATATTATTTATTGGGTCATTTCACACAATAAAAGACACTTCGTATGAAATACTGGACTGCCGTCCAAATGCCAACCCCATTGTTGCCATCGATATTTTAAGTACTGTGTGGGTGTCTCATTGTTGTTTTATGCCTCCTCCAAGAGAGCCCTTAATAGTCCATAGAAGTCTTTCATGCCCCATTGAAATGCCTCCAATTTCAGTAGTTGCTTCAGTTTCAAAAAAGAAATACCCGAGACGGAGTCACGCGTTACATTGCGGCGGCACTGTTAGCCTCAATATCTGCATAAAAGTAATTATAAAAGCAAGAATAGCAATTTGTCAAAACAATGCTCACATTAAGAGCGTTGTATAAATAAGCGAATGAGGATGAAATGAATCCCATAACTCACATACGGAGCACACGGAGCAAATTACACCATCAAAATTTTAATTATACTTTGCTAAAATCCACACATACACATATATAGACGCCCCAATTGCTGAGAAGCATGAGCGGTGTTAAAATTTCATGTTAGTCGCCGCTCTGATGTATGATACAGAGAATATTTAGTGCACCATATTGCGGAAAATTCATTGTTTGCCACTCATTTCTTTTTTCACCTCCTTTCGCTCATAAATGACTCGTACAGCGAATTCACTGCACACGGAAATTGCATATGATTCACCCTTCGAATGCATGTATGTCAGTATTTTACTTCCTTCAAGTGTTCCTCCTCCAGAGCCTTTATACGTTCGTCAATACAGCTCAATGAAAGTCTAGGTAACAGTCTCTCTAGATAAAGAGAAGAAAGCTCTATCGAAAGTTCAACCTGTTGGAAGTTCTAGTATATTTTGATCAAACAGAAAATACCCAGAGAAATACTTCTTCAAAACTCCAGAATAGACTTTTTTCCCCTCAATAAATAATCCAATTCCCTCCTATTGAAGCACTCTTGCGTGTGTCTGGTCAGAGTCAATCACAGTCTGGTTCCCGGAATCATGCATTCGACTGCCTTGATAAATGAATGATGCATTTTCACAAAGATACTGGCAGAAAAGGTCAAAGAAAATGGCTTCAAGAGGAAAAAAAAACTATGGATAAGAGGCTATTCAGCACTCAATACTTTATAAGGTTGAATTGAAAAATTGCAAAAGGACTTTAGAATGAGAAAAACTCGGTTTTACTCGTTTACTTTTCATGACTTGCACTCACATGCAGGAAACATAATCACTGAAGCTGAGCAAAATCCTGTCAGATGTTAAGTCCTGGTGCAAATTGTATAACGCATGCTGGTCCTAAAGTGCCTATTGATCAGCCTCTCTCCGCCGTAAAAAGCCATCAGAGAGACACGCAATTACATTAATCTCAATCTCGGCCTATCGGAAAATTATAAGGGCCCTGAATGGGAGAAACCCAAATTGATGGAAGGGCCCTTAAGTGAGCAACGTTTGCGGGTAGATAAAAATTATATGAGCGTCTTTCATAACAAGAGGGTTGAGTCCCTTTTTTTGCCCGATTCCCTTGAAGACACATGGACAACTAATTCAACCGAATTATTGGAGAGATTATTTATCCTTCAGTCCGAGTCTCCCGCACCCCTCGTGCTCGCCCCCGATAAACACTCCCGGACAGTTTATTTACCATTTCATTAAGTGCCACAAACACGATGCTTGACAAAAATTGCTTTCACGACTGTTGCAAAAGCGAGATAGACGGCATGTGTGCGGCTGTTCCCCTAATGAACTGGAAAGTGGATTGAGTTTCAGGTTTGTCAACGCAACCCCACTCCTTTGGGCACCGTCATCACTGACTTACCCCTTTAGACAGGGGGCTTTATCTCAATGTGTGTGCTATTTGTTGGAGTGAAATCCACGAGAGGAGTTGAAAATGATTCATTTTGCCGCCGTGCGACAAAACCAACCCTTCGACAGACCGCAAGGGCGTGAGGAGATAGGGTGGCCGAAGGGCTGGGACTCCATTGCAAACAAAGGGTTGGAATTCTCGTTAAAATGATTTATCATTTTTAATACTCTCGATGGACTCGTCGTAACTCTCGCGCAACAATGCTTGGACTCGGGTCCCTTTTGAGCACCGATCCACCAATTTCCGCGCTCTCGATGCCTCAATCCATCAATAGGTAGACCCTGGATCCGGTAAAAGTCACGTCTTAATTTATCCGCCAGCCGATCAATAAATCACAACCACAAAAGTCCCTCCAACCGCCGAGGATTTCTGCTGCTTCTCGTCTCAAGAGGCGAAGAGATCGAACAAACTTTGTCACTTTTTCCAGCGTGTGTTTTTTATCTCACCCCCCCCGTCCTGCAGTCAAGCGGGGTGGATGTGAGACACACACAAAAAGAGCCCCAACAAATCCCCAGGTAACACTGCCAAGTGGGTGAGAAAATCACCGGAAAATGTCTATCACGGTAATACCTTCATTTTTCCTGTACTTCTCTCACGATACTTTAACGCTTCACACAGTTTTTAATCGGGAGCCTCACCCCGCACGGATAAAACTTTCCCTCATCAAATTTCGACGGGAGATCCCGATAAAAATGTTCAATTAAACTTTTATCCAGTTTAATTTCATCCCCATCATCAAACGGGAGTCTCTCAGGGATGTTGTTTTTTTTTCATTTGGCGCATCAGGGTCGAATCAGGGACGAGAGTGAGTGCAAGGAGAGAAAAGAAGTCAAATGGTTAGAAGCATCGAGAGCTAAATTACTCGAAAGAGTATGCAAAAAAGCCAGCGCTATCGCGTGGAATCTGTAAATCTCTCTCAATGCCATTGGAAGATGATGACATGTTGGCAGAAGAATGGATGAAAGTGGGGAGGAAAAAATATGCAAATTTTTGCATTATTCACCAGGAATACGACTTTGGCTATGAATATCATTAGGCGCCGTGCAATCCGCTAAAAGCTCCCTAAATGCATTGATATTTATTGAGATGCTCTTGCGAGAATGCACAGAAAAAAAACGAGAAAAACCATCAATCATCGACTCGTTGGAAATCTCTGGGTTACATTTGCGACTATATGCAAGATGTGGAATTGCAGTCGCTTCGGAACCTCGAAATAGCGCGAAACACACTGCCATTAGTCACACAATCAATTTTATATAATTCACCAATATATCCCTCGTGACGATGATGTTGTCACTCGGCATTAGTCGCTTATTTCGCTGCCCTGCCGCGATGCCAGTGAGATGGTGATGAATGGGGCAAAGTTGAAAAACTATTGCAGATAAAGGGCGCTTACCACCCACTCCTCCAGCTCACATTTTAGCCCCCCAATCGGCTTGACACCATATTTATTTCTCGCCAGAGTCTTTTCTTTTCCCTCCTTGCCAGTCACCCTGGCAGTGCTTATTTTTTGCTCACCGTGCACTTTATCACAAACTTCCAGCCAAGTGATTTCAGCCAAAATAGAACCACCCACCCGAGGCACCCCGTCCGCGTGATATTTGTATTCAGTGTGACGTTTGATGTATTGTATATTGAACTTTGCTCTCCCACGTCTGACAAAGAGCATGAATCCATGGCTTTTTTTTCTACACCACCCACACCACATCGCCTTCGCCTGGCATCGTCTGGGGAGGCGGAAGAGCGCCCAAGGAGGGACAAAGGAGCGACTGGCGTGCCACCACGTCAGTCTACCATGTTCTGAGCCATGTTCTCAGTTTCGGGACGAGGGATGAGACGCCAATTTACATTTTATTGTCATCATTATCATTTTCATATGATCAAAAGTGCACTCGTAGTGCACAATGTAAATTATCCGCACAGTCATTCCCGTATTATTAACGCACATATTTTACGATTTACGGGGTGAAACTCCACGCCAGTCACTAATCAGCTGCACTGAGAGAAGTCCCGAGGGAGACTCGGTGGCAGAGTTGAGATCACAGACTTCTTAATGAATATTACATGCGAATAGTGATTTCCAAGGGGGACATAATATACCTTAAATCTAGAATATTGAAAACTTCATTCACTCCTGAACACATTTGAAGACATTTTTTATCAGTTTTAGGCTTCTTCCTCGTTAGAAACCTTCCAGAAACTTATTTCAAAAATTTCAAAAATTCAGAAATTCAAATTTAAAAAATAACACAGAAAAACAATATAAAAGGAAAATATTTTTATAGACAAAATATATTTTTTTAAATGTCTCAATTTGTTGAAACAAAAGCTTTTGCATTGCAAATATTCTCAAAATATATTACCACTTCCGATCACAATATCTACCCCTTGGTGATTTCAGGGAAATCTAGACTTTCTCACCGATCTAGAAACATCATCAACTCTGTTCGTGACTAAAACAGAGGAAGAACAACATGCGAGATTAAAAAAGGCACTTTTCCACGACAATCATTCATTTATCATCTGAGTGTGGCATCAATTTTATGAAATATGACAGTCTCATGTTTGCCCAGGACAAAACATGGTGTAAGAGATGCCCACGAGCCAAAGCGAATATTGTGGGCAAGAAGTCATATCGCGTCTCGCAGCTTTTTTCCCATCTTGTCACTGAACATGTTCTGACACACATTCCATCCTCTGCAGACTTCTCGAACACGCATCCGATCTGCATTTATCGGCAAAATATTTAAATATGTCTCTTGTGAGAGAACATTTGTCGCCTCGTGTACTCATCGATATTCCTGGCGGAGTGTCGATGGCATAAATTCATTTCAGATGGACTTCTCAGAGTCATTGGATTGATGTGGAATTGAGATGAAAAGTGAAAGAGATCTTGTCAATTTCGTCTTGACGGATAAATTTATACGGATGAGTTCAGGGAACTCACCAACTGGGACGGAGTTTCTTGGACAGAGTCATTAATCAGCCATTAATTATTCAGCTTGATAATTGAGTAGCGAAGGAGAGACGTTCAAATTAAATGCCTCGCAAGTTGACGAACACCACTTGAAAAGTTGTAAGTCTCTCTGTCTGGAGTCACCTGGAATGAAATTGAGAGGAGAGAGAGAAAAAAAAGCTGGTGAATCATGGAAAGGAATTTATTTAATCTTCCTCTTTTTTCCATCCTCATTCAATTTCCAACCCCATAAGCCTGCACTGAAAGGTAGCAACACTAAAGGGGTAAATAAAATAGTCTGTATGGGAGATGTAATTTGTAACTGTCACATTGAATAACATTTTCTCTTATGGGGACTTTTCATTCGGCGTCGTTGAATAAAAAAGGCAGTCACTCTCCTTAACTTTCTGTGTGGATGAGTGATTGAAGTGGAGGGTAATGTTTTCATTTCAGAAAACATTAATTTGCATTAAAAGGTGCGCACTCTCCTGCCCAAGGATATTTTCCCCATACTTAACTCCGAATTACATGGGATTATTCCGAGGAAGTGAGTTTTTTCGACGCGCCACTGAGAAAATGGTTGAATAAAGTTGATTGAAAATTCCGATCTGCGTATATTATCCCGACTTTTCTACCTGGTATTTAACAATCAGCGAGTGGTGCGACGGGGCAGAATTAGGAGCTTAGACGCGCGATGGTGAGAAGAGCAGGAAGTTCGATGATGGCACAAAAGAAGTGACTGAAGATGAGAGCAAACATTTTTCGAGGATTAAAATTCAATGAAAAGAAATGAGAGTTACGACGTGAAAGACGCCGAAGGTGGGATTGAAAGGGAATCAAATTGAATTTCGTGGTGCATGATGGAAAACCTACAACGGCAACAGTCTTCTTGATGATGCTATTGATGGTGTGACGGAAGCTTGACGATGTGATACTGCTTGGGCACCAGCGACCTCTCCACCTGATAATGAATTCAATTGAATTTGAGGAGTTTACATATGGAACATCCTTCGATACACACATTTTGATTGGATTTCATTTTCGCAAGTCTCCCCAAACTTCTGGCCTCACCACCCGCACGCAAAAATGCTATGTTCAATTTTCAGTACACGCTGCTGTGGTGCGCCTCTTTCCCAACAGAGTTGTCTGACACATATGGAGTCATTCCCACACATCATTTAAATAATTTCCTATGGCACAGAGATGAGTTTCCTCCCAGCGCCACGAGTTTTCGGCAACCCCCAGAAACCGAGCCATTCACCCAAAAACCAACGCCCCCTCGAAACAGTCTTTTTCCCCAAATGGCGGAGCGACTCAGATGGAAAATGTGTTTCCCATCCCCGCATGGAAATTATTGCCACTTCTTCCGTGGAGTTTGGGGGCATGTTGAAAACCCATAAGGAGGAGGGAAAAGTTTATATTACAATAATATTCCGTGGACCAAAAAGGGCCAAAGAAGAGTCAAATGTGTGCGATTTGCATAGCAGAAAGTTAATGATGCGAATGGTTTAATGCTCTTTTATAAGACATACTCCGCCTTTAGCTCGTGATACTCGAGCAAATCTTTATGGAGGAGAATTAAAATTAATACCCATGCAAAGATTGCATGACTACTCCAAGGCACTTAATGCCGATGAGGAATGTTCGGGTGAGAATTTTCACTGGGATGTGTGAAAATTTCCTCATGTTTCCACTTTTCCCACGAATAATCATAAAACTTTCGAGAATTGTTGGCCACAAAGTTGAGAGTGTCTTGCAGGCAAGATCTCTCAGAGCAGCCTTTCTTCATTTACTTGTTCGCGTTGTGTTTTTACGAAATTTTCCTTGACTTGAACCCCAATAATTACGCTCAGAGTCACTTTAGCGTATCTTGTACTCAAAGCTTATTGGTGTCTCCTTTTAGTGCAAAAGCAAATCACCATGCAAAGCCTATTTCTGTAGGCGAATGGAAACCTGCCCATTGATGTTTAATAACTCAATATATATGTACTTCGTTGCAGATTAAGACAGTACGCAGAGTGAACAAATTGCCACTGATAATTGCTACGCTTAATAGAGAAACCACTTAATGCAAGATTAATTTCAATAAATTGCTTATTCACCAAATTGATTTTGCACTCTCTCTCTCTCATCCAATGGCGCGCTGGAAAATCTCTTGCTTGATAAATCCAAAAGGCAAAATTGCACGAAGCTATTAATTCAGGGTTGAAGTAATTTGCTTGTCAAATAGGAAGAGAATTGATAAACTATTCATGGTTATATTGTCTTGAAGTGGCGTGGAGTTTTCGTGCAAAAATCCTCATGGAAGATGAAAAGAGCTGAGTGAGTCCTGAAGCGCCTTGAAGAGCAAATATTGAGAAGATGCTCAGCATTTAACGTTGTTGTATAAGCAAATAATTTATTGTGTCGTATACAGTAGAATAATGCTCAATTGTACCTCACTCTTCCTCGGGAATTTATGGTGTCCTGGAGAGTCTCTTGCCAGACAATGGAATCTTAAATTATTTCGTTGCATATTATCATGAAGACATTGATAATGATCCGTAATTATGTGTGTTCTCGGAGCATTTTGCCAGCAAATGAGGCGAGAGAGGTTGCCTGAGTCATGGAAGAATCGAAGGCACGAGATTGCGGCTCTTGGTCCATTCTTCTTCACCATCTTCGCGACTGATCGTTAGCGCTGAGCAATCAACAGGGCGCATTTTTTGGCTGCAGCCGCGGACATCAAAAGAGCAGTTGAAAGTAGACAGAGGGGCATGAGCCAGGCATTTACCTAAATGCATGTAGGAGCTATCATTTAAAACACTAAAGCTGATAAATGATGACTTTCAGTAATCAATTTCTGCCTCAATTGAGAGGGTCAAAGTGTTTACACTCGCCCAGGAGATTCAACATCAAATACAAGAGATGATAATTGCTCAGCCATAAATATTCTGCATTTTATGATGCGAAATGGCTTCAAGTGCGTCTCAGCTCTCCACTCAAATTACCAAGTTCACTTCATACGGAAAAAAAGTTATTATTTCAAGAGTGTCTGTGTGCCTTTCACTTCCCACGTCTTCGGGCTCCTCCGGAGTAACTTGAGAAAATTCTTTCGTCCTCTAATGGGGTTGCTTTCCACTCCCGACCTTTTGATGTTGGCTTACGGAATGTTTGTCGCATGCCACTTGACACCGACGTTCTGTTGCCGTGGCGGCAGCCCTTTTAGGCTCAGCTTCAACCCGTGCCATCCCTCTAGGAATGTCGAGTGACAGGCGACTGATGTGAGGTGAAACTCGAGGCAGAGGCACGTCCGACTCGTTAGCGAAGCCTCCGTGAGTGGCTTCGGCAAAGAGAGTCTCCATCGCGAGGAAAGGAGCCGGAAATGGCCCATAAATCCTCAACGTGAATGGAGCGCATTTTTCTCCGTCACACAAGCGCTGCATTTGACGTCAAAGAACAACGAATTCGCGGGATGATTCGCGAAGGCCGACCAGACTGTAGCCCGGGAGCCTCTGAGAGTGTCCTGGGGTGAATTCTGGGCGAGTTGTTCGGCTGAATTTCACGGCACTTGGCCGCTGATTCGCTGTCAAGAGCAGCCGCCGAATTGGAGCATTCTGTATGGCCTCTGAGAACTGTTCTCAATTGCAGATTTGCGCTTCTGGGAAAATCCCGAAGTAAATATCCTGGAAAATGCTTTGAGGGCTTTGAAGGAATTGCTGAGAAATTGACTGAGAGAACCTCCAGGAGACATAACAATCGCGGAACCATCTCTTGCTGAGCAGTTTTCACCTTCTCGCTAATTGTTCCGTTTTCCCGGAAAGCAATTAAGACTGTTGAAAATCGTCTGAGTTGTCGTCTTGAGAGTGATCTCATGCAAATGCCTTTGAAGGAGGAAAAATTGTGTTTTTCGAGTAGATATGTGACTGGAACCTCTTTTCGTTGTTGGGAAGAGAATCTCTTCGCGATTCATTGAATAAGAAGAGTGCAATCAACCGGACAATCTCAAGAAATTCATCTCAAGGCTGATGTAATTAATTGGAATTCGTCGTTAGATTCTTGATCAATTTCCTTCCAATCCAACGACACGTCTTCGAGATGCAATTGCAAACCTCTTCAATCATCAGCGAATTCAGGAGGATGAAATTCAGAATCTTGGACAATTCCTCACGCCTCCGTGAAGGAAAGGGAGATTCGTGATCCATCGCATGAGCGATGAGAAGTTGCGCCACTTCTGGGACTGCCTTGGCTGCGGAGAGGCAAATTAATGGATTAGCATTCCGGCGCGAGAGACACAACTATTCCATTACGGACGCGCTAAAAATCCATCCATCGCGTTTGATTTAATTGATTTATCGCCGGATTCTGCGACACTAATTCACAGCGCAGGACAAATCGGTAGAGCGACAGGTGATGCCGCCGACCAGAATCTCAAGACTTCGTTCTCCAGACATCGCTTCTCATTAAACACGCAACACTTTTCAGGCGAGATGAATGCTCTTGGGTGGGATTATGATGGAGGAGACACTTTGAAAATATACGAGTGTCTCGCAAATTAAAGCTCACTTGAAGCACTGGAAGAATTATGAACAAGGCGTTCTACAGTGTGTGGCAACGAGAACGCAACGGGGACTTTGGGAAATTCCCTTATGTGATTATAATATACTCACTCTCTCTCTCTCTCAAGTAATATTTGGGTTCACTTCACAAACGCCACATGCATTAATTGAGTTGAAATATGTGGGTGGATTTGACGACAGTTTGAGGAACAAGAGTCGACAACTCAATCTTTTCGTTGCTCCGCAGCAAACCTCTTTTGCCACCAACATTGTAAGATGGTGTGAGCTGGAAAAGAGCTACAATTTATTTATCTTTCATGTGGGTGCATCTTTATTGTTATGGAACACTCAGTCGAAGCCACATTTTTTGCCGCCTTTCTCGTTCTTCCGCTCAAATCTGTTGGCAGGAGACAAAGTGCGATCACTTTCGTCAGTGGGTGTTTCTGTTAATTAACATTCCTCCTCCCCCCTCAGAATCTGCGTGTGTAAAATTGCGTGTTGTTTATTTACACGATCATCGCCAGCTACCTACACGCGGGTATTTGACCGAAAAGAGGAGCAGAGTTGATGGGAAAGATGAAAATATATTAATGGAAATAGTGCAGAATACAAGTTTTTCAAGAAATCGTTTGAATTATAGTTTTAAAATCACTCTAAAGCACAATGTGTGGCTTTCATCAAGCAGTGTTCAATCTTTAGTCTGGAACTCTCTAACTCTGTTCTGCCGTTCTCACCGTTCTTCTCTTTGCATCCTGCCGTGTAGTTTTGGCCATAGCAAAACTGCCGACCGGTGCATGACAGCATGATCGATCTGTGGTTGCCGTAGTGGCAATTGCGAGATGCGTCATTGGACATATCCATGGATTTATGTGCTAATTTTTGTGAGTCTCAGCAGCTCCAATAGAATTGTTTATTTTTAGTGTGGGTATTGAAAAAGAATTTTATTGCATTGTCGCGACACAATCATAAATAAAATCACGTTTAAATCTGATTAATTTGTTTCATCCGCTCCATGCGCATTTGCTAGTGCTATCCAATGTGATATTGTTTTGTCCGCAGGACCAAAACTATGCTGTTTGAGGGGTGGACAGTGGCCGAGAGGGCGCATGGCTATATATCATTGGGCTTTCAACGAACCCTCGCACTCTTTTCCCATTCATACCATTTATCTGTTTATGTTTCATTTTGGACTCGGGAGCGATTCTTGCAGCCGCTGACAAAACATGGCACTCACGTTGTATGGGAAAAACGATTGAAAAACAGCACAAATGCGTTCAACTGGCACGAGAAAGAGGAAAAAATATATAGATTTATAGGGATATTTTTGGTCATAGCATTTGAAAGATAATAGAGTATAATGCAAGATGAAAAGAAATTTTATTTATACTATTTCGCCACTCAGTTTTAATCACCAGCGTTTCTCCTCTCGTTTCAGGACCACCCGGAAAGCGAGGGAAGAAGGGCAAAAAGGGCGATACAGGAGATTCAGGACCAGCTGTAAGTGAAACTCTTTGCCGATATCGAGACTCACGTACGATTCCAAACTCCGGTGGTTATCTAAATTCCGAGAAATTTAATTGGCTCGTGATTTATTTGATCCCGATGGAGCTCTCGGGTAATTTGGAGCCTCCACCACTTTTTATCAGACCCCTTTTTATTGTTTGATTTACAGGGTCCCTCAGGCCTCAATGGT
The DNA here is from genome assembly GCF_947086385.1 of Phlebotomus argentipes. Taxonomy (NCBI): domain Eukaryota; kingdom Metazoa; phylum Arthropoda; class Insecta; order Diptera; family Psychodidae; genus Phlebotomus; species Phlebotomus argentipes. Next base: position 8,187,875 of record NW_026776174.1, read on the forward strand.
ATTCCGGTACAAGATTTCCACTCACTCTCCTCATTCGCACACATTTTCACAGTAATAGAGAGAATCCCTCTAAGTGGGAAAGCGGCGAAAATAGTCGTTTTCACAATTGCTTTCGATTCAGCAGAAAAAGTTGAAAGAAAGTGCTGAGCATTTAAGTCACACAAGCATGAAAAGATGAGGACAAATAGCGTCATCTGACATGGAAAACTAATAGAGTACTTTGCATCCATTACATCCATCCATTCTCATTACGATTCACGGTGAAAAATTATCCCGTGGCAGGACTTCACCATGGGTGTGCAATTATTGTAAAAGAAACCCCTGTTTGTCGCAGTCAATTTAGATTGGGGATGAAGTCTTCCCTCTTCCTTGGCAAAAGATGAATTCCTATGTATAAAGGAAAAATCCCCCTTTATTATCTACACTGTGTGACTGTCGTGATGGACTAGACATAGAATACAGTGATGGTTTGCCAGTAAATTGCGTCATAACTATATGTTTACTACTAGATATTATATTGAAAGACTTTCTCAATACAAAATTATTGAATGTTTTCAATTGGTTTAAATTAGCAATATCAAAGTATTGCTTTCCATTTACACGATTGCAATAAACAATACAAAATATGTATCTTTATGAATACATAATGCTCTTTATGCAATTTATTACAACTTTGTGGGATTTAAATGCACTCTCCCGTAATTAATTAATCCAGAATGTTTTGCATTATAAATAATTTCTCATTTTCTCCATCTCCGACATCTCTCAAGGCGGGTATTTAATTTATTGATCGATGTGTTTAATATTCAGAGTATAATTTAGGGTGAATGCCACTTCATTAGTGAATGACACTCAGAGAGGCGAAGGAGAACTGGAGAGACTGAAAGAATTCACCCTGAGAGGAAAAAATTGTTTTTAAATCTCCGTGATATCAGGAGGTGCCCTCGAGGGAGTTCTCTTTTTTATGAAACATTTTTCTTGTGTGTATCAAATGACGAGAGGACGAGGAGCTGGGCGTGTTTTTCAATAATTTGCCTCTCAAACACGAGCAAGACCGAGAGCCATTTCATCCTCCACAGGGCAATAATAACAATAATAATGGTTACATCCCAGAGCATTTGCCAAAATTTTAATCAAACCCAACAATTTTCGTGCCAACAATGAAGTTCTGCACATAAATTCATCGATACGCCAACCATTGAGCAATATTCACCCGAAAATACACATGAGACTCCATGGCTCTCCTTCTGCTGCCAGCAAATAAATGAAATTGTGTCACTGAATGGTTTCAATTAATTTATTTCATCTCTCTCACTCTCTGCTTTTTTCTCACCACTCGTAAATATTTTATCATTATTTGACATGGGACAATTGGAATTCTTGTGGGCGTTGCACGCTGTGGAATTTTATTTTATACACTCAACTCATGGCAGCAGAAATTGCAATATAGAGCTCTAAAAAATTTTCCCTCTTCTCTCGAAGTCCATGACAAATATGTCCCACTTGCAGTGTGCCAATGTTGGTGAAATTCATTTATGAAAAGTCACTCACTCTATTGGGGTTCAAAATGAGCTTGTATGTCGCTTTTCAAGTCACCAATTTGAGAGTCAAAGCTGCCATTCACACACATTCTCTCCTATCGTTGATGTCCTTCTGCTTGCACTCATTCACACTCATCATGCAGGGACCAATAGGCCTGGACGGACCGAAAGGAGAATCCGGAGCACCAGGATCGAAGGGTCAAAAGGGTGATCTGGGTGCGCTTGCCTTCGACATCTTCTCGTCGAAGGGACTGAAGCGATCAGTGACGACTCTGCGAGGCGGCTCATTGGGATACGCGGAGATTGTGGCTGTTAAGGGCGAACCAGGTGCGCCAGGACCACCCGGAGAGCCTGGACCGCCAGGACAAGCCGGCGTTCCCGGGGACGACGGGAAGCTGGGGCCCGCCGGAGCGATCGGGCCACCAGGAGAGAAAGGCCAAACCGGAGAAATTGGAGCGCCAGGATCGCCTGGACCGAAGGTTAGTATCCTTGCTCTAAGAATTGCGCTAAAGCCTAAGATAAAACATATGGAGTTCATACATCATGTGGTCTCGAAAGATACATCTTCTTCGATGTTCTTCTCTCATGAATCATGCATTGTAGGGTGAAAAAGGTCAAATCGGTTACAGAGGGGTTCCAGGATATCCAGGGATGCCGGTACGTTAATTTATCATTTAAAGAGTGAAAGAACGACTTAAGAATGTGAGTCCAGTCAGGGACACGAGAGAATGTTTAAATTGTAATTAGTTCTATTATGTTTATCTTTCGATCTCACAACATAAACAGGGTCGACCCGGATTTAAAGGTGAACGCGGTCCAATGGGATGGAGAGTAAGAAATTCTATCATTTATGAAAATAATCTTATGTAAACAGAAAAACTCCCCTTCTTATCCTTCTCTCTCACTTGAGAACTTGACTTTGCTCTTTGTACAAAATCCTCAATGGGATGGAAAGAAAGAAAAAAAAACTCCTAACAATACAAGAATGTTAAATTAGTTTTCTTAGGTATTTTGGTGATTGGCGTATGATTTCTGAATACTAATGCAATGGAACCAGAGTTGGAAAACGGGATCGCAGAGTGATTTTACAGATAGGTTGAAGATTCACTATTTAAGTGAGTCTTAAGCTCTGCATCTCAAGTCAGATTTGTATATATTCAGAGCTAGGTTTAGTTTTCTTCTCAATTTTTATCTCTTTTCGCGGACAATTCCAACTCTGGTGTTCGAGTTCTTTCACTCACTTCTCATTCTCTTGTGTCTCACACGATTTCTCATCTTCATTTCATCCATAGTGCAGTGCATTAAATTTTTATTGTATATCTACCTTCATTGCCGTGGTGTTGGGGAATTGAGATGCAGCTGAGGACGTTTGGACGCGAGGCGATAAAACTTGTCTCTTTATTGCCATTGCAGGGTGACAAAGGGGATCGTGGCATTGTGACAACAATCAGCAGCGATCAGTTTCCGAATGGCATCATCGAGGGTCCGCCGGGACCACCTGGACCGCCAGGAGAGCCTGGGGCCAAGGGTGACCGCGGCGAGGCCGGACCTGTCGGACCACCGGGTGGCAAAGGACCTCGCGGGAAGCGCGGCAAGCGGGTGAGTTTAGTCTGTAATTAGATCATCTCCGAGTTAATTGAAATATTCATCCATGTTGGCAATTAGTCCACCAAAGTGCTTTTAGTCCAGAACTGTCCCCAGCCCTGGGGCTCCTATGCACAAGAGAGTGAGAGAGAGGGAGACACTCCACCAAATTAATTACCAACACAATCTGGTGGTATCTCTTTAATTATCTCCATAGTTGGCCCGAAGGGCGGAGAGATATTAACAGGGTGCCCCGCTCGAAAGTTTGGGTCGTCCTCCACCCAAGTAATATCACAAAACAGCATAATTCCCTGCGAACAATGCGTGATTTGTTGCTCATTGTCTGCCCGCCCCAAAACTGTATATGCATGAATTCGCCGTATGCCCGCCAACAAGCCGCACAGCTCATTTTGCGAATTATTCTGTGTATATTTCCAATTATCAAATCCTGTTGGCAATCCTATTCAGGACCCTCATGCATGCATTTTTCAGTCGTATTCCTGAGTTCAAACACATTCAACCATAGTGACTAATTGCCACAGTTTTGCAGCAACTTCAAAAGGCATCTCCGATGATTAATTAGCCGCGAACCATTGACAAAATGTTCGACTGAACAGACAAACACGGGCATTCAATGTTATTCAATTTGAAAATATAATTCCTCTATTGATGCGGTTATTTTTCGAAAAAAAATACTATGGAGAGACCATCAAAAGCAGTGATTGAAACCGGAATATGATTTTCCTCATGAGTCAATGATTCGAAATTGGGGTTAATGACGGATATTTTCATTGAAAATGTCAATTAATACTTATATCAGGAATTTAAAGGGGGAATTAATACTCAACTTCAACCCAGCAATGAATACTTGCCACTAATTTTAAGTACTTTTTATGGCTTTCCGAAACTTTGCCCTTCATTTAATTGCCACCCCCTCTCCTCCCTCTTCACCATCTAAACTGCTTGGCAAAGTATCTGGAAAGTAATTAAATACGAGTTGCATTAATTGAAAAATTTTCATGTACAACCCCATTGACTGTGCAGAAAAATAAAAATTCCTCTGCCGCAAAAAGTGCAGCACAATTGCAAACTCACCCTCTAATTGCTGTTGAAGTCATTTTTGGATAAAGTTACCCAAGCCATATCAACGCCACACTCCAGCTGAACTGCCCCAGGCCAATAAATCGCTGTGCCACCCTCAAAGAGTTTTCTGCATTGTTGTTGGTTTCTCCGCTCGCGAACGGTGGAAAGTTTTGTAATTAGTTCATTGTGTAAAAATAGTTGGAAAACATATTGTTATACAATTTTTAGCATGCTCCCAAGAGCCCACGTTTCCCAGTCAACACTTCCCACCCCACGCCCGATGGCGTAATCCTCGGGCCTTTGCTGAAAGTATCGCAAAGAGATTACAATTTGCTTTCTCTCCTCTCTTTCACTCGTGGGACAATTAGATAGGGGCTGGCAAGGAGGAGGTGGATTACGATGATCCTGTCACGGTGCTGAGAGGTCCACCAGGGCCACCAGGACCGCCAGGACCGCCGGGATTCCAGGGCAAGGACGGATTGGCCGGACAGAAAGGCGACCGCGGCCAAGTCGGTGAACCCGGCTCTCTTGGTCCGCGCGGATTGGACGGTCTGCCCGGAGAGCCTGGCATTGAAGGACCGCCGGGATTGCCAGGATATCAAGGCCCTGCAGGCGAGAAGGGCGAGAGAGGCGACATCGGACCACCCGGCCTCATGGGCCCACCCGGACTGCCCGGTCCGCCAGGCTTCCCAGGACCCAAAGGAGACAGAGCCGAAGGTGTTCAACCCGAATACGTAAGTCCACATTAATTACTCTATCATTCCTTCATCAACCCCTTCTTCCGATTTGACAAGTCCTCAGCCATGGCTCGATAATTTGTAACTGCCAGAAAAAATTAAGTCCTCTGATGCGTGGGACAAATTGCTGAGATAAATCATCAATTATACGAGACAGTAATTCTCCTCTCCCTCGGTGGACATTTCAGAAATTGAGAAAAATGAGGAGAAGACAAGACGATCGGATGTCAGATGCTCCATCACGCACAAATGTCCACATCGAATACGTAAGTCTCTTAGATAAATATGCTGAGTGCGGAGTGAGAGCCTTGATTGTCTTTGGCAGTTGCGTGGCCCGCCCGGACCGCCGGGGCCGCAGGGAGTTCCCGGGCACACTGGGCAGCGAGGAGAGCGCGGCGCAGACGGCCGGAAGGGGGACTTGGGGCCGAAGGGCGTGAAGGGTGATCAAGGTAAGACGAAGGATGGCACTTGACTTGAGAATGCAAACTAACCTTCTGCCAAATAGGCCCAATGGGACTGCCCGGACCCATGGGAGTGATTGCCGATGCCGACACCATGACTCCAATGCGTCGACGGAGCTATCCTGGTTGAGTTTAATCAACCGTGCGAGTGAGGGAAAACTAACAGAGCCACAGCCACAGTGTCAGTGGGAAACTAATGGAATCAACGGGCGATAAGGGGGAAAATCTGTCGATGCAGTGATAAATGAAAAACATATGGAAATTCACATATTGTCACGGGTTCTTATTTTCTCTTTACATAATAAATGTGATTCGACTGTAGATTGTTAAGAAAAAAAAACATGATCGTGAAAATAGAGAGACTCATGCGACGAAGGAATCTCACAGGCAAAGTTTTTCCCAGTATTCAGTGTTTCGTTGTGTTCATTGTCCAAGCGTAAAAGAATTATAAATGAAGAGAAAAAGATGAGATGAAGTAAAAACTCAGATGATTTGACGAGGAGAGCAAAACCAGAAAGATTGAAGTTTAAATGTAACGAATAGACGTAAGAAATCTCAATGTATACATTCATAAATCGTATTTGAAGGTATGGAGAAACTTACTTATTTATAAATTATATACTCTTAATAATCTTCTACTGAATCATACAGTCATCGATTTGTATCATTTGTAAATAAATACAGATTATACAGTGAATAACGCGCTCATCTGCATTTTCATTTGTACGCCTCGCATTTTCCCACCAATAGACTTTCGCGTTCCTCAGGGATTTTTATTAAAATACCGGGAACGCGAAAGGGGCGGTTCATCGAATGCTAATTGTTTCCACCTTCCCCCAGGATGACAATCGCGAGATGAATTTCATCACAAGGATGGAGGGAAAGTTCATTACTTTCTCACTGCACATAAAGTGCCGAAACTTCCTTTAAACGCCCATTTTCAATTCAATTTACCTAGAAATGTCTATTGCTAATAATTGAATTCAACAACCTTCATAATGAATTTCCATTGAGCTAATTTAATTCCTCAAGTAACTGCCGTCTAAGCGGAATTCTCTTGCAAATTTCATGTGTTTCTTGGAAAATCTGCGCAATATATTTCTGAGAATATTCATGCAAATCCACACGAAGATCCGAGACAATTTTAATAATTTATACCTCCACAGCAATAGAGCACTCCCAATAAGGAACTCTCTCGGGCTGAATCTCCCCTAATACTTGCATTATATCAAATTCTCTTTGGCAAGTGCGCACTGAGCGGGTTGAATCCCAAGTGGGTTGAATTTAATTTCAGTTCCGCCACATATATGTAAATTTTTATTGTAGATTTATTCATTGGGGCACATCAATAAATTCCACCCGTTCGAACGTAGCCTGGGTGGACCCTCGCGCAATATATCAAGCCCCGACATCAAACGATAATGATACAATTATTTCCAGGGACAGAGTCGCTGTTGAGCTGGACAGTCACTTTTTCCGGTGACACTGAGGGTGAAAGAGATGTTGGGGAAGATGAATGTGGTGGAGATCAAATGTCGATATGTTGCGTCCCTCCATTTGGAACGACATGAAACAACAAGCCAGGGTCGAATTTGCAGCGAGTGCATTTCATCCAGTGCATTGCTGGGGAGAATTTTGAGCTGCTGTTTGATTTTTTAAAGGTGAAAAATGCTTGAAAACGCACGAATTCGTGAACTAGATTTTTGCTCACGGAAGAAATATCTCACATGTCTTTCATTCTAAATCGAGACGATAAATGGTTGGGTGCAGCGCATCGTAAACTGTCTGCGAACACCGTGAAAGAGTCTGTGACGGGCGGCATGGGTTGACGGGGAACAATTTACAGCGTCCACGAGTATATCATTTTTCAGCAGTGCCTCGACAGTCCGGGAAGCAAGACAAGATGAAATCATGATACTTTTGCTAACATGAGAGCTCTGCGATGCATTACCGGGCATAAAAGTCCAGTAGGGGAAGGATTACGTGCAGTAATCATTGCTGGAACATAAACACAACAATTGCTACAACACGAGATTGGTCAGGCAGCTCATCTTTCAGATCACAAATTACACTTCCAGATCTCACGAGGAGATTTTTGACGCTTCCTCGAATGCTGAGTGCTTTTGTTGAGGACACGCGGAGTGGGAGCGGAAAGAATTCCATCCAAGAGTCTCCGCGCACAAATTCCCATCCTCCGGTTCCACTTCACACAGTCATTCCTCGAGTCACCGGGAAATGCTTGCAAAGTATTTAATTGTATTCAGTATCGCAACATGATAACGTGAATGTGTCTCTTGTGAATAACACGAATTGTCGCAATTTCCTCGAGAGGAGCTCCAGTGAGACAAAACATCACCTTCCTCTCAGTTTTACATAACACTATTCATGTACACGATACGTTTCCGACTATATGTATAGTGCCGGGGATGGCGTTTATATATCAAAACATGACAAACAAGTGAGAAGGTGGGTTCACGCCAGAAGAAGCAACAAAAGGTAAAGAGCGAAAATGGGCACACGGCTGAAGAGAAGAAAAGAATGGCAGAAGATAAATTTGTCGATATATTCAAAATAGAGAAACTTTTACTGGGAATTTCAGTATAAAAATACTTACACATTTGTTTCATTCTATATTGCTGCTTTAATCTATGATAATATATCGAGATCTGCGCTTCTTCCGGGATTGAGAAATAAATTAACTAGTGCATTTCTTTTGATTTCGAAATGACTTCTCATTAGATGGGCAATGGAAACATTCAGGAACAATCAAAATTAAAATAAAAAGTCATAGAATGATTATTTTGCAAATAAAATTGCAAAATCATTAAAAATTTAATATTTTCGACAAAATATTTCAATATATTGTGAATATTTATTAATTGCTGTTTTCTTGTACAGTAATTTTCATAATGGACTAATCTGGAGTGTTTAAAAGCTTTTAAATAATCCATAAAACACTATTATTCCCAGCCAAAATTGTCTCAAATAATATTCAATTATTTTAATAAAGTTTTCATTGAATAGTCAGATCAAAATTAAAGAATTATAAAATATTTAAATATTTTGTGACATAATCTAAAAATTACTCAAATTTGTATGGACATATCAAAAAAGATTATTTGAATAATCACAAAGTAAATGATCTGAAATCACTAGTAATTTTCCCCTTAGTTCTAGTCCTTGCCGAAAAAACGTAGCATCGCGTTCCAGAAGTGTGTGTATTTTTGTGATTGGAACTTGTGGGGTTTGCCTTTCTCCCTGTGTTTTATTTGATTCCGTATACCAGAATGGGACACATAGTCAATCTATGTGTTTTCCTCTCACCGGTGCTCTGGAGCAGACACATAGTGCCAAAGACTAAGGTGAATGTCAACACGACCAGCCACGCTCCATCGCCACATGAATAGAAATTGAGAAATTGGCGGCTTCCCACATTTCTTCACCACTTCCCCATGCCTTTTTCCACTACACTTTTCTTTCGCACCGAAATGGAAAGAGTCATAAAACTCCGATTGAATTCATTCAATTCCACATCCAATGGCACTTCTTTTGTCCCTACGACTCGATGCTCTTAAGCGCAATCAATTTGACGACGTGAATGAGCTTTCTGCAGTGACAATGGATTCTGTTAGGGGATGGATTTTCACGGTGGTGGGAGATTTAGTAATTTGCTGACTTTAATTAGAGCCCATAATGTCAGTTTCTTGCAAATGAGATTTGTGGACATAAATTTAATTTATTCAACACGTCGCCAACCACTAAAAGTCACTAATTAATTTCTGACAATGCACAAAACTTTCCACTCTGCCCACCAATTCCGATATCGGAGGAATTGGCCAGTGTACGATAATTAGATTTACTGCTGGAAAATGTCCCTCCAAATTGTTTTTTTTCCCTCTGCAGTTGGAAAACTTTGCCATTTCCACTGTACAAGAATATTTGCTAATTTCCAGCATGCAAAAAGAGGGAACTTTGTGCCGCTTTCATGTGGAGAAATTGTAAAAGGAGCTGCCAACTTTTCCGCGACTTCTGGTGGAGAGAAACTCACGAGGTGGGATGCTCACAAGTCGCTGAAGAGGGAACTAACATTTCTGGAATTCTATTAATTCATCTTATGAATACAAATTCACCTACTTTTGACATTTTCTAGATTTGTTGTCGCATGAAATTTTTATGGGACACTGCACAGTACAACTTCTCGAGAATGTATTGTCGCTGCGACGTACCATGAATGCGATTTACCTGGGGACCTTCACAAGGAGAGACATGTCTGAAATTCTTCCGGCTCCTAGCTCCTCCGGAGAACAGTCGAGGGGCAGGAGCTTCAGTGCTGTCACACTTAAATTCCATGCTTGGAAGCCAAGTTGCTAAGCTTAGAGCCCCTAAACTTTCATCTTTCGCGAGAGAATTTTTATTATCTCAGGAAGGAGAGCGAAAAGCGAAAAAGCTTTAACCAGATATTTATTCGAAAAGGTAAATAAGAGCGACTTAACTCTTCCTCGACTATTGCGCTGGAAGAGATATTTCGCGTGGATTTTTTGCGATATTTGCCGCTATAAAGCGTGTGAGAGAGATTCCACATAGACAGTGTGGCGCATAATTAAATACAATTGAAGCACAGAGTCTGTAGCAATTTGCGAGGCTGTAATAGAGTGAATTCCATCCAATTGAACATCTCGGCGTCCCTTCGCGACTCTGCGTCTTCCCAAAAGCAAATAAGCAAAGCGTGATTGATGGCTCTCTTTGCTGCAAATATCGTTTAGCAGTTCTTAAATCAGGATCGAATCGCTTGAGCAATAAATCGTTCCTCGCTGAGTCATCTTATGGCAGAAGAACGTGATACTTGTCTCGGAGTCCCACGAACCAGCCCACCGACGAGGGGCACAATTTTAATTCAAATTCCACACACACACAAGGCATTGTGAATATTTGTTTAGAAAGGAGAACTACAATTGCTGGAGCAATGGGGAAAGATCATACGTGGTGAGGAGACGCCTCCGCATCTCGATTCTGCTGGAAGAGCATTGAAGTACAATAAATTTATGATTCGCATATAATACGCTAAATTGCACTCTGTCGCAGAAATTAACAAGTGAAATGCACTGTAGGAGCATGAAATGATAAATAATCACGATTCACTGTCAATAAGAAAATTGAGAAATTCACTCTGTCTCGTCTCATAAATTGTAAACAATTTTTTTTCCACCGTTTTATTATAGTCTGAGTTGCAGTTCAAGTTTGCAGCCTCGTTGCAAGTTGAAGCATCGACAAGAGAAGTTTTGTCTTACAGAAAGTTTTTAGTTTTTGTTTTTAAAAAGAAGAAAAAAAGAATATTGATAAGCACTCAAGTCATTCTCCATAAACTCTCTAAATTTTCTAGAATCTCTAGGTGAATTCAAATTCATATTAATCATAGCATGCAACATTGATTAAAACGATTATTGCTTTGACATCGTAAATCGAAAATGTGTACATTAATCCAGCATGTGTTTGCGGTTAATTGAATTTAAACAAGTTTTCCAAATGGGAAAAGTCACACAATTCAGTGGTTGGTTTGCACAAGGCGAAGATGCGTAATAAAGTGATGACACAGCTTATTTAGCGTAATTGATCGCGCAAGATAAATCAAGCGATGGAAAAGTTTACCCAAGCACGCACGTTTGGCAGTGAATACAAATTGCCCAGAAACGATTGACCCCTTTCCACTTGTCCAAATAGCCAAAGAAGTGTTTGTCTTGGAGGCAGTTGGAACGATGGCGTGGATGCATCCGCGATGGGCCGAGCTTGCCAATACCGTTGACACTTTCATACAACATCTCACACCAGGCATTAGCATTACAAAATGCAGTGACCACGGGCTTGAATTATTGTCTGTAATTGCAGAGAGTGGTGGTATTTGATATTCCACGGAGTCTCTTCTCGCTGCATCTCTTCTCAGCTGCAATTCCTCGATACCACGCGATTACAATCTATTTTCGTATGTTAATGACTTGATCATAGCCGTGCATGTGGGAATAATCGATGGGGTCATTGCGATTCCTTGCATTGCACTTGCCCGGAGTATTTGAATTGGAAATGTGTGTTTGTTGGACCGAAAAAACAGCAAAAGAGAGAGAGAGAGAAAGAGAAGACATGGCACCAGAGATTCAGCACGACAAACGTTAACAATAAAAGAATGTAATTTAAAAATACCTCTTCCGCACTAGTCTCGATGGTCGCGCAAAAGACAAATGGTACTTTTCCCATAATGGTGCAAAATTGCATTTTTCCCTCCACTTCACCCATGGCTTCCACATGGTGACAACCGCATTGCAGGCACAAAGTTGATACTGGTGGTGTTCTCGCCATAAGCTTATCTATTCACCTCCTGTGAACAAATAATCACAACTTATGTGAAGACGAAAGAAATACTTCGCAAGTTGCACTGAGAGAAAAGTTGCCTAGCCGTGGCGACGTCGCAGGCACTATAGATCTCCTTATTCACCCAGCTTTTCTCTGTGAATTTGTGAAACTTTTTCATGTTGAAACAAGTTTTAATATATCTTATTCATATGCAAGTGAATAGGGATACAAATGGGAATGTTGAACTTTCAATATAAGGGAAAAAATGATATAATTCTATACTTTTCCAATGAAATGTTTGTGATTCACGCATTTCTTGAGATGAATCCAAGGGGGAGATAATACAGTCAGAAGTGGTGTACAGCTCAGCGGACAAAAATTCTTATGCTCAGTGACAAAATAGAGCATTTCCATGTAAAAAATATTGCTCTTCTGGAGTTTTGATATCAAGAAACACTGTAAACTTTTCTGAAATCAAACATAACCTTAAAAATATTGATTTGATCGTGGATAATGTTTCTTTAGAAAACTGTTTGGACGATTTTGTCTCTGAATCAGCAATTTTGAGTTCATCTGCTAATCTTAATTAATGATTTGTGATCCAGAAAGCTTCCAAACTGAACCTTTGAAGATCTCTTAGTGATATTTTGAGGTTATGGTCGGAAGGTTACAGAAAAAGCGGATTCTAGTGAATTCTTAGATAAATATCTGATTAAAACTTAAGAAATTACAAGTAATTTGAGTATTATTGTAGAAACAGCCTAAAAATCCAACTGCTGAAAGTTATGTAAAGATTTCAGGTATATTATATCCTCCTTGTATGGATCAATATTGAAGGTATTTTTCCTCTCAGTACCTAGGCCACTAGGAACCTTGAACGTGTCGGTATGAAATATATATAAAGAGATGTGTAAAAAATATGATGTAGTGATCCTTCGTGGTGTATGGAGAGAAATTGAAATTGGATACTGGAATCGATTTCCTTTGATGTGGAGCATTTTTCTTTCGCACTCTCCTCCACCCTCGGCCCCAGCATCCATACATGCGGCCACACGATTGCTGCCCCTCTTCATCTGCTCCAGATTAATAGTGTTTGGCTCCGGGGGGCAGAAGGCATTGGCTGGAATCAGAGCGTCATTCATTGGAGATTGCTGTGGTATTATTTGCAAGTAATTTCATTGCCAAACTGCTGACGGTTATAATGAGAAATCATTGCCAAAAGCGATCACATGAGATATTTTATAGTTGCCATCATATGCTTTTTTAGATCTCATAGCACATAAAATTGCGGGCGGGATGTAGATTTCCTCTCGGCTCCGCTGGGTAAACATGGAGAGCCCGATTTTCTGTATATGTATATAAAATTCGCAATTTTACCCACCCACATCGCCGCACAGATAAATTAATCCCAATTCAATCTTGAAGTGGAGTCTGGGCAATAAAATGAGGATAAAATTGCCAAGTCAAACAGTAAAATCCTCAATCTAATATCTCGATGTGGTTTGAAGGGAAGTTTCGGATCCTCTCGCTATAGCTGTGCCTTCCTTCATCCCAATTTCCCATTTGCAGAGGGTGAGATTGAGGAGCAGCGCGAGCCTTGATGAATGAGAAATCTCAATGGTGCAGTATTCACTCACTTTTCCGTCCGGAAAATGGGGAAAAACATTCCCAGAATATGGAATGATGGCAAGGAAAACTCGCACAGTCATTGAGAAACTTTTCCACTCCATCACTTTCTCCCATGTTCTCCGAGTGGCTTTTCACATGTCCTCCAATTACAATGGCACCGGAATTACTTCACTCTTAGCACGATCACTCCCCGGGATCTCTGTTGCTACATGCAATTAAGGATGCAGCTGGGAGAATTTTTCGAGGCTCCGACGCTGTGCCAGAGTAATGATAATCCACACAGTGGTAGATGGGGAAATTTTTACAACTTGCACCTACACATAAAGAGTGGCAAATGATAACTCTACTCACTCTATGAAATTTATATTACGAAAAATTTTTGCCTCCGAAGAAAATCGAGTTAAAGTGCAATTTTCGCTAATTTACGTAACGTTAAAAGCTTTCTGGGAGTTCCCTTTCCGCTCCTCCCACACCAAAACTTTCGCCGGTATCCTCATCCAAATTCACTCTCCGAAATCTCCACAACCCTCCAACTTTCCGTTTCCACACGCATTATTGGACAATAATAGAGTCAGGGTGAAATGGGTTTTAATGGAACACAAGATAACTAACGTCGTACATAATTGAAGGAGAGACGAGCACCTGAACAGAGGTATTTTAATTTTATTCACAGTCTCCGGGTGTCTTTTGTCCTCCGACGCCACTTGTACGCCATATGCAAGCCAGACACATTTATATTTTCATGCTGAAAAGTTCAATTTTCACCTGAGATCACCCACAAAATAATGCCTTTGTCTCCCCCCGAGTGAGTGTAGAGGAAAAGGGTGAAGAAATTTTATGGGATTCATTAAATGAATTTTTCAAGGATGTTAAAACTTTAATTTGTGGAAGGGACGCTTTGCCGGAATCTCCGGAGCATGCTACCAAATAATATAAGATGAGCTATTAACGTTTTATTATTAATAAACTTCTGAAGAAACTATTTCAAGTGAAGTTTTTATACTTTGTTCCCATCAATATCCAATAATTCATCAGCATTCTTTATCAAAAATTGCTTAATGCATTCAGACATTCCCGAGAAAACTCTCCGGATATTCAGTTCGCATTGAGAACTTTTACTCAATAGATGAAATTAAGATATTGGAGTGAAGAAATTCCGCTGTCTTCAGGATAATAAGACAGAACGTGAGTCTCATTGAAAAGTTTATCGTAATCATACAATTAGTATGATTGAGCAATTAAATCCCGGGAAAATCCGTCCCAATTTCCACTGCTCAGCGCTTGAAGACAATTGGGTTGGAATTGTGTGAGAATTTGCCGAGATTTCCCCCTTGAGTATCATCTTTGGGAGATATTTTGTACCCGTAATCCCAGAAATGATGATCCTCTGGATTCAGCCGAGGCGGCAAATGCTGCATATTGTGTGGATTCGCTGGGTCGCCCAGAATCCAAATAGTGAGTCGACAAAAGATAATATTTACCCAAATCTGAGAAGAGCAGTGACAACATGGAAAATGGTGATTGTGTGGGTGAAGATGGAAAAGACGATGTGAATTGTTTACCATTTTTGCCACCATGTCAATTGCAAGTAACATCGAAGGGATACAATGCTCTGTTTATTGAGTGTTCGTCTGCGAGAGGAGAAAATGGATTAAATATTGAAGAAATCAACTTTTAACATTATTTGAACATGGGACAGATCGGACACAAAAGACAGCCGTATTGTCTTTACAGCACTTTTCTTACTGTCCCTTGGGTGAACTTTCTCAAAAATACACTCTCTCTCTCTCTACCCCCAACGATTTTTCCTCAATGCGCACAATGGGAAATTCTATATGTGATTTCTTATTCTCATATAAATCATCCACCATAGAATTTCATATCTTTGTCCATCCATTGTCTGCAATTGATTTTTATTCGATGGAAAGGCTCCAAGTTGGAGGGCGAGCAAATACTCCTAAGAAAATCTACCCTTTCAAGTGCTTTCGAAGATAGTGACACACTCTTTGTCAATTTCTCACCTCTGTGGCTGCAGCAGGAAGACTTGCTGTGGAACCACACCCAACTCACTCTTCCTTTTCTCACATTTTCTGCTCGTTTTTTAATAATTCCTCCCCATGATCGGCAATGACCGCCGCTTGTGTGTTTATTGGGGTGCAACATGTGCTTCAGCTGCTTTTATGATATTACTTCCGAAAATGGAGGTAAACCACTCCCTTACGACTGTGATTTTACAATTATTCCAAAACACATGGTTGTTCTTCTCCGAACAAATTCGTTTCAAGAAGATGAGGAACAACTTTTCCCTCAATACAAAGTCTATTCGAGGATTTTATTACCCCAACTCGGTCTGATTAAGTGGAAAATCGAACGCGTTACAAGAGCCGGATTGTTTGCTTCAGTCCTGCCAATAGTCCTGGCTTAAAGCTCTCCACTGTGTGTCGTCTCGGCGTGGAGGAGTTGAGAAACGACCACGGTTGACCACATTCAGTGTGTGGCGAATGTCTTATTTGTAAACGGTGGAAAGTTTGGCGTGGGTGGCGAAAAAGCCAAGATTTATGACATTGGCAACACCTTCTCATAATCGTCCAACAAGTTCCTTGCAAGTCTTGTCGCCACACAAATTATGCCAGACACTTTGTCATGAGTCGCAAGGCTCTGTGCCCTTTCACGTGTAATTTGACTGGAAGTGACGGGCGAAATGGCAAATCCCTATGGCCAGGAAAAAGGGGATAAGTTTGGTGGATAGCTCGTATGGGAAGTGCAGTGTTTAGCTTTGTAATTTAGCCGTGTGTCTGAGCAGGATAATTCACTTAGCCGTGTGGAAACTCACCTAATTGGCTGATCAAAGCGTTCATTTGTGTGTCCTCTCTCGCATCCTCATCGCGACCATCCCTCTGATTGATGACATTCAACTTTTGTCCCCTCTGTCGACAGCATTGAGTAATTTCATTATTAAAATCGATGATGTTTGCCAAGTGCTTCGGCCGCATAAAGCTTAGGAAGCTTCACTGCTGTAGCTTGGGAATAAATCCTCTTCAGAAGCGTTATTTGCAACCTCACTTGGCTTGCAGAATTTCAATTGGTCCCAGCCACATTTCCACGCACACAAACGATCATCTTCTGTGATTTGATTTCTAAGTCCGAGTGGGGAAAAAAAATCCCTCCTTCAGCACACACGTTTCCCAATTATTTTAATCGAAATCCCCTTTTCGCTCCATCCAGGGACGAAATGGAGGAATGACTCGGAAAATTGCAATGGTAGTTTTTATCCTCATGAATGGAGATTCCACATATCGACTGGGATGTCTTGCTGCGAGAGTGTATGAGATTGGAATTGAGGATAGCGCAGAATGTTCCTTTTGAAATTGCAAAAACTTATATAATGTTGTGCGGGGGGATATTGAGATGCGATGCTCCTTCAGCTCAGATGGGTTGGCATGATTTCACCCTTGAAATGAAATTCCAATGAAAACTTATTGATCCACAGTTAATATGGTGAGATATTGACGGAAATACTCTCCTCACTGCTGTATAGTGAAATTTCTGTATTGAAACAATCTCGCCTGCAGAAGAGTTATAATTAAATATCTGAGCCCTTTCATTGATCTTGCAAGTATGCAGAGGAAGAAAACCGATAGCTCTGAAATTAAATCCAAATACATAGTAGTTGAGACTATCCAAGAATAATATTCCTATTTCATAGCTCAAAATGAAACGCATAAGTTTGAGACTTTCTCAAAATACTATAGCTGTGAATTACTATGAGCCCCATTTAATTTTGCAAGACTCCTTCAAAGACTAAATCCAAGCTACTTCATTACATCCTAAATATCTTCTCTCATTCGCATTGTGATTTAATTAAAAAGTGTTAAGCTGATTAAGTTCGCCTCCATGGCTCGTTATACAAATGTTTGATGCAGCAAAATTTCATTACAGCGAAAAGCACCGACATTTCAGTTTGAAATTGAGTGAATTTATTTAAAACTATTCCAACCCGTCACTAATGCGTCCGCATTTGGGGAGAATTGGATTATGGCGCTGGAAAATGCAGAGATGGGCAACTGAGATGGTCTGAGAGAGAGAGAGAAAGAGAAGAGTTTCCGCAATCGCATATTATGGGATAAAATTTTGTATGCGAATTATAATTTTTTGACCCATTTCCCACTCATCTCCAACTCCCAGAGTGTTTGTTTGCTGAAATATAATCAATTTAATAACATGACAACGACTTAGCATTTGCCCCTCCCAAAGAATGTGCGGTGGAAAATTCATGAAGCATTTCCTAAGCATTAATAGAGTCTAATTTTGTCAATTAGATTGTTAAATAATTTACTGCACAACTTTCACCATTTTAGGCTGATGTGAATAAATGGGCGTCCCTGGGCCCTTCACTGGGACACCAGTGCATTATTATCTCACCCACATGCGGAAGCCGGAAGGAAGCTCACGCCCCATTTGACCAAACACTCACCCGAATGAGTCCCATAAATATTCCTCGCATCTCGCCAATCCCCCAAAGTGAAATTTCATAGAGCCGGCGGCGAGTTAGAGAAGTGTACGCCACATATTTGTATTCTTAATAGACTCGAGAGACATTTTAGGCCACATCCCAGACGGAGAATTATTCAATGCTTGTATTTGCTGCATCAGATTCTCATCGTATTCTTCCTCAATTCGCCCTTGTCTCTTTTTCTGATGACTGTGCAGACGCACTGAAGGGGATGAGGATGTCTCGGAGACTCCTTGTAAGACGGCGGCGGAGGGGGAGAAAGTCGTAAGACAAGAAGATGTTGAATGTCTCTCTATTTGTTAATTTTCCGCTCCATCATATGAGGTTTCTGTGATTCATGTGGAAATTGCTGATATCAAATGTAGAACTTTCAAGTGAATTTGAGGAGTTTTATTGGAACAAACGAAGGTTCTCTAATGAGAGCAGAACATTAGGTATATTGTCTTTTTAAAATTACATGGAAAAGCTTCCAAGATCAGCCAGAAGAAGAGCAATAGAAAGCTCATTTGGCCACAGAATGCAGACCACTGCAATGATGAAGTCAATAATCTCTCATGTCTCTTATCGATATTTGGCCAAATTGCCAATGATTGCCAATAGCAGTGCCAATTCCCAAGACCGTATAGTCATTTTGGCAGGGATTTCGGGCCAAGTGGCCAGAGCAAGTCTAATCAAAAAATATAGGATATGAGAGTTGTCTAAATTCTCATCTTGTCGCCTACTTCGGATGCAAATTACTTCCTGGCTCTTTTTTGGTGCCGCCCGGATGACATTAATTTGAGTGGTGGAATCTGCCGAGATGAAATTGCGTAGGGGATGATTTCTCCCCTGACATTTGTTATGCCAGGGAGACAAAGTGTGGTGTCCAAGTGGCACTAATCGCATTTATTTTGTGGACAACTTTTTCCCTGCCGTGGATCCACCCCCAACTTTTCCCCGTGATAAATGATGTCAGATGAGGCACTTGTCGGAAGATGTGGGTGGGAAAAATATGGAAAGTCCATTCTTGGACAGGCGAATCACACAGATTTCATGCCTGTGATTTTTATTGTGCTCACGAGTATACAATTGCTCTCTGGCACAGCCAAAGGAGAGGGACCAAATTGAAAGAAGTCATTGTTTGTATTTGAAGCACATCATTACAATAATTCACCAATTCGTATCTCCCAAGATTCGCCCTAATTAATTATTTACCATCCACTCGTGCTCCTCCCACTCGGCGTAGATAGCGCGCGGAAGGAGTCTCGCAATATCGCTGAATACAAACAAATGGGTGATGAAGGGAAATTGCTCGCAGGGGCGGAGCAGCCCGCATTCGAAAGTGCCTGTGTCGCGGAGAGAAAAGGCGCAATTACAATTTAATGGCACTCATTTAAATTGTAAATTCTTACTAAATATTAGTAATTGCGCCACTTCCAAAAATACATATTATACGATAATTTAGGCACCAGCAGTATTAACTGCTCTCGCGCATCATTCTTCTGCCACCGGCTGTGGATGTGACACTGTCGCCGGAAAATTTGCTCACATTTGCCTCCTGCCTGAGAGACAACCGAGGGGTGTACAACTTGGCATCGCTTTCAGAGTTATCCAAGGATAAAGCACCACAGAATGGCAGACTCACTCAATCACTTGATTTCCAACACTATTTCGATAAGACTGCGACACCCCTTGACGAGTTTCGCCTCAGGAATTCGTGAAGACACGACAATACTCTGAAGAATGAGACTTTCTGAGGTTTCCGTGAAATAATAAAAGCCATCACTTCAGCTGTGTCCATTTGTGCCTGCCTTTTAGACAGTGTGGCACAGTGTCTTTTGTCTTCTGGACTCTTAATTGTGAAATTATTTATAATTACTCGGCACAGCATTACGATGTCGTTTCACCCATTACAGCGGCATCATGAAAAGCCAATGGAAATGTGCTCACAGTGTGAAAATTTTGGAAGCACTGCGCATTAAAGCGTTTTAGAAAATTGCGAAATAGAGTGAAAAGTTCTTCATTCCCCTCATTTGCCTTCACTCATTGCTGCAAAGTTTATTCACAATGAATTAGAAGAGTGGAAACCACTGTGCAAAAGGGTTGTTATTGTGATGATTCTCATCCCTTTTGAGGTGTATTCACTTTGCAAGTGTATGACAGAAGACTCGCTGTATTTTCTCAATTGCAAAGTCTTCGTGCAAAGGTTGAAGCGGCAAAGCGAGATTCCAGAGGAAAGCTTCTTCAGTGAAATTAAATGATTGCCCTTCTTTAAATTGTCTGCACCATCTCTCGTAAGTCTTTAATCAAGAGTAGTAAATTGCATTGCACATCCAGACATCCAATAGCATGCGAGTTCCGTTCTGTGACAAAATAGTGAAACTCTGTCTCGGATGGAAAATGCTCATGGTGAGAGCATTTAAGCAGGAAATAGAAAATATAATTCGCAGACGGCGAATCATGTGAGGCAGACAAACACGTTTCACATTTATTCCCATTTATACCCCAACCCCAGGCCATATAGTCCCCCCGAAAACGACGGGGAAAACAGTTTGATATCAACTGAATTACATAGACTTTCAGGAGCAGCGAAAAGACACAAGCTCGTAAACTACCCGGCCAGACTGCTCATGAATGATGGCTGCACCATGAGCACATTTCAAAGTGATAATTGACTCCAACAGATATACAAGTTATTACTTTGTCGCACAATTCAATTACCAACTCAGCGAAAATGGCTTTTCACTTGCAGTGCCACCCTCGGGAAGGCGTCCGTGTGGTGGGAAAAAGGCAAAGAAGCCCATTTTAATTGCAGTCACGCACGCAAAAGAGATGTAATTAAAATTTTGCACTACAATTCACTTATTCCAGGGATTATGCCGGCTTGGTTGCCGGTGAAATTTAGGAGGTATGAAGCCGCTTTTCCATATCTGCTCTATAATTAAATTGTACAGCAAAAACATCCTCGCGAACCAAACCAAGCTATTGTAGAGTTATTTTTGCATATGAAACACCAACAATGGTCTTGTTGAAAATCGGTTTTTGTTAAGGTTTCATTATTGGTTGCTATCCTTCTGTGTTTTCATACGAATTGTCCATTTCACTATATTGTAAAAAGGGAAGCAAATCAAAGGCAACGGATTTTAATTTAAAACAAAATAATTAGCCAAAAATCCAATGGGAAAATTCCACTGTGAATTCACTTCAATCGTATTCTTCGGTCACTTTGTAACTGCCAACGGGTTGATTATTGTGAATATCGTTGCCGGCTGAGTATCCGTAGAGACTTCCAAAGTGCTGGTTAAGGAACAGCGGCCATCCGTGAACGCCATAGTGCGACAGTGCAAGTTGGACGAAGGGATTTGGCGGAGGATGACGGTCATGAATCCCGAGCTTTGTCCCCAAGTCGCAACTGGGCGGTTCCTGTGGGCTGAAGAGGTGAACTTGCGTCGACGGAGACGATTGAATTGGCAATAAACGACGGAGATTGGGTGACAAATGTGAATTGGGGTGATTTTCTGGAATCCCCTTATCAGCTGTAGCATTCGTGTCGGTCGCAAAGCTCGGTGTGACGCTGATATATTGTGGTGGTGGATTTTTCGATGGTCCTCCTGGACGCCCCGTCGATGGTGCTCGTTCAACTTTCACGTGATTAATCCCAGGGAATTGATTTGCATGTTGTCCGACTGTCGACAAGGAGCTGGGCTGAGGTATTGACTCGAATCTCTCCTGCACTTGTCTTATTTGGCCAGATGTCGATATCACGTCTTGTGTGGTCCCACTTTGTGTGCCTTGTTTGCCTCCAGCTTCTCTCCACGGCACTATGTACACCCGCTTCTGCTTGCCACCCCTCACAATCACTCGCCAGTCCGTCCCTCTGTGGTGCATTCTGTAAATCGACGTCTCCGGAGAGCCGGCATAATTGTTGATAATAGCACTCACTGAGGATATGACCAAAGCAGAAATCACACAAATTTGCCAGAAAACTCTCATGTCTCTCTGGCACTGAACACTCTCGAAATCTCACCTGCAGCTACGAGTTGAGACAATCAATTGAACAGTTCTAATGAACATCTTGTCGTTTTATTCCAACCCAAATTGCACCGCCAATTCTCATTTGTCGGCCCACCAACAATTGATTGCAAACTCAATTTCCATTCTGAATAAATTACACATATACATATATGCTGTGACGATGGAAAAAGCACTTTCATGTTCAATTCCAATGGGAGAAAAGCGAAATCTTCCAAACTGGACAATACGCCCTCATGATAGAGAAATTTTTGCCTCTCACTTTCAACATCTCTCAGCGTTGGTAATTTTCTGGCTGAAAAATGTCTGTTCCACTTAACCAGGAAGTTGTTGTTGTTCTAGCTGAAAGACACAAAAGCGGCCCGATACGTGATTGTAATGCTTAAATTTGTGTTGATTAATTAACAGAGTCCAGTGAATTTTCAAAGAAGATAATTAAATTTTGCTTTTCACATTGCAATTTTCATTTCGGATATCCCAGAGAATTTGATATCCTTGCTTTGCAAATGCTGATTAATTGAATTGATTGTCCAGTGCTTTAATACTGTATTAAAGTCAATAATTGATAGAATAAAATTTGAATTCTTCACCAAAATGTTGCCGAATTCAATGCAATTGCATGTGGCCAACAAGTGTGGCTGTTTGAGGCACGTTTGGAGATTTGACATGCCTTTTCCTGGGAGTGAATCTGCACCGCACAAGGAGTGCCGATGAATTAATTACACCCACAATTTCCACTATTGTTTCAACTTTCACCCATCACGAGATCGCATTAATATTTGTCGAGAGCAGTTGTAGTGCTGTTGCCTGTCGCCAAAATGGGTGTCCATTAACTCAACAGCAGTCGATGGGAGCCATCGATGGGGGCATGGAAAAGCCACAATTGTCACGGAAATGAGGAGTGCGTGGAAGTTTTTGAGGTCTGGGTGTGATTTTATTTGAAAATTTAATGGTGTATTTATTCCTCGGCTGTCGGTGTATAAATCTCCCTTTATCCGATGGTAGATGACGACGAAGTTTGTATCGAAGAAGGCCCACCAGCGTTGAGCATGCAAACGGAGGGAGGATTACCGAAAAGGCATTTTATTTTTATCTCAAGACAAAATGTGTGGAGTCGAAGTGAATGGGAGAGTGACAAAGAATGGAATTGGGAGGGAAGGCTTTTTTCCTCTGGGCCGACATAGGAAAACTTTGGCTTGAAGATGTTATCATGGAGCTCAAAAGTGTGTCTTGAATTTGCATAACAAAAGCCATTTCATTGTTGGCAGCCATAGGCTTTTCCACTCTCTCCTCGGCCACCATAGCATATTGTACAATAAATGTGTATTTATTATTATTGCAAGAAATACACTCTGCAGAGTGAATTCTCTTGTACACCAAAATTCAATGGATCAGCAGTGAATAGGAGCACCTTCTCCACTCAATTTACACAGGCACTTTTCCCGTATGCCCACAAAACTCCGCGATTGCTCCACTTCGACAGCACTTTAATTGAATTCACTCTCAAGTTTCTGCATTTTTAAAGATTTTAACACCATTTGGCAGCTCATCTGATAATGTCACGCGGTCGGAGGAATCAATTGGGAAGTCAAGCGCGATGGATGGATTTTTAGCGCGTCCGTAATGGAATAGTTGTGTCTCTCGCGCCGGAATGCTAATCCATTAATTTGCCTCTCCGCAGCCAAGGCAGTCCCAGAAGTGGCGCAACTTCTCATCGCTCATGCGATGGATCACGAATCTCCCTTTCCTTCACGGAGGCGTGAGGAACTGTCCAAGATTCTGAATTTCATCCTCCTGAATTCGCTGATGATTGAAGAGGTTTGCAATTGCATCTCGAAGACGTGTCGTTGGATTGGAAGGAAATTGATCAAGAATCTAACGACGAATTCCAATTAATTACATCAGTCTTGAGATGAATTTCTTGAGATTGTCCGGTTGATTGCACTCTTCTTATTCAATGAATCGCGAAGAGATTCTCTTCCCAGCAACGAAAAGAGGTTCAAGTCACAAATCTACTCGAAAAACACAATTTTTCCTCCTTCAAAGGCATTTGCATGAGATCACTCTCAAGACGACAACTCAGGCGATTTTCAACAGTCTTAATTGCTTTCCGGGAACTCGGAACAATTAGCGAGAAGGTGAAAACTGCTGTTATGTCCCCTGGAGGTTCTCTCAGTCAATTTCTCAGCAATTCCTTCAAAGCCCTCAAAGCATTTTCCAGGATATTTACTTCGGGATTTTCCCAGAAGCGCAAATCTGCAATTGAGAACAGTTCTCAGAGGCCATCCAGAATGCTCCAATTCGGCGGCTGCTCTTGACAGCGAATCAGCGACCAAGTGCCGTGAAATTCAGCCGAACAACTCGCCCAGAATTCACCCCAGGACACTCTCAGAGGCTCCCGGGCTACAGTCTGGTCGGCCTCCGCGAATCATCCCGCGAATTCGTTGTTCTTTGACGTCAAATGCAGCGCTTGTGTGACGGAGAAAAATGCGCTCCATTCACGTTGAGGATTTATGGGCCATTTCCGGCTTCTTTCCTCGCGATGGAGACTCTCTTTGCCGAAGCCACTCACGGAGGCTTCGCTAACGAGTCGGACGTGCCTCTGCCTCGAGTTTCACCTCACATCAGTCGCCTGTCACTCGACATTCCTAGAGGGATGGCACGGGTTAACACAGGGTGGAAGCTGAAGTTTCAGCCTGCCTTTGCCACATTAGCGGCGGCCTATATCGCTGCTGCTCTGCTTCAAAGAGCTTCTCGAGGCAGCAAAGTCGGTGTCAAGTGGCATGTGATAAACATTCCTTTGGCAACATCAAAAAGGTTTTCCACGAAAATCCATCCTCTCAGACAAGAATTTTCACTTAAATTGTCATAAGAAAAGGATACTTTCCATAATTGCATGCCTTTTAATTCTGTTTAGTGTGTGGGTGGCGTTTCACATTTCAGCAAATGTGTACGCTGAAATAATTCCCATCTCTAATTTATGCTATTTGCAGTGAATCTGTAAATATTTGTGACACAGGAGGAAATATACGTTAGTTTGTGCGGAGTGCCTTTTCCTATATTGTGTGCATACCTGGGAAAATTTCATCTATTAATTATACATTTGCTAGAGCAATAATTTAATTTGATTCCCATCTCCACTCAGTGAAAATTCAATTTCCATATTTAGACCGTGATTTCTGGATGTGACATGTTGTGGAATATTATCTCACTTAATACTGGCATACATGCAAATTAAACTCTTCCCAACAGGCAATAGTTCTTGCCGACTGTCTGAGTCACTGGGAATTATGGCAGAAATGAATGGGAATCATTTTAGCCATTAGACACGCTATATCGTTTGTGAATTGCGCATGCAAGGAGAACGACTGTGTGTGTGGAACACAATGCTGAAGGAATTGAAATCTGCTAGGCATGCTAGGCAATCTATGAGTGAAGTCTAGGAAAATCTGAGGGACTTACTCTCACGTAGTTGGAGATAGAATTAATTTTTACATTCAACATTCTTCATCCGTTTTCTGCCATCTTTGTAACGCAGTCCACCAGGTAGAGTAATTCAGTTCTAGCTGCCCCCCACAGATATGCGAGGGGCATAAATTAAAAGAGTTATAAGAGAGCAAGGCATATTAAGTGTGGCTGAATGGAAATCCACTTTCTCCTCACAATACACCCATTTTTCTCCATTATGCATGAATTCTCAGTGCCCGAGAGTCCCAGCCGGAGCATCTGTGTGTTCTCGGGCGTCGAGACGATTACCCGAAATGGATCATTAACATGGAGGCAATGAACTATATTTGACAAAGCCATAGACACTCCAAAATCCCACTCCTCTTGTTCCTCAATCCGAATCGGTTCCATTTGTCGGTTCATTTATTTGTTCAGCTTTGCACACTCACGAGACTCACTCGCCTGTTATTTCTTCGAGTGGAAATGCACAAAAAAATGCACTCTGAACGAGTTCGAGGCCTCAAGTTCACACTTCTTGTTCAAACTATGCCATTCGCTATGACTGACGGGGGTTTCACGATTTTTTTTTTCATCTGCCGCGAGTCTCCCTCTCATGGAAGTATGGGAAGTATGGATATTTCCGTATTAATTGAGCCGTTGCAGGAAAATTCTGGGTTGCTCGACGTGATACAAGAGTTCCACGAATTTCGCATGCAGAAATAGCAATTCTGCAAAAATGTGATTCAAAGCTGCGCACCAAAATCCAATTAAAATGCTACTAAATATGTACATTATGATTTGCAGAAAATTTATATAAGAGTTACTCTATTTTAGTGAAATTTATTGGAGAAAATTCCAGGATAAACACTCCTGATTTCTTTTATTAACTCCTCGGGACATATTTGCAATTCTTGCTCACCATGTGTAATCATTTTAGAACAATATAGAGTGAGTTTTTTCATTTCGCAAATGCATTTCACTGCGAGCATTTCAAGGGTTCTCGGCGAACAATTTGTTGACTGCAGAAATGCCATGGAAAAAGAACAAGTTGAGCAACATGGAGGGATGATGGAGTGACTGCCATGAATACGGGAAAAATGAATTTAATGGCAGAAAAGCATCCACTTGAGAGCAAATATTAGCGTTTCTGCATAACTGGATTAATTGAAAATATAATCCTCTCGTGGATGCACGGAATGCGAATTTCCTTTTGACGTTGCACATGAGGAAGGGGGGGGCACTTTTATTGCGACCGAGAGCCAAGGCATTCTTGTAATAACTGTCGAGTGGATGATATCATAAATCTCTGCGTGCGGGATGGGACATTTTGGCAGAAGGATTTTTCTCGGTCAGGAGCATCAATAAAACTTGAGATTTTTCCACTTATAGTGGGAATCTCTGTAGAGTCGCCCTTCTGGGGAGTGGTGCAGAGCCCACTTTAGCACTGGAATTGTCCAAATTGATAACCTCCTGGGGTGGGTGTGGGGATATGAATCTCTGGAGTGGAGGCGGTGGACCATAACCCATCGGAAGTGGGTTGTGATTTATTGATCGTATCACACGGAATCATCACGGATAAATTAGGACGTGACTTTTGTCGGCTAAGCCGGATTTATTGCTCCACTGGATAGAGAAATGTAATTCTCATACTCTCTATAACCGAAAATGCTGCTGGGTGAAAAGGGAAAGTTATCCATTTTTATCCCTCACCTAACCCACCCTCTGGTGGGCCTTTTTTTCACTGCCACCGCCCAATACTCTGGGGCGGGGAGGTTGAAAATATTTTTCATCAGCTATATTGGAGTTAGTAAATCACTCGCTGTGTGGCTCTTATGCAGAAATTCCACCCTCGTGAGAGGGAGAGGGGGTGTAGAATTCTTTGTTTATGCCACCACGCATCGGCTCCAACCCCTTGTTCGCGACGTGGCCCACTCCAATCCGCCTGTCGCCGGCAAAATGAATCATTTCACAGTAGTTTTGAATCACCCCCCAGACAGCCCGAGGGGTCCGGGCGAGAGAGCATCGCCATGGGGTTCGGGCTGGGCGCCAGTGGAACTCAATACACTTTCCACTTCATTAAGGCGAATGTATCATAATGCGAGAGCGAGAGGGGTTCATGCGACAATGATTTTTGTCAAGCACCCATGTTTGCCAAGCATAATGAAGTGGTTAAATAAACTAGATGTTGCCCTGTTAAGGGTGCCAATGCGAATGTCACTCAACGATGACAATCAATTTTGTCGATATTTTAGCATGTGTTTATACACCAACTACAACCTCTCAACGCACTGTTTCACTTCAATAATTCAGCGAAGCGACGGTGTAATTGCATCCAACAGGGATCTGTTGTGTGAGTTGAGCTTTCTGCAAAGAGTTTAATTACTTTGCACACCATTGTGGATAAACTTTAGTTAAATATTTATCTAAACAGTTGCATCAATAATGCCAAAAGTGATTAGATTTTCATTGGGAACTTCTCACTTGCCTCTGTTGGTCTCCAAGGATGTAAAGAAATTACTGAAATTCATACTTAATTTGCCAATCAAATTACGCATGACAAAACAAGATTTTATTTCGTGTGCATTCTTTCATTTAAACGTACAGTAGCGGAAATTAGTTGAGCACACCAATGAAATTTAGGCCAATTTCCCTCTTGGTGCAAAAAATTCGCATTTCTTTCAATTTTTCAGATATTTATTGTAAGACAAAAAATGATCCGAATTTTATGATCTTTCAAATGATGTTGAGATTATGACGATATCTCAATTTGGGGCCGAGATATTGCAGAATACAGAGAGATTTGCTTATAAGAACTGTGAAAATTACATTAGGACACTGGCATATTTTGCTTTAAATCCATGTCATAACCATAAAAATGGCTAGAATCACCACATTAAATCCAGAGTTTCGAATGTTCAGAAGACATTTTCATCAAATTTCTTAGGTGTACTAAACTAACTTTCGCTACTGTATATGATTGAAGATACCCAACACTGGGAATAATGATTCAATGAACTCGCACCCGTATCGTGTGTTGAAAGTGCTTCACCCATTCAATTTAGGCGACATTAAAATCATTTACATAATGATCCCCTGGGTAAATGAAGTGGAACATTGTTATTTGAAAAGTTTCAACCATTTTTTCCCGCCTGCCTCATTGCCATCGACATGAAATGTGACCGCCTCAGCAATTTTCTGACGAGTGAGATGAGAAATATTCTGAGCCGAGCAGATAATCTCGTGTGAGGCAAAAACGCGTCCACCAGCAATAACTTTAATTCAATTAGTGGAATTAGTTGGGTATCCACTCTGGAGTGGAATCAGATTAACATGCTGAATGCATTTGGGACTCTTTCATGCGGCACATCACAATAATAACCATGAAAAGTTTTATATGCTGTGCGCCAACCACAATAAAAATGCTTCGTATGCATTTCAGCTGCATCTCATGCGGACTGTCTGCAGAGCAGTGGGAATGCTATGTAAATTTGAGAAAATGCATTTTTCTGTCCACGGAGAATTTTTTTTATTTCTCCATGATAGACAAACAGTTTTCCCGACAACGCGGCTAGTCCACCAGAGATTTTTCGTGTCCCGCGAGACATCAAACACAATAACTTTGTGGTTTAGTTTTGAAGCGCATATTGTGCATGATTTTACCGTGAAAGAGGTAATTCCAATTCGGCCGCAAATTTCATTCACGCCAGCTTCGTATGTTCTGTGTGACAAATGCCAGTATTGTACATTATCTGGCTAAGCCTATAGAGTTGATCTTTCGAAAATAGCAGCTCTTGCGCAGGAAGAGAATTTATGAAAGTTCACTGAATTGAAAATTAATGACGTGCCACCTGAAATCATCAATAAACAACAATTAGAATTGTGGTTGAGTGGTGATAAATCAAGAAAATATGTGGAAATCAAGCTGGAGAAGTCTTTTGTAAGGCAAAGAGAATACTGGTTTTCTTCTAAGGAGAAACTATGTGAGAAACGTAGGAGGAATTTTTCGGAAGATGCCTGAAAATGATACGAAAATGATGATTATTAATTCCAACTGGCTGTAGCCGATAAATTATTAATTTAGATTAATTGTAATGTTGCGGGAGCTCGAGAGAAGTGGGTGGTTTTCGAGGGGAATTAATATTAAGAGAAGGTGTGATAAGCCTGCAATATATTCAATAATAATTTTCCTCATGCCCATCCGAACATGTGTGGATGGAAACGTGAGGATAGTGGAATTTATTGTAAGGCAAGCGTGTGTTAGTGTCTAATTTATATCTGAAAAGAAGTTCAAATAAATTAGATCAATTCGTTAACAATACCTTGTAAGAGGCACCGTATTATTGAGAACCTCCTCGTTTTCTCACAAACGGAAATTTATCTTGATTACACTCAACAGAATCCAAAAGCACGAGTCGCCTCTCGTTTTCGGAATAGCAAACTTCCATTTCCTTATTACGTGACCATATTCTATGGTCTTTTGTGCCTGCCAGCCTTCTTCTCCCATGACTGCGAAGCGCTTCAGGATGATGGGCTTTCTGCTGGCCACATGTGGTGCCCCACAGCGCATCGGTTATTGCCTGAATTAATTCAATAAATGGACAATTTAAAATTTGATTTAATTCAATTTGTGTCAATTTTCCCGTGATGGATACACAGCAGATTAAATATGTGGGATTATCGCACGAAAAGGGTCTACACTCGCCACTGTCACTCACCATTTCAGCAATTTTCTCCTCAATCTCTCACATGCCAAGCCTTTCTTTCAACCGTGCACATCCAGTGGTCATCTTTTGATGTTTCACATGTTTCATGTTCCACATGACGTAAACTGTTAGCGTAGATTTTGATTTCAAACGCCACTTCCATGGAATTTCATGAAATATTACATTTTTTTTTTTCATTAATTCGATGCAAGGCAACATCAATCGCTGAATCTACATAGTACATTAATCTTTGTGTGTGATTCTATTGATTTCACCTGCGACTGTCAGCTGAATTCTTACTGACTGAGCATGCAATTAAAAGTGACAAATTAAGTGTTACATTTGGCTACATGTGCTGAGACCCTGGGAGAAAATCTCGCAGAATTGGAAGGAATTTCCCTCGAGAATTCGGAATTGGCAACTATTCCTTCGCATTACTTGACTATTTTGAGGATTATTTTCCACAGGGGAATCCAATTGGGAGACGTTAAACTCCGAACGTGTAAGCATTTTAATGGTTTCCCAGGCTTCCACACTCACCCCGTCGATAATTCCGCCCTGCAGCCACACTTCAGTGCCAGTGAATTGTTCCTTAAATCCTCCCAAGCTATGCTCCAAAACAGGATTATTAGGTGGATTGATTGTCTATCGGAAATTAACGTCGAGTTCATGTAGCATGTCGATGTGGCCTCATGGGAGAGGGCATAGACGACACTCATGAGAATAAGCAGACATTCCTCCAGGATTTCCTCTCCGTTGATCCACGTCGCATGGGGTATTATATGATAAATGTATCACTTAATGAAGAGTTACACAGTCTAATAAATACAGCCATTGTTGCAGGCTGCGACACAGGATCGGGGCTTTTGGCGAAATTTGTACTTTGAACTCCAATGTGCATGTTATATGAGTTTAATTATTCACCCACTCCAGACTGAAATCCTCCAAATGACTCCATCATGCCCTGCTAGTCGCAATTTCACTCAAAGGGAATGCAAAATTGAAAACCTACAAAAAAAAGCGGAACATTATTATTGAATGATGAAAAATTGTACAATTTTAACTTTTAATGTTTCTCCATTAAAATGTGGTTCCCATAGAGAGCAGTCATATCGCAAGCCAACAGAATTACATGCTGTATTGAAACAGGAGAGCAAACTGCCAGTAGTTGTGGCCTTCGTCTCAGGCGCCCGTTATCGAATTACCCATGCTGTACAACAGTTTGTCAATGTAGCGTGTGGCAAATAAAACGACTCCATATGTAAAATATTATTTATATATCCACCCATTAGTTTGTGCTCAAATAAAAAGAGTTGGTCTCTCTTTCAGATATACGCCACACTGGTTCTCTGAATTGACTATAAAATATGATCAGCTGTACAAATAATTCATCAAAATTCCAATTGAAAATGTTAGTGAATTGGAGGAGTTCAGAGGACAAGGCAGTAAAAGAAGTCTGCAACACAACTAGAATTAGAGTAATTGCAATATATCTGAAAGTCACTAAAGATCAGGCGGTTTATTTGCTCGACAAGTTGTTACTCTATTGGTTGACAGAATTATGAGTGCAATTTCTCAATATCAGCAAATTGTATTGGAAATTAACACCACTCCCTGTCTCGTTGTATTTTCCAGATGTGGTAAATGATCTCGCCAGTACATCGCACAGCATATTTCAGCTGAATGCATCCAAATAAAACATTTACAACCTTCTCTGCAACATCTAAATGGAAATGCGGTATTGAGGAGTAAAATTGAAAAGCATCGTTGTAAGAAATGGGTAATGGAAGAGCGTATAAAAATGGCAAAGAGCATCTCCTCCGCAATTTCCACTGAATTTATATCACACACGGGAAATTACACTCTATTGATTCACCCTTATACAGGGAGAAGGATATTATTTTTCTCGGCGAAATTAAAGAAAATATCCTTATCTTGAGGGTGCCATTATTGAGAGTCTTCGGGAAGTCGTAAAGTTAGGAATACAAATTGAAAAATTCCGTTCTATACCAAGCTTTTTAAGAAAACCACCTCAATCTTCCCCTTTATTCAAGTCTTTAATTGCATAAAAGCAGTGTGGTTGATTGATGCATCACGATGGGGATGGGCTGTCAGCAATCATTTACAGAGTTTTCACTGTCAAGTTGAGTTTAAAATTGTGGGGAAAAGTTTCTAATGTTGTTCGTACACGAGGCCAGAAAATCTTCAATACAATCTTTCCATCCATTCTTCATGTGCTAATACGAGAGTGTGTGTGGGGTTTAAGTAAAGTCCCTTGATTGAAATCTAAATTAAATTTTGTCATAAAGTCGAGTTGATAAAGGGAAAACTTGCTCGAGAGTATGGCATCAAAAGGCACTTTTGGAACTGACTGAGGATACATACAGGAGTACCCAAACTAAATTCATTTTGGCTTTTCACTCAAATAAAACATGTGTGTTGTGTCAAAAAGACGAGAAAGTCTAATATGGATAAGAGCTTCTAATGAAAATCTCCTTTTGCGCTGATGCCTCGCATGAACCAGTTGAAAATGTCTTTCGAGTTTTACCCATCATGCGCTGAAAGAAAAACTTTCCCTTTGTTATTACATAAATACAATGTTGACGGTGATACTGCAGCTAAGAGCTCTGAAACTTTCATGCAAATCCATAACTGGGGTGGCATGGAGGGTGGGTTCATGAGGAAGATAAAACCACATGGCTTCTCCGCACCTCCCGAAGGAGTTATTTGGAGATGGGTGCACCCGGAAAAGAAGGCGGCAGGGCGGATTTCGGGGAGGATGATGATGGTATGACGACAAGTGAGACATGAATATATGCAGAAAATGGTGGAAACTTTAACGGCTGAATGAAAATATGGTGTGTGCCGGGAAATCCATGCACATTCAACAATGAACTGAGGGTGCTGCGAAAGGGGATGGCAGGATGCTATCCTCTCGGGAGTAATAAAGTGGAAACTGCGACGAAAACCCCTGGTTTTAATATAAACACCATATAAAATTGGAGTCAGTCGCAGGATGTATGAATATGTGAAAATTTATGAGAAATCCGTGGAAATTGACTAGATGAGAAGTAAAATTTGCTCCTTCTTTCAAACATGCGATGGAGAAAATGAAGAATTTTGCTCAGCTTAAAGTGAAATTACCATGAATCCACATTTATCCGATGTCACGTCATCAGCGACTATCGAACCAACATCTCGCAAAACGACGCAATTTCTTCAACTTATAAATTATTGTCAAGATCGCGAAGATGGCAACTTTTCCCATCTCATGGGAGATTATTTATGACGCGATGATATCGCGTGGAAAATACAATTTCGACAAATATAAGAATTCTCAATTGCAGTGATTTTATGACAGCCACATGCCAACATATTTGGCCAAAGTGAATTCTTGGAGAGAACATCAAATATTCATCACTAATACATTTACAATGGCATGGCAACTTTTATCACCCTCGCAGTGCATCGCTATTTATGTTGTAAGCTTCTGAATCGACAGCAGCCTTGTGAATGTGGGTGTCTATTAAATTGAGCCCAAGGAAAATAAGCTTACGCTGTATTAAATTTAAGCGGAAAATTCAAACTGTATCTTTTCTGTCAAAATCCCCACCAGAACGAGTTTTTCCCGCGCAGTTTGTGAATATCGAGTTTCGCGAAAACAAAAACTAAACTAATTCCACAACCACATTTCCAAATTGCTCAATTTCCCGTACGCATTCGACAAAAAAAACCTTAATTCCAGTTGGAGATTTTTTGAATTTTTCTCATCTCTCTCTCTCGAGAGCTTTTGTGCCATTGATGCCGAATCTCTCATTCCACTGATAAAAAGCTCTGCGAATGGCTGAATATAATTCATCAAGCACGCGAAGCTTCTGAATTTGTCTATTTTCTCATCGCGCGGCGAGAAAAAACACCACAAAACAATACGCAAATGGAAATTGTGCAGCTTTTCGTACACAGAGTCTGTTTGGGACTGAGGAAAAAGTGTGTTGAAATTGGTGTGGAACATGATTGTGAGGAGAGAGAGAGAGGTATAATCCTAAATATCTTGAGAGCAGTGGCGAAATTCAGCACAAATATTTACGGGGGCAAACCGCACAATTTTCCCAACCGAGCATAATTCAAGTATTCAAATTTATTCAGTGGCACAGACGGTTTGGATTTCAATATTATCCACCCATTTCACCCGTTGGCATATTATTAGTTCCTCTGGGTTTTTCCCAGTCGCCCCCGCAACCCACCAAAGCTCAGGGGCTCACGCGTGGGCGGGATGAGTGAATGAAATAAGACGGAAAAATACCGCAAAATCTCCGGGTTAAAACTCCATCCATGCAAAAACATAAGACTGTGGAGAATTAATTCACTGAGGAGTGATGAGGAAAAAGTGTCTTGAACTCCGTGAACCCTCCTTACTCTACCCTTTCAGGCTGATTGTGATGATAATACTTCTTATGTGTATTTGTGTCGTCTCCAAAGACGAGAAAATTACCCAGTGCGGAAATCATGCATAAATCGCCACTCCTCTGAAAAGCTGCATTTATGTACAGTGAAACAGTGTGACTGGGAGAAATTTCATTAAATTACTCTAATTGTCATCGTCGGTGAGTGAACGGATGTTTCTCATTGTGTTCATTCACATATATCGGAGGTCGTTCTTCTCCCCTTGACTCTTTTTGTGCGCTCCCCGGACATTGAATTCGATTAAAATTTCGCTGAAACTAAATCAAGCACGACATTGATGGAGAGGCAGGCGCTCAGAGACAGACACCCAAGCGAAGGGCCTTATCCTATTCGCCCAACTTTCATATGCAAGAATCGCATGGAGAGAAACGTTTGAGCTTCATGCGAGAGGACACTTGCGAGGGGCGGTCAATTTTCCAAACAGGGGACACTTTTCACGAGGGAAATTCCACTAAACATCCACAGAGGGGGAAAGCGCCCATGAAAGCATACAAACATGTAAAACATAATGGATCTATTATAATCAATGATGCAATTAATTTCGCTTCTTTCTCTTAATTGTGTTAAAAACCAAGTCAGCTATAAATTGAATAGTTCTGCCAAAAGGAGTGCAAAAAACTCCATCGTTTGCTATTTTTTCGAGTCGGTAGAGCTCATAAAATTCCATTCCATACAAACATTTGTATTCATTATTTCGAAATTGTTTTCTTCAGACAATTTTGATGGGTGAATGAATTTGAAAAATTCCCTCAGTGCACTCGAAACCTCCAATTTGTGTTTGGCAATTTTACCGGAGAGTTTTCTGATGGTATTGGAATTAAATGGAAGCTCTGCACTGAATAACTATGTGTCACTCACTTTGTTTCAGTGGTTGAATGCAAAGCGTGGTCCCGGTTTAGCACTTGTCAATTATTATACTGGTGTTTGCAAAGTACCTGATCAGATCCACAGGGCTGGGTGGGTAATTGGGCACGTTCCACACCCCGATATATAAATTTTCGCAACACTTGATACGTGATCGAACGTTTAATTACGGCATCGTGTGCTATTAATTGCATATTATTGTCACATGGATGTGATTTATTGCTGGAATTGGTACAATTTGTGTTTTTGCTCATCTATGCAATTATCACCTCTCTAGTGCGCTAATGTTCGCGCCGCGAATTGCATCGTCTTGGCATTACTTCTGCATCCCATGAAATCCACAAGATGCGAGGAACTCGCGGAGGAATGTGGAATTAAAGAAGACACCACGCACGGTGGAATGATAAATGTTCAGTGAGATGCGATGTAATTAAAAATAAAAAGAGGCATTCGGTGAAGTCGTGCGGTGGCTCACAGGATCCCTCTGGAGCACACTTCAAATAAGACCCATGCTGACTCGTGACGCAGTCCAATGAAGAACGAGATGCTACCTCATTTAGCCGAGTCTCTCGGTCGCCTTAAATTCTTTATTTGCAGCAATTAGGCATGACAAGTTGAGAGGCGCTGCTCCCCGTGTCGCCCATCTGTGAAGACACACTCAACTGCAGAGATCCCCGGAGGATTATTTCAATTACCCTGCAAATCATCCCACAGTTCTATGTCAAATTAACATATGGTGCAATATTTTACATATCGCCTCCGTGAGTTGCTCCGGATCAGCCGCATGGCTCTTGGCTGGCATTAGCAAGAGGAACGCAGTCCTAATGACAATTATCGTGGAAGAATAAATGCACTGGCACGTAATCTTCACTCCTAAATCCACGATTGCAGACATAATCTCCGTTTGATTTTGATAAATTACTCCCTGACACGCTAAGAATGCCGTCCGGTGTGAAAAACCCACTTGCGAGAATATCTGTTCACGAAACTTTACAGAAAAGTTTATGGTTTTTCGCGATTTCAACATGTGCAGTTATTTGTGCAGTCGTGAGAGAAATCCCCAGTAATTTGGGGATAATTTGAAAATGATGTTATAAAGCTTCAAAAAAGAAGGAGTACAAAAATACGCAGAAATGAACATTTTCAGCTGGCGTACGCTTAACATTAAGCAAACCACATATAAAGTCGATAAAAGCGTATATAGAAAAAATCAACATTTCTCCCCACATAATATAAAATTCATTTGAGCAATTCTGGTGAGAGCACAAAAAGCCTGAAGCATGTAAATTCACCATTACAGCGGATAACTAAATCAAAGGAGAATTGAAGCATGATATGATAAACATATTTTGTCAAGACGAATTTGAAAATCATCTTCATATTCACATTTTGCAGAGGGCGGAACCTCTAATTCATTCCCCCTTCGACCTGTGCATTGGCTGTGGATGGAAATTGCCAAAGGGTGGTTTGAGGGAGTTTTACATACAGAACGCCGGGGAAGGTTCTCCATCTGGGGTGATGAGTGTGTAAAGCTCCCACTGCTGGAGTGGGTTGGGTTGGGATGTACAATAATAAGCTCCGTCGTCGTCGGTAGAAAATTCACCAAACAAGAGATAGGAGATCTTGAGTAGATTTAATGTGAACACATGCACGTGTAATCAATTTTGATACGGCGGAATGGAATAATTCTTCAAAAGTCGTCTGTCTTCTCGTTTTGGGAAAGGTAAAAAGACATTGATTTGCCGTGGTGAAGGCTTGTGTAAACTATTGCGGTGTATGTTTATCAAGGGTGTAGAATGCCTTTCAGTATAATGAGGCAAATACCTGCAAGCCCAAACCCTCAGTGTGCACAAGGAATGTCTGAGTGGAATTTTGCTTGTAATTAGTTCTAATTAAATTTATTTCCTTACGCAGAGCCCGTATATATATAAAATTGTGTCAGATTTTCACCCCCACGTCGTCATTCTGGGGGAAATTCCCAGTGTACCCAATTCATTTTCCACCCAACTTGCCCATCGATCCTCCTCGAGCACGAGAGGGACAAGCATTTGGAGAAGGGTGGTTCTTATCCTCTTGGGCGAAAGTGTCTTCTGTGGGAGTTTCCACGCTCTTGTGTGATATGTATTGGACCCCAAAAAGACAATGTGCAGGAGAGGAAACTTGATTCAAAGCCGGAAGATCAATAGACATTGATGACAGGGGTACGATACAGTGAAATAAGCTTTCATCCCCTCGGCTTTCATCTTGTACACACTGTGTTTGAAACATATCTTGGGAAAAGAGTCCCAATCTCTCGCTCTCCTTCTCCTGAGGAATACGATAGACATGGGGATTGTCTTTTCATTTAATTTACAGCCCGTGCGGACGAAGGGACCACTGGGGAGATGGCGAGCTCAAAATAAAAGTGGAGGAATTTTTGCTTAGAAAAATTCCTGAAACAATAAATTACAGCAGGGTCAGCATGGTCTTTTAATTATTAGCTTGTTGCATGAATGGTGTAGAGCAGCAGGGAAGATTTCTAGCTATTGTCCCTACTTAGGAGTATATAAGTTTGAATGTATGTGGAACAATTCGCCCTTTTCTCAATGTCATTGTGAAATATTTTGATGCTTTGCAGCAATAGAAGAGAATTTTGGGATTAAAGCTTCGGGAAAACAAATTCCAGCAATCGGAAATGGATGAACTCAGATATCAAACAAAAGGAGAATTCCGTTGCTTGAATGAAAGTGTATGTTCTGGCGAGTGTATCGATTCATAGGAACTCAGTGGAGCATGGAAAGCCTCGGCCGAAGGTTGAGATTGAGCAATTCAGAGAGCGAAAAATACCCCAGTTGAACCTTCTTGGCCCCTGAGGACCTTCGGGGATATTTTGTATTTTTTCCCCATCATTTTTCCGAGCTTCTGTGAGGGAGGGTGAAAAGCCCAGGGAATGAGGGTGAAAAACAGAGAATATCCTGAGCTAATTTTTTCCATTGTCGCTTAATGCCACACGCCCTTTTTTCCTTTGGCGCAGAGCCTGAGAAAGTGGCTCCGAGGCAACTTATCTCCCTGCTTTCCTCCCTGTTAGATGGGAAATTATATATGTTGGAAAAACATTGCCTCTATCGGTTTGGGATGCCGCTCATGTGAGTTGATGAGTGTTGGGGAAACGGCATAGCAGTATGGTTCTCCACACCAACACCAACTTCTCATGTGAGAATCAGTCGACAAGAGTCGTCTTTTGGGTGACTTTCCCTCGTGAACATGATGGCAGTCCACAGTCGACCACATCGCTTCACGCGCTGATAATGAGATTTCTCTCGGCGGATGCTTTGGGACTCTCAGACGCGATTCTGACTGCCATCGAGTTCAGTACTCTGCTGAGTTTTGCCACTGTCGTATCCTTCGCTCGCGATTGTCACATCGCGACAACGTGCGTGCATCCCAGCGAAAGCTCAGGCGAAAGCTCACAAGGTCGAGTCACATTTTTTCACACGCGGAAGATTGCATTGCAGTGATTGTGCGGGGGGAGCGCAAAAAAAAGTAAAATTCCCACTTCAGCTTGCTGGCATTTTTTGCCATTCTCCACTGTCGTGGAGCAGGGGAAGCGGAAGGCGTGAGTGTGTGAAACTCATGGTGAAAAGTTGAGAGGGAAATTGTCGCAGTTCTTTTCAAATTCAGCGGAAACTTGCCGGAAAGGAGCTCAACAGTCAGTGTTTCTAATTGAACAGCCATTCGAGGAGTGTGCCTGAAGAAGTGAGCTTTTGCGCGGCCTGAGCTTTTCACGTGGGCGCGGAGCATGAGTGGCATCTGAATGTGTCAATAGAGGCTTCGCTCCGTGGCAGAAATGATGAATGTGAGGAATCGCTGG
Source organism: Phlebotomus argentipes (assembly GCF_947086385.1). Taxonomy (NCBI): domain Eukaryota; kingdom Metazoa; phylum Arthropoda; class Insecta; order Diptera; family Psychodidae; genus Phlebotomus; species Phlebotomus argentipes. Next base: position 8,227,104 of record NW_026776174.1, read on the forward strand.
TGACTCTCACGTGAAATCATCAAGAAGACGCCATAGTGCGGTGAAAATGGGGAAATCTGACAAGGTCCCCGAGGAGCGCGCCACGTCGAGTTCATCTCTTGTGAATTGTGTGCTCTGTGTGCTGTGCATTTCCTCAATCGGTGCGTCCCTCTACTCAAATGTACGACAGAACTACATCGAAGACAGGATACGGCATCTGCGGCACTTGGACGACAGGATATCTGTGCTTGAGTCCAAGTTCCAAGACCTGCCTCAGGTTTTTGGCGACCCCGATGCAGATGTTGCGAGTGTCGTTCGGAAATTGTCACTTCAGGTGGCCGGTATTCAGAGATTGCGGAGAGACGTCTCCCAGCTGCAAGTCACTAGACATACCAGACAGGCATCTGTTACGGGCGGGGAGTGCATCTGTCCGGCAGGTAAGACTCACCATTCGGATATTTACACCAATTTTCCGCTCCATCGACAACGATTTGCACCTATTGTGTGCGACACGACCAAATGGTATTCCATTGACATTCCTTTGCATCACAACTGAGATCGTGTTGCTGTGCCATTTGTTGGTGTCATTTGATTAGAATCTGGTATGGAAAAATCTGAAAACCTCTAATCCCAGAGTGTCTAATCCAAGAGGAAGAAAAAAAAATCCAAAATCCCACCACATTTTCAGGGGATTCCTTTTGTCCCTCATTCCTTCTTCGACGCATTTTCTCATCAGACAATCACCGGGTGAGGATGGGAAAAGAAGCTGCCAAGGAGATTCTTTCATTGTTATGGCCTTCCCCATAATGGCACAGCTGAAGAGGAAATTTTCCTTCTCCCTCATTTCGACAAATTCCCACGAAGATTGCCATTGGACCGAGATTTTATGACACGTTAATCTCAATCACATTTTTCACCCCATTCGACAGCGATGGGCAAGCTGAGGATATTCATGAACTATTTCACTTGGAAAGTACATCTTTTGAGATGTCCCAGCGGGATTCTAGAGTAAATCCACTGCAAACCCATGGGATGGAAGGTCTCTGGGCACTTCAAGAGGGAGAATAGCGTGAAATTTCTGGAAAAAATGCACTCTAAATGCAAATTTTGAATTGCATATTGAAGACATTGTGGTTTCCCAAAGAGTTCTTATTAAATCTGTCGTGCCTTTCCAAACACATCAAAGCCGCAACGTCATTTGCAAACAAAGAAAATTATTAATCAGCCAGAATTCCAAAGGTACACTTTTCGAATATCACGCAGAGTGTGAGACTTTGCTGTGCTCATAACGAATGTCCAAACTATATGTTTTCTGTCTGTAAATCAATTTGATTTTCTATACACGCACAAATAACACAATTATAATTTCGCAATTCAACGCGCGCCTGTCGACAAAGAATTATTGCACTTCAAATATTGGGAGATGATGATTTATTGCAAGCCTCAATTGCTCTCGTGAAAATCCCTCGGGGGATGACTTTTATGCCCCGGCCCTTGATTGAAAGCCGAGGAGTGGAAGTGCATGAAAAGTCTTGCAGGACCCCCAAGGTGTGCTCCCTAATGTGCCAATGAATGTTGTACACGAGTGTGTGCTCCGTATGCCAAATGAATATTAAATGTGCTGAATTTCCGAGGGGGTGGCGCACGAAAAAACAACGCCTGATGATGCACTCTCGAGCCTCGTCAATGCCTTTGTTCACCCCCCAGAAGCGGCTCCCCTCGAGACACCTCTCGAATGTCTGACTGTTTGGCTTGATGTGCTGCTCGCATTTGTGGACCACGTGCTGAGAATCAAGTGCTATCTTCTCCCCCAATGCCACGAAGAAGCACTTTTCTTGGCTGAGAAGGTGGGGCGGGGCAGGAGAATATGAAATACAGACAGTATGACGATTTTCCGTGCAGAGACACAACAGAACGAGGGTGGAAGAATTTGCACTTTTTCATTTTATTCCTTCCTACTTCACACTCGGAAGACTCGCAAGAGAGTCGATGCACTGAGAGAAAATCGCTTAGGAAGATTACGGAAAGCACGACGATAAAATATATTTGCAGTTTCTCATAAAACTTTTGAGCTTCAAACAGCACCGAAGATGAAATCAAATATTATCTCGCATGAGCGCGATGTGGAAGTGTAAAGAGCCTTAATTTTTGCAAACAGCCCTAACAACTTTTTCTCAGTGTTGTCGTCACCTTCAGCTTGCTTCTCCGTGCGGCACAGAAGAAAGTGAATGTAGAAAAAGGCAAGGGAAAAAATGATTTATTGACAGTGGAGACTGGCGATGAATAAGAAAATTTAGAGAAATGAAATTAGGGTGAATTCACACATTTCATGGGCCAATCGTTTTTATTTTCCACCCCAGAGACAATCTCACGAATTCTGCGGTGTCTCATGGTGGTTTGAGGAGATTTACCTCCGCCACACCCCACACGATCCGCGCTCGCGGGAATGAGAAGTCATCATTTGAGACAAGACATCTCGCGCTATGATGAATGTCGTGTGATATAAAATATGTAAATGTCGAGCTTATGACATTCCTTTTGCGATACATCCACAATTTGGGAGCTTTAAGCACTGTCACATTTCCATCCATTTTCCCACCCATCAAACGGGAATGCGAAGGAGTTTCTCTGAGATGGAGTTTTGCTTTTTATTGAATTCCATCGACGACAAAGATGGCACATGCTCCAAGTTTTCCGAAGGGGTGGATGGAATAAATGCTGAAGGATGAAAAACTGAGCGTGATTGTGATGATTTATTCCATCTTGAGCTTTCCAACCTAAACCCCACTTCTCAGAATCCCTTTGACCACACTTGCGACGAACTTGTGGATGAAACAAACACAAAGCATAAGGAGGAACTTTGCAGATTCAACTGAAATTTGGACTTTCAGAACATCTGGACAACATCATCCCATCTGAGCGAGATGATCTTAAATGGAAAGTGGATAGCAATCAATTCATTTCAAATCTCTCGTCTCGAAAGACTGTATTAGGTCAAGGATTTTAGGGAAGTTTCGAAAGTTTTCATACTGCTTCTGTCAATTTGTTAGACAGAGGAGAGAGAGAGAGCATTTCAAACATATCATCCAGCCAGAGAGATCATTTGCCTCATCGTCAGTACATCAAATATTAACCATTTATGCTAAAGAGCCTCTTCAAATGCTCGCTCTCCACGCCGAGGAATGCACACTTGTCCAAATGGATGACAAAAAATGCGGTGTAGGGCCAACCAGAGCTGCGACTGATATGGAAAAGGCATGAGAGAGTGTCAAGAATTAGACAAATCTTGATCCCACTTAGTCGTGGCTGATTCCTGGGTAAATTGGAGTGTGTATGACTAGCATGGCGTGACTGAAAGCCATTCATTTTCGTAACCGGAACAAGTGGATTGGCGCCCACCCACTATTTGTTTCACTTGAACGGCAAAAAAAAGAGTGGAGTGAGAGAGGAAATATGGGAGATTGAGTGAAATGATTAATTTGAATTTATAGCAGTTGGATTTTTTGCCCCATGAGAGGCTATTGAAAGGGTCTCGGGCATTTGCTCTCCAATTGATTAGACACGAGAATCATGCTTAGCAGGTGTGAAAAATAGGAAGACACCCACAAACCAATCACTGCCAGTGATGGGATTAAGTGGTGAAATTCCTCATGCACTTAATCTGTACTTAATTGTTTTTCAACACACTTCACGAGGTCTTGTTAATTTGGTGAATATATGGGCAAAAATTAATGGTAGTTTTCACCCATATTTGGAACATAGGAAACCACAGAAATCCAATAAGAGTGAATTCTCACCACACTATCAATTACTGTTCAATTAATTTCCAATCAATAAGCAGAATGATTGCAAAATTGATACGGTAGGTCATCGTGTTGGACGTAATTGCGAAATACCACTTGTCCTGCTTGAGGAATGAACATGCAATAAATTCATCTTCAAGGGTATGAGCGGCTCCAATGTTTCACCTGCACCGCCCAGAGTCGTGTTTTATTAAGTCTCGAGCCATCCAGCTCAAATAAATCACTTGTCTCAGGCATTGTGGGCAATTTTGCCAGTGTCTCCTGAAGCGGCTTCCGCCGAAAAATCAACCCCCGCATCGACACAACTTGGAGTGTAATTGTTAGGCAAATAAATGTCACTGCATCCCTCAGAGCTATAAATAATTTAAAACAGACATACACCGCAGACACGCACTAAACCGTCAATTTTCCAAGAAACCACAGACATTTTTTCCATGGAGTGGTGGCGTAAATTCCAACCATATTTTTCCGTCCCCACAAGCTTGAGCACAGGGAAAAGATTTGAATAGTTCTGCACTGTCTCATGGTGCGGGATGTTATAGCAGGTTCGTGTTTATTAAATAATGTAACTGGAAAATGAAACCACAAGTCTTCCATTCAATCTCTCCGCAGCAAATGTCTCATCCACCCTTAATCTTCACCCTCGTCCACTGAACTGTGGCTAAAATGAGTGAAAATTGCAGTAAATAAGAGAACTCTCCCATTTTCTGCAGCATTACCGAGTTAGTGAGTGTGCTCTTGGGTGGATGGCAAAAACTCAAGGGATGCCATGTGGGGGTGTTGTGGGGACTTTAAATTTTAAATTGAATCCCAGTGAACATCCCGAGGGTGTGACTGGAGAAATGACACAGCTGGACAGATTTTTAATCACGAATGAAGAAGGTGAAACTTCTCAAGCAGTCTGACGACAAGCGGCAAATGAAATTTATCCTTCCACTATTCACAATTTAGGCCTCGCTGTTTTACCACCACTTTTGCGAATAATTATGAAATATTGTAAAAGGAATTCTTAATCTTCCACCAAGATATTTCCGGAGTTTCATGGTGGTGGAAATATTTCATGTACTTTTTTTCACTTCCCGCCTTTCAAAAGACCTTCACTTGTGACAAAGAGTTGAAATTTAAATTTTATTCTTAATTCACATTTCAACTCTTTTCGCCGTCATGTTCATTTGTTTAGTGAGGAAGGAAAAACTCATTTAAAGTTTAACACCCTGACATCCACTTGCCACCCTCCACATCTCGAGGGGTTAAGACACATGGTTGCAGGTTTTTAATCTCTTCCGCACTCAATCTACCAACTTTTCCAGCTCACTTTCACATCACAAGAGACCCATTGAGGTGTGGGGAAAAAGTTGAGAGGAATTATGAACACAAAAACCATCTTCAGCTAAATGGGGACGATTTTTCCGCAGAAATTCCATACATTTTTAATGATTCCACGACGCCGCCGAGTTCTTTCCCCTGAGATTTCTGTTTTATCTATTTTATTGCTTTCACGAAGAAATTTTCCATACAATATTCACACACACATGGGCCTAATGAGTCTGGGAATTTTTCATTAGCTTCCCGATGGTGAACTTCAGTTCCATCGACACCCGCACTTCATCGAATAAGTTTTGGGCATTAAGCAATGAAGTGCCCTGGAATTAGTCATTATTCATTACAGAGAATCCTTGATAAATTGGATGAGGGAGTATCTCAGGACTTGATCATGCGTCCTTGTGGTGAATCCAATTAAGGACCAATACGATCCAACTTATTCAATGGGAGTAAATCACGGAGTATCTGGAATGGAAATGCTGCCAATGCAATAAAAGAAATTACTTATTCCGAATCACTGAAACATTTCACTGGTCTCTATGCGGGAGGGAAGACTTCAGACTGAGCATAAAATCCGAAATATTTCCGAATATGGTGGAGGGGCATTTTTGAGTCATGCAAAACTCCCTAGAAAGCCCCTCGTAATCTTACAGAAATTTGCATAATTGCATCGTTTACCGGCAATAGACGAACTGGTAGAGTCACTCTGGAGACGAGAGGTGGATAAGTTACATGAAATTGTGTAAAATTTAGTGTTTTTCATTTGAAAACGAAATTCAATTATGATAATTGTATTTATACTTCAGAAGTTGTGCATTTTTCCAGCTAAATTGGCAAAGTATCTCATTTGTTTACTTGTCAGCCCACTACTTTACAGCAAAAATGTAGTTTTCACTCACAATCTCCAATTTTCTCCTGAGAGAACTCATCCTTTCCACCTCCTAGCAAGAAGAGGGACAACAGTGCCAGAGAAGAGAGTTGTAATTTGAATAATGTCCATAATACAAAATGATTCAATTTGCCTCTCAATTCGTTCTCCACCTGCAGAGTGTTTGTCCAATTTTCATATATTTACCATCAAATCCAGTGTATTTGCTTGTGATTTGTGCAAAACAACGGTTCTGTGGAGAGGTTGAACATTAAATAGCACTCATATGATAATAATTTCAGACATGAAATCTGGGATTATCCTTATTTCATCAGTCGAGTTGGCGAAAACAGGCTGACATTCTATTTGATTTGAAATAATAAATATTTTCCTCTGATTTCATGATCGAGTGAGTGGAATTTTCACTTCTTCAAACTCCCTATTTGTGTATGTTTCGAGCCACAAAATCACCCACAAGATGCTCACCTCCCGGCGGCTGGGTGTGAGCAAGAGGGAGAGAGGAAATGACATCAGATTGACTGAGCAATTTTCTTAAGAAGCTTGTTCAGTGAGGAGTACATGATACTCAGTGGGATGACGCTGGGAGGAAGGAAGTGTTGTTATCGAGGAAATAATGTGGTTGTAATAGGGAAAGGATTTCCGAGCTGTTAATCTTTGAATCCATCCAAGAAAACTCTCTACGCAACCCCTCTTTCAGGGATAATTCACACCCAGAGCATCCCATGTGGCGCCAAGGAGGCATTTGGCCGCGTCAGGTATTCTGGAAGGGTCTTCCATTGATCAATTTTATGATTCCATCATCGGCAGTCACGATAGCGTCATTTATCATGCATGGCTGCTCCTGAATATCCTCCGGGAGACACCTGCAAGAGAGCCTCCCCTCGAGTGACGTCTTCTGAATTTGCGCTAGAAGAGCAAACAAGGAACTTTTCCTTTTGATGTTATTTCTGCGTGGAGATTTTTTTTTTCTTGCTAAATAGCATCATTTGAAAGTCACGGTAAAAAATTGTTTCTCCTCGAGAGATAAGGAGAAAAAAATAAGTTCAATATTTATGAGGCTGAGGCTTGGTTTAGGATATGTTCCTAATCGAATTTTATCGCTCCGGGAGCGACACATAAAACTGGCAATTATCATAACTCTTGGGGGACTTAAAAGCCCCTCTTTTCTTCGGCGTCTTGGAGGCCATTACCCTCGCGCGGTGGAGTCAATTTTGGGAAAGTGATTGCCATATGGATCAACATTCCTCTATTGGCAATTTCCGCCCAAATGCGCCCGCCAAAATCCGCGATAATCACTCTTGGCAGTGCACGGCCCAAGATGGAAATTAGTGGCGCAATTGTGGAATTCACACTGAAATTAGTGCAGCGATAAAATTAATGACGACTATGACTGGATGAGTAATTGAGTGGAATTAAGGGGAGCCGAGACTCAGAATTACATTGACATGTGTTGCTTCTTTTCAGCACTTTGCCTCATCGTCAATTAGCTGAGAATGCCATTTATCCTCATTGCCGATGGACTCCTTCTCCCGCTAACAATGCTCTCTCCACGGCAAAGCAATCAGCAATTGCAACATTTCACCATTATGTGAACCTTGGGCGAGGGAAGGCGAGTTTGATGGAAAAATCCAGACTCGGCGGATGCAACTAAATTCTCATCAGGGAATCGATTCGGGGAGAAAATTAAATAGTTCTATGGGAGATGGTATGTTTGGTAATTGAAGAAAATGGAATTGGTGTTTGTTTGCTCGCTCCCTCGGACACTGTATGAGCAAATATCCGGCATGAGGGTTGGTGATTCCATCACAAGCATCCGCAATCTTTATTGCCGGACCTCACTCGACCTCACAGCGAGGAGGGACAGTATTACAATCCTCTGGAATCCTAAATTTGTACTTTTTTACCGTTTGCCTTTACATTGGATTTGGAGCAGTTTCAGGTTTAGTCGTGAATTTGCAACATATTTCCAATGGATGGCAGAGACTTTGTGCAGAAGTAAGTAATTGAAGCACTATGCAAAGTCTCTTTTCTCCGCCTTTGTCTCCTTCACTCTTTTATATGCGGCCTCCTTGAGTTCCGATTGAGCAATTCCTCCCATATCCGCCCCGATTAAGGCGAATTCTCTCCCTACAAGAGGAGGTTTCCCTCGCAATCTCATGGGACATTTTTCTTCTCCGCAATCTAGGGGACAATATTGTGTACCGGACGTAGTGCGTACGGAAATGCTGTGTTATTGGCCAATTTTGGGATTAATATTAGATGCTCTTTGAATAGTTTCGGGTAGGGAAAAGTCCTCTGGATGTGGATTTATGTGAGTGATACTTTGCGCTTATGAGCCAGACATGATGAAAAGAAATCTGACGAATCTCTTTCCGCACTCTTGTCCCTTCGCACAGGTTCTTCGCATTCCTTTCGACAGGGCATACCACAAGATAAATATTTAATGTGAGGCACATGAGATGCTTGTTGGGCATGAACTTTTTGACCACTTCGATACGTGACAGTGTTGAATTTTCATCTCAATTATTGTGAATTTCCGCATACATAAATTAAACGGCCGACCGGGTCCCACCCTGCGGAAATCCCCTCAGAAATTTTATGTTTCACCAAACCTGAGCAGAATTTCCAAGTGGATGGAAGAGTTTTCCTTCGAAGCTGAATGGGGAAAAGAAAGTCCAATCTTCCCTCAATCAATATTTTATTATCTGCAGAAGTTGCCTAATTTACAATTACGTGATTCCGAGGCTCAATGATGCACTTTGGCTTCTTTGTCTTCACTATGAATTGAATTTAGTGCCGAAAGAAGGCTTTATCAGTGTGCAGAATCAATCAATGTTGCCCATTGAGTAAATACTCAGCGTCTGAAGATACATTTTCCTTCACATGAGGACTGAAGGAAAGTGATCTTGTCTTCGTCATCTCATTGGCAGTTTATTTTAACGGATAGTGTCAGTGTTTTCACAACTCTCAACTCTCAAATACCCTGAAATTTTCACACTCTGATATTATCCATCTGGCGAGAACATCATTGAGTGAATTTATTCACAAGTCACAATATTTACGAGATATATTCCATTTTGCTATAGTTTATATTGGATGAAAACGGAAAAATCCACAGACAGATAGTAAAAATATGTGAAAGAGAGAAATTTTCATTTGAAAAGAGGAATTTTTAAATTTATATGCCAACCCCTTCACCACAGCAGACAGTTTCATTTTTTTACACTATACATAATAATGAATTCAACAGAGAAAACATTATATTTATCATTCACATTCTGTCATCTGTGAGAGTCCCAAGACGTTCTCCTTCGCACGAGAGGAAATTTCTCGATATTCTCAAGTAATCAATGATGTGAAAATTTATTGATTTCCATTTCGACGTCATCATATGGGAGAGAAAATGGGAAGTACAGCCTTCGATTGGAGGTGGAATAATAGAGCCATAACATTGAGGGAAATTGTCCTTAATGCTGTCGCCTCTCATACCATCTTGTCGCCTTTATTGTTGCGATACTCGGAGAAAATGCTATATAGTTTTTCTTCTTATTGCTCTTCTTGTCGGAGTGGTTGAGAAACCATGAGAATGAGGGGTGAAAATTGAGGAAATGGGAGGGTTGAGGGACAGATTTGCATGAAGACAGGAGGAGAGAAACAGATATTCCTCATTACAGGCATATTTGATTCTGGATGAATATTATTCAATTTCTGCTGAAGTGGAAGCTTTTCCGGGAAGCTCTGGGCGTCATAGTGTGGGTGAGAAGCTAGAAAAGCGCAAATTCCCCAATGTACAATAGGACGAAGTGGGGAGAAATATTGAACTTTATAAAAATTCAAATTTTGTCACATGTACAGCGGCATAAAATATGAGAACAATTATATCGCGTCTGGCTCCGCAGCTTCCAATGTTACTTCACGAGGAGTCACATTTTAAGTGCTTGTTGTCTTTGCCGCTGGGGATTCTGCTCTGGGTGGGCGACTGACTCCGATATATGTCTACCCTCGCAGTTGATGATATGCTGAACATATTTTTATGCTGTTTTGTGTCTCCCGATCATTTTACAGGCCATTGAATTCATAAATCATGCGGCTCTCCCGATCCCACTGCGTGCATAAATGAAGACGTATTGGAGGCAGAATGCGTGGAACAATTGCTGGCGATGGGCCATACGTGAGCCAATATTTGGGGAGCACATATTTGATTTATTCCACCCGAGGAGCTGATAAAAAATGCCCCGAGATGGATCTTGCATCTTGAGAGGCTCCCCAATACCATTATTCTCGGTTATTGATTCGGCATCGCAACTCGTAAATAAACGGATAAACCCATCCCTGACAGCTCGCGTGGGTGCCATCCTCACAGAGTCTCGTTGCCGTCGGCAAGACTCCAGGATTAGGAGTGGAAATTAATTGAATGATCATTTAAGTGAGTGTAAGGAAGAATGAGCAAGTTTATTCAGTGACTAATCTCTCGAGATTTTATTGGCTGATTGAAAGCGCGGTGAAATTTAATTACTTAACAACGTCGTCGAATGGCAATTTAATGTTCATCTCGTAATCTTTCAGCTATAATTGCGTTAAGATCTCGCGTGAGGAGTCCCTAAGAAAATACAACAACACCACTCATCAATTTATAGCATCTCACCGAGCTATTAAATGTCATCTGGGCTTTCTCACAGCAATCCGCGTTCTCAATTCCAATCCAAGGCAAGTCACCTAAGAGACTAGGTTTCTGGAGAAAAACATATCAATGCGGAGGCGGTTTCCGCCTTGAAATTCCTTGCCATTGATTTTCGAATTGATGACTAAAGACTTTGGGAAGCAATAAAAGTGTTATCATAGCGAATAGCGAGTGTCACGACTTGAATTAAGTCACGACTCACTTTTAATCTTCGAAAAATATCTTTGCCCTATTTTCCAAAATTATTCCCTTCTTGAAATATCGCCTCCATTTGTTGCACAATTTGACTTTTCAATTATGAAGGCTAATGAGGTGGATAATTAAGGGGGACACTTGTAAATTATTGGTTCATCAGCTGCTTTATATCTTTTTCGCAACAATTCAGGGAGAAAAACTGGGAAAATTATTAGAATTATGATTGCGTCTTCCTCACATAATGAAGTTATTATTCCTCTTCAGCGCCACAAATGACTGAATAAAAGTTATTTCGGGAGATTAGACTTTTTTTCTCTTTTCTGGGTTGCGAGGAAAAAATTATTGTAAACACAATCAGAGTCAATGGCAGCGCATCAAAAGATGGAATATTTCATTAGAGTGGGTGGAAAGATATTCTGCGGAAAATATATTGGTCTTTTGACTCATGCCATATTTCTTCTGGCTTGGCGGCAAGACAAATTCGACAAAATAGATAATTAAAATATTTCCTCAATTTATCAGACAATCCCCAGAACTGCTTCCCTTTCGGCCTTTCGCTCTCTCTCGCTCGTCAACATCAAAGACACTTCGTATTTAAACTCTTAATTTAATTTAATTCAAACGCCCAGACTTTACACATGAGTAAAGTGCTTCCTCCTGCTTGTCTCTCTCCAAGGGATAAATTGTGTTTTAATTCCCTTTCACCGCTCATCCTTTCGCACTGTTTGCCCAGACTTTGGCCATAGCGCCGGCTGAGGACGAACTCAACCACCCCACGAAAGAGGTGAAGTGGCAGAAAGATTTGAGCCCCATGGGATCAAGGAAGTTGTGAAACAGATATCGACGAGAAGGAAGAATACCCAAGATATTGGCGTAATTCGCAGACTCCTTAATAATCCAGGCGGCTCTAGAGAACTTTATCAACGAAATACAGTCTGAATTTCAATGTGTCTGTCTTCGACAAGAAACGAGCGGCTTTCTTAGTTCGCTCCCCAAGACAAGCAGATTTGAGGAGGCAAATCATGGGTGGGGAAGTGCAGTGATGAAATTTTTTCGGGCTCAATAGTTTTCCGTGCAACCCGTTCTTATACTTTCCCTCCTCGACAATTTTGCTGACTACATTCGAATGCAGCTCAATAAAATCTGATGGACGTTGCTCAATTTTCACCACAATTCGATTCGTCTTGTCAGAGAATGCTGGAGTCTGTCATTGAACATGATTTGAATATCTAACTGCAATTTGTCTGCATCTTTCACTCCATTCCTCACCCAACATAAATTTCATGGATGTCAGAGGGGCGAAGCAGAATGAATGTCGGAATACATATGAAATTTTATTTTAATATTTCACCATTCTCTGGCATGTGAAGTGTTGTTAGAATTACCTTAAATTTATCTGCAGAAAATCGTCAAGATCAAAAACCCCTCAAACATCTCAATGCAATTTTCCTGCCCTCTCAGCTCACTATAAAACAAATTACTCTAGCAATCTCCTAAATTACATTTACATGCATTTTCATTGATATCATCGTCCGACGTGTTGGAGTTATTTTCAGAGTGAAGAGAATAATAATGTGAAATCTATTTTTGTCCAACTCTGACGTCCAATTGCAAGACGATCCATTCGATAGAGACACAAGAGAAAATCAATTAGGCACAAACTATTCATTCACTAATTAATTGATCAAATTCACACTATCAAATGCTATGTGTGTTCACTATATAAATTCACTCGACAGATTCTCACAAGGGAAAGTGCACAGAATGGTTCTATTGTGCGGAATTGGAACAAGGAAGGCGTGATGGTAGTATTAATATGTGTGGCTGGAGAGTCAAAGTTTCTCACTGCAAATTATGACAAAGTGATTGCAAACTGGGTCATTTCCAAGAGGAGCTCTATTAAGGACACGACTCATAAGGAAGTGGAAGATGAACAATCTCGCGCGTCCAACAAGTTTTCATATCATCCTAACTGAGAAGGTCTTCTTTCGCATTGTTGATCGCATGGGGAAATCTTATCTCGTGTTGTGCTGAAATTCATCAACCCGACAATTGGACAAGAGATGGCAAGGAAGCCAATTGGAATTCCATGCTTTTGCCATTTTTCCGTGCACGTCATTTTCTCTCCCAAGTCTATCTTCTGTGCGGCGCAATTTACACTGAACCCCAACACCTCCTCAGATGCTCCGACGAAGGAGTCAGCACATAATTCACCAGAGCTGCAAGGTGAATTGTCTGTGGGTGGAGGGAAAAAAGAGAGAAGCCGGCAGAACGAGTTCCTGCATCCAATGCATTTTGGTGGCTCTGTTTAGCAATGCTCCGAATATGTCACTTTCAGTCACTGGGCAATAAATCTCATTCGACTTTGTGGAAGATATTCGAAACGATGGTGTCCACCACTGTGAATGATGATAGTCCTAGACATTACATACGATTTTCTATGAATATTCAATAGACGCCCAGTCTCTCTTTCGCAACTTTGCCCCACCAACTCACACTCCAACGCCATTCATGCGACTTACCAACATAGAACTGAACAGTAGAACTCAAATGCGAAAGCTTCCTGCGAAAGATTGGAAATTTAGAGAATTTTCGAATGGAAAATTAGTAAAGAAAATTGGCTGCCAAAGTGAAGGGGAAACTCGCGATTTTAGAACATTAAACTTGCGATTATTCAATCCTTCTTTGATTATTGCAAAAAATATTTAGATATTTGATTGTTTTATGAACTTTTTGCATATTTTGCGAATATTTAATTAAATTTGAAATATATTTAAATATTCTATAAATTTCTCCACATATTGTCGCCAGAGGGCAGCAATTTGAATTTTAAAAGCATGTTGATGTTCGGAAAAAATTAATTTTTTGATTATTTTGCAATTAGACTTGGAAAATAATAATTTTTGATTATTTTTATTCAAATTTTGTTGATTTTAGAGTAAAAATAGTTATTCAATTAAATATTTGATTGAGACCATTAGGATTTCTCATTAGATATAATAAAAATTTCATTTTACCTCATGAAATATTGGCAGTCTTTCACTTGCCACATCTTGTATTTTTAGTGGACCACTTTAATATATTGTGGGTGGTGGATGATTTTCTCTGTTTTTGCGATCTGTCCCTCTTCTGTTTTCTCCTGTGTTTTGTCTGGTTATTTATGACATCGCTTCGGCATCCCATCTTGCCGGCAAACTTTTTTCATGTGTGGCTTCCACCCTTTTACACACTCCACAGTCCCCGGCAATTGGAAGCAATTATTCTGGGATTTTGCTGCGATCGCCAATCCATTCACATCGCTTACATTCGCCTCTTCCACTCATCCGCATATTGTTGGACAAATTCGCGAAACAAACCTACATATCGAGGGTTTTTTTCCCCCTGTGAAACCTCTTCAACCTCAAACACAGATAAAGTAGAGAATTCTACAATTCCAGGATATTTGAATGAATATTTTATTCATTATATGGCACAATTTGCCGACGCGAAAATCCACACAAATGAATTCCATTTGGGGCACTTTGGCAAAATGCAATGCAGTCAATTGCATCCGACAATCGATTGCTTGGGCATTTGAGGTCGGCGAGCAGAGAAAAAGTCCTTGAAGCGATTAATTCCGCATGCAATTGGGGTTGTGATTTCCCAAATGGGAGAGAAAGAAAACTCTCGGGTATAGATTTTTTTTCCCAATAGCAAAAGTCACAAGTTGAGGGGAAGAAATGAGTTTAATTTATATGGGCACCTGTTTCCTCTGGCTTCTTTCAATAAAACTTTCAGCAACTTCCTCCGCCCTTTCACCCCACAATCACTTGTTATGATGGAGTTTTGCCCCAAGTTTTTGACAAAATTAATTTCACCACCGCCCTGCGGAGGCAAGAATTGTCGGCCCTCCGTCTTGATCGATTCCCGATGCCGTCGCCCTGTCACACATTTTCAGAAAAATTGCCTTGCGTGTAGAAAAGAAATCCCATTTAATGAAAAGCAGAGCTTTCCACAAACAACACTTAATCACTATGGCAAACTCTACTTGTCGATTCTATGGACTATAGAAATTTCTCGCCCGTCCCCAGACGCCGGCTCGTAAATCAGGCTCTGGGCCTCTCTCTCTAAGGATGTGTGTGTATTTTGATGTCAACGTAATTCCTGAATTAGAGGCCCCACTCACACCTCTCTGTGGGGCTCTTGAAAAAAAAGAACCCAACAGTGCCACACGCAGCAAATGAAAAATTACCCGAGAGTGTCTAAAATAGAAACGTAGTAGAGAAAAGTTTGCATCACGCTAGGCCACTGTGGCAAAACTTTCCCAATAAAAGCAAACATGATGAAATTCACAGTGCAAAATTGTAGGACTTTAAACCAATTTCGGAAGTTTAATGAGGTGCTGCGTGTACCACATTTTAGCTGCACTTTCGTTGAAATATTTTACAAATATCATCATTGGTGAGTCTTCATTGAGTCTAAATTAATTTAAAAACTTCACTAATACCCAATGGATCGCAGATGGAAACGTCAAGGCTGGAAAACTGCACTTTTATTTATATATCGTGCAGTATAAAGAACTCCTCATGTGGAATCCTCTTGATCTTTCCTGTAATCTTCTTGCGTCGTTTAGGATCAAATCTGCTATTTTAAGTCCGAAAAAAGAAATCAACGCTGAATCTCCAGATAAATCAACAGATTTCTTCTCTGCAGCAGCATTCGAGCTGGAATTGAGATACAAAACGTGTCAAAAAATCAGCGACTCGTCACCAACATGCACTAAAGTTTGCCTTTTCACCAGAGTGATTCTATTGAAATGAAAGAATGAGAGCAAAGTGAGAAAAATACCTTTTTATTTATAGTTCTTGTGGTGTAAATTTTCCTTCTCGTCACATTTCACTCAACTCAAATCCCTACTCACTTTTTCTCGTGCTATTCAATGAAAAGAAGAGAAAAAAAACGCTCGAATATCTCAATTGAGAGATGACTCTCGGAAAGTCGGGAAAAATTTGTTACACACTTAATTAAGTGAAATGTTTTTTATTGACTCATAAGTTTATTAGTAATATAAGCATTTCCATCTCAGATTTACTCTCTTGTGTGGAAATGTGACAAACAAGAGTACGAAAGAGATGAAGATTTACATCGCCGAGGGTTTCCCATCGTTTGATCTTAAATCTTTTCCATAATTTGTCAGATGAGGAATTCTTCTCTGGACTATTTCGACATCCTACTCACAGTGACTCACTTAAATGAAAATGTCGCAGCAATTTCCGCAAGATGCATGACAAGCAGTCCCCGTGCGGTGACTTAGAAACCCCTCAAGGATGAGGAGAAGGGGAAAATTTTATTTTTGTACAAAGTGATTATTCGTTGTATTTAATCTCTGTATAATTTTTCGTCCATAAAATATCTAATGGGAGTTGAGGCGCCTCGGAAATGTACTGTCTCTCACTCTCCGGCATATTTCAGACAATCATACAAAATTTGTCTTCTCCAGCAGTCACTTTTATCCACTTTCTTGACTTCTCCACGTACATTCGCTCTAAGTGGTTCTTGTACAATTTTAGATAACATCTCTTCTGTACGAGAGCCCACAGTCACTGCAGCTTGGTCTCTCTTATAAAAGTGAAGCATGACATGATTACACTAATTGAGGACGTTTTCTATTTCGGAAAAAAGGATCTTGTGTCTCTTATTATTATGATTATGGAAATAAGTAAACACCCTTATGAAGAGGCTCTTGACGTCTTCAACAATTTGCCTTCTTGCCTCCACTTTCAGCGTCTGTATCAAAACGAGCTTTAAAACGTCTCAGACGGAGAAAACGACCAATAGAACTTAAGCTCTTCTCCAGGCGAATGATAACTTACCAACAATAATTCAATGTAGATTGACTTGATTAATGAAATTGAATCATAACC
Source organism: Phlebotomus argentipes (assembly GCF_947086385.1). Classification (NCBI taxonomy): domain Eukaryota; kingdom Metazoa; phylum Arthropoda; class Insecta; order Diptera; family Psychodidae; genus Phlebotomus; species Phlebotomus argentipes. The sequence continues at coordinate 8,243,877 of NW_026776174.1, forward strand.
AATGAAGATTGTTGATAGACCAACAGAATAGCATAACATCGTGTTTCTCTCCACATCTCTCCGTGTTTGTTTAAACTCGGCAGTGGATAAAAGAATTTTAATTAAAATATCAAAAGTGAAAGAAAAATATTCCAGCGAGAGGGAGGAGAAGCAACAAGACATAAATCCACAGTACAAAATGTGAATTCCCCCATCATAAGACAAGTCTTTCAGCCATCCTTAATTGAGAAATTTCTACGTGCGAGCCTCCGTCGTGTGCCTCCCAATGCAACCTTTTATCAGCAGTGTGTCATCTAAATGGAGAGGAATCACGATTGTTCAACAATACCTGGAACACTGAATTCCGATTTAATCTTCTTCTTTTTTTTTACTGTAGAAAAAAATTCCTCTCCAATACATCCTCTCCCCCTCGAGCGTATCGATTCATCTCATCTCTCTCAATTGGTACAAAATTTGTTGGTAGATTTCTCACCTGTATTTTCCAAACAAACTTCAACTCAAACTCCTCACACATAAATAACACGTGGCATGTATTCGAGAGATTCAAATTTTAAGAGGTGGTACAAATCACTGTTTTATAGCCCATGTCCCCCTCATACGAATTATTTATTCATTTAGGGGAGCATTTATTCATGTGTCAGCTATTTTATCCACCCCCGCAAAGTCAGGCGAAATAAGAAATTGGGATGTATGAAATGCAAATTAGTGCTATTTTTGCTCAGGTGAGGAATTTTCCAAGCTACATCGGACTCCTTATGCACAAGAAAGGTCCTTTATATAAAGGACGTTCCGGCGGAAGGTGTGCATATTGTACAAGGAATTATTAGTGTCATTAAATTAATTTATACCTTCAATAATGCCGTACAACAGCTTACGCCGGTTACACAATCGAATTTGAAACACCTTGTCATAAATTATAGAGTGCAGGGTGATAATAATGTGGGATTTCCGAGGAGTGGGAGTCGGAGTTGAAGTTGACAAAGATTAAAGTCACTTCTAACACCCTCTGGCTATTAGACTTTGAATCTATAGCAAAATGTAATCTCACCTTGCAACTCTGTGCCTCAGACATTAACGACAGGACACGGAAGAGATTGTGTGTGGGTGGGGCGGTGGAAAATCCTCGACTTGCCGAGAGCTCCTTGTCTTTTTTCGCTCCTCGGCGTTTTCGGGGGGGCGACACTGTACTTACATATATATATGAGTCGGCGTGTGGTACAAAGAAAAACACATCGAGGATGCTTACAAGTGACACTGTCGACAAATTGGAAAAGTTTTCTCCGAGAGAAAGAGAGAGAGTGTCGAAAAGTTATATAACAATTTTCTTGGTGGTGCGCACTCCCGTGTCAAATTCTGTGAAAATAATAGCAATTGGGTGCAATGGATATAAAAGTCCTCCATGCGGCATTTATGCCAGTCAAGGACCGTAAAAGCGGGTAGGAATCTACATGGGAATTGTGACAAATATTGGGCATAATATTGACGAACGTGGGAGTGGGAATTGAGTCATAAAAATCTATTGGCGGATACCGAGAACCCCTCGAGGGTGGAACTTGTCTCACTTGCAAGTGGTGAATGTTGCCAATCGTGCCATAAACACGATGCTGTGGGTGAAACAATAAGATTTCATTACTCTGTGGACGTCTTGCCGCATTATTGGATGACGGTTGGAGCTTATGTTTACCTCACAAGATGCAGTTGTGGCACAGAGGCGGAAAACTCCACGGGAAATTGCTTCGAGTGCTATTGATACAGTCTGTGGAGGATCTGGGCGGATCGTGGGAATTCTCTAGAGTCAATATTGCAAGAATCAGCACAGTAGACCCACATTTCGATGAAATTGTTTGCGCTATGGCCACTAAAACAAGCATGCACAAGCCTGTGCAAATGTGGTGACAGGCGCTCACGTGAAAAATGCTGTTAACTGATATTGCATGAGATGTAGCCAGTCTTCATTATCATTCTGCCTAAACTTTGCCTCGGCTGCTGTCTAATAACTTCTTCGCTATCACTTCAAGAAGTCTGTGATGGAGAATTTATGATTGCAGCCCAAGACCCAGAAAGTTTTTCCCGCTCTCGGAAAACTTCGACACGCCATCAATTCGACATGAGGCTGGAGATGGGCGGTTTTGTGGTGGATTCAGTGGGTGAACGCATCAACAACTTATGGTGTAAATTCACGGTTACATGTTTACTCTGAGCGGAATCATGCTCAAATGTGCCCAATGTGTTTAGCCCACACAACCTCGGGGCACCTTGGCGTGTTGCAGCCTTTTCCACTGAAGAAGCCACTGTTTGTCCGTGGCTCAGAGCAGAATCTGGACAAACATTTGGCCAGGCGAGCCGAACAACCGCCCTCCGCGGTCAGCCAAACCGCCGACCGCCAAGGTGTTGAAGCCGTTTCTCATGCTCTGCAATTGATCAACAGGAGCCGGCCGTAAATCGACGCTGAACGCTATGAGGCAGCGAAATGAATTCTGTGGCATTGTCGGTCGTCGCGAGCCAGAGCTGTTGGGGTGAAATTTGTTGGAAGGCCCTCGAGGGGTGCAATTACTGCGGCCATTGATATGCCAATTGGTCAAATGAATGGCTCCGAAGAGTACCAACCGCAATAATCACGGCGACGGGGATTAATCATAAATCCAAAGTGGAATTACTGGCTCAGAGGAAGTCAATCGAGTGGGGCGCCTCGAGGATGAACAATAACAATTAATTTTCCTCCCTTCCAATAATTTCGCCCCTCTTTACTGCTATTGCTGATACATGTTCGAGGGGTTACGATTATTTCTTCGAGTAATTCATGCAGATATGATTAGAAATTTATTGGACTATCCATTGGAAGTTTTACAATTTTATACCACAGTTTTCTGATATATTATGCAATAGATTCCTAATGAATACTGTATGAGGGTTTGTGTGTGATTAGACGAAACTCGGTGCTGTGTACGCTTGAAAATTCACATTTGAGTCGGAGGACATTAATCCCAAGCAAGTGATATATATGAAAATTAAGGTATTAAGGGTTGAGGCTTTTGTCTGATCCTCTCGCTCACTTTGGGTACGAATTAGTTTGCACATGAACATCACACAGACATTTCGTCAAACAATTTAGAAATTCATATTTGTGTATTTATACAGTCATGCCTGATCTATAGACACACAGGCAGTGTGGAATGTGAGCTCCCCTGGCAGCCACTCCAAAAGTAAATGTATTATGTTGAAGATGGGTTTTAGGTATTATTAAACAATTCGTGCTTAAATATACAGTGTGAAAGTACACAATAAAGCATCTACTATAGTGGTTTGTTTCATCAGTCACTTCCGCTGAATTCTAAATGAGGATGCTCAGAATTAGTTCTAAACCATCAAATGATCTTCCCCTTTTGACACCCACTCACATTCAACCGTGATGAGATGGAGTGCCTGCCAGACAATGCAGAGAGGATCCTCGACCGTCTTCCTTCATCCCTCAAGAATCATCTTTTGTGCAGACGTGAGGTGGCATTTGGCATTATTGTCTCGCAATTTTCGCTCGTCATAGGATGAAAGAGAAGAGCCAAATTTATCGCTATGTATGGCGATGGAGTATATGTAATTTATTTATTTTGGGTCACACATTCCCTTCCACATGTGAGGAGATGTTGTGTTCTCCTCAAAAACCAAAATGAAATGAATAATAAATCACGAGTGTGGTTAATGGACAAGTTTTGAGAACACCCATGGAAATGGAGCTTAGAATTCCAGGGTCGTTTCGGCTTTTGGATAGTAAATCATATAGCGCTCCTTGTAGGGATGGGGGCAAAATTTAGTTCTTTGCCAAATACACGAAAGAGAACACATGGAGGAGCCATTGTTAAATACACACAGTTGAACGTGATTCTCCAGCGCTGTAATGGAATTCGAAAAGTAATTTCCGGGCCTTCAACTATCCGGGTGGCAACTTGTGAATTTTGAGTAAATGGGTCATCTTCCCACCACACACGTCATTATCGCAATCTGTGTGGCAAATATTGAATTTGGTGTCATCTTGCAGGATCCACAGGACGAATTTGGATGAAAGGTGGCAATAAATAAATCGGATGGCAAATCACAGTGCAGATTGTCTTGGGAGAATATATGGCGTCAGGATTTTTGTCCTCTTCAGTCCAATTGACCCAGAAATATTATTAATGCATATAGCGAGGATAACTTGGCCTACATTCAAGCAATCTGGATGCTTATTGCATCAATGCCATGTAAAATCGATTAGCAAATCATGTGATTCGTGGATTTAATTGTGTTTTCCTTGGAAATTCATGAATTCCATGCACAATATTTAATTATCGGCTGTTATTATCAAAGTACCGATTAGGATGCATATAGCAATTTCACTGTTGCCTCATCAAAAGACCCTCCAATCATGGAACATGAAAGCTTATTTTGAGGTCGTGAATTCATGCTCAAGTGTGTGACTTTTCGCTATGCCACCTCAACCGTTTTCACTTCAATATTAATGCAAAATGTGTATGGGAAGAAGTGCAGAGAGCATGCATTTATATGCAGACTGCGCTTATAACCCAGAGTGGAGCTTTTCACAACCTCCAACGTATCTGGGGTTGGCATGAGAGTTCAAACATTCAAGTGCAATTGAGAAACCATTGGGTGGCGCTCAAGATGAATAAATGTAGCACATTGAGTGCACAAAGTCAATGTCTTACATAATTTATTGCACTACAGAATGCCTGAGCTTTCACCCCCCGCGGACAAGAGGAACGAAGGGGATGAACTGAGTGTTTGCTTAGGAGTTGAGTGGGTACACAGGATATTTTGGACGGGTAAATATATACACTCTTTTGTACGAGCCTCACAATCTGTCTAAGCAATTATCTTTCTCCTCTTCTGCAGCATTATAAATTAAATTCACACCCACTTCAGTGCATTGTACATCCCAATGTTTCTCATCTTGTTAGCAACAATCCGCCAAAATTGAACCCTTGACAGAGTGCTTTCTAATATGTATGGAATTATTAATAAATTTATCACAAAATGCACCTCATCTTGTGTTTATCTTACATTATCTCAGACCTTCTTTGATCTTACCTTCGTCGTCGTCTGACGACGGAAAAGCGCTCTGAAATGGTGAGTGATGACAAAAAAGAACCTTCGAACGCTGTGAAGCATCTCGAGAAAATTCACCATTTATAAAATCCATAAAGTGCTCTCTACTATTAAGTGATTTTTTCCCCTCATCTATTCGATTCTTTGCACTAACAAAGAGATATTTCCATATTCTCACTAAATATATCCCTCCCCAGGAAAATTTTCTATATCCGCTCCCCAAGAAGTTCTTCCAGCCAACAATCACGCGGCACATTCTTCACATCTCAAGTGCCACAGACAAAAGAAGTTATTTGAGCTTTTTTCCAGTCACTTCTATCCTCTTAAAAAATCACATTAAGATTTTTTTTCCACCCTCTTTTCTCATCTTTATCGAGAGATAAACAGTTGTGCGGAAACTTTGCTACTCGAAAGACATCGACATTCACCAGAATAAGATTATTAAACAAGGGAGAAAAGAGAGAGGAATAGAGAAATTTCTGATAAAATGCGATTAGGGTGATTAATGTGAAAAATGCTAATTTAACAAAAGGCGAACGTTCCACAATTGTCCCATTTGCAACATTGTTTCCACTGCAAGACTTTCCCTCCACAATAACCACTAAATAAGTTTCGCTCATTATGCATTACATTGAGGGCTGAGCAATGAGAGTTTGGGAGCTTTCAAATGCTTCCTGGTAGGAATTTCTGTTGCGGAAATTCCTAAAAGTTTCGCCCATTAGACAGGAGCTGTTATTAAAGCTTGAGATCATTCCATGTGCAATGGGTAGGATTAATGTTTGCTAACTAAATAGGATTTAGATAAAATATCTCCTTGGAGATTTTTGCTGAATACAATTAAACACAAACAGAGCGAGAATTATAATAAAAAGCGAACATAATAGGCAGATTTTCCACTGATATTAGCAAATGCGCTTTAAATTGCCATAAAATCCCTAATACAAAAGGCAGAATAGAATGTCGAGACTTTCTTTGGGCTACAGTGAAATATTTTAAGTATCATAATAGAAGACATGGCAAACGCTAATGCTGAATTTATGTTGATTACTGCAGCTAAATTACAATGGAGTGCACTATGGCGAGACCTTAAGTTTCCAGCATCGGGACTCTTCCCACATCGCGCCCGGTTTCCCATCCCCGAAAGGGTAAATAGCAGAGTTTTCTTGACGACGCTGGAGGGGATAAAATGGCCAGACTCAATATAAATTACCCCCATGTCTCCTGTTTTTTATTACGACCACTGTTCCGTGTAATTAAATAAATGTTAGACGAGGAGCGCAATGAAGGATACACACCTTAATTAAATAATAATTAAAACAGACTGCATCAGATAGCAAATGGTACAACTCGGTGAAATATCTCTTTGATTGCACTCCATTGAGAGGCATCCGCCAACTGAGAATTCAATTCAACACCTTTAAGTCTCGGGATAGCGTGATATTCTCAGGCGCGCGATGCAGCATCGCCGTTTTAGGGTGTGAAGAGATCTAATAAAAACAGAAAATTCCCATTCGTCTCTGTCATAAATGCCATTAAGTAGAATTTTTAATGTTTTATTGAGAGAGGGAAAAGTATGAACGTTTTTCTCCGGCACAGATAACATACCGCTGGAGTGTGAGTCAAAACTCATTTGTACTCAATCCTGCAGCGAAGTAACCGCCCATCTCATTTCTTAGAGACCACGAGACAGAGGCAAAAAAGGATGATGGTTTTTAGCCTCCATCCCACCCACCATTTGTTCTGATTTTTTTCCCCACCACGAAGAAGCCCTCTCGTCGCAATTAATTTTCCCGGTAATGGTGTTTCGCATTAATAAAAATAATGCATTCCGTCTAAGACATTTCGAGGAATGCTTTTTGCGCTCACGCAAGGTCTCAACACACTTGAGGAGATAAATGACCGGTAAATCAAATTAACCCCCGCTGTAGTGCTCTGACCCTATAATTGATTAATTCGAAACTGCAGTGAATCAGTGCGCATGATTAATTGATTTAGGAGCTCATTTAAATTTAATATTTTAGCATCAAACATGACATCTCATATGTGATCAGGTGAAGGGAGTCACGGCGATAAATCATCCCCTCGTTATTTATGACATGAGTTCATGAGTGCCGGAAAAAATGAGCTACAACATGAGGAGAAACATGGACAATTTTATTGCTCAACATAGTGTTTCCCTCAATTAAATGACCAATTTTCCAAATAAAAATATCACATTCAGCTGTTGACTAATAAATAATATCGCGACATCAAGTGTTTCATCGAAATTATTTTTGTCATTTGGGGATTTTGAGGGTAGATTTGCAGAATTAATAATAAATGACATCCGAAAACTTTCACTTATTCAATTAAATTGCTTCGCATTCAATTTCTTTCGTTCCCTGTATATTCATATGCTGTGTTTTCATACAATATCGATAACATCACTGAAGAAATAAACCGAGATGAATATAAAAGCCATAACAGTGTTGCAATTTGCTTGCTATAACTCAAAGTTAAGCACGAGATAAATATTCTTGACAATAAAATGCGAGGTTTTATTTAAATGTGATATTTGATAAATTTGTGACATGGTTTTAGAAGTTATTTATTTGCCTCTGAATTATACATATCTACCCATATTTAAATTTCATTGTATCACAATTTCAAAACATCTCTAAATTATTATCACTATGAGTACAAGTTTTGGCAAATATCTTGCAGCATCTCTTCCCATCGATGCCGTGATAGAGTTCTCTCCAATGCATGCGCTCTTGTAGCGAATTTATTAATAGAGCAGATTTGTTTTCAGTGAAATCCTCGCCTTTCGTAGAAACAAGAATTTGCCGAAAGAAGAACAAGATGTCTTGCGACGTATTATCTTTGCCACTATTTTTCACTCCTCCGTGAGAAGAGGATTACTCTGCATTTATGATGGTTCCAATGAAGTCTGGGGTAATTTGCATGTTTCGACTGAAAGTGTGTGAAATTGTGTAGCATCCCAAATCGCTGTCATCCTCAGCGGATTGCGCGAAGACAAAGGAGGACGCTCGTTGGGGGTTTGGAGAAAGACTCCGAAAATAGCTCTCCACTCACATCATTTATATTATACCATCAACATGGGGATATAAAGTGGCTGAGTGCCAAACCATTAATCGTTTTCGCGAATATAATTTTGTATGCATAAGTTGTTTGGGGAATGGTGTGGTTGAGGATAGATTTACGATTACGACACTCCTATCATTTTCAAGCATGTCAAAACACCACCGCACCGAGAGAAAAATTGATCTTTTCTCTCAGTGCACAATTGCCCCGGCAATCCCCTGCGTCTGTGATTTCCAGGGGCTAAAGTACGAGGGAAGGGCACGTAATACATTAACTGATCAATTTCCCAATAAATTTCACTCTTTTTTTCTGCCACCGTTGCTGCAGAATTTATGACCGTGTCGAATGTTCTGGGACACTTTTGGGATATTTTCCTTTTTATTGCCCACCACCCCCTCGGCCTGGGTGTGGGTGGCGGGCAAAAATAAATTAAAAGAACAACGGGCGAAAGGGCATCATAGAGAACAGACGTTGCCACTAACCTACAATTGTTTATTGTACATCCGAGCCGGAACACTTCGCTCTCACTTGTACATTCATCCCAATAAATACCATCTAGCAATGTCCAACATTTGGCACATTTATTATATCGAATTTAATTTCTCACTCCCACCCCAATGTGCACCCGGGTCATGTGTGGCACAGCCTCGGCCCAGCATGTTATCAAATTGCAAAAAGTAATATCAATTTGCAATTTAAAAATGTGTTATGCACAATCAATTGAAAAATATCGCCAATAGAGTCATATAATTATGCGGAAAACATTTTGTATGGCTTTTATCCCAAAAAATATCCACTGATTTCCCTTGTTTATTTCCAGGCCCACCAGGACCGCCAGGCAAGCGCGGGAAAAAGGGCAAAAAAGGCGACCCCGGTGAAATGGGACCAGCTGTAAGTATTGCCAAACTGAGCAGTGTGTATTTCATTTGACAATTTTGACATGGCTGATAAACACAAAAATGTTATTTAATATCCATCCGTGTTTGACAACAGCAAAAATGTCCCTAATTAGTTTTTTCATCTGATTTATTTTCTGGCTTTATTTCTGACTTTATGTTATTTATGTTTCAGGGTCCAGCAGGTCCTCCGGGAAAGAATGGCTTTCCGGTATATTTTCCCCTTTATTTGCATTGCACAATGCATTTATTTCATTATACATTATTATTATTTTACACCATTTGTTCTGTTTTCTTGTCTTTTCATTCATCCTCGCACCAAACTCATGCCCGTCTATCATGTATTAAATCTTGAAACCATATATCCAAATACATATACTTTCCGATTACCGAAAAAAGGGCGATAGAGGCCAAAAGGGAATCATGGTAAGACCACAACCCTAGTGGAATTGGTTTAGAATCCGCACCGTAGATTGTTGTGTAAATTCACTAACATTCTAGGTTGTGGTGTTACTAAAATAAATGGGCGTATCATTACTTTTAAGAGGTTGGCACATCAGTGAATCTGTTGGAAAATGAAGATTGAGCGATTCTGTGTGATAATTTACGTAGCACAGCAAAGGGTGTGGATCCAGAAACAATCAATCGGATGAAGTGTCTTGGGAGGAAATGAAGTAAAAAGCGCCCAGGAACGCAAAACCTCAATGGGGAGGAAATTGAAGGAAAAATTCAATAAAATCACATTTTACCGCCAAATTGAATATCCGGTACATTTGATTGTGCCGAATTTGTAAATCATTTTCCAATTTGAGGCGGAGGAAAATCGGGCTAATCGAGGAGCATTTCCCGCCCTCGACTTTATTGATGTCTCTCTCCGGGTCCCGGAAGCGTCTTCCGCATCTGTCAGACGGGTAATTCTATTTTCGAAATAGAAACACACACACACAGTATCCCTTCTCAGATCCATTTGCGGAGAATTCGCTCGCATCCCCTGAAACGCGGTGACGAGTGATAAATGGGTGCTCATCAGCCAACATCGATCCCCGAAATGGAATTATTTATTTCATGCTAATTTGAATTAATAGGCAATCGTCTCGTTGTCGCTCAGGCGATGGGCTCTCGCAATGGAAAATGTTGATGATTTTCAATTGGGGGCTTTGTGTAGCGTCTGTTTGGTCGTCCAAATTGAATTTCCGCATTTTAATGTCACACCCCCACGAAGGAGCTCAATTAATCCGATTGATTTCTGAAAGCATATTCTCTTCTCTACGGATCAGCAACCCCATTGATTCACCCACTGTATCCTTTTTGTCCTCATCTCCGGGGGGATAAGAATCCCATTATCATGCCAAGGAAATTCTCGTTGCCAACATCTGCGATAGAGGCAAAGAGGAGAGAAAGGACTCTCTAGCGTGGGTTAAGTGAAAATTGTATTATTAATTTTCGATTAGAAACTTTTCACCGGGCCACTCTAGACTAATTTTATGCATACTTTGTGCTTCCTTTCTTTATTGCTTCTTAATTTTCAAGGCGATCTTTTTTTTTCAACAACTCAACCTTCTAATGTATTGTGTAGACCAGCAAAAAGTACATTTACATGTATAGTCATCTTTCCCTGGAATGCTCTTAATCATACACTTTCAACCACTCACAACTGTTTAATCCACTAATTTGCATTTTATGAAAAGAAATTAAAGGTTCTCTCGCCGTGTTTTCAGGGCCCCATAGGATTAGATGGACCCAAAGGAGAGCCGGTAAGTGTCTCACTTGAAATGCGCTACAGTAGCCTTGATATTCTGTTAATAGAAAATGGAAAATTCAGTTCACATCAGTTTTGGGAACTTTAAAGATTGCCACTGTTGTCGAATCGATAAAACTTTTAAGTACGCAGAGCTCAAAAATTCTCCGCAAAAATTCCAGAAGCCGAAATAGCTCACATGCGGGAAAAGTCGCAAAGTGGCAAAACTCGAAAATACGCTGTGACACATTTTGGTTTCGTGGGGTGAGAGAGGGTGAGAGTGAGAATGTGGCCAGCCAGAGAGCGGTAAAATTTCGGGTCTGGTGCTGTTGCTCCAGAGCTGTGCAACATGTTATATGGGTGCAACTTTGTTCACTCGATTTACATAATTGTATAATGCTCGTTGGATGGAATTGTTCATCCTGAAGTATACTTCAGCCATTGTCGTATTTCAAGGCGCACACAAAGATCAAGCAGATGGTCTTTTGTTCTTTTCAGCAACATTCTCACAAACACGAATTTATACTCATTTCTCACCCCCTTTGCCTTGATTCACCATGTTTTGCTGAACATCTCCAGATATTATTAAAGAATTTGTAGCATTATTCTCACCTGCCGCCCACTCCTTTATCACAACCCCCACTGCAATTTTGCTCACTTACCCTGTTTCTCAAACTCCGTTCACACTTCATTTGTGACCCGATTTTCAAACTTTTCTCCTTTCTCATAAAAATAACTACCTCAGCGAGATATGGCCGCGATACAAGCGCACCGAAAACTGAAATTGCTAAAACCGATTGACGGAAGAAATATTTCTCAAATGCGAGAGTGGTGAGAAAGTTTGACATTATCAATGTTCGGTTTTTGAGATTACCTGTGAGCTTTCATCAAACTTCCAAAGTGCCAAAAGTAGGATTTTCCAGCTCGCGAAAATTCACACATGCAAATAAATAGGATTTTTGAATTTTTCCCATATATGAATGTGTTGCCTTCAACTAACGCTTTCCCAATTTCTACAGGGTAGACCCGGAGACAAGGGACAAAAGGGTGATCTCGGAAATCCAGGAATTGATGTATTTCAGGCTGTTAAGGTAAATATCTGATGAACATTAATAGCCCGAGGCAGACACATTAATGTCTAATGTTAATGAAGTTTTATGACAATTGCGATAATTTAGCAATCCATGTTGACCCCTCGACTGATATCGACACGATAACGTTCAATAAGTTAATTAAAATGGGAACATGTAGTTGATTTTCTCCAATGAAATTTGCATAATGTGCATCGGTTACATGAGTTTGAGCCCAATTTAATGTGCGTAATAATCTAGCAATCAATCGCCCGTGTAAATTGCGATGTTACATTAATGATGTGATATCAAATTCTGACAGTTTGGATCACCTAATTAAACCCCAAACTCATACAGGGCATTGCAATAACTCTGGCCGAATTCCCTTTGCCCGACTAAAATTGAAGCCAACATCTATTTGGACTCTCTGTCGTAAAATCAACCCTCACGTGGGGTTTTCCAGTCAGATTGCGAATTGATTGTTGCAATCGCTACATTTGACTGAACGTCCTTTGACAGAAGTAGAGCATGCATTAAAATAACTCGTCCATCTGCAGGGATTAAACTTGAAGCGCTCCGTCACGACACTTCGAGGTGGTTCTCTCGGTTATGCTGAGATCGTAGCCGTGAAGGTATTATTTTCTAGCAGAACCTGATGGTGATATTTCACGTGTTTTTTTTTTCTTCCTAATCTGTAGTGTTTGATATCAAGGAGTATTTACGTTCCATTTGAGTCAGGCAACGTAAACACTCCTTGGGTTTGATGTACTAATTTGGTGTTGTAGTGGTAGATTTTGATCTTGCCAATTTTCTTCGCACCCCTCGCTTTTTGGCGCGGGAACACAACGTTGAAATGGGAGTATCTAAGCTTCAATTTCTCTGTGCACAGATGAAACCTTTTTTTGCCCCTCCATTTCTCCAAATCACATTAAAAACGCTTCATATGCTTTGGTGAATTTTTTTTTATATGCGCGCATATATACCAAAATGTACACACAATTCGAGAATGGGTGGTGGAGCGGGAAAGAATAAAGCAAATTTTTCCTCCCGTAACATCAAAGAACTGGAAAAAAAATCATAAACAAATGTTATTCTTTCCTTCTGGCATGTCTTCTGAATCACAGTACCGTATTTCAATTCCGTATTTATGCTGGTATATCTGCTCGTCATCGAATTAAAAAAAAATACCCAGAACCTTGTCTAGTAAATATCATAGGAAATGCGCCCTCGGGCAAGCCTCAACTCGAGAGGAAAATAACACAAACTGACAGCATAATTCTATCCTCACTCCGTCAATTCCACTCATGCCACCCCTTCAGGAAACCGAGAACAGGTAGTTGATAAATGAGAGTGACCATCAGTGTTATCAAAAACAGAACAGACACACATCATAGATATTCTGATGGAGTCTATCTTAATTAACATTTTATCACCTGTCCAGCACGACACAATCAAACAAATACAACCGGCTTTAATCATTCTCCATGGCGAAATGAAAGCATTTCTTATCAAGATTTTCGCATCTGCTCAATTTCTCCGGAACTCGTGTCAGTGAAAATAAAACATTTAATTTTTTCCAACTCACGACAACTTCAATCCAATTTTATTATCCTCGCAGATTTCCTTCCACGGGAGATTATCAATTTTCCCCTAGAAGTGTTTCCATTCACGAGCCAGCCCCATAAAAAGATGTACATCTGATTAAGGAAATATCGCATCCATTGTAGAATTTTATGTGTAACGCTAAGAACTACAGTTGAGGGGCTGAATTCTCAAATTTTGCTCATTCCACAACATTGCTGCACTGAATTATTTCATAGATTTGATAAGAGTAACTCGTGAACATGCTGCCATAGGAAAGCAAATCTACAGTGCTGTTAACCCCTCAACTAAACCTCTTATCTGCCATAAATGTGCGCTTTATTTCGTCATGGAGAATTTCCTCTTCTGAAAATTCTGCATTTCCCCGTGTAGAACATAGTATTTTAGTAGAAAGAGAGAGAGAAAGAGAGTGGATTATATTATTTTTAGTAGAAGTAGAGAGTTGGAGGAGCAAAAGATGTATTTTTTATGATTTTTCATATTCTTTTTTCTGGTGCTATTTGCTGTGTCTCTTTATTGTGTGTCGTCCGCCTTCGCATTTTCTTCCCCACGAATGCTGTATTATACACAAACAAAAAAAAACACACAATTTCGTCTCTCACCAAATATATCACCCCAAACAATACACAAACATATATATAAAAGGGATTACAAGAGGCAGGACACAATATTTCTGCAGCAACTGTAATTCAACTTAAAGTGAGTAGTTTTTGCTTTAGTCGCCTCATGAAGATTCTCTCCATTTATCATCCCACTAACATTCACTGTCTGCATCTAACAATACAAAGCGCAATTTCAAATGATGGTAAACAGAGCAATTTTCTCAATGCACCTCTTACTGGACTGCAGAGTCTCAAGGGGTGCTGTATTCAGGAAGTTTAGGACTTCTGATGACAAGAGAAATTCACTTAAGCTCCACTGAATCCATAGGTTAAATCAGAAACAACCATATTCTCCAAGAGACACACGAAGTGCTGCAGTATTTGACATACTCACAGAGAGAATCATCATCCAATTTGCAACAAAAGACTAATGCATGTGTAGAAATTTGGTATTTCCTCGCACGCTGTAGTGAATTTCAATGCATTTATCGGGTGCACTTATGAAAACTGTACTGATTCCCGTCTTTGCACAGGGAGAGCCTGGTGAACCGGGTCCACCTGGACCTCCCGGGCCGACTGGATCATCAGGTATTCCCGGATACGATGGCAAAGCAGGTCAGCCTGGGGAACCTGGCCCACCCGGGCCGCCAGGAGAGCCGGGCGAGACGGGTCCCATAGGACACAATGGCACAGCAGGACTGCCCGGACCGAAGGTACTCTTCCCCACACACTTCCTCGCCATTTGACAATTCCATGGTCGCTCAGTCGTGCCTCCGAAATGAGTTTTAAATCCAATTACTGCCAGAAATTTTTCCTGCCATTACGTTTTACGGGCACGAATGATTATGAGGATGAAGTGAAAAAATCCCCTTTACACCCGCCAGCTCTCCTTCTCGCCTCTATCTCTCTGGCACGGACACGAATTTATGCAATAAAGTACCGAATATCGACCGTGTACTTCGCGAAGGCGACAAAGTTGATTCAAACTCTCAAAAACTGGTATAAATTATGTAGAATCATAAACTTAACTTGATGGTTTATTTATTCCCTCAATGATTAGCTGAGCTTTCAGAAAAAAAGAATCAAGTATGTACATCTCTCTTTCCACGCAGTCGAAAAGAAAAGAAATATCTCAAAACTACAGTTCTTTCAACTCGGCTCGGAACGCACGATTTTCTTGGATTATTTACTCAACATGGTGCTGGATGAAAAAAAATCTATTTGATGTTTAATATGATTGTGCAAATTGTGTCATTGGAGGGCACACAGAAAGTGGGTTTGAGTTTGAAATATGCTAGTGAAGCGCACATAGAGTACAACCATGTCCCATGTAATGGCTAAATGGCACAAAGTCGCATTTATTTAATTTATCAATGTGCACGCAGCTTAAGCGCAATGTTTGTGCTCACTACAATCAATATTTGATTATTTATGCGAGCCAATAAATGCAATTATCGACAAATTCTTCCCCTTCCTGCCTATATTTGAACGTTGAAAGCCAATGGAAATGTTACACCCTCGCCTTTTGTTAGGTGTTTGTCTCTTTCAAATATTTGAGCACAAGACAAATGTATCATGATTTCAACAGGGGATCCATATAAAATTCAATGAGTCTATTGACAGAACAATATCCTGGAATACATTAACATTTTGGACGTGCTCTATGGTGCTGTAATTTTACAATTTCATCTCCACCATGAGCATGAATTCCCATTAATATTCACGTTGAGTATCGAATTGTCCGTTGAAGTTGGGTAAATGTATGGTTTTGATTGAGAAAACAAATTTAGAAGGTGGTTTCGGATTGACCCGCAGGTAACTTTCGCACACAATCATCTCACACAATGGCAAATGCAGAACCAATAGTTATTGTGTTGAGGTAATTGTGAGCACAGAGCAAACTGTATTGAGGGCGAAATGTCTGTGATATTGAGCATCACAGAACATCAAATTTGTGCCCCTTCCATCTCACCTATCACACTATTACCAAAACACCCATATCAGCTCCCCAATTTCCCGAGCGAAAGCACCCTGGCAATTGGGTGACGTGGGAGCAATATTAATAATAATAATAATAAATACCGAATGACACATGTATTTAAGAGCTCTGAGTGGTGCACAACAAACAACCTTCACCAGCCAAACCCTCAGTAATCCTCAACCTTATCGGGGCTTTGAACAGAGTCAATTCACAGACCCCACAAACCCTCGAGAAGAACAACATTGAGTTATTTAATTGTTTTCCTTTAATTTCCCTCCGGAATTTTTATGACACAGTCATGAGGGAGGCCCCAATAAAACATCTCATGAAAATGGGAATTAATTCATTCGACTGTGAATTGAATAATGCGCCTCAAAAGGCATCCACAATACTTTTCACGACCCCCTCAAAAGCTATCATTTCACTTCCCATTGCACAGTAAGTATTCTTGAATTTCTGCTCTGAATACACTTGAGTATATTGTTTAAAATGGTGATTAATATTGTTATTTCTTTGCTCCTCATGAGATATTATAATACCTTCCAGTCATTCGAAGACTACAAAAGATTCACCAGTGAATCAAGCAAGCCTCCCGAGATTAAGCATCGCATGGCGAGAATGAGAGCTATTTCACCACCCCCAAATTTCGTTCGTTTGAGGGATTTATCAAAAATTTTATCATTTGCACTTGAGGACTCAAGAGCACACCCTGAGGGTGCTCTGTCACGCAAGACATATGAAGTTTCTTGAACTGTTCTTATCTGACGGCGTTGGAAACTTTACCACTGTCTCCAACGACAAATGACACTGATTTTATTGAAATATTAAACTCAGGCGAGCAGAAAACCCTCTCAAGTGACTCCTCCTCAATGATTTAGAATGACGAGGGATTTAATTGCGCGAGAGAAAAGATCAATTGTTAATTGGCAATTCAAGTTAAAATGGCGAGGGTTGAGTGTTTATGACACTCCCACCCTTCAGCCAGCTTCCTCATCATATATCAATGGAATTTATTATTTGATATTGGATCAAACACGAGGCTATCGTGTATCTGATATTCTATACAAAATCATAGAGTCACTCCCTCCCCCGTATTGAATTATGCTACATAATACCATTTAGACGTGCTCTCTCTAAATCATTTTTGTTGTATCAAAATAATGCTGAAACAGGGCGATAGGGGTGACAAAGGCGACCGGGGACTAACGACAACGCTGAAAAGTGATCAATTTCCAACGGGTATCATCGAAGGCCCACCTGGTCCGCCAGGACCACCAGGTAAATTGTTGAAATGGAGTACAAAGAGACTCGGAACAGAGCGTCAAATTCAAACCATACATGCAAATAAAGTGCATGAACTGACAGGCAAATGTATTTACGTTTTGAATTACATTCGCACAAAAGGACTCTGTTCCAGTTGTGATTTCTTATTGACCCAAAACCGTCTGATTTGAATAACGTGTTTGAAGAAATCGACAAAAAGTTTGCAATATATCTTTTGCTGCAAGCTTTAATTACAATTTGCAAATTTAACACATTAGATAATCAACAATATAAGACGGATTAAAGACAAAGTTCAGAGGCGAAAAGCTAGCAATATAATTCCTTTCTCTAAGTGAGCTTCCGGCATTTAATTTGGTCTCGATGTTCCGTGACTTTTTGAGCTCCCTCTTCTGCTCTCCGCATTAACTTTGCGTGGATTCACACGAAAAATAATTCCAATGTTACCACCCACAGGACCACAGGGACCGCCTGGTGAGCGTGGCGAAGTGGGACCCTCGGGACCGGCTGGTCCACAAGGTGAAAAGGGACCCCGTGGAAAGCGCGGAAAGCGGGTAGAGATTTTACAAATTTAATTCCATCCACCATGTGTATACTTTGACAAATCTCCTGCATATCGTTTCCCTTTTGCGTCTCCTAAAGCACTAACGTCATTGTGCACAAACACACAACATTATTTAGGATGTTTTGCTTCGTTTACGATTATGAATTGTTAATTTACATGTCGTGATTCAGATGCACTTATTTGTCATAATATAATTTGCATGCTAATTCCAAGTCTTCACACATTGCACTCAAGCCCACATCAAATGGCAAAGTTTCAACATAATGCATCCTCGAATGGGGGCTTTGGGGCTTTCCTCGTGCACGCATTTGCATATAGGGATGGATTTCCATGTGTGAATGATACTGCAATTGGGTGGTGATGGTATTGTTTACAGTGGATGCCATAGACCTCGGAAGAATAGCATTTTAATCGACTTGTTGCACAAAATCACCCACAATTCAACACTTTCAAGAACTCTCCTGTACTAATGCTCTCCGCCTTTTACACTATTTCTGATGCCCTCTCTCATCCATCCATCTCTTGAAAAATTAAATGGAAAATCTCAACCTCATGATTTCCCGAGAATTTCACTCTTCAACCACATAATACTCATTCTATGGCGTAGCAGGAGTGAAAATTATGGTGAAAGTCGCTCAATTGAAAATTACTTCCACTGTACAATCAATTTATTTTTCCTGAGAAAAACTTCAATGTGCGAGAAAACTTGTCATTATCGTTGATATTTTCTTTTCATTTCCAACACCATTCACAAAACTCCTTTTTACATCCTCTCTCTCACTCTTGCTCCTCGTGGATTTTCCTCTGGAAAATTACTAAAATGTGATGAAATGAAATTTCCAGCTGAAATGCTTTATTCAAGAGGGCGAAAAATATGTTAATTATTCAGAAGCGGAAAATTCGACGAAAATTTCCTCCAGCAAGTCAATTTCCTCCATGAAAAACAACACAAGAGGGATGGAGCATCATGTTTTATGTTCCACTGAAAACTGCACCGTACACAATTGACAAAAAATATGGGACAAGTGAAAAACCACCCACACACAATAAGCGAGTGTAAATTTTACGAGCTTATCCAGAGATTTTTTTTTTGTTGTTGTGCAAAATCAACACAAATTATTTAGTAATGTAGCAATGAATTAACTGGTTTTCTTGTATGTTATTTAATTTCGCTTCCATTTGTGGCAGTGCCAAAAGTTTTGCAATAAAATATTCAAATAATAGTTGATTGAGTAACTTGATGAATAAAACTTCAACCGTTGTAAATGTGAACAAGTGTCACAAATTGTAAAACTTTTAGATCTAATTGCAAAACCATCAAGAAAAACATGTTTTGCAGAATTTATGACACAGCCAAGTAGGTACACAGCAAATTGTAGATATTGTGAAAAAAAGCCTTAAAAGCTTCTGTGAGTTCAATACACAATTGCAAACACAGTACACCCCCACCAACACGTAGAAATGCAAATAAAAACTGTCGAAATAAGCTTTTTTAATGTAAGTATTTGCAATTATTATTAACATATTATGATTTGTTCACGATATTTTATTTCTGTTGCAATAAAGTTGTGAAAGTGTATAAATAGCGCTCAATTTTGTATGAATTTTTTTTATCTAAATAATCACCCTAAATATGATATCGCAACAAGGAAAATTGAAGTATTAATTAAATCCTTTTGTCACCGCGACCTTTCGGGCATCACTGATAAATTGTGATGCAGTTGGGTCCATTCAAAGACGATTCAGACTACGATGATACGACTGTAGTCAGAGGACCGCCCGGTCCGCCAGGAGATCCAGGAACACCCGGAAAGGATGGGGAACATGGTCTGAAGGGTGATGCAGGAGAACCCGGTGAGTCGCAACACATTTTACACACCGCGAAGTTATGTATCCCTATTAATAAAATTAAGCATTTCCACTCGTGAAAGTTGTGCAGGAAATGCAAAGAAGAGATTAAGATTCATTTGCATTTTATGTGAAATGAAATTGTTGTTTCTTTCTACCATTGAAAACTTGGTAAATTTTACTCATTTCATACCAACAATAGAATACATAGTTGCCATGGTGAGGCAATAAGGTGTTCTATTAACTAAAAGTATACAATAATTAAAATTTCTTCTGCTTTATTTAAAGTTTGCATAATGAAATTTTCCCATCAATTATCTTCTTGTTTCGTTCCAAGGTGAGCCCGGATCTTTGGGTCCTCGAGGTCTAGACGGTTTACCAGGTGAGCCAGGAATCGAGGGACCGCCCGGTCTTCCCGGCTACCAAGGTCCACCAGGCGAGAAGGGCGACCGAGGTGATATTGGCCCACCAGGCCTCATGGGACCGCCTGGCCTGCCCGGGCCTCCCGGCTATCCAGGCTCTAAAGGCGACAAGGGGGATCGCGGAGACTCCGTAAGTGCCGGAACTCTATTACGCAATTATGCAAATTCACCCACCTTCGACTTTGCTTATCTTTTCATGCAGTATCGGAAGATGAGACGTCGTCAGGACGATGGAATGGCAGACGCGCCGCACACCCCAATAGAATATGTGAGTTTCAGCAGTGTTTCAATTACCAATTCCTTGCCTCGAGTCTTTTCGAACAAGGACTTTTACTATGCGAGTGAGGTTAGTGGGTAGATTTTAAAAGGCATCTCGCATTATAATTCTCATCTTCCTCCTTATACACAATTAAAATAGACATTATTCAATGAGGTGCCCCGAGGATGGGGCATTTGGGGTGTGAGTAAAATTTTGAAACTTTCCCATGTATTGCCGTATGTTTCCCAGCTACACAGCACATTGGGATTGTGCGGAGGCGAAGGGAAAAAGAGCAAGTAGAGAGAAACTTCCTCCAGTCTTCCCTCAGTCCCACACCATTGGCGGCTGGTGGGCGGTGTGGCAGTGAAAGTATGAGAGAAATGCAGTTTCGCAAAGCAAATAAGATGAAACAAGAGTTTCTACAACTTGCTCTAGCGGTTGTTAGGGCTTTTGGTCTTGATGCCTCTCATTCTTCTCATTTCACATCCTCGACCTCGTCGGGGTTGCGATATTCCAAACAGAGTGTTATATAATTTAAGTGGGAGAGTGAAAACTCTCGAGGTGTGTACACTACAACTTGCAAGTCTGACATCTCTTAGGGAAAATTAAGTAACACTATATTCCCTCCCCGCAGATTATCGGACCCGCTGGTCCGCCGGGACCTGCAGGAGTTCCCGGCCGAGTTGGTCCACAGGGTGAGCGAGGCCTGGACGGCAGGAAGGGCGACCGAGGCGAGAAGGGCCACAAGGGCGATTCCGGACCCATGGGACTGCCAGGCCCAATGGGCTTCCGAGGGGATTCCGGCCCCATAGGCCCCGTGGGTAGACCCGGCCAAACGGTAAGACGAACCAATTCACACCCTCATTCTCCCACATTGCGAAACCCTTAAGCCCGATTTACAGCTTACATAATACAGAAATTGCTCATTAACCCTCAACTAATCTTATAGGTGTGGAATTATGACTAATAAAGTAAATAAAATACTGACGTGGAGTCGACGAGGGTACATGTCGATAATCACCCAGGAAGGGAGTTATCATTTAAATTACTGTACATCACATTAAGGTTTATTTATTCACGAGGATTAGAGACATTGTAAAAAGCTGTAAGATTAAGTCATTGGAGATTAGGACCGCGAAGGTAACAAAATGTACATGATAACCAACAGCAATTCCCAGATATTCGTCCGTTAACTATAGTGAGATGAGATGACAGGATAGACAAGATGAGAAGAGGAAGACAAAGGTACTCTAATTAAGATAATATTCGTAATCAAAGAATTGTTGTATTTTGCCCACAAGAAATATGGGGGGATGAAAGGTATCATAAATTATATTGAAGTCAATGTTGAAAAAAAAAACACTAGGGAGCGACAAATAAATTTTAACGGAAAGTGTATAGAGAGAGGACAAAAATTTGCATTTAAAACGAATAACAAGGTGGTATAAAAACTAATTAAATAAAGCATATCTGTATGAAAATAAATAATAAAACACAGAATTGTAATAAGAATATTTTTGGATAGTAAATTACGGATTTAAAATTTTAAATTTTGAACATAACATGGATGTAAAGTGTCTGAAATTGTATTAATTAATACAAAACAATTTTTTATACAAAATTAACATTTTACGCTGTGGGACAGGACAAAAAGGCAGTCGAAACTGTTTCAGCATTGTTACGTGGAGTGCCTCTTTTAGACATTCATCCACTGACGGCATTCGTGAATGAAAATTGGTGGTGAAAAAAAAAAACAAATTACATACTATTTATGTGTGTGAGTTTTAAAATGTGTCAACAGGAATGTAATTTGTAAATTATAGTGGAGAGTCTCGATTAATTAACACGCCTGAAAATTGCTCACTCAGTTGCTCAAATGAAGAGAGGTGTAAATAAAAGTTTTTCATAGATAAATTTTACAGATTAGGATGATTTCACATTTATTATTCGATACTTCATTTGCATTCTGAATATAGAAAAGTACTAAATTATGGTATTGTGAACATGTTTTTACTGATTTACTCTCCTCTTTGCACTTATAATAAAATCTCTTAAATGTTTCCAATATTTTTGACGTAAAATCTATAACAACCCAAATAAAAAAAATACTTTCATCAAATAAAAGTCATTAAAATAATAAATTGCATTAATTTCCAAGTAATTCTTTCATGAATTTCAATTAGTACCTTTAATGAGCTTTTCCATGTGGCTTTTTAATTAATAAATACTTTTTACACGCACATGCATTTAATTATTTGAACGAAACACTGACCGAACGGCCAACTATGGAATTCATAGAATTATTTCTGCCTCATTATCATAAATATTTTCTCTATGACGAAATGTATATTTTTCGGTGGTATTTCGCCTATTTAAAAGAGGAATCTTTATCATTCTACTGCAGTATTTTGATGCATAACACAGTGACGATAAAAAATTCAGTGGCAGATATAATTCAATTATGTACGATGAAGTGCAAATATACCAAAATAATGATGTACATAATGTAATTTTAAATAGACATTACTAGCATAAGTGTAGATATATGGGCCAGAAATTAATCAAATATTTATATTTCATTTCCCAATGTTTGTCCTCCCACAACAAATCCCCATCAATTCTCACACCTTCTCCCTCTATCTCTCTCATCCTCTCAATCTCGCTATCACATTCCCATGCCACCGACAACTGTGGGGATATCACATAGAATTACGTACTGATAATGTAACAATATCATATGACAACTACACATTAATAATATCAGAAGTGAGATGGCGAATCTTTTTCCTCATAACGCCACTCTAGAGTAGGAATTCTCAAGAATCGCATGACTTTGTGCCTGGAAATTCCCCATGAAGAATCAATAACTTATAATCAGTTCAGTGTCTTTCAAAAGAAATTTGCAAAATATTGAAACCAGACAAAGTCAGAGCACTTGAGAATCTTTGCTTATGGATGGCGACGTGCATTTCATATGTGATTTAAATATAAAAAAATACATATGTGAAAAAATCTACATTTAATGCAAATTTGATCTGGAAAGTTGCTCGAGAAGCACGTGCCGCCCAAAATGCAACATTTGTGCCAGAAGGTATAACAAACTAATGAGCATTTTTGCATTTCCCATGATCGCATACTGAATCCATATCCTCTTTATTCTTCCACATTCAATAATCAAAAAAAGGCAGTTTGCTGAGTAAATAGTATACAGTTTAAATTTATTCTATATGTTATAAGCAAATTAAATTATTAATCATAAAATACACATTTCCTATCATTAATACAGCTAAACAAGCATTATTCTGGGTGTTAACGATGTTACGGTTTAAATTTGTGGATTCTAGATTATTTCCCATGTCCAAAACTGAACAAACTATTAACATTGCAAAGCAATAACGCAGCACCAATAGTTCATTGTATTGGGGGGGGGGAGGAATCGGTCAATAAAATTTTCAACGAAACATGAAATATTCACATTATGTTCATTAAAAGGCAACTAATATGACCTAAATATATTCGTTAATACCCAAATAAGAGTGGTAATATAATTTTGCATATTTCATGACAATGGAATTTGCTAAAATAATTTCATATAGTGCTTGTACATGATCTTAATATTGCATTTGACATCATATGTGGAATCTAATCAATATTCAAATATAATTGAGCAACTTTCACAACATCTCTCTCACTTTCCCTCTATTTGTAATCTCTAACAACAACAATATATTTTTATGCCTATCTTTTGCATTTTATATCGTAAACTATACTCTCCCATTCGAACTTATTAATGTCATTTCTATCTGAACATGATCTTTGTGCTACACTTTATAAGAGAACAAAAGACAAGGTGATGAGCAGTAAAGGCGATTGATGAACAATTACAATAATATTATGCAAAGATGGATAAGAGTGGAAAAAAAATGATAAGGAATGTTGAGAAATTATTTACTTTGTAAGAAATATAAGATATTTACAATTCAAGGTGACAATGAAGTGGACGCAATCTTCAGTGATTTCAGTAAATACAGTGTTTGACAAAGATAATTTAATGCCCCGATGGAATTGCAAAATGGAATGAATAATGATGGAGAAAAATGAGAAGTAAATCAAAATGCATGTCATTAAGATGAAAAATAAAGGGAAAGTAATGTTTGCTCTTTCAATTTATGACAATATTTTGCATTTAACTAAATTATTAAACACATTTCCACTCTTAATTTCCGCCTTCCATTAATTTTCCACCTTTCCCCGTCTGGTGTACTCCCCCTTTCACCCCCTTCCCAAGGGACGATGAGAGTGGCTCCGAAAGAGGAAAAAGTTACCGGAGATACCGAAGAGTGGGTGCGATTCTGCAAGTGTACAGGATGATGGGGGGGGAGGTTAATTGATTTGATATTGTAAATTTATTTCAGCTCGCTTTCTTATTAAATTCCACTGTTCTCAATATTCATTATTCCACTTTTCACCTCCCACCCCAGCACACACTTCCCTCCACATTTCCGTGTTCTGTGTGAAATTTCCGCTGCTGCCTTTTACAGAGAACGGCCCACCCTTCCCTCTGCTGGCACAGAACAGGTACACCTCCGCAGCATTACATGTAATTATTCACTCACACTATAAATACTCACGCAACAGCCCTCCGTCATATTCACAGTGAAGGTGAAATTTGTTGGGAGAGGAGACGTTTGGGGATGGAGCAAATTTCCACCGACAAGAATACGGAACAAGGAATAAATAAGCAACAATTTTCCTCCCATTTCTCCGCTTTTTTTTGATCTCGCTGATAGTCTTGGTTGCGTCCTTTCCATCATAATAATAGATGATGATGATGATGAAGATAGAGAACTTCAACTTTTGCAATGTTTTTTTTTGCGACGAGAAAATTATATATATACACACCATAAGAAGACCCTAAACTTGAAAGTGAATTTGCAAAAATTTGTTGAACTTTCAATTAAAATTTGCCTGTTATTCATCACGGAGTATCATCTCGAAATTACGTCCCCTTTGACTTACTTCTGGGTCAGCGACTTTAGCCGTAATTTTTTGCTCAATTTGCATGCAGTGAAATGGAAGGATGGTGGCAAAGAGCGAGTAAAAGACATAGACAAGAGATAGTGGGAAAATTTAAAAATGCTTGCAGCACATTGCCCCAATTATGGCCTCCATGGTCGCCACTCTTCCACTCCATTCTCCCGCCTTTCTATCCCCGAAAGCTTTTTAATTTGCATGTTTTGTTATTGTTTGTTAATTAACAGTTCCTCCCGCGTCAGAACCCACACTCCTCAGCTGCACAAGCTGAAGCTGAGGCACGATAGAATCAACAGAATGTTTCATTGAAACTTTTCACAACAATCTTTTATGCACATTTTTGTTGAAGCTCCCCTTCTGACGCTCACTCTCTCTCTCTTTCTCTTTTTTTTTGTTGTCTCCTCAAAACACTTTTGTCGTCACTCTCGGTTGAAAATTGTCCTGCGACGAAACCCATTGGCGATGCTGGAATTCTCTATCATGCTCATCTTTCGCCCCCTTTTTTCCACAATCAACACACTCACTTGACATAAAATTTGACGCGATACATTGGAAAAGGGTCCACCCGGTCTGGATGGCATGAAGGTGAGTGCTGAAGGAATTGAATTTCACACGTTTTGAGACACAAATTGACTCTCCATCTCTGTCCAACAGGGCGCCCAGGGGGAGACGGGGTCCAAAGGTGAACGAGGCGATCCGGGATTGCCGGTAAATTGATCAATTAAACCACCTTTAATTTGATCGTCTGTCGACATCATGAAGCATTCAACTTTCATACCCTTCCACCCCCCACAGGGCACAGACGGGATTCCGGGCCACGAGGGACCACGTGGGGAGCGTGGCATTAAAGGGGAACCCGGGCCATCCGGCAAGAGAGGCCGAAAAGGAGGTGAGAGAAAGCTAATTTTCAGCAGCTCGTCAAATTGATTCAATTTATTTTAAGTCTCAACACTCGCCGTCTATGCGATACCTTGTCTAATGCACAGACGAGGCACCGGGGAAAAAAGTATAAATAAAATTTAGGGATCAGGAGAGGGAGTTCGATTTAATTGACGAAGAATTGGATTAAAAATCAGAGGATTAACGACTACACGGGTGGATCGTGGTGTGATTTAACATGGGATTAATTTAATGGATGATAATCCCAATTCGGAAAAATTAAATACCAGTTCTTGTTGTATATTTGTTTTCGGCTCTGTACCAACATTAAATACTTATGACAGACGAATTAGGGGTTGGTTTTCATACCATACAAGCAAAATGAAGAAGATAAAAATGTATTTTAAAATGCTTTTGCGCTTCCTAAACTCCTCTTTCAGATCGAGGGGACAAAGGCGACCAAGGCGTTCCGGGACTAGACGCGCCGTGTCCTCTGGGCACGGATGGACTACCTCTGCCAGGATGTGGCTGGCGCCCACCGAAGGTAAACCTCCCCAAAGTACTCTCAATCCCACACACCCCCACACATACACACATTAGAATCGCGGTAGAGGCTCTGTTGACACCCCAAAGTCCCGTAGTGACTAATCCCAGACACACCTGACCGTACTAACGCCTCATTAACACAATCAGGAGACATTCGTTCCACCACCACCACACAAAGACTACCTCCCAGACATCACTGGACCCGACCCTGAGGCGGACTACGACCCTGAGGAGGAGGACCCGGGCGGACCCGAGGAGGAGTACGACGACTATCAGGAGAACTTACACCAAATGGACTGAAGACGACGGCAGGCGGTCGCACAAGAGGCTAACAATTCTCACCTTTATTCTCACCGAGGCACGACAGTCGAGGCGTAGATGCTGGGCATGGAAAAAAGTGTGCTGGACGGGGGAGGAGCGCCCCGAATTAGCGTGGATAAACTTAACAGGGATAATTTAACACTCAAGTAAACAGCCATTAACCCAAATTCCAAATAGGATGTGGCGCAATTCCGTGAATCTCCGGCACACGCCAGTGCTACCAATAACCACTCCTATACATATTCAATGTAATTCTTCTTGCAGGGAAACGCCATTGATGATTATTGAATGCCACAAGAAAATGAGATTTCTGCTTGTTAGATATTAGCTCGTAGAACCAATTCATCACTAAGATAAGAGAGTATTTTGTTTGTTTTTTTTTATATATTAGAGCAATTCATCTCCAGATTTTGTTGTAGTGAGAGAAAAATAATGTTTTGTAAAGTGAGACTGCATTTAGTGTTTCTTCCCCCTCCCCCATCTTCCCTGTCAGTTCCTATCCTTTGTCAGATTTTCACTATTTTTTATAAAGCACTATTTATGGTAAATAAAGAGGTCTTTTTAAATCTATAAATACAGGAAATAAAAATGTCAGCTATTTTTTAAATGGTCTAGTGTGTAAAATTGATACAATTGTTGCTATAGTTCTAGTTGTATTCTATACAATAAAATGTGTCACCAGAAAAATTAATGACTTTTATTACGTTAAATGTTTTTTGTGTTAAATCAGGAAGAGGATAAATGAATAAAATTGTTATTATTACTGAATCAAATTGACTTTGTATTTGAATTTTGGGAATTTTGAATGTGTCAGTGTGTCTCTGCTAAGCTGTGAGCTCAGTTGGTTGTATTCCTCAATAGCGTTGTCTTCGCAATTTAGTGAAGATCACATTGTCTCTTTGTTGGCTTCAGCGCTGGGGAATGCGCGTGAATCCCCATAAAATCTCTTCATTGGAATGCAGTGGAATTCTCGTGGACTTAATGAGATTTCAAAACAGGCTTCTTTTGCATTTCATATTTCTTGCATGCATGGATACCTCAAGGAAACTACAAACCCATTGTAGAAATCTCTATACCTTTATCGAGTACTGCTGAGGTCTAAATCAATGGAATCAATGCAATTCAATGCATAAAGTTATGTGAGAATGAAATAAAGAGATGAGCAATGGTGGGATAAATCCGTCGCTTCTGTGGAATTTTCCATTGAGACCTCTCAAGTCAACTCGCGTGTGACTTTTCGTCGGTTCGTGGTGGTTCGTGGGCAGCGCTCAATCGTCAAAACACAATTAAATCCCCTTCATTCGAACGAAAGTGGCCAGAGGAGGAGTATAGTTTTAACAAACATTTTACGTGGTGCCTTATAAAGTGCATTAACAATTACCCCAGTGCTTAGCATGGCAGATGAGAAGAGTTTTGACCATCTCTACGAGAATCTTATTCTAATAGACGGAGGTAAGGCGGCCGTGGCCAGCAATGCCCTGAGATCTGGACATTCCGCTGGTCTCTCTGGACAGGGGGGCGCCTTTGGGGATGTCAGTGCATGACTCACGCGATTTTTCCTCCATTGCAGCGGCGAATCTCGTGCACAAGAAGTTCACCCGGGACCAGGAGTCTGTGATCCAGAGGGCGAAAGATGCAGGTGAGCCTGAGCGTGAGTGTGTGCGTGATTTTGACACATTTCCCTCGCCACACACCAAGTGGACCACGCACGATGCGATCAGGGGCTATTTTTAGACGCCCCGTCGAGGCCACACTGACGCCCCGTATCTCATTGTCTCTGTCAGGAGTCCAGAAGATCATGGTGCCGGGCTCATCGGTGAAGAGCAGTAAGGAGGCACTGAGACTGTCGCGAATCTACCCAGGGATTGTCTACTCCACGGCCGGAATTCATCCGCACGACTCCAAGTCCGTGCAGGAGGAGCTGGACTCGTGGCTGGAGTTCAGCTCCATCGCCCAGGCGCCCGAGTGCGTGGCCATCGGGCCCTGCGGCCTCGACTACCAAAGAGACTTCTCCGAACCGGAGGTCCAGAAGGAGATCTTCGAGAAGCAAATCCAACTCGCCTGCGAACTCGACAAGCCGCTCCTCATCCATGAGAGATCTGCCCAAGAAGACGTCCTGGAGATACTCAAGAAGTGAGTGTGTTTCCTTTGTCGCTCGCGCGGAATCATGACAATTTCCCATCTCTCTGCAGATATCCGGAAGTGCCACAAGTAATTGTTAAAGGCTTTATGGGCACCACAGACGAAGCACTAAAGTACCTCGGCCGAGGGTTCTTCTTAGGATTAACTGGCTACTTGTGTAAGGTGAGCATGCACGACAATTGGGGAAAAAGAGATTCCGCAAAAAAGTGAAAATGCAACAGTTTCTTGCTTCTTCCCGCCTACGTTATATTAAAAATCAAACACCACTCACGCAAAAAGAGTTCAACACACCAAATGAGAGAGAAAAAAAGAGTATTAAAGCAATAAATAGTGTGCAATTTCACTTTTTATAGTTCTCAGAGCCGTTTGGTCGTTCCGCGATTTAGTAATCAGGCACGCAATCAATTTTTTTCCCTGGTCATTTCTCCCGTCCAAATGGCCACATGAAATCCACACTCCGTCAGGTGGTTTTTTTTCTCCTCCATCGTCCAGCCCTTTTCTTGGGAACAACACACCAGTGACAATCGATTGATTACAGTGTTTACTTCACGCGACGATAAAACCTCCCGCTTGCCCTTCAATGTGGTTCAATCTTACTCGTCCGTGTCGTTGAACTAAAAATCCACTTCATTCACGTGTGTGCCGTCTGTTGGGCACTTTTCCGCGTATTTTTCCATTCCTCATTCATAAATTTAGGGGGGAATTTTGATGATCTCTTTGTTTACGGTTCTTCAAAAAAAAATCACGCTTCACAGCGTCGTCCAATTAAGATGAATTATAATGTGTGTTTAACCGAAAATTTCACCAATTACCACCCAAATGGGGTGGATAATCATCACAATGGGATCACCACACGTAACATACATATTTGACTCATCAATGAATTCAATATGATCTCCAATTGACTTTCTGGGTTAAATTCAATCTCAAAAGTATATTTTTCTACCTTTCATCTAACATTTTGTCTTGCTATTTTGATAAAGAAAAAATCAACACAAATGCCACCCACAGAGCCTGCAATATTTATAAGTTCACGTGATACAGAAGAAATTCCTCCTTGTCTCATGAATTATGTAAAAAATCAAGAGTTATATCTGTTGTGAACTGTAAACACAAATTCCTCGGCATTTCAATGTATTGTCAAGGAAGACGCAAAATATGAAAATGCGTTCAAAGTCGGTAAAAATAGACATTCACACTGTGTATATTTTCTCTCCCCACAAACACATAACAGGCCAATTGAATGAATCTCAAGAGATAAAGAGTGCGCGAGCGCCAATAAAAGAAATGCGGTCTGGCAGCAATCAAGGTGTTAATTTGCATCTGCAGTACATTTTCACACACTGTAAATGTTTCATTAACACCCATTCGTTTTACTTTTAGAGACGATCATGATCTCCTACATAACATCTTACGAGATGTTTCCGATTCGATGCCCTTCCGTGGCAGTTTTTCAGCAAATTCTCACTGCCTTGTCGTGTATATATTGGAATTTTCCATGCATTAATGTTTCACTTTCAGTTTCTTCAGATTCACAAGCAATTGTATTGCATAACAGTGGGTAAAATCACTCATTTCTTTTGGCTGTATTCGCAGGACAAATCGGACACCGGTGTCCGTAAATTGCTGGAGGACGGAACTCTGTCAGTGGACAAGCTGCTGGTGGAGTCAGATTCTCCGTTTATGTATCCAAATACGAGGGCATCGAAATTGCCTCAGCACGTGAAGACTGCTATTACTGAGAGATCTTTGCTGTTTCTGCACAGGTAAAGAAGCCTTCCCAATTGGAATTCCTACTCGAAAATATCTCTGATTGTACTCAAATTGCCTTTCACAGATACTGTACTTTTCAACGCAACGAACCATGTAGTTTGCCGGCAATCGTGGAAATGATTGCGGCCTTCATGAAGAAGACACCCGAAGAGGTGGCTCTGGCCACTGCCTTCAATGCCCTGAAGCTCTTCGGACTGTCACAGTAGATAAGCTCTTTGAAATTCTTGCTTCCAAGAATCCCAAACTCCATCGTCTTTTCTACATCATTTTATCAAGTTCCCGGCGAACTGATGGGGAATATCTTCCAAAATGATACGCTCTATACAATGGCAATTATTTACTCCCTATTTATTCTCTTATCACCAAAATTATATTCACTTATTATCCCCCCCAATATAAGTTGTATCTCCTATTCAATTGCAATTGATCAGAATATTCTTGCCTGGGTGTTGAAATGTGTCTTATTTTAGGGAAAAAAATGATACTATATTAGTTGATAGTAGTTTTTATAATCACGATTTATCAGTACAAAATTGCTTCCACACTATTTTTCCAACATCATATAGTTGACAAAATATAACATTTGCACTTGTTATGTGTTAATGAAGAGAACAAGTTTAAAATATGCTATAATAATCTCAAGTTGACGAATGAGGCCTTATTCAGTCAGGATCTTCCTTAATAAAAAAAACCAACGTGACTTTCCCATTTTATCTATCTAAGGCTAGGAAAAGCGCAGCTATGTGAGAAATATTTTTTACTTCTACAAATTCTTATATGTTCTATCAAAAATGTATCGCAAAGGGAAATTCGCCCTACTGAAAATGCCTTTAAGTGTTAGTGAAAGAGAGAACGCGTGAAATGTTGATTGAAGTTATGTGTAGAATTTTATATGTATAATCAAACTTTTTATATTGAGATATGAAGCAAAAAAAAGGAAAACTATTCATGGAAAAAAAATTGCGACTGAAAATGTGTAAAATATATTTCTGTAAATATATTTTGTAATAATCAGATTTCTTACTGTATTATTTCAATATAGGAAAATGCAATTTATTTACAATATATTGATGTGATATTTTGTGAATGAGAAATCTGTTTGGCCAGACAGACTAATATTATATCAAAGTGCCATTATAATTATTAGAAATATATTTTCGGAAAGCACAACGACGCCAGTTTTATTACTTTACTTCGATTTGTCTCTTTGCAAAAGAACCAAAATCTCCACTGAAACTCTCTCTGAAATTTACTACTAATATAACCTTTATTCTCACTGATTTCGTATCGAAACTTTACAGTAAAAGGTTAAAAAAAAATAAGTCATTACATAAAAGAGGATTCAAAAGCAAAATACAACTTCCAATGCTTACAAAAATCATAAACTAAAGTCAAATGATGTTACTCACTATGTAGAGGAATTCCATCTTGTATGTACAATTCAAAGACGCTCAAGTTGCCGCCGCCTTTTGTTGATTCTTCTTGTTCTCCCTCTCGCGCCTCCTCAGCTTCTTTCGCCGCCTGTCGATACTCGCCAACTCCGCCTTAATCTGATTGTACGTCTTGCGCAACTCCTGAATCTTCTTCTTCAATATCGCAATGCGCTGACCACTATTCAGTGCTGGATCTGCAGAGACAACAGAAGCATTGGTCAATTGGACATCCTATCAAATCATCTCAGCCCATATTCACTCACCCAATTGGACGAGGAAGTTGTACTGGCATGGCTTGGGAGATCTCCTCACGTGAGTCCTGTGAGTGCTGCTCGGATCAGAATTGTCTTCACTGTCCGATCCATTTGTTGCTGATGTTGCTGTTCTCCTTGTGGGAGGTTTTCGCCTCTTGGGCAGCGTCGTCACCTCAGATTCCGACGACTTTCTCAATCTCTTGCGCTTCTTCTGAACACCAGACTCTTCAGTGCCTGAAAGAGAAATGTCTTTTATCATCTATTCTCCTCGCCAACAATAAAAACACCAAAGCAAATAACTCACGGTCATCGGGACTAATGGAGTCTCTTGGAGAGCTGTTGGGTGTTCTCTGAGGCTCCACCTTCACCTCAGTCGTCTCAATATCCATTGGCACCGGCTTGATGTCCGCTGTGATGGGATGCGGATTGTGGAGTCTCTTGGCACTCTCACCAGCCTCACGGAGATGTCCACTGGCCACCGGACTGCACGGAATGGTCTCTTCGCAGAGCAGCAAGGAGAAAGACTCGCTAATCTGACCACCCTCCGGAACAGCCTCCTTCTTTTCCGTGAAGAAATCATCGAATGACTCCTTGCACGTGAGATCAGGCTTTGTATCCTCACTCGAAGGCGACTTCATCACGGCCAGAGGATCCTTCTCAGACTGAGTTTGTGGAATTTTCGTTGCACTTGCTGGATTCTCAGGAGACTTAATCCCATAGAGTGATTCCTGAAATTTCGTGGCGAAGGACAGACTCTCCTCCTTCAGTGTAATACTATCCACCTTGAGAGGAGGCACCGTGAGACTCTTCTCGGGCTTGGCCGGCTGCGGCGCCTCTTTCTTCTCCACCTCCTTCGACTGCACCGCCTCTGAACTGTGTGACTCATCCTCAATCACCAGTCTCTGCTCCGAATCCGTGCTGTCCGACGAATCTTCAGTGAAGCGATTGAGAGTTGAGGACTTCTGTATGGCTGACTCAAGCTTCTGAATCGTCTCGCAGAGATCATTGTTCTTCGGAGGCATGTCCGGATCCGCCTTTCCAGCGTCAGCACACGGCAATACTGCTTGTGTCTTCACCTTCACTTCCACCTCCTTCTTCACCACCATCGGTGGAATCTCAAACTTCACCGGAGGCGGAACTGGAGGCGTTGGAACTTCAACCTTTGCGGCATTTTGCGTAGGATCCGGTGATTTGATAGTGGCTGGAGCTGGCGATAATTGAGACTCTTCCGTCTTCACCTCACCTCCTGCTGATGGCTGTGTACTTAGGGATTTCATGAGTATCTTATCAGCAATGGAAGGTCCCTCAATCTTCAGTGGTTTCTCAATATCAAACGGAGATTCCGAGGCGAGGAACATCTTCTTAGCTGTCTCGAGATCTTTCGTCGCATCAATTTTCATCTTGTCATCTTCAGTGCCCTTGAACACATCCTTGATGCTGCCCCCGAATTGACACGGAGCGTCGAGAACATTTGTGAAGGAATTGACAAAAGCCGGACTCTTGAAGCTCTCAACAGGACGCTTCACGTCGGCGGAGATCTTCAAAAACTTGTCATCCGTGAAGATGGGCAGTTTGGAAGTCGATTGCTCCTGAGCTGAAGACATTGTTGGCATCTCTGGCGAACTGCTACTCAGTGTGTTGGCCAAATTGAAGCTTGGGCTCTTCCTGAGAGCATCAAAGGGATCCGATGACAATCCCTGAACGGTGGTTACTGGTGGCTGAGATGTTGTTTGCTTCACATTGGGAATTGGGATCAAGTGGACAGGAATGAGAGCATCTAGATTCTCATCCTTCTTCAGTGGCTTCAC
This sequence comes from Phlebotomus argentipes, assembly GCF_947086385.1. Lineage (NCBI taxonomy): Eukaryota > Metazoa > Arthropoda > Insecta > Diptera > Psychodidae > Phlebotomus > Phlebotomus argentipes. The sequence goes on from NW_026776174.1 coordinate 8,278,512, forward strand.
TTTCTCAACTTCCACCGCCTTTGTTGGCGTCTTCTTGGCCTTCTTCGCAGCTGGACCTGCCGGTTTAGCTTCTGTGTCCTCGGGCGGCTGACGAGCCTTCTTGCCCTTCTTCTCCGGAGGAGCTGGAGGAGTGGTTTCCGCTGCAGCAGTTGCCGGTGTGGCCATCTTCCTAGCACCTCCACCAGTGGCACTTTCAAATTCAAAAGGTTCTGGCTCCTTGAACTCATAAATATCTCCCTCAGCTGGCGCTTCCTTTGTCGGCGGCTCCTTTTTATCCTGAGCAGGAGTTTTCGTCGTTTTCGGTGTTGTCTGAGCCTTGGTTTTCTCACCAACAGCCTTCTTCTCTGCCCTCGGCGTCGGAGTCTTTTCCCCTTTAGCTGTTGTCTTCTTCGTCGGAGTTTCCGCCTTTGCTGCCTTCTCTTCCTTCTTCTTCTCCGCAAGACTCCCCTTGAAACCCTGCATCTTCCCCGTCAATGCCTTTGTCTCCATCTTCTCCACACTCACCGCCACTTTAGTTACATTCTTATCACTCAACAGATCAGCCTCCTTCTTCTTCTCACTCAATGACTTCTTAGTCACCCTCTCGGCCTTCACCGGTTGCGCTTTCTCCAACTTGACAAGCTTCTCCGACGATTGCGAGTCATCATCCCCAAACGAGTCACACTCCGAAGATGTGCCAGACGTTAGCTTGCCCTTGGCCACATCGCTCTTCTGCTCACTGGAATCCGTATTGGAGTCTGACAGATCAAATAGACTTGTCTTATGATCGTGATGAGAACTGGAAGTTGGCGATTGCTCAGCTGCTTCCGGAGATGGAGACTTCATCTCCTTGAACCCCTTCAATTCCGATCTAATCTGATTGAGGTCGTAATCCCTGCCCTTTGTGGCTTCTTCATCCTCCTTCAGCGCTGCCTGGATTTCCTTCCCCACATTCCTCATGGCCACAACGGGCACAATAGCCTCCGGCAATTGTGGAACTGTTCCCGGACCAGCTTTTCCGGGAATTGTGAAGGATGTAGTGGCACGACTAGGCTTCTTCACGGGCTCATCTGAGTCTGTGTCCGATTCCGTGTGCAGTGATGAGATGTCAGTATTATTGGAAGTTCTTCTGATGTTCTGCGGCTGTCCTCGAGTTGTTCTTCGCTGCGCTGGAGTGGCTGGCGACTTTGTCCTGCTAGAGTTGGACGTTATGGAAGATGGGGTAGTTGATCTTGGCGGCTGAGAGTCGCTCCTGGAGCCTCCACGGCCTCTTTTGGCCGCAGACTTCACCGGCGGCATAGATGGTGGCTTATCCACAGTCGGAGTGCTCTTTGTCGTTGCACTCTTTGTACGTTTCTGCTTATTCGTGAGATTCTCCACGATTCTGTCCTTAGGAACCCACTCATCATACCGTGTATTCCAGCCTGTGTAGTGCACCAGGAAGATAGGATTGCCATTCTGTGTGGACTTCTCAATTACCTTCGCCTCATACGTCACGGTCTCCTCGTGATAGTACACGTTCAACTTGTCCCCAACTTCCACAGGAAAGTCATCGGCTGTAGTAGTTTCTGAGACCTTCTTTGCTTCCCCTTTGACTTCCTTGACATCTGCCTTGTCCGTAGCTTCAGCATCTTTCTTCTTTCGTCCACGTTTATCATCATTCTTCGCCTTGGGAGTCGCCTTCTCCTTCTTGGCGCTACTCGTGGGAGTTGTTGCGATAACTTCACTTTTCACCGGCTCTTCCTTTGCCACAGCTGCCTTTGTAGTCTTCACCAATGTCACTTCCTCCTTAACATCTCTCTCCACCTTGGCTGCCTTGCCCTTGGGTGGTGGTTTTGGCGGAGGTTCAACCTCTTCCTCCTTGGGAATTTTCTCCTCAACCTTCTCAACAACTGCAACCTTGCTCCTGGCCGTTCCACTCCCATTTCCACTGTTTGTCGACAGCTTCCTCTTCGTCTTTGTGGGCTCCGAACTGGATTCACTGTTCTCAAACTCATCTGTGGCTGTTGACGAGACAGATTTGGTCTCCTTGCCATCAACAGGCTTCGGAGACGCCACTGAGTTTGCTCTCACGAGACTTCTGCCCTTTATCCTATTTGCCCGCGGATGAGCGACCATCGTGCAGCCCAATTTCCTGTTGAACTCTTCAAAGGGTTGCAGGAACTTTTTGTACGCTTGCTTTACGAGATTAGTGATGCTTGTTGTCGCCGGGACGAATCCTAATCGCAAAGCAATGGCTTTCCACTGATTCTGACTCGTGACACGATTGTAGCCGCCCAGCTTCTGAGCAGCTCTGAACAAGCGATAGAGATCAATATCACGATTCACGATTGAGGGGCCCTTGTTCAGAGGAGTGCCTCTGTCGTCCATGTATTTGTACAATTGCGCCACAAAGTGATCTTTCTCCTCCCGAGGCTCGTCATCAGAACTGTCTGAATCGAATTCCTGATCGTAGTCACTCGAGCTGGCCGAAATGCCAAACAAAGCGTCTCTGTCCCAATGTGGCGGCAGTGTGTCGTTGTCGAGATACTCAAGAGCCGCCTGGACAGCCACGCCATCCTGATTCTTAGCTTGTTCCCGCGTGAATTGCGTGGCTTCCTTCTTGGGCACGGTGTAGTAGCGCCCATCTTTGAACGATCTCACCAGATATTCATCCTTCACGCGGATTCTGACAGTATCCTGAGCCGTGGGAGCCACCACGAGACCCGGAAACCAGTTCTCCTTCTGATTCTTCTTCTTCGTCTCAGTGCTCTCCACGCAAACCACCTTTCCTATGTGCTCCTCCTTTTCATGGGGCGCTGGCTTGGTGCTCTCCACTTCGTCCTCCTCATCCGAGCTGTCATCGTGCATTGCACGGGACCTGACAAAGTACAAACTACAGTTTAGCGTCTGGAGAGTTCTTTTTTCTACCATAACAGCTCACCTCCTTCCACGTCGACCGCCCACGACGGGATTGCCAAAGTGCTCGGGGTGGGTGAGAGGCAGCTGGTCCAGTGTCTCGCTCTCGTTGAAGTGACGCCCGCTCTTCAGACAAAGAGCACTCCGTCGAAGCGTCGTGATGTCTCCATCGTCAAAGACAACCGTGTACTGTGAGCAGTCCTGGATTTTCGTGATGGTTGCCTCTACGAACTCCCTCCTGTCAGGATGCTTCACCTCCACGGTGGCGCCCACGCGCAGATTGCCCCCTTTTATCTGGTCGTCTGACACGGTTCCGGAGCCAAGGCCTTGTTTGTACGCCACCTTGCATTTTATGTTCCTGACCACTTTGCGGACCTTCGCCTCGCAGAACGCCCCCTTGTACTTAGCGCTAACCTCCGTGCCGACAGACAAATACGGGGGATCGTCCACTTGCTGAAAAGACCAGAAAATGCGTCATAAAGAGCCCCAGAGGCACGCAAAAAACCATCCCTCGGAGAATGTTTGGGAATCTGGGACGCGCTCAGTGCCGCCTTTCTCAGCCCATTTCTCACTGTATTTCCCCATATTCACCTGCATCTTCAGGAGGAAATAACGCTCGAAACTCTGGTTATCACTTACAAACGCCACTTTTACGGCAAAAGCATCTTAATCACTGCGAAATAGAACAAGTTTACACCTGGAGAAGTGCACAAAAACTCTTCCTCGGTCAAATATGGCCGTCCGGTTGTCACTGAAGATCTCCTCGATGGGCAGCAGCGCCACCATGCGGAAAACATTACATATTTAAAATAACGACTTCTTGAACTTGAGAAACATTTTTAATAAATTAAAATGTATTATTAATTTTTTCCTACAATTCAGAACAGAGATGTGAAATGTTATGAAAATTTACCTTTTAACTACATACATACCTGTATATCAGATGCATTTCTCCGAAAATATTTTTCTTTACTGCATTTGATGCACTTCTAAGGGTTTCTTAATCAAAAATTGAATGATTTCATACTCAATATTTCTTCATATTAAACGTTTATTATCATGTTAATTTCAGTACATCAGTTTGTAATTCTATAAATATGTTAAATATTTTGTCCCAGAAGAAATATGGAGAAAATCTTATCGAAATGAACATCAATAGCATTTCCCTCGAGGGCAAAGCCCGAGATTGAGGTAAGAGTACGTTAAACAGCACAAGGAAGAGTACACTGTAACGGTCGAAAGAGTCAAAAGGACGTGGAACATGGGAGGAAATGTTTTTTTTTGGCGGAGGAGAAAAGAGTCGCGTCGTTCGGAGTCGTGATTTGCGAATTTCGGCGTCGGCAAACCCCAGGTTTTCCTCAGTCACTCCGAGTCGGTCGATGTGAACGGTTGCCCGGAAGCCGTGATGCTTCTCATTCGGTGACCAGGCGAAAGTGGGGCCCAAGGGTCAGAGACAACATCGGTGCACCCGCAAGGACTTCCCGATAGCCACATTTGGGATAAATCTTCAGTGCACGTCCGCCTCAGTGACTCCAGTGAACCACCCACACTCCTGGAAAAATGTGACCAGGATATCTGCCCGATCAGTGCAACATAGGCAGCGCCTAAAGGCATTTGAAGGTGGATTTTCCCTCCCCGTGTCTTGTGCAAATGAAAAGATCTGTGAATTGAGTGAAAGTACGGGAAAGTTTTGCAGATCTCTGGCCAAAGGGGCAAAGGGGCTCGGTGTGCCACCCCTCTGCACACCACCCTTTTGGGGCCAAGTGCAAAAAAGGCGTCCCAGTGCGCAGGCGCGCCGATACCGTCACGTGAAAACGCCGTTGAGGGCCAGTACATAAGTTTGGCCCGACTTTATGTATCACATAAAGAAATCATCTACACTCCATCCAGCCCACCCTCTTCGCTGCCGTATTAATAGTGCAATCATACCGTGGCAACTCGTGATTGTTGCAATCACAAATAGGGAAATCACTGGCCAATTTGCTCTAATGTCTCCTCCAACTCCATCCTCACGAGTGAAATGACACAGTCATTCACTAATTGTCCTCAAATGGGCCTCCTTCGTCACTTCTGTCGCCTCCTCGAGCGATGTTGAAGACGCTGATGACCCAAAAAGTATGAAGAATCGTGTTAGCCAAGTGACGAGCTTAGAGGTGGGATGTGAAAGCCTTTTCGAGTTTCTTGCTGAGAAAATTGGACGATCTTCTTTCACCTCTTCAGCACTGTTCCTCCCCTTTTTTGGCAGCTTCAGGGGTTCATCGGTACATAGTTTCACAAACAGAAGCCAACATATCAACTATTATATCACAAAGTTTCAAATAAAAGAATACTTTGTGGATGCTGATTATACATTTGGGAATCATAACTTTCTCAGTTACAAGTTGGTAATAAAGTTGGGAGAAGTAAATATGTTTGAAGGGAATTTAGCGTGAAACTTTTAATTTATTCCGGTGGTTACAAAGTTTGTACCCTTTGGGATAACAAAGTAAGAGGAAAATCCGTAGCAGTCAAGGTAAAAAAATGACTAATGTTTCTGTAAATGTACACTTGTCTTAACCTTTTCAGTCACTCAACAATTTCATACTCTTTTAAATCGAAAGATATCTTCTCTCATGACCATTTTAACTCTTTAGACACAAACTTAAAGAGTTTGCAGGATTCTTCGAAGGTTATGTACAGGCATATGTATCTCTACACATTATGTGTAGAGATGTAGAATTTCCCAGCTTTGTGTACTCAATATATTGCGCTGATGAACCCCTGACACTTGCCCCATTTGCACGCGGCGGCAGAGCTTCCACAGGGTGAAGGGGCAAGAGCTGAGGACATAAATTCCGATGTGCTTTTGACACAATTTCAATTCCAGGCCATCCAGACTGCACAATGCACCGAGTTGTTGTTCTTGTGAAACCGCAGACGAATGGCAAATATCATCTTTAATTAAACTCTCCATCCGTACAGATCCAGTGTATTATTGCCCACAGATACATGAGTTTCACTCTCATTGCGTGTGGGGTTTTCGCGTGGTTAACACTTCCGGAGAGTCACACTTGATGGCCAGGTCAAGGTCCTCCCATTCACCCCCAATTCTCACTGGCGGTGCTCACTTGATGGATGCGAAGCCAGTGAACGCCATTTATTCCAACAGGCTTTGTAAGACACCCCAATTGTTTTATTCAGACGCACCCCATCGCAATTTATCTTCTTTTCTTCATATCCATCCAATAAGTGGACGAAGGTTGAGAACGTCTGCGAGGTGAAGAGTTAAGGGGGTCTAGATAAGAGTGGAAGATGATTTTGTGTGAGAGACTATATTTTTTGCGAATGTTGAATTATATATCTGAATGATTAAGTTTCTTTATAGTTTTACTCTTTTTGCATCTCAATCTTATCTACATAAATTCGTGTGGTGTAATTAATCAATTCTAGGTGCCTGACTATAATGAATCGATGGGATAAGAACACTTAAAGCTCCAAAGATCCCGTAATTGCTTTTCACCAACACTCTCGTCGACAAACAAGAGAAGGCAATTGAAATTGTGATAGAAGTAGTGAGTGGATGCGACAAGCACTTCCGACAGTACGTCAGATAATAATATTTTTGCCCGATCTGAACAGTGGCGAATCCTCGTGAGACAATAACGCTGTTGCAAGAGAGTGAGATGTCGTCACCGGTGGTGAATGGCTCCGGCACGTCGAGCAGTTGTAGCAGCAATTCCGTAAGCAGTGTCCAGTCGTCAGTGATGTTTGCTGCGCCGTCGGCTCCGGTCACGCCCTGTGACACCGCCGCGAGCCCCATGAGACTCATCGAGCGTTTCCCGGAGCGCCAGGAACCGGAGCTGCTGTGCTGGGCAGACATGCCACAGCATCTGCAGTTCAATCCCTACGTCCTCACCGGCTATCGACCGCTCCAGACCGTCAGGGGTTGCATGTACAGCCTCTTTTACTGGCACAACGAGACCATTAACATCCTAACACACGGTGAGTTATTTGCCTTTGGCACGAACACCCCAAAAGCACTTTTCCGCGCCCTTGCCCTTCCAGCCGCCCCAGATCCACGCCGAGAGCACCACCAGCTCATCTGCCACCCCACACGATACGGGGTTCCCCTGCACCGGAGATTTTGCCACAGTGCCATGGAAAATTTCACCAGCAATTTACGACAATTTCCTTGGCGCTCACCGAAATTTTCAAGGTGCTCCAGCACAAAGAGATAATGTCACAGGAGAAACCTCTAAATTTCTCACGAGTGATTTGCTTGCACGGCAATAGTCCCAGATAGAGTGAAACCTCCAGTTACATAGAAGAAAAAGGAATCCTGCTTCATGGCAAATTCGCTTGAATGAATATTTAAGATGGAGGCGCCTGGTGAAAGCTCTGGCGAAGTATATACAATTCCAATCGTTCCAATTCCGAGCATAATAGGCTCAATATGCTCGACTGATGACGGAACACAGAAAAGAAAATTGAGAATAACTCTGTGTCGCAATAAAATTCACAAGAAAATTCATGAAAGACTTCATGTCAAGCGATTTTTATGGATTTTTGTCAGAGACACTTTTTTTCACCAATTTTCTCGACAATGTACTAAGCTTTTATGATATACAGAACAATCTAAAATTTAGCAAATAATTTGAATTGTATTCTAAAATTGAAAACAATTAATTGTTAATAATTGTATTGCAAGTGTTTGAATTTAATTACAGTTTGTGTGGAGTGACAAAATGATTCAAAAACTAACTTGTGACAGTCGCAGTTAACACCAAAAGGGAGCTTTGCATATTCCAGAACTTTCAATGATTTATCATCATTTCTACAATTGTTACCCTAAAAGCTTTTCAATTTTCACGTTAGAAACCCACATTTGCAACAAAAAGCAACTATTCTGAACGGAAATTGGAAATGCTCCACAAGAAGTAAATCAGTTGGAGCCGTTTGTGAGATAGAAGCAGATATAAATCACAAAGTTCCACATCTACGAGGGTGGAAGTGGGCCAAATTGATTGTGAAGTGTTCAGAAAGCAATGCAACTGTCCAAAGTTGTATTTTTCAATTTCCCGAGATTACCTTATATCTTCCATCATATCCTGCTAATCCGCACACAATCATCGCAGAGGTCACTCTGGTGCGAGAGCTCATCAAAAAGCTCATCATTGTGGCCCACAAGAGCATCAATAGTTAATGTTGAGGCATTAAGCCTGACAAAAATCACGCAATGGGCAAAAGGGGGTGAAACTCTGACACGCTCCTTTAGAATCGAGTAATATTTCATTTGAGAAGTTCACCAGTTGGCGACCGGCAGGTGGCAAGGACGATGTCTGTCTCGAGTGCTGTCCCTCTCTCTATTTGCATTGCAATTAATGGGTTCCGGGAAGTGATTTACAAGGAGGCTCTTGGGCGGAGAGCTTTGAGTCGCGCCACACTCCATTATTCTGTCACGCAATTGACCTTACTCTGGGTTTAAAATTAGTTAATTTTAAATTTATTAGGGAGGTGTGGTCTCGTGAAGTTTGTCCACAACATTCATGACAAATAGTGCTTGGAAAATACAATATTATGTGAGAAGTGTGTACGAAATGAATTGCAATTGTAGAGCATAATTTATTATATACGTAGAGAATTATACATGTTCAATATGGAGGCCTGAAAGTTCAGCAAGATACATATATATATTTTTAAATGAGCTTTTATACTCTGTGGTATTCATTTGTAAACTATGTGATGAACAAACCTGTAAATGGATTACTGAGTTTTATTGGCTATTTCATTGTCCTCAACATGCAAGGCTATTTTAAAATCCATGTCCATTTAACAAGACCGTATAATTGGTCAATCTGCAAGAATTCTACACGATGATTAAATAATAAATCAATGCCCTGTTAAGTGAAAATCAATACTTTGCCTTGCAGTGCAACAAATTGCACTGCAAGGCAAAGTGCAGTCTTAGTCACCAGAATATGATGAAAATGTCTTGAAAATTTACTGCTAATCTGCATTATTAAATACAATTTCCATAAATAAACAATCAATAAAACTTGATTGCAAATTTATACGAGAGAATAACTGAATCCTTTATCATTTTCAGGAATTCCAATTGTGTACATCCTGGCAATAGTTCCGGCTCTGATGCCCTGGGAAAATGATTTTCGCTTTCTCTCCTGGTGCCACATTATTGGAGCCGTTTGCCCGTGGATCGGTAAAAGTTCATCTGCCAAATAGGCTCTTATTTGGGTCACCAGTTTGGCGAGCTTTCTCAAAAAAAAATAACCTCTCTTCCGTTTCAGGGAGCTTTGTCTACCATTTGTTCATGAATCTGGAGAATGGTGAGTGCATATACTACAAATTGCTCCAATTGGATATGTTGGGCATCTGGATCAGCCAGAGCTTCGGTGAGTCTCGGCGTGTGCCAAGGTGTAGCTTTTTATATTTTTACAACCCTGTGCATTGTTCAGAAACTGTTGCCAAACACATTTCATACATTTTTAGGGTCATTTCAGTGTCAAATAATTTTGCACTCACGCGAAATTTGCGTGAAATATGATTTTAAGAGCCGTTTTGTTGAATCGATCCTTTTCGAATGCGAGAATTCATGGTCATACTTGCCACTGAGTGACCCTAATAGTGTGTAAAATCTCCTGTATTTTCCACTCGAGTATTTTGGTTGGGCCCAAAATAATATGGTGTAACCCAACATTTTTGCCATATTCATGCTCAGGTTGTGTGCTCTGGCCTCAACTTTTTGCGACAACCCTTTGGCTAATGCTTAATTAATAATGTAGTTGAGCGAGAAATTAACTCGCAGACTTCACAACGTACTTTATGCTGATTTCAGGAGAACACGTGTGAGGGATTCATATGTTTAGAACCACCTAATTATGGTTCATCAAATATTCACAAGCAGGCCCAACGTTCGCACTCCGCAACGCAACTTTTTTCCGAGTGTCTTTTCAGCAAGAACATTATAATTAGCAGGGAGGGATTTTTTTTCATCTCTGGAAAATTAAATTTCAGATTTATCTTCAAGAAAATACAGAAATTCTCCATTTGCAGTTACATGAATAATCCATACTCGAGAAGAGTATTTCTGCAACTCTCCAAGAGCAGATAATAAAGTCATGAATAGTTAAAATCTACTTATAGTCCCTGATTTCATTCACTGTCTATTTGAAATGCCACTTATGAGGAAAACTTCCGGAATTCCGTCTGACATTTGCCTAATCCAATTACCTAATAAAACAATAGATTTCTCGGTCACGGGAATGGTGGCAAAAGTATACGCGTATTTTATTTTCTATCAACGGATCCTAGAACGAGAATTGATTGAGAAGCACAGGCCCGAAACGCCATTGGGTGTCCCAAATCGATTGATTGGCAAAAGGGATTCTCCAAATATCCACCAGAAGGCAATTCATCTCGTAGTTTTGCAAATCCCTCCGTATTAGGGGTGAAAGCTCCTCGAAAGCTCCATTTGAGCGTTGCAGAGTTGGCACACCAAATGATATTAAATTACATTCGGTGACCTTTCTCAATATCCCCACAAATAGATAAGATAAAGTGGGGGAAAACATTTAAAGGTCAGACCATTGAGTCAAAATATGGACACTTTTGCTGAATTGTTAAATATATTGGATGAAGATGGTGGGGTGTTTGTGAAAAGTTAGAGAAAGAAGTGTCCTTATTGATTTATTTATCATTCGTGAAATATTTATAGCCCTGGAAAAAAGTTTTGAGATCTTCAAATACTCCAAGAATGATGTTTAGAGGTCACAAGTATATAGGAAATAAAATGGAATTTGAGGACATTCACTATTCCTTAGCACTGCATCACCTTCATTTGAGAGATAACTGAGTATTGTATATCTTTGAGACGATTCTCACACGAAATCCCAGGGGTTAAATTTTTGATGGGCTCTCATAATGTATTTCCGCACGAACACGCATTTAGGGGCGGTGTAAATCTTGCCGAGGGATCAAAACTTTACAATCATCCTTCTGAATTATCTCTGCAGCAACACCATTTTTATTGGGCTCTCTTTGCACCCCTTGAATATGAATTAATGCAAAGGCACGTAATGTGCACATGAGTTAAGAGAAACTGTCGACATGCAAAAATTCCTACTAATATAAGCGGCAAAGCCGTAAATAATCGATGTGGCTTACATTCAAAATGTATCATGAATGTGTCGATTTTCCCTTGGTTTGATGTCGTGGGAGTTGAAAAAAGAGGCAAAAATACACATATCAGGAAATATCGCCAGTATGTGGGATTGAAGTTCTCCGAGCTGAAATTATTTATTCACACTTTCACCCCTCTTTTTCACGTTCGCCTATGTGTTATTCTTATGCGTGTTTGTACAAGTATCAAATGGCTTGTGTAATTTCGATTATTGGCGGATGATTGTTTTCCACCCGCCTAACAAATTCCTTTTCCTTTGTAGGCGCTCTGCCCATGGTGACGGCGACAGTATTCTGCCTGGGATGGAAGCTAAAGTGGTCGTTAATGTTGGCTTATTGTATGCTGAGCCTCTGGGGACTGTACAAGGTAGAGTCTTGCTGTAAATAAGGACCCAAATGGGGGTGCAAAAAAGTGCTCTCTCGCCTTAGCTACAATGTGGCCCGGTCCAGCTGTCACTAAAGTCACTGTCTCCCCTTTCAGGCCTTGACCGCCCTCTCGCCGTGGGAGAGACGCCTATGCTTCTTGCTACCCTTCATGATGAGGGTGCTCCTGACAATGCTGCGCACCCTGAAGTTGGCTGGCGGAAATCCGGCCGCTCTCACCCATGTCTTTCTGCAGGTGAAATTAATTGCCCAAAATTACCGGTGCCTTTGTCTATAACTTCCTCTCCTCGCCCCCCATGCTCACCTAGGACGCTGTCTCTGCTCTCGGCGGAATGATTGGTAATTAGAACAGATATTAAATGAATGAACAGCCCAAATTACCTCACATATGCCGCACAGCCATAAGCAAAAGCATATAAAGAGACTCTATATCCCAATTAAGGCATTACTCCTTAATGTCTTTACTCTTTTGCCGTGGCGTGTAGTTCCATTTGACTAAATTAAAATCTGTCTCTCTCTCTCTCCCTCTCTGAAATCTACTAATTAGGGGCACTTCATATTCCTGAGAAGTGGTTTCCCGGCAGTGTTGATCTCTACCTGAACTCCCACAACATAATGCATGTTCTCGTAGTTCTGGCCGTGTACTCAATGCACCAGGTAAGTCGCTAATGTCTCTCTCTCTCTGTCGGATTCCAATTGATGGCCCTCAAATGAAGGATTATCGAGAGGCTCTTGAAAAAATTAAGGTCGATACGAGAAATTGCCCATCCGTGACTCTTGCGGTCTTATCCAATTTATCACTCGCATTGTGTGGCTAATAGAGGAGGAAAAAATCGCTCCTCCAGCTTAAAGCTCTTTTCTATTAACCAAAGTCATTTTCTCTATGATAAATTGCCGTTTGTCCTAAAAACGATTCCTTATAGTTAATGCTTTTTCCACATACGCATCGAATGGCAGCCAGAAAAACAAGACATTTCCCTCAAAGGCCCGAATTTCTCTTATATGAAATAACATTTTTTGTACTAATTCAATCTTAATTGAAAATCATCGAAATCATATGGAATATGATTGAAGAGACTACATAAAATAATATCCCCACATCAGGGATAAAAAAAAAGTACACGGCGAAGAGCCTCTCGCCCTTTTTGTTTTATGACATTTTCATAAAGATAACAATTTTACATTGTCATAAGGCAGTTCCATCAAATTATTCTCCCCTCAGCAGCAGCAATAAATCGTGAATGAAAAATTCTTGTCATTTTTCCCCAGGCCACCGTCTCGGATCTGGATTGGATGTCGAAGACAAAGTGTTCAGATAATGGAACAGATGCCAGTATTAGTCCGCTCCTCAACGAACAGCCGCACATGGACTTGTGACGGGTTATTAGGAAACTTGTGGATGAATATCGCAAAGTTCCGCGCAGTTTGGGTTTTATTTTCAAAATGGGGAGCAGTTTGACTTTCGTATAGGTACAGTTATAGCGAATATGGGTAAATGACAGGGAATATTGTGAATGAGTAGGTAATTAGGACGTGTTGAACAATTTTACATTTTCTCAAAATGTTATTTGTTTTTCCACAATGAAAAAAAAAAATACCACTGTTCGTTGCCTCTGGTTTCCCACTGAAAGATTTCTTCTGTTAATGACTTAATATAAAATGAATAGTTACTCGAAATCTAATCAAATCACGACGATACTTGTTGAAAAGTTTCATATATGAAAGAAACAAAAAAAAATTATGGAGAAATTTCTCTGACAATTTCCTGTACATAAATATAACTAAAAAAAGAAGAATTCTCTATTTTATTACAAATTACATTTCTTGCTGCATATATTAGGCGTATAGAAATTATTTTCTTGAAGGAAGAGATAGAAAAAAAAATTCGTAGAAACAATGAAGAGATTTATAGCGAAAAGGAATTAGCACATAAAAGGAATCTAAACCTGATTTAATGTCTGAGAATCAGAAGATAAACTCACGTGCCATTGAACTAGAGGAAGAAATTTTACTATTTATACATAGAAAACACAATAAATAATAATAAAAAAAACGAGGTATATAAATGAAGGGAGAAAAACGATGGATGATTTGTTCACGTAAGAAACACTAACTTGAGTGCTTTTGGCTTTCACATGCGATAAAGAAGTGCGCTTTCCTTTACCTTGGACTTTTTTTATTTTTCCCTAATACCTCCTTGGAAAAATATCAAACTTGTTCTTCTCTAAATTCATTCTATAATATCAAACCTTCAGCAAATATTCACTCTTTCTCCTCGCATTATATACCCAAATGTATCGTAGATGAGAAGTGAAGGGAGAAATCCTCATTGGAGGTCAATTAAATTGCATCCGTTGATGCGGATGCATATAGTGAAGAAGGAGCCTCTTTATAGAACGTAAATTGAAATTAACAATGGCGTATTAAATTATTTCCTAGATGAATTCTCTAGCTAGATAGTTGAAAACTAATGTAGGAGTATAATTGAAAATATTCTGGGCCTAAATCAACAATTTTCCTAATGGGAATTAATTATATTATTTCACGAATGGATGCGATAATGGCATGAACCCATGGTTTATTGTTTCACTTAACCCACTCTAACTTACACTATTGCCTAAAAGTCACAGTATATAAATTGTTTTTACCAGACATTCTTCTGCGAACAATGAACTCTCAGCAAATTCTAAATAAACTACAGCATATTTTGCAAACCTTCTGATATAATGAATATAATTAACAAACTAGAAGAATTTGACCAAGAGTCTTCAAGAAAGCTGACTTGATAGAATAGTGTTGAAGCAATACCTTGATATAATACTATATAGGCTTTATATACTAAATTTGGATGCGCGCTAGTTGCTTATGAGAAGCCATCAATTACTGATTTTATTGCTTCAGAGTTTCCTGTGAAAGTGATTTTATAATACTTCAGCTGATACATAACGAATAAATATTTAAACATTTTACAGAAAACTTAACCAAAGAATTTCATTCATCTGGATTCTCACCAATAAGGACTCGGAATACAGGATAAAGCACGTGAATTGGGAAATCATAGATACTCACCACAAAAGCTCAGGATAAAAATAGGTGAGAAATGTGTCTCGGATAAGTGGTGCTTCCGAATTCCCCACATTTATATATATACCCGAAAAGCTCAGGATAGTGAATCTCACCACAGTGGTGAGTTTTCTGGTGTCTGGGGTGGAAACGCGCGGAAGGACGGTTTTGAAAGTTTAAGAGCGCAAGCAAAGTGGAGTGTTTTCCAAAGTACCATAAACATTAAAGCTTTACTTCATGTAGTAAGGAAAAACAACTTACCTGTAGTTCAAACAACTTGTATATTTCATGATATTTGCATTATACATCTGAATAATTTTTTGCCACAGACGTTATGAAACCAATGAAAAACACTGTTGAGATACTTTTGCAATTTCACAAATATATTACTTTTCTACACACGAAGAATGCTGCTTTTAAGATTTAATATTTTTTTCTCCTTTGATTCCCTCTCATTTTTTTACTTTTCTTTTTCTTCTCATTAAACATGAATAAAAGTATTGTAGATATTTTGGTACTTGCATAGTTAATTATTTGTTGTAAGACTTTCCTCATTGGATAATTTCTGTTGTGAACATCTATGTTTTAGCTGCTATTCTGTATAATGCCTTAGTAATTTGATAGTAATTAAACTTGCGTCAAATGTTTGCACAAGTTGCTTATTTCAAATCACCTTCCCTCTAATTTTCTTGTTTCAAATCTCTCTTTTTTTTTTTGGTAAAATTCAATGCTAAGATTTTTCATTATGTTAATTATGCATATTTTGTTGTTTGACTTGATAAGATTTATGCATCTAAAATCTTATTTACTACATTTTTTTTAGACAGAAATTTGATTTAAACTTGGCTGGATTTTGATTTCTTACTCATTTTTTTTCTTTTCTTTCATATACTCTTTACAAGAAGAAAATGTCTAATTGATGAATAACGAAGATTTTTCACTGTATTTCCGCATTTTCACAAATTCTTCTCATCTCCTTCCCAGTCTATCAACTAATAAATCATTTATCAAAAAGTATGTATCTTCTCATAGTTCATCCAAATTAAATTTGTACAAAAATATATACAGCGTCTTATGATGTTTCTCCTCGGCTCTCTGGTCATCTCTAAATCATTGATCCACTATTTATCCAGTTTTTCCTCATCAAATACTATGTACACTTACAGTTTTATCAGCTAATCATCTACATATTTTGCCTCAAATGAAATTATCTACGTTGTTTAATATGGAGGGAAAATGAATGGTACCGTAAGTTATTTCTGACATTATTCGCCTAATCTTCGTCCAATTGGTATGTTTTTTATTCTGTTTGTTTAAAACATGGGGTTAATTTCATTTATTTCCTAATCATCTTTCCTTCAAAATTTTGCTTAGGTACTTTCCATTTTCGTCAAATATCACATAAAAATTTTACACCAAAACGTGTAGTTTCGTTACTTGTAAATATGTATTTTGCAGATTTTTTTTTCTTTCATTTCAAAATGTTCTTACAGACGGAGTCTTATGAAATTGACTAAAGAAGTCTTCTCAAAGTAAAAGCTGCGATATAATATAATTTTTTTACTTAAAGCACCTAGAATGAACACAAATATTCTTTTATGAAAGAATTAAAAACAAAAATAGAAATATAAAGAGAAAGAAAAAGAACGTGATCGTCTGAAATGATTTTTTTCTTTGTATTCAACGTGGAAGCTCAATGAAAGCTCAGTATATAGAATAAATGTTCCCATGCGCACCATTTTCAGCGAAATGACTAATACAAAGTTTTGTCACAAATTGACTATGCTTTCAAAGTGACAGTATATATGCCAAAGAAAAAAACGCTTCGTAGACTCCAGTGAATACAACTCCGTCTTATCTTACATTTCTAAACATGATACAATATAGATAATATTGATTTCTCTCAACTACAGATGTGCAATGCAAGTAAGAAAAATTTAAAGTTTTACACCAACTTTGATTATGTCTTTTATATGTCATCCTATTCACTCTTACCAGTGATGGGGAGAGGAGCTAAAATGTGTATAATTCTCGATAATAATATACTTCTCTCACAATGATCCATTGAAACCGTTTAAACTTTGTCTGATGATTTGAAAACCGTCTAACATTTACATTAATATTGAGAAAATTTACACATTGGTGGACAAGATATCTCCTGATAAAACCTTCCTTTACCTAACTTGTCGTTGAAAACTTGATTAAGGACAGATTTGGGGTTAAATACTGCAAGAAATCTGTGTCTTACATCATCTAGATTTTTTTTCTTTCAATAAATAGCACATTGAATTATATAGGATTGTGTGTGGACCTATTTACATTTACGTCTATACCATTAAAGCTTAAAAAAAAAAATTGTTAAGCTCTGCGGACAACAGGAATAGGGGATGGGATTGTGGCACTGTGTATGGGTATAACATTAAGCTTTACTCGTGGTTCAACGATCTCTCTTTGACAATGACAAGCTCGAAAGAATTGAAAATCTCACACAGATCGTCCATAGACAGCGCCTGAATTGTATTATGTACAGGATTGGGGAATGGGGTAAGCTGAGGTCAGGGCTGAAGCTTGACAATCTCATCAACATTTCTCCACAGAAGGTGTCTATACAGAAATTCATGGTTATTTGGCAGAAAACAATCTTCGTTGGTACTGTCGTGAGGGCGGACGGGCGGAGGCCACACGATGGAGTCAACTGAGCTTGGTCACGGTCTGGGGTGTGTTGGAATTGGTTCCCGGGGCGCGATCACTCACTCGAGGGCCGGGAAGGCCCACGCGGTCTGGGCCATTGGTCACATCTAGGCAGACAGTGATCGCTCCGACTGGCTTCTCCGGCCCTAGTTCTTGATCAGCCTATCCGGATGCTTGACCCGCAGGTGCGAGCGCAGCGTGTCGATGCGACTGTAGGTGGCCGGGCAGTAGGGGCACATGCTCCTCTGGGCGGTGTGCGAGTGGAAGTGATGCCACCGGTTGGTGACCTCCTTGCCGCACGTCCGGCAGCGCCACATGGTGCCAGCCAGCTCCCGCGTGGGCGAGAACATATTGTGGTAGGACATCTGGTGCTGGTGGTGCTGATGGTGCTGGAGGGCGGCGGCGACGACGGCCACGGTGGGGCTTCCGCGACTGCCATCGCCACATCGCGACCCACCGGGCACCAGCGGATGCTCCGGCTCGCCGAGCTGCCCGTGATGGTGGAGGTGTGGCGGCGGTGGAAGTGGTGGAGGTGGACGATGCCCCCCCGGCCCTGCAACCAACAAGCACACCAGTGGCCTATCAGCCCGGTAGAAGACAACAGAAGAAGGCAAGGGATTTTGTGTGTGGGGTCAACATCGGTCCCTAATCTGAAACCTCCTCCTCACATCACTTTTTTTCCTTTTACATTCACTGGTCTCTCTCTTATCTTGGCTCTAATGCCTCTCCTCTCCACTTCTCTCATCTTACTTCATCATATAGCTTCTGTCTATATAACATCACATAAAACAAAATGGAATAATTCAAAAAATTAACTAAATCATCTTCACTGAGCTCCCATCGGTCAGACTTGGTTGTCAGCCACGGATCAACGGTCGTCAGTTTCGTGTCGGTCGGATCAACATCAAGCAACCATTCAAGCCCCGTGACAACAACCACTGTAATCGTTTGGCTCCGGACCCAGTCCTAGGCTGAAGCCCACACCCAGACCGATGGGATGAGGTTGTCTGTATATACGTGTAGTGTTTTCACCATATAAATAGAGATATTAAAGGTATGTGGCGATCTTATATCAAAAATACATCAAAAAGCATTTCAGGCAAGTATATATAGGCAAAATATCCAATAAGTGTCTTGCAATTCTCTCACTAGACATTATTTCCATCATTTCATATATAGTTGAAAGAAAGGATATTTCCTCATAGTCATCTCATCTATAGTGCTTTCTCAAACTTCTTCCTTGCTCTCCCCATTCCTGCGCTCCGTCAACAAATCACATCAGCCGAGAGAGAGAGATCACAAGGGACAGTTAAGTGGGCCGGGGGGTACATCGAAGACTGAGAATGGGAGCATGGAGGCGATTCTCAGTGTTCAGAGACCCTGATCCGGATGCTTGGATCTGGCGTGCATCAAGAGAGTATCGCTGCGTGTATAAACGGCGGGGCACAGCGAGCACGAATATTTTCCCGGGAAATGGACGTAATAATGATTGCGAACGTTGCACACGATTTTTCCACACAGCAGACAGCGCCGACGTTCATCGATTGAGTTGATCTTCTCAAAAAGTTGAGCGATCCGCCAAGATTTAAGGTCTGCAAACAATTACCAACTGTTTGTTTTCTTGCTATAATTCTTGTTTTTTTTTCATAGATTTCTTTTGGTTGTTGTGTGTGTGTGGCAAATCTATATTATTGTTAAGACTCAATGCTTCTCGTCTTAAGAACAGTACACCTATGACAGCAATTGCTTGTATTATTCTCGACCTCATCATGTATTGCCTCTCACATCGAAACTCTTTCTGATCTAGTCCAATCAAAAAATTTCACTCTTCTGGTGCATCACGGAGAAAGAACACAAATGATTAAAAAAAAAGATGTTTCGAATTGTGAGACATTAAGGGAAAAAAACTAACGAGAAGAACAAAAGAAAAATACGTAGAATGAAGGGAAAATGTTTCTCATCTCTGATATTGCAGCAAGATGTAATAATATAACGAGAGTGGACGCTTCAACTCGACAAACGTTTCATCTTCTCAAATGACAAAAAAAAACTGTGAGAGGATAACAAGAAAACCGTAAGTATTCTGGAAATCAAGTTTTGAACTAGTCACTGACAAGTGGCAGATATATAATAGAAGGTTGTTTTTTACGATATATGGAAAGGAACTAAATGTAGAATATAATAAAAATACAGAGAATGAGAAATTAAGTGAGAAAATAACAAAGAAGAAAATAAAATAAATACGGGTTTTTTGTCAATAATAATAATGATAATAATTTGTAATAATTATATCGCAAGCAAAATACAAACCAAGCAAAATGCAGGCAAATATATAATTAATAATAATGAAGTTATATAGATTTACATTATTTAATTTGTTTCTTCTTCTTCATATAATTTATAATAATTAAAAATATTTCCTCAATTCACTAAATTTTTCACCTTTTTTCACTTCAGTATTTTCATTTTTTTTCTGTTATCTACATATTTTAGATAAAAATAATCCAAAAAGTCAAATTTCAATTTTTAAAATCCCTTCTCATTCTCCACTGTGAGAAAGCTCTCTACTTCATTACATCTTAAACGTCACATTAATTTCACTTGTTTGAGCTGTTTTTTTTCCTTCTCTTTGCTTTCCTCCAATATGCGTGTGTGTGTGTGTGTGTTTTTCTTTACATGATAAATACAACAATTAAATGCACAGAAATATTTTGAGAAAATATAATAATCTACTTAAAAATATGCATTTTTCAAAGTTTCATTTCTGAAAGGAAATTCATATTTCCATGCATTGCAGTGCAAAAGAATATTGCGAAATCCTGTTCAGCACAATTTTCCGGAATTATATTTCATTTCAACATGTTTTTCCACCAGTTTTATAATGCTTCTTCAATGCCATAGAGTTACATTTGAAATTGGATCAAAAAGTTTCATCCTAACTATTTTTTCTTCTTTCATTTATTTAACCGCAACCAATTTATTGTGTGTGGATTTCATCATTTCGTCGAAAGTCTTAGTAAACTTTCCATCGTCATCATCCTTTAAATAAATAGTTACTTCACATCAAATGTAATCTGTCTTAAAAGCTACAGTACTTTTTCTCTGATTTTCCTCTCCATTTTTTCGGTGAAAACAAGAAAAAATATATAATAAGAAAATATATATTATATAATATAAAAAACAATTAAACATATTATAACGCAAAAAATCAGGTAGATATTTTAATCAATTACATTGAATTAATTGCTATCGATAAATCGTTATGGTTAAAAGATTAGAGTAATTTTATTCATCATCTTTTATTTAGGTTACGTTTGGTTATTACTTCCATCATTATCATCGTAATTCTCTCAATTGGGAACTGCTTCTAGAGTTCTTTTGCGATCGCTTTTGCCGTTATCAATTCAATATCCTTCTTCGTTTCCTTCTCATCCTAAAACTCTAATACATACACATTAACTAGTATTATTTATTGCACGTTCGGTTCGATTAGAATTTATTTAAAAAAAAATAATTAAAAAAAACAATGAGACGTTAAAGTGTATCAATGAATTTACAGTAAAAATCAATTAATATCTCTATGAATAATCTTTCATACTTTGTTCCATATTCATTTTTTCACCTTTTAGTTACACAATTTTTTCTTTTGCTTCTTAATATTTGGGTTTAGCACCATACCTTTGCTATCACATCTTTATGTTTCTGCTTACAAATGAATTATGTAATTCAAACAAATTATAAAAGTCAACTAACCCTAACAACACATTTCCTTTCATATCACGTCTCGCAACTCCTCTCCCACCTCCTCCTCTTCTCTCTTCATTTTTCTTTCTCTCAAAACAACCGAAAGGTGGCTTTTTGCACAAGATTTTGCCCTCAATTTTTCACCACGGCGGCCAAAATAAGTAGAAAAAGTGCCAAAATGTATCAAATTTCCGCAGATAACAGCTCCATTCTTCCAACTCTACCAAAAGACATTAATTTGTTTCTTCCAAAAATTCGCAGAATGTGTTGCTACATCTCTCAATATTGTTTGCACCTTACTTTGAAAATTCACCTAATATGTTTCTCATTCTAACTTCCGTAATACATAATCCTTTTGAGTTAATATTGCATTTAGTTATTCTCTGTAGGTATTTATGTGTGTTCTACAATTGCTGAAAAAATTGTTTAAGGTACTGTCTATTACATTTAGTTTACAAAAAATGAAAAAAATAAAGTGAATCTACTAAAAACTAGCAAAAAAAATTAGTTACTTTAAAAAAAAATCCCGTTTCGTGTTATTGCAATCGCCCAATGGACGAGTTTTTACTTAACAAAAAAAATTATTCAAAAAAAAAATCCTCAACTATTGTATCTCAATATGATCGAATATGCCTATAGTTAATGTTTCTTGTATATAAATATTTTTTTTCTTTAAATTGTATAATTATTAGAATATATAGAAAATAGTAACAATTACTCTTCATCTCTACAGTTACACTTTTTTATATAATAAAAAAAGAGTTGTTATATAAATTATTATTTGCAATAGAGTTCTGAATTATCAAAGAAATGTTAATCATCAACGTATCGCTTGAAATTCTGGCAAAAATATATATATACTTTATGCTCTGTGCGACTTGGGTACAGAATATATTTGCAAAAAAATTACCAAAAAATATAATTGGAAAAATTGTGAAATGTCTTAGAGAAAAGTGTTCAACAGAAGGTGTATGAAGAATCTCACTTTATCTCCATTTAGACCAAATTGTCACCTATAAAATGAGAATATTTTACACTTGGATCTCCCTCGAGATACCTTTAAGGAGATGTTGGACAAGTCAGGAGTGGTATGACTGAAGCGTTGTCAAACTACTAAGATTTAAAAAAGAAAAACTGAGTTCTATAAAAAGAACATACAAACAGAAAGCGAATAATAACACAAGAATGAAAAGGTAAAAAAATAATTTTGAAGTATACAAAGAATTCATGAATAAGCTTCTTTACTCATGCCCTATTTTTTTTGTTCTAAAATATAAAATTGGGTAATCTAGTTGCCCTTTTCTCATTCAGATCCAAACCGATCAATCATGCCACCCCCGCTCTTCTGTGCCGATCGCTCGCCTATTTAATCTACATCTCAATATCTCTCCTATTGTAACTTTCATTCTATTTATGTGGTATTCACTAGGAAGGGTAGGTTAGCATATTTACAGAACGTATGTAGTTTGTTTCTGTGCAGGAACCTAGAGTGAAATGACAAAAGAGCACAATTTCTCATGGGAGGGTATTGGTTATGGGGGCTGTGGCGCGGCCTACATTCGTTCGTGGCGCGAGAAACGCCTGGTCAGATCGACAGAGCGCCCTTCAATTGATCTGCAGAACTGTGTCCTCGCCGGCAAAGACGTCGGCGGCACTCTTGGCACGTCGCATGCGGTGCACGAGGCTATGATGGTAGTGGAGATTCCAGGGTAGTGCACCGTCGCCGTCCCGGCAAATGTATCAGTCCGTCGCAGTGCCTCCGCCACCGCCTCCGCCTCCGCCTTGGGACGTCGTGGCCGTGGACTGTTGCAGCTGCGCCGCCGCCTGCTGCTGGAGCTGCTGCTGCGCCGCCGCGGCGCTCAGAGCATTCACGGCGGCCGCCGCCATGAGGTTCTCAAATTTCCTGGTGTCCGGATTGAACATGGGATGCTTAAACTTGCAGTGCGTGCGCAAATTGTCACTCCTGGTGTACGTGGCACGGCACAGTGGACACTCAAATCGTCCCGGAAAGTGTACATGATAGTGGTTTCTAATGTGCGTGACGACTTTGCCGCACAGCTTGCACCGGTGCAGGTTGCAGCCACCGGACAGCCGCTCGAATGTCAGCCGCATGTGCCAGGCCTTTGAGCCTGCAACACACAATACGCGAGATTTCGATCACCAATTTGGGCAAAAACAGAGAAGAGTTTGTGTTATAGTTTTCAGCTTTTGTGAGGGGGGCAGGAGCAAAAAGAGGATTAAAAGTCTCTTTTGCTGGCATTTTGATGCTTCTTTTCTGATTGAGGGAAGTGGTGTCAAAAATTAAAAATCATATTATATGTATGACTAGATAATATGGTAATAGGTGTAAGAATAGACAAACACCGGAAAAAATTAATGCAGCAAAAAGCATCCAACCGACTTCGGTGGATGACATTTCTGTATTGATTTTTTGCAGTGCACAAATATTGCTAAACTTCATGAAACGTGTGAGCAAATAATCTATCAAAATCTCACGGTATTCACAGGATTATTTTATACACTATTATTAATAGTTAATTAGTTGTATTATCCACTATACTTTCATCTTCTATGTCCAACATATTAATATTAAAATCATATCTCAGCAAAATACATTGTATAATCATTCCTTTATTCCTTTAAGCTCTATCATGATGCTTTTTTTTTTAGTTCTCTTGAGACTTTTTACATGGCCTTTCTCTTCACATCATTTTTCTCCGTCACTTAAGCTCATCCTCCTCCTCATCTCCTCCTCAGTCACTTTATCCTCTCTTCTTCCTATCAACAACAGCTATTTTGTATAATGGCAACAAAGGTGTGATGTTATTCTTAAGAATAGTTTCTTTCTCAAAGTTGCTAGTTTTGTTTATACCAACTAATCATTATTATTAATAGAGAAACTCATTCCATTAACACAGAAGTAAAAATATTAAAAATGGTATTAAGAAGTAAAGAAATAGATTAAAAACATACAGCAATTAATCACAAAAACCCATGAGAAAAGGAATATACAGAGAAATGCATCGAAAATTAAGGATTAAACTATTCGCGAGAGATAAAGTTAATGCCTAGAATTGTGTGATCAACCAGCACCAAAACCATTACTCTCCTGCTCACTGACGAGGTGTTATTCAGAATCGCCTATAGAGTATTATCTTTTTTTTATAATTCTCTTTTGACAAAATAAAACAGTAATAAAAAGAGAAGAGCGCGAGAAAAAACACTACTCAGCCAGAATGTGAATGTTTGTGGTAAATTTTTATTGAATTCATTTTCAAAAGTATGTATGTAAATCGTTTGGAAATTATAAAATTGTGTTTTTGTTTCACCTTCCTGTAGCTCCATATAAAAATATAATACCTCACGTAAAGAGTTTTATTTTTCTCTCTTTCATATCTTTTACCAAGTCAAAAACGTCTGCAAAACAAGGAATTTTTCACGCTACTTTTCCTCGCTTCAGAAATAACATGGAAAATCTTTTATTTATCTTTCGGTGTATGTTTTTTTTCTTTTGGAAATCTAATTGACTAGAGCTTGAAATAAACATTCGCCTCATTGAAAAATCATCATCAAGCGCATTAAACACTCACTATAGTATTTTGCATTTAAATAATTTTATTTTCCCATTGTCTTTGCAGTTGGAATTTATAAACCCATTCCATCAGAGTGTACATGGTTGTCACAATGTTCACTGCCCAAATTAATGGATCAAATGAATGGTGAATAATGAGATAAGACAGCATGTAAGATTGTGTCCGATAAACCAGCAGAAAATTCAATCGAGACATATCATATCTCCTTAGGTGAAATTTCGGCTCGTGAGAGGGCAATCCTTGGAAATGTAAGACAAATAGACAACACAATTTGCATAATCAATGCAAATAATTCTACTATATATCAAAACGAAAATGGAATTTGACTCGTGAAAAGAAACAGAGCGAAATCACGAAAATCAATTGAAAAATGTCAGTGAAGAAAATTCCTCAATCTCCTTCAGCATGCGATCGGAAATCAAAAGGGTACAAAAGTGGTATAGGAGCATAAAAATCATATTCATGCAAACTATTCCGTGACGTTCTTTTTTCTCTCTCCTGCCCAGGAAAAAAAACAAACGAAACAGGTCATCTGAACTGTGACGAGGGGGTGGTGGGGCAAAAATATTTGACTGATAGCTAAATTGGGGGGAAAATGCGATGTTTAATGACATTTTCAGATCCTATCTTTGGCTTTAATTTGAAGATGAATTGTGCACTGGCAACAGGGAAGCCCAGAGATGGAAGGCTTTTGATCGAATCATCCCAATTAGCAACTGAGAGTCGTAATCTCATTACCACGTCATTGGTCAAATTGCCTATTTTCCCGGGGCCACCCTATTGTAACTCATTAAATTTTCCTTTAGGTTTCAAGCACAGACAGCCACTCTCGTCCTGTGTCCTTCTTCCCCACCGCATTTGCAATATTAAAATATTTTCTTTCAAACACACACACACAGCAATCTCACCAAGTCTTTCACACCGCAAACAAAATGGGAAAGCACACTGTTGTCGGATTTTGGTGATATTGAAATATCATGGAAATGGTAATTTTCCCTCTACACAGTTTTTCCCACCACTATTTTTTAACAATAAATTTTTAATGTTCTGCTGGTTCTGCTACAATGTCAGTTTGATATACATCCTAACCACAAGAATACACATTGCTTGAAAATAAGACATTTCTCAATGCGCGACCCCGCCTTCTCCGCCAAATACCTTCCGTCCCCACAGCAATATGATAAAATAGTGTCTATACATCTTTTATGGCTCTACAACATGGCTTTTACGTTGACTTATGGCATCTACATTTACATGTTTTTTGGTATTTTTCTCGATTTTTTTTCTTTACTTTCATTTTAACTCTGGATAATATTGAGAGACACACTGGCTACAATTTACTGTGAATGTTACAAGTAGATCGATCACATGTGTACGTAGTGGCTAAAGAAGCGATCTTTCATCTCTGCGTGCTTTATCTTGCAGTGAGCCTTCATATTGTCCCGTCGCGTGAACTTCTGTCCGCACACGGGACACTCGTGACTCTGCGGTCGGTGGATGTTGGCGTGGTGCCAGCGATTGGACACCGTCTTGTGGCAACTCACGCATCGATACAGGGTGGGAAAAGTGCCCGACAGCTGCACAAAGAGGGTGGAGTAGTCAATGTTGTGGTCACGACGCGTCGGTGCGGGGCCCGCGGCGCCACCCACCGATTGGCCCCCATTCTCCGCCTGACCCTCCGCCAGGTGACTGTGCTGCTGCATGGCACGCTGCTGGCCTGCTGCCGGGCCCGCGGGCGGCGGTGGGTGGATGTTGTGGTGACCACGTGACGCCACCATCAGCGGCTGCAATATGTTGCGCCCACCTGCAACATACAGGGCAACATGGCGTCACGGCGCGCCTCACCACGCTCACACTCACACTACGGCCACACTCACGCGCCGACCCACTCTCGCTCTATATTGCCTATCTCACGGCCTATCCTCTAAGTGGGTGGTAATGCTCATGATCCGCCCACGCTCTCCCACATTCTCAACTCTCTCCTTGCGTGAATCTCACCTTCGCAACTTCTAACAACAACTACAGGAACACTGGTGCGGATGACAGAAATCGGGCTCAACAGTTAGGCGCGACGTCGTCATGACCAATCTCAGCATTTAGGCATTTCATCGCAAAAGGACATTTTCGTGAATTTCAAACCCGAAATCTATCATCCAACTTACATTGTAATTCTATGGAGTCATAATTTTCTCTCATTGCAGTATTATTTTACTTGTTGGTCATTGCGATGTCGTGTATCCCGTTTTTTTTTGCGAATGAGACGAATTACAAAAAAAAAGAAAACAAGTATCAAAATAAAGTAATATACAGAAAATAACAGATGGATAATCTTTTGACGTGAATCTAAGTAGATAAATCGATTTCTTATTCTAATTGCTCTCTGCAATGTTTTCTCATAATGTCTATAGGAAATTGTATTACAAAAAAATAAACGATCTAAAATCACTAACTGCAGTATCAACACAAAATCAACAACAGAAACAACGATCTACAGTAATTATATGAATAGATAACAGTCAAATTATAAGAGTACATCATCTCTTCTCTCATATTTCACAACCCCGCATGAAAAAAAGTACTTTTCACACACTCTATCATCTAATTCAGATCGAAAATCAGGACTAAAAACTGGGTATTGAAAAGAAAATATGTTTGGAAAAAGCGCATTTAAAAACTATGCATGATACAATGCGGTCTTATTAACTTTTTTGTGTCAATTTTGGATGAAACTCCAAAATTGTTCCTACGATACAAAAGATGTTTTTCTTCTCTCACTTTTTCACCCGCGCAAATTTACTTTCAATTAAGTCATATTACATTTTATTGCTTCTATAATTAGATAAATTCCACATAAGCCGTCTGTGCTCGGCCAAAAAAAAATTGTATTTCCAACTTGGAAAAAAACACAACCAACAATATTCGTTGAATTTTAATCAGTTTTTTTTGCGGTTGCATTAATCAATTCTGCAGCCTCATTGCGTTTCTTTTTTTGGTTGTAAGTGTAATAGAATATGAAAAGATCCATTTCTTTTCTTCGTTACAATTGGATTTGAAAAATAGTCAAATGACATTTCACTCAAAATGTTTGCTCAATTGATCACAAATAAATTTTTACAGCTCTTTCGCCAAAATTCTTTCAGGCCACGAAAGTGAGAATAACGAAATGTGAGGAACTTTCAATTTCAATTGCTTTTCTTCACATTCTGCGGCAATTCCCACACCAACTGTCTTCGAGGTGAAAAATGTATACAGAGATATTATATGGAGTTTTTTTTGGCAAAGGGAAAAAAACACAATTTGCTACTAATTTAATTATGTTCTCTCTGGTCTTCTTATTTTTTCTTTCCAACAAGAAAGTGGCGCTGTACAGAAAAAAACCCACTAGAGAATCATGCTTCATGCAGAGACACAGTTATAGAAAAGACGACAATTTTGGACGACCATTAGAGAATTTGTATGATCCTCTTCTGTTGGACTCCACAGCAAAATTGGCATTGATAAATCCAAATTTCTCACCTTTTCCACAACACGAAGTACTCATTATATTTATGTAATGATGCTATGATAAATGTGCACAGTGTGTAAAGTATTCTGTATAGATGTTCTGTGAGTAAGAAATGCACCTTCCAAAGGTAAATAAGTAAAGCCACAGTAATGTAGAGAGCACTAGGGCAAATATTAATAAAATGAACCAAAATAAGATGAAAGAAAGAAACCTATTAAATTGCAATAAATCTACAGAGAAGCGAAAATCCTTTCTTCATGGACTTCTTATCCACGTCTACCATATTAATAAAGAAGTGAGAGCCAATTGATTGCGTGCCAAGTTATTCCAAAGTGAGTATTCTAAGTGGAAACAAAATAAATTGTTTCTCTTATCTCCATCCTCATCACCATCTATCTCAAAACTGTACAGTACAGATAACTGAACTAAGCTAAAAACACCCACACGAATTCACTAAACAACATTCTTTCTCAAGTGTATTGATTGATTTAATTAATTTTTTTTTTCAATTATCTCCATTCTCTAACTTGTAATTTCTCTTTTGTGGACTTATTTTTCCACCTAAAAGGAGTAGGAAGAGTCACGACAAAAAATTTAGGGAAGCAAAAGTTATACTCCTTTGTTGTAAAACATCAAATTAATTTAGAGAGAGAGAGAGAGAGAAAAAAAGAAACATTCGAAAAAGTAACACAAGAAAAACCTCAATAAACTATTAAGCTCGTACGGAAAGACTTTTGTGGAAACAGAAATTAAAGATAAAATAAATAAATCTCCTCAAGAAAATTTACACGTAAAAAAAACGTATAGGAAATATTTGAGTTGCGAGTTTGGAACAACATAAAGCAAATTTCCCATTTTTCTTCTGTTTTTCTTGCTCATCAAAAGAAACTCTTCTTCTCTCTTGGACTACCTTTTTTGTTTTCTATATATATATATATATATATCAAACCAGTGGAAAAAATGGGGACTCTCAATTGGATAGTTAGTCTTTTTTTCATCTCCTTATAAATTTTTTTTTCTCTTCTTACTTAAGAATAATTAATGAGTAGGTATAGAGAAAAGTGAGAGACTACAGAACTATGGAACACTCACCATCGATATTATCACTGTGATCCATCGGCGGATGCTGTGAGTCATTCTCCGACGACTCCACTTGAAGTCCATGAGCAGGAAGTAGACTTGTCATATCCTCAGGATGCAGGGACATTGAAGTGGGCTGCAAAGAAGGCCGGACAAACATTAAACTTCCCATCAATTTCCTGGTCAACAAGAGGCGCTCAAACGAGCAAGCAATATTGGGGTGTATCGCCCAGAAACCTTGCCCCGTCAGCAATACAATGAAAACACTTTCTTTACATAGAGTCTCAAATCTATTGAATTGAAAATTCATTGCAATTCTCTGTGAAACATTTCTTGTACAAATGATACAGTGACGCCATCACTATAAATATACACAACAATAGGCAACGGATACCCTTATATACTCTTTCTCTCTTCTCGCAAGCATCAAAGTTCATAGTTCCCGAGGGCTGGGCTTCCACCCCGCTTTTCATTTCTGCTCCTTTTTGCATCTCTGCAAAAATATTGTTGCAATAGAAAGTGCAAAAATAATTCAGATAACTTTCTAATTGCGTAAAAATCACTTCGTCAATCACAACTTTTCTCCCATTTCTCCTCTTCACGCCTCAAAGTTTCTTTCACCATTGGATTTTAGCGCATTTTTTTTTTGTTCCTCCTCCTTCTCAACTCACTGCAATTTTCCACCCTTCCACCGAATGGAAAACTTTCCCGGAAGGGGTGAAAAGAAAATTGTACACATTTCTTTCATTTCAGAATCAATTAACGATTCCTTATCGAAAGCTCATCACTCTCTGTGAGCGCAGCAAGATCTGAAGGCAAGAGAGTTGAAAAAGGAGTTCGCAATGCATCAAACAGAGTTTTTTTTCCACATGATTCTTATGTAAAATTATTTTGCAATATAAAATATGTACATCCAGACAAAATCCTCAAAAAGTAAACGACATTCACAAAATATATGTACAGTTTATCCGTCAATCGATTAAGCATATACATGCAATATTTCTCTCAATAATGTGCCATAATGTGAAAATAATGAATATTGAGGAATTAGAACGATTCTGTCACATAAAGCAAACTGATTTGTAGAATAGATTGCTTAACGCCAGAATCTTCAATTTACAGTGATACTTGAGCAATCCTTTGAGGATTTACTCCAGATAGCAAATCCACCAGTCAGCATCGCAAATTCCAATCAATTCCCACACTGACTCCAGCCCTCGCGCCCTGACGAAGAAGAAGGGAGTTCGCGGATCAAGTCTTGCCGAAGGTCCCATTCCCACCCTCGCCCTCATCCGGTCGCCCGTTGTTGCGCTCCTGAATCTCGCGCTCGCGGCACATCCGATGGGCCTTGCACTTGTCGTGGTGGTTGACAATCTCGAGGCGAAAGTTGGAGTTGCCCTCGACGAAGGAGGTGCGGATATCAGGGATGTCGTTGCACCACTTCCGGCAGAATGTGCAGAACATGCTGTTATTCTGCTCATCGAACTGCAGCCAGCTGAATTGGTCGAGCCAATTGGGCCGGAAGCGACCGCCCTTGCGACTTGTGACACTCTGGCGATGGGGACTGGCGGAGCGCCTCGCAGGCTCCGGTGCATCCGGGAAGCGCGCTACGATCTGCCGGAGACTGGCGGCACTCTCCTGCGCCGAGCTGCAGCCCTGCTGCGTGAGCAGGTACATTTGCAGCGTGCTATTGACAGTGGATGGGTCAGAGGTCGGCGGCCAGGGAGCCCTGGACTGGCCGGGTGAGTCGCGTTGGGAATGCTGTTGCTGCTGTTGGTGCGGAAAACCAACAAGTGGAGGTATGTGAGGTTGTTGTGTGTGTTGTGGAATTGTACCCTGCCTATGGAGCCACCCCACAGTTTTCTGTCAAAATAAATCAAGAAGGGAAGGACTTAAGTTGCTGAGACGCCAAAAGTCATCTCTCTAATTCTCTAATTTCTCCTCATTTCTTTTCAATTTTAAAGATTTTTTCTTTTTCTCGGTCGATGATCCGTACAACAAACAAAAAAACGTCTCTCTTTTTTCTTCCACCATCTCCAGAGCATAGTTAACTTCTCTATCATCCACTCTCGCAGATGTCAGGAAAATTTGCAAGTGTTTATCTCTCGGAGATGCGATTTTATTTCTATCTCGCAATTTTATCTGACTTTATAGCTAAATCCTTCATCCTTCTTATTTATTTTTCTGTTTTCACCAAAGAATTGATGGGAAAAACTGTGTTGTGTGTACTCATGGCATTTTTACAAGTTCTTCTTTTTTTCCCTCTTCCCCAGTCAGCGCCACAAAAGACTCAAGTTGGAGCCACGGCAAAACAAGTGGAGGCGAAGTCCCTTCTTCTTCATACATCATTATGCATTTCCGCATTTTTTTTTCACTCTCTTTCTCCATCATCGAGAAATTCCTCCAAGACACCCACAATAGTGTCACCACATTGCTCCTTTAACAGCCGCTCAATAGAAAGAGAATGTGTTATGTTAGAGCATTAAACTGCCAAATCACGTCTTGCGCTTGAAGATGAAATCAATTTTTACAATAAACGAAAAAAAACCAAAGTGAATAAATAAGAGAAAATCAAATATTGAACCACCGAACCGGTCCAAAGAAAAAACCTTAAGAAAAATCAATAAATGCCTATATATACAAAACTCAAGAAAGAATCTCAACAATATACAAGGATGGGGTGTTAATGGTGCCTTATGCTACACGTGTGTGCCTCAACATAAAATGTGTCATATATGTGGTGATGAGGTTAGCAGATTTGTGGGGAAATGCAATCACTCACCGGAAGTAATTCTGGTGGCAAACCAGGATGATGGCCCATATCAGGTAATTCTTGTTTAATGCTAACTGATTGATTGGCGCCGCTGGCATTCAACGATGGTGAATTTCGGCGTGTGTCTTCTCCTTCCAGAGGATTTAATTTTGGCAATGGACTGGATTTATAACTACTATGCGACGATGCCTGCAAACCATTAAGAGAAAAAAACATTAGTTACATATCCCAAACAGATCTCTACGCCGCACTTAAGACGCCCGATAAGGCGCACGAGGGATTAAAGAATCAAAATGCAATGCAGCATAAGTTCACTCCAATTGGAATTTCGTACACTGAACGAGAACTTTTAATCGACTCTGCGTAAACCCACAATATTTCAGAAAGACATCAGCAATATTTGCAAAATTACCGTGAGAGCAAAATGAATAAATTTTGCAGCAAAGTCTTGTAAAAGAGATTTAATGTTTATCACACTACACATAAATTTCACATCGATTACATTAGATCTCTTCGGCAGCAGTGAATCTTTGGCGTGAAGCAATAAAAGATAGAATCGCCACACAAAAGACACAACAAAAAAATTGCCGATTGAAATCTTTCGTCTCCTTTATGAACCATGAAGATGCTCTCGAAGCGAAGCTCCAGTTTAGAGCATGTTGGGGACGAAGGAGGGCAAAAAGAAGCTGACCTAATCGCAACTTTCTCTATACATCGGCCGGCCAAAAAAGAGACACGCTGAAGGAATCAAAAAAATTATACTGTGATATGGGTATTTTGGCCCCAAAGAAGCGTCAACATCAATCAACGTGCAAAATTGATTCTTTCAACCATTGGGCACAGAACTTGTTCCCCTTGGCGTCATTGCTGACCACTGGATGCTGCGGAGATTTTTCTCATCGCGTGGATGTTGGAATCAAATGGGAGAAAACTGCATTTACGGTTATAACGGTTCGTATGCTGAATTTCGCGCGCTACATTGTAATTAATAAATGATGAATTATTGTAATGAAATAGACATTTTCGTTCATGGCCAAAATCTCTCTTTCTCTCTCTCTCTCTTGCCATCTCTGTTTTTCACACACATGATGCTCTCAATTCACCATTAAACCATGTTATATCGCACTGATTGACTTTTGATTGCGCGAGGCGGAAATGTAACAATGTATCTCACCTGAGAATCCTGAGAATAATGCCGCTCCTGGACACTGGCGCCATGCATTGAATTATCACAGTTTAATGAATTTTTACGTCTCCGCTTGGTACTGCTACTGCTGCTCAGTTGATCCACAGGTGTCTCCCTATCGCGGTCTTTGCTCTCCGAATTCTCCTCGCGATCGCGCTCCAGCCGCTCCCGGTCGCGATCTCTGTCCCGTTCTGTTTTATCATAGTGTTTCATAGCACCACTCGCATTCGTCTCGGAATCGCGATCCCTGTCGCTCTCAGGTCGGTAGTTGATGTTGTTGTTGTCGGTCAAACCGCGTACCTTCATCCCAACCCCCAATCAATACATTGGCATTAATGTCGTGCACTGAGATTGAGGATAGCAGATAACACAGATAACATCTCTACGCTATAATACATATTGACAAATCCGCTAAGCAGCTCAGCTGTCTGTCATCTTTTAATTATGCGCAAGATGTATGCCATTTTCTCTCAACATGTCGCAATCACAACGGTTTTCACATCAATTTCGGTGACAATGCTCGCAAAAGAAGTCTTAGCTTTCATAAATGCGCGCTGCTGCCTCAACTATCGGTGAATAGTGGAGTGATTAGTCGAATTGTACTGCTTAATTAATTGGGGAGAATACACATAGATAAGGCCAATAGCCAATTCATAAGTCTTCCAAGGCAGATCACCCAAACTGATATGCTAATTGAGGCATGCAGGAAATTAGGCAGCGAATTCTGAAATTTTAATATATATTGTGGAAAGGTTGGAATTTTGAAAAAAGAGGCAAGCTTCTGACGCTAATATCCCATAATTTCTCCACCAATTTCAACTATATACTGCTTTAATTGCCAGCATCTCCACCGCTGAGATGTAATTGTGAGAATCATTCACAGTGCGCAGCTTGAGAATTATATGGCAAAAATTATACGGCAGGCAATCAATAATACCTGTAAACTTTCGGCTGTCTTTAGAAATGTCGGTAACGATCTTTGGCCAACGTTCACCTCACCCTTGTACATGAAGTCAAGAAGTGAGCGCATCTCTGAGTATCTAACATCTTTCAAGTATATTATCGGATGCGGATGAGAGTTCTGCAGGAAAATGCTTTCAAAGTACGGACTGCATGCCGACAGGATGGTCTGGTGTGCCTACGGAAAGGAGGACGAGCATTATTTGCACGCCAAGATGCGAGTCCGCACAAGAGAGAGACACAGAAAGAGAGAACAGTCCCGTGAGGTTACAGGTGGAGAACGAGAGGCAAAAAGCGAGTTTCTCAAATCTCTTAACGCGCTCTGAGCCCAAGGTTTCTAGCTCCACATATCGATTGACGTCAATATCGTGTGTCTTTTCGTCTATTAAGGCAATTTTTTGATACTAATAGTAATTAAATTAACCGTTGGCGACAAAAATCGCCTCTCATGGGACACTGTCTCTCTCTCTCTCACACTCTCTCTCCTTCTCTTCCCGGCGACACTCCACTTGAGCGTGATCCGCGCGTACCTTGACAATTTCACCACCGTCGCATGCCAGTGTGACGTCACAGAGGGCCTCCCTCTGGAGAAGGGAAGTCAGCACGCCAGTCAAGTTGGTCGGATGATTATTCCAGCGAAGACAGAACTGCTGGTCCATATTGCCTTGGTCAGTGGTGTATCTGCGCGAGAGACGGCAAGAAAATTATTAGTTTGGCATTGAAAGTGCAAAACTTTTCATGAATATCACTGGGCCATTTTGGCAAAAAGCTATAATGGCATAATGGAAAGTTTTGCACACACCGTGTGCGCCTCTATCAAGGTAGAGAGACTATGATTTTTTTTCTTCATTTTCGCCAGCCTGTCCAACATTGCAAAAACCTTTGGTTACACGGCGTGGCAAAACGAGCATCTAGAAGTAAATTTATTCTAAAAATTTTGCAACACTCTCCGTCATATCTGTCTTTTTGCTATTCGCGACGGTGGAACACACACGACGAGCAAAAAAACCTTCATTAACACTATCCAACAGTGTAAAAGAGACTTTTTAGCATTTGCCAGGTTGAATGGACAAAAAAAAGTAAGAGAGCCCAAATTTGCAGTCTTTTTACTTCACCTTCTTTGGTTTTTTTCCTAGGAAATAAAATCCACGCACACACACAGTGTTGGATGAATGAAGTAAGTGTCTCTGAAATTCTCTGCACATTCTGGGCGAAGATCACTGATTTCAGTCTCCTGATTCAGGAGAATAAGATCAAAACACAATCTTCCCAGAAGCCTATCGTGAACTGTTCTTCATTTCCTAGTAACTATGATAAAATTCAATGCGTAATTGAGAACACAATTCCCGCGTGTATTTGACCAATACTGTCGAGGATGGTGAGCGTCATGCATATTTCTGAATGAAAGCACTTAAAGAAGCGCGGCAAAAAGGCGAGATCTGAGGACTACCAGCGTCTCGCAAAGTTCCATCCCAAGACACATCATACATGATTCAATTCAGATACACATCCACATTGGATTGTGAAAAATTTGCTTTTAAAATTAGCGAAAAAAATCAGCAACTTGAAGGTCAGCAGTCTAGTTTAGATGTACTGTTTGCGAATTTAGGACAGTATTGTTAGTTTACAGCATTCATCAAATAGTCACCACTACAGATTCCACTGCATATACTGCCCGAGCGGCCCAAGAGCTTTGACTGTGTTGATCTCACGATCTGCATGAGACATGAGACACATCACCCTGACATCCCTGGACACCCCCCGTCGCCGTGCCCCGCGCCGCTGGCCATCGAGGGATTAGTTGGCATTTGGTGCTCTCCAGCTCATTTTCGCCATACAAAATATCTTTTAATGCAAATGCGGTGTGTTTGTGGAATAAAATGCGCGAACGCCTCGGCGTACGAAAAAAGAAATATTATGTTGGACACACATGCGCGCTAAACGTGGCACATTGTAGGAATGAGAACTCCCCAAACTAACACGCAGAATTTCGCCGCTCAACATGGAATTCGCGCGATATTGTGTATTCTCGACGATGCCGAACAGTACGTGAATTAAATAAAATTAGCGGGTCGACACTGGTGTATGTTTGTCCTATCTTGCGCCGCGTTCTGCCTCATAAGTAAACAATCTCGTGCGCGAGTGGTTGAGCCCAACACTGAGACGCCCTGCTCATGTGTTGCTCTCGCACTCGGGGAATTTATTCAGGGCAGTCTAACCCAACGAGATCATCGTGGCTTCCTTTATTGCCTCTCCCACGCACATTTCTACACCATTGTCTCATCCTTTAACAGATAGAATTCGAAGCTTCGCTTCACGCCGTGGTGACAGGGTTACCACGAGTAGGGCTTGGAGAATTCACTCCACTTGCTCACTGGAATTGTGCAGCTCTTCTAAGAAGGAATCTCAAAAACCCAAGCCCAACCTTGGCGCGATGAAATTTAAATTCCACTCTAAATATCACCAATTTAGCTTCGTTCTCTTCCATATCCCTACATCAACACACTCTGAATTATCTATACACCCTCGAAATTCACTCGGTCTGGATTGTATATAGGAGCAAAAGTGCAATTTATCACCCCAAAACAATATTTCACGTTATCCTCAACCATTGCTCACAGGCATGTAAGAGAAAATATGGGAACAATAAAAGAAAACTATAAACTTTTACGCGAAAGTCGTCCTGCCAAAGCGTTTCGGCTCGAAGTATACTTTAGATTGCTGAAAAATTGCACAGAAGCCCCTGAAATGATTGTAACTCGGCATGTGAGGCATTATTATTATATTATTATATTCTTGTGGTCACCATCGTAACGTGTGGGAGACAATAAATTAGGATTTCATGGGTTATTAGTGCAAAGGTGCAATCTTACGATCTCATTGTTACCCTTACAATTATACATTATGTAATTTGCAGGCGTCTTATGCAGAGGCTCAGTTTATTAGCCTTTATCATTGGCCGAGGCAAAGAGTAGCACACATAACACTTGGAACCCTTAAGCCCATCTTCTGAACCCTGCCTGAAGCTCCGAGACCTGAAAGCACTGTTGATAAAGTGTGTGCGAGTGTAGCTGTAAATTTTGCACATGACACGATTTGTAATTCTCCCATTTCGCCAGATCTTTTTATCAGTATTTGAGAATCGTTACTATCTTGCCATTCAAATTTATGGAGATAAAATTACACTTTGAGATACGAGCGCAGAGGCGATGAAGAACGACCGATTGTTGCCACATGTTTGCAAAAGTGGCCCTAAAAGACTCGAAGGCGCAGTATTGGCATGGACGAGTGGAATTTTTGAGGGGCTTTGGCATCTTCTCATGCTTACATGGCGTCCAATTCATCGCCCACACAAGTTGACCAAAATCCGCGCCTTTTTCACCAAATGTGCGCCAGCACAGTTTCTCTCCCTTCACCCAATCTTCGCGGGCCAGAGAGTGAGAGACACGGGAAGAAAATGGCAATAAGCAATATAATTTAACAATCGGCATTACTACACCCATGAATCGTAATAAATTTTAATTGAGCCGTACATTGAACGGTAGAAACGTAAAAGAGAGTATAATGAAGTTGCCGAAAAAAACCACCATACAACACAATATAATCTTAGATATTTTCACTTTTTATATACAATTAATAGAGACCCAAAAAAATGTGGAAAAATTACCGAAATAGTGCGATTTTGCTTCATACATCGTGCAAACATTTACACATCAGTCCTTCCAGTTGACTCACGAGGCCCATTAAAAGCAAGTGGAAGAGAAAGAGTTCATTTCTTTCTGTCCACCGTCACAGGGAGTATTAAAAAATGACTTTTATTGCTCACACTCGGCACACACTGGCAACGGAAATTTATTATTTAAATACCAAAAATCACAAGTTGTGCCATTTTATTTTTAGACCTTACAAAGTAATTACTATTGTGGTACTTTTGTAGATCACTTTTTGCGCGCACACCCAGTCATTTTCGCATCTCAATTTTCTCCCTCTTTCACCTTCATTGACTATTTCAATTCGGCGCAACAGTCTTTTTGCTCGCACATGGAGCAGAGCGTTGGGAAAAAGTCTCTACGGTGGTCTTTGGCGAAGTCTCAGAAACTCCTTCATCATCATTTGGCCCAAAATGAGATAAATACAGGGTGGAGCGACTGAATGTGGGTTTTTATACTTAATGATATCTTTCGGTTTCGAACGCTTTATGTCAAGTGTCTTCGCAATATAATTGCCTTCAAGTAGAAATCATTTCCATAAGCTTTTCAGAACATTGGTTCCAATTAAAGCCGTGGTTTAAGATATTCCTAAGTCCCTGTATAATTGGTGAATCTCTAATCATTGAGCATTTTAATGGTTGCCCTGCAATCAATAGTAAAATCTTCAGTTGATCATTAAAACGCTTCATTCCATATTTGTCGACCAGAGTGAAGGAATGTAGTGACAAACAGTGTTTCAATTTACTGCAATATTAATAAAATCTGAGAGGTTTTGCACAGGCAGTGGCACTTCTGCTGGCTCACCCTGCAAATGGCCTCAAGCTCATTCACCATGCGCACAATTCGCCTAACAAGACGTTCTTCCATTTACAGCACAATGTCAAAAGGCCCCCGCGGACCCTCACATGACTCCCTCCGCGGGTCCCGCGATTTCCTCTCTCGCCAACTCACACAGCGCAGCGTCTTGGGACGCCCAAAATTAAATTGGAAGCCGCCAAGATGGTCTTCTCCGTGTCGATATCTATTTCGCGAAAATTGCACATAATACATGTGCGTGAAATATATATTGGCCAAAATGGTCCCTCGCCGTGCGTGTGTGGTGGTGTCTAAAAATACCTAATAGTACACGGATTTCTCCAAAGTTCACCGCAAACACAGGCAAAAGGCACTCGGGAGTGAGAGAGATTTTTCGCGAGATGGAAGGCAAAAAGGCCGTCACTAAATTGAGATTCGTGCATTTGCAAAAATTTCTTGGGTGCGCGGCGCTTTTTTTGAAAGTTGCCCACCGTGAGGAAAAAGTCTCTCACACACCACATCGCACAGTGTCCAAAAATCCCATTCCAAATAGCCAACTAATATGCATAAAACAAGTCAATCGATTTTAATCGCACTCCAATATTCCAAGAGATATTTTACAAAATGTAAAACTGCATGAAATCCTACCGCTCATGGCACCTGATCATAGGTGTATCGCGGAGGAAGAGGTGCAAAGAAGATGAAGATGAGAGAGGCCAATGTTACGGAAAAAAACATTTGCATAAATCACCCAAAGTTCACTCAATTTAAATATGCAACTTCTTCGTTTTTATTTTTTTTAATGAAATACAAAAGGTCCCAAACCGATATGCTAACATTTTCCCAATCGCCAAATTCGCGCGCTAAAATGATTTTGGGAGGTTGTGGAAAAAGAAAGCGTGCGTCAAGAGATTCAAAAAAATATGCTAAATCTCTTCTCAGCCCGTGCAAATTGAATAAATCACACTCGAGAGATACAGATGAGCAATCGCAATAGATTTTTGCTAAATGGACTAATATGGTTTGACCTTTTCAGATGAATTCAGATCAGATATTATAATGCTCTTCGGAACGCTTCTCTCACTCGCTTTTACACTCAATCAACATACAAATGAGCATAAGAAGTGCTCACGTGAAAGGATCAACGCACACATGCCCGCGACATCGCGCAGCTTTTATGGATTTGGGCTCAACATGAATCGAGATGTGTGATATAGGACGTAGGTTCTGACATGAGCAGTCTTGTGATTGTTGATTTATTCACACCCGATCCATTAGAGTATCTCCAGAAATAGACTAGACGGATCTAGTCTTATCTCACTCGTGTAAAGTGCTTGCAAATGACCAAATAATCCGCAAAAGTGATTGACCTATCGTGACCTATAATACCTTAGCATTAGACACGTCTTCGATCCCCTATTAAATGGTGGCGAAATGCACAGAAGCGTCTATAGAGGAGCAGAGCAATCTTGATCTGCAGCTTCCCGAAAGAGACGCAAAAAGAACGAGTTCGAGCGCCCATAAAGGCGGTCTATAAAGGTTTGTGCCTTGGACGCAGTACAGTTCCACTGTGTAGAACAACGATCACATCAGCACTCAAAGTCATCCAATCTTCAAGTTTGCGCATTTTCTCACAAAAGTCTCAGTCTCATTCTCCATGGCAGAGAGACACTTGCCGCGCTATGATTCACCTTCTGCTACACGCTTTCTTAATGGGTTTTTATTATATGAGAAATATTTCCCGGTGATTGCGTGAAATATCATGAAACATGATTTTAATTTGTACAGTTGATCAGTCACCTTCTCCACCCTTTGCCCTCCCGATCTTGCATGCATGCACAAACTTATCCTGTTTATTTTGCTTAGCTTAACGGATTCACGATGTGCGCGCAGTGCCGCGATCTGGGGTTGGAGAAAAGGTGGGCAATTGAAGATCACACAAGAGAGGAGAGCCATGGAGAAAAGAATTGAGAGAAAACAAACAGGAACTGCAAAATATTAAATAACATACAGAAATAGCGCAAGCCTAGGGTAACCGGTTTCATTCCTTAAGTATCAAACGATCTTCTTCTCTTGAGAGAAGCAAAAAAAAAAAAACACCGTACGTATGTCGTCTTTATATTCATCTATCGACTGGCAGACACCATCTTAACTTCCCACTAATCTAATATACCTTTTTCACAAATAGTCCAAAAATTTCCAATTTGTGCTTTTAATAATTTGACCCTGAAAAGGTGAGTCGCGCGCTCTCACACATTCTCCGTCAAATACTATCATACAGAGCGATCTGTCTCTCTGCTTCCCATAAAAATATACACTCTGAGCATTTTCTGTACTTGTACCTTACAATCGTCATCTCTTTTTTTGCTCTCCCCATTTGACTTCTCCTTTATTTCTTCAGCCATCTCTTCACCGTCTCAAGACGCTTCACACCCACATCCAATAAATAATCGCAATTCACGATGGTCTTTTAGCAAATGCGTGATCGCTTTGTGCCCGAATTCCTTTCACTCCATCGCCGAGCAACCCTCCATCATTGGGATTTGATGCGATCACATCAGGTTTTTGGGAACAGAATATTCATTCCTCAAGAGACAAATTTTATTTTTATTCCCTCGCTTCTGCTGATCTTTTCAGCGATTTTTTCTTCACTTCTCCGCGCAAAATGCCACCACACATTTTATCCCTTGCACACAATCGCACCCAGCACGCGTTAGAGTGTATGTGGTTTGCCATGTAATATATTATTGAAATTTGCCAGCGCAAAACCACACGGACAAAAGTCTTCAAAGCCCGATCGAAACCCGTTATTAGACCCACCTTCAATATGTATAACATTGACTATGAGTGCTGTACCTATAAATTTTATTGTGTGCCACCACGATTGGAGGATGATAAAAATTCCTGTATACAATCGCGACTCAATTACCACATTTGCAAAAATCCCTCCTCGAGCCCATATTGGCGATCGCTGCGGTAATCGCGCTTCCCTCCTCGATCGCACTCGATCGCGATTCTATGTAACGTGTAGCCAGCGGTTTTGTGGACAAACGCGCCACACACACACACCAACACGCTCTCTCTCTCTCTCTCTCAAAGGCATTATCACGCACACGCGATCATGGGCGAAAAATTGAAAATAGCCGAAAAAGCCAGAGTGAGTGCGAATGAAAAAAATCCAAACACACACACTTGAGCGGAAAACAAGCAAGTTAGATGATGATCAAGTGTGACCACAGTATAAACATATACTCACACAGTTGGACACGGAATTTGGCAATTTTGCAAATGATTGAGACGCCCTCAAAATTCGCTGGGAGCTTGTATTGCACACGATCACGTCACTCCTCCTTATAAAATGTACGATCACTTTGCCTCAAAATTGATCAATTTAAGCTGAATGTTGAGTGTGGTCGCACAATTTTCGTGCGATCCTCCTTACATCATCGTCACAGATCACATTCAATTTTTGCCAACTACTCCACCAGTTCCCTATCTCACTCTTTCACTCTTCGCCTCCCCAGCGACTGTCTCTCTTGCTAATTGAAAATTTTCCAGATGAAAGACAGGGGGCCACTTCTTGGCGTGTACTTCAGGCGGCCTAGGAGACACCAGCGATTAACTCTCGAGTAATTGTTCTCTCGCCACACAGATCAACAAAAGTGTAAATAAGATTAATTGCATATGGGAAGAGATAAAAAAAAAATACGGAGAAAAAAGGTTTCGCGAAAACGAGGCACAGCTCCAAATGCGATTCTACAATCTACAGTATCTATAGATGTAACTAGAGTTACACGAACGAAACATTTCCACACTACAATTGGGATTTTCTGTCCCAAACGTCCTACAAGGCACAAGTCAAGTGAATGGTGGTTCGCGATAGACTCAATTGACTCAACGCAGAATTGAGACGACAGACTTCCAAAATAATATTCGCATACGTGTTTAGCGCAAGCACACACTTGCCAATTTGCACACATTCGCGCACACCGTCAGAATCGCGATCGCCGTACATGTGATCTCGGCCTAATGCTCAGACCCTCAGAGATCTTCGCCATCTCACTTGCGACCAACACACATGTGTCACGAATTCGCGAAAACACAGCTACACCGCATTCGCGGAGAACTTCGCGATCATGATCAGCGATCGCGCCAACCACCACACTTGCCCATGCTCAGACCTTAGTGTGTGTTGCGAAATATAATTTCATGCAATAAATTCTGCGATCCATTGAGCAATCGACAAAATTTTGGCCATTTTTTCCTTCTTTTCGCCACACCGCGATCGCGATCTAGAGTTTTCTCTCTCCTTGCCTTCCCTTTTGCGGTCGCCTTCGTTGACTTTGATGCGACGCTCGAGCCCACCAATTGGAAGCACGTAGGTTTTTATCTAATTCGATTCCACTATCGATCCAACCATTATCAGTTATGTTGAGGCATTACGGCTATTTGTATGCTACACGATCGCCTTTTCGCTTACTGTATTACAAAGCCATGGGGAATACATTAGCTTCTCAACTGTACGCCCAATTTACATCACGCATGATTGAAAATATATTCTACTTTCCGGACAAAAATACGGAGAATTTTATCACAACGCTTCGATTAAAAATCCCCCACAGTT
The DNA here is from genome assembly GCF_947086385.1 of Phlebotomus argentipes. NCBI lineage: Eukaryota > Metazoa > Arthropoda > Insecta > Diptera > Psychodidae > Phlebotomus > Phlebotomus argentipes. The sequence goes on from NW_026776174.1 coordinate 8,321,672, forward strand.
CCTATTACAACTGTACACTGCCTCCGATCTCAATGTCTGCCCCTTGCATCACACAGGCACACATGTGCTGATCACCATTGAGTCGATCGACAAGTCATCTATATTATTGTTACGATTGTTTGGAGAACGTTTTTTGCTCAAAGTCAAGCGAGAAGTAAAATACAGAGGAGGGCGATCTAAGGACGTGTGACTCCACAGAATTTTATTGCTATTCACTAGCGATGATCAGGAAGAGATTTGCGGTCATTTGCATACATCAGCCATCGCATGACTTTAATTGGATCTCTAGCTGTGATCATGATCGCACCGGTTGAAGGATCATGATCATGCTAATGAGGTAGAAAGCCCAGCATTTTCGGAAAGTGGCCCAAATGATTGAGAGCTGATGAAGAGTGGAAAACTTGACGGTGAATTTCCCGCACACAATTACAATAATAAAGATAGTATATTGAATGGGAGAGAAGATCAACTTGCGATCGCTCGAGGCTATGACCAACTGTGTTTTGTGCGAAACAAGTTTGGACAAAAATGTCTATCCTCTGAAAAATTTCCTCTCTTTCTCTTTTCTCCCCAGAGCGCAGTCCATTAGTGGGATCGCCACACATTATTATGCTGTGGGCCCCCCTTTATGCGCACGTATCCCAGGAGATCTCTCTCCCAACTTTACGACTCCGCGTCTCCGGAGCAGGGCCCCTCGGCCAAGAGAACCCGCTCAAGAGACAAATTACCAATCTCTCGGCCATCATCCACTTTGGGTATGTATGGGACTAAGAACGATGCTTGGCGCGCGCCTTTTCAATTTAACTGTTCTTCCACTCCGTTCCGTTACCGTTGCAAGAAACGCGAGATTTCATCTGCAAGCCGTGAATCTCCATACCTGCCCTGATCTTCCGCCACGGAACTCACCATACCGGACACTCTTCGGAGGAGTAACATTCTCATCTATTTTATTTTCAATCACTAAAGCAACTTGTTGCATCCAGGCATTTTCACCATTTACGACTTGTACTCAAAAACCGCCTCCATGGAAATAAATCTCGACATCATTTGACAGTGGCCGTTGCTTCTTGCTGTTATTCTTAAGCGAGTCCCTCTCCTCAAACCCCCCTCACATCGCCTCTTCCTGCCTCCGCCCATTATTCATCGACTAATTATTTTAGGTTACGCCACTTTGGAGTCAATCACAGCTCATTATCTTGCGGCACGAGTCGAGCGGCGCATTGAGTGATCACCACCCTCGATCCGCTGGACAGTCAGGAGACTCGTTGAACAGATCTTGCCCACTAAACTCAACTGCTCACTGCCTTTCCAAGCAGTGGTCAGAATATTATTCCAATTCTTCTCTGTATTAATCCTTCTTGCTCACTCTCGTGATCCACCTGTGTGATATCTCGAACGGCGTATAAGAATAAATTAGTTGGCAATTTCGAAACCTGTCTTGGCAAATTTGCTCGAATTTTGCCAAATTTTCCACAGCCGAGGGAAAGCTGAGATTTTGCGATGCATTTGCATTGCATTGATTGGCCTAGAACTCTCAAATTCAGCGATCTCAAGTGAATGTCTCTTTCGCGCCGCTGTTCACTTTGGCAGTCGCGAAGCCAAAGCTGCGCTATTCAAATTACTTTTGGAGGGTTTTAACTACACTCCAAGTCGCGTCTAAAAATAAACTTATGGGCCGCCTTTTAGGTCACAGAGAGCAAATAAAAAATTTTGCAAGACCTTGAACATGTCTTCAAATACGAAATGTTTGCACAATATATGGGGCCCCGTTTTTAACCAACACCACCACACACTTTTTGTCAATTTGAATATTTTGGCAAAAATTATACGTAACCGAAACATCCTATACATTTGCATACTGGCGTTGGATGTTCGGCTAATTCGCATGACCTTTCCAGTCGCACAGAAGTGCCCTAGGAGCGTTCTAATATGTAAATTTAATATTTATAGACAGCCAAGGCTATTAAATTATCAATTCTGCAGTGCAAATTTAATGATCTTCGTCTGAAAGTAGGTATGCAACAATTGCAGAAAACCAAGAATAACTCGTGCTTCTTATTCAAAAAACAAATTGTTTAAGCTTCACAGAAGAGCCAATTTGCAAAACAGTTGGAGAAAATTTTTGGTCTTGAGAATATAAAAATTCCTGAGAAGCACGAAAACGAACCTGATATTGTTGCAAAAATGGGAATAATCGGTTCATTTTGCCTTATAGAAATACATTCTGAATTACTTATCGAAGTGGAAAGTGGCAAATGCCAAATAGTCAAAATTTTGCGAGATTCTCTTCTCCAAAGCTCTCCACCTGTGCCAACAGAGATCAGGGGCCAGAACCAGAAGGCATCGGAGTGCGAAGTGAGATTGTAGATAACATTTCAATGTACTAAACTGTGAAATTTCTGCATGCTCGCCTCGCAGAATGAAATCTGACACTCGCCAGTGTGAAGAGTTTAGAAGTGGCTGAATTTCAATCGCGCCCCAATCAGAAGACGTGCGCATTATCTGGACACAACTTGGCCAGCCGATCCGCAGTCGAAAATGATGATGCAAAAGCCCCGCGGAGTTGCCCTTCGTGCGGCCGCTGAGGCGGCAACTGTCACGTGGACACTTAGGGCCGTCGACGTCATTTACCTGCTATCGCGAAATTGCCACAGTGGAATTTTCTCACACAGGTGTGGAGCCGGCGTGGTGTGCGTGGGGAGTCTTCCCGGATGCGGGCCGTAGGGTCAGGGTGGGGTTGCCAGCGCGGAGCGCTAATGGGCCGACGAGGGGCCCACTTGGCGACCAAGAGTGGACTGTTGGCGGCGGCTCACAAGGTCGCCACTCAGCACTAATCAGCGGTCATTCACACATGCCGCCCACACAGCTTGGGCGCTGGGTGAATTTGGGTGGAAAAGTCACGAAAATCGCGCCGAGAAACTCACCTCTTGCGAAAATATATTTGCCATCGCCAACTTACTTTTGGGAAGCTTTCGCATGTGTGAGTCTAGGCCAGTGGCATGCATGTACGTGGTGGTCACAGCAAATCTCCCCGAAAATCACTTCTTTTGGCACATCAGCTCCTCACGACCTATTTCGCGTCACTATTCACCCCCCGGGGCGATGCTTGGGACTCACTCTGCGACAGAGAGTGGGAAAAGCGTGTGGAAAATGAGGCTGTTTTTCCTTGCGAAAAAATCTTTTTGCAAACGTCCCCCCACTTGTACACTATTTGCGTTCTCTTGTGCGAAATGTGATTAGATTCCACAGTCGGGCGGCCACGAAGGCGCCTTCGGGTCGGCTTCTGGCCACCCATGACAGTCGCTCGGGCTCACAGCATTTTCCACATCGTGACCCCCCATTCCACATCGCTCGAAAGCTCACGTGTAGGCATTAAAAGTGAGGCTAGAAAAGGCGCGCAAAGTGCATTTACACCCGCTTTTCTCAAGTGCGCCCAATCGGCTTCCCCATTTTCCCATGTAACCCCCACGTTCAGTTGGACAAACGGGAAAGCCGTGGGCAATATTTCCCACCCTGAAGATGGAGCGCATTTTCAATCCATTCCACATGACAGAGAGGCCGAATATTTCCGCGCTATTTGATGTGTTGTCCTGCATTTTTGCCCATTTTATTCATTTCCACTCTCAAGCCAAAATCACGCTGCCAAAGTGCTGGGATTGAAAATTTTTCATTCCACAACCCTTTTTGTCGCCAATGTTTTCAGCCCGACAATCGCCCATCAACACTTCCTGTATTTCAGTGCGTGATTCTCCCCAAAAAGTATCGCACGGAAAACAGTGGATTTTCGAGGTGTATTTTCAAGTTGATGGAAATCCTGTTTACTCTGCCTATTGTGCGTTACCCAGATAAGAGTGAATGGATATTTCCTACATTTTTTTCCGCTAACAAAATATTTTGAAATACACTAATAAAGGGGCCTAAAATGCACCACCACAAATCCGTCATAAATCTCCAGGCATGTGAGACATTTAAATCCAATACCTCTTAATTTCAGTAACTTAATTATGCATGATTAAATGACATCGCCAAAAACATTTCCCTTAATCACGCAAGTTCTCGAAAAAAAGCGCTATCAATATCAATACCGCAAATCGAATATTGAATGCATCGCCCCAAAAATAAAAGCATTATTTTACACAAATAGCAGTTATTCGAAAATTGATTTTATTTCCCTTTCACATGAATTATCACCACACATTTTCATACTGAAAACAATCACTTGGGAAAGATTAACTGGAAACAATTATTTTTTGGCGGGCATTTGCTGAATGATGAATAAAATATCGCGACTTAATTGGGGGGAAAAGCGAAAACGATATTTGCACCCTTGTCAATAGAATGTCTTTCCGCCAGCTGGGAGACTCCATGTGTGGGCTCTTGAAATAAAATACACATCAATCACACGAGTGACTGAAAATCGATTATAAAGGATGCACGGCTTTATTTCCATTTTCCCAACTCTGTAAATATAGGAGCTCACAGCAAAAGTGCACAGCTCGTTAAAAGCGTGCCAATTTGTCATTCAAGATACAAAAACAGCATATTCAATACAGACAACTGAAATGCTACAATTTATCACTAGGCCTAGCCAAGGTCCAAGTTCACGACAGTTGTTTCCTTCATAGGAACGACATCTAAAAAAAACCTTTTTAGCTATAGCTAGAATTTAATATTCACAACATTTCTGAGCTTTTTTAAAAATTAAATTCAAAAGCCTTTCCATACATGATTTTTCCCTGTTAGTTCCTAATCGTGTAGCCTTTTTTTCTGAGAAGCGTAATGGCGAAATACTGTTGTTCAGGAAAAGTTTTCTGTAGAATAACATGAAAATATCCCATGGTAATTTACGATGGAAAAGCGTGTGTTGGTGTAAACAAGGTTTGAAAGTTCGTCAAACAAAGAAAATACTCTTGCCTCAAACTTGGCAAATTTGCAGAGAAACGTTTGAGCCATTGTGAATGCAGTTTTCTCAAGATAAACTCGCCAGTTGCCTCTGTTTAGGCATTTTTCGGTTGGAAAGACGGAGACATTATGCATATTTTCACGCACACTTCACGTGAATCGTTAATTAACAACGACGAACCTGTGTGGACATTTTGCGCGGAAAATTTATAGGGCAATTTAGCGAGTCTCTGCACGGGTTGTCACTCCGCTCTGAGATGCGAATTGCACGCATAAACATGCCCTTCGGCCGTATGTAATGCACCGCACTTAAAAACGACAATGTGGGCGGTGTTATGCTCCGTGGAGCGGGAAAAAGTGGGAGTGGGGACTCAAATGAGTCCACTTGATCCTTGCAATTACGACTGTGTTTGCAGTGTGACTCTCAGGCGCTCTGGAAAACAAACCCCAAGTCCATCTTTCTCGAATTCCCCACCCAGCATCTTTGCCACCCTCATCGGAAAACTTCCACCACTTCGCGTTTCATTAACATTCACAACGCGACACCAGACAACGATGGAAAATGTCTCACCACCCACACACGCCGTGGAACGCTTGCCACCCAACTCGATTATTGTTGTGTATACTCTGGGCTCTTGCCAGCGCCAGGCTGAGATGCACTGAGTGATCCACATGGCAGCTTCGCCGACCATAAATGTCAACCGCCTTCACAGTGCGGTCCAAATTATGGCTTCATATGGCACACCAGTCAAAATTCTTTCTGTCCCCTGTAAATAACCGTATTTTCGGTCAGAAAATGATCAAATACTTCCGCCTGTCTCGACCACTTAGAAGATTTTTGGAAAGCAACAATTTATCTCTTCGCAATTTCTATGAAAAAAACTCAATTTTAGCATTCTTGGCTCGATGCTAAAATGCCTTGTTTATAGCATAATTAGAAAGGGATTTAAATTATTTAGCAACACATGACTCACGGAGATATACTTTTTGCTAAATGTAAGCAAAGTTAGGGAATGCTTTATATGTTTGGCATACATAATGTAAAGCAGGCGAGGATCTAGGCAAATGAATATACATAAGAGCTTATCTATTACTGCAAAGAATAACAAAGTATTTCGGGTTAAAAAGACAGAGACTTTGTCCCAATTTGCTTATTCTGGCCACCGAAATGAATGTGAAGATTCAATCTAATGCAAAATAGCGTTTTCTTGCTATCGCGACGAGATTAAAGGGTATAAAATGCCTCATTTCAATTCCCTTCGGCCACATAAAATACCATGATTTGAGCCCCAACTATGATTGCCATCAGGCTTACTGATATTTTTATTTATTCAACATCCGGATCAATTAATATGCGATTGAATTATTAAATGTTTACTGGGAATTGCATCGATCCATGACGCTGTAAGAGTCTCCGTGATAAATTTTTAATTAATATTCAATGCTGTGAAACTGTTGAGCGGAAATGGGCTCAAGTTACCAATTCCCAAGGGATATTCTCTCAAAAATGAATTTTTTTTTAGAACGCTGTTCTGATTTTGTTTCCAATTAGGAGCAATTTAAATCAATAGTATGAGAATTATTAGTCAATATCGGCGGATGTGATTGAAATTGGTAATTTCTCCATTACAAAAGCCGAATGCAGGGTTGCGCTTACATTTTTTGTGGTATCGCATGATGAAATGTGTAATTTGAAAATGAAACACTATGCATAATTTAGGGAAACAAACAGAAATTTTACCTCATTTCCCAACACATTAATCCACCTCTACCGCAATTTTTCCACCCTTTCGTTAATATTGTGAGCAATTTGTGAAATTGTGTGCATTTTCCATTATTAATTCATGGCCAAAATTCAGCCATCGCACAGAGCGATATTCTCAGGAGTGTAACATATCCGATGGGGAAAATGTTTCATGAATAAAACACTTTTTTGCCGCTGTGCATTGTAAACATACGTTATCTGCAATCCCTTCGCATGGACTCATATTCAACTGTAATTTTTTGACTGAACCATTTGACTCCCCGCTTAACGGAAAGCTCATTTTGAAGCTGTAAAAAATGTTGAATCCGATTTTATTTTATTTTATGAAAACTCAATGACTTGCCGATGCAGCAAAACTAATTCACTTCTAATATAGTATACAAGATCATGTGCTGGCTGTCACTGAAACACCTGAAACAGACATCTCTTCCAGGCCGTATATATCTTGGCTATTGAGGCCTCTTTGTCTCTCTGGTTTGGCAACATAAAGTGAAAATAGCTACTGAAACTTCCCCAAATGTTTCTTACACAACCGGAAAAAAATTCTCTGGGTAAGAGAGTGAGTTGAAACGACTTGAATTCTGTAAAATTCCTCTAAGCTTCCATTGAGGAGCTTTTCTCGTCCAGTCAAAGTGGAGCCACTGAACCACATTTTATTTACTCGTCGCATACGACGGAGAATCGGGTGAAATTGTTGGAATGAAGACAAGAGGGTTGCAAGGGTGGAAATAGTGCACCCACTTCTTGAGAATTTCCACACCAACAGTCAACGCATGAAATTGACGATACGCTTGCGATGGCATTGTAAAAGTTTACAAATCTTCGCCAAAGATGCTAGAGCAGCGTCATCTGCATCCTTCTGTATGCAATATTATAAATTATAATTTCAAGTTAGATACACCAACACCATGTGCACTTCCCGATACTTATGCGCTGACAAATTAAATATTGTTAAGAGATGTAAATCCCTCTCGGAGAGTCTTTCGCTCAATAATAATACGCTTCCATTAGCAGGTGATTTACATGTTTCTAACCACCCCCCAATTTACACCCACTGCGCGCGCGGGGAGTTTCCCTCTCGCTGCAGCCGAGCGACGTTCTTGGCATTATTTAAAAATTTACAGCAATAACATAAACCCTATTGAAGAGTTAACTCGTGATGCAGAAAAGCAAGAGCAGAGATATTTTCTTCGCTTTGCTTATAAGAAGGAATAAAGGGATTCGCTGCAAAGCTCAAATGTATCCGCGTAAAGTACAATTTTAATATCCCAGGAAACAAGCAAAATACTTTGAGGATTTCTTGGCATTTTATGAATATACGCCAAAGCTTTGTACTATTAAGAAAGAAGGTTAAATGCAATGGACCAAAATCGCATTAGGGTTGAAATATATTTGAAATTAATATTATTACATCCTTTTACAGCAAATACCATGTATTGTTGCTCAATTTTCAACACAGATATCAAACATAAGAATAAAAGTATAAAATTATTTTATTTCTGCGAAATAATTGAAGTTCATTTTCAAACACTGAAAAGCTTGATAAAAAATTCAACGTTTTAATTGAATTTACCAAAATAAATACAGTTAATGTGTATAATATTCCGTTTTTTCTTCTGTCTCTGTGCAGAGGTCAACTAAAACAATTGGGATTTCCCAATTTTTCCGGGAAAAATTAGAGCACGACACTATTGCGTTGATATTTAATGTCATCATCTCTCAATGGGATTTATTTCAATCATTCGACCTTTGAGGACTCCTCGGAGATTGTACTCAAACTGCTCTTACAGTCCTGAGTACAATTCTCAGTTCAGCGCCTCCTGGGAGCGCCATTGGTACATGGAAAGGCCACTAAATTAGTGATGACCAGCAAATATATATGTATGAGGAATTGATATTTACTGACAAGTCGAATGTAATTACATAAAAAACTTTCTCATGTGCAAATGGTGAGTGCATTTGCATCGATGGCTTCCTCAAAATACGCCATGACACATGAATTATAATTTCCGTGAAACTTTTGATTAAATTTCGATTTGTGATGCGAAATCCACAGAGACACTTACTCTCTGCAATTTTACGAAACTTTCCACCTCTCGCTCAGTCCCTCATGGGAAGTGCCTGATTCAGTCCTGGGTGCAGTTAGTGTCGAGACATGGACAGAGAAAATTAAGTGGGAAAACATGGAAAGTTAATAACTGCCTTTGAGTCCATCACGAACTATTATCTAGACGAGCGAAATTCCATTTCAATGCCCATGTAGTTAATTTTCTTACTAAGTTTCATGCCAAATTCTTACTTATATACTTGCCACACTTCCCTCCCTAGACAAAAGCCATCACATGAGGAATTTCCTTTCTGGCCAAGACGTTCCGCTCCACAGAAGTCCTGCATGAAATTTTCACCCATATGAGCAAAAGTCAGAGATTTACTCTCCAAATTCTGAATTTTTTCACTCTTCAGCTCAGTAACAATGAAAGTGATGTCCAAGAATTTTGGTATTGTTGGAGAAATCCCAAGATCAACACAGAACACTGATAATTGAGCACCCCTATGGGTGAAATGAATGGCTCATTTATCAAATTATGAAAAGTTCCGATAGTGCAAACTCGGCTAAAAGCTCCACAGTCTCTCTCTCTCTCTCTCTCGTTAAAAACATTTTAGTCAAATTCGAAAGTAAATTCATTAGACGAGGTAAATCTTGTAAAAAAGTCAATAGTTGGAGCAATTTCCATGTCAAACACTATACATGGTTGTGAACTTTGTGCAGAGGAAGTATTAATGATAGTGATTCGATGTGGAAATGCCCTGAAGGCGAGAAATGGAGCTTCTCTTGCTCTCTTTGGAACATCTCGCAGGAGATATATACTTTTAAAACAATCATGCAAACCTTGGAATGGAATGAATTTCCTGGAAGTGTAGGTTTGATAATCACGTTAGATACACCGCAGTGGAAATCCCTTAATTCAATTCCAATGATACAAGGGCATGACATCAAATGCTCATCCTAGTGCAAATGGAAAATTCAAATGGTATGGATTTTCTTGAAATGCGAAGTTGCAAGACTGGAAATTTCCAATAATGCCGACTGTCAATTCCATTTCGTTGGACATTTCTTTGCACGTTCACGTCTGAACACCTGACTGGGAAATTCCACCCACGGACCACTAATTAATACATGAGTGACCCAAATTGAATGCCTACAGAAGGCACAAATTGAAATACTCTTTTTGCATGTGACAAGTACACAGAATTTGCTTTGCCTTCAAACTGAGGTGATGAACTTTCCCTGATTCTCCGCTCATTTGGAACTCCTGCAGTTGTTTGGGAGATTGCAATGTTCAAGTCTGTCCAGCAGTGGGATACCCATTAGATATCAGAGCAGTTCTACCACCCTCTCCCCCTCGGAAGGGGTGACCAGCAAATAAACAAACAGACACCTTCATCCCCAACACCCGAGAGTGAGTTGTTTTGAGAAGTAGGGTACAAAGTCATGGACTGTTTAGAGCAAATTTTGCAAATTGTCCCTACACTTTGAGGTGATTAATGAAATGTTCAACACGGTCGTACATGCCATAAGCTCCTTGTAATTCCAGAACAGATTACGTGTACAGGGAAGCGTGTTGCGAAATTGCCCGAGATTTCCGATGACAATCCATGGCTCCAAGAGATATGGGATTGTAAACACACTCATATCATCTATGGTATGATTCACCATCATCAAATTCATCTGACAAACTTTGGGTATCTTGTAATTCTTCATTTCATAGCGCTTAACGCTATTCTGTCGTGTACATTTTGTAATGAGTCTGCTTTAGCAAAACAAATATGCTCTTACATGTGCAGTAGACATTTCGTGTTGGCTCAAAATTCACTCTGAAGGGTTGAGTGAATCTTTGCAAACGTTAGAAACTATGATTATCCAGAAGTCAGTGTAAAAATTCCATTATTTGCACTGCTTTCTGCTGCTCTATAATAATTACATATTTAATGCCGCCATATGCTTTCAGAAACATGAAGTCCAATGTTATTTATTAATGAATTTTATTATGTATAAATGCCAAATAAATAAATAGTGCAAATTCTCGTGTAATCGTATCCATATGCGCTTAAGTATGAACCGTAGAGAAGCTCAGCCTGATGAGAACACAAATTGCCCCTTCGTGAAGACGAAATCATCCTTTAGTCTGCATGTTCCCTCGAAAATTCCACATATGCCATTCAAAATGAAATTTTTAAGCAGGAACCCTTTGGGTGTCTTTATTGATCAAACCTAAACCTTCGCCAGACTGATTGACATGCAATTGTCATCCATTATTTATCAACCCTTCAATTTGGCCAATAACAGTGACAACACAGTGCATTTCTAAGAGTACAAATCGAATTGATTTTCACAAGTTGTGTGTGCTCCATGTGAATTTGGGTACATAAAGGGGGGATAACGTAATTTTTGCATGCTCTTCCTTAGTCCCTTAATTATTACGGGATGAATGCAGCAGCAGCAGCAAGGAGGAGAATAAATAGAGGAAAATCCCTGGCACGACACAAATGAGCAATTGAATTCAAATGAGTCTTGCAATGCATAAATTAGAGGGAATTGTGGCGTACATCTCAAGGTAGAGCCGCATCACAGTAGATAGCATCACTATGGAATCTGTGTGCTGTCCTATAATTCTCACCATCTCACCGCATTTGCACCTCAATTTTGCAATGGAAATAATAAAGTTCTGGCTCGGTAAACAATAAACAACAACATGTAATGCTACTTATAAGAGTGAACTACACAGACAAATATCCCAATGGCAAATGCGTGACAATAATCACAATATTGCATTTATCACTCTCGCTGGGCCGCCAGTGGACAAGAATATGAGAGCAATAATGTATTTGGTGGCGACTAACACCCGTCTATCTCTGAAAAAACCGACTCAATTTAAATTCAATTTCAACCCTCTGTGTTAATCGTCCCGCTTTTTATTACATTTCAAGTGTCACATGCAAATGTGTACATATGTATATTGTCTCTGGTCTCTCGTCGTGAATTGGCTGAGGCTGCAGAGCAGCGCGCTCTGCTCCTGAAACTCACATTACAATATCTCAATTAAAGCTTTCATTTCATTTTTGCTGGGGGAAATCTCTTAAATATGTTCCAGTGACTATTGAAAGTTTTATAAGCTCAGGGTTGACCGAGAGAAAAAGCTCTAAATGCACACAATATACACACACACACACACACAACAAAACAGCATCCGCTCGATGGAAAACAATAAAAATTTTATAAGGGCTTTTCATATTTCTCTCTTTGCTCTTGAATGTTATATAAAATGACCTCGTCTGCGCTTATTTAAGTGAGAGAAAAAAAGAGAGTTTAAAGTATATGTTTGTTATTTCATTGGGTTTTTAATCGAATTAAATGTTTCGTGTTGTCATCTAGATAAAGCAGCTTTTTTTCGCTGATTTTATCAAAAATCGTTATATCCATGCCTTCCAATCAGATCAATAAAACAAATATGACGTTATTAAACAACAAAAAAAATGCAGCAGAACTTCTGGATTCAACCAGCCTGTGCATGCAGGAAAATCCCATTTTATACGGCAAGAAATTGCGCAACCTGAAATATTATATGTATTATGTACATATCTGGTGATATTTCGAATGTAACAGCAAAAGGTCAATATTGCCCTTCGTAAGTCCAGTCTCTGCGGGAGTTGTTTTGCCAGCGGACACCCATTTGGCAGAAGATCCAATCTACTAAACCTTATGATTTTGAATGGGGGGGAAAAAATGCTTGCCGTGTTTGCTGTTTTGGAACGAAAGTGTCCTCAGCAAGCTATTGTCGCTTCTTTTTGTATCCTTAAAGTGTCAACCGAACCATTTTGCTGTGCCAATTGAATTAAAGGGCGAGAGGTGGCGGAACAGTAAAACAGCATGAGAATTAAATTTCCAACACACCGAAAGACACGGAGACTCGGACGGAGAGGATATACAATCTGAGATATGGATTTTGGCTGTGGAAAGTCGTGTAAGTGGCACTGATACTCCTCAGGATTAATATTCAACAACGTTGGGTTGAAATTTTAATAAAATCCCAATTTCCTCACGTGTGCAGGTGTACCGTAGGGCAATAGGAGGAAAAAGTTTTTGCATCTTCACCCATTGGGACGATGAGAAGTTTCCCCATCATCAAAACCCACTCAACGGGAGCATCCTTGAGTTGGGGCGTGAAGTGGTGTTGAAATTAAAATCAATTGTGACACGCTTAAGAGCATAAAATAATGAACATAATCTCATTCCTTATCTCAGTCCTCAACCTCAGTCGACCTTCGTAACGGTGTGGGAAAATTAACTCTCCAAAACATCCGCCCAATTTCGTTTTTGGAATATTGGCAAAGTTGGGGCCAAAAATGCAATGCTCGCCACGTAGTTTTTCCCTGGCTCACGTGAGTGATATTTTACAATAATTTCCTTGTCACTTGGCATGCCGACGGGGGGTTGAATTTCTCGGGGAAAATTGCTTGAGCGACTAAGTGATGGAAGTCGGAATTGAATGTGAGTGTCAAAAGCACAAAATATCACAATGCAAATAAATCGCATTGGCACATATCACATATGTATGTCTTTTAAATCAGCGAATCAACTGAATTACCATCACTATATCGCATTGGTGGATCCAATTACCCAGAGTTGAACACACAAATACCTATTGATCCTGATTTGCATTAACTCGCTGGGGTTTGTGATATTCTGAGTAATTAGGTTCCTGATTGTTATTCAATTGCAATTGAGGTTCAATTGTAAATATTCATTGACTTCTGAAGTTTAAAAGAAATTTTGCAGTTTGAAGGCATTCGACACATGCACTATATGTTGCGTTGTTAAAGGCAATCACATGTCGTGAAAATATTTGGCAACAACTTTCGAGAGTCATATTTGATTTCATAAATTCGCAACTTAAATTACAAACAAAAATTGCAAAAATTTACGACAAAACAAATGAAAATATCAACATAAAAATCCGGGATATATTTTATTCAGAGGAATTGTAAAAAGGGTTCTGAAAAAGTAAAAATTAAATAAATGCGCACAATCGACAATTTTTAAATTTTTCCCCGTATTCAGTTTCAGAGAATACGGTTTTCCTTCAACGTGTCATATTCTTGGAAAATGTAACCAAATCAGAATTTAAAGTTTTTGTCCGAATTCTCGCCACTCTCTCCTATATATTTGCATCACATAAGATGTAAATAAAAAGTGTAAGATCGACATCTTGTGAAATAAAGCGACATTCTGGGAGCAGAACAGCCCTTCAGAGTATATTGAAATTTTGGCATTTTGCCGTGGTGAAATCTATAAAAACTATTCGTCTTTGAGACTTTATAGCCATTTTCCACCAGACAATATATACATATGTAGATTCAATGCACTTTTTGCAAGTCCCTAATACACTGCTCCTACAATCACTTCTTCATTTCACAGCCCATATGTGAGTGAGATTGACATACAATTTAGTTGAGGTGCAATTCGCCCCAAAATTCCAACTCATCCGTGCATTTGGTGAATTTGTGACTTTTTTCTTCCATGTGGAAAAATGGTTTTTGGTTTGTCCTTTCAACTTTTCATTCAACCTCAACTTGGGATATATTTATATATATATTTTTTAATGTTAAATGCAGTGCGCGAAAAATTGGTGGATAATATAAATAACTGCCTGTGGCTTTAGTGATAACAGACATGAATTTTCTGTTTGCCTTCGCCAATGTTGGCGTCGCCACATGAAATGAACACTTTCACATTTGATATTCCTTCCACAATTCGAGGTATTTTGGCTAAACTGCCAGAGTGAAATCGAAAATGAAGAAATTCACACATTTCACCGCAGTCATTCCATAAGCCACTGACTGTATTTGCTAGCTTGAAAATTTATCCCTGAGAACTTGAGTAAAATCTCAGTGGAAAATTTATTGGCATTAATGGTGTTTCGAATACGGAGATTGTCACCGATTGCTGACTTTATAGACTTTCCACATATTGTATTATGTAACGCTGCTACCGGAAAAATCGATAAATGAATTGAGAACCTGATATACAAGGCTCGTATATAAACACTCAATGGCAAGGCAAGAGTCGGAAAAAGTCACACTCAGAGTGCATGCAATAAATTTTCACTACCTCAATTGCATGTGCGTCTCAAGTACGCAACATTATTGCAAAGGGGCAAGCTCTGGATATCTGTAATGACGTGTTATTGAATGCAATTTCATTCGAACACCAAGAAATGTTTCCAACTTATAAATGTTTTTGTCCCCTTTCATGTGCGGAAATAAATAATGTTGCCCTAATGGCATTAAAAAGAATACAAAGTACAAGGAATTCAAATTCATATGATTGACAAAATTGATAGATTTTTTCCATTTTCATAGAAATTCCCATAAAAAAATCAGATTATGAAAAAACGCTTTAATGATGTGCAAATTTATCATTATGAGTAAATACACGAATTCAGAAAATTGAAAATAAAAACGGGTGAAAACGTTCAAATCGTGTTATGCACTATGCATAAAAAGAGAAAATGAATTCTATTACACATTATAAAAAAACATCCTAATAAATAGACTAACACGTGGCAAATTTTTCAGTCACGCGATTCCAATTAATCCTCCGTGGACGTTTAAATTAATTTGTTGTCAATTGTAACATTGCAATCATAATGAGAGGCATGCAATTTCCTGAATTCCTGTGAACTGATTTGATTTCCAATTGCTGTAAATTTAACAACTTGACGTTGGATTTTCTTGGAATTCACTCATTCGAATGTATAAGTTATCGTCAGAAGATAGTCTGAAAGGGAATTGAAAGTCCCTTTGCAGCGATTAAAAGTGAATTATTAATGTGAAGAGCGATTAAGTGGGTTTCATTGCGCTCTGAAATCACTTTCCTCCACTCAATCATCAAATTGCTGCTTTTCCTGGAACAATCACAGCAAAAAGGGTGCTCGAAGGGAGCTCTTCCAGCATTATTTACACTCCCTTTGTGGACTTTGCGAAAAGGGTGGCTGATTTAAAAAAAAATCATTTGGAGAAATTGCAATGGAACTTGTCTGTTTCTTCACTCCTTGCCGCAAATGTACACATCCATCGTTGCTGTTTTAGAGAGTTCCTCTTTATCCAAGCATCCCAGCGCTCATTTCCACATTTAATAAGTATTGTGCCACGTACCCTTGAGCGTGAAAAAAGGCAAAAGCACACGATTGCACTGCAGAGAGTGTATATTTTAGCCACACATGGAATATGTAAGCAGAAATGTCCAGAGAATGGGAATTGTGTGCATCTCTTCTGGATGGCAATTGAATTACACGAGCAATTTTCATAACATGTATTATGAATTCATTTAAATGCCTCAAACAAGTGATAATACTCAGTGAGCTGACTGAAATTCATAATCATCACTATGACCGCTATTGTTATTACAGAAGAATTTAAGTTGCTTTATAAAAGAGTCCCAATTTTTCAGTGAATAATTTGATTGATTGCTAAATAATTTGAAATTGCCCAGCATGATTTGCTTTGTGATAGTGAGTAATCAAGATTTGAAAGAAAAAAATTTAACCATCAATTTAAAGCCGTTCGCAAATTGTTCCTTTCATCTTTCCATACAGTTTTCATAATCATTTTATTGAGATAGTTCCTTTTATTGTTATAAAATTTATTGTGCGCCCATTTTTGTTTTTATACTGATGCTTTTATTTAATTATTAGA
Source organism: Phlebotomus argentipes (assembly GCF_947086385.1). Lineage (NCBI taxonomy): Eukaryota > Metazoa > Arthropoda > Insecta > Diptera > Psychodidae > Phlebotomus > Phlebotomus argentipes. Next base: position 8,338,095 of record NW_026776174.1, read on the forward strand.
TTCATCGTGCCATTTATTTGTTATTGTGTTTTTAAATGCTTTTATCAGAACGGCAGTCTGACAAAATAATTACCGTAATTAGTTAATTTTTTTATCAACCCTTTGGGTCAAATTTTCCACAACATTTTTTCTCTATAGCTGATAGTTTGACTGATAGCAATAATGTAATGGCATAATTTTTTTTTATCATCCTTACTGAAATACATTATAGGAATTGAATGGTAACTCTATGACAGCTGGAGATTCTTTTTTTTATCACAGTCTTATGACGAAATGTTTGAGCTCGTCGGGTTCTGTGCCAACTTTATATCATTCTGCCTTATTCAGTAATCCCTGTGAACTCGCGTGATTGTGGGCAAAAAGATTATACGTTCACTAAATAAGCAATGTTCCAGCAGAACTTGCAGCCCTCGAAGCGTGGCAATTCAATCGGACCCTTTACCAATGTCATACGAAAATCATGAGGAGCTTTTGATCATATCACAGGCTCGGCGAAAGATTCACTCGCGAGGGAATCACACTGAGAGAATCACATTGGGAAATGATATTAAATGTCTACGAGGGTGAGATGTATTATTCATCCGCGCCAACGAGGAGTGCAAGGTATAGAGAGCCTCGGCGAGGCCCAAAATACGGTGCTTTCAATGCCGCTCAAGTCTCTGGCATGCTCCTTGGCTACTCGTGGAGCCTTACATCCATCTCAGGAGAGTGCTTTTATGCTCGGCGGCGATTTGCCCACCCTCCTGATGCATGTTCAAAATTGTTTCGTGAAAATTCCCCAGCAACTTATATTTCAATATATGAACCTTTGGCCATTTGCTGGAGAATCCTTTTGATGCAGTGATGCAGTGTGGGGACCTTGGGCACTCGAGGGCGGAGATTGAATCTTGCAAAAGTCAAATATGCCCGAGGAGGCGGATGGAATTTCTTTTTATGCCAGTCACAAGGCAGGGAACGGGAACATTTTATGCACTTACCGAAATCCATAGTTGTTTCTCACACTCCAACGGCCTGATAAAATGGTGAGTGTTGATTGAAGAATTTCATTCGTTACGTGGCGAATGTTGATTGAAGTTGAACTGTTTTACACGACTATTGTTATATGCAATTATACTTTTATATGAATTATGTTTTGGCAAAAAGCATTTCTACGAACTCGTCCCTTCTCTCTGTCTGTTCTCTGTCGCTCTAGCAAATTCTACTCTACGCTCAGCAACTACAATAGTGTTTCCCTAAAGTCGTCGGCAAAATTTCACTGACTCGCTTAGTATATCATCTGTTGTCCTATAATGCATACAAGACTCACTATTGGAGTCTGATATATTGAATGCTCCGCGACTTGTCTGGGGCAGAGGAAGAGTCCCTCTTGGACCTCCTCGTGCTCTGAAACATTCTTTTTTGTACTGTATCTCTTGCTCATATCCTGGATTCTCGGAATATTCCTTTAAACATGTTTTTTTTTGAGAACAGAATGACGCATGCTTATTATGTTTGAAAGACACCTTCCGGTGTTAGATTTAATTTAAAAATTCGTTGGCTCACGCAGGGGGAGTGGGGCTCTATGTGGGAGGATGCGGGGTGGCGGCAAGGCACCCCATGCCATTCTGTACACTAGACACAGCGAGACAAGTTGATTGCAGACATTTCCTCTGGGAGCTGCAGACGTGCTCTGTCGCACTGTGCGCCTCTGTGGCGAGAAACCCGGAGGTGGCACCTACCTAGGTGGGGTTTGGGTCGACGGTGGGCACTGGTGCGGCATCGCCATGTCCCGCTCGCGATGGTGCAGGTGCAGGTGGGCGGCGACTGGGGTCGTGGGAGGCGGAGGCGCCTCCGCGCTGGTGTAGCGCTTCAAGTCCAGCGCCGAAGTCGGCGGACTGTCGTTGCGTGGCGGGAAGATCGCCAGCGACTGCCGTCTGTACGTCGGAAAAGAACTGTTGAAGATGTCCGAAGTCGTCATTGTGGTGCAGCCGATCACAGCTCAACGTCTCTAAAAACGATAAAATTGGAAAAAATCAGAAATACCATGGATAATTTAAGATCAATAGAAGAATCAATAGTGATAATAAGTTGCATTGAATTGTCGGAATATTTCTACAGTATGAGTTCAACATCCTTTCGAGGAATGTGAATAAGTTACGCTCAATGATTTTCAGAATTATGTTCTGTCATCAGAAGCGCTCACAGCCGCAACAACTTGAACAATGTTATCAGAAATATGGAGTTGCGCCTCTGTTAAGTGTGAAATGTAATAATCACATTACCGACTTTTAAATGAGTTTGTTCTGTGAGGACGAAAGCCTACAAACGATGCATCACCCCATCATCATCAATGTTGTAAATTAACAGGGCTCAATATATGTGGAAAAACAATGGGAAATGCATGCTTTGGGAAAATACAATTATAATTTACATATTCAGCAATCAAACGGAACCTCAATTAAACGGACGAAAAAAGTTTCAACTTCCGTGTCGAAGATAATGAAAGAACCAAAAACTAATAAAAATCTCTCAGACACGCTCCTTGGCTCCTATTACACTCTGCAACATGTCACTAGATTTAAACCTGAAGTGATGCAATTTAACCATAAAGTTTTCCTTGATAGAAGTGGAGCGATTGAAAGGCGCGAGAGCGGAAGAAAAACGATGTTGAATGGTGGAAGCATTTAGAGAAATATATGCAGAAAAAGGTCAGTGCGAGAACTTGTGTGCAGTGTATCTGAGCGCAGAGGAGGAGATTGTGATGAATCCCACGGTGGAGTGCATGGAGATACGATCCTGTTTGTTTGTCATTGAATAGATATTGCGAAAGTTCGTGATTGAAATTTTTCAGTTGGCGCTTAAAGGCGAGAGAGAGAGAGAGACGCGCCAAGGATATGGTGAGGTGTGCGGTTTGTCTGGGGTGGTAAAAAAGAGTGATAGAACGTGAGGAAGGCGAAGGAAGATGAGACATTGTAAAATTGTAATCTGATTTGGAAGTTGACTTATCTATGAATTCCTTATCTGCTCTTTCGCATGATATGCGAGAAATGCAATCCAGCGGAACGCAACTTCGACCACAAGTGCTGACGGCTTAGATGCACCCCCGCTATCTCATTTGACGTCAACTTTCCAGCGGAGGTGCTTAAATTAAACGGGTTTGTCTGGAAGTTTTCCGTCTCAGATTGACAGTGTTTTCTTGTGACCGAGTAAATTGCAAGCAAGTTACCCGGAAAAATGCATCACATAAGCTACACCAATACTGAAAAATTAGAGATTACGCTGCATCTCGGGAAACTGCTAAATATTTGAGTGAGCTCCACTCTGTTTCTCCGCCCCCTCTTTCACCTTGAGACGGATGCACACTTGCTCGTTTTTCTCTCTCACCACCGACTTTTTACACTTGTTAACTTTTCAACGCGAACCCCAAAGTCCTTGGATCCGCCTTGACTTAAGCCAGAAGTGGAGGAAGTTGCGTTTACTCCGTTTTCAGCCAGAGTGAAGGGCATAGGAAGCGACGCTCGTTTAATGCCTTGATATTTGATACATAATTTTAGCCGCGTGCTGGAGCACTCATGGTGAAAATTGTGTGGGTGTATGAAAGCTCTACAGCAGGAGAGCTTTTGAGAGCTTATTATTTCAAGAGAGTCATCCGTGTTGCAGGATAATCTCACAGAATTTCCGACCGTTATCGTTCCTCATCAGCATCCCGCGAGAAGAGGGAAAATGGAAAAGCTGGGAATTTTTCACACTCAACGTTCTCCTAATGAAAGTGAAGTGGCATCACAGTTTCCGACAATAAATTCCAGTAGTAACACTTTTTGCCAGTGATTTAATGTAATTTGACTAAAATGATAGTTAAAGAAAATTGACAATATTTTTCAGTTAGCATTTTACCTTCAGAAGGAAATATTTGCAGGTCATTTCCAATATTGACACCCCACAAATCTCAGGGAAAAATATTCTCTTCTCGTTTGTTTTTTTAGTTGAAAGAATGCTCCATAAAAAGGTCATTTGAAGATACAATGATTAGCTAGAAGCACCATGTATAAATAAATCAATTTATTATCGCTTGACTCTATTATTCATCATGTTGTTATCCTTTTTATCGTCATCTTCCTTGTCTTGCTCTCTTGTCTTAACATATTAATTTTCTCATGGAACAAATGAGCTCTAAAAAGAGCATCTCCATCCGACAGACAAACCCTCCTCGACGCTAGAATGTCTTGGCGCGGTGGAAAAATATTTGTCCCAATGGCCGAACGGAATGACTGGACAATTTGAGGAGAATTGCTCTTCCGGGAATGAATCTCTTTCGTCTCTGCAGGACATTCTGGATGTAGAATGCCCACATAGAGCGGATTGGAGAACGTTTGCAAAGTTCGGAAAATTGTCCGCAGTGAAAACAATTCAGAGTGGAATTGAAAATAAACATGTCGACTTTACTACAGTGAGATGTTTTCATTGATTTGCTACATTAATTTTAAGGAGTGCATTTTTTTGTTCTTTTTTTTGAGCAAAAATATGAAGACGTCTTCCCCAACCATCGTGACCACGTCTGGTGGGGTCATTCTGTCGGGGAATGATTGCAAAAAAGTTATTATGCACTGAAGCAAAAGGTTCTAATGAAGGAAGAAAGATTAAGACAGCATGCATAAAAAAGTCCAAACCCATTCAATTATGCTAATATCGAACTAAATGTGACTTTCCGCAGTACTTTTTCTCCTTCCAGCTGCTCATTCCATTTCCTCTCGCTGTCATCTTCGCACCCCTCGGACCTGTCCTCGCAATCTCTCACATATCAAGCACTCTTCCATCTTCAACATCTTTTCCCGCGACGGGAAATTATGAAGTTCTCTAGGATTTTTTTTTCCTCTCGCTACACTTTTTCCCTGACACGAAGTCCATCGTGAGGAAATCTATTGAGAAATTTGAATTTAATCCCATTTCTTCTGTGCGTCTTTTGTTCATTTTTTTTCCTTTAATTTTTCTCCCCGTTCAGATTTTTCCAACTGGTTGATTATTCAAATCAATTTAATTGCTCTTAAAATTTAATCCTTTCAGTATCTGTGATTAATCACAAAGTGTTTCTCCTGAGACAAAGTCCTGGGTTATATTTTGACAAAGGCATGTCACTAAAATCATCCTCACAGTGTGCCAGAAACTCGTCTTAGACAAGCAAAAGCACCCATTATCTTTTCTCAAAGTTAAAGACATTACCATTTAAAGTTGGGGCCAAAGAGTGATGCATTTAACTGTGGAAAAAATACGCAAGAAATTTTCCTCATTAAACATCCTTGTTGCAAGGAGGCAAAGGAGGAGTCGACACACGAGGAACATCATCACAAAATTGTATGAAACGAACAAGTTAATGATTGTGTTTGTTGAGTACACTTGAGAAAAGTTGTGGAGAGTATTTGATGTAATGCAGCGAGAACAATTAGAATTATCATTTTACAGTGAAATAGATGATTATGTAGAGTTTACAGCGGGGTGAAATTAATAAAGTTTCTCTCTCGCACAGAGAGAGACTCTCTATCAATTGTTTAAATAATCAGTGTGGAAGTATTCTTTGTCCCGCGTCTTGTATATGAGGGCACATTTTCACGTCTTCCCGGAAGAACTGTGCAATTCCATGTAGTATCACATAACGTAAATTTACTTTGAAAACATGCACCCGACCACCTGTCTATCATCGACCAATTGTGGGTGTGTGAGAAGGGAAATGAGCGGAAAATGGGAAAACATTAAATAAGCAGCATTCACCCACAATCTCGCCCACAATTTGCTGGGCGGCAGAAGCAGGAGCAGCCACACACCCTTCATGGGCTCCACAGTGCGGAAAAGTGTGGGGAAAGCTCGGGAAAGCGTGCGACGGGAAAAAAGAGGAGGTTGCACGAGGAAAAAATGCCACTATTTCTTTTTCCTGCACTTCTTCCTTTTTTCAACCCCTTTTTTCTATCCCAAACAAGCCGCACGAGCTGACGCGGAAGCTGAGTTGAGAGGAAATATTGTCACATTCATCTAGATGGAATTTGAGACATTGGCAGGGCACCGCCATTAAGATAAACATTAAATTGATTTCATTGCAGGTTTTCCACCCATAAATAAGGAAGACTCTCACACAGTTTACCCATAAATTCTGTTACATGTTCTTAATTTATAAGAGTGACACGAAGAATGCTTAAGTCTCTGAGATAAGGTTTCAGCTATCGCTGAATAAAAACATTTGATCTCCAAGGTGTTTCCAAAAACACACATTCTTCTCTTATAAAGAGAATCTAAAATTGTGTGATAAGTGAAAAAAAATGTTATTACAACTTTGTAATCGTTCACGGAATATATTCTCGTTAAGTTTCTTAGTTCAACAAACAAGAAAAAGGAGAGAAAATTATGGACAAACAGTATAGACACGATATTGAGGTTACTTTGAGAAATTGTTTACAATCGATAAACTTTCAATATACCAATAGGCTTACATGACTTTGCATCGGCAGTTCTCGTTTTTTTTCCTCGTCCTGACACAAGAGAAGTTCACATGAGATTTCGAATTAGTAGCTCATGTTGTTTCATTACCAATTTACTCCAGTGGGTGTAAATGATCAAAATCTCTCATTTACTTTGACTGCAACTCTGCAGAAGCAAAGTGTTGACGTACAGTCTCGTGTGAACACTTGTGTTCATTCTCCCAATCACTCAATAAAACCGACAATGAGATCAAAGTCAAAACTATCCTCTATCCGTGCTCACGTGGACGATGTCGTGTGGTCGATGAAGCATTTGGCAAGTTTGCGGTTTAGACCGAAGACTCTCCATCCACAGCGGCAACATAAATCAATTCAAGTTCGCGAACATGCTTGTTCACTTCTTCAGGCAACTCCATGTGTGTACACATAGAAAATTTTCACCTTCCACACAGAAGTGTGAGCCATAGCGGAAAAGTTCATGTGGCCCAGTATCCTCTGTACAGACGCAGTTCCAGCAAATGGAATTTGGGGAAAACAATGCGGTTCGCCGGTAATCGAGTGAGGTGGAGAATGCTTTTGAGGAGGAAATAGCAGAAGTGAAAGGCAGGCAATTTGAGGTGAAAATACTCCTCTAACACAGGAAAAAAAAACCCCATGAAACATGTTTGAGAGTTGTAGGTGGAAAAGTTAGTGATTATTACGAGAATCACGAAGGATATTTCGGACAAGTAACTCATTGGATGTACAGCGGCATGTTAGATATGTGGAAATGCCAAGTATTTTGCCAATAAACAATTTCACCACTGGTGATAGCTATTCTTTCACAAACTTCTCACCAACTTGCCCGTAGAATCATGCGATGAGAGCTTAGTGGAAGTCTACTCAGCTAACAATCTATCAACAATTTCACATACTTTCCAGCCACCGCAGCTCTTAAAGCATCATCAACGAGAAATCCCATTTCTTCCCCACACTGTGACGAATTGGGAGCTTCAGAAGCTGCTCCAAGGTTTGATAATTGCTTTTCTGAAGTGATGCTGAAAAATTCCAAGTGACTCTGCTGCCATCACATGGAGAAAAAAAACTGCTCTCAATGGATTCCAAACCAACATGATATGTAAATGGAAATCGTAAATTACAAGATTTCCCGATATGCGCTGAAAGCGATGGATTTATCGAAGGACTTTGGAGATTATAACATGGAAGATGCATTAAAAATGTTGAATTCTTAAGTGAAACACTCCAAGTGTCATTCTTAGAGACTCCGTGAGATATATGCAATTGGAGACTTGATAAGCGACAAAACTTATTGCAGTTATGATTCTATTGTCGGGTTGAAATATTGTTATTTTTTCTTTCTCATCTTCCTTCAAAATTGCTAAACTTTTCCCCACTGAGAGGTCACTTTTATCTGGTCAAGACAACTCAAACTTACTCAAACCATTAATGACCAGCAAAAGAGCATTCAAGAGAAAATTCGTATTCTTTTTCCCAGCACAGTTCTAAATCTTGTTATTTTTTTCATTGAATTACAAAATTTGTTGCGATAAAGAACCTCTTCTCATTATGAATATTCGCTATTTTCTTCACATGTTATTATCAAATTCTACTGTGCAAAACTTTCCACTGATCCAGCGAAATTGTTCTCCTGTGGATGCTTAGGAGGAGAACAAAACAGGAGACTCCCAATGGGTTTTCCATTGGCCAGAGCTGGCGATAGATAAATTATTAATAAGCAGCAATTCAAAGTTAGAAGAGCAAGAGCTGCAGATTATAGCTGTGCATCCCTTCTTGTACAGCTCAAATACCCAATTGATTCTCTGCTGCTGAACAAGTTTGGCTCCCGCTGATTCACTTTGAAGTCCCCATTCGTGGTCACGGATGCCGAGGAGTGCTCTACGGAGTGCAGTTGTAGGGACAAAAAGAGTGTCTCTTTCTCGTTATACTGGGGATCACATTGGGATAATGAAATGTCTCATTAAGCCACATTATAGGGGGGTTTGTGATGATACAGCTAGTGTGGCGGAATTTCAAAAGCAACCCAATGCACTGAATTGATAGAGTTTCGCATATTGCAATTGTCTCTCTGACTAATTCATTCTGGATGTTTTTGCTCTTTTTCCACAGCCACATTTTCAAATTCCATTCGAGAGTGCAGAAAAAGGAGAAACAACGGAATAATGCAAATTCATCTACGATTATAAAACAAATCAGATACAAAACTCATATCATGTTTTACAAACACTAACTTGAAATATCTAAGTGCATAGATAGTGGGGGGCTTTTAATGAAAATACAAACTAATTTCCATGTGCATCCTATTTGCAGTCAATTATATACTCTTTAGACGGAAACGGCGCAAAGAGATTCGCCTAATCGCTTGAATAATAAGTTGCTCAGAAGCTTTGTCAATTTCTAGATTGTCCCAGCTAAAATCTCTAATTGTCAGGGAAATATATTGAGATGGAGTAAAAGTGAAATTATATAAAATAAACCATCAGATTCTCGCCACTACACTAAGGAAAATGAAGTTTGTTTTTTCTCACACAACACTGTTTGCTTCGGCTTTCCGCAACAAAAGGCCTGAGAGCCACCCTTTAGATTAGATGTTTGCACAATGTGCAGCTTAACCAAAACACACATCATCGATGCGTCTAAACTTCCTACTGGTGCATTAATAATTACATTGTGACAAGGGAAATCTGTCTGTTGTCTAAATAGCTGAAGGATTGGTGCATATATTAGATATGGTACAATTGCGTTTTCTCTCAAGACGCGCGGATCAAATGGTCCAAAACGCGCAGCTTTTGGATTCTCCTTAAGCAAAATCCAAAATTCAACTTCCCACTTTTGGCCAAATGCATCAAAAGTGCACAAGTACATGGAGGAAAAGTGTGTACTTAGCAGAAAAACAGTGGAAGTCATGTGGAGATCTCGTCGAAAATCCGTTTTTCGCAAACAAGATTAATTGTAATATAATTCTTGGGGAGTGCTGAACAAGCCAGAAGGGCATCACTTGTTCTGACTGGATATTGACTCACTCATCCACCATCATGTATTCTGTGCATTTCTGTTAATACAAGAGCGAATTGCAATGCTGGCAGTTACTAAGAAGTAAGAAAAGCTAATTGCTAGTTCATTACCAGCATTTCTACCACCCAAAACTCCAGATGCTCGGCAAGATGTGAAGACAATTGCATGAGATTTCAGGAATTTTCAATAAGTATTTCCACTAATTGATTGGGAGAAGATATTCACACCATTGAATTTTCCATCATTCCGGATAATATTCACAGAATGTAAGCGTATTACATGAAATTCCAGAAGGTGTTATTTATCCCGACAATTTCAATCACCTTGCAAACCCGCATTTTCCCGTGCAGTAAATGTTGCGGCTGTCGTGGTTGTTTACTTTTTGCCACAGGCGCAATCTCACGAGTATTTACATGCATCTAATTGTGAGAAGTGCCTTAAAATTACTATATAACTTCCCTATGTCGTTTCGTTCGCACTGAAACAATTCATGCTATGTTGCCAGCAGTTCTTGGGTGGGAATTTACATGAGCAAAGCTGAGAATAAAATCACTTCTGCATACCTAATTTAAGTGATTGTTCGTGTTTATGAAAAGGAGATTTACAAAATTAAACTAAATCTTCTGGCACATACATGATGTTTATATATAATTTTCACCCACCAAATTCACTCAAAATTATACAATATTGAACTAAATTTAATGCTGAATGAAAATTTTGGCTTTTTAGTGTTGTGATTCCGTAACAAGCTTTGTCATACCCTCCAAATAATTCTGCAAAATCAGTGACATTTTCTTTAATATCCCCAGTTTCAATAGACATAATGAAACACCATACAATAGTAATGAAAGGTTTGTTAGCCAAATTAGTTCTGTGGTAGAAATCAAATCATCATCATTATCAGTTTAATTTTCAAATTCACATTTATTTGGTTGTGATAATTATTGTGGCATTTCTCAAAAATCCATTATTCAGTTATTGCTAATCGAATATAGTAGAAAATTAAGCGGAGACTATTTTATGTTGGATGAAATAAATTATATTAAATTTGAATGGAGTGGATAAAAATTGTGCGTCATTACATGGAGATTTTGGGGTGAGAGTGGAAAATTGCACACTTTGCAAGTGATGTGAAATCTTTTGTGCAAAGCCACGCAATGGTTTTGTTAGCGGCTGAAATTTTGGGGGAAATGAAGTCAATTCAGTAATTGAAAGTTTGTTTGGCCAACCGCTGGATACTTATGTGTGTACATAGTGTTGGGGCGAAATTGTTGCTGCCTGTAAGATGGCCAGTGAGAACTCGATAAATGAATACAAAGTGTAAACAGACAGTGGACAGATTAGGGCTGGGAACAAATCTCGGGTGTCATTATGTGTTTGCTGTGCCTGCAGACGAGCACAGCAATTGCATGGTAAATAACCCAAAATCTCCCAGAGTCATCCCACTTGCCTGTTTTACATGCACATCATATGGGTTTTGCAATCGAATCCCGTCACTGTGTCTCCCTCACAGCCTCCGCCACTCCGTCGATATTGATCCGGACTGGGGAGAAGGATCAACTGAAAGGGTGCCAGCTGAGGATGCTGTTGGGACAACTGCTGCCACTATCCATGGAGGATTACATTACTGAATCAGCCTTATTACTGAGCCGAGAGAGAGGACACGTCAGTGTGTCTGGTAGCTGGGCGACTTCGCCGCTTAATGTGGTGTATATGAAAGAGAAATGACAGGGACGCAGCCCACACCTTTCGACCGCCATTCACTTCCATGCAACCTGTCTCGGAAGGCGGAAGTCCAGTTGAAAAGTAGAGAAAATGAGTTCTGTCGAGAGATGCCTTATATTGCGCTTTTTCTCCTCCATTCTCTCCAGTGCCCAACATCCTCATGAATTTCTCCAGCTCTATTGCCGTCCCGAAAAAAACACGGCAACCAATGCAGAAATATCTAATTTACCCATTCGAATTCATTTACTCGACATTGCATTATCTTCATTGAAATTTACCATTTTATTTGCTTTCATTTCTGCTACATTTAGAGATTAATATTCACTGATAAAAAAAAATAGTTCTAATTCGATGCATTTTTTCGCACATGACATAAAATATAAAGTCATTAGTGCTGATATTACATCCAATTTTTCATCCTTCGCTTCGCAGTATTCAACTATCCAACTTTTGTTCCTACTTTCCACTATTATTCTGACAGTATGACGAGAGGTGTTACATTAGTGGCAATTTCCAAGTATGTTTTATCATTTATTTCGCGGGAGGAACGGCTAAGAAGTCAAAAAATCAACTTTCAAGTTACTCTAACCCACGAACTATAAATCACGTAAATCCCGAGGTAAATCTTTGCGTTTTTTTTTTACCAACTGCAGTGGAATGGTCATGACAGTCACATTTAACATATTTACCTCGTGATTTGCACTATATTTTTGCTCCTTTTGCACGGCGGCTACCAAGAAAGGTGGCAAAAGGAAGTAAAAGTAATGCAACGCCAGACGGAACATGATTAAGCAAGTGCTTTCCTTTTAAAGAGATGTCTTCTGTGTTTCTCCTTAAAACGCTGTACAAGACGGAAACTGTAGTAAACTATTATTATACTGACATTGAGCATTATATAAGTCTATAATATTTTGTATCAAATATTATATTTTCAGTTCCTTTTTTTCTCTTTTTCAGATGTGCAAGTTTAGATATTGTTGAGTGCCCCGAATATCGTGCTAGCTAAATTTATTGTGCTATTTAATCATCTTCTTGCCAATTTGCGCATGGAAATATGTAATAAATCTCTGATTTATTACACACAAATCGGACCATTAATCTAACAATAGCTAATTAACAATCGCTAATCGCTGTTTCCAGTCTTTATTTTCCCAAATTACTTCCCACTCTCGCAGCATTGCATATCTATTGCAAAGCATTCACTGTGAAATTTATAGAATTTCTCGCGCACACTATTTCGTTGCCCAGCAAAAATGGGTCTTTCAGTGAGAATTACCATTTCAAAGAAATTCTCTGTTAATTAAAACTTATTCAGAAAATATTCCCCAATTTTCCTCCTCTCTTAATTGCATACAAAATCATTTACTAAGGTATGAGCGTTCCCTTTCTCTCTCTCTCTCTCTCTAGCTCAAAATCTCCTGACCAATTCACTTCCCAAGCATAATATTGTTATTTATTTATGATGGAGAATACACAAGAGAGGGTCGCAATTATTCATATTTGATAAAGTTCGACTTCAGCGACAAGGAGGATAGAGAGAGAGAGAGAGAGAGAAGTTTTTCCGATAGCATTTTGTAATTGGAATTGTAAGTCTCTCACAAATGCTTCAAATGAAATAAAACGTTTCACCCACATTTTCCATACCATCGCGAGGAATTGCGACGTCAACAGAAATGCACAAAAAGATAAGGAATCATTCTAATTAGCAGAGACTTTGACAAGGGTGGGGCTCAGGCTTTTCACATGAGAATCTCCCGCGGCAGCTCCAAATGTGGGACTATACAGTCGGATGGGATAGACTTGGAAGGAAATTGCCAAGTTTTACAGCAAACAGAGGACTATAGAGTGCAACTTTGCATGTGGGACAAGTGCCAAAAACTCGCTATAAAGGATGTAATTCGATACTTCTTTGAGATATAAAGTATTTTATAGCAAAATATTTTGTGACTTTTTTTTTCGTCGTTTGTAATTCCAAATGCCGCCCCTTTCAATCTTCTCGCCAGTCCATTGTCTGGCATTTCTTCTCCTTTTATACAGTTTTTACGTATACTTACAATTAAACCCCATTCACATTATATGCTTCTTCTTATGCGCACGAACAGAAGTAAATTCTTCCTTATTTCCATTCTCTCCCGACGGAATCATTCCTTTGCGAAGCAGAAGCTTCTTAAGGGGCGCTTTTGAAGGTGTAAACATTGCGATTCGATGAACAATTCAGAGAGAGAGAGAGAAAAATAAGTGACAAAAGGTTTCAGCATGATACTAAGAAAAGTAAAATATTGTTACGGAAATAAATATATCTCTATACTACCCTAATCGTAACTGCCAACCACAGCATAATTGCCTCATCAGAAGCACTGGGCAAAAGGGAATAATTTACACGGGGGAAAAAAGCATGATCTTCTCCACAGGGTACGTGAGAAAGTGTTGCTGAAAGGAAGTCAATAAAATATAAATTCAGCAGTGCTTTAAAAACGCAAAGAAAAAGTGAGAAAGAGAAAAGTTTCTCTCGTTCTCTCCCTTGTTTTCCGTCCCCACGGGTGGCATTGTATTGACAGATTGTACACACTTGGCTTGCAGAAAAATTTCAGATGCAACAATAACATGAAGTCACAGCAAAAGAAGATTCCAAGTGGTTGCGAGTGATGCAGAAAGAAATTGTGGGTGGTGAAAGACAAATAAGGTGGAATCGATGTGAAAAACTGCATTTAGAAACTTATCGGCGATATGTTTGCATAAGCAGATTGAAGGATTTTCCAATCAGCAACACAATGAAACGTGCGAAAGAATATTATTTATCTATTTATATCACCACTCTTTCGCTAGATGGGAAAATTATTTTCCGCACTGAAACCTGTATTTATCAAACCCTATTTGCATGAGAGAGAGCTCTCTACTATTTCCGCATTTATACCTCTTTCAGAGGTGCTGTGTAATTTGAGATGCATTTATAGCTTACTTGTTCATTATAGAACTTGCGGAAAGTATTGAAACCACCTATAACTCAATGAAGCAATTTATTTCCTTCTCACAAAATGGATAAACTGAGTAATAATTAAATTATCTAATATAATATGATATAATATTTCTTGAGTGGAATATATTACAAATAAAGCATCCCAACAAATAATAGCTCCATCCGTATATTAGTCATAAACTTGCAATTTTCGTGGGGTGACAAGAAAATGAAAAATAATTCTGAGAAATGCGTTTCCTGCATCGCACCCTCACTTAATAGTTGGAGGCCAAGCGGAAAATGGCAATCGCGTGGTCTGCCGTTGATATTGGTTGGGGCAGGATAGGAGAGCTTCCGGGAAATTTTCAATTAAGTCACAAGAAGTTCACTTCCTTGGAGACCCCATGGCGGTGCCAATTTAATATTAAAATTCATAAAGTGCCCGTCACTATTTAGACTACAAATAAGTCCCCACTGTGCATTTTATTTCCAACAATTACACAACTGGTCCTCTTCGTGTGTCACTGTGGCGGAAAAAGACCCGGAGAAATGCAAGACAAGTCTGTGGTTCTTCTGCAAAGTGAATTTATTAACATTTTTGCTTGTCGCTGCACGGTAAAGGTGGCGTGAGAGGGTTTTTTCCACCCCCTCTCAGCATCATTACATATGTACATCTGCACTTTACCACCTCTTGTTGCCTATGCATTTTGTGTGAACCCCTTGTGTCCCTCTCTCTCTCTCTCTGTCTCCTTCCAGCTTTTTAGTCCTTCTCAATTGTGAATTCCGGAGAAGAACAATTCCAGCGAAAAAAACAACCTTCCGTGGTCCCAAAGTCCGCCTCTCCTTATCGCTGGTGAAGCGCCAAGAGTAAATATTCAAATCAACCCCGGGTGATAATTTTCCCGCTGAATTATGTAAATGCTAGATGGTTGAGGACTTTTGGGTTGCGGTGTGAAGAAAGTCATTTGGGCAATATGTTGCAAGGTTGCGAATGGGCGATATTCGGCTGATGCAAAAACAACTCCATTTAGCACCGTTTATTCCCCTTTCCAACCACTCAACTTCCCAATAATAATTATCACCAACTGCTTTGGCCACACTAAATGTGTGTGAAAATGCCATTTTCCATGTCCCACGACCATACCCAAAATTGATACAATGTGGAAAACTGAAATTGCAACCGATCAGTCTTAATTAATGGGGAGCAATATTTTACCCCGGAAGTCTATTAAATACACTAAATTTTCAGCACATTTGTGCAAAGAATTTGCAAATAATTATATTTAAAACTGTAAATTTGGCTTAAAGTCTACAATATTGTGTTAATTGTGAGTTATTGGGGATAATTTTTACATTTGAATAGGTTTTCATTTAATAGCGAGAAGAAGGAAAACACTTTTTTCCCATTTATTTCGATGGTATTTGAGGTAACTTTTTGAGCTGGTTTTCATGTTTCTGAGGATTTTTATACAATCGGACAATTTTAAAATACCCTCGAAACATAATCAAAACTTGTAAATTCCACCGAAATCAGTGGAGCTTTCACAACTTCTCCGTGTAAATCGTAAAAGCTCTATACATTTAGCTGCAATAATTGAATTAATGCGAGTCACCGATGGCACTGGACCTTACATGAAGTGGTGCAACTTATATGCTAATGCGATGAGAGCCAAAATAAATACGTGCAAATTGGAAATGAATGCAGTGGAATTTAATTGGATGGCCGAAGAGAAAATTGAAGAATATTTTGTGCAACAAAAGCATTGACGCTGACATTTACATAAAATCAATGCTCTTTGCAAGTGATGTCTTCTTGGCTCTTCTGGATATCTTTTTCACAGCCATGGAAAGTTAATCCCGATTTCGAGTAGAATGTATTGAGGATAATGCGGAAGACAATCGCTTTATGTGCTCACAAGGAAGTCTTTTGTCTCTCAATTTCTCGCGTGAAGAATAGGAATTTCAGAGTTGTGCTAAATAGCAAAATTTTCCTTGTCTCTCCTCCACTGGCAAGAGTGTTATTTTTGGATCAAGTGGAGCCCTTTTGCCGAGGAATGTTATATATGAAAATTTACACATTGTGAGAATGGGTGAGAAGGCATTAAAGTGGATAGAATTTCTGCATTCTGTGGAAAGATTCGCTGTCAGTGAGCGGTTGTAGTATTAAATATTCATGGTTTTGACGATGTGGAGGATTAAATGTAATTGGAAAAATAGAGATAATTCTGTCACTTTGAATCTCAACGAACACGACGGTGAGCACGATGTGAAAATTGTTTGTCTTTCACGGAAGATTATCACCCTGAGTACATGAAAATGGGTGGGAAAGGCAGCGTGAATTTCACATGCTCGACAATCAATAACATCGCTGCAAAACACACATATGCAGTGTGTTTTTCGCTTGGTGAATTCATAGCACTATTTGACTGTCAACTTATAAAAATTATTTCTTACCTTTGCCGAAGAATCTGCTGGGCTGAATGCAAAGTGTCGTCACTCGTGTCGCGGGAAAAAGGGTCTGAGTGAAAAGAGACGCCAAGAGGTCGCACTTGAAATCACTAATGCACCACCATGAAAATGTACATTTGAGAGTGTGTCCTCAGCTGAGAAAATGCTCTGAGAGCTGCAAAAGTGTCTTGCTTGGTATTCTAGAGAGTTTTTCTTGAAACCGGTTCGTTACATAACACAACGCCCTTAGGCATTTGGCGAATGCATCAGCATTTCACGCCCTACCTTTGCGGGCTCGCTCAGTGGCTCACGATGTTCACGTCTGGCTGTTCACGCGGAGAGAGAAGTCAAAAACGGAAGGAGCAGAAGAAAATCTCATTGAGAATGTGAAGGGTGAATAATGTCGGAAAATCACGTTCCGAAATGCAACTGAGAAGTTTGTGAAGAGTGGCTCTTCCTGTTTGGGCCAGGAATTTCAATCAGTGTCTGATGAGAAGTGTCCAACTATCTTTCAATAGTGGCAGGTTTGAGATAAAATATACAAGACTTTTCTCTCTCTTCTCTTCGAGGGTCTGCGGTGAGCTTTTGTGTCCTCACCGTAGGAGATGTCGCGTTGTACTGAAAACAACATTACTGACTCTGTTTCCAGCCCGATGATGATTTTCCCAAAAGTTATTATCGAATGCCACAATGCATCTGTGTGAGTGCATGGATTTCCACCCTTTTGCTTACCCCTTCGCTGCACCCGAACCCCCCAAATGCCCGCATCGGCCCATGTATTTACATGCACAAGTGGAGGTTTCTAACAGCATTTCCACTACACGACCAAGTGGGAGAGACCATTGCAGGATGCACACCAGAGCAGGGCTTACAGTGGCTCACAGCAGGAATGCAACACCGCCATTTACTCAAGGTTATGGAGAAAAGCGAGGAAAAAGCGTGAGTAAAGAGAGCATCTATTTTACCATTTCATCCGCCATTTGATTGCTCCGGATGCGCATATTCGCAGTTTTATTCGCCAGAATAGAGATAGTAACCACCATGTGAGGTATTAGACCTCATGATGATCTCTAGAACTCAGTCACATTGGAGTGATATCGAAAGAGATGGAACATATTGGGGGCATTTGAGAGACTCAGCAATCCCACTAAACGATTCTAAAGCGTTGTCTGGAGTTGGAAAAAGACGGCGCTATCCAGACCTACCCCAACGGCGACTACCCCAGCAGATGTTGCAAACTTAATGAGCGTTACTGTTCTGTATTTTCCGCACACATGCACCCCGACTGTGTCGGGTACCTTCAGTATCGGAAGCACCCCATCGTCTGCACACACAGGCAAGCCGCTCATGATGGCAAGTGCGCCGTGGTGTTGCACAAGCACACTCAAGCGCGCCGGGGGTGGCATGGGGCCCCGAAAAGGGTGGCAACAGCGGCACACAGATTCCATCGATGGCGTGTTGGTGTGTAAAGCGTTCATGGGGACGCTCTTGGGTGGCGTCGGTGTGTTGAGCCGCGACCTCGGTGCGACCATTTGGGAGGCGGAAGTGCATTCTGGATGAGAGCCGAAGCTGGGCCGACGCTGCCGACGGTTACACAGACATTCGAGAGGGGCCATGGTGGCAGCCAACCAGCACACCATGCTCCGGCATGGGCACCACCACACACCATGCAGCCGTGAGGATGGTTAGGGCTTCTGTTTTG
Source organism: Phlebotomus argentipes (assembly GCF_947086385.1). Taxonomy (NCBI): domain Eukaryota; kingdom Metazoa; phylum Arthropoda; class Insecta; order Diptera; family Psychodidae; genus Phlebotomus; species Phlebotomus argentipes. The sequence goes on from NW_026776174.1 coordinate 8,356,402, forward strand.
TTGCTACCACCAGAACGGCGTCAGCGGTGCCGTTGACGACACATGTTATGAGGGGTTGGGACGCCTGTTTTTCCCTTCTTTCGTCGCCAACACGAAGTGTGGGATGCCACAGCACGCGTTCGCGATATGGGTGATGCCCCCGCTCCCACATGAAGAATTGTCACCATATGGCGGGGATTTTCCGACACGGCACCATTGAGTGTGAAATGGAAGACTTCACCACTCTAACGCCTAATTAAGCCCTCCGACTCGCGAATGCACAGATTTTCGCAAATTAGGATGGAAGAGTGCAGGTGGGATGACGGCTTTTCCACCCTTGAGTAATCGATTCTGCGGGAAAGTCTTAGAGAGCTCATTACTGTTACTGTCGCATTTCGGGACGAATAAACTGCACGTGAATGAAAAGTCACGATAGAGACATTACAGTTTGGGTTGCATTACACTTTTATGAGTAACTGGCAAATAGAAACCTTTTGCTACCTTCGCCGACTGTTGAACGGGGGTAATGCGGCGCTGTTGTGTGTTTTAACAAACCCACGCTAATGTCAGTCAAGAAATTTGAGTCTACTGCGTGAATAGTAATAGGTTGAAATTATCCAATCTTTCTCATTATTTCCCCGCAACTATGGTAAATTCATAAATACATGGTTTGCCCTGTCTGAAAAGCAATTAAAACCTCAACAAGAGCACTTCTTTCCCATTGAGATGGACAAGTGAAATAACCCTCGGTTGTGTAGAATAAAAATAATCAATCTCGTTATTAATTGAGGGAAATTATATATATCATTTTACAAGCCTGAGGTGATTTTACAGTGAGGATAGAGAAATTTGTGTCTCATCCACTTTGTGGAGCTCGTTCAATTTTTGCATGTAAATTAAACACTCTAATTGCACTTCTTTTACAGACTCGACCACATTACTTTTTTTCTCATCGTCCACTCTCTGCCCGATGGGACAAATCCCAGAGAGATTATTTTACAATCTTCTACGGGGCGTGTGTTACAATCTTTATGAAATGAATAGGGAATGGGGCGAACGCTGTGAATAGTGGAAGTGTAATTAATACTAGGGTTTGTGGATGGATGCATACGACCTCAGGCCAATTCGATAAATTCCGCCCTGTGACCGGCACGTTTTGCATGTCATTGAGGATGAGCCGAATGGATAAAAGAAATGGTCAGCAAAAGGAAATCTGCCGAGAGCGGGAGAAGCAATTTTCTGACACAATTTACCACAAATCACCAGGCGCCTCCACTCTCACGCATTTGATATGTAAATGCTTTACACCCTTTGCACGCACATTAAATATTAACGGACACAAGTGCTGCCCATAATTTACTGTATTCTCATTACTTCATTGCTCACCCACTCTGACAGTGCGATAAGGGCAGAACCACTTAAGAAAATCTCTCGAAATAATCTCGAAAAAAAAATTGCAGCTAAAATAATGTACATTCGCAAAGGGATGATGAACTATGGCGCTTTTCCTCCTATTTGTCCACACTGTCACTATTATGTCCCACTTTTTGTCATCTCATTCTGGGTGAAGAATATCTTATACAGAGCATTTCACTCACAGCCAAATCCCTACGATCATCCGGATAAAGTCTTTCCTCCATTTACACACGAGTGGAAAAATTCACTCCAACTCCCAGTCAACTTTTACATTGTGAAAAATTGTCTCGAAACTCTTCGTGGAGGTCCTGAAATTGCAGTCATGTGGAAGATGTTCTGAGGAGAATTGGGGGGGAAAAAAAAATATCTGCAAAATCCTGCAATTTTCCACCCAATAATCATGCTGAATATGTTTGAGGAAGTTGTCTGAAATTGATAATTCCCACCACATGTTCTGTACTGAAAAGTTGATATCTCTGTCGACAGTTTTACACTGGGCTCATTTTACATTTTGAATAGTTTAAGATCTGCCACCGAAGGTACACTAAAATCGTATCGTTATTGGCAAGAGTTGGAAATTGCCAGTAGTTGAAGCCAACCAAACTTTATAACATGCTATGAAGATTTTATGAGCGGAAATTATTTAGTAATTGAGTATGAATTTCTGAATACATAGGCAAAGAATATTAAATATCTTGGTTAATATGGAATTATATGAGATTAAAATGGTGTCTGTAATCGTTTCACGACATTTTTATCTTTCACCCAGTATTGATGTCAATATGTTGAACATGGCTTATGCGAAGGAAATACACATAAGTCCTTTTGATGTTCTGTGGAGATTTTTGACAATATTCGCGGAAATCGAAAAGGAAAATGTTATAAAGTCAAGCGATAAGATGCACCAGTTGAAGATTTATGAATATTTTTATTCATGTTGAGCATGTAATTTTCCTGTGTGGCATGTGACACACTGTTTTCAATTCTTCAATGTCGCGAGGAGATAAAGCAGAATTTCCTGAAACATCGAAGAAAAATTTTCATGGCAATAAAAATATCGTGAAGATTTAGCATAATAATGTGTCTTGTGGCAAAACAATAAGAAAGTCATCACACATGTGTATTCATCTTGATAAATGAAGAGTGCAGAGGATGAAGCATACAGAAGCTTTCTTCATCCACTTGTGAGATGTGTGATTGCATTTTGTGATTTTCTTTCGGCTTTGCCGTGCACTTCTTCTTCACCACTTCTCACATTGACAAATTACATACGTTTATTGTGATGCTATTTTGTTTTCCATTTTCGCATTCACACTTGGGACGGTGAGAGCTCATCCTTGCTGTATTCTCTCAGAGTGTGTTTTTCTGTAGATGCATAGGGAGGAAATTCTCTATGTGGATAGAAGGTGAAACGCCATTAGAGCAGTAAATAAGGTAAAACACTGCACACTTAAAAGTTAATTCGAGGGTTAAATTTATACCTTTTTCGCACAGTGTTACTTCCTCCGAAGAAAATTCCCAGTGCTCGGTGTGATGGCATTAATCCAGGCAGTGTAAGAAACTTTGATAAATTTACAAATTTATTTTCATGCTTTTTCTCACATACCTCCCCTAGATTATCATCGTGCAGAGGCGGCGAGAGGAAAAAGCATTCCATCCCAGCTGGACCAATTGCCACACGGCGAACAAATCAATAAGATACACAAGAGGGAAAATTACCATTTAATTTCATAACCATTTTTCAAGTGACACACTCAATGTTTGCAGAAAAGCTCGGCAAATTGACAATATTATATGACCCTAGCGAATGATATTTTGCGTGAAACTGCATTTTCCGGGGAGTGTCACTTCAGAACTCTGTAATTCAATTGAACAATATTACAATTTGATGATCACTATTGAGGTTGACAATCAAAAAAATCAACTTACACTCTCCATATATCACACACATTAATAGTCGTCCTGCTGAATGGAGCTCCCATTGTATATCACGATGATGAAATAATAATAAAAAAAATATTCCATCTGACTGTCCCAGAAGCAGGTTAACTTTTTATTAGATCCAGCTTGTGCACTTTGAATTCATTTCATTCAAGCTGCCGCGACAAAGGACACAGAATGGCAGGCAAGTTAAGATGGAAAAAATGTGGCCATTCAATTGTATGCAAACAGTTCCACTGCAAATGATATTCGGCATCTTGGAAATCATACAAGAATATGCCATTTCGCTTTCACACTTCCTCTGGCAAAGCCGACCGGCATTTGTGTCGTTTCACCCTCAAAATGAACTCAAATTGTGTGTGAACTTTACAGAAATACATATTGATGCTGTTTACAGCATTTATGTGCTTGAGAATCTGTGAGACGGAAGACAGAGTAGAAAAATTGTAGAAGGGAGAATTATTGGAAATTAGAAGGATTTGTGCGGAAGAAGGATTGTGAAGAGGAAATACAGGAGTGATCTGATTGTGGAAAGGAAGAAGGAGACGGAGGAAGTGAAGGAGTGGAAATTATAGTGAATTAATCAAGCAAAAGTGTCTTTCATTGGGAGCTCACGCATTGTGGTAGAGTGTGGAATCATCAGTAAACAGTCGTCATCATCGCAGAGGCGCGCTTTCGAGCAGGATTTGTGGATAATATCTAACATCTTATTTGCCTATTCCAGGTAATAATCGTAACACGTGGTCGTGTCTTCCGTCTCACAGATTCTCTGTTACGATTATTACCTGGAATAGGCAAATAAGATGTTAGATATTATCCACAAATCCTGCTCGAAAGCGCGCCTCTGCGATGATGACGACTGTTTACTGATGATTCCACACTCTACCACAATGCGTGAGCTCCCAATGAAAGACACTTTTGCTTGATTAATTCACTATAATTTCCACTCCTTCACTTCCTCCGTCTAACACGTGGTCGTAAATAGGACGTCCATCTATTCCTATTGGACTCTCTTGCCAAGTGCATCGTCATATTCCGCTCTATCAAAATCAATCACACTATATCTGAATTTTATATCATAATTTGAAGTCACATTAAATCACCTTTAATCAAGCAACTCTTAGCCTTTTTTATTCGTGAGTGGATATCGGGTATCGTAGCAGTGGACCGTGAGATAGTGAAGATCTCGGCGACGTAGTGGGATACATAAAATAATATAATATAATTCCCAGGTACGTGAGACCACGCCACAACAACTGGCGACGTAGTGGGATACATAAAATAATATAATATAATTCCCAGGTACGTGAGACCACGCCACAACAACTGGCTGACGGGATGGCGAATAACGGAGACTCTTCAGACCGCATGGCGATTCTCTTCGAGTCCGTGGCGACCCTTCTGGTGGAGTTCAAGGCGCTGAAGGACCAGAAATCTCATCCATCGGAACTCAACGTGGACGCCCTGGCCAGAGGCATCAATCAGTTCTCTTACCAGCCCGAGAACGACCTCACATTCGACACGTGGTATCGGCGCTACAAGAGCACGTTTTCCCAAGACGCTGCCACGTTAGACGATGCTGCGAAAGTGAGGCTGCTGTTGAGACGTCTCGACGCCTCTGCCTATGATCGCTATGCCAACAATATTCTGCCACAAGAGCCCGCCGCACTCACGTTCGAAGACACCGTCGCGCGCCTCACGAAGCTCTTCAGCAAAGGAGAATCTTTGTTCTGCACGCGCCGGAAGTGCTTGCAACTGACTATCAAGGAATCAGATGACATCGCGACTCACTGTGGCGTCGTGAATCGCCACTGTGAGGCCTTTAAGTTGGGAGAATGCACCGCAGATCACTTCAAGGCCCTCATCTTTGTCAACAGCCTGCAAGGAGAGAAGTACGTGCTTGTCCGGGAGCAGCTATTGACCAAGCTCGAAACTGAGGACGCCAAGAAGATCACTCTGGACTTCATGGTTGAAGAAGCGCGCCGCCTTCTCAATGTTAAGAGTGATTCGCGTCTCGATGCCCCATCCGTGAGTGTCAGTGCGATCCGGAAGAAAGAGTTTGCGCCCAAGAAAGACCGCCCTCCGCGGCCGTGTTATCTGTGCGGCGCAATGCACTATGTGAAGGAGTGCCCCCACGTGACCACCAAGTGCACGGATTGCCACAAAGTTGGTCACAAGACCGGCTACTGCCCGCCCTCTTCGAATCAGGACGCTGATAAGAAGAAGTCTGGCAAGAAATCCTTCTCCGGCAAGAAGAAGAAGAAGTCGTCCAATCAGGCCAGCGCGAATGCTGTATTTTCTGCCCGACGACATGGTAGAAAATATCTCGCGCCAACAGTTAATGGACACACTGTGGAGTTTCAACTCGACTGTGCCGCCGACTTGTCCATTATCTCAGCTGACACCTGGAAGATGATCGGTCAGCCAACACTTTCTCCTGTGTCCATCCGCGTCAAGGATGCCCAGTCACAACCCATCGCTATTCTGGGAGAGTTCGACAGCTCTGTGAGACTTGGTGACAGAGAGATCCGTGGACGCTGCTTAGTATCCGAGAAGACATCAGGAAATCTATTCGGAATCGAGTGGATTGAGGCGCTAGGATTGTGGGATCTCGCTCCCAGTGCTTATTGTAGTTCAGTGCACAAGGACGTCGACACTGAGACTGCAATAAAGGAGCTTCAGGCCACCTTCCCCACAGTATTCAACACTCAAATGGGCCAGTGCACGCAGGCCACTGGAACCATCCATCTCAAGCCGAATGTCAGCCCAGTTTTTCGCCCTAAACGCCCTGTCGCGTTTCACATCATGGCTACAATCGACGAGGAGCTTCAGCGACTGCAAGCTTCAGGAATAATCACCCCCGTCGAGTACTCGCCATGGGCTGCGCCCATTGTTGTCGTCAAGAAGCCCAACGGTCGCATCAGGATCTGTGGAGACTATTCTACCGGCCTCAATCAAGCTGTGGAGACGAACGACTATCCAATTCCCGATCCGGATAGCCTCTTCAGCCAATTCGCGGGTAAGAGAGTCTTTAGTCATATCGATCTTTCCGATGCGTATCTTCAGATCCCAATGGATGAGGAATCTAGTCAACTGCTGACCATCCACACGCATCGGGGACTCTTCCGCTTCAATAGACTGCCGCCTGGCATCCGGAGTGCACCCGGAATATTCCAAGGAATCGTGGAGCGCATGCTGCATAGCCTTCCCGGAGTATTTGTCTATTTTGACGACATCTGTGTGGCCAGCGACGACCCAGCACAGCATCTGGAGACTCTCAAGGAGGTTTTCAAACGCCTGGAACACTTCAATTTCCGTGTGAAGTTGGAGAAATGCCGCTTTTTCGTCTCGAACATCAAATTCCTCGGAATTGTGGTGGACGAAAAAGGCCAGCACCCGGATCCCGGCAAAACTGATGCTATTTGCGCAATGCCCGCTCCATCCAATGTGAGTGAACTTCGCAGCTTCCTCGGGGCCGTGCAATTCTGGGGCCGTTTCATCAAGGGCGCGAGCAAAATCCGTGCGCCCATGGATCGTTTGCTCAAGAAAGGTGTTCCGTGGAAATGGTCAACTAAATGCAGGGCCGCATTTAGGAGGTTCAAGACGATCCTGAAGTCTGAACTTCTCCTGACTCATTACGACCCACGGCTGCCCATTTACATCGCGTCTGATGCCTCTTCATATGCGATCGGAGCGGTTGCATATCACGAAATGCCCGATGGTTCACTGAAGGCATTTTACCACGTCTCCAGGCGACTCACCGATGCTGAACAGCGCTACAGTCAGATCGAGAAGGAAGCGCTGGGCATCGTGTTCGCTCTCAAGAAGTATCACCGCTTCGTGTATGGTCGAAGATTCAATCTCGTCACCGACCACAAACCGCTCGTCTCGATATTCGGCAGCAGCAAAGGAATCCCAGTGCACACTGCCAACCGTCTTCAAAGATGGGCATTGGTGCTGCTTTGCTACGACTTCGAGATCAAATTCACGTCGACCGACAGCTTTGGACACGCAGACGTGCTGTCCCGGCTGACCAGTGCGCGCCAGCAGCCACAGGATGAAGTCGTCATTGCTGAAATTCAACTGGATGAAGATGAGGACAGAGCCATCGTCGAGGAAGCATCCTCGAAGCTTCCGGTGAATTTCAACATGATACAACGAGCGACTCAGGCCTCGGAGAGTTTGCAAGAAATTGCGAATTACATCAAGACTGGCTGGCCGGCTGCACTGAAATTCATCCACTCCAGGGAAGTAGCAAAATATTATAAGCTCAGAAATTCGCTTTCGCTTATCCATGACTGTGTCTTTTACAGGGAGAGGATCGTAGTTCCGGAGCAATTCCGCAAGAAGATACTGGCCCAACTTCACCATGCTCATCCTGGCATGTCCAGAATGAAATCAATCGCCCGAGGATACGTCTTCTGGCCGGGCATTGATTCGGACATCGAGCATAAAGTCGGAACTTGCACGGACTGCGCCCTCACTGCAAAGAACCCTGTAAAAGCACATCTATCGTCATGGCCACTTGCTACTCGGAGTTGGGAAAGGATACACATCGACTACGCCAAATACAAAGGAGAAAACTTCCTGCTCATCATCGACGCCTACTCTAAATGGCCAGAGGTATTCCGCACGTCTTCGACCACCGCATCGCAGACAATAGCGAAGTTGACGGAAACTTTCGCCCGGAATGGACTGCCCGAGATCCTCGTCAGCGACAACGGCACTCAGTTTGTCAGCAGCGAGTTTAAGGAGTTTTGCCAGATGAACGGAATCCAGCACCTTACAACCAATCCTTACTGCCCATACAGTAACGGACAGGCTGAGCGTCTCGTGGATTCACTCAAGAGGTCACTGGACAAGCAAGGAAGCGCGATCTCATTGGACAATGGTCTTCAGCGATTCTTGGCGAACTATCGCACCATTCCAAATGAGAATTCACCTGATGGCAAGTCACCTGCAGAAGTGTTCCTTGGAAGGCAAGTGCGTACGATCTTTGACCTGCTCAAATTTCGTCCTCCTTCCACTCCTCGGCGCAATAAGAAGATGGAAGACCGGTACAACAAGAAGCACGGCGCGAAAGCGCGCTCATTCCAAAGGGGGGAGGAAGTCTACGCGCAGAAATTCCGTCCAAATCCAAATCCAATAGATTGCGTCGTAACACGTGGTCGTGTCTTCCGTCTCACAGATTCTCTGTTACGATTATTACCTGGAATAGGCAAATAAGATGTTAGATATTATCCACAAATCCTGCTCGAAAGCGCGCCTCTGCGATGATGACGACTGTTTACTGATGATTCCACACTCTACCACAATGCGTGAGCTCCCAATGAAAGACACTTTTGCTTGATTAATTCACTATAATTTCCACTCCTTCACTTCCTCCGTCTCCTTCTTCCTTTCCACAATCAGATCACTCCTGTATTTCCTCTTCACAATCCTTCTTCCGCACAAATCCTTCTAATTTCCAATAATTCTCCCTTCTACAATTTTTCTACTCTGTCTTCCGTCTCACAGATTCTCAAATTGTGCAAGTCACTTTTCATTCATGAATTGCATTTGACATTACATGACAACTTGCCCTACGCACCGCTTACATGTACTAAAGTTTGTCCATAGGACATGTCGTGTGAAATGTCTTTGTCTGATATTTGTCGTATTTTATGTTGTGTTATTCAATTTAAAGTTAAATTGAACAGGCTCCCGGGGGGCGCGGTGTGTCTCTACACACCCGGCAATTTTGAGATATTAGAAATAGCTCTCGTATAAGTGCCCGTCGGGGTACGCACATCGACAACTCTCACCCTTCCATCCGTCCCCTCAGAAACCCTGACCACTCTTCCGATGGTCCAGTTGTTTGCGAAGACAGATGCGTCATGTAGGATGACAATGTCGTCGAGTTTCAAATTGTCCCTCTCCTCTGTCCACTTGACTCGCGCCTGCAGCGTGTGCAAATATGATAATTTCCACTTCGCCGTGAACTCCTGCACCATTCGCTGACACATCTTCCAACGCTGGTGGCAGTTAATGTTGTCCGTGACGAAATCGTCAGCTGGGAGCTGATTCAGAGGCCCGAACACCAAGAAATGTCCCGGCGTCAGCGGTTGAGGGTCTGCTGGGTCGTCAGTGAGAACTGTGAGGGGCCGAGAATTGAGCACCGCCTCGACTTGTGCCAAAATGGTGAGAAATTCCTCGTAATTGAGCACTTGGTCGCCGATCACTTTCTTCAGGTGGATCTTTGCAGACTTCACCGCCGCTTCTACAAGGCCGCCAAAGTGTGGAGATCGTGGAGGTTGAAAACGCCACGTCACCTTCATCTTTGCCGCCTCCTCGTGAATAACGTCTGCATTGTCCAGGATCAACCTCTTCAGCTCGCTCGCCGCACCCACAAAGTTTCGTCCATTGTCGGTATGTACCTCAGCACAAAGTCCTCGACGTGCCACAAATCTCCTGAACGAATCCAGGAACTTCTCCGTCGTGAGCCTGCTGACCACCTCCAAGTGCACTGCTTTGGTCGCGGTGCACACGTACACGACAATGTCCACTCTGGCGGTTTTTCCTCGCGATTCGACGCCCGTTCTGATGAAGAATGGCCCGCAACAATCAATGGAGACGCTATGGAAGGCTCTGACCAACGTAACACGATGCTTGGGCAGATCTCCCATGAGTTGCGTCTCTCGCGTCGACTTGTGCACGAAACACTTCTTGCATCCGTGAACGATGCTACGCGCTGAATGTCGTCCTCCAATCGGCCAGTACTTCTGACGACAGTATGACAACAATAGTTGCGGTCCCGCGTGCATGAGCGTGATGTGCATCTCTTTAAGCAGCAATGTCGTCAGCGAACTCTTGGGCAGAATTACAGGGTGCCGAACGCTGTACGTATCATCGAGATGCTCCAATCTGCCGCCCACGCGCAGAATCCCGTCTGAGTCCAAGAACGGGTAGAGTTTTCGTAAGTGGGAGTTCGGAATACTCGCGACCTCTCCTCGCTTCAACTGACGGATCAGATCAGGAAACGCATTCTCTTGGTCCCATCTTACGAGTTGTTGTTCAGCCCATCGATATTCCTTGACTGAGAAGCCAGGAGTTGGGTTCGAGGAGGGAGAATCAACAGCGTTCCCTTTGGCCCTCGTACAACCCAACATTTCGATGAATTTGGCGACATACAACACAACTCTCTTCATCCGTTGCAAGTTACTAACATTGCGAACAAGATGGTTAAAGATCTGGTTGTCTGGCGGACTGGCGACGATGAAAGTTGCAGCGACCTCTTCCTCGATCTCTGCCACCTCGTCGGGTGCAACTTCAACGTTCGGCCAGTCGTCTTGGCTCTCCGTCAACCAAGCAGGTCCGTGCCAGTACAATTCAGATGCCTCCAGGTCCATTGCGGTTGTGCCTCGCGACACTAGATCAGATGGGTTCTCCTTGGTGTTCACGTAGTTCCAACGGTCAGCCACTGTCAACTCTCTGATCGTCGTCACTCGATTCTTCGTGAATACATCCTGTCGGGGAGAAGCGGATCGGATTTGAGCGAGAACAACCTTTGCATCTGCCCAACAATAGACCTGGGAAATCTCGAGGCTTCTGGAAACTCTGAATACAAGCCGTGCGCCCAATGTAGCTCCACAGAGTTCCAGCTTCGGGATCGTCTTCTTCTTCACCGGTGCCACCTTAGACTTGGCCGTGATCATCCTTGAACATCGGTTGCCGTCTCCATCTTCAGTCACGTGGAAGATTACTGCCCCATAAGCAGTTTCCGATGCGTCCGAGAACATGTGCAGCTCTTCCTTGACGACTGTCGCCAAATTAGAGATGCGTCTGGGGAACGTCATTCGCGGAATGTGAAGTAATGAGCTAATGAGACTCCTCCACTCCCGCTGAATGTGCTCAGATGCCGTCTCATCCCAGTCAGCGTTCTCCTTCCACAGCATCTGGAGAATCACCTTCGCCATGACCACCACTGGAGCCACCAAGCCAAGTGGGTCATACAGTCGCGCTATCACGCTAAGAATATTCCTCTTCGTGGGAACCAACGCCTCGATCGAGTCATCCACATCAAATGAAAAGGTATCTGCCACAGGATTCCATCTCAAGCCCAGCGCCTTGACATGTCCGTCGGAGGAAAGACTGACCTCGTGTTGTGCCTCCCCATCCTGTCTGACCGCTCCGAGGATCCTCTGGGAGTTCGATTGCCATTTGGACAGTTCCATGTGACCCGTCTGCAGGATCCCAATCAACTGCGCCTGCACTTCCAGTGCCTCCTCCTCAGACGCCACTGATACCAGGCAATCGTCGACGTAGAAGTTGGACTTAAGGGCCTTCGCTCCCTTAGGAAATCTTCCTTCCTCGTCGTCCCCGATCTGGAAGAGCGTCCGAATGGCCAAAAACGGTGATGCGGCATTGCCAAAACACAGCGTCCTGAATCGCCACTCCTCCATTGGACCTTGCGGTGATGCTTGCCACAAGAATCGTTGCAGATCACGATGCTCCTCTGTGAGCATGACTTGAAGATACATCTTCTTGACGTCACAGATGAAAGCGATCGCATGACGTCGGAACCACCACAAATTCTCGTTCAACTCACGCTGGATCACTGGGCCGATCTTCATGTAGTCGTTTAGACTCTTCCCTGACTCGGATTGTGAACTGCAGTTGAATACGATGCGAACCTTGGTCGATTTGGCGTCCCTCTTGACCACTGCTCTATGCGTCATGTAGTACGCCTTCTTCATCAGCTCAGACTTGGGCACCTTCTCGATGATGGACTCATTATCGTAGGATTTAAATATGTCGTCGTATTCCTCATACAAGCCAGTGGAGTGCAACTCCTTGACCAAGTGGAACAACTGGCGCGTTGCTCTTCTCCTGTTGGTTCCAAGCAGTTCACTCTCCTTGTCGAGGGGCAGGTGGACGACGTACTGACCATTCTCTGCTCTTCTAGTGGTCTTCCTGTACAGATCTTCGACCTCCTTATGCTCTGCACACGCGGCATCATCAATCACTTCTTCAACCTTGAAAAAGTCGTGCAGAGTTTCTTGGATGGTCGGAATGGAGACCTTTGTGCACACGGGACTCATCAATGGTGGGGTTGGTGGATCGTTCGACAGCTTGCCGCCAACTACCCAGCCAAAGATTGTGTTGTGCAGTGAGGGTGATCCATTGCCCAAGCGGTACACCTCGTTTAACATGATGTCGTCTTCATGGCCAGCTCCAATCAACATCTCAACAGGGCGGGACTCAAACCACTTGGGATCGGCCAGCGTGAGATTGGGTGGCAACGAGAATTCGGATGGACTTATGCGCCATGAAGGCAGATCCGAGGAAATCTTTGACGCGACTTGGCACTGCAGCTTAAGCGTTGGACCCATAGGAGGAACCAATATGGCGTCCGCCTGATGCTTAATGCTGGTGACTTGGCCTTGGAAGCCCTCAATCTTGCAGAACGGGGAGCGTTGAGTCTTCAGGCGCAATCGCTGGCATAAGTCCGACGTCATTACGGAGATTTCCGACCCGAAATCCAGTAAAGCGCGACACACATGGAGATTGTCATGGGCATCACGGATCTTGACAAGGGTGGTCTTGAGAAGGGCACGACAACCAATCTGACTGTTGATCTTGAGCGTTGACGGAACAAAACTACTCAAAGATTTCGGGTCACGCAGAAAGGGGGCCTTCTCAGTGGACGGGTTTCCAGTGGCATCATGCGGGTCAGCACTGGTTGAAGCGAGATGGGTGGAGGGGACGGGAGTGAGAGCGTCATGTACCCAATAGTTGTGCGGTTTTTGGCAATGTTTACAGTGCGGATAAGAACAATTATCGACTGTGTGACTGGATCTACTTTCTGACAAACAATTAATGCAAAGATTCAATTGCTGAACAGTTTCGAGCCTTGCAGCAGCAGGCAATGACTTAAACCGCGGACATTTCCACAACTTATGAGAGGCTTTTTTACAAACTTTACATGAACTCTTACTATCTGACAGAGTTTGAAACTGTAAACGTTTTTGCGGGCTTTGGCTTATTAAAGGGCTTGCTAACATTCTTAGAAGCTTGAAGAGCTTGTACAGGCTGAACTTGTGGCACAAAAGTTGAGGGACATATTTCTAGTGCCTTACATCGCTTATCTAAAAATACCTTGAACTCGTCCCAGGTAGGCTTGTCGCTCTGCTTTCTCGACCAGGTTTGTTGAGTCTCCGCGTCCAGCTTGCTGACAATCTCGTGGATGATCCATGGATCCCGATCCGAGACTGCGAGGGAATCCAAAGCATCGATGGAAGTTGTCGCGACGTCATAAATCCTCCTCAGATCCTCCGCTCGGGGCGTTGTTACAGGCGCCAAGCTCTTGAAGCGATCGATGTGGCCTTTGATGATCGTGCGCTGACACTCGTAGCGTGCCTTGATGGCGTCCCAGGCCAGGACGTAGCTGCTCTCAACCATGGGCAGATGGGCGATGACTTCTTTGGCACGTCCAGTAAGCGAAGTCTTCAGGTAGTGGAACTTCTGCGTCTTGGTAAGCCTAGTGTTCATGTCCACCAGGCTGAGGAAAAGATCCTTGAACGAGGGCCAGTCGGTGTATGTTCCGTCGAAGCTGGGAATTTTGACTGCCTCCAGCTTCGTGTAGGGCATCGATTCTGCACCGGACGAGTGGCTCTCATTCATGCTGTCCACCATCTTCTGGAATCCTTCCAGAATCCGATCAACTCGGCCATCCTCGACGACGTAGTTCTGGATGGTAGACGACAGCAGGTTTCCTCGCTCCTCTTCTGGTGGCTTCACAGCCATGATCAACTGGCGCAGCCTCTCCTCGCTCTTGTCCAACTCATCGAGGAACATCGTCAACTCATTGACTTCTCCTGGGCGCGTGTGATCGTCAGCATTGTTGATGATCGTCTCCTGCACCGCCGTGTAGCGTTGGCGGATCTTGTCGACGGTGTCCAGCAGGTGGCTGAGATCCCAGCGCGCTCCAGTCTGTTCCAACTTCACAGGCAGGGCCTCATAAGTAGCGAGTTGGGAGTTGAGCTTCGTCAATTGTCCCTTGTAGGCGCTGCGCACGTGTGTGGACATCTTCAGGCAGTCTGGCAGATTCTTCTGATTGGCAGGACTGTGGCTTGAGCTGATTCAATTCCTCCAGCAGGCCCGGAGGTTTCCGAGATAGGACCACGTGTTACGATTATTACCTGGAATAGGCAAATAAGATGTTAGATATTATCCACAAATCCGGCTCGAAGGACCACGTGTTACGATTATTACCTGGAATAGGCAAATAAGATGTTAGATATTATCCACAAATCCTGCTCGAAAGCGCGCCTCTGCGATGATGACGACTGTTTACTGATGATTCCACACTCTACCACAATGCGTGAGCTCCCAATGAAAGACACTTTTGCTTGATTAATTCACTATAATTTCCACTCCTTCACTTCCTCCGTCTCCTTCTTCCTTTCCACAATCAGATCACTCCTGTATTTCCTCTTCACAATCCTTCTTCCGCACAAATCCTTCTAATTTCCAATAATTCTCCCTTCTACAATTTTTCTACTCTGTCTTCCGTCTCACAGATTCTCAAATTGTGCAAGTCACTTTTCATTCATGAATTGCATTTGACATTACATGACAACTTGCCCTACGCACCGCTTACATGTACTAAAGTTTGTCCATAGGACATGTCGTGTGAAATGTCTTTGTCTGATATTTGTCGTATTTTATGTTGTGTTATTCAATTTAAAGTTAAATTGAACAGTATTGAATGGAGAGAAGCTTTCAATGGTTGCTGTGTGTCGGTGGAAACATAAGACGAAGAGAGGAATGAGCGAAGAAAAAGCAAAGTGACAAGGTCGGAATGAAGCTCAGCAAATAATAAAAATAAACGATGTTTTCTCACCTTTCAACCTTCGACCATATCCAAGGGGCGAGTAATTGACAAGATGATCCAGAAATACCTTCACCTCCACGCATATACAATGAAACATTATTTTGCGGACATTCTCAAAGACAAAACAAATTCACTTTGGAAGTATTCAAAAGATTCACAATTGATAAACTTGTCCATATTAAATGTAATTTTTTCTCAATCGTCTGCTAAACTTATATTTTGGTATAGATATTATGAGACGTCTAATCCTATTAAGAGCTTCTCTTTCATCCGTGTCGAATGGTGAAAAAGTCAAGATTTATTTGCCTCCTAACCTGATGCTTTCATATGTTGCTTCGGAGCACTTTCTTTTGAGAAAGCATCTGAAATTGTGGTAAAAGAAGATGTTTAGAAAAAATAACTGTCATCCTAAGCCATGTACACTAAATTGAATAGCTCTTCTGCTCAATTTGTGATTACTTCCCGTTGGCCAATTGCCGTAAATTCCGGAAAATTTATGATAGTCTTATTTGGCCATTTTCATTTGAGGATGACGTGCGGTTGGGTGTTAATTGAAAATTGGCAGTTATAACAAACGAATACAGTGTAATGATTAATATAGTGGCTAGGAGAGGTGTGTTGAGCGACAAATTGAGACAATTGAAAGTGTGGTGTACATAGTAAATTGGATAAGTGTTGATTTAAATGCCACACATTTGCTTTAATGGAAGACCCGAGAGCATCGTTGAGAGTGTTCCAGAGCTGCTGAATGGCGCGCGGGGCTGTCTTTTGGACCGAAAATATTTTGGCAGAAACTAAGAAGCACGCGAGCAGCTAATTAGCTCCTTGTGAGGGTTTTTCCCGAGAAGACGCGCAGTGTTGGTTGTAAATTTACGAGAGAAAATTGAGTTGATTAATTTGCATTTGCTACAATGGAAAATTGATTTATAACTTAAAGATGTCACACTGAGGATGGTGCATTATTGGATGGCAAAATCACCATCCGGAATTGATAATCTTAAGCCGGAGCAGTGCTTCTTCACATGCACACTCTCCCTCTCTCTCCCTCTTTCCCTCTCTTTCTGAATAATTAATTCGATTTTCGTTAGCCACGGAGAAAAGGAGCACGCCTCCTGCAAGACGCACCGTTTTAATATTAAAGCCTAAGCATTACATAATGGATGCTGAGCTTTAATGTGCTCTCTCTGCACTGGTGGGAGTCCACTTAGTTGGAGCGACACACATAAATTGTCACCTAATGAAGTAATAGCTACACAGAGAACTCTCCACCCTGTATATAGTTTCGCCTCGTGCACAAATAATACAAGCATATCCCACCCGCAATGGAGGTGGGGTTCTATTTTAGGCGCGCTGTAAGCAACCCGAGAGTTTCAAGCGCACGCGAAAGAGCAGCCGAGAGGGTGTTAATGAAAGGGAGGCCCAAACCCTGCGGGAGAGTCACTGTGGAGGGCTTTTACTCTTCTCGAGTGACAGCGGCTGAATGCGATGATCTCGTACTGCTGCCAGCAAGTGTCTCTGTGTCGTGGAAAGCCGCCGTGTCTTGGTCGGAAACAGCAAAACCGTTGCTGAATTAAACCTATGTCACATCTTCATGGTGTCTCTGCAGCAACTACAACGCAGAGTGATGCAAATGACGAAATGTTTAACACGAAGCACAATATAATGGAACTAGCTTGGGGTGTATATATAGTTTATACCCCCACAACCCCACATTCACCATCGACAGGGATTCTTCAAAGCCTTACAACCGACTCTCTCACTTACTTGCAATGAATTGTAATGGGAAACAACAGCATAACCCTGTTACTAACAATTTCATTAAAATTTAATTTACTACAGAATGCGGGCTTTTCCCGTTTCATATTTTTTTTATATTGAAAACGCGTGAAGTTGAGAGAATAAATAAAAGCAATTTAACCTGTCAGGGTGGCTTTTGAAGGGATAGTCAATGGATATTAATAAAAAATTGCGATACACAACCACAAAAGGGTCGTTCGATCTATACAAAGGTATATTGTTCATCCTGTGCAGCTGCTTATAGTTAATAAATAATTTAATCAGTGTTACATGAAAGGAAACTTTGCAAAATATATGTAAGGAAAGTTGTAAGTTTTGCATCTTTATTATAAATCTAAATTTAATTTTCCAAGCACATTTCTATGCATATTCAAAACCATTCCCTTGTGCAATCTGCATAGCAAAGTTGATGTAGGTTAAAAGAATTCACGTATTGGATTTGGAAAATATTTTTCCCAATTCTCATGTGAAATTTTCTAACCAATAATTCCCAATGAAACTCCTGTGAGCCTTGAAAGAAAGTTTGGGGTGTCTGTTGGAAAATTTCCTCATCTCAGATATCACAATGCAATATATTATTAACATTCTTTGTGCAATTGTGCATTCTTCCGTGAGGAATTAAAAGCCGGACAGAGTGTAAAGTCGAGAGGGTGGTGAAACTTTTCTGACAGTTACAAAATTCCCTCTTCCGTCTTCTTGATGCTATGGTGAGAAAGAGTGACCCAGGAGACGGTACACAGAATCCCAATGCATCAAGGAAATCGATGAAAGAGGAAAATGGGTGAAATCGGTAAAATCGGTGCTCCAGGAGGATGCTGCTGCTTCTTCATGTCTAAAATTACACAAGAGTCAACTGAAGTGGAACTAAAGGGTGTGTGTTACAATAAATTGATTATTTATTGAAAAGTACCATATGCCAGGGGCTTTTTCCTGCTCTCAAGCATAACAAGACACCCTGCTCAAAGGGATGCACTCACTGGATCTCTTCTCGCATCATCGGTTCTGCTTCTGCAGCAATGCCTGCGTATTCCAAGATAAAAGCAGCCTTGTCTTCCTGCACCTTCATCCTACTTTTCTTCACATTTCCACTTTTTCCGTGCAACATAATTGACGGGGTATTGTTCTGCCTCCAATTGCCAGAAAGTGCTGTGTGCGTATCACTTTATATTTCCACCCCATTTTTCTCTTGACAGAGCTCCACAATTTGCTCTCTTTCGTCGGCACGGATGAAGAATTGCGGCCAGACCAGCGGGAGTCGCAGACACTTTTATCACATCATCGATCATTTTTAAAATCACAAGACTTTTTGCCCAGTACATGATTATATTATTGGTTTTCGCGGGGGTGGTTGGAAGTGAGGGTGGACTTGGGGTTATTTGTCTGATGACTCTCCAGAATCGCCAGGCTATTAAACAGCAACAACGAGAAGCATCTCCATTGGTGAAAAAATCGTGACTGGCCGATTTTCCCACCCATCCGTAGCGGTCGAAAGGAAATTCATTTCCAATTTACATAATATTATATATATATATATATATGTACACATCTTGGCGGCAAGCGAGATTGTGGGATTAATTTATTTTTGCCATACTCAGTCATAAATCACGTCTAGACGGAAATTTGGGAGATCTCGTCCAGTCTAGACTGCATTGTCGTCGACATGCAATTAAGTGGAAAGCTACTTTCGATACAAGCAAGGCATATATTGAATACTCTCTTCCCAGTATGTCAAATTATGCACGAGAGATCGGCTAATTTGTAACACATTTTGCATTTAATTAGTTTTTACAGGAATTAATTACAGAACCGGAATAATTCTCCATGACATTCGTGAAAAGTATCCCACTTAATCAACAACGATGCAACTTCATTAATACTCCCCGTTTCACTATACTGTGAACATGTTGCAAAACTATATATTTCCCGATTTGCCATTGAAAATACTCAGCACTGCAGATGCTCGTTGAAATGACTAATCAAAGGTATATTATCACGGGCCAACAGATAAATTCATCTCGATACTCATCATCCTCAACTTTGTCTATATAACCCCAGCATCTCAGAGTGTTATTATGCTGGAAAATCTACAGTAATAAATTAGACTATCCGCGAAAAGATGAAACAATTTGAGACCGAGCCAGGATTAAACTCTCTTTACATGCAACTAATTGGATAAGTTATTTGGCGGAATGTCATTATTTTGGGTAGGTGATCTCATTAGTAAAGCATATAATTCACACTCATTTGTGAAAGTTCGTCGGGTAATCAAACCACAAACAAGTCTGGCCAGCAATTAATGACATGGCTGAAATGGAAAAGTGCGCGCAAAAGTCCCCAAATACTATCGAGAGTTGTACTTAATGCATTTGCAGAATTCAATCGAAAATCAGATATTTCTGGATATTGAAACACTTACTTTTCTTCCAAATTCAACCTAAATTGCAGTCTTAAAGAGAACTCCCAAGCGAGATTTACAGTTGCGAGGGAGTTTATTGTCAAAGTTGGTCAGAAGGGAAAATTTCCATCCCACACAAAGCTCATGCAGTAGCTTTTTGGTCAGTTTAGCCAAATTGGGTAATTCACTCGATATTTGTGAGGGTCATTTGGGGAAACTGGACACTCACAGTTGTCTCAGCTAGTTGAAGTGAATTTTCCTCAGGTAATCCCGTAAATGAAGTGAAATTGTCCTTCTTCCAATTTTCTGGGACGACAAAACACTGGCATTTTTCCTCACAGCTCCAAAACATCGCATGACTTCAACGAATTTTCCGATCTGCTGCATAATATTGTCATCATCATCATAATCACAGGAATATTATTGCTGCATGTTGAGCGAAGATGGCACACGCTGAAAGTTGAAACCCTTTTGCCCCTTTGTTACTGTGCAGTTCAGTTTCAAACAAACTTTTGCTTCCCGTAGCTTTAGTCACTTTTGTCTTGCAGAAAGCTCCCCATCGGAATATAAGTAATATTACTATTTGCCAAGTTATCCCGTGAAATTCCTTAACCTGCTTTAATCTCCGAAGGTGAGGTAAACTTTAAAGTGGCTTAAAGGAGGTGTAAATTATGATATTCAGTTAACGGGCATATTGATCTCACTCCATGAGCCAAAAAACTCACACTTAAATTCACAATTTTGCATAACCCACGAAATTGATACAGTGGCGAGTGCATGGAAATGAGTGGAGTTGAAATGTAAAGAGAATTTCCGTCGGAGAGAACATGAAATAGCATCAACAATACTTGCGAAAAGCCACTTCAAAGAAATGCAAATAGCATGAAAGAAAATTCATAAATTCTCACTAAAAACTTCTTTTGACTTCGCTCGCTAAATTGCTGTGTATTCAATGGGGTGCCTTTCTTGAAATTTCCTCGATCAAGAGTAAAATTCTGAGATGATGAAGCGAGGCCAGGAAGTTAAGATGTGTTCTGGCGCCTTCACGGAACACTCTTCATTTATAATAGAGACAAACGAGGCGACTTGCGGGGAAGGGGTTAAATCAAAAAGGGACTCTCTCCGTGCTGTTTGGTGGCTTGCATTCCAATAAGTTTTAACTCAGGATATATTTTGGTCTTGTTCTTTGCACTTTAGGCCACACTCACACGATTATGAACTTCTTCGACGCTCCTTGGACTCAACTCATGTCAGACTTTGAATTGCTAATGAAATTTTTCGAAACTTTCGCAAAGATATTCTTCAGAGTCACATATTTAAATATTTAAAGTTAAAACTTTACGTTTCTTGGCCACAATCATTGGCGTTTTCAACAATATCTGCAAGAGCAGTTGCTTAAGAACTATACCTTAAATGGGATTTATTGGATTGTATTTGAAATTTCACGAAATGTTCCAACACAAGTTGACCAAGTTTTCCAAGGAAGAAGAGCCAAGCTACATGGATTACACAATTAGAAACACTTGCTAAAACTTTCATTGACCATCTGATCCTAATTTTCTCTCAATTGCAGCAAGAACTTAATGAATTCCCCCAACAATAAATGAGATTAAATATTTCGAAGGAATGGGGGCTCAATTCACTTGGCTCCTTTTCTCAAATACACGCCGGAAAACATGGGGCGGGGGTGGCGGTAAAAAACGTCCAATATGGACGGAAATGCGAGGGAAATTGCAATAGTGAATTGAGAAAATTGGGAAAGTTTCCGGGGTGGCATTTTATTTATGGATTATATGGTGAATATGTCAAGTTCTTTTCACTAAATTATGCCATTCATTGGATGCTGTGGAAGCCACTCAGCAGAAAATACAGTATAATTGACTCGCTTTTAAGCACATGGGGAAAGATTTTTCGGGGATGCGCTTCGCCTGCTAGAAAAACGGGCACTAACAATTTTCATCCACATAACTTGTTTTAATTGAGCACAATATGCGTAAAAATTGCTCGAGAATTTCCAAATTCATTTCAATCACCGCCTCAATACACGCTGCAGAGCATGGCTTGAATGGGCATTGGGAAAAATATGTGGTCAATGAATAGGCGTCAATATTGGATTTACTGCTCAAATAATCCTTGTAAATGCTTCCTTTCTCCAATTCACTCCTCGCCAGCATACGTTTTCAATGGCTCTGCTATTTGATTTGCATGAAATTAAGGCACATAATATGCATACATATATATTCAGTTCCAAAACAACCCTGAAAGTTAATCCTATAGTGACTTCATCAACAGAATTTTATGATGTAAACTTTTCACCCCAAGGGTTTTTGTTCACAATATTTGTCGCGGAAATATCATAGTTACGAGAGAAGCAGATATGTGAAATTAATTGGAATAAAAATATGCAAGCGCAAAGAATGACGGAAAAGTCTCCTAAGTGAAAAAGCAATATAAAATTGTGATGCATTTCTGTCATAGAACTTTTTTTTTCAAATTCTCCTGTAACTTCTAACTCCAACTGTGCTCCTCTGATTATATTCACTTCATTTTGCAATTTTTTCCAGAGCGTTGGCTTCAGTCAAGCTGAAAACCAAAAATTTCCACTGTGGCAAAATCCACCTCATCACATGGCAAGTCTCATTTTTTTCAGCTTGTCCTCTTGCTAAAATATCATATTTTTTCACACTCATATACCTGGTGCACAATCAGAAACATTTCGTCAGTTTTTTTTCTCCCTTCCATTTTCTCCACTCTCCTGGACACTATGCAAAATAGCGCGTATTGAGAATAAAGCTTCACGAAAAAGCTCTTGGCACCGACGCTCAAGATGACATTTTTTCCCCGCATGATGACGCTTTTCTCTCAGCATTTTTTTTCGTTTTCACAGTGAAAGTTGGAGACATTTTTCGCAACTGAAGTTCCGCAATTATATGGAGAAAAATTGTAATTACACATGCATTGGAGATTTTAACGTTAAACACAGCTCCATCGTCAGTAGCATACATTTGATTTCATTTCATTCTCCATCCCATGTTCGGGGTGCAAAAAGAGAAAATGTTGAATGGGTGGAAAAAGTGTTCGTGCCTTTGGAGTTGAAAAATATTTGACACATTTTTAATTAGAAAGCATGTCCATTTCAGTAGAGCAAAATCAACATGTCTCGCAGGAGTGCCATAAGATGTGAATTTTTAATGTAATTATAGTACTCAAAACATATCTTGTGTGTAAGTCACGATGAAGTTGTCGGGAAGAAACCATTGCCAGGCACCCTGTCACATGCTCAAATGTCGCAATTTCACTCTGTTTCGGTCAACATTATAATAACACACTCACTGAGGGAAAAGTTTTCAAATTTCAAATGTACATTTGTACACACTTATATGAGGAATTTCACGACTTCAACATCAATAAATACTGGGAAACTGACCACAAATTTCCAAAACTTGATTATTTGCTTACTGAATCATATTGAAACTGATGAAATATACAAAATATCTTCACTTTTACATATTCCCTATATTGAAGTCAGATTGGAACACACAAAGCAATCTGTGCACTTCATCCACAGGAAAATCGAAGAGACAGCCTAAAGGATGTGTGAATATTTAACGGCCTATGCTAATTTCGGATGTGACGTAGTGAATTAATCCGGCGATTATTACATGTGATAATTCTGTACATTCTACAGAGCATAATCAGATGGCCACAATGTGTGGAGGATTATTAATGAAGGTTGGTTGATGAAAATTTTATCACAGTCACTGCACTCAACCAAAGTCCATGGCATTATCATAAAGCCCGAGGGGAGGGTGAGTGGAAAAGTACAAATAATTCTCATTATAATTATTGAATTGGCAAAAGTACATTAAAATTAAATGTACAAAATAATATTCGCATTTTATGATATTAAAATAAATCCAAGGGGTGCGAACTGCAATCGAAATCTCCTTATTTTGTTTATTGATCGGAAAATCATTTCACACCTGCAAGCTGGCCACTTGACACCGTTCATCATTAGTAGTAATTGATTGAAAATCTAATTGAATCACTTCGCATCCGCAAATGCACCCTTTGAGCGTTAATTTCATGCAAAATCACCGAACTCATGCTCATGATGTCACAAATGGGCCCGGAACACACCTTAAGCGTTTGCCAGTTCAACATGTGAACATGAAATGTGTGAATAACAGTGTAAATAATTGAAAAAAAAATTATTCAAATTAATGTAAATCTCCCTTAATTGTACAGTGTGTTTGTAAATGTTTCATTAATTCATAATGAAATCACCTGAACTCATTAATGTTAAATATCGAAAATTGAAAATAAATTGTAACGATACAATTACCCTTCCGGACTAATTTATTTCACGAGGTCAAAATTTCAGTTGATTGATTCACGTTGTTGTCAACCAGCAGAAATATTCAATTTATATGTCGATGAAATAAAATAGCAACGGCCCAAGGGTGAAAAGAGACAATTTGCAATTGAGTATTTGTCAATAGACAAAAATTCAATAGTTTTGCAAAAGCATTTATTCATATTTAGAAATGCGTTCATTTCACATGTTTAATTCAATTTATTAATCAGGTTAAAAACCTTTTTTTGTAAATTTCGTATTAAATCACGATCTAATCATCTTTCAAATGGATTAAAGTTTAAGTACTTCTTTTCACATCCATTTGTATTGTTTCTGGACAACCTAAGATTGAGAAACTATTTATAATATTATTTTTTCCCCAATTTTACGGCAAAATTACAGTGTTGAACGTGTTGAAGCATTTGAGAAACGCACAGCCGCGTTCAAATCTCAGTTCCGACAGTCAATTAAAATTAATTTCACAGCCGGAAGGAGAGATATTCAAGTTTGATTGTTGGCCACCCTTGGGCAAAAGCAGTTCATTTTAATTGCCATCGTCAATTCTGCTGTCTTTGTGTGCCTGATTGGTACAAACGAAAGTTGACAGCCAATCTAATTCAATAAATCCAAATTATTTTGTTTGACGAAAATGCCCTAATGGAGCGACCAGAGTGGCTGGAAAAAAATGTTTGCATGCACATTCGATGACAGGGTGAGTTATTAGGGATGACAAATGAGGACATGATGTAATTTAACCATGTCATTTGCCACAGTAAGGTGTTATGTAATCAAAATGAATTAAAAAAAAAAAACGCCCAGCAGACTCTGCACCGTGATGGAAAGCTGCTGGTCATCTCTCCAAATTTTTCTAATTAAACCACTTTTCCTGCTCCGACGGAGATTTTATTAGACATTTCGCTATATAGGAGAAGTTTTCATGAGAACATTCCAATGCCAGGAAAAAAAGAAACAAATTCACACGGCGCTTCTTTCACAGTTGCTTCGTGAGAATTTTCTCATTTAAAATGTCTAATAGTTTTACTTGAGAGATTATGGAGAAAAAAAACCAGCATCTTTACGCTAAACACATGAATTTTTAAAGATAATTTCAGAGAGTGGTTCCAGTTAATTCCCACCAATAAAGTGTTTAGGATTAGTTGTGATACACTTTGAGAAACTTCATAAATTAGCTTAATCTAACAAAATGACTTGTCTGAAAATAGAGTCCTTCAACTTCCGACTGGATTTCCATTTCTACTGCGACAAATATTTGAGAGGGGCCACATTATGAGAGCGAGTCAAATGAATATTTCAGTGTAGAGAGTGAGTCTTTTAGTGGTGTGCAGAAGAATTCACGAATTTCATGCAGTGCAGAGGAAATTTGGGGCTTTTTAATATTCAAATGAAGAAATAACTGAATTGTGTTGATTTTATTCTCTTATCTTGCAAGTGTTTTCGCCTTCT
Source organism: Phlebotomus argentipes (assembly GCF_947086385.1). NCBI lineage: Eukaryota > Metazoa > Arthropoda > Insecta > Diptera > Psychodidae > Phlebotomus > Phlebotomus argentipes. The sequence goes on from NW_026776174.1 coordinate 8,381,626, forward strand.
CCTCATTTATCTCAAATAATTCCATATGGTTTTTGCTCAGCACTTTGCTCAAGACTGCAAGCTAAATTTTTTTGCATGCCATCTATTGATATACAAATGATGCCAGACCATTCTGAGATGAATGCTGCAAACAAATAACTTAGCATTTTACTAACTTTTTGCATGCATAAGTGATTCTATCAAGGAGCTTTCGCTCGAACTGACGAGAGAGAGAGAGAGAGGGCGAGAGAGAGAGAGAGTGTTTGGCACAAAAAGAAGTTGATGGAAAAGAGGATTTTCAAATGCCTTCTGGACCCCCACCCCTTGACACCTCGACATCGAAGAGAAATTCTTATAATTCAGCATTCTATTTGCTCCTCAATTTTCCTCATCTGTACATGACTGATGGCATAGAGTCTTTTTTTTTCTCCTTCCTCTAAGTACGCTTTTGCGAAAACTTTTCCTCCTAGTTCCATCACTCTTCGGCGTATATTCATTTATCGCAAACTTAAAACTAACTAATAAAAAATTTAAATATTTTTCATTTTATTACACACACTCGCAAAGTCCAAAAAAAAACATCTCCAAGTGTATTCGTCTTGATGAATAATTTTTCTCAAGCAAAACTTCTCCTTTTTCGCATACTGAAGACCTGAATTTATAAGAAATATTCTTTTTCTCTCGCACCTTTGCCATATAAAGTGTGGAAAAGGAGTAAATTGACGCAAAGTATTGCACATTGGGAAATAATTTTGTTCGGAGAAACAGCAAAATGCTTCTCCAACAGCAATTTCACTCAACTTATCGCTAAGCTACATGCCGATAATAGAACTTTTACTGTACTGAAAATGACTTGAGATTAAGACTCAATCGATTATCAAAATCAATCATGCTGAATGAAATTCCTTTGCTCTTCAGTGACAAACCCCTTCCACTGCCAAAAATAGTGTGAATATTTTCACAGTCAGTGTGAAAATACCATAAAAGCTCATAATAATACAATGGACAAACAAAATGAATGGCCAAAAAAATGGTGAAAATTTTATGTAAGTCAAAATAAAAGCAAAAATGTATATTCTATATTTCTATATTCTTCACCATTTGCACAGCTCATGGGCGACATAATAGAATGATTTTCAATAGAATGGAAAGATAATATTATTTTGCTTAAAAAAACAATTCATTTTGAAATGTAATGATAATAATCAAGTGAAAATCCAACGGATGAAAAAGAACCCACAATAGAGCTCTTTTTACTCATCACAAGCCTCTAGAATTTTCAGTATTTCTATTGATTTGTGCAGAATTAGTTTAAATCCAATGCATTTTAGTCTGTCAGAGTGTGTGAGATTTATTTTAATCACCCCCTGCCTGTCAATGGATGTATTTTGAGTGATTGTTACATTTTATTGTGTGGTCGAAAGTGCCAGATTTTGGGGTAAAATCTTCTCATTGTTGATAAATTTTCAAATTATCTCTCAATTGTTCCCGGTACTTCAATTAATTCCCATGAAGTGGTAATTAATTAATTAAAATAGGCGTCAAAAGCTATCACTTTAGATATAATTAAAGTGCGAAAGACTGCATTTGCAGTAATGACCGGATTACAAATTTGATAATGCAATCGACACGATTTTGGCACTAAGCTTTGACTAATAGTGATCAATATAGAGAAACCTCCGAGTTTGAAATCATGTCCGAACTTAATTTGCGAGCTGGCAATGTAAACCAGAATGCTTCTCTCGCAAAATCTTATTTAATTGAATATCCTATAGACTGAGTTTCAAGAAAGGGAAGACTAGTTGCGAACAGCATTTGTATTCAGGGTAAAGCGTCTACCAATCGCAACAAAATAAATATATGCAAATAACCTGACGAAGGTGCGACAGCTGCAAATGGCTTTCTTGAAAAGAATAACGAGAAGAAATGAGCGATTTCTAATTAATTGCTGGTCATCTGAGTATTCTATTAACTACAGCATTCGCCTCAAATTCAATCACTTAAAGGAAAATGGTTAATTTGAAATTCTTGTATGAATATTTATTCGAATAAAAGAAAATCTAAGTCGCTATTGTAGGAAAAATTAATGAGCAATTTTCTCTTCATTTCATAACTAATTTTAGGTTAATTAGAAAAATTGAGATTTTTCTGACTCTTGGCAAACAGAAAACTCCAGGAAAATATTATAATGTACAAATATAACTCAAAGAGGAGGAATAAAATCATCTTTCTGTACGCAATTTCCTTCAGTGTGAAAAGGTTGGGGGGGTTGTTTGGAGATTTCATACAAGATTATCCACTGCACACATGTTGAGGTCTCCTGCTGCATTTGCTAAAATTTTCCACCATGTATTCCCCACGGTTGGGGTAACATTTTCTCCAAGGTGCACAGAAAGAAATCCTTTCCCTTCAGCACACTGCAGTCTGGATGTGGGGTTGAAATAGTGAAATTCAATTTGTTTAAGAAACCCTCAAGGGGGAGAGTTAGTTTGATTGCTGTGTTTTGTGCATTTCCTCAACACAGCACCTCGTACAGCAAACCAATACAGATCCAGATGCTGCACGAGCTCCTCCATGTGCCATCTTTTTATGTATTATTGTATGTGCAAATGGAGCTCCATTCCCAGCCTCAAGCATCTTCCCAATTCGTGGGTAGTGAGAATCATCATCATGATATTGCCTGGCTTCCTTTTAAGGACTGACGGGAGTGGCTACGTTTTTTTTTTTTCTTAATGACATCGCTGATCGCCGGACTCTTGTTCTTCAGTGACAATCTGGTAGATGAGATGTAAGTTTGAATAGTGGAGCAATTTCCCTCAATTAGAGTGGTTTGAGTCATTTTCTCGCTAGTTCACAGCCTAATTTCCTGCCAAGAAACCCTGGAATACGTTGAAGCAATCTATCCTGGGAAGACATATCACCTAATTTCTCTGTTTTCATCCCCCCAGCTGAGAAAAATACGAAATGCTGAATAAACAAGTCCATTAGATTGATATTCTCTCATTCTCTATATAGTACAATCAAGTGAATTCACAGGAAAACGGTGTAAGAGAAAATACATTCAATGTCTTGGCAATTCAACAAATTGACCAGAGAATTTATAATTTTTAGGTGAAGCAAGAAAACTTTGGGATTTTTCTCTCAGATGCCAAGGCGATCCCAAAGGCAAACTCAATGATTAATTCTACTTTGATAGGTGAATGATTGATTGTAGTTTTGAAAAATATCCCCAAATGTTCAACATGTACATGAAAATCTTCCCTCTGTGCTGCCCTGAATTGAGGTTAAAATCTCATGAGAAATAGAGACATTTGTTAAAGTTGAATTACAATTTTTCAAATAGTGGCCAAGGCAGCATCTGCATACTGATTTAGAGACTTATACTGAGAATGGAAGTCAATTCGGTGGATTTATTTGGATGTAGAAAATTCTCGCCGAATACAAAAAGCAGGTAAGATTTATGCGAAAGAACTTAATTTGCGGAAAGTGCCCTAAGATGGGGAGAAATGGGAAAAACACACCGGGAAAGTTTTATAGTTGAAATCTTTTATAGTGCGCCACGTGCCCTTTGCCACCAATCAGAATTGGGCATTTCGTAATCTAAAAATTGCACCTCATCAAATTTTTCAGCAACCCCCCATCCCACCCCGCCATTAGGTATAAATTATTCATTTTGCAAACAATTCAGCCGTTCTTATCCGCTATTCTCATGCACCTCGTTATATTTCTTTGAGATGCTTGTAGAGCCACATGTAAAATGCAGCGCAAAATGCTACCACTCGGTATCCTGTGGCATTATCCCATTGCTACTCTTACACGGATCACTGAGAGAGAGAGAGAGATGTGGGAGATGGAGGGCAGATTTAAAATGATAATACAGCGAGAGCACGTCTGGAATAAAACATGTGTTCCCCATTGATCCTCAATTTCTCAACCCACAAAATATGCATTTTGTGTTACACACACACCACATATTGAGGCATTTCATTTCCACCTCGTTGCCACCCACCAAGAACACTTTACACATGACGCAAAACCCTCAGATCGCCCGCAGGAATGGGATGTTTCGGGAAATTTGATCATCACCCTCAATTACTAATCAATTTTCCCATGTGGCCAATTCAATTTATTGTCGCAAATGCAACATTTCCCAGGTTCAGAGTTAAACCCGTTTTGAGCAATAATGCATTTGCTAGACAGCGATCAAACCACCATCAATTTTTCCTTCAATTTTTCAAACTATTTCATTGAATAAGTTTGGAAATCTGCAATGTATATTCAGTTTATCTAAACTGCGTTCATAAAAGCTGGCGATGATTTTCCGTCGAAATATATTACGTAACATAGTTGAAATTTAATATTTCACACATAATTGCTTTAAATTTCACAGTTTTAGATACTGTGTTCTTATCATATCCTCGCACTATATTAACAAGTGTGCAAAAACTTGTAAATAGATTAGGAGAGAAAAAAGAACTTTTCCAAACTTCTGACCCGCCCTGAATATGTAACAGATTTGTAGTAAAATCATAGGTTTCCGTGGGAAATAGTAAAGAAAAACTTTCAACATATGGCTTCACACAAGACATGCCCGCAAAACTTTACACCGTTTATTCTGGTGTATCTCTTTTACGGCCAAAGCGAGCGGAAAAAAGCCAGACAGAGCATCATGTAAACAACTAACAGAGCCCATGATTTTTTTTCCTCTGGCACAGAGACTATTCCAAAACTCCCCCAATGATGCCAATGATGCATAAAAGTGGTATGGTAAAAGAGGCATAGAGGCAAGGAATTATTTCCGACCGAAACCACAAAAAGGGTGCATTTGTGCTGCACCGTCGCCCCCAGCAAATTTCCATTGACCAAAATTCACTCAATCAATGCGAGGAAAGCCGGGGGGATTTTCATTGAATTACCGCACATCCAAGGACCATTGTTCAGGTGCCAATATCTCCGCAGGTTGCGAGTTGCTGAAAAATTGTCTGTGTCTGGACGTCTGGACTTATAATTCGTTACAGCAATGATAAATTATTTTTCGCTTGTATAACTTTTACCAATAATTCTCACGCCATACTTTACACCCAGGGTGGAATTCAACAAAACTCATCTCAGTCACATCTTCACAACTTTTACAGTCATTTCCATGGCAAAAACGCGCTGCAGGAAGTGCAATTGAAAAGGAAAGTACAAACAAATGACAGAGGAATAATTGGAGTTGAAGAGAATAATGATCTGGAGGGAAAAAAAGTGAGCGCTGTAAGAAATTTTACACTCATAAATCTCCATGTCTTTCTGTGGTGCTGAGAGATGATGCTGAGAGGAAGTTATACTCCAATCAAGTGCTGCAAAGTTCGTTTTTTCCACACTCTGTCCAAGAAAAGGAATAAAACATTCATGAAACACGAAGTGAATTATTTGAACAACTTTTACGCATATCAAAGAAACTCAACACAAGTGACTCAGCAATGTATCTTAAGCGCCACCGATGGACCAAAGTTAATGAAAATCAATTCAAAACCCTTCGTGCTCTGCTGGACGAAGCGGATTCATTTGAATAAACATGACCTCAGCCGGACTTATCATGGAGCATTGGCAGAAACCCCTCGGGCGTCAAACACAACCCTCGATTCTGATACAAATTACAAAATGCATATTGAGATGGACTTTTCTATAACCACAGACTGTCTAACCGTCATGGGAAAACTCCCATTTACTGTTTCGTCTCAAAATATTATTGCCAACTCTTAACTTTGCAATAACATCTCATGACAAATCAATTGATTACATATCATCGTGTAATTCAACTTCTGAAATGTGACGTCTGATGGTTTGCCGAAGGAGAGTTCAAGTGCAAAAAAAAGCCACAGCGGGCGGTAAAAAGTGGATGGCTTCGGGGTGTTTGTTACGTAATGTTGTTACCAAACACAAGTCCACATTAAGTTATTGGCACTTCAGCCATATCTGTGTGTTTGTTTGGCCGTGTCGGCGGGTGGTTGGCGTGCTTGTATGGGCGGAAAATCAGGACTCAGTTGGGAGAGGCCTCGTCTCTCCCTCCGGAAGTGGCGGACCATCCCAGCGCGGTCATGGAAATTGGAGAAGAGTCATTTTTGGTGCGAGGCTGTAGTTGTAACTTACATGCGCTCTTTCGCTGTTGCATCACCACAAATGCACTTCCCCACCCTTTTTCACGATTATCCTTGGAAGATTCTCTCCGAAATCCTCTCGCTACTTGATTTGTCTGTCGCTCTGAGGTGTTCCGGAGCTCTTTTATGTCATCCCTGAACTCGTGAAGAGGATTTAACATATCAAGGGACTGCAATCCACCCACCAGGCGTCTCCATTTACACGCCTTCGCTGGTAGTTGTGCGAAAACCCACACAAACTCAGACTCTCGTTCGCTGAATTGTGAAGGGTTGGGCGCAGGGAGTTGTCCTTGACCTTGATATTGCTGTATTTCCCGACGACAGCGTCATTTTCACATGGAGAAAAGCTCGCACATGTATTTGTGAAACACCTTGTGCATCTATTGACCATCGCCCTATGTCGGAAATTGATCAATTGAACGGATGGTGGAGAGGAAAAGATGTAACAGATGTGGAAAATATGTTGCTTCTGGAATTCCCGTCATGCCAATCGTGCAAGAATGCATAAAATTGATCGAAAATAACCACTTACTGTGCATTTTGCATCAATTTATGCGACATTGCCAGGCAAACACGTTCACATTCTCAACAGTCATCACTCACTCATGACCCGCCCTCGCATTTCCACGCTTCTCTCCCGCGGGTAGTCGATGAAAAATGTGCCCCAAATTGCCAATCGATTGGCCATAGATGGGCTCGCCTGATAATTACAGCAAAAAGTGTGACAAAAATCAATAGGGCGATTTAGAGCTTGTATTGTTCATGAGGTAAGGTGGATAATTTGTCAAGCAAACACCCATTGCAGTCTGGTGAAGGTTTCGACCATCAACTTAAATTGAATTTTATGTCAATATTATTACACATTTATAAAATATCTGTTCAATTTCATAATTAATTTAAATCCTTGCATACAACGTGTCAGGCCTTACACACCTTACATACAATGCGTATAGGACATGTAAGGTAAAATGATGATAGAGCTAAATAATATGCAAAAAAATATTTCCCGCGACGCCTCTTCCCATTGCGCCGAAATTCAATGCAATTGCGAAGCGGATTTTGAGTATTTTGCGTGAAATTATCGTGGGTTGGGGAAATCCCCATTCCAACGGCCGCAGCGTTCAAATCGAGTCGTCGCCCAACAACGCCTACCCGACTGACAGCATTGCTGTGAATCCATTGGGGCCGTGTTTGTGTACATTGCTTTGCAATCGGAGTGAATTTCACGTAAATTGCCCTCCAAGTGTCGCGATAAGCAGCGTGGGTGATATCATAGGCAGGTAATTGTGTCACTGTGGAGATTGTGGTGTCTGGAAAGTGGGTGTCCGGAGGTGAGCGCGAGTGAGGTTATGTCGCATGAAAATTAAAACGTCAGATGAGTTGTGGAGTGTGTGCAATTGAGAAGATCCCAATTTTTATCGCTGTTATATCACACGAGTGGTGGAGAAATCGCACGCGAGAAAGTAGCTCTGGTGGCGTGACCCGAGAGAGAGTTGTCGCAGTTCACGGGTAGAGTGTGTGTTGAGAGTGAAAAGTGCGAAATGTCCACAGGAGGGGCTCCCAACCCGTCCGCCTCGTCGGCCCAGCTGGCGGCGCCCCCGCTGCCCACTGTGCAGTCCTCGGCATCCCTGAATGCGTCCACTGGGGCCACTGTGGGCTGGCCGAACAGCAAGGATGACTACGAGTTGAAGGAGGTGATCGGAGTGGGGGCCACGGCCGTCGTGCACGGCGCCTTCTGCGTGCCCCGAAACGAGAAGTGCGCTATCAAGCGCATCAACCTGGAGAAGTGGAACACGTCGATGGATGAGCTGCTGAAGGAGATTCAGGCCATGTCGAGCTGCAATCACGAGAACGTCGTCACGTACCACACGTCCTTCGTGGTGCGCGAGGAGTTGTGGCTGGTGCTGCGGCTGCTGGAGGGCGGCAGCTTGCTGGACATCATCAAGCACAAGATGAAGACGACCAACTGTCGCCACGGCGTCTTCGACGAGGCCACCATCGCCACGGTCCTGAAGGAGGTGCTCAAGGGCCTGGAGTACTTCCACAGCAACGGCCAAATCCACCGCGACATCAAGGCCGGCAATATCCTCATGGGCGACGACGGGACGGTGCAGATCGCGGACTTTGGGGTGAGCGCCTGGCTGGCCACGGGCAGAGATATGTCGCGCCAGAAAGTGCGCCACACTTTCGTGGGCACGCCCTGCTGGATGGCGCCCGAGGTCATGGAGCAAGATCACGGGTACGACTTCAAGGCGGACATCTGGTCGTTCGGCATCACAGCCATTGAAATGGCCACGGGCACGGCGCCGTATCACAAGTACCCGCCCATGAAGGTGCTGATGCTGACGCTGCAGAACGATCCGCCCACGCTGGACACGGGCGCTGACGAGAAGGATCAGTACAAGGCGTACGGTAAGACCTTCCGGAAGATGATCGTGGAGTGCCTGCAGAAGGAGCCGTCGAAACGGCCCACGGCCAGTGAGCTGCTCAAGCATCCGTTCTTCAAGAAGGCCAAGGACCGCAAGTACCTGACCCAGACCCTACTCGCGAATGGGCCGAGCATGGAGACGCGGGTGATTAAGGCGGCCAAGCGGCAGCCCGGCACGTCGGGTCGTCTCCATCGGACTCTGACGGGTGAGTGGGTGTGGTCCAGCGAGGAGGAGGACAACGGTGGATCGAGTAGCAAGCAGTTCAGCGACTCGGAGGACGAGGATCGGCCCATGAATCGTCTGGAGCTGGTGGACTCCTCTGACAGCGAGCACGAGGAGGTGTCCGAGACGTCGCAGCGCACCGAGCCGCCACTGGACGACTTGCCGCCCGTGAACTTGGTGCTGCGGATGCGCAATCCCAATCGCGAGCTGAACGACATCCGCTTCGAGTTCGCGGTGGGAAAGGATTCGGCTGAGGGCATCGCGACGGAGCTGGTGGGCGCTGGCCTGGTGGATAGCAGGGATATTGTGGTGATGGCGGCGAATCTGCAGAAGCTGATCGACAGTCGTCAGCAGACGAATAGTGTCACCTTCCTCCTCAACTCGGGCTATGGGTCTAGTGAGGTGCCCGACGAGAAGTCCCTGATCGGCTATGCCCAGATTTCCGTCACGGACTAATAAGTATATAGAAATAAAATAATATTCAACATAGTTGACGAATTGCGTGTGCCTCTTTTCACGGATGGGCCCCGAAACACTGGAAAAAATAGAGTCTATGTCTCCCAAAATAAGTAATAAAAAAAAACCAATTGTGTATTTATAATCCCGACTGAGCTTTTGGCCATTTGACTCATGTTCGGCTTCAAGTTCAACGGAAACCGTGTAGGAGAAATCAGAGCGAATGCTGAGGGAAAATCCAAAGTGTATTTTTGTACTGCACAGTGTAGAGAGTAAGAGATAGAGAGGAGAGCAAAAAAAGAGTGAGCGATAGAGCTGAGGAAAAAGCAAGGTTGAGAAGAGAGGCAGAGGCAAAAAGAAGTTGATTAGTAGTTATTCTTAACCTGGAATAAGATGATGTAGTGAATGGAGAGGACAAGAGACGCATGTTAAATCGATTGCAGAGTGGATTTGCAATGCAATGTACTTGAGGCACGTCTCGTGGAGCATCTAAATACACACCATCTGTGTCTATTTGCACAGAGTGAGAGCGAGGTGGCAAAGATAAGTGAGAAATACGCGAATGTGACGTCGGCTTAATATTTAAATTGTATATTATAGAATGAGTGCAATGTCATATAAGAGCCGTTTATTTATAGAAAATTTATATTGAAACAGAGAGGTTTTTAGTCCCATATAATCGTAGTGAGCGCAAGAAAAATATATCAAAATATTAAATACACTTTCAAGTATATGATATTCTCGCTTCAATCTCTTTATCACTGGGCAAATTTGTTGGACAGTCATTTTACAAATATTGAGGAAGTGGTGAGAAAAAGTCCTGAAGAGAGAGAGAGAGAGAGAGATTAACTGTCTTAGATTCGTGCTGAATCGCATTCCAAAACAATTTACAATTCTGTAAAGATTCTCTGCAGTGTTTTTTTTCTTGAAATTTCTCCCAAATAAAAATGTGTTTTTGCAGATTTTATATTTTTTTTCGACATTAAGTAAGGAAAAAGAGAGTCAGAATTATCAAAGTGTGGCGTAGAATCAGCAGAAGAATACAAAAAAAAGAAGAAATGATTTGTAAGAGTGTGGCGAGACAGTAAATCAACAGGGATGAAAATTTGCCAAAATGTTTATCGAAATGAGAATGAATTTTGCGATAAATTATATTATTTTTGCAAACGCGCCCAAGAATGAGATTCTGTCGAGGCGGGTTTTCAAGCATTGAAATGATTGCCAATTAACATAAATATTTAATTACAATTTTCACATGAAAGTTTAGGAGGCGCAAGAAAGATTTGTCTCTTCACTCACAGAACGTGATGAATGGCCTTATTGGAACTCAACACGAATGTTATTTTAATTTACTTGCAGACAGCATTAAAAAAATGAGTTTTTTTGTCTCTGCTCTTTGACGATATATTCCACCTTTTTGCCTTGGTAGACGATTCAGCAATTTTCTGTGAGCTGGAAGTTGACGAGGGAAAAAGTGTGTGTGTGTGTGTGTGAAGTGAAGGAGAAAAATTGTTATGTTTATTAAGATGTGTTTGATATTATTTTGCAAAATCAATTTTTGAGATGAGAGAAGAAAGAACGGCGATGTTCTTGTATTTATTTGCCTAGCAAATTTATGGTCTTGTGAGCACATGCTTGGGTGTGGAAGTCGTTGTGGGGGGACATAAAATCGACCCCATTGTAATTAATATTCATCGATTTTGCCGTCAACATGACTTCTTTGGTGGCGGCGGAGTTGGAAAAAAAAGAATGCGTCGCCCATCAAATGAATTGTGGCCAATCGAAGTCATTTGATCAATTTATTCTGGAGGCGCGCGCGTTTGGCAGAGAAATTTCTCTGCTCGCGGCGCTCTAAAGTCAATTTGGGTGTAAATATTGTCCAGAAAGTTCTACACAAATTCCCATATCAAGCATGCGGGCTATCAGTTGACCTTGTGCGCCATCCCAAATTCTTCTAATCAGCACCGCATTTTCTCTAAATGGCTGAAACTTGGGGACTTTCCCGCGAGAGGCTAATTGAATTGAAGCGCATTTACAGACAAGCAAATATTCACTCGAAATGTGGCTCGAGGCGAAAAAGGGCACGTGAGGTGATAATAAGTTCGAATTACCTGAATTTTTCGCGCTCGTGCGCTCAGTGAGAGCAAAAAATGTCTTGAGCAATTATTTGTGAGACGAGAGTTGAGTGGATTTTCTAGATAATCGATTAAGTTGATTTGCTATTCAATTATCTTCTCTCTGAAGCGCTCTTACGTCAATTTCGCTGTACACGCGAGAATGTGTGAGAAAAAATGAAGCAGATTTAATGGTGGGATTTTTCATCTTAAATCCAGAACCTTTTCAACTCGGCTGACTACAATATTCTGACTCGCTCTCAGGCCTCGAGGTGGGATCAAAGAGTGAGAAACTCATTCATCAATTAATAATGCAATTAAATAGTTGCGATCACACGACTTCCTCGGCTGTCAAGCCCATGAATCAGTCACAAGACCATCAATTGCGCGGCTGGCGATAAGAAGAGAAGCCTGGCGCTCCAGGCGGAACGGAAGCATCACGAATGTTAGGCATAGTTTGATGAGCAAATAAAATGTGAAGAGAAAGCCTTGAGTCTGTTCCTCTTCCTTGCAGCATGGCGGACTACTTTGAGGAGATGGGCTGGGAGCCGGTGGCGCTGGATCAGACACAGCGCCATCAGACGATGCTGATGGTGCGTGCGTTGCTGGATCACGGCTTTTTCCCCGATGAGATGCTGCAGGGTGGGAGACTGGCGCCTCCGGCATCCAAGGAGGTGGTCAGAAATCTGCAGGAGAGAATGCCCACGCCGGAGGACGAGAGCTGTGCCATCTGTCTGAAGCCCAATTCTGACCATCCGGACATTTTCAAGGTTCTGCCCTGCTCTCATGAATTCCACCAGGCCTGCATCTTGCCCTGGCTGAATCAGGTGAGAACAAACTGTAGTCTCCAACTTCCTGGAATAGGTACTAATGCGCTTTCTCCTGGACATTCCAAGACCAACTCCTGTCCGTTGTGTCGGTACGAGCTGAAAACCGACGATGCCGAGTATGAGGAGCGGAAAAAATTCCTACAGCGCCAGAAGGAGCGAGAGGAGGAGCTTGAGGGTCTTCACAATTCCATGTTCGGCTGATTAACTCATCTTTAGCAATTTTGAGGCAAAATATCCCCCCAAAACTCCAAGTTTCCGTTTGCTGTAAGTTTTAAATATGAAATAAACGCGTGTCGGTAATGCAGAGCATGGCCAATTTTCCCCATGGTTTTGTGCGCTGTGAGTTTCAGGCTCTCTCTATTATCGTGAAAAATCAGTGAATATTGAAGGTAAGAACTCATTTTCCGTGTGCAAGAGCGAGAGAAAGTATCAGTTCTGCGAATGCCATTGAAGGATTGGAGAGGTAAGAAGTTTTTCAAGAGATTTCCAAGAATTCATATGAGTGGGACATCTAACCCCACTTACAAGATGCAACGCCGCACTTTTCACACTCGTTCAGTGATTTCCCAGGAAGCGATGGAGAATTCCAATGACTCTATTGCCTCCGCGGCTATCCTTTCTGGCTCGGACAGCAACATTAAGGTGGCACGTATGCTGCCGAGGTGCCAAATTTGTCAGCAGACCTACAGCTTCCCCGGCAGCTCTGAGCGTAAGTGGGAGAGTTGCATTTTTTGTCAATTCTGCGGATTAACACGTCCGGACATGTATGATATTTCGCAGGATACAATCAGCGATTGCCAGTGTTGCTATTGTGTAACCACACAATTTGCGAGACATGTCTGTGTCAGGCAAAACCGAATCGCTTCATGAAGTGCCCAACTTGCGATGCAATCATTCCCCTAAACAAGAAGTATGTTAATAACTCTATCAATGCTCCGGAAATGCCCTTTCGGTTGGCCACAGTCAATCTCTCTCTCATTTCTGTAGGAAGACCAGCGATCAATTCGAGTGCAACTTCTACATTCTGGGACTGGTGAAGCATGTTACACAGTTTGGTGACAATGCGAACACCATTCACGCCCCTTCGGCGTCCAGTTCGCTCTGTGGTGAGTGCTCAAATCCCGTGGCAGATCGCAGATGCCTCCAATGCGACTCCCTGTACTGTCATGAGTGCTTCAAGAAGATTCACCACTTCTCCAAAGTGCTCAGATCCCATCAGACGCTCGAACTCGGTAATATTTTTCAGCCTACTCAATTCAGTCGACTCAAATTTCACTTACTAAGCATTCGTTTGAGGACTCTCTTCAGTCACCACCACTAAAGTGTTCCAGCACATTCCGGGGCCCTGCGATTGTGCGCCCGGGCAGCAAGTTAACTTCTACTGCGAGACCTGCAACAAGGCTATTTGCAGTGAATGCAAATGCCATTCCCACCTCCTTCACGATATCAAGCATCTCTACGAGAGGAACGTTAACACGCTGAAGGAAATCCCCGCGTACATTGCACTGCTGAATCAGCTTGAGCAGCTCAACGAATTGTCCATCAAGGTGAGTCAAAACACACTGTATTTTGATTATTTGTATGATATTTTATTGTGGCAAAATTCATGGTAGAAAAGAGATTTCAATATATTTGCCTTATAGACACTTTCTTGATGGGATGCAATGATGGGGGAGACTAAACATTAATAATACAATTCTCACATTATACAAAACGATGAACCACTTACACTTCTACATAGAACATTTTTTCAAACCTCACGCTTGCTTTTTTTCCAAAAACTCTGACTAGAATTGCAAGAATTTTCTTTTTTTTTTTCTTCTAATGCACCGCCGGCCTTGGAGGAAAAAAATGCATCTTCCTCTCCATTTCACGCAATTATCCATTAACTAAATCGTCTAATGATGTCTAAAGAGGGAAGGTAAGGCGAAAAAAAGAGCAATAAATTAGGTAATGAGAGACAGACGGTCTCTCGGGCGATTCTAAGCAACTAGGACGAGAGAGGTGGATTCTACTGATAGGCGTGCGAGGGATGCAGATGGCCAGAATTGCCGTCCGATTTGATTTCCACCACTTCGGCTCGCTCACTCTCCACGATGGTGCGCATCTTGTGGGGGGCGGGAATAATTGTGACTGTGGCTGGGGTGGGTTTTGCCGCTATCACTGTGCTGGTGTATGGAATTGGTTGGTGTGCCTCCTCATCCTCCGTCTCATTTTCCGATGTATCCACAGTTCCTGTGTCTGTGTCGGAATCCATTGAGTCCTCACCGCCCGTTATTGAATCGGCATCTGGTTCACTCTCGTGTTTTCCCTTTTGCTTCTGCTTTCGCATTTTATCCTCCATTTCTTGGAATTTAATAGCCAAGTATCTGCAAGAGGGAAACAATTCAATGCACATTTTTGCCTCAATGGCACAACACTTTCATTTGATTTCGACTAATTTGGCTAATTGTCAATTGGAGATTTCCGAAGAGATTTGTTGGAAAGATTCAGATGTTTAATTAGGTGGATAAACAATGTGTTTAGGAATGATTTATCCCCACATGGAATATGTTGAGTAATTTTTGCACCCGGAAAGTGTAATATTCGGGATTAACTCTATAAATTCCACTCAATCTGACATAATTGCAATTACACGTACTTATCAACAAGTGGCCCACTGTAGTCTTCGGGGAACTTGGGTGTAAATGGCAAAATGTACTTGTAGAGCCGCTCATTCAGCACATAGAGTTGAGCTGTTGTTGAACACTTGACATTGAACCACCAGTCACACGTGAGAGCGACCTATTTAGTGGGGCGCAACAAGAGAATAAAAAAAATCACTTATTAATTCATGGCTCTTATAAAGGCAATTTTCAGAACGTACTTGACTGAATATTGTTCCGTTGGGACAGAGGAAAGACGCTTGTCCACCGTTGAGGTCGCAATAGTGCCAGACTTGGCAATTGGTTTCCGGATCACCGAAGAAGCCCTTGTAGCGTTGCTCCTTGCAGCTGAAGCTTGTCTGGGGAATCTCCGAGAGATTGGGAAAGTCAATGCCCGGACGTCCTGAATTGGGTCCGACTGCAAGGGAAGATTGCAATTGCATTGGGAGTTTTTTTTTTGGCTTTTATGAGAATCTGCACTCACCCAATTCCTCATCCTCAGGCCGTGCCTCCTCACTGTAATCGTCCTCATATTCATCATCGTCTTCTGTTTGATGCTGTGCTGGTTCCACGGCCACATTCTGCTCCTGCTTGAGGTTGTTGAGGATTTTTATGAGTGTCCGAATGGAATTATCAATGTTCTCTGACGTGAGGGTCTGTGGCAATTGATTGCTGTCTTGCAGCTTCTTGAGCAACTCGCCCAGGGATTTGGACTGGAAGTCGCTCTTGGTGATCACGGGACGCTCTGTGGTGCGAATGGGGAGTCGCGGGGGGGCCGGCGAGCTGGGCATGTACTGCTCCTGGTGGTAGGAGTCGTAGATCTTGTGGGGCTCTGGGTACTTGTGGCGGATGAATGTGGGATGGTATGTGGTGAGGTGTGGCGGCTGCTGGAGTTGAGTGGTCTCGGTGAGATGCTGCCGCGGTGGTGTTTGAGTGCTCGATAAATCGTGACCTGATGGGGCTGATGGTGGCTCGTGTATGAGAGTGGCTTTGGTGCTTTTCAGCAATGTCTTTCCGCCAGCAGTCAAAATGTGGACAGCGGCGGGTGTGGGTGAGGTGGGTGGCCGGAGTGTTGTTGTGCTGACGCTCACGGGTATGAAGCCACCGTAGTTACCCTTGTGAGTGACAAGGTGCTGCTTGGGCTTCTGCGATATGTACAGCAGATTCTGCTTCACGATGGGCGACTCGGTGGGATAGGTGGAGGTTCGTGGCTCCTGAGAATATGGTCCATCTCTCGCCTCCAAATCATTGCCGTCATCGTAATTGATTGACGGTGTCGTGAGTGTGGGCGATGCAGTGGATTTTATCACGGTGTAGAGATTCTGATGTGGCGAGAGGAAAGTCACGTACTTCTGGCGCTCCTGCTCATCGGCTCCAGCATAGATTGGTCTGTGAAAGATTGATGAAGGGGCTTTTATTTCAACTCCACCACCCTTTTTTTATATATATGTCCTCGCGTGAGAAGCACACAAGCACATAAAAACACGTGTTTGCTCACCATCTCAACCTTACCTGAGTGTTGTTGAGGGGAATTGATTCAATTGTGGCTGCATAGTGAACGTTACAATTGGATCAGAGTTGAAGTTTTTCGTATTCTTTCCTTGTGGATTGCCAAGCATTGGCGTAAAGTAGCCAGGAAGTTTATTTGATGGGAGAAATGGTGTAATTTTGGTCTTCTGCTGCTGTGGTAGTGGAATAAATGGATGATTCTGCAATGGATCAAACAAGAGGGGGGTGAGATATAGAGAAAAAGAATGATTTCAAATTTTCAACTCCAATTGAATTTTGAGACAATTTTATTTGTGACACTTTTACCTCGGAATTGTGGTAGTTTTGGTGGGTCATGGTCATATATTGATGCGGTTGTTGGTGGTGTTTTGGCGTCGATGATGGATTTCGAATGTTGTAGAGCAGTGTTAATTGCGGCCGCTGCTCCTGGTAATTCTGATGATATTTCGGAGGATTACTGAACGGCATCGGTCGATGCGGTTGAGATGGTGCTGTACCACCCGTGGGACCCGTCGTGGCCAGCAATTGTCCCTGTGGCTGCTGCTTCACGATTGCCAGAATGTGTTTCATCTGCTGGAGTTTTGGCTGTTTTGAGAAACGGGATGATATAATTCATGAGGGGGTGGCAAAAGAGGGTTAATTGACAGCGAATGGATGGGATGTTACCACGGGCATCAGGGCGTACTGCTGTTGATTTTGTGGCTGATGGTACTCATTGTTGGTGGGTATGTAGAAGGTCATGTAGGGGATTAGGCGCTTCTGTCGCTCCGTCTGATTGGCAAAGAGCTCTGCATCACCCTCAGTCTCTCCAAAATGTGACACTGCGATGGCATTTGTGGCTAAAAATGACAATTTATTTTCAATTTTCTCTTTTCTATAGTCTATGACAAATTAGAAGTGTTTCTGAAATGTGAGTGTTTGCTTGATTGTCCATCGAATGAAGGGATTGACCTCGAGAAGATTATCAATTAGTGTTTTGCTCTTCATTGAAATGCCACGGAATATTTCCTTGTCGTATTTGTATGCCTTCTTACGCTGAGCTTCGAGCAATCTTCTGAGATTTTCATCCCGGAAGGGCATTGATCCCGTGAGCATGATGAAGAGAATCACTCCCAGGGACCAGGCGTCGGATTTCTTAGGATCGTACGGTGTATTGACAATGACCTCAGGAGCTGCGTAGGCGGCAGAGCCGCAGAAGGTCTTTGAGAGTGCATTTGTTGGCGCAATTGTGTAGCGTGCAAAGCCAAAGTCCGTGATCTTCACATTCATTGCGCGAGAAATTAAGATATTTTCACACTTGAGATCGCGATGGGCAATATCGATACTGTGCAGGTAGTCAATGGCCTCGAGCATCTGCAGGAACCAGCGGAGAGCATGAATCTCCGTCAAGTGATTGTTCTTCTTGATATAATCCAGCAAATCACCATTTTCGGCGTACTTCATGAAAATATAGATGCGACTGTCTTGTCTGAAGATCTTGACTGTCTCAATGATGTTGGCGTGCTGAATTTGAGACAGAATTTTGAGTTCACGCGTGAAAAAGTGATCCGCGTAAGATGTTGGTGTTGTCTTAAGATCAACGATTTTGCATGCGAGATCCATCACTTTATGGATTTGCTGGTGTTTCGCAAACATTTTGGCATGCACAACTGTCCCATATTCACCCTTCCCGATTGTCTTGCCCAGAAAATAGGTGTATCTTGGATTTGCCGATTGTGCTGATGATTTACTTGGTTCAGTATAAACGTCAATTTCACTTCGTGAAGCCATATTTCTTGCGATCAATCATCAAATGACACACAATCACCGTGAACGCCAACTGCAAATTTAGCGATCTTGAGAAATTGGGTGAAAATGGAAAGACAAGAGAATGCAGCGTGTGGAAAAGCTTACTTCACTTTCCGAAAGGAATTTTCGATGCTCTACTGAGATCAATGACTTAATATGGGTGTTTCAGTAGGTGATTGAAGAATTTTTATGATGGATTCAACAACACTATGATAAATGGATTGCATAAAAGGCTGCTGAAGTGTTGTGTGATATTGTGAAGACGTATATTTCTGGTAGTCATTTTACTCTGTCTCTCAAAACTATTAATCGAGATTTAGGTTTTCCACTCATTTTTTTGAAAGTCCAATTGCGAGACATCAGCATTTCAATGGGGAATGCCTTTTTTTCTTAGTCTTTTGGCAGGGTTTTTGAACTATTAGATAACTCAAATAAACCACGATCTCGATTGTATATTATTTAAGATAGGAATAGTGAAGGTTTTGTATCCAATTTTTCTGCCTTAATTCAGCAATTATTGTCGCCACAGTGAAAACTTTGAAATTTCTCACTTGGGCATTTGAATGGGTTTGGAAGGATGGTCGGCATAAAGTCATCTTGTGCAATAAAATTGAATTTTATTGTTGGGCAAAAATTCAACAAATGGATTGAAATTTTATTTCAATCCACACTTTCTGAAGGCGTTTTGTGGCGGATGGTCTTCATTGCTTACGGTGGGAAATGAAATAACTATTCACAACACTTTGCGGTTATTTTGAAAGGGAAAATATTCACACTACAAAAGTACATAAATATTAATGTATTTCTCTGTACTCTTAACTGCTGCGTTTGCTATTTGAGTGCAGTAGTATTTACAGCTCATTATCTCTTTCCCTCCATTTTGGCCAACAACAAAAAAGACATAATGTTATGTAAATGGAAATATTGACCCTGAATTTGACCATGCTAATGTGGACACTTTCCAAATAAACGGTGGAAAAAAGGCGAATTTTCAAGTATGGTAAAAAAAGAGTCCAAAGAAAAGAAACGGAAATTACCAATTCATGCGTTAAAATTGCCGGCAGTTGGATTAATAAAAATGAAAGTTTTTTTGTCATATTTTTTTTACTCAGTAAAATTAATCGTGCAAAATTGTGTGGCAATGAAAAAGGTGTTCGTATTTGCGAAAATGCGTAAATCAGTATAAAAGAGGGCGAATAATGAGAGAGAGAGAGAGAGAAAAGCGGGAGGAAAGGAAGAATTTAAAAGAGCTGAAATAAAAAAAGCACTTCTTTTTTCTCCATCCATAAAATCGCATTAAACGAAAGTGATTTTTTTACAGGAGTTTTTTTATCGACTCAATTCCGGTCACGAATGAATATTTCAATGTATTAAAAGTGGTTCGCTTTTCACTCCTTGTCATCTCTTATAGATTGTCGATGATACATTTTATAGTGAGATGAAATATATTGGCATGTTATGATGACTCGTGTCATGTTTCGATGAAACATTCACTCTCTAGCGGTTATTAATGGATGACTATTTTCTGTTATGATCCACTTTCCATTGGGTTGGTCGTAAAGGGGGAAAAAATAGCCACAAAAATTGACTAATGATTCGTTTAATCCCCTAGAGAAGACATTCTCCTTTGCGATATCTGTTCTTGAATTGATGTTTCTTTCAAATCACTACTGTTAGAGCTGTGCTTGGAATCATTTCTTAAATTTTCTATTTCTTTTTTTCTCTCTCTCTCAACTCATTTAGTTTGAAATTGACGTGTCCATGGAGGCAATTAGGCGAAGAGATGAAATTACAGAGGAAAAAAGTGTGTGTAATACTAGTGAAGAAAATTGGTTAATCAAGTGAACGCATATGCAGAGCGCAGTCATAACATCTTGTCGATATAGTCACGAAGTTGGTTGTAAAAAGACAAGAATGTATATTGGCTAGATTGGGAATATTGTTCCACATTGCCTCCAAGATGGAAAAGTGACATTTTTTAAATGTTCAACTCTCACTTGCTGACGATTAATTGAGGGAATTTTTCCTACTTATCCACTGATGTTTTCTTCAAAAGGAATTTGCTGGAGAGTTTCACGTTTTTTTTTAATTGTTTCTCTGTCGCCAAATGGAAAAATGCAGTAGGAAAATGATGTCAGTCTTTTGAATTTCAATATATTCACAGATATTATTCGAACACATTCGAATAGACACACAGAAGTCCAATGAATGGCAATCAAAAATATGCAAAGTCACATTTTTGGCACACAAAAGAGACTGTCTGGAATTTAATAGGATATATGTATATTGATTTTTTTCTACGGTTGTTTTGTTGGCTTCCTTATGTGCAAAATTTACGACTAATTGCACGTGTGTTATACTTTTTGGACCACCCAAAATGTGGTGGAGAAGGTCAAGGTATGCAAGAGTGCGAAAAATTTGCAAATTACTTGAATCCTTGAAGGATAAAGGCTTTCAATGCCGAGAAGGCAAAAGTTATGACGAAGTTTTGGAAGTCATAAATGCAATCTCAAAGCAGCAAATGCAAGAGTAATTAATTTTCAGGAATATGCTCCAAATCTGTGTTAAATCTTTGGCAAATAATGCTAAGTTTTAAATCAATAATTACTACTATTTCACCTTCGATATTTGCATCCAATATATTGTCATTCTCTCAACAATGGCAATGACTATTGAGGTAGAGTTAGTTTAAATGTGAATTATTAGGAAAAGTTACCTATTTTATTGTAATTCTATTAATTGTTCTCCCCGAATTGATGGAAATTTTGATAATTTAGCCTATATTTCACACTTGATCCTTATCTATTAAAACCCAGTGTTCTGAACAACTCTAACCTTACAATATGGTGTCTTGCTGAGGGAAATATTTCAGATAAATGTGCTGTATTTTGCACACCGACTTGCCTCTAATACTTTTGCATAAGAGAAGCATACTCATACCTCGTCCAGCTGTGAGGATTGGCTGGTAATATTCCTTGAATTATAGTTCGTACGCAATTTCTCAGGGTATGACTAAAGGCCAATACGACCATTAAATTTCGATATGTGCTAATGTGTTGCTTCTGCGGAAATTTTAATGGCCAATAAGAATGTTGATCAGTAAGATAAATCGATGGGGGGATGAAATGAATTGTGGAGTGTCCAAATAATATATTCCCAACACTGAGCTTAGCCAGTGAAATTTATTCTCAATGCTGATTTATACCTGCTGTGGTGTGAAGTGTCCACCAATTTTCACAGCCATACAGAAAGCTCTTGCTTTCCCCTTTTTTTAATGTTTGGGATGAGTGATGCTTTTTTGCGGTAATGTAACAAAATTATGAGATAAATGGAGTGAGAATAATTTTGGAATATTTTCGCTCTCTCGCACATAACTATTTTTTTTTAAATAATAATTCCCACCGAAAAATTGCATTTCAATTTTTAGCTAAATAACAGCGATAAATTATTTCCACAGACATACTCTATTGATGATTTTTCTCACTCATTTTATACTTTAGTTGGTAATTCATGGAGGAAATTGTGTTTTCTTTCAATTTCCAATCACGTGAATAAAGTGGGAATTCAGAGGGGTTGGGGAAGGGGAGGGGGAAGCCCAAATGCAAAGTATAATTTTCACATGGTTGTATTTTGTAGAATACTAAGCAGTAAAAAAAATGGACCAATATAAAAATTCAATGCAGAAAAATTGATTGATTAAATTATTTCATTAAGTGAAATTTTAGTTGAGGATAAAAATTGGCTTTGGAGTGAAAACGTGAAAACTTTGCATAACGATGAAAATTGAGCAAGTTGAATTTGGAATATATGTTCAGGATAATATTGGGGAATGGTTGGTGGGCTTTGGTTAATAACAAAGAACTCATTTTTCACGTACAACCATGGGTAGATTTGCACCTGCAAAATTAAATCACACGAGAGTGATTTTTTTTGCCATCTGCAATTCTATCAACTCTCAGAGTACCTACTATTTTTTTTTATCTACTGCATATGACAAAGTGGATAGAGAGAGTGAGAGAGAGAGTGAGTTCGCTTAAAAGCCCGTGCTGTATCTCTTCCCATTTAGTCACGTATTTTGTTCCGTGTTTCCCAATTTTTACCATCTTCTCCCCCAGTCAGTCATTTTTTTGGCTGGCTGACAGACTGACTCTCCTCTACACCCCGTGAAACTTGAAAAATTTGCTGAAGAACAACGACACACGAAGTACAATCAAAGCCAAATCAATTCCGCAATTTTTTATGTTCACTGGCAAATTTTCGGTGAGCGTTTGTGGAATTGAGAAATGTGATCATTTTACAAAACGACCCGACAGTGAGATTGTTATTTAATTTGAGGTGTGAAGCTTTTTTTTTTTTAAACACAGTCATTAGTTTCTTTATCTATCGTGATGGTAGTATATAAATTACCTTTATGGCATTTTATTGCCGTACACCTTTGGTAAATTGGATGAAGCGAGAATTGTTGGGCAATGGGAAATCAAAGGAGGAGGAGGATTGAGGGAATAAAGCTGCTGGACATGTGTGGCATAACTTATAACAGTACTGGATCTCCTTCTAAATCGAAAGTGAGAAATTCGCAACGGCTCTCATCTCACTTATATAGAGGATGCAATCAATCTATGGACGGATTTATTAATTAAATTCAGTCCGTCATTCATGGTCAAAGATTTGATCTTCAAATGATGCTCTCTTTTGTCTCTTTTTTCCCTCTTTTATAAGCCATCTCACACGTTTCCTCTCGACGATGAGATTTTAGGCGGAAAAAAATGAGTGAAGCATAATTAATTCGACTGCAAACTGTAACAGAGTGACTTTTTAGAGTGAATTTATATAAAATTGAGAGTGAAGGTTGTTTGGCCAAAAGACGCGAAGAGAGAAGAATGAGTCAGAAATATATGGAGTGGCAATATTAGTGGGAAATGATATGAAAATGATGGGAAGAAAGCCAAGTGCAATTAGGAAGCGCACCAGGGAATTGATGGAAAGTGTTTTGTCTTGCCATCTTTATATGCTTTAATTACTAATATGTCTTATTTTTCACATGACAAAGCGAAAATGAAATTTATACGCGTTCACACATTGTGTACTTTTGTTTTCCCTGTTCTTCTCGGCTGAAGAACGAGTTAATGTGGCAAGATGAGTGCGCGTGGTGAATGGTTTGAAGGTGAAATTGTCGCAGTGCCGTGTATGGGATAAG
This sequence comes from Phlebotomus argentipes, assembly GCF_947086385.1. Lineage (NCBI taxonomy): Eukaryota > Metazoa > Arthropoda > Insecta > Diptera > Psychodidae > Phlebotomus > Phlebotomus argentipes. The sequence continues at coordinate 8,404,938 of NW_026776174.1, forward strand.
ATGTGATTACACAAAAGTCGGGAAATCTAACTTAATACATAATATTACTATTATTGCTCGCATTGCCTTACTTGTGCTTATACATTATTATCTCGCATTTCCAACTTTCCGCACACACAAGCACGTAGGATTTCAGACAAACTTGTTGCATACAGTTCAAAATTTGCTTATGAATTTCATTTGCTTGCATTACACTTTCACCTGAAAAGTCTCTCTTCTTAGTTTACATCTCGATGTCATAGTGATGCTGTTGTTGTATAGACAAACTTTTAGGATTATGCTTGACTAGTTTATAGGAAAAAAAAAATCTGGCTGAAACTGTTGCTGTGTGAAAATATTGGCAGCGACAGAAAAAAAAGATTGAGCCGTCTCTATTGGCTGGCAAAAAGTGTCATTTCAAAGATCAACTCAATTAACATTGATATTTCTGCATAATGAATCACCGGCTCTAAATATCAGCCAGCATTTTGTGGTCTCACAACCCATAGAATTCCAAATGCATCTCATTTACTATTGGTGTCTCTCTGTATGGCTGCATTGAAAGAAGCCAAACATAATGCGGTGGAATGCAATCGATCAAGATGAAAAGCGCAATTTTACAATGCACGAGAGAGAGAGAACGAAGGTGGACATAATAGGTGAATGTGTATCTCGGGGGCATATATAGGCAAATACTTTCAGTGCTCTCCATTTATGTATAAATCTGCTGGCGCACATGGGGAGTGATTTAATTCAATTTATCACAGAAAGCGTCTCTGGATGGATGGGATGTGTGAGATGTAAGAAGAAATTTATGGTGCGTTTGTTAATTAGTCTTTCGGCAAATTAGCACGAGAATTATGCATGTTTGATGGGTGTCCATTTCCATCTTCTTTATGTAACATCATCTCTCGATGGTACGCAAGATGATCGTGGTAAGAAAGTCAATTAATGGGTAATGAAGACCTCTCGTAGAGTGACTAATGAAAATGAATACACAAAAGTGGGAAATATGTTGAAGAGAAGAAGACATGATGATCTTCTTTTTTTTATTCCACATGATTCCAATCTGGGTTGGATTCAGAAGAGCACTCATGGGCAGATGAGGAAGAAGAAATTGGTTGAGGGAAAAGAAGTGGGATTATTTCGCAAACATTTCACTTTGGTTTGTGCATATTTTAATTTAATTTCCGTCTCTTTCGACAGTCTCTAGTCATTTGAAGGAGACTCGTCCCCAATTAAATTGGTTTCACTGATACAATTTGCAGCACGTGCAACTGATCATAGTGTATGGGGGAGCGATAAGGGTTGATAAGTAATGAGTTTTATTGAGTACTCCAGACTTTATCTCTGTGATTTAGAGTTACTGACGAACATTTGGTTGAGATTTTCACAGAATATTTAATCAGGTTTTCATTTGACAAATAGGAATTAGTGGAAAGCCCTTTTGGAGAAGTGGTATTATGTAGTGAGGAAATGTGTATGGGTAGATGCCTTTTCGGGGTATACTCAGCACGAATGGCAAAAAAGTAGTCACACACGTAAGTGTTGGAAGAATAATAAAATTTCACAGACTGCAATAGAGAAAGGCGGGGACATGAAGGAAAATCAATCAGACAAGTGGATTTTCTTGTCAACAGTGCGAAAATCTTCAATTCAAATTAACACCATCGAAGACCACACTCCAGAAAGTGGAATGTCTTCACGGGAAATTGATGGAGAAGTGATGCATACAGTGTGTTATGGTGTCTCCCAATTTACTCAATACAATTTCGAGATAATTGGGTTATCGAAGATAGTAAATATTGGAGGGTGAGACGAGAGAGAGAGGAGGTGTGAGTTGAGACTCAATTGGGTGAGAAAAGGCATTGCGAGTGTGTTGTCTTGATGTCACGCAATTTCTATGCAAATGTCATTTTCACTTGAATGAAATTAAAATGGGATTGGAACGATTGGAAAGACGACCGAACGATAGACAGAGAGAGAGAAAAATTGTGGCAAAAGTGTGGAGAAAGAATGCTTATAAACTATGACACACGTGCTGAAGATTTATCTTAGAATAATTGGGACAATGACTAATTAGTGAAATTAATGCAATTCAGAGCGAATGGTCTTGCAATTCCGTAGAAATGGATGCATGATTTCGCCCTGGGCGGTGAATTGAAGTGAGATTGGCAACAATATGCTTTTGTAGTGGAATTTAATGTCTCATTAAATACCTTTAAGCTTTCTTTCGCAAAACTTTTATAACTGTAGCCACAATGCTAAATGTATGGAGAATTTTTCCTGCCTAATTAATCAAGTTTGATATTTATGTGAAATCGATTTATTTCACATATTTGGGGATGGGAATTATTTGATGACAATATGCCATTGACGGGCCGGGATTAAGAGAGTAGGAAGAATATTAAATACCCAGATAACAATAAATTCACCATTTCAACAATATTTTTTGATACACGACAGTATATAGGCAAAAAAGCGGCAGAGAGTGGCAATAAATTCGACTCGTTGGGAAAGTGTTTTATGTAAAGTGGTTTATGTTTCGGGGAGGTATGAAATTGCATTGACGGGGGAGAGAGTGTAGAAAAAGCTGGGATGATGGGTTTACAAATAACAAGGTGGGCGGAATTAAACGTGGATATTGTTGGGATTTTGGTCAGCGAGAGCTCTGCTTGACCCCATGCCTGGAATATTGAATATGAGGCAGAGAGAGAGACTAAAATTGCAATTTGAGGTGCAATAGATACACACGAAATCCTAGCTAGAGGTTCATTTGTTGTTTTATATTGAGGGATGCTGCGAGAGAAAAGGATAGAGAGTGAGTAGAGTTTATTCTCGTGGTGTGTGACAATTTTCAATTATAATTAAATACAATATAATGCATTGTCCAACAATCATTTGCATGCAAAAATCCGAAATACGTGTGCATTCGACACTGGGAGAGAGATGTTTGAAATGGCAAATAAACAAACGGATTCACACAGCCATGTGCACCCAAAGTGTTGAGTGGCGCGCGGGGTGGGTTTTGGGGTTGTGCTGAACTGCAGTGCACGTAATTGGCCAGGCTGGTATATCCGTGGGGCTCACCGTTTGGCACGGAGTTCCGATATGGCAATCTCTTTGGGGTGCGAGAGGTGGATTTGCTTATATCTGGTGACGGGTCGGCGGTGGTGCCCACTTTGAGACAATAATCTGGGGTGTGTGTGTACCTGATGCACAATTTGAAATAACCGAATGTCATCACCAAATACTCGCAACACTAATTGATTTCCTCGGGCCGTGTTTCCTCGAAAAGGCAAACGATCATATAATTGGTGGCTTGCTGTTGTGGACCACTTTGAGAGCAATTTATCTTGACACGGAAAAAGAACAAGGTACACAACAACCCCTCATTTTGGGTGAGAAATGGCCATTAATTCTTGTATATCTCAAATGTGTGTTTTTCGCAGAGACAAAAAGACTCTTTTATGTCGACTTTTGCCTTCAGCCTCGTTAAACTTACCTAAGGCTAGGAAAACGTAAAGTGTAATTGTTGAGAAATTCATTTTCAAAATCACTTTTTTCTCACATGCACACACAGAAGAGGAAAAACTATGCTGAGTGTGGTAACAATTTTAAACAAAAATGCACAATTCCACTGACAATGGACCTAAATACTGGAGTTTATGTACTTAGAGAGTCTTATGCTTGGAACTTAATCATGGCTATAAAACTTTTTTTTTCTATTGTCAAAACAAAAAATCAGAATATAGTCTGAAGAACGCACTCTTCAAGTCCACCTTTCGTGTGAGAAACACTGTCAAGCACTGAGAGACTCTGGCAAGATGTCTTCGGTTTAAGAACCTACTAGAGCCCTATATGGGTCTAACTACCCTTCACAAGTTTATGATGATGATCACAGTTTCAAAAAGTGTTTTCAGTTGCACCGTTCGAACTGAAATGATAGGCGCGCGCGCGGTTGCGGAAAAGCTGCTTCTTCCACGGTAATGTTTTGTTAACTGACAACACACGGTTTAAAGAATGAAAGTATATTGTAAGGTCGTAGTCAGTAAACCGTTAAAGAAAAAATTTCCAAGAGAGATGGAAGTATGCAATCCATCGTCTCAGACTTTGGGTCTCTCCATGGAGAAGCTGAATTGAGAGTGAAGTGGAGAGCAAGAGCAAAGAAAAAAAAAACACCGAAGCCGACAATCCAAGAGATCGCCACGGTTGAGAGTGAACAAGTAACAAAAGATACAAGATCAGTCTTGCAGTGCTGCCCCTGTTGAGCGTGGTCTCGGAGAGTTTCTTTGGCGGGAAAAAGTGGTTGAATTGGTGGGGATTTGGTATACCTTGCGTGATTTCTCCTTCCATAGAGCTGGTTTTGGAGTAAATTGGTGGGTTTTTCTTCCATCTGTTTTCACTGCAACGCGAAGGTGTCTGATGGTGAGTGTATCTTTGGCTATTGAGACAGGTCAGGGTTTCACTCTTTGCGTTTTCTGTGAAACCTCAACTTCCAAGTCATGCAATGTAGGTGATTTGGTTCCACATGCTGTTGTTGTTGTTGTTTCTCTTCCTCAACCCATTGCCACGATTTTTTTTTTGCTTCTCACACTTATTGATCTCTCAGGTGTTGATTAATTGGGTTACCTTTTATTCGACGCCATGTGTAGTGTTTGGCTTTTCTGGACTAATGGCAAAGTTCCGCTTTCGGAATTGTGCATTGTGGGCGCCAAAATACTATCTCATCAAGGCTATCGACGATCTCTAGCGCTTGATTGTTCAAGTTAAATGGAAATGATCTAAAATTAAATAGGATCAATCGTGAGATACAAATTATTTTATATATAGACAATTTCGACATATATTTTTTTTTCTCCTCAATTCACTCTTATCTCTCTTTTTCCACTGACTTTTACTTCTTGTTTGTTATGAATTAATTATAGTGTGTAATACCAGAATGCAAGATCAAATCAATTGAGTATTGACGGGTTTCTTTTTCTTTATGCCAAACAATGGAACTGAAATTATTATCAATTTCCTTCTGTTTACCTACACATGTTATATTTTACTATGAGAGGCAATTTTTGTTTGCTTTCGCATTATTATTATTTAAAATAAAATACAAGTGAGATTTTTTCATTATTGAAATGCGAAGGAGACACAGTTGTGGGGCTTAAATCATGAAAAGATCTACAGGAAAATTGCAAACTGGACATGGGTTCTGTGTGAAGTTATTATTGAAATGGGGAATAATTTCGTAAACCCCCCATTGGGTGCAGGGAGAGAATGACGCTGTGGAGAGAATTCAATGAAAACCTTGACTTTTGCCTCAAATCAACACAATTAACGTGTGACTGGAAAAGAATAAGAAAATGAAATTAAAAGCACTCATTTGTATGGCGCTACAAAACAATAATTCACTTCTTCGAGCATGTCTTTGGTTTGGTGCACGGGAAAAAATGAATGGGAAGAGAGATAGTTTTTCACACCGAGTCTGTGTGTGAAGAAAAGGTCTGAAAGAATGATTTTTTTTTGTCTTCTACAAAATGCGAGTGAATTCCAAGCGTGGGTGGAGAAGAAAAGAAGGTGCAAATGTAAAATCTATCGTGTCCATTTGACAAAGAACCTTATTGTTTTGATTGTGTTTTGGTGCTTGAATGGAAAACACGAGAGATTTGTAGTATTTTATTTAACAGTAGAGAGTTAATGCATTTCATTGGTTCATTACAGATATTTCTGGTTTTTCTTTGTAAGTTCAAATGTTGCATAAAATCTAGCACATCGCGAAAAACTTCCACCCACCACACAGGTTCTCATTGTGAAACATTCAGAAAAGTCAGAGAATGTCTTTCGGCAAAAGTGAGATGCCAGAGAATGGATTGGTACTTAATTGAGTCAAGAGCATAGAAATCCAAATGACCGAAATAATTGTGGTTTATTGCTTTAAAATGCGTGACATAAAGCCCATTGATATTTCAATCAGGTGGTCGATTAAAATTAAACGCACACAGAGGGCTTTTATTGCGTACATTGAGTAAAATTGATTGTTTTACAAGAATAAAATTTGTAGAACATTGTTGGTTACTCCACGTGCAGATAAATCGTTCTCTTGATTAGAGAATTACAAGAGAAAAAAGGCGCGCTTAGAAAAGGGCAATTTGTGAGCTATTGTGGATATTAAAAGGCGCATTTTTTCGCGATTGACTTTGACTAATAATTTCAATTATTGCTCATTGATCGCACGGGAAAATGGTTGAGTGTTGAAACAAGCCGCTAATTTTCATTTAACTGCAAATTACATATGCAAATTGTGCCATTATGTAAAGCACGATTTTCCATTCGGAGAGCATGAGAAAAAATCCTTTCTTCCCAGCCACCGACGCGACGTGAAAAGCCCTCGGGTGAGCCAAATCGCAGGTGAAGCTGCTCTGAGGCACACCAAGATGTTTGTCTGTGACACTGGGCAAGACATGCGAACACACATTTTCAACCTTTCCTTTAAGCTAATTTATTGCATCTGTTGACTACTTCTCACAGCTTCTAAGCATGCTTGACTCTCACAAGACAATTAACGCCATGTGAATGCCAATTAATGGGCAATTAATAAAGGAGGTTTCCATCGCCTGTTGCAATGGTTAGAATTTCACCTGTGTGTGATTTCCTGGAAAAATACTCAGTGATTGTGAGGAATTTGCGCTCATGTGGAATTTTAACAGATAGTATTTCGTGGTGAAAGAAGTATGCGAGAAATGCTCATTTGCAATGGGTGAAATTGATATTTTTTTCTGCCTCAACATCAAAGACACTTCACAAGTGTTTCAATTTGTCCGAACCTACACGGCAATTCATCATATGTGTATTATGAGACTCACTAAATCGCCCATTTCACGATTCTGCCTTTGATTTTGCCAGCAATAAGAAAATTACCGAAATCCTCTGCAAAGTTGTTGCTCAATGATCGCGCGCGATACATTTGGAAATGGATTTTGTGAGAGCAGCAGTAAAACACTTTACACGATGAATTGGAGGATTATAAAGTGGGTGCAAAAGTTTTGAGTGGTTTATAATTTTCAAAGTTGAAGATGTCACTCATTGTGAAATCTTGGGCTAACCTTTAACGTGTGTTGCTATAAATATCTCAATTTTAATGGAGATTCTCAAGATTTGTATTAGATTTACTAATTTGTTTTGTGGTAATGTGAAATATAGCTTGCATGAAGTTATATAATATCTCTTAATTTTCTCACTAAATTGATTTATCCTAGAAGTGAATAATAAATTATATTGCGACCAATTCATTGATTTACTCAGAGTTAAAATTCAGAAGACTCTTCAATCGCATCTCTTCTATAGCTTCTTTAAATCATGTAAATATAGGCACTGGCAGACGTGAGGCAGAGCATTACAATTGCTGCAAGTGTTAATTTGTCATTTCCAAAGTGGCGTACGTGCTCTGGTGAACTGGAATAATGGAAATTGATTTAAGATGTAACAACTTGGTATTCTCTCAACAATCGTCAGATGCCTTCCTTCTTTATACGATGCTTGCGATGCTGATTGTCTGTGAATGCATAATTTAGCTGCAAGAACAATATATTATGCTTTTGAATTGCAAACAAATTTCACAATTTTCCACTCGTATGCCGTGTTTTTGTATCGCAGAAAAGAGCGACAATACATATTATCGGTGATAAATCATCGCGGTAGAACATGAATACTGGTGCAATAGGAGAGAATTTTTTTTATTCCTCTACTGTGACTATTTTCTTTGGGAGTGTAGTAGTTTTTTTACTGTGACAAAGTGTTTATACAATAATTAAAGAAAGGAAGCTTTTGCCGCATATTTATGAAACACTTTTGCCGACAAATGTATTTTCTGAACAGTCCGGAATGCGAGGAAAATTGATATTATGGGTGGGTGTTTATTTGAAATTGGAATTTTCCGCTTTGTGTGTGATAAAAAATTGCAAAAAGCGTGCGTAAAAAATTGTTTGATTTCAAATGAACTCAATTTGTGTGTGCAGATTTTTTCTTTTAAGTGACTATTCACTTGCAGATGAAAATTATTTCGCACAAAAAATTGCATCGTCCATACTTTTTTTTTTCACTTGGCTAATTTATTTCCCGGATGTTATTGAGGTGATGGATTTGTGTTCGGTAATGAAATAGAATTTTCTAGGGGGAGGAAAAGAGTGAGTGAAATTCTATTTATCATGTATTTGATTCATAATATATTATAGTATTGCTCTCCTTTTGGTGTGATCATCGCGAGTTTTTCGAAAACAGTACTTTTGAAGTGTATATTTGGAAAAATTTCCACATACGCAGATTTTTCAATTATCACATTGGAAATTGTATGCGAGTGTGTCTGCATTGGGAAAACGAGGAATTTTCTCAGTTGATTGCTTCCGGTTGATTTGATTCTCACACCACTGGTTGCAAAAATCCCGCCTTTGTGGCTTTCTGTTGGGTGCAAATGTCAAAAAAATTGGTTTATTAATTTGCGGTGTGGCACATCAAGTTCAATTTTTTTTCTCTCTACTTGACTCACCTTTGGTGCTGCACGATATTTGCAGGTGAAATATGAAAAATGTATTTCCCTGGGGTGATCCAAAGTTATGGAGAGAAGAACCATCATGGCTCTTTGGTGTTGTGTTCAGTGGTTGAAGTTCTGGCAGAGGAATCTCTTGTTTGGGGCATATTTTTAATTGAATCTGTATTAAACTATAAACGGAAGGATGAGTCAGATCAGGTCAGGTTGAGATGCCAGGTTGAAATCAATTCTGAAACATCAAAGGAGAAGAATTTTGTAGGGTTCATTAGCGATTCTCATAATCGGCAATTAATATTTCTATGAATCAAATAAGGAAGAAAATCCAGTGGCATTCGTGTTGCTGTGATTAGTGAGCAATGGGCGTTTATTGTAAAATTGAATTTCTTAAGAAGTTCAGCTACAACGCGCTGAGATTATATTGGCCGTGGCCATTAAAATACACTGCAACTTGTAGCATAATGCTGCATTAGTTCTCAAAAATTGACTGAATCAGAGACTTTCATTTCAAGTTTCGTACTTCTTTTTCTCTCTCCTGCGATATGTGGATGCTTTTCTTTATTTACCCTTTTTTTGGCCACGCGACTGGCATGATAAATTTAATAGACGTGATTGTTTCGATAGTGAGATTGGTCGAATTGATTTATTTAGACTGTTGCGGTATTTTAATGCCTCCTTTCTCACTCTCATTTTAATCACTATAATTTCCATTTGAGCCGAAGAACATGGACGGATCAATGGAGAGGTATTCAAAGAGCGCGGCTCAAGAGAAAGATGAAGGTGAAATTGTGATGTTGTTTTGCAAGAAGAATTGCTTGCCGTGATGATGGTGGGAGGGCAGGAGACTGCAAGAGTGCCAAGATAAGGTACCTTGAACTCGGAAATGATGAGTGTAGAAAATGTACACTCCTGGGGAAATGGCCATTACACCCGACAATTTCGATGTGGAAGTGATTGAAAGTGAAATTCAACGTGCACACTCTTATTTTGTATTTATTCTCGCCAAATGAATTCATCTCTTTGAAAGAGACTGAATTAAAGGTGATCCACCTTGCCCACCGGGAAGAGGCTGTTTATTAAATCACTAATCAGTACCTCAAGTTGTATATCATTTTCACTCTCGTTGAAACATCGTCTTGTATGAGCAAATGCCACAGTAAAAGTGTAGTTGCGGCTGTTTAGTATGATGTCGAGACAGTTGGAAATGGGTTTTTGGTCAAACATGTAAATGCACGAGCATGAAGTGGTTTCAGCTCGAAGAATGCTCCAATTGTGCCAAATGAGGCTTTCGCAACAACGCGAATAAATGCACAACTAGCAATTTTCAATAACTAGGCCTTGTTTTTGGAAGTTACAGCAAATCAGAGTTAATCGTAATAAGTTGTAAGATCATATTAATGGATCGAATTGAAATACCAGTTTTAACTTGAAGCACACAAAACAAAACTCTAGATTTTGCAAACTCTTCAGGGCGAATAGTGTGTGTGTGCAGAAAAGGCAGAGGAACGCACTTGTTAAATAACTTTTCTCAATCGGGGAAATATGTTATAATTATGTTCAATTATCTGTTAATTTTATTAGCTTTCTTTGTAGGAAATGACCAATTTCAAGTATTGAACTATAAAATGGGGAAAATTTGTGACATTTTATTAACACTTCCTCACATGTTCCACTTATCATTCATCTCAACAGCCATTGCTTGTGTGATTTTTATTGATCTTTTATGGTACTCTTGATTTCAACAGTGTCAATAGTAATTCGCATACACACAAGATGATAATTGGACAGTTCATATGGGAGAAGGTTAATAAAGAGACTCAAGAGTGTAAAGTAATTTTGATATACAAGGGTATACACAGTATGCAACAATCACATGAGGAGGAGGTATTTTTCGTACCGGAACGGATGTTTTTTTTTTATTTTACTTGCATTTATTCTCTTCATCTCACAATATCAACAAAAATAATATGAAAAGAAATGGAAATTTGGTGTATATTTTGCATTGTGCAATATTGTGTGAGTAATTTGCCACAATTTACCTTAATAAATCTCTCAGTGTTGGTTTTGTCTTTGCAGGAGTTCACTTGAGCACTGTCCAAGGTTGTTCTTAATTATATTTTGCCCACGAAATTGCCAACATGAAAAATCTGATATAAGTTTTGAGGCACGAACAGTGAGCAGCGACTCTATAAAAGATTTCTGCGGCACAATCCTTGATGGTGACAAGTGGGGTAGGAGAAGTTTTGACGTAGAAAAATTAAAGTGCTCCATATGGGCACTTTTTGGAGAGTTTTTTTCCCACATAAGGTGCCTTTCTCGTATAAGGAAAGTATATGTATCGTAGTTGCGAAAGTGGCTCTCGGGGCGGCTGATGTGGGAGGCAGAGAGTTGTAGATCAATCTAATGGGTTGTCTTCGGAGGTTTCTACCTCAATTAACCTTGCCTGAGTCGATCAATTTCAGGTGAAATGTGCCACGAATTAGTGTAAATGTGTTTTTAATTGTTCAATAAGACGTTACGACTATCTTCCAATTTTTCACCCATGCTCACACAGCCTTGCTCTTCTTTCCGGGTGGCTTTCAGATGTTGTTGTACCTCAAAGAGTGAGTGAGAGACATTTTCTTGCAACAATCCCAAAGTGTAATAATTCACCAAGTATTTCGGAAGCATGGCAATTAGCTGGGCCACTCTTTTTTCCGTTGGTGTACGTGTATGTGGAGTGATTTTTCAATGATTTATTAGGTGGCTGCCTCTGTGGAATGTTGATGCAAAAATGCCAAAAATGTGGGCGATATTGCACAGGAAATATCGTCGGGAAAGTTCACAATGATTTATTCGGGGGTGGAGTGTCTTTGGTGTGAGAGAGAGGATGTGTTGCAAGTTGCTCTACATTTGTGGCATTTCAGTTTTGCCAACATCTCAATGATTTTCACATACTTTTTCCTCCGTTTGTGTACATGAGAATCCTGGAAAAACAAGCTCCAATCAATTTTCTTCCATCTGGCGTCGTCGTCAACAGTGTTGTGCTCAGGCGTTTGGAATGCAAGTGAAAAGTTTGATGTATGCGCGCGCTCTTGAGGGAAAAGTGCGGAAGATGTGGTGATTTATTTGTGAGATGCAACATTGTAAAATTGAATGGTGAAACAACTTGTTGAGCTTGGTAATTTTTCGAGATATGTTTGAAGACATAACACTTGATTGAACACATTCTACAAGGTGCAATTTTATGCTATGGATGCAATCAAAGGAAATGCGATTTATTTTTATGTGATATTTGTGATAATTTACTGTATTTTTTATGCTTTATTTGTCCCACTGAGGGGGGAAGCCTTGCTGATGATTAGAACATTGACAAAGTTTCATCCACTGTGCAATTATGAGAGACTTTATAGATTGGAATAAATTGCGATACTTTAGCTGAAAATCCAATTAGGTTGGTGGGATAAGTGCGATATAATACCGGCGATTGTTGCGCTAAATTTAATGGGAAAAGGTGTGATGGTAATGACATGAAAATTGGATGGAAAATATCCTGAGAAATCGTGATTATTTGTCGATTTTCCTTCTAACAATTGCATTTTCGTTTAGACTACAACGCTTAGCTGTGTTCCTCTTTCGAAATGGACTCATTTGTGAGGTGTACTTCCCATGTGGAGTGTATGCATTTTATTGCATTATGCCAGCAAAGTGCTATCGCGCGTGCCTTCTGCAGATGGAAATTACTACTTTATCGATGCAATTTGTGATATTAAAATCATAATTATCCATCATTAGTGTCAACTGGGGCAAAATTGTGCTGAATATGAGATTTTTAGTGGATTGCCTGTGAAGGCACCACCGTGACTCTGTTTCTCACCCGATTACTAGACTGCACAGGTATCATTTCCATACAATATAGCGCAGACATATGCCTGGAAACACTCTTAATTTCCATCAGAGTGCTGATCATGGGATTTATATTTGTGGAATATTTCTTTCTCATCCACTTAATATCAATTAAAAGTGAGCAATTGAAACACACTTGATGGAAAGTTCAATGAAATTGTTTCTTCTTCTCCAATTACCAGTGTGTCTCTTGGAATATTTACAATTGAAAGGAGGCTGCTTTTCTTTCTTTTTTTCCATCTGCCGCACTTTTTTCTCTCCCCTTGCACACACTGCATTTAATTCCACTCTCACATGTCTTAGAGGAAAGGTGAAAAAAAAAATTCATATATTTTTCTTTCACTCGAAAAAGTTGACTGTGATGGGTGGAAAAGAAATTGTGGGAATGCAGTTCCATTGAGGTTGAATATTGAATTTTTATTTTTAATTGTATTCATCGTCTTGGCTTTTCTGCAAATTTCAATAACGAAGATTCTACTTTACTCGTGCACACGAGATATCATTTTTAATTAAGTGATTAATTTGTTGTAAGATCTCGTGTTGTGTGTGTGTTTGTGCCGACAATGGAGACTTTTTCTTTGGCATTCCTTCTCGTGGACTCGACATGAGGAGTGAAAGATATGTGAAATTTCAAGGTGAAATGCCTAGAAGGTGGGAAAAGTGGCAGAGAGATATTGAAGTGTCTGGAGTCAATTTTCACGATATTCTCATAATCATCTCATAGTAATTTATCGTTATTAGTCCGCTCGACGTGTAAGGCATTCGAGAACTCCCTATCCAATTCCTTTTGGCCATCCAGGATGTTATTGTAGATTAAGATTTGGTATTCAGCATCTGTGCGTCGTGGCGGAATTAGATGAGAAAATGTGTGAAGAAGGAAAGTGTCTCAGGAGAGATGCAAAATACCATTGAATTTCAGTATGATGATGGTTTTGGATTAAAGTTTTGCCGTTATTATAGCTTATTTTGAGTATGTCTGGGGACACAAGTGGCAAATGAATATTAACACTCTGGCTATGAACAGGAGAGTTTTGCGCTTGAAACTGTCAGTATTGGATGATAATTACAAACATTGAGCATATGAATGTTCAACACACACACACATCTTGCAAAACCACCGTGCTTGCTTAGGGCAGATTTTGGACTTAGCAGAAGAGGTGAACTTTTGCAAATCACTCACACTGTAGGTAAACATTGTATTTATTTTTTCCTCCTCAAAGTGGTGGAAAATGGAGCTTAATTGAATTATTCTAGGGCTGTCAATCTGTTCTGCTTCATTAAACATCAAGTCAGTTGAACTGAGACCGCACTGTTGTAAAACTGTCCATCTGGAGTGTGAGATGTATAATGAAAGTTGATTGTTGGTGATTGGAAAGTGACCAAAGATGTGACAATCTCAATTTTCGATGTGCAAAATTCTCAGATTTAATCAATGTTAAAACATGAGAGGTGAAACAGTGCTGATGAGAATATCTGAGACGAGATATTTTTTGAAAGTTATATGCAGCTAATTTGAAATTTCGTTCGAAAATGAATTCCATCGCTTTCATTTTCATTTTATTCCTGTCGACAAATTTTTTCCACTCTTATCTCTTCATCAGGCATCGATTAATGTTAATGCACATGGAAATTGTGTTGATTTTATACACTTTAATTAGTAAAATGTTGTGCATCTTTTTACCTCATCTCTCAGGTGTCTCTCTCTCTCTCTTGGCCATTCGCCAAAGTGGTTCATCTGACATTTTTTACTGGCTGGGGAGATGTTTGTAGATGAATGGATCGAAAGGGAATTGTGAAGTGTATCGTGCAATGGTGATCGGCAAGAGACCTTTCACTCTTTGTGAAGGAAAAGTGCCGCGTGCTGGATGCAATTGGACTGCTGTTGTGTCTCATAGACTCTTTTTTTGGCCTTTTCATTGCAGCATTACGCATTTCCAAGAGCCTCCTCTCATCCATGTCTTCGCTCTGTGTAGTGTGTAAATTTATCTCATAGTTGAGAACAGTGACGATGCCGAGAGGCGATGATGAAACATTACATAAAATTGATTTAACGTGTAATACTCGAGAGATGGTATTCTTGGCAAAGAGAAAATGCTATTAGACAGACAATTAATATAGGTATTTTGTATTTGTAACATTTTCGATGATTGCATAAATAATTTGTACATAATGTTCCGTGGCAATTGTTGCGATTCCTCCCAAAAATCATAACACCCAACAGAGAGACCTTTTTCGCCACAATTCCCCCCGTATAGTGGAGTCCAATCAAAGAGATATGCTAATGGATGTGTATTCACCAAACAATTTACTTTTAATTGCTGCCACAGATGTCTGAAGTGGCCACGAATTGTATATCACGATTTTTTGGTGGGCACACGATTCTCTAAAGTTGCATATTTAGTGCATTTCTCAGATTGTTAGATTGTTGGCAATTTAGCGTGGAGGAACACGTGTCTCGTGCTGTTGATTTATAAGCTTGACTTCAGTGACTTTTGACTTAAAGTCGTCCCTTCAGTGAGGTTTTCCCATCTCGTCCACAAAATCTTGACAAAGTGATTTTCAATGCTGCTTAGCGAGGCAAATCCCTCTCATTCATTCACTCATGGAAGATTTTATCCGGAAATTGATTGGAAATATTTATTATTCTCCTATTTCACCTTAATTATTGGTTTGAGGAATTCTTTTGAGTGCAACTTTCTTAGCTGTCAAGTGATCCCTTTGTTTTGACTTCACAGCTTATTTATATTCTCTATACTCACTGGGTTGCTTTTTTGCATTGCTTTTCCATGGGATTTATTGTGTTGACTTTGTGACGGTGAAAGCTGAACTTTTTGAATTGTTCACAAAATATGTTTTAGTTTGCCGACTTTTGGGCGAATTTTCTTGTGTTTATGCATAAGATAAAACGAACTTTTTCAGCGACCGCTCATGTTTTTATTCATAATCTCTTAATCACTTCTTTGTGGGCATATAAAAAAATCTTATACAGTATATTTACAAGGAATTTGTATCTTAAATTAACACCTTAGATGAGATTTAATGAGCCAAATTACTTGTACTTCTTCTCTGCTTCTGTTCATCTTTCTGCTGCATTTTATTTTATAACATGTAATGATGGTGGAAGAAATGATTTTTTCAAAGAAAAGTGATTGGATGGCACTGCTCTAGATATTTTTTTTTCTTCATCTTCATCCTCAGCTCTCCTAAAAAATTGTGGTGGGGCCCTTTTTTTATACTTGGCAAAATCTTTTAATTAACCCGCTAATTGATGCTGGGTAGAGTGAAGTGTGGGGCAAAGAAGGTGGAGACGGTTGTATCTCAGCTGTTTGAGTGCAATTGTCGGTGTGATGATGCAATTAATTGAAAATATCATCAATCAGTTGCTTTGTAATGATTCGATGTGGTCGCGTTGGGTTGACTTTGGGTGTTTGATAGAGGCGCGCATTGATGGAGTAGAGGCGGGGTGAGAGATCACAGCGTACGTTAAACCACCAGTCACAGACGAAAACTGCTTGGGAGAATTGTGTTCCATTCGGGCAGAGGAAACTCGCTTGCCGTCCATCAATGTCACAATAATGCCATCCTATTGAGTGTTGAGGAGTAAAAGATCAAATTAGTATGCAGTCGATATGGTTAAAGTTTGTGCGGTCCACTGTAATGCGCAAAGGTAGCCAACGAGGCTCTAATTGAACTAATGGGCTTATGAGTTGAGTCAATATATCAAGACAATGGGATTGATTCATAACAGTCGAATCAGTTGATTGCAAGCTTCTGAATGCACAGAAAAATGAAAAGGTAAATTGTATAATAATATCGGGAAATGCTCATTGATTTTCTCATTATCACATTTCATAATAATGTAGTTGAGATTTTAAATTCAGCAATGAAATGATTTAAAACTTTGGCATAAAAATTTTTTTTTACCTCAGTGTGTCCATTAAATTAATTCTAATGGCCATAATGTGGGTATTTAATTGAAATTGAAAATTTGTTTTAATTCTTGTCAGAAAAATATATACATATGCACTCATTTGAAACTTTCAAAGGCATACATAAATGTTACTTTAGCTAAAGATAATAAGTCGTGACTCTTCATTGTAAAATTGTCTAAATGAAATTTCACTAATTGTGCATAAATTTTATTAAAAGTGGTAGGTAAAGTCTTAATAGCAAAACTGTGGATGACATCTACTCTCTCAATGACTGAAGGAATAACAAGAATAGTGGCCATATCGTAATTGGTATCTTGTGAACTCTTCTGTGTAAACTTGTAAAGTCTCATGAAACGGGGCACGCTCGCCGTGCTATTGTGAGTTAACTTGGGCAAACAATTCACAAAACCACGCTGGCGTCTGCATTAATAGAGGTTGTGGAGATGAACAAAGATGAGATTAATTGCATGTGTCGAATGAGGTGGAAGACGCGAAGTTCACCTTGACATCTTGTATCCATATCGGCGAAGAAGCCCGGATATGGTTGGTCGTCACAGTAGAAGTTCGTGTAGGGGATTGCCGAGAGGATGGGATAGTCAGTGCCGGGACGACCTGTGAAAGTAAATCAATTTTGCATGAGAATGTTGTCGCACGAGCAAGGTTTCTGGGGCACTCACCGGGAATGGATCTGCCCAGCTCGAGGTATTCGCGAACGGATGGCGAGAGGAAGCCTGGTGGGATGTCTACGGGTTGCTGGTCATCTCGGGGCTCTTCGAGGTTCTGCTTGGGCTCTGGACGATATTCCGTAATCGATGGTGCTCGAGGGCGTTTGGCTCTCTTTGATCTCACGGACTCCTTGGAATCTGTAGGGGATAAAAAAGAGTCCTCAATGTTAGATCTTGGGCACTTCATGAGTATCTAATTAGCATTCTAAGACACTGTGGATGTCGATTTCTCTTTTATTATTTAATACAATTAATTGTTTGTAGCCATGAAAATGTTGATCTAGTGATTTTGTTACACGTTCTCCTTGACGTCTTAGCATTTTCAATATATGAAATACACATTTAATGTAAAGAATTCTTCTGACCTTCTCATCATCTTCGCCATTAATGTTGCCGTTGCGGCGTTGGATAAAATTTTTGCCATCTTAGCATTATAAAACACTCTTCACTATTTATATGGGAGTTGTTTTATGGCCATCATAAATGTGGCACCGGAATTGAAAGGCAAGAAAAAAGACCTTTAGCATTAAACAGAAGTTGAAGAAGATTTAACAAGTTGATATGGAGTGGAAATTGAATGATAAATCACGCACTTTCGATTCTTTGTGATCGGGGATAATGTGTAATTACTTAATTGCACACATCAAAGGAAACCCACCAGCTGTAGTTAAGGTTGAAGCACACATAATGTGGTAGCGTAAGACGCATGCAAGAGAAAGATTTAATTTTTACCTGCTGCTGACAATATCGGATTTTATTGATTTGAGCATGTCCGCGAGGGACATAAAAAAAGACCAGTGTGAACGACGACGGAGCATTATGAATTGGATTAATTTACAGTCATGTCCTCTGGTGTGGAATCATTTACAACGGTGGTGGTGGGCCTGAAGGTGTGCTTGCGAGGGAGATTATGAAATTCAATTAACAAATCATTTGTATATTGGCGGTTAAATCACGCAGGTATCGAATTAACGCATCAATTTATCAAATACTTGTCCCAATTGACATTGTGCTGATGATTTAATTACTTGTGGTATCTTCTTATGTGACATAAATAATTCATAATCAGGCATTGCGTATTCCCTCGACGGGGTGGCAGGGGGGTAAAAATGTGTGTGCGAATGCACACTGTGTTCGTTCATCTCACAATTTCCATATCGTTGCCACGGTGATACTTAATACCATACGACGTGAAGTATGCATAAGTCAAAATATACGATGATTTGTCGAGCATCTTGCATTATTGGCACAGCGAATGGATGTAATTGCAAATGAGATTGATTTTGCAATGGCAATTGATTGTGGAGCGATTTAGTTGGAAAGAATCACATTTCACGCCTATTTTATTGCCATCATCTTTTGAAATTGACTATATATTGATCTGACTGTCTTGTTTGATTTATTGGGTTGCTCTATAAAAAGTGGTCGCTTTTTCTACCAAGATTTGAATTTATATGCCTTTAGTGATCTGATCCCCTTCACAATTGTCACACACACGACGGAGGGTGCTTGGGAATACTTTCGAAAGTGTCCCTAATCCCAATGCTTATTGAATGTGAAGTAAGAGAAAAAGAGCACAATATTTATGATACAACCAGAGAAATTAAAATATCTTTAAAGTAATTTCTTGTACAGCATCTTGCGTCTGCAGCAGCTTTTTACTACAGTTGTCTGATTCAATTGACTGGTTGCTGAAGGATAATGTTCAGTACTCATGTGTGTGCATGAGTAAGAAATCCATCAAAAGTAACGCATCTCGAAAGCTCTTATAAGATACAATTATAAAATTCTCCACAAACATGTAGTGCAAGATGGTAAAGTCTTCTTGAACTCCTTGTATTTTTTTTTCTCTCTCTCATGTCGGGTGGTTATTGGCAAGAGTGGAAAATGTTACAGTACACAAACAACATGTTGGAGATGCTTTGAAAATTGTGAGTCTAAGAAGGAATTCAATAAATTTGTAATTATCTGCCTTTCAATTAATTTGAAATGGTGTAAAATAGTTTTACAACACAATTCCTCAAGTGTTCTCATTCCCCTTTTTCACCAGTTGTTGTGTGTGATTGACATGTTGGTTGAGAGGAGGAGATGGAATTGTGTGATTGGGTGAGGAGTCTTTTTATTAAAACTATATGGAGGAGAAGTGAAAATACATGCTGCATTTGGAAACTCGAGAACTTTTTGAGTGCATCGCCCAGTCATAATAAATTGACTCGAATTTAATTTGTAAACCATTGAATCTTGTGTGCTGTATTCTATTGTATTTAGGGCAACTGGTGTTGCTGGCTGAAGAATGAGTGGTTTGTTGTTGTTGTGGAAAAAAGACATGATCTCAATTTTTGCGCTCGTGACTTCCAGACACCCAATAGATTGAAGGCATGAAATGCTCAGATGGGAGCAATGAAATGTTGAAATGTATCATTATAATCGAATTCACGAGATAGACCTACATGGGTATTAAATATTAAAAAATTGCCTCGCAATTATCACCTTCTTCAAATGGAAGCACACTTCTCGCATAGTGTGAAGTATATGACATGAACGAATAAATCTTACAATCTATCTTTTTTTCTCATCGTTCACTATGGCCACACGGGCTAAAATTGATACATGCTTATGGTGTTCAATCATTAGTATGAGTTAATCGGCATTTTAAAAATTCTTTCTCCCGAGCAACATTTTCTTAAATGGACAATATATTAAAACAAAATCCAGATGTCGTGTGAACAATCTCCTGAAACAGATCTAATGATTTTATTTATCACACGCTTCGGGGGAATTATTTCCTTGCAATTTACAACCACCACAATTGCAATGCATTTTTTTATAGTTGGTATTTTGTGCTGAAATGTTGGTATTTTCGAGGTAAACCAAAATAGGTGGTTAAAATGTTCAGTTAAAATTGATTTTTCAGTACCTAATTGAGGCTTAAATTGAAAGCACTTTTTTTGGGGGGGTTTTGGGACAATTATTATGATAGACGTTCCTGTGCAATAAACAGTAGTTGGCAAATGTAAATCCGGAGAGAGTGGTGTTAATTTAAAATTGCATTATTTATGCACTGTGAAAAAATGTGTGTATGTTGATGAGGTGACACATATTTTACTAAAATATAACAAACTGTCAAATATGACGAGTTCCTTCGTCGAGGAATTTGAAATGACTAGTTAAATCATAGTAATGCATTTCAATTAGTTTCCCACAGTGTCAACTAGAGGCGGAAAAAAATGTAGGCGTGTATTTCTTTTTCGTCACGAAATGAAATTGAAAATATTTAAATACTCACATCAATTTGTTGAAAATAACATTTTCCACGTCTTTTCTGGCATTCATTAATGGTTAACAATTAAAATGTCGTACAATAAATTGTGCGAGTGAAATTTAAATTTACCTTAATTCCATTTTCATTTTGAATACTTTAATTGCGCGGCGGAATGTTTTTGTCCCGTTTTGTGGAGAATTAAAACTCCTACTGGCGTTGAATTGTGTGTTATATGTATAAAAGCAGAGAGGAGAGATGATTGGAATTCCGTACTTTTTTGTCCTTCCACACGCTCTTTTTCTCCTTCAATTTATGGTAATCGTGCAATGGTTGGCCAGAGGAAAATGATGAAATGTACTGAGAATTTATGATTAGTGATCATCTTTTTGTCATGTGTAGTACATTTTCTCTTGTCTTCCCCCGTCTCAGTGCGCCGTTTCAAAATCATAATGCCGCACCATCAATTAGTTCAGCGAAAGAATCGTGGTTTTCAATGCGCGCGCGGGATTAATGGATTTTAAATATTTGATCTCTGTGATCGATAAATTGGTTAAATTAAATTGAGAACAAGAGAGGGAAGTCTTTTTAAAAAATATGGGTGCATATTGAAGTGAGAGGCTTGTGTGGCGGTGGAAAAAAGCGCCGTACGCCACTTGGTTTGCAATTATTGCGTCCAATTTCTTCACTTTTATTCATATGTGATACTGGGCACAACACTAAGCCTGATCGCCAACTTCATCGATGACATGGGAAATGTGCTCGCGACTGTTGGCGCGATCACGAATTTGGAGCAATGCTAGAGTCCGTGTGCAATTTCATATCCAGTGTTGTACACACCTCTGTTTGGGACTGAGCGCGAGCCGTGGTCTGCAATCGAATAATAAAGAGGCGGTGTGGCCCATGGAGAGAAAGAATCTCTCAGGAGACGTGCACTCAGAGGAAAGTTTTCATGCAATTTGAACATTTTTTCCATGAAACTTGTTTATCTTTTAATTTGCATACACAACAAGTTTATCTCAGAACAATTGATGATGACAAAGAGGTGTAAATATCAAATAGAATTCATGTCCATTCCGTAATGTTTCTGAGTGCAAAAATCCTACAAGCGGCATCAATTCGCATGTACAAAGATCAGAGAGTCGGCAGTTGAGAGTCAGAAAGATTGATCTCACCTCCTCCGTCACAGTGAACAAACCATTGTACATATTGCGAAATCCCAATCAATGATTTATATCGATTATTTTTCAACTCTATGTGTATACATTTTATTGTTGTGGCTAGCAACTGTCTCACTTTGTGGGTTTTATTTATTTTGTTCCACTAATTTGCTCCTTCTTTTATTATTATTCGAGAAAATGTAATGGACATCAAATTGAGAGAGAGCGAAAAAAGTATGCAGAAGCTCTTAAAATTATGTATAGAAAATTGAGAGAACTGCAAATTTCCTCTCGAAGGCTTTTACAGTCTCGTTTTATTGGCAAATTTGATTGATCTCTTTGGTTTCAGTGTGAATTTCATTAGGTGAATCCACACGAGAGACAAAAAAAAGACACAGAGTGAATTTGCGATGAGATGTTTTTTGTGCAGAGCTTCACAAATTGGTCTCTTCTAATTTATTGAAGCTCATTAGGATGGAAATAATGGAGAATTTTTTTGTACCAAAGCCACCCTGTCACACAGTGAATGCGATGAAATTCGCAATTGGGGACTTAATTTGGCATATTCCATTGGCATTCGCGCATTGATTCTATGGGGAAATTGGTGTTTGCAGTTGACTCTTTAATCCCTTGTTGGGTATATGAAACTCGATTGCAAAAGAGAACCCCCTTTTACTGTGGAATATGGAGGCGCATTAAATGCCTATGAGAATTAACATGATGTTTTTACACTGCCTGTATTGACTATTGAAACATTATGGGTATAATTGTGAAAAATTTATAGGGAGGATTTTGTTGGCGAAGAAGTCACTTTTTATTCTTAACAATTCCTTTCTTATGCTCAATCATGTGTACTAAAACTTTCTGTAACGCAACATGTGTTACAGATTAGTGCATACAACAGTAAGTAACTAACCTTTCCATTAGTATTCTAAGCAAGAAGCTGTGACCTTACAATTCCTATAACGAGTGTATGAGGCACAAAGTACGAATTGGTGAGTGGGCTGCGGAGGTTTTGTTGTGCATTAGACGTGCTCTGTTGCCTCAGGAGGCTTCTGAGAGCGTGGTCTTGTGTATCTCTCTCACAGTCTTGGGAGGCCCCCTAATGTTTTCGGTCAAAAGGAGGCATGCCGTGAAATGGAAAATGATCTGTGGCGTGTGCACTCAAAATACAATGAGATCTCTTGTGCGTTTTCTGGTGGTGATCACTTTCCTCTTTGACTCTAAAAATCTCTCGTGGTGATTTAATTGATCGCGCAATCTGTGTGGCGTCTTGGTGTGTCTCAAGGGAAACTTTCGTGTCCCAGCTTCTTTTTCAGGCGCATTTCATGCCTTTTCACATCTCACATACCACACCCACGTTGTATATGTTTTTAAATGCAACAGTGCAATTTAAGAGCGTCGTTTTTTGAACAATCCCAGGGAAGCCTAAAATGTATATATTGGAGTTTCTGCCATGGAAAATTGCATATGGAAATGTTTATTCGTGTGGTGTTTATTGTCACTTTTTCGATATGTCTTTTGTTGGATCACCATTGGCATGGCATAGCACAATGGATGTGCTTTTTCCATTGACTGGGAATAACAATAGGGTCAGAAAGAAGGTGTGCAGCAGGCAAAGTGCATTTTTGGTCTTATAGTCTCCCATAGAGAGGAAAAAATGCATCTTCACTCTCACGGGTGGGACATTTTTGCGTGGTGTGTGAGAGTGTATTTACAAAATAATGTCACTCATTGTTGATATTTTGTAAATAAAATTAAAAATGCATTAAGATGCTTTTGAAGTCAAGGCCTCCAATTTTGTTAATTCTCATCTACATATGATGTCACCTACGAAACAACTCCCAAGCTTCATTTAATGTCTCTGCATGATGTAATTGTTTGAGCGACGGTGTGTCTATGAAATATTAATCATAATTTTTTTTTCCTCTATGCGTGTGTATTTCCACTCTTGGGAGGTGTGTAAAAAGAAGCGAGACAGAATGTGAAACAATTAATTTATGTGTGAGATTAGAATGGGTATACTATATGATAAAAAGCCAGTATAGGTATGTGTGTCTGTCTTTTATTTAAATATAATTTATCGATATGGAATGGAACTTGAAAATGGTGTTTTTCACCTCCATTATCTGCGCAAAGGTTGGCATACGCTGGGCAGAAAAAAAGTCATATCAACCATAGCTGTGTGATTTTATTGCATTTTTTCCCGCGTGATTCCATGCAATTCGCATCAAATAAGTGATTTATCTGGTGAACTGCCAGAGACGGTTGAAAGAAGTGCCACAAGTTACTTTTTCTCATCATGTGGAAATGCGTGATATTAAGTAATTTATTTAATGCCTCAACCACTTATCCGTCTCTCTTTCCTTGATCATCCGATATCACTCTGTTTGTAATTCAGCTTTCAGTGAGCTTTTGAGCTGTTGAGGCACGGAGTCACGATGGATAAATTAATTTAAACTATGTGTCAATGATCGAGTGCAGTTGAATACTAATGTCAGATGCGGACGTGAAGAATTGTTCTGCGCTAGGCTGTGACAGTATGGCAAATATGTGAGATAAATCATTTGGGAAAATGGTAAAGTTATGCTATTGAGTATTAAATAAAAAAGAGTCCAAGGAAAAAATTGATTATGTTTTCATGATATGAGTATTAAAAAAGCATAAATGTCAGATTTTACACACTAAATGTCAAACGAATGTGGAATAAACGTCAGATGGATAGATATAAGCGTCAAATTTTAGGCGTATTTCTAAGGTTGTTCAAATAAATTAAACCATTTATAATCATCTTCATCATTAGTTGAGTTTATTTACAAAAAGCCAACAATAAACTGACTTCTCCGTGCAAAAGCAATTAAGATCTAAATTACTATTTAAATATCGCACTATCATCTTGAGAGATCTTCATGCTCTTATGATTCTGAAGAGAATTATGCAAGAGAATACTATTATATTTTACAAAGTGACTGTCCCTTGAAAATTTCTCTTTCATCCATTTATTCACTTGTTGATTGGGAGGGAAAGAAAAAGGTAGAGAGAAGGAGATTGCAAGGCACACAGGGTCTTCCCATTTATGTAACATTTTCAACTAAGTAAATTAACTAATTTCCCAGTTACCATCGGAGGAGAATTAATTTATATCTTATATTTGCAAATAAGTCACACATTTTAAGTGAGGCGCGCGATGTTCAAAAGGCCGAGTGAAAAGGCATCAAGATGACTCTCGCTTGCACTTCTCCGCCTTCCTGTTTCATTAGATAGCAAGTGAAGGTGGAAGATATTCCAATTATTGCCATTTACACACATTTCCTGCCATTCAACTTTAATCCTCGTCAGAGATCTCACGGGTGGTTCAAAGTTGACTAAGGCTCGAGACTTCGTCTCGTGGCAGAAACAATTGATCGAAAACGTTGCAAGGTGACGTGAGGGTTAATATGCAAAGAAGCCGCGGTGGTATATGGAAAGTTTTCACATGTCTTAGCACCTCTTCATCTGAGGTTGTGCGCTTCAAAGACTCAAAGCGACTAATGACAATGTTGACGATTTCAACCTTGCGCCAGCCGCACTTTTTCTCCATCTTATGTGATTGAGTATGAAGAATTACATGAACGTGTGCTGGATGCGGATAAATCAGACATAAGTCGGCTGTTTAAACTTACAAATACATCAATGTAAATTTAAAAGACGTTTAATTTGAATCACCTTGATGGATCTTTTTTCTTTCTGAAAAGAAAAAAAATGGATGGGAAACAAAGGAGAAAAATGCGCGTGGTGTGGGGAGGGGGAGCTTGAAGAAATTAGATTAATGATCACTCATGGGACGACGGTAGAAATGTGGAACGAGGATGAAAGTGTCGCTTTTGCCCTTCCTTGTTTGCTCAAGGAGTCACTCCACATTTTCTAGCGAAAGCCATGCTACAATGGAGATTATGTGGAGCTGGAGCGGCACGTGAACGCCTTTGCCTTTTATCATGGTGTTGTCATGTTGAGTCGCGCTGGTGTATTACGTGATTTCAAATGCCGGGAGTTACTCGACAATCGACACACTTAAGGGGTCAATAAATAATGTATAGAATAAGAGAGAGAATTTAGGAGGTAAATTGGTGGGTAATTTAGCGAAATAGTGAATTAGATTGTGAGCACTCTCGTTAGTCAATTTTCATGTGAAAGAGAGATAGAGAAAAGAGGGCTTTCAAGTCAGGCCTCAGCCTGAGATGACTTGAAAATTCCTCTGACCTTTGACATCAACTCGGAATGTGTCTGTGTGTTGCAATGCATTAAATGGGATTTTATAGTGGTCAACGAGTTTTCCCTCAATGTCTCTCTTGCGTTCACTTTCTTGACTTGAAGAAATTGTGAAAAGTCTGTGTGTGTGTGTGTGTGTTTTTTTTTTCATTAGCCCGTCTCTTTAGTGCTTTCGAAAGCCCTTTTTCACGTGCACTCACGTGCCGAAACTTCCCCACCCACCAGGTTTACCTGTGGCTCTCTTTGAAGATGATCAAGCGGTATGGACAAAGACGGGACAAATGATATGCAAAGTGAATTGAAGTTGTGCAAGAAAGATCGCACGGTTAGGAGAACAAACGATGTAATAGACATAAAAATAAATTGCTCGATTCATGCTATTTTTTTTCCAAACCTTGCTAGTCTGGAATGTTTCATCTTCCTTAAGTGTGGAGAGGCACAAAGGGAAAAAAGGAGAACAGGGTGCTTCCATTTGCCAGTGAAAATCTATTACACTTTTGATTGGAATAATTTTCAATCTCAACACTCCCATAAATTTATCTTTTTTTTCTGATTGAAAATGCTAATCGATATAAATTTTATGCAAAAACATAGTCAGTTGGAATATGGCACACGCTGAATTGATAGATTGTTAAATAATCCATCAGTTTTGTATTCAACTTCCATCAATATTGAGTGTCTTTCGTACAAAACAGTGACTTAACGTTGTTAGCAACATTATAGATCACCCTGTATTTTTTGCATTCATTGTCCGGGTATTTTTTCGGGGAGAACATATGTGTAAATAATGAGATTTCCATGCAAAATGACTTTGGGAGTCGCGAAGCGTGAAGAAATAAGCATAAATATTATGGCTTTTGTGTGCCTCCTGTTGATGTGATTGTGCGTGAGGGCGACAGTTGATTACCTGTGGTCAGTACGCTGTATCCAAAGATGCACAGAGCAATTAGTGAGACACGGAAAATCATTATGGCTGTCGAGGTGATTGTGTCACACAAATTACGGTGGATCTGCTGTGATGTGAAGATGCAACTTCCAAGGATTGTTGAGTGGTTTTATCCAGTTGGTGGGTTAGAGTCACTTGGCACAAATTCTGAGTTCCAATTGCTAGGTCGACGTGGGATTGTAAGATTGTGGGGGAGAGAGAGAGAGAGAGGGTTTAGAGAGGATGATTGGGATAATGACGACCTATGTTTGAACTGTGTAATACATAATGCCCCGAAGAGGCATGAAATAACACGAAAAAGAAGAATTCAAAAAATCACACTTTTTCAATGCACTTTGAAACAAATGTCTTTGCGAAGAAATCCTCCGAATTGTGTCACTCTTCTGGTTTTTTTTTTGATTGAAGATGCAAACTATAAAGAAGTGTTGAGAGCGCGAGCTCCAGACTCGGTGTGCTTTTTGCCGCCGCCTTAGAGTGTAACTCACCTCACACTGGTTGATCTTACAATATTGAGATTGCTTGAGTCGCCTCTAAGCTTCGCGAGTTGCAACTAGTAAGCACATGTGAGAGGCACGAATTGGCAGCTCCTCTCTTTTTTCCTCTTATTTGCAGCTCAACACAACAAAACTTGGGTGCGGGAGAGCGCTGCAAGAGAGAATTTGCAGTGTTTGAGGCCCACAACTGGGAAAAAATTAAAGAGAGACCCAAAGCAGCGCTGAACAAAAGTTTTCGATCTCGAAAGCATTGGGGGTGGGGTGGGGAGCAGAGAGTGTGGCGCGAAAAGAGGGGCATCTAGGCTTGGACACTTTTCATGCCAGTAATAACTGAGAGCAAGAGTCGCATTTCATAGCTAGATCACGCCTCAATGAGAACCACGGTTGAGATAGATGATGATTTTTTGTCAATCTTAAGAACACAACTGTGCTTAGATTCTCGCCAAAAGATGATCTTCTAGTCGAGATGGAACTCTATTCTTGCTGTGGCGAGAAGAACATTTTTTCATCATAAAACCAATGAATGCAAGTCTTTGGTGAAATATCGAAATCAGTCCTCAATTCATAGACAATCGAGCAGTCTGCAGAGGCTATTCAGCCATCTGTTCACCTAATAAAAGCGATCGCGTGCTTGACTTCTTTGCTGGTCACACCTGGGGAGCAGCAATTGAGGAGAGTCTGTGATGTCTGAAATCAAATGCACTGAATGCGAAAATGTTATCTCAGCAGAGACTGTCGCAAAAGACATCTTGTTTGGGTTGATATGAGTAAGGCTGAAGAGTTGACCTCAGCCAGTTGCAAGTCCTCTTTGGTGATTAACAACTCGCACGGCAAAATGAGATCTCTCAATTCTGGTTGAATGGAAAATGCGGGGAGAAATTTCGTTGTGTTGTGTGGCCGATTGAAAAAGGAATTTTATTGAACTTTTATCACCTCTTTTGATGGGCGTGTTATTTTATTAACTCTCAATTAAATTCCTGTGGATTTCGTATGTTTTTTTCCCCCCTACTAAGAGACTTGAGGAGGGTTTAATCTTTAGCTTTGCGTTGATGAAATGGAGGTTTCACCCATTATCTTTGGCATAAGAAACGCGTATTTTCAATTAATCTGACCAGAAGATAAGCATTTTGACCAAATACAGGCACGTTTAATCTTGTAATTGAGTAGCAAAATTGCATTCTTAGCTTTAAACATGCAATATAATTAGTTGATGTAATTCCCACCCACTTGCAAGTTGTAAAGTGCGTGAATTAAGACTCCCTCTGTGATCGTTGAAACAACTCCTGATCACTTTCAATTAATTACTATTTGATAATGATGTGAAGTTAATTTGTTGCAATGTAATTGTGACAATTTAAATTATTGTTGCTGAATTTCACGAAATGACGGGCGGAGGCAGCAAAATTGTATTGAATACTTCTTGCTGGGTTCGCGGATCAATGAGATTTATTTGCAAGTGTGATCTGAAGGGTACAGCACGCAATGTGATATATTGTGTGGTTTATGATTTCTACAATAAATAATTTTCAAAAGCAAATTATATCTCACAGTTTAGTTGGAACATGTCTTTTGTCTACAATGGAGGGCAATATAATTGAAAATGAGTCTAATTCAGTGATTTATCTATCACTTCAGACATGCGACTCGACACTGCAGACGGAAAAGGTGTACGCCCAAAAGGCTATTGATGACATTTCCAACTACTTCATCGATATGCACAGCTCGCTGCAGGTTGCAGAGCAGAGACTGGTGAAAATAGTGAAGGATCATTACAGGGACAACCACATGAAGATACAGATGTGTCAGGAGAATCTCAAGACGAACAAGGGTCAGATTGAGGTGGGTTTTAATGAAGGAGAAAGAGGAAGAAAAGATCGTTTCTCTATTTTTTTGTTTCTATCCTTGCAGGCCTACATGGACAAGTTGAAGCACTACTCTCGAAGTGCACCGTATAATCTGGATCTGGAGAGTCTCTTGCAACAGATCAGTGTGTTTACCAAGGAATTGCCGTGCGACTTGACCGTTTTCCAATCATCTCATAACCCCATTACGTAAGTGCCTAATCACAGTATAGTCGATGGAGAGAAGAAGAAAAAAATTAGTGTGCATTTCAAAACTCACACTCAATTTGATGACACTAAAGAGTGACTCTTCATCAGCTGATGAGTTGTTAATTAATGGTGGGAAAGTATTGATTACAATTGTACTACAATTTACTTTTCAGATTCGAGAGACCAATGGAACCGCTACGAGGCTTGATGGAATGCATTCGTGTGCAGTGGAATGAAGAGATTTTGTTGACATTGGGACGATGTGAGAATATATCCTCACCACCTCATTTTCTGCCCAGTTCCAACACCTCAATGATGGAACAGACGAACATGTACAGAAGTCCCATTGTTCATTCTCAGGGAAACTCCAAGATTTCTCCAGTTTTGTCCCCAGTGCTTCAAGTGGACAAGAAGTTGAAGCTGAACGAAGAACTTCGTACAAATTCACCACGTGAATCACCACAACTGAATCGTATTGTGGAACAGATGGATATTGATCAGCCAAATGAGAAGCATCGAAAGCACTCTGGTGACCGAAAGAAGTCCAGAGATGCAAAGTCTTCTCGAGTACAAAAGGTCATTCCGAAGATAAGTCTTTTGCCAAAGATTGAAACAACGACGGGATATGTGAGTCATATCAAGAATCCCCAGGAGATCTACATTCAGGACATTAGCTTTGTCACGAATCTCGACCATTTCATTGGAATGTGCAACGATGTGGCGAAGAATCAGGTGAAGCCAGAGGACATTGTTACGGATGAGATGTATCTCATGAATGACTCGGAGGCGACAAATCCAGCCAAGTGGTATCGGGCTGTGGTGAAGGGACGCAGCGAGAAGAGGACATACGACGTGCAGTTGATTGATTTTGGAAATACGAAGAGTGTGGACAAGAGTAAGATTCGCACATGTCCGGATGTGCTGAAGAATCAACCACGCGGAGCTGCTCACTGTTGTCTGTACAATTTGCATCCGCGCCATGGAAAGTGGACGGACGAGGTGAATTGTCTGATCACTGAAATGGTGATGTCGGAGAGTGTCATGAAGATGACACTGGGTATTCAGAGTGAGATTCACGTGGTGGATTTGGTTGTGATGAAGAATCTCAAGCCATTGTCAATTCGTGACACGCTGCTCAGTGTCAATCTGGCTCGTGAAATCCCGTCAATGGATCCGCAGATGACTCAGCTGATAAACGAGCTGAGGACGAATATTGTAAGATGCCTTTTCACACAGTTTTTTTGGGAAACTCTGCTTACCAAATCTTTCTGTTCTTTTCAGCAACGAGGACAAAATGCCAGACCCAAGTTCTTCGCGCCTTCGGCCACTGTGGGAATATACTTCTCGCCCAAAGTCATCCATGTGGAGTCACCGATGGAATTTTATGTAATGAAGGTGAGTTTGCAAGAGTATGGGGTATACAATTAATCATCTAAATACCTGATCATGGTAATTTTTATGCGACTAATGATCACGTATCGAGGGTTATAAAGTGCTCACGGTGTCGCTAAACGAGACGGAGAAATTACCTGAACTGTGATATGTTGAGAAATATTAGCAATCTTCACTCCTTGACAGACTTTCACCCAGGCATGCACAGGGTTGTTTGTTGAATTTGCAAATGAAAACTACTTGCTATATTCGCTTAGGACATTTAATTCTCTTGTGAACTACAAGATCTCAAAGTGTTATGAACTTTGCGACTTCCTTGTTAGTAAAATTGGAGGATACCGTTCCAATTTTGTTTGATAACCCTGTGAAATCTGCAATATTGCGTGATCATGAGTGCCTCTCATGAGTTGTCTTGATGATAAAATTTTGCGTGCGCGACTGCGAGGAGGAAATTGAAGATTGCTTTTTCAAAGATCAAATGAGTAATAAAAATATTTCGTGATTTAGTAGTGGAATTTATTTGCTTAAATTCTTCTGCCACACGACGAGATATTCAAATTGCTTTATAGTATGCGCCTCGACCATAATAGAGTGGAAAAAAGCAACAAGATAATGAGTACGAGAAAGATTCGACAATAATGCCTGAGATGGTTTATATTGGCAATCGCGGAAATTTTCAGAGACCAATCTTCACCTTGAGAGCTTTTGAAAAATTTGCATAAAGAGGGGAAAAGTGGTGTAAAATTCTTGAATGTCGTGATAGAGGTTTCGATCACGACATGATCAATCTTCTTTGAGAGTGATCTTTGGCCACAGTGAAGGACAATTTTTTCAACATTGCTCTCATTTGTCCCACACAGCACACGGATATCCATCTGTATGAGCAGCAGAAGCTAGCAATGGACCACTACTATGAGAATCAGACTCGAGAGCGTATCTATGCACCAGAGATTGGCGCGCCAGTGGCCATTTCCATCAACGATCACTGGTTCCGTGGTGAGGTGACGGAGGTGAGAGGGCCGCTTCAGGTGGAGGTGCAGCTGGTGGATGTTGGCACGAAGCACTTGGTGAACTTAAGGAGTCTCAGGATGCTCATTTCTGACTTCTTGAAGAATCTCCCCAAGGGTGTGATTGCATGCTCTCTTGCTCACATCTCACTTTGTTCTCGCTATGAATATCAGTGGCCAGCGGAAGCTACTGAGAAATTCTCTGCTTTGATTGCCAGCGACAATATTGAACTGTTTGTCCACAGTGAGAACTCCAATCGAAAGGACATGTACAATGTGACCTTGTACAGTGTGCGCAAAGACAAGAACATTTGCATCAATGCTCAACTTGTTCAGATGGAGTATGCTATTTCCACGGGATCGGAAAGTGTTCAGGTGAATTGTGGAATTTACCTTGCTTCTAAACTGGACACTAATCCAAATATTTCCCTCTCTTTATCACTTCCAGGTTGAGTTTGAGAAAGTCACTGATGATGATAGTGAGATTGAACCGACCTCATCACATGGAGACGGCAAGAACAAATCTGTGGAAAATGCGAAGAAATCTCATCGTTTAAATGCAAGGATCCTCAATGTTATCTCTCCTGAGGAATTCTATGTGCTCAATTTGACGTACATGGCGGGATTTGATCGGGTTCAGCAGATCATTGAGAAGCAGATGACTGGATATGTGTGTCCAGAGAAAATGCTGACGTGGAAGGAGGGAGATGTGTGCTTCGTGAAGACAGATACTGCAGCTGATCGCATTTGTGAGTGGCGTCGAGCAAGGGTGAAGCGTCAGGAACATGCCAAGGGTGGTTGTGTGGTGTTCTTGCTGGATTCGGGAATTGATAAGTTCGTGAAGATGAGCGACATGGCGCAGGTGGAGGACAAGGACGCGTGGGGAGCATGCCCAGGAGCTATTCGGTGTCATTTGTCAAATGTTGAGCCCACGGCTGGAAAGACGTTGTGGCCATCATCGGCAATTGATAAATTCAAGAAGTACTGCACATCGAAGAAGTACGAAGGATATGCCGTGACGATGATGGGACCGTTTGTGAATGGATCGGTGCCAGTGGTTCTGTGGGGGCGTGTCGAGGAGGAAGATCCGCTGCAGCCGACAATTGTCAGGTGGAAGAATCTGAATGAGTCTCTGGTGAAGCATGGCTATGCTCATCTTGCGCAGAAATTTCCCAAAACTTTTGACAATGAATTGATTGAGACGGAGATGGCGAAGCGGAGTGAGGAGTTTGAGCAATTCATTGAGAATCTCAATGCAATGACCAGGGAGAGTGTTCAGCCGGTGGTGCAGGAAAGGGATCCGCTGCAGAATGAATTGTCGGCGAAGATAACAAATGTGTTGGAATGGAAGCCGGCTGAACCATGGACGGATACCTTGTTTGTTGGTGTTTCCACGTATGTGGACAACAATGGAATTATCCATATGTACAATGTCCAGAATCGTGCAAGACTGGACACAATGCGTTTGATTGCAAATCAAGTCCTGCACGAGACATATCCATCGCCTGTGGAGCAATTCTGGTCGAAGAATCAGCCATGCATGGCACAATTCAGTTTGGATAATCACTATTACAGGGGAATTGTGAGGAAAGTGGATAAGGAGAAGTCTCAGTGTCTCGTGCAGTTCGTTGACTATGGGAACATTGAGGAGTGTCCATTTAAGATCATGAGAAAGACTCTTCTGTTCGGCAACATTCCAATACAATCCTATAGATTCAGGTTTGCCAATATTGTTCCAATGAAGAGTGATGAGCCGTGGCCAGTTGAGGTCCTGGACAAGATTCATGCCTACACGGTGGGCAATGACTGCACTGTGACACTGATTGGGACTCCTGAGGAGACTGGCGTCGCTGGTAGAATCTACGATATGACAAGTCTCAGGCTGGGAAGTGTTGATATGGTGAAGTTCTTGATTGAGAATGAGATGGCTATTCCTGCTAACCAGAAGATTGCGGTGAAGGAGAGAAAACAATTGGAGTGCGCTGAACCAGAGGAGAAGCGAAAGAAAGAGCAGGAGAAGGAGCCGGAGATGAAGTTGGACTCGCTCAGCAAGTATCAAGAGTACTTCAAACAGAAGGAGCTGAAGGAGCTTCTGGAGGATGACAAACATTCATCGGCGGAGTCCGATGAGATTGTGAGCAGCAGTGAGTCTGAATCATCAGGTCCGGAGGATGATGATCAGATGGAGACAGTTTCCTTTGGCGATTTCAATCCCGATTACGTTTCAACTGAGATTCCTGAACCCGCTGTGTTCACTACTCTCGTTGTGAACAGAGATTGCGAGGGTTTCTACGGCACCACCACGGAAGTCATTTCAGCACTGGATCTGTACATCTATCCAGATTTAGCGGGTCATGAGAAGATGCACAAGGACATGGACAAGTGCCTTCAGGATGCGGCTCCTTGTTATCCTGCTGTAACCAAAGTGACAGCCTTGACTGTGCCTTATCTTGTGCGCTATGACGAGGATAGTCGCTGGTATCGCGGACTTGTGCTGGACGATGGGAATATCGAGGATGAGTATTCGGTGAAATTTGTTGACTATCTCAACACTGAACATGTGAAGATCACTGATATAAAACCGCTGCACGAGAATCTCCAGGTTGTTCCTTTGAGGAATCTTCGCGTGAAACTCGCGGATGTTAAGGTGAATCAGCGCTACAGGAACGATGATGTGGAGAAGGAACTGAGGAAGCTGTTGCACAAGAAGAGGGTGTATGTGAAGATCGTGAATAGAGATCAGCCGCTCTCTGTGCAAATTTACGGTGACAAAGAAGCCAAAGTGGTGATTTACGAGTCACTCATCAACAAGAAGTTCTACTTGCGCCAGCCAAAAATTTGAAATTAACTACTTTTTCTACACATTTGACTTAACAACGAATATCCCAAAAATGAATTACGAAAGGGACCAAAAAACTACTGAAATAAGACTTAATTACCAATTTTCTTCATCATTATTTTCTACTTATTCTATGAAAAAACATTAAAGAGAAATAAACTCAATGTGAAGTATTTTCGTATTTATAAGTTTTATTAGCATGTTGGATTACAGGAAATCCTCTCAGCGTTGAGTGCTCTTCGCAATCTGCTCCTTGAGCACCAGAATGCTGTTTCGCTGCTCCGGCGGCAACATTGCAATCTGCTCGTCCGAGAGCTGGAGGACTTGCATGATGAGGGCCGCCTTCTCGTGATCGCTGGCGTCACTAGGGATGCCCCTCACGGCGGCTGCAGCCGCGGCTCCGGCGGGGCCAACCTGGGCTGCCGAGATTCCCGCCACGACGGGAACGTTGACTGAGGGAGGCACCTTGTTGGTGCGTGGATCAATGGGGCGCTGCCGAGGATCTCCGGCGGGGAAAGTGGGTGCCACCTGGCGAGCTGCACGCGGCGTCGGTCCAAAAGCATCCGGCACAGGTAATGGCTGCCCCAGGGAGCGCATATCCTGGTCCAGGGAGCGCGTGAGTCGCGGATCCACTGAGCGCAGATCGATGTCCTGTCCAAGTGGGGCGGAAAAGTCGTTTCGGCTCATACTCACAGGAGGAACGGGCTGCGGAACAGTCATCTGCTGCTGCTGTTGCTGTTGTTGCTGCTGCTGCAGCTGAATCTGCGTCACCGTCTGGTTGGTGAGCACAGGCGGCATCTGGTTGGGCTTGAACAGCATCGTGGCCGCTGTAGCAGGATCCACAATCCGCATAACCACCTGGGCTTGGAGGAGAGCGTACGCCAGCTGAGGATTCAGCAAGAGCATTTGGCGTGCTTCCGATGGATTGTTTTGAATGCAAGTCTTCATTTGCTTCATCAGCTCGTACATCTGCTCAGGCGGCAGCGATGCCACGGTCTTTGTGATGAGCTCTGGCGCGCTCTCGGGATCACAAGGCTCTCCATAGGGATTCTCCACTTGAGGACCCTGCAGCAGTTGCTGCATCTCCATCCGGGACTTCTCCGTACACGCATTGTCCACTCGTAGTGTTCGTCCACCAATTTCATACCCGTTGAGATTCCTCATGGCACTGAGGGCAGTTTCCTGGTCCTTGTACTCGCAGAAACCATAACCTTTAGGTTTGCCGCTCTCCCTGTCAAACACCAGTCTGAAAGAAACGAAAATACGTCAATATCCCCTGTCCGGAAGCAGATAAAACTCTAGCAACTTACTTGAGGGATATTACAGGACCCACTTCACTGAAGATCTCCTTCAGCTTCTCCTCTGTGGCTTCGTACGGGATGTTTCCGACTGTAAACAAAACAGGAAGAATGAAGCTCATCATGTTACTTTCAAAACCACACTATCGTCGCATCTTACCGAAAACCGATCGCATGGATTTGTCCATGATACTCTGATCTGAGTTCTTGTCTCCCATTTTTACAGATTATGTGTGAAATAACAGCAGAATTAAGACTTCTCTCCGGTCTGGAAAATTTGTTGACTGTTCACACGCGCTGCCGTCTCTGAAGTGATTACAGCGTCAGAGTGGTGGTGAAGCGAAGTGT
Organism: Phlebotomus argentipes; assembly: GCF_947086385.1. Taxonomy (NCBI): domain Eukaryota; kingdom Metazoa; phylum Arthropoda; class Insecta; order Diptera; family Psychodidae; genus Phlebotomus; species Phlebotomus argentipes. The sequence continues at coordinate 8,441,037 of NW_026776174.1, forward strand.
ATGTTAAGTTGGCAGCTCTGCTCCACGACGTCAAATGTAAATTGGGGTTGCAAGATTGAATGTGAAAAAATCGTGCAAAACAAGATTTTCTTTCGGAGATTTCTCTGTTATTTTCACTGAAAATCTAGAGAAATCCCGATAAATTGCTACAATGGGACTCTGTAAATGTCCTAAACGACTCGTGACCAATTTGTTTTGCTTCGAACACCGTGTAAATGTGTGTGAAAACTGCATTGTAACGAGTCATCCAAAGGTGGGACATTTTTTGTATATTTCAGCCACTTTTCACTGATTTCCATTATTTTCCATACAGTGCATTGTTCAGTCATATCTCCAGTGGCTCAAGGATAGCGATTACAACTCATCTTGTTCCCTGTGTGGTGAAAATCTCGATGCCGATGATTGTGTTCGACTAATTTGCTTTCGTAAGCAAAGTCTTCCGGAAGGCAAATTGGAATCCGGCTGATGAGAGACTCTCTTGTGTTCTTTGCAGATGTCTTTCATTGGAAGTGCATCAACAGCAGACAGGAGTCCCTGCCGCCCAACACGGCTCCTGGCGGCCACTCGTGTCCCACATGCTCAGAGAAGATCTTTCCTCCTGTTCATCTGGTGTCTCCGGTGGCGGATGTGCTGCGCAGCCGACTGTCGCAGGTGAATTGGGGCCGGAATGAGCTGGGATTGCCGCTTCTGGCTGACGAGAAGAAGGAGCAACGCTCGGGATCGAGCCAAGGGCCATCCGGAGTGACTAGCACGAAGTCGAAGGACAACTGGGATGTCTTCCAAGCGTCTCAGTCGCACTCCGTCCTCAACATAGACACATTCAACGGTAAGATGGTTTTATCAGGAATCGTGGAAGCAATGCTGACAGAATTCTTCTTTCCAGCGAGCAGTAGACGTCCTCTCCTGGCCAGAGAGCCTCCGATTGGGGCCTCGGACAGAGATGAGAACAAATACAAGCGCAGATCGGTTGGTGAACTGGTGAATCGCTGGACAAGGCGTCTCTACAGTCCATCTTCGCGTCCTCCGTGGCGTCGCACGTGGTTCATCTGCCTGGCAGGACTGCTGGTGTTTGTCCTCGTGATCTACGTGATGGCCAAAGTGGGACGCAGTGGCAACAGCGACGGTTTCTTCGACATGGACTTGAATCCCAACATCAAGTACGAATAGGAATCGATGGACATTCCGCGGTCGAGTCAAATATTTTATCGATATATCCTCTGCTCCCCAGCAAAAGTATCCCCCTGAATAATAACACCCTTTATTTCACTTTATTTTATATCAATGTTGATCCTTTAGCACGATTTAGTCGTGTAGAAAATATTGAATAAGAGGGCGAGTGATATAATTGCACAGATCTTTTTTACCACACTTCATCATGGGACGCGCGAAAGGTTGAGTCTGAGAATCCCAGCAGGGGGAAAAAATGGCCAGCGAATGAGGCGATGAGGAAAAGAAGAAGATCATTTTACCCTGAGTCTATCATGAAATGCAAATAAGACCTATCTAAGCAACCGCATCGATAACAAATTCCACTTGCATTTGACTTTCATGAGTTGGAAATGGAAGTCAAGTCTGTGCTGGCTTACCTCAGAGGATTCTCATCTGTCGCCTGTGCTGGAGCTTCTGGATTTTTGGGTGTCATGCTGAGAGATCAGTGGTTGAAGTACGCAGGATGGGCTGGAGTGGCTACTGGAGCCTTGATCATGGTCACCAGGAGAGTGGTAAAGAGAAGAATCTTCACCAGATCCCACGTAATCCTCATCACGGGATGTGATTCTGGACTGGGGTGAGTCGAATGGTCTTTATTCCAAAGAAAATCGGTGGCTTATGGAGATTCCTTGCAGATACAACTTGGCCAGGAAGTGTCACGCCATGAACATGACCGTGATCGCCGGAGTGCTGAATCCCCAATCTCAGGGTGCCAGAAATCTCGCTCAGCTGCCATCGCATGAACTCATTGTCACTCACATTGATCTGCTGCAGCTGGAAACCATCGCCAATGCTCATCGTGTGGTGCGGGAGATTCTGAGTCGCGAGACTGACTCGAAGTTCCTGGGATTGATCAATAATGCAGGAGTGATGGTTTTCGGGGAGTTTGAGTGGCAAACTCCTGACATTTTCCAGCGTCAAGTGCACGTGAATCTACTCGGCACGATGACCATCACTCACGCCTTTCTGTCGCTCCTACGGAAGCATCAGGGCAGGATCATCACGGTCACCAGTCACTGTGGGCATCAGCCACTGCCTGGCTTGGCTCCATATGCCGCATCGAAGGCCGCTCTGGTGTCTTGGACTGACACTCTGCGAACGGAGATGAGGAAGCACTCAGTGGACGTAGTGGAGTTCATTCCGGGCTCCTTCGTGACGGGATCCAACATCGCTGCTGGCCAGAAGGAAGCTGCCCTGTGCATGCGGAAGGCCTTCACGGCAGAACAAGAGGCTCTCTATTTGGACTACTTCAATCGATACAATTCCTACTTGGAGTGCATCGATGGGATGCGGAATTCCCTGGCAGAAAGTCATCCCAGGCTCTTGCGGGAGTTCGAAGAGGCGCTGAGGGTGGAGAAGCCCAAAGCGCGATACAAAGTGGAGCCGTTCAGGTAGAACAATTTGTCTGATGAATATCCTTAGAGATGTGCTCATTTTCCACTTAACGTATACTTCGCGCTCACAGCACCTTGTGCAGTGAGTGAAGTGCAAGGGCGTTGGAATGAGTCTTCAGCTTTGCGCAGAGGCGATATCGTAACCAATGAGGTTTATCCGAGGTGCGATTATTGCTAGTTGAAAACTTATGACCAATGTCCCGCCATACAGTTATGAAATACTAACTGGTATGGCAATTTTTGGAAGCCCCGAAAGGGGCAACTTAAAAACACTCACACAAAAAAGAAGTCTTTCTCTCGGGAAATTTCCTGGTTAGAAATGAACGACTTTCTTTACACAACTGAGAAAGTTTCAGCGAAGAAAAGAGGCTTTTGCCGGGCGTGAAAGGAAAAGCTTAATGTTTTTAACCCTCAAGTGTGCGTTCTAAAGAATGTCTATAAAGTATTTTTACAGTGCAAAAATACCAATTTTTTCTCACTGGCAGTCAATGTGATAAGAAATATGTATTTTCACAAGTGATATATTGCTCAAAGTCTCTCTTTCTTGGTAAAACCTTTTCGATAAATCTGTGAGCAATTGTGTTTGCTTTCTTTTATACTGTGATTCAACTATTTTTATTATGCGTTATCACATGTATCCAGCCAAAGTCAAATTTCCTGCACTTGTGAGAGCTCAATAGCAGATATTTCGTGCGTGACTTGGTGAGTCATCCATCTGGCATTGTGGATTCGTGGGCGAAAAAAGGGTTACATCAATGTAAATGATTTTCTCTTGGACAAAATTCCACGAAATGAGAATTAATTCTCAATAAAAGGCGACATTTGGACGGGCGAATAATCATGTTAAGTGAGCGGAAATGGCGAAAAATCTCCCATGACGATAAAAACACGGACAGAATGGTCGTTGCTCAGTGAATTGATTTTAATTTCTTCTCGTGAAATATTTAAATTCATCCTCAATTAATGTGTTTGTCTCCTCTGGGTGAGAATTTGGCGGGGCGTTTCTAGGAACTTGCTGCAGATTTATTGATTGAATTTCTCTATAAAGTGCTTCTACTTTCGAAACACTTGATCTGAAATTTTTGCCACAGAGAATTTAAAGTAGTGAGATGCTATGAAACATTCAACGTGTCATTGAGATTCTTTAATAGTCTTTCAGAACTTCTCAAATGTACTAAACCAAGTTTTTGTATTTCAATGCTTCTGACGAGAAAGTTCTTGCAATTGAAGTCTTTAATGTCTCTTTGCAGATACTTCGTCTATCATTGGCTGTTTTGGCTGTCGCCGACGGGGCCATTGAGGGATTATTTTGTGGAGAAATTCATGAAAATGCCGCAATTTAGCAAGTGAGATGTTAAGCAAGGTAAAAAGTGGAAGAATCAACAAAATCTATCTGATTCATCATCTGGAATTTAATTCACTTCCGGAGAAGCAGTCTTGCCGCCACTTATTGCCTATTGCTGTCTCTCTCGGCGTCGGTGCTTGTGTTCCGGGCAGAAGAGGAGGAATGAATTCACGAGAGTGCTGGCGTGTTTTTTTGTCGCCGCGTGGAAGGCATGGCACGAAAGGTGGCCTCTTTTCCCCCTTGCAAACTGCCAGCACAATTTTGCCCTGATGATCAAGCGCGGGTTTGTTTGGTGGTAGATTAGCTTTTGGCGCGAAATCGACACGTTGGCTGCGAAAGGACGGGAAACGTCTGAGCCCTGAAGGGAGAAACCCAACAGATTCAGGTGAGTCGTGAACTTGTTTCCTTTGGGTGAGTCACCCACTTTTTCTCTATATCAAACAACACTCCCCAACTATTGCTGATTGCACCTCGTAATTCCGGTGTTTGTTGTTTTGCGTGAATGAAAGAAGAGTGAGAAGAATGTCGTCTTGTGGTGCGATAACGCGGCTGATTCATAGGCTAATTTCACTCCAAAGGCGCCCCTCTGGTCACCACCCACAGGAGAAGTCTTTGGGGGATTGCAAAGTGGCGTCAAAAGACTGTGATTGATACTGACTGATAACAGTCAGTGCAGAGGAAACATGTTTATCAACATTTTACAATATTGAGATTATAATTATGGATAGGTCTTGCAGGTCAAGTTATTATAGTTAATCGTGTCCATAGAGTCAATGAGAGGTAGGATCTGCTGTCTGCTGAGGCCACTGCCAAGGCTTAGATCATTTAAACCTGACTTAGCGTGAATATTTTCCACCTGCTACACAATTCAGCACAGGAATTTAATATGTTTTCATGCCAAATTCATCATAAATAAACTGAAATTGTATATTGTTCTTTGTAACTCGAAAAATTGCCTCGTGCAGATAGAGCAGCTAAGCAAATTTCTCTCAGTGTACGTCAGAGATGATCGCATTTTGGCGGCCTCTTTTCCGTTCTGGCCACGACGGGGATTTTTTCTCCACACTGGCAGACTCTCTTCTCCATCTATGGACTTCCTATGGGCACACGAAGCTACTGTTTGCTCACCTGTGCAATTCTCGCGGCAAATCGCGAAATTCCACCTATTAAAACCGAGCGATGACTTCACTGTTTTTACCGCGAAAAACACATGACGTCACCCTCTTCTCCTCCATTCACGCGATCTGTCGGGACCGTTGGGAGTGTGAGTGAGAGCGACAGAGATGGGAAGAGTTGTCAGCGCCTGAGAAGAAGTATTTTGGCTGAATAGATGAGAATAGGAGAAATTTAGTGGCTCTTGGTTAACATGAGATACTCGAGGAAAGTCTGGGGTGATTATAGAAGATGCGTAATGGTGGAAAAGTGGCGGGAAAATGTGGAAAAGTGCGAGCGAGAGGGGCAATCGCGTGAAGTTGAGCGCATGTGCGACGAGGTTGATGGCGCGTGAGTGTGTGTTGGTGCATGAGTCATCATCGCAAGAGAGTTGTTTGTCAATTCGGCCACCACTTCTTTGTGTCAAAAAACGGAGTTTTTCCAGGGAAAACGAGCCAATTTCTACCTGAATACCGTGAATTTTCCACGTAGTGAGCACGCACGACACGTGAAAGTGTGAAAACAGGCTAATAGAGTGAAGGTGTGGCTGAAATTGTGAAGTGTTGTGAGAGCCAGGAGTTGAGGCCTCACTTGATTGCCACTTTGCTGGACAAATTGCGTCTTTTGTCACGATTTTCACGCTCCCAGAGACGAGGAAAATCAAGGTGAAGAACATGAAATTGGAACCGTGTGATGCTGATATCTCGGGAAGTAGCGACAACAGTCAAAACTCATCCGACATCGTGATACGGCAAGATATTTCGGTGAGTTTTCATCATCTCACACTTTTTCATCCACCTTTCCCTCTGGTCAGAGTCTGGCTAGGAACATGACTCTGCATTTTTCCCGGGTTTCACACGCGGACGCTAATTTTCGCCCACTGTCACACGATTCTCGTTGAGAAATCCATTTATTAGGCTGCAGAGAGATTTCCCCAGAAAACAGGAAGAGGCCAATTGTGAGTGTGAAAAGCACTCAGAAACCGCAGGGATTCACGCAAAAAAAAACGCCCCATTCATTCATCAATCTCATGTGGCAGGTGGCTAGAAACGCCCCAAAGAGGCGCCACACAATTTGACCTCTCAACCACGTCTCGACCTTGACAGGAGAGGCAGGAAATCGCCGAGGAGTGCTTCGAGGGCAACCCAGTGACGAGGGAAGAATCCGCCTGACCTTCACAACTGCCGGCTGTTCTTTGGCCACCCAATTTTCCCCAGAATGGCACGTGTTTGTGGTCAAATGGGGCAATATTTAGCATAAAAATTGCTATTCTCCAATTTTAAACACTCAAAGCGGGTCTTTCATTGAGAGAAAAAGATGCTTTTACTGCAAATCATAAACAAATTTAGAAAAGATTCTCTTGGAGTTCTCAGTTTGAAATACTTACGACTTACGAAACAAAAACACTGTTAACTCTGTTAACTAGTAAACTTTTTATCGCTTTTTTTTAGTCGAAATGTGGGAAAACACAAAAAAGTAATAATTGGAATGTTGGTTTCCCTTAAAGGACTTCTCATAGATTGCTCAATTGGAAATGCATGCGCAAACAGCAGAAACAGGGATCAAGGTTCAAGTAGATTCCCATGCGTACCCCCTTTGCACTCTTCTGCCTCACTTGTATGTTAATCCGTCGCTACTGGAGTGTCTTGAGGTCTCCGCATTTAATTCACTCCATTAAAATCAGGGCCAGCATGTTTTGGTTCAGTAGTTTTTTCATCCGAAGCAAGCACGTCTGGGTGAATTCAATAAAATAAATTACATTATATCGGTTTCGCTGGTGTGTTTATTGGAAAATGTGTAATTCATACCAGTAGATTTGTTGTTGTTTAGCGTTATTTGCTCTCGTGCATGGAAAATTTCCCAATGCATCCGAAGAGTGAGCGTGAATCTGATCTGGGGAGCGATGAGATGGTCAGATTGAAGGGAAATCCCTTCTTGACTGAGCATGACCTTTGGCATTCCAAATTGGACTTTCCTATGAACTTCCAAATGGAATTATGCTTGTATTGCTCTAGATATTTTCCCCATTCCACCCTTGAGGTTGGTTCTGGGAAATTTAAGTGTTCTCTTGTGAAATTTATATGTTTGAGTATTGATTGAGACGTTTTTGGGGATTTCCAGCCGCAGAGGCTCTTTCATAATTGACGAGAGGTGCTTTTAGTGAGATTGCATAAAGAGATTAAATGTGGTTTTGATTGTATAACATATTCGTAATAACTACTTTGCGTGAATTAAGCAAAATTGACGTCGAGAACAAGAAGATTTATTAGAATAACATCTCTGAGTGATAGCATTGAGTTTTATCGTGCTTTGTCGAGTCTCCTAATGCAGACAGTCGTATAGAAGTTAAAGCAGATGCAACCTTGAGAATCTTTGTAAGAAATTCACATTTTTACGAGTATAAAAAAACAATAAAACGAAATACTATAATCTTCCAATCAAAGTGCATTGAGCATTTCAAATTTATCGTGATAATATTGCAAGACCATGTAAAAGGAGAACAAATTGACGACCTCCGCAATACATTTTCCTTGCATAGTTGTAGAGAGGATGGCAAATAAGTATTCCCATTGATTAGAGAGAGGGAGAGTGGCTATTTGTAGAAGAAGTAAATTAAGTGAATTTGTTCCTTGTTAGAATGGCATTTTCTTTATCTCACATCTAATTAAGGAAACAAGATAAAAGTCTCCCATTTTCTTTTTCTCCTCACTGCATATCGCATTAAGAGTCACTTTTATGATCTCTCACCATGTCAGATGTGCTCGTTGATTGATGTAGAGCGTTTCGCGTTGTCGTTCCATTGAATTAAAATTCACATATTCTCATTCTTTCCATCGTTGTCGACAATGGAGACAAATACGAGATACTTGAGAGTGAGATTCCGAAAATTCCTCATTCTGTAATATTTTTGCAATTTAATGCCATCGACTTTGATTGACTGCCTTCGATTGATTTGTGTGTTACAATCAATTGGAAAAATCTTGAGCATTACACACTTTTTTTTCAATCTCTAACAACTCGTCATTTTCTCACTAATCGCCAGTGACGTCAATTGGAACAATAAATTGGTGATTTGTGCACCTTTGGGTCAAGATATAAAGTTGTTGAAATTGCTGGCAATTGATAAATGAAGTGTGATGGCGATTGATTGTGGAGTAAACCTTGTTTATTAATGCTCTTCCCTCGCACTGATAAGGCCGATTGACGCCATCGATTGAGGAGTGAATCCCAATGGTTTACGATCGAGGTGTTGCCCAATCCATTGATGAAACAGAGTTTGTATGTTACCAGGTGTCAGCGAGAGAATCACACCTTAATAAGTTCTTAGATACAATTTTCCCCATGAGAACACTTTAATCAATTCGTTTCGCGATATCAATCAAATCAATGTTTAGAAGATCATCTTCTACCATTGCCTAATCTCTTGTGACCTTGAAGGTGTGAACTCTAGAATTTTCTCATAACTATACACATATCAATTCTCCAGAATTCTCCAACTGTTCATTAAGTTGTGCGCAGTTCTGATATTATACTCTTGTTAAACATCGTGCGCCTGTGATATTACAAATCAAGCGCTATCTGACAATTCGCTGTGTGAATGTGTGGCGGTCGCCCCACCTGAATTGGTGGGGCAGCCTGCAGAATTCACGGTAAAGCTCGCGCGATTCACGCGAAAAACGATGACGTCAAGGGGCAATGAGAAGAACATTCCGCATGGCATCGAGGAGGATGGTGGAATTTCTATGCTTCGCGACATATTCTGAGAAGTCCAGAAGTGATTCTCAGAAGGTTGATGAGATTTCCCAGTGATGCGGAAGGAAGAGAGAAGCAAGCGCGTGTTTGGAAGGATTTTGTGCACTGCTAAAAAACATTGGGAATGTGTGTAGAGAATACACTGTGCATACTTTCCTCACATATGATACGATATTTGCTGCGATGTGTGCTTTTTTACTGCGAGAGTGAAACAGAATGCTGTGATGTGCATGTGTGAGAGGGAGATGAAGTGATGCCATTTGCTCGGCATTGCGATTACACACACAATTGGTGAGCTTAACGCGACGACGACGTATAAAACCCAAGAAATGATGACGCATTCCTTCAGTTATACACAGAACAGCGTAGCGCGAAGTTGGTGAAATTGCCAAACTATAGAGGCATTTCAATTCTTCCCTAAACTTGTAATACATAAAATTTTCAAGTGGTTTTTCCGACGTTGAAATATCCATCTGAGCTGCAAAGTGGATTAAACATACTCAAGGATAAATAGCGGTTCAGTGCGTTGGAGAGAATCCAGAGAAGAGAGAAGGAGTGTGAGTGTCAAGAGGATATTTCTTAAAGAAAGTACGCCGCATAGACCAATGCAAGTGTAATTATTTTGGATTTATTGCTAAAGATTGTGCAATCTATTGGAGTTCTTGGAACACAAACAATTTTGAAGGCGTATTTTTGAAGGCACGAGGAAAGAAGTGTTTTTGTTAATATAGGCAAAGTTGTGTGTGAGGAGTTACATAATTTTCTTGGAGACACTAATCGAATTCAATTGAATTTGGTGTGTGCAATTGACTTTTTGACCTCGTATCTAATACATTATTCACTGGGTGACCGGGAGACTGCTCGTGTGCAGTCAACAATTAAATTTGGAGTGCCTTCGCAAGAGAGGGCATTGATAAGAACTGTGTTTGCCAAGTGAGGAGGAGGAGGACCAGCCAATAAATGACGCTCGACAGTAATATCTTCAACGACGTCTTCCTCTACAGTCCATTCAATAATACGAATGCCCCCCTGACCCCGGTCTCAAAGATGGTGAGTGTCTCTCTGTGAGGTATTGAATTAAAGTCCGTTGCGCGAAATGACAGAAATGGGTGAACAATCACGATGATTTCACTGGGTTGATTTTCTTCACATTGTGTCGCCTTTGATAATGAATTTCAGTGGAAATAGCTTTCTTGGACTCTGACTGATAAGACGAAAGTCTCCATTGTACCCCCAACTCAACACTATCAAACGGCGAAAAGCGCCGGGGAGTGAATTTGTATGTTCTTTTCCTTGTCGTGCAGCTCCGCAAGAAGAGATGATGATAAGGAGAGCAACAAAAAGTCCCTGTTATCTCTTAATTATTTCATGTATAAAGTCTCTCTCTCTCTATTTCACTGTGTTTACTTACGGAAAAAAAAACAATTGTTTGTCTCCGCACTGTTGTAAATTTTTCATACTAAAAAACAACTCCTCAAAGGGTGGAGTGAAAATTGCGATTTTTGCCAGAGATGAATTCCATTGATAACATTTTTGGCAAATATGACATACTTTATCATATGAAGAAATTGTCTGTTTCGCTGTTGTAAGTTCAGCTCTCAAGTATGTCGTCGTCGTATTCTCGAATGTCTTTTTCGCGAGATTCGTGTCTTGTTTGTACTGTGAATTTTTCACGACATCAATAAAAGGTACTATTTGTTCGGAAATTTGTCTGAAATTTTACAAGAGTCGAAGCAGCAGGAATTTATGTGTAGTAAATATTTTTGCTAATTGGTTTCGTAAACAGCAATTTCCCACCTTTGATCGTACAAAACTCTTCGAACAACTTCGCAAAATTCCCAAACATCTTCGGGGGTAATTTGGCGCTTCTTAAATGTAAAAATTAATTAGAAATTTAACAAGAGTGCAACGGAGCCTCAGTAAATAATTTGCCAATCGTAAAATTTCCCCCGAAAAGCTTGCGTTTGCAAGGAACGTCTGGTTTTCTTGTGGGTTTTTCCACACCTTCAGAGAGACAGAGAGTGTGTGCGTCGTTGTATTTGGCTCACTTCTTCCACGCGTTTTTATTGAGGAGAGCGAGAGGGGAATATATAAACAGAAATTTATGCACCTCGTGAGCGCTTAGCTTGTCTTTCACAATGATTACGCGAATTCGTGATATGACGACATTGATCAAAAGTGAACCGGAACTCGCGGCGAGATGAAGACGTACAACCAGTTTCTGTTATTGGAAAACATGCCAAATTTAGTAAATTCACTTGCGAGAGTTTTTGGCAGTGGAAAAAAAATCAACAAAATCAACCTTTCACTTGCATTTTCTTCAAATGAACCAACAAACTTGCGCAATGCCTTTATTGGGAACACGTGCAGCTGCTCAATGGTGCTCTATGGCGTTGCATTTTATCCATTCTCTCAATCTCTTCCATTGAAAAATTGCTTTTGGTTAATGCGAAAAGAGACAATTTCGTATGCAAAATTTGTCCAATATGTGTGTATAGAAGAATTCGTAAAAGGGGGTTCCTTTGTGCTCTATCAACAAGTTTAGGAATACACGCAATTTTCTATACAATTACTAATTTAAATTTTGACAAACACGATGGGAGAGTGAAAAAGCTGTAGAGGGAAGCGAAGACGACGGTGTGTACAAGAGTTCTTTTTGAGTTCTTCTATGCGCGGGAATAAAATATAAAACGTCGCGACAGGGTCTTTTGCTTGGCGACAACTCTGCGCCACTCTTTGATCGCCAAACACGCTATATCGTCTCTATTTTCTGCACATGTGTCGGTTGATGTCAATATATTGTTCACGGTATGGCACAGAAAGAATGACGGTGAATTTCGCTGGGTGTTGAGAAAGGGAGACAGAGATAGAGAGAGAGCGAAATTTAAGTGCAAAATTTCACGGATCTTAACCCATTGACACGACAAATACGACATGTAATAATCCAAGAAGTTAAGAGTTTAATTTGATATTCACTATAGCGGATCCAAAGACGTCACTTTTCCTCATAATAATTAAGCAACAATTTCAATTATGCGGGAATGAGGACTGATTTTAAAAATAGATTTTACTGCAATAGGATGAAAATGCACAACACTTCGCGATAAGTTAATCGGTACTCTTGGGTTGATCAGCAAACTGGCTCGCGCGTCTGCTTCGCAACTCATGCCTCGTGATAAGAGTGAGAGAGATTCAATGTGTGTGACACTCACTGGCGAACACTTGTGGGGTGTGAAGGGGTTAACGCTTGTCTGTTGCAATGTGAATTGCCAATGAAGCTGCACGCCACTAATGGTTGCCCAGAAAATCACTGACAAACTGGGCGGAGATGCATTGAGAGGGAGTTTTTACTGAATCACAATCTATAAATAAAATTAAAATAGACTGCAAAATATGCTTAGCCAGGATTTATTTGGAAGATAAACTCACTGAGCACGTGCTGTTAATGATTTTTCTTTCACTTTTGGTTTGTTGAACCTTTTGTATTTTGGTCGGGAGAATATCAACCAATTGGCTCTGCTTATCGTCACTTTGGATCATGAGCAATAGAAATTTTTTCTAAGTGATGTCTCTTGGGCGCATTTCGCCTTCGACACGCTTGTTTGCTTAAGATATTGAGTTGTAGATTAGGGAAATATTTTCCTCAGTGCCCTATGGTTTTGTTGCGACTGAATTCCACTACCTCTCTTCTTCAGACTTCCTCTGACCTTCAACATGTATTTTGCTAATTAGTGTTTGTCGACCATTACTTTTCCAATGAATTCTGTTATTTTTATGTTTGCATATTGTTGTGATAGAATTCTTCTGAGAAACGTTGATTTCTGGAAGTGCGCTTGAGACGACGGAGAAGTATTTTATGGACACTTTCGGGGATTTTATTGGTTTCGCAAGAATACACTAGTCTTATCACAATTCAATTTTTGCGTAAGCCTTGCGCGAAAGATACGACAAAATTCATTGAACATTTCCAGTTTGAGGTGCTGAAGTGGTAACAACAAAGAGCGGGATCACCCTGTGTGTCGTTGAAATTTTAAGTGTCAGTGCCTAGATAACACTGATAAGAAGTTGGTGTGTAGAGTAAAACTTTCCCAAAGTGATTTTTGAGCTCTGAGAAGGTAGAAAAACGTCCATTAATGTGCTCTTGTCGCGTCAGTCTGTGTCCGGAAATCGGTGGCAATTGAACTCCTGACCGAAGCTTTCTTGTGGAATTTGCGTCGGGGACAAAAAATTTCGTCAGAACAGACAATTCTGACAAGAAGTATATTTAAAAGGTGAACATTATTATTGTACATTTACTGGATGGAGGGAAAAAAAATCAGTCATCCTGTTTTATTCTGCGTTTGTCGTATGAATTTTTTATAGCCACAATTTGCTTGCTCAAGTGTTGTTTTCCCCCTCGTGTTCACAATGAAATTTATTTAAATTTAATGACAATTCCTGACCCCCTTCGTCTCTGCCTTGCTGGACTTCCTCCCCATTGACCAGGAGACACACTAAAAGTCCAGCCAACGTACATTTTGCTATTAAGTGATGATGGAACAAAGAACAATTTAACATCATGTGCATGTTTGCTTTCTTGCTGGAAGTGTTCTTTGTCTCTCCTTGCGTGCTTTTCCCCTCCTGACTCTTGTTGTTCAATTCAATTGTGAATTATTGGCTTTATTGTTTCACACGCGCGCCTCATCACTTTTTATTATTTGTCGCCTCTTGTCTGCCATATATTCAACGCTACAAAGGCTCCGGAGGTGACATTCCCAATTTGAGATATGATTGAGGAGATGCAAAATCAGCATCGCGGAAGAGGATGCATGTCCGGAAGGATTGAAGGCAGTCCAAGGTTAGGAGAGTTTCGTGCATTCTCGGTGTGTCTATTTTGAGTTGATCCAAGTGTTTTCGACTTACACCTTCCACCTGTATTTGTGACGACACTCTCAGATCTTACCCGTCCTACACAGCATCTCATTTTCTTAATTCTAAATCACAGCAATTGAGATTTATTTATACACTCGCGGCGGTTGTTACGAAGGTTAGTGAGCACTAAGTTGGACGGGTTTGTTGTTTGTCTCCTATGATCTTATCAATTAGAAATGAAATGTTTCAAGTCTTCATATCGGGGGAATCTTAATAGTTTTTTCTTTCTTTCTTGATATATCATTGCAAACATTACTTTTGATGTGGAGTGTCTTGGAGCCCTAGTTTGGGCCTTTTCCAACGACAACCTAAGATCTCGGACACGTCTTTCCAGATCTTGTCGAGGGCAAAGCTAGATCAGATCACGAGTCTTCTGACCAACCTGACTACACCTTATCCCCACGTAATTCGCTTGGGAGTCGTGACTGGTCGTGCGATCGGTGCAAATTTGTCTCTCTCTCGCTCTCCGCCATGCGGTTGTGCGAGCGAGGAGGTGAGAAGGAGGCTCAGAAATACAATTTTGGGCGTGTGGCTCTTGTGGGCAGAGGAGTGTGAGTGTGAGGAGAGAGAAAGAGAGAGAGATTTTCCGGAAAAGTCGATGATGGGAAGATGTACGAATTACAGTCGACCCAGAGCCTCTTTGCAAAGTGGATTTGGGGCTTTTTCTGAAAAAGCCAACCTTAACGAACGAACGAAAAAAAAATCATTTATAATTTTGTTTTTAATTTTGCTCTAAATTATCTCTTTTTTTCCTGTATAATCATTGACTTTTTTGCCGAATCGCCAATCGAAAGTGTGTCTGCAGAATCAGAAAAATTTCACAATTTATCGCAAGATTCTCTCGCACGTTTATTTCCAAATTTTTGTGTCTGTGTGTTATGTTTCTGTTTTGGCCTTTTCTCTCCGACGACGATGATCAGTGAAAATATCTGAGGAATTTCTACAATAATTGCGTCGTAAAATTGGGAATGATTGCTCGTTTTTTCGGGTAGGGAAAATTGATTAGCCGGATTTTTCTCGAATATTTGGCGGATTTTTTTGGTGGTGACGTAATTAAGAGACTTTAAAATAATACAATGAAGTGTATTAATAGCGTGGGTTATAATTAAATCATCCTGCAATGGATGTTGTTTAGGGTCACGAAGTCTCTCTCTCTATCTCTCTCGCTCTGTCTCTCTGCTGTGCAATTTCTCAATAAGTTGCAATCTATTCTATATAATTTGTCTTGGAGTGGTTTTATTGGAGAATTATTGCGTCGTGGTAATTTTTATGGACAAGTTCAACACTTTAGAGTGCTCTTCGATCCCACACAAGACTGTAATGAAATTTGTGAATGAAGTCTAGCCTAATACAAACTTTTGAGGTGGTTGCAATGAAATGATTGCTCAAATGTCTGACTTTTGATGGTGTTTTTCTTTTTTGATTTACCTGAGTTCAGAAAATGTTTCAAAATACGGTTTAACCTCTTGGCACATTTGAGATTTCTATGCCGAAGCTGATGCGAGGACGTCACCGTCTAAAAACAACACTTTTATTTTTATAATTCTCGCAAACAGACAAATAGACTGGCCAGATAGGCAACAGTCGTTGGTGGAGGAGGAAAAAAAAAGTCGGCAGATTTTTGAGAGGCATTTTCGTGTGAAATTTTCCTGCTGAGCTTTACTCTCTCATGCTGATTCAATTAAAGGAAAATAGATCCAAGCGGCAGTTAATTGAAAGCGTTTTGGCCTCTGCAACTGTGGATTTTCCCATGAGAGATTATTATTTTTTCTCAGAATTTTCACTGACTAACGTGCTCTATTTTCCACCCCAAGACTATCATACATTAATAATATCGAATGCAAGAGTGTCTTATGAGATATGGATGCCTGTGAAATAGCAAATATTTTAGCCACTGAGCTCTTTATGCAACAGGTACTTTGAGGATATAATGAAAAGGGGGTCAATTTAGGCCATTATTGTGTTGCCAAAAATCCATTGCTGGAGTGATTTATGACGCCTTTTCGTTAATATTGTGCTTTATCTCTTGCAGCTCGTATCTTTGGATGGGATTCACAGTGGAGTTCCGACGAGAACAACAGCTACTCTCACTCCGACGACACTGAGGAATATCGAACAGGTAAATTACAATTGAAACATTGAGGAAATTCATTCGCAATTTCCTAGTCACTTATTGCAATGCTCTATAAATGGTTTTTCTCTTTTTCTCTCCTGTCTGCAGACTTTTATCGAGTTGAGCAGCGAAACGCCATCCTCTGTGCCCTGCCAGGCGGGTTTTGTACCACCTCTGGCTCCCTTTCCGTTTGAGCAGGACCACAACAGCCTGGGCTCCTCGGGATCGGGTTCCAATTCGTCCTGGCACACCCCTCCGCCCACCATTAGTGAGGATCTGATCTCTTCCGTGTCTCAGGGCAGCTCCAGCGACGGCGCAGCCACGACTGCGTCCAGTGGGAACAACAGCAAGGCCACCCCAGCGCCGAGACGCAATATGGGCGGCCGTCGACCAGCCAAGGCGTGCAATCTATCGCCGGAGGAGGAGGAGAAGCGCAAGATTAGGCGCGAGAGGAACAAACTGGCGGCTGCCAGATGCCGAAAGCGTCGGGTTGATCACACGAATGAGCTGACAGACGAGGTGAATGGACTGGAGAAGAAGAAGCAGGATCTTCAGAGTGACATCCAGGCGCTGCAGCAGCAGAAGGAGGAGTTGGAGTTTCTGCTGGAGTCACACAGGGCGCACTGTCGCCTCAAGGGGCGTTCATGCAGTCCGCTAGACGTAAAGCCACACGCCACGATGCTGGAATTGTGCGACAGGATTAAGTCAGAGCCGGTGGATGTGGATGGTCCGCCTTCACCGAAGAGAGTGCTGCTGTCGCAAGCCGCGAATCCAGACGTGATCATTCTACCGCCCATCACGTCATCGGCTGGAATGGCGAAGCCAGTGCGTCCCAATCGTCCCAGTTCCCTCAATGTGCCCCTCACGATGACACCATCGCAAGTGCTGGGCGTGAGTGTATCCGGGAAGAGTGTGACGGAGTTCGCGGGCGTGCCCATCACGACTCCTTCCAACGGCATGTTCAACTTCGACAGTCTCATGGACGGGGGCACTGGCTTGACGCCCGTGTCGGCGCCTCTGCAGCCCAATTGCTCCGTCCAGAAGAGCCCCCTCGAGCTGGCAACGCCCACGAGTGAGCCCTCCAAGTTGGTTAGTCTGTAGAGCTCACATCTTCTCCGCATCCGCTTGAGTATTTTTTCTCACTGGAGAAATGGACAGTACGACAATGGATGAGGAGGGAAAGGCGGCGTTGTGATATTTAATTTTAACCTAACACAAACATTTTAAAAGAAAACGAATAATTTGCGCACCGAAAGGGTAACATTTCGATTAAAAAAAAACCCATTCAAACATCCTTCGGTAGTATGAAGAAAAGAAAAGAAACAATATTTAAAACGATCAAATTGGAGTTGCTTGTTAAGTCATGTTTTGCAATTGTGGCAATATTTAAGAGAGAAAAAAATTGTAAATGTTAAAAAGTCGTGCTTTAAGAGAATTGAGGAAGATTTAAGCAGTGAAATTTAGTTGAAAAACCCCCTAGTTTACCAATTACTAGATGAAAAGAAAAACTGATGAAATCGATACCAATTAATGAGAATTTTTTTCTATTGAACCATATAAGAATTTTTTTTGCTAATGATTGAATTGTATTAATTATTTAATTGTAAGGTCCACTGTTTAATTTTAGTGCATAAGAAGCGATAAAATACATTTTTAACCACTTTTTGTATTATTGGAGATGCTCAATTGTGAGTGAGATGTGAGATGTCGCAATAATGGTGTTTAATTTATTAGTGATGAGAAAGATTATAAAATGAGAATCACAGTGTAGATTTATTGATTACAATGCATAATAGAAAATGTATTTTTGATGCCATATATTTCATACATCTATTGCTATTTTGGAGATCATTGTGAGGAGAGAATAAAATTGTGAAAGAGAAAAAATGCGAATTTTTTTCCTGGGTCGAGACTCTCGAGATCGGATCAACAGTGGTCGGGATCCCGCGCAATCCCGGAGCTGCGCCATGGCGTTTTAGCACGGGATTTAGTACTCGTCAGGCTGACAGCGAGCGGATGAGCTGTCATGTGTGTGTTCTGCGGGAGAAAGAGAAGTTTTGTGCAAAATAATGCATGAGGGGGAAAAAGTGCTCGCAGCTGCAAGTGGTTCCGAAAGTGTGATAAAAGGACAAAGTGGGTTGCGCGAGGGGGCACCTGTTGGCGGAAGGGACACCCAGTACCAGTGGTTGTAGTGCCCAACACGTCGCAAAGATACGGCGAAAAATGTGGTCGTTCTTTTCACGGGAGAAAAATGACTTTCCATATGAGATCGGGGAGGAGGTGCACGGCCTCGAGTCCTGGTCCATTTGGAGTCTCCACCGGGGCAAGAAGAAGGGCCCAGTCGCGGATGACGTGTCTGTGTTTGTGTATGACATCAAGGGTGGCACGGATGCCAAGCTGGAGCTGGCCAGAGCCTCCCTGAAGCGCCTCAAGACGCTGCGACACCCCAGCATTCTGCAGTACCTCGACAGCCTCGAGACGGACAAGGTGCTGTACGTGGCCACGGAGTCCGTGGAGCCCCTCGGAACACATATCGAGAAACTGGAAACAGATGGACCACAGAGAGATCTCTACCTGGCATGGGGAATCTTTCAGATTACGGTGAGCCACTTCCGGGAGTGAGTCATGCTGCCATGGCTTGAACGTGGCAGTTATTGTGCGGGGATCTTCTCGCTGGAGCTAAATTGGACGATGTTAATGAGCAAGTCGAGGTCTCTCCTTGGAAAGACCTCCAAGTACAGTCAAATTTCCATGGAAATTAGAACAGAATCAAGTCCAATTAGCTAAAAGGGCTTGCAGGAATCCTGTATGAAAAATTCATCGAGGGTTTCTTGCATGCCTTTGCAGACTGAGATTGTTAATTAGAAAAAAAATCCATAATTCAAAGCGTGACTTGTTGATTTGACTCAGTGTTCCCATTCAAAATTACACTCATTCCTTCAAATCTCACGCCCTTTGTCCTGCCTTGCAGAGAGCCTTATCATTTCTGAACAATGACGGAAGTCTGCGCCACAACAACGTGTCCGTGTGGTCGGTGTTCGTGAACACGTCCGGCGAGTGGAAGCTGGGCGGCCTGGAGTATGTGTCACCAGTGGACGGGAGCCCAACGCCGCCGCTGAAGGTGCCGCCGCAGCTGGAGTTGTACGATCCACCCGAGAAGGCGGATTCCGCCAAGCTGAAGAGCGCCACAAAGTGTTCTGCGGACATGTGGGCGCTCGGGTGCCTCGTGTGGGAGTCCTTCAATGGCAAAATGCGCGCCAGGAGCAACCTGAAGGAGATTGAGAACATTCCCAAGAGTCTCACGCCACTCTATTGCGAGCTGGTGGGCGCGCTGCCGGCGAAGCGACCCAATCCCGCGGACATCATCACCAAGTGTCGCAAGCCGGGTGGCTTCTTCAAGAATGAGCTTGTGGACACGCTGCTGTTCCTCGAGGAGATCCAGATCAAGGACAAGGCGGAAAAGAATCGCTTCTTCAGCGCTCTCTCGCCACAGCTGGACAACTTCCCGGCCAATGTGTGTCGCCATAAGATTCTGCCGCAGCTGATCACGGCCTACGAATACGGAGACGCGGGCTCTGCCGTGCTGGCGCCCATGTTCAAGCTAGGTCGCCTCCTGGACGAGGCGGAGTACCAGAAACGCATTGTGCCGTGCGTGGTGAAGCTCTTCGCCTCCACGGATCGTGTGACGCGGTCGCGATTGCTGCAGCAACTGGACATGTTCGTGTCTCACCTGCAGCCGAATGTGGTGAATGACCAGATCTTCCCGCAAGTTGCTCATGGATTCCTCGACACGAATCCCACCATTCGCGAGCAGACGGTGAAATCGGTGATCCACCTGGCGCCCAAGCTCAACTACAACAACCTCAACGTCGAGGTGTTGCGCCACTTCGCTCGGCTCCAGGCAAGGGATGATCAGGGCGGAATCCGCACCAACACGACTGTGTGCTTGGGAAAGATAGCTCCACATCTGCACCCTCAAGTGCGACAGAGAGTCCTCGTGTCCGCCTTCATCAGGGCCATGAGAGATCCCTTTCCACCAGCCAGAGTGGCTGGAATCCTGGCTCTGGCCGCAACACAGCAGTACTTCCTCCTCACGTGCGTATTCGTGCAAATGTGTGTCGATTGTCGTGGAAATGGTATTAATTTGAGATGGCATTTTAGGGAGGTCGCCACGAGGATTCTTCCCGCTCTTTGCACACTCACGACAGACGCGGAGAAGTCAGTTCGTGATCCGGCATTCAAGACGATCAAGGGATTCCTGGGGAAGCTAGAAAGAGTGTCTGAAGATCCGAGTCTCAAGGAAACCATGGGTGAGTTGTTGACCTCTAAATTCTCTTAATATATGATTTCCAAGTTTGAAAACAACAATTTGTCGCGAAAAAATCCAGACAAATACCTGATTTGCCAACGAGTTAAGTCCTCTCTTCAAACTGGATTTTAGCGTCACAACATATTTCTCTCTCTATCTCTACATAATACCTCTTTTGCCGCATTCGTGCCAATTTCACAGTGAAAATGCTAAAAGCTCCCCAATCGCTCTTAATGCGCTTCATTAATTGCCATCGACGGCAGTGAAATGGAAATTCAATTAATTTTAAATATGAATGCAGATGTGCAGCTGCTGTTAAATTGGCAATTATTGAGAGATTTTGCTTTGACTCTATGCTTTCGCTCTTCATTCCGATCTATATTGCAGAGGCGGACGTTCACACGGCCACGCCGTCACTGGGCAATGCGGCCGCCACATGGGCCGGCTGGGCCGTGACGGCCGTCACGGCGAAATTCTATCGCAGCCAGAGCGACTCCTCCAGGCCACGTCCGCCGCTCACCAGCAAGACCCTCAGCAAACCGGCGTCACTGGGTAAAATCAACCGAGTCAGGGACTCTGTGGCCAGTACTGACGGAGCGTGTTTGCTTTCAGAGCAACCGTCGAGCAGTAGCCTGTCCACCACCACGTCCAGCGTGACCTCCATGACATCCCTGGAGCACGAGAGCAATGACACATCTGCGTCCGCGAGTGACTACGGCGCCGACAATTGGGACAATGAGAATTGGGGCGACATGGATGTGAGTAACGCAAGAGTGATTTATTGATTTCCACAGATTTTTGGCACTGAAACTTCCCAAGAGAATCTCTCCCAAGAGGAGAAGGAGTGAATTTAGGGCCATTTTCACGCTTCTTGGCATTCCATTTAATTGTCTTATCACATAGACACTGAGCATATTTGGCTTGGGGTCTTTTATCGGCACCACGCGTCGCCTCTCTCATAACTATCATTTCTCACAGTGAGGGCCAAATTGATGCATTGCGGTGTCAATGTGGAAAATAGACGACACACTTTAATTAACAGAAAATATCTAACAATAGCATTGAAATGTTAAAGCTGCGATGATTGATTCTATGCAATTTCTTCCTAGACATCCCAGGACCCCAGCAGTCCAACAGCTGGGAACGCAATGCCATTGGGATCATCTGCCTTGACGGCGGCCGGCGGACTGGAGCTCAGAGACGGATGGGACAATGAGGAGTGGGGAAGCCTCGAAGAGGAGCCGGTAAGACAGATCAATTCACTGGCTGAATGGGAGGAATTTTACAGAAACTTAAAAACTCCTTTGCAGAATGAGGAAATAGAGGAGAAGCACGAAGTTGAGATAAACGATAAAGCCAAACCGACAATGAATTGCAACAATCTCAGCCCGGTCAGTGATAATAACACGAATTTCAACTCCAACTGGAACAGCGATTCCTGGGCGGATGGAGAATTTGAGCCGATTGACGACGTCACGACGGGTGAGTTTTGCAGGGGAGGAAAAATCAATGGTGCCAAGAACACGGTCTTGAGCTCTTGACCTTTTCGCAGGTAATCCAAAACTAGACGAGGCACGCCGGAAACGCGAGGAGAAAAAACTGCAACGACAGCGTGAGTTGGAGGCTCGACGGGCGGCGCGTGGTCCGCTGAAATTGGGCGCCAAGAAGCTCTAAAGGGAGCCTCGCAATGTCGTGATTCTCCTTGCTCGATGTCAACCCGAGAAGGAGTGTGGGGGTATTTTTAGCTAAATGAGAAAATTCTATTTGATAAATACAGGTTCTATACGTACTTTCATAGTGTAATTCTAATACCATTTGGAGATGAGGTAAAAGAAAAAAATTATCGCATTTTAGCTGTCTCCGAGCCACGAGGACGCCCTCATCTGACTCTTGGGACTCACCCTCGTGGCGGGGAGGACAGGTGTGTCATATGGGGTTGGAGAGATATTAGGAGATGATATAAATTTCACATAAATATCGATTTGTATGATGTTGTGAGATATTCCTCGATTTTTCCTTAAGACATTCTTGCGATAGGGTTTTAAGAAGATAAAAAAGAATTCTTATTAAATGTGAGAGACAGCCAAGGAATACAAGTGGAAGAGCGACAAGATATTTGGAGTATTTTGTGTGTTCATGTTGACGACGGAAAAAAAAAACACAGCTTTGAAAACATATTTCTCCTCCATGTTATCCCATTTCTGCGCCACTATATTTTTCCCCTTTTATCACTCACAAGACCAAAATGTTCTGAGATGAAATTTTAAACTCTATTAAGATGCGGGATTGCTCAGTGATTGACAATCTCTGTGTCCCATATATTAAAAAGTCCTGATAAAATGTTATTAAACACATACTGTGGAAAGTTCGTCTAATTCAGAGATACTGTTTGAAAGTGGATGGAAGTAATAATATGAAGAAAAAAAAACTTATAAATGGCCTTTTTATAAAGAGAAGATTTAAAGAGTGAAGAAATCACAGCTGAGGATGATTCGAAGGTATTATAAATAAAATTATTTTCTATCATGACGGGAAAAAGAAACAGATATTTAGTTAAGAAATTCCCCATTTCAATCTGAGCCTTTTCACCTCTCATCATTCTTCTTCTCCCGTCTCTCGTCAAATATCTTCTGTTTTTCCCCTCCAGAACGATTATAGAGAAGAATCAAATCTCTAGTCTAGTCTCAAGATAGGCGAATGCATTAAACAAAAATTCATGGAAAGAAGATTGCGAAGATGTATTTGGTGAGAGATTTGTTGTAAAAGTGTAACTGATTAATTTTATTTTTTACTTTATGTGATTCAAAATACACTCACATAAACTAAATAAATCCATCACCGAGTGTTTTTTTTTTAAATCTGTCTGACACTGCTAAAAAGATTATATATGAGAAGGAATTCTTGCCTTGAGAGAAGCAATAAAAGGCGAGTTGAAAAGCTGAAAATGAGAATCTCATCGGACGTTCGAATCTGCTTCAAGTCATCTACCAGTCTGCTAATTGGCGCTGTGCGTGTTTTCCTCGAGCCATCATCCTCCCCAGTGGTGAATCACTAGAGCTTGGACTTCACTTTAGCAGCACTGGTGGCTAATTGTCAGGAGGGATCCACAGGATTCGTGGCATTGACCAAAATCACCGATTGGCGACTCCTCACAGGCGCTTCCTTGGCACCATCGTAGCGGATATTCATGGAATTCGAATTGCCCGGCTCGAGAACGTATCCCAGAGACTCGTAGAACGGAATGAGATGATCTTTGCACTCCAGAGACATCTTGTAGCAGCCCAGATGCTGTGCCAGGAGATTCACAGTCACGACAATTCTGCAAAAGCACATCAAATAACTCACATTTCTATCTAAAATCATGCACATTTTGAGGCTTTTCTTACAGTTTTCCCAGCTGCTTTCCTCTGTAAGTATTATTCACCACAACATCTTCCAATCTGCCTCGCTAAAGAAGTAGAAAGTGAGAAAAATTGTTCATGAAACACACAAAACACGATTGTTGATTTGTGAAACACCATTGAAACATTGCTCCTGCAACATCCCTTTGATTGAACGGAAAACACTCACCACTGAACACTCATGAATGAATTTATGCTCCAGCACTAAAGTGGCACTTCCGATGATTCTGTTGATCCGCGTATCCTCAATCACAGTGACATAGTAGTCGCCGCTTGCGCGCATCCTGGCGAATTGCATAAGGAACTGTCCTTTGGAGATGTTTCCCACCTTCGTCAGTTGCGACAGCAGTTCCAGGAAGCCGCGATCGTAGTCGCCTTCCTGCAGCGGCCTGACCTTCATCCATGTCTCCCCGGGCGCGGTGGCGGTGATTGGGGGATTAAACTTGGCCGGGGATCGCCAAAATTCAAGCTGATGGAGCAGCTTCGGCTCGTAGAGCGTGAGTTCATCCTACAAAGGGGATTTCAAAGATATCTGTGAGTCTTTATGTGATCTCTAGAGGCGACAGGATCGCGGAAAATCACCAAATGAACCATGAGCGTGTGCTCTTGAGTGCAGCAGAGACTAAACTGTCAGAAGGTGAAACGTGGAGGAGATTTTCTCACTGAGACCTTGACTCAAACGAGTTTACCCAGAGACTTTCTAGCCAATCCGGTCCAGTGAACTTTATCGAGTCACTTTTGATTTTAACCAGTGATCCACTTCCTCGTTTGTTCCCTCTGCTCATGGTCTCTGCCGAAGCATTATTATTGCCTCTCTTATCACTGTTTCCGCCAAGATAGAGACACACTTCTTAGAAGACTCAGAAATGAAATGTCTCAGCGCGAATTCCATCCACACGCGACGTCTGCGATAATTTCACCTGGCAAAATCCAGGGGAAATGAGGCCACGCGCGGCTACTCACCCTTTCACTTGCCATTCTCCTTCGCCGTCCACGGAGGAATTCGCAGAGAAGTGTGTCAGAAATCAACCCGATCCCACGCAATAGTACTCAGAGACTGTCCAAGGAACTATTTGCTCTACATTCTGACACGTAATGCCACCTCTCTCGCGGCGACGTGGTAGGGAACTGCGAAAAGAGAGAGTAGAATATGTGTGAAAAGTTAATTAAAGAATTGTTTGAATGCCGAGCCTTGCATTCCGGAAGAGATAACCTAACCTTGAATTTCTCTTATCAACGTTCAGCGCTTTTCCACGTTATCATCCCGGCTATTTTCACACTCCAGTTCTAACTTTGCGTACTCCAGTGGACTTTTCTGCACTTTTCATTCACACCACGTACCTTTTTATCATAGAAAACGAGGAAACACAGCCGGATAACGCGCTGATGAAAACATAAACATTCCACCCTCGCAACTGCGCGGCGCCACCAGCGCACCATTCAAATTTTACCACCCCCAACGGCTGAATCAACAAAATCAACACTCTCCTATTTTTTCCTCCACTTTATTCTCCCTTCTACACGCTTTTCCTTACAAATAATGTTAATTTTCACAACAAATACTTTATCATCAATACAATTTCTTAAATTTTGCATCCCACTCGCTCCACAATAATGCGGGAGAGAAAAAATATCCTTCGACAATTTTTCCCCCAAATCTCTCAGGGAAAAATATACACGGCGGCACAAAATGGTAACAAATTACAATCTCACGTGCTGTGCTAATAAATATGTGTACAAAAGAACCAAGGGACAAGGAAAAAACGTGGGTGAACCTTTTAATCACTCGCGAGCCTACCATTTTTTTCATCTTCATCTTCTCTTTCTGTCTAAAATCAACCGCAAAAAGGCGCGCACGAATTGTTAAAACACTAACTACAGTAATTTTTTTCTTGTTGAAGTATTTTGAGGGGCAAAACTGTTGCTGCTGCTGCTGTTCTACGGATAATGGCGCATCACATAAAGGTAATTCTATAGAGGGGAGATTATTCCTTAATCGAGAATTGCTGTGTATGGCAAACTGCTGTGCTTGGGTTTTGTCTTATTGATGAAGACTTTGATGGCGCCATTGAAATCTGCACTAACCAACGCGTAGCCACAGCCCTTCTTGTGCTGCTCCACCAGAGGATCCGGGACGCTATGCTGGGCCTGCAAGAGCAACAACAGAGAAAGCCATCAGATCTGCATCATCAATTTGACCTGCAATCGACTCACATTCTCTTGAGAGATCTCATCATCGGGCTCTGGCTTGATGATGGCCTCTGGATGCGGGGCAAAGATGGCACAGGTCACAGTGGCATTGTGTGCCTTGATACCTTCCCAGAAATCACTCCTATCTCTCCTCACGGAACTCAACTTGGAGTAGTCATGGTTCGTCTTCCAGATGTAGATGCACTGATTCTCAGATCCCGCCACAATGTACTTGCCGTCGTGGCTGAAAGAAGCCTTGATCTGGGATGACACGTTGAGGTATCCCTTGTATTTGCAGCTGAGATTGAGATCGCGCAAATCGTACAGACGCACGCGACTATCATTGCTTGTGACCAGAATCTTATCTTCTCCCGGCATCGGTTCAATTCCACTGATCTTCCGCCCTATGGCATTTCTCCCGCGCGTGGATCTCACGTGGATCTGCGTGTGGTACTTCATCTGATCCGTTGTGTAGAAGATGCATCGCCCATCGTACGATCCCACCACGGCAAATGTGCCATTCTGACAGAAATTTGCCGCCGTAATCAGCTTCGTCTGGCCATCCAGCTCATTCCACAGTGCCACCTTCTTATCCGGGATATTCCACAGACGCAGCTTCCCATCCAGACTCCCACTGAGGAAGTATCTGTCGTCGCGCGGATGAAAAGCAATTGCCGTGACGAAGTCAATGTGCTGGAAGCAGCAGAGACACTCCCTTCGCGAGATATGCCACAAGCGCACCGTCTTGTCCATGGAGCTGGATAGGATGAAGTAATTCTTCGACCATGATACATCCAGCAGATCCGACGTGTGACCTGTGTAAGTGCAGAAAGAGCGCGGCATAAATGGTCCGGGAGACTTTTCCGCTGCCGCCGCCATCGCAAGGGCCTCCTCAGCGGAATTGTGCGACACCAGGGACTCCTGGGACGGTGTCGGCGAGGACTTCTGATCAGCATTGTACTTTGTCCTCATATCCTGCAAGAAATACACAGCAAGTCAGGACACTGTGGAATGCTCTTAATTTGAAATGACAATCTCACCTGAAAGAATGGATATGCATCCTTCAGCACCCAGATTCTTAGCACCTTGTCCTGCCCAGCTGTAGCCAGAAGTCGTCCACAAGAGCTGAATTTCATGCACCACACCGCTCCTGTGTGTTCCCCAGACAAGTCCTGGACATGCTGCAGCTTGGCAAATTCATACGGACCCTTGTTTGTACTGGACGCCTTAATCTTGATATTCTGCTCAGGATTCACCACATCCACCACGTCAGCCACGTCCTCCTTGTGCCTCGCATGCGACACTTCCGAAGCTATTGACTTTGCCTTGTCCACCGTCTTCCTCATTGTAGAACCGAAGAATCTCTTCAAGCGTGCCGTATTCCGCCGCAATCTACCACGATCCTCAACATCGCCCTCCTCCTCGTCAATGGGTGGCGGCTCAGAGCCCGGTGGACGCCCAACGACACTCTCATCGTCAGACTCTCGCTCAAGATGACTCGTGAGACGGAGAATATGCAGAGACAGTGGATTAAGATCGGTGGCTGGGATTTTCTCTTCAACAGCAGACAATGGAAATTTCTCTCCCGTGTCTAGATTTTTCACTGGAACCTGCTGCAGAATCTCCAAGTCACTGAGCACTTTCCCAGAGTCAGTTCTTGTGCGAACATAGACATTCATCTGCCGAATGATCTCCTCATCTCCAGCCGACTTTCGGCGCTCCTTCACATGACCAGGACTTTTGTATCTGCAAAAGGAAACAAATCGCATTAGATAATCAAAAAATATACCATGACAAGGAAGTGTTCATACCTCGTGGCACTTCCTAAGCTGTTCGTCCCTGTTCCCGAGAGACTTATTCCCCTCTCCCGTGGAGTGCTGTTCAGAATCTCTCCACGGATCCTCTCAATTCTCTCAATCTCCTCTTTAGAAGGGCCCTCAGCCTTGTTCGCCTCCTCGTCCTGCGGTTTCACCACGTACTGCCCTCGGATCACTTTATAAAGATTGAGTCCCTGACTCGGATCTATCGAACTTACGCGTCCCGGCGCTGAATTGCTCTTTGCACTGTTCGACGGACTAGGCTTAGAGTACACTGACGGCGAGGAACTGCCTAAGCTCTGACTTATCCTTCCCATCGATCCCAAGTGAGGTGGTCTCTTTGCACTGGTTGGTGTCTCTTGCACTACACTCCGCTCTCCATCTGCACCGCTGGCATTCTCCTGTACCACCACGTCCGCATCCTGAGTGTCATTGGGTGGTAACTTGAGACCCTCGTTGAGATTGAACTGCTCAGAGGAGCTCGACGACAGTTTACGGCCCTTCTTCTTCCTCCTGGGCGGCGCAACGGGACCCGAAGCCGTGAGACTGTCCGTGGTCTTTGAGTGAGCCAGCTTTGTGCTAGCAATTACATCCGGCTCCTGCAGGCTTATGCCACAGTTCTCCTCATCCCGGCGCTCTGAAGCCGATTCTGAGGCCCCTTCACTCACACAATTGGTCTCCCCTTTATCCTTATCACCTAGATCACTCTTTGAACTGGAAGCCATGGCAACAGATGCGCTCTCCTGCTGATCACCCAGCACCTGGGAGCTCCCCATGCCTCCTCCAACACTCCCACCGCCAACGCTGTTCGCACCCACGCTCTGAGGTGAGACCTTTGATGATCCCCCCGAGGACAGTTGATTGGAATCTCGCCCAACACTAATACCTACAAAGTACACCAAGCAATTATGGAATCAGTGACGTTGCGAAATTAGGGATTAACTTAGATTACATATCAGTTGAGCCGTCTTCAAGTGTTGTGAAATATAGCAATGATTTCTCTTGTGGAAAATTGACTTTTGCCTCGAGTAACTTCACCATTGCCTTTTTCAGACAACCAAATATTCCAATTTGGCATAAATTATGCAAATAAGTCCGAGTGGAATCGAATAGGAAGTGTCACAGTCGTTTAAATATCACATTGACAAATATTTGATTTATTCATGACACACTCATTGAGAAATCTCACTCTGCAATTTACCAATTTTGGAAAAAATCGTCTCACTTTTCGTCAGAACGCTGTGTGTGACTCAATTCATTAGCATAAATCAGTTCTTCTGCCAAACCAAATCTCTCAATAAGTATTGGAGTTTTTGTCTCCAGAGACACAATGTCAAAATTTTCACAACACTTTTTCAACACATTCTTCTCGTTTGCATTCAAGTGAGGATGATCCATAAATATCGCACTTTCACTGGTCGCATCCTCACTTGCTGGTCGCTCTGATGCCACTGATACAATTGGCAAGCAAGATCGGCACAGTTGTGGAGTGAGGGAAATTGCCATTGTGGGGGATTTGTTACCTGACGGATCTATGCTTCCGGCCAAGATGCGTCCAACGCGACCCAGTGAAGTCATACTCTGAACACTCACTGTGTCATGCTCGATAATCCGAAATGGGTGAGATGGTCTCGGTGTTGGGAAGACACCTTCAACTGAGCTATTCTGTGATGCGAATTTTCAGTGGCCCCAGCAAGAAAGTCATGAAGAAGAGAAGCAGCATAATAAAAAACATGTTAATAAATCAATGCAAGATCTCTTCTTGTGGAGAGCTTCTCGCTGAGAGACAACAGCAAGAAATTCTCTTCCCATGACTATCAATAGGGGAAGAGAAGAGAAAAACTTTCTACTCATTTTTCTCTTCAATGCACTTTTTTTTTCACCGCAATGCATTGCACCATAAAATGCAGAATAGAAAGATTTTATTGTGTGTCGCTTTTCTCCCATTTCAATATGCAAAAAGAAAAATTTATGTATATATCACATATACGATAATCTCATGCAAAATTACCCCAGAAATAACACAAAAGACAGAGAAAGAGAGAAAGAGAGTAGAAAAATAATAAACAAACAACATTTGTAAATTTGGTAACAGAAAGAAAAATGAAAAGAGCGTGGAAGGAAGTGATTAGAGAGACAGAAGAAGGTAAAATAAATCCTGTACCTGTGAATCTGGCGTCAGAGTGTTGCCAGGATTCTCATCTTCGTCGTATTGCATGCACTGTCGCAACTCACGGAAGCGTTGTCTACCAAACTAATACAAAATTATGGTAATGTCATTAATAAGTTGTACAGAAAAAAAGAACAGAACAAATTATTATAGAATTAATAAATTTGAGTAAAGTCTCACACACACACACAACTGCATTCTCTCACCATTTAACGACGATCCTATCGATTGGGTTTTACGAGACTCAAAAGATTCATAAGAAATAATGCAATAAAAGTAAAAAAGAAAATCATGCAAGAAATGTCTTTTTGATCCTCTCAATGAACAAACAGTGGTGATAAATACATTGCAATTTTATAACATTATACAATAATTGCAAAATAGGGCTAGAAAATTGAAGATCAATACCCTTTTCTTTAAGCACACAAAAAAACCCGGTGAATGTGAAACCTTGAGAAGAATTCAATTGCGAAGTTTATGGCTCTTCTCCGGTACTCTATCTGTTTACTTCTACCCTGATAAGGATTCATGAGTAACCGCGATATTTTACCAGCGTGTCATTGGATTATCTCAGCAGCATGAATTCAATTTTACTATGTTACTTTCTGAGGCACTCGAAATATTTTCGCTGTGAGCAAGTGAAAGCAAATTGCTTGTTAATGGTAGAAATTCTCTCTGCTTCATTCCCAAAATTCCAGTGGCACACGAAAAGCCAACAAAGTCGACTGTCATGGTCAGACAATAAAGAGGCATTTCGGGTGGTTTGTTCACCCCCAACAAAATCGAAGGGATTGTTTACAAGCACTTCTTGATACGCTGTCCTTTCAAATTAATCAAATATTTATCGGACAAATAGAAGAATTCTAAGCCTTATCTCCAATCTCAATTGGAGTTTACACAACACGCAATAATGTTAGGGGCAGATGAGTAAGTGAAGGGGAGTTATATCAAAGGTAATGGTGAGTTTCGACATTATGTCACATATTTTGTTAGTGTTCTTACGCAACAATTTTATCCAAAATGCCAAACATTATATTAGTCTAAGCACAAATTCATACACAGTGCGATACACAGTTAGACTCAAGCACAAATATTTCCGCAAATCACTCCGAAAACAACCAAATATTGCGCCTAATCCCCATGTCGCCACTGTATCAAGTGTATTAATTCGCTGCGCTTTCATGAAAAAAAGAAATATATCAATAAAACGCGACACCAAATCAACCAGCGATTTTGTGGGGAAAATGAGTGAATTATTGCGATAAACAATTCTGCAGCGCCAACACTCACAACTGTCGATGGTCATAAAAAGGCGCGAGTGTGCCTAGCAAAACAGCGAAAAATGTTCAATTGCAATTTCGCAAGAAGTGTGGCGATAGCTCTCGTCCAGAAAATACAATTTGCTCTATTTTCCGCACACAATTCTCCTCTTTGTTTGTGACTCTGACTCACTCTGGGGGCAGATTGACCGCCTGGCTGGTTTCATTTTCATTTCATCATTTCGGTGCGCGATCACCGAGCCGCGCGCGCGAGAGAGAGAGATCAAGAAGACAAATACATTTGGGTGGGATTCAATCGAAGAATTAATTTAAATCAGTGAATCAAATTAAATAGCACACAGAGAGTTGAGAAATGATACAGAGATGGGAATTCCTATGGGAAGAGTCACAGGTATTGACATTGTGGCGAGGTTTTTTTTTTGATCGATTTAAAGCAATTTAAAGGGAATTTTCAAGCCCCTTCGAACTCTCAGTATATCACAGGAAACTTGGAACGTCTCCAATATTGATCTATTCGGCGATAACCTATTTAGCATGTGATTTGGGAAGGTGAAAAAATCAATTCTTTAATCACATTCCGCCCCGGTTCGCATGAGAATCACCACTGTGATAGGTTTTAAACCGCCTCTCACTGCTTTTTTGCCAAACACTCTCGTTTTTTCGTGATTTTCGAGAGAGACCGACAAATTTGGTCGTGCGGAATTCCACGAGAGAAAGGCCTGGAGGTCACAATACTGGTGGGACTTACTCCTTGAGGCTTGGGCTTCACGAAGTCATCGTCTCGCGTGGACGAGCTGCTGCTCAGGACCTCCTGGAGACTGGCCGGCTGCTGGAACTGCTGCAGTTGCACCGTGACGGAGGTGGACGAGGAAGAATTTGTGGCGGAAGAGACGCGAGATCCGCCATCGGGTGGACTCTTCCTGGACGCCCCCGCGGCGTCCGGGAAGGCGAATCCCTTGCTGTTCACATTTGTCTTGGGGGACTTTTTCCTACGAAAGAACATCGATTTAATTACACTTCCGCCACTCAACACTCCTCCCGACACCATGAGACAACACTACTGAGCTCGGGAGCCGATCACAGAGTCGAGACTCTGGGTCTCAGCGCCAATTGATAAGGGCGAGAGGCGCTCCGTCACTGATAAAATTCAATCAGTCGCGCCCGATCAAGAAATGTTATCTAAATCTGGGGTTGTTGTCTCATCAATGCCTCGCCGCATGGTTCAGCCCGTGCACCGGGAGTGGATCCGGCTGAGGCGAAGCAGAGGTATTGGGTCCCCGGAGGGCTCTCTCACCTTCCTGTGATGCGATTTGGTGTGGTGTCTTCAGCATCGAAGAATTCCTCCGAACTGTCCGTCCCACTCGTGTCCGTCATTGGTAATTTCTATGGCGTCTCTCTCACCGCACTACACACGACAATTTTGCACCATTATTTGTCACTCGGAGGCCCTAAATTCGCGGAAAATTGAGAA
The DNA here is from genome assembly GCF_947086385.1 of Phlebotomus argentipes. NCBI lineage: Eukaryota > Metazoa > Arthropoda > Insecta > Diptera > Psychodidae > Phlebotomus > Phlebotomus argentipes. The sequence continues at coordinate 8,473,552 of NW_026776174.1, forward strand.
AAAATAGATGAAATCATCGCACAACCTGACACTGCCTCCGTGACAGCTGCATTTTGCACACGACCGTCCTGAAGTGAGGCGCGAAGCAATTCCCCACCATTCTCGATTCAAACACCAACGGCCGGCGGAAGTAAAAATCGCACAGAAATTCCTCAAATTCATTTTTTAATTCTTCCTCTATCGATTGTATGTATTTTGCACGTGTACAGTAAAATCTCAGTGTAGAGCTTACATTCTAGAGAAGCCTACCTACGACATCTCCGAGGGAAATAGAACAATTCTTAAAGAAATTCTTATCGCCTACAACTTATGAATTCTAAAAAGGGTGATCAGTAATGCAAATCACATCCACAAATATTGAATATTTCTCTTGCATCGCACACCACACTATATAAATGCATTGCATATACATCCACGCATGATCAATGTTAAATCTTATTTTTAAATTTAATTGGCTAAATTTAATTGGTATTCTCTCCTATCGCCTAATCTTAAGATGTGGGATTTCTTCTCACGATTATACCTAATTTACGTCGATTAATGTCTCTGCAAAAAGTTAAACAGGGATATCGTGTTGAGGAATCACGACTTAATGCCACACGATGTATATCCTTTAGATGCAAAAAATACCTAGTGAAGAGCTAAGAGTTATTATTCATTGTCTCAATGTGATATTTCTCAAACTGAACGATTCGCTCTTCCAAATACTCCCCAAAGTGACTTTCAAGCTTGATAATGGCTTCATTGCAGAGTATTTATCCCTCAGCGGTGAGAGGATCCCTGGCATGGTGAATCTTCACGTGTTTGTTGTGATTTGTCTTTGTGGCCGACGTTTTTCCGCAAATGATACACTGCAAGAGAAAAAAGAAAACTCCATTAGCTCACATCCCTGTGGGAATTGAGAGGGGAATAGTGACCTCATAGGGACGCTCGTTGGTGTGGGAGCGTGAGTGTTCCTTCAGATAGTATGCCCGATGGAAGGACTTGCCGCAAATGGTGCACACGTGCTGCTTCTCCGTAATATGTTCACGAGTGTGACGAAGCCAGTTGTACTTCCTGCCAAACTGGCATCCGCAGTAGTCGCACGTGAAGGGCTTGATGGACTTGTGGCGATTTAGATGATCCTGCAGGTCATTCTGTCGGATAAATGCCTTCGGGCATGTCGGACACTTGAATGGCATAGCCGTGCGGCTGGCATGTATCCACTTATGCATCTTCAGATTCCACTTGGTGCTGAATGACTTATTGCAGATGCTACATTCAAAGTGCACCTGCTCCGTGTGGATCATAAGGTGTGTCTTGATGCTGGTCTTCAGGTAGTGCTTATGACAGATGTGACACGCCACAGTTTCCTTCTTAATCTCAATGAACTTCTCCGCGTGCGCCAGCCGAATGTGACGCGACAGGCTGTTTCGATGAATGAAGCGCTCCCGACAGAATGGACACCCCTTGGGAATCTTCTCGTGTGTCTCCTTGTGCCACAAGAACTTCGCCTTCGTGTGGAACACCTCACCACAATGGCACAAGTAGTCCTTTATGCGTGTCCTGATTTTCATGTGGTGATTGTGCTGGTGTTGCAGCAAATTTGATTGCCGACGGAACATGCGCGGGCAGAGGCTGCACTTTATCGGCATTTCTCCTGTGTGCATCCTCTCGTGCTCCGCCATGCTCTGGCGACTGGAGAACTGCTTGTCACACGTGCGGCACACGTACTCATTCATGCCCAAGTGGCGCTTCAGATGGTTCAGCAGCGTTTTCCAGCTCTTAAACACCTTCCCGCATGAATAGCACTCAGCCGGATGGATGGACAAGTGCTTATCGTAATCCCTGATCTTCGAGAACTGTCCCTTGCATGTCATGCAGAAGTAGAAGCGCTTTGTGTTGAACATCGTCACGAGATTCTGCACATCGCTCGTGAATGTCTGCTTGTCTTTCATTTGCTTGATGTTGAAGTCAATGAAGAAGGTGGAGGTGGGATAACTGGTGGCCTTGTCATCCTCCGACAGACTCAGGCTCGCCCCCGTAGTGGACGTGGAGGAAGGAGGTTCAGTTTTGACTGCAAAACATCAGTGAGAATTTATTGAAATTGTCAAAATTCCCAACAATAACTGGCATCTTACCTTTAGTGGCAAGTTTCTTACTCCGCTTTTCTGCCGTGAGAAACACCTGATGGTCATTCAGCATGTGATACTTCCTCTGACGATAGAGTCTGAAGGAGCGCGAACACATGGAACAAGGATACTTCAGCAATCTCAGTAGAGGCTTCTTATTTTTCCCATCATTCTTCTTAAAGCCCGAAGAGCTGTCCAGATCCCCGAGAAGAGGAACCAGTAGTTTCTGATCCTCATGATTCTCTGAAGCCAATGAAGTGCTGAAAAAATACAATGTCAGTCTCTGAAACACATCGAAGAAAATCACCAGAAATTCCTTACAATTTTGGAATCACGTGTGTCTGAATATGAGAAGCGTCAGGCTGATTATTCTGATCACTGCTTAGACTCCAACTCTCTCTGGCCACCGACATATCGTAAGAACTGGAAAATCTCGGACCAGTATCGGAATTGGGATAAACCTAAATGAAAAGCATTCATCTGATTTAGGAACTGACTCAAAATAAGAAATTGCACTATTCTTTCTTAGAGACTCTTACCGGAATATTCCAAAGTCCATCGATGTCCCCATTGCTCTCCTGTTCAGAAATCTCTCCTTTGGCCGGCATTTTCTCGTCCGTCCTGATGTTCAGACTGTCTGCCGATGGGGCTCGACTCACGCCCATCGAGTGTGTGCGACAAGTGTCCAAATCCACATAGGAATTCTGATTGCTCTCCAGCTGCGTATACTGCTCCCACGACAGATCCTCATTCATGATGCCCATCGGAGAGAATCTCACTGATCGGTCATTGGAGAATATTTCACCCTCGCTCTCATTATAAGCCAAGAATTCTGTGAACCCGTAGTCAAAACGACTCGGCCCCGCAGTCTCTTCCATAAATTCCTGAGAGTTGGGCGCTGTGAATTCGGCCCGATTTGACGAGCCTCCCGATGAGGATGACGAAGAACTCGAAGAGGCCGAAGTGCCAGCACTGGAAGATGATGAGGAGGACGAGCAACTGGCTGCAAAGAGTTTTTCCTCCTTCTCTTCCGCATCCATCTGAATAATGGTAAATACTTCAGATTCCGGTGGTGTAATCACATCTGATTTCATCTCAGCTTCAACTTCCATCTTCATGGATTCCTTTTTAGGTTCCGCATGAACTTCTGCGAGACAAGACTTTGGCTCTTCCTCCTCCTCCTCCTCCTCGACATTCTCACACACTTTTATGCTCTCATTGGGCTTTTCTGCTTCCTCCTCATTGTCCTCCACTATTATAACATCCTCTTGATTGTCCTCTTCCTTTTTCACTTCATGCTCTGCTTTCTCTGTCTCCACATCCATTACACTGGTATTAGTAGTCTCGGCATCTGCACACTTTTCATTCCCTTTGGGCTCTTCAATTATCTCTACATCGTCATTATTACTCTCCACTTCCATTTCTTTCACTCCAACTTCTTTGGGTGGCTCCTTTTCTTCCACGGGCTCTTCATTATCCGTCGCCAGAATCGTCACAGCAGTTTTAGATGTAGAAGGAACATCCACGGGGACTTTGTTGATCTCCACTTCACGTGGCGCCTCAATTTTCACCTCATCTGGCGTGTCATGGATGACAATGGGATTCTTAAATTTAACAACCAGCTTCTTTGGCGTCTTGTTGAGGAATTTTCGAGGAGCGATCATAGGAAAAGTTGTGGATTTAGTTGGCAGTGATACTGGCTCCTTTACCTCCTCTTTCGGCGTCTCCTTAATCTCTTCCGGCTTCTCCACTTTCTCCTCCTCCACTTTAATCATCATGGGAAGCGGTACAGACGCTGAAGTCACCATTCGGATGACACTAGCTGGTCTTGCGACTTCTCTCTTTGACTCCTCGGCTATCTCTGAACAACTGTTCACTTTACCAGAGTCTTGTTTCACCTTTGACTGCTGATAAATGATGTCTTGCATCTTGAAGGTATCCTTGGGTGAGAGAATAACATCACTAAGAACACGGAAGCCATTGGGACAATATTTAGTCGTTTTGTCCTCTTCAGTCTTCTTCTCAGGAACCGTCTTGGACACTTCATCCTTCGATTCAATGATCTCAACTTCGTCCGTTGCGCTATATTCCTCCGGATAGGCAACCTCCTCCTCGTCCTGAGCCTCATCCTCCTCCTGACTCGCATCTATTGCACTCTCTTGCCCCTCAGATAAGTAGTACGGCTCCTCGGCCGCTGGCGGATCCTCCTCCTCCTCGCCGTAAGCCATCTCCGTCACCGAGGCCTGAGGCACCGGCATAAGATCGTTGGGAGGGTACTGCTGCTTCATGAGCACGCAGTATGGCCAGGGCGTGGGCGCGGGCGCCGCGGAGATCATCTGTGCCGGCACTAGATTGGTCATATAGGGTCCGCTTCCGGAAGCCACGGGTTGGTGGGTGGTGGTCTGCCGAATCAGTTGCGTACTGCGACTATTCACAATCATTACGTTGCTCTGGGGCATCCCCAACGACCGCCCGTGCTTCACCAGTGCACTGCTCTCCTCTGTAGCGCCCCATTTGCTCACAGTCGCGGAGACAAGGGCAGATATGACACTCTCCTTCGGATGAGTCTCGAGATGGGACTCGAGAGTCATACCCTGGAGCAGGTACAGCTGGCACACGGGACACTGGACTTCTGAGAACATGGTTATCACTTGTAGTGCTCTCTCTCCCTTGCAAATGTATTCACACAATCGATTCTTTCCCCTTCAACTAATGTACAATGGAAACACCATTTTGAATTTCATGACGTATTACTTGGCATTTCCGTGAATTGAGACCGAGTTTCCGCTGCTTCCGCGCCTCCAAACGGCCACCTGAAACACACGAGAGAACTCCTGTAACTTCTCAATTACTCTCTATGCACTCTTCAGTGAAATTTCCCGAAAAATTTACAGAAAATATGCGTGTGAAAAAATATCATGAACAATCGAAGCCATTGCTGGTCGAGGTCGTCACACATTTTCCACCAAATTCCTATCTATTTTTACACTTTTTCGGGCCCCTTAAACAATTTTTGTAAATCCTGTACCTTTTCCTGTAGTCTAATGCACTTCCTGGTACACACACGGTCTGAATTTTCACGGAAAATCACTAATTATAGGAGGTGAACATTAAAAATACAAGAAAATTCTTTGACAACACGCCACTAGCGACCCTCGTGAGCGCTCGAAAAACGACTCCGAATAACGGGACCAACGACGAAGGAGGGGAATGTCGAGCAAAAAGGCTATTTCTCCTGGAAAGCAGAGGAGGACGGAATAAAATAGTGATTTCCTATTAAATATTCATCCTTAAGTAATTTGTTATTAATCGGTGGCAAACAAAGATTTTTCTCCCCTTTTCCGTTTTATGGTTTCGAACGATTTTGCATGAAATCGCCCTTTGTTGCCAGAGCCATCTGGCGTGGTTTTCACGGGATTTCCCAAGAATGGTGAATTTCTCTGTTGACATTTTGGCCATTCGTGGCAGATTTTTTGGAGGAAAAATAGTGATCTATTTGTGTTATTCTCTCTGTTCTGTATATTTCCTTTGATCTATTTCTCATTGTTGTACTAATCTTCAAATCTTAGTGTTGTAATCTGTGAGATAAAAGTGGAGATGTCGAAGAAAAATCCATTGCTTTCCTCAGCCGCGCTGACCTTTGACGACTTCACCCACAATGCCCGGTTGATGCCTGCTGCTGCACCTGTTCCAGTAGCAACTGTCGTGCCGGACGTACAAGGATCACGAGGACACTCAGAGGAGCCCAAGGGTAAGTGGAGAAATGAAGGAGAAGAAACATGTCGGAGCTCTTCCATGCATTTATTGTGACCCACACCCAGTATACGAAAAATGGCACTTCGGCTGGAAGGTCTTCTCTAGCGAGCTTCCATCCGTGTTCTCTCCGTTCGGTACACAGGAAGATCGCGGGAGGCGCGCTTTCTATTATAGCACCAGCGACAGAGGAAGATCAGGAGGATGATGAGGATTATTAGGAGGATGCAGCCAAGAACCACCGCCGCGATAGCTGCCTCGCTGAGCCAGATATCCCTAACATCTAGAGAAACAGATTTCTGATTATTGGCCAAATCAAAGGCCGTGATGATGACGCGTGGCTCGCAACAGGAAGCGGAGTACGTGGCGAGAACTGGATCTCTGGTGCCGGCTATGAACTGATTCCTGTACAGAATGCCTCTGGGCTGAGATTGAATCCTCAGAATACCCGTTTCCCAGTCGTGGGCCGATATTTCCACTGACCAAACGTGTCCAGCACAATTTCCCGGAGAGCTTCTCCATTCGCAGCGACTCCCGTACGTCCAGTACATCCAGGGCGCCGAGGAATCCTGCGTGGAAGTCGCACTGGAGACTGTAAGATAGACAGATTGCACCACAGACACAATTCCCTGCGCCGTCAGTGTAACTCGATCACGAAGGCCCACTTCAGCCGTGGGAGGAATCGACATGACCACAGTGATGATGATAGTTTGTCCAGGACCGACAACAGCTCTTGAAAAGGAAAAAATTCCATTAGAAATCATCTAAATTGAGTGAATTGAGAATTTACTGACGAGGGAGGATTGATGTTTCGGAGGAATCTGTGCTCATCCACAACTTGAAAGTTGTGAAACAATGCAGTGTTTCTCAAGTTCGTCACCTCAAAGTATATCTGGAATAATAAGAGATGATTGGCAATATCTCCTCTTTACTATATATGCAGATATTATAATGAATTATGATTTGCTCGTTGCAAATTTTTTCTACTGCAATTAACTAGAGAGAAGGATAATAAGCATCTTCATTGATAAGAGCTCTTATCAAAGTTATGAATATAACAGAATGAATTCGTTATCGCAGAGATGCTCATTAACAATTCATTTACGAGTTTCGTGTCATTCAAGAATCTCATCTTACCATCGCTGTGGTTCCAGGACTGGCCATCAACCTCGATTGAGGCGAAATGTTGACCGTAATGACGGATTCAATGACCCTCTCAGAGATCCTGGTGTCGTTCGTCGCTGCAACCTCCACTTCAGCCTCCTCCTGATCGTCCAAAAGCTCCACATCGTCTTCCAGTGTCTCTCTCTCTTCATTGTCATCAGCAAATCTGATGCGAGCACTCTGTGGCTCTGCAAAAAATGTCCGGGAGGAATGTGTGTAGATAATTAATTTTTTGCAATTTCCCCTCCAAGGGCCACAAATGTTAATGTCAATGTTTCAATTTTGGTGTTCTCTTTGACCTACTTATGAAGTGTTTATGTTCCACGAACGTCATTCTGGCTGTAGCGTAAATTTCGTTGGAGATTCGCGAAACTAACCAACGTCATAAAGAGTATTAGATAATGCCTAAGGGGAGATGAAGTCTTATCTGAGAGGCAGAACGGAATGTTTTTCTTCTATTGACACTCCCGGAATCATTCACGAGATTTCGAGCCTGGCGATGGGATGATTCACACAGGAAAAGTATTTCGAGAGCATTTTTCAACGCATTCCTCTACATTAACGGTGGTCAAAGTCCTATCCAAATCGTGCTATTCACTCCAGTTATTGTCCCTTTGTTTGCGGGAATTGGATCATGATGATGTGAGTGTAATTAATGGTGTGATATTCAATTAACTAATCTGAATCACCCCGTTTTGACCAGCAATTTCACAAGAGGGGAGCTCAAAGCTGAGATTGTGTTTCTCACTATATCAAAACTAAACACTTTGGTTGATGAAATGTTTACGAATACGCTTGATAATGAGACAGACGTTTTTCCTTTTGACTTTTTACATTAATATATTCCTTCACACTCAACACAGTCAGTCAATTGAACAGAAATCTTCGCGTGCTTCACAATTCAGTTTGTTCTCAACTTTCGAAGGAGTTACACGCGGAAAAGAGAGTAGTTTATTTAATCAAATTGTTGTGTTATTGTGCAAAAATCTACGACTTTTTCGCTCTTTCAGCGGTCTATTTTTGCAATTCTCTTTCGTGAACGAGGTAAAAATTGCAGAGTTTGTCACAATTTTCTGCCATTCGCTTTCCATTTCCTCTCTTCTTCGTTCAATGATCTCTGACCCAGTGTGATAGATAGTGAGTAGAATAGATCATTGTTCAGAAGAGTCGTAAATCTGGCTTTATGGCGAATTATATCTGAGGATTTGAGAGTGCTAAGTGTGATCGAGACTGTTTGTTCCACGTGTTGCTCATTCAAATTAACTCACCACTATTCCGCTGTATCCGAGACACTCCGGTGGTGAATAATCTTACCATCACGGAGTAGAACTGCGGCGTATTTGCTGTTGTTCGCAATTCATAACGTCCTTTGGTGATATTTTCCATCATGAAATCCACTTCTTCACTAAATCGTGCCAACTCATTCATTTTTACTGTCGAATTGTGATTTAGAATATCAATGAGAACGTCTGAGGAAAAAGAAAGTAGAGGGAAAGTGTAAAATTTCCCCTCCAAAAAAACTGTTATACACAAAAGTTGTGGCTATTCAAGGGGTAATCAAATGAGTAATGGAAAAAATCATTACACATCTTTGGACTTTTACACTTGACCGGAACATAATTACGCAATTTTACTATATTACATAGATTTTGCGTCTTTCTCTCAATCTATCTGCAGATTGGTTGATTTGTTGACGCGTTCGCAGTAATGAAGTGGACATGAATGATTTGATTTGAGAACCCCTTGAAGGCTCTTTGAAAGAGGCTTTTGTGTGACAGCGCGTGCGTCAGCAGACGTCAAAATAGTCTGATTTTGTTTATGGGAATCTATACAAAGCATTTTGCGATGGAAAATGTGTAAAATTTCGCACCAATTTCCCATTAATTGATAGTGTGAGCGTGTGGTTAGTGACACCTGAGTGAAATATATCAGGGACACCATCAATTTAGTGGCCAATTAGTTGGTGACATTGAAAAGTATCGACAATCAGGTGAACGGAAGGAGGAGAGTTGCAAAAACAGCTGGGATAGAAAGAGAGACTTTGCAAAAATAGATTTCTCATCATATTCTGCAGAGCATCTCGAGATTGAAGCATTTGAAATAGTTAAAACAGAGTTGCTAAAGCGATAAATATTTTGTGTGAGTATTTACAAGTGGGGGGATTTATTGGTGAAATTGATGGGCTTTTCGCAATGTCTGCCTTTCACAAGACGTGGCATTTTCATGGCTTTCCAGCGCATTTTTCACCTTTTCCTAACTCTCAGTGTCTTTCAGGTCATATTTGTGAGAGATTGGCCACTGGTTGTTGGCAAAAAAAGAAGTTGGCTCCTTTTGCCAAGCTCGATTGTGTCAATGTTGATTCGTCATTTGTCTTGTTGGTCAACACGAAGCCACTTTCTCTGTTTGCTCTTTTTGGCCTGAAAGAGTGGATTTTTGTACAAAATGTTTGCAGACATAATTACCAGGGAGACGAAAATACACGGGGAAATGGGGAGATATACATATTTACAATTAGAGTAAAATTTATTACATAACAATATATTCTACAATTATTTGTACTTTCCATTTAATATTCATTTCGTCTTCTATTGCCTATCCTCCCGACCTGCACCATTTAATGGGTTTCTGGGTTGGGAGGTGGGATTCTGCGTGAGAAACTGGGTGAGAAATTGCAGGAGTAGAAACAATTCACATTGAAGCAAAATGAGAGATAAATATACAACAGAGACATAAAATTTACAATATGTAATAGCTATATAATGCTCTCATTTTTTTGAGGCGAAAAAATAATAATCTCCTCAGCAATATACATAGTAAATTGGACTTGCAATGGCAGAACGGAGTTGGTTATTAGAAATTGAAGTGAAGTAATTGTGTGACTAACCACCATTGGGCGTTTCCAGAGTCGCATCGTCCACTTTTCCGTGGATCTTCACGTGGAGACTCGTCTCGGCGGTCGTGTCGATGGGCAGGCTGAAGTGATGAGATCCTTGGAGGTCGTTCCTCAGCAGCAGCGTGACCTTAGGAGGGATTTGCAAGAGAAGAGAGAGATTGAGCGTGTGAATGTCAGGGTTGATATGAGAGAAAAACTCACCAGTCCAATATTTCCATTGGGTTCCACGGCTTCATCTGTGATGTGGATAATCTCGCCACCTGTCCGTAAAGCGACTTCTCCTAGAACTCCACCTGTAACCGTGTGGGGAGATTCGTTGTCGTCCTGGCCGTGCTTTCCGAACCAGATCAAGTAGAGCTGAAAAGGGGGAAATGTGATTCGTGAAATAGTTGTCTTTATGGCTTAGAACAGCCATAAAAATTAGAAACATCAGCAAAGTGGTAGCTGGAAAAGCTATAAAATAAAATGTAGCTTTAACTGACTCACTCGAATTCGCTTCTTCAGCAGAACAATTGCTGCCTGATGGTAGTATTCGGGATTCTGAGGAGCCTTATCTGTCGATAGGAATATTGCACTGTCGTATGGAATGAGCTCTGATGCCTTCTGAATCCCCATGAAAGCCTTGTCCTCTGATCCTGCCTGCTGAGACTCTCTTACACTCTCAATTCCCGCCATAATCGTCCTTGTGTTCTTCGAATTGTACGTCACGCTAATCCCTGCAAGACAACAAATGAGAGAATATCGATGTAAAAACTGTTTTTGCCCCTCTCGAATTTGATCTTGAAATGATCTTGATCTCTACGGGGATCTTGGTGAGATTTTTTAGCCAGTGCTAAGTGATCAAGATTGTTGGTAATTGCTTCATGAGCTTTCTTTTCCACTCAGTCATTCTTCTGTTGCTTTTTTTTGTTGTTTGCCCAGAAACCAATATAACGACTCGCATACATATTTGAGAGGATTTTGTGAGTGAGAGTGTCTGAAGCTGGTGGGAAGTGAGGGAGAGAAAGAGGTGATCCGAGTATCTCTTTCGCATATTTGGCATTGTTGTGTGTCTCGCGGGATGGAAATTGAGGCAATAGAGCTGCGATGACAAGAAAAATGAGCTGATGACGGCAAAAAAGAGGTGAGACAAACAATTAAGTGTGAGTGACAAGGGGTACCTGGTGGACAATTAAGAAACATGACGATGAAATTTCTCATGTCTTTTGCGCCTCTTTTTGCCACGGTTTTGTTCTCTTTGCTTAACCCTCTCGGCTCTTTCAAAACAATATCCCAAATTCTCTATCTGCGTGATGAATGATACTGAGCGCTCACTGGGAGGCAAGGGGTTTAATGTGAAAATATTCAGTCTTTTGTGATCTATTGTGCGGTTTTCTTTGTTGGGTGGGAGGAACTTTAGGAACTACACGCTTCTCACCTGAAGAGTTGAAGGCGACTAATACGAGATCAATTGATGTTGCTGGACGCAGAGTGGCATTCCAGAGGAGTTTGGCCTTCCGCAGGGGCTCAGGAGCAGTGTCCACGAGGATTGCCAGTGGAGATCTCAAGTAGGGATCGTCAAGGAAGCTCCTAACGATTCCGTCACCCGTTGATTTGTACACTCTGTACTGCTTCGTTTGTTTCCGCTTCAGGTTTAGTGCCTTCAGGGATGGATGGATGGTGGTCGTTGTGGGTTTGGCGGTGGTTGTGGGCACTGTGAGAGTTGTAGGAACAGCTGTGATTGTGACTGTCTCATTTTCCTCTCCGTTGATATCCTGGAAATCGTCACTTTCCTCTCCGTCGGTGTCATTCCTCAAGTTCAGCTCATTTGTGGTGATGAGAGCCTCTTGGAGGATTGTTTCCGACGCTGGATAATCGGTATTTTCTGTGATTGTGGTGTCAACTCTCTGACTCGTGTCGATGGAGTCGACGTCGGGTTCGGTGGGATTGGAAAAGGTGGCACTCTCGTGAAAAATGGTTGTTCTGTAACCGACAAACCGGCGCTGATCGCGCTGCTCCTCCTCAATATCCAATGCGGATGAATCCTGAGCACTGGTAAATTTCACGAAAACGCCACAGAGAGTCCATAGCAGAACCACTTTGAGTTGCATTCTCACAATCTTAATTCTCACGGATTTTCACTCAAAATTTTTACACTCACTTCACCTGTGTTTCAAGGGAATGTCCGAGGAGTTTCCTTGATTTCTCGTCCTCACCACTCTTATCTCTTCAATCTCTGTCCACTCCTCAATGCTGTTTCGGCTGGAATAGACTTGAAAAGAGAAGAGGAGAGTATTCGTCAAGTGGCACAAGAATTGCTCAATCTTTTGCATTCAATGGGAGAGTATGAGAATGAAATTCAGAATGGAAATCTTTTGGCAATTGTATTCAGACGTGGCAGATTCGTACGGGAAATATTGCAGCTATTCAAAGTTCATATTTGATGCCTTTAATGCAGTCACTTTATTTACAGTGATTCACTATTTGTGGTACGAGTCTGCACATTGATAGAACAAACAATTAATACAATTCACACATGACTCTTTTTCTACAAATATTTTTTTTAAACGATTTGATGAAAATAAAATGCTTGTTTTTTTCTACTATCGGTTTTTCCCTGCGGTCAAGCTTTTTTTGACCGGACAAAATAATTTGCCACAGAACATTTTCCACTTGATGGCATTTATTTTCGCAGAAAGTGTAATACGTGTAGACGTTAAATTCCTGGGAAATGTGTCAATAATTTCGGTAGGGAACAACTATACATTAATTCACTGATGAACATCTCTTTGACGGCAAATTAACTTCAATCACCAATGCTAATGATCCTCCATGAAATTGCAGTTAATTTATCACCTCACCATTTTTTTTATTGTTTTGTCTCTGTTGCGGTTAATTTTCCTTCTCTCTACAGCGCGAGAAAACCTTTTCCACAAGTGGGGACTTCTGAGGAAGTCCCTGGGAAAACCTCCCAGCTGAGCGACCTCACGAGTCGTGTGTTGTTCAATTAAAATGCGATTTGAACGGCGTTTGCAGATCAATCAAGAGTGTGGGAAGAGATATTTCTCAGATCTCGTCCAAGTGGGAATAAAGTTATTGGGAGTAATTCGAGTTGCACCTTTCCACTGTGATATGTGAAATGAAACTGAAAGCGTTCGTGCTTCATTAGCCTTGGTTGTGTTGGCACTCGCAGGCTTCGTATGTTTGCTGTGCCTTCTCAATGGTCAGGTGAGAGAGCGAGAGAGGGAGAATGTGCGAATGAGAGGTGGTCACTTGAGGTGAGACGGAGGATTTTGTGTGTAGATTTAATAATCAACTCTCGTGGTCCGGTTCAATATAAACACACTTTAGAGTCCCAGAAGAATGTGTAATGGAAAAGAGATAAGCTACCGCTTTGCTCATTCGACCTGGGATTCATTCCAGCCAAACTCCGATTAAAACCGACTTGCCGAAGATTAAGGATATAAAATATACACTGGAATTAATACTGTTGTCTTGTGTGAAGGCTTTGCAACTGAAAAAATATGGTTAACACAATATCCAAATCTATGCCTTTTATAAGATCCGATGTTGATTAGGCTAGAATTCAAAGGATTTAGAGTAGAGTGTAATTGGAAAGGTTCAATATTGCTCAATGCTAATTCTCAGTCAATTTAGTAATGTTGACATTTTTGCGTGTTTACCGAAGAACTGGAAAATAATAAATCACATTCCTAATCAATCTTTCTCTCTCAATGATATTGTAATTTTATATTCCAAGACGCAACTCATGTGACGCGCTTCACTAGTGGCATTTGGAGGACTTGAACTGTCCAATTTGGATGCAATTGAGGTGAAATATTTCAATGGAACAACAAAACTCTCTGGAGGAAATTCGTTGTTGAGTGTGTCTGAAATTTGTCTGGTTGAGAGTTTTGAAATGCTTCGCATTCTTGTCTTTTGATATTTCAACAAGATTGAGTGAGAAAAAGAGATGTTAAGACATTTTTGGGGGCACGTTCGTTTGTCTGATTTAATTTCATCTTGAGTCCATGCTCGAGATTGTCCGCTTTTTCTGTAAATACTCACTGTAAGGTACTTTGTAAGAGCATTCCGTATGAATTGAGAAAGCCTTGCATAAGTGCGAGCCATGTAATTTCAAATTATAACAAATTAGCAATTAATGTGACACAATTTTATTGATAATCACGATAATTTAATCACTTGTTTATAATTAATAACCCAGGAGATGGAGAGTGATCATTATATATCAAAGCTCGATGAGATCCAAAGCCTATCTCAATTATATGCATAGCTGAATAGCTATATATGAAGCTTTTGGTGGAATTTCGGATGAATTTATTGCATGAACCACTTGTGAATCTCGTTTTTATTTCCCTCCTTCTTGTCTCTTTCTCTATAATCATTCCTTGATCTCGTGTTGCTGTGATATTTCATTTCAACGACCATCATTGTCACATTATTTAATTCTTCTTTTCTCTGTGCCTATATGGGAGACTGAACTACGTCAGAACCTGGCGATTTCAACTGCTCGTGCCATTAGAATACAAAAAGGCAATTTTTTGTCTTTTCTAAGCTATACAAAAGCGAGTCCAAACGAAAAGGTGGAGGAATTTGAGATGAAATATTGAGCAAAAAGACTTGACTAGAAACAAGAAACCACTCCTTACTGTTTTTCTTTCAATTTAATGGCATTTTTATCCAACTTAGGGAGAATTTCGGTGACACTTTTTAATTTTTGAAGCACAGAAAATTACCCGGGAAGCTTGTTGAGTGATTTAATTTACTCGAGGGTGAAGAAATTTACAAGGCAGAACGTGTTAGACGACTTCATGATTTCGCGAATTCAGCAAGACTGACGAGTGGTTGGTTAGAGAAAAAGCCTGAAAGATCGGCTGGCATTACTTATGGGAAATTATTACTATCAGTCACTCCCTCTCATGCCTGCCCTCGTAATCGGACGAGCGAATCCTCGTGTGGAAAATAAATAGAAGCTCTGTGGTGTGGCGTGAAAAACCCCCCAAAGTTTACCAATAAGGTGTGAATGTGACTTGGCAGTTTAGTAGGGGAGAGAGGGTGTTTTTCGAACAATATATGTTAAAGTGTGTTAAAGCCTTTGTGTGATATTTGTAAAAGTATTATCTATGTTTTGTATAATTGTCGCTTTAGTAGCTAGGAAATCACTTTTGCTGTTACTGGCCAAAGAAGAATCGCCTTCCTCTAGCATTTTTTGCATAGTCCAAACTCTGGTTTGTGTGTATGTTTGAAAATAAAGGTGCACCGCCGCGAAGAGTGACTTGGCGCGCGCGCATTTCCTCTCCTTGGGTGCCTTTTGGTGGAAGAGAAGTGATTTGTAATGCTGTGATTTCCTCAAAACGTTATTTATCCATTCTCGTTCGTTACCAAACCAGGGGTTTGTTCTGACGATGATTCACCTCAAATGGAATTTTTAACTGGAGGGCTTCTTTTTAGCGTTCTACGCCGGGACTCGTCTTGGATGAAGAATGTCATGATGGAGAAGGAGCCGAGAATTAGATTGATTTGACCGCCTAAATATTTATTTTATTAGTTCATTCTCTTGAATTCCTTTTTTCACCTTTTGGCATTCCTGGTGGAGAGCACGAAAATATTTGGAGAGAATCACATGTAGTCAGACACAAAAGCACTCATACGTTGTGGGCAAAGGAGTGACCGTGTGGAGGAATCCTTTAGTGGTATTTCGTGAAGTTGAGACGTTATCGTAAAATGTCTTAAGTAATGTTTGTCAAGTTTTACTCATGTTTGGTAAATTTGCGGTCAACTAAACTAAACCTTCATTACATTGTTTGGAAAGTACTTTATTTTTCAGGTGACCCTGACCATCCCAAGAAGATTTGTAAACATTTGCGCGTAAGAATTTCTTCCCAATCAAGTCAATTTTGTGAAATTTCTCAACTTTGCTGATAGCTTAATGGCTTGATGATCATGGCAAAGAATTTCTGGATGTTCAAATCATCATCTATTTTGGGGGGCACGAAAGACGAAACAAGACCAAGAGATATGGAGAGTGAGAAGTCAAAAGAATATTCAGGGGTATAGAATTCTTCAATGTCACTGTTGTGCTTCATTTTGTGGCAGAGAATTCCCTTGAGAATCCCCAAAAATCTATCACGGCCGAAAAAATGGACTTTGTGTTGTTTGGCTGGTTGTTTATTGGGGAATTTTCCCAAGTTCCCCTCTTTACAAAAGGTGGAAAGATTCATTTTTTTTCGTGCTTCTCAAATTGTAATGATTAATGAATTGCAAATTTATTCTACGTTCCTCCACTGGATGGACTCTTCGGAAGGAGTGGTGGAATGAGTAGGAAAAGAAAGAATTGTGCAAATTTACAATTTCTGCAGAACACATGAGAATTATTCATGATTTCTGATGAAAATATTTTATGAGTATTTTCACCCCATTTTCCACCCAATGGAGAAAAAAACATAGGAGTATATGTATATTTATTTTTCTCCTGATAAATGTAATGACTTTATACAGCGCAAGAGAGGTTTTCCCCCAGCTTTGCTGTTGAACTTTGTTGAATTTTAAATAAAGTCATATTCCACGTTTAGTACCTCTTCCGGTGACAAGGAAGTGGGTGGTGGTCACACCACAAATTTCCAAGGAAAATTTCCATTGGCGAAAAGCAGAAACGCTGTACAATTCGGACGAATTTCACATGTTGATGATGGGAGGGCAGAAGTACTTTTTATTTCCACCCAACGAAGGTATAAAAGAGAAGAACAAACCCGAGGCTTGCGTGGAATTTCAATATTTACTTTAAAATTTACAATCAATTTGTGACACTGAGAGTGAACTGATATGGAAATTCGCGTTTACTTTCAATGAAGTGAGGGAAGATGGGGAGAGGGAAATTTTAATGTGTTTACAATGTTAATCATGAGTGTAATAAATGGATTGTGTGTGCCACACAAAAGGCAAAAAGGCATATTTATTATGTCAATTGTGTCAATAAAAGGTCTCTTTTTAAAATCATTCCTGACATGCTGATTGCGATGCGGGAAAATCTCGTGATTTATGTTGTACAAAAGCGGCAGAAATTAAGCCAATTGTATTGCGAGGAAAGGCTTTTTCAACAGCCATGATTCATTCACACTTTCATGAATTTTTCCTTGTAAAAATTGCTCATGATTCCTCAAACAGGTTCCAATCGATATATGTATGTATAATAAATTATTCGGGATCATAATTTGTTCAAACTGCCTGACTTTCCATTTGAACATTTTCTCCACATTACAATTTGTGTGATTTATAATGGCAGAAAACACCTCTAGATATGATTTAATTAATTAATAATGTGTCTCGAAATGCTTCATTCCTGTTCATACGTGAAAAGACCCAAAATATAAATGAAATGCTAAAATTCTCAGTGCATTTTAATTACTTCCTGCAGTTAAATTAGTCTTAATGTCTCAATAAAAACGCTTTATTGTTAATAAAATAATTTTAAAAAATTTCTAGTGAATTTCTCTAGATTTTAGATTATTTAAGTAGAAACTCTTCATCTAGCTTTCAATGTACTAAATATTATTAAATATGATCGAGTTATGGTTTCTAATCGCAGAAGAAATTGAGTAATAATTTATTATAAAATCTCCTGAGGTGAATATCCAGTGATTTCCATCTTCAATTGACGCCACAAAGTCTCTTGAGTGTGTTTCAAAGCAGTGGCTTTTTGTCCACAGAGAAACTCTCATGTGAGTGCAAAAATG
The DNA here is from genome assembly GCF_947086385.1 of Phlebotomus argentipes. Taxonomy (NCBI): domain Eukaryota; kingdom Metazoa; phylum Arthropoda; class Insecta; order Diptera; family Psychodidae; genus Phlebotomus; species Phlebotomus argentipes. The sequence goes on from NW_026776174.1 coordinate 8,491,206, forward strand.
GTTCAACATTGCTCTGCATCTTGTCGTGTGTTTTCCATTTTAATCAGCAATATTCCAGTCATATTCTCCGATACATATAATATAATATATTTAATATTATTCAAATGACACACAAATTGTGAATCTCAAAGCACACAAGAAGGTGTTGGTGGTGATGAAGAGAGAAAAAAAACACCACAAGAAACTTCAATAGCAATCTGCTAAACAGGTTTCTGCATATTTTGATTTTATGCCTTTTTATCCGCTTCTCTCGATCTGTTTCACTTTAGTTATTCATCTGTTAATGAGACTAACTAAAAAAAATTGTAATTTTCTCCCGCCAATCGGCTAGCTGGCTGGGGCGATTATATAATGCGGTGCCCCAGAGTGGTTTGTTATAAACACGGCAAACAAGAGTAAAAAACAAATGTGTTTCAATAGCAAGAAAAATCATTAAAATATCACAATGTGCCAATGGTGGCGAGAAGGCGTTATAAATGATGTTTTTGGGGGTTTATATTGTGTTTTATTCTCATTTTTTTTAACCCATGCAATTTGTATCTAATGCGTTTTTAATTCGCGCCCCAGGAAAGTGAATTCACCGGCAAATCCGAGCGCAATTGAAGGAAATATCTGCACTTTGCCAGTGTCTCAGATTTGAGAATCTCATCTGAAGTGTGGAATGATTATAGGTGAAGGCTTGTGACTTTTCAACAGTCATTTTCATTATCACACGGGTCTCTTGCGGTTTTAGCTGGTTTATCTTTGGGTTTTTCTCGTGCCGAAGATGAACGATTAGGGCAATTATACAGAAAAACAACCGTGCAGGAGCATTTTTTGTGATTTATCGCCATTTAACATTGCACGAGGAGATGATGTGAGGGAATAAGAAGTGCTAAAATATTGATGTATGGCTTCTTTATACGGATTTTGCAGTGAATATAATGGCGATGAAAAATGTAAACAGTATAAAATCGCTGTGATGTTGTTGCTATTTCTTCTGGTCTCGCATTTTCTGAATTGCTGCTCATTTAATTGCTCAATTGTTATGCAAAGACAAGCGTGTTGAGAAGAAATGATGATGTTGAGTAAAAAAGGGTTTTCCCAATGTCAAGGATATGGCGGAAAAGTCTCTGTGTGGTTGATTTAAAATAAGGAGTTTAGGAACTGTCCGTTCTGCCTTTCCTGCACGGATTTTCCTTTCTGTGGATTTTTTTTGATATTACAGAATGAATGAAAGATTTGTGTATATATATTTTATTCAACACTTGCATATTACTCAACCTTCAACATTTACTTCCAATGGCCAAAAGGAAATGAAAATTTCATGATAACAGAGAGTTTAATTGAAATAAATGTGGAAATGCTGCAGAATTTATTGATTTTCCCCTCTGACTTTCTGCCAAGAATACGAAATTGTGCCCTTTCTTGGTGGCAAAACTGAGTGTTGAATGGTTAGAAAAAAGATTCTCTTGGGTGCTTCTATATAAGAGCAAAAACGTCTCTTTTATGACGAATTGATGTGATGAAGCAAAATCCAGGGAAAATTTCCTGACTAATTCCTGTTTCCCCACACCGGAAATCACTATTGCAAACGTCGCAGGGTGTCGTAAATTTCCACAGCAATTTCCTCTTTTGCTCATATTTATCCAAATATTATGATTTTGCAGTCACGCTGGCAAAAAATGTGCTCACTATTCAACACACTAGTTTCTGCTCCAATGTTTGTTCTCGGGGCTGCGGCTCACAGTGTCTTGTCACACTTTTAGGCGCTGCTAGAGCGTGAAACTGAAGAATTAATTATCGTAATGTCACCTTCGGGCACTGTAATTAGCTAAGCTAGAGTTTTTGTCACTCTTTCTCTCTTTCTCTCTCAGCCATGCAATAGCAATTCATATTGCAAGGAAATGCAAGGAATTAGTAAATGAGAGCAAGTGTGCTTGGTAAATTGTTTTACTAACATTCAACTTTTTTGTTCGATTTTCTGTGCAGAGGAAATTCGACCGGCTCTGTTTGGATCACCGCCACCACCTGTTGCCACTGAAGCCTTCAGTGACATCAGCTTGGAGCCGACTGCTGAGCAGCAGGGATCCTTTCTGGGAGCATCGGAGCCCCAGCTTTACAATCCCCTGCAGGGCATTGATCCCTACGGGAGCAACGCGAAGCCGCCCAGCGTTCAGGGTGGAGAGTCACTGTTCAATCCTCTTGCTCAAGCGGCTCAACTGAAGGAGTCTCTGCAGCATATTCCCTCAGTGGCGTCCACAGTCTTCTCCACCTTCTCGAGCATCCTCAAAGGTGGCGAAGGAGCGCCAGGTCAGCAAGAAAGTACTGGAGATCCTCCTCCAAACACGTACAAGAGCCCACTGGACGCAATCTATGAGCAACAAGTGCTGAATCCGGCGGAACAATCACAAGCATCTCCGCTGCTCTTCTCGCCCGAAGATCCCTCAATCCCGGCTTTCTCCCACGGACAAGCGCCACCACCAGCAGGGGGATCGACAAACACTTTCCGCCTCGGTGGCAACAAGAAGAAGATTTACGCTCCTGTTCCTGGGCTCTCGAGTGGGGGTTTTTCCCAAGCAGAAGTACCGGCATTTTCTCAAAAGCCCCAAAATTTGCCTCCCCTTCCGGAACCAAGACCATCACCGAAGCCTTCACCAACGCCTCCACCTGTGGCCTTCTTTCCAACGCCACAAGCAGCTCCTTATCAAAATTCCGGTGGATTTGAGCAAGTGAATTCAAGCATTCCAGTCCCTCAGGAGCAACCGCAGCAGAGCCAGAGTAAATTCTCTCTGTCGTCATTCTTCTCGGCTCCGCTTTTGGATCGATTCCAGGGCAAAACCAGTGCCCAGAACGAACCAGTGGTAGCTGAAATATCATCCGTTGACTCTGTTCAGCCAGCTCAGAACTTTCAAGCACCACCTCCAGTTCAGCCGCCACAGCTGATCAATCCGCAATTATTCAACACAAATCCTATAGCCGGAGAGTCTCAGAACGCGCCTTTTGCTGTGGGATTTCCGCCTGTAGTAAATCAGCAATCAATTGATCCTCCTCCTGTGAGTCAGAGTGCATTTTTCGGAGCACCACCAGTTGCTTCGACACATCCTCCACCGGTGATTCCAGCAAATCCTTCACCGGTGATTTCAGCATATCCTCCACCGGCAGAAGTTCCAACTGCGCCACCAACAAACACTGCCAACCCTTTTGGAGGGTATCGATTGGCTAAGAAGACTCCATCGTACAAGAACGCTCTGATTCCAGAGACTAAGACGAACTTCTTCGTGCCAGAGACATCGCCTACCGCCCAATCTGTGCCAGTGAACTTCTTCACACCAGCGGCTCCAGTTCCAGTAGTGACTCCTAGCGCACCAGCACCTCAGACTGAAGCAAACTACTTCACGCCAGCGGCTCCAATTCCAGTAGTGACTCCTAGCGCACCAGCACCTCAGGCTGAAGCAAACTACTTCACGCCAGCGGCTCCAGTTTCAGCTCCAGTTCCAGTAGTGACTCCTAGCGCATCAGCGCCTCAGGCTGAACCAAACTACTTCACGCCAGCGGCTCCAGTTCCAGTAGTGACTCCCAGCGCACCAGCGCCTCAGGCTGAACCAAACTACTTCACGCCAGCGGCTCCAGTTTCAGCTCCAGTTTCAGTAGTGACTCCCAGCGCACCAGCGCCTCAAGCTGAACTGAAGACTGAAACGAAAGTATCATCGCCAACAATCTTCAAGTCCACTTCCGAACCTGTGGCCTCTGTGCGTCCTGATCAGGCATTCTTTCTGCCCAAGAGTCCCACGGAGACTGAGAAGATTCCGTACGCGCCAGAAGCGTCAAGCATTGATCAATTGTGTACGGAATTGGCGGAGACAAAATTGCCGCAAGTGTCTCAAACCGCGAGCTTCTTCGGCAATCAGACGGCAACTAATTGGTTTGACACCAATCAAAACACCCAATTGGCTGGCGATCATACCACAGTTGATGAGGACGTGAACAAGAATCAGACAGACATTCACGCCAGCTTCTTTGACTGTCCGCCGGAGTTGAAGCCAGACCAGGCGCAGCCCAGCTTCTTTAGCTTCCCAAAGCCATCGGTTGACGACGTGAGCATCAACAACAACTCGCTGATTGTTGAGAAGTCCTCAGTGGACGACAGCAAGGTGTCCCTAGCGTCATTTCCCTCCAACGAACGGGAGCAACAGCCTGTGTTTTTGTGTGGAACAGTAGTGCCCAACGGAAGGGAGCCCACGAGGGAGACTTTCCCAGAGAGTCAATCGGTGAGTAAGAAATCTATGTGGAAATGTTTGTTTACAATGTGATGATATCATAGTAATTCACAAAGACATGAATCAGATGATTTTTATTATTTCCTTATCAAAGTGCAAGTGTCAATTTTACGATTTAGTTTAGACTCTTTTGTCAGTAGATTTTCACTAGAGCAAAATAATATGAGTTCAAAAGATCATCAAAACTTCCTGTTTGTCTCTTTCAGATTGTTGAAGAGCAGCCCTTCAATGCTAATCTGCTAGACACAACGACTTCAATGGCAACATCGAAATCAACTCCAACTGGCCAGGAGCCAGGCAAGTCCGTGACAGATGCTGCAGCGCCGAGTGGCTCTTATCGACCGGTGTACAAGCACTGGTTCTACAAGCAGAAGGTCGAGGGCAAGGATGTTTGGACACCTTTCTCCATGACAGACTCTCTGGCACTCGAGGATGCCTTAACGTGTCCTACGGCAGACAATGCTGTCATTGCCACGGACGGTGGGCGTCACGATGTGAGCATTGCGGAGAGGACACGCACAGCGATCTACTGGTCGGCAGAGGTGAACGAAGTGCGGCGATGTTCGTGGTTCTACAAGGCTGTAGATTCGCGTTTCGTGCCGTACGAGGAGGAGACAGCTGACTATCTGGAGGAGGAGTACAAGAATGCGTTCGCCACGGGTTCCTGGCACAAGCAACTCACACTGCCCAATGGAGAAATGGTGAATTTCCATGGTCCGAATGTGATGGTGCACTTTCTGCAGGCCCAGACGCCGGACGCTTGGGGGAACACACCACAAGTGACCAACAGGCCGAGAGTGGTTAAAAGGGGAGTGGATGAGTTCAACATTGAGGATGGAGAGCCTGAGCAGATTGACCATGTGCTGTTTGTTGTGCATGGGATTGGGAAGGCGTGTGATTTCAAGTTCAGAACTGTTGAAGAAGTTGGTGAGTTCTTCTCGATAAACTCCTCTGGGATAGTTATCCTTAATAGCCTTTTTTTCTTCTTCTTTTAGTTGATGAATTCCGGAATATCGCCTTGCAAATGGTTCAGTCACACTACAGATCATCTTATGATGCTGGAGAAATTGGGCGTATTGAAGTGTTGCCCATTTCATGGCATAGCGAATTACACTCGGAAGAGTCTGGAATCGATGCCAAGTTAAAATCCATCACACTTGAGTCAATTCCCAAGTTGAGAAACTTCACAAATGACACTCTCTTGGATGTGCTCTTCTACACTAGTCCCATCTTCTGCCAGAGCATCATGGACACCGTCTGTGGCTCAGTGAATCGCTTGTATAAGCTCTTCTGCGAGCGCAATCCTTCTTACCATGGCGGAGTCTCGTTGGCCGGGCACAGTCTTGGCTCTCTCATCCTCTTTGACTTGCTGTGCCATCAGAAAGCGCCCAGTAATGAGCATGAGATGGAGAACTCAGTGAGTATATTCCAGACATTATTATACGAGACAATAATATCAAAAATGTTCTCCTCTTTTTCTCTGATGCCACAGGAAAATCCAGACCAGGCGAATGTCACAACGCCCACGGAACCCTTCCTGAGGCCTGAAAAGCAAACAGCACAGCAGATAAATTACACAATGGGACCAGCAGGAACAGGACAACCATTCATAAACTACCCACAATTGGACATTCGGCCGAAGAACTTCTTCGCCTTTGGATCGCCCATTGGAATGTTTGTTACAGTCAGAGGAATCGATACGCTGGGTCTGGACTTTAAACTGCCCACCTGCGACGGCTTCTACAATATCTTTCATCCATATGACATTGTGGCGTACAGAATTGAGGGTCTGGTGAATGCTGACCTGAGCTCTCTTCGTCCTGTTCTCATTCCCCATCACAAGGGCAGAAAGCGGATGCATTTGGGTGAGTTTCCACAGAGAATTGGTCTCTTGTCTCTAGTTTAACTGGCACTTCTCTTGGACAGAGCTCCGTGAGACGATGGTTCGTGTTGGTGGAGAGATTAAGCAGAGGATCTTCGACACTTTCCGCTCCACCGTGGACACGGTGACGCACATCACAAGCTTAGGCAGGACAGATCCACAGGCGATCAAGTGTGAGGTGGACAAAGTGCTGGAGGAGCAACTGCATTTGGATGAGACGCAGAGGGAGATCAGCGGCGCAGGGAGTTCTTCTGGGGGCAGCGATTGTGACACTGGAGAGACGGATCTGCCATTGGGGAGACTCAATCAGGCGAGGAGGATCGACTATGTGCTTCAAGAGGCGCCCCTGGAGTTCTTCAACGAGTACATCTTTGCCCTCACGAGTCACGTTTGCTACTGGCAATCTGAGGACACGATTCTGTTTGTTGTGAAGGAGATCTATTCCTCACTGGGTGTTCAGACGGATAACAAAGTACCCCAGCAGAGCCTCACCATCGAGAGACCAACAGCGAGCCTTCCGGCGCGATAAAGCGTCCGGAATATTTATTTATATGGATATTTGAAGAGAGAAATAAAGAAAACCATCAATGTTTACCTTCGGATTGATGCAATGGATTTATTTATCCAACCATAAATATACCGTCCAGCTGTATTTCACAGCTTCAGGCTCCTGTCCTTGACTTTCCGATAGAGGATAAACAAGCCAATTGCATCTTCCTGCCGCTTAGTCGAGCTGAAAGCAAGAGAACTCCATGAAGCCCCCAAAGATTGAGGTTATGTATCACAGAGCTTACCTTCTTGAAGCCAATATCATTGGCGTACTCCCTGAAGCACTGTCGGCAGAGGTTGAGGCCGTACTTCCGGATCAGACCATGTCGGTTTGAGCAGGCGCGGCTGGAAAATAAGACAAATACGTGGTGAGATTAGAGAATCTTCCAGAGCCACATGGACGCTCCTTATCCCAATGTTTTTCAGGTCAAAAGTCGCATTTCGCATGAAACTTTCACCTTCAAGGGATGCTGGGCGTCTCAATGAATATACTTACCAGCATCTGGAGCCCTGGCCGAACTTCCTGGGGTGAGAATACCACAAATTTTTGAATCCCATGGTGAATGCTTCGGAGACTTTTCACGAAAAGAGGAAGACACTTGGAAAGTTGCCTGGAAGTTTGACAACGTTGCTTGGAAGTGCGGCGAATTTCCATTGGAATGTTCGAAAAATATTTATTGCAAATTCTTCACAAATCAGTTTACAATTTCATTATATTTTCTACAAAATAATAGTTTTTATGTAATTACAATTCATATGTTGGTTTTATTTGCACATTTATGCAATTTCAATTGTTAAGGAAAGAACACTGGAATTCGGAAGATCAAAATTTAAAATGTTAACATAATAACAGACTGACTCACGCTGAGCCTGTTGAAAAGATAAATTATTTCTAATAGCAATCATTGTCGCGATAATAATAAAAGCTCACTTCTCTCCATCAATGTCCTCAAGAAGAGGTGCAAACATACTCTTGGGAAATGAAATGTTCCCAAAGAGCGCTTCACCAGAGGAGTTGTTTGATTCTCTTGCGTCCTGATTAGCAATCACGTGACGTGTCTTCACGTGCTTGTCACGATCGCCCCGCTGTCGGAAATGCTTCAAGCAATAAATGCAGGCAAAGGGCTTCTCACCTGTGTGAATCCTCTGGTGATTCTTCAGCGCATCCGCTCGGTAAAAGCGCTTTCCACAATCCTCGCAACCATATCTGCGCTCCCCTCTGTGAATCAGGCGATGCTGATAAAACACGGAGCCGGTGAGGAAGCGCTTTCCGCATGTGAGGCAGTGATAAGGACGCTCTCCAGTGTGACACTTCCTGATGTGATCATTGAGATCAGGACGTATGGTGAAACGCCTTGAGCAGCCCTCTTCGCGGCAAATAAATGGCTTCACGCCACGATGGAAGCGGAGATGTTGCCAGAGATGAGAAGATTGGGTGTAAGTCTTGCCACAGACATCGCAGAGATATTGGCGATCCTTTCGAGTCATCACTCTCTTAGGCTTCCTCACGTGTTTTGCCTCATAGTGCTGCATGAACTCTGTCGCAGTGCAGCCAAGGAATCCACAAATCTCGCAGTTGATCATGAACTCATTCGTATCCTGCGCCAGACGCGGAAAGAGGTGAACTGCCTTGTACCTGGAGGATAATCGTAATGCTTTGGTGAACAAACTTGCAAAGAGGAATTATTGTTCTCTCTTACCTGTGATTGTGAAGAGCATCCAGAGTGGGGAACTTGTTGTCGCACACGTTGCAGAGAAAGAAAGTCTCGAGGTGAATCTGCTCCTGAGTGGCCTCCCTCACGAAAGGACACTCAAACTGCCAATGAGAGAGGATTTCCTTACTCGTGTGCATGTTCACCTCGCAACTGAAGCAGAGAAATCCGAGCTTAGGATCATGGTGAGAAGTGTGCTTCAGCAAATCCATTTTGTCCATGAAGACAAATTCACAGAACTCGCACTGAAGCACGAAACTCAGTGTCACGACCGTCAAGAAGTTTCCGGGAGGATTCCTGTTCCAGTTTGACTCTCCATATGCCATCTCTCTGAGGTTTTGCATCGAGAATTCTACATTCCTCTCCGTCGGAATGAAGACATCAGCTTCTTCTGCATTCCGCTCCTCTTCCTCCTCCTCATCTATGGCAGAGTGGCAGCAGGACTCCAGGTGATCTCGGGCAATCTTGGGAGTGGGAAAAATCCTCCCGCAAATCAGGCACTTCACAACAACATCACAGTTCAGTAAGGCGGAGCCTCCTTGATGAGATCTCTGCAGATTCTCAAGCGTGTGCTTCTCCATGTGCTTCGCCAGGCCAGAAGCGTGCACGAACTTCCTGTCGCACAGACTACAATCGTGGGGCCCGTCCTTCTTCTTTGACCTCGTCGTCACTGGCTGAGTGTCCACTTTGAGTTCCTCCTTGATGAACTTCTTCAGCCTCAAGGAGTTCTCTCTCATCTGGGAGAAGCAAGAGTGCTCCTTCTCATCAAACACCTTCACAGGGGAGCAAAGGATTCCCCTAGAAGCCTTCTCGGACGCTGTCTCATTGATCTTCCTCTGGTACTCATTATATTCGCACACGTGCTTCTGAAATTCCAACCAGGAGAATATACACTCACAGTTTTCGCATTGAATGTCGCAATCCTGCTCGTTGACCAGCAAAAAAACGTCTTTTTCCTCCTCTTGCGATTGCGTGATTCCTGGCTCTTCCTGCGCAGAAATCTCCACGTTTTCCTGCACAATATCCGCTGTTTCCATGTCAATCTCGGTGCTGGGGAAGTCCATTGCCGATCCACTGGAGAGAATATTCTGGATTTCTTCTGTTTCCTTCGATAAATTCTCCCAACTCTCCATCTTGACTCGGGAAACTCCTCGTGAAAAATGCGCTTTTGTTTTTCCGCGAGAAAAAGCACACTTTGGTGACGCGCACATTTCGAAAAAGCCCGCGTACTATAACGATTTATAGCACGTTCCGGGTGTCATTGCATTATAAGCATGATAAGCCAATTCTCTAAATCTACTCAATTAGACAGATATCTCGCTATCTTTTGAACTGTCCATTCGATTAGGTAATTCAATCAGTGGCTTTTAAGGTGCTCCTGGAAGAGATATCCCGTGTAAAATGCAGAAACTTGCTGTCTTCGGAGGCACCGGAATGACCGGGCAGTGTGTTGTGGATCATGCGCTGAAAAAAGGTGGGAAAACCTACACGGGGAGATTTCATAATTAACTCTCCCTCCTTATCAGGCTTAAAGCTGCGCCTCCTCGTCCGGGACATGAAGACAGTGCCCAACACCTTCCGTGACAAGGTGGAGATCATTATGGGCGACTGCACGGATTACGCCAAGGTTCTTGAAGTAGTTCAGGGCACTAATGGTGTGGCTGTGGCTCTGGGCACCAGGAATAATCTTGAGCCCACCACTGAGCTCTCTGTCGGCCTGGAGAACATCCTGAAAGCAATGAAAGAGGCATCGATCCAGAAGATCTCCGTGTGCTTGTCATCATTTCTCTATTTCGAGCCCGAAAAGGTGCCCACGATCTTCGAGCACATCACTGAGGAGCATCGGAGGATGCTGAATCTGCTGAAGGCATCAGAATCCGAGTGGAGAGCTGTTCTTCCTCCTCACATTGCTGGTGAGTAAAATTTTTTTTTATTCCGGTGCTAGAAAGTAAAATCGTTATATTCGCCGTGATTTTGAAATCCACCCTGGGCGAAAATCAATATCGAAACCCGCCCGACCGAACCCGAAAACCTCCCGAGCTTGAGCCGAGCAGCGGAAAATTACAGCGAAGTCCGAAGATACTCACTTTGCGTTGGAAGTTCAACGAATCGGCATCGCGTAGCAGAAATCTCGGATTTTCTGCAAGTTTTTTCACAAGTAAACGCAAACTTTCCACCCTGCAACCCTGATTGGTGTCACGGGAAAAGCCCTGACACCAATTTTGTTGATTTCGAGCCGGATTTTAATTGGATCCTCTAGAAGGTAAGTTTCCGGGTAAACGCCGAAATCCCCACGTGTATTTTTTTTGTTGACATTTGCATTGGAAAGAAGCGCTTTTCTTAGTAAAATACTTTAATTTCTGCAAGTTTTTGGCATTGAAAATACTCCTCCATTGTTCTTTAACACTATTGCTGTAAAAATTTGCCTGCAATCTGTAAGTTTGTGGAAGATTCTTACATATCTTTGTCTTTCTCTCTCTCTCTTTGCCGAACAGATGAGCCTTCAGCGGAGTTCCAGGTGCTCCAGGACAAGTCTCCCGGACGCACCATATCCAAACTGGACCTGGGGAAGTTCCTCGTGGACTGCCTGACGCAGGAGCAGTACATCCGGCGCGTCCTCGGCATCGCCACGGTGAAGAGGAGCTAAATCAGTGTCCGGAAGAGAGTGAATAAATATATCATGTCTCTGTACATCTGGTGATTTGGAAGGCGTTCAAAATGCGATGATTTATGGCCCGTGTGCTATCTCCCCTTGGCATTGTCCTCGTCTGGGTCGTTCTTCAGCGTCTTCTTCATGTAGTGTTTGCGTGTGGTGGCCGTGGGTCGCTTGAAGTTAACCTTTCCGTAGATGGAGATGGGCTCGCACTCTACGTATCCCAGCTTCCCGTAGAAGCGCACCTGGTCGACCGTGGAGAGGTAGATGATGGACATTTGCAGCCGCTGCGAGCAGTACTGCTCAGCCTGCCGCATGAGGTACGTGCCCAGTCCCTGCCCGCGGCACTCCTTCGTCACCACCACCGACTCCAGGAAGCACGCGCTGGCGTCCCAAGGCACGGGTGTGATCTTGATGTGGGCTAGAACGAAGGAGTCACTCTTGAGGAGGACCAGGTTCGTGGGTGGGCTCTCTGAGGAATTGCACAGCTGCGCCATGCGCGCCCCAAGACTCCTCGGCCACTCGTCATTAATAAGCCGGGCGCACGACTCAATGAGATCTGGGCGTTTGTGGATGGGGATCACACTCAACGGGCCACATGGATTATCACACAAATCGGGCAGTCCCTGGAACAGACAAGCATTCAGGATTCAGGGAAGACAGACACACATCTGGACAAGTGAGTGCTATTAAATTACACGGCAAGAGTGGTGAATTCTACACAGAGACGTACAAAATCTAACAACTTTTTCGTCAGCAATTTCCCTATCGTTCGACTCGTGCCAAATTTTTTTTCACTTTCAATTGAATAAAATCTCTATAAATTCTTCACTCAATTCACAAATTAACGGCATTTTAAACGATTCACGACAGCTGCTAAATTTCCTTCACTTTTATTGGATTTACGTAATAGATTGGCTCGGCGCGCTTTCTGCTGTACGGTTTTATTGATTGTCCTTTGCCAAAATTAGCTCCTTTTGCTCAATTCTGATCACCTTTGATTACAGACTTTGCTACCTTTCGATAAAATCTTGGATTTGATGCAAGAGAAAGAGTTTTGGCTGCCAAAACTTACAGTTATTTCCTGCATTATAATGATGAGCTTGAATAATCGATTTATCTAAGTTCTGCAATGCTTTTATGAACTCTTATCAGATAAGAAAATCGGTCTCAATTCCGAGAAAAATATTTTCTGTTTTAATAATTTTTCCAATATCTCGGTCAATATAATAATTACCTACAGTTCATTATAGTTTCAGGAGCTAATTTCTTGGCAGAATCAATATACAAAAAACCCATGAAATTTAGGAATTTGATCTTGCTTTGATTACAAACGTAACATGTAATTTAACAACACTTAACCGGGGAAAGGCGCTGAAGGATGTTACAAATTATACCAAGATTTCCTTGATGATTTCCGTCATTTTTCCTCTGTTTCCCTCCTAGGCACTCTTGAACCTCCTTCCACTGACCAAGACCCACGTAACAGACACAGTTTCCCGAACTTGTGGCACTGTGCGTTCTCGCGAGTGTCTCTCGATGGACTGTGGGAAAATTGAGGGAAATCTCATGTTCTCGGAGGAAGTGTGCGAAAATACGAGACGGAGTTCAAGATCGTTTCACACGGGATATAATTGCCAACATTCGTGCCAACACTTGGGCGAGAGTGGGCAAAATCGAGGAAAATTGGGAAATTTTCAAGGGTATTTCCTAATCTCTAAAAATACACACAACTCACCATGGTGTGGCAAAAATGCGTGAAAAATGCACGTTAATCAATCACTTGGCTTCTCACTTGGATACGTCAGTTTTCCTTATGCAGGAAATTTCACTTTCTACTAATTTACTTCGCCATTCTCACGTGATTTTAGAAGATATTTGAGAATTTTCCTCGGAGGAAAAATCACGCAAGACTCCCCCACTTTGTTTACTATTTGACTGCCATGCTGTGAGTTCGACGTCGAAAATACATTTCGAAAATACACTGTGAAAAAGTTTATCACAAGGAAGGTTTTTATTTTGAAATTATTAGCAATATTTATCACCCAAACTTCTAAGTTGTAATCTGAAAAGCATCTGAGTGATGGCCGAAAATTTCCAAGATTTCATGTCTGCGCTGTCGATATTACATCTGTAAACTACTATTCCCAATTTTTTTACAGTGTATTTGGTGTCAGATTTTTTTTTGTAAACAATTGTGTTGTCAACTGGAAAGTGCTCTACAATTTTCATCAATTCCTCCATAAATAAACCGTGAGTTGTGTGAAGAGCAGCTAAAGTTCTGTGAAAACTAACTCTAGACTACTCTCCAGATGATGCCTGGTCGGTTGGGAATGCCAATTGCCCAGGAGCCACTGTGGATTTCGTGGCACGACTCCAACTGGATACCCATCCTCAATCCTACAAATGTTATGGACTATTTCTCCGAGAAATCCAATCCTTTCTACGACAGGACCTGCAACAATGAGCTGGTTAAGATGCAGAGACAGAGCCTGGAGCAGCTCAAGTGAGGAAATCCTTTCCTGCATCTCTCTGAGTGGCATTTTCTGAAGCTTCTCTGTTTTGCAGCAACATGATTGGTGTGGAATTCATTCTGCTCCACGTTCAAGATCCCATTCTGTATGTTATCCGAAAGCAACACAGGCACTCGCCCACAGAGGCTACGCCCATTGCGGATTACTATATCATCGCTGGTACAGTGTATCAAGCTCCAGACCTGGCGAGTGTCTTCAACTCTCGCCTTTTGTCAGCTGTGCATCATCTGCAGAGTGCCTTTGAGGAATCCTCGGGCTACTCTCGCTACCATCCCAACAAAGGCTACACTTGGGACTTTTCCTCCAACAAAGCTCGTAAGTACTTCGAAAAGATCCCCCACAGCGATCTCTAATAATCTTATTTCTTAACAGTCACTGACAAGTCCAAGACTCAGACGAAGAAGGAACCAGCGCCAGCCAAGGAAGAAGCCAGTTCCCTATTCCAGCGCAAAAGAGTTGATATGCTGTTGGGAGAATTGATAAGAAAGTTCCCACTTCCACTCCCAACATCGCACCAGAATCCCGCCCAGCAACCATCCAATGTGAATGGGAACATCAAGAAAGAGCCGGAAACAGATACGAAGCCCGATGTAGGTGGTCAGGAACTTGGCGGAACACAAGCAAATGGGGCTGAAAATGAGAATGGGGCTCCGGGAAGTCTCCTGACAGATATCAAGACAGAGAACAAGAGTGAAATGAAACCACCGCCTGAGAAAAAGATGAAATTTAACTAGAATTAGAGAAAATACAAGATTTATAATCAACATAATGCAGTTTGTTTACATTTCCCAATCGAATTGATGTCATTTTGTGAGCTTCCGCATTTGAGGCGAAAATGTCCTCTAAATGAGCAAAAATGAGTGAGTCAAGTAGGAAATCAGAATCTATATCAAATTCTTTATCACATAGTTCAATTAAAATACATTTTAATTGATTTTAGGGTGAATAAACACTGCCTTTCGAATTGTGAGGTTATGCTAGTGCCTGGAGATATGCTTGAATTATCCGATAACTACGAACATGCTGACCAGAAAATTGAATATCTGGTAGAGAATGAAATCTTCTATCCATCTCATATTACAAAATCCTTCGAGGACCTTAGAGAAGCATTTAATAGTCACCTTTCCTCGAGCTGCAATTGCTCAGAAGAATGCTCAACAGAATTTTGCTCTCACGGCGGATGTTATAAAGAATTCTCGTATCCAGAGAGCTCCAAGGCTGAATTAATCCTGAATGAATTTAGGAAGAACAGGGAATTCATCTATGAATGTTCACAGTTTTGTAAATGCCCTGAAACATGCAGAAATCGGCTAGTTCAATTCGGTCCGCGGCTTGATCTGGAAGTAAGAGATTGCGGGACAGAAAAAAGGCAAGGATTATTCACAAAAGCTGTAATTCCTGTTGGAGGATTTATCTGCGAATATGCTGGAGAACTTCTGACGAAGAGTGAGGCAGTCAGGAGAGATGCTATGAAGGATCCCATGAAATACCTGCTGTGTCTCAATGAAATCTCATCGGATGGTGTGAAATCTCAAACGTTCGTTGATCCTATCCGGAAAGGAAACATCGGAAGGTATCTAAATCATAGCTGTGACCCTAATTGTGAGATTATCTGTGTCAGGATTGACAATATCCTTCCAAAACTTGGTGAGTTCTTCCTCAAAACATTAAATAATATTCTGAGAAGTGCAATTTTCTTTCATTTAGGAATTTTTGCCACTCGGCAAATTGCTCCAGAGGAAGAACTGACTTTTGACTATGCTGAAGGATGCAGTCAGGCTAGTACTGGAGATAAAACCTGCCTTTGTATGTCGGAAAAGTGTAGAAAATTTCTTCCAAATACATGTTTCTAGGGAATCGTTACAATTCAAAGCTCTTTTTCGATGATGTGAAGTAAGTTGAACTCAATTGGAACTGTCATTGGAAGTGTATTTTTTTGGGGGAAAAAACTTGGTATTTTTTGCATCGATTTTCCGCTAAATAATTAACAAATTCCCCAGTCCGGTTGTTGATGCTGCATCACGAACGGAGTGTGGATTGCTGAGTGATTGAGTTCCTCACTGGCGGAGGGAAAATTCCGTGCCAATTTCGCACCATCAATGCATCACCTTTTTCACCGAGACTTCCAGTAACTTCTGCAGTCAGTTTTTCTCGTCACATCCCGCGAGGCAGTGTAGCGATTCTTGTGGCAAGAAGGTGGAGCTTGAGGGAGGAGACAAGGTAGCGCTCCCTCGCCATGTCACATCCAGTGACAACGGACACCGTAAACGGGTCGGTGAACGCCACTCCGGAACAGAGCAATCATCAGCCAAATGTGCGACACATACCGATCTTCGTTGAAGGTCGCGATGAGCCAGTGATTAACAAGAACTTTGACACCACCCCGTCGCAGAGCGCATCCGGGAGTGACAAGGGCTCACCGAATGCCAGCTTTGGCGAGCCTGGGAGTCTGTTCAGTCGCGTCAAAAGCTTCCCCGTGCGGTCCAGCTTCGACAGCGAGCTGTTCCAGAAGGCTGGCGCCAGGACCGCCTCGCCGGGACGCACAGTGCCCATCAAGGTCCACCAGCAAGCGCCTCAGCAGACATCGAGTGCCCAGCAGGCGCCAGCAAAAGCGCCAGAAGTGCCTGAATCGAAGCCCCAGTCGAATGCCAAGCCAGATTCGCGAGCGGAGGCTGCTAAACAGTTGCCTAGAGATGATCTCATCGGGAAGATCGAGAGGATCCAGAAGGACGTCCTCGCGCTGATGGACCAGGTGGAGAAGTACACGGGGACATCGCGAAGGGATAAGCAGTATCTCTACTTGGACGAGATGCTAACCCAGAACCTCCTGAAGCTCGACACAATCGACACCGATGGCCAGGAGAAGATCAAGCAGGCGCGCCGCAATGCCATCGCGTGCATCAATCAATGCATCGCTGTCCTCGAGCAGAAGACCGACGCAGCTGCCAAGAATGGCGACGCATCTGCAGCATCCCGGGAATCCGCGAAGGCGCCGAAGGAGGCAGAAAGTGAAGCTAGTCAAAGGAAGTGAACTCTGAGGACAATGAAAATACCTCTCTGAGCAATTTTCAGTATCAATTATTCCATTTTCCGCCCTAGAGGATTGGCGTCCCTATTTATATGCCCCATAAATAGGTGATTGATTGAATTTAGCAGCCAATCTGTAGAGAAATCTTATTCATCAAAAGTACTAACGAACGCTAAATTACAAATTTCTATGATAAAATAATAGAGAGCAAGAGAAGAGGATTATTCTTGCAAGAGGCTTAGTTCTCAGTCTACCAAGATTTATTCTACATTTCAGCTTAACCGAATTAACCAATAAAATGTATAGATTTTCCTTTGATCGAACTCCGATTGGCTGGGAAAAAGGAACTTCTGCGATAGATTCGAAGTGAGGTTTCGTTGCCTTTTTCCCAATCAATTTAGTGAGACAGTTGAAGAGATAAACTTTCAGAAAGGAGAGGTAATATATTTTCTTAATATTTGTTTTTTATTATTTGTGTATTTAAGTGTAATTGTTAACGAATTCTCGCAAAGTTCAAATGAAAATTCACCACAATTTTCAATCCAATTCGTGAGATTGGTTGGAATTTCCAATAGAGATTTTTCCATGATGTACAAGATAAATGTTTAAGTTCAAAGGACACGCGAAGAAATTCCTGAATGTGTAACAAGAGAAGTTTCAAGAGTTTAATATATATATGTATACTGCAATTACTATATAGATATTTTACTAAATTATTGTACATTTTGATGATCAAAGTGATACTCCTAGGAATGCCTAAATAAAGAGCCACACACACGTATTTAGCTCCTTTCGCATATTATCTCCACGGCGTTCGGCTCCATTAGAATGGGCTCCAGGCACCTGTGCACGGCAGAACCCAGAATCTCGTCCAGCAGGAAGTGCACGAGATTCTCATCTGAGACAAACTTCCACAGATTCATTTGCAAATAGTGTGCATCCACTTGGATCTGCTGCAGGCCGAATTTGCTGAATGTTCTCAGCCTCACGCACTCCAGGAGCGTCTTGAGGCTGATCTTGATGATCCCCGTGACAATGGACACCTTGGAGAACTCCACGGAACTGAAGATTTCAATGCGCTCCGTGAAGAGTCGATGAATGTTGGATGCGAAGCTGCTCTCGAGCTGTGAAGGAGTGTACGTGGACCAATTGGAGCGGAAAGGTTGCTTCGTCGCCGACATGCTGAAATGAGTCTTGCGACTGGAGTCACTAGAAGCGGCTGTTCTCGTCCCAGAATCGTACAATCCACTGAGAATCTCCTCGATGGAGTTTAATTCTTCAACGACACGCTTCATCACAGCACGCACTGACCGTGGCTCTAGGCAATTTAGCCAATCCCTTGTCTCCACGCTCTTGCGCAGCATTTGAGAGATGTTGAGTCCCTGCATTCGCACGTACGTGTCCAGGAGGGCCTGGGCGGCGTCTCGCATTTCAGCACACAACTCACTTTCGTGCGTGAGAGTGGCAGAATTCTCCGATTCAATTTCATACAAGTCATCGACGAGAGACATGAGTGAGTGGATGCCCACTTGATCCATCTCCAGGCAGGTTTTCGAGAGAACTAGCAAGAGATTTGGTGGCGAAGAGGAGTTGACACTGCAAAAGGACATCATCACCTCAATTATGTGATGAATGAAGGCCACCAGAAGATTCTCTCGTATTCCATCAACGCACAGAGATCCCTTGTAGTTACTCTTGAGATTGAATGACCATTCTGGCTGCAGGAAGACCAACAAGTCCTGCAGCACTCCCTTCACCTTCTCCACGGTGGAGAAGAACAGGTTCGAAATGAGCTCACTGAAGCTTGGCGTCGCTGAGTCACTCCTCGTTGTCACCAGAGCCAATCTCACTGAACTCATGCGGTCCCCAAAGTGCTCCTTGAGAGTTCTAAAGTGTGATTTGCAGAGTTGGTGAGCAGCATTAATCACTATTTCTATTCCTGTTTTTGTCATGTCAATCGATCGGCAGAGATTCCCCATCGCCAGTAGTCGCCGATGGAGTCTGTCCAGAGCTCTGAGCATCACCTGGGAATCCCCTCTGCCCATCTCAGCTTCCACGCGATCCTGCACAAGTGCCATGTACTTATCCATATTCTTCTGGACAAACTGATTGAGATCCTCAGTGGCGATTTCAATGAAATCATCGCGCTCCTGCTCAATCAGCCTGCTCAGGAACATGTCCTTGTATGAGCTGACAACGAGATTGAGATCTTTGAGGAAGCCATCGAGTCCCAGATCTACAAATTCTATCATATCCCGATCTGTCTGGTCTTGAAGCATCACAATCTGCTCATGCAGTCTCTGATTTGCACTCTGGAGCATTTCCTTTGCCAAATCACTAGGCTTCTCTCCCAATTGGAGGAGCAATTCCCCAGTTCTCGTCAGACTCTGAGCGCTTTGACCAGCAGCCTGGAAGTCCTTCTTCAGACGCTCTTTCATCTCTGCCACAATTTCCAGACAATCCTCTTGAATGCCCTGGAATGACGGCTGACTTCCATACTGCTCAAGCACCTTCTGGGCATGAGCATAGTCCTGCACTGCTTGCGCGTAGTTCTCCTCCTCAATCAGCGTCTTCATCTTCGCCGGGAGCGTTGACAGAAACTGCAATCGCTTCAACAAAGAGTGCTTCTCGGATAATTTGCTGAGCTGCTGACGTGTGTCTTGCAGTGTTCCTGTTATCTGCTCACTGAACACCGTGATGGAGTTCATATTGGACGCCAAAAGATTCATTTCAGTCTCCATTCGCTTAAAATCTGTTTTCATCTTCCGAATGGTGTCCGTGGCTGAGATGAACTTGTTGTAGTTCTCATACACCAGCGTTTGCATGTCGCTGTGAAGAGTCTGCGTGTCCTTCACGATGTTCGCTTCCGTGTCCATTATTTGCTTCAAGGAGCGCTCCTGCAAAAGAGTTTAAAAGACTCATGTTTAGAACTCGTCAAGAAGATATTTTGATGACGTACCTTCAGGAGTTTCTCCAAATACAAGTCAGCATCGAAGCTAGGACCGTCCATATTCAAAGGATCACTAGCTCTTTCACCCATGATCACTGTAAACCGATAATTTTCACGAAAAAACACGTCTTTCTGGGAAAAATATGGGCTTGAATTGGTCCAGAACTCTCATCCTAATATAGCCCAGAATACTAGTTGTCATATTGATATATCAATCTCTTTCGATAATCGCTCCACTTTCCGATATTTTATCAATTTTGAAAAATTACTCAATATATGGATTAATTCTTCAAAAATGTGCCATAAAGTGAAATAGAAAAATTTAACATTTCCAATATCATTAGAAAAATATGCAAATTTCTGTGAAAATCATAAAAATCTCCCACCTTTCTAAAGTCTACAATTTTCTACATCGATATGTAATCAATCGGACTGGCGTATAAAATTGGGTAATCAGCTGATATGTTGACAGTTGCATGGAAAATCCTTCTGTTTACATCACGCACATTCTCCATATCCGCGGATTTTTCACGTAATTCCCGACAATGGTTGTCGGCGCATTTCCTGCAGCAAAGCTTGGTGTTCTTTTCCTCAAGCAGATCAGCAAACCCATTGCAAACTTCATGAAGAATCAGGCGAAAAAGAGTCCCTTCTTCCGACAATACATTTGCATGCCTCCCGCTCAGCGTGAGTATTTCTGGAGCCTCAGGACGAAATCGATTCTGAATTTCTGTATTCCTCCTCGTCTAGTGTACAACTGGTGGGAGGTGCAAGCGAAGATGTGGTCTATGAATCTAGGAAAGCCGACCAACGTACAACCTCTGAACGAAGCCATGGCGATAGAATTGGGTGCAAATCTCCTCGGCGAGGTTATCATTTTCGCGATAGGGGCTGGTCTCCTCATCCTAGAATACACAAGGTAGTTCTTCTTACTTAAACTAATTGATTCACTGTCTTATTTCGTGTGGTATTCCAGACAAGTGAAGAAAGACAATACAAATCAGGAGAAAGCTCTTCAGGAGAAACTAGAATTAAATCTCAAGCTTCAGGAGCTACAATTGAGAGGAGAGAGGCAGGATGCACAGCTTCGTGAACTCACGAGAATCCTTGCGGATGTAGAATCACGAACGTGGCTGCCAAAGAAGCCTTTCAAGAAAAGCGAAAGCTCTCCTGCTTTGCAAACCAGTTGGAATCGAAAATCATCAGGCAGATTCGAAGTCGAGGATGTTAATGGAAGACTCAACCACTCTCCAGTACCAACTGGATTCATTCACAGAGCCCTGGAACTGGTAGAAGAGGAAATCTTCTCGGGGGATGAGGATGATCGAGACGAGGAAGTCAAGAAATTAGGAAGGATTTCTCAAGCTCTCGTCTACTTGCGATACCAGTAAAGTTATTGATTTGTCAGAGGGTTATTACATAGTTTTCCCGCAAAATTCAGCAATATGTATTTTCCTATTTGAAATTATTTCATCATCGATCGGATTGGTCTGGAAGGATCTGGAAAGCCCGGATTTCCAATAAGATTCTAAGGTTATGTTTTGACCGCTGACAGGCGAAGCGTCGAAAATTGGCAACATCATCGTTTTCCAAATTGGGAGTGTTTTCCAGTCTTCTGACCATATTGCAAGTAAGTGGTCACTCGAGGATATCACAGAGAGACGTATAACTCAGTAATTGTCCAGAATTTCAGTTATGATCGACAAGAAGCAGTACATTTTGCCCAACAGCCAACCCATTGGTGATCTCGAGTGCAAACAAGCGTTCCAGAATCTTACGCCGGAAGAGAAATTCTACGCTCACTTCTTCAGTCGTGCCTCGTGGAATGGGGGTCTGATCGCTCTGATTCAGACCAGTCCGGAGGCCCCACTGATTTTCTCACTGCTGCACAGGATTTTCCTCGCGGAATCCGTTGAGAGTCTCAAGGAAGCTGCATTGAAGACCGGTTCGGTCACTGAGGAGCACTTCACGGTGAGTTCTGAATAAGCATTTTCCAACCATATGATTTACTGAATTGATTGTCCACATAGGCATTCATTGTCTATTGCTGCGGCTTCTTTGGCAATGGAGGCAACTACAAGAGCATGGGAGACACCAAATTCTTGCCCAATGTCGATGAGAAGATCGTGGAGGCAATCGTTCGGTCTTCCAAGGCGTATCAGGAGGACGAGAAGACGATCGATGGTCTGTGGCAGAAGAGCAAGAAAGGAATCTTCCTACTCACGGAGCGCACAAAGAACCTTGGCTTCAAGGGTCAGGGAATCACCACGTACTTCTCGGCCAACTGCACCAAGGAGGATGCGGATTTTGTCAACGAGTGGCTGAAGGTGAAGAGAATCGAGGCCTACATCTGCAGAACCTTCAAGATCGTCAATGAGAGTGGAACTTTGTATGATATAAAGTTGGCCAGCATCGAGACTGGAGACAAGGAGGGCCTGACTCTTGCCGAGGAGGAGTTCAAAGGATGCAAATTTCGAGTGACACGTGGGGATTACAGGCAGCTGCTGAAGCTAGTGACTGCGAACCTCAAGGAGGCGCAGAAGTACGCTGCGAATGCCAATCAGCAGAAGATGATCGAGCACTACGTGCGGAGCTTTGAACAGGGCAGTCTTGAGGATCACAAGGATGGATCGAGATTCTGGATTCGCGACAAGGGACCAGTGATCGAGACGTACATTGGCTTCATCGAGACATATCGCGATCCCGCTGGCCAGAGGGGAGAATTCGAGGGATTTGTGGCGATGGTGAACAAAGAGATGTCCGCCAAATTTGGTGCCTTAGTCTCAAATGCTGAGAGCTTCCTCAACTACTTGCCTTGGGGTGAACATTTCGAGAAGGACAACTACCTGAAGCCCGATTTCACATCTCTGGACATTCTCACGTATGCCGGGAGTGGCGTTCCCGTTGGAATTAATATTCCCAACTACGACGAGATCCGCCAGAATGAGGGCTTCAAGAACGTGTCGCTGGGAAATGTGCTGGCCAACACCAACAAGACCGATGCGATTCCCTTTCTCTCCGAGGAGGATCAGGTCTTGATGAAGAAGTACAAGTCGGCGGCCTTTGAAGTGCAAGTGGGTTTGCACGAGCTTCTGGGTCATGGCAGTGGAAAACTCTTCCGCGTGAATGAGCAGGGCCACCTGAACTTCACCAAGTTGGCCGTGAAGAACCCACTGACGGGGGGCCCCATTGAGTCTTGGTACATGCCTGGGGAGACGTACGATTCCAAGTTCACCACAATGGGATCGTCGTATGAGGAGTGCCGGGCTGAGGCGGTGGGACTCTACTTGAGTCTCAACAAGGATGTTCTCAGGATTTTCGGACACGAGGGCGAGGAGGCCGAGGACATCATCTACGTGAATTGGCTGCTGCTGATCTGGGGCGGAGTTGGACTGGCCATGGAACTGTATAATCCCACCAGTAAGCAGTGGCTGCAGGCGCACTACCAGGCCAGGTTCGTGATCATGAAGGTGCTTCTCGAGGCAGGCAATGGACTGATCACGGTCGAGGAGACTGAGGCGGGAAAGAACCTCCTTCTGAAGGTGGACAGGACTAAGATCCCGACTGTCGGAAAGGAGGCCCTTCGCATCTTCCTGACCAAGTTGCAGGTCTTCAAGTCCACGGGAGACATAGACAACGCGCGCAAGATGTACGATCACTACTCAGAGGTGAGCGAAGGTGGAACCTATCCCTGGGCCAAGTGGCGCGACATTGTTCTGCTGCACAAGAAGCCACGCATGATCTATCTGCAGTCCAACACTGTGCTGGCTGAGGATGGAAGTGTGCAACTGAAGACGTACGATGCCAGCTTCGAGGGCTACATTCAGTCCTGGGTGGACAGATTCAACACCACCGAAATCGATGGTATTCTCGAGGATCTGGCGGCGGAGAATAGCCAATACTTCGCTGAGTTGCTGTAGGACTCCTCACTTTATAAAAAGCATTTTATACAGAGAAATGTATTATTTTGTTCAGGTTCTTCGGTTCTTCTGATTTTCAATAAATAATCACAGATGCAGTTCTTGGACTACTGGTGCTCCTCTGTGGCCAGGATGTGACTTGTACACTCCAACGCAGGTCTCATTGAGCTTGGCATCGCCTTCTCTCCTCGCACGGCAAGATTTGCAGTTGGACACGGAAGATGTGAATCTCACGATGAGATTCGAGTCTCCTCCGTTCGGCCCAGCCAAGTATGGACATTCCAGATTAAGCTTCTCCGCATTTCGAATGCAGCACTCAAGGAAATCGTGATTGGCTGAGAAGAGCGCATTCCTCCTGTCCAAATGCAAGGAGAGCTTCTTGCCCAAAATTCCAGTCACGAAGATGTCGTCGATCCAGAAGAAAGGAGTCTTCTGCGAGGCAATCACCAATTCCTGGGCAGTTCTCTGGTTCGTCATGTACAGCCAACCGGACAAATACTGTGGATAAATTGCATCTCTGAACTCTCGATGGCTCACGAACCACTTGCTGGGCTTCATCCGTATGGGTTTCTGGTTGCTCTGGACGTAGCCTGAGAGCAGCAATTCCCCTTCATCGTGAGAGACTCTGAACTCCTCAAGAAGACTCCTGAGCTTGGTGGAGTCAAAGACTGTGTCATCATCCATTTTCACAATGAAGGAAGCTCGGGAACAGTTCAGCGTCGCCCACTTGAGACCCATCACATGCTTATACGTCAGATTGCGATAGGCATCGACAAAGTTTCCCTGCAGAACATCCTGGAATCGTTTGTGCTCTCCCTCGATGGCAGACTGGGTGATAAATTTCTCCTGGACAGGAATTTCAGCCAGAAGGAATATCCTTATCAATCCCATCGCTTTCAGCTCATTCTGAGGAAGTGCTCTTCGGTGAGCTGACCGAAGATCATCGTGGGTCACGTAGGAGGAGACCAGAATAACTCCCAGCAAGTCTGATGGTTCATCTTGACAGATGTTCCCGGGTTCCAGATGATATGAAGCTGTTGATGCGACAAGATCCACAAGGCGATCAGTTTCTATTGAGTGCGTCAGGTGTCTGTACGAAATCTTAGGCCGGTAGATCAGTTGTCTGTTGAGATTGTAGAACAGCAGGTACACCAGGAAGAGTGCCAGAAGAATCCGGGAAGTAATCACGCAATTCAATCGAGGAAGCATTCTTCCAACTGCCACCACCAGAGGCGCTCAGGTTGTCCGAAAGTCTTCAGTCATTTGCCGTGCGTTTTCTGACCCAATTCATCTGGAATTCTTAGACGTGGAAATACTCACTCACTGGCCATGTCTCTGCTCTACATCCTCATCCCTGTGGGTGTCGGCGCCGCGTTGTACGTGATGAGGAAGTTGCGGGAGCGTCATTTCGGCTGGGTGAGGAATAATTCCAGCCTGAAGGATCGCATATTCGTGGTGACTGGCGCCAACACTGGGCTGGGCTTTGAGACCACTCGAGCCCTGGTGCATCGCCATGCCACTGTGATTATGGCTTGCAGGAACATGGAAAAGGCACAGGAGGCTATCACTGCAATCCGGAAGGAGACAGGAAATGGTTTCATGGTAAAGATGCTCTTTATAAACAAAGTTTCGTATGACTGAAGGCTCTGACTTTCCTCAGATTCCGCTGGAACTGGATTTGGCATCCTTTGACTCGATCAAGTCGTTCGCAGCGAAACTAATTGCGGATTATCCGCACTTTGACTGCCTGATCAACAATGCAGGATTGGCGCTCAGGACGGAACAGACAACGAAAGAGGGTTTAGAGATGCACTTTGGAGTCAATCATGTGGGTCACTTTCTACTCACTTCTCTCCTGAGTAAGAGGATCAAGGAGAATGCGGCGAGGGTCGTTGTGGTGTCGTCCAAGATGCATGAGAAAGTGACGGTTGATGTTCAGAGCATTGGAAATCCGATTTCTTCCTCACGCCGAGGAAATCCCAACTACAACGCCTCTAAGTTAGCCAACTTCCTATTCGCCAAGGAGTTATACAAGAAAGGCTACGACGCCCACGTACTCTGTCCTGGCCTCTGCCACACGGATTTCTTCAGGGATTACAATCCCAAGTGGTATCACTACGTGCTCTTCTCGCCAATTGCTTGGTGGTATCTGAGATCAGCTCGTCAGGGTGCCCAGAACATTATCCACTGTGCCACGGACAACGTGAATACGGAGGAGAAGAATCCAGGGAAGAACTACTTCGTAGTGAACCTCAAACAGACGAAATCCAAGGCAAGAATCCAAGAGGGGGACTCTGAAACTTTATGGAAAATCAGTGAACAAAAGGCGGGGATCAAATTTGAGTAGAATTCGCAGAATTACTTGTGTTTGTCTTCTTTTTTATCAATGGATTAAAAGGTGGTTTTTGAGATTAGGCAAATTGTCTGCCTTGTAGGAGCACTTGTGACATTGCAGATCTCTTTTGAGTAAGGCTTTAATCTCACTTTCCGGCAATCTCTGTACTCTCCCCATTGTCTCCAGCATTGTTTTGATCCTACAAGTGGGAATGAAGAAGTCCGTGGTAAAAGTGTTCCAGTGATGTTTGCTCTTTATGCAGGGTGAGATAAAATCGTCAGAAATAACGTGGAGATGCAGTCGCTTCATACTCGGCTGAGCGTGGTAACCCATCTTGAAGTCACTGAGCTTTCCTCCAATTACCTCCACTGCATTCTTTCCCATTAACTCTAGCTCCGCCAAGAGGGGTAAGTGACACTTCCTGAGCTGGAAGACACATCAACAGGTTAATTATCTTCCTAATTAAATGTCATAATGACCATAATAACTGTTTTCAACCTGGTAGATATCATCAATGCTCTCATAAGGGAGAACCAGAAAATGATGTCTTGCTTTCGGGTACTTATCACGAATAACTACAACCAAATCATTCTTTATCACAATGGAACTGGGATCTTGCATGGATTTTATCAAATTACGAGACCAATGATTCATTTTGCACTTGTTTTGCACTAATTTCACGCAAATTCCATGGGAGCGAAATGTAAACAAACACATCAGCTGTTTGTTGACACGCGGCAACCTTGACCTTCGGGAAAGCACGAGGATGTTCGAAAGCCCACCGACCATCTTCGAAAAGTACGAAGAGGACACGCCATGTTGTGTTTTTTTGTGTCCAAACACAAATTCAGCAATGGTTTTGAGATTTAAGAGTGATGTCAGTTCTGAAAAAAAGTAATAGAGATAAAACGAGAGCCGCATATGATTCTGAAAGTATTTAGACAGTAATCTTAAGTGATTATTTGCATGAAAAGGTAAAATTTTGACTATAAATCAAGCTATTGATATGCATTGGCAGATGATCTTCTCTCATCGCAGTTGCATGGCGCAATTGGTCGCGATGGCGATTTTTCAGTGAAATCCCAGCTGCAGATCCCAAAAAAAACCGGCTATTAAAATCAATCTCGCTACGCTACTTATTGGAGAAGAAGCAATTTACCAGTCATGTGAGGTACAGTGGCCTAGTTTTCAATTACACATATTTTCACCTTGCCTGCTTTGAAGGGTGAATAATTTGCATCGTACGTGCTTTTGAACAGGTAAAATGAGGGAAAAGGCAATAATTTTCTGCATAGGCATCTTTATTCAAGCAAATGAAGTCTTCGGGAAATAAACCGCTTCAGCAGAGACTTGGAAGATTCTATAGAATTGCTAGAGTGAGAATCTTGCTGAATATTCGTCTCCTCTGATCCCTCATTAGGAGTCGAATAGGTAATGTTCTTGATCCAAGGCACATGGTAGAGAACATCTGTATATATTCCTGGAATGTTTTTCTTGCCACATCCAACTCCCAATGACGTAATTCCATAAAGAGTGTACACATTTTCCTCGTTGAGGCACTGCAATGAAGATTTGCTGAGCTAACATGTGATTTCTTGGATAAATGGTAAACGATTCACCTGAAGAGGTCCTCCGCTATCTCCTTTGCAAGTATCAGTGTCAGAATTCGTACACAAGAAGTCGTCCTTTATATGGAACGGATTGTAGTGAATGTCCCTGAATGTCTTACAAGTTTTTTGATCATACATGTCGACGAGTGCTTTTTGAAGTTCACAAGGTTTGTTAAGTTCATCTTCCTTTATATATCCCATTCCCAGGATTTCTCCGTGATGTGGAAGCTGAGACTCAAGATCAGGGAGACAAATTGGGATTTTCTTTGACGTTCCCGCGAGCTTTACAACGGCAATATCATTGAGCGTGGAAGTATCAGTGAAAACATTTTCAGGATGGAATTCCGGGTGAATAATGACCCAATCTTGGTTAAACTTTTCAGTATTTTCATTTAAATCGCAAATATTGGTCACACCAAGGAGAATGACGAATTCATTCTTCCAATACGACTCGTATTCATTGAAACTGCAAGAAAAAGCACAGGTCAGAACTGACGTGAATTCTTTTCACTCACATCTCACGAGTAACAATGAGCAGCAGTCAAGACATGATGATTTGTTATCAAAGTCCCTCCACATTCTCCATACATATCCTGAGGTCTCTTTAGGAGGGCAAACCAGGGATACTCAACATCAGCTGCAAAACCACCAGCAATTCTTGGTCCAATTGTAGGTAAAACACCACAAACACTTGATGCAAAAGGATCTTCGGTTAAGGGTTCATGTGATTCTCTATGGTGGTAATTTGTGTCGTTTATAAGATTTGTAATAGAAGTGTAGTTATAATCACACGGTTCTTTCATGATCAGATTCGCAGTTATAGCGATCGAAAGGAATTTCTTAACGATACACAATAATTTGTCAAACCATATTTCTGCATATGGAAGTATAAGAACATAACAATACTTTAGAAGAATCGAAAATAATTGAGTTAAGTGGGGTGAAAGAAGTTTCATTATTTTAGAAATATGTTCTATTTTGTGATACAAGATATAAAGTAAAGGGCGTAAAGGGAAATTTGCCAAAAATAAAATACTTAATACAGAAGTAAGTAAGAAAAAGAAAGACATATTAGCTTTCAAAGTTACCGACTTACTGTTCGAGGAACTCCCTTTGCGAAATCTTTATAAACTCTCACTAATGGAAAAATGCATTTTCTGAATCTAATTTACATTTAGATTACATTGTTTAGCATATTAAATTTATTTCCCTCTTGTACATTGAATATCTTTATAATAGGAAATTAAATGTCTTAAAATTAGTGGGAAAAGTAAGTCCTTCCGTAAAATAGTTTGTCTCGCTTAAGATTCATGTGTGGAAATTGATGAGGGTTGTCTCAGGCGAATTCTCACTCCACTTCTTTCCCTCGTTTTCTTCTCCATTTCAGGATCATCTTCAATGTTGAGGGTGGACTTTGCCTGAGTTGAATGCTTTATGTTGTTATTGACATAGTTGATCACTTCATTGGTGCCATCTTCCATTTGTGACTTGTCAACAATGTATTTGGCGATGTTGAAATTTTTGAGAGCTTCTTCATCATTGCGTTTTTGCTGAAGATCTTCATTCTCTTTCTGCAGTCGATCCTCATCGAGTTCAGATTTGTCCAGCTCGTCCGAGATGAGGGCATATCCATTGGACTGCAGGGTTTTTGGCTTAGGCACGTAGAGAGATGTATAAGAAGGATTAAGTGGACTTTTCCACCAGTTTCGGAAAGTTTTCACCGCGTTTCGATCGATTTCGTTGCCATGAACATGATGTGATCCATCGCCAGTTCGCAGGACGCGATTCTTCACCATGTTTGGCGAGGCGGTCTTCCTGTCCCACACCCATCCCAGTTCAGCCAGTCGGTCGATGAAGTATCCTGTGAGATTATAGGGAGTTCCCAGTTCTGACGCTCTGTAGTCCCAGGGAAAGGCATGATGGTAGTTGTGCCATCCTTCGCCAGCAGCCAACATTCCCAGGAAAGCGCTCTCGACGGGCAGCATTGTCTTGTCGTAAGGCCGGGTGCCAAAGAGATGTGCAGCACTGTTCACCAGCCATGTGACATTGAGCTGAATGATGGTGCGCGTGAAGAAGGCCAGGAAGAGGGCTACAATTGGGTTCTCATTCCAAAATAAGATGGGAATGCTTGTTGGAAGGCACAGAGCGAAGATGGTGTAGAGGATCTTGTAGTGTCTAAGTGAAATAGAAACGACCATTAGAATTGTTTTTTGCATAAATTAGCCGTTTTTTTCGTCACGCAAACATTGATTGAGTATGTTTACTGTTGAAGACAGAATACTTGAGATATGCCAGGAAATTGTTCAATGCATCGAATGAAGATGAGTGCAAGACAATTTTAAGTATAGTGTGACGAAAATTCAATTAACACGAGACACTGGAAATGTGGTTTATGATTGAGTCATTGCAATTCTTTATAGCACTTATACAATGTAATTGGGAGATGCGTGGTGGCAAAAAAAGGTTATCAATGAGAGACTGAAGGAAATTTCAAGAATGTAAATTATATTTTAAATTAATCTCTTCACACTGTCGTGCAGCTACTGAATGCTGAAGAAATTTCTTCAACCTTCGTTCATCTCTCTGTCTCATTTCCATCGTTTATTTCTTTTTTTTTGCAATTGCAACCAGAAATTGCAACAATAATAATCTGGTTTGTGTCACGTAGACTGAACCTCGTCGGCGTGTCTTTTTTGACTGGGGGAATCTCAATTCGGTGTTTCATTTTACTCAATTACAAAGAATTTATTATTGCAAATTGGTGGGAATTGACTCAGTGAGAGCGATAAAGTGTGAGAAATCACTGATTATATATGATTTTGGGGCGATTCTTTTGAGGGACTATTTGGTTGCCCTTGGCTGGACAGTCTTGTTGTTTTGCATCTCATCACAACGATTCGGGGCAAATATGTGACGAAGGAGTTCATGATCGACTCGGAGATGTGATTTGAAGTATTGCAAAGAGTTTCCCAATTGTCCGGTGGGGCAATGAGAGAGACATCTCGCACTGTCTTCTTCGATTTTCTTTACCTTTAGTGTACTGTGTTGCGCAATGGGGCCAACCTGCACACGCGTCACTTAATTTCAAGGTGAAGAAATCTCTCTCAGGTGGCAAATTCATGGAGTGTACTTTGGGCAAATAGACTCACCGCTTCTGAAACATGATCCACGGATCTGCCTCCAGGTCAGACATGTCGATCTTCTTCCCGTACTCAATCACTTTGGGGTGCTTTCGGGACATGAGCCAGCCCACGTGGGAGAAGAAGAAGCCGCGATTGGCGTTGTGGGGATCGGCGTCGGTGTCGCTGTACTTGTGATGTTGACGGTGGTCACGAACCCACACCCACAGGCAATTCTGTCCTGCCAGGGTGTGCATGAAGAGCAGGAAGATGCGTAGCGTGATGTGGGCTTTGAAGGCTCTATGAGCCCACAATCGATGGGCGCCCATTGTTACACCTTGTCCAGACGCGTAAACGAGCCAAGCGGCTGTGGAAGACACAGAGAGAGAAAGAGAGAGTTATGATCGGATAATTTGGCGATTATTGTTACGAAAAAAAATCTCTCTGAATTTATACTCACTGTAAAGCACTGTGAGGAACCTGGCGTGGCCGAAGAGAACGAGAAGCATCCCAATGAGGGCAGCAATATGCAAAAGGAGGAATCCGATGGCGTTAAACCACACAATTTCACGCTTGAAGTTAAAATCTGTGCCAATTTCAGATGGCAATATCGGTGTATGTGATCCAATTTCTCTTATTCTTGCCACTTTTTCATCCTCATTGGCCAATTTATCACACTCAATGATCTCCTGGATTGTTTCACTGTTCATCGTTGAATCTTGTAGGTCTTCCTTGATATTATTGTGACCATTAGGGGTGGTTTTCTCCACTGAATCCAACTCCATCATCTCGCAGTATGCAAATGTGGACGATATGGCGTCAACCCCCATTTTAGTGATGGTGTTGTCTGGATTTTGCAAGCCTAAACGATCATAGAGAGATATAAACTGATGGTGTCTTTTACGTAAGATTTTGTTGGTAAAGCCACTCATTGATCTCTTAAAGCTCTAGCGAGGAGGAAAGATGCTTTGTGTGAAGTGTTCAAAGCACTTATGAAGGCACCAATAGCTGGGGGATTCTTCAACGAAAAGGCTATTGGAAATGGAAATGTGTTTAGACAACCTTGACCATTGTTGAGTTTTACCCAAGTTTGCATATCAATTGGGTCAATAGACCAAAAATTTTTCCAAGAAATATAACTGTTTTTGCAAGTCGCAAAATCCTATTTAATATGTGAAATACGTGACGGGAAATTTTGACCTGAGGAGACTTTTGGGTAAAATGGAATGGCTTTCTAAAGCAATTAAGGATGTTATGACAATGTGAAATATTTTCATAATTCACTATGGGAATGCCAGTCATTGAAATATCAATTGGGCTCTATTCGGACAATAAATATTTGTTTGAAGAGTGTGCTGAGATTGATTGAAAATGAATTCTACTATTTTGCCCTGATCGGGTAAATATTTGATCAAGAGTGGAGGGCAAAAGAAGATAAATTCACAACTCACTTTATTCCAATTTATATCGGCCAATGTGTTGGCTGTGTGATTTATTGGAAGAGGACTTAATGATTAATCAGCCAAAATTCCAATGGAGAATTCACTGACGTGAGCGCATTTATTCACACAACACTTCACTATTTGCACATAAAATCAATTGTCTTTTATCCACTGATATTTTTTCACTCTCACTGCATTGAGTATGAATGTAATCCAATGATCCTGTGGCGTCTCAAGTCAGTTCATTGATTCAAATGATCGCGCCGACTTAAAGCACCAACTTATATATGTTGGCCCAAGTGATTCTCCTACCTTCGACACTTTTCATCGACATGTGTGGTGCAAACTGAAGTTTTCGGTGAACATCCCAAGACAGTGGGCTCGGTGGGCTCGAATTTTCAAGTAATTTCCCACTCCACTTTTCACTTGGTGCAATTTTTTCCATAATTGTCTTGCTTAAACTGATCTTTTGTACTTTTAGATTGATCCTCGTGCGCATAGTTTTATTTTCGATTAACTAATACATTTATTTACGGGGAATTTTCCAACCGAAACTTCAATTTGTTTTTAAATTTTTTTAGTATGTTTCACTTCACAGTATATCAGTCCAGGAACCTTCAAACCTTCAGCTTGAATGCCTTATTCTTTCTCTAACAGCTACAATTATTCTAAAACACTGGTATGACTTTAAAATGTAATTTGGTGGTGTGCCGATGGATTTATTGCACTTCGTGTTCGACAGGTGAGGAATGGGAGGGGGGGAATAGGAGTGAAAAAAGAATGTGTGATAATAACTTACTTTATGTGGATGATTTGTGTGCATATTTTGCATGGGCAAACACTTTGTTGGATTGCATAAGGTCTCTCTTTGACTCATTAAACGTGTTAAATACAAAATTGTGAGCACACTGCAATGGAGATGATGTTTGAGAGAGATGTATGCGTCACATTTTGTACCCCACATTCATCAATGGATCGCCGTTCGTCTCTTCACGGGTCATTGAATTGTGTGCGCGACAATAGGCAAAAATGCACTTTTCTGCAACAACCTTCAAACGATTATTGCAAAAGATCTTCACACATTTTCCTTTTGACAATCTCTACGTGTAACATTTACTTATTTACTTATCAAATTGTCGCAGTTCAGAGGCATGCTTTCACACAACATCTTTTTCGGTGCAAATTATGACCTGAAAAATTTCGCGACGGTGGCAAAAAGTTGATAGCAGAGCGTAGTTTCGATCTACGGACCTCTGAGTTATGAGCCCAGCACGCTTCCACTGCGCCACTCTGCTTGTAAAATTTTAAATGCTATTTTTCTCCAGCAATTTGAGTCATCAAATTATGATTAACTCATTATGGGGAAAAAGAGCGATTTTTTAATATAAAATTTTAATGGTCTTCCTCGATCGCCACCCATCATAGAAGTCTTTTGATTAAGGGATTGCATGATCATTCTGCGCGACCTCCGAGTGAATGAAGAGACACAATTTTCTCATTATTTCACTGGGTGTCACAAGTCCACAATGGAGTCAAGAGCGCTTCATTCTTGCTACCTTAATCAAATAACAACAAAATAATGGTGTAGTTGAAAAAATTGTCTCAATTTTGCAAGCACATCTGAAAGAGCTGCCAACTGATTATTTTATTTTATATTTCTCTGCCTTACAACTCCTCCACTGTGTTGGGGCTTTCTCAAGACGAAAATTTCCAGCCGAAATTTGTCAACTCCTTCCGGAATTATTGACACTGAGGGCCACAGAGAGTGACGATGAATAGCTACAAATATTGCACAATTTTGCGAAATTTATTGTTACACTGTCAAAAGGGTAAATCTACTTTGGCTCCACATGACTGTAATCATGATTCTAGATCGTGTTTTAACTCTCTCACCTTAATATGGTCTCGCAGACGCTGGTCTTGTCTTGATTGATGATGGAGAAGTCAATATTCAATGTCATTTGGTAATTTCTCTTTAATTTCGCGATAATGAATGAAGCTTGAGTGAAAAATTCATTGAATTTAGCCGAGTGTTGTGCTCTGGAGTGGAGACGATAGTATGTGCTTCGGTGAATATTGTATTTTTTTTCACAATGTGTAGAAATTTTCCGTGGTAAGCAAAATATTTAGATCTCTCAAGGTTGGCAGAAGTTTGATGAAAAAAGATTAGACAGTGTTTGCATGCGTACGCGGATCATTTCATAGACTCTACTTGTACTTTGAAATGCACTCGAGAGACACTTCAAATGTTTGTTTAATTGAGCTCTCCCGAGGAGGAGTGCTTAACCGATTTTCTTGGGCAATTTTCCACAGAAGAAGCTGCAACGTGGTGGAAAAAAAACTGTTTATTTGCATATAATCTTCTTATTGCAGTGTTTGCGGAGAATATTTGGTCAAAATATAGTGCCGGTAGAGTCTTAATATTTATCCTAGGTGACGTTAGATTTTATGACAATACAAGGCATCTTTCGTATTAGATAGAATCCACTCGAGATGGTCGGTGATTTTGGCAAAGGTGGGAATTCCCATCAAATATGACAGGGTATCGATGAATCGTGCAGATCTTTCTTCAGGCTCCTCTGGCTCATCTATAGGAATCTCTGAGACGCCTTCGGCTGGAGGTGTCGATTGAATTAGATTCTTCGTGGTTGATTTTGAACCAATGACTTCCCCATTGCAAAGTTGTTTATTGGAGAGAATTCCAACTAATTCGTAGTATCCTTTGTGAGAAGGATAAAATATTCCTGATCCAGAATCCTTCTGCAAAGAATTTAAAGTATTCTGAGATGCTCATTTGCGCTCAATGACTTTGGAATGGTTTAGCATGCGAATTTTCAGTATGTTTTTGCATGTCATATTATAATTTGACTCTTTTCCATGGCATTTCAATATTAATTAGTTCGTGTCGTTCATATTACGCTTTTGTTACACTTGTTTAAAATGTTTACCTGACACAGATGCATATTAACAGCGCCCCCAACGCCAATACATCCTTCATTTATCCCGACAAAGGCGTTGCAGTGCTGTCCTGTGTGTATGGGAAGTCCGATTTTATGAGGAATACAGTGAGCGGCATAAACTGGAGTGGATCTCGGGAATATTGGGCTTTCGCTGATGGTAGTGCTTTGGGGATTTACAGGAGAGACTACATTCGCCACGGTAGTGGAACTCACTCCAGCCGCACTCGCAGCTGTGATCATTGGAGCTGAAAACCAGGACGCCACTGTGCCCAGTTTGCCGTCGTAGTGTGCTTCTGCAGAAGTGAGTGAATTAAGAGACTTTGCCGAAATTGAGGCGCTCAGCAAAAGAGAGAATGTGGCGGGAAAATACCTGGTGTTGGGAGGCAAATCGGTGAGATGTAACGCGTGAACGGGACAGGAACGGAGATCTTGAGGAGGGCTATATTGTTCATGCTGGTGCCGTGGTAGAAACTGGGATGAATAATTATTTCCTGCACACTGTAGATGGTTGAGGTGAATTCATTCTGACACATCAAGTGGTACCCAAGGGCCACTTTGTACATGTATGGGAAGTAGCTGAAGACGAAATGCCTTAATAGTTGACCCCTGTGACATTAAGATTTTGCAAACTCACCCAAAGAGTTGTGTGGCACTGGAAAGAATGTATCGATCATTTATGAGTGTTCCTGTTTGATGGCTCATGTCATGGTCCATTTTCATGATGAGTGCCAACCAGGGAAATTCGTGGGGTGTCAGTTCAGATCCGCCCAGAAATCTACCATTTCTATTGGGAATTCCACATTCTTATGGGACGAGAGAGAGAAAGATCTTTGAATTTCAGCGAATGAATGATTTTCTCTCACTGTACTCTCACTCCTTACTGCAAAAGTGGTGCGGTTGAATGATCCTCTTAAAAAATTTCGTAAAAATATTTGATTTCTGCAGTGAAATATGAAAGGCATCGGTGAGCAAGAGTGCGCAAATCACCAAAGATAATCCACTAAAGACACTTTTGGACATTCTGTCACGATGGAAATTCGACACAGACTGATTTTGAGTGTTGCATTGAAAAAGGAATTTTCCGCCAAATAGAAAAGAGAGCAACGGTTTATCAGAGAAAAGAGTTACCAATAAGCGGGTATTTCGTGTAATTTTTTGTGTTTTTATTTCGTAAAAAAACTGTCTCTTCATACAATTTATTTTGAAAGTGACATAACACTATTTTTTACGACTGAAAACAGGCATTTTCTTCTCATTGAGCAATATTCTCTCTCTCTCATTCTCTCCGTGTTAAAGTGTAAATTTGCAAGAGAATTGCAACATAATCTCATGAGTGGAAAGATGATATATCGTGTTAGAGATTCTCGGTGAATGGCAGATGTTTTGTCGTCTACATACATATTTCCCAAGTGCACGCACGGAAGGTACAAAAAAACAGAGGCATAAAGAAAATGCTGAAGAGATAAAAGACATAATTTTTTTGTGTAATTCTATTTACAATTCATAGTTTCTGAAAATTCCCCAAGTTCATTGCCAACATTCAGCGTGGAGTGAGACCGGTTTGCGATTCACTTCAATAGTCTCTTCAGCATTCTATATGTATGTATTATGTTTTCCATCTCCAACAGATGCTTATTCTAAATGTATCCTTCCTGTTACTCAACATCCAATTCACAGTTATAGAGTTTTCATCGAAAAGAAGAAGAATCGCTCGTGCAAAATGTGTGAGTGTGTGTGCGCGCGCGATTTTGCGTCGAAAAGTGGTTTAATATCTGGGGGACACTGCCGGGGGGCGCCCTCCGCATGAGATTTTGCATTTCAATTTTCAAAGAGCATAATTGGAGGCGGAGAGAGATGAATATTATTCATTGCAGAAACATCCGTCATATGAATTGGCTCGAATCCACTCGACGAATCTTGTTACTCTAGTATAGACGCCGGGATAGTTGGGACGGGCACATCCATTGCCCCACGACACTATTCCAATTAATTCATATCGCTTGTCCTCACGCTGCATCGCCAGAGGTCCGCCAGAGTCGCCCTGCAACGATGGAGATTCACAGTGAGTTTGTGTGATATCCGTGAGGGGGCAAGAAGTGGGTCAATAGGGAGCTCAGAGCGAACGGAATGGCGCTCGTGGTGTCCGAGTGAGGCCCTCGAGGAGGCCAAGAATGTCTCAGTTGAGGCATAAAGTATGATGAAGGGGCATTAAAAGGTCATTATAAATTCATAAAAATCCAGTTTAGCTGAGATTCCAATTCGAATTGATTGCAGACATTCTCACTATTCACAGGGGAAATGAACTGGCGAGAAGAGTGTGATGGGAATATTGTAGGTATAGAAATTGTTGACAACTCACCTGACACGAGTCTTTCTGTCCAACTCCAGGATATCCAGCGCACAGCATATTGTCAGTTATCATCTTCTTAGTGTAATTTGTCTCACTGACACATCTATCGTTGGATATAACAGGAACTTCTACTTCTTGGAGTATGCATGAGGGTTTGCCCTCTTCCTTGAGTGTTCCCCATCCCGTTGCGATGGCTTTACGTCCAATGTAGGAAGCATCACTTGCTGCAAGAACAATTTTCACTCAGCCTCAACCATATACTTATTCAAATGAAGAGTAATTCTCCACAGCAGTGGTTTATTGCACGGTGTGAAGAGGGTCTGTATGTCTCCTGATTTGAATATTCTTCCAACGTGACTGAATGGGTATTATAATTGTCTTTTGGGATGCTGACTTAACTGCTCTTGAGGTACTGTTCTCTGCTGCACCTCAGTTCACTTTCAATTTATTCTTGCGTTGAGAGTTGAGGAGGAGATGAGGAGGTGAAGTGTGTTTGTGTGTGATGTTTATAGAGGGAAAGAGAGAGAGAGAGAATGGCAATTCTGTGTTAGAATGGATATTTTCTCCGGGAACTGGATTAATTAAGTGATTTGAATCTCTCTCATCCCAATGTGATATGCACTTGGGGGAAAAAAACAGGAACGTCTCTATGGAATTTTTGCAGAAATAATGGGAGAAATGTATTGAATTATTGATGAGGATCTGACGTTATTTTATGTGAAAAGCAGTTTGTTTTGTTTGTCTTTAATACCCTCACAATAAATTGTTTAATAATCGCAGAGAATCCCGTACGATAGCGCGTGTGGGGTATTGTATTGTATGTATGTAAGTATATATAGGCGAGGAAGAAGATCGATAAAATGGAAGAAAGAAAACTCTCCCGTGTGTCGCTTTATTTGCAAATAAAATTCACGAGAGGTAGAATATTCTTTCCACAAGCTCGTCGATCTTCTTCTTCTCCTCTGTTGGATGGAAATGAGGTGAAATGTGTTTTCAGAGGCAACTTACCTTTGGGATTTGGTAAGCAAATTGGACGGATAAAGTCAGTGATGGGTACGCGATCGTTGAGGCGTAGAAGAGCAATGTCATTGTTGAAATTTGTAAAGCTGAAGTCATTCACGATGGCCCGGAGGACGAATCTCGTCTCTGGACGGTACGTTTCGTTGCAGCGATCATGTTCGCCAAAGGTGACGCGAATCATGAACCACATAAACCTGAAATTGAATATTTCCAAGTAATATTTCGTGAGATTATCTCTCGATTCTCTTTTTTCAGCTGCTTCACTCTCTTGGGGTCATTGTCAAGGTCTTGTGTGATGTCGTCGAAGTTGATCTTCTATGGATAGTGTATGTGAAATTTTATTGATTTTGATTCTTACTGATGTCGCGACTCTGTCAGCGAAGCATTTTGCCACATTTCGTGTTGTCTTGAAAGTGGAAGAGGGAGAGCAACTACTGGATTCTTGTGAATCTTTTATCTTCTGCAAATTCTTATCTTCCCATTACTTTGACCTCTCTTTCTCAGTGGCAATGTTTGCCGAAGAAGATTCAGGGTGTATTTACGGAATGAATAGAGAAAGAGAGACGAAGCCGCAGTAATTGTGTTCACCGTGACGCGAGAATGACGGTGGGTCAGAAGGAATTTTGTGGCTAGTGATTTCGGATGATGTTGTACATGGTTGAGAAAATTGAGAGGTCAATTACCCTGGATGCACCATGGCCCCGTGCGACTTTGAGTCTCTTTAGCACCTCATTTCTTACCCTTTAACACAATGTGCAGCTGTTAACACGTAGCGGTCATTGATGAGCATTCCACCGCAGTAGAAGCGATTGAAGTAACTGAGTCGCGCCATCCATGGAAACTCATTCACTCCGGCAGCTTGACCGCCAACGATGCGGGAGGCGTCATTTCGTTCACCGCATCCTTTTTGGCAAGAGAAAGATGATGGGTGTATTGGGCAAAGTGGACAGACTGCCTCAGAAGTGGCTCAACTTACTGCACTTGCAAGAACTGGGCGGGGTGTCGTGGGCGGGGGCGCGATTGGCACCATAACCGAAGAGGTTCTTCTTGAAGTCCACCTGATGGACACTCTTGTGATTGTACACGTCGTACTTGCCAGGTATCATTGAGAATCCGGTGGACATGGGACCAAAGATGGCCAGCATTGACACGATTGCGAGGGTTGCGTTTCCCGTCCACATTTTTGTACGGCGTTCAAGTCTTTTATCAAAACACTAAGACACAATTCAGAGGATGCTTCAATGATTGAACTTGTGCGAAATGGGAATAGTTACACGATATATATTTTCTATCAGTAGAATTTTCACAAGATTATCACACTCAATATCGATATTTTAGTAGAGGAAATTAACCATAATTAAATACTAAACAATACAACTGTATGCCGCGAGTGAGACTAATTACTACTGACTAAATGATCTTTTGTTCTCCGTATATTTTCAGAAGAGACACACCAAAGTGCAGGCAGAGAGAGAACACGTTTGACTCGATCGACGGTTGAAGAGGCCACTGATCGCCAAGTTTTGATCTTGTTCTTCAGCCACAGCGAAATCGCGCCCAGTGAGAAAAGTGTCTGGTTCTTGAGTGGCTTACTCTCTCACACTCTCTTGAGCGCTCTCGTGGCTCACGGTGGAGCGCAATCCCGCCAGCAATATGTTAAATTAACAGGAGAGAAACGGGTGAAGAAACATGATGATGATTTGTCTCAAGAATAACAGGCAAGACAGAAGGATTGCGGTGGTGTGTATATGGCAAAATCACGGAATGCGGAATGATTGCCATCTGAAGATTGCACTTAATGAGTGCATCAGTGGAAATTAAATGATATGTGTGTGCACTAATGATGAAGACATCAATCATCGAATTATATTGAAATCATTATGGCAAGTCAACGAATTCCCTTTCGATTGATGAAGGTGAGTGGCTCATTAACTTGGTTCTTGTGGTTTTTCACTGTGTCCGGTGGCACTGAGAGAAACTGAGTGTACTGTGTGGTTCATATTCTTATATGCATTTGAGTAATTTTGCAAAAGACTAACCAATTGCTTTCAGTGCGAATGGCAAAACATTGAACTTGATATATTGAGCATTATCGCTATTAAAGTTGTATTATCTGTTTTTGTTTTCATCGTGGGGCGCTTTTTTGCTCACCAAAGCGGAGATCAATAAATTGTAAAGTGAAGAAGATGATTACATAGTTGGAGAGAAAGAACACGTCAATAACCCAAAAATTGCCAAAAGGCAAGTTTAATCAATCAATCTCCACCAGTGAGGATGACTCAGTTGGGTAAAAAGTGCCTTTCTTCTGCGCTGTGTCTATTCTTTGCGCCAACAATGGAACACTGGCTAGGAATCACAGTGAAGGATCAGCTGTTTCAGCAATCATTAATATTCAATGAAGATCTCACACTGATCGCGAGATTACGATGACTCTTTTTTCGCGGCATTATGGTGGAAAATGACGGCGCGGAGCCGTCGACATTGTTGAGTATAGAGTGAGACTGGTGGAAAAAAGCGGCACGAGGTGTGGTATTGTGAATAATAATAGATGAGCTTTTTTATTATTATTTTCTCTAATTATTTGCCTCTGTGATATACTTCGACTTGTACGTGAAGTGTCTGTAACGGGAATATTCTTTCTTCATTCTTACCTCTCTCTGTCTCTCTTAATTTCAAATAGACTCTTCACTTGATGTTGAGACTGTGGTAAATTTCGCATTCTTTTGAATAGGGGTTTTTCATGCGCAACAATTTAGTATTTGGCAAAATGTGAAGTTTTTGCGAATGTTCTGAATTGTAGCGTCTGTAGTTGTGAAGAGTGGACTGGAGAAGGAAATGAGTGTAATTTTCACACACGATGATTTATCACTTTATTTATTGCACAAGCACGTGTCATCTAAATTTGCACGCAACCAAGGCAGATATTTGGCCACTCTTGTGTACACGCCAGGATAACCAGGACGCCCACAGCCAACACCCCACGAGACAATGCCCACGATCTCGTTTTTAATGCCATTCTGCACGAACAACGGTCCTCCACTGTCGCCTGGTGAGATTTGGGAAGATTAGAGTGTGATCATTAAAGGTGTTTTCTTTGAATACCTTGACAAGAATCTCCACCGATTCCTTGGCCAGTTGGAGGGCCTTTTCCTGCACAGAGCTAGAAGATCACACAGATATAAAATTATCTATCAAGTGGATGAATACAAACTCATGGACCTTACCATGTTCGGTGTTATCCTAGAGGCTCTGTACTTCATATTTCTGCACTGAGCGAGAGTCAAAATTGGAACTCTGACCTGTTGAAGGGTCCCTGGAAGAGTTCCACCCTCAGACGTCCTTCCCCATCCAATAACAGTTCCAATCAATCCTGGAAAGATGGTCATGAGTGGAATGAAATTCTCTTTACCACATGAAATTCTCACCGGCAGGATCGCTGGTCTCCCGTGGTAGACATACTGGCCTGATGGTCTTGCCGAAGACCACCTTTTTTCTCAGTCTCAGCAGGGCAATGTCGTGATTATAGGTGTTGGCATCGAAGTTCCGATGGCGAATAATAGCACTGACAGCCCTCATTATAGCTGGTGTTTCGGTGGTAATGAATTGATCATGATCGCCGAGTATCACGCGGATCTTTGACCGTTGCAGTCGTCTCACGCAATGCGCCGCCGTTATCACGTAGTCTTCAGACACGAGGGATGCTCCGCAGTGGAATTGGCCATTGTACACGAGTCTGGCTACCCAGGGAAACTGATTGACACCCGTTGGACGTCCGCCAACAATGCGAATCTCCTCATTACTTGTCCCACATTCTGAGTGAATTTGAAAAGAACAGAGATGGTGATGAAAGTGCCAGAATGTATGCAAATGTAATCTTATGCAATGGAAGAAAATTGTTGAGAGGGTAAATATCGCACAGTATTGCGAAAAGCGTGTGTATGTGGTTTTGTGCAAATGAATGGCGGTGAAATTTCAAATATACGTGAATGAATGGTCTGAAGAAATGCCGTGAGTTCGTGTGTGATACTTTTCATCTCGAGATCATCTCTTTTCGGCGGGTCAAGGCATATCCGATGAGGTAGATGATGTGTGCAGTGGAAGAAGTGATGAAGAAAAAAGATACACAATACAGCAAATATATATTTCTGAATTATTTATAATTGGAAAGTGAAACTGGCAGCCAAATGAAAATGAAATGAGTGTTTGAGAGTGTTGTTATATCGAGAGTGTAAGTCTTGTTACTTTCTTCAGCTGGAATTTAATGGTTTCGTTGATTGAGAGTTCACTGGATGGATGCAATAAATCAGGCTTTAATTGGTGGGATGCGATGCTGAGGACTCACCACAGTTGCAGTGCTTCAGACTGTTTTCACTATCTTCCTCGTCGTCATCGCCGAAGGCGGCTTGCTCGATGCCAAAGAACGTGTCAAAGAAGATTTTACCCTTTCGGGTGGTGACATTAGTCGCATTATTGTTATCACTCTCGTTGAATCCCGTAGATGATTGTATAAATAATTGGCACAGAACAACAATGACTAACACTTTATGCAGAATTAACATGTTTGAACACAACGGATACTTAAAGAAAGAGAGTTTCTTAGAGAAATTAATTGGGCAGTTTTTCTGACTGATTTAGTATTAATTTATTTTAGAATAGATATTCAGAAAATCTATCAGATGATTTCATTATTTATATGCACTGGAGTCACTTTTGTGATAACATCAGAACACACACTTGTTGATGCTCCGCGACAAGATCGTGATCACGTCGATCGCTGGAGAAATTCTACCACACTGCGAGTGATCATCTTGTTTCGTAGATGCAAATATTTAAAGAACACTCGAATTCCTTTCACTTTCACGTGCTGAAGCAGAAAGTTTCAGGATTATCCCTAATTCACTGGCCTGCAAATGTAGGTGAATGATCCTCAATCTGATCAGTGACCGTGACGCAGTTGGGAAAAAAAAAGTTTCTCGAGTGTGTGGTGGACAATAGAGTCCAAGTCTCTGTATCTCTCACTTCTCACTGAATTTCACATTCACGATCAATTGAAGACCTTCACCTTGTGACTCTCAAAATCACACTGATCGACCAAGATTTGAGCTCGCACGCCGCAGTCCTCCTGGGCTTTTCTTTCTTTCTTGCGGATTCGCACAGATGGAGGGGGCTCCAGTGTTCAATAAGAGCGGATTTTGTAAGGCAAAAGCAATCATATGGCGCTTTCACTGTCTTCGGAGTGATCGCCATGGGGAAAGTTATAAAAAAGCAAGTCATATATTTTTTTCTTTGTCACTTGCTGCGACCCTTTTTCGCTTTGTCAATTTCGAAGAGACACTGAGAATTGTCCGTGTCTAATCGCGATCTTCAGATTTTACCTATTCGACAATACGTCTCATTGTCACACGGAATCCGTTCCACATTTTTGTGATCTTCAAAAGACGCGTACAATCGCCTAAGATTACACATGATCGCAAATGATCGTCGAAAGGGAAAACACACGGTTTGAGCGATTGATTTAATCCGCCACGCAAATCAACAGTCATTGATTACTGTGGAAATCCACAACATAATAATAATATGGATGGATTTTCGGATGATAAAAGTGGTTGAGAGGCGAGGAAACTTTCACCCAGAAATTGACACAAAAAGATAATTTTTGTGAAGATGGAAACAGTGAGTCTTCTTGTGTTTCTCGCATCTCTTCCAATGTTTCTTTCCAATGGCATTTTAAAAGATTGTCGATTCGATGCTTCATTGTATATTTCCACACTCTTTCCTTCAGTGATCGCGGAAGATTTTCAAGAGGTATGGGAAAGAGTTTGGGTGTATAAGAGAGAGAATTTCATTTAAAAATTAAAAGTGACTAGACTGGAATTTTGTGTCCACACTGGATGCATTTGGTGATCAATAGTCCACGTCCGCCATGGTTTCTACGA
Source organism: Phlebotomus argentipes (assembly GCF_947086385.1). NCBI lineage: Eukaryota > Metazoa > Arthropoda > Insecta > Diptera > Psychodidae > Phlebotomus > Phlebotomus argentipes. The sequence continues at coordinate 8,535,465 of NW_026776174.1, forward strand.
TATCTTTTCTGGTGCCCTTGCGAGGATGGCACAAGCAGGTGTTCTTCAGCTGCTTCCGAATCCAGGGCAGGTAGTTTAGAACTTTGGTATAGATTCCGGGAAGATTGGGTCGCGCACAGCCTCTGCCCCAGGAGACGACTCCAATCACTTCCATGCTTCCACTGGGTCCTTCCCTATTCATGGCTCCGCCAGAGTCGCCCTGCAATTTCAATCAATAGAAAGTGTGTTTTTTTTCCACTAAGACGTGCGTGTTTCTTTACTTGGCAGGCATCCTTGCGTCCATCGTGGTATCCAGCGCACATCATATTGTTCGTGATGCGCTTCCTTCCGTAGCCAGCTTCGCGGCACTGCTCCATGGACCACACTGGCACGATAACGGATCGCAAGACAGATGAAGTTTCTTTCTTCTCAGCTATTTTTCCCCACCCGGCGATGATCGTGAGTGATCCTGTGTAGTCCGTGACGGCTAGAATGAAAGTGAAAGTGCCTGTGAGTGGATCGGTGGCCAGAGGTCAAGTGATTATTGTGATGTACATGGATCTGGAAGACATGCCGGCTGAATTGTGGCGCCGTATTTTATTGGCTTGTCCATCTCTATCAGTGCAATGTCGTTGTTGAAGGTGAAAATGTTGAAGTTCTCATGCTGTGTGATCCTGCGAACTCGCCGGTGCTCAGTGTAGTCACTGGTGAGATTGTGACCGCCGAGGAAGACACGGATCTCATTGGGCTCAATACCGTCCACGCAGTGAGCGGCGGTGAGGAGGTGTGATCGGCTAATCACAGTAGCGCCACAGTAAATCTTCTCCTGGGTGTAGAGACCCGCGAGCCACGGGAAGCTGTGCGGAGTGGCTTCTCTTCCGCCAACAATACGATCAGAGCGTCCACGAACACCACATACTGTAAGTAATTGGGAAAATAACACACTTAATTGATTTTCTATTGTACTAATGCCCGGCTCTCGTATTCCGGGTGGTGTTTTTTTTTATCTGTTTCTTCAGAGTAGGAATCATTTGTCACCCACCACAGTCACAGGAGTTTCGCGATGGGGCGGCGTTTAAAAATGGTTGAGACAGAGTGCTCAATATCACAGTAACGCTGACTATCACCAGGAACCTATCCATAGTTTGGGGAGAGATCGAGCACAGATACTTTAAGGAACTGGAGAGGAAAGAGGTAAGTGATCACTTGTAGAACACTGGGGCGCAAGTGCTGCTGCCGGTGCAATTAACGAAATAGTTATGGAACAAAAAGTGTGAACCCACCTGGCTTTTATAATAACACACAATAATTGTAACCTCCTAGAGTGTGTGAACAATTTGGATTTGGATTTTTCGTCTCACACACACACTCTTCGATCATGATGGTGACAAATATTAACCGAGGTAGGGGTTTTGTCCTTGGTATTGCTGACACATTTTCTCGGGATCACTGTGAAGTGAGACAAGTAGTGCGTTATCACGATAATTAGGTCTTCTGGGGCGTATTGAGAAGTGAGAATAATGTATATTTGAAAAGTCTGTGGCATTGTCAGACGATAGGAAGCTCCAGAATTCACATTTTGCTCTTGGATCAAGTTAATCAATTTATTAATTGTCCTCCTCAAAATTTGCGACATGACCCGAATTAACCACGTGACGAATTCACTTCGATATTGCATTGACAAAATAATGTTGTCTTGAAATTAAGATGAAGATACAGCCAAAAAGTGGAATTACATAAGTGCCAAAAAAAACGATCAACAGACACTTAATTGAGAAATCATTTCAGTGATGCTACTGAAGGTGCGAAATCACCTTGAAGACAATTTTCTCGTCATCTCATATACCATAAAAGTCTCATTTATTGTCATTTGCGATTATTCATTGTAATTACTGTATGCGGGTGGTGTTTTTCCCTCGCGACCAATAGAATTTTCACCTTGATTGGATTTTAATTACCTGTTCTTGAACTTTGTAGCCATAAATTCACTACCCAATAGAGTTCCAATTATTTCAGAAAATCGTATAACTTTTGTTTACGTTTTTCATCGCACTTTTTTGCTCCGATTGCGCCTTATCAGTGCTTCACTTTGTCTGATTCAACTTGCCAAAGAAGAGTTCATTTGCCAGGACATCCATGGGTGCTTCTTCATTGGCTGCATTTATTGGGTTTGTGGGTGGGTGTGATGAAAAGAACAATATTTACAAGATGCACTTAAAGTTAATTGCATAACACACCTTTTGTGACGATATGCTGTTGATTTATTTGGTCTGGGGAGTCGTAAAAGGCTCACAGGGTCACATCGTGAGAGTGTCACTTAATTGTTTTGAGCGTCAATGTTCGTCACTTTATTGACAGTTGTTCTCATATTGTATGCAGAAATGAGGAATCAGCTGATAAAAACTGTAAACTTTCCACTGTTTTCTGCAAAAATGTGAGTGTGGGTGGAAAATTTCTGTTGATATTCAAGCGAAAAAAAACTGCAATGATGGTAATCATATGCACCTTGAAGCCCTTCCATAGCGTTAAAAGTAATAGCTAAGAAGAGTCAAACAGTTGTTGAATCGGTTTACACTGGATAAATGACTCAAATGCAATGTATACATTAGTTTGTGATTTATTTGATGCGTAGAAAAAATATTGTTTTGTATTTATTTATAGGTGAAGTTGAATTTATTCATATTACCCATATAGACCTCGGACTTCTTCTCTTATCTCACACATGGCTTATTGTTTATACTCTTTTCCCTCAACATTTCGTAATTGACAGTGAAGATGATCATCATCGGTGTCTTATTTATCTCACAGTGTCTATTCATAAAAGATCAGTTTCATCTCATTTGTGGGCAATATTTTTTTTTTTAGGTAATATGCGTAAGATGAGCACGGGTGAGAGAAAGACAGTGGCATTGATGTTGAGAAAAGATGTGGAGAAAGTGTAATATGTTTTAAATGGCCTTGTTCAACCTTGAGACACGACAAAATGTAAGATGATTACTTTGATGATGTCTGACAGACAATCTTTTAGCGTCAATTAATCACATGTTATCATTTTTACACCACTATATGCAAATTGTGGGTGTGTTCTCTTCTCTAACTACTTTACTTGGAAGAGAGAAAAAAAAATTCACCCTGATCCATTGACCAAATTGCATTTATTACCTTGACACCAAAAAAATTATGATCCAAAACCCATACAGAGAAATTCGTGGCGCCGCCGAGGAGGAAAAGAGAGATTGTGGGTGCAATTAATTCTCAAATGTGTGCATAATTGTGAGGTATGTGTGTGATCTGGAAAACATGGGAAAATTTTATCACTAGCACTAGTTTAGTGGCGATCTTGACACATTTTTTGTCACGCATGGGGAGTGTTGAAAGAATCTCTTCTGCTTTGGAATGTCACTGTGTCAATATTTGATTGTGTGGAGAGAAGAGGAGGTTTCACTAGACAAGAATGCGTCTTCCCTCTGTGAGATGAGAGAAATTTATACACACAGAGTGCTGAATAATGACACATTGGAAATGTATAGTTGTCAAATGCAAAATAGTGCAATTGTTTGCGATCAATGCATTTCCTAAAATATTTATGAATGAATTCGAAGGGGTGATAATCGCCCAAATGTATGTAGAAGTTGATCAACTGAGTATAGCGTTCAACTATAAAATTCAAAACGATTAAAATGCTGGTGGTCTTACCTTTCCATGCTACGATAAGTTCATGTTCCATTTCTTTGAACTTGACTCCAATCTCCTCTTCGCACCTCGTTCTGTGTGAGTGAGCCTACGAAAGGCCTCAGTAAATATTTTGTTGAGACTTTCGCTGGTGTGGCAGAAATTTCGTATATACATGGATTTCATGCTGCGATATGCTGAGGTGATATTAGAGGAGATCAGCATAAAGTTTATTCTTTTCGCATCTCTCAAAGACCAGTGTGTGTATGGCTGTCAAAAGTGAATCCGTTATACACGCAATAACAGTAAAGCACACCTACATTTAATCTCTCGCCGTGGATTGCATGATCAAGTCCAAGAACTTGACCATTCGCAGTGAAACCGTCGGAGAATTGAGACTGATATTTTGCGCGTCTGTGTAATTTAAGTGCCTCTCTTGTGGACTCAATTTGTGACTTCTTGCTGATCTTCTTTTGCATAGATTTTTCATCAAAGACCATCTCTCACAATGGCCAAATTGTGGATCATTTTCGTGACATTGACTGGAATGAGTGGATATTTGGGTGCGCATGTAAGTCAAGGGAATCTAGTGAGGGATGATGTCATTTTTGGCGATTGCATTTGGTGTGATGTTTTTTCTTTTTCTTTTACAGGTGAAACGCCAATTTGTTGATCCATTTCTGGAGCCAGATTCTGTTGTTGTGGACAGCTACAATGATTCGATTCTCGTGCGTGATCCTCTGAGTGATTGGCTGGCTGGTCTTTTTCCCACATCCACCAAGCAACCACCCTTGGGAGAACATCCGAAAGATTGCAAATCGTGTGGTGAGTGAAATCGTGAATTATTTATGTGGATTTGATCACTAAATGATGGCTTTCTTGCACAAGAGTGCGGAATTCCCAATGATCACACACGAATTGTTGGTGGGATGACGACAAAGGAGCGCTATTTGCCATGGATGGGTCTGCTCACGTACAACTACAGGTTCTACTGTGGCTGCACGTTGATCACTGATCGGTACGCTTTGACTGCGGCTCACTGCGTGAAAGGATTCCAGCCGAAGTACATAAGAGTGCACTTGTTGGAGCATGACGTGAAGAATCTGAAGAATAACACAGTCAGAGGGGTGTGTTTGTGAAGTTTGAGTTATTTTAATGCTTTTTCACTTATCGTCTGGCATTCTAATGTATCTTCCAGGTCGTTGGCTTCAAAATTCACAATCAATACGATTCCAATACGTATAATTGTGATATTGCTCTGCTGAAAATGGACAGGCCTGTGGAGTTTAGGGATTCTCTGCGACCAGTTTGTCTTCCTGACTTCAAGAAGAGCTTTACAGGAGTTGATGGAATTGTCACGGGCTGGGGAGCGACTAGGGAAAATGGTCCATTGGCTGACAAGTTGCAGCAAGTGAATGTGCCCATTCTATCCAATGCGCAGTGCAAGGAGAGCAAATACGGCCAAAATAGAATCACTGAGAATATGTTGTGTGCTGGCTACAAGGAGGGTGGAAAGGATTCTTGCCAGGTGATTTCAATCACAGAGTATATCTCTGGAATGAGTAACTGAGATTCTTCATATTCCAGGGTGACTCCGGAGGACCAATGCACGTCCTGACACCGCATGGAGTCTTTCAGCAAGTCGGAATAGTGTCATGGGGTCAGGTGAGTAAACAAATAAAGTTTTCTGAGTACATTTATCACATTTATTGAGACAAATCTTTATCTACTTGCTAACGTGGGGAATTCAGGGCTGTGCCCGTCCCAACTATCCAGGTGTCTACACGCGTGTCAATCGTTTCCGTTCGTGGATCCAGAGGAACACAGCTGACTCCTGCAGCTGCGAAAACGATTGAAATTGTCCTGATTAAGGAGGAATTGTGAGACAATAAATGTGAAATGTGACGACACTGTTACATTGATGATCAACAATTATGTTCTACTTCTCTGCTTCTCTCTCTCTCTGTTCACTTCTTGGGACCACTCTCGAGCCAGAAGGTCTTCATCTCACCCTTACCCTTCACCTGCACCATTCCGCGACTCTCGAGGATGTAGCCGAGCTTTCGCAACTTCTGTGCAATGTACTCAGTAACCTGGATCTTGTTGGGCATGCCGCTGCTCTCCATTCGCGAAGCGATATTCACTGTGTCGCCGAAGAGGCAATATCTGGGTACTTTTAGTCCCACAACTCCGGCCACAACAGGTCCAGTGTGGAGGCCTATCTTCACGCTGACACCTGGCAACTTCAGCTCCATCAGCTTTGCCACCATATTGAGAGCCATGTCTGCAGCGTGCTGGACGTGCAGCGGATTCATGTCTGGAGCGCCGCTCACAGCCATGTACACCTGACCCACTGTCTCCACTTTGTACACCATTGGCGTCTGCACGAGCTCGTCGAATGCGGAGAAGCACGTGTTGAGGGTGGACACGGCGCTCATGGCATCTCTCAGATCGCTGCTGGAGTGGGAATCGTCGTGCAGCTCGCCAAACACCACAGTGACCTGCTCAAAGCTCTGGCAAGTGGACAGTGGGTTGAGTCCGGCACGCAGACGCTCCGCCACCGGCTTGGGAATCATGGAGTAGAGCAGGTCATCGCCCTGGCGCTTCCAGGAATCGGCGAGATGAAGGGATGTCTCCAGTTCATCGGAGCGCTGCTCCTCACGTTCAAATGTGTACTCCAGGCGAGAGAAATGCTGCCAACCGGCCATCACCATCTCCCGACTCAAGCCATGAGCATTGAGATCATTGAGAAACAGTCCCATATTGTGGAGTTCATCGAGATTGTTTATTCTGCAAGAGATTTGCACCTGTTCAGTAGATTATCAGGAAGGTTTTCGTGGGATGAATGACTTACATGGGACTACAGAGAAATATCACTGAATTGATTTCTGTGATGTAGCGCATTTGTCCTTTCAGCAGAATGTTCTTCATTGCTCCTTGGGACTCTCTTCTTTCCGTTGTGAGGGTTAAAGCATCCAGAGATAATCCCTGTGGCTCCTTCTTTTCTGCATCTTCTTGGGGGGCTCTGATGAGCTCCAGCTCGAAGAGGACAGTGTGGAAGTGTAAAATGTTCTGCCATGTAAAGGGAATGCCTTTGGGGCGGCGCAGTTTAAAGTGATCTGTAACGGTGGAGTAAATGATCGTGCTCTGGCCTGATGAATTAACATTCTCCAGGCCCCAAGCCTCCACCATTTTCTCTCCAGCTCCCGTGATCTGCATGTCTTCGTCGATGATGATGGCAAAGGGGAACATCTCCAGCAGAACACTGCCGTCAACAGGACCGAGTTTCTTCTGAGATGGATGGATGGTTTTATTGACCTTCGCCTCCATCTAGAAGTGAGGTAAAGATATAATTTTATGCAATGCAGACCAAGTAGTGTAATTTCTCACATAATCTTTGTTGTCAAAATCCAGACGATAGCGGACTATGACGGTCTTGAGGCCTCCTTGAATAGCGATGGGTCCCGTTGTGCCGCCAGTGGTGTCATTCTGACGATCAATGATCGTGATGTGGAGCTTCAGCCCGTACAAAGCGTCTGCAATCTCCATCAATTGACCCTTAAAGTACTTGGAGAAGCCTGTTCTGGTGCTCCGATAGACGAGCACTGCTCCTCTCTCATCCACCTCAGTCAGCTGCATGCTGGGACTCTTCATCTTGGGATATGTGAAGCGCATCTGGAGATGGATATTGTCCACGGACTGCAGGAAATCGCAGAAGAATCTCCCAGTGGCCTTGATCATCTTGTCATATCCAAAGTTGCTGAAGAATCGCACGAAGCATCGGCCAAAGAAGACCATGAAGTATTCAGTGGATTTGCCCGTGATGGCAGACAGAGCAGCTGCGAGGTCGGGCATAAGGGAATCCGAGTAGATCTGCGAATTGTTGAGTGTTTTTACTGATTTCTTGGGGTATTTGGGAGGGGGTTTCTTACTTGGTGGGTGTTGAAGACGGAGTATTTGCATCCTGTCGCTGCCAAGGCTTGCTTCCACACCATTTCTCCAAACTCCAGCTAGAAAGAGTGATAGTGTGAGGCATGAGTGGAAAATTTGCGAGGGAATTGGACCGAGTAGGTCGCTGGAGAGTGTGATGCGAGTTTGTTTCCGGGCAGTGTATGCAGTCGTGGCCGAGTGGTTAAGGCGTCTGACTTGAAATCAGATTCGCTCTGCGAGCGTAGGTTCGAATCCTGCCGACTGCGAAGAGAGGTGCTTTTTTTCCTTTTTCTTTTCCCTTATCTCTAATGTCCTTTCGATTGCAGATGTCCCCGAAGGACATTCTAACGACGGTAGAAGTGAATTGGAGTAATTCACTGGAGTGATATTCTCAATGCGAATGTGCTTAAATGAGAGTTTGTAATCGATAGAAAATGGAAAATGGGAAAAGAGGACAAAAACGTCTGTTTAATTGGTGAGACACGCAATTAAGGATACCATTCTATTAAATGTGAGCCCGAGGAGCGCTCAAATGGCTGTATTTACTCTCATATTTCTCTTTGCCCCCGATTGTGGCTGCGTGTGGAAAATATTGGGAGGGGAATTGGTATTTTTCCTCCCTTCGGACTCTCGAATTGAATGTAACAGAATTAATTGGGGAAGACTGTCTCAATTAGAGCTGAATATTTATCCATTTACTCGGCCTGAAATGGACTTTCTTAAGATGATTAGCAGCTCACCTGGACGAAATGCTGAACACTCTCCAATAGCATTCCATACATCTTGATCACTTTTGTTTGTAAGCCGCTTTTATCACCCCTTCTTGATGTGCCCTCGCAATTGATACGCAATTTATTGCCACTGATGAGTCTTCCTTCACGCTGCGTGTTTAATTTATTGACTGGTGGCCAGACGAATTATTGAGCAATGGAAAATTATTATTATTTATTCCCAAGAGTGCATCTGAAAGCCAAAAATGGAACAATGAGCTTATTGTGATAATAATGAGTTTTGGAGTTATGGCGAAAAATGCTTAATGGCCGATTTAAATGCATGAAAATCAAGCTAGACGGGGAAAATGATGATAAAGTGCTGATATAAAGTAAGATTTATTGCCTCTTCCAAGGAACCCCAAGACATTCTAATATCTGCGGAAAAAATGGGTGAGAACGTGCGAACGTCCGCAAAATGAGAAAATCTGGAAAATCTTCTATTTGTATTTATTGTTGCGCGGGATGTTGACTTTTACCCTCTGTGAAGATGTTCTGTGTCGCAGAAAATAAGATTGTCTGTCGTCACGACTTGGATAACTTAGATTATGGCTGTGACACTTGAGGAGGGAGGGGATGAAAAATGATTTGGAGAAGCGGAGAAAATCCTTATCATTCAGATGTGGTGAGTGTATGTATCTGAATATGGGCCGAGGAGGAGAGGAGAGGAAATCAATCACTGCGGAATTTCATTTCGGGAGATACTTTGTGGCATGTTTGATAGCTTTGGATCACATTTTACAGGCACTTTAACCAGTCAAAGCACTCAGAAAAAATTGAGTTGATATTTCTGATATGGTTTGTGAACAAATGCGACACTTTGTCTCGTGGTTTCGACCACGTAGAGTTGACTGAGGAGGAGTCAATTTCAAGGGTTGCGGCTTTTTCTGAGTGCACACTCCGCTTTAAGATTGACTTTGAATGCTTTAAAGAAGGCCATTAGCGCCTCTCCTCGGCTCGGCGGAAGGGATGCGAGTGCCTTTTTGGCAAAATGGGTGGGCAAAAGAGCGTCTTTTAGGTGATATTTTCGAGGGCAAACATTTCACTATACGCGAGAGACGCAACAATGAAAATCCATTGATCGCGCTTTAGTGATTCTGTTCAGGTTTTACGTTGCTGCGGAATGTGAACTGGAGATTTCATTGGGTGGCGAAGGCGGGAAAACAAACACAGTGTGTGAGACTGAATTAATTACCCACCAAAAAGTCCCATTAGTTGTCCTATTAAGGATGGATGATCTTGAACCGTGTGGATGTGAGCGAAAGGGTTTTTGAGGGATTTGGAGATTAAATTGATGAATCACTCTCTAAACTTTGCTGGTATTCACAAATCACTTGTACTCACTGAGAAATCACTGGGGGTGATTAATAGCAATAGCAAATCTCAAGTACCGGAAATCACTTTTTAATACTCTTCCGTTGGTGTGTCTTATTGGGCGTCCCGCTAAGTACAATTTGAGAGTGTCTTCACATTGAAATTCTCCGAGCAACTGGCCAAATTATGTTGGTGCTCTTTAATTTATACGTATCGTGTTCTTGTGAATGAAACGACAGACACTCGCACGATTGAGAGAAGCGAGTGGCAATTACTAATAATTTATTGATTCCATATTCAATGGATAATTCCGATTATTCCTCAATCTTGAGACACTAAATTCTTTAATTTTCGGGGGCTACACAGTAACTGGCAAAAAATTCCAGAGCAACTGAGAGTAAAAATAGGAAAAAAAATGTGGATCCTCTTGCGCAGTCGGTAGGATTCGAACCTACGCTCCCAGAGGGAATCTGATTTCTAGTCAGACGCCTTAACCGCTCGGCCACGACTGCTTATTTCGCACATCTACAAACTTTCAACAATACACGGCAGAAGCACACTTGCCATGCCTCTTTGACATGCGCTTTTCACAGTCTTCTCCTGGCTTTTAGTACAGAAGTCTGCATTTTCTTCTCTGTGAAATTCCCGAGATTTCCTCCAAGTTGCCGTGATGTCGCTGTCGCCAGGAGCCAAGGAGCGTCTCAGTCTTGTGTTTGGCGTTGTGAAAACAGTGTTCCATTGGGGATTCATCCCAGGAGTTCTGTATCTCGGTGAGATAACCTTCAAGTCGTGTGCTTCCCAGATCATTAGCTCTTGTTTTTCGCTGCTCTTCTGCAGGCTTCACGAAAGGGTCAGAAGCTGGTGGTCCTCCACTCACATTCATGAGCCTCCTGTGGCAATAGACTGTTCGCTTGATGAGGAAATTCGGCCAAATGAGAGATTCACAGAACCCATCTGTTTCCACCTTGGGAGAACCTCTGGGCACGATGGATAGACTTTTCCACCAAGTCCGCCTCATCATCAATCTTTCCTGAACACATACATGGAGTAAATACAGTGTTTTGTTTAAAAAAAAATCAATGTTTTTGCGTGAATCTGTTTTTAGTACGGTTTAGTACTCTTGGTTTGGGACAAGTGGCAGAGTGTCCCAAAGGGAGGCGATTTTGACGGTTTGAACTCGTAGTGTGTTTACGTTTAGGCGCAGCGTCTTATTTCTTCAAATATAGTGGAAAATATGATTCTCGAAGCTCTCAGGCAATGTGGAAAGGAAAAGCTGATGAAAAGTGCAGTTCTGGCAAAAAGATGGAACAAATCCGCTTGGACCTTGACAGTCTACAGAGACATTATCGGTATGTTTGGCGATCGCAGACTGTTTCTTGGGCAATATCACTGATTTAATGGATTTCAGAGAATTTCCAGGTCCTGCGTTCCTGTATAGTACATGATATGATAGAAACTGAAGGGGAAAATGACATCCTGCAGGATGTGGTGGAGGAACAAAATGATACAGAGATCGTTGGTGTACTTTCTGAAACAGCGGATGAGAATCAAATTAGGTGACATTGATGATGTTATTCAGGCTGTATTTTGTCCTAATTTCTTTCTATTTAATGCCCAGAAATCCTGTGGTTATCTACCTCAGACCTGACATCAAAACCACCATCCAAGGATGCATTTATCACATCAATGAAAGTGCAATTGAGAACTTCTCCTTCAATTTCACTGAACTCAACAGTCCGGAGAAGAGGCAGAAAGTCATCTGGATTTTGGAGAACTACCGGAAGAGTTCAGACATTTCCATCGATAATGTGTATAATCTCTTAAATTTATTGAAGAATGTCAACAATTAGCTTCTGGGTAAGAATTTTTTAACATCAATTTCATGACCCGCTGTCCAGAGCATCATTTCCATGAATGTGACTTGATTCACTTTCTCGAGAATTGTTAAGTTGGGGATCTTCTTGCGCAAGTGATCGAGGATGAGTTGTCCTCTCGTGTGATAGCCAGAGAGCTCAACTGTTGCATGCCATATGCTGCTCTTCTCAACTATAGTATTTCTGGTGAGAAAGGTGGCCGTTAGCAGAGCATCGCAGGGCATCCACTCGCTGTACTCTCGGTAGCACTTCTCCTCGATGGGGTTCATGAATCTGGTTATTCGATTAGTGATCTCTCCCAAGACGTTCATTCGCCAATCCTGGATGGAAAGTAGTCATGAAATGTATTTTCTGAATGTAATTCATATTCACTTTGTCTCACCATTGTGATGAAGAACTTATCCTCGAGGCAAGACTCCCAGGGCAGAAGAAATATTGGGCATTTCAGGGCATCGAGAGCAATTTGAGCAGCTTCAGGGTCGTTGAAAAAGTTGAATTCAGCAGACGATGTGATATTTCCCACTCCCAAATGATTTCCACCCATAATGTAAACCTCTCCGATGTTTTCCGCCACATGAGGATACATTCTGAGGCAGAGACCCAAATTTGTGAGCGGCCCAAGACAGATGAGCGACACTTGCTTAGGATTTTCCATCACAATTCTCTCCAGTGCATTCACAGCGTGTTCTTTGGCCAGGTTTTTTGTGTCTGATCCGTCTTCTGAGTAATCTTCCAGATCGCCGAGACCATCCCTGCCGTGAAATGTGGCCTCATCGTCAAATGGTCGCTTTCCCAACACTATCATCTCATTGGCAGCTCCCAAAAACACTGGAGGCTTCAATGGTGAAATGCTCTCGAAGCTCGAAAGGACTCTGAGAGTGTTCTTAGCCACATTGTCAACCGTCGAGTTTCCTTTTACACACGTAATCCCAAGGAGATTGATGAGATTCAGCTCTTGCGCCCTGAGAAGCATCAATATGGCCCAGGCATCGTCCGACCCCACGTCAACGTCCACGACAACATTTCTCACTGCTGCTGAAGACATTATATTTCTCGGAATTTCTTTCTCCACACTTCCTTTTTTGCCACCGAACGTGATCTTTTTTATGTAGATCAACTTGACTAATTGGTATTTAGATTGAGAGCTCTTGCTAAAATTTCTCTTCAGCGGAAGACTTATCACTTGTGAGGCGTTGAGATTCACTGAGAGTTTGCGACTATTTCAGAGTGGCTTTTTATTCAATTCACGAAGACAGCGATTAGTATGACACAATTGATAAGAGACTGGCCAACACAAAGCCTTTAACACACTGACACATTCTTGTGGTTTTCCTACAATTTACCAATTTTCCTATAGATTACGATCACTTATGTTGGGTTTTCTATGAGACATTGGCAATATTTTTGCTGCTATTTACGAGATTATGCAGTGCTTGCAACTGATTTCCAGTATTTCGAGTAAATTCAGTGCACTCTGTGGGTGTAGTTGCACTGAGAAAGATCACGATCGCGTTTCAACTTGCTACGAATTATTGTTTACTTGGCACGAGGAATATAAATATAGAAAATCCTACTGACTTTTCACATTCAAGACTGAGCAGAGACTAAATACTCATTTTTTGGGGGAGAATAGTTGAAAATCCGTAGGAATAAATAGAAAGCATGTGAAGATGGGTACTCGAGAAGGTCTCCTCAGGCTTCTAAAATCGTTTTTGGGAAAGATTTATGACTTCATTTGACTGTATTATCTTTCAGCACTGTTGCCGCTTTCCGCTGATGTCTTTGCCGGTTTTTGTTGGCATTCTGATAAGGCACCTTCACAAAGTGAAGTGAATTTACGCAAAGTGGAATGAGTCAAGCATTTCTCTTTCTAAAAATACATCAAAAATGTGATTGAAAGAATGGAGAAAACAGCGCTGCCCTTTTGATCTTCCTCTGGCATTGTTTACCCAACGCAAGGAACTTGCTAAGCACCCACAAACTTCTGATCTCTTTTCAACTTGCACGGAATTTTCTTGGCTGTTCTCTGTTACACCCATGAAAAATGTATTTCTTCTGTTCTCTCTTCAGCACGGTATTCTTCCCGCGATGTGCATTAAGGGGGGAATTTGTGCAGTGTGTGTTGGTGTAAAAGATTTTTTTCACACTTTAGGTGTTAATGTTGCATGAATTTTAAGAATTTTGATTTATTCTTCAAATGTTATATGATGATAACTTCTGTTTTACACTGAAATATGTTTGATTAAAAGTCAAGATTGAAACACTTATGTTCGATTGACGTAATTTTTAATGTTTCTCTGCTCATTTTGAGTTAATTTTGAGTTTGTCAATGTTTTCAGGGGATTCTTTCATGGAAATCTTACGTTTTATTTCAACCATGAGGAACTCACACACTTGTTGTTGGGAACAAGTTCATGGTTTTCACACCAACATGCGGAAAATGCCATTCGACCGTCTCTCTTTCGCATACCTCTGGAGTTATTTGATCGCGTCTGATCGGGATCGTGTGGGGGAAGCATTGGAGTGAATCTGGGAGTGTGTGTGGAGCTATTTTGGTCTCCGATTCACTTCCAAGCTGTGTTTGTCAGTCGACCGAAAAGTTTCCTGCGCTACACATTGGATTTCTTGGAGAGGAAAACATAGTTTCCCGAGTGATTTTTGTAATCAGTACATTTGGCAATTTTTGTCTGACGTGGTAAAAAGGCAGTTTTGGAAGATTTCCTTTCATTCTGCTGTGTTGTTGGTCAATTGCTGAGAGGAAAAAGAGTGTCGACGAAGAGTCAGAAGGGAGTGTCTCGCGCCTAATTTTAGTATTCACAATCAACCGTTAAATTTATTCTTCTGATCTCCCGAGGGAACAACATTTTCCCAGCAAAATGTGAGTTTCGAATGCAGTTGTGATTTTCCATGGCTTCACTTGGCGCAAAAAAAACCGCCTGAGAGATTTGTGTGATAAAATGATGTCACTCTATGAATTCTTAATCAGTCTTCGTCACCGTTAAGTGATTACTACTTGATGATCATTGGAGAGGGACCTTTGCGGGCGAGCAAATATAATAGAGTTGATGAAATTATGCAAAATATCTGTGGAATTTCTTCGATTGAACGGATGGCGTGGAGTTTAGGAAAGAGATCGGCGTAATTGCATAATAGGCACAATTGGTGGCTTCTCTTTGCTTTGAAAATAAATGTTCCAGCCAAGAACACAAACAATGAAGTGCATTAAACTCTTTCTCGATCACCGCAAAAGGGGGAGAGAACGAGAAAACGTGTACCAAGAATAGTGAGAGAGAGAGGAGAAGTTGACGATAACTCCTCTGCCTTTACTGTATTTCTTGTAGCGTCTCGCGAGATTTTCTATTTAATCTCTTTTGGGTCACATCTTCTTTATTTTTATTTCATCCTCGGCCTGTCCGATGTTTACAACAGATGTTCAACATAGCCAGTCTTCGTTCGCAATCATCAGTTTGATATTTGCATTTGGAGAAACTTCCACAAATATTGTGCGCGCTGAGAAAACATCCCAAAATGTGAGTGACGATCGGTGTGATCGGGCAATTGATCACAGTTATTCGTTATCAGATGACTCGTCATACAAGTGATTCGGTGTGATACGGAGAATGTGATACTCAGCCACTCTTTTCGCTTATCTTATCACATTTACTATTGGACTGTAGTTTCACAAAAAAAAACACATTTTGCTCACAAGTTTAATTGCAGGGTGACGAAGAGAGGCATTTATACAGGAGATTTTTTCCCGTCAAAGAAGTCGGTGATAAAATATTTATTGCTGGAACGATTCAACATACAAGAAATGTGTGGAAGGTTATCGTTTCCGCTCGATCGCTGAATTTTCTCACTGTTCTGGGAATTTTCATAAATTGTATAAATATATATTTGAGATGCACTTGTGAGGCTTTCAAAGCCGTATTTTGAACATATATTCAGCGGCTTAAAGCTTTTAATTGAGGCATTCAGCGTTTTATATTTTTCCTCCCAGGAAGGGGATTTTAATTTATTTTCAAATTTCCATTGCCTCGCTTTATTTCATTTCTTATGCATTGGGGATTTTTTTATTATTATTCTATGACAGAAAAAATACTACTGTGCACAAAAAATGTACTCAAATCATTAATTAAGCTCATTCGTCTAAGTAGTGGTTTAGAATTGTATTAATGGATTTTTGATAAGATTCTACTAAAGATAAATTTTATGTATTTCTCTCGAGCTTCAATTTCTTGATACATGAAAACCCCCTGAGTGAATCGTGAAGCATTATCTCTCTATTATCACAATTCTTCTAAAAATAATTCACCAAAAATAATGGCGTTTGTGTCTCTTTTTTTCATCATCTTCGTGCCTTCTTCGGCCTTTGAATGTGGACATGAAAATCTGTAGCATGAAGAATCCACTGTGGTTTGTTGTCTGGCTCCTCATCTTGGTCTTCATTGCCTTCTTCGTGGCCGGTTTCTGTGCTGGATGGTAAATAGAGATCAATCAATATACTGTTGAATCTGTGATAAAACTCAATTCAATGTCACTCTTGCAGGTACATTTTCGTCTATCCGCTCACTGTTTGTATTCCAGCGCTGAGTGTAAGTTTTCATGCGTATAATTGCGATGATCAAGTGTTAATTGATGTTGATCTCTTGCAGCCCATCTCGGATTTGCTGCTTCAAGGCGCCCAATTCACCCATTATTGCGCCAAAGCGATGATGGAGTGTCGCTCCCTGTTCGGCTAAAGCATTTTCATCCCATCTTTTCTACTTAATTCTCACCGCTTTCCGGCTGCTGAAATGTCCCTCCAAATCTTCAATAGTGCTGCGCATTTAGATTTGTAGCTATAATAGATTGTAAGCCACGAATTATGCATTACTTTTCTGATGGATAAATCAGTTTCCTTCTTGTGTTCTTGCAAATATTCCTCCGTGCGGAGAGCTATAAAAACTAATTATGCTATTTAAAATCAAGAGTTTTTTTTTGTACAAACGTAAATTATATTAACTGTGCTGTAATAAAATAACAGTTCTCCCATTCATATAGTACAAAATGTTAGCAAGTATTATCATTTTATTGCCTTTCGCTAAGTCACAACTCTCAGTATTATTTGTGTTCTTTTTTTTGTCTCTTGGGTAAAACGCTTTGTCAGCCTCAGTTTCTCCATCACATCCGTACAATGGCTAATTATGGGAAGGATTTCCCCCTCCCATTTTACACCTCGATGTTAATTTCATCTACATCGCGACGCACTTTAATGTGAAGCGATCGGGATTTCTTGTGATGCGGTCTCTCCAGTTCATCATCAATATTCTGTAGATTGTAGTCATTGTAGGGTGTCAGTTTTGTGCCGAACACTTTCTCGGGATCTGCTTTGTAGTATTCCTCAGCAGTGACATAGTGTGGACCTCCGTAGTAGTCCAACACGCAAATCTGACTGATTTCCAGCTCGCAGAGGTAGAAATTGTGAGCTGGGGAATTTTTATCGAGAAATTAGTGAATTTCATTCGGCAAATAAGGCAGCTTTTACTCACTACTAATCCACTTTTTGGCCGCTGGATGTCTGCTGAACATGGCACTCTTGGCGAAGTCATAGTCTGCATCGTCCTTCGACAATTGTCTAGCCTTGCCGGACACCATGACGCGAGCACAGGTGGGCTCCATGGCGTCTGTGTTGTTGTCCGAGCAATTTCGGCTCTGCTCCATGGAGAAGAGTGCAGTCAAGCGATTCGACGACTGTGAGATAATTGAATGTAAGCCACACTTTCACTCTTTTGCCATGTACTTCTCACCTTCAGATCGATTCCCGTGAAGTCCAAATCAGTCAGGTAGAAGAAGATGCGTCCTGTAGACTTGTCTCCGCGCGCGCTGTCGGCTATTGAGATTACATTGACCATTGGGAAGCCCTTGATGGAGTTCAGAGTGGAAATTGTGCCCATTGCAGTCCAATCTGTGGCGATAGTAAACCAATTAGAGGGTAATTCTGATAAGACATGCATTCTGAGAAATGTGATATTGTTAACTCATCATTATTATGTTCATTAATTTCTGAGAAATGATTATGTTTGGAAAATTCTCGATTTCTTTTGGTCTCCAGATGCAACAAAAAGACTTTATTATGGGCTGTTTAAGCCCTAAAAGTGTCTACGTGAGTAGATTAGCCACTCTCACTTTCTTTGATAAGGAAACGTGGACTGAGCAAAAAAAAATGTGTTTGTCACCACTGAAGGTGATCATCTTACCGAGTTCATGGACAAGAAATCTCGCCATTGCCGGATAGTCTTTGTATGGTGGCACAAAGAGATCGTTCTCAATATCGAAATCATCGTCATCAAACAGTGCTGAATATCTTCCCTGGATCAGCTGCCTGGCAGGCACAGCCACGGCAAGAGCCAGGAGGAGGAAGATCACTTGAAACTTGATCATCGTTGCCACTTGTTGAATGTCACGCAGGAGACAATGTAGCGAACTGTGAAGTAGTGCGAAAAATTACTGTTGGATAATAAAAGATAAGACTGAAGAGGGCTCGCAGAAGCATAATACTTGAGAGATGATTTAGCTCTTAGAGCCGTCTTAGCAACAAAAACTCTGCGCAATTTATGTGTCAGAAGATATGGAAAATTTAATTCAAAAGAAAGAAAATCAGAAAAGAGACTTGCAATTGCTAAAATGTATGGACATTCACCTCGGTTGAGATTGTTGAGAGTACAAAGAATCACGTCAGATTTTCCACTTCAAGGATTTCCAATTGTCACTCCTGCAGAAAAAAAACACAATAAAATTAAATGGCAAGTTAAAGGGACACTTTTTGCACGATGAAGTGCAAGAAAAACCGAGGAAGACTCACAAGTTTCACTGTTGAACTGAACAGAAGATGTGTCTCCGATGTTTCTCACTATCACTTCTGGTGCTAACAAAGGTTGTTTTGCAAATAAAATCCACCAGTAGAATGGGTCGAGGAAAACAACACCAAAAATAAACATCATTTTCACTGACATTCGCGAGGCGCGATCGCCTCCGTTGGCTGCTACTCCCTCTCGTGGGCAGCAGAGCTGCGATGTCCGAGGCACGAGCACTTCTCACGATACTCTCTCCAGCCAGTCCCGGCAAAGAATGAAAAGCGCCTTTACATTTACCACACATATATTTATCAAATTTGTAATTGCCAATTTTACATTTACATTACTCTTTTTTCATCATTTTCAACTCGTCTTTCCTTGCAATCAAACATACATAAATTGTATTTTAGTGGTTTCACATTCTCAATCCCTGAAGGTATCATTAATGCATGCTCATAATTTTGTAGTTTTTCTTTTTCATAAATATATAAGTCCAATGAAAAAAGGGATAAAGATTTTTTTTTTCATCTCAAATGATTGACACACATACAAACATACACACATTATGCGTCCACTTATAGTGAAACTCCCATCTAAAGTAACACAGTATGTCGAAAATACTTGACTTCATCATACATAATGTTCTCTTATCTAAGAATATTTAATTTTCATGTTTTTTTTCTTCTTCTTCACTTTAACAACAGGACCCATTTTTTTTTCTCAACTACAGAAAATCTTACAATACCGTTCCACCGATCGTGTGTAATTTATTTCTGAATATAATTCCTCTAAATATACTTCTTCATCAATACTTTTTGTGTATTTTTACTTTAGCTTAAGCTCTTTTTGTTTATTATTCACTCACTCTCTATCAGTGATTTATCCTCCTATTGATTTTCTTTTCTTCCTCTTTAGATTCCACATCTTAGATACAATTTTACACAAAATGAAATAATCTTCACTCTCGTCCAAAATTCCTTTATACAGAATAAGTCATTTTTTTTTTAAATAGAGAGAAAGTTGGAAGATCAACCATTGGATCTCCAGGTAAATTTTTTTTCTTATTAAATTCTGGAATACTTTACATGTGCGCTTTGTTTTGTTGTTCTCCTTCTAATGCTCGCTTTTATCTTCCATATTTTTCTTGGGGGGGATCAATAGATTTTCATGGCTCATACTTTGTACCCTATATTTAACTAACACTTTTCACTCGCCAAATATTTCTACAATCTTGTCGAGAGCGAGCGAAAAAGAAGTTTCCTCTCTACATGCTAACATTTTGGGATTACTATTATTATATTTTATACATGGTTTACATTCAATTGGTGAAATTGTGGCTCATAGTCTTCTATTCTATACAATAAAAAATAGATTTAAATGCATTTAAAGTAACTCTTCTTTCGAAAGAGAGAGAAAAATGTCAATACAATATCACAAAAAAAGTATAAATGGTTTGAAGAAAATACGACAATAATAATATTAATTGTTCGTGTTGAGTTACAAGTCAATTTTAGTGCCATGTTTGGTGCTCTGTCGCCTAAATATTTTTCTTGAGTGGTGATTGAGAGATCTTGAGCAAAGAAAAGTGTTCTCCAAAACATACAATTAACGCTGTGTGTCTGTTGATGGTATCAATTAATGTCTTTGCAGTTATTATTTCAATTTTTTTTACGTGTAATCTCCCCGTTTTCCTCCTCACTTGTCATTAATTTAAAATACATTTTACATATTGTATCAATACAACAATATAACTTTACAGATTTCTTCATTAATGAAAACCATCTCAATATGAGGCTATCACATAGATTTTGTGATAAATTAAATCTAACATAGTTCCTTTCACCCTTTCTCTCTCACTTACATCTCCCTAATAACTTGTTTACTTCTCCGCTGTGTTCCCACATCTCATCCCCTCTCACATCTATTTCCGTGTATTTCTGTTTATTCATGTATTATGTGTAAGTTACTTGCTCTCATTCTTTAACATTAGGAGGTTTTAATTTATATCGTACGAATAAATAGCAGTTATATCCTATAAATTCTCTCTAGTTGTATTCTATTTTTACTACATGTAGACTTCCTTCCTTAACATCTAAAAAAATAAGCTAGACAATTGAATTAAACATCAGACATTGCACAGAAATAGTCATAGAATTGCGTGTCAAAGTAAATGCAATTGATTGTTAGGAAGCAAAGGTGGGATAACGTACAGAAAAATCTCTCTTTGGCTATTTTCTACCAACATATTTTACATCGCTTTTCCACTATATGCACACTTATGATAACATTGATGGAAATTGTGAACACAAAAATTACACTCTCAGATTTTTTTTTCTCTTTTGGAAAAAGAAAATCTCTACTTTTTACGAGTGTTTTGTGTGTGTGTGGCAGACACTTTGTCATTACAATTTTTTTTCTCTTGCTTTTCTCCCGCCAGTCGTTCATTCTTCACTAAAGAGCAGATTACAGTGTACAATAATGATCATGAAAATTTGCTGTATACACAAATTCAATCGAAAATAGAACCGAAATGATTCATAAATCAACTCACAGCAGCAAATCCAATTGGAAAATATTAATATTTCTGTAGAATTTCATATCACGAGCGAGTGCGCGATGGTGGATTGTGTGCCTGAAAGATAGAACACAGGGCAAATGTTAGTCAATTGTGAGGTCAATTAGTGTGAATGCAAATTAACACCAAGAGATGCAAAAGATCAAGTATTCAAGATACTTACGACAGAGTGAATCGCAAATGCTCCTCTTGATCTTTCACTTTTCCACCTCAAGTCATCATCGCTGAGAATATAATAATTTGCGCCGTGTGAAGGAATTCGCTGCAATTTGAACAATTTACTTGAGTTTCGGACTTAATGCTATCGGTTATGCTAATGCTATTCTTCACCATCGTAACAATGCTCTCCATTCACATTCTCTTTTTGGCAAATTTATTTTTTCTTCTTCTTTATATCTTAAACTCTGTGGGAATATTCAACGCCTTAACACCTGATTGTTGATTTGACATATATAAGTTATAATGTTCACCTTTTCAGTGTACAAGCAATATTAAAGCTATTTGTAAATCACACGTGATGATTAGTATTATTTTCCAAAATCTGCAGCTCTGTCTTTCATACAAATCAATTACATATCATTATATCGCTCAATTGTAGGGATTATTCATAAAGCGTAAATGCACAAGTATTATCAATGTGACTATTAACAATTGTTTGTTCACTATTATCATTAGAATCATGAATTTACATCTCTATCTACACAATTGCATGCATCCATGCTAGCAACTCTGTCTGATTTGGACATTTAGAATCTAAAGCCATCGAACTTCTTCTTTTTTTAATGTCTCTTGTAATTGAGAAAATGTGGATGAATATGTTTGCAAGTTGTGCTCGTCGTTTCATCATTTCTTCACTATAAAAATATATATTTTGCCTTGAAATCATATTCCTTATATTTTTTTTTATCTCTTTTTTTTGGTATCTTAAATTCACTCTCCTTCGTCAGTTTTTGTCCTCTAAAAAAATAATCTCTCTGACTTTTTTTTATTTGTTCGGTGTTTCCACTGATGTTGAACATCTTTGTGCATCATTAACAATTTCTGAGGATAACATCTACCTACGGCATCTCTCTGTCGATCTGGATTGCCATTCAGTTGTGCAATTTGTCCTTACGGCCGGCAGCTTTGCCGCCAGCCTTGTGGCATGAGGGTTTCGTTGAAGAGAGAAAAGAAAGGAAGATATCGCGGCATTTGCTGGGTATTGCCTGTGTGCCGGAATTGAATCACATTTGTCGATATGGCGAGTGAAGTTTAAGGTATTGGATGACCAACGACGGTCCGCCGGCCACCACTTCAGGCGGTATGGCACTCAATGGACAATTTTCGATGCTCATGATGGCGAGATTCTGACACAGCGCCAGCTCATATGGCAGCTTCACGAGGGCCACATTGTCGTTGATGTAGAGACTCTCGAGATTCTCCAGCGTGCCAATCTCCTCGGGCAGAAACTGGAGATTGTTCTCACCAACGGATAAGTATGTGAGATTCGTGAGGTGTCCAATGGTGCGTGGCAGTGTCTGGATGTGATTTGACTGCAGTATGAGCTTCTGGAGATCATGCAGGAGGCCAATCTCACTCGGTAGCGACTCAATGCGATTCTCCTCCAGGTCCAGCACGCGTAACTTCCGCAGACTGCCAATGGTGTTGGGGATTTTCTTCAGCATGTTGTTGGACAGGATGAGAATCTCGAGGTTCTGCAAACAGTGAACATCATCGGGGAGTTTGGTGAGAGAATTTGTGCCCAGATTGAGCTCCACCATGTGAATCCACGTCCCAATGTCCAGTGGCAGTGACGTGAGCACATTCTCCTTCATGTTGAGCTTCGTGAGCCCTTTGGCGCGACTGAAGATCCCATATGGGATCTTGTCGATTTGATTGTGCTCCAGATTGATGCTCGTCACGTTGGTAAATTGAGCTGGGCCCCCGCACGGGTAGCTGTGGAAGGAGTTCCGCGACAGCGTGATGCTGGTGAGCGAACTGAGACTGGCCAGTAGGCCGTCAGGGAGTTGGGAGATGCTGTTGCCCTCCACATTGAACTCATCCATGAATTTGCAGTTCTTCAGTGACTGTGGAATTGACGTGAGACGATTGTAGCGCAGTCCCAGGCGTGCCAGATTTGTCAGCTGGCCAATACTTTCCGGTATGTCGAGGAGTTCGTTGTGCTGCAAGTCCAGTGCGTTGAGATTCACGCACGCACCAATCTCTTCGGGCAGGTGCTCCAGGTGGTTGTGAGACACATCCAGTGTGGTGAGATTCACCAGATGGCCGATCCCTTTGGACAGTTCACGGATCTTGTTCTCCCGGAGGCTCAGCATGGTGAGATTGGTGAGATTACTGATGGCTCCGCCCACAATGCGGATTCGATTGAACCGCAGGTAGAGAGTTGTGAGACTGGTGAGCTTGTAGATGACATCAGGAATCTCTGAGAGCTTGTTGTGGCGCAGATCCAGCACTTTGAGTTGCTTCAGGTTCTGCAGGGACTCGGGCAGCGACGTCAGGCTGTTCTCATTCAATGCCAGCGTCTTTAGGTTGCTCAGGCAGCCAATCTCGGGCGGCAGAGATGAGATTTTGTTCCCGTACAGATACAACTCCACGAGACTGGTGCATTCCTTCACGGAGGGCGGAATGGTGGTGATGGAGGACTTACTCAAGTCCAGCCGTTTGATACTGTCATCGCGGCAGCGCTGGAATTCCTTCACCAAATCCACATCTGCCTGAATGGCCTTGCCCTTCTTTGCAGTGGGCTTGGGCTTGTTGGACTCGGGATGCTTCACCGTGACCACTTTGGGGCGCACCTCCGCCGGTTCGCTGCTGCTGCTGCTGGTGCTGGGGCCACCACTTCCCCCCAAGTTCATGACGGTCGCGGTGCAGTGTGCCGTATAGTAACACTCGCTGTTCGTCACTCGACCACTTACCTACACACTGAGACACATTTTCACCAGAGCACTTCACGAGCAAACATTGAATTTCACGAAAATTCCAATACCAAATGAAAATGGCGAACTCGATTCCACCCTTGACGTTCTGGGGACGACCACAATTTTCCGCAAGAGGGCGTGCTTCGCAGCTTTCGCCGCAATTCGCCACGAGAATCTAATCCGGCATATACAAACCACTAAATACTTTATTCTCTAATTTTCCACCTAAATGTACTTGAAAACGATGTCCTTCTTGTCAGGCACTGTCTCCAGCTCTAGTGTCACTGGGCAGTGTAGCCACCGGGCGAGCATCTCCTCTGTGTAGCCCAGAAGAAAGTACATTTTCTGCGCAGAGATGCCCTGGCGGATCACAGCGGCTATACGGATGTGGTTAAACTGCCTCTTGATGATGACCTCAGAGAGCACCAAACTGTGCCAAGTTCCCACCATGAATTTTCTAATGAACATATCTTCTACCGCTGTTTCTGAGGATCTGAGCCCATCCAGGAGGTTTGCTGCAATATCAAACACCGAAATTAGAGTCTTTTCGTAAAGTTTGAGTATCCGGATGAACTTACATGTGTTCAGCGAATTCCAGCTTTTCCTCACCGCAATGTGATGTGGTTTCTGGGCCATCTCATAGGTCAGAGGACGATCTCTCCTGGCAGTAACCTTGTACTTCCCGGTCACTTTCTTCTCCATCACCGTACTCACGTGGATGCATCGCTGTTGATTCAGCCGATATGCCAAGGCATGGCGGCAGGACTTGGGAAGAGAAGGGAAATCAATATGTTTTTTGCGAAGGACTTTTTCCTGGCGAAAAACTCCTTGGAAAATTACCTGCGCGAGGAGTGGCGAGGACATGTTTCTCACTGTTGCTGTGACACGGCGCTGCGCATCTGTGGCCAACTTCATGCGGTGCCATGTGACAGTGGGAGATTGTGCAAAAATTTTGTTGTCGCGTCTGAAATGGTGCATTTTGGTGGAAAATCGGGGGAGAATCTTGTGCAATAGGCGTCAATTGTTACACGCAGCTTTCTAGACACGCTGGGGAGGTGCTGAGCGGTGGAATTTGGGCGATAGAAGGTGCATTGCGGGCGCACGAAGAGTCACTTGTGTGACGAGCATCCCTGGAGGTAGAAGTCGCGAATGAATTTGCTGCGGCAATTGGTCCATTTCCGCAAATTATCTCGTTGAGACAGGTCATTGGTGAAGGGAATTGCGTGGCGGTGGCGAGTGTGTGCTGATTGAGTGGAATTTGGCGTGTGCGCGCCCGCGGGAGCGACTTTGGGATGTTGCTGGGGACTGTGGAAGGACGACACAGTTGACGAAGGAACGTGTGGAATGGAGTCATCGCCACGCAGTGCACTGTTTCGGGAGATCCACAAGAACACCTGGCTCAAGCGGATCACCAGTGACGTGAAGAAGTTGTCTGTTGGCGCTAAAGTAGGTCAAGTAGGCGGTGTGGCAAAATTGTCACACTCTCTTGGGCGCTTTGTCTGCCCCACTTATCGACATTTCTCTTTACAAATTCTTGCCATTTTCCAGAGGTCGGAGAAGTTCTGGGTGGTATTTTGCGTTCATGATGACTTCGACGCCCTGCTGGAAGGGTATGTGGAGCCCCGCATGGCCCCGTCGCACTCACCCGAGTGGACAGTCTCCCTCCAGCAGACACTCCACATTTCGCATGCTCTGGTGCCATTGGAGCAGGAGTACGAGTTTGTAATCACCCTGAGTTCCGACGTTGTTCGCTTCAGTGCCTCATCGTGGTAAGTTGTGTGTTGTTTGGCAAGTGAGAGGAAAAGTGTGGTCAGCTTTTGCAATAGCCCAGGTTTTCCCTAACACTTTCACTTTTCCACAGGGAAATTATGCAAGAATGGGTGGATACGCTGCGCTCGAAGCTCAGGGAGATGAAGATCCTCTCGCCCAGGGAGAATATCTACAGCAAACTGCCGGAGATTCGACCGCCGCTTTTGCCAACGAGAGATCCAACATCACCACTGCCAGCTCCGCCACCTGTTCCAGCCGCCCTGGTGCCTGGAATTGAGAGAATCATCCCGTCAGCCATCACAACAGTCCCCGTCACCACGAGCACGACTAGTGCGGTGATAACGGGCCAAAACACGCCCACGACAAGTGCGATGTCCAACACCCTCACGCAGAATCTCATTGCAATGCTCTCCAGTCCCATCGCGAATCTGCGCCAGCAATCGGACGAAGTACAGGCCTCGGGGAGTGCACCCCGGCCGATAACTTCCACATCTTCACCCCAAGGCAGCTTAACAAATGGATGTGCAAGTCCAGGCAAGAAGACAGCCACGAAGACGTCATCGAAGCCACTACAGAGTCTCGCCAAGACGTTTTCCGACAATGTACTGGCTGATCCCAACACGTGTCCGCCGTCCACGTCCACCCAGGACGTCCAAGCCGAAGGATCCTCGCTGAATGGGGTGATCGTCCCCTCTGAAGACAGAGAATCCGGTGAGTGGTGACTTTCACAGAAAAATTCCTGCAGCAGTGTGAATTTCCAATTCAAAAAAGGAAGACGCAAAATTGGTTTCGCCGCAGAGAGCAAGTGAAAGTGCCTCTAATTCGATGCTCTTTTATTTTATTATTTCTTGTACTATTGCGGAGAGGCTTCATTTCAATTAATCCGCATTACTTACGTTGGAATTTGATGTCTCTTCCAGATTGCAACAGTGTGGAGGATATGCCTATTGTGGCTGAACCCATTATGATTCCCAGGTGAGTTGATAACAAGCATAAGAATTCTGTTAGTCTGACCAATGGATGCGTCTTTCTCATGCGATTGCATTGACTTTTGCTTTTACAGACCCCAGACACAAAAGAGACGACAATCGCCCTCACAGACAAATCAGGAAATCACCACTGAAACGAGGGGATTCGAAGGTTCTCCTTCAACATCAGCTCCGAAAACGAATGTTACTATAATTCAAGTGACAAACACGACTAAATCATCAGATTCATCTTCTGAAGATTCTGTAGAGCTTTCCAGTGATCACCAGTTTAAGTGCAACGTTAAGATAAATCCGTCCAGTGACTCTGCCTCGTCATCCAAGGCGGAGACGCCGAAGAAGAAGAACTGTGGGACTCATGAGAAGGTAGAAATCTCATCTGTTCACATACCAAGCACCTCAACTGGTCACTATGGGAAGATTTGTACCCTATCCGAAGGACAGAAGGTCACAGTGACCACAACGAATAGTAATTTTGCGACTAACATCTCAGTAGAGGCTTCACCGGCAATTGGAAGCGTTTACGAGCAGCTGTTCATCACGACGACTTCTGCAGCTCCTGTCATTGTGAGTTCAGCCACGGATACGCGTGTGGTGAATCTTATAGCAAATCAAGCGCGATCAGCTAGTCATTCAGAGATCCCAGTGAATCGTCCAAAGCCATCAGAAGCGGGCAGTTCCAGTGGGACGCCGAGAAAGGAGAAGAAATCTCCACAAAAAACTCAATCGAGACCTGTTTTGACGCGCGGAGTAACGGAAGCTGTCCTAAGTCGACCTTCTAGGATTGATAAGAATGCTATTAGTCCGACAGCAAGTGTGCCGAAGACTCGTCCTCAAGTGCCTGGACAGGCGAGTGGGCAGGATCAAAGGAAAAGGAGTAGCTCAACTTCAGATGCTCAGCAAACAAGGAATGGGAGGCCTTCGACTGGAGTGAATTCGGCACCGGGAACCTCCAATCCGCCGAGGGGGAGTCAAGCGTCAGCTTATAGGCCTCCGCCTGATGGCAGTGCACAGCAGAATCTCGGGAGGTTGACTCTGAGGGAGCAACAGGTGATGCACATGAGGCGGGAGATGATGCACCCGGGAGGCGTGAGACTTCAGCTGAGGCGGAAGGATTGCCTGGGATCAATCGCTTGGGTGGACGCATTTGGGGCCGTTTGGTGAGTAAATTGATTGAAGAATAATGTAAATAGATTATTGTAACTAAGTTATTGTGGGGGTTTTAGGGTATCCGGATGGAAACAGAAAGAGCATCCAATGCTCTATAATGCCCTCCACGTGGGCGATCAGTTAATTTCTGTTGGTGGAGTGACTGTAGGATCAGCGGCGGATGCTAACAAGTTGGTGAGGAGCAGTCTGGGTCTCTACGTGAGTATTCAAAGTGAGAATTGTGTGGGAGGAGAATATTAACGAGTGTCCATTAATCAGGTGGAACTGATAATCAGGCGTGTTCCCTTCGGTCGCTGCTACGCCATTCGTCGCGATCTCGATGGTCAGTGTTTGGGACTCGTTCGAGATTGCGCCACTGTGGTGGATCTCGTGCCCAACAGTCTGGCAGCGCGCCACGGTCTGCCGCCAAAGGCTCAGACCTGCGATGGGCTGTCATTGACCTTTTGGGTGCTGACTGAAATCAACGGTCGGCCGTTGAACTTGTTCGCTAAGGAGACAGAAGTGAAGGATCGCCTCAATGCCGTGGGCAGGGACATATCGATATTGGTGCAACCGTCGGATCTCGTGGCGAAGCTCAAGAAACAGCTGAAATCACTGAGAAGTCACAAAGACTACATTGTGCAATAGATTTAGCGGTTGGGAGGGAAATGTCCGGATAAACGTGATTTATTTTTGAAGGGAGGGAATCTCAAGACAAAGACGACAAATCCGAAAAGGCTGTAGTGAAAGAATTCCAATTGCGATAAATTTTTGTACATATAGAGAGAGACATTTTTAGGCATATTTACAAGATTGAAAAATTTTGGAGAAAAGAATTTTAGGAAATCACTTTTCATAGAATTTTCTATAGACAGAGTGTGAGAGAGAGAGTGAAGGTTGACGAAGCGATCAGTGATTATACGTAATTATAAATCCATCTCCATTGAGCAGTTTTCTTGGTCTCTGCAGAACGATGACGGTGCCTTTTGTGTATTTTTTCTCATGAAAAATATAGACAATTCCTCCAATTTTTGGAGGAATCTGTAAGCAAGGAAGGAATCTCCCTGAGGCCATATCTCAAAGTATATACAGAGTGATGACGAAGAGAGCAGCGAATGTCTCTCGAGAGATTGTGCAACAAAAACATACTTAAATTCCGTAGATGTTAGACATTACATGCGTACATTTCTTACTAGTCTCTTTCACACTATCAATTCATTTTGCTCTTGAAACCGATTAAAGTGGAACTAGTTTATTACGTTGTTTAGAGTGTTTTTTTTTAGGGGATTCTTTTCAACACGTGAAGCGATATTGAAGGACGCTTCAGAGCTTGGGAAGATGGAAAGTGTTGCAGTTTTAGATGAGGAATTGTTAGAATTTCCAGTGGGTTGATCATACATTTTAGAGCCATGAACCATTGCAAATAACTCATGCAAAGCTAATGTGGGTTAATTACATGGCGTTGAATGATGAAGAAATGTTGAAGAAGAGACCGCGAAAACACAGCACGTGCGCGTAATACTTTTCCTCTGACCAACTCGAAGCAAGCCCAGTGAAAATTCTTCACAATTCGCGCTCACGAAAAGAATGTTTTTTTTTAGTGGGATATTACTCAATGCAGCTTGTTTCTCTTTCATGCGCCCGACTGTGTAGCATATCTGGGCTTCTCTTGCGTAGGAGAAGATGCAAAAAGTGGGAGAAACCCTCAAAATGTGATGTTTTCTGTAATATTAATGTTTTTTTTTAATTAATGTACCTTTTATCACTCTCATTGTATCACGAAAGAATGTGTTTTTTTTATTTGCTAATTCATATTTATAGCATTACTTTTTAATGATTTCTTCTTCATTTTTTTTTTATTATTAATAGCGTTTCATTAATATTTTAGCAAAATTGTACTGCAGCTTTGTTAATTCTGTTCTTCATCTCGTTTCCCCTTTAGAGGGTTTACTTACTGGTTTAGTGAGAAGGTTTCAGAAGACGATGAAGAGAGAATAAATGATATTTTATAAATGATGAATGCGTTGGAGTTATCTTTCGCAGACTGTGCCCTGGATTGCCTGCCACGTGTTTGCTGACCAGATGCGAATGTTGTATTCATTGGTGTCTAGTCTGGTGTAAAACCAGCGTGGCATTGTGTTGGTCATCACCCAGAGACGCCCTGAGGAGTCCACGGACAGGTCGCTTGGGTAAATGAAGGTGTCCTTGTCCTGCTTCACAGTGCCAAAGTTCTCAGGAGCGAAGACGTGGTGTGTGTTCCAGCAACCGACGGCGTTGCGTCCGATCTCAGCGAAGAAGAGAACTCCCGTGGACTCGTCGAAGTCATGTAAGGTGGATTGGCGATTGGCTCCGCGCTGTCCCAGCAACCGGAAGTCTTCACCGTGGTATTCTCGACGGGAGAGGGACTCATTGCGCAGCACTTCAGTGGACACGGCGAACTCTGAGAGACTCACCATCGGGTGGAAATAGGCTGTGCGGAAGCCGCGGGAGTTGCGACGTCCCAGAGCGATGGAAAATATTCCGTCATCCCACTGAAATTGCAGTCCTGCTATGGACAGATCGCCATGGTGGGGATCCATGTGAAAGTAGTTGTGGCTGAAGGTCCACATCCTATTCTCTCGGAGACTGTACACATATATGCGGCCGTTGATGAGATCGGGAATGTACACGAAAGCTCCTCCGCAGTCTCTCTCATTGGGAATATCCACGGCCAGACTTATGGTGCCGGATCCTCGTGCCAGAGCCTCCTCAGGGAAGGGGAATCTCTTGACGATGCGGTCGGAGTTGGTGTCAATGGCCCAGAGTGTCGGAGAGTGCACTTCAATGGTGAGATTCTGCTCCGCCAAATGCCTGCCGGAGTCTGCAAACCACAAGCGATCGCAGGAGTCCATGCGACTGCGGTAGACCGAGGTGATCCTCTGTTCCGGTGGCAGTGACGAATTGAGTCTGTTCAGTTCGAATGAGGGATAAGGGCGCAAGGCCGGACTCTGGGTGGTGAGCATGGCAGACAGAGGGATGACATTGAGTGTCGAAGGAACTCCACTGCGGCGTCGAGGAATGGTGATGAACAGTCGACCGTTGTGGTGAGTAACGCCCATTGGCATGCTGTTGTAGGTATTGTAGGCCATCTTCGAAGCTCCCACAAACACAAAATCCGAGCCTGCAATTAATGAGAAGATTAATTCTGTTCTTTACAACATGATTCATATCTTTGTGGCCGAGTCTGTGAGAGGGAAATTAATGGTTAGATGGTAATTAAAATGCATTGACTGGAGTGAATGGCAAATAAGCAATTATCAACCGTATAGGCTCGAGATTTGGCGATTTAAATGATTTTTAATATATTTCCTGAGTAGCAATCAGGGGCAAAGAGTGGAAAGCACGAGCTCGAGGGCGTCTCAGCTTGTAAACAACTCGCCAAGACTTTCAAGGTTGCGGAAAAACACTGTAGAAGAAGACAAGGAAGAAGAGGAGCTCACCTGAGGATATTTGATAGTCATCAAAGGACATTTGCTTCCACTTGAAAATTTCCTCGAGATCTGCCGCCAGCGAAACACCCAAAATGGCTAGGAAGACACAAATTCCTCGATATGGCTTCATGGCTGAACAGCACAACTGTCTCAGTCGCTGGATTACTCTAGACTGATTGGGAAATTGTGCTGATCGGAAGCAAAAGACACTCTCACATAATTAATATTCAAGGCTCCGTGACGAAAATCAGAGGGGATGGTGAGAAAACGGCGGTGCACTTGAAACCCGCGCAAATCACAGACTGCGAGAAAAGTTATGTATTTTTCTAAATTTCACACAGATAAGACTTTGCGGAATTTCTCCAATCACTTGCTTCACTGTCTGAGGTGTCTGTTTTATAAATATTTAAATTGTGTTTACAAATGCAAATTAAAAGATGAGACAAAATGAGGCGAAAAATCGTTTCTGTCCATCGCGAGACAAACCTAGTGAGATACTAAACTCAATTCATTGCCAGAAACTACTTTTAACGCAACAAATCATCAGCGCAATCAGTATTTTTGATGTTGGAAGGTCTCTCAAATGCAATTTCACGCTATTTCCTGAAAGTTCACATTTATCATAAAACCGTATTTGAAAATTGACTGAGAAAAAGAATGGATTTATCTAAAATCAATTTACTGTCCCTGTATTTCTGTATTCTTGCGTCTGGAGCACTCAGGTGGCTCAAAATCAATCTTCAAAGACGATGGCATCCCGGTCGACAGGATGGCACACGGTGTTAAGAGTGGCGAGATCTCCTCTCCCACGGACAATGTGGAAATTGTACTGCTCCGGATCCAGTCCACGGTAGATGAAGATAGGAAAGCGATTGGACATGGCCCAGATATCACCAATGCTGTCAATCTCCAGATCGTTGGGGTACATCATAGTCTCTGCACTCTCATACACAGTCCCGATGTTCTCGGGCTTCACCGGAGTGGCTGTGTTCCAGCACTTGAGGGAGTTTGTCTGGATTTCAGTGTAGTAGAGAACTCCCCGCTGATCGACATCGTGAATGGCTGACTGGGACTTCTGTCCTCTCACTCCCAACTCAGTGAAGTCTCCGGGAGCGTACTTGTTGGGAGACAATTGCTTGTTCCTCAGCACTTTCGACGGCACGGAGAACTCCTGCAGACTGGCCAGTGGATGGAAGTATGCCACGCGCGTGTTGATGTCTGGCGAGAGAGCCACTGAGAAGATGCCATCGGGAAAGCCAAACTTCAGTCCGTCCAATTCGTAGTTCATGTTCGCCGTGTCGGGCTGCATGAAGGGATGCGAGAAGCTCCAGATGTCATTGCGTCTGAGGGAGTACACGAGTAGATTCTTCAGCTCCAGGTTCGGCATGTACGCGTGAGCGTCGTCACAATTGTAAGCGTGAGTATCGACAGTCAGTGAGATCAGGCCCACACCCTCAACTCCGTAGATACCGTCGGGAATGGTGAAGCGACGGAAGATCCTGTTCTGGCGCAAGTCGAAGATCCATATTGAGGGATTCTGCACGACCGTGCGATTTCCCGGCGGGTATTCAAGAATGCCCGTGTCGACGAACCACAGGCGATTGCAAACATCCACAGTGGGTCGATAAACCGAAATGATTCTCGCCGGATTTGGCGTCAAGTCGGCCTGGTGGGGAGAAGAGCGTAAGATTAGAGTCGAGTATTACTCAAGAGAGTTATTAGCTAATATTTATAATGTGGTAATGATTTGCAGCCTCGCTTGCCGCTTTTTTACTGAATATTGATTGCAATATTTAAGAGTTAACGAGGTGATATTAATTGCTACTTAAGTGAAACGGTGGCGAGGGATAATAAATTGACCAAAAATCACTGTAAGGGAGTGATTTTTCTGGAAGTTCAGACAATGTGTGTAAAATGAATTCAACAATTATATTCACATTCCATTGTCATAGACAATGTGATATGACTTTGCCTTTGAAATACACGCCACAGAAATGCACTCAATTCAATTCAACTTGAAATTTGTTGCTCTCTTTGAAATTGAACCTCGTCTATTCTTTAAGATACAGTTAAATACTGTTTTTTGACATTGTATGGATTTTACGGTGACATTTTAGGCATAAAATCCAATTTCCAAGGAAAGTAAGTGTTCAATTTGAGCCACTTCGCACCTTTTTTATTCCTTTAAAAGCATCAGTATACTAATTGAGTAATAAACAACGAAATATTGTGGAAAATATTATCTAAGACGTGATTTGTGTCTAATCATAAAAGTGGTTTTTCACTGACCTCGAGTTCATTTGTAACGTAATCCGGATAAGGTCTGAGCTTGGGACTCCCATTCAGGCACTCATCCTCGTACACGAAGTTCACGGATGAGGAAATGCCGGGATTCCTGCGTGGGATTGTGATGAAAATCCTCTTGG
Source organism: Phlebotomus argentipes (assembly GCF_947086385.1). Lineage (NCBI taxonomy): Eukaryota > Metazoa > Arthropoda > Insecta > Diptera > Psychodidae > Phlebotomus > Phlebotomus argentipes. The sequence goes on from NW_026776174.1 coordinate 8,569,134, forward strand.
ACTGGGTGTGGCGAGAGAAGCCCGTGGGCACGTTGTTCTTCTGGATGTAGTAATCCTGGCCGGCGATCTGGTCTCCTGGCGCATGCGGAGGATCGCGGAAGCTGAGTTGCTTCCAGCGGCAGATCACCTCGAAGGGATCCTGCAGGGCGGCGGGATCGCCATAGTAGCTGGGCCTCGCGGTGTAGGCCTGACTGAGACAAATGAGCGCAGAGCTCCACAGCACGATCACAGACACTTTCGACTTCATTCTCCTCACACAGTTTTGCGTCGACTGACGATCGGTCGGTGAGAAAGCGGTCAATTTGTTGAGCTTCAGCCGAGTTACGGAGTCTCGCTTGGGGAATAAGAACCTCGGCAGAGACACACATATAGCATCCAGTCTCACTTTCTGGTGTGAATTTTTTCTCTCTAGTTTCCCATATTAAGAGACTCTCTTGACCATCAACACATTTTTTTGTGTCTGCGACATAAATAAACATTTTTACCACTGTTTTTATCGTTTCTATATCTCAACAACTTACCGTCAAGATCGCATACTTTCATTATGTATGAGAAATATTGGACAAAATGAAGCAAAAGTGGATAAAACTAAACGAGTTTTACTAACTACAGTACTTGAGGTTGATGAACTTTCGTGCAAAAAGTTTAAATTAGCAGAATCACATGAAACACGAGAAGTCCTTCAATTTTTGCCATCTTCAATGCACAACGAAAGAAAAAGAGCTATTATCTTCGTAATGACATCATTTCTCAATTTTTTTCTTCTTTCTCCCAATTAAAATTGCAAAGATTGAGTGTACAGTGTATCTGCAAACATATTAATGCACTTTTAAGAACCGTTTAATCAGTTTAATGTGGCAGAATGTGTTTCAAAAATCCAGGTCAGGTTGAATTTTGTGTTGCCAGCACATGGAAAATTTTGGTCCAGGACGATAAAAGTCGATATTTATGGCCTGCCGTATGGATAAATATGTAAATGTGATATAAATTCGCCACGAAATTTCTCCAAAAACTGAAATGATACTAAGAAGTGTCTCGATATTGGTGGAGTTTAATGCTCTCTTCGATGCTGCTATAAACTCGCTCGGGCTTAGTCTTTAGCAGAGGATTATTGTAACTAATATGACAGTAGATTAAGATTTCACTTACTTCTCGATGAAGATTAACAGTGATTTCAAAATACTGGAAAAAAGTATTTGATAATCACAAGCAACTTTATTGAATAATATGACATGCAAGAAATTAAGATCATTTGTGTTTCAAAACGTTTAAAAGACATGCGCCCGGAATTAGGCGTAATTTAATTCAAATAGTAATCATTCTGTATTAGATCAGCTGAGCTTTGCAGTTTGCAACACATTCTTGTTTTAAATTATACAAACTATAAAAATACGTTGGTTCAAAGTAAACATAGGAAATCTATTTTCTTTAGTTCATCACATGAAAATGCAACAATTCTTCATTGATCCTATTGATTGAATTAATAGTCACTGATTAAAAAATTAAGTATGAAATAGCAGAGCCAAAAAAATATACAGCATTAGAATAGTTTCATCGCTTTGCATTTCCAATCATTTAGCTCCAACTATAATGAAAGTCCACTACTCCTCATCTTTGCTAGAAATTTCCCATACACTTTTAGTTATAAAAGCCGTGCGAATGTTTTAAAATCGATCAGTCGGTTAAAGTCGTGTCAAGTGATGAATCTCTATGTGACCGTGATTTTTAGTGTTCTCATTTTGGGGGCCAATTCAGCATACTCAAGAAATTATGTGGAAGAAATTTTCAAATGGAAGAGCATTTCTTTTGACAATCTACCACGTCCAGGTGAACATAAAGCATTGCAAGTTGAGTTGAAATAACACATAAATATAGGAATTGTGTAACTTCCAGAAAACTCTTATGTCGGTCCTTATCGATACTACATTCCGGAGAATTTTGACATGTCTTGCATGTCTTATCACCCAGCTACAGGATTAATGGTGGTAAACCTCATTCGCCTGCGTCCTGGTGTTCCTGCGACTTTGGCAGCTTTTTGCGTGAGTGATTACAGCACAGGATCGAGTCCAAAAGTTTGGGGCTTTCCGAACTACGAAGTTAACGCTTTGAGAGCCTCAGACTTTACACAAGACGCTGGCAGGAGTTACCAGAGAAAACATAACAAATATTCGCAAAGCAGCAATTACTACAATCACTACAACGGACAACATTCATATCACAATTATCACGGCGGACACAACAATTACCACGGCGGACACAACAATTACCATGGCGGACACAACAACTACCATGGCGGACACAACAATTACCACGGATCTCATGGATATCATCACTACAATCACTATATTTACCAGAAGCCTTTTTATCCATCTCCAGTGACTCCTCCAGAAGCCAAAAAACCTGCTGATGACTTTAGAATCGTGTCAACTTACTATAGTTTCATGGATGAAAGATGCAACAGACTATTTACAATAGATGTGGGAGTCCTTGATTATTACTTCAATGATTCGAGAATAATACAGAAACCAGTCCTTTTGGTCTATGACATTCTTCCCGATTGCTGTCAGACCAGAAAATTCCCACTGAGTCGGAGAGCAGTGATTCCGGACGAAGCGACAGGATCAAAACCATTTACATTATTCTTCTTGAGATTAGATTACCAGTCTGATGATTGTAATGATCTCTTTGTTTATATAACGGGTCCTCTTGCTGGTTACGTGATAACTTATGATTACAAAAACGACGAATTTTGGTACTTCACTGGCCACCCATCATTCCAGCCAGTCATCGCCGAATCTCATTACTCTTTTAATAGGACTTTTGAATACGATTTGCCTATGGGAATCGGCGGATTGACCCTCGGATATGAGGATGCAGATGGAGATCGAACGGCTTACTACTTTCCAATATCAAGCACAGCTCAATACGCAGTATCTACGAGTGTCCTGAAGAATAAGCAAAAATCTCCGGACAACTACAATCCAGATGATTTTACTATCATGGGATACCGCGGATGCAACACCCAAGCGACCAATTTGGCGGTGGACTACACTTATGGTGTTGTATTTTACTTGGAATTCAATTCCCACCGGGTGTCTTGCTGGAACATGAAGAAACCTCTGAACCCTGATAATGTGGGCGTAATATTTGAATCAATAGACAAATTACCGTTCATGTTACAAATCTTTGTAGATTCGCGGGGTTATCTTTGGTTCAATTCATGTCAGGTCGTTTCCTTTTTCCTAAATAATCAACCAGTAAATCTGCAGCAAGTCAACGATAGAATATTCAGAGTGAAGGTGTCCGATGCAATTAGAGGAACAGTTTGTGAAGATGAAGATGATTTTAGAATAGCTGATTTATATGATTACAAATGAAATTGAGAAGTATTACTTGTTGAATCAATAAATAAGTGTATAATAAAGTAAAATGATGCAAAAGTTCAGCACATAACGAATCTTTTCCCCTTGAATCTGCTCTTTATCAGCAATTCCCATGTAAATGCACTGTTTCGTACGTCAGAATTTTCTCATGCCTATATAAAGCAAGTGGTGCGAATTTCACATCTCAGTTGGTGGATGTTGTTGAGAGCATCGAAGAAGTCAGCATGAAATTGGCCATATTAGCAGTGATACTTTGTGCTTTCATTTCTGGAGTAAAATCGGGGTATTCAAAAGCCAACGTTGAGACTGTCTACAAATGGAAAAAAGTCGTGTATGAAAATCTTCCAAAATCAGGTGGGAAAAGTGAGTGAATTGTTTCGAAAACGGATTTATTAAAATTGTGATGATCGTTGCAGAAAATTCCTTCGTTGGTCCATATCCATACTACATAGCAGAGAACAATGACATTGAGTGCATGGCTTATCACCCTGGCAGGGGTCTTATGATCATCAATATCGTGCGACTTCGCCCGGGAATTCCGTCATCTTTAGCAGCATTTTGTGTGAATGACTATCCTCATGGCTCGAGTCCTCTTCTTTGGGGCTTTCCCAACTACGAAGTCAATGCTCTGAGAGCATCTGACTTTTCAGATGACAAATTTGACTATTATGATGAAGGGAAATCTCACAAGAAGAAGCCAAATAAGCACCATAACAATTACTATGGACAGAACTCTCATCATTCTAACGGAGGACATAATAATAATTACTATGGGAATTATCATGGAAATCATCATTATATCTATCAAACTCCATTTTACCCGAAGCCTACACCGACACCAATGACAACGACAACGACGACTAAAAAGCCACATAAGAGTTTGAGAATCATATCAACATATATAACAGATATTGATGAAAAGTGCAATAGAGCTTTCACATTTGATATTGGTCTCCTTAACTATTATGGAAATGATACAAGAGTGATTCAAAAGCCAGCCTTGTTGGTGTTTGATATTCCTCCGGATTGTTGTGAGACAAGAGAGTTTCCCCTTATTCGACGATCAGTGATTCCTGATCATGTGGCGGGCTCAATACCATTCGGGATACTCTTCAGTACGTTGGATTATCAATCAAGTCATTGCGATGATTTGTTCATCTACACATCCAATCCATTCACAAGTCATATAATTGTTTATGATTTCAAGAATGATGAATTTTGGGCATTTTCGGGTCATCCAACATTCCAGCCAATTATTGCTGAGTCCAGTTTTGTCTTCGATAAGACATTTGAGTACGATATGCCTCTGGGAGTCTCGGCTTTTGCTCTTGGATATGAAGACAAATATGGTGATAGAACAGCATATTACATTCAACCGGCGGGTACAGGTCAGTATGCGGTATCCACAAGAGTGCTGAAGGACAGGAGCAAAGCTCCTGACAATTACAACCCGGATGACTTCAGTATAATGGGATATCGAGGATGTCAATCTCAGGCTTCGAATATAGCCGTGGATTATACTTATGGCGTAATGTTCTTCTTGGAAATGGAATCCAATAGAGTTCGATGTTGGAATATGAACAAACCTCTTAATCCCGATAATCTCGGAGTGGTGTATGAGTCGCCAGAGAAATTTATATATGGCACACAAATTTTTGTAGATTCTCGAGGATATTTGTGGTTTAACTCGAACAATCTTCCCGTAATATTATTGTCAGATCTGCCACTCAATCTTCGTCAAGTCAATTCTCGAATTTTCCGAGTGAAAGTCTCTGATGCCATCCGAGGAACCATCTGTGATGACGAAGATAGTTATAGATTGGCTGATCTTTATAATGGCTATGGATACTAAAAAACTATTTTAATAGAATGTGCATTACCAGTAAATTATTGAATAAAATGGTAAATAAATTATGTCCTTTGAGTCTCGAGGATTCGATTTATTTTAGACGAGCATAGCTGACAACAAGTTTTGCTTTGTATCTCGTGTATTTCTCGTAAATCAAACTGTTTCGACGCTGTGGGCCCTCTAATTTGGTGGTCATTATAAATTCAAATTTGCAGAGAAAGAGATTTCGTTCCCGATGGAATTTCCTATAAAAGCAGACACTTCTTACCGACAACAGTCATTCCGTGATTCTTGGTCAAAAGGGTGACATCCACAATGAAAGAAGCAGCATTAAGATTTGTGTTCAGTGCCTTAATTCTTTCAATTGTCTCAGTTCAGTCAAAAAGCAATGCTGAAGAGGTTTTCAAGTGGAAAAGGGTGGAATATGAGAATTTACCCAGATCAGGTGGAAAACGCAGAATATAAAGAAATTTAGTTATGATGTTAAATTTCTCCTCTTCTTGCCTTTATTCCAAAGTGAACTCCTATGTTGGACCCTACAGATACTATATCCCAGAAAATAATGATATTGGCGGTTTTGGCCTTCATCGCGCAAGTGGATTAATGATTGTAACATCCGTCAGAGTGAGATCAGGAGTTCCAACGTCTTTGGGAGCGTTTTGTGTCAGTGATTACAAAATTGGATCGAGTCCGAAATTGTGGGGCTTTCCCAACTATCAATTGAATGAATTACAAGATTCGGATTTCTCTTCAGTAGTTGAAGGGGATGAGTTCAGAAAAGCACTCAATAAGCCTAGTAAACCCAATAAATTTGGGCACTACAATTACGATAAAAATCATGGAAATCATCACGAAGTAGTCCACAAACCAATTTACATTTATCCTCCAGTGACTGTAACAGAAAAGCCTAGCGAAGTGAAAAGAATCATTTCAGTTTTCCACGTCACAGTAGATGAAAAGTGTGATCGAGTATATTTCATGGACAATGGAAATCTTCAGTACTATCAAAATACGACTTATGCTATCCAAAAGCCATCTTTATGGATTATTGGACTTCCTTCTGATGGATGCGAAACTCGAAACTTCCCAATCATTCGACGCTCTGAACTCCCAGACAGGATTTCTGAGAAAGGATCAAATGGATATATGATAGTGACTCCGGATTATCAGTCAGATTCTTGTGATGATGTGTTTTTATACATAGCTAATTCATTTTACAGTTTCCTCGTGGTGTACAATTACCAAAAGGATGAATTCTGGTCTTTTGAACATGAAACATTTCTTCCAGTTATCGCTGAATCACACATGATATTTGATAAAACCTTGAATTATTATTTTCCATTGGGAATATTCGATATCGCTTTGGGATATCCAGATGAGAATGGAGACAGGTCAGCATATTATACTCCCATTGCAGGTACAGCACAATTCGCTGTGTCTACAAAAGTCCTTAAAGACAGAAGGAAATCTCCGGCGAATTTCAAACAAGACGATTTCAGAATCATAGGATATCGAGGATGTGATCATCAAACAGTAAAAATTGCCATTGATTACACTTACGGAGTAATGTTTTACGCTGAAGCACAATCCTATCAAATTCGATGCTGGAATATCAGAAAACCACTAAATCCTGACTATATAGATGTGGTTTTCGAGTCAGACAAACTGTTATTTGGTCTGCAATTGTTTATTGATTCTAGAGGATATTTGTGGTTTAACACTGATCACATTCCCATTGATTGGACTACGGATATTCCGCTGAATCTCAATGAGGTGAATTCCAGAATTTTTCGGATGAAAGTATCAGACGCCATCCGAGGAACAGTTTGTGACGATGAAAATAGTTATAGATTGGCTGATCTCTATGATAACTATGGATATTAGAATTACTTATTATTCTCAAAAAAATTATAATAATATTCATTTGAATAAATGATTGAATTAATACCTTCAAATAAATTCTTCTTTTAAATGGTGTGTATTTTCAAGATTATTTATTCTTTTTTCATTCGCAGAACCTCCTCAATTAGTAGTTAAGAAATCCTTTTTTGGATTGTGCATGAGTAAATTTTAACGTCGTGTAAGAGAATGAAGGCAAAGGAATAAAAATAAAAAGAATGAATTAACAAACAAGGAAAAACTATACATTGATGCATAAAAAATATTTTTCATATTTAAAGGTAAGATCTTTTTCCCCTAAAGGATTTATTTTGTGGAATGTGGCTGCAATGGTATGCATGAATCAGTGTGCTCTTGGACGAATCAACCAATCTTTCTCTCTATCTCTCTCCATAATTCCTTTAAATGAGTATAGCTGACAACAAGTTATGCTTTTCATCTCGTGTAATTCTCATAACTTAAGTCTTTCGTCGCCGTGGGCCCTCTAATTTGGTGGTCATTATAAATTCAAATTTGCAGAAAAAGAGATTTCGTTCCCGATGGAATTTCCTATAAAAGCAGACACTTCTTACCGACAACAGTCATTCCGTGATTCTTGGTCAAAAGGGTGACATCGACAATGAAAGAAGTAGCATTAAGATTTGTGTTCAGTGCCTTAATTCTTTCAATTGTCTCAGTTCAGTCAAAAAGCAATGCTGAAGAGGTTTTCAAGTGGAAAAGGGTGGAATATGAGAATTTACCCAGATCAGGTGGAAAACGCAGAATATAAAGAAATTTAGTTATAATGTTAAATTTCTCCTCTTCTCGCCTTTATTCCAAAGTGAACTCCTATGTTGGACCCTACAGATACTACATCCCAGAAAATATTGATACAATCGGTTTTGGCTTCCATCGCGCAAGTGGATTAATGATTGTAACATCCGTCAGAGTGAGACCCGGAGTTCCAACGTCTTTGGGAGCGTTTTGTGTCAGTGACTACAAAATTGGATCGAGTCCGAAATTGTGGGGCTTTCCCAACTATCAATTGAATGAATTACAAGATTCGGATTTCTCTTCAGTAGTTGAAGGAGATGAATTTAGAAAAACACTCAATAAGCCTAGTAAACCCAATAAATTTGGGCACTACAATTACGATAAAAATCATGGAAATCATCACGAAGTAGTCCACAAACCAATTTACATTTATCCTCCAGTGACTGTAACAGAAAAGCCTAGCGAAGTGAAAAGAATCATTTCAGTTTTCCACGTCACAGTAGATGAAAAGTGTGATCGAGTATATTTCATGGACAATGGAAATCTTCAGTACTATCAAAATACGACTTATGCTATCCAAAAGCCATCTTTATGGATTATTGGACTGCCTTCTGATGGATGCGAAACTCGAAACTTCCCAATCATTCGACGCTCTGAGCTGCCTGACAGGATTTCTGCGAAAGGATCAAATGGATTTATGATAGTGACTCCGGATTATCAATCAAATTCTTGTGATGATGTATATGTGTACAGTGCCAATTCATTCTATAGCTATTTAGTGGTGTACAATTACCAAAAGGATGAATTCTGGTCTTTTGAACATGAAACATTCCATCCAGTTTTTGCTGAATCATTCGCAGTTTTTGATAAAACCTTGAATTATTATTTTCCATTGGGAATATTGAATATCGCTTTGGGATATCCAGATGAGAATGGAGATCGTACGGCATTTTACGCGCCATCTGCAAGTACTGCACATTTCGCTGTATCCACAAAAGTTCTAAAAGACCGAAGGAAATCTCCGGCGAATTTCAAACAAGACGATTTCAGAATTATAGGATATCGAGGATGTGATCATCAAACTATTAAAAGTGAAATTGATTACACTTACGGAGTTATGTTTTTCGCGGAAATTCAGTCCTATCAAATTCGATGCTGGAATATCAAAAAACCATTCAATCCTGACTATATAGATGTGGTTTTCGAGTCAGACAAACTGTTATTTGGTCTGCAATTGTTTATTGATTCAAGAGGATATTTGTGGTTCAACACTGATCACATTCCCATTGATTGGACTACGGATATTCCGCTGAATCTCAATGAGGTGAATTCCAGAATTTTCCGGATGAAAGTGTCAGATGCTATCCGAGGAACAGTATGCGAAGATAGTAATCAGTATAGACTGGCTGATCAGTCGTGAAAAATAGAATGAGGCAAAGATAAAAACGTAACATTATATGTGTAAATATATATTGCAACATTTGTTATGTTATAAATAAATGATCAGAGAGAAAATAATATGTAAGCATAAATCAAATACAAGCACAAATATCTTTCAGATTGGAATATGCTGATTTGCATCTATAATTCACAAAAAAAAGGTTGATTCTCGAATGAGATGGTATAAAAGGAGTTTCTCAGCATTGAGGATCCCAATTCATTGTGCATTGTGAAGAAAGAAACATTCATTGCAATGAAGGTATCTCAGATAATATTTACCGTGATATTTTTCACATTTGTATTTGGAACTCAGAAGGAAAAAGTGGAAGAAGTCTTCAAGTGGAATAAAGTAAAATATGAAAATTTACCTAAATCAGGTTATTAGAAAAAATTGACAATTTCTCGATGGAATTATATATATCTAGCCGTTGGATTTTGATTTTTGTAGAAAGTTCTTACGTGGGACCATATCAGTACTATATTCTGGAAAATAATGATGTGACGGGTTTTGGATATCATCAAGCAAGTGGACTCATGCTTGTAACTGTGGTCAGACTTCGACCTGGAGTGCCGTCGTCTTTGGGAGCATTTTGTGTTGGTGATAATCATAAAATAGAAACAAGTCCCAAAATTTGGGGCTTTCCTAATTATGAACTTAATGCTCTGATAGAATCAGATTTCTCAGAACCAATCGTAGAAGATGAATGGGAAAGAAGATTGATTCAACATGATAAACATAACAAATATCCAAATTATGACAATAATCATGGAAGTATTCACTACAATATTCCCCAAATTCCCATTAAGAAACCTTTCGAAGTGAAAAGAATCATTTCAGTTTTCCACGTCACAGTTGATGAAAAGTGTGATCGAGTATATTTCATGGACAATGGAAATATTCAGTACTATCAAAACACAACTTACTCCATCCAAAAGCCATCTTTATGGATTATTGGACTTCCGTCTGATGGATGTGAAACACGAAACTTTCCAATCATTCGACGCTCTGAGCTGCCTGACAGGATTTCTGCGAAAGGATCAAATGGATATATGATAGTGACTCCGGATTATCAGTCAGATTCTTGTGATGATGTGTTCTTGTACATAGCTAATTCATTCTATAGTTTCCTCGTGGTGTACAATTACCAAAAGGATGAATTCTGGTCTTTTGAACATGAAACATTTCTTCCAGTTTTTGCTGAATCGCACTTGATATTTGATAAAACCCTTGTCTATTCTTTCCCTCTCAGCTTTTTTAACTTAGCTTTGGGATATCCAGATGAGAATGGAGATAGGTCAGCATATTATACTCCCATTGCAGGCACAGCACAATTCGCTGTGTCTACAAAAGTCCTTAAAGACCGAAGGAAATCTCCGGCTAATTTCAAACAAGACGATTTCAGAATCATAGGATATCGAGGATGTGATCATCAAACAGTGAAAATTGTCATTGATTACACTTACGGAGTGATGTTTTATGCAGAAGCACAATCCTATCAAATTCGATGCTGGAATATAAGAAAACCACTCTATCCAGATAATATTGATGTAGTTTTCGAATCAGAGAAATTATTGTTCAATTTACAAATGTTCATAGATTCCAGAGGATATTTGTGGTTCAACACTGATCACATTCCCATTAATTGGCCGACGGATATTCCGCTGAATCTCAATGAAGTGAATTCTAGAATTTTCCGAGTGAAAGTGTCAGACGCCATTAGGGGAACAGTTTGTGAGGACGGCAGTAAATATTAACTTCCATATATAGGATTAAGAAAAACTTGTAAGATTGCATATGCGAAAATAAATATATACATATATATTCTGCAATTGCATGTCTTTACTAGTGAGAAAATCTTGCAGTAGAAAATTAAACATGAATAACAAATTTGGCATTGGCAAACTTTAAATTAAATCATAAATAATCCAAAAACCCCTGAACGATTTGAATTTCAAATTTGCAAAAATTATAATTCTTGTTTCACGAAAGAGATTGTATAAAAGGAGAATCTTAACAGTGAGAACAGTCACTTCTTTGTGCCGAGTGCAGTGAAAAACAACAATGATGAATCTTCAGTTCAATGTGTCGAAAATAATATTTTTTGTTACTATCATACATCTCGTGTTTGGACATACCAAAGACAAAGTGAACGAAATTTTTAAGTGGACAAAAATAGAATTTGAAAATTTACCTCAATCAGGTAAATTAATAAAAAAGAGATTTTTCTCAGGAGATTTCAAGTGAATGTTATTTGTCATTTACTTACTTTTCCAGAAAGTTCATATGTGGGACCATACAAGTATTATATCCCGGAAAACAATGATGTGGTAGGCTTTGGATATCACCCTGCAAGTGAACTAATGCTTGTAACATTGGTCAGAGCCAGACCGGGTGTGCCGACGAGTTTGGGAGCATTTTGCTTAGATAATTCCAAAGTGAGAACAAGTCCCAAAATTTGGGGCTTTCCTAATTACAAGATAAATGCTCTCAATGAGTCGGACTTCTTAAAGCCAGTTGAAAAAGAGGAGTGGAAAAGTGAATTATTAGCTGTCGGCGAACAAAATCAATTTGATGCTGTAGATGCAGATGGAAAAATCCCCTCTCTTGAACATATTCCATTAAAGCAGAGACGCTCAGTGGAAAATCAGCAAAATTCTCTCAAGGAGAAGAGAATCATTTCAGTTTTCCACGTCACAGTAGATGAAAAGTGTGATCGAGTATATTTCATGGACAATGGAAATCTTCAGTACTATCAAAATACGACTTATTCCATCCAAAAGCCGTCCTTGTGGGTTCTTGGACTACCTTCTGACGGTTGCAAAACTCGAAATTTCCCAATCATTCGACGCTCTGAACTTCCAGACAGGATTTCTGCAAAAGGGTCATTTGGATTCATGATAGTGATTCCAGATTATCAGTCTGAGTCCTGTGATGATGTATTTCTCTACGTAGCTAATTCATTTTATAATTATCTTGTGGTATACGATTACAAAAAGGATAAATTCTGGTCATTTGAACATGAAACATTCCTTCCAATTATTGCTGAATCCAATTTCTTGTTTGATATGACATTGAATTATTATTATCCTTTGGGAATATTCAATGTTGCACTAGGATATCCAGATGACAAAGGAGATAAAACAGCATATTATACCCCTATTGCCAGCACAGCTCAGTTTGCTGTTTCTACCAAAATATTGAAAGATAAAAGTAAATCTTCGGCTAATTTGACACAGGATGACATTGAACTAATTGGCTATCGAGGAAGTGGTCATCAGACAATCGGGACAGTAATTGATTACACTCATGGAGTAATATTCTACGCTGAAGCTCAATCCTACCAAATTCGATGCTGGAATATTAAGAAATCTCTCACGCCTGAAAATATTGATGTAATTTACGAATCAGAGAAATTATTATATAACCTGCATATTCTAATAGATTCTAAAGGATATTTGTGGTTCAACACAGATCAAATTCCTATGTTTTGGACCACAGATATGCCCCTGAATCTAAATAAGGTAAATTCCAGAATTTTCCGCGTAAAAGTTTCAGATGCAATTAAAGGAACAGTTTGTGAGAATAGCGATGAATATTGATTTGCAGACATTGTATTGAAAACCGAAAATGCCCTTGACTCCTAAGTTTTGTGAGAATACACAAGCGCAAATAAATATTATACATCCTACAATTGTATGTCTTATGCATTGAGAGAACCTTTGAACAAGCTTTACAAATGTGTTACTAAGAAAATGAAGAGAACAACATGCAGCTTATCACCCTGTAATAATTTGGTGTGGTGATATCAACGGAGAGTCAATTTATTGCTCAATAATGACTTTCTATGCCTCAATAAGAACTTTAGGGCATAGAAAAAAAAGTGTGAAACACGTACATACTTTTATTGTAATGTGTTCTTTATTTTTAAGGATATAGAGTGAAAACATTGTCAGTGGTTTTGGATGCAAATTTCTGAAGTTGAGATAAAAGTTCTGAGGCTTCAGGACGACATTTAGGATCTTCATGCCAGCAAATTGTGAATAAATCACGATAATTCGACGCCAGTTCCTCGTTTTCTATCCACTTCTTAGATGTTAAGATCTTTCTCCACGGGATTTTCTTTTTAAGTACAGGACTTTTTACGTGGTTCTCAATTTTAGCTTCCTTGAGAAGAGCATTTAATGACCTAGAAAGGTTTTCCTGCGAGTTTTCTGTATTTATGTTTAAACTCTCACTTTTAATCTTTCGTGGAGAGACTGAATAGTCTGTCTTTAGACTGCCGCTATTGAGGAAGATTTTGGGGATCCTGCGGGAAATTTCCTGACAAATATCCGGTCTTAATCCTTCTCTGACTACACGATATGCGATGGTGTGGTTGTTGTGAATTTCTTCATAAGGCACTTTTCGACACTTAATCTGCCACATAGTCACTCCAAAGCTGTAAATATCTATTTTGGGACTTAGAGAACCAGCTTTGAGAGCTTCCGGAGCCATATATCTGATGGTTCCCCGACATTCATTGCCTTTTGTGTGCTCATTGATTGCAAAGGAACTCCCGAAATCACATAATTTCACTAGAAAACCATTCTTATCATCCGTTATGGTGATGAGAATGTTCTGAGGCTTGAGATCACCATGAATGATGCCTCGACAGTGGCAATAAATCAGTCCTGATGCTACTTGACAAAGGATTTCAAGAGCTGATCGCCTTCCTATGCACACAGTATTCAGGATGGACTGGAGATTATCTCCGGAAACTCTCTCCATAATCACAAGCCCATGATGTTCGCCTGATGTGATCTTCAGTATTTGAATGATGTTGGAATGCTTCCAGCCGAGAATATTTCCCTCATTTTCCAGCGATTCACGACAGTGCTGATGATGCAAGTCAACTACTTTGACTGCCACACGTGTGCCTAGCAAAAAATCAAACGAGATTAGTGTAATTTGATGGGCTTTTGTCCCAGCGGCGGATGCGAAAATGGGATTATTTCTGCTTGAAATCATCGCAAAAGAGACAATTTCACGTTACACCAACAGTTTCAGTTAGAGCACAATGAGATCTACAGCTCTTCTGGGTGTGATTCTCTTTGTTGGGTGTTGCGATGGGTTGAGAAATTTTAAGATAGTGCAGGAAAACGTAAAAGTTGAAATTAAAGCTCCAGACATCATTGAGGATGCATCGATCTTCATCAGGAAACTGAATAGAACTTTCGATGGACTCAATTCGACAGCCACATTCAAAGTGGATCTCAATGATAGTGTTTACATTTCAGCTAAGAGTTACGAGAAGAAGGGAAATCGATATCATCCCAGCATTATGGATACAAAGCTGGATTTTTGTGCCTTTCTCAAGAATCCCGCCCGACAGAGTCTTGTGCTGGCGCTCTTCTATCCCACAGTCTTGGAGTATGGAAATTTCCCACGGAAATGCCCTATTCCGGCGGGGTATTATTACATATACAACTTCAATGTAAATGAGGAGACTTTCCCTCCTTATTTTCCCATTGACTCGCGCTGGCGATTTGTAATGTCTGTGTATCACTTCGAAAGGCCTCTTTTCATCACCACCATCGGTTTTCGGGTGGAGGCGAAGAATCTCTGGGAGTAAAACTTACCTCTGTACGTAGCCTTCAGCACAATCCCGAAGCCACCGCGGCCCAGCACATTTTTTCCCCTGGCACCATTCACACCACAGTTGCTGACGAGGAAGTTCACCCTCTCCGGCGTGTCCACGCACTGGGAGACTTGCCTTGCGTGCGGAGAAAGGAACTGACTCCTGTAAAACAAGCACAAAACACATCAATCTTCTCTCGAAGTGATCCATAAAGAAAGATACTCACATTGCAATGCATCTGCAAACTTGATGAGAGGATTTGCTGATGCGAGGAGAGACACAAAAGTGCGACAACACAGCTCAGATAATATACGATCAATTGGATAACTGGTGGCATGAGTATAATTGCAAGAATACACAGTTCTGATTGACAAATGGAGAGAAGCAATGATAACATGTCTTCAATAGAAATGTGTGGTATTTTTTTTAGTTGTAACAATTGCCCGAAATAAATGCACAAATGTGTGCGTATATATAAAACAAAACGTACATTTTTTTCTGTTATGAATAAAAGAACATAAATGAGGTAAATTCTAGAATTTTCCGAGTGAAAGTGTCAGGTGCTATCGAAGGAACAGCTTGTGAGAATATTGAATTAAATTGACTTTTTCTATCGTATATTGTGAAAATAGTTTTCGCATTTGTTTGACTTATGTGAAAGAATATTTAACGAAAGTTATATTTAACATTTGAAATGCAGATTTCATTGGTCAAAATACATATATATATATATACTCCAATTTATGGCTTTTTATTGTAAATCGGAAAGGTGATTTTAGACGAAGATGACCCACGAAAGAACCACTCTTGATTCCGCAGGCGAATAGTTCTCGCCAAGCAACTTCTTCTCCCAATAACACACACCAACCCAAAACTTCAGGTATAAAATAAGATTTTGCGAATTGAGCATGTCAATTGGTTGTGTCTTGTGAAAAGAAGAACATTCAAATGAAGATATCAAGAGTAATATTCACTGCATTTACAACATTTTTCGTACTTGCATGTGGAAAACCCAAGGACAAAGTGGAAGAAGTTTTCAAATGGAAGAAAGTAGAATATGAGAATTTACCTCAGTCAGGTTATTAATAAATAAATAAAATTTCAACCTAAAATAAATGATTTCGTGAAATTTTTTCCAGAAAACTCTTATGTGGGACCGTATAAATATTACATTCCTGAAAACAATGATGTCATCAGTTTTGGATATCATTCAGCAAGTGGACTCATGCTTGTAACTGTGATGCGAGTCAGACCGGGAGTGCCGTCGTCTTTGGGAGCATTTTGTGTTGGTGATAATCATAAAATAGAAAAAAGCCCTAAAATTTGGGGCTTTCCTAATTACGAATTAAATGCCCTGATAGAATCAGATTTCTCAGAACCAATTGAAGAAGATGATAGTCACAGAGGATTGATAAAACATCACAAACATAACAAATATCCAAATATTCAATACGCCAATCATTATATAAATATTCATCATGTTTCCTCATTTCCCATCAAGAAACACCCAGCAATCTCTATAGAAAAACCTCTCGAAGTCAGAAGAATTATCTCCGTTTTTCACCTCAATGTTGATGAGAAGTGCAATCGATTGTATTCTATGGAAAATGGCATTCTGCAATATTACCAAAATACAACTTACTCCGTCCAAAAACCATCTTTATGGGTCATTGGACTCCCTTCTGATGGATGTGAAACTCGAAACTTCCCAATTATTCGACGCTCTGAGATTCCAGAGAGAATTTATGCGCAAGGATCAAATGGATATATGATAGTAACTCCGGATTATCAATCAGATTCTTGTGATGATGTGTTTGTGTACATTGTTAATTCGTTCTACAATTTTCTAGTCGTATATGACTATAAAAAGGATGAATTCTGGTCTTTTGAACACGAAAATTTTAAACCAGTCGTCGCTGAATCATACATGATATTTGATAAAACCCTGAACTATTATTTTCCTTTGGGAATATGTAATATTGCTTTAGGATTTTCCGACGAGAATGGAGATCGTACGGCATTTTATGCCCCAAACGGAAGTACTGCTCAATTTGAAGTATCAACTAAAATACTCAAAGACCGAAGAAAATCACCTGCTAATTTCAAACAAGACGATTTCAGAATCATGGGATATCGAGGATGTGATCATCAGACTGGTAAAATTGCCATTGATTACACTTACGGAGTTATGTTTTATGCGGAACTTCAGTCCTATCAAGTTCGATGCTGGAATATCAGGAAGCCGCTCAATCCAGACAATATTGATGTAATTTTCGAGTCAGATAAATTATTATTCGTTGTGGAAGTGTTCATAGATTCTAGTGGATATTTGTGGTTCAACACTGATCACATTCCCATTGATTGGGCTACAGATATTCCATTAAATCTCAATGAAGTGAATTCTAGAATGTTTAGGGTGAAAGTATCAGATGCCATCCGAGGAACAGTTTGTGATAATGCCAATTAATATCTATTTGCAATTTTTCTATCATGCAAAAGTGAAAGGAAACATAATTTGATGTAGCGTTATATAATAATATTTAACTAAATAAATATGTATTCTTTCCTTATTTGGAATCAACAATAACAAGTAATTATATTTTACAGTTTTTAGTCGGCAAAACTAATTGATAATAATAATGTGTATATGCATATCAGAATTATGGTTTTTGTATGGTAATTCGAGATAAACCAGCTCTGCGAAAGAACCGCTTTTAATTCCACTAACAAGAGCCAATTAAGTTCTTGTCGAACAACTTCTCCTCCCACTCTTTTCGAATTAGCCAGATGGATTAAAGAACTCGTGGGGGAAAACTCCAGGTATATAATAAGAATTTCAGCATTGAATATTGTCATATTTGATTGTGTTTAGTGAAGAAAAGAGCAATAATAATGGATTTACATGATATACATAATTTTTCGAAAAAAATAATTTTTTTCACTGTAATATTTATACAACTTGTGTTAGGAAATCTACATGATCAAGTGGAAGAAGTTTTCAAGTGGAGCAAAGTAGAATATGAAAATTTACCACAACCAGGTTGTTGAAAAATAATAAAATTGAGTTCTTAAGAAAAGTGTTACTTGCTATTGTTATTTTATCATTACAGAAAATTCAAACGTGGGACCGTATAAGTATTACATTCCGGAAAATATTGATGTGACTGGTTTTGGATATCATCCTGCAAGTGAATTAATGATTGTCACATTCGTCAGAGTGAGACCAGGAGTTCCAACGTCGTTAGGCGCATTCTGTGTTAGTGATTATAAAGTGGGAACAAGTCCTAAGATTTGGGGTTTTCCTAATTACAAGATAAATGCTCTCAATGAATCGGATTTCTCAATGTCAGTTGAGAAAGTTGAGTTTAAAAGTGAATTAACATCTCTCACAGAAAATAATAATCAATTTGTCGATACCAAAACAATTGTGAAAATTCCCTCTGCTAATCAACGCTCAATAATGGAATCATATAATTCTGTCGAAGAGAAGAGAATAATCTCCGTTTTCCACGTCACAGTTGATGAGAAATGTAATAGAGTTTTCTTCATGGAGAATGGAAATCTTCAGTACTATCAAAACACAACTTACTCAATCCAAAAGCCGTCCTTGTGGGTCATTGGACTTCCTTCTGATGGATGTGAATCACGAAACTTTCCAATCATTAGACGCTCTGAACTCCCAGAGAGGATTTCTGCGAAAGGATCCAATGGATATATGATAGTGACTCCGGATTATCAATCAGATTCTTGTGATGATGTGTTCTTGTACATAGCTAATGCATTCTACAATTATCTTGTGGTTTACGATTACAAAAACGATAAATTCTGGTTATTCGAACATGAAACATTCCATCCTGTTGCTGCTGAATCATATCTCGTTTTCAATAAGGCATTGAATTTCTACTTACCTCTGGGTTTATTTAATTTAGCTTTGGGATATCCTGATGAAAATGGCAATAGACCAGCTTTCTATACACCAATCGGAAGTGTTTCTCAATTTACTGTATCTACAAAAATTCTGAAGGATGAGAGTAAATCTTCGTCTAATATTACACAAAACGATTTTATGCTACTTGGGCACCGAGGAAGTGGACATCAAAGTATTAAAACAGTAATTGATTACTCTCATGGAGTGATGTTTTACGCGGAAGCACAATCCTATCAAATTCGATGCTGGAATATCAAGAAAACGCTTAATCCCGACAATATCGGCGTGATTTTTGAGTCTGACAAATTGTTATTCAATGTAGATATGTTTATAGATTCCAAAGGATATTTATGGTTTATTACTGATCATATTCCCATTAATTGGACAACGGATCTTCCTCTAAATCTAACTGAAGTGAACTCTCGGATTTTCCGCGTTAAAGTATTAAATGCCATCAGGGGAACAGTGTGTGCGGATAATCACAGACTAGACTAGGATAACCAGAAACCTGATCTGCAAGTTAGTATGCTTGTAGATCAGGTCTGATGAGAATTTAACAGTAAATGTATTCAGTGAAGAGCATATGCAAGAATCGATGGATAATTAAAAAAATGTTTTCTGCTGATATTTGACTGTTCGTTTTAATCTCAAAATTTAGTAAAGAAACAATAACATGCTAAGACATAAAATACATTTTGGATAGATACAGTAATGTCACTCATATTATTTTTATCCTCTAATATCGCTAATTTGAATTTCAAATTCACATAATATTCTAGTTTCATGAAAAAGTTGGTATAAAAGGAGAATTCCATCAGTGAGAAGAGTCACTTGGCTGTGTCGAGTGAAGAAAACAACAGAAGCACAATGAAGTTATCTAAACTAATATTCACTCTCATTTTTACTTTTGCCTTTGGATATCCCAAAGACAAAGTGGAAGAAGTCTTCAAGTGGAACAAAGTGGAATTCGAAAATTTGCCTCATTCAGGTTGTTAAAGAATATTATATAATAATAATAAATGTGGATTACTCGTGATTTTACCTTGCTTTTCCAGAAAATTCTTTTGTGGGGCCGTATAAGTATTATATTTCGGAGAATAATGATGTTTCTGGTTTTGGATATCATCCTGCAAGTGAACTAATGATTGTATCATTCGTCAGAGTGAGACCAGGAGTTCCAACGTCGTTAGGCGCATTCTGTGTTAGTGATTATAAAGTGGGAACAAGTCCTAAGATTTGGGGTTTTCCTAATTACAAGATAAATGCTCTCAATGAATCGGATTTCTCAATGCCAGTTGAGAAAGTGGAATTCAGAAGATTGACACCTCTAGACGACGATAATCTATTTGCCGATACCAAAACGATCGAAAAAGTTCCCTCTGGTGATCAACTTCCATTCAAGCAGAGACGATCAGTGGTGACGATAGAAAAGTCTTCCGAAGAAAAGAGAATAATCTCCGTTTTCTATTTTACTGTTGATGAAAAGTGCGATAGGGTATATTTCATGGACAATGGAAATCTTCAGTACTATCAAAACACAACTTACTCAATCCAAAAGCCGTCCTTGTGGGTCATTGGACTTCCTTCTGACGGATGTAAAACTCGAAACTTTCCAATCATTCGACGCTCTGAACTCCCAGAGAGGATTTCTGCAAAAGGATCAAATGGATTCATGGTAGTGACTCCGGATTATCAGTCAGATTCTTGTGAGGATGTATTTTTCTATATTGCCAATTTATATTACAATTATCTTGTGGTTTACGACTACAAAAATGATGAATTCTGGTCATTCGAACATGAATCATTCCACCCAATTATTGCTGAATCCAATTTTGTGTTTAAAAGTGCTTTGAATTATTATGCTCCTTTGGGAATGTTCAATGTTGCACTAGGATATCCAGACGAGAATGGTGATAGACTAGCATATTATTCACCTATTGCCAGCACAGCTCAGTTTGCGGTTTCTACTAAAATATTGAAAGATAAAAGTAAATCATCGGCCAATTTGACACAGGATGACTTTGAACTAATTGGATATCGAGGAAGT
The DNA here is from genome assembly GCF_947086385.1 of Phlebotomus argentipes. Lineage (NCBI taxonomy): Eukaryota > Metazoa > Arthropoda > Insecta > Diptera > Psychodidae > Phlebotomus > Phlebotomus argentipes. The sequence continues at coordinate 8,590,051 of NW_026776174.1, forward strand.
GGTCATCAGACAGTCGGGACAGTAATTGATTACACTCATGGAGTAATGTTTTATGCGGAATCACAATCTTATCAAATTCGATGCTGGAATATCAAGAAAAGACTTAATCCCGACAATATTGGTGTGATTTTTGAGTCTGAAATATTATTGAATTCTTTACAAATGTTTATAGATTCCAAAGGATATCTATGGTTTAACATGAATCATATCCCTGTTATTTGGAGTACAGACATTCCTCTTAATGTACAAGAAGTTAATTCTAGGTTCTTCCGTGTTAAGGTGTCAGATGCCATTAGGGGAACAGTTTGTGAGGATAAAGATAAATACTAACTTACAGTTCTGGTCAATGAGAAATAGAGGGTAGAAGAATCATTATATCAGGAATATATGGTAATTGTGAGAATCTATGGCTTATAAATAAATGTTTTCTGCTTTTATTTGTGTTGTTTGCTATCTTCTTTGCATTCACGTAGAGACTTAATATTATGTCATGACTTCAAAGATTTCTATTATATATATTTTATATTGAAATGCCAATCATATTATTTTTATCCTCTAATATCGCTGATTTGAATTTCAAATTCACAAAATATTCTAGTTTCATGAAAAAGTTGGTATAAAAGGAGAATTCCATCAGTGAGAAGAGTCACTTGGCTGTGTCGAGTGAAGAAAACAACAGAAGCACAATGAAGTTATCTAAACTAATATTCACTCTCATTTTTACTTTTGCCTTTGGATATCCCAAAGACAAAGTGGAAGAAGTCTTCAAGTGGAACAAAGTGGAATTCGAAAATTTGCCTCATTCAGGTTGTTAAAGAATATTATATAATAATAATAAATGTGGATTACTCGTGATTTTACCTTGCTTTTCCAGAAAATTCTTTTGTGGGGCCGTATAAGTATTATATTTCGGAGAATAATGATGTTTCTGGTTTTGGATATCATCCTGCAAGTGAACTAATGATTGTATCATTCGTCAGAGTGAGACCAGGAGTTCCAACGTCGTTAGGCGCATTCTGTGTTAGTGATTATAAAGTGGGAACAAGTCCCAAAATTTGGGGCTTTCCTAATTACAAGATAAATGCTCTCAATGAATCCGATTTCTCAATGCCACTTGAGAAAGTGGAATTCAAAAGATTGACACCACTAGACGAGGATAATCAATTTGTCGATACCATAACGATCGAAGAAACGTTTTCTGTTGATCAATTCAAGCAGAGACGCTCAGTGGTGACGACAGAAAAGTCTCTCGAGGAAAAGAGAATAATCTCCGTTTTCCATGTCACAGTTGATGAGAAATGTAATAGAGTTTTCTTCATGGACAATGGAAATCTTCAGTACTATCAAAACACAACTTACTCAATCCAAAAGCCGTCCTTGTGGGTCATTGGACTCCCTTCTGACGGATGTAAAACTCGAAACTTCCCAATCATCAGACGATCTGAACTCCCAGAGAGGATTTCTGCAAAAGGATCAAATGGATTCATGGTAGTGACTCCGGATTATCAGTCAGATTCTTGTGATGATATGTTCTTGTACATAGCTAATGCATTCTACAATTATCTTGTCGTGTACGATTACAAAAACGATGAATTCTGGTCATTCGAACATGAAACATTCCACCCAATTATTGCTGAATCGAATTTTGTTTTCAATAAGGTATTAGATATATATATGCCACTAGGAGTGTTCCATGTTGCACTAGGATATCCAGACGAGAATGGTGATAGACTAGCATATTATTCACCTATTGCCAGCACAGCTCAGTTTGCGGTTTCTACTAAAATATTGAAAGATAAAAGTAAATCTTCGGCCAATTTGACACAGGATGACTTTGAACTAATTGGCTATCGAGGAAGTGGTCATCAGACAATCGGGACAGTAATTGATTACACTTACGGAGTAATGTTTTACGCCGAAGCACAATCCTATCAAATTCGATGCTGGAACATCAAGAAAAGACTTAATCCCGACAATATCGGCGTGATTTTTGAATCAGACAAATTATTCTTTACTTTACAAATGTTTATAGATTCCAAAGGATACTTATGGTTCAACACTGATCAGGTCACTGTCAATTGGACCACAGATCTTCCTCTCAATGGCCAAGAAATCAGCTCAAGGATTTTCCGCGTGAAAGTATCAGATGCAATTAAAGGAACAGTTTGCGACGACGGGAATCATGTTAATATCTGAAAGATCTTTGAAAAATAAATATTTCAAGCGATATTTGTTTTATAAATGACATACATAAGCAGAAGTTTGTATAGTTGTGACATTTTTTCATCTTTTCATGAAAGTTTATTATGAGCATTTCTCGATGTTGTATCATTTGAAATGCAGATTTGTGTCATAAAGATTGTGTCCCAGAAATCTTGTAGGTATAAAAGAAGGTCTGCATCTCAAAGAGAAATCATTTCTTCGTGTTCTTGCTTAGTCAATAGATATCTCTAGTGATGGAATTTGCCATAGTGACTGTAATTCTTAGTGCCTTTGTAATCCAAAATATAGAGGGATATTCTCGTGTTGAAGAAGTCTACAAATGGAAGAGAGTTCAATATGAAAATTTGCCAAATTCTGGTATGATTTGTCTCACTTTACATTTAATTTTACAATGACTTATTTTTCATCGCACAGAATACTCCTGGACTGGACCGTATAGATATTTCATTCCGGAAAATAACGAAATTGACTCTATGGGATATCATCCTGCCAGCGGATTGATGCTCGTAACAGTGGTCAGATTAAGACCAGGAATTCCTACGTCATTGGCCGCTTTTTGTGTTCACGAAAACAGAAATAGTTCAAGTCCCAAAATATGGGGTTTTCCTAACTATCAATTGAATTCTCTACAAGCATCAGATTTTGAAAACGACATAAAAGAAGATGAGGAGAGAAAATTGTGGCACAGGCCAAATCAAATTCATGGCGGTTATGAAAATAGCATTAAGGCAACGAACCTATTAGGCCCCAAAAGAATCATTTCAGTTTTTATTGTAACTATTGATGAAAAATGTAATCGACTATTCTTCGTGGATAATGGACAGTTAGTGTATTACAGGAATACAACTTATACTATTTATAATCCCTCTCTTTGGGTGATTAATCTGCCCTCAAATGGATGCTTTACTCGGCAATTCTCCGTAATTAGACGTAGTGAAATACCCGATAAAATTGCAGCGAAAGGACCAAATGGTATAATGAATACAATTCTAGATTACCAATCAGATAATTCATGTGACGATCTCTTCCTTTATATGACAAACACTTTTTATAACTATTTAATAGTTTATGATTATAGAAAAGACGAATTTTGGTCAGTCGACCATCAAACATTCTTGCCAGTTGCTTCAGAATCATTTTTTGTCTTCAGGAAAACATTCGATTATCAAATGTTAATGGGAATATATTCAATTGCACTTGGTTATGCTGATGAAAATGGAGATCGCATGGCTTATTATACATCCGTAGCAAGCACAGCTCAGTATTCAGTGTCCACGCGAGTTCTGAAAAATAAGCGACAGTCTGAAATAAGTTTAGCTCACAATGATTTTAAGATAATGGGATATTTGGGATGTGACAATCAACCTCTCAGAAATGTAATTGATTACTCTTATGGGGTTATGTTTTACTCACAAATGCAAACTAATGAAATTCGCTGTTGGAACATCAAGAAGCCGCTCAATCCAGATAATATCGCTGTGATATTTAAGTCTGACAAGTACTTTTTCGGGCCACAAATGTTCATTGATTCACTTGGATATTTGTGGTTTCATTCCACTCATATTCCAGTCAAATATTACTCAGACATGCCACTAAATCTTAATCAAGTGAACGCCAGAATTTTCCGGGTAAAGGTATCTGATGCTATTCGGGGAACAGTCTGTGACGATGGCTATGTATATTGATCTTCAGATGTATATGTATAGAATATGTAGACAATGGATATATATACGCTATAAATAACAGATTTCATAAAAAATTATGTTCATATTATGCAAGAAAAGGTTCATTTCTTCCACAGGCATGATTTTAAAATTTATTATCCCTCTTTAATATGGTAATCCCGAAAAATATAGCGCGCAGAGGGTAGTGACCCGCAAGCTGTGGTATAAAAGCAGAACAGCACTCAATCAAGAACCATTTCGCCATGTTCAGGCTTGCAGTTTAAATACCATTATATAGAATGAAGAATATTTCGGTTTTTGTGATGCTGGGAGCTTTTGCTGCTCTCAGTGTGGGACATGTTGAAGAAATGTTTCGCTGGAAGAAGGTGGAGTACGAGAATTTGCCATACTCAGGTGAATTAAATTGTGTGTGAAAATAATACTCAGATTAACTGTGATGTGTGGAATTTTTAGAAAACTCATGGGTTGGACCCTACAGATATTACATCCCGGAAAACAACGATGTCGGATCAATAGCATATCATGTCGCCAGTGGATTGATAATGACAGCAAATGTGCGATTGAGACCCGGAGTTCCAACATCAGTTGGTGCTTTCTGCATCGGAGATTATCCAACTGGCTCAAGTCCAAAGTTATGGGGATTCCCTAACTACGAATTGAATGCACTTCATGCGTCTGATTTTGCCACTCAATTGGAAACAGAAGAAGACGATGAGACCAGAATCCACAAACATCACAACAATCATCACTATGTTCCTATTTATGTGAAACCGAATGAGAAACCGACTTTGGCTCCAATTGAACAGCCATCGGAAATTAAGAGAATTGCTTCTGTGTTTCACGTAAATGGTGATGAAAAGTGCGACAGGGTTCTGTTCATGGACCACGGACAGATTCAGTATTACCAAAATGCCACTTATTATATTCAAAAACCGTCCTTGTGGATCATTGGTTTGCCGTCAAATGGTTGCGAAACACGCCAGTTTCCTATCATACGTCGAAGAGAACTTCCGGATAAAATAGCAGCAATGGGATCATATGGATTCATGCACGTTGTTCCCGATTACCAATCAGACGATTGTACTGACGTCTTATTTTACATAACAAATGCCTTCTATGGTTACCTTACTGTATACGATTATAAGAAAGATGACTTTTGGGCATTTGATCATGAAACTTTCAAGCCAGTAATCGCAGAAGCCCACTTGGTCTTCCGTGGATCTTACAATTATTACATGCCTTTGGGCTTATTTTCTATATTTCTTGGTTATCCCGATGAAGACGGTGACAGAACAGCTTATTACACTTCGGTAGCAGGAACGGCTCAATATGCTGTATCTACAAGAATCCTTAAGAATAAGAGAAGATCTCCAGCCAATTTTAACTCGGATGATTTCAGGATTATGGGATATTTAGGGTGTAATTCTCAGCCGTTGAAAAGTGTAATTGATTATGCCACTGGAGTAGTATTCACAGCCGATGTACAAACTAATGAAATTCACTGTTGGAAAGTGAATTCACCCCTCAATCCGGACACTAGAGACGTGGTGTACAAATCTGATAAATACTTCTTCGGGCCACAAATGCTCATAGATTCGAGAGGATATCTTTGGTTCCAGTCTAGTTCAATTCCCATTTTGTATACCTCTGATATTCCTCTGGATTTCACACAGGTAAATTCCAGATTTTTCCGCGTAAAGGTTACTGACGCAATTCAAGGAACACTTTGCGATAACGATGGTTGAAATAAAAATAATTAACTCTCAATAATTCTGAATTTGACTTTATTTTTTTTTCGAACTAAAATCAATCAGTTCACTTTCTTATGTCAGTGGTCAATGTTAATTTATGTGATTTTCCAAATAAAGGTTTCTGACGCTATTCGGGGAACAGTGTGATAATGACGATGGCTATCAATATTGATCTTCGGATGAATGTGTATTGAAAATGTGGGCAATGGATATGTATTCTCTACTGAATATATAAAGCTCTATTCCTATCTCACGCATGATTTTTAAAATTTATTATCGCTCTTTAATATGGTAATTCGAATAAAGATGGTGCGCAAAGGGTAGTGACCCACAAACTGTGGTATAAAAGCAGAACAGCACTCAATCAAGAACCATTTCACCGTGTTCAGGCTTGCAGTTCAAATACCATTATTAGAATGAAGAATATTTCGGTTTTTGTGATGCTGGGAGCTTTTGCTGCTCTCAGTGTGGGACATGTTGAAGAAATGTTTCGCTGGAAGAAGGTGGAGTACGAGAATTTGCCATACTCAGGTGAATTAAATTGTGTGTGAAAATAATACCCAGATTAACTGTGATGTGTGCAATTTTTAGAAAACTCATGGGTTGGACCCTACAGATATTACATCCCGGAAAATAATGGCGTTGGATCAATAGCATATCATGTCGCCAGTGGATTGATAATGACAGCAAATGTGCGATTGAGACCCGGAGTTCCAACATCAGTTGGTGCTTTCTGCATCGGAGATTATCCAACTGGCTCAAGTCCAAAGTTATGGGGATTCCCCAACTACGAATTGAATGCACTTCATGCGTCTGATTTTGCCACTCAATTGGAAACAGAAGAAGACGATGAGACCAGAATCCACAAACATCACAACAATCATCACTATGTTCCTATTTATGTGAAACCGAATGAGAAACCGACTTTGGCTCCAGTTGAACAACCATCAGAAATTAAGAGAATTGCTTCTGTGTTTCACGTAAATGGCGATGAAAAGTGCGACAGGGTTCTGTTCATGGACCACGGACAGATTCAGTATTACCAAAATGCTACTTATTATATTCAAAAACCGTCCTTGTGGATCATTGGTTTGCCGTCAAATGGTTGCGAAACACGCCAGTTTCCTATCATACGTCGAAGAGAACTTCCGGATAAAATAGCAGCAATGGGATCATATGGATTCATGCACGTTGTTCCCGATTACCAATCAGATGATTGTACTGACGTCTTGTTTTACATAACAAACGGCTTCTATGGTTACCTTACTGTATACGATTATAAGAAAGATGACTTTTGGACATTTGATCATGAAACTTTCAAGCCAGTCATCGCAGAATCACACATGGTGTTCCGTGGAACTTACAATTTTGATATGCCTTTGGGTTTATTTTCTATATTTCTTGGTTATCCCGATGAAGACGGTGATAGAACAGCTTATTACACTTCGGTAGCAGGAACGGCTCAATATGCTGTATCTACAAGAATCCTTAAGAATAAGAGAAGATCTCCAGCCAATTTTAACTCGGATGATTTCAGAATTATGGGATATTTAGGGTGTAATTCTCAGCCGTTGAAAAGTGTAATTGATTATGCCACTGGAGTAGTATTCACAGCCGATGCACAAACTAATGAAATTCACTGTTGGAAAGTGAATTCACCCCTCAATCCGGATACTAGAGACGTGGTGTACAAATCTGATAAATACTTCTTCGGGCCACAAATGCTCATAGATTCGAGAGGATATCTTTGGTTCCAGTCTAGTTCAATTCCCATTTTGTATACCTCTGATATTCCTCTGGATTTCACACAGGTAAATTCCAGATTTTTCCGCGTAAAGGTTACTGACGCAATTCAAGGAACACTTTGCGATAACGATGGTTGAAATAAAAATAATTAACTCTCAATAATTCTGAATTTGACTTTATTTTTTTTTCGAACTAAAATCAATCAGTTCACTATATTATGTCAGTATATGTTCATTTATTCGTCTAACAATTGCATAAATTCCCTAAAAAATTATCCACAAACTGCATCAAAAAGGACACAAATAGGAAGTTGGTTTTCAAGGTCTGTAGCCCAAATAATTTAAAGAACTTCTTTATACTGTCAATATTTCTTTCTGTATTAATTGATTTTGAAGACAAGCGATAAAATTGTCTTTCTAACATTTCATTGGCAATCAATCGAGAAACTCGATTTAATATGTTTCGTTCGAATCTTATGTCTGGAAATATTGGCAAATATGGTAATTTTTATTCTTCGTTCGGAAAATCGTTGTTTTAAGGAGTGAAGAATTCAGTAGGAGAAATTAATGAATTATTAAATAAATCGATTTTGGAATGATTTTGGGGGTTTTGATAACTCATCCTTTTACCGAAGATCCCTGCAAGTGTCATTTTTTGTGTCTCTGCGCAGTTGGTTTGTGTATTTTCTACGTATTCATATTTATGGTCACGGTACCAGCAGTAGTACTCTGAATTCCTAGTACGGCGCATAAAATGACTATCTTGTGATCTTCCCAGTAAAGGATTCTGACGCTATTCGGGGAACAGTGTGATGATGACGATGGCTATCAATATTGATCTTCGGATGTATGTGTATTGAAAATGTGGGCAATGGATATGTATTCTCTACTGAATATATAAAAGTCGAATTCTACCTCACGCATGATTTTTAAAATTGATAATTCCTCTTTAATATATATGGTGATACGGATAAATAAGGCGCGCAGAGGGTAGTGACCCACAAGTTGTGGTATAAAAGCAGAACCGCACTCAATCAAGAACCATTTCGCCATGTTCAGGCTTGCAGTTTAAATACCATTATATAGAATGAAGAATATTTCGGTTTTTGTGATGCTGGGAGCTTTTGCTGCTCTCAGTGTGGGACATGTTGAAGAAATGTTTCGCTGGAAGAAGGTGGAGTACGAGAATTTGCCATACTCAGGTGAATTAAATTGTGTGTGAAAATAATACTCAGATTAACTGTGATGTGTGCAATTTTTAGAAAAATCATGGGTTGGACCCTACAGATATTACATCCCGGAAAATAATGGCGTTGGATCAATAGCATATCATGTCGCCAGTGGATTGATAATGACAGCAAATGTGCGATTGAGACCCGGAGTTCCAACATCAGTTGGTGCTTTCTGCATCGGAGATTATCCAACTGGCTCAAGTCCAAAGTTATGGGGATTCCCTAACTACGAATTGAATGCACTTCATGCGACTGATTTTGCCACTCAATTGGAAACAGAAGAAGACGATGAGACCAGAATTCACAAACATCACAACAAACATCACAACAATCATCACTATGTTCCTATTTATGTGAAACCGACTGTGGCTCCAATTGAACAACCATTAGAAATTAAGAGAATTGCTTCTGTGTTTCAAGTAAATGGCGATGAAAAGTGCGACAGGGTTCTGTTCATGGACCACGGACAGATTCAGTATTATCTGAATGCTACTTATATAATTCAAAAGCCGTCCTTGTGGATCATTGGTTTGCCGTCAAATGGTTGTGAAACACGCCAGTTTCCTATTATACGTCGAAGAGAACTTCCGGATAAAATAGCAGCAATGGGATCATATGGATTCATGCACGTTGTTCCCGATTACCAATCAGACGACTGTGCTGACGTCTTGTTTTACATAACAAACACTTTCCATAGTTACCTTACTGTATACGATTATAAGAAAGATGACTTTTGGACATTTGATCATGAAACTTTCAAGCCAGTCATCGCAGAATCACACATGGTGTTCCGTGGAACTTACAATTTTGATATGCCTTTGGGCTTATTTTCTATAGTTCTTGGTTATCCCGATGAAGACGGTGATAGAACAGCTTATTACACTTCGGTAGCAGGAACGGCTCAATATGCTGTATCTACAAGAATCCTTAAGAATAAGAGAAGATCTCCAGCCAATTTTAACTCGGATGATTTCAGGATTATGGGATATTTAGGGTGTAATTCTCAGCCGTTGAAAAGTGTAATTGATTATGCGACTGGAGTAGTATTCACAGCCGATGTACAAACTAATGAAATTCACTGTTGGAAAGTGAATTCACCCCTCAATCCGGATACTAGAGACGTGGTGTACAAATCTGATAAATACTTCTTCGGGCCACAAATGCTCATAGATTCGAGAGGGTATCTTTGGTTTCAGTCTACTTCTATTCCTGTCTTATTAACTTCTGATAATCCTCTGGATCTCACGCAGGTGAATTCCAGATTTTTCCGCGTAAAGGTTACTGATGCAATTCGAGGAACACTATGCAATATCGATGGTTGATTTTGAATTATTACTGGAATTTTTTTTATATTCTTTAAGGAGAGGAGTACATAATAATTATATGAACATGTGCGTATTCGTTTAGCAACAATCATACAAAACACTCCTAAAAATATTTCACAATAAATTGTCTTTGGAATCCCAAATTTTATTTATCTATGCAGAGTGATTTAGCATTACATCAGATATCATCCAGAAACTCGAATCAAGATCGTTTGTTCACATCTTATCTCAGGAGACATTGGAAAAATATATATTTCGCAATAATTAGCGAATGTCGTTGTATTTTAAGGAGTGAAGAAATCATTAGGAGGAATCAATAAATTACTAAATAAATCGACTCCCGAACGATTCTGTTGCTTTATTCTTATCCCATTCTTGTCGAGTATTCTGCAGCTATACATTCTCGTGAAAATGTTAAATTGTCTTTAATTCTGTTAATAAAATGTATAATCGCAATGATTATTAAATAGCTTTTGTTTTAACGTTCATGAATTAGCACGCGTTTTTAAATAAAATGGCTTTAACACAATATATGTCTTTTTGCGGTTGACAGCATGTTGCAGATTCATTTGCTTTGCATCTATAATCAGTTCTAAAACTAACACTCCTTCCCAGAATAAAAAATCAATCTAATCAATATTCTTGGCAAGTGAATGGTCCCAATGATCCCACCAAGATCAGTATAAAAGGCAATCTTCACGCAGGAGAGTGTTCATTTGACTGTTTTCTCGGAGAAATATACAAAAGTGAAGATACAATGAATATTATTCTCCTTGGAGGATTGTTGAGTGTCTTTTTTTCATGCATTATTTGTGCATGTGCAGTTAAAACCGCCGAACGAGTGTATTATTGGAAAGAAGTCGAATATGAGAATTTGCCGAGAAGAGGTGATATATTTAATTCTGCAATTCATTAGCGTGATTTATAATGTTGTATTTGTTTGTCAGCTGATTCATATGTGGGGCCCTACAAATACTTAATCCCGGAAAATAATAACTTGATCAACGTTGCTTATCATCGTGCAAGTGGTTTAATGGTTGTGGTCATTGTTAGAATCAGACCAGGAGTTCCAACGTCTTTGGCTGCATTTTGTGCCAGTGATTATTCGGAAGGATCGAGCCCCAAAATCTGGGGTTTCCCCAATTATGAAATAAATGCTCTAAGGGACTCAGATTTCATTGGTGGGCCAGACGAAGAGGGCAGAAAATTCCATTCAAAACCTAACAAATATCATCATGGACAGTCTTATTACACTAACTATGGAGGCAACTATCAAAACTATCACCATGGGCACTACCAATCGAGTCATCAGCAGGTTCAAGTGCCAATTTATCAATCTCCAATTACAAAACCACCGCCACCGCAAGAATCAACGGACAGAATCATTTCAGTCTGTTATCTCACGATGGACGAGAAATGCAACAGATTGTTCACAATGGACAACGGACATCTCTATTACTACCACAACACCACTTATCTTATTAAGAATCCTACATTGACAGTCATTGGAATTCCCTCAAACGGATGCAAAACTAGAAACTTCCCCATTATACGTCTTGCAGAGTTCCCAGACAGTATTGCCGCCAGAGGTTCCTATGGATTTATGGTGTCAACTCTCGACTACCAAGAAAGCGGCTCATGCGATGATCTCTTCGTGTACATAGCGAATGCCTTCTCCAGTTATCTTACAGTGTATGATTATAAGAATGATGATTTTTGGTATTTCGACCACGAAACTTTCTTTCCAGTCATAGCAGAATCGCATTTTGTATTTGACAGAACGTATTACTATGATTTGCCTTTAGGAATGTATTCTATTGCTCTTGGATATGCCGACAAATACGGAGATCGTACAGCTTATTATACGACTGTAGCAAGCACAGCGCAATATAAAGTATCTACGAGAGTTCTGAAGGACAGAAGAAGATCTCCGACGAATTACAATAACGATGACTTCAGTATCATGGGCCATCGAGGATGCGGACATGAGAGTTGCAGAACTGCAATTGATTATGCTCACGGAGTTATGTTCTATGCTGAAGTCCAATCAAATCAAATTCGTTGCTGGAAAATCAACAAACCTCTAAATCCCGACAATGTCGATGTAGTTTATGAGTCTGATGATTTGCTCTACGGCATAAATATTTTTATAGACTCTTGGGGATATCTCTGGTTTCATACTTGCTACATTCCCATTCTTTTCACCAGCGATGAACCATTGAACCTGCAAAACATTAATTCCAGAACCTTCCGGATGAGAGTCACCGATGCCATTCGAGGAACCATCTGCGAAGATGAATAATAAAGATTTGTGGGGAAGATAAGCAACAAATATATATGATGTATCGTATCATAATTAATATACCTCCTACTGCATGTATTTTCTAAATTCAAAAGAATAATCTGTAAAATGTATCTTCACTGCTGATGTATCTTCAAATTTATGTTTTTGCTTGCATAAAATAAAGGGTGCAGATTGCCTCTAGATTTCATTCGACTCTGATTCCCAAAATAACTTTTCTCGCTAACACCATGTTGATATCCATTTCCAAAAGTTCAGCTGAAAGAGTTCTTTGACATCGCAATATCTGAATTTATTAGCAAAGTGTGCGCCAGAGTTAACAAAAATTACAAAAATCTTCGCCTTGGAGAGATTAGAGAAATATCTACAGGAATAATCACCATAAATTACTCATGTATGAACAAAAAAAAAATTACATGAAATGTCGCCTTTCTTCATTATTTTTCTATGAAAAGATCACATAATATTTTAGGGAAAAATTAAGGAAAATATGAAGAATGAAAAGAAATTCTTTCAAAGAAATCTGCGTCTTGTATAAATATACAAAATTAATGAAACAGCACAAATTAACAATAAATTTCAAACACAAGCAATCATGATGCTGGATTATCAAGAATTCTCAACGATTCTCACGGAGTTCAGTATAAAAAGGCGTCTTCATCTCTTCCTGAGGTCATTTGACTCTGTTCTGGCTGCAGAAATACCACCAAAATGAACATTCTCACTTTCGGGGGACTATTTTATATTTTCATCTTTTCGACTAGTGCAGAATATCCAGGATATTCCGAGACAGATGTTGAGGAAGTTTACTACTGGAAGAATGTTAATTTTGAAAATTTGCCAAGATCAGGTGATAGATTGCAGTGTTGTGCTTTTACTCATCCACAGTGCACCGATTTATTGTGATGTGTGCTATTTTCAGAGAATTCGTACGTGGGACCGTACAGATACTATATCCCGGAAAATAATGATATAATCGGCACAGGATATCATCCTGCGAGTGGATTAATGACAGTTGTTTGCGTTAGAATTCGGCCAGGTGTTCCAACTTCGCTGGGTGCATTTTGTGTTAATGATTATCAACAAGGATCCAGTCCAAGAATTTGGGGTTTCCCTAATTATGAAATTAACACCTTGTCAGATGCCGATTTTGCAGACGGTCCGCTTCAGAGTGAAGGCAGGAATGAAAGATTTGACGATGTAACAAGAAAAGGTTTAAGTAAACCCAACAAAGGACAATCTTACTACGATTTCGGCCAAATTGGAGGCCACTATCAACACAATTATCATGGAAATCATCACAGTGTTTTTCAAAAACCTGTTTATGTGCAACCCAAACCAACACCACCTGAAGAATCTTCTGATTGGCGAATTATTTCAATTTGCTTCATCACTATAGATGAGAAATGTAATCGGTTCTTCACTGTGGACAATGGAGAACTTAGATATTATCACAATACGACTTATGCAATCCAAAAACCAGCTCTCGTGGTGTATGATTTGCCTTCAAATGGTTGTGAAACTCGAAATTTTCCCCTCATACGACGATCTGAGCTTCCCGACAGAATAGTGGCGAAAGGAGCATATGGATTTATGGTCTCAGTGATTGATTATCAATCTGACTCGTGTGATGATATTTTCATATATATTGCAAATGCTTTCTACAATTATCTTGTGGTTTATGATTACAAAAAGGATGAATTTTGGGCATTTGAACATGAAACATTCCAGCCAATCATTGCAGAATCTTACTATGTGTTTAGAGAAACTTACGATTATCAGTTCATTCTGGGACTATTCAGCGTAGCACTTGGATTTCCTGACAAGTACGGGAATCGAATAGCATATTATACGTCAATATCAAGTACAGCTCAGTATGCCGTGTCCACAAGTGTGCTTAAAAATAGGAGAAAATCACCAATGAATTACAATAAAGATGATTTCAGAATCATGGGATATTTGGGATGTGATCATCAACCACTGAAATCTGTGGTTGATTACACGCACGGTGTAATGTTTTACGGCGAAGTTCAGTCCTATCAAGTGCGCTGTTGGAATATTAATAAACCATTGAATCCGGACAATATTGGTGTGGTTTATGAGTCCAAAGATCTCTGGTATCACCAGGATATATATCTAGACACCAGAGGGTATCTTTGGTTCCACACTTCTCATATTCCAATTGATTACACTTCAGACATTTTGCTTAATATTCAAGAAGTCAATTCCAGAACATATCGCGTCAAAGTCTCAGATGCCATCAAGGGAACCGTCTGTGAGAATTAAAGGTTGTCTTTACAGTTACGCTACATACATTAGAATATTAGGAAAAAAACAAAGAAAAAAAATGAGCTAATAATATAAGTATGATAGAAATAAATAAATTCCATATATACAATATGTATATCGCCAGACATCTCCGAGTTGTAATAATAAAAACTAAAAGTTACACATATATGTAAATTTCGGAATCATTGATTAAAATAAACGATCACTCTGTGGCGTGGTTCTTTGTGTAGAGTGTATAAATGGAGAATCTCCAATAAAAATAAAACATTTCCGCAGACATCTCTTTTCAATTCAAAACATTCCAAGGACGCGAGAGGTCATTTTCAGACTCATGCAAAGAATTGAGGATGCGATAAATACCAAAGTTGTCATGTCTGCACGCTTTGTCCCTCATCACAAGACAGTCGGGAAATTAATATATTTTTTTCATTAAGTGCTGATACACATCATTATGCATACCGACAGGGATCATCGTGCGGAAGAAGAAGGAAAAGTGGATCTATATATTAGAAGATTAAAGAGTCGTTCAATTCAAAAGTGGCTTCCCAACGCACATTTAAGCAAATGAGCTTGGTGATTATATATGCAAACGAGTGTATCAATAATCAATAAATGTACGAAAAAGAAAAATATGCTAAGCTTTGAGTTCTTCTCAACAAAGTGTGTCAAGTATTTATTTTGAGCCTTGCATAGTGACAAATCGACATCTATTTGGCAGAGAAAACAATCTGACAAAATCTCAGAAAAACATTAGGAATCACCAGACAGATAGTTACTATTTATATAACTGAAAAATGCTTAAAATTAATGTTCACCCAGCATGTGACCTTTAATTTTAAATTTCTACCTCGATTTCTACAGAGGGAATGAGTCCAACAATTTTATATAAAAGAAGAAATGCACGGTAGAAAACAGACATTTCGTCTGTGGACCTTGAGGGGATAACAAGAATTAACCATGAACATATTCACGGTGATGGTAGCAGTGATCGTGAGTCAGCTTATTGTTGTGCACTCAATTGATTTTGTTGAACAAGTTTATAATTGGAAGACAGTTGAATATGAAAATTTGCCAGAATCAGGTAAAAACCCCTATTTAATTATTTCTATAGTAATATAAATGAAAAAAATCACGAGTCTTTTAAATTAAGAGATCGCACATCTTAGTTGATAAATGTTTTGTGCCTTTATATGAATTGTTCTGTGATTTTTGAGTGTGTGATATGTACTTTCAGTGAATTCATACGTGGGTCCGTACAGATACTACATCCCGGAAAATAACAATATTGCCAGCCTGGGATATCATCCTGCCAGTGCATTGATGATAGTTGTTATGCCCAGACTCAGACCCGGAGTTCCGACAGGCTTGGGTGCTTTTTGCGTCAGTGATTACCAATCTGGATCAAGCCCTAAAATATGGGGTTTTCCCAATTACTACATTAATGCTTTGAGAGCCTCTGACTTCGAAGATGAAGGTTCCTCAAGAAAATATATCAAAAAGCCCAATAAACATAACACTGGTCAAAATTTTCAAACTCACAACTACTTTAGTGAATACCATCACTATAATTATCATGGAAATCATCACTACGTTCATCAAGTACCACTTTATATGAAACCTAGTGAAAAACCTGTGAAACAACCATCTGATCTCCAAAATGATCAAAGGATAATAGCCTTGTTCCATATCACAATCGATGAGAAATGCAATCGAGTGTTTTTCGTTGACTTTGGACAAGTGCAATACTATCAAAATACCACTTATGTGATGCAAAAGCCAGCTCTTTGGGTCTTTGCACTTCCAGATAATGGATGTGAGACTCGAAGTTTTCCTCTTATTCGTCGCGTGGAAATGCCCGATAGAATAGCTGTTAAAGGAGCAAATGGATTTACACACGTAACACTTGACTATCAATCGTCACAATCTTGTGATGATCTTTTCCTCTACATTCCGAATGCATACTTTAATTATTTGGTCGTTTATGATTATAAAAGAGACGAATTTTGGTCATTTGAACACGAAACATTCCAACCAGTTGTGTCAGAGTCTTATCTTGTATTTGACAAAACATTCAATTATCAAATGCTCATGGGAATATACTCACTGAGTCTCGGATATCCAGACAAATATGGTGATCAAACTGCGTATTACACCAACATAGCAGGAACTGCTCAATATGCAGTATCCACAGCTGTACTCAAGAACAGAAGGAAATCACCTGCTAATTTCAATCAGGATGACTTCAGAATAACAGGATATCTTGGATGCAATCATCAAAATTTCAAATCGGTGATTGACTATACTCACGGCGTGATGTTTTACTCGGAAGTTCAGTCAAATCAAATTCGCTGCTGGAACATCAAGAAACCTCTAAACCCCGATTATATTGATGTGGTCTACGAGTCTGAAAAGTTCAACTTTGGCTTGCAGATGATCATAGACTCTCGAGGATATCTCTGGTTTCACTATTGCAGCATTCCAATTATATTCGCGTCTGATATGCCACTTGATCTGACAAAGATCAATGCAAGATTCTTCCGCGTAAAAGTCTCCGATGCAATTCGTGGAACTGTGTGTGAAAATGATTGAAACAGATAGATTAATAATAAAGATGCCCAAACAACTGAAAATACATTTTTATTACCTAATTCTCACCTGCGTGACCTTCCAAATGGTTGTCCGGGTTCACTGAAATCTGTAAATAAATAATTAATTATTTTACCATCTCCATAAATCAATATTTAGCAATAGATATTCTATAAAAAGTTGTAAATTATAATAATATACAAATTTAATTTTTTCACATAATGTAGTTTTAGTTTATTGAACTTCAAATATGATTGTGACATTATCGGCTTATCGATGATGTGAAAAGAATCTTTACTTACCATTTGCAAGAACAAAGATCAATGAAAAGCGCGTGCTGAAAACTTATCAATGAGCTTCAAAAACTTCTATGCCATAAAAATTTAAGTCTAAATGTCAGGTGTTAAAATAGAATTTGATTCACGTGCCATTAATACAGAAAATCCATTATAAGAAAATAAATTTTACTTTTTATTATCTGCTATTCGATATTCATATATGCGACTTTTGACAATTGAGCATTGTAAACTTGCACAGCTCAAATTTGTCCATGAGATGGAATCAACTTGGATTTTATTATTCGAAAATTTACACATGGAATCAATTGATAAAATTATCGATGAATTATCCCTAATTTGTATTCATGATCTCACACGTTAATGTTCGCTAATGCTGCCAAAAAAGAGTCTTGTGTGAAAATTTATTTTATAGCTCTTCTATATTATCATGAAAAATTTCAGTTCCTGTTGGACAGGATTGATTTCTGTGAGTATGTGAAGTATAAAGTATAAAAGGCGATCTTCACTCTCTAGACAGAATCATTTTGTGTTGCTCATTTTTTCGGTCAAGCTGTTAATCACACAAAATGCGGATCTTACTTGCGTTGGGATTATTAGTTCTCGTTCTGCAAAATATTGCAGGATTAAATGAACATAAAGTGGAGAAAGTGTTCCAGTGGAATAAGGTGGAATTTGAATTCTTGCCAAAATCAGGTTGAGTTTGCGAGTGTTTGAAATTGAAATGAATAAAATGAGTTTTAATTATGGATTTTGCAATGTTTAGAGTATACGTTCCTCGGACCCTACAAGTATTACGTCCCGGAAAACAACGCCATCGGAGGTTTTGGATATCATCCGGCCAGTAAATTGGTGATTGTGGTGTTCCCGAGAATTAAGCCAGGACTTCCAGTGACTTTGGGTGCATTCTGTGCTCGTGATTATCTCTATGGCCAAGGCCCAAGAATTTGGGGCTTCCCCAACTATCTGGTAAACGAGTTGCAAGCCATTGATTTCTTGAGAGGCACGGAAGAAGACAGAGGTCGAAGAACGTGGAACAGACCGGCTGATCCAGTCAAAGCCCTTACTTACTACAGCAACAGTTATTTCGGAAGAACTCCAGACAATGACCGCCCATTCCCCGTCAAAGTGGGGCCACTCTACAATCTCGACAGAATTATTTCAGTGTTCCAGGTCACGGTTGATGAGAAATGCAATCGAGTGTTCTTCGTGGACAATGGACAGGTGCAGTACAGCCAAAATTCCACGTATTACATTCAAAAGCCGGCTCTGCTCGTCTTGGAACTGCCCACATATGGATGTGAGAGCAGGAACTTCCCAATCATTCGACGAGTTGAGCTTCCTGACAAGGTCACGGAGAAGGGCTCATATGGATTTGCTCATATCACTCTCGATTATCAGTCAGAGTCTTCATGTGATGATCTTTTCGTCTACTTCACCAACACTTTCTTCAATTACATAACCGTTTATGATTATAAGAATAACGATTTCTGGACTCTTGAGCATCAAACGTTCCAGCCTGTTGTTTCAGAATCTTTCTTCACGTACGACAAGAGTTTCGAGTATCAATTGAGTGCAGGAGTGTTTTCCATTAGTTTGGGATATCCAGATGTTAACGGCGACAAAACAGCCTTCTACACTCCCATTGCAGGAACTGCCCAATACGCAGTGTCAACGAAGGTTCTCAAGAACAAGAACAACTCTTTTATTAGTCAGAGTCTTAACGATTTCAGAATTATGGGATATCGCAGCTGCAATCATCAGAGTTTCAAGACGGTCATTGACTACAATTACGGAGTGATGTTCTATTCTGAGGTGCAATCGAACCAGTTGCGATGCTGGAACATCAAGAAGCCACTCAATCCAGACTATATTGGCGTTGTTTACGAATCAGAAGAATTTTCAGCCGGTTTCCAAATGTTCATCGACTCCCAGGGATACCTTTGGTTCCAATCTACCAGTGTCCCTGTTACTTTTGCAACAGATTCGCCGCTAGATTTCAACAAAATCAACCAGAGAATCTTCCGCATCAGAGTGTCCGACGCCATTCAAGGAACCGTCTGCGCAAATTGATCAGTAATGAATTAAACGAAAAACTGGATAACTTCTGCAGAATTGTAATGCCATTCAGAAATTTGAATTAGTTCCAATAAAATCTTCAGTTTCACCACTTTCATTCTGGGTTTGAGGAAAAGTTTAATTAACATACGTATGTATTTATGTATGAAGATTATATGCTAGAAGGTCATTTATATAAAATGTTTTTAATTCGGAGACCAACCTATGTTTGTACATACATAGGTATGTATCTATGTAGTCTATGTATGTCTAGTTAAAATAAATAAATGATGGCATTTAACAAAAAAAAATCTATTATTTCCTTAAAATATCCCGAAATTTGCACTTATGATCTCACATTTCAACCTTCACTGAATTATTTTAAGGTGAAAATTTATTTGATAGCTCTTCTTCATTACCTGATTTCCTGTTCGACAGGACAAGTCTCGTGAAAATTTGTATAAAAGGTGAGAATCTCTTAGCAAAAGCATCATTTTGTGTTGCTCTTTTCCTCAAGCTACACGGAAAGCTACCAAAAATGAAGATCTTATTAGGGGTGGGACTCTTAGTTATCATTTTGCAAAGCATCTCAGGGTACAATGAAGAAAAAGTGGAAGAAGTGGCAAAGTGGAATCGAGTGGAATACGAATTCTTACCAAAACCAGGTTCGATTGTGAAGTGATTTATACTAAAATAAAGAGTTAAAAATAAAATTTTTACAGAATTTTCGAGCGTCGGGCCTTACAAATACTACATTCCGGAGAATAACAACATTGCCAGTTTCGGATTTCATCCTGCCAGTAAACTAGTGGTTGTGACAATAGGCAGATTGAGACCTGGTGTGCCAACGTCTTTGGGGGCGTATTGTCTCAATGAATTTAACTTTGGAAAGAGTCCACGAATTTGGGGCTTCCCCAATTATGAAATTAACGAACTGCACGACGTTGATTTCCTCAGAGGCACTGAGGAAGAGAGAGGAAGAAAAGTGTGGAATAAACCAGGAGATCTCACGCGGACAGAGAAATACTACTACAATAATTTCCACAACAAATACCCATATCTGCAACAAATTCCTTTCTACGACAAACCCTTCCCAATCAAAGTGGGTCCTTTCTATGATCTCGACAGAATTATCTCAGTTTTCCACGTGACAGTGGATGAGAAGTGCAACAGATTGTTCTTCATAGACAACGGACAAGTGCAGTACAATCAAAGTGCCACTTATGCGATCCAAAAGCCAGCTCTTGTCGTCATGGAACTGCCCGCAAACGGATGTCACAGCCGCGTGTTCCCAATCGTTCGTCGTACTGAGCTTCCTGACAAGATCATAGAGAAGGGCTCATATGGATTTGCTCATGTTGTGCTTGACTACCAATCAGAATCTTCATGTGACGATCTATTCCTCTACATCACGAATCCTCTGTACAATTTCTTGATGGTGTACGATTTCAAGAACAACGATTTCTGGACCATTGACCATCAAACATTCCAGCCAATTCTCACAGAGTCTTCCTTCGTCTTCGACAAGACCTTCGAATATCAAATGCCATTGGGATTGTACTCTGTCAGTTTGGGATTCCCCAATGAAGCTGGTGACAGAACAGCTTATTACACACAGAAAGCAGGAACAGCTCAATATGAGGTGTCCACAAGAGTGTTCAAGGAAAAGTCAAATCCCGTGACCACTGTTGAGGACTTCGCCATCATGGGCTACAGAGAGTGCAAGCACCAAAGCTCCAAGACGGTTATAGATTATACTTACGGCGTCATGTTCTATGCTGAGATCCAGACCAATCAAGTGCGTTGTTGGAACATCAAGAAGCCGCTCAACCCGGACAACATTGGCGTTGTTTTTGAGTCAGAAAACTTCGTGGGTGGCATACAGATGTTCATTGATTCTCAGGGCTATCTCTGGTTCCACTCCAGTGAAGTTCCTGTCATTTTCGCATCCGAATTGCCTCTGGATCTCACCAAAGTCAACAACAGGATCTTCCGCATCAAGGTGTCCGACGCCATTCTCGGAACTGTCTGCGAAAACTGAGCAAAGCAATAAAAATATCAAAACTTGCATAAAAACCGAATAAAATGCAATAAAATTTATTTGATGTTTCACACAAGTAGAGAAAGATATTGTCACATACATATGTACATGGATTCAAAATCTCTATAGAGAAATAAATTTGATTTTTGGCAAAATTCGTTTTGGAGTTTATGCAAATACTTTTCCTGGGATATGTATGTAAGTTAAAATATCTATTATCAAAGTTCACTCGATGATGCTTCTAAGCTGTTAACTGCTTTTATGTAGAAACACATGCATAAGAATATTTATTTGACAACATTTTTTTTCTATCCTGTTTCTTAAAATTATTCCATCGAAATTTTATATAAAATGCGACAGACATGAAAATATCTTTAGTGTTCATTCTGTAGACAAGTGGATAACATGAAGATTATATTTGAATTTGTATTCATAGTTCTGCTTTTATCATGTATCTCTGGACATAACAACAGTGTCGTTGAAGAAGTGTTTTCGTGGAGTAAAATAGAATATGAATCTTTACCTAAATCAGGTATTGTGTGACAATGTTGCACTTTAGCTTTAGATTACAGATTCGCGTTAAAAATTGATGTTTCATTCTAGAATATGCACAAGTGGGTCCATATCGATACTACATTCCAGAAAATAACAATATTGGTAGTTTTGGATATCATCCAGCCAGTGGAATATTTATAGTGACAATCGATAGACTAAGGCCCGGAATTCCGACATCATTGGGTGCTTTCTGTGTCAACGATTACAACTTAACTTCTAACACAAATAGTCCCAAATTTTGGGGTTTTCCAAATTACAGAATAAATGAGCTGCAAGATTATCACTTCTGGAGCATCAAAGCAAGGCACAACGAAAATGCAGTGCTGAATAAGCTTCAAGATTTTACTCCAGTAGAGGAATACAATTCTAAAAGTTATATCGATAGAAATCCTCAATGGCATCAGACATCGTTCTATAAAAAGCAGAGCTTTAAGAAAATCATTTCAGTGTTTCACCTCACAATTGATGATAAGTGTAATCGAGTTTTTTTCATGGATAATGGACAAGTGCAATATTATCAAAATACAACGCATATCATGCAAAAACCAGCGCTTTGGGCAATTACACTTCCGGAAAACGGATGTGAAACTCGTAGTTTTCCTACAGATCGGCATGCGGAATTGCCTGACAATGTTGCCGCAAAGGGATCAAATGGATTCGTTCATGTATTTCTTGATTATCAGTTAGGGAATTCTTGTGATGATTTGTTTGTTTATACAACAAACACATTCTACAATCACTTAACCGTGTATGATTACAGTAAACATGAATTTTGGACGATTCACCATCAAACTTTTGAACCAGTGGTTTCAGAATCGTATTTTATATTTGATAAAACATTTCACTATCAAATGAATATGGGATTGTATTCTATGAGTCTCGGATATCCAGACAAATTTGGTGATCGAACTGCATATTATACACTAACTGCGGGAACAGCACAATACGAAGTATCAACTAAAGTTTTCAAAGATAGAAACTATTCAGCTAATCAGAAGCCAGATGATTTTAGAATTATGGGATACCGCGGATGTAATCATCAGAGTTTCAAAACCGTCATCGACTATACACACGGAGTGATGTTCTATTCTGAGATTCAAACTAATCAGTTGCGGTGCTGGAATATTAAGAAGCCTCTCAATCCAGACAACATTGGCATTGTCTTTGAGTCAGAATACTTTGATTCTGGTCTGCAAACGTTTGTTGATTCTAAAGGCCATCTGTGGTTCTACTCTAGTCAGATGCCAATATTACTGACATCGGATCTGCCTTTAGATCTCAACAAAGTTAACAATCGTATTTTCCGAACAAAAGTGTCTTATGCCATTCGAGGAACCGTATGTGAATAAAACAAAGAATAAGAGAAAATTACCATTTACGATTCCGCAATAACAAAACCTAAAAATACTTCTATATAGTTAAAAACAGCAAAGAAATGATTTATTTAATTGTTATGCACATGATGTAAAAACCGTTTCAAAAAGCGAACTAGATAATTCAATAAAAACAAGTGCTCGAAAAATATGAAATGCAGTAAATAAAATAATTCATTCAGACTTATACAACTAATCAAAAAATTTATGACAACATTCTGATTATTTTAATTATACATTAAATTGAAGCATGTTATTAACAAAAGTACACTTCACGAACTTTCTATGAAAAGTCAGACAAATCTATGAGCATTTAAAAGAAATAAAATAAGAAAAGGGTAAATATATGTGTTGACTCATAGTAAAAAATTCAGAAATTAGTAGGATTAGATTTTTCATTACATATTCGTATTTTTCTACAATAATATTAACATCTAAACCCGTAAAATCTACAAACAAACAGAATTTATGTGCAAAATCTTTTGTATAAAAGGTGATATTCACCTCAGAGAAACGTTGTTTCTATCAGATCGTCTTACCAGAAGATTTAAAAACACCCAAAGATGCTTAAAACGTTCATTTTGTGTATTTCTGTGTTCTTCTTGAAATTTGTGCCAATATTCACAGATCAGAAAAATGACGTTGAAGTGGTTTTCCAATGGAAAAGCGTGGAATATGAAAATTTACCTCAATCAGGTAAGCAGTAAAATATTTAAAATGCTTTTATGCCAAATAATCCTATAATAATCTTAGTAAATTTATAGAAAACTCATCGATTGGACCCTACCAATATTTCATCCCGGAAAATAACAATATCGCCAGCATGGGATTTCATCCACTCAGCAAACTGATGATTGTGCCAATAATGAGATCAAGACCCGGAATTCCCATAATTTTGGGGGCCTTTTGTGTCACCGAAGATAACATCGGAACTGGACCGAAGATTTGGGGATTTCCGAATTACGAAATGAATTCTCTCAGAGCCTCAGATTTCCAGAGTGAAACTAGTGATAAAGACAAACAACAATCAGACATGAAAAGAATTATATCAGTGTACGAAATCACCGTAGATGAAAAGTGTAATCGTGCATTCTTCATGGACTCTGGGATGTTGCAATACCATGAGAATGAAACATATTTTATAGAAAGACCCGCGTTGTGGGTGATTGATCTTCCTTCCAATGGATGCGAGAGCCGTGAATTTTCCATCATTCGCCGCACTGAATTACCTGAGGATATTGTTGCAAAACATTCAGTTCGTGCAAATGGTTTCCTGTATTTAAGTCTCGATTATCAGTCGGAGAATGCATGTGATGACTTATTCTTATATGTAGCAAATGCTTTTCACAATTTTCTGGTAGTTTACGATTATAGAAATGACGAATTTTGGTCATTCACCCATGAAACCTTTTTGCCAGATGTGTCCGCATCCAACATGGTCTACGATGAACATTTCCAATATGAAATGGTCGTCGGTATTAATTCAATAGCTCTCGGATTTCCGGATGAAAACAGAGACCGAATAGCTTTTTATACTCCTCTCTGCGGATATAATCAGTATTCAGTGTCCACGAAGGTTCTCAAAGATAAATCAAAGTCTCCAAATCACCTCAGCCCGGAAGATATAACATTTGTGGGACATCGAGGAAAAAATCGTCAATCATCAAAAATAATAATGAACTATACATATGGAGTGATGTTCTACTCCGAAGTGCAATCAAATCAGTTGCGTTGCTGGAACATTAAGAAGCCACTCACATCAGAAAATATGGGTGTTGTTTTCGATTCTGACACTTTTGTGTTTAGTGGTCAGATGTTTATTGATTCTGAGGGATTTCTCTGGTTTCAATCAACTGCAATTCCTATCATTTTTGGATCTGATCAACCTCTGGATCTCAGCAAAGTCAACAATCGCTTTTTCCGCATTAAAGTCTCCGAAGCTATTCGAGGAACGATTTGTGAATAAAAGTCATATGGAGATCAAACATCGTAAGCATTTTGTTATGAATATGTATGAAAAGAACTTACATATGTTCTTATAATTTCTATTAATATATAAAAAAAAAGAAATTAGTGAAAAAGTCAGTTACCTATTTAATTCTAGAAAGAAAAACAATAATATGAAAGTTGTCAGTTAAAGTGTTAATGGTGTCAACAAGTGTAACCTTCAATAAATTTTTCATGACATACATTTTTTACAATTTTTGTAATAAAATCTACAAGAAAACAGAATTTATGTGCAAAATCTTTTGTATAAAAGGTGATAATCACCTCGGAGAAAAGTTGTTTCTATCAAATCGTCTTACCAGAAGATTTAAAAACACTCAAAAATGTTTAAAACGTTCATTGTGTGTATTTCTGTGTTCTTCTTGAAATTTGTGCCAATATTCACAGACCAGAAAAATGATGTTGAGGTGGTTTTCCAATGGAAAAGTGTGGAATATGAAAATTTACCTAAATTAGGTGAGTAAAACAATATTTACACAACAATTTACCTAAAACCATACTGATTTCATGCAAAGGTAACACTTCAATCGGACCCTACAAATATTTCATCCCGGAAAATAACAATATCGCCAGCATGGGATTTCATCCACTCAGCAAACTGATGATTGTGCCAATAATGAGATCAAGACCCGGAATCCCCATAACTTTGGGGGCCTTTTGTGTCACCGAGGATAACATCGGAACTGGACCGAAGATTTGGGGCTTTCCGAATTACGAAATGAATTCTCTCAGAGCCTCAGACTTTCAAAGTGATAACGATAAAAATCTGGAAAAATCAGATATGAGTAGAATCATATCAATTTACCAAATCACTATAGATGAAAAGTGTAATCGTTTATTCTTCATGGACTGTGGAATGTTACAATATTACGGAAACGAGACCCACGTTATAGAGAAACCCGCATTATGGGTGATTGATCTTCCTTCCAATGGATGTGAGAGTCGCGAATTTTCCATCATTCGCCGCACTGAATTACCTGAGGATATCGTTGCAATGGGTTCAGATGGTTTCCTACACGTTGTATTGGATTATCAGTCAGACAAGTCATGTGATGATTTGTTTTTGTACATAACTAACACTTTTTACAATTTTTTAGTAGTTTACGACTATAAGAACGACGACTTTTGGTCATTTACGCATGAAACCTTTTTGCCAGATGTGTCCGCATTCAACATGATATATAATGAACATTTCAAGTTCCAAATGGAAATGGGTATTAATTCAATAGCTCTCGGATTTCCGGATGAAAATGGAGACCGACTAGCTTTTTACACTCCACTTAGTGGATATAACCAGTATTCAGTGTCCACGAGGATTCTCAAAGATAAATCAAAGTCTCCAGATCACTTCAGCCCGGAAGATATACAACTCGTGGGAAGCCGAGGAAAAGGTCATCAGTCATTGAAAACAATAATCGATCATACATACGGAGTGATGTTCTACTCCGAAGTGCAATCAAATCAGTTGCGTTGCTGGAACATTAAGAAGCCACTCACATCAGAAAATATGGGTGTTGTTTTCGATTCTGACACTTTTGTGTTTGGTGCTCAGATGTTTATTGATTCTGAAGGATTTCTCTGGTTTCAATCAACCGCAATTCCAATAATATTTGGATCTGATCAACCTCTGGATCTCAACAAAGTCAATAATCGCTTTTTCCGCATTAAAGTCTCCGAAGCGATTAGAGGAACGGTTTGTGAATGAAATAGATCAAAGACGAACTTATAGTAAGCAATAATGTATTAATCAATAATTGTGTTTAATATATTTTGTATCACCAGTTTATTTGTATTTCAATTAAATAAAACATGGAAAACAACAACAGGAATTGCAGACAAAAATATCATTAAAAAATGATGTTAAAAAGATAATGTGTTTGCTTTTGGAAAACAACGTATATACTTTTAATTTAGATATTCAGATAAACAGAATATTATGTTTATTTGACGTTAATGAACGTTCTTGACATCTATTTTTTACTCTTTGAATAAAAACTTCAAACACATTTTGAAAAAATGAATTTATGTACGATGTTATCTGTATAAAAGGTGATATTCACCTCAAACAAAAGTTAGTTTTATTCTGATAACCGGACAACTTGGAAGCAACACAGAATGCAGAAGATTTTTGTTGTGTGTATTTTCACATTCATAGCAAATCCTGTTTTAATTAATACCGAAAGAAGTTTAGACGTCGTGTTCGAATGGAATAAATTAGAATATGACAATTTACCTCAATTAGGTGAGGAGTAAAAATGTTGTAATTGTGTGTTCTGGAAAAATTCTATAATAATTTTACTCAATTCATAGAGAATTCATCAATTGGACCCTACAAATATTTCATCCCGGAAAACAACAATATCGTCAGCATGGGATTTCATCCCGCCAGTAAATTAATAATTTTTGCAATTATGAGATCCAGGCCCGGAATCCCCATAACTTTGGGGGCCTTTTGTGTCACTGAGGATAACATCGGAACTGGACCGAAGATTTGGGGCTTTCCGAATTACGAAATGAATTCTCTCAGAGCCTCAGACTTTCAAAGTGATGAAAAAGGCAATGAAAAATCAGACATGAGTAGAATCATATCAGTTTATCACATTACAATAGACGAAAAGTGTAATCGTGCATTCTTCATGGACTCTGGGATATTGCAATACCATGAGAATGAAACATATTTTATAGAAAGACCCGCGTTGTGGGTGATTGATCTTCCTTCCAATGGATGCGAGAGCCGTGAATTTTCCATCATTCGCCGCGCTGAATTACCCGAGGATATTGTTGCAAAGCATTCAATTCGTTCTAATGGTTTTATGCACGTTGTATTGGATTATCAGTCGGAGAATTCATGTGATGATTTGTTTTTGTACATAACTAACACGTTTCACAATTTTCTGGTAGTTTACGACTATAGAAATGACGATTTTTGGTCATTTACACATGAAACCTTCTTGCCGGATGTGACGGCATCAAATATGGTATACGATAAAGATTTCCAATATAAAATGGAAATGGGAATAATTTCTATCGCTCTTGGATTTCCGGATGAAAATGGGGATCGTATTGCATTTTATACTCCTCTCACCGGATTTGATCAGTATTCAGTGTCCACGAAGGTTCTCAAAGATAAATCAAAGTCTCAGGGAAATATTAACATAGATGATTTTCAACTCGTGGGAAGCCGAGGAAAAGGTCATCAGTCATTGAAAACACTAATTGACATCTCTCAGGGAGTGATGTTCTATTCTGAAGTGCAATCTAACCAGTTACGATGCTGGAATATCACGAAACCACTCAACTCGGAAAATATTGGCGTAGTTTATGAATCTGAGAATTTCCACTTTGGTGCTCAGATGTTCATTGATTCTGAAGGATTTCTTTGGTTTCAATCAACCGCAATTCCTATAATATTTGAATCTGATCATCTTCTGGATCTCAGTACAGTAAACAATCGCATTTTCCGCATTAAAATCTCTGATGCTGTTGGTGGAATGAGCTGTGAACACAGTAAATAAATACAAGAAATAATATCT
Source organism: Phlebotomus argentipes (assembly GCF_947086385.1). Classification (NCBI taxonomy): domain Eukaryota; kingdom Metazoa; phylum Arthropoda; class Insecta; order Diptera; family Psychodidae; genus Phlebotomus; species Phlebotomus argentipes. The sequence goes on from NW_026776174.1 coordinate 8,619,052, forward strand.
ATGGAAATATGTATAAGAATAACAGAAATTTATTGAATTCAACATCTGTGATGGCACTTCACGTGATGTTCTGCTTCATTATGTAAAAGTATGCAAAACACATAAATTCTAACAGATTGACCTGGAGATAATTAATAATTTATTTTCAGTTAAAAAACATAATATATGTCTGACTAAAAAGGACGTAATTTATTTTTGGCTCCGTTGATCTAGGTATAAAAGGCAGAAATCTTGGAATGTTCTATAGTCGCTGATGTCGTCTAGACGAAGAAATATAACAATGAAGCGCTTCTACTCTTGTGTGACTTTTTTCATCTTTCTCTTAGCAATGAATTTAGTGCATTCCAGTGACTATGTTGAAGAAATTTACAAGTGGAAAATTGTAGAATTTGAAAATCTGCCACAATCAGGTGAGAAAATGTGAAATTGTGAACGATAAATGAAGTAAGAGAGATTTGTGTGGAATTTGACAGAAAATTCATATGTTGGCCCTTACAAATACTACATTCCGGAAAATAATGACATCCTGGGATTCGGATATCATCCTGCGAGCAAACTCATGATCGCTACAGTTGGTCGTTTAAGACCAGGAATTCCGGCATCACTATCAGCATTTTGTGTTGATGAATATAAACCTGGATCGGGTCCTAAACTCTGGGGCTTTCCTAATTATCCAGTAAATGCGCTGAAGCCGGAGGATTTTTCCCAAGACAATCAAGAATTCGAGGGCAGAAAATCATGGAAGAAGCCGAAAATTCCTGTCCATCTGCCACACGCGACAGTGTCATCACATCCTGGACCCACAGACGCTCAATCCAGTGACATTAGGTTAATATCCGTTTATCACGTGAACATCGATGAAAAGTGCAACAGAGTTTTCTTCATGGACGTGGGAGTGTTATCTTACTACGGAAAGGAAACTTATATCATTCAAAACCCAGCTCTAGTCGAGATTTCTTTGCCTATTGATGGCTGTAAATCTCGAAATTTCCCCATAATTCGCCGCGCAGAAATGCCAAGAAGAATCTATGAGAAAATACCTTTCGGTGTAATGTTCATCACGCTCGATTATCAGTCAGATTCATGTGATGATCTCTTCATTTACATAACCAACATATATGCCAATTATCTCGCCGTTTATGACTACAAGAAAGATGAATTTTGGGCCTTCAGTGATCATTCAAGTTTTTCGCCAGTTATGGCAGAAGCACATTCAGTATTCAATGGAACTCTACTGTATGATAATCCTTTGGGAATCATTTCCATAGCGCTCGGTTATCCAAATGAGAGCGGAGACAGGACAGCTTACTACATTGCAGGAGCAAGCACAGCACAATTTGCCGTGTCCACAAGTATCTTAAAAAACAGAAAGAAGTCACCAAGCAATTATCAGCCAAATGATTTCTCAATCATGGGATATCGCGGATGCGATTCAGCAGCTAAGATGACAATTGATTACACTCATGGTGTAATATTTTACACAGAAATGAATTCATGCCAAATTAGTTGCTGGAACATCAACAAACCTCTTAATCCGGACAATATAGGAGTTGTTTATAAGTCTGAAATAAAACTTCCGTATCCATTGCACATATTTGTGGATTCCACTGGAGATTTATGGTTCAACAGCAACCACTTTCCCTTCATCTTCGTTACTGAGGAACCATTGAACCTGAATCGAGTTCATTCCTCAATTTTCCGTGTAAAAGTTTCTGATGCGATAAAAGGAACTGTGTGTGAATAAATAAAATTATCTCTATGTTATTTGTGTTTGTGTGCAAAAAAATAAATGCACGAGAAAAGACCGGAATACAAAACTGTCTAAATTATGTATATGTCTCGAATATAACCATTTGGCATTTCAAATATCTTTGGTATGTCATCCAAAAGCTCCTATAAGACATCTCGATCTGGAGCGAATTCTATCAGTGTTGTGTCAACCAACGAAAAGGTGTGCTAAGATGAAAAATATCAATAAATTCTGCATATTCTCTCTTTTGATATTATCATGTGCTTATTCTGGACATTCACTTGCTAACATTAAAGAGATTTTTAAGTGGAAAGATGTGAAGTATGAGAATTTGCCCCTGCCGGGTAAGGAAATGTGGTTAAAGTGAAATTCATGGTGCTTGAAAATGTGCTTCCTTTGGCAGATTATTCGCAAGTGGGCCCTTTTCGCTACCACATACCCGAAAATAACAATATCGCACAAATGGGTTATCATCCATGGAGTGGACTCATGGTAGTCACAGTAACTCGGACAAGACCTGGAGTTCCAATAACCGTGGGAGCATTTTGTGTTGACAAATTAAAAGCCGAAACAAGTCCTAAAATATGGGCATTTCCTGATGTAGAAACAAACACATTACAAGCGTCAGATTTCGACGAAATTGCAATCATAAATTCATCGAGACATGAAAAATTGATAGAAGGATTCAGTAGTAACCAAAGTTATTTTGAAAACTATCAAAGACATCGAGTTCACTCTTTATATAAACCTTTTTTTTATCACTCAAATGAAAAACCTCACGTAAGAATAATCGCAGCTTACACTGCGAATGTTGATGAGCAATGCAATAGATTATTCATACTTGACACAGGAGTTTTGAGATTTTACGGATATAAAACCTTTGTGGTTCAAAAGCCAGCAATTCTTGTCTATGATCTTCCCGCCAATGGGTGTGTTTCTCGGGAATTTAATTTAATTCGACGAGCAGAATTTCCCGATCGAATCGCTAAGGAAGAACCCTCTGGAAATCTTTACATGACCATTGATTTTCCATCCAATAAATGTGATGAAATATTCATTTACATTACAAATGTTTTAGCGGATTTCGTTGCAGTTTATGATTATAAGAAAGATGAATATTGGTTCTTTAATGACAATCCAACTTTTCGACCAATAATTGCTGAATCTTTTCTATCTGATGGCGATTTTCAATTTCAATTACCTTTGGGAGTTGTCTCCGTTGCTCTCGGTTATCCTGACAAGCACGGAGATCGCGTCGCTTATTATATGCCCAGTACATCATCAGGAATGTACGAAGTATCAACAAGAGTCCTGAAAGATAAGAAGAAATCGAATAAAAATCACAGTCAGGATGATTTTAAACTTATCGGATTTCGAGGATGTCAAAGTCAGACTTCTAAGATCGCCGTTGATTACACATATGGAGTTGTTTTCTTCATGGAGTTTCAGGCCAATAGAGTTCGATGCTGGAACATGAAGAAACCCTTCAGTCAGGACAACATGGATCTAATTTATCAATCACCGACTGAACTCTACGGAATGATGATTTTTGTGGATTCTGACGGTTATCTCTGGTTCAATAAATGCCGCATTGGGCTAATTTTTGCCTCGGATGCTCCTCTGGATCTCAAGGAAGTCAACACGGCGATATACAAAGTGAAAGTATCAGACGCCATTCGTGGTACGAAGTGTGAAGGTTAAAATAATACATGTATAAATACTGAATAATATAAAAATAAATCTGCTTCGAACCATCTTATTCTTCAACATGCTTCGAAACTTTAGAATCTCTTAAACATAAACAGCATAGGCAGGTAAGCTGTCTTCATATATGTTGTGAATAAATATATATGTAAAATCTTTTATAGATACCATAAACTGCACGATTGATGTGTTGGAAATCTCATGACCGATAAACTATTGGACTATTGGAAGTTTCTCTTTATCTACATTCTCCTCAGCATAAATTTTGCGATATGTCTAAAATCAGATCAAAATTTCGAGTATAAATAGAGGTATTCAAAGATATGAAAATCATTTTGCGATATTGTGAAGTGAGATAAGCAACTCTCTTAGCTAAAAAGAGATTTAAAATTGTTTTAAAAATGACTCTGTTCAATATGTTAATGGCAAAGTTCTTAGCCAAAGTGATCTGTTGTGCTTTATTCCTGAATAACAGTTTGGGATATTATGAAGAATATAATTCAATAATGTTCAAATGGAAAACCGTACATTACGAAAATCTTCCACAGCCAGGTTAGAAGCCGGTGATTTTGCCAATGTGTGGAAATTTGCATTTAAAGTGATGTTCTAATTTCAGCGGATTCTTGGGTTGGCCCATTTCGATACTACGAGCCAGAGAATATTGACATCACGGGAATGGCTTATCATCCAACAAGTGGACTTATGTTCGTGTCAATGGCACGAATCCGGCCAGGAATTCCAGCAACAGTGGCTGCCTTCTGTGTTGACGATTATCCAATAGGATCTAGTCCCAAATTTTGGGCCTTTCCTGACTTCAAAACGAATGCTTTGAGAGCATCAGACTTTTACATGAAAACTAATGCAGAAGACGAAAGTAGAGTAGGGATTAACAATCATTCCAATCATATTGGACTCAATTATTATGACTGGAATTACAATCACAATGAAGCTAAAAAGAACACTTATCGTGGAGGTCATCATTATATCTATCAAAAACCTATTTTACACAAAGTGCCAACAATTCTTCCACGCCATCCGGAAAAGGAATTGAGAATCATTTCCGTGAATATGGTGAATGTCGATGAGAAGTGCAATAGATTGTTCTTCATAGACACAGGAGTTGTGAGTTACGGCAATAATAGCGAAAAAACATATATAATACAGAAGCCCGCCCTTCTCGTTTATAATATTCCATCGAAAGGATGCAAGGATCGTGATTTTAAATTAGTTCGTCGATCAGATCTTCCCAATAGATTGTCTGGTAAAATTCCTATGGGATTTCTTCACATGACAATAGATTTTCAATCAGAAAATTGCGATGATTTGTATCTTTATATTACTAATGTTTTTGAGAGTTACCTTGTTGTTTATGAGTACAAACGGGATGAATTTTGGGCTTTCACAGGCCACTCAACATTCTTGCCCATCAATGCAGAATCAAACTTGTTGTTTGATAACACTTTTCCATTCTCATTAAATGTTGGACTTCTTTCCTTTGCCCTTGGATACCCTGATAAATATGGAGATCGAATGGCTTACTACATTGTGGGTGCCGGATCAGCTCAATTTGCAGTGTCAACCAGAATCCTGAAAGATAGGAAAATGTCTCCAATGAACTATAAAACAGACGATTTTAGAATTATGGGATACAGAGAATGCAATAGTCAGGCCGGAAAAATTGTGGTTGATTACTCTCGGGGAATTATTTTCTATATAGAGTTGCAATCAAGCAAAGTTCGATGTTGGAATATGAAAAAGCCTCTCAATCCAGATAATATTGGTGTCGTTTTCGAGTCTGACAAGCTGAAATATCCTCTGCAGGCATTTGTTGATTCCAATGGATATCTTTGGTTTAATACTTGCCAATTGCCCATCACTTTTCTTACTGATAAACCCCTGAATCCAGATGAATTAAATTTTATATTTTTCCGTATAAAAATCAGTGATGCAATCAGAGGAACCGTGTGTGAAAACTAATCGCGTAAAGAGTTTGCTTTATATTTGATTGGGACACTTTGTAAATCAATTTGATTTAGCTAACATACAACAAATGTTTTGAAAATCGATACCACACACTTTATGGCAGAAAAAATCACAATGTTTCTCTTCTCAGACGCTAAAAGTGGAATTCTAGGTTCATTACGCCATTAGTCTTTACGAGTGCTTCAAATATCTGTTTTTATTTCCTTTTCACTGATTAGTCAATTCTTTCAACTCTCGAAATGTATTATAGATGAAATTCAGAAACTATATTAGACAGCAAAATTTCACACATCTTCTTATCATCACATAAACTTTTCATACATCACTAAGTTGGAAACAATAAAAAAAAAGGAGAATATATAGTGAATTTTATAAACTAGAGCATAATTTTAAACATAATTATTTATCTTAATTGTGTAATACATCAAGAAATATATCATTGGTGTAAATGAAGATTGTGATTTTCAGCAGTATTGCAAAATTTCACTGAAATCTTACTCTCAATACATCTGATACATCTGATCTGTGACGATCGAGCCACCGACTAGCCAAATCTCTTATCATGCAGTTTCCAAAGGAGGGCAGAGTGCCGATAATATGTGAAAACTTAAGAGGCCAGTGTTTATGCTTGTTCCATGGTCGATCGATGTATAAAAGAAGGTGTCGCGGCGAGGAAGAAATCAGTCAGAAACATCTGGAGAGAGTGTAATGTTATGGCAAATCTTCACTTAAGTGCGATTCTTTGTGCCTCACTATTAGGAATTGTCTGTTCAGGACAATACAGAAATTATGTCGAGGAGGTGTATCAGTTCAAAGAGATCAAATATGAGAATCTACCTCAATCAGGTGCGAAATGAATTATCACTCCTCTGTGAAATGAAATTCAGGGTTATACTAAAAGAGTTTTTATATTTTCAGCGAATTCATGGGTTGGACCTTACAAGTATCTTATTCCAGAAAATAACAATATAATGGGATACAGATACCACCCCGCCAGTGGATTAATGTTCGTTGCAATAAGTCGCGTTAGACCGGGAATTCCAATAACACTAGGAGCATTTTGTGTTCAAGATTACCCAAAAGGATACACTCCTAAAATATGGGCCTTTCCTGACTATAAAAGCAATGCACTGAGAGCGTCAGATTACTACACCACAGATGATGCTGACAATGCAGGAAGAAAATATCCGAACAAACAAAGCTACAGTTCAAAATATAATATCTACGATTGGAATCAATATTATAACAATCACCATAGCAATTACGATGGAAGTCATCATTATCTCTATCAAAAACCATCAATATATCAGAAACCTGTTTCCTTTCTTTCGCAACCGTCTTCTACAGACATCAGGATTACCTCAGTGTACCAAGTGAATGTTGATGAAAAGTGCAACAGAGCTTTCTTCATAGACACGGGTCTCCTTTTATACTATGCAAATACTACTTATGTTGTTCAGAAACCAGCGCTTGTTGTCTACAATCTTCCTTCAAATGGATGTAAAACTCGTAATTTTCAATTGATTCGTCGGGCAGAATTACCTGACAGTATTGCCAGCAATAATCCGTTCGGATTTCTCTATGCAACTCTTGATTTTCAATCAGATAATTGTGATGATCTTTTTGTCTACATGACTAACTTCTTCGGCAATTATCTTGTCGTTTATGACTATAAAAAGGACAAGTTTTGGTGGTTTGCGGATCATCCAACTTTCCAACCAGTAATTGCGGAATCATACTTTACCTATAACGAAGCATTAGCTTTTCAATTGCCAATTGGACTGATATCAATAGCATTAGGATATCCAGATAGCAATGGAGATCGAACAGCATATTACGTATCGGCGAGTACAGCTCAATACGCAGTATCCACAAGGGTGTTGAAAGATAGCAGGAAATCTCCCACAAATTATAAGCAGGACGATTTTAAGATAATGGGATACCGAGGATGTGATAGCGAAGCTGCAGCAATGATAGCTGATCTCACTCACGGCGTAATCTTCTACACAGATATAGAATATCATAAAGTTCGATGCTGGAATATGAATAAGCCATTGAATCCAGATAATATTGGGGTGGTTTTTGAATCTGATAAGATACTATATCCTCTGACGCTCTACGTTGACTCGCAAGAAAATCTGTGGTTTGATTCGAGCAGCTTACCTCTTTTATACTTCACTGATGATCCCCTCGATCTAAATACTGTTAACTCGAGACTCTTCCGAGTTAATGTAAATGACGCAATTAGAGGAACTGTTTGTGAAAATTAAAATAAGAATAAATATTTGCCTGAATATTTCCGTCAGAGTAGTATAATATTGTATCTCTAGTATCCTGTGAATGCAGAAATAATTTATTATCACATTTTTATTCGCTATGCAATTATATTAAATTATTACATAAGACCTAAATATCTAAATTATTTTAAACTTAAGAGTCACTGTTCACAATAAATAAATATTGTGTAGTTTCTAAAATTACATATAAAAAAAATTATGTCATAAAACACATGCATACATATTAATGTCTGTTTGGTGTATGAAATTCGCCGTTGCAACAGAAATGACCTTAATAAACGGACCAATTATGGCAGAAAACCTTAAGTGTGTATATAGCAAAACGGTGCAAAAAGTGCAAATACAAAGAGAGACTCCATATGTACATATGTACCTCCTTACCAGAGATTCATTATATGCACATTTGAGAAATGTGTGTGTGTCACACAGAACAGAAAGTATGTTACTTTAACACTGCTATAAATAAAAAAAAGCTTTATCAACAAACTTTTAATGCGAACATCTTTTATAATTTCCATATAAATTGTAAGCCAGATTGTGGGCAAAAGCGTGCAATAACGATTCACACATTTGACCAACGCTCGTGTATGCAGATCAATCTCAAGATGAATTACCTGTGTATTCAAAGCTTCCACCCAAAAATAAGTGTGTTACAAGAATACGTATAAAAAGAATTGGTCACATGAATAAATTCACATTCCACATACTTAAGAGGAACGTTAAAGTAGTGCCAATGAAGCATTTTATTTTCCACATACTCTTGTGTGCTTCGTTGTCAGGAAAGAGTTTAGAAGATACAAAGGGATCAGCCGAGGAGATCTACTCCTGGAAGAAAATCGAATATGAGAATCTCCCAAAACCAGGTAGGAAATTAAGTGATTTCCTTTATAATGTGCTCTTAACGTGCAAAGTGCTTCTCAGAGAATTCCATGGTTGGACCGTATCGATACTACATTCCGGAGAATAATGACATCCTTGGCTTTGGATATCATCCTGCTAGTGGCGTAATGTTTGTTGCACTTGGCAGACTGCGACCAGGATCTCCAGCAACAACTGCAGCATTCTGTGCTCGTGATTACAAAAGTGGTTCCAGCCCTAAATTCTGGCCCTTTCCAGATTATGAGACAAATGAACTGAGGGCATCCGATTTTTATGGACAATCTGACACAGCAGACACACTTAAGAGAAGAAAACAAACTCATCATTTTTATGATTGGAGTGATAAGCGCAAAATATGGTCACATAACAATTATCACAAGCCAATGATAGCCTCAGAAACATCTCAAACGGATTACAGGATTATTTCAGTGTACCAAATGAATATTGATGAGAAGTGCAATAGGTTATTCTTTGTGGATGTGGGAGTTCTCAACTACTTTTTAGTCGGCAATAATGTGATTCAGAAGCCAGCAATTCTTGTCTATGATATTCCTTATAATGCCTGCAAAACTCGTCAATTCAATTTAATTCGTCGTGTCGAAATTCCTGAAACTGTTGCTACTCAGAATCCTTTTGGCATCCTCTACACCACTATCGATTATCAATCAGAAGATTGTGACGATTTATTTCTCTATATGCAACACTTTGATTCTTTCATTATAGTTTATGACTTCAAGCGAAATGATTTTTGGTCATTCTCGGGTCATCCATCCTTTTTGCCCGTCACAGCAGAATCCTTTTTCGTTTATGAAAAAACATTTCATTATCAATTGCGAGAAGGGCTCATGTCCATTGCTTTGGGTTATCCTGACCGAAATGGAGATCGAACGGCATTTTATATCACAGGAGCGAGTACGGCGCAATACGCAGTCTCAACTAGGATTCTGAAGGACAAAAGAAAATCTCCAACGAATTACAACCCAGACGATTTTAAACTCGTTGGATATCGGGGGTGTCTGAGTAATGCTGGGAAAATGGTTGTAGACTATATATATGGAGTAATAATCTATGCAGAACGTCAATCCACAAAGATACGCTGCTGGAATATAAGCAAACCCCTGAATCCTGACAATATGGGAGTGATGTTTCAGTCCGACAATGTGCAATATCCAATAACAATGTTTAAGGATTCACAAGGATACGTCTGGTTTCATTCCTGCAGACTCCCAATAATAGCCTTCACGAATCAGACATTGGATTTAACACAAACCAACTATAGATTTTATCGCATGAAAATAAGTCATGGCATTAAAGGAACCGTTTGTGATATCTGACAAACGGTCTGACATTATCTGATATGAATATCAGATAATGTTACAGAATAAACAATACATAGAAACTAAAAAATTGTTCGCCTCTTTCTCCACAATTCAAGAATTTATTCAAATTTAGGGTCATTGCACTATCGAATAGTTGGGTTAGAGAATGAGAAATTCATGTATAGTATATATTCCGACTTTTTACACTTTTCTTCTCAGTTCTACTTCACTGTTCCACCTGTGAAAATCGCCTAAGATGGAGTTGTTTCTTGTTAAAGTGTTGGGAATATTATTATTCTCAGTCGCATCTTACAATGCAGACTTAGAAGAAGTTTACACTTGGAATTACGTGGAATACGAGAATTTACCTCATCCTGGTAAAAAGAGATAATTTGGAAATATACACAATTTTACTGTGATTATTTTTCTTCAGATGATTATTACGTGACACCCGATGAACCGTATTACATCCCGGGAAATGCGAATGTGCAGGGAATAGGATATCAAGCATCCACCGGAACTTTTATCGTGACAGTGTCTCGCTCAAAGAAAGGCGTTCCGTCCACAGTGAATGCTTTCTGTGCAGAAGATTACAAAAAAGGCAGCAATACCCCGAAAGTTTGGTGCTTCCCCAACTGCGAAGTCAATGAACTCAAAGCTGACTATTTTGAAACCGCCAAAAGGCGAGCCATTCGATCAGCGGAAGATAAGACTGAGGAAGAATTTAAGAAAGACGCCGAGAAAGAAATGAAAGTCGAAAAACCAGAATTTGAGGTGAAAAACGATGAAATTGAAAAGAATGAGAAAAGCGACGGAGTTCTTGATGCGAAGGTAGAAATGACAAAAGTAGACGATGAAGAGACTTTGAAATTGAACAGTGATCATAAAGAGACAGACGAAAATGTTGAGGAAAATATTGATAGTGGAAAGACTGGGATATATTCAAGTAAGCACAAGGACAAGGATCGCAACAAATATCCTTCCCAAAACTATCACACCAAACCAACACATTCACATGCTGAGTCAAAGCCTCAGTACACCCACGGAGGACACAATAAGCCCCAGTACACTCATGTTGTCACCTCAAAGCCTTCGAAGCCTCACGGCACCCACGCATCAAAGCCTGAAACCACTCACGTGTCGAAGCCGGAATATCATCACTCTAATAAGCCACATTACAGTAAACCACAAGATTCTCACGTCAACTACCAACCCCACAAAAATAAGTACGGATCTCTTTCCCAAATCCACTCAGTTCACTCTCACTCGACGTTTACCGGCCATAAGGATGTTCATTATGTGCCCATTCCTTACAAAGATGACAAAATCGCCCCAACATCACCGCCACCCCCGAAAGAAAAATATGCATTGACATCTGAGAAAAATTTAATCTCAGTTTGGCATCCAGTAATTGATGATGTATGCAATCGAGTCTGGTTCTTGGATACAGGTGCACTTAACTATCGAGATGGAGACATTAAAATTGAGCTGGCATCACTCTGGATCATTGATTTACCCAGTGATGCAAAATGCAGAGAAGGATCATATCGTGTAAGCCGTCGCTTTGAAATTCCCGAGAGTCTCGTTCCAGTTGGTAGAGGTCTCACGAATATCGCGCTTGATTACAAGAAGGGTGGCACTTGTGACGATGTGTTTGCGTACTTTCCAAATGCTTTCACTGCCACAATATATGTGTATGATTACAAGAACAACAAAGCTTGGTCATTCCACGAACATTATTCCTTCTTTCCTGTTGCAAAGGGAGCCACATATGAAATTGATGGTGAAGAATTCACAGAGAATTTTGGAGTTTTCTCAATTACTCTAGGATGGAGAAATGCTCAGGGCTATCGCACAGCCTTTTACATTTCTCCCACGACAACCGTTCAGTTTGGAGTGTCCACAGAAGTCCTGAAGCAGGAGGATCTCGCGCCCACGAACTACAATCCAGATGACTTCCAACCCATTGGCAATCAAGGCTATGAAACTCAGGCTGTCACTCATGTGTTTGATTCGAAGAACGGAGTGATCTTTTACGGAGATCGAGATGGCTTATCCTTGAGATGTTGGAACGTCCGCAAACCACCCACTCCAGATTACAATATTGTGCTTTACACTGATCCAAACTTCGTCTTCATTCATGAAATTTTTGTAAGTATTTCTAAATGATTTTTTTCTATCAGCAAACAATGGTCTTTAATTTAATTTTTCAGATTGACGCACGCGGATACTTGTGGGCACTCAGCAATAGAAATCCATTTTACATCAAATTTGGTTTCGACACTTCAAAAGTTAACGTGAGGCTCTATCGAGAACATGTGGATAAAGCGATTAAGGACACTCTCTGCGCTAATGACGAAGAGGAATACAGAGCTGACGGAGTATTTGACTATCCCAAGGAACTTCCAGATTTCATTCCTCAATCTTAAACTTCATCATTTTTTGTGTGTGCGAGACATAAAAGTAATCGAAAACCATGACACAAGCATTTCTCATGATAATCACAGCAATTGTACAAACATAAATGATTAGATATATCTAGCATTTAATTTGTTGAATTCAGTTTCATGTGGTTGAATAAAGTTTCAAATCTCAAGGATGTTGCTCTGTACTTAGGGATCCAACAGCAGTCCAGAATCCTGCCTTTGACAATACCTTCAATTCTACATTATTATTCGTTCAATACAGTTTTGCTCAAAGATTCTCTCAAGACAGGAAAAGTTTTTTTTTTCTTTCTGAAATGCATGAAGAAAACCATCAACAAAAATATTCAATGTAAAAGCCTGACGTTGAACTATCGTGTCATTGAACTAACGAAGACTTTGGTTGAACAGAGAATGAGAAATTCATGTATAGTATATATTCCGACTTTTTACACTTTTCTTCTCAGTTCTACTTCACTGTTCCACCTGTGAAAATCGCCTAAGATGGAGTTGCTCTTTGTTAAAGTGTTGGGAATATTATTATTCTCAGTCGCATCTTACAATGCAGATATGGAAGAAGTTTACACTTGGAATTACGTGGAATACGAGAATTTACCTCATCCTGGTAAAAAGTGGTATTTTGGAAAATCACACAATTTTACTGTGATTATTTTTCTTCAGATGATTATTACGTGACACCCGATGAACCGTATTACATCCCGGGAAATGCGAATGTGCAGGGAATAGGATATCAAGCATCCACCGGAACTTTTATCGTGACAGTGGCTCGAGCAAAGAAAGGCGTTCCGTCCACAGTGAATGCTTTCTGTGCAGAAGATTACAAAAAAGGCAGCAATACCCCGAAAGTTTGGTGCTTCCCCAACTGCGAAGTCAATGAACTCAAAGCTGACTATTTTGAAACCGCCAAAAGGCGAGCCATTCGATCAGCGGAAGATAAGACTGAGGAAGAATTTAAGAAAGACGCCGAGAAAGAAATGAAAGTCGAAAAACCAGAATTTGAGGTGAAAAACGATGAAATTGAAAAGAATGAGAAAAGCGACGGAGTTCTTGATGCGAAGGTAGAAATGACAAAAGTAGACGATGAAGAGACTTTGAAATTGAACAGTGATAATGAAGAGGCAGACGAAAATGTTGAAAGTGAGGAAAATATTGATAGTGGAAAGACTGGAAGCTATTCAAATAAGCACAAGGACAAGCATCGCAACAAATATCCTTCCCAAAACTATCACACCAAACCAACACATTCACATGCTGAGTCAAAGCCTCAGTACACCCACGGAGGACACAATAAGCCCCAGTACATTCACGTGTCGAAGCCGGATTATCATCACTCTAATAAGCCACATTACAGTAAACCACAAGATTCTCACGTCAACTACCAACCCCACAAAAATAAGTACGGATCACTTTCCCAAATCCACTCAGTTCACTCTCACTCGACGTTTACCGGCCATAAGGATGTTCATTATGTGCCCATTCCTTACAAAGATGACAAAATCACCCCAACATCTCCGCCACACACGAAAGAAAAATATCCTGCACCACCTGTGAAAAATTTGGTTTCTGTGTGGTATCCAGTAATTGATGATGTATGCGATAGAGTCTGGTTTTTGGATGCAGGTGTAATTCTTAACTATCCCCCCGGCGAGACATTTGAAATTCAACCGGCATCACTCTGGGTCATTGATTTACCCAGTGATGCAAAATGCAGAGAAGGATCATATCGTATTCGACGTCGCTTTGAAATCCCCAAAAATGTCGTTCAAGTCGGTTCAGGACTTACGAATATCGCACTTGATTACAAGAAGGGTGGCACTTGTGACGATGTCTTTGGCTATTTCCCGAACATTTTAACCGGCAAGATAAATGTGTATGACTACAAGAAAAACAAAGCTTGGTCATTCCACGAACATTATTCCTTCTTTCCTGTTGTGGCAACTTCTACATACTTTTACGGTGAAGATGAATTCACAGACGCATTAGGAGTTTTCTCAATAACTCTAGGATGGAGAAATGCTCAAGGCTATCGCACAGCCTTTTACATTTCTCCCACGACAACCGTTCAGTTTGGAGTGTCCACAGAAGTCCTGAAGCAGGAGGATCTCGCGCCCACGAACTACAATCCAGATGACTTCCGACCCATTGGCAATCGAGGCTGTGGAACTCAGGCTGTCACTCATGTGTTTGATTCGAAGAACGGAGTGATCTTTTACGGAGATCGAGATGGCTTATCCTTGAGATGTTGGAACGTCCGCAAACCACCCACTCCAGATTACAATATTGTGCTTTACACTGATCCAAACTTCGTCTTTGTTCGTGATGTTTTCGTAAGAACTCTGAAATTTATTCTCTTCTTCAGAAAATTGATTTTCTTCTTTTTGTATCACTTAGATTGACGCACGCGGATACTTGTGGGTGCTTATCAATAGAAATCCTTACTACTTTAACTACGGTTTCGACACTTCAAAAGTCAACGTGAGGCTCTATCGAGAACATGTGGATAAAGCGATTAAGAACACTCTCTGTGCTAATGACGAAGAGGAATACAGAGCTGACGGAGTGTTTGACTATCCCAAGGAACTTCCAGATTTCATTCCTTAATCTTAAACAGATTAATGGACAGATGACTTAAAAAAAGTAATTAAATGTAACGAAATAACACTTTGTCGCAACTTCCAACAACTATTGCGCAAACATTAACTCATCAACGAAATTTTACAATAAATTTGTTTAATTCAGTTTCATGTGGTTCAATAGAGTTTTTCTATAATTAATTTGAATAAGTTAGTAGTCATTATGTAATAGAATTTAACTCTTTGATCAATTATCTCAACTCAAAATACTGACTTCCGTGCATTGAGGAATTCGAGCGACATGAACACGCTTTGTGATATAAATAAATGACTTAAGACAATCTATTTGTATTTTCTGTTAAAAATCCTTGCATAATACGTCAAACCAACTGTTCAAATGAATGGATTACAAAAGTATGTACACACTTGAATAAATCTGCTTAATTCATTTTTAATATTTTCTCGCAACTATAAGAGCCATTGAAGGTAGAATTGTGTTCAGTTTCTAAGAAGCAACAATGGAGTGGTTTCTGTTTCTTTTAAGCACAATTTTCGTCCAAGGAATTCTTGGTTATCACGTGGAAAGAGAATATGCTTGGAGAAATGTTACTTTTGAAGGCGTAAATCCATGTAAGCGTTATCATTATGTGAAATACTTTTCTCATACTAATAAATTGATTTTAAATTTTATAGCATCGTACAACGTTTTAAACAGTATCCCAACTGGATTTGCTTACGATGCAGAGACGCAGAAACTCTTTGTTGCAGTTCCACGGAGATATCCTCAAGTTCCTCATACCCTAACCGAAATCGAGAGGAAGAAACATCCTGAACGATCTCCTCCTCTTAGCAAATTCAGTGGAAAGAGCTCAAAGGACCTAATATCAATTTACCAACCAGTCATTGACGAATGCCGACGCCTCTGGGTTGTGGACGTTGGAATGGTTGATTACAAAGAAGGCCAGCCAAAATATCGCAAGCAAAATCCCGCCATTATAGCTTTTGACCTAACAAAGGAAAATTATCCAGAGGTAGATCGCTACGAGTTGCCTGCTGAAGTCGTGAAAAATCCTCTGTCTTTCGGTTGCTTCGCAGTCGATGTGATAAATCCAAAGGGAGGATGCAGTGACACCTTCTTGTACATCACAAATTACGAAGAAAACACAATTGTTGTTTACGACAAGAAAAATAAGGCGTCCTGGAAAGTCAGCCATGACTCATTTAAGCCAGAGAAGGACGTTAATATAGTCCTCGATGGTGGTAAGAAGTACAGCTATAAGGTAGGAATTTTTGGAATAACTCTCGGCGATAGGGAAGCCACAGGAAATCGCATGGCATATTATTTGGCCGGAAGCAGCACAAAGCTCTACAAAGTCAGTACTGGAGCGTTAAAGAAAAAGGGTGCCAGATTTGATCCTATACGCATAGGTGATCGTGGGCCCTACACTGAAGCCATTACCTTGGTTTATGATCCAAAAACTAAAGTGATCTTCTTCGCTGAGTCAATTACCAGACAGGTTTCCTGCTGGAATACCCAAACACCATTAGATTCAAACCACACTGACGTGATTTATTCCGATGCCAGATTTCTCTTTGGCACTGATATATCTGTTGATTCCAATTCAACATTGTGGGTCATGGCCAATGGTCATCCGCCCGTGGATGATCCTGATATAGTAAATAATGAATTTTATAAACCTCAGATTCGTCTGCTGTACGTGGACACAAGGAAATCAATTCGTAGAACTAGATGCGATGTAAATGGCAATAAACCATAAGATGTTCTAATAAAACTTTGGAATGTGAAGCTGAAATAAATAAAATCTCTTATGCATGCAAAATTTTTATGGATGTGTTACGCTTAATTCAAATTACCAACTAATTTGATACATTTAAGGCACAAAGCCCACCATGAAGTATCTCATTTATAAAAAGTCTGTCGTGTGCAAAATTAATGATTTAACAATAAAAAACGAGTTTTATCACCGGCACATGGGACCCAGAGGGTTCATCACCTTGATTTTATTCACCATTCTTGCAGAAGCAGAGATAGAAGGAGGGCAAATTCAGTCAAAGAACTCATTCTAGTCTCACACTTTATGACACTTCGCGAAGAAGAGGGTATAAAAGCGCCTCGAACCACCGCGATCGCCACAAGTCGAATAAGCATCCCACCCAATGAACATCCACTTTGTGATTTCTTTCCTCCTAATTCTGCCCGCGATCTCACGGGCGGGAGACTATGCCCTAGAGGCGTATAAATGGCAACGCTTGTGGTACGACAATCAGCAAAAGAGTGTAAATCGGGATAGTTTACTACCTACCAGTGCAGTTTACTATCCCGAGAAAGGATACCTGTTCATCGGCATCAAGAGAGACTGCCATGGAATTCCGGCGACGCTCAATGTGATTGATGTAAAGAAGCACAGGCCAGGATCCAGTCCACCGCTCACGCCTTTCCCCAACTATGAGCTTAATGAAATACCTGTGAGTAATATTGAAAAGCAACAAAATAGTGTGTTATAATGTGCAAATTTCTTGTGACAGGAATTCCAATATGGGAAAAGCTTAGGAGGAATTGGAGATGTTGAGAACTATTATGTCATTGGAGACTTCAATGACGACATTTTCGAAAGAAGGAGAAAGAAGCCTGAGCTCCACGACACTACATCATCTTCATCTTCATCTTCATCATCCAGTTCTTCATCGTCTTCCCAAAGTAATTCCCAAACTAGTTCGATGTCGTCTTCGTCAAACTCTCAATCTACAAATCAGTGGAATGAATCCAGTCAATCACAATCAAGTCAAAATTCGCAAATGGGACAATCCTCGCAATCCAATCAGGCGAGTCAATCAGGATTAGGACAATCATCCCAAAGCACTGCATCCTCCCAAACAGGTCAACAATCTCAATCAGGACAATATTTTCCACCAGGATTCTATCCTCAACCCGGACAGTATCCCCAGACCGGCCAATATCCTCAAATTGGTCAATATCCTTCAACTGGACAACACAGTCAAACGGGACAATCCTCGCAATCCAATCAGGCGAGTCAATCAGGATTAGGACAATCATCCCAAAGCACTGCATCCTCCCAAACAGGTCAACAGTCTCAACCAGGACAATATGTTCCACCAGGATTCTATCCTCAACCTGGACAGTATCCTCAGACCAGTCAATATCCTCAAAAAGGACAGTATCCGTCACATGGACAGTATCCACAGCCGGGACAGTCGCAATATCCTCAAACCGGTCAATATCCCGGATCATCTAATCCATTCTTCCCTCCCAGCAATCCACAGGGAGCTTCACCAAATCAACCCTACGTTCCGCCTTATAAACCATTTGTGCCTCCTTCGGGCAATCAAAATCAATGGGCACATCCAATTCCAGTGCCCACAAATCCCATCACATCTCAGGGAAGTAATCAGAGGCCCCCTCCAGATCACCTCACAGGCTCTCATCCTTCTCCGGGCTCTCAACCTTCTCCAGGCTCCACACCTGCCAACAGACTCAAACCCCTCATCTCCGTGAGTGCCATGTTTATTGACAAATGCGATAGATTGTGGCTGATGGACTCTGGTGTGATGAGACAAGACAACCGAAGATCAGCCATCTATCGTCCCTCCCTGTGGATATTCGACCTCACATTTGGTGACAAACTGGGAGATTATCGTGTGATTCGTCGAGTGGATATTCCCAGGGAAATTGTTGAGACGGGCGAAGGACTTAGCAGTATAACAGTGGATGTCAGAGACAGATCCTCGTGTGATATTGCTACAGCATTCTTCACAAATTTCCTGGATAATACCATTGCTGTGTATTCTATGCACAAAAACGACGGATGGACCTTCCAGCACTACTCATTTAAGCCTGACAACCAGGAAAGCCAATTCTCATTCGACGGATTCTCCTATACGGCTCACCACGGAGTAAACTCAATTGCTTTGGGATGGAGAGAGACTCAGGGCTACAGCACTGTATTCTACCAATCATTTTCCAGCACAGGACTCTACGCTACATCCACCAATATGCTACTGGATAAGAGTCAAGCACCTAAAAATTACAATCGACATGATATCAAATTCGTCGGCTATCGAGGATGCAGCACACGATCTCCAGCTTTAGCATTTGATCATCGGTACGGAGTGATGTTCTTCGCAAGTGTTCAGTCGAAGTCATTAGGATGCTGGAATGTGAAAAAATCTCTTCATCCAGCGAACATTGGTAGCATTCCTGTAACTCATGATAATAACAATCAGAAGAGTCTTAGCGTAAGTTTTTCCGCACGATTATTCCTAATGATATTTGAGAGCAATGATTTTCCTTGCAGATCGACAATCGTGGAGACTTGTGGCTCATCAGCAACGGTCGTCTACAATGCAGTGTCGCAGCCCTTCAGGGCGATCGATCCTATTCCACTTGGATCTATCGCGTTAACATTGGGGATGCAATCAGGGGCACAGTCTGTGCCGCCAATGAGTTCATTAAATCCTCCTTTGACGACGAAGGCAATCAGTACATTGGAAATGATCCCATTGAGGATGAGGAATACTACAAAAACCACCTCATCGATTATCTCACTGCCAATTGGGAAGACGTTGACAGAGAGTCGAGGAGCAAACAAGTTACACCTGAAGATTTGGCCAACAAAGCTCAACAACACACAAAGCAGTTGATAAAAGAGGAGCTCTCTGATGTGAAAGAATCGAAAATGAGAGAAATGTTTCCATGATTGGAACTGGTTTTCTTGCCAAAATGGATTCTGAATACATTTATTTACCCCACGAGACATCTTCCCTCGTCGGTCAATAAACTCATTTATCAATTTTGAGTCTCGATTTCTTTTGCCCATGTTAATTCACTGTAAATTTCCATATCAGTCCGTTCGCTGTACACGCGGTGATGCAATACATATATGTATGTAATATGGCATTGAAGAAAAAAGTATAGAAATGTTTTGGAAGGATAAATAATAGAAAAAGACAGCAATTAATGGTATACCGAAGAAGAACCTCATATGGGAACTGGTTTTCTTTTCTCAAATATATCCTTAATTCGGATATCTTATTGGTCAAAGAACTCATGTGTCTTTTATTCAAATGCGACTCGCATTCTCGAAGTTTTATAAAAGTCTCCGCACAAAAATCGTCTGTTTCAGTTTGACAAAATCCATTGGTGTGAAAGGAATGAAAATGGAGAGTGTTTCAGGAGTAAATCCACTCCTCGTCATTCTTGTACTATTTTCTCCGTGTGTAAAAAGTATTCCGCCATCGGAACCGGTGAAAACTATATTCAGTTGGGAGAAATTGGAGTTCAAAAACCTTCCACAACCTTGTAAGTAATTGAAAATAATGGGAAAAAGCAGCAATAATAAAATCTGTAAAAACTCTTCAGTAAATGCGGATGCTGGAGGACACCCATACTACGCCTACACTACTATTACTCCCACCGCTTTATCTTATCACACTGCCGGCTCTTGTCTGTACTTTGGAATTCCTAGAATAGGACCGGGAAGTCCTGCAGCGGTGGTTTTCATCAAAGCAAAGGACTTTCAACATAAATCTTCACCATATCTTAATTGCTTTCCAACATGTGAGGACAATTATGTCCCGGTGAGTATCAGATTTTGTAAAGATTTTGCCAAAATAAATTTGTAAACATTCATTTCTACTTTATTCAGGGATGGTTCGGTGTCAATGATCTACGAGAGGACGATTTTGAGTATAACATATATCCTAGTTCTGACAGAGTTCGGAGGGATACAAGTGAATTTTACACTGCAACGCACACAGAAGAAGAATATGATGACGATGGTAGAAAAAAGAAGCCGCAACGTCCATTTGGAAGTGAATATTACAAACCTTCCACCGGACATGGGAGTTCTCATGGGAGTTACAAGCCAAGTCATGGTCATCATCATGGAGGCAGTTATGTCCCGTACCCGATGTATGTCATTAACTTTTTGTTCTGAACTGTAACTTTAATCTACTTTGACTACCCACAGTCCTGCAACTACAAAGCCAACAACTGCAAAACCCAAGCCGCCACCAACAGCAACTTATAAGCCAACTTATAAACCTAAGCCACCACCAACAACGCCCAGGCCTACTTATAAGCCTGTTTACAAGCCTACTACCGAGCCTACATACAAGCCTACTTACAAGCCCACTTACAAGCCTACTTACAAGCCCATTTATAAACCGGAACCGTCGACAACTTCGAAGCCCATCTACAAGCCACCACACGGCTCACCAAGTTACAAACCACCGTTTTATCCGCCACAGAAAAAGCCCATATCCACAGATACCACTATTAAACCACCTTACGTTCCGCCTCACAAGCCCGCGAAACCGTTTTATAGAAAATCTTACCATTTCATTTCAGTGTACAATACTCAGATTGTAGAAAAATGCTCCCGCCTGTTTTTCCTTGATACCGGAATTCTGCAATATGTCGAGGGTAATGTTATAATACGCCGTCCTATTCTTTGGGCATTCGATGTCTACGGATGTGATGAAAAGTCATTGGACAAGCCACCGGTACTTAAAGTCACACTCCCTGACTCGGTGGTAAATGATGCCTCAGCACTGTATAATTTTGTTGTTGATGTATATGGGTCGTGCAATGAATTTAGAGTGTATATAGCAAATGCTTTTGATCGGAAAATAGTCGTCTACGATAATGTGAAAAGAAGCTTCTGGTATTTCCAACATGAAACATTTTATCCGAATGCAGAAATGCCTTATATCTACACTGATTCTCCTCCAGATGAATTAAATTTGGGTATTTTGGGAATAACTTTGGGAAGAAAATATCAATACAGAGATGTGTTCTATGCTCCTGGAACAAGTTTGGCAGTTTTTAAGACGACCACACAAACTCTCAGAGATCCATATCAAGCCCCAGGAGATCCTTCTTCACCGAACTTTGGCTACATTGGCTATCGGGGTCCTGAAAGTGAAGTGTTTATGGAATATGATCAAAACACTCAAGTGCTATTCTTCCTTCACTTACTGACTAACAAATTAACTTGCTGGAATACAAATACACCACTCATTGAGGATAACGTTGCGACACTGTTCAGTGATCTTCAATTCGGAGTGGATCTTTGCTTAGATGATGAGGGATATATTTGGTTTATGTTGCAAAATGCTGATTTTGAAGTCATTGGCGCTTCTGTAATTATTTCTGATTATTTTTATCAAGTATATCGAGCAAATATCTATGATATTATTAAAGGAACTGTTTGCGAAAATTAAATTAATAAATCAATATGAGGAAGAAAGCTGTAAACAAACCATGAAAATTCTGAATAAACGAAAATATAACAGCAAGACATGATTGAGTTAATGAAATGGATCTTAAGATAAAATGGATAAATAAGATAAATTCTACACATATGGATATATGTATCAACTGGTTTTTTTCATTGCTAATTTGGATACCTTGTTAAAAAAAAACCCGCGTGAGACCAGATTTCTTGTGTCAACAAACTCATTTCCCTAAATTACAATCTCTCTCGTGTAAAGTATCGATGACACTGCCCTCTATAAATACTCTCGGAATTTCATTCGCATAATTCAGTGTGAAAAAATCGCGTGAAGTGAAAGGTGGTGCAGTGACGAGAGAATATTCTCAAGATGGCAAGATCATTGGGATATTTATCCCTTTTCTTGGCGTTGCTCGCATTATATGCTCAAGTGGCTCAGAGCAATCCATCGACATATAAGAAAAAATCAGTTGTTAAGACAGTTTATTCCTGGGACACATTCCATTACGATTTTCTTTCCCACAGCAGTGAGTTCATGTCAGATTCTTAGTCACATTCGACACGAGCGTGTAATGTTCTTCTTCACTTCTTCTGTGCAGAATATGCTGATGTAGGAGGATATCAGTACTACAATGCCACCAGCATTCTTCCATTGTATACATCCCACCATACCGAAGACAGTTGCATGTACATGGGTGTGCCCAGGAAAGCCCCAGGAGTTCCATGTACAATTGTGTACTTTAGCACAAAAGACTATCACCAAACATCTTCACCCCATTTTAGATGCTTCACCACGGCTGAAAACAACTATGTTCCGGCAAGACCATTTGAGAATTTTTTTCCGATTTTATCTAAATAATTATTATTTTTACAATCTCGTTATTTAGGGTTGGTTCGGTGTGGATAATCTAGCGGAAGAAGGCTACAATATTTATCCCAGCGACTCTTATCGTTACAAACGAAGTGCTAGATCGGGTTTCAGAAGTCATTACTACAGTACTGCTTCAGATGAAGTGGATGAAGTGGAAGAAGAGGAAGATGATGATGTAAGCAGGAAGAAGCATAAACCGCCGTATTATGGCCATGGCAGCCATGGAGAGTACTACAAACCTTCCTACAGTCACGGTCACGGACATAAAAATAAGCCAGGCCATCATGGCTCCGTGGTTTATCCTATATATCCAACGTAAGTCATAACCAAATCCTATCTTTCTCTGCTTTTAAATATATTAAACACTTTTCTCAACTATTTCTAGGCCACCCCCACCCCCGCCGAAAACTGAACCTCCACCAACGTACAAACCGACCTACAAACCCACGTACAAGCCAACTTATAAACCCACCGAACCAACCTATAAACCCACTTACAAGCCTCCACCGCCATACAGTCCTCCATCATATAAGCCTCCAACACATAAGCCCCCATCATACAAACCCCCAAGCAAGCCAGATAGTCCGAAGTCGTACCACTTCATTTCCGTCGAAAATACTTCCATCAATCAAAAGTGTAAACGGTTGTACTTCCTCGACACTGGAACTCTGTCGTATCCTAAAGGAGATATCTATATTCGTCCTCCAGCTCTCTATGGTTTCCCAATTCAGGGATGCGACGAGAGCACACTGGATCAACCTCCAGATCTGAGAGTCTTCTTCCCAGACTATGTGTACGAAGATCCTACAGGATTCTTCAAATTCGAAATAGACACTTATGGTTCCTGCAATGAATTCTACGCTTATATCGCCAACGCCAAGGACAACAGGATCGTCGTATACGATAATGTGAAGAGGTACTTCTGGTACTTCGAACACGATACATTCCAGCCAGGAGCAGAGAGAGCTTATATTTCAGACAAACATCTCCCGCCTCAGGATCCATTTAATATGGGTGTCTTGAGCTTGGCTTTGGGTCGCCCAACAAAATATTCCAACAGTGAGATGTTTTATTCTCCAGGATCCAGCTATGGTCTCTTCAGGACTGGCACTGAAGTCCTCAGAGATAAGCAATTGTCTCCCGGCGACCCATCTTCGCCATACTTTGAATTTGTCGGCTACCTTAGCCCACAAAGTCAAATAACGTACAACTTCCATGATGACACTCAAATCTTGTTTTTCGTCTCCTGGGTCACAAACACACTCAACTGCTGGAATACCAACAAGCCGCTCGAAGAAGATAATGTAGTAACGTTGTTTAGTGATCTTCAATATGGAACAGATATGTGCTTCGACACTACTGGATATCTTTGGTTCATGCTTCGCAATTTGGAATATGACTATAACAAGTACAAAGATGTCGTGAGGGTTAACGATTACTATTATCGTCTTTATCGTGCAAAGGTGGTCGATCTTGTAGCAGGCACTGCTTGTGAATACTAAATTCTAAGCATCCAAACCCCAAACTTAGTGAAGAGTTATATACAAATAAAGAGAATATTGAATAAATAATTTTGTATATGCATATAATAGTGAACATAACAGACAGCAAGGCACTGATAGAGTTCAAAATATGGACTTCAGACAAAATGAGCCAACGAGACATATTCACCATGTATCAACAACAGGTTTTTCTTGCTAATTTGGATGCTGTATTAATAAATACATACATATAAACACGACCCAAACATCTTGTGTCAATGAACTCATTTCCCTAAATTAGTCTCTTGTAAGGTATCGATGACACTGCCTTCTATAAAAACCCTCGGAACTTCATTCGCATAATTCAGTGTGAAAAAATCGCGTGAAGTGAAAGGTGGTACAGTGACGAGAGAATATTCTCAAGATGGCAAGATCATTGGGATATTTATCCCTTTTCTTGGCGTTGCTCGCATTATATGCTCAAGTGGCTCAGAGCAATCCATCGACATATAACAAAAAATCAGTCGTTAAGACAATTTATTCCTGGGACACATTCCATTACGATTTTCTTTCCCACAGCAGTGAGTTCTTGTCAGATTCTTAGTCACATTCGACACGAGCGTCTAATGTTCTTCTTCACTTCTTCTTCTGTGCAGAATATGCTGATGTAGGAGGATATCAGTACTACAATGCCACCAGCATTCTTCCATTGTATTTTTCCCATCATACCGAAGATAGTTGCATGTACATGGCTATTCCGAGATGGTCACCGGGAGTTCCCTGCACAGTTGTGTACTTTAGCACAAAAGACTATCACCAAACATCTTCACCCCATTTTAGATGCTTCACCACTGCTGAAAACAACTATGTTCCGGTAAGAAAATTAAACTATTTAAGAATTATTTTAGTGCTTATTGAACGAGTATCCAATTATATCCACAAATGAGTGAAGTATTAAAATAATTCGTTATTTTGTTGTAAATTAGGGTTGGTTCGGTGTGGATAATCTAGCGGAAGAAGGCTACAATATTTATCCCAGCGACTCTTATCGTTACAAACGAAGTGCTAAATCGAGTTTCAGAGGTCATTACTACAGTACTGCTTCGGATGAAGTGGAAGAAGAAGAAGATGATGACGATGAAAGCAGGAGGAAGAAGCCTAAACCGCCGTATTACGGCCATGGTAGCGATGGCGGCCATGGAGAGTACTACAAGCCTTCCTACAGCCACGGCCACGGACATAAAAATAAGCCAGGCCATCATGGCTCCGTGGTTTATCCCATATATCCAACGTAAGTCATAACCAAATCCAATCTTTCTCTGCTTTTAAATATATTAAACACTTTTCTCAACTATTTCTAGGCCACCCCCACCCCCGCCGAAAACTGAACCTCCGCCACCGCCACCAACGTACAAACCGACCTACAAACCCACGTACAAGCCAACTTATAAACCCACGTACAAGCCAACTTATAAACCCACCGAACCAACCTATAAACCCACTTACAAGCCTCCACCGCCATACAGTCCTCCATCATATAAGCCTCCAACACATAAGCCCCCATCATACAAACCTCCAAGTAAGCCAGATAGTCCGAAGTCGTACCACTTCATTTCCGTCGAAAATACTTCCATCAATCAAAAGTGTAAACGGTTGTACTTCCTCGACACTGGAACTCTATCGTATCCTAAAGGAGATATCTATATTCGTCCTCCAGCTCTCTATGGTTTCCCAATTCAGGGATGCGACGAGAGCACACTGGATCAACCTCCAGATCTGAGAGTCTTCTTCCCAGACTATGTGTACGAAGATCCTACAGGATTCCACAAATTCGTAGTAGACACTTATGGATCCTGTAATGAATTTTACATATATATTGCTAACGTCAAGGATAATAGGATCGTCGTATACGACAATGTGAAGAAGTACTTCTGGTACTTCGAACACGATACATTCCAGCCAGGAGCAGAGAGAGCTTATATTTCAGACAATAATCTCCCGCCTCAGGATCCATTCAATTCGGGTGTTTTCAGCTTGGCTTTGGGTCGCTCGACAAAATATACCAACAGAGAGGTCTTTTACGCTCCAGGATCCAGCTATGGTCTCTTCAGGACTGGCACTGAAGTCCTCAGAGATAAGCAATTGTCTCCCGGAGACCCATCGTCATCATACTTTGAATTTCTTGGCTATCGCGGCCCAGAAAATCAGGCAACTTTTGATTACGATGATTCTGTTCAATCACTTTTTAGTATTTCCTGGGTGACGAACAGATTCACCTGCTGGAATATTAATAAGCCACTCATAGAAGAGAATGTTGTCACGTTGTTTAGTGATCTTCAATATGGAGTAGACACTTGCAGTGATAGCGATGGACATCAATGGCTCATGTTCCGAAATTTGGAAATCGACTACAATAAGTATAAAGATAAAGCGAGTGTTAGTGATTACTATTATCGCGTTTATCGTACAAAGCTTGTTGATCTTGTGCGAGGATCTGATTGCGAGTAAAGATTTTCATATATCTATGTAAAATCTGTATCTGTTCTTCTGAATATATGATAAAATTCACAAAATATTCATCAACAAGCTGAACAGGTTTTCTCGCCAGAGAATATTAATATTACAAGAAATATTTCAGAGGTCAATAAACTTAATTCACTAATTTGATATACATATATTTTCTTCATTTCTTTTGACCATATAAAGTATCTGTCCAATTCCTTGAATAGTCAGTATAGCAGTGTCCAATGGTGTGAAAGGAAAGTAAGAAGCGAAATAATAAAATTCGATGGAAATGGAATTTATTACACTTATTTTGGTCACATTTCTTTTGGGCACCACTAAAGTTAACATTTTATTGGCATCAGCCGGAGTTCAACATGTTTCTTCTTGGGATGTGTTTAAGTTCTCGTCTCTTCCACACGATCGTGAGTTGTGATTGTAAAGTTACAAAGGGCATGACATATTCACATGTGTATGTGATGATTTTGTTGAAAAAGCATTGACGAAAGTGGGCGGATATCAATACTACAAGAGCACCAGTGTCACTCCAGTTTCCTTTGGCTATCACACATCGGCTAAGTGCTTTTATTTAGGACTTCCCAGAAGAGCGCCAGGAAATCCAGCCACCGTAGCATACTTCAAAATCAAGGACTATCCACAAAAGTCTTCACCTCCACTCAACTGTTTTCCCACATGTGAAGACAACTATGTGCCAGTGAGTAATCAGTCCAGCATCGAAGAGTTATACACATTTTATTGTAAATATTTTGCTTAGGGTTGGTTTGGTGTCAACGATCTTCAAGAAGATGAAGATGAAGTCAACATTTATCCAAATTCATACAAAGTAAAACGAGATATTAGTGAGAATCCAAGCGAGGGGAGAGAATATGATGATTATGATGAGTTCAGACACAAAAGACCCAAGCCTTCTTATGGAAATCCACAAGAATATTACAAACCCAACACAAATTATGGTCATAGTAAACCAAGTCATGGTAATTACCATGGTGAAACTCATCATGTCTATTATACGTAAGTTTATGCAGTGAAAAAAACCTCTTTTATATGTTTATTGATAAACTTGTAATGCTTTGCAGCCCACCGATCAAAAAACCGACAACTCCACCCACAACTAAGACGCCCACTAAGCCAACGATTAGAACAACAACTTACAGACAAACGAGACCAACCTACAAATTCACAAAGCGTCCAGAAGCTACGACAACTCCTAAACCGACAAAGCCACCAAGCAAACCTCCTCGAGACGTTTTTCACTTCGTTTCGGTCTACAATGCATTTACAGTGGATCAATGCTCCCGTCTATTCTTCATGGATCTGGGTACTTTAGAGTATCCCGAAGGCAATATTGTAATTCGTCGACCCGTTTTCTGGGCTTTCGACATTTTTGGCTGCGGTGAGATCTCTGAAGACAGAGTGCCAGCACTCAAGCTAACTATCCCCGATAGCGTGAGCAATGACGCAACTGGGCTCGATTTCACAGTTGATGTCTACGGGTCGTGCAATGAATTCGCCGTGTACATTGTGAATAGCAGAGATAACAAGTATATTGTGTATGATAATGTGAAGAGAAAATTCTGGTATTTTAAGCACGAAACATTCTATCCAAGTGCCGCGGAACCATATTTATACGACGCTCCACCTACAAATCCTTTTAATTTTGGAATCCTGGCCATTGCAGTGGGCGGAAGAACGGAATACACATACAAAGATGTCTACTACGCTCCGGGATCCGGGTTGGGGTTATTCAAGACTAATTCGGAAATCCTTCGAGATCAGTCTCTGGCACCGGGAAGTTCAACATCGCCAGACTTTTATTATGTTGGTTACGTTAATCCGGATAGTATAGTGGCAATGTTCTATGATGAAATCACTCAGGTTCTCTTCTTCGCCCATATAGTTACTAATAATATTAACTGTTGGAATACAAATACCCATCTAACAGAGCAGAATGTGGCCACATTATTCAGTGATCTCACTTATGGAATAGATCTTTACTTGGATACAAATCGAAACCTTTGGTTCATGTTAGCTAATGTAAACATTACATTCGCCGAGGATCTCACTCCCACGATTTATGGTTACTTCTATAGTTTATATCGCGTAGGAATCGATGATATCATTCGCGATACTGTATGTGATCCACTTAGAATTTGATGTAATATGTGAAACCCACGTAGAAAATGCATCTCAAGACAATCTATATGAAAATGTGGTTGAACAGAATGAAATTTCTTAGGCGTCAGAGAATCTCTTTAGGAACATAAAATCAAACAGGTTTCATTGCCAAAATGAATTCCGTATTCATAGAATCTGTTTAGAGCATGTGTTGGTGGTCAATAAACTCTCTTTCTAATCCATACATCTTCTGTTGGTCTTTTTTCCCTTTGTCGCATATAAGGAAAGAACTTTCCACCAAATCAGTGTGACAGCATTCAATGGTGAAAGCAGAAGCAACTCAACAATGTTTCTAATTTCGCTTATTGTTATACTTGTGATACAAAATCCACTTGCAAGAAGTGATAATTTCTCATCTAAAATAGTTCAGAAAGTATTCAAATGGAATTCATTTGAATATGATTCACTCCCACAAAGTCGTGAGTTCATTAGAGTGTTAAAAAAAAAACTCGGTCATAGTTGAATAAAATTATATCTTTTCTCTTCAGCATTCTCGGATGCAGGAGGACATAAATACTACACTAGTAAAAATGTTCTAGCGACTTCTTTTGCATATCACACGAAATATGATTGTCTGTTCATGGCCTTTCCAAGGGTGCAACCAGGAATCCCAGCCACAATGACGTTCATATACAACTTAGGATATCACGATCAATCTTCTCCTCGTCTGAGTTGTTTTCCCACGTGTGAAGACAACTATGTTCCCGTACGATTGCATCAAAGAATTCGTTTAGTGATTGAATATTACATAAAAACTCTTTTCCTCTCTTCAGGGTTGGTACGGAGTTAATCATCTTCGAGAAAGTGACCGCAATATTTATCCTGCCTCTTCTAAAGCTAGAATGGACATGAGTGAACCTTCACTTGAAATTGATGAAATAGTATATGACGATTATGTCAATGGTGAACAGGAAATGCAGAATAAGTCATCGACAAAATCGTTCAGAGCAGTTCGCCGAACCACTCATAAACCCCATTATGTCCCTCCTTTCTTTCCTCCCAATAAACTAACAAAGCCAATTCCAAAACCTTTATTAACGCCTCTTGGCCGAAGTGTCTATCATTTTATATCGATTTATAATACTTTTCTAGTCCCTAAATGCTCCCGATTGTTTTTCATAGACACTGGAACCTTGCAATATCTCGAGGGAAATATCGTGATTCGCCGCCCAACTCTTTGGGGATTTAAAGTTGATGGATGTGATCAAAAGTCCTTGGACAAATCACCAGTGCTCAAAGTTGCAATTCCTGATAATGTGGTAAACGATGCCACAGGACTCTATGATCTTGTCGTGGATGTTTATGGGTCATGTAATCAATTTGCCGTCTATATAGTCAATTGCAAGGACAACAGCATAATTGTTTATGACAATACAAAGCGAAACTTCTGGTACATGAAGCATAAGACATTCGATCCAGTCGCTGAGAAACCCTTTGTATTCGAACACATTCAGCCTCAAGATCAAGTTTCTTTTGGAATATTGGGAATTACACTTGGTTTAAAAACCCGATTCGCGTTTAGGGATGTCTTTTATGCTCCGGGAACAAGCTTTGGTCTTTTCAAGACAAACACAGAAGTTCTGAGAGACGCAAGTAAAGCTCCAGGAGATCCTTCGTCGCCAGACTTTTCCTACATTGGCTATCGTGGCCCACAAAGTCAAGTGATGATGGCATTCGATGAGAAGACTCAAGTTGTTTTCTTCATTCACTTGCTCACCAATAAACTGACCTGTTGGAATTCAAATAAACCCCTTGTGTCGAAAAATGTGGCCACACTATTCAGTGATTTGCAATTTGGCGGAGATATTTTCATAGACGACGAAAGAAATCTTTGGTTTATGCTCACAAAAATAGACTTCGATCTCCTGGACACTTCAGTGTATAATCCAGTAATTCGAAGCTATGTTTACATTCTCTATCGCTCACATATTGACAATATTATTCGCGGTACTGTGTGCGATCGCTAGAAGAGCATAAGAAGGCAAGTGTGATGGAGTTTCCCGCTTCTTAAGGAAAACATTAACACTTCACTTGGATTAGGGGTACGATTTTATTAGTAAACAGTGGGAAATCGTCTAAATCACAGAATTCCCCCAGGAATCCTTCAATCTATTAAATAACATTTCATGTTAAATTCAATGAATAAAATCCTCTGTGTCTTCATAAACATTTCTCTCACTCTCTTTGAATCCCTCAGTTAAAGCACTGGAGTCTTCACAGGCAGTTCCTTGAATGGCTTCGTCCACAGAGACACGGAAAAGTCTTGCATTCACTTCTTTGGTGTCCATTCCAGACACTCTGAACTTCAAGGGTCTATTGGCGAGTATCCACAACTGTCCGCGGGAGTCAATCTACAAGGATAATCATATTTGTTACAGATTCAAGAAGATAAACGAAGAGAACTTACCGAAAGGTCTAATCCTTCAACGTCTGTGGCATTGAAATTGGTAACTCCAATGTGATCAGGAGTGAGTGGACGCCTCACATTCCAGCACCTGATACTCTGCTCTTGGGCATCAGCGTAGAAGATAACTCCATTCTTCGGGTCAAATGCATGACGATTGGCCTGAAGCTGTTGACCGCGATAACCGATGAGTCTGAAATCCTCAGGATGGAAATTCGTCTGTGCCCTAGACTCATCCTTCAACACCTGTGTCGATGTAGCAAATTGACCAGTTCCCGACAGGGGAATGTAGTAGGCTGCCCTGTAGCCTAAGGAGTCCCGCCAGCCCAATGTGATGGAATTTATGCCCTCCTCAATAACATATTGATGATCTCCGGCAAGAATTGCACTCTCTCGAATCACGGGATCGAATGAGTAGTGTTCATTGAAAGTCCAAGTCTTTTCCGCGCGATAATCATGCACGATAATTTGCCGTCCGATGGAATCTGGGATGTACACGTGAACATCATCACAAGTGCCATTCTTGGCAAAGTCCAGAGCCAAATCAGCCAAACCAGCTATATCGCCCACTTGATCCTCACTGAACTCTATCCTCTTGATCACCTTAAAGGCATCCTTGGAGCAGCTCTTCTCCGGCAATTGAACCACCCAGAGGGAAGGACGATGCACCACAATTATCTGGTCAGGATAGAAAATGACTCCAGTGTCTAGGAACCACAATCTGTTGCACTTGCTGTCGATTATTGGGGTGCTGACTGATACAATGGGCTTTTCTCCTTTAACATCCCTCGTCTTCCTCGACACACTTTCCGCGGAAGTCATTTCTTTGGCCTCACTGAAGAATCCCTCCTTGAGCACATTGAGTTCTGCACTTGGGATTGGGAAAGCCTTGGGACTGCTGCCCTTCTTCCAGTCCTTAACGCAGAAGGCGCCAATTGTAGCTGGAATTCCTGGTTGACGACGTGGAATAGTCACAATCATTGCCCCACTCTTGGCATGATATGCAACTCCTGACGGATGATTCCCACTGGCAGAGTAGAAAGGATAACCACCGACTGTTCCCGTCGTCTCCACGTCCGTCCACTCAAGAGCCTTCCACGAGAAGACTTCCGGCTGGGCGTCACCTGCCCAGCAAGTGGTGAGATGAAGGATGAAAATCGCAAGGAAAATCCTCATGATGAGACAATCGCACTCAGCACTGGTCAGCTAAACAACTGAGCGGTTTCACTCTCACTCAGGGCTCTTTTATAACAAACACACCGCGACGCCTCATGTCCAATTTCACCTCTCCATCGGAGTGAGTGAAACTCCCGGACTGTAGTTCATTGACATCGAAATCTTTTTGCCATACAAACACACAAATCGCTCTCTTTTTTCAATCTCCACCAACAATAGAGCACCCAATTTAAGGGCGCAGATTTTATCTAAATTTCACACAATCTATGAAAAATTCCCCAAAGCAAAATGAACAATTTCATTCATTCTTCTGAACATTTCAACTAAATTTCACTACATGTGCTCACACTTTGCGCATCAAGAGATGAATTAATAGACAAGGTGATTGTTTTGTAGAGTGCAAAAGCCATAAAAAGAAGGGAGAGAGTTATGCCTCAATTTTTTCCATAACTCCATCTGCACTCACCTCTTACATGATGAATTGATTGTTCCTCGTCATTTCATGCTTCAATCTCCGTCGACAACAGCCCTCACAGTCATCACGAAGCAGGTGAATGTTCCAGGAGGCCGTCTGTCGCCTGTAAACACCCACAATCACAGAAAGCCGATGTGATCAGTGATCTTCAGCGCGACATCTTTCTCAATGGAAAATTTCCACTGAGTCACTCATTAAGTCACCGCGAACAGGTTGTTTAATCAATTTCATCATCCCCTATTTCCACAAGGACTCGCTCTCCATGAACAAATTGCACGCCAATTTCTTCTGGTAATGAGACTGATTTTGTAAGAAACTTCAATGATGCTCGTATTTACAAATTACGTGTACAAAATAAGCGTGAATCTGCAAGCCATTTGTTTCAATTTGCCGCTAATTAATTGAACAGTGTGTTTACGATGAAATTCAATGAACAACATGAAGTGTTTGGAAAGATTCTGCACGTGAATGATGAGGTGAATTAATAGATTTCATAACAAACCTGCTCAGAGAGTTGCACTCATTTATCGCCAACGTGCCGAGTGATCTTCAAGTGAATATATAAATTTATGAGAGAAATTTCATAAGTCAACGCACATTCACACTTGAAATTTATTAGAAGATTAAAGCAGTTTCGCGGAAATATCTCCTGATGTGACTCAAAAGGCAACTCAATCGAAAATTTTGCTTACCTTTTACATACTTTTGATTGATTCGTTCTGCGTCTTGGAGAAAAATCCTTAAGTCTCGTGTCTTCGATGGATTCCCTGGAATTAAACAATACAAGAAAACACATCATAATTTATATTTTAAAACATTTACAACAATATTTGAACCGCAAATCAATAGAAAATCCAAACTTATTTTTCATCTCTTGTATATTTTTACATATTAAATATTTTTATTATACTTTAGAATAAAAGAAAAAAAAAATACCATTCACAATGTTCAATAAAATTAATTAAGTTGCATTGCGACAATGGCATTTAGCGCCTTTCAACTTCAAATTTGCAGCAAAAAGTGTAGCGCTGAAAAGGAGACCTTTGTTTTTGTACATTAACATTTTTTTATCATCTCTCAAACTTGCAAATTCCTCCAGTGAATATAAAATTTTATATTATATAGTAAAAATGTATGCGTTGCAGCGCCAGCAGGGACAAGAAAAGAACATTTAAAAAGTATTCCTATTTCCAAAAAGTCCACTTCAACTTTCTCTTTCTCTTCAATTTCATCGCTTTCAAGCAATTTTGCCAATTGATCAGTTTTCTTCCAAAGGGGAGGGGGTGTATTGTCGACGGTGTCTTTTGCTTTTTGGTGCTCTCCTTCTCCGCCTCGCCCCAAAGTTACACATTTATAATAGACTCCCGGCCTTTGCCCACGCCAACCCACTTCACGGGCACTTTGAGGTCCTTCTCAATAAACCGCACATAGTCTTGGGCATTCTTCGGCAGTTGACTGAACTCCCTCACGTTCTCCGTGCAAGTCTCCCATCCAGGAAGCGTGGCATACTCCACCTCCACATTGGCGAGATCAGTGACAGATCCCGGGAAGTACTCTAGCCGCTTGCCATTCAATTTATACCCGACGGCCACCTTTATCTCCTTCAGCGTGTCCAGAATGTCGAGCTTTGTTAAGCACAAATGTGTGTATCCATTGACAATGGAGGTGTAGCGCAGGAGAACCAAATCCAGCCAACCACAGCGTCTTTTCCTCTTAGTCGTCACGCCAATTTCGAAGCCACGCGACTGCAGAGTGTCACCAATTTCCTGAAAAGTCAATACAGCAATATTAATTGACTTTCTTTTACCTCAATTAGAGAAAAAAAATAATGGGCCTTACATTGCGCTGCTCTGACGGGAATGGGCCATCTCCCACGCGGGTTGTGTACGCCTTCACCACACCCACAACATCACTGATCACCTGAGGTGGAAGACCGAGTCCAGTCAGGACTCCGCCGATACTGCAATTGCTGCTCGTCACGTAAGGATAAGTGCCAAAATCAATGTCCAGCATAGCGGCATTTGCTCCTTCGACGAGCACCTTCTTTCCCTCCTGAATAGCTCTGTGCATGTAGAAAACAGTGTCGCCAACAAGAGGTCTCAACTTCTCAGCAAATTCCTTATATCTCTCGAGTTCGCTCTTCACATCAACATTGAGCTCGGGAAACATTCGCTGATAGAGTGAAACGCAAGCTTGTAGTTTC
Organism: Phlebotomus argentipes; assembly: GCF_947086385.1. Taxonomy (NCBI): domain Eukaryota; kingdom Metazoa; phylum Arthropoda; class Insecta; order Diptera; family Psychodidae; genus Phlebotomus; species Phlebotomus argentipes. Next base: position 8,654,583 of record NW_026776174.1, read on the forward strand.
TCACTGAAGAGTTCAAAATCCCCGAGAAGATCACCCACTCGGATTCCATTCCTTGTGGCTTTGCTCGAATATGTCGGTCCAATGCCCTTCTTTGTTGTGCCCAGAGATTTGCCACCCTTCTCCGCCTCCTGCAGACCATCGACCTGCTGATGGAAGTCAAACACAAGATGAGCACGATCTGAGACAATCAAGCGCTTCTCCCAGCCTTGCAGACCCTTGGCTTCGTTCTTCTTCAACTCATCAAACAGGCCCGGCAAGTGGATGACAACGCCATTTCCTGCAAACAAGATTCATTAAAATCATCATCAATTTGCCATATTACTTAATTGTCGATTGTTTGCCGTTTTCAATGTGTTAATAATATTCTTCAGGGACAATTCAGCGATGACATGCAATTGAGTTAAATGCGCTGTCACGAACTGATCCCAAAATAGACGCATTTTGTTAAACTTTCACCCTCCTCTTCCATTACATTTGCAGTAATGAGAATATATATGTACATATACACGAAGGATTCACTCCTCCTCATGAAAAACTTACAACCAATTGGTGCTAAAGATACCAAATGGCCTCGAAATTTTATTTTAATAAACTTCGAAGGCTTTTTGCATTATTTAACGTGATGGAAAGGACGGAAATAATTCAACTATGAATTTTCTTTTCCGCCTTTTCACCGTTTCTCATTGAATTATTTAAAGGTATTGTAAGAAAATGTCATAAATTCTCCTTCTCTCTTGTTTCATCGATAAATTTCTCGTTTTGCTTCGCATTTTATCTAATTCCCATTTCAATTTGTCAGGGAAAAAGGCAAGAGTTTTATACATTACTTACTAGCCACTCTCATTAAGCAGTGGCAAAGCAAGATTATAGATAGATATTGACTTTCAATTAACGAGAGGTTCACAATTCTGAGAACCATGACCCAAAAAATGCTACAATAGCAAAAATTCAAGTGAGATTCATCAGTAAGAAGAGAGAGAGAGAGAACCACATAAACTAATTAAAATCAATTAGTTTTCATATCCACTGCTTTTTCTTTGCTCTCTTCAGCACTTTTCAAGGGGATTTTTTCTGCTATCTTCTTGCCTATTTATTTTTCCACTCGACTCGCAACAAAAAAAATCTTACTCAATCATTTATCCACAAACAGAGAGAGAGAGAGAGTGGATTATCTTATCTAAATTGCACAAGAGATATTTGGTAGACTTTGCAAATTGCCAAAAGGAAGTCACGGGTTTAAATTTAACCCAACCATAAGCTAATAATTTTTGCTGTCGTGTTAATTTTGAACTTTGACTTCAATAAAATATCCGTGTTAATTGGGTTCTATTTACACGTTATCATCTCTCCACTCAAGAATTGAGCAAAACAGCAGAATCATCACAATATTATCTCTCTTTTCCGCATCATCTTCAAGAGACAATTCCACTGATGGGTGATAATCTTGCGCTATCACAACGTATAGAGGCTAAAACCAGTGAAGTGACACAGAAAATTGAAAATTTACTGTAGCGATGCAGCTTTTTACTGTCTTTTCCTTGTCAACTCACGGAGTTGATAAATTTTTTCACCCACTGCGACTGTTTACAGTCATTACGTGTGTTTTATCAGCAGTGATGAACATTTTTTACGCCTCTATTTCATACAGTATTTTCATCTTTCTGTATGTGCTGATGAGAGATATACTTTGTCAATTGTATATATAAGAAAAAAATAACTGTTTCACAAATATTTATACAATGCAATTTTGGCTCAAGTGAAACCACAGCAGAAATGCTGACAGCAATTTATCATCACATTTTGCAAGACACATAAAATCTATTAAAAAAAAATTACGATCTTCAGCTCTAAAGCGTGATTATTTAACCAATTTAACCCTAATCTACTGTATAAACTAACTATGCTCCACGAGTATTTCCTTGATCGATGATCTCATGTGTCTGTCAACAAATATGGTTTGCAAAAATAACATACGAAACGGTGCAAAATCCAACATTTACAATGTAAAAGCACATCGCTGCTTATCATTAGAGTATTGAAAGTAAATTTCTCTCAGTCTTCCTCTGTTCGTGTCAAGAGTGTCACTTATTTTGTAATCGATAAGCGCGCAGTTGATAGCATAACATCATGTGCTATCAGCGCGGCAAAAAGTAAATAGAGAGACATTAGCATTCCTCCAATACTCACCAATTACTGATACGCATTTCTCATTGATAATCCCACTGGGAAGCAGATGAAAGTCATATTCCACGCCATTCACACACACTGTGTGACCAGCATTGTTGCCTCCCTGCGAAAATGGAATGAATTGATATAATTTCAATGATTGAGTAGTGAGAAATTTCTGCATCTTTTTTTCTTTCTTTCTTCTCTATACTACTATCTCACACGCCTTTCAATTGCACTGGCCTCAATTTCATTCTCTCTCTCCTCCTCTTCTGTGCCACAACTCAACAGTCGCACTTGAGCGACGGTCAACAGCTCGACATTGAACTTGAGCACACGCCGAGGGAGGGAAAGTGATACCCAGCCTGATCTTTTGCATTCCTCGAGGGCCTTCTCAGACCCATGACACTTGCTAAAAGCATACCTTATCCACTCACACGTGCGCCTCATCTCCTCTTGCCCACCCTCGGGAAAATGTGGGTGGAAAATTCACATTCTTACATGTTTATTCGCCACTCGTGAGAACCAAAAGACGGGCCCCTCACTGTGTGAGTGCGCGCTGTTTCGTAACAAGAATCAAATAGACTTGGCACAGTGCCAATTTTTTTTAATAATTTGGCCAGGGACACAGCCTGGGAGCTTCTCGGATTTTTTTTTCTCCCGCCACGCCCCCCTCCCAGCAATGGCAAGGAAAAAGGCAACAAAGATATAGAGCTCAAAGTTAAATTTAAATGCAAAATAAAAGCTTCAGAGAAAAAGTGCACAAATTCTTTCTGGGTGGGAAAAAAAAACAACTTTGCAAATTGAGAGCCTAGATGTGAGCAGAGCGCTTCCAGCTGTTCGTGATGTAGGAAAAAAAATAAGTAATAATTGTGATGAGCAATGGAGAGAGGAAGAATGGAGGTAAATAGATGAGCTGTGACGAGCCCATAAATTGTATGGGTGAGCGCGGGAAAAGGAGAAAAAAAGAGAGAAACAAACAGATCACATGAATGGACTTTAAAAAGAAGGCAACAAAAAACGAGCGATTAGCGTAATTCGCTTACGTAAAGAGTCTGACAGAGAGAATTTTTTCAAGTTCTCCCCATTTAGTGCCTTACTCCGTCAAACATCACATACTTCCCAGCGGGTGCGAGATACTGGCCATATTTGGGACAAAAAGCCACGATTTCATTTGACTCAGTTTTTGAGTCTGAGAATGATGTCACGGGAATTATTATGGAAGAGTCTTTTGTGTGGCTGAAAGAGAAGAATTCTTGCTATTAGATCAGGCGCACAAACTATTCTTTTTTGCAATATTCTTCTCACCCATTTTTCCATCCATCGGAACTTCACTCTGCCACTGTCCAGAACATATTTCCCAATGCACGATGACTTGTGTGGAAAATCACAAAAGGGGATCTACACACCCCCTCTTTTTCCTCACACACCCCCTGTCTGAGAGACTGTCTGATTGGCCAACAATGAGAGAAATTGTTTAATATTTTGGTAGGTATGAATGCCTAGCGGAGTTCTTATGCAAGAGATATGTATAACTTTTTGGAGTGAGAGAGTATTGAGGCCAGAATAGAACTCTGTGGCGAGTCACAGTCACATGATTGCCAAAGAGCATTGGGCAGAAGTACAACAATTGCAAAACAACTCACCTGACACCGAGACACAATGTCCATGCCCGTGGCGAGCATATCCACGACCTTTCCCTTGCCTTCATCGCCCCACTGGGCGCCCAGGACCACGGTGACGCCCTTCCTGGCATGCTTATCGTCTCCATTCAGTAATGCCTGACCACTAGCCATCTTCTCCTTATCTCTCCTCGCAGCAAACTACTCGCAAATTCTCCTCGGGTGTCTTGTGTGCGTCTGCTTTTTTATGCTTCCGACCACTCTGCTTCAGCTCGTGTGCCTTGGTACAAGTTTCTTTCCTCAGCTGCACACCAGATACTCCTCAACAAACAATTTCAGCACAATTTTCACAACTAACTGCTGCTGCGATTGACGACAAACAACTAATGTATTGTGAAATACTATTTTCACAGCACACCACCGGAAAACTCTGGCTGTCAAGTCACCTCGTGGCGCCGATGTGAAAGGCAGGAGCACCCGATAGTCATCTCGCTCTGGCGCTGTCACTATATCTCTGCTCTTTTCTATCCAGTTATCCGCACATGCTCACGACCAAAGTTCAAATTCATCCGCAAAACGACGCAAAAGTCTTTATTTTTATGGAAACTTTTAGACGAGCTCTCCAGATTCCAGATCAGACGACAAATCCTCCGTTCCTGCCACTTTGTAGATCTCAGCAGCATCTTCGTAAGTCACTTTCTCCTCTGGCATCTCCTCATCAGACACTGAACTTAGAATATCTTGAAGATCCTCCTTGGAGTCCTCATTGTCAGGAGATCGCTTTCGTTTTCTGCTCTTCACTGGCCTCACTTTAACGGATTTTTCGCTTAAGCTACTCATTGAGCTGTCATTACTGCTGGATTCGCTGTCCGAGAAGTCCTCCTCGCTTGAAATATCCTCCCTGGATCTATACTGCTTCGGCAGATTGCTGTCATCAAAGAGACTGAACTTCTTATCAATACCCAAGCCATCTAGTGGAATATCCCTCCTCTTTGACTCCATCGACGATCCCTTCTGGCGCTTCACACTCCGAGCAATCACACGCTTCTGGTGGTCAAGCTGAGGGAAGAGATCCTGGGAGTTTTCCAGCGCCTTCTTAGCCGCATTCATCTCTGCCTGCTGGATACTGTGACCTGTGGCGCACGCGAGACGTTTCTCTCGAAAGTACACTGCCACCGTGTAAACCCGTGTGTTTGTCGGTCCAATAGATTCTATGACTTTGTACACCGGGATGTCGGGCTCGCCCCCGTCCATCGACCTCAATGTGAGACAGCATTGTTGCAGCTTCGACTTGGGATCGTTCCAGTCCTGGTTCATGATGAACACATTGAGTCGTGGAAACAAGCACACATGGCAAAACGTCTGGCAGTACTCGAGCCCTTTGTCCACGTAAAGCGCACCTAGGAATGCCTCCAGCAGATCTGCCCGATCTTTGGTCTTCAGCTCCGCCTTCGGATTCGAATAGACAGCATACTGAGTCATGCCGAGATCGTCACACACCACAGCTTGAGTGCGATTATTCACCAGAGAACTCCTCAGCAGAGACAAGTGGCCTTCGTGATGCTCAGGAAAATGCCTGTACAGGTATTCCGAGCAGATGAGCTGCAGAACTGTGTCTCCGAGGAATTCCAGACGCTGATTCGATCCGAGCGTCAAGTGGGTGAATCCAATACTACGATCCGTGAAGGCTCTGGCCAAGAGGCGAATGTGGCGGAACTTTACTCCAATTGAATCTTCAAATTTCGTGAGATTCTGCAGCATTTGATACGAACCAATCCACTGACGATCGCCAAGGGGTTCCTGTTCTTGCAGCGGATGCGGAGGATTGTTTTCCCAGATCTTCTTGAGATCATCCGCCTCCAGGAACAGCGCCGAGGCAAAAACCTTATCGGCCACTTCTATTCCGCCGTCGAGAAGAAGAGCACCCATAAGAGCTTCAAAGCAATTTGCCATCGCATGTCTCAATTCCAGCTCATGGCACAGATCAGATCCATGAGCGTACAACATAAACTCCTCGAGATGTAATTTCTAGAATTGAAAAAATTAACAATAATCAGCAACTTAGCTATGGAATTAATTGCAAATTCACCTTTGCCAGAACGGCCAAGTGCTGATTTTGCACAATTGCCGCACGATATGTGGCCAAACCGCCTTCCTCGAGATCCGGGAACATGAAGAAGAGATGAATCGAGGTGAGAAATTCCACAACAGCGTCCCCAAGGAATTCCAATCGCTCATTGTGAGTAATATTACTGTCCGTCTCGTATTCTTTCCCGAATCTCGACATAATATTTATGAGGGTGTTGATTCCCCTCTTCCTGGTATTCATATAGTGGATTTTCCTGTCTCCATATTCCGGCTGACGAATGCCACAGTTCGTCAAACTATTCCTAGCATGATCGGGATTCGTGCCAAAGTTCTCCTTGTACGACGGATGTGTGAGAGCAAGTTGAAGAAGGTATCGGTTTTGGAACTTATACCCAATATTCTCCTCTAAAACATCCAGAGAGCGATGGAATCTAAGATGGCAAGTGAGCACTGGGATGAGCATCGCATGCTGAAAGAGTAATATTTACTTTAGCAGTGAAATTTTCTAGACAAATCCCACAATATTACTCACTTGAACCATATCGCACATAATCCCAGTTCTGTGAAAACTCTTGGAGCTCACAGCCACTGTGATGTTCCTCTTCATGCGTCCCAACATCCGCATTTCCTGCAACTTTGCCTCTTTTGCTTCCAGACGCCTCTTATCATCGTACGTGGGCTTCGACATGTTAGCGATTAAGTGTCTGTACTTGACGTATTCTCGCCACGCTTTCTGGTACTCAGGATTCCCAGCATAGCTCAGCTGAGGTGGCCTGATTCCAAAGTGAACGATCACTGGATGCACAACGCCGTCACTGTCGCGACATTCTGGCAAATCCGAGACGTTCCTGTCCAACTGATCCACCCTCACGGAGCAAGGCTTCATGCCCGGATTTGTCACCACCATTCCCTTGATGTCGTCCACATAATCCTGCCAGATATTCTGATTGATGTGCATCATGTCGGCCAGTGTGCGTCGGTCCACGAGCAGTCCAGAATTGTCCAGGAGATATCTCAGCACCTCACTCATGGCCAGCACCTCCTTCCCATTATCCGACAGGTCGCGAACGAAGCGCGGCAGGAAGTGGAAGAAGGGACAAATGTCCGTGGCAGTATTGTTCGGTCGTAGATTAAAGTCCACCAGCTCCAGAAGTTCAGTGAACAGAAATGCATAGAACAAATCCAACTCCCTGATGGTGAAATTCTCCGGCATCTTCTCCTCAATGTACAAAACCGTGTACTCAATGTTGAAGCGAATCACCTTGCAGGTGGGAAGCTCCCCAATCGGCACATGCGACAAGAGAGAGAATCCTTCGAAGAGAAACTCGTGCTGATCATACTTGATGATGGTAGGAGTCTTGGTGAGGAAATTTGTAGGCGGAGATATGGTAATACGATAGTGATAGAGCCTGTCAGCATTATTGCTGTTCAGTTGACACTTGGGAAAGCCATTCTCTCCTGGATAAATCCCATGGCGAATGCCACTTCGTCGGGACTTAGCTGAACATCGACAAAGTGGACCATCATTCATCTCTCCAGCTTCATTGTACCAAAGATCCGTGTGCAGTCGATAAGGATGGTTTATCTTTCTCGACAATTCCTCCATAGTGCAGTCCTCCTCAAGATCCAAATCGTCATCTGATGAGTCGGATGAGGAACATTTCTCCGATTTGTGCCTGCAGAAGCGAGTCTTTCTCTTTCTCGGTGGTGGATTGTATGGCGTCTGACTGTCCTTGATTTTCTCAGCTCTCTGAACAAGCTCCACCTCGAACAGGGAGCAGAGAGCGTCCAGTCGAGTTGTTCCCTCCACCACATTCTCAGACACCCTCTTGTAGTACACATCCGCAGGGGAGGAGCGTATCCAGTGCTCCTTTTCCTTGTCATCGGCCAACTCAGCCAGCTTCCTGGTAATATCCTCAGAAGTCTCACAATAGTTGCGTCGCCACTTGGCCAACAGCAATTCCCTCTCCGTTTCCTTCTTCTTCGGCTCAGCACGTTGGCTCTGACTGCAACTCCTGCGCTCCCTCCGGGGCTCTTCTGAGCGCCTCTCCTTGCTCTTCTCACTCCTCGAGCGCCTCTCGTGCTCCCTCGACGATGGAGATCGATGGCGAGTGTGAAAGGAACTTCTGCCGCGATGCATTCTCCGCTCAGACTCACGCTTCCTCTCCAGACTAGACGCTCTGGAACTCCTCGAGCTGCTGCCTTCCCGTGTTGAGCCGGATGAAGACGAAGGAGTTGAGTACTGCTTGGAACTCTGCAGAGATCCTTGAGCGTTCGTCGATTTAGTTTGTTCCTGTCCTCCATAGTATCCCGGCGGAGGATTTCTCATGGGAAAGCTCAAATCTTCACTTCCTCCGCCCACAGATGGTGGTGGAATGGTTCTGGGAAGCATTCGAGGATACCCAGGTGGAGGTTCACTTAGATTAGGTGGAAAATTCATCCTTTTCCCAGAGCTTTTCACACTTTTCACCACTGCAAATGAAGCTCATAGAATTGAAGAATATAACCAAAATACCGGTGTCAAAAACACGTGACATACAAATACACATTCAAAAAAGAGAGGCCAAAATAAAAATTCGTTGCGATATCTCAGAAGAGACCCGTCTTTTGCCTAATATCTCTGTGATTGATAAATTATTCAGTAGCAAAATGACTCTCCAGTGTCTGATTAGGCGAACCCACATCATTATAGCATCAACGGCTAAATACACCAGTTCGCATTTCGTCTACAGAGGAATATCTCAAGGTGAAATGGCACAGATAAGAGAAAAAAAAAGTTTAATGGATTAATTTACTCAGCAAAATTTTCACTTTCTCTCTTTTTCCCTCGTCAGTTAAAATGGAGCAAAATCTTGTGGCTGTAGAGGAGGCGAAGAGATTCGTCAAGGATTGCTTCGTGGCAGCAACAGTGAAGAGTGAAAATGCTCAGGCAATGGCAGATCTACTCATCGAGGCGGATTTTCGTGGACACTTTAGCCATGGAATGAATCGATTGGGTCAGTTGAGAATCATACGATAAATAGGAAAATTTACAACCTCTCTTTTGCAGAGATGTACATCAACGATCTGAAGGAGGGAACGACGGATGGCAATGCAGTACCAAAGATCTTAAATGAGACTCCAGCAACTGCCTGGGTTGACGGGGCTCATGGATTGGGAGTGGTTGTGGGGAACTTCTGCATGGACCTCGCCATAAAGAAGGCAAAGACAGTTGGAGTGGGATGGACTTGCGCAAAAGGTAGAAGATCATTCAAACACAAGGACGATGAATGAACTGATTAAATTTCAGGATCGAATCATTATGGGATTGCTGCGTGGTATACTCTTCGTGCCCTTAATGAGGGTCTCGTCGGGATATCCATGACCAACACTTCTCCCCTCATGAGCCCAACAAGGAGCAAAGAAGCAGCCCTGGGCACCAATCCTCTGTCTCTCGCTGCACCAGGAAGCAACGGGGACAGCTTCATACTCGACATGGCCACCACAGCAGTCGCTGTTGGGAAAATCGAGATGCAGCGGAGGAAGAATGAGCCAATTCCCAAGGGCTGGGCGCAGGATCCTTCGGGCCAGCCAACAACAGACGCCAGTGTGGCCTTCGAAACTGGCTGCTTGATGCCTTTGGGCGGGGAGGAGCTCACCTCGGGCTACAAGGGCTACGGCTTGGGAGCTCTGGTTGAGGTAATGTGCGGCATCATGAGTGGCTCCAACTACGCCTCAAACATCCGTAAGTGGACTCACGCTGGAAACGATGAGGCCGCAAATCTCGGTCAATGCTTCATCGCAGTGGATCCGAACTGCTTCGCTCCCGGATTCTCCGATCGTCTCACAGATTTGAACAGACTCTTGCGTGATTTACCACCGTCCGACCCTGAGAAACCCGTTCTCGTCGCCGGTGATCCCGAGAAGGCGCACATGGCGAAAGTCAAGAAGAGCGGTGGAATTAATTACCATGAGAATCAACTCAAAACCTGCGACAATCTCGCGAAGCGACTCAATATTGAACCCCTCCAGTTCACCAAATAAACACAGCACGCCTTATCTTTTAAATAAACTCCTCTTGTGCTCGCAAACATGACCATTTCATTCACTTCCGGCTCTTTCGCAGAGAAAATCCTTGTCCTTGGAACATCTGGAAGTCATCATGATCATCCTTAGCCTCACCATTGCCTCTGTCTGGTCTCGCACTGCGATCAAACTTGAGAAGTCCGTATGGATGATCATAGTCGGGAATTCCTCGTGTGTAAGCTTTCTTAGGCAGCACAAGATCGGAACTGTCTGCCTTCTTTTGCTTCCCATCCAGACGATTTCCCTCGCCAGAGAAGGCCACAAAGCCCTGCAACTCAGCCAAATGCTCAGCATCATCCTTCATCGGTTCATCTTCGTTCCTCTCCATCTGCGGCTCCGTATAGCCCACCGGTGGAGCAAACTCCACATTCATGTCGCACTCGATGATGGTCACAGCATTTCCCGGTCGTGTCTCCAGCACACACAACTCATAGATTCGCGAGTTGTACTTGATGGCGATCAGATCGCCTGTGGTGAGACACGCGAAATTCCTCAGAGCATTTTCGAGAACAGCTTTTGGATTGGTTATGTCCAGAAAATCCGGGCTTTGCGGCTGAAACTTTGAGAATGTCGCCACAGGCAGAGATAAGCTCTCAATCTGGATCATTTCGCCCTCTTCCAGCAACAAATTCCTCATCATCCAGTACGGCAAATACGTTTTTCCCTCATCTGCGACAAACTCAAGGACGCCAGCGTGAGTAACGCGATTCTTCTTGTTGTTGGTCAACTTGAAGAGCATAGGGTACTCAACATTCAGCCTGGTGAGCTGATCCAGGGCCGATGAAGGCATTATAACTGCAATGCGAAGAGGTTAAGTTGTGCACCACACTTCGATATACTCAAAATCCTTGTCTACTCACTCTTTCCGCCCTTCTCAACATCATGCCTCTCATTTCCGGGCAACATTGACACAGAATAGCAATTGTAGTGATTGTTGAAGGGACGATTGAGGTCCGGAAACATCATGTTTAAGCCCCCAAATTGAAACTGGTGAAAGAAGGCGACAATTGCAATATCCACTCCACTCGCAATCCCGTAAACACATTCATCTTACCATTTTCCCAATTTAGCACTTCTTCCCTCACTCAAGATGTCAAAATTTTCTACAAAATTTCAATATAAAATGCTATTTATACAATGACTTGCAGCTGGTGAAATTTTCCTCTGTCTCTCTTTGTTTTGTTGTGCGTGGATGTGTCAGAATCAGCTGATAGACGCACAGAAAACTATGAAAAGAAAAACATCGAAACATAGAGAGGAGAATGTCAGAGCAAAAGAGAGACAGCGCACACGATTAGAAAGGAGGATATAAACAGAGAGAACAACAGCCGAGTTTATGGACACCTTTTGACCATGACGAGGCTCAGTTGCGATTTCAAACTCGGTGAAAATACTTCTGAAGTGTGAAAGTGAATAAAGAGCCACGATGAAGAGAAGTTCACTTGACGAGTTCTGTGATATGCTCGATACCTATGGCGGGCGTGACAAGGTGAAAGTCCAATCAATTGAACCACTATCGAAATACCTCATAGACAATTCATGAGATATTGCTTCAGATCGGCAAACAACAATTTCTACACGCAGCTTTAATATTTTATGTCTCGTTTTCCGGAGAGAATTCTACTCAACACTCGATATGTGAAATTCCTCCTCAATTCCTTGAGTGATATATTGCCCAACTCGCCCAAACTAATCCTTCATGTGACTTCAAGTGAACAAAATATCAGCAAAACATATCTCACCGAAAGAGAGGCTCGCGTAAAAACCAGTGTGATTTTTTGCCAATCACAGATTTACGCGCCTTTTATCGCGGAAAGTAGCTGATAAAAGTGGAGGCATTAAAAATATTAAATCACATTCCTCCTCATATAATTAACCTTCAGAATCTCCTCACTCCCCGCCTTTGCTTCTCATCATTGCATCAATTATCTCACACAGGCAAATTTCCAATTAAATTAACCACCCCTCGCTAAGCCCGCTAAGCCCTTCTATTTGAAAATCAATCAAATTTGCTCAATGAATTCACAAATGTCGCTCATTTTCTTGAGAAATCTCTTCCTGCTCTAAAACCTGTTCCTCTACAAACCCGGATTCTTTTTCGATGGAGTGTTTCCAAAAGCGAAAAATGTCAACAACTCTCACTGCTTCTCTTTCAGGTAATCAGAACACTATGTTACACCACCAAGCTCGCCTGTGGCCTGTACGAGAGTGCCAATCCCGATTTCTCCAAGAAATTGGGCATCTTCAGCTCAAAAATGAGTGCCACCAGGGCCACACTGAGACTCCTGGATGACTGGCCAATGTTCCAGCACACGCTGAGATACGGCTTGGGTCACAAGGAGCCGGACAAGGCTATGGCTGTGATGGGACTACTTGCCAATATTGTCGACAACATCTACTATCCAGTGGAGAAGGTGTGCTGGCTGGCTGAGCATAGAGTCATTAGTGTAAGGAATCCCAGCAAATGGGACACGGCAAGCTCTATTTGCTGGGTGCTGTCGATTTTCCTGAACCTGCTCAGGATTCTGAGAAACGTGACACTCATGGAACAATACAGCAAAACCCTTGATAAGGCCGCCAACAATAGCAACAGGTAATCTTTCACCCACGTCACTATCAAGGCCTAACAAACATTATAAATAAATCATCGTAATCCTTGTCAACTCCATCTTTTGCAGAGAAGAGAGACGAAAATTGCTGTGGAAGCAGCAGCAGGAGCTCCTCTCGGTGGTTCGACTCAGTTTGGACCTCACGCAAGCCGTCAGCACCCTACCAAAAGGGTGGCTTTGGGGTGGGAACTTGTCAACCCTCCACATAGGCTTCATAGGCACTCTCTCGTCCTTCATTGGGCTGTACCAATATTTTGCGAAGAAGCACGGACCAGCGTAAATTGGCGACAGCTTCATACACTCGAAGAAATATCTGGCACACGCCAAAAGGGGATGAGGGGGAGTGAGAATATTCCAAACAGTATCAACACACAGGGGGAGGTCAAACACTGACGAGAGAGAAGGAGAGAGTGAGATTTTATAGATTTGTCAACTAATTATGCCTTTCAAAGTCACCAAAATCACGAGTTATGAAGACTTTTTTCCAACATGTAAACTAGAACATCGGTGAAGATTGTATAGATGAATTCGTTGAATGCTAATTCATGGCAATAAAGCATTATTTAATACTGTTAACAAGTGGAATCGTCCACCAGTCAATGGAAAGCCCTGGTGGTTGGGGGAGCTTTTTGGAGCAGGAGAAATGGAAAATTCACTCTAATGTGCGCATGTGTCCTCCATTCATATCTAGTTTCCAACTTTTTCCTTTCAGTGCAACACAATAATTCCTCCCAGTTCAGCCACACTGGAGCTTTCCTCCCTGTTTTTTTTTTAAGGAAAAGTCCTCCTTCACACAGAGGACAAACACCAGACACTGTGCATAAAGGTGTGATATTGTGTGATAAATTTGCGTGTGAAAGGCTGAAAAGAACAGAGTTGTGTGCATTGTATTCAGAACGCACGGCAAGCTATGAAGGAAAATCCACATAAATTTGGGAATTTCCCAGTGAAAACAGAGTTCATACAGTGAGGAAATATCACCAAATCCACACCAGACGATCCACAGAACAGGACAAAATGGGGTACTTGGGTGATCTTCGCGATCAATACCTCAATGGTAAGGCGACAGAGTGAAAGAAAAAAGGCTGAAGCTGAATGGTGTTGGGAAATTCCTTGGACACCTCAATTGCTCCCCCATCAAATTGTCATGAACTCATACACCCTCTATTCCACTCCCCCAACCCCTCCGCCAGTGGGTGAAAAAAAAACGCACCTGAAGGGTTGTGGTTGGGGAAAAACTGAGAAAATATGAGTGGAAACGACATCGTAAAAATTTCATGAGCACGAAATGCGACTCAATTAATATGTGTAGAATGTTTCCCTTTCCTCCCGCGCGTGTGTGCCCTCTTTTTTCCCACTGGCCCCTTTCTTTTCCCACTGCCTTTCTCCCAGATTTTTATATTTTATTCATAAACTTTGCCACAACAATGCTAATTGTTTTCTTACTCCACACTCTCTTGTAAAATCGCCAAACTAACAACAACCAAAACGACGAAGAAGTTTGGAAAATTCATCGAAACTGGCCTCTAAAGAGCCATTCTCTGTCTAAAGAGATGAAAATTAATTGCTTTTGCTGAGTTCAGAATGTTGCAAGAAGCTTAAACAATGCCATTCTCGTACACTTTCCATTCAGGAAATAAAAAATTTAACCACTCACTAGAGAAAACATGAGCCAGAAATTGAATAAAGTTCGTCTAGAATTTACCTAAATGACATTAAACATTAAAAAAGAACGTAAACGATAAGAACTGAAGGTTAATTAAATCGGTAAAAATTGTATATATCACTAATAAAGTTATCTTTCACGCTGATTCACCAGGCACAGCGATAGCCTTGCTGCTTCTGCTCGTCATCATTCTCCTGTACTTGTTCAGGAAGCAGTGTCTCAGGACTTCGCCACACAAGAGCTGGACACGGAATTTGCTCAAGACTAAGAATCTCCTGCGACGGAGTAAGTCCTAACGCATTCCTCTCCCCTTTCCCCCTTTCGGCACAGTTAACGTTGAAGTTTTCTTGAAAACAGTGAATCGCGGCCTGTATGAAGAGGGAGGAATTCAATCGGAGTCCGAAGAAGCCATTCTCACGCGATTCATCCCAGTTCCTGGTGAGCAGCCGCCTAAGTACGCCCAAGTATCGCCCACAAGTGTCTCCAATGTGATGTACCAGGAGGCGTTGCGCGGCAATGTCCCTCTGCATTCCGTGATTATCACGGGGAAGGATCCCCTCGAAGTGGCAGAACGCGGTCGCGTGGGCGTGGCGAGCAGCGAGTGTAGCTCCAACAGTTCAGCGGACACACTGCCAGAGAACAGTGTGGTGTACTTGTCGGAGGAGCGCCGGGAATTGAATCCTTCGGACGTGCCTTTCACGCGGGAGTTTCAGCAGCAGCGTGACCGCGAGCGTCGGCGACACCGTCGGCACTCTGAGGGCTCGGAGAGGCGCTCCTCCAAGTCCCATCGCTACAAGAAACGCCTGCAGGACATCACGGACGTGGACGAGATCTCCAGCGCCGATCCACCGTCGTACCTCTTCGTGTCCCCATCACGTGAGCAACTGCTTGAGGAGACGATGTCGCAGTGCAACGAATCCCTCAAGTCACCCTCCTCAGTTGCTGACACCAGCAAACTCGAACCCACCGATAAGTTCTGTCCGATCGCCAATTCCAGCTATGGCAGTGTAGAGATTGCCCTGCTGTACGATGCGCCCATGAGGAAGATGACCGTTCACGTGCTACAGGCACGAGATATCCCACTAAGAGGTGCCGGCCAAGTCACCTACACGCAGATCCGACTGCTCATCCTGCCCAGCAAAAAACAGAAGCACAAGACCAAGATCCGCACAGGCGAGAATCCCCAGTTCATGGAGAGCTTCCTCCTGCATCGCGTCAATCCCGAGGAGGTGAACTCAATGGGCCTCCGAATTCGGGTGTACAGCTGTGCCCGCATGAGGCGGGAGC
Organism: Phlebotomus argentipes; assembly: GCF_947086385.1. Lineage (NCBI taxonomy): Eukaryota > Metazoa > Arthropoda > Insecta > Diptera > Psychodidae > Phlebotomus > Phlebotomus argentipes. The sequence goes on from NW_026776174.1 coordinate 8,670,086, forward strand.
ATCTCATTGGGGAGTCCATTGTCAAGTTCAGCTCCATCGATCTCGAATACGAGGCCAACATGTGGCTCACGCTGGAGCCCAAGACGCGAGTCAACTTGTCTGGGAGCAACAGTGACCTAATCTCACTAGCCCGAAGCGATAGCATCAGCTCCACGGCGTCTGTTAAGCACGGCGGAGTGCCCGAGCTGCTGCTGGGACTGGCCTACAATGGAACCACGGGCAGATTGACGACGGAGATAATCAAGGGCATCCACTTCCGCCAGATGCTGGTGAACAAGACGTTGGACACGTACGTGAAACTGTGCCTGGTGAATAGTATCGGCCAGGAGATGAGCCGCGCCAAGTCCTCAATCAGGCGTGCCCAGCTGAATCCTCTCTTCAAGGAGACCTTCACCTTCCAGATCGCCCTGTTCCAGCTCAACGACGTCACTCTCATGGTCTCTGTGTACTCGAAGCGCAACATGAAGCGAAATGAGATGATCGGCTGGTTTAGCCTGGGACTAAACTCCTCTGGGCCGGACGAGATGAACCATTGGAACGACATGCGAGAGAGCGCCAATGGGGAGCTCGTCATTCGCTGGCACGTCCTGCTCCAGAACTAAGAGTGCCCCCATTGAAATTTGTAGGTTTAAGGAAAAACACTTTCTCAACTCACACGATTTTGGGACAAGATTTGCGAGTGGGCAGAGGCGATTTCAGTCAATCAACATAAGGATTATTCCCAAGGAAAAACTCACCGATTCAAAATGGCAGACAAGAATATTCCCAACTTCACTAAAACTCTCTAAAATCCATAAGCAAATGGTATTCTAGATAGAAATCTTCTAGTGAAGATTGAAAACAAAGTATTATTTTTAAAGTCTGTACTCTTTCCTCACTGATTTACGTTGAGTTTCATTGGAATAATCAGATCTTTCAAATAGCATTACTAATTTATCCACTTCCGAAACTTCGCAATTTGCCAATTTTCCCTATTTGCGCCGCATGGAAAGCATCGCGAATCGGAAAAGATCAACAGTTCGTTCCAGTGGAAGATAATATGAATTTTTGAACTGTTCGTTGATGTAAAAATCGCTGAAAAACCTCCACTCCAAAATCTCTTTGACTTTATATAGAAATTTTTATAGAAAATTGTCTCCTCGGGGAGTTTTGGTCAATTTTCTGCGTTCTCACAACACGAAAATGCAAAAATCAACTTTTGACCACCTTTTCGCGACACTGAAAAGGTGGAAAACCCAGGAATTTCAGAGAAAATCAATTTGATGACGTTGGAAGGCGAAACATGAATTTTATTGAACATAAAAATAGTAAATTTCTGGATTATATAATGAAAAGTGAAGAAATCTCATATCCTCGTTCCAATTCGGCAAGATTAACAATTATTGAATTACGTCTATTTTCTATTCTCACTTTCGAAAAGAGAAAAATTTCTCTCCCATTGATAGTAGTTGATAATGGAAAAAGAGTAAAATGTGCAAGATTACTCAAAATAATGTAATTGAAGAGATTTAAAAGTAAAATATTTGTAAATTACTTTATCGGCATTTTTCTATACTCTCACATTTTGTTGTTCACCTCAAAAATTTCCTTTACATTCAAAACACTTTTCCTTTTCTGTACATTTCTCTACAGTGACTTTTCCTACGGAGAAATACAATTTCTTCTGAATCCTGTTCATCTCAGCAATTTGTTCTCTGTACGCACGATTCTTTCTTTCTTTCTCTCTCTCTCTTAAAACTAAATAACTTCCATTTTTATTGCAAAGAAATTCCTCAATAAAATGGCGAAAACGAATAATAAAGAAAAAAACAGACTCTTCTTAACTCTACTCCACCCACTAATCCATAAATCGCTCCTCAATTAATCGCCTTATACAATGTAATAACTGAGCTGGAAAAGCACACAATAATACTTGACATTTCGTAGCCCAGAGAAAACCTCAATCTCAATATGGCCAAGTTTTGCCCTGCAAAATTCTCCATTGAGCACTTAATTAAAAAGGTTAAATATTTTAAACATTCTGACTATATATGAACCTATATAGTATCATATTTCCCAATTTTATATGCAAAAAGAAATCATGGGCTGTGATTTAATAAAAGGTGGCAGAAATTCAGTTTCTGGACATGATCTCAAAGACTTGAGAAACTCTAACTTGGAAGTACACAAAATCAGGAGCGCGTCTAGCGCTGAAATCCCGAATAAACGCTGCCTGAGCACGGCGGCCCAATGCCAACCAGAGTCTGTGACTTGGAATTGCGACTCATGGGCTTGTGGTTGTAATAGAGCGGCACCAGGAAGTGCCTCTGTTGCCAGCACGTGCGGCAATAGTACTTGAAGCATTGGATCTCACGGCAGAAGTACGGGCCCTGTTGTATGTTGCACGACGAGCACAGGTTGTCCTCAAGATACGGGTCAATTTGTATCTTCTTCTTGAACTTGGGCGTCTTGATCTCCACAAAGGCCGCCCTCACAGCCTTCACGTAGGATTGAGCGTTGTCAAACGTCACTCTTCCTGCGCCCATCGGATACTTGTGCTTGTCCGTGTCAATCGCCGCATAAATCACACCACCGAACAGCACGTCAATGATCTCCGCGAGACCCTCAGCCGTCAGCTTCCCGTGCAGAGCTCCCACGAACACAGTCATCTTCGGATCAAGCGTCAACGTTGTGCGCTTGATATACAGAGAGTCCGAGACGATCCACGGAATCACCTCCACTTCCTTGCCTTTCGGCAGCAAACGGTAGAAGTACTTCCGCTCGCCAGCATCCTCGTGCACTTGACAAATGCTCAGCAACTCCTTCACCTGCTCTTCGCGCTCGAAAATCAGGTAAGCGCAGCCGCGCGGACGCGATGTACGGTTCTCTTTGCCTGGCCACTCGATTCGCACTGAGCCAAGCTGACTAAACATCTCCATGAGACAACCCTCTGTGGTTTCCCATGGGATTCCACCCACAAACACCTTCGTCGAGTACGTGATGCTGTCGTGATTGCGTGTTGGCAGAGAGCCATGCCAAGTGAATGAATTCTCCGTTGCGGCGTGAGATTGGCGATGGTTCTTTGCCATGTAATCAAGCAGATGATCACTGCTCGCGCTGTGATTCTGGACCATCTGGAGGTTTTTCAACTGCAATGAAATTCAATGATTCAAAAACGTCTTATTTGAAAGCTACAAGACTCTCTTACCTGATTGGCATAGAGCAAATTCAAGTGAGTCACAGGATCAATGCCGCTCTGCTGCAGCTGCAGGAGCATGTTCAGAGGATTCTGGGCCTCTGAGTTGCGAAGAATGGCCATCTGTTGATTCCTCACGTTCATCAAATTCACGATCTCGAGGAGATTCTCGAGTGTGGGAACTGGACTGTCGCTCACTGGAGAATTGGCGCCACTGCTCGTGCTGGACGAGAAATTCTCCTGCGAGTGACTGAAATTGTGCGGAAAGTTGAACGGGTTCTTGGGCAGCGCTTTAGGTGATGGTGGCGTGTCCAGACTCAGAGAGCTTCTCTGGAGAGCATCCGAGCCCTTGAACAGATGTCCAAGCTGCAGAGGATCGAAGTCCAGGGTGGGCTGGAGGCTCGTGGGCGTGACGGGAAGGGAGTTGGTCGCTATTGGTGGCTCCAGGAAAGCACTGCCGAAGGACTGCAAGTGCCTACGGTTGTAATACGACGCATCCGGAAGAGACTGGGCATCTGCAGCAACGCGAAAAGTCATAAATAATTTACCACGAAAGATAAGATACCAAACTCACCTTCAGCGCCCGTTGAATAGCTCGAATTCATAAGATCATGCTCGAACAGAGAGTTAATCGATGTCTTCAGCATGTTGTCTGATCCGGAGAGGCTGTGGCTCAGATTCTCATTTAGAAAATCATACGAGTTCCACTGAAAATAAAAAGAACCGTAATAAATTTCTAACACGTGAGCCAACTTTTAACCATGAAAATGTGGGGGTTTTGGACAATTTTCTTACAGATTCTCGAGTTCAATAATTAAAAGACTATGTGATTTGTGTCATCAATGGGAAAACTCTGTGAAAATTATAGAATCTCCCGAGAAAACTTCACAAATTGCCACCACTCAAAATGGCTTCCGGAAGTGAAGTGAACATCAAAAAACGTGCCAAATCCACAATTTTTCATAGTCAAAAACACGAATTGGGAAATAAAATATTATTAAGACGTGGAAAAAGCAAGTGGAAAGCAGAAAATGGGAGAGGAAGAGGCTTAAAAATTAGACTTACCTGCTGAATTGACGCCATTCGAACGATGCGAGCTTTGCGCGTCTCTTTTCAGCCGATATCTCCAATTTCCTCGCGATCTCTGTGGCCAAAACGCAAACGCACTTCTTGGGAAAGTACAAAATCACAAAACCTCACCGGCCTGCACTAGGAAAATTGGTTTCGCCCTTGTGAAAAATTGCACTTCTGATGTTTCACAGCCTCCTTGATCGACTGCTTCACGGAGTTGATCAAAATGGAAAACGGGAAAGCGAACCGAAAGAACTGGAAGCTGGAAACTTGGAAATTGAGGGAGATGGATGATATCACGCCATCTGGTAGCAAATAGCACCGAGGGGTTGTTCAATTTACGAAGGAATCTTAATGGTGAAAACACATCATTGTGCTGCGAACCATTGCTTGCAATGTCTCTCTTTCTTCGCCATGCGTTTCGTGTATTTTCCTTACAACCCTTCGAAACTTGCAGAAACCATGGAAGCCATGGAATATATAGCCTAGACAGACTTAATCCCGTCCACCATGATTTTTCCTGCGATTAATCCCTAAGCGGCCAGGAGCTTTCGAAAGCTTCAGCTTCTGGCTAGACCCAGGGAATTAATCGAGACTTGGTGGACGGGATTCAGTGTGTATTGGTGCAACTTTTAACACCACTCACGATGCCATTAGTAAGCCTAAGTAGGGTCTGGTCAGACTTCGACTAGGATAAGAAAGATTTACAAAAGCAATGAGAAAAGAAACACGCGAAAATATAAATAAATTTTCATGTAGACGCAATTTTTATTCGCGCTGCTATCCTTGTCCATTTATTTCACTACTCGTTGAACTCTCGCAAGGACACTCGTCTACCTTCCATTTTGATGAATAGCAGTCGTCTCAGGTGCGCTCTTGGGGACATCAGGAACCTGAAAAGATATTAAAATTAATTCTCTTTCCCTTCTTCTCCAATAACACCAACTCACATCATCTGTATTCACTACTATTCCGGATACAGAATTGACGTCCTCAGTAGGCATCGCTGGAGCACTAGCGGACACCTCGTGGTTCCCATTCTTTGCATTCACACCATTCTCCTCTTGAGTGCAGTTCTCCTCGTGTTCCTCACTCCTTGGCGGACTCAATCGCTCAGTCTTAATCCGAATGGGGCAACTCATGGGCGTCCTGAAGTCACTCTGCTCAATACTCCTCACTCCTGTGATCACAGGCACAGAATCCTGCTGTGCATGACTATCATTCGGCTCCTTACCCTTTTGGCTTTCTGCCTCTCGCTGCGATTTCTCCTGCTTGATCTTCTTGATCAGCGCAGAGGGAATCTTGAACAGGTGCTTCTTAACCACCTTCTGGGCAGAAGCAACGGGATTCGGTAGGTGCTTGTCATATGCAGGATCGATGGGTTCTGGCTTCACGAACACATCTTTCTCCTGTTTTATCCTAACGCCCTTGGGCAGTGTTGGCAGCTCCTTGCGCTTCTCTTGCGCCACTTCCTCGTACAGACCTGACACAGGATGCCCATCAGTCGGCTCGAGCCTCTCCTTCTTGATATTCGCAGCAGTAATTCTCACCATTGCTTCATAGCCAGTGTCCAGAGGCTCCGGCTTCACTCTAACAGCTGATTTCGCTGGCGTCACCCTCTCGAGCACCTTTTGTATCCCTATCTTAGCTATTGGCGGAGTCGACTCTGTCGTGTCCTTTGGTTCTTGCTTAATCTTTCGGAGGATCGCCGCGTAGGGGTTCTTCAACGTCTTCTTCTTGTCCACCGACGGTGGCTGAATGTCCTCAATGGTTGTAGTGAGACTTGGCGCCTCTATATTCACCTGCGACTCCTCAATCTCCAACGTCGAGTCGGGCTCCGACTTTATCACCTTGCGCACAGGAACTGTCTCAGCTATTGCGTGCTTCTTCTTGTCGAAGATCCGAATCTTCAGCGGCTTCACCTTTCTCTCCGCCACAGGAAGATTCTCCACCTTGATATGCGGCATCTCGGCCATCTCTTCATCCTCCGGGGGCTCCGTCGCGTTGAAATTGCCCTTTCCAGTGCAGTTGAATATGTGCTTGAATAGATTCTGCTTCCGCTGAATGAATTTGTCACACTTGGGGCAGTTGGAATTGGCCTTTATGAAGCACCCATGCCAGTTGTACAGGTTGAATGTGGCGAAATCCTGGTTGCACATGGTGCATTTTGTATTTGGAACTGTGTTGCTGAACTCGATGTTCCCTGAGCAGCTCTTCGCGCTGTGCACAGTGTAGGCAGAGAGACGATCAAATGATCCCTGGCATTTGAAGCATCTGTACGGAATGTTGGCCTGCTTGTGCCACGACTGGTGATCCTGCAGGTCTTCGCGGGTCTCAAAAGGCACCGCACATGCACTGCAGCCAAACTCAAATGTCTTGGGCGAGTGCATAAGCAGCATGTGAGCATTACGAATCTCCTTCTCCATTGAATCCCCACAAATCGGGCACACAATCATCACCGGAGGTTTGGGAACTTTGACCGGTTTCTCCACCTTCGCTTTCTTCGCGCGCGATTTCGGCTCCATTTCCTCCTGACTAGGGCGCTTCTCGGCCACCGACGGAATGGCGAAAGACACCTTCTTCGAGACAGCCGGTTTGGTCTTCTTCTTCTCCCTGACTTGCGCTTTCTTCACCTTCTTCTTCACTGTGCTCGCGGGTTCAGAAGTTGACGGTTCTGGCTTCACAACCACCGACTTGGCGGCAGTCTTTTTCTTCTTCTTCTGCACACGACCCTGCGCCGGGACTCGCCTCTCCGCCCTCTGGATCGTCCTGGACTCTGATATAATGGGCGGTTCTAGGATGGTGTCTGAAGGCCTGTCGAAGTGATCGATGTGGTTCTGCAGCGACACAAGAGGAGACTGGAAAGAATAGTGAAAGTCAGATGAATTTGCACCCCAAATTCCTCCACATATCAAACATACCGGATGCAATGGCACAGGTGTGGGCTTGGGCATTTCCCGGGGCAGTCCCAGCAAGTCTCTGGTTTGTATTTGGGTAGCTGAACACATTTCCCGGAATTCAAAGAAGTCATTGATCTTGTCGCTGCAGAGAGTGCAAATCTTCTGAGGCATCTTGTCCCCATTTGTCACCTGAAAAAGATACAAAAAATTCGTTAAATCTCTTGGATCTTCATCCTTAAGCTTCTCCCAAATGGAAAAGTATCGAGAAATTCATGGAAAAGTACCTGAATACCACAGCAAACGCTAATTTTCGTCGCGAGAGGCACATCATCCACGCAGAAAACGTTGTCTCCTTGCAGAATCGAGATCTTTGAGGGATTATCCATGCCACACAGACGACACACATTTCGCAGGGCAGATTTAGGCTTGTTGATGATCTTCACGGTGAACCTCTCCATGTTTCACAGCTTATTCTTTCACCGCACAGCATCAATTTTTTTCACAGAACTACAAATTCGCCGACGAGATTCTTCAACCCTTCTTCTTCTTCTACTTCTTCTACGGAGTGTCAAAGTCAGACGCTCTTTTTCTTGCCATAAAATTTCAAATTTTTCTGCCAGCTGGAAAATTTATTTGAAATATTGATAACTATAGTAAGCAATTTATGGATCTCCATGCATTCAAATAAGGAAATTAAAGAATTTCCAGTCAGGACAAGAAATATATTCTATAAATTTCTCGAATTTTCAGTGAAAAGAAAACATCGAATGTCTATGAATGTTTATCGGTGTGATTCGTAGGTGTCGCTCTCATCTGTAAAGGGTGATTGTGTTGATGTTGCCGCACGCTTTTTTGTTTTTCTCAATAACATACCAATGTTTTACGCCCCGCCAGAAGTCCAATAGTTATCTAAAATTATCGGAAAAAGAGTTTTTGGAATTCATATCCACATTTGTAAGTGTGACTTGCTGGATTCAGTAAAAAGTGTTCTCGATATTTCATGCAATGACTTACTAACCCTACTTTGTCAGGTGGCTCACGAGATTTTCGTTTAAAATGGGGAAAAAGACGAAAAAACCTGGAATCTCCGACGCTGTGTACTCCAAGAAAGCAAATACAGCTACTAAGAGAGCCAATCCTTTTGAGAAGCACGTGAATAAGACGAAATTCGCAGTGTTGAATCGAAAAACAGACCACGATCGTGGGATTCCGGGAGTGGCCAGGCAGAGGGCATTCGACAAGCGAAAAGCGACTCTTGGAGTGGAGTTGCTGAAGCACAACAAAGCTAACAGTTTCCGGGATAGGCGAATTGGTGGAGCTCAAGGTGGAGATGAAGCCATGAGGGCGCGTTTCATGACGGAGATGAAGAATATCTACAGCCAAAAGAGTGGCCAGTCGAAGAGGAAGCGCTTGTTTAATCTGAATGAAGACACTCTCACGCACAAAGGGCAGACGATAGAGAGCATAGAAAAGTGCGATGACCCGCCGTCTGAGAGGGATGACGATGATTCGGAAGAAGAAGGGATGAAATTAGATGCAAAATACACTGAAGCTGCTCACTTTGGCGGAGGATCAGCAGAAGGCAGTGGAAAATTGTCCGGAAAGGAAGCTCTGGAGGAGATGATTGCGGAGACAAAGAGGAGAAAGGCGGAGATTGCGAGGGAAAAGGATGCTGTTCAAACGATGACCGAGAAACTGGATGAGGATTGGAAGAGTCTTATTCCTCTAATGGGAAAGCTCACTCGTGGCGATCAGGATGAGAAAATCAAGCCCGATGCTTATGACAGAACGATGAGAGAGATGATCTTTGAGGCTCGGGGTGAGCCTACTGATAAGCTCAAGTCTCTGGAGGCGATTGAGAAGGAGCAGCGCGAGAAGAGGGAAAAACTGGAGAGAGCTCGTCTGGCGAGAATGCAGGGAACTGTTAAGAAGGACAGAATTCCGCAGCATCGCTCTGTGGATGATCTCGATGACGGCTATACGACGATTAAAGCTCACGACGAGGCAATCGAGGAGGAGAAGATCGCAGAAAATACGCAGGAAAATGAGCAAGAAGAATCTTCCAGTGATGACGAAAGTGAGGAAGATATTGAGAAGATCCTCCCGCAGCCCAACCAGGAGTTCTCCTTCGACTTTCCACAATCTTACGAAGACTTCCTTGAGATCCTCAATGGGGATGATGAGGGAAAGCGTCTGGACGCTTTGGTAGCCAACCATCATCCTCGATTGCAGCCTGATAACAAGGAGAAGATTCCTGTTCTTTTTTCATATCTTCTGCAACGCCTCAATGACTCCTTCGCGGACGTCTCCAAGGAGAATGCGAAGGAATCATGGAAGATTTGTGCTCAGATCACTCCTCATCTCTACGATTTGCTGCATTTGAGCCAGGTGGAGTGTGTGGAGCTCTTCCAGGCCGTGCTGAAGGAGAAGCAAGAAGAGTTCAGATCGAGGAGGAATGTTTTTCCCGGACTGGACACAATTATCTTCCTCAAACTCGTGCCCGTTCTCTTCTCCACGTCGGACTTTCGACACAGTGTCGCCACTCCAGCGCTGATCTTCATCAGTCAGATCCTGACTCACTGCGAATTCCAGCGCAGAACGGATTTTGCCAGAGGACTTCTGTTGGTGTGCACTGTTCTGGAATTCACTCATCTGTCCAAGAGGTTTCTTCCTGCTGCTGTGATTTGCTTGACGCAGACTCTGACACTCTGTGCGCCCCGAAGGTCTGTTGAGGTGGTCAAATTGATTCCTCCATTCACAACAGACATGAGAATATCATTGGTTCTGGCTGAAGGTGCCACTGGGGTGCCGGAGGAGGAGCTAAAGATGACTTCAGCGGACTTGATTGACACTAAAGTGACTCAGAGCTTTAGAGTGCGACTTCTACACTGTGCTCTTGGCCTGTGTGAGCAATCACTGGAGCAGATGCTGGCGAGTCCAGGAGGGAAGTACATTGCGGAGGACATTGAGGCGCAACTGGAGAGGATTCCGCTGGAGAAGTATCCTGAAAGGACGAGAAATTTGGCGGAAAATGTGCGGAGACTTATTCAAAATATCTCTGAACGACCTCTGAACTTCCTGCAGCCGCCAAAGAAGGCTGCAAAGGTGCCTCAACTGCGTCAGATCGATCCCAAGATCCAGGATGCTGTGTACACGGACAGGAGAAGGAGTCAGGTGCAGGATCCCAAGGCGGAGTACGACAAACTGAGGCACAAAGTGAAGAGGGAGACGAAGAGCGCCCTGCGGGAGATTCGTCGCGATGCTGAATTCGTCGGGAAGATGCGCATCAAGAAGCAGATGAAGCTGGACCGCGAGAGGCGGGAGATGGTGAAGAGGATTTTCGCCGAGGCGTCCGATCAGCAGGCTGAGCTCAATGCCATGGACAGGCAGAATAAGCGACGAAAGAGATAAGGCCACCCTCTCTGCGAAGTTGCTTTATTTCCACGATTATGAATCATTTTTCGCAAATAAAAAGAGATTGACAGAAAATCGTCTAATCGGTCTAATCCTAATAGTTGATAATGAAAAAAGAGTAAAATGTGCAAGATTACTCGAAATAATGTAATTAAGGAGATTTTAAAGTAAAATATTTGTAAATTACTCTATCGCCTTCTTTCAGAAATCAATATCGGAATTATCGAGAAAACGGAACTGGCAAATCAAATTAATAGGGAGCTGAGCTGCGCCAAAAAGTTTAGTTGGGAGGCTATGAATCTTCTCGTAGCAAACACAAATAATCCCACATTTTTAAGTGATGAAGAGAGGAAAGTGAAACTCTACAAGAGTGCGGTAATGGCCCTTTGCGATCATCTCGCAGAAAAGACTAATTTACCAAATATGACTCTTGAAAGTGGAAACAACCATGAGTTAAATTTGCAGAAATCCGTTAACCTCTTGGAGGAGGATGACAAGGAAATGTATGAAACAATTGTCAATTTCATCATTTCTTCGTGTCTCTCTTCCATCCCCGGGTATCTGTATATTTTTTAGTCCCGGAGATCTTTCAGTGACGATGTCACCTTTAACTACCTTGTTCACGTGTTTTGCTTCACGGCGGCGGCAGTTGTCAGTTGCCTGCCTACACCAACCAAAACCCACTACTTTTGGTTTCTATCACCACCTTTTATATACAGAGACAGAGCGCAAGACAATTTCAGTGAAGCGTATGTTTCATCTGGAACATTCAACAGCAAAATCCGCGCTTGGGTAGCTCCCTTCCCTCTTTTACCCATTATAAGTCTTTTTATTGCTACTCTGCTGTGTTCAAACCGTTCAAACATTCTTTTTTGCAATTGGTGGGATTTGAACACACGACTGTCGCAATCAAGAATCAAGCGCATTGACTATTGAGCCACAGCCGCTCTGACCAAGCAGCAACAAATAAAAGAAAATATGAGCTTAGATCCCTCATCTCTACGATTTGCTGCAATTGAGCCAGGTGCAGCTCTTCCAGGCCGTGCTGAAGGAGTAACAAGAAGAGTTCAGATCGAAACCAGATTCCGCTGGAGAAGTATCCCGATAGGACGAGAAATCTGGCGGAAAATGTGCGGAGACTTATTCAAAACATCTCTGAACGACCTCTGAACTTCCTGCAGCCGTCAAAGAAGGCTGCAAAGGTGCCTCAACTGCGTCAGATTGATCCCAAGATCCAGGATGCTGTGTACACGGACAGGAGAAGGAGTCAGGTGCAGGATCCCAAGGCGGAGTACGACAAACTGAGGCACAAAGTGAAGAGGGAGACGAAGAGCGCCCTGCGGGAGATTCGTCGCGATGCTGAATTCGTCGGGAAGATGCGCATCAAGAAGCAGATGAAGCTGGACCGCGAGAGGCGGGAGATGGTGAAGAGGATTTTCGCCGAGGCGTCCGATCAGCAGGCTGAGCTCAATGCCATGGACAGGCAGAATAAGCGACGAAAGAGATAAGACCACCCTCTCTGCGAAGTTGCTTTATTTCCACGATTATGAATCATTTTTCGCAAATAAAAAGAGATTGACAAAAAATCGCCTAATCCTAAATTATTACTCGATCTCTCTTGCTCGCTTCTATCCTAAAAAATCTTGTACTTGTCTCCGCATCAACAAGAGATTCAGAATTAATTGCGTGATTTCCATTGGAGCTTTTGAGAGATTCCACGGGACTTGCTTCCCGTCCATCGTCTTGCCTACTTGTCTAAAGAGTATTGCGTATGTTTTCATTCTTACATCAAACTAAGAACCAAATTATCGCCTAAGAACTCGTGAACTGGAGAAGAAAAGAAAAGCCAAAGTGTTGCATGTAAAGTTTAAGTACACGAAATGTAAATAAAAAAAATTTAACAGTGGAGAAGAAAATTGCTTCTGAAGTTTGATTTTAAGACACAAAAACTAATTTCTACTTATAACACGAAAAAGAAGTATCTCTCTTTTTTTTAAGTAATAGCTGTCTATTTGCAATTTTCTCGTGAGATTCTCTAAATGCAGTGATTTTTCTTCTTTTCTCATTTGTCGCAACGCCTTTTTTTTTTAATTCAACTTCTCTTCCAAACTCGCTCTTTCCGTCTCTCTTAAATGGCACTCTAAAATCTATATTTTAATTACACCTATTTTTCTTGTGATTCTCTTCATCATTTTAAAACTGTTTAACTGCTTACAAATTCAATGTATAAAATTCTTGCTACATTCTGGCACTATTTGTTTTACTATTTCTTGCAATAGGGAAATCATTTTTCAAAAATAATATTCTTTCTAAAGAAATTCAATCGACTTGTGAAGATTTTTTTTGCATGAAAACTACCAAGGAAGATACAATAATATATAGTTTTGGGATGAAAAGAGAACAAAATCCCCTCTAAAAATAACCATGAGAATTGCACATTAAAGAATTTAAATAATATTAGTGAGAAAAATATTCCTAAGTCTTTATTCTAGGGTCAAAATTTAATGAAGGAGATTCTTTTTTATTCGAAATGTCACAAAATATTTTAATATGTTATTCTTTGATTCAGAAGATGTGTTAAATATTCTATATTAAACAAAAAAAAAATTCAAGGCACAAAATTTCTTACTTAAAAATACTTTCTCAGAGAAAAAAAATGTGAAGATTGGAGATTATTTACAAAATATAATGTTAGAAAGTTACCACTATAAATCCATCATTATTGCTTCTCAGTTTCCTATCATTTTTCTCCTCTCGCTTTCAAAAATTTGTGCATTAGAATATAACCAAGTAATATTCTCATTTCAAGAGTGCTTCTCTCAATTTCCAACATTATGAATAAAGATACAGTGAAGTGTATAGAATTAAACAAGTATTTGCAAAAGAAAAAAAAAGAAACATTCGAGAAAGTGATTAAGAAATTGCACATAATTGCTTAGTAGTTTTTTCCTCCTCCTTCTCCTTCTCTCTAAACTTCTCAATAAATCTTTTCTTTGCATGATTGTAAATAGACTTTAACAGAGAAAACATCTTTTCTCACTTTTTTCCTTGTTTTTTTTTGATTCTGTTAGTGTTTAGAGAACAGAGACATACATGAATATAATATGTAAATTGTGTAGTATAAAAAGACATCTACTTACGATTTCAACAATATTTCTTTTTGAAAAAGTATTTCATCTTTGCCCTTAACTATCCATCTTCTTCTTCTTTTTGATTATATAAATTTCATCTTATTACGATTGTTATAAGAACATCTTACAAATATCTCACCTCGTCTCGAGAAGAACTTCAAAATAAAAAAAAACACACACAATGAGACACTTTTATCTCTCATGACACATTCTTTCTTTTCTGTTCAATTGTGAGGTGAGACGCGAAAATTCTGCTTCATCTTTTTCATTCCCCGGTAAATTGCATTGAAGTGGGCGCACGCGAGATGATGATGAGATGATGTTGGGCTGACAATTCAGGGTATTCGTGACTACAAGTAGTAGTGGGTAGTAGGCTGGATGGAGATTAGCACACGTTCAAACTAGCGGACACTGTCAGGCTTGCACTACGCTCACATTTCGTATGTGAATCTTGCTTTCTTGGCTTTCGGGGCTTTTCATGTTCGCAACAGACAACCACAGACCATTAAGAGTGGCACCAGAGACAGGTTGTTAGCATTGTTTTTACCATTATTTTGTTTTAGAGATTTGATTGTTGAGTTTTGTGGGTATAAAAAGAGAAAAAGAAAAAAAGATAAACAGACATGTTAGTGAAATTTGTAAAGAGAATAAATTGTTGCTTGTTTTTAAATTAATTGGTAAATATAAAATTTACAGAAATTGTGAGGAAATTTCAGTGATTTTCGGGAGATAAAAGAATTACTTTATTGCAATAAAGCAGAGCAAATAAATAAAAAAAAAGATTAGACGTTTAATCACTGAATTTTTCTCTCAATCACAATAACTATCCTCTTTATCCTTTTGCAATGATTCTCCCCACAGAAATACTGTATTAAAAATAACATTAGAAAATGGAAAAAAGCCATGAAATACTTCAAGGAATGATGGTTAAACGAATTTTTAATCACAAGTCAAGTAAAGGAGATAGACAAGAGCAAAAGGTAAAGAGAATGAATTATTGTGCGATTAAGACTAAAAACAAAATAAAATTATATACATATCATAATTCTATAAATACTTGTTATTCAATTAACAAAACAAAGTATAAGAATATTCCCATATCCAACTAATAGGTAATGCCAAAACAATTTGATCAATAACAAATCTTTGCTAATATTATTATTAAGATAATAAAAAAGGTGAAATATTTTTTTATTTATTAATAAGTTTTGTGTTAACTTGGCCTTTGGTTAGTTGAATTGCGTTCGTCAATTTGAATAAACAGAGTAGAGATCATTAATCAACTATTACAAATATTGATTTAATGTAAATGTGATTTTGATATCTTTTTTTTATCAAAAATGCTCTGAGAAAATATTAAGTAAAGACATACAAGAGAAAAACAAATTGAGTAATAGATGATTTTTTGACAAACTAATTATATTGGTATAAGTAATCTTGCAAATCACGCTTTGCAATTTGATATTTATTTTAGTTTTTAGAGAGGTGCCATGAAGTGTTAGCATAAAAAATATATTTATAAAATATATTTTCATAATATTAATTTGATTTAAGAGAATTGCTACATAGATGTGATTATTAAAATAGTAAAAATATTAATTTGTAAAAATATTTGATAAGTAATAAAGTTAATCAGTTTCTGCCTCTTTTAATTATTAAAAAATATTATTGTTCCAAAAAAATATTATATGTATAGTAAAAAAAAAGAGTAGAACCAAAAAATAAAGACATCCGACTATTTTATTCTGTGGATAATCATCTTTATTACTTCAATACATTTTGCCTTGGATATTTTGGAAAAAAAATATTTAAAAAATTATCTAGATTTTCTCTGTATCATTTTTTTCTTTCTTTCAACAACAACAAAAAAGAGAACATTCATGTTGCACCATTGTAACTTTTCTTCTTTCTTTCACTACGCATAAGTAGTTCTTTCATTGCTCATTTTCTTCCTTTCTCTCTTTCTCTCTCTCTCTTTCTTCTTTTTCTCTCTACAGTAGTATACAAATTATACATAATAGTATAAATATATTTTTAATATAAAATATTTCATCTTCCACAAAGGCACAAGTCAACGACAATAGTACTTTTTTGCTTTCATTTCTCTAAATATTCTTATTTGTTCGCGTCTCTCGATCATTTGCATTTTCCATCAATATTCTTAAGTATCATCATATTTTTCTTCGCGACTCCAGAAACAACAAAGTCTGTGAGCCAACAAAATTCGACAAGAGTGCTAAAAAATGCAAATGACGCTAAGATCTTCTTTTTTCTTCTTCTTACAATCGATCTTTTGTTGCAAAAAAATCGCTAATATTTAATACTCTTAAAAAAAATCGCACTTTTGCTCTTTTACTTAAGATATGAGAAGAAAAAAAATATATAAGATAATTTCTGTATTTTTTTTCACTTGATCTTGTGATTGTGTTTTTCACAATTTCTACTCTACGTTTTCAAATGGTGAGAGGGGAATTTTTCATGTGTTCCATCAACTGGATGCGAGGATTCCACAAGGACACCCTCAATGGTAACATTTGTAGTATTGTAAGTGTGTCTGTGATTTATTGTGTTTGTGCTGCGATAGATTGTGGTGTGAGAAAAAACGAGATCCATGAGTTTTGACTTGTTTTCTGTGGCAGGAATTTTTATGGCCATCAAGACGGACAGAAAAAGTGATGCTCCAAAATAGATGTATATGTATTAACTTAAGAAAAAAGCACCACATTTTCCTCCACAAAAGAAAATAATATAAATTGATGTCTTGCAAAGGGAAAAAACAACGCGTACGTTTTCTCCCAAACACCCAAAAGTGCACTTTGTCACTCACTTTAGAAAGGAAAAATCTCACTCTCATCATTTGAATTTTGTTTTATATCGCCGCCAATCTTGACGACTTTCCAAGTGCTTTTCCTTTCATATACTTCAGAAGAGACTAAAATATGCATTCGCTTTACATCTACTTCAGTGTTTATCAAAATAAAAAAAATTGTAATTTTACAACTAACTCTTCTATATACAACAAATTAAACTCATTTGAATGATAAAATAAAAATCCTAAATAAAATAAAGAGAAATATGGTAAATATAGTAAGTAAAAGAAGTGAACTAACCTTTTACAGAGAGAATGGGGCAATTTTCTATTATGAAACATCTCATGAGTCATTGATCGCGCGCAATATTCTTTTTTTTGCATAATTTTGAGAGAGAATCCATGCGGATTGTCTCTAAGAAAGTGCCCCAGCTCTTTGATAGGGATGCTCACGTGGCGGAAAATGCCTCCTTGGCTGCTTAAGGCCGCCTACTACAAGAAAAAAGAGGAAGACCACATTGGGTGTGAATTTTTGCATTAAAAAAAAAAGATATTTCATACATTCTCAAGAAAATCTAAGTATCTCAAATTCTTCAGACATCTACAAAAAAAATAATAAACAAATCATATAATGGGAGAAATTGAAAATATATCATGTAAAAACTCTCCTAAAGGACGATTCTTCATTCTGTTTTGTTTTACTTTGTGAGGAGTTCCATTGTTGGTAAATCGCGTTTCTTCTTCTCTCTTTCTAATAATGCTTTCTTTAAATTGTGGTGAAGGTGTTTTCGTAAAAAAATATTTGTTTCTTTATCATTATTATTGGTCCCTTGTCACAAAAACCTTTGCAGATGAACCGCCAAACACTTGTTCATCCTCAATTTATGGCATTTTATGAACAATTTGCTAAATATTAACTGCTTTCTTAAATACTGTTTCTTGCTTCATACCTCTGAACGCGAATTTAGACCAAAAATGGCAAGTTTCCCAACTAAATATTGAATATCATAGTGGATACAAAAAAAAAACGCATTGCAAAGTAGCTGAATAAATGAAAGATGATTGAGAAATAAAATACAATAAAAAACACATGTTTGAAAATACAAAAAAAACGTCATTGACTAGTATTTGGACGGACTATTAAATAATCCTTTCAGTTTTAAACTTCTATTCACACAAAAAATAGAGTATAAAGTCGAAAAAAGAGATTTGCAAAATATATAGCACCAAAAAAAATCTGATTGATCAAAGTGAAAGTGATTCCATTAAAACGATAATATTGGGAGGTGTGAAGGAAAGGAGAGAAACTGAAATAAATGTATAGAAGTGTGTTTTTGCGTTTATGACAAATTCGAGAGAGCTTGTTGACACTTTGCCATATTTCTTCAGTTTCTTTCCCATAAAGAGGAAATATATATATGAAAGGGGAGAATAAAAATTTTCAACCTTCACCTATGAAAATTACAAAACTAATCGTAAAAATACGTAAATATATGTATAATCGAAATTGAATGGCTCATTGACTTTAAATCTTCTCTTTCACACTGTATAAAACATCCTCTAGTGAGGATGATTTTACGACCATTCCTGACTAACTTTAAACTCAATAGTTTTTCTTCATTTTTCAACTAACCTAGAAGTCCTAAAATATTTACACAGTTCCTATTAAATAGACGTGTACTATATAAAATCATTTAACTTAGGATTTTTTTTTTGCTTTTCATTAATTTTCTTCTTTCTTCCTCAAAACTAACCCTATTTTATACACATTCTAAGTTTTCCTCAATTCTATATATTTTTGTAAACATTTTAACTTTTTAAATATATGGCTTTTATGGCATTTCTGTTTTTTTTTCATAACTTCAACCTCTTACCAAAGTAAGTTTCTTTGTTTCTTCATCTGTTCATTGCTTGATACAATTTCTGACGTTCCTAACAATCTTGCTCTGTCTTCCTCAACTCACAAACACACACACATATCAGTTGCAAAAAGACATTTTTAATTACAGAAATTATTACTGACGCAAAAATAAAAAAATGAGTATTTACTAGGGAGATAAACACGGGGTGTTTCTACATGTAAAAAGTATAAAATTAATAAGTATAGAAAGAGTAAAATAATGTGTGAAAAATATTTAAAAAAAAATTGTAACAAGGCAAATAAATCGTGTAAGTCATAAGGAAGTGATCGATACTCTCTAGACACATTATATTACTTTTTTGTCTTGTAAAAAAAATATTTTTGGATGTGTGTTGATGGATATTTTTTCAAGAGATTATATAGCACAGAATATATGTTTGTGTGTTCTATTTCTTTAACACTTTTTTTCATAATTTTTATGTCATTTTTAAAACACGGAGCCAGCATGCAAAAAACGACCAACTGAAAAAATATTGTAGAATGTAAGGAGAGAGAAAAAATGCGTTAAACATAGATAAAAAAAAAACATAAAATCAAGAAGAAACAATAAATAAAATGTGTAGCTATAAAACACAAATATCTATAGAGGGAAAATAAATTAAATAAATGACTCATTAGATGAATTGTATAAATTAATTAAAAAAATATAAATTGTTATACAGAAAAAAAAAAATTAGTAACTACTCGTGATGAGGAATTAGTGTTGGAATTGCACTGAATTGGGTGTTAATTCTCTAATAGTGTGAATTAACAAGTAACTTTTCTTCTTCTCGTTCTCTCTCTCTCTCTCTTTTTGGTTGTGAATTTTCAATAGAAACATTACTCAACAAGTGTATGCAATTATTTTTAAGCTTTGGGATATTGAGAAGTAGAAAAATTATATGAAAATGCTGCCATGTGATTTTCCTCCCACACTGCCTAGTAAGTACATCTCCTCATACTTGGAACTCACTCACTCTCTCGCTTCCTACTCACATAAAAAACAATAGTTATTGGCCACTAAAGAGTTTGTGATGCTTCAACCCATCTAAATTATTTAGACACACGAGAAATACTGAATGCTGTTAGAGACGAGGGATTTCTAATTCTCCTGATTTTCACTCTCTCTCTCTCTCATCAAGAACTAAAATCGCGGATGAAAAAAAAACAATTTTCCTTGGCTCATTTTCAGCCAAAAACAGACGACACTTTCATCCGCGACTCTTGTTCTCAATGGAAATTAATTTCAGCGTGATTATTTGATGTTGTCAGGTTTGGACGCGAGAAAATTAAGTTTCATGTCAAAGAAAGTTAAAGAAATCTTTCAGCAATGGTTGTGTGTTGAGGGGGGTCTATCTTGTTTTTCAATTTTAGACATTGTGTGTGCCGTGTGTGTCTCTTAGACGGTGGTTAATATAATTAACCCGGAGTGTGTTTGTGTGTGTGTGTGTGTGTCCACTGAAAATAATGCATCAACAATTATTATTATCGTGCAAACAACCCACCGCTATGATCGGCGTATTCCGTGAGCAGAGGATTCCCGGCCGCCAGGGCGTAGTTGGTGTAATCACCATACGGTGTGGCGTAGATCAATCCCGGATGATCAATGGTCGGCGGAGCCGAGCCGGACAGAATGCTGGCGGCCGTTGTGGGCACTGACATCCTCGGCGAGAGGATCAGCGGGGCTCCCAATGGTGTGGCCGGCGTACGCAGTTGCTGGGCCGTCAATCCTGGCATGGCTGGTGAGAGAAGACGCGTCTCGGCGGCACTGGCGGCCAGACGACGCCACTCTTCTTCAGCCGCTTTAACCACCACGCCATACAAATCAAGACAGGACCATCGAGCGTGAGGAACAGCAATGAGATGTGAAAAGAGGAAGAGAAATAGCGCTCATTAGATTGAATCAACGTCACACTTGATCGCAAAGATAATCAATTGGACACTCATTTAAATACCTGCAACTGTTGTCTTGGCGCTGGAATCCCGGTATGTGCCATTGATGATGGCCAGTTCCATCAGTTGACGCTTCTTGAGTTCATCCTCGCCTTCGGCTTGCTACATTTCGGGCGAGATAACCAGAAAAGAAACATTATCTATGAAAAATCACAGCCTTGAGATTACAATCAAGAGTTTCTTCTCTCACTCGCATCACAAGAAACATCACGATATTGTATATATGCTACTTCAACAGAGCATTCAGTGTTCTTGCACACTTTTTATACACACAAGTAGTTCTAGTAGTTGAATGAATGTCGAAACATCCGGATGGATTTTAAATGGATTTTATAAATAAACCAAATAATTAAATTAAATGAATTGGAACCAAGTGAATTTCCACAGAATGATCCACTTTTTTCACTCCCTCTCCAATACTTCTCAGAGAGCTGAGAATTTGCAAATGCAAACTATATAGCCAATTTTATGATTCTGTGTGTACTTTGAACAAGTAATATAAACACACTCTTTCACTCAGCGGCCATTTGAGACCTCCAAAAGCCATTTGGAGAACACAAAATAGCAGAAAGAGGCAACATTTCTCTCCCCATTTTGTTGTTGTCACACCATCATCAGCATTGAACTGAATTTGCCAATAATGACATTAAAATTTCGACCCAAAGCCACATCGTAAAATCTCGCGTGTGTGCGATGTTGCATTTTGTGTCAATAACACTAGGCAACAAAAATGACACTTTTTTCTGCCCTTTTTTTGAGGTGTGGATTTTCTGATTCCTTGAGTCATCAGCTTTTCAACGGTACCTTCCTTTTTTCTCTAGACCCTCAAGTTTTCCTTTTAGAGCCTATTTTCCATTTTCCCCTATTTTCACCCACTTTGCCGCACTTATGTGCTCATATCTCGCTCAATTTTCCACGGATTTTCCTCAAATTAGGCTCAAACAATAGCTATTGAAATTACCTACTACTTTGTAAAACATTGTGAGTGTTTTAGATCACTCCTTGTTGGTCAAAAATGATCTTTTGTGAACCACTAGGTAAAAAATTCACCGGGTTTTTTACCACTTTTTTCTAAATATCTCCGAAACGAAGAAACTTTTATGTTGGATTATTTTTCCTATGTGTAGAGCACTTCAGGGGATGCATTTCCTCCATACATGCCGAAGTGATATTTCTTTTCTATCTGCCGGAAAAACGAGGTTTTTCCTCGACAAATTTTGCTTTTTTATGCTACGCGCACCCGCTAAAAAATTGAAAGAAGGTATATTTTGCTGTTTACGCACTCATTTAGGTAATGATAATGCTTAGATGTTAAAATAAAAGAGAAAAAAGGCCAATATCTCGACTTTTTAGCTATTTTAGGTATTTTTTTGATCTTAATGACAACAAGTCCATAAAAAACACAAAAAATTCACGTAAAATAGCTAAAAAGTCGAGATATTGGCCTTTTTTCTTTTTTGTTTTAATATCTAAGCATTATCATTACCTAAATGAGTGCGTAAACAGCAAAATATACCTTCTTTCAATTTTTTAGCGGGTGCGCGTAGCATAAAAAAGCAAAATTTGTCGAGGAAAAACCTCGTTTTTCCGGCAGATAGAAAAGAAATATCACTTCGGCATGTATGGAGGAAATGCATCCCCTGAAGTGCTCTACACATAGGAAAAATAATCCAACATAAAAGTTTCTTCGTTTCGGAGATATTTAGAAAAAAGTGGTAAAAAACCCGGTGAATTTTTTACCTAGTGGTTCACAAAAGATCATTTTTGACCAACAAGGAGTGATCTAAAACACTCACAATGTTTTACAAAGTAGTAGGTAATTTCAATAGCTATTGTTTGAGCCTAATTTGAGGAAAATCCGTGGAAAATTGAGCGAGATATGAGCACATAAGTGCGGCAAAGTGGGTGAAAATAGGGGAAAATGGAAAATAGGCTCTAAAAGGAAAACTTGAGGGTCTAGAGAAAAAAGGAAGGTACCGTTGAAAAGCTGGTGACTCAAGGAATCAGAAAATCCACACCTCAAAAAAAGGGCAGAAAAGTGTTGCACAGTGTAATTGGATAGAGATGAATATTGAAATTTCCCACTTGGTTGCCATTCGCTCTCTATCAAAGCTATGGTGCAAAAAGATGCCAAAAATAACCAACTTACTGGCACTAAGAGTTTTTCCACTTCCTCAACTGCTCGTTGCAATTTAATTTTGGCACGATTTTCCGAATCCTCCACGGTAATCAAGACGTGCAAGTCATCGGAGAGATGCTCCCAATTCGGTTTTCCACGGTTTGCATCCTCCTGCGAAATTGCAAAGGAAAATTTGTTGGTTACAAAGAAAGAGAGAAGACTTACGCACTCACACATATTTTATTATTCAAAGCACTCATTCACTTTGCCCACCACAATAATTTTCCTCCTCCTCCTCCTCACAAGGGAAAGAAGCAGTAAGAATTAACAGTGCGTGAAAATGAATGAGTTTAAATATCAACAAAAATTTAATTTTTTTTCCCCTCAACAGCAATATATACGTATCATTTTCTACCTTCTTGCACTGTTTGGATGACGATCTCTCTGTATATGTCTCTTCTGTCTGTTTGAAAGTGGGCCACATAAACAGACAACTCTCGCATAATTTTAATATTAAAATCCAAAAGCACTCCTTTGAATATGCAACAGATTTCTTTCACTCTCAAGGCAGCAAAAAAGCCATCCACACACACACCATTTTTTCTCTTTCACTCATTGGATCATTTGTAAATTTTTGCCTGATATAAAATCCACACACGGGCACTCTTTCGGGAATTTAATTAAAAAAAAGATCTCTACAGAAATAAACTTCCTGGCGCCCAATCGCGAAGGTGGAAATGTTCGACACAAGATCTCTTCTCTCCAACGTGAATCCGGTCATTAAGGGAGCCCCAGTCATTTTCCTGGCTCCCAAACCATGTGTCTATCTAGCAGAAATCACACACAATTTGTGACTCATTTTATATACAGACAAATTTCTTCAGTTCCACCTCTCCTCTTCCTTTCCCCTCAACAACACATTACACATGGACGATGAGAAAAATGAGTCAAGATGCTTTTTTTCCTCTGTATAAACAAACACCATGCGGCCCCAAAGGAGATTTCCCTCAGGCAAAATGGGTGAGAAAGAGTGAAAAGATTACAATTTCCACCAACTCTATCTCTCTTCATATCGTACAAAGTTGTAAAAATGTTTATAAATAGAATCCTCCTTCCTCCGAACACTCTCTTTTTCTCTATCGCCCCAGAGAACAAACATTCACAAGTCATAGAGATAATTTTTGACTTTTCTCCTGTGCTCTTCTGCGAGGATAATCCTGAAATTCACAGCCACCAATACATGCCAATGGAGATAGGGAGAAAGAGAGTTGACTAACCCATGGATTGAGGATCAATACAGATAAAATGAGCATCTGATAAGATGAACTAATGACTCATTAATCTCTTCTCGGATCGTTTCTCTTGATGCAAAAATCTGACCTTCTTGCGACGGTCAATTTCTTGTCTCTTCACCCGAGATAAGGCTGTATGGTAAAAGTTTCCACGCTGAATATCTAATTAGTTTTCATGTCCAATTGGGTCAATGTTCAGCTGATAAAGCACTTTGATTGCAAGAATCGACTACCTTGACTCGCACTGTCTAGAATTTTCATCAAAACCAAATCAACACTCTACTAAAATCACTCACACTTTCACACAAAATACACGCGACAGCGAGATCTCGAACGCTGCGATCATCATCACGATGTGAAATAGACACCACCAGATGAGATTATATACATTGTTGAGGAGCAAGGCGGGTGGAGAATCATCTTCATCTCTCACACTCACATCTTCTCAGTCCACCGCAGATAACAACATATGGCTGCGAGATGCTATTTTTGTTTAATACAACACCCATGTCAGAATTAAATCTCACACAGCAACAAATCACCTCTGCAGTCAAAAAGAGACTCATCTCTCCACCACCCTTTTCACACCACCGTCTCGACAAATTCCCCCCTCCGATTTTTCTCACACGAGGTTGACTGAACTGCGTGTCACTCACCTTCTTCTTGTCCCTCATGGAGCCCTTTCCTCTGACCATAATTTTGCATCCCGTCTCCTGTTCCAGCTGTTTCGCCGTCATGCCACGTGGTCCCAGGATTCGTCCCACAAAGTTGAACTGCAAAGACACAAAAATAACACAGGAAATGTTAGAGTAACTTCGGAAAAAAGTGCTTTCTTTTTCTTCAAAATTAAATTTATACTGTCAATTGCGAGAGTCATCTCTCAACTGTGCTCTTATTCCACAACAATCACCACAGATATCTGCCGAGATAGCCTTTTCGAAGTGCCTGGCCCATTCGTAAATGCAAAGTAATTTGATTGAGATCTCAAAAATTTAAATGCTGCCAGCAAAAAAAAACAAAGAATATAAGAGAAGAGTTGAGAATTCAAAGAGCTCTGTGTCCATTAGCATTAGAGGATTTGTACGTTCTCAACAAAAAAAGGTGTTTATTTGTGCTGCACTGGAGTGAATAATTGAATTATCTCATTGTTGAAGTTGGTGTTTGTAAAGAAAAAATACACGCTGGATATGTAATTATTTCGTTCACTATATATATATAGAGATATTTATTCAAATGAGTAGCACGAGAGCAAAAGAGAGAATTTAAACGTGCAAATGAGGGAGTGATGGAATAAAAGTGTGTCACATCAGGGCCACAGCTTCACAAAATCATCGAAACACTGTGTAAGAGTTTTAGAGAGGCGTTCCTTCCTGCCTCATCTCTCCTAACATGCATTTACACCCTGTCCTCGTGCCCCTTCCACACGCATTCACGCCATGCATTTGCACATTTTGCTGACTAAAGAGAAATATACCTAATATATGGCATATACAAATTGTTTTCAAACGCTCACTGGTGACACAAATATACAACAAATATACAGTCAAAAGATTGTAATAAAAATTACCTCCACTTTGAGGTGTTGCCTTTTTATTATTTAATGAATGAATTACGCGCAATCTTTGCCTCCATTCATTCTCCCCACGTAACGATCTTGTCCTCCTACTCCGCTACCTTTACAATCACCTACCTCTTCATCATCTTTAATCACTCTTTTCACAAAACCCGCAGCCATTTAATTTGAATACTTTGAGGCTCTTTTTTCAATGCAATAACCACGCATAACACATTTTTTCTCATTCACTCCTTTGTGTATCTCAATATACGTGTCTCTCTTGTGATTTTTCGAGATCACAGTCGGTGAGAGAGTGAAGAAAAAAAATACTGAGAGGTGGGCAGCAGGTTGAAAAACATATTTCAGAAGGTCGCAACAAATGGGAATCAATTGAGGAAATCCACATTTTTCTTATCTCACACAGAGTGTGTCTCATTCTTAACGTATTCACTTCACATTTTTGCACCTTGTTCACCCCAAAAGAGACAACTCATTCATTGTGATCTCGTCTCTCACAGCAAAATAATGGCCATAGAATGAAGGTGTTTATGGGAGAACTATAATAAAAATTACACCCACACTCGACGAAAATGTCAGTTGAGATAATCATTAGGTGGAGTCTTTAATCATTCTGTGTGGCTTCTTGAGTGCACCACTCAAGAAGTGCGTCATTTGTGGAACACAATGTCTCAACAGCATATTTCCCACCCACCGCCTATGAAAATCACTTCTCCGCCCCATTATCTCACTCTAATGCAATTTTCCTAATGTACAATGTATGTCATTAAATATTTTTCTTTCATGTTGACCGCGATCTTTTAGCACACTGGAAAAGTATTTGCGATCGTGTGCGATTATCGCTCATTCAGTTGCATTGTTGCTCATATTTAGAGGTGTTTTAAGCTGAGGGTGTGGGCACATGAATATCATCAGCAAAACCACGTCATTTTGTCAATATTGATGAAATTTTTCGTCAACAGTTGTTGGCTTGAGAAGTGATCTCTTCATAATCATTCACACATGAGATCTCTAAAGACTTTGCCCTCCCTGACATGCGCTACAGAAAAACACAACTAAACTTCCATAATCGCATCTCTCTCTCTCTCTCTCTCTCTCTTTGTCTAGTTCAATAATCAATCACTCATGATCAAGAGTAACAATTAAGTTATTATAGCCAGACAATATAAATAGTTATTCAATTGATTTTATTCACTCCATCTCCCTCTTGAGAAGCACAATACAATACGATGAGAAGTCTCCCATGGCAAGGAGGCCTTTTAATATGATCAAACAACACCGATGAGCCACAATTTAATACCATGTCAACATATAAAACAAATCATTGTCCCTCCTCTCATTAACATGCAATATGTTCCTTTTTTATTAACATCCACTCGTGCATTAGAACAACCACTCATTGCAGTGATGCTCATAAATGGAAATGATCTCCACACCACTGAACTTTATTAGCTCGGACAGCATTCTGGGCACAAAGAAGCCTCTAACGGACAGATGGGCGGAGAGAGGAGAAAATGAGAATAAAGACCGTCATTTATGATAGTATCCATTGAAAATAATTAGAATATTTTCCACAATGAATAGACTTCATTAAATTATTTATTAAATTGCACTCTATGGGGATCTTTTTCCCATATTAATCCACATCCATTCCCAACGCGATATCTCACCACAAAACTCTTCAATCTCCATAATCGCTGTGGCCGGGCAAATCCCAAGAAATACCGCACTAGGGACGAGACTCTCTGCATGACCGCAGTAAACAAAACACAAAAAGTGCCGTGATTTAATAGAATGTAAGTGTTTTCTTTACAATCTTATTATTATTCCCTAAATGATCTACCTTTTTTGCCTCGTGATCTTCTGTGTGGGTGGTTCACAGCAATCGTGCTCTTCGCTCAACATCGCAAACTTCCCCATTAGCTACTTTTGCGATCATCTTCATCATCTACCAACATCGCACTACAATGATTGAGAGATCGTGTTTCCGTGAAGATCATTTCGCTCTCAAACAGATCATTTCTCTTTCGACGGTAAAAATTATTTAATAGCATTGCAACATTTTGCACACACTTCCGTCCCATCCAGCCATCCAACTGACCATTTCCCCAGCATGGGTCACACATTGCCTGGCGATGATCACCCTTTGTGGTAATGATCACCGACAATAGTTTGCTGCCAATATCTTTATCCTGCTGATTGCACAATTACACGTGGCCTCTCGGCGACGACTCGTGGAAATTTCTCATATTTCATACACACCAGAGATTTTCTCCATCAATCAATTTGAGATATATAAAAACAACGTGAGAGGTCACAAATGTCTTAAGGGAATTTCCCAAGCAGAAAAAGCAAGCTGAATGAAAGAAATGCTAAGAAAAATATGCGCCGAGAAAATCTCACAGAGCCACATAGTCATAGGAGAGGGATTTGATTGAGGACGCGTCATAAAATGCAAATTAACGACATATAAAAGTCTCATTGAGGTTCTCTCCGTCTAAAATCACAACATTTTTACATCAAAATGTCTCAATTGTGTATGTCGATGTGTGCTGAATGATAATTCGATCGTGTATATTTTTTTATGTGCGTCTCTTTCATTTCCATCCCCAGATAATTGATGGAAAATTGCCAACTGAATATTTGTTCAATCGGAAATGGTGTGTGGCGGGTGTGGCTTTTTTCCTCTCCCATGCCGATGCAAAAAAAAGCTATTAGGTACTATCTAATACAATGAAATGTATTTCTCGATCATGATCACACCTCCTCTCCCCCACACGAACTTCTCCCTTCAACAAGTTTTATTTATAAATCTCACTCCACTACAATTGTAGATGCAAAGAATTCTCATTACATCAATATTAGTCATACGATGTTGGAAGAGAATATTGCATATAAAATTGCAAATAATAAGTTACAATTTCATATTATTAATGCAACAATAATAGCAGAACATATGGGTTGGTGTATTCATCATAAAGATCACACTGAAGATCATTTGCTTACCTTCTCCCCAACCCAATCAAACTATCGAATTTCCGTGGAAAAAAGTCAACATTCACTTACTCATATTTCGCCCCATTCTTGAGAATATATCACATAATATTTACACTTTAAATATCACACCAAATGGACAACGAATCGTATTTTATCGCACTAAAGAGGTATTCTTGCTTGAAATCAAATTATAAATTGGGTAGGCAATCAATTGGCATTGTTGTCACTTCTTCTGGTTGCCCCTGGGCAAATGGAGAAGCACCTCCTTCCTCAAATACCGCACAATCGCAGAGAATGATCGTAAAAAGACGATTGTCATATTTGCTGTTTGGATTTATCACACTGCCAACATTGTGAATGTGCTACTTGAAGGTGTTATATACATTTTCTTTGGCTGATATTAATGATAAAGCGAACAAGTGTACAGAATGACACTGTGAAAGACACGAAGAAACGCTTCTGAACATCAGAGTTGGAAGGCAAAAACCGTCAAATAAGTAGATAAGAAAGATAGTTCAAATAATCAGAAATTTCAGATTCTTGGGTGAATACAATTCTTATCGAAATTTTATGATGAGTGTACATTATGATTCAAATTAGCACGAAATTTCTCATAAGTGTTCCAAAAAAAAATATCTCTTCTATATTTCCTTTAACTCTGACCAGAGGCTCAAACAGAAGTGCAAATAGTGGAAAGAAAAGAAATTCTGTAAGATAACACGTTCCTACCAGCGACTTAATACTAAACACATTACATAAATATCGAGAAAAATCCTGTTTCTCAAAACACTTGGCCTCTCTGTCTCTCTAGCAACTCGAGGCACAGGGAGACAAATTGGTAGAAATTACCAACTTGCAAGAGTGAATAATCTTGTGGAATTTGACGTGGTGCGGAGAAAAAATCACGGAAATTTCTGACGAGATATTTCCTCCCGTGGAAAATGCCTTTGGTGTTTGGCGAATAAGATCAGTATTTCAAGGTTTTCCCATCCAATTATCAATGGATGTCACACGGCAAGGAGGATAAAAATTTGTTGGTTACAGCAAAGGCAAGACAATCATTTGCAATTAGTCGAGTCGTTAATATTAATTAGCGGGAAGAGAATTAAAATTCATCAAATACATTTGAGAGATTGGTATTGTCTTTATATCCCCAGATATATTTTATCTAACCAATCAAACCATGATCTCTTGCTTCTTAATTCAAATATCAACCGTGAAATTTCGTCTGTGATCCAATTAACTGACAATTGTTAGAATTTTCTTATTCAACAACCACTGTTAACGAGGTAATTCTTTAGAAATTCTATTGATCATGCGCTGTGAGTAATAAAAACCGTCCCTCTTTCTCGATCAATATTCGTCATTGATGAGATGAAAACTAGACTTTTCCATTGAGAAAACACCCTCTTTTCCCCTCAACACATCTCGCCTTTACTCCATTTGGCCATTTTTCCAGCAAAGCTGTTTCATTTATTACGTAAAACTCACATTCCTTTTGTACACACCATCAAGACTCGTTTATTGTTACTTGACTCTTTTCCCATATGGGTCTTGTGAGCACTCCAAGTGCTCACAGATCTGCGCGTACGACTCTAGGCGAGGATTAGCGGATGGGAGAGGCGCACAGAGATGATTGCAAGAAGATGAAAAACAAGGAAAAAAGAGCAAGCTTGTAAAAACGTCCATACTTAATAGACATAATAGTGAAAAATGATGAAATTGAACAAATAGATGGCCAGCAAGCGTTATTTAATTTAGAGAAATTACGCGCTAGTCACACAAATTCATTCTCCGGAGATTCCTACAGCATACCAGACAATTTTGAGAGCTCTCTCTCTCTGTCTCTGCGTGTCTCTAACACGAGAAGACAATAAAAGCGGCCACGAAATTGTCAGGAAAATTTTTTTTTTCTCCATTCACTATTGAACGCCTAAAATACACAAAAATTCTTGCGAGCGAGGGTGAAACTCTGAGTAAAAAAGACTGTTGAACAAGAAAAAGATTGTTCCAAGAAGGACAAAAACCGAGTAAGTTAATTAGTGATGATGCCGTAGAGTTGAGTAAACAGCAAAAAGTCTGAAACACGCGCCAAAAATTTCTATTTTTTCCATCACACATCTTTTACCGTATAAATTTGTCATCTCTTTGGTATAATTTTTGAGAGGCATGGGCGGTAAAAAAGAAGTTTTACTCAAATATGATGTGAAAACAAATCATGCCTTCACTTTGGCGCCCTATAAACATCACAACGTATACTCTCCTTCTCTCTTCCTCCCTGAGACGCGTATGCTTTCAATTTCCACCCGAATTTCCATCAAAATCCCGTCCGAGCAATCATAAAAGTGGCACTAATTTATGATATGGAAGAGCATAAATTATTTTTTCATATAGATTGTTTAATGAAAAATATCTCACATCTCTTGCAGCCTCTCGTCGTCCGCAAATGTGTCACGTTGCGTGAAAAATGAGTCAAAAGTTGATGATAGTGGACGGTTTTTTGCTCAATCGTCCTCTCCGTTCACCTCACACACAAGTAGCCGGAAAATTGCCAAGATACCCGCCACGATCGTGCTCATCAGAGAGATTCAGAAACCCCCCATTTCCGGACTCTAATCGTCCAATTTTTTTTTTCTTCACTTTTCATCCTCTTGATCTTCTCCCCAATTTCTCCATCATCAATCTCGTGAACATATTTCAACACAGAAAGACGTTCTATTTTATTAGTCAGCTTCTCAAGCATTCAACCATTTCATCTCAACGCGCACATACACAATTTGTGCTTTTTCAATTGCGAAGAAATGGATTAATCTCGACTTTACTGATTTATCAATTTCATTCTCACCCTGTGGGTGTGTTGTTTAATCCACTTTCTGCTCTAACTCCATGGGCATCGCGCGAAGGGGAGAGAAAAGCATAAAACCAGATGCATCATGAGATGGAAGAAAACACACTTTTCTCCACATATATATATACATGAGCAAGCAATGTTTGCAAGAAATTCAAACAAGACATTTCCCATGTTATTTGACTACAGCAACTGGTAATTCTCGGAATGCACACTCGTATTCCATATTCACTCATCATATCGATAATAATTTCATTAAAACACATCAAAATTTATGTTAAATTGGACACAGAACCTCCATCTCCCTTTCCCTCTTGATGGCAAGAGTTTGATGGGCACATAAGACTGAAGAAAATTTCCTAATGTATTTTCTTTCTCGGCATCTCACTTTTTCTACATTATCGTCGTGTGAGCAAGAAAGATTTCTTTTTATTATACTTCTTTTTCAGGATCTCTCTCTGTGTGTGAAATAACAGTGTGTATAATGAGAAAACCGTATGGTTTCTATTTCAGTCAATATCTCAAAATAGCATTTAAACAGATTTAACACATACACACACTCCAATATACAACTCTCAACGTCCACGAAAATTTCCTCCCTGACTCACTCTCTGTTAGAGAAATATTTGTGGATTCCATCTCATCATCGAATCCACACTGATTAGCACCATTTCAATTCCCAATCAGGAAACTGAGAATTGACAAGGATTGTCCAAGTTAAATTGGGCATAAAAAAGGAGTTTATACTCACATCTGGATGCTCTTTGACTGGCACATACACTTTCTCATTCAGTGTCAATGGTGGTCCATCGGCTTCAGGAAGTTCTAAAGGTTCCTTCTTCACGCCGTTGATTTGAAACAGTGACGCTCTGACTTTAGCAATTTCTGCAAAACAATACAAGACATTTTAGTCACATTATATTAATTCAATTGCACATCATTTTGAGGGTGAAGCACAGGCACACAAGAGAGGAACATAAAGACGCTTTTTCACCCGAAAAATTGTTCATTCTTCTACTAACTCCTACATCGGGGAGTTCTCTATGTAAGAATTGTTTTGAGTAAATTATATAAGATGTGAAGAAAAAACCCCAATGTTTGCTCTCCTTGTGTAAAAAAGCGCTCCGTCTCCCGCTCATATGCTTTGGGGGCCACGCATATTGGAGAAAATTTAAATTATTTGAAGCTTCAAAAAGCAATAATATGAGCTCATTGTGTACACAGCGACAACTCTACGAAAATCACGAATACGTCATTTTTTTTTCTTATTTCTCACTGTTTCTCTCTCTCTCTCTCTCTCTCTCTCTTTCTATCTTTCCACTTTGAACCTCCTTTTCTGTCTCAATTAAGTATTCCAGTCACTATTAGATTAGTGACCAAATAGTCATTTGTCTATATTCATCATTTATTGCACTGCACAGGGAATTTGTCTGAATTAATTTAACACGCATTGACGAGAGAGCAAGAAAAATTGTGTGTCTCCTCAGTAAATCGTCTCTCAGTGCTTCGGAGGTGAAAGAAAAATACAATTTTGGCCAAAGTAACTTGGCATATATGGCGAGAAAGTGGTTTATAAGCCACTTCAATTTTCAGTGTCTTTACACAATGATGAGATGGAAAAAAAAGAGACCTGCACAAGTACCTACATTTTATTAAATCACAACCTTTCGCGCATTATTCTTCCAATGAAGCAAGAGCACCTCTCGATGGACACCCAAAAAAGTCCATCTTCACTTGAGGTTTCTTCTGACCGCCACCACAGATGGGAAAACCCTCAATGAAAATTCAATAGATATTTCTAAGAGGCCCTAATGAGAAGGCCAGAAGGGGGCCGACAGAAACAAGTAGGGAAATGGAAACCAGACCCAATTCCATTGTTTCCACCCAACTATTAATACCCTAGCGAAATTGCCACATCTTGAGAATATTATGACTGACACGGTGATGAAGGTGTAAAAAGTAGCGTGAAAAAGAGAGAGAGAAATCATTAAACAATACCCCAAGAAAGATTATTACAAGAGAGTCGAACTGGCCAAACAATGAGACGAAAAGTCTTCGGAGATGATCTTTTCCCTCGATTTGGTTGGCGTTGAGAGAAAATACATACACACACACATTGCGGAACAAATTAAAATACCTGCTGTCTCCTGGCTCATCTCAGCCTCAATTGTCGTTGGAATCTCACACTTGTCGACCCTCTGAATAATTCACATTTCCCTGCTGAAAATGCATCCGTGGGCAGTTGAGAATTTTATACTTATACCACAAAAATTCCATCACACTAAAATATTCTAATCATGACAGTGAGAGAGGGACCCCCAAAATGGGCGAACATGAGAACACAAACAGTATGATAAGGTTGAGTGATTTCTCATTAATTCAACCTTCTCACACACAAATCTACTCACAATGGGGATTAGAGACAATGAAGACACACCTTTATGGGCATAGATTTCACTTAATAACAAATTTTTTCCTCCACTTTTCATTTCCCTTCCCTGCACAATCGCTTGATTTTTGTGTCATTCGCTCTCTTCGAGCGATCTCATCGTTTTTTACTGCAACATCTCTCTATGTATCTCTACATTATGTCGTCCCTCACAGAAGCGTGATAAATTGCATCTCAGTGTGAATAAGTGAATAGGAAAGTGCAAAAATTATGATTCTAAAGAAAGTTGAGCTAATAGACGAGCCAACATTCTAATTTATATGAGCAGAATAGTAGCCAAACCCACAGTTTAATCGTGAAATTATTAGATGAAGTCAACTTCCTTGAAATTCCTCATCATCCCACATATAGCAAGGTTTTCCACTTCCAATGAAATCACCGTGAATAAGTGGCTAGGAAGCCAAAAGGTGCTCCAAAATATTATCTTCATTACCAAAAGTACACTCAGAAAATGAACCCTTCAATTCTTACACACTTCCGCATAATGTAACTCTCAACCTCATCTCAAGAACTGCACTCATCCGATAAATCTCGCTTTCTTCTCTCTCTCTGTCTCTAATACCAACCAGATGTGAAGGAAATGACGTGAAGGGGGCGAAGCAGTTTCAATATCGCGAGTGGGAAGATAAAATGATTGAAAATCTTTTATGGTTTTCTTTCCATGGATATTTTTTTTCTCTCTATTCGCTCTCTTCTCCTCACAAGCGATCTCTCCCTCCCATTATTTCAACCCACCCAAATGTGACATGTAAATTTATATTACAAATGGATTTAGTTCAATTGTATCTCAAGCATGAGAGAGAAAAAAAAATGCCATTCAGTTTCAAGAAAATGTGTGCGACTGTGTGTCTACAAGGCGATATTGTCAATAGAATGGAAAATTAATTTTTATTGATGTCTCTCTTTCTCTGGTTCTCTAGAAGAGAGCTTGGTGTGAACCGAAATTCTGAGCCATTGCTCTCAGAAAGGCATTCTGAACAATTATACCACGGGGAAAATTGAGAAAGAGACGATCAGAGAGAGGGAATGAGGCATAAAAAACGGTAGAGACTTGTGGGAGTCTATTTTTGGAGGCGCGAATGAATTTTCTTCATCTTCAACAAACAACCAACTCATGAAATTCTCGTTCATTTTAAAACATCTTGTTATATATTTAAACTTTTGAGGTAATTTTCTTCACTTATTTTCCTTCGCACCACAGAAACTGACTCAATAAACTCTGTACCCATTTGTTAACCCTCCTTCACGACTTTTTTTTTCCCCGACCACGTTCCTCTATTTATATTTGGTGTTGCCTCCAAAAATTCACAACTCGCTACACATAGTTAAAGATCACGGGCGTGCAATTGTGATAAGCATCGCTCAACTCCTGACACTCTGACACGATCACAGAGCGCGCAAGATCACCGCTTTGTGGGAGGTGTAGAAGGGGTCAAGAAATCAATTGGACATTTATGGATTTGCATCCCATTAATTATTGCCCATTAATCATCCGGTGGGTGGGATGATTAATTAAATGCACCTCATCGTTGTGACTATTATTCAACATAATTTTTGCCACACACTTCAACTCATCTGGAGAAGCATGTGTGAGGTAATCTCAATCAATTTGCCCACACTTTATATGCACTTTTCCATGATCATCTGTTGTGGTATTGAAATGGGTGAAAGTGATTTTTGCAACAGCTTCTCAACAGATTGTAAACATAATATTGTTGGCCACTCGCACGTGAGGGAAGAAAGGCACTGTATTATATAGAATCCATTGTATATGATCTCGATAAGTTTCCCCCCCTTGAGAATCTGTGGACATTTACGGGGAAGTGAAAATCCTTCAATGCATGAGAGTCACTCTTAATTGTTTATTGTTCCACATCGCACATGTGGATGATTTGTCTTCCTTTTATGTCCCACGAGCGCACAACTCATTTATGTCACTCCATATAATGAAAAATAGAACACTGCGTTCAATGATGCCGAAGAAGAAGAAGAAAAAAAAAAACGAAACAGAGTCAATTGATCGTTTGGAAAATTGCGCAAGAAAACATGAGAGATGAAGGAGAAAAAATTGGCACAAATCGCCTATTTTGTCCACAAAATTGCCTCTGAGAACGCCTCCGCCATCATTTTTCCCATCATGCCTCTGTGCACACTCTGCCTTTCGCGATCCTCATCACGCCTGTCCAACGGCTGCCAAGGGAAAAGAGCCATGAATCAATATTGCGGAAGATTTGACCCCAAAATGGACGTTGTGTGTCTCCTCTGGCAAAGGGAGAAAAGTTGTCGTGAAAGAAGTGACTTAAAAAACACACTCACGACATATTCATTCATTGAGATGCTGCCCAGTCACTCAAATTCATATGAAACGCTTTGCGTCACACACTCAACTTGTTTTCAACTCTGCGATCGGAGACAAAAATCAAACACCCGATTGCATTTTCGTGTCCTTTTGGCCTCTAGGCAGGACTTTTCCCCACCCATTTTCACACCATGCCATCTTTCACGAATAAACAAAGTTCTTGAGCTGATATTTGGGTGAAAAAGTGATCATAAATTGGTGAAAACCCGATGAAAATTCATCAGATGGGAAGTTTTGTGAAAATTTGTGTATAATTCCGCTGGCGTTGTATTTAATACCCAATGCCTTGTGTATTTCACTCACCCATTCACAATCTATCTTTTATATATACATTGTGAGATTGTAACACACCATTATTTACAAGAAAAACACACAAAAGCGCGAGACTTCTCAAGAGAGTGCGTCTTATAAAACTCTCACGGCAGTCATTTTTATTGGGTTACACACGCTTTATTGTTGTTTTTATTATTTTTTCTCTCTTTCTCCACCATCTCTTATGTACTTTTCCTTCTCGCGCTCGACCACATAACATTGTGTCTTTTTGTCCATCCACGAAATATTGCAATTAACTTTTACCCCGGATCGTCTCCTGCGACCTCAATACACACCGATCATGATCGTCTCAGATCAAGTTTTTCACCATCACCCTGTGCCGCTTTAGAGATGGAATTTATTAATTGATTTTCTGCCATAAATTAATATTGTCTCGCATCCGCAGCCCAATTTGACCACAGAGAGTTGATGTGTCGCCACGGCGAATTGCTTCAGGATCACCTCAACAAATTAATTTCCGAATGGCAAGACGAGAAAGACACACAAATACACACCTCTCGCGATGTTTGATCTTTTTTTTCTCATCTTCCTC
Source organism: Phlebotomus argentipes (assembly GCF_947086385.1). Lineage (NCBI taxonomy): Eukaryota > Metazoa > Arthropoda > Insecta > Diptera > Psychodidae > Phlebotomus > Phlebotomus argentipes. Next base: position 8,706,941 of record NW_026776174.1, read on the forward strand.
TTCTGTGGCCATAATAATAAAATATGTAAGAGGCGAAATCCATTAACATCCCCCACTGCGATCTATTTGATCAGAAGCTTTATACGCAAGAATGAAGGTGATCGTCAATAATTGCAGACGCACAGATGATGATGAGACGGAGCTGGACACAATTTTTATTTTTTCGTTCACATTTTTGGGCAAATTCTTTGCGCGATCGCGACATCGTCACAAACTTGATTGAATAATAGAGCCACCAGCGTATCAAAATATTTCCCCATCTTCACAATTATGTGTGCGTTTTAGCATTCAAATGGCTATTTCACGATCAGCATTATGGCCCGGAATACATTTTTATGCCTTGCTCAAATCCATAATTCAACATTTCTTATCACAAACAGATGGTGTTGAAATGTATACATCAATGTGATGGCATTTCCAACACATGCTCTCTCTCTCCCTCTGGCCAGATTTTCCGCAATACCCGATCACAATCAATCATTTTCCCCAACCATATTGTCCGTCAATCGCTCAAAGGCGATCAATTAAGTGATCTCCGATCACGGAAGACGATCTTTCGCTCTGCAGCTGAATCACTAATTAGCTGCTAACGATCCTAAAGATCGCATTTCAGGCATTTTATCATACACAACACCGAGAAGGGCCGCGAGGTGTTACACCTCGCATTACAATCTCAATCTCTCACCACAGTCAATCGCATTATTTAACATTTAGCCCGATCGAATGGTATTTGATGTCAAATGGCTTTCTATATCGATATAATACTTTATCTGTTTGGAGCTTGAGATATTTTTCCAACCACCCAAATATGTACCTGTTCAACTTCCCACATATGTAAATTATTGTAAAGCTATTTCACATTCTTTTTTTTTCCTGTCGCCTATTCACTGTTGGCCATCCCTCTTGAGAAACACACCATCGCCGCGTAGTCAACACACTCCAGTGACTTGGGAGTCTTGCGATGAGGCAACAAGACAATTCAGAGGTACAAATCACCACAAGCCTACATCAAATAATATCGAGTTGGGAGAGGGGAGAAAAGAACAAAAACAAACGACTTTTATGTACAAAATAGGCAAAGAGACATCCCACACAATTAACATTGACGTCACACTTTCAATACAGCCTCATGTGAAATTCTCACAGTCATTTCTTCCGACTCTATTCGCAATTGAATTACCGTGTGGATTCCGATTGAAGGTGAGATCGCTACCAAGATCGTGGTTAAGAAAGAAGTAGGGTGATCGTATAGAAAACACCCAGTGGAAATTGGGAAAAAGCAGACAATGAATGAAGATCATGAAAATCGCACGAGAGGCCGCCTATCCTTCTGGTTTCCATCAAAACACCACCACCACCACCACCAACACTTTCCTCAGCTCAAAAGCAGTGTGATTGCAAATTGAGATCATTGGAATTGATAGAACAAACCCCATTCGCAGCAATTGAGATTCTCCGTCTCTCTCCCGAGATCACCACAAGTACTTCTTTTCATTAACTGGGTGGAGTCAATAACGATGATGTGATGCTTCTAATTTTAATTGCACACCATCACATCCTCCATTTATTTCACCAAATTATTCAATTGATCCGCTGATGCAGCAACAGAAGATGATTTCCATCTTCCACCAAGATCTATCCGTACAAATAGATTACATCCATATATATTTTTCAATCAGATTCTGACAATCTTATGCGGTGGAATTGTATTCTTCTCTTGCCCAACACTCCCCCTGCTCCCCCCGCCCGCCGCACAGCAACCATGGTGAATTCTTTGTTGTACACACTGCAGAGCCCACACAGAATTCTCGTCAATGACGACGATCTGAACTGAAGTCATGTGAGACGAGTGAAAATTTGTCATGCAGAACATTTAAATTTCAGCCCTTTTTCACTTCCCACCAGCATTCAAATGCTCCGAAAGAGAGAGAGATGCAAATCCCATGCTTGAAAAAATCCTACACCCATTCAACTCACCAGAGAGACAAAAAGATCACTCGTTAGAATTCTTCTCTGTCTCCCTCTTATTTTCTAATAAATCACACTCCCAAAAAAGATCACGTCTTTTTTGTCTCACGAGGAGCGCCAAAGAGGAATTTTGCCTGTGATCGACTTGTGTCTAAATTTCACGCACATTAATTTAAAAATGAGTGAATTAATGGCGCGGGGAAAAAATATGTTTTGCCAGTGTGTGATTAATTAATTGATCCCACCTCCCACTGAGGTGATCATGATAGTTTTGTTCTTGCAACAGAGACAATCTCATACCTGCTTGCCTTTTTTGCACACAACAGCCAACGCACCGCCACGACTGGAATGCCTCATATGCTCCATGTGTGGACTGACTCTCTCCCAAACATCACACTATTAGCATAAAATATGTTGAATTATTTAGATCTGTCAGTCTTGATCGCCCCTCTGTCGCGACAGCTAATATTCTTGCACCATTTTTTCCCTCCGTCAGAGCATAAGAAAGCACACACGGTGTGCTGGTATATTGCTGAGAAAATTGTCTTGGGACTGAGAATCTTTTCCATTTCATACAGTTCACCATAATGTCTCAATCGATCACTAATCGCCGTCGTGGGACTAAGAGTGCCGCTCAAGAAATTAATGATTGAACAAATTGCTCGTGATCTTGCTCATTTACTATGATATTTCATGTATTTTAATTCGCAAATTTCAGCATTTGTATTTATCAAAAAAAATTTTCTCAATGCCTCTCCACAACTTAGAGTGACAAATACCACTGGAGATCACACGATAGTCACATTAATTGAGGCCACCAAGCAGAAAACAGCGATTTTCTATCAACTTAAAGTTAGCCTTTTGAAATTTATCAAACAAGACAAGAGTTGATTCTTCACGAAAGTCCACCAATATATGATATTGCGTCGTCGTCTGTTTTTCCTTGTGTGATCTCGTGCTCGCCCGCGACCCACCACGATCAATTGACCAGAGACCACATTTTGTGGAACAAAATTTCACTGATTGTGCATCTCGGTCACTTTGCACGCTCCCCACGAGAGCGCAACAATGCGCAATGTTGTGCAATGGCAGTGATCATTAAAAATAAATAGATCACCGAGAGTGAAAAGGAGGGCGTAGGGAATTTTCAAAGGTAATTTTCCATCCTCCTCGCCTCTTATGCATTTACTCTGTCCGTTGCACTCACGGTATTTACCAGTGCGGAGACCTCTAAATCAGAATAAATATACACACAACAGTGAGCTCGAGAGCGAAAAGTTCATTGGATATTGAAAGAATTTTCTACTCTCGTGCTTGATTTTATGTTATTTTCTCATGAAACTCTCTCACTCTCCATTACCTTTTGCCATACCCTGAGCCTGTGCCGCGGCCTCCTCGCATATACAATAGACCAAACCACTCCAAACATATCTCACAGTATCGCAGCATCATGTTCTCTCACTGTATTCTAGGCAGCACTAGACCCAATGAGGAATTTCAATTCAGTCCATTTGGATTGGATCTCTCTCTCTCTCTCTCTCCCTCTCGCACATTCACTCTTGCCCGATCATTACAAACAACAAATGTGCCCAATGATCCAACCAGTCCGCGAACACATCGCCATCAGAGAAAATTCTCCAGCATCTGATGCTGTGGTGGTGATATGTTTGAATTTATGCTACATTTATACAACATCATGATCACTATGTACAATTTATCCAAGCACATAATGCGCCCAAACCCAGGGGTTTATCAGTTATTCGCCAAAACATATAAGGAAATGCGATTGACATGCCAATAAGTTATGCACAAATGTTTCGTGTTTTCTCAAAGCAATCTCAGATAAGACATTGTTTCACATGTGTCTCAACTGAGACACGATTTCCACAAGTATGAAATAATAATTGTCCAGATGTGATGAACCCCCTTCGGAATAGCCCTCCAATATATTGTCAAGCGAGGCGGTGAGTGAGAAAATGAAATACCCACGAGAATATTCAACAAGTTCTAAACCAGTTGCTTATTTTTCTCAGGCCTCACGAGTATTAGCATTAATATTTTGTATTTTTTCAGAATTCAGATGAGTCCCGAAATTTTGTGAGATCCTCATCATAAAGTCACAAACGCACACACACATACATATATATAATTTCTTATATAAAAATGTTGAAAAATTGTAATTTTCTCACTCTGCTTCGCATTTTTTTTATTAACTTCTTACGCCCAACAGTCAGACATTGCATACAAAATCCCCCAATCAAACACATATAAGAGAGTGAATGCTAAAAACACACTTGACTCTTTTGCACAGTAATTTATATTGAAGTGTATATAAGTATCGAATGAGGTTAACTCCTTCCAACTTGTATAGTTACTCGATCGCATCACTTTTTTGTGCGCTGAGCCTCTCTTTTCATTTGCTATTTTCCAATTTAATACTCAATGCACGCAAAACAGATCACACTCTGATAACACACTCTGCACTAACTCTCGGGGCAAAAGGGGGAGAGAGAAAGACAGGCCGGACACTCAGGATCTCTCAGTCTCTATTGTCGAGATTTTATCCCCCTCCGCAAATGCATGCAAGCTGCGGCTGAAGCCGAGATGTGGCATGCAGAGATCACTCATCTCGACCGATCGTGATCACCAGGTGATCTCTGGGGCTGATCTTGTGCGAAAAATCACCGATCTTGAGGTGTGATTAGTGCTTAACCATGACAATTGCACTCTGCACGGCCGAGAGAGATGTCAAAGAGAGCATATATGCACACATACACTTCCTTTTTTGCCATGTCTCGCGCGATCATCGAAGATCACATGAGAGAGTTGAATTCCTCAGGAAATTGCTGACTGATGGCAGTTGAAGGAGATGGGAAAAAAGAAGCGATTGAAACGAGTTTAGGGCCTCGGCTGGCACATTCTTTCTTGTCCATCTGGGTGAAAATTGACTGACCTCTCTCTCTGCGCCCGTGACTCCATCATCCATGCGGTGATAACCGAGAAGGAGGGCGAGATAAAGAGGACGAAAAAAAAGTCCCGCGCGAAAGGAGGATAACATTTCCCTCGAGGGTCGTCCGTGTGTGCAGGCATATTTTTAGGTAAGGGCAATAAATAGAGGTCTGTGAGAGATTGCCGTCACGGCGCGGCCCCCTAATGATGATGGTCTGGTGAACTCTAAATCACAAAAATATGCATGCCCCTCGCTCGAAATAACTCAGAGATTGTGGAGTGAAATGCTGGTAGTGAAGTCTCTCTTGAAGAGTCAACCATTTCCCCTATGCAATCAGCCCTGCTGCCTCCATTCTGACGCCTGCCGTTTTGTTGAGTGGTTGACTCGAGAGGATCTCTCATCATCCCGTGAGGCAACTCATTCCAGTGCGTGCGTCGATGGGTGAACAAAAAAAAAGAATTGCGGAATAACGGAGTGGAAAAATGTGCCAAATTTGCTGGTCAATTCCCCGCAAAATGGGTGAATATCAGTGAGTCTTTGGCAAATTATCACAGGTATTGTATTTGGCAGTGATGGAAAAGAGACCCATTGACTTGTTGTGTCTCTGGATTAAGAAAATTCCATCATTCTCAAAGAGAAAACATTACGTGACAGTATTTGAAAAACATTGTTCTCATATTAGAACTGTATGAAAAATCTATCGCACATGTTTAGAAATGTTCTCCGCTGCAGAAATTCGCAGAAATTGTCACAAAACACGAAAATGTGATTAGCAAAATAACAATCTCAAGTCAAAGTGAGTGAGAATCTCAAGTCTCGTGAGCCTAAAAGCCCTATTGCGTGGTTTCTCTTTCGAAAGTTGTATGATCACCTCGCGATCGTCAGCAAAAGAGACCTCCTGGCCTTTTCTGGGGTGCACCCGCGATTCCCTCCCTGGACTGAGTGCAATTCTGCATTATTCTGGCCTGCATTGCCTTCCCTGGAATTTCATCGCGCGCACCACAGCCGTGCGCGACCGTCTCACATCTAACGCCCGGATCTCTCGAGTTGTGTGCCAACACCACAAGGGGAGATGCTGGGAACAATGATTGGGACTCACCTTCGTCCAGCAGGCGCTCCACATGGTTGAAGACATTCGGGAAGGCGGCCAATTGCTTTCTGTCTTTGAGCAGCTGCGCCAAGTAATCAGCTATGCTCTGCGTACTCTGCTGCGTATTGTTGTTATCAGTGCTCATTGTGTCGATTCTTCGTTTCTTACTTTGCTGCGATATCTTGCTGGCTGCTCGATCTGCCCTGGCTCAAATGCTGGGATGAGAGAGTCTCCTGTGCGATCAGGCGATCGGTCGAGACATCAAGCTTTCCGGACACTCTGTCGCACTTGTCGCAGCCTCTTTTCTTCTGGCGTGTGTCTTTCTCTTTCTGCCCTGCACAGAACTGTCTTCTTCTTCTTCTTCGTCGGAGTCTGGGGCGCTTCGAATGGCCTCTCCTTTGTGTTGGGATCCCCCAAAAGACTATCGAGGATGCTCTTCACTTCCCCGTGCGTGGCCCCAATCAGAGTTTACAGGAGATTTCCCGCTGTATTGTGGTGAAAATAGGTCCGGAAAAGTTCATCTGCAGATCTGTCAACTTGACACCTCGAGGGATGTGGAATTATCTTCTCTGTCCAGATTCCTAGCCCACCCGCAACTTCTTGCACCTTTTCACAACACTCAGAGTCCTCACGGAAATCTTTCGTAGCAGATGGTTGGTGTGAGTTGTGTGCAATTTGGGTGGTAGAGTCTCAAAGGAAAAAAACTGTCTATGGAGCACACAGAATCCGTGTGATCTGCACTTCAGCAAAGTCACGGAGAAACTGATCTCGCGACCAGCTCGATCGCTTTCGGGTGCTCAACAAAAGCTCAACAAGTAAAATGGCCGCCACACTCTGCCATCCCGCTCTGGCGCACGCACGGGTATCGGGTTGTCTCGCTCAGTGCTGGAATTCCGGGTATTCCCGAAGGGCCAATCGATAAACCGATTCCAATGGCGCCAAAAGCGCCAATCCAAATCCCACGTGTCTTATCACACTTCAGATATTGATAAGAAATCGGAGGAATTTATTGGTCATTGCCATATCTCTACCCACCCCATCGACCAATGAAGCGTCACACAAGCATTGAGCAGCCAGATTGCGTGGCAATTGCCACAAAAACCCACACACAAGCCACTCTCTGATGCACCCAAAGCGGAAGATCTCGTCATTTTCCACCTTTTCCCATTATCTCTCTGTATTCCAGGTGCACCATCGCACCCAGTGAGTCTCTCTGTCAATGAAACTCACCTGGGTGATGCTGCCCAACGCACCCAGTGTGGGTGTCTCTCCGAGATATTGCGTTGGAAAATCAATTGGTGTAACATTTCTCTCAATGGAATATCAATTAGAATTGTGTGGGCATGACGAGAGACGCAGAAAAACTAATAATTAGATAAAAAATATGACTCTTTTTCTCTCAGCCAGCAGCGCAGATGAATAAATAAAAAAAAAACAACGACCAGAGTGAAGAGGCGTTTGACGAAAAAGGGCAACTTTTACAGTACAACTTTCCATAAAGAATCAAAGAGACACGATTTTTGAGGCAATATTTCTCATGTGACCCCAGCAAAAAGCCACAGTCTCTCCTCAGCCAATAAAAATATTTAGCTCTGCTGCTGGCCCGTGTGGGATCCACACGAGTCATTATTTGCTAATTAAGGCGAACCCGACGTTTGTCCAGGCTATCCCAAAAAGGCATCCGATGGAATCATCGTCTTATAAATAGATGAATTTATTTCATCGTCTCTCCCTCAGAGGATCATTTCCCCATCATCATCCTCTCGTGAACTGATCAGCCACTTTGTACACCTTCTTCTGCGTCTTCTTGCTGGCATTCATTGCCTTCAGAGCACCGTAGCCACCACCTCCAGTCCTCTTCTCGGGTCTCTGTCTCTTCGTGGTGATGTCTGCAAAGCAAAAAGAGCATTATTTATCGGATAATGTCTTTTGGATGAAATTTACAGCAAGATTTCCTTGTTTTCCCACCAAGTGTCGTACTTTTGGACATCACAAATGACCCGCGATCGCGCGTGGGATATCGCCAAAGCACACTTTAATCCTTCACTCCATTGATGGATAATTGACAAATTTATAGGATTGTCGGTGAATTATCTCAAGTTTATGGGGCATTCTTGTTGAAAATCCCTCATTTTCCCACCATTTCCCACCCAGATGATCTCCCAATTCGATTGCAAATTGATTGATATACTCACTCAAGTCCACAAAAGGCGGTGTTAGGAAACCAAAACTCTTGGCAACACCTTTCAGGTCCAACGTTGAGACATCAAACACCGTCTTCAATTGGTGAGCATCGTAGGCCCTCACGTACGCCTTGAATGCCTCCTTTCCCGCCTGGTTCAGATGATAATTCTTCCCCATCAGATGTTCCAGCTGCAAGAGAGAACAACCACAATTGACTACATTGCATTTTTTCACACCCACAGCGCCCAAATCCCCGTGAAATCGCGTCAGATGGTCAGGAGTTGTTCAACACGTGGATGACGACATCTCAACGCCCCCGGAATTGCCATGAAAAGCCAGTGAGTGCGAGGAAAGAAAGAAAAAAAAAGCACAGCACTCGCCGACAAGTTGACCCACCTCCACATTTACCAAGTCAGCAAGTGATTCAATTGAGCTGCTGCTCTTGGAAAACATCTGCGATCAAAATCACACCCTGGAGTCACTCTGGTGAGGCAATCGAGGAAAAATCCCACTCGCTCCATCTCACTCTCGCTCATCGACACTCCTGGTCAGCGCCGTGTTCAGGTGAGGAGATGAATAGGGAGACAGTGTCTATTTTAAATAAGTCATCCGTCAAACGGAAGACACCAGAATTGGGTGACTCTATCCGGTCGGCTGCAGAACATACACAAGCACCTTCTCTCACTTCTCGGCACAGTGCCAGCAATCCCAGTGGCCCAAGGCATCCCCACTCCAACATTGCGGTGTACACCGCCACAGACCCCGTCAATTGAACTGCTCACCTGAAGTTGCACATCGGCTATCTTATTCCAGGCAAAGTCGAACTCATTCAGCGGCACTTTGGCCTCCTTCAGGTAGTTCAGGAAGTCCATCTCCTCCGGTCGCAGCAGCAGCACCGCATGACCAGATCCACCCATTCCACGTGCCGTCCGCCCCACACGATGAATGTACTCCTTGGGATCATCTGGCGGATCGTACTGCACAATCCAATCCACCGCGGGAATATCCAGTCCTCGTGCAGCCACATTTGTGCACAGCAGCGTTCCCTGCTCAGCATTGCAGAACTGGAAGAATGTTGATGTCCGCTTCGCCTGCTTCTGCTTCCCGTGAATACAGCTCACCGGCAAATCGATGTAGTTGAAGAGATCGTGATGGAATCTCACGGACATGCATGAGCTGAAGAACACCATCACCTTCTTCTTGCGATTCTTCTTGAGGAACGTGAAGAGCATGAGGAAGCGCTTCTCCGAGGGACACACCACGTAGCCCTGATTGAGGCCAGACACCGTGGCCATCTCCTTCTCATCGTCCACACCCACGTACACGGGATTCCCCTTGAGGGCCAGCTTGTACAGTGCGTCCGTCTTCTCTGTTTGTGTGGCTGAGAACAGCATCGTCTGACGATGCTTCGGCAGCATCGAAATGATCTGCTTGAGCTCCACCTCAAAGCCAATCTCCAGGATTCTGTCCACCTCGTCAATGACCAAGCATGAGAGGTTCTTGTACAGGAAATCCGGAGTGTTCTGTAAATGATCCAAGAGTCTTCCTGGCGTGGCCACAATTATGTTGATTCCCATGGAGAGCTTCTCAGCTTCCACCTTCCTATTGGCGCCTCCCATTATCAGACCATACGTCTGGGTGTGATTCGCCATGAGTTCCGTGAGAACGCCAAAAATCTGCATGCACAGCTCTCGTGTTGGCGAGATTATAACGGCTCCGGTGCCATTTCTCGGCTTGAAGTTCAATTTGTGCATGAGCTCCACCACGGGAATAAGGAAGGCGAGTGTCTTTCCCGATCCCGTCTTGGCCGATCCGATTAGGTGACGCCCCAGGAGCAGTGGAGGAATGGATTTCGCCTGGATCTCTGTCATCGTCGTGAATCCCATGTCTGCGACAGCTCTCAAAGTGCCCTCAGAAACGTGCTTCTCCAGCGAGGTGAAATTTGTGTCTTCCAGAACAATCTGAGAAGTGCTGGACTCTCCTTTGTCGTCATTCTGTTCGGGTTCTTCATCAGATAATGCCTCCTTCTCGATTTTCTGCTTCTTTTGCTTCTTCTTCACATGCTTCTCATCTGAAGATTCATCTGAAAATGGTCAAAAGCTCATTAGAAACTATTAAAACCCCATTCAGAGGGGAGATAAGTAGTTGATGTGATTTCAGCAGAAAAGCTTATTTCATTTCAGGAACTCTACTTTTGCAAGGAATTCCCATCAAATTCGCCTTTAGTCATCATGAAATTATATAATCACTATATAAACTGATTCCTTACCTTTACTCTCCTCTGCTTCCGCCTTCTGCTTCCTTTTCTTTTTTCCTTGCTTTTCAACTTTTTCCTCGACATGAACTTCTGCGAAGTAAACAAAAACACGTGAGAATTTGAGGTTATACAGAAAATGGGAACAATTTTCCGATGGCAGAAGAAAAATTTCGCTTACCTTCCTCTTGGAAATTCATCGTAGACTGCTTCTTCTTGGATTTCTTCACTTTCGGCGTGGTCTCTTCCTCCTGGTGAATCTCTGCAAAATGAATAACATTAGCATTCGTGCTCACAAATATTCAACGCTTCTTATCTCACCTTCTTCACTATCCTCGACATCATTTTTCTGGTTCTTCCTAAACTCCTTGTACTTCTGCTCCCGACGACGGATCTTTTTCTTCAGCAATCGCTCCCGGAAAGTCATTTTGGTCAGAATAACAAGCTCCTCCAAATCAACACGCGTTCCAGAACTCCACGATAAAAACTCTGCACCCAGCACCTCTTGCGGAATAATTTGGAACAAAGGCACAATCATTCTACCTCTCACTAGAGGCGCTCGCTGCAACCCCAAAACTCTTACGACTCTCAGTGAACTCTTAACTGAAATGTGAATAAGAGACTCGCATTCATTTTAAAAATTACGTTTAATATATTAAATTCTAATTTTAAAAATTTATATACACATTCAATAGAATATACAATGTTAATGTAATGTGTTGCATCGAAAAAGAAAATAACTTCTCTTTTCTATACATAGAATTTCTTTTTGAATAATATTAAAAACTCTCCTCATTTTTACTTCACTTTTAAATACACTTGTATATAATTCACTTTCTCGTATTTCTTCTCTCTCAATCCTTTCTCGCTCGCTCTTTTCTAGATAATAAATTACATTACAGTTAAGCAATATATATATATATGTATATAATCGTTATTATAGAAACTTTTACAAAATATAATTGATTTTTTTGTCCGGACGAGCGACTATTTTGCCCGCCGGAGTTTTTCTCTTCCATTTCAAGAACAACTATTTAGATGCATAGTTTATATTTTCATTTCTCTCCTCCTCTTTAAACTCTTTTTTAAATAATTAAATTTGTTCACTTTATCGCCTTGTCGGCAGTTTCGTTACAAAAATCCAACACTTTTTCCTTTTGGGGCCAACCAGCCAGCTGGCAATTGGGTCTCTCGAGGCACTTCAAGTTTCTCTTTTTTTCTCATTTGTAATCCTTACAAGATATTCAGCAAAAATATTCTTTATCTACCTATCACGTTTTCCCCTTGTTTCTCCTCCAATTTCTTTTAATTTCATTTCATATCTTTTCTCTCTCACCTAATCTTAAATAGAACATTAATTAAAAAAAGACACTACAAATAATCCACTGTTATAATAAGATAAAAATAGTTTGAAGAACAAAAAAGTAGCACCAATTCCGATTTTTCCACGTTTCCCAACAATTCGCAAGATTTTTTTTCCCTTATTTCCACCTGTTTTTTTTATTTGTTTCTCTCTTTCTCAAGAACTAAAATCATCCCATCCCGAGAAGAATTGCTAATTGTTCCCCCGCCCATTAAGCAAAATAATACCAGAGAAGAAGTTCAGCGAAGGAAGGCATCTCGATCCTCGAGATATTGTCATACGTAGACAGGTCCAAGATCATCATTGCCATCCACGATGATTTTGGTGTTGTTGTCGTCGAAAAACCTCCGGAAGGTGAACTCGAAGAAGCCATGAAAGGGCTTTCCCGTGTCCGAGAACTCATCACTCCTGCCCGAATCCAGCGATGAGTTTCTCAATTTGCCCGGATCAACGGGATCAAAGTTGGACGTGTCCGTGGGATGCTCAATTTTGGGAATATACGGCGCTGGTTGCTCCCTTAGATTCTTACTAAAGTCAATGGACTTGAAGAACGGATGTGCCTTCACTTCATCAGCATTTTTGCCCAATCTCCGATCGGGCGATGAACACAATTTCAGGATCATGTCTGTCGCCTCGCGGGACAACTTTGCCTGAAGTGGAATATGCAGTGTCGTCTCCCAATTTATCACCTGCAACACACACACAAAGAGGACAACAAGGAGACAGTTTGTATGATAATTGCAATCACTTCATTCATTATCACTCACCTTGTGCTGCGTCTCCCCGGGAGTGTTGGCCAAAAATGGCGGCTGACCCACGAGCATCTCATACAGGATCACGCCTACACTCCACCAGTCACACAGCTGAGTGTAGCCGCTCCTCTCGAGCACTTCCGGGGCGATGTAATTTGGTGTACCGACTAGGGAATGTGCTAAGCCACGCTGATGCGCTCGTTGTCGTCTGCAAACAAAACAACTTGTTGAAACTCGAGAAATCAGAAATTGTGCTTTCTTCACTCTCACCGTTCCAGCACTGATGGTCTCGTGACTTCTCCATTCTCTTCCCAGGGCTCCATTGAGTCCTGCCTCGCGTGTTCTCCTGTTGTGAAAAGAAAAAGACGTGCAAAATAAGTATTATTTTGCATCCAAAATACCTCAGCAGAAAGATTCTCTCACCATTCTTCTGATAATACTTGGAGTCATGCGTCCACCGGAAACCCGTGCACAGTCCGAAATCCGTGAGTTTTATGTGACCATCACGATCAATGAGAATATTATCGGGTTTGATGTCCCTGAAAGACAAAATTTTCACACATTGCAATTAAAAACTTCTTCATAACACTCTAAATGATGTTTTATTTACCTGTGAATGAATCCCATTTTATGGACACTTTCCACAGCACACGTGAGTTCTGCTATGTAGAATCTCGCCAGAGGCTCCTCAAAGATCTCCTTCTTGATCAGCAGAGACATCAAGTCACCACCTGGAAGACACACACACATAAGAATCTCAACTAACCACACATCCTCGCCTTCGGTGAATTACCTGGAATATAATCCATGACGAAGTAGAGATTGTCCTCATCCTGGAAGCTGTAGTACAGCTTCACGACCCAGTCATTGTCCGCCTCCGCCAGGATATCCCGTTCCGCCTTCACATGTGCCACTTGATTCCTCTTGAGAACGTCCGCCTTGCGTAACGTCTTCATGGCATACAAATGATTGGTCGTGTCAATTTTCCTCACCAGACTCACCTCACCGAATGCACCCACACCAATATCCTTAATCTTCAAGAACATCGTCTTGTCCATCTTCGCCCTCTTCAGCCTAATGTAATTGGACTCCTTTTGGCACAGCATCCGTCGCATCTGAGTCTGACTCTGGGTGGTGAGGCCCATCTTCAGCATCTCTCGCTCCAGCTGATTCCGCCGATAGATTCTCGCCTTGTAGGACTTCAGCACATTCTCAATGTGCTGCTCCATGAAGAACTTGAAGGCCTGCGGTGAGTAGTGTCGTATCCTGAACTCCTTCCTCTCCGCCTCCTTCTCTTTCGACACATTCTTCCGCACCGGAATCGGCGAGTGATGCTTAATCTTCTTGCACGGACCCGTCTCACCAGCTCCACGATTCGATGCGCCCTGTCCGGTGGCCACCGACGAGGCGCTCTTCTTGTCAATCCCATTCACTTTGGCCACACTGGAGGACGCTGTCGGTGGCAGAGGTGGCGTCGTGGCGAGATTCCCCCCATTCTTCAGACTACTGGGAGACTCGGCCGGGGAATTCCTGGAGGTTGTGGTGTTGGCAGTTGAGTAGGGTGGCGGCGGTGGTAAATTGCGCGTCTGCTGGGCGGTGAGGAAAGCCTGAATGGTGCTGGCGTAGGATGGAGGCTCCGTGGTCGGCACCACCGGCTGCGGTGTCACACTCCCATTCACCGCGGGCGGTGTGGAAGGTGTCGAGACGGGGGGCTTGGGCGCAGCCACCGTGACTGGAGATGGTGGTGTGGCCTGAGATTTCTGGTGAATACTGGACGCATACGAGGGCGGTGCCACCGTCGTGGCGATGCATGGCGTGGCAGGAGCCGCTGGAGCGATGGCCGTCTGCAGTACAGGCTTCTGCACTTGCGTCGACTTCACCGACTGCATGATTATGGGCGGCTGGGTTTTCGTCTGACGAGTTCCCCAGGCGGGCAGAGGGATGGGCCGCGGCATTCCGGCCGCATGCGGGGGTGTCACTGCCGCCTGTGAGACAGTGATGGGACTAGGTGAGCCCGCCGACGTGGCCGAGTAGATCCCCGAGCTGGGACTCTTGCGGTAATCCGTCGTTGTGCTGGACTGCGTGGGACTCTGGCGACTCTGGATGGACGCCGTGTAGCTGGGCGGCGGCGGAGGAGCGCCCGCCGAGATGATGGGATACGGCGGCGGTGGCTCTCCCGAATTCCCACCACTCTGATACAGGCTTAGCGCTTGCATCTGCTGTGACAACTGCTGCTGCGCCTGTGGCCCATTCTGCACAATCATCGGCTGCCTCGGATGTGTCCCCACAGCACTCACCGGCGACGTCCCTCTGGCCGGACTCTGCGACGGCAGCGGCACTGTCCTCTGTGTGGGATTCGTCGCCGGCGACATGCGCTTGAACAACTGCTGGAAGTTCGTCACGGGCACCGGAGGCGGAGTGGGTGGTGTTGAGGAGCACCGGGGCGGTGGCAGCGGTGGGGCATCGCTGAAGCTTGACGGGCACGGCGATGGGGAGTATTGTCCCGTGCTGGCGCGACTGCTCACCTGAATGATCTGCTGGTGCGAGTGAGGACTATCCGATCGTGAACTGCCCGCACCCGAATCGAGTGCCGGACTATTTCGGTTGTATTGGAGCGCTTGTGACAGTTCACGCTCGATGCTGTGCTTCCGCATCAACTTCGTGGCCAATGGTGCTGGCACTTTCGACGACGGTGGAGCACTATGTCCATTGATTGGCGACTCCGGAGAGGATGTAGGCTTCGTGGCGGCAAACAGGAGGCCATCCGGACGCCCAGAAGCCTGCTTTAGTGCATTCAATGCTTGTTCCTGCAACAGAAATGAAAAACAATATTCAGCACTTTTCCTTTTTTTCTCTCTCTCCTCACGGCGGCTGTTGGCAAAATAGAGTCTCCTTGAGCGAATAAAGTGTGAAGAATGTGCATTCTTGACATTCCTCACATCCTCCCTTTGATCCCCGGAGGCGTTTCTCTTGTGATCTCCATCATGTTTCTCTATTTGTTGGCTATTAACATGTATTTTTTCCACCTTCATCGTCCATTATCAAATGAAGTCTCTCCCTCTCACGCGCAATTCCCCCGGATTTGGCTGTATATAATGTATACCCATTGCCGGCGATGGGGGGACGAGATCACCAGAGAGACGCTCTTGCTGGTGTAATTGCCTCCGCGAGATGCCTTTTAGTGCGATCTCACACCACACGAGGAGAAGGCAAAGCGATACAAAAAAAACAGCCACACAGCAACAACACACTGTCGAGATTCTACAAGAATCTTTTGCGCTCTTTCCCCTTTTTCGTCATTTTTTCACCCTCCTCCTTGTGTGTGCATGCTAAAGCCATCGTCTTTGGGATGCAACCAGTTTTCATATGAGGCGCGCATGTGAGAATTCCTCCAGCAATCCTCAACGCGTCACTGGGATCGTCGTCCAGCAAGAAAGTTCCTCCACATTCAACAGATATTCTCTCATTCTCTCTCCTTTCCTCCGTTTCACCCCCTTCCATTCATTCCATTTTATATGTGGCTCAATGTGCTTCTTCTCCTCAATCTCTCTCTCCCTCTCTTGTGCCTTTTATTTCCCTCCGTTTCACCTTGCTTCTTTTTTTTCATCTTTGCTGCTTCTTGATCTTCTTCTTATACTCCCTTTTCCGAACTCATCTCTAACTATTCTTATTGCATTACTTTATAAATTCTTACGTTGCCCCATTCCTCCTTGTCCCCACATCCCTCCCACCGAACCCACCTCGCCGCGGGCCAACTTTTTTCCATTCTGCTCGCGTTTCGCGCGAAGAATTGCAACATCACACAGGCGACTCGTGTGAAGGACGAAGTCTCTCTGTCTTGTGGGCCACACAAAACAGAGGGATTGACCGTTTTGCTCATTTGTTTGTTTCTTGTCTTCCCTCTCTCTGTGGTTCTTTATTCTTTTACGTGCGCGCGCGCGCGCCAAATTTCATCTTGCTTGTCGTCCTTCCAATGACGATCACTTCTTCTTTTCTGCACTGTCTTTTTTTTTCCTCCAGCATCGTCTTCTTCCCACCACCAAAACCACACACACAAGCACACACATGACGATGATCTCTTCATGATCTGGCGTGCGATCGCGAACAGAGGAAAATTATCTTAACATTATTTAAGGCCTCTTGATTTTCTCATTTTCTCCCTTGTCACCTCACCGTTGCCTCAACTGGATATTAAAATACCCTCCCGCCTGTCCCTCCTCCTCGTCGTCATCCCAACTCCCCGCGTCGTGTTTCCCTTTATTTTTACTCCGCCATCCTCTCCTTGCGTTGTCTCACTCTCATGAGCTTCCAGTGTCGCATGTAAAGCATATTATTATATCTGTAAATATTATAGGTAGTTGTCAAGGTAGAGAAGTTGATAGTCCATGGCGCCATTTCACATTCCATGCCAACAAACAACACTAAAAGTCTCCAGCAAGACCCAGAAGCAACAGTAAAAAAGAGATCTTCAGCAGTCGCCCATTTGGAGTGAGAGGGAGATTAAAGATTGCCTTTTGTTTGCAGCAATCGTCAAACTTGCGGCCACATGGCGCACAATTGCAGTAAAAAGGCGAGAGACTCAAAGGGAATGTGCATTCTGGTGCTCACCTCACTGTAGCCGGCATTGATTAAATTAGTCAATTGTTGACACATGAGAATGTCTCTTTCTCGTTCGGCCAGATTTTGATGATTTGTCACCTGTTGCTGGCCCAATTGTGGTGTAGTTGATCCATCTTGTGTCATCTGAGCAGCACAGCACAGAGAAGAAAAAAAACAAGCACAACAGAAGAAAGTCATGAGAAAGAGATTGCAGAAGAACATAATCATCAATAAATATATTTCCTCTCTATACGCGCACCAGTGCAAAAATGAGGCAGAAAGAAGCGCGTACGATCGCGATCTTCATATGATCTCTCAATGTCAATTGATTACATTTTATCTTCGTCTTATTGATACTTTGAAATGAGACTTGAGGGATATAATGGCTTTTAATCTGTGGAAAGAATCTCTGTTTTCTTTTTTTTCATCCATCCTCTCTCCCTCTCTCACACACATCTCTTCTCTATCATCTTTTCTTATGGTATGGAAACACCTTTTACAGTAGCAAGAAATGTGCAATTATTTAAATTTCTCTCTCTCCTTCTCCCTCACACACGCGCACTTCTTATAAATGATTCTGATCTCGAGATTATTTCACTGTATGCCTCAGATATATATTCCTCCAATAAATTCTCAATTGCCACAAAAGGCAGAGAGAAAGAGAAACTGGCGAGGAGGGCAAAAACAGACTCTCCTCCTCCTCCTCCTGACACTTATATTTAAGCTGGGATAATAATTGGTTTGCGCAGAAGAAACATTTTTGTTCGCATTACCTGCGATCCATTGGTGATATGCACAAATTTGCATAGATCTTTCCTGATTTGCTCCAATGCATTTGTCGCATATTCCGACAATCGCGCCGATGACGGTGTCTTTCCGCCGGATGAATTCATCCTTATTGTCGTAGTTTGTCATATCATATCACAAAAGATCCCACCGCACAATTTTTCACCAATTTCCCCACCTACAATTTTCCACACGTGGACACGCACACACACAACAACAGTTTCAAAAAAAGAGAAAATAAATGTTCTTTTCAAAAAAGAAATGTCCACTATAATCACTGGCTTAATTAAATTAATTGGAGATGGAGAAGACCAGAGGCACTGAGAAAAATATTCCAAATATTTCTCCTCCGTTCGCTTCCTTATCAAATTCCACAGTCAATCTTCTCCCTCGATGCAAATTGCTGAAATTCCAAAACTCTGCCAGGCACTTTTATCCAGATCTCCGGACGAGAGAAAATCCTTCAGTGATCACCGGAGGCCAACTTGATCATCGTCTCCACTGTCTCGGCTGATGCTTCTGCAAGAGGAGTGAGAGAAGGAAAAATGTGGCATGAGATAAAAAGTATGGTAAAAAAAAAATACATGTTGAGAGAACAAAATATATACTAGAGAAGAGACATTAGTAAAATTGTTTTTTAATGGAATTCCTGCACCTGTCTTCCTCTTCTTTTTGCCCTCACGTCCACCCCACATTTTTTTATTGTTTCTCTCCGCTTCTTCCTGGCCTCTTCACCGTCGTCTCCCTCTTTCTGTCTCACTCAATCGTCTCCCTTGTGTTGTGTGTGCCTTAATAACCAATAAACCAATTTATATTTTCCTTCTCCCGCCACAAAATTGATGTTCTCTCTCTTCACATTTGACTCCACTGAATTCCTCACGCCAGCAATTTTCCCGCCTTTCTTCCAAATATTGCTGGAAAATCCCCCTCATTCAGAGAATTCCTCAAAATTTCACTGTTATTACAAAATTCCCCCATTTTCGTTTTATATCACTATCAAGTCTTGATAACTTTTTTTTTCTCCCTCTCGTGCATTTTTTACACTTTAATACAAACGCACCAATTCAAGCAACTCAAGCAAAAAGTCACGCAAATTTGGGTGTTTCTCTTGGTCAGAGTAAACATAAAGTGTAGATTAGATTTTCCAGTGAAATTCAGTTAGAGTAAGATATTTCCAATGAAATCATCCACATCAAAGCAAAACGAGAATTTCAATTCTCTGGAATTTTTGCCATCGAATTTTTATAAACTGTACACAATCATTATCTGTCTTCACTGAGAATAAAATAATTGCCATTGATCTCAACTCGCTCTCTTCTCTGGAAGTGATTTGACAGATCCTCTTTTTGCATGCCTAATTGACGGGTGACAGAGAAAGAGTGAGCCAGATGCCGATGCGTGGGTGATGAAGTGAGATGAGCAGTGTTGGATTAAAGAGACATGGAATATTTTGTGTGTGCGATCAAAAAGGGAGAGAGCGAGAGAGAGAGAGCAATGACGGAGGCTAAGGTGGAGGTGAAGATCTCCATGACAAAAAAAACGTCTCGTGTGCGCACTTTTGCCTCTCTATTTCTCTCGCTCTCCTACTTGGAATCTCTTTCGGTATTTCATCTCTCACGCATTTGGCATTCCACTGAGGAATTTTCAAAATTTCACCCAACCATCTCACTCACTCCATCGCAATTGTCTATTCCACTGCCAAAACCACTATGTCATCTCGCTTCTCCCCATCACACTCCACCGCTCTCTCTCTCTATCTCTCTCTCTCTTCCCCTCTGGCTCCTTATTCATATTCTCTCTATTTAATCCCAAAATGTCTCTTCTCTCCCCACCCCCTCGCACTCCTGCCTCCCCCTCATCCTACCCTCCCGCACACACTCTACGCTCGCATGGGAATTTCAAAAATACCACGCACACACACACACAACGTCAAATTACACGCAAATAAAATATAATATAAATTCCATTGCTTCGGAAAAGAAGGTCTTTCCTCTTCTTCTTATTTCGTATGCAACACCACTAGTCATCCCGCTCACGCCCCCATCTGCCTCCTTCTCTCAGTCAAATTCTTTTCGGCTCTTTCGCGTAATTTTTTCTCCTTCTCTCCACGATATTCAGCTTCTTTTGATGAGATTTCGTGAATTCCATCTGCCTTTTTTCGTTATGCATTCTTTGTTCCTTCAAAAAGATATCTGCAAGCGCGTTAACAAAAGTAATTACTTTCTGCATTCTTCAAATAATAACCGCACTTTGGAATCTAACCAATAAATTTTAAGAAAAAAAAAACAATTTCAAAGCATTCCAGATGAGAACTTTAATTTCATTTAATCATAACCAATAAAAAAAAGACAAGAGTACATCTTATCTCACTACTGTTTTACATTTAATTATATGGTATACGAAAATTGCCATTTGCTGTCGGGAAATAAAATTTAATCACTTTTCAATAGTGAGAAAAACTAGTCTAATCAGTCTAATAGATAATAATCAATTTTACTACTATGCTTTTCCTGTTCTCAAAGAAATCTTATTAATTCTACATCATCAAACAACAACGAATTAATGACGAAGATAACTAGGTTTTCTTCTCGCAATTCAAAGTGCAAATGATTCAACCAAATACAGATTAGCACATGTCATTGTGTTCCATCATACAAAAAATTGATAAAATTGATATAAGATGGAAATTTTTACAGCGATTAGCACGATGAGCACCTTTTCCCCATGTGATTCACATGGAAAATGATCCGACAATAGGCGCGTGAAAGAGGGAAATGCCAATACACTCGGTGTTTAAGAATTTTGAGAAAAATCTTCCAATAGTTATTCTCACTCATTTCCCTCTGCTATCATCATATGCTCTCTCTCTATCTCTCTTTCCCTGTTTTCCCCGCGTGAAAATCCCCTTCCTCGTACTGACATATGGCAAACACATGGTTTGTTCAAATATTTGATGGAATTTAATGCACACATGCGGCAGAAAAAAGTAAAACTCATCCTCTCAATTGAGGAAAATCTTCGATGGTGATGAAATGCGTATAGAGAGAGTGAATCACACAGTGAGGAATTTCACGCTTTGATTTTCCACACAGCACAAACACAGACAACCATTGAGAAAATGCACGGAAAAGTGTATTTATGATTATTTAATATACCCATTTTTTTTCTTTTCTGTTTCAAGATGAAAACAACACACACTTTTTTCTCGTTCAATAGAGCACACCACAATCAATTAAACAAAATGAAGAGGCAATGATAGATGGAAAAAAAAGAAAATTATCACGCGAGCAAGGGAGAGGGCAGATGTACATGAAAAATGTGTGCGTGAAATATTTTAGGAATTATTCGCTCTACACTCCCCATCTCACTCCCACCCAACTGTCATCCAGTGGGTGGAAGTGAGAGCGACAGCAACTCGGCGAGAGAGAAATTTTTAACATATTTCTCATACATTGTCATTTTTTCTCTCAGTGTTTTTCTCGCTGAATTCCTCTTCTCGCTCACTCACAGAAAGAATTTCACGGTGTGAGGAAAATTCAAAAAATTCCTACACCGAGCGAGAGAGAGAGAGAGTGAATAAGGTGAAATATATGTGAGAAAAATTCTTTTATTTTCTGTGATTCTCTGCCAAAATCTCACAGAGGAATTCATCTCGACTTGTGACGGAGAGACGAAAAAATGACTTTTCAATAAATTTCACATATTGTTATTCTCCTTCTTTCTCACAGTTTTTTTTCCTCTTCTTCTTCTCACACATTTACAGGAAAATTTTTGCACAAATTACACAAAGTGCGAGTAAACAGAAAAATTGTGAGCTCAAAAAATATCCGCACAGGCACACAAAAAAAAGTTGGAGAGCATGAAAAAATGCGCTACGTGAAATTCCTAAAATATTTACACAAATAATTACGTCAAAAATTCCTTCGAAGCCCCCGCGCCATTTCGCACAAGAACCCAAAGAGAGATGTTCCTTGTGATATTTATTTATTAGATGATTTATTTGTTTGCAATCAACCCACAACTTCTTGTTTATTTATTTTCTATTGAGCATTCCCGCTCTTCATTGCAAATCGCGACGATTCCTTCTCAAATAACCTGAAGACTGTCAATGTTTAAGACTCTAGCTATACAATGTCGATGAAAAATTAATACATATTTTTTGCCTTGTGTTTCATCACAAAGAGAGACGTGACTTTTTCATGATTCTTTCCCTGATTTTTCAGGAAAGATGATCTTCATATGAAATAAATAAAGAACAACATTTTCCACGCCTCTAGTCAATAGTAAATTAAATTCTATTGCGATTTCAATCTAATCAGCTGAGCTGCCTAATATTCTTGCATGTCGAAAGGAATTCCTAATTGAGAAATTCATGGAAAAAGTCATCAAAGCTACTGACTCATCAAAATAGCCAATTAATCAATCATCAATTGACGATGAAAATTAGGAATTCTTCCATCTGCTTGCTAACTCTGCGATCTTGGACACCTCCTACTGAGGACAACGCGTTCCTCAATTCCGAAATGAAACATCTGATAAAACTAATATGACTATGCGAATCTTCCATTATTTGATTTTGTGTGATTTCATGCAAAAATATCTGTGGAAATATTTAATAAAAGAGGAGATAAACTGTTTTGTGTGCATGTTTGACATTTTCACAGACTTTTTGTCGCATTTATTTATCTTTTTCGCCTCTTTTCTCACTCTCCTCTCATCGGTCACATATTTTACCGTCACACACACGGGCTCTTCTTCTTCGTGTTGGGGGCTCTTCTTTTGCTCTTGCTCCTCTTCCAAAAGTAGAAGAAGCAAGAGCAAAAAATGCAATGAAAAAAGAGAATGGTCTCAAAGATTCCCTCTCTTACTCTCTCTCTCTCTCTCTGTCGCTCTTGCAAAAAGTCATACACCAAACTCTACTGACTATGTGTGACTGATGAATTGGCCCATGCTCCTGGCCACATTCCACAGCCAGTGCTGCCCAACAGTGGCCAGAAGGGATGGCAGAACAGCTAGTTGACTAACCTTGTCTCCTCGTGTCATGGGTGTCTCCTTGGGAAATCCACACATTTCACTCGTGATGGTGAGCTCTCTTCACTTGTTGCCTGTCCCTCGGCTCCTCGGCAGACCCCCAACTCCGCAGAGGAAATATTCTAAAATTAGGCACCTCCTCGGCTGTGCAAAATTTCGCCTTGTTGATAAATTTCACACACACACTTTTTTGCCACTCTCCACGCCTCTCTGCCTTTCTCCACGGCGACCCGTGGAGTCCGTGTGGGGATCCGTGAGACTCCACGGTCCGGAAACGTCACTGAAGAAGGTTAAGAATTCCAAATGGTGGACTTTCAGCCACACACTCACAATTCCTCCACTCAAGCACTCCTCACTCAACTCTTAGGCACTTCCTGAAGGCACTACAGGCAGTCGGGATGTCTCCCCTCGTCTCCAAATCAGGTAGACTGCGCCCCTCTGTCGTGGGAGCCCGCAGAAAGACAGTGACACTCTCTGAACTCAGGCCTGTCAAAAATCACTTTTCCTCCTCATTCTCTGCCACAATCGCACGCGCCAGAGGGTGAAATTCCACACAAATCGCGAGCACAGACGCCCCTGCAGGGGCTCCAGGTGTCACAGGGCACTTTCACGGTGGCGCAGCGCCCCAGAGAATGGATTCTCTCTCGGCCAGCAATCCTTGGAGTGTGGTTGAAAAATGTAGTTGAGAAACTTTTGTGGGGTCACTCGCTCTCTCTCTTTTCGGCACACACTCTGCAGTAGGCTATGTGATGCACTCTCCGTCCCGCTCAGCGAGCCTCTATGTAGTGCGAGCGAGAGGTGACGAGGAGAAAAAGAATTTGGGAAAAAAAGATCACTTTGGCCACAGTTTTCACGGTGCAGCGCACGCTATCTTCACACTAAGCACTTGTTCACGCACGCGGGGGTGTCTTGGGCATCACACGGAGTACTTTGCATGCGCTTTTGGGGTGATTTTCTGGCCAAAAATCCACCTTCACACCAACAACAACAAAGAAGTCGCCGCCATGTTGGCATAGGGCATTCAGCGCCACTGTCGCCACTCTCCACCACTTCGGGCCCCTTCGGCTCCGCCGGACATTCCACGGTTGTCAAACCGCGGCGAACGGCGGCAAAGCGCCGCAGTTGGCGTCACTGCGCCAGATTCCAAGATGGCCGTGTAAAGTTTGTACTTTTCTGGAGTGATTGTAAAATTTTTTGTCATTTTGTCAATTGTGTGGTGTGTTTTCGCTGGATTTCCCATCGCCATCGTGAGCTCGAGAGTCCGTGCAAGAAGGGGCAATCGCAAAACTGTACCCAGTGTTGCTCTATAGCGAGGTGTTGGCGTGTGAAAAAATGTTTTCCTAACGCGAAAACAGAGCAGGTTGGTTTTTTGCCTCTTTTTCCCTTTTGCCTCCTCTTTCTCCACGCAAAATTGCCCAATTGCACTCATTCAGCCCCTGTTTATCGCTTTTCACCCAGCATTGTTGGCGCTAATGAGGGACTTTTATGCGTTTATGACTTTACGATGGGCCCGGAAGAAGAAAGGCCCGTGGTAATCGGTTTTGTGGTCAGGGAGAGTGACCCTGAAGGATTCTCTGGCCATAAAGGTGTTGTCTCTCGTCTCACGCACTCCGTGTGGTCTTCACGCTGTCAAGACAATGCGGCAAACTGACCTATAATCCCACACCCTCACCATATAATTATCGATTGCAGTGGCAGCGAGTTATTACATATTTTTCGGGCTTGTGCTTCTCTTTGCAGGGAGACTCCAGCAAGTCTGAGAGATTGTCTTATGGCTGCAGCCAGTGCGGGTGTAAAGGGCCAAGGAGGGCCCCTGACCGGTAGTGGAGGCGCCCCCGGAAAGGGCCAAATGCTGCAACGCCAGATCCATTGTCATTCCCAGACCCAGGATCCCTCACCAACCTGGGTGCGTCTCATCACGAGCGGCGACATCATCTACGTGAGGTACACACATAATGTCGAAATCTCTTCTTTGACGCAACATCCAGAGGGTCGTCCCTTTAACGCAACATCTTTCTGAGAAACAATACCATCTCTACCTGCCGTCCATGATTTACAGATGTTCGCCTTTTGTTGGCCTGCTGTGCAGGACGGAAAAGGGAGAGCATAAATCTCCGAAGAAAGTCAATTCTTGAGGGTATTTTGCCCTAAACACATTCAATCTGCATCTTCTCTCTCCGGAGGGAGTCAAAAAAACGGACATTATGCATGGAAACTTGCGCAATTGGGGAATTTTCCCAATTGGATTTGTTTTCTGAGAATCCTATTAGACAACCACACTTATCAGACGATTAGACACTGATTGGATTATGGAAGTTGCAGAAATAACTTTTTTTTTAAATATCATGCTAATTGAGTCGGAGATTTTCGTTAATGTCTTGCTAATGAATCTTTTTTTTCTTTTTCTTTACTCCATTTCCAGTCCCAGCGGAGAAGCGCTTAAATCCATTGAACAGGTGAAAGAATACCTCTTGCGGCCAGGCACGTGTAAATGTGGTCTGCCATGTCCTTTACGTCCTGACTTGTACTTCAACTTTGACCCCAAGTCGCAGTGTCATCTGGAGACGATGCCTCGGATTCCTGGCGCTTGTCTTCATCAGGCTCGTTTGCGACAGGAGGTGGATGTGAAGACACACTATCAGGGCGTGAGTGGATCTTTTCCCATGGACAACAAGTTGTCCAATTTGACACTGTCTAGAGCGCCTCCGTGGCGCAAATCAGCCCCGGTGAATCAGGAATTTGAGAGAGTTCCACCATTGCATCCGCAACAGAGAGATAATAATCAGCCGCCGTGGCAGGAGGAGAAGCGATTGCAGCGCACCAGGAATGTGGCGAATGCGTCTGCGGCGAAGAAGAGGCCCAACTTCAAGGACGATCCCACAGGATATCTCGATCATCAGACAGCAATTCTGCACAGTTCCATCTTGAATGTGCACAGTCCTGATTTGAGTCAGTTTGATGCGCAGCAAGAGGAGATTCCGGAGCCTCAGACGACGCTAAAGAGGCAAATTGTGAGGCAGCAAGTGCCACAGATGATCCAGATGGATGGTCAGATGATGATTCAGCAGTCTGGCCAGAAGATCGTGATAAATGATCAAATCCCAGGACAAACGGTGACGCATTTGCCCAATGGAATGGTGCAAATTCACCAGAATACTGCCGATGGGAGTCTCGGGAAGATGGTGAGGAAGGAGACACTGATCTGTGCTGCCAGTCAGGAGAGTCCAGTGTCATCGAGTACGGCATTTTATGGGAGTGAGAACACTGGAACATCACCGTCGGAACTAAGACAACCCGTCCAGGGTGGAATGATAACCACTAGCAATGATATGCCCAGTAGTTCTTCACCAGAATTGTATCCTCGTGCTGTTGCCTCGGGTCACACAGTGGCCAAGAACACGATAACGTCGGTGTTGGCGGGAAAAGCTGCCACGACGACGTGTACGAGTCAAGTGGGTCGTCTGGAGACAACGGCTCCGCAGTTTATCAGCACAGCACCTGGTCAAAGCTATGCTGGAGGGCAAATTCAGCAGAATCAGTTAATCATGACGTCTTCGGGGCAGTTTTTGGTGATGCCGACAAATCAGGGTGGGCAGCAGAGCGCCCCCAAAGTGGTGATAAACAATCCTCATGTGGTGAACACGGGACAGCAGATAGTCAATGGGAGTCTGCTGTCGGGGAATATTGAGATTGTCAATGGGCAGGAGCAGACGTCGACCAGGACGACGGGTAATGTGGTGATTCAGGGTGGACAGAATCTCATTCCAGCCGGACAGAATATCATCTCGAATGCTGGAAATTCGTTTATTGTGAATTCCGGCACGGCTGGCCAGGTGCAGTCGGTGATCTTGAACAATTCTAATATGATACCCGCGGGCGGGATGTCACCGGCCACGGGGAAGGTCATCCAGAATGGTGGAAGTGTGAATCAGCTGATAAACAATGGCACAATGGTGCTGAACACGCTGCCTAGTGGCTTTGTGGTGCAGCAGCCGGCACAGAACTTCGCCACGTCCACTGTGGCGCTGGATGGGGGCGTGGTGGATACGACTGGGGCCACGACGTATCTGCAGCAGCGGACGGTGCTGCTGTCGCCGTCAGAGGTGAAGCGGAAGGTGAAGAAGAGGAAGAGTATGAGTAGTCCACAGAATGTCTCACCGCAGATTTCGCCGCAGTTGCAGATGGTGGGGGCGCCACACTATACGGCCGCTCAGCAGCCGCCGTATCAGATTGGTGGTCAGCTATCGCAACTCACCATTGTGCCGGCTGGAAAGGGTGCCACGACAAGTGCCCCGGCGCCCCAGCAGCAGATCATTGTCCATCAGAATGGGCAGACAATTCTGCAACCGGTGAATCTCATTGGGCAGCAACTGCTCGTGCCGGCGGGTCTGGTGGTGACGCCGGCGCCCACAGAGACGCTCCTTCAGATCCAAAACATGCCGCAGAATCTCATCACGCCACCACAACAGATGGTCTTGCGGGCGCCAAGTCCGCAGGGTGGAAAGGCCTTCCTCAGTCCCAATTCTGCTGCACAGCAGTTTATAGTGTCTGGCAATGGGCAGGTGAGTCCTCTGGGACAGATTTACAGCACCCCAGCGGCTGGTACGATGGGGCTCATGGTGCCGCAAACGAGTCAGAATCAGACATTCGTGCAGCAGAATACAACGATTGTTCAGCAGCAGACGACACTGCTGGGCGCCAATGGGCAGAAGCAGTCCATGGATATGGAGGAGCAACACCAGGCGCTGCAGGGCACCTCCTCGCCTCCCGACACCACCACCTACAGCCCGCAGAGTCCCGATCGTCCGGCCAGCGAGCGCAGTGTGGAGAGTGACAGCAACATGGTGAGTCAATTATGGATTGCACGTGCTGCTGAGCATACAAATTAGATTATCATTGGCATTCAGTCGCTCACTGAGTCATTTGGTAATCAAATGTTTGCTGTAAATGGTCTGTTTTTTTTTCTTTATCTGTGAGAGCTTTTTCTGGTATTCAGAGATAAAGAGTGGCGGATCATTTCAAGCGTCACATATCTAATTATGCAATATTTTCTGAACATAAAAAAAAATATGGTTTCTCAATTTCAGGTGCAGTGCGTGTCGAGTTCAGAGCCAGACTCGATGATTTCGCCAATGGTGGATGGAATGGAGAGTCAGCTGGGCCATCATCATCATCAACATCATCAGCATCAGGAGTTCAGAAGTACTATTTTCAATGGTTGATTGCGAAGGAGAAGCGCTCTTCTTCTCAAGAAAACATTTTATATTGATTTATCTTAGCTCTTTCATCGTGTCTTTAGTTTTTGATTTGATGAGTGTGTTGAAGAGAGATGGTTAAGAGTGGAATGCCTCATGGGATTCTTTTTAGGTGGGCAGCAGAATTTCCAGCAGCACCAGCATGTCTTTAAGCCATCTGATGCGAAGGTGAGACGCCTCCAGAGTTCATCGATTGGCATCCCAGTTTATCGAAATCCATCCAAGATGAAGATGAGTGATTTAAGTGGTGAGTTTGATGGCTTTTCTCACATGGTGAAAAGTGTGATTGACTCAATTGGATTTTATCTTATGATTTTCAGGTCATCCTCAGTGACGTGGCCAGGAAATATATAATTTATATATATTTGATAAATAGAATCTTTGTGGAATGAGGAAAGATTTAAAAAAAAAAGATTTAACTTTTTAAATTGTAAAATAATGTACAAAATGTTTTATCTTAACACTTTTTTCTTTGGCTTTTCTGGTAGGAATTGTGGAAGTTTATTTCTAAAGGAGAAACTTCGCGGTTTTCTTTTTGTAATGTTTTTAGTGCTGAGTAAAAACATTTGAGCATAATTAGGAGTTGTTGTAACATTTTTTATATCAATTTCTTTTACTGTTTAATGGTATAAACAGGCGCAGATGATAAGAAATTCGAGATCAAGTAGATGTAAAACTACACTGGCTTAGATTTTTCCAAGTAACACATAGGACATATTTATAAAACAAGAGAGAGAGAGAGAAAGTAACATTTGTCATTTTTTCTATTACAATGAAACATTTATAGAAATAGTTTGTACAAATTATTTTATAAAGAAGAAAAACGCGAGAGAGAGAGAAAAAAAACACTCAGAAGAAAGTTGAGAGCACGCAAAAAAGAACGACAATAACACAGAAAAAATCAAAAGGAAAAAAAGATGATACAAAATGGATAAGAAAAAAAAGAGAAGAGCAAAAATAGAAACCAAAGAAAATTCTTACAGAATGAATGAAAAAATGACCCAATTGTTAAATGTGGTTAATAAGAAATGGAAAGAAGCATCACATTTTCTACAATTTCTTTTTCAAAATGCTTGCAAACACTCGGAAAAATTGTAGATTTTAGCATTAACTACAATAGGTAAATATGTTACACTTGCCATAAATTAAAAGAATAAATAGTTTGCAAAGAAAAAAATAAAACGTGTTCTTTTTTAATAGAAAATATCCTCTTTATTTCTCACTTTTTTTTAATGTATGCTACATTTTACAAAATCCGATTTATGCCATCAGATACGGGTTTGTTGAAAACTAAAACACTCTCTTTTTTTTATAAGCTAAAAAATATTACTTTTCTCTAACCTCAACTAAGAGCTCCTTCGGAGGATTCAACCAAAAAAAGGCAAATTAAATTATAACTTGTTTTTTTTTTATTTTAAAAATATTAACTATAAATCGATATTCTCGTGTGGGGATTAGAAATGTTTTTTCATCTTTATTTTAAAATTGAGCGGTAAAGGGAAAAATGTTTCATTTTCTTGTTCATTTATCAAAGAAGGGTGCATCTTATTCTATAATTTTGCTTCATCCTTCAATCTCATCTTCTATGAATAATAATTGCAACAATATTTTAAGAGTTGTGTTTCACCTCTTTTTTTTCCTCATATATCAATAAGAAATACAATAAGTTTACCTTTTAAAACACTATCTTCACGTTTTCTTTCATCTCTTATCATATTTTTTCCCCTCCTCTATTCTCAACTCTGAAACCGCAACAAATAATTTAGAGACTTTTGGACATTTTTGTTTTCCTGGAACTTCATTACTAGCGATTTCTTCTCTCGCCTCATTACTAATGTGTATAAAATATTATTATTATTCTTTCTCTACTACAATCCCTCCACTGAGACGCGCGCATCAAGTGAAAAATAATGGATAAACCACAAAAAAATTACAACTGAAAGAAAGATTTTGGTTGCTCTGTCCAAAGCCCAATTCTCGGGACGATTTTCCCCGGGGAGCCTTTCGGGTGTGTCGCCTAGATTCACTTCTCATCACCTTTGTCACCGTCGCCGTAGAATTTTGGCTGCAACACAGAAGAAGAGAATGCAAAGTGAGGTGAAAAATCAACCTTGCAGAACGCTTTTCCCATCATTTCCTCTCCCACGCCAATAATACATATTAAAACAATGACTCGCTCTCACGCTTTCCCATCAAAACACACACACACAGAGAGGCTCAAACTCACCTCATCGTGTGTCTCCTTCTGCTCCTCATCATCGTCAGAATCATCCTCGGCGGAGCTGTCTTGAGTGTTGTTATTGGACTTGGCATTGGCGGCAGCATTTGGACCGGCATTGGGGGCCGTGGCGCCCTTTATCTGCTCTGTCTTCGTGTGGCTCAGCGTGTCATAGCAGTACAGGCACACACGCACCGGCTTTGAGCTCTGGTGTGGCAGCAGGAACTTCTTCGAGGAGCACGGACCGCACACCACAGCTCCACAATTCCTACAGTGATGCTGAAGCGATAGGGAAGATGTTAATCTTATTTTCCGTATATGCAATTGATATACTCACCCTTCGCACGATCATAGTGAATTGGGTCTTCTTGCAGTGCATGCAGATCGCCGCCTCATTGTCCGGCACCCAAACGGCAGCATGATTCACCACTGGCTTCTTGCCACCTGCAAAAGAGACAAGCATTGTGTGTGACTTCTCTCCCCCTTATATATCACAACGTTACGCTCCGCCACATCGCACAACACTCACTCTTACGGAGAAGATCGTCGATGCACTTATTAATGTGCGCCATCCACTCCTGCTTCTCCGTGCTGGTGGCCGCGTACACGGCAAATGATTTTGTTGTGGTCCTAATTAGCCATCCATTCTGATATTCTGCAACAACAGCATGAGATTGAGAGGATAAGGAGTTTGAGAAGAATATTTCCGCCAAGATGAGGAGGAAATGAATCATTATCACCACGACTATCTTGCGCCAAACTGTGTTTGCTTACAATCTTCTTCAGTGGCAATTTCATAAAACGCTCTCGCCGCGTCAGATTTGCAGTAAAAATAGCACTTTTGAGGTACACACAAGTGAGAAAAAAGTGGTTTTCCGAGATATTTTATGACTTTCTCGTTCAAGCAATTAAGGGAAATAACTATTTACTAACCGTAGAACATTCCGTTCATTTATCGTAATAATAATATTAATGATGAGAAATTTGCATACTTCTCATTGATTAGTGAAATTGGTTAGAATCTTTCTCTCACATTGCATTGCATTAAAGAGATTTTTTTTAAAAACTGCCACATTTGCAAAGATATTTCAAGAAGTTAATTTACTAGTTAGTCTCAAAAAGACTCTCATGAGATATTTTATCACACTTTATCAGTATTTGTCAGCATTTGTAAACAATTTGTCAACAATTCTATAGACGTAAATTGACCCAGTTCTCTATTTTCCACTCACAATCTCCAAAGCTTCACGTGGAATTCATTAG
Organism: Phlebotomus argentipes; assembly: GCF_947086385.1. Lineage (NCBI taxonomy): Eukaryota > Metazoa > Arthropoda > Insecta > Diptera > Psychodidae > Phlebotomus > Phlebotomus argentipes. The sequence continues at coordinate 8,738,654 of NW_026776174.1, forward strand.
AAAAGAATGTAACGGGCAAAGAGTTCATCAACAATTCACCGCCAGCTGCGATGGAGTCTCGTGATTAACTCAAAATGGGCATTGCTATAGATAAAATCCCATCACAACTCACGTGCATTGTCTTCGAGTCCCTGAAGTTGCACCTCCTCTAGAGGGATAATATGCTGTTTGTTGTATTTCTTCTTTCCAATCACAATATTCCCGTACACAAGGATGTCGTTGAAGAGGAAGAATTGCCTGGACTTTGCCCTCTTGCGGCACATCTTCGTGAGGACACCCTCGCCGACCAGGACGCGCCCCGGGATGGCCAGAGGCTGTCCTGAGCTGCCGAAGCAGCTCTCCACCATGGCTATTCGCCTGGCATTGGCCTCACTGTTCACTGCAAGACAATTTCAGACAACACAAAAAAAAGCCAACGTTAATTGAATTACAAGCTCACTCCGGAGAAACTTTCTCCTCTATTCTCTTGGCTGCCACAAAGAAAGCCTCTCCACGGGGATTGTTTTTCTACGCGCCAATGCAACTGTGCACAGATGAGATAAAGTGGAAAAGTGGTGAGCCTTGAGCCCTTCCGCATCAGGATTCCGCTTCCCATTCCCGCGATTACCACTCTCTCTCTCGCCACATTAGTCAGCCAAAAGGCGGGTGATTCATTCCCATTTCTCAACAATTCTTTATCACCATCATTCCAGTCAACTGCAACCCCTCGCGTCGCCACTGTTTCCAGGCAATCGCAGATGTCACGGACGACCTCTGGGGCACTTCGGGCAGCGCTTGGGGGCACTTTGGGGCCACTTTCACCTCCCCGGACACCCAGAAACCATCGAAATGAAGCCACTGCACGGCAATAGGCACGCATTCCACCCACCAAATGACCACCTGTCTCCGACAATTCATGCCTATTGTTCCGCAGTGTTGTTCTGCAGAGGAATCACATTGCGGGTGCCCCCCTCGCGCTCCGCCAGAGACATTCTGACCCTGGCCGAAGAGACACTTGAGGTTGGGCAGAGGCGCAAAATAGAACACACCATTTCGCCCACTTTCAATGCCATTTCCACCGCAATTCCGACACACACCACTTCTCCACCATCCCATCCACGATTTCCACTCTAGCTACACACAGTTTTGGCAGAATTTCTACAGGATTTTTGGATTTTTATGAGTAAAGAAAAATTCCTACCGAGTCTGTCGACCATGTTTTTGACGTCACTGTTTTTCTGCCTGTCAGCCGTGCGCGACATCTGTGGCGGAGCACTGAAGCAATTGGCCACTCGCCACAATTCGCCTCACGCTGATCGTGCGCCGCGGTGGCAACCATTTTTGTGGTGTGTAACATTGCGCAATGATATGGAGCTACTCGGGTAAGATTTATTTTCACGTTTTCCACTACATTAAATACTTATGGAGCGATAAAATTACAATAAATAAATAGTATCAACTATGATGTAGCGATGGGGGGTGGAGTTCACGAGAATGGCAGTAGAATTATGGGGTAAAAAGGGGGATAAAGTCTCGCCGGCAAATGGCGGCGGTGATGGCTTGGTGTGTTCCGGATGATAATGGAGTGTCTATTTGCAGGTGAACTCCTCTATCACCTTGACACACACGTCGCACTTGACGTGGCAACACCACTGGAACTTGCAGTTGCATCGCTCCCGGACGACGATCTTCTTGGTGTTGTAGCCTCTTCCGCAGCAGAGAATGGAGCAGCTGTCCAATCCCGAGGATGTCTTGTTGCACACGCGTCCGTGGGTGCCTGGAAAAGCCAGAAAGATGCATGAGACTCTCTGCATGAGAAGGGGAGATCAGGATGCGCACCCTGCCACTGGAGTTGCTTGCTGTTGCGACACCAGTCTGGGCTCTCGTCCAGGTAGACCAGATCCAGTGCTGTGGGCACTTTGAAGCGCGAATCGTGCACCTGAAGACGTCCCCGCTTGTTCATTTTCACCCTCGTGGCCTCGTCGTACTTCTCTCTGAGGTAATTCCCTGCAAGACGTGCCCATCATTCATCACTGGTCACTGATTAATTCCCACCGGCGGAGTAATTACCTATTTCACGCATTGAGGACAATTGCTGCCAGCACGTGATGAGACTGCAACTGCCGGAAACGCCGTGGCATTTGCATGTGATGCGCGACTTCTTGATGACGGCCTACAAATTGCAAAAGAGGTGAGTGAATTAATTAAGATTTCATCTATGGGGCAATTTATTGGCACTTGGCGCGTCTCTCTGTCCATATATTTCTCGTTTGAGACTCTTGGAGGAAGATATTGGGGATTATAATCGATATTTAGACAGATTTAACTTATCGATATCGGAGAGGCGAGAGTTAATTGAACTTTTATTATGCGCCTCTCATCTCGCAAAATGAATTACGATAGGAGTTGCGCCAGTAATCAGCACGGTTTCTCTCTATAGGGGTGCTCCTTTGCATCTCAACTCTCTATTATTGCTGGCAACACGATGGCACGGAGGCGTGGGAATCAATTTATTGCATGTAATCGCATCATTTTTATCAACTCACCCTCCTTCCCACTTCGTTGTTGTGCAGATTCATGAGACTCCTGGCCTTCAGTGCCGTGCCGGACAACTTGATGCGACTCAGAGCGCCTTTTTGCCTCCGATTGTTGACAAACATTGCCCTGTTTTCCAGATTGAAGATTTTGGAGTTGAAAATTTCACGGTTGATTTTTTCCTGAGAAGAAAAGTTTGTCATTGAATTCTGGGTGTTTTTTTTTTTAATGGGGAGAAGAAGAGAGACCAAGACAAATCTCTATCGAACCTGAAGTTCATGCATTTCCTTCTCTTGCAGCTTTGAATCCTCAATTTCCTTCTTGATTTTCTCCTGCAACTCCTTGATGTCTTCTGGCTTGAACAATGGTTGGGGTTGATGCTCAGTGTCGTTGGCAATTTCAGGGGAAATTTTCTCTTCTATCTTGTTGATTCGCTGTGGGAGTGTCATTAATCCACGTGGTCCACGTTTCTTCTCCTTTTCACGTATATCAATGAATGTCTGAGAAAATCTGCAAGCCAGAGAATGTGAGTGAGAGAGAGAGAGAGCGTGAGAGTGTGCGGAGGATTTTCTTAGCAGGACTAGCGTAAGGATTTCCCTTCTGTTTTCCTCATATCGGTGGATATGAAAAGTTGGATTTATCCCAAAATCAGTGGGGATATTAATTCTCACGCTTAAGGGAAAATTGCAGTGAATTTGTGGAATATAAAAGAAAAAAAAACTGTTTACTGGCCCAATGGATTAAATTCACTTTTGAGGATTTTTCCTCAAAGCCCCGTCGATGTGACGCAGGGGAAAAGGTGGAACTTTCATCTGTGGCGTCATCAGTTGAAAAATATATAGCAATGACGTGGCGAGGTATGGAATTTTCGGGGAGCTCAGCAATGTGTGGCTTTTCCTATGGTCGCCTGATACTGTGCAATCCAGAAAATATACCACTCTTTGATGTTGAGTCGGAAAATGTTGGGTAAGAGTGCGTGTGTGTGGGTGCGAGGGTTTTCACACAAAGTGCGTCCGCCTCGCGGTGTGGTGAAAAGCTTATCGCATCCGAACACACGGCGAGAGTGGTGTGTGTATGCGTGCGTTCGAGGGTTTCCCCGTTGGGTTGCTTTGCTGGGGCAACAAGCGAAATCAATACATTTCCGACGGAGTTTTCCACCAACTTTTCCCCCGTGGATGGTGTGGAATTTTTGGGCGCCTGGTGTGTGGAAAACAGATTCAAGGAAAGCTGTGAATGACGACGCATGTGTTGGGGCATCTCCGTCCTGCTCGCGCTCTTCATCCGCTGCGTCTGTGTGGGTGGGGGTGGGCGGATGATGGAATTTCCTCCTTACTTGTGGTGCCTGGCGGTGTGTTTTTGGGTATGTTTGAATAACGCCAAAAACCCATGGCAAGAGAGAGCGAGCGAGAGCGAAAGGGTGAGGGTGAAGAGCAGTTTCGGAAGCAACCAAACAGTACTAACAAGATAAGTGGTCTGTTGAGATTTCAATGCTTGTCTCTGTGGCTTTTGCCCGAAAGAGATCCATGAGGAGAGAAGGGTTCATGTTTCGCTTGTTGTCTCTTCTGAATTTCCCAATCAAACTCATCAAATTCTCGATTAGGTATGAATTGTTAGGCATTTGTTGTGTGTGTGTGCAAATGGGTGGAAAAAAGGGAGTAAATTTTCAGTGAGGTGTGAATTTTATCATAACTCGCCCGCATGATTGTTTTAGCAAGAAAAATGATAAATTCATCTATCAATTCGGGGAAGTGATTGAAATACGCAGCAGAGAGGCGAAGGGAAATTTCGGTATAAATGCGCGAGAGGGTGAATAAATTTGATGATGGAGAAGTGGATGAAATAAAATAAGAATCATTTTCCTGCAGATTCGTGCATTTTCTGCACTTGACACACTCAAGAGGCCTTCAATTGGGCATATAATTTCCATCTTCTGTCTTTTATAGATCTTTTCTCTCTTTGGTGTTTAGTTTTATTTCAGTGCCTCTGTTTCTGGGCAATTTGGCTAAAAATGCCATCATCATATATATATTGCAACAGAACACCGAAGGATGGACTATAAAAAATATCTCCTGAGCTCTCCTTCCGGTTGAAATTGGAGAATATCATCTGTATTGTTGAGGAGATTGTGTGGCTTGTGTAGAAAAATTCAATACTCACTTGTAACCAAATTCTAAATCGTCTCCACATCCGCCCCAAGTCCAATCTCGGTGGAGTTGTTTGGGTCTGGAGCTTCGTGAGCAGCCACATGACGCCAATTGACCATCTCGGCAAGCCCGGGCGATAAAACTTGCCACCCCGGCCGCAGCCAGAGCATGAATAAATGCCATTTCGGGGGATCCTGTGGGTGAGAGAGATGGTACAATATGGGAAGACATCAGCAGTACTTGAGATGAAAATGTGTCTCTGTGTCTGGTAAGGGATAGACATTAAAACAATAATTGTGGAAATAATTAATATTCACTCTCCTCTATCATCACTACTCTCTCTCTCATTCTGTCTGTTCTGAGTGCGGATTTAAATTAATTTTCTAGAGAGTTGTTTGGGTAATTTTGAATATGTATCCACTGAATGTTGCCTCTCTCAAAGCAATTTACACATTGAAGATTTTGACTTAACACCCCCCAGACCAGAGACAAGTTCTGACTAAGGCGAGGGAGAATGGATATTGTTGTCGGAGTCTTGCACAAGATGTTTGATATTGTGGAAAATTTTCGGGGGGAAATTTGTTGGTATACAGAAATCTGCTTAACTTTTCACATGAAGGAGTATCAGCAACTGCAGAATGTCTCTCGCAGTCTGAACACAGAGTGTGTATATAATTTGCCTTATAACAGGAGAAATTAGAGATAGAGTGAAAGACATCTCTGATGGTTGAACATGGCGAATTTGTACGAAATTCAACTTGTAATTGGTATTAATTGCCAACATTGTTGCATGTTTTGCATGGGAGAAAATTTCCATTAGATTTCTTCTTTACTCAACATCCGTTTGAGATTTTACGAAATACATGTTATTTAATATTTTACAAAGTCTTCATTTATTATTTAGAGTCTTTAACTGAGTGTATCAAGAATTCTCGTCTAAAGTGCCTTCTGTAAAAGATATCTTTCTTATTAAATATGCATTCAATGATGAAAAATATATATGTTGAAGTGAAAGAACTCAAGTTCACCAAGCAATTAATAATGAGTGGCAAAAAGTGAATGGAGATAAGATGTAGTTTAGTTCGAAAATTAGTTCTCGAGTAGGAGGAAGTTTCTCAATTTTCGCACTTGCACAGAATGGAGTAAAGTTTCGGTGAAAATATTTCCCATCATCGTTTTATTGGGCATATGTTGCGCTTATGGATCAATCTTTCGACGCTTGTACGCCGTGCAATAGCTTCACTCAATGAGAAAATATCGCTCCGCTATTATTCTGTGTGAGATAGGAAAGTGAAGTGGGGGTGTTATTCGTGGTTATACTGTGAAGTATATGTATTTCTGAGGTGAGTGGGTGAAAAAGGGGGGTTTGTTTGATGGGAAAATGGTTGAAATTCGTGTATGTAATATGGATAAATTTCATGGTTGGATTTCGGTGTATGGAGCACCATATAAGAGGCGATGCTTCATTGTAATATTATTTTGGATGCTCCTTTTCAGACAAATTCCACTCTATTTTAATATCATTATGCAATATATTTTATACAATAATTAAATTTTATTGCACTGTTAGCTGTGCGGTGGTTATAATAAAGTATTATTTCGCTCATACTCGCAACAATGGGAAGATTGCTTTATGAGATTTGGGCCCTCGAAGGAGATACAGAATATTCCATGAATAGTATATGTTATTATATATTTTTCTGACGCTGAATTTTGCGGAAGATTAAATTTATTCAAGTGGATTTTGTATGTCATTTTTTTTTGCTGGTTCCAATGATGAGAGAAAAATATAGAATTGGCTTATGTTCTTATATTTGTAGCATGAGAGAGTGCAGGATAAATAAAATAATCGTGTTTTGATATGTGAAAAGAACATTCAGTGCGGAAGAGCAAATGTGAAGAGGGCGAAAGAATTTGTGAGTTTGGAGCGATCAAAAGTTTTCTGTCTGTTGTATTTTGTGCATAAGGATTTATTTGACTCTTACTATTTTCCCATTGTCATGTCATTTTTTTTCTGTGTTTTGTCAGAAATGCATACAAAGCTCTTCACAAAATGTAGAATTTATCTCTCACACCCTCAAAAAATACGCAGTAGAAACTGGGAGAAGCAATCGAAATGGAAATGTTCGCCGCCTCCGCGTTTTCAGACTTTTCACATATTTGCATGCTCTTCGCAAAAGTTTTCCGTCACGTGTGGATTTCCTTCATTCTTTGCTCCTCGTTTCACAGTCAATCTCTGTGATTAATATAAATTTTTAATAAGACACACTGCCTCTTTGCTTGTCGCAACTGTGAAAAGTTTCACACAAAAAGAGTGTTAAACGGTGCAAAAAACATGAGGCAAAAGGGCAAGAGAGACAGAGTGGAATTCTTCGGGCACAGGAGCAAAAATAATGGCATGAAAGTTTGTAAAGGGATTTACATTTATTTCATTTGTAAGTCAAAAGGAGCGTAGGGATTCCTTGGCTATGTTGTGTACTGTATTTACCCATTGCGATGCCTGAGAGTGGAAACAGTGTAGAAGAGCGAGAAGGTCACCTGAATGGAATGGTTAAATTTTCAGGTGTGTGATTATTCAAGAGGAAAGTTGAGAAGAGGGATTTCACGGGAATTTACTCCAATGTGTGTTCTTGTAAGAAGATCAACGTTTATATACCATGAGACTTTTGTTACAGAGAGAAAAGAGACTTTTATGCCATTGTTACCGGAGAAGAGTAGGAGACAATTTTCACAGACGATATCATCCCTCCTCTATGTGAGGATCATACTAAATTCTCCATGCTCAGATTAGGCATCAATTAATGCTATCACGCTTTAATTTATTCCTGGACCCCAACTTGCGTCTTAACGACAAAATTGTGCGGACGATTTTCCATGCAAAATGACCCTTATTGAGGGCAATTTTCCATGCAATGTCAAGTCAATTGGGGAAAATTATTATTTGTGCATAATTAGGTGTATTAATTGGAATCAATAATTTTCATGGTAGGTGCTTTTGTTAAAATTCCATTGTTTTTTGGGGGTTAAAATGAAATATTTTCCGCACAGAGAGACAGGAAAATTCGAGAGGTTAGCATTAATATTGTATGTTATGTAATGAATGGTGAAAAATTTGCATTCAATTTGATTTATGTGTGAATAAAATTTTTGCTACTGATAATACGTCGGTCAATGTAATATCTCTTCAGGATGACTATGTGTATCATTGGGTGAAAAATGGCATAATTCTCTCTCTCTCTATAATGACTGTGTGGTGTAAATTGTGTGATTTTATTTGGATTATAGTGCATTCGTGAGTGTCATTTGAGTTGGGACATAAAATCTCAATTGAATGAGAGTTTCACGAAGTGGAAAATGTGCACCACTATTGCTTAACACAAACACACACACATTCTCCCGAGAGTGACTCTGTTTTTCTGTGTGCATGATGGCAATAACTTTGAAATTAGTTCTGTGCATATGCGATGCCAGGACAATGGAAAATAGACAAGACATCGTGTCCCTCTGGACCAGAAGTGCGCAACAATCATGCGGGATTTTTTGTGTGCTCCCATGAAAATTATATGAGAGTTGGTAGAGGTTAATAAGTGTGGAGAGATGAAATTTTGTGTCTCCTCAATGTCACAAATTCCCTTGAAATTCCTACCGCATAAGAGACGAGAGGCAATATAATCATTAGTGTGTGCCTCAACCATACGTCCGGAACAAATTAGAGAGAATTTCAAACCGAAAAACAACCCTTGGGTCGTGCTATATTTATGCACAAGACGAGAGGGGGGAGAAAGAGAGAGAGAGAGTCTTTAAATGGCTGGCGGCGTCCCTTGAAAACTTTGGTTTTTATTCCCACTGTTTCCCTCACGATATATTGCTATTGCCTATGCTTTTCAAAAACTTTACACTACAGATGATGGTCAGAAAAGTGTCGGCAGTAGATTTGAGTTTTTTTTTATTAAAAGGAAATCATTTGAGTGTATATTGTGGGTAATGTCAGTAATTTTCCGATCACGTTCTGTGAATTTGCTCACTGTGTTGTCGCATGAGTGAAGAATTTGAATTTTCCAGTAGGAAATTCCATTCCATCCGATGCGGTGGTAGGTCGTTTTCTCGAGGGGATGCTCCCCAACTAATACATTTTCCACTGATTTCTATCATTGATACAAATTAGGTAAATCATCGTGGTAAATCCCTGAGTAAATTGCGCATTACTCCCGTAAGTGAAATATCTCAAGGGGTAGTTTTCCCTTCGATTCACGCTACTCTTGGGACTTTTTTTTGTCTCTCATCGTGCCAATAAATGATCCTGAGAGCCTAGAGAGAGAGAGTTGAAAATGAATCTGATGGTGGAAAAAACCCCACGGAGCCTCGAGTGAGTTTCTCATGCGGAAAAACGTGAGAGAAGAGTGAATTTGAATGGATGAGGCAGAAAGGGGTGGTAGAACAGAGGAGACCCCTCGGTGATTGGCCGTATTGTACGCAAATTGATAAAATGATGAACCTCTTTTCTTCCCATCGCCAAGACTTTACAACGTCACAGTTTTGCATTCATTAAAATGTACTTAAATCGCCCCTTCAGTCGATGTTTCTCTACATCATCCCCTTCTTTCCAAGCGCGCTTCACTTTTTTTGCCAATATATATTGAGACTTTAAAAACTGGTTGTGTTGTATAGCTGACGGAGTGAAAGAGAAACTTTTCTCATATGCCCAGACTTGAGAGAGAGACTATGAGGCATGGCGGGAGGGGAAAAAAGTTATATACTGATCTGCGATGGAGGCAGAAAAAATTAAAAATACAACAAGTTGCAGAAAAGAGGGAGAATTTGAATTAAAATTCGATTCTCTTGAATTTTTAGTTAATTAAAAAGTCATCAATCACCCAACATGCTGATAGATTGTATGTTGTGTTTTCCTTATGGGTGAACTTTTTATTCATGTTCTTGCTTATGCTACTACACATAGCCCGTAATATCACGCTCGAGGGTTTTTCGGAATGGAAAATATGTGTATGATTTTAGATTGTATTTTGATTTAAAATATGCAAGCGAGGAGAATGAGTGAGCGAGAAGGGAATTCATCGGGCTCATTCAAGCGTGAATATAATGCCTGAGAATGGTCAAAGGGATGCAAAGTTGGTTGGGATGGAAAAATTTTCGGCAAAAGAAAATCCCTCTTGGTGAAGTTTTTCTCTCTGAAATTTTTGTTCATTTTGTATTTGAGTGGAATGTGAGAAGGAGTGAATACACAAAGATAAATTTTTGCATGAAAATCTTCATTAATGTGATGTTTGATGAATAAATGTATGCAAGATTTGGAAAAATCAAAACATACCGATGCTGGTGATTGGTCCAAAAACAGTGTCGTCATCAACTGTTGAACAATTCCACCTGCGATTCTTGAATTGATGTTTACATTCCTAGAAAAGATGAATTAGTTGAAAATGATGAGATAATATTTTCCTTTAATTTGCTCCACTCTCTGGTTGGTCGTCCCCTTTTTGAAAATTCCCATTTAATTTTCTCGTTTTATGTACAAATAAATAATGAATTGTCGAGGTGAGTAACTTTAGTGTGTCTGGGTTTGAGTAAGACGAATGGGGATGTATTTTGAATAACATATTTGTGGGTATAAAATATTCAGCAAGGGGTGGAATAGATGGGTCCCATCAGAGGGTGGCTGGGATGGATATAGGGGATGCATACCTGAATGGCTGAGCGAGCGCCACGACTGATGGCTGGCATGATGTTGGTGTGAAGAACACAGAGCTTCTGCTGACCATAGCTGAGACCGCCCACCTGATGGCATAGACTCGGATTGACGTCGACAGTTTCAATGTAAATATTTGGAGGATTTATTGGTTGGTTTTCAATTGAGTGACTCCGTTGATTCCTCGGGACTCTCTGGAGTTTCTTCGTTGCATTTTCACCGTCAAAATCCTCATCCTCAAGTTCGACGACATCTCTTGTAGTGTTTGGCTGATTTCTATTTGCCATCTTTCTACCCTTTCGATTTCGCCACGCTGTGGCGAGAGTGCAGTTCCCAATGACTTTATCGTCAGTTTCTTTGCACACCTTGTTCGGTTGCTTCTTCTTTCGTTTCTTGTTGCCTGCTTTCTTCCCTCTCTTGACATCTTCATTGCTCTTTCGCGGCTGTTTTGTGGTAGTCATTATGAGATTTTCGTGATTGATGCGAACATGGGTGTTGCTACTGTTCTCAATAGTGGCCGTAATGGGTGTTTGATCATTTTGTAGAAGTACTTGAGGGACTATTGTGACCTTTTCGTGATTGAGAATGGTCTCAAGATCTCCATCATCCACCCTCTCTTCGTCAGTGTCGCGCAGAATGTCTTGAGTCTTTGGCAAGGGGTTAATCTCGTCAGCGGGCTTTGCAGTTGGCGTTCTGTTTCTCAATTGATCTCGTGATCTCTCTGTTGTGGCATTTGTGCTCGTGTCATTTGCATTGTGACGCCTCAGGGAGGGAAATTGAACGAATTTACTCTTGAAATTGCGATCGTGCTTGGTGAGATTGTGCAGCATCACAATGTGACGCTTGAGATCATCAATATTGGTTGTTGTGGCGGAATCACGAAAGATGGAACTTTTGCGCGGCTCCTTTGTATTGTGCTGCTGCCTCAATGCCATTGGTATAATGTATTTGCGATCATTCACCGACATCATCTGCTGATCACCACCCGCTGCTAGATCACGGCCCGGTGGAATTTCTTCAATTATACGAATCTCGCGATCGTAAACATTACTTATCGATGCACTCGTGATGTATTCAGTCTTAATTGTCGACGCTCGCTCAATGGTGCCCAGCAATTGTGATGTTGATGGTGTCGATGTTGGTGGTGAAGGTGTTATTACCTCAACGCGAGTCAATAGACGCTGCTTGCTCAGGAGAGCGGTGTTCTGTGCGGATATTTGGAGATTGTCGATGGCATTGGTTGACGGTGATGGATTACTGCCCATATTGCGATTCAGTGTCACGCCATTGCTCTCGTCAATGGTTAAATTCATTGAGATACTTATGTTGGACAGTGTCTCGTATTCGCTTCTGAATTCGATGAATGGTGACTTGAGGCCCAAGCAACTGAAAAGACATGGAGAACATTGTGAGAGAATTGACTTAATCCGATTTACCCATAGGGTGTCGTCTTTCTTATCACAGTGCCACTATTTGTGCAATTTGTCACTGCGGGGCGAATGATAAATCTATCTCTTGCACTTTACAGTGTCAATCCTTGCATGTTGTCTTGGCGATTGTTCCTGATAAGGTGAATGGATTAACTTTGGGGAAGAGATTGTAAAGAGATTTAGTACAGGATCATATGCAGCTCTTCTGTTACTTATAAAACAAAAAGTCTTTGGACAACACAACAACGCACTCACAATTTCTGTGCAATCCATCTGAAGGATTTTCTAACGATTAAGGAAACTTTTAGCTCTCTCAATATGAGTTTGTTTCAAGTTTTAACTGTCTCTTTCACTATCAGTTTAATTGGAATAAATCCACCCAGCTTTTTTTGTATTCTACCATTCAAGTGCACTCTTCTGAAAACCCTTCCATTTAATTGTCTCACTCCATTAGAGATTGTCAGAGCTTTTCACTGTAATATGACATCAGAATGAGCACAAAATGATGATTCATATATGTACCTATGCCTTTTCAAGACTTTCTCTTCCACGTGAGTTCTATTTCGCAATATATCTGAAACGTCTGCGACTCATTTATGAACAGATATAACAAGTGGTTTTTATAGTTATCACGAAAATTGATTCTGAAGTTTCTGAGAGGTATGAATTGATTGGTGCTTAGAGATGATCAATTGATTAATTCATCATGTGTCGCTGAAAAGCGGTCAGTGTCTCGTCGCTGTAAATGTGACATGATCAATAGAAGAGTAATACAAATAATTAAATTGATATGACTTTCTTAGGGAAACCATTGAGAAAGGTAGAGAAGAATAACAATGTCTCGACATGGGGATTTTTCTATTTACGTCACACTCTCTCAATCAACTGTGAGGCGCTTCTCCAAAGGCAAAAGAGACAAATTGGATGAGCAAAAAGAGTAGAAGTTCGCTATGTCAAAAACATGGTGTGAATAATTGTTTGAACAACTGGTGGAAGTGTGATAAGATAAGGAGGATGTGGAGAAGGAAAATGTAAGTATAAATATGTGCGGAATATTTTGAGCTGATTCAGTTGTGAATTTTACTCAATATTTTACAGTTTATTGGACAGTGGCTTTGCGCTGTGCACTGAGAAAATGAAGATTGCAGTCGGATTTATCGTCTTGGTGACATTCTGTGGTGTTCTCTATGCCCAGAGTCACCATATGCAGTGGGGAAATGTTAGTCACTACGACCAATTGCTTCATCGTGAGTTTGTGAGGAAGAGTAAGTCCTGGTTACAAACGGTTACCAAGGAAGTCTCATGGCCAAATGCAACAGTGAGTATTGGATTTGTTGTTTCCCCCCTTTCATTGTAAATTTATGAGATTCATCGCTGTACATTCCTCAATTGGCGTGTCAAATTGATGATTTTCTCACATGAGCTGGGAAGAGAGATAATATTGTCTAATTTGATGCTGGCGTCTCGAGTATTAATCAAAATCATGGTGTTTCCGAGTCGTCTCGCATTACTTGCAGTTTTGATATTGAAAACCAACCACACGATGGGAGGAAGATTTTCATCAAAGGGCACACTGGGCGAAGAAGAAGTGGAGAAACTTTTCACAATGTTTTGATCCCCCCATAGAAATTACACACCACCGACCAGTGTGGATATAATGTGGACTGAGATTGGGAAAATATTGGTTTTGGGTTTGTTGAATTTTCCTACAACACGGGGGTGAAAAACCGCTAAAATGAGAATGAGGAATACGACGTTATGAAACCATTTCGTGGATTAAATGGTGCGACACAAAACTAAAATGTGTATATTGAATTTAATTTGCAGAATATCCAGGCAAGGAACCGCACAATCACATGCATTATAGCACACGATCAATATGTGAATGGAAAGGGTGGATATGCAACACTCAGGGCTGGCGGTGTCGGATTCAACCACACAGCTGTTCGCTTCAAGTCGCAGAGATCTGAGGGCTTTGACTTCATTTTCGAAATTTATGGACGCTAATTGGTCAGATCCGGTGATGAGAGAGAGAGGAATTGGTTCATCTGTGGCACCTCAAAGGCGTCTCAAATGGTGCAGAAATTGTGTGTGTGTGTAATTATTTATTGGTCCGAAGATTCACTGTTCAACCACGAAGAAGTGGCTTTGAGATCAACAATAATTGTTGTTGGCTAATTAAATAATTTATTCAGTTGAACAAATGTGCGTACATGTATTCTATTATCTGTGCAGCAAGCAACAAAGGAGCAATTTTCGATGGAAACCAATCAATTCGACTATTATGGCTGAATAATTAAATTAATTCTATATGTTTATTAAATAGATATCAAAGTCTTATTCAGTTAAGAGTGAATCAGTTTGGACAAATAAATTCATTGAAATCCAATTTGGAACAACACTTTTTTGCCTCAATGTATCTGCCAATTTTGATTAAGAGAGAGAAAAAAAATTGGCAGGAAAATGGGAGAGCGACAAAAATCGTGCTGTTGTTTTTAATTAAAATGTGTATAGTTTCGCTGTTAGTGTGAATTGGACAATCCATCTAAATTGTGTCAAACATAAAATGAATGGTAGAGGAAAAAACGCGCTTTTTTCGCACCGATAAATGAACTATAAATTCGTCCTGCAATTTCTGTCCATTTACTTTCCATGGTAAAAATCGCTCAGTGGTCAAAGAGAGAGAAAGAGGGAGAGAAAGAGGTGAAACGGAGGAAAAATCACAATTGTCGCGATGAAAAATGGGCTTTAAAGGCGAAAAAATGATTTATCAACCCTTCAATTGTTGCTTCGTGGCTCAATAATTGGGAATGTATTTCCATTTTCGATTGAGCGCTCTTTGTTATATTCCAGTTCCACTCAATTCAAGTGGATTTAATTAATACCATTTTTCATGGAGCGATTTCAATCGATCGTAATCTCACTGGTAAATTCCTCTTGGTTTGTCGGGAGGAAATTAAAGAGGAGGTGTCAATGAAGATTACAGCAATTGCTCAAGGTGTGATGAATTTTAACGGGTGGAAGAAATTGATACAGAAATTGAATTTTAATTGCTCTTTTATGGCTATTTTTCCATCCATAAAACATGTTCTCTTCTTTCGGTGTGTACTTTATGTAAAAAAAAATTTGGGGTTTGCTTGCTCAAAAGGAAGAATGAGAGAAGCTAAAAAACAGGCAGAAAAGGAAGAGTGCTGATAAAATATTGAGATTTA
Organism: Phlebotomus argentipes; assembly: GCF_947086385.1. Classification (NCBI taxonomy): domain Eukaryota; kingdom Metazoa; phylum Arthropoda; class Insecta; order Diptera; family Psychodidae; genus Phlebotomus; species Phlebotomus argentipes. The sequence goes on from NW_026776174.1 coordinate 8,753,655, forward strand.
ACATTCTTGTTGCTCTTATGCGTCTTATTTCGTGTATCAAAATGTGAGGCAATAACACTTATTCTGCTTGTTAAAATCACCTTTTTATTCGTATCTCTTTCCCACCTGAGCCTGAGATTGTATAAAGGGAAGGAGGGATATATATATGTTGAAATTTCATCCTTTTACCTCTTGGCTGAGATGGAATTTTCTTGTTTCTATTATACACTTTGAAGGCTTTTGTCTCGCTTTATTCTTCACACCTTGCCGCTGAATCAGAGATTTGTTGACGCCCTTCTGGGCACAAATGGTGATTTTATACAGCTAATACTACACTATTAGAGGTTGCTTTTTTATGTTCTTCCTCGCTATTGTTATATTTATATACATATTTTTTTTGTTTGTGTGACCAGAAAAGAGGGGAAGGAAGTTCTCACGTGGAAAAGGTGAGAAGTGGCAATATGCAAAATTAGCTCTATAAACATTTACAAGTTGCACAAATGTTAAAGTGTTAAGAGGCGAATTGGACAGATAAAAGGGAGTTAATAAAAATGTTACAAGAGAGACAGAGATAGAGAGAGGGAGAAGGAGAAAAAGTGGAAAAGGTTGAATCAGGACATGGAGAATCGTGCAAAAATGTCAAAAAGGCCATTCATTAATTTAATAATACTTCTGTCCGGCCTTTTTTTCACCTTCACCTCTGTGCAAATTTTGCACCTCACGCTTAATTAAATGTCCATGAGTCTGAACATTGGAATATGGAAGAAGGAAGAGTGCGCGAGAGTGAGATTGAGAATGGGAAATGAATGAGACAGAGGGATGCTGGTAAGGGCAATTTATTGAATGGTGAAACTCCCTCATTGGTACTTCTCACCCGAGTTTGGTGTAATTGTTTGTTGGTATATACACTCCCGGCTTGGCCCGATGGAATAGCAATTAAATTGTCAATTTGGATTAAATTCAACGTGTGGTGTATTTTATGAATGCGCGCACATTAAAGCGGATTTTTTTCCTCGGTGTTCTGCCTCTCAAAAGAAATATTATTATTATATTTTGCTTCTTTTTAGCTTTATTCACTCAATTCCTTTATGTGTGTTAATGTGTGTGTGTGTATGGTGAAAATTTTTCGCAGAAAAAAAGACGCACTGATGGAGTGGAGATGAAGATGATGAGGGAGAAATATTGTGTATTGGGCCAAAATGGGAGTAATTTGGACTTTTCTTACGGGGTTGAATGTCTGGGAGGGAAAACAAATCTCTGGCAATATAATTTTCAGGCATAATCCGATCAATCAAAGTCAACAGCTGATCATGATTTCACGACACGACGACCCCTCTTTTTCCTTCGCCTTAAATTTCCCCAACAGTTTTTCCCACCCTCCGTCCAGCATTGCGTTTGCAATCTTCCCTCACGCCTCACATTAGTCACTGTTCAATATATCCTTGCCTTGGGAGGATTTCTCTGAGTGTTGTCTGGACCATTTTGAACTCATTCCCATGTTCTTCTGAAGATTGATGGATTATTTGGTCACCTGTAGTCGCGCAGAGTAGCCACAAAAATAAGCTGATTCCATTTCGTTCATCTATTAATAAAATTGAGTAATTTCTATGGCTTCCTTTTTGTGACCGAAATCTTGGACAAAACGTTGGATAAAAGTGATTTTCCAATGAAGGGATTTCACAAAAATCCATTTAGCATAAAAAGACGCATGGAGAGAGGGGAAAAATAACATGTAATCTTAATGAATTCGGTTAATGTAAATTTAATTAAATTTTCATTCTTGCCTAATCTGGAATTATTCATTTTCAATTCAATCGCTCGCTGCAAGTTGTATTTGTAGGTTTTCTGGGCATGAGAAAAAAGAGCTCAAAAATTTTTCTTTCACTCTGTTGGACTGTAATCGCCATGAGGTGAATTGATAAAATTAAGTGGATTTTATCTGTTTCTCTCTCAGCATATATTTTTGTGGTCTGTTTGTTTTTCCGTGGCTTTTTGGTTGTGGTTTTTTATTCCCAGTCAGAGTGAGACTTGAGAGAAAAATCTCAGGGATTCACTGTGTGTATTTGTGTGTGTTTGTGGGGTGGAAATTGAATAAAAAGTGCCATTTTTCACATTTTTTGGCGCTCCTCGTTGTTAGGAAGAGAAAAATGGACAATATTTCCTCTCGGCTTACATCATTTTGCCTCTTCACTGTGGAAATTTGAATCACACGAGGCGTTTTATTCCATAGAAATACATATTTCAAAAGTGAATCTGGCGGATAAAAGTGTTTGAGGCAAGAAAAGAGGAAATTTGTGGTGAGTGCAACAGCGACAAAAGGAGAGCTTTCGAGGAAGAGTTTAGCAAGTTTTATGACGATAAATCGGCTAGGGATTTATCATAGGGGAATTTTTCTCTCTTGCCAGCAACAATTTTCTTTTATTGCATATGCGAGAAAGTTGGAACGGTGCGGATTTCTTTGTTTTACATTTGCCAAGGTGGGAAATCCATACAAATTTCCTCGTGAGCAATGTTTGGCGTTGGGGGTAGGGAAGTAAGGGATTGGAGGAAAGTAAGGGTTGTGAAGCAAAGTACATTAAATTAGTCAAGATTCCGGAAAATCTTTATAAATCACACGCTTCGCCCAGCGGAATCCTTCGATGCCATGGGTTTCATCTTCCTTCCTCTGCGCTGCACTTTTGTCATTGTCACACCATTCTCTTGCCATTTATATTTATATGTTTTGCCTTCAGAGCCAGTGCTGCAAGGAGATTCGCATTCACTGCACAATCTTTATTAATTTTCCCTTTACTATCTTATCGTCCTTTCAACTCGCTGTTGTAAGACAATGAATTTCTCATTGTGAGTACAAATTTTGCAAATAAATTATATTCTCCCAACATTGAGGATATCCGGTGAATAATTAAGTGAATTCCTGTAGAGTCGCTTCTCTTTCTTCATACTTATCATGTGGGATAGGTAAATCCCGTATGAAAGTGCATAATTGAAGTTTCTTGGGGTTTTTGTTCTTCACATTCTTCACAACAAGACAGTTGTGTTTGACGTTTTCAATATGATGACGAGGGAAAATGTGATACTTTGATTGGAAATGAAGATGATTGAGGCAAAGGAAAAAGTTGCATAAGGCGAGGTGAGGAGGAAAAGAGTGAAAGACATAAAATTGAGAATAGATATATTCAAGACAAGTAGTTTCAAGTTGGGATGTTAATTAAGAGTTAATAGAGTAGAGATTTTATCGATTTGGCTATAAAAATACTGTATATACCTTGAAGGAGGCGTTAAAGCTGTAGAATATCGCATCTGTTTCCCTTTCTTATGCCTCCTCGCGATCAATTCCACTGTTAAATTTTAATGAATTAACCGCGCGATATATTTCATTATATGGACAAACGAGAAAGATTCATTACACAAATCATTTTGCAACATGAATATAAAGTATGTTGATTTCTTTTTATCCTTGAGAGAGTAATATTGCGCTGAAGTTGGTGGAAAAGGGGCATAAGATGGTATTAAGCTTATTAGTCTGAAGAATTCTCTTACTCATTGCTTAGCCACAGTGAGAAACCCCTTGTTAGTCTTGGGATGTTCTTTTAATATTCCAACAAATTTATTGCAATAACTTTTCTTATCTGGGACTTCTTGATGAAAAATGATGTCTTTTTCTGTATACACACAAGAATAAGACTATAAAGAAACTTCTCTTGTCATTTTCATTCGTCTCTGAGAGTCTCTTGTGATTTTTTTCATCTGGTGTGCACTATGCGAAGCTAAGACACATAAATAGATGAACCACAGAAGAGACAATAAAATTTTCTTGTCATCGGGATTTTTCTTGAGTAATGTGGGAGATGGGCTCTCAATTTCCTTCCTGCTTCATATTGCGAAATATGCTTAAGACATTTATGTTTGATGCCATGTACTTCTTCTTCTCTGATCTCTTCTTTTTTACGATCGCGCGGACTTATTGTAATTTTGGTCATTTTTTTATTGTCAGGCTTGGGGTGGGAGGAGAAGGATATTTGGTGTAGCAGAGTGAACTTACATCCATGTTGGAGTGCCTTGTAATCCGCATGCAGACTTGACAAATAATCCGAGAATGTATATAGTCCACAGTGGTAAAAGTTTCCTTGTAAATAATTCCATATTATGCCTCAAGTCTCTTCCATAAAAGCTCGCTCCTTGTCTCCTTTTTTCCCTTGCACGTTTTTGGCTGCTTATCCACTTGGTTTTTTCCTCCCTTCTTTGTCTCTATCTCCCTCTCTCTTCTTCGCCCTTCACTCTTTTGTCTTTGCCTTTATTGCAATAATTCACTTCATATCACACAACAATAAACATTATTTTATGCCTCTCTGTTGTTTTTTGCGCGCGGCTCCTCCACCTCAATTGATTGTTTCTGCATGAAAATCTTTTATTGTCTCTTGTGTGCCGTTCGATATAAATTTTTCACAATATAAATAGGAGACGGCTCACTGTCTTGTCTGATGGAGCTGAAGAGAAGAGAAAAAGGTCTTGAAATTGGAGCAATGAAGTAATTTTATTCAAAGAAGCTTGCGGAGTGCGAGAAGGGGAGAAAGACACATTTTCCATTTTAAAAATGAAATGACATGGAAAATGACGAGATTTAGTTGAAATACATTCATTTAGTCATATGAAACATTCATGAGGATTAACGGAAGGGAAATATTTAGCCATATAAATCATAATACATTGTAATTCATGGTAAAAAAAAGGCATTTGAATTATATGATGTTGTTGCTGGAGATGGGGAGGAGTGTGGAGCAGGCAATGCTCAATGGTGGCTACTTGAGGGGGAGAGAAGGGTATGCGATTAATAATTTTAATTTGTCAGAGAGATGGAGGGATTCATAGGCAGACGGTGTTGTGTGAAAAAAGAACTAATTAATTGGGATAAATCACATGATTCTTTTATGTTGGGAGGAATCTTTACAAATCCCTTCACTTTCCTTCGTCTTTGTCCTCTTTTCACATGAACAAGTCTCGCTATAGTGGTGATTTTCCTCCGTGGAAAATAACACGATAAATTAGTGTCATAGAGAATAATGGCATAAAATACTACTGTTCACACACACTCCACTATGGTACTTATATTCACTCCTTTTTCACCACTGGATAATTCTCTCAAGAAGGATTTTTCACACTTGCAACTCTGCACTGAGTTTCCTTGGCGGAAGGGCTCACCGGGGGAAAGAAAAATAAATCAGGGGAAAATCCTGTGGATAATCGCGCACTGGGGATGAGAAAGAAGTGCAGTGAGAAAGTGTGTCATCTGAGAAAGAGTGACTGTAATATCCGACAATGATGAACTGATGGCTAGAGATCCTGCCGAAGACTTCCGCTCTCGCGAAATGTTTGTAAACAACTGAAGTGTACGCAGAGAACTTGGTGATGTTGAAGCTCTTTTTCGGTATCACTCTCTCCTCTCTCGCAGTGAGTTTGCGAGTCAGAAATACCATCCAGAGTGTGTGTTCTCTTCTTGTGTGCCCTTTCGGAGGCAAAAAGACCTCGATGGATGATGACGCAGAGAAGACAATTGAATGGAGGGATTGGAAATGGATCTCAGTTCAATTTCATTTGCTCTGATGTGTGCGGAGAGTCTGTGAGAAAAGAGGATGGTTGACTGCAAGAATGAGATTGCAATTCTTACAATGTTCTGCAGAATTTCTGTTCATCCCCAGAGAGCGAGAGAAAAGGTGCATCAGTTGGAATGCTGCGTATCTTCATAGCAAAGTGTCCTTCCTTTTCTCTTATACAAGCTCTTATATGTGTAGATTCTTGCTGTATAATAGAGTTGGGATGGGAATGGAAGACAAGCTCTTCTTATTTCTCATTATCCGTGTTGTCATTTGTGAAGTCAATTTAGCAAAATTGCTTAGAATATTTTCATATGTTAGTAGTCGGAAAGTTTGATATTCTTCTACAAATATGCTCTCTGAAATTCCCGAATCTATTTGGTTTTCTCAAAAATCGAGTCCCAGATCTTCTTGGAGGGAAGATGACGATGAAACTGAAAAGGCATCTGATATGTAAAATGAAGAAAACGAAATAGAAATTCATATAAGATTGCTGGTGATTCTAATCTTGGGGAATTGGCCAGTGAAAAGGCAGGGCAAAATGTGATTTTCTCATTCCTTTTGCTCTCTTTTCAGCTGCCCAGATATTTCTTCGGCATTAATCTCATCGCGGAGATTACCTGCAAGGTGAACTGGTGCGTGAATGAGGAATTTCTCTTTGGGATTGGACAGATGCTGATAGGGAGAGAGTGAGAAGAGAGTATATGTGTTAGGCCCAAGGAGCTCTTCTGGTCAGAAATGTCTGTGATTTTCCTCAATGCTTCAAGATGCGGAAAGGAAAATCTATGCTGTGAGAAGCCTGAAAGGCTAAAGGTAAGAATTAATTTGCTCATTAAAATAAGAGATGCAGTGGATGAGCTAAAGTGGGTACAAGTGATAAAATTACAGAGGCGGTCATCAATGGGGATAACAAGGCGCTCAGCAATGGTTTTAAATTCATGTTGAGAAATGCAATGGTAGAGAGAGAGAGGAAGTGGCGTTCATTTATTTAATTATAGCATTTTGTTGAGCATTATTATAACGTGTCTTGCCTTCTGTCTCTCTTTGCAAGCTTTATCGCTGAATCACACAATTCTTGAATTTTTTTTTCGACTCATACCCAAGAGATCATGATAATCTTTTCGCGTTTGTCTCGCAAGAGGCAAAACGAAGTTATAATTTAATCTCTTTCTGTGTCACATGCGGAGTGAGAGAGAATTGGATTAATCTTTTAGTCATATGTAGTGTGCAGGAGTACAACTATTGAATTTAATTTTTTTAGGTCACTCCTCTGGTGTATGTTGTATTGTGAGAGCGTCAAAGGATGGAATATGTGGTTTCTTGCAACTCATTTCAATTAATGATCAAAGTAGATTCATCTCTGTGGCATAATCTTTCGTTTTCACATTATCTCACATGTGATAAGATGAATCGTTGTTGGGTGAGAAAGAAGACTAAGAAGGCATTTTAGGGATTAAATGTCATGATTTACGATGATCCATCCGCGTATCGTTAATGCAAATGACTAAAAAGATATTTTTATTTGTTCCAGAACATCGCGCCACACATGGGAAGAATGCCTGTGTGTTCTCACGAGAGGATCAATGATGTAAGAGGATTCCTCTAGTGTCGGCATGAGAACAAAGAACAGAAGAATTCCGGGAGTGTCCTTTTCCTGGGCGCACCGACGAGATCGTTGATGCTATGAAAAATGACCTGGGAGTGCTCCAGAGTGCATCAATTTGCACAATGCGGAACTCTCTTTTGAGGTTTACACGCTTTGTCTGGGTGGTTTTATTTTTTCTTTCACCGCAAGGACGCAGGAAGGATCGTGGATGGTTTGCATCAACAATTCAAACGAGGTGAGTGATTAATCTTTGATCATTTGAGAATGCGTTGATTTATTCTTTCATCATGAATGAGCAGGATATGTGCCTGTAATTAAATTAACTATACTTTAATGTGATTTCCTAAAAAGGCATTGAGAATTGTGCTATTTGAGAAGCAGAGGAGGAAAAAGGTAGCCATTTTTTGTGTGTTGAATTAATGCTGACAACGCTATTCAAATCCACCAGTGGCTCGCTGGGGGATTAAACTTAATACTCTTCTCGACATCTCTAACTTTGACTCTTTAGAGTTGCTATTATAATTGTGTCATGAGGTGAAGCAGACGGGAAGATGATGATTATGTGGAGTTGAGACTGGGGTAACGCGCGCTCTGATTTCGGAAGAGTTCAAAAGCATCTCATCTTTGTCTGTCTTGAGAGCATGTCTTATTATAAATTTTTCACGGGTTCCCAACTAATGCTGATCAATTTCATACCAACCAATAATTGGATTTCCCACTGAGAGTGGGTGTAAAAATCACAATTCATTCTTTGTTCTCTGCATCTATTTTTTTTATAAATTACATTTCATGCGGTTTCTGTGGTTTTCGCAGGATAGATTGTTTTTTAGTAGAAAACTTTTTCCCTGAGAATAATTTCTCTGCTGTCAAGATCAACGAGAGAGCCAACAAGAGAAGAGAATAAAGGATGTGAAGCGCGGAATAACATAAAAGTTTTTCTGCAAAGTCTTCAAATTTAAATATTCTCCGTGGTTGGTGATTATTAGAAAGCTCTGTGATTCTATCTTTTCTTGTGAGGATTTCCTGTAGGTGGGAATTAATCGTGATTTAATTCGATTGAATTGATCTCCGAGAACCCAATGTGTGTGTGTGTGTGTCGACAATAACATTATCATTATCTCAATGGTGTATCTCGCTTTGATTTTTCTCTGCTTTTTAATGCCCGTTCAAAGCTCCGTGTCTCGTGTTTGACTTTAGGGGCAATTTAGTATAATTGAATTTTCTAATCCTCTCTCGCTCTCTCGCCAGTGCCTCACCTGGTGTGGAGGATAGGAAGAGGTGTTGCTGCACTGAAAATTAGTGTTTAGCTACACCTTCTAAAAACTCGTCGATTGTGTCCCTTTCTCGCCACTCAGAGATTTTATTTAATTTATGTAAATTATCCCCCTTTTGCTCTCAATAAACTCACCATGTATTTTTTTTTCTTTCTCTCTACTCTGCCTTGGCATGGGTTTAGAAAAGTGCCGACAAAATGCAATTCAACAACAACAGAAATGATAGAAGAGAATGAAATGCATTTTCATCTCCTAATCTTTGAGAGTTGAGTCTCTTTTTGGGTGAAACAAGCAAGCAAAGTGGGTGTGAAATAGTTGGGAGAGAAAAGAATCATAAAAATTCTTAACTATTCTCTCGCATTTTTATGATCAACAACGAAATTTGTCTTTCCTTTT